>NC_090941.1:923758623-926724944 GCF_040938575.1 Ambystoma mexicanum
TTGCCCCCCACCCCCCGCTCATGCCCTGTGTCTGTCTCCTGTTGCCCCCCACCTCCTCGCTCATGCCCCGTGTCTGTCTACTGTTCTCCCCACCCCCCGCTCATGCCCTGTGTCTGTCTCCTGTTCCTCCCACCCCCGCTCATGCCCTGTGTCTGTCTCCTGTTGCCCCCCAACCCCCGCTCATCCCCCGTGTCTGTCTCCTGTTCTCCCCACCCCCCGCTCATGCTCTGTGTCAGTCTCCTGTTTCCCCCCACCCCCGGCTCATGCCCCGTGTCTGTCTCCTGTTGCCCCCCACCCCCCGCTCATGCCCCGTGTCTGTCTCCTGTTGCCCCCCACCCCCCGCTCATTCCCCGTGTCTGTCTCCTGTTGCACCTCACCCCCCGCTCATGCCCTGTGTCTGTCTCCTGTTGCCCCCCACCCCCTGCTCATGACCCATGTCTGTCTCTGTTGTTCCCCCACCCCCCGCTCATGCCCCGTGTCTCTCTCCTGTTGCCCCCCACCCCCCGCTCATGCCCCGTGACTGTCTCCTGTACCCCCCCACCCCGCTCATGCCCTGTGTCTGTCTCTGGTACCCGCCACCCCCCACTCATGCCCCGTGTCTGTCTCCTGTTGCCCCCCCACTCATGCCCCGTGTCTGTCTCCTGTTCCCCCCACCCACTCATGTCCCGTGTCTCTCTCCTGTTGCCCGCCAACCCCCGCTCATGCCCCGTGTCTGTCTCCTGTACCCCCCACCCCACGCTAATGCCCCGTGTCTCTTTCCTGTTGCCCCCAACTCCCCCGCTCATGCCCCGTGTCTGTCTTCTGTTCCCCCCACCCCCCGCTCATGCCCCGTGTCTGTCTCCTGTTCCCCCCACCCCCCGCTCATGCCCCGTGTCTGTCTCCTGTTGCCCCCACCCATGCCCCGTGTCTGTCTCCTGCATTCCCCCACCCCCGCTCTTGCCCCTTGTCTTTCACCCTCCCGCCCACCCCCGTTCTTGCCCCGTGTCTTTCACCCTCCCGCCCACCCCCACTCTTGCCCTGTGTCTTTCAACCTCCCGCCCACCCCCGCTCTTGCCCCGTGTCTATCACCCTCCTGCCCACCCCCGATCATGCCCCGTGTGTCTCTCTCCCTCCCCCCCACCCCCGATCATGCCCTGTGTGTCTCTCTCCCTCCCCCCCACCCCCCGCTCATGCCGCGTGCGTCTCTCTCCCTCCCCCCACCCCCCGCTCATGCCCTGTGTGTCTCTCTCCCCTTACCCCCACCCCCTGCCCCGTGTGTCTCTCTCCCTCCCCCCACCCCCGCTCATGCCCCGTGTGTCTCTCTCCCTCCCGCCCACCCCCGCTCAAGCCCCGTGTGTCTCTCTCCCTCCCACCCACCCCCCGCTCATGCCCCGTGTGTCTCTCTCCCTCCCACCACCCCCCGCTCATGCCCCGTGTATCTCTCTCCCTCCCTCCACCCCCGCTCATGCCCATTGTGTCTCTCTCCCCTTCCCCCACCCCCCGCTCATGCCCCGTGTCTGTCTCCTGTTGCGCCCCCCGCTCATGCCCCATGTCTTTCTCCAGTTCCCCCCACCCGCTCATGTCCCGTGTCTGTCTCCTGTTGCCCCCATCCCTCGCTCATGCCCCGTGTCTGTCTCCTGTTCCCCCACCCCCGCTCATGTCCCGTGTCTCTCCTGTTGCCCCCCACCCCCGCTCATGCCCCGTGTCTCTCCTGTTGCCCCCCACCTCCCACTCATGCCCCGTGTCTGTCTCCTGTTGCCCCCCACCCCCGCTCATGCCCCGTGTCTGTCTCATATTGCCCCCCCACCCCCCGCTCATGCCCCGTGTCTGTCTCCTGTTGCCCTCCACCCCCCGCTCATGCCCCGTGTCTGTCTCTGTTGTTCCCCCCACCCCCGCTCACGTCCCGTGTCTGTCTCCTGTTCCCCCCACCCCCCGCTCATGCCCCGTGTCTCTCTCCTGTTGCCCCCCACCCCCCGCTCATGCCCCATGTCTGTCTCCTGTACCCCCCACCGCCCACTCATGCCCTGTGTCTGTCTCCTGTTGCGCCCCCCGCTCATGCCCCATGTCTGTCTCCAGTTCCCCCCACCCGCTCATGTCCCGTGTCTGTCTCCTGTTGCCCCCACCCCCCTCTCATGCCCCGTGTCTGTCTTCTTTTCTCCCCACCCCCCGCTCATGCTCCGTGTCTGTCTCCTGTTCCCCCCCACCCCCTGCTCATGCCCTGTGTCTGTCTCCTGTTCCCCCCATCCCCCGCTCATGCCCCGTGTCTCTCTCCTGTTGCCCCCACCCCTGCTCATGCCCCGTGTCTGTCTCCTGTACCCCCCACTCCGCGCTCATGCCCGTGTCTCTCTCCTGTTGCCCCCCACACCCCTGCTCATGCCCCGTGTCTGTCTCCTGTTGGCCCCCACCCCCTCGCTCATGCCCCGTGTCTGTCTCCTGTTCTCCCCACCCCCCCGCTCATGCCCTGTGTCTGTCTCCTGTTCCTCCCACCCCCGCTCATGCCCTGTGTCTGTCTCCTGTTGCCACCCACCCCCTCCTCATGCCCCGTTTCTGTCTCCTGTTCTCCCCACCCCCCGCTCATGCTCGGTGTCTGTCTCCTGTTCCCCCCACCCCCCGCTCATGCCCTGTGTCTGTCTCCTGTTGCCCCCCACCCCCCGCTCATGCCCCGTGTCTGTCTCCTGTTGCCCCCCACCCCCCGCTCATGCCCCGTGTCTGTCTCCAGTTGCACCCCCCCGCTCATGCCCTGTGTCTGTCTCCTGTTGCCCCCCACCCCCCGCTCATGCCCTGTGTCTGTCTCCTGTTGCCCCCCACCCCCTGCTCATGACCCATGTCTGTCTCTGTTGTTCCCCCACCCCCCGCTCATGCCCCGTGTCTCTCTCCTGTTGCCCCCCACCCCCCGCTCATGCCCCGTGTCTGTCTCCTGTACCCCCCACCCCGCTCATGCCCTGTGTCTGTCTCTGGTACCCGCCACCCCCCACTCATGCCCCGTGTCTGTCTCCTGTTGCCCCCCCACTCATGCCCCGTGTCTGTCTTCTGTTCCCCCCACCCACTCATGTCCCGTGTCTCTCTCCTGTTGCCCGCCAACCCCCGCTCATGCCCCGTGTCTGTCTCCTGTACCCCCCACCCCACGCTAATGCCCCGTGTCTCTTTCCTGTTGCCCCCAACTCCCCCGCTCATGCCCCGTGTCTGTCTTCTGTTCCCCCCACCCCCCGCTCATGCCCCGTGTCTGTCTCCTGTTCCCCCCACCCCCCGCTCATGCCCCGTGTCTGTCTCCTGTTGCCCCCACCCATGCCCCGTGTCTGTCTCCTGCATTCCCCCACCCCCGCTCTTGCCCCTTGTCTTTCACCCTCCCGCCCACCCCCGTTCTTGCCCCGTGTCTTTCACCCTCCCGCCCACCCCCGCTCTTGCCCTGTGTCTTTCAACCTCCCGCCCACCCCCGCTCTTTCCCCGTGTCTATCACCCTCCTGCCCACCCCCGATCATGCCCCGTGTGTCTCTCTCCCTCCCCCCCACCCCCGATCATGCCCTGTGTGTCTCTCTCCCTTCCCCCCCACCCCCCGCTCATGCCGCGTGCGTCTCTCTCCCTCCCCCCACCCCCCGCTCATGCCCTGTGTGTCTCTCTCCCCTTACCCCCACCCCCTGCCCCGTGTGTCTCTCTCCCTCCCCCCACCCCCGCTCATGCCCCGTGTGTCTCTCTCCCTCCCGCCCACCCCCGCTCAAGCCCCGTGTGTCTCTCTCCCTCCCACCCACCCCCCGCTCATGCCCCGTGTGTCTCTCTCCCTCCCACCACCCCCCGCTCATGCCCCGTGTATCTCTCTCCCTCCCTCCACCCCCGCTCATGCCCATTGTGTCTCTCTCCCCTTCCCCCACCCCCCGCTCATGCCCCGTGTCTGTCTCCTGTTGCGCCCCCCGCTCATGCCCCATGTCTTTCTCCAGTTCCCCCCACCCGCTCATGTCCCGTGTCTGTCTCCTGTTGCCCCCATCCCTCGCTCATGCCCCGTGTCTGTCTCCTGTTCCCCCACCCCCGCTCATGTCCCGTGTCTCTCCTGTTGCCCCCCACCCCCGCTCATGCCCCGTGTCTCTCCTGTTGCCCCCCACCTCCCACTCATGCCCCGTGTCTGTCTCCTGTTGCCCCCCACCCCCGCTCATGCCCCGTGTCTGTCTCATATTGCCCCCCACCCCCCGCTCATGCCCCGTGTCTGTCTCCTGTTGCCCTCCACCCCCCGCTCATGCCCCGTGTCTGTCTCTGTTGTTCCCCCCACCCCCGCTCACGTCCCGTGTCTGTCTCCTGTTCCCCCCACCCCCCGCTCATGCCCCGTGTCTCTCTCCTGTTGCCCCCCACCCCTCGCTCATGCCCCATGTCTGTCTCCTGTACCCCCCACCGCCCACTCATGCCCTGTGTCTGTCTCCTGTTGCGCCCCCCGCTCATGCCCCATGTCTGTCTCCAGTTCCCCCCACCCGCTCATGTCCCGTGTCTGTCTCCTGTTGCCCCCACCCCCCTCTCATGCCCCGTGTCTGTCTTCTGTTCTCCCCACCCCCCGCTCATGCTCCGTGTCTGTCTCCTGTTCCCCCCCACTCCCTGCTCATGCCCTGTGTCTGTCTCCTGTTCCCCCCATCCCCCGCTCATGCCCCGTGTCTCTCTCCTGTTGCCCCCACCCCTGCTCATGCCCCGTGTCTGTCTCCTGTACCCCCCACTCCGCGCTCATGCCCGTGTCTCTCTCCTGTTGCCCCCCACACCCCTGCTCATGCCCCGTGTCTGTCTCCTGTTGGCCCCCACCCCCTCGCTCATGCCCCGTGTCTGTCTCCTGTTCTCCCCACCCCCCCGCTCATGCCCTGTGTCTGTCTCCTGTTCCTCCCACCCCCGCTCATGCCCTGTGTCTGTCTCCTGTTGCCACCCACCCCCTCCTCATGCCCCGTTTCTGTCTCCTGTTC
This sequence comes from Ambystoma mexicanum, assembly GCF_040938575.1. NCBI lineage: Eukaryota > Metazoa > Chordata > Amphibia > Caudata > Ambystomatidae > Ambystoma > Ambystoma mexicanum. The sequence goes on from NC_090941.1 coordinate 923,763,531, forward strand.
TCCCCACCCCCCGCTCATGCTCGGTGTCTGTCTCCTGTTCCCCCCACCCCCCGCTCATGCCCTGTGTCTGTCTCCTGTTGCCCCCCACCCCCCGCTCATGCCCCGTGTCTGTCTCCTGTTGCCCCCCACCCCCCGCTCATGCCCCGTGTCTGTCTCCAGTTGCACCCCCCCGCTCATGCCCTGTGTCTGTCTCCTGTTGCCCCCCACCCCCTGCTCATGACCCGTGTCTGTCTCTGTTGTTCCCCCACCCCCGCTCATGCCCTGTGTCTGTCTCCTGTTCCCCCCATCCCCTGCTCATGCCCCGTGTCTCTCTCCTGTTGCCCCCCACCCCCCGCTCATGCCCCGTGTCTGTCTCCTGTTGCCCCCCACCCCCCTCTCATGCCCCGTGCCTGTATTCTGTTCTCCCCACCCCCCGCTCATGCTCCGTGTCTGTCTCCTGTTCCCCCCCACCCCCTGCTCATGCCCCGTGTCTGTCTCCTCTTGCCCTCACCCCCCTTCATGCCCCGTGTCTGTCTCCTGTTGCCCCCCACCCCCGCTCCTGCCCTGTGTCTCTCTCCTGTTGCCCCCCACCCCCCGCTCATGCCCCGTGTCTGTCTCTTTTGTTCCCCCCACCCCCGCTCATGCCCTGTGTCTGTCTCCTGTTCCCCCCACCCCCCGCTCATGCCCCGTGTCTCTCTCCTGTTGCCCCCCACCCCCTGCTCATGCCCTGTGTCTGTCTCCTGTTGCCCACCACCCCCTGCTCATGACCCGTGTCTGTCTCTGTTGTTCCCCCACCGCCCGCTCATGCCCCGTGTCTGTCTCCTGTTGCCCCCCACTCCACGCTCATGCCCCGTGTCTGTCTCCTGTTCTCCACACCCTCGCTCATGCTCTGTGTCAGTCTCCTGTTCCCCCCCGCTCATGCCCCGTGTCTGTCTCCTGTTGCCCCCCACCCCCCACTCATGCCCCGTGTCAGTCTCCTGTTGCCCCCCACCCCCCGCTCATGCCCTGTGTCTGTCTCCTGTTGCCCCCCACCTCCTCGCTCATGCCCCGTGTCTGTCTACTGTTCTCCCCACCCCCTGCTCATGCCCTGTGTCTGTCTCCTGTTCCTCCCACCCCCGCTCATGCCCTGTGTCTGTCTCCTGTTGCCCCCCAACCCCCGCTCATCCCCCGTGTCTGTCTCCTGTTCTCCCCACCCCCCGCTCATGCTCTGTGTCAGTCTCCTGTTTCCCCCCACCCCCGGCTCATGCCCCGTGTCTGTCTCCTGTTGCCCCCCACCCCCCGCTCATGCCCCGTGTCTGTCTCCTGTTGCCCCCCACCCCCCGCTCATTCCCCGTGTCTGTCTCCTGTTGCACCCCACCCCCCGCTCATGCCCTGTGTCTGTCTCCTGTTGCCCCCCACCCCCTGCTCATGACCCATGTCTGTCTCTGTTGTTCCCCCACCCCCCGCTCATGCCCCGTGTCTCTCTCCTGTTGCCCCCCACCCCCCGCTCATGCCCCGTGTCTGTCTCCTGTACCCCCCCACCCCGCTCATGCCCTGTGTCTGTCTCTGGTACCCGCCACCCCCCACTCATGCCCCGTGTCTGTCTCCTGTTGCCCCCCCACTCATGCCCCGTGTCTGTCTCCTGTTCCCCCCACCCACTCATGTCCCGTGTCTCTCTCCTGTTGCCCGCCAACCCCCGCTCATGCCCCGTGTCTGTCTCCTGTACCCCCCACCCCACGCTAATGCCCCGTGTCTCTTTCCTGTTGCCCCCAACTCCCCCGCTCATGCCCCGTGTCTGTCTTCTGTTCCCCCCACCCCCCGCTCATGCCCCGTGTCTGTCTCCTGTTCCCCCCACCCCCCGCTCATGCCCCGTGTCTGTCTCCTGTTGCCCCCACCCATGCCCCGTGTCTGTCTCCTGCATTCCCCCACCCCCGCTCTTGCCCCTTGTCTTTCACCCTCCCGCCCACCCCCGTTCTTGCCCTGTGTCTTTCACCCTCCCGCCCACCCCCGCTCTTGCCCTGTGTCTTTCAACCTCCCGCCCACCCCCGCTCTTGCCCCGTGTCTATCACCCTCCTGCCCACCCCCGATCATGCCCCGTGTGTCTCTCTCCCTCCCCCCCACCCCCGATCATGCCCTGTGTGTCTCTCTCCCTCCCCCCCACCCCCCGCTCATGCTGCGTGCGTCTCTCTCCCTCCCCCCACCCCCCGCTCATGCCCTGTGTGTCTCTCTCCCCTTACCCCCACCCCCTGCCCCGTGTGTCTCTCTCCCTCCCCCCACCCCCGCTCATGCCCCGTGTGTCTCTCTCCCTCCCGCCCACCCCCGCTCAAGCCCCGTGTGTCTCTCTCCCTCCCATCCCACCCCCTGCTCATGCCCCGTGTGTCTCTCTCCCTCCCACCACCCCCCGCTCATGCCCCGTGTATCTCTCTCCCTCCCTCCACCCCCGCTCATGCCCATTGTGTCTCTCTCCCCTTTCCCCACCCCCCGCTCATGCCCCATGTCTGTCTTCTGTCCCCCCCGCTCATGCCCCGTGTCTGTCTCCTGTTGCGCCCCCCGCTCATGCCCCATGTCTGTCTCCAGTTCCCCCCACCCGCTCATGTCCCGTGTCTGTCTCCTGTTGCCCCCACCCCCCTCTCATGCCCCGTGTCTGTCTTCTGTTCTCCCCACCCCCCGCTCATGCTCCGTGTCTGTCTCCTGTTCCCCCCCACCCCCTGCTCATGCCCTGTGTCTGTCTCCTGTTGCCCTCACCCCCCGCTCATGCCCCGTGTCTGTCTCCTGTTGCCCCCCACCCCCCGCTCCTGCCCTGTGTCTCTCTCCTGTTGCCCCCCACCCCCCGCTCATGCCCCGTGTCTGTCTCTTTTGTTCCTCCCACCCCCCGCTCATGCCCTGTGTCTGTCTCCTGTTCCCCCCATCCCCCGCTCATGCCCCGTGTCTCTCTCCTGTTGCCCCCACCCCTGCTCATGCCCCGTGTCTGTCTCCTGTACCCCCCACTCCGCGCTCATGCCCGTGTCTCTCTCCTGTTGCCCCCCACACCCCTGCTCATGCCCCGTGTCTGTCTCCTGTTGGCCCCCACCCCCTCGCTCATGCCCCGTGTCTGTCTCCTGTTCTCCCCACCCCCCCGCTCATGCCCTGTGTCTGTCTCCTGTTCCTCCCACCCCCGCTCATGCCCTGTGTCTGTCTCCTGTTGCCCCCCACCCCCTCCTCATGCCCCGTGTCTGTCTCCTGTTCTCCCCACCCCCCGCTCATGCTCGGTGCTCGGTCACTGATGACATCACATGTCTGGCTCACTCTTTTTTCTTTTGCTGACATATCTAGGCCACATGTTTTTCTTCAGTAACAGTCAGAAACTAAACATTTTATTTTATTTGTAGACGTATCCTTCAAGTAGGTTCTTACAGTAATTCTGTTAGAGTCCAGTCACATCATATGAAACATATACATACGGGAAGACACAAGCTTAAAAGACAGCAATCCTTTTTGTGCATAAAGATAATCAATAGACTTATGAGCACTTTCTGATAGTTCTGTTGTTTTTTTTTTATGGCTGTACTTTCCCTGTGGGTCCAATCACATCAAGTGATACATATACATAGGGTGAATAGCAGCTTTGAAACAGAGCAATCATTTATTTGCATGAAAATAATCAGTTAAGTTATGAATTGTTTCTGCTACTACTTGTGCTTTTTTGCTAACTTCACTTTCCCTGTATATACCTGTAACGCTCACCTGATTCTCGCAGAGGCGCCGGTCTTGACTGGGCGACTACCGTATCTTCAAAGGTGATGTGTAGCACCCGGTTGGCTCTTTGGGCTGGACCTCTGTGCACTGTATGCCTGACGTGTAGAGTAAGATGTCTGCAGATAGAAAATATGGGGTTAATGAACTGGGGTTATTGGGGTGTCCCTATCTCTTTCCTCTTCTCCTCTCCTGTAGACCCCCAAAGGTTAACGCTCTCACCTTAGGTAAATGAATGCCGAGCTCTCCATCTGCCTCGAGGCAGGGTGCTGTAACCAGTTTCTTCACTGGATAGGTAGCGCAGGCCTCTTGACTTCAGAGGACTGCTGTCCGTCGTTTACTGCACGAACGGTAAGTTTCGAGTCATTCAAATGTCTTTAAAGTCTTTAGTAATGATGTCTCTTGTTTTGCAGGGTTCCGGCGATGGCGGATGACGGGCTGAAGTGAGTTGAAGATGGAGCCCGTGTGATGAATAGAAGCGCCTGGAAGCACGTAAGTAAGCGCTTGTTGCCTGCTTCACTATGCGCTCTAACTGTCTTTTTATTTTGCAGGTACGAGTTCGGAGCGGCTGCAGGGTGCCGGAATACCCACTGGATTAGATGTGGAAAGGAGTAATGGCACGTGAGTATTAAAGTTCCCCAATGTCTTTAAACGCACCTTGTTTTGTCTTTCAGATGCGGGATGCAGCGCCGAAGGCCTCCGGAGCGTACGAAGAGTAGGTAAGCCTTTGCCTTTCAGATGCCGGAATGCTAACCTGTTCTTTCTTGTCTTTATAGGTGTTGCTGAAGACTGGATTCAGGATGGTAAGCCTTTGCCTTTCAGATGCCGGAATGCTAACCTGTTCTTTCTTGTCTTTATAGGTGTTGCTGAAGACTGGATTCAGGATGGTAAGCCTTTTTCCTTAGGCCCAGGACCGGATGCAGAAGACACGATGAGCGTTCTGCTGCAGAGGTTGCAGAATAACGCAAAGCAAGATTCATCCACCGGGTGTGGTTTAAATAGCCTCCTGTAGTGCTTAGGTGTCTCCTTCCACAGCCACGCCTAAGTAAGAAAAGAGTTCCTGGTAAGAAAAGAGTTCCTGCCTTCCAGAAGAGTTCCAGTGTTCTGAATCTAGGGAGTGGCTCCAGCCCCACCCAACAGGAAAAGTAGTTCCAAACAGAAGAGGATCAGAGGCTCAACTGGCAGGCAAGTAAGCAGCATGGTCTGCTGAAGGTAAGTCCACCCAAGCATTATGAGCCCGGCGCTTCCAGCGCTGGGACTGGGCATATTTATGAGCCTGGTGCCACTGGCGCCAGGACTGGGTCCAAAAGGTCCCAATTGGGACTGGTTGGCACTCGGAATGGATCTGCTTCCAAGGGAGTTGGGAAAACCCTGACCTTTTGGAAGCAGAGATCATGACAGTACCCCCCCTCAAGGCCCCTCCCAAACCGGGCTTCTCTGGGGGTTTTGGCTTGTCAGGAAATGTTCGGTGAAATCTTTTGATTAAGCGAGGAGCGTGGACATATTCAGCAGGTTCCCAGGATCTCTCTTGGGGGCCGTAGCCTTTCCAGTCAATTAGGTAGAATAGTTTAGATTTGGAGATCTTGGAGTCCAGAATGCTTTTGACTTCAAACTCGAGTTCTCCATCCACTAGGATAGGTTTTGGAGATTTGGTTAGACGGGTTTGAGGTTGCACGGGTTTTAATAGAGAGACGTGGAAGACTGGATGTATCTTCATGTGCGGGGGCAAGTCCAACTTGACCGCTACTGGGTTTACTATGGTAGTGATGGAATAGGGACCAAGGTATCTTGGGTTGAATGTGCGTGGCCCTTTTAGAGATAGATATTTGGTGGATAACCAGACTTGATCCCCTACTTGATAGTGAGGGGCTTCCTTCCGATGTTGATCTGCTCCTTTCTTGTATTGTTCTTTAGCCCTTTGAAGGTGAGAAACAGCTTCCTTAAAGGCTTGGGTGATTGTAGAATGCAGGTAGTCTACTGCTGGTGTTTCAAGATCTTGGAGGGGATCCAACTCCGAGGTTCGAGGGTGACTGCCGTACAAAAGAAAAAACGGGGTTTTCCCAGTTCCCGAATGGACAGAGTTATTGTAGGCATATTCGGCTATCCAAAGGATATCTTTCCAAGTTTTTTCAGTTTGTTGCAGCATGCAGCGTAAATACTGTTCCAGAGTTTGATTGGTCCTCTCGGTTTGTCCGTCGGTCTGAGGGTGGTGACTGGTCGATAGTCTCACATCAATTTGAGCCGACCGACAGCAACTTCGCCAAAAATGAGAAATAAATTGACTACCTCGATCCGAAATTAGAACCGAAGGAAAACCGTGCAGTCGGACGATGTTTTCGAGAAATTCTCGGGCCAGAGTTGCTGCTGTTGGCAAGCCTTTGAGCGGAATGAAATGCGCCATCTTGGAGAATAAGTCCACGATTACTAGAATCGTATTGTATCCGGAGCATGGAGGTAGATCGGTGATGAAGTCCATAGAAAGCGTATGCCAAGGGCGAGGTGGGATGTCAATAGGGCGTAAGAGGCCTGCTGGTCTTTCCTTTTGACTCTTGTTTTGGGCGCATACTCCACAGGACATTATAAAGTCTCTGATATCTTTTTTCCAAGACGGCCACCAGAAGTAGCGCTTGATCTTTTCTGAGGTCTTGGCTATACCGGGATGACCTTCCATTAAAGAGTCGTGATAACAAGAGATTACTTTTTTCTGTAAATCTGTGCTGGGTAGGTATAATCGTTCTTGGAAATACAATAAGTTGTCCTTTACTGCAAAGTCCTTTCCCTGCAGATGCCAATTCTGTATGTCTGCTGGAGTTACAAGTTGCCTGGCTTTATCCTTAACTTCCTCTATGGATTCTGTGGCGATTACACCCAGAATTCTTTGTTCGGGAATGATTGGTACAGGTTTAGGGTTGACCAAGTGTTCTTCCACTCCCATCCGAGAAAGGGCATCGGCTTTACCGTTCTTTGTACCAGGTCGATAGGTAATTATGAAGTCAAACTCGGAAAAGAATAATGCCCAACGGAGTTGTCTAGAGGATTGGGCTTTTGCGGTCTTCAAATATTGCAGGTTTCGGTGATCCGTAATCACAGTAACGGTGTGTCGGGCCCCCAGCAGATAATGCCGCCAAGCCTTAAAGGCAGACTTGATAGCCAGAAGTTCCTTGTCAGTAATCGTGTAATTGATTTCAGGAGGCGAGAATTTGCGGGACCAAAATGCCACGGGATGCAACTGATTGGTTACCGGGTCCTTTTGTGATAGAACTGCCCCCATGGCAAGGCTTGAAGCATCAGTTTCCACGATGTAGGGGAGTTCGGGGCGAGGGTGTTTTAAGATTGGTGCAGAGATAAATTTAGTCTTCAAATCCTGGAAAGCTTGTTCCGCCTCGGTAGACCATTCAAAACGTTTGTTTTTCTTTAACAAGGCAGTGATGGGCTGGACTATTCGAGAGAATTCGGGGATAAACCTGCGGTAAAAGTTAGCGAAGCCTAACATGCTTTGCACACCTTTTACGGAGGATGGTGATGGCCATTTGAGAACTGCATCGACCTTCTTTGAATCTATACGCACTCCGCCAGGTGATAATATGAATCCCAAGAATTCAACTTCAGTCACGTTGAAAACACATTTTTCCAACTTAGCGAAAAGTTTGTGTTGACGCAATCTTTCGAGGACCATTTTCACGTGTTTCCGATGTTCAGATTCCGATGAAGAATAAACGAGGATGTCGTCAATGTAAACAACAACACATACATCTATGAGCTCTCTGAGGACATCGTTTATAAAATATTGAAAGGCGGCCGGGGCATTGCAAAGTCCGAAGGGCATGACCTGATATTCAAATAGCCCATACTTGGTGCGGAAGGCCGTCTTCCATTCATCGCCCTCTTTTACTCGTACCAAGTGGTAAGCTCCTCTAAGATCCAGCTTTGTATATATGCATGCTTTTCTGACTTGGTCCAGGAGTTCAGGGATCAAAGGTAACGGATATCTATTCTTAACGGTGATCTGGTTCAGGGAGCGATAATCGATACAAGTTCTAAGGTCTCCTTCCTTTTTTGGAACGAAGAACAAAGCTGAAGAAGCAGGGGACTTGGAAGGACGAATAAACCCATTTGCCAGGTATTGATCCAGGTATTGTCGAAGGTGAAGGTTCTCAGGCTCGGTGAGGGCATAAATTCTACTACAAGGAGGAGTAGATCCAGGTATCAGGTCTATCTGGCAGTCATAAGACCTATGAGGAGGTAGAGAGTTAGCCTGATCCTTCCGGAAAACATCTTGGTATTCTAGGTATTCGGGAGGTAACTGGGGAGTCTCTGAAGAAATTGCGGCCAGTGCAACACCAGGTGGAGGGTGACAAGTAGAGACACATTCTGGAAACTGGACCGTTCTTGCTCGCCAATCGATCAGAGGATTGTGTTTCTCTAACCAAGGTATTCCTAGAATAATCTGAAACTGAGGGGCCTTGATCACATCGAACACGATCTTCTCATGGTGTCCATCTTGACTTACTAGCGTCACCTCTTGAGTGGTATGCGTTACTGGCCCGGAGGCTATCTCCGTACCATCCACCGTAGTAATGACGTCCTTTACAGCCTTGGGACAAAGAGTTAGATTCATCCTCAAAACCATTTCATGATCCACATAATTGCCGATGGCACCGCTGTCGACGTAAGCTTCAATTGCATGTAATCGATCCGGATTATCAGGGCTAATGAGGACCATAGGTATCACGAAATGCGAGGTCACGGAACTGGTTTTCACGCTCGGCAAGAGGACCTCTATTCTTGTCGGGCGAGGTCGTTTCCCTGCTCAGAGTTTGTAACTTTGGTAACTGCAGCTCCTACTGCCTTCTTGGCAGGTTTCACCGGACAGTCTCGAAGAAAGTGCCCTGAGTTTCCGCAATATAGGCATAATTGCAACTGTTTCCTCCTTTCCCGCTCCCTTTGTGTTAGAGGACCTTTCAGACCCCCTATTTGCATGGGTTCCCCGGAGTCTACTCCTTTGGAAGGAGTTGGCGGTTTGGAAAATACTCGAGCATCAAACTGGGAACGATCGGCCTTCCTGTTCTGCAGCCTGTGATCTATTTGAACGACCAAGTCTATATAATCCGAACAGTCTTGTGGGGGATTCACTACTTGGGCTAAAACGTCTTTGAGCTCTCCACGTAGACCTCTATAAAACAGCGTAATCCTTTTGTCCTCAGGCCATTGAGTTTCCACTATTAGTCTATTGAAAGATGCAATATAAGCCAAAAGGTCTTGATTACCCTGTCGCAACGAAAGAAGCTCATTGTCCAAGGCCTGCCCCTGTGAATGTCTTGCGAACAGTTTTTCCATACTAAGCTGAAAGGCTTGAAAATCATGGAGAACCGGATCATCTTGATTAACTAGAGGGATCGACCAGTCTGCCGCATTGCCACTAAGGTACGAAAGTACAAAAGCTACTTTTGCTTGATCAGTTGGAAAGGCTGCTGGCCGGCATAAGAAGTGCAACCGGCACTGATTGATAAATACTGAAAACCTCTTTGGGTCACCAGAAAATCGTTCGGGCGGAGCTAGAGGTACATTCCCAGGTAGGTTGATCTGCACTGGATTCATAGAGGATGTTGAAGGAAGATTTGCCCCTGATGCGGGTAACGGGGTCTGTCCGGCTTGTGACTGTAGCACTTGTCTAGCAAGATTGTCTGTTCTCTCCTTGGAAATAATTAGTTCCCTTCTTAGAGCATTCGTTTCCTGACGAGCTGCATGCACTTCTGCCCTTAGTTCCCCAAGTAACCGGGCTAGGGGGTCAGTATCCGAGGTTTCCATAGCACTTGGGCGAGAGTTTTGCGGTAGGCTTTGCGTTCTGTAACGCTCACCTGATTCTCGCACAGGCGCCGGTCTTGACTGGGCGACTACCGTATCTTCAAAGGTGATGTGTAGCACCCGGTTGGCTCTTTGGGCTGGACCTCTGTGCACTGTATGCCTGACGTGTAGAGTAAGATGTCTGCAGATAGAAAATATGGGGTTAATGAACTGGGGTTATTGGCGTGTCCCTATCTCTTTCCTCTTCTCCTCTCCTGTAGACCCCCAAAGGTTAACGCTCTCACCTTAGGTAAGTGAATGCCGAGCTCTCCATCTGCCTCAGGGCAGGGTGCTGTAACCAGTTTCTTCACTGGATAGGTAGCGCAGGCCTCTTGACTTCAGAGGACTGCTGTTCGTCGTTTACTGCACGAACGGTAAGTTTCGAGTCATTCAAATGTCTTTAAAGTCTTTAGTAATGATGTCTCTTGTTTTGCAGGGTTCCGGCGATGGCGGATGACGGGCTGAAGTGAGTTGAAGATGGAGCCCGTGTGATGAATAGAAGCGCCTGGAAGCACGTAAGTAAGTGCTTGTTGCCTGCTTCACTATGCGCTCTAACTGTCTTTTTATTTTGCAGGTACGAGTTCGGAGCGGCTGCAGGGTGCCGGAATACCCACTGGATTAGATGTGGAAAGGAGTAATGGCACGTGAGTATTAAAGTTCCCCAATGTCTTTAAACGCACCTTGTTTTGTCTTTCAGATGCGGGATGCAGCGCCGAAGGCCTCCGGAGCGTACGAAGAGTAGGTAAGCCTTTGCCTTTCAGATGCCGGAATGCTAACCTGTTCTTTCTTGTCTTTATAGGTGTTGCTGAAGACTGGATTCAGGATGGTAAGCCTTTGCCTTTCAGATGCCGGAATGCTAACCTGTTCTTTCTTGTCTTTATAGGTGTTGCTGAAGACTGGATTCAGGATGGTAAGCCTTTTTCCTTAGGCCCAGGACCGGATGCAGAAGACACGATGAGCGTTCTGCTGCAGAGGTTGCAGAATAACGCAAAGCAAGATTCATCCACCGGGTGTGGTTTAAATAGCCTCCTGTAGTGCTTAGGTGTCTCCTTCCACAGCCACGCCTAAGTAAGAAAAGAGTTCCTGGTAAGAAAAGAGTTCCTGCCTTCCAGAAGAGTTCCAGTGTTCTGAATCTAGGGAGTGGCTCCAGCCCCACCCAACAAGAAAAGTAGTTCCAAACAGAAGAGGATCAGAGGCTCAACTGGCAGGCAAGTAAGCAGCATGGTCTGCTGAAGGTAAGTCCACCCAAGCATTATGAGCCCGGCGCTTCCAGCGCTGGGACTGGGCATATTTATGAGCCTGGTGCCACTGGCGCCAGGACTGGGTCCAAAAGGTCCCAATTGGGACTGGTTGGCACTCGGAACCTGGGTTATGGATCTGCTTCCAAGGGAGTTGGGAAAACCCTGACCTTTTGGAAGCAGAGATCATGACAATATCCATATTGGTATGTGTTCTTGTGTCTTTGTGTTTTGTCTATAGTAATGTTTTATTAGCTACTTATTACATATTTCACAGTACACAAAAATCTATTAAGAAAACAATTATCATTTCATTATTCAACATATTAACATTACGAATATTATACCTTCATCTTGTACACTGCACACCATGTTATGTTTCTGTATCAGTAGCTTAGTATACTAGATAGAACCGCATAATAGAATGCTATTTATATCAATGCATCGTTCAATGCACTAATTAGGGTATGATATTTATTGCAATGATCTTTGACACTTGTTTCGCAACATTATAATAAGAATCCTTTGTACACATATTTCATGAAAAGTACATACACATGTGATGTCATCAGTGATGTCATCAATGACATTTGTGATGTCATCTTTGATGTCCTGGGTGTTAGTCCTAGCAGTGCACGGTGGTGGCGCGAGTTATGGTTGCTTAGCTTACCATAACTGGCGAATTTCAAGGGTTTTTGGTTTTAATTGGAACCATAACGTTCCTTTGACAAAGTTTTTTCACTGGATTTCATAGGTTTTTAGTAGTGCAACTTAACCATAACGTCCCTTTAACAAAGTGTTAACAATTGTATAAATTAACATGTCAAAAAAGAATAAAAGCTTCAAAGAGAAGGGGTATCTAGAGTGTAGTGTTGATAAAATAAATGCTATATGATTACCTCAACTACGCTCACCACTTAGGTAACTTTGAACTTGGTTTTGTATCAGCAAACTCTAAATAGAATTGCCCACAATATCAATAGATTGTGCACCTATAAAGGCATTTCACTGCAATGAACCTGGCATTTCAGTTCTGTACAAACATTATTTAATGTTAAAAGAAGTCAAATGTTCAGATTAATGTATGCAACCTTAACCAGTAAACCAAGACATATTACCTACGTATGTCTTCAGTTTTACAAACACATGTATGAAGACATGCCAACATTGTAACACTATTTCTAGTTTACATCTTTTTTCAGATGATAGGTAGACAATAACAATGTTTGTGTGTACATGGATTAACACTTACCACAAGCTACACTAAGAACCTAACAAATGTTATTTCCATATTTCTTGTGAAATTAGTGTGTGTCCTTTGTTTGGCCACATAAACACATGAGAGGTAATAATGAAATTTCAAAATCTACACATCATATTTGATTTATTTATTTTTTAAATGGGAATTGCTATTTAAAACTTCTATTTGCACAGACAGTTCTGTTCAGTGTGGAATACTTTTGTTTATAAAATCAAAGTTTATTTTAAATATAATAATTATCTCTGCAATGCAATTAGAATACTTCTTTTCAAATTGGTGTGCATCCCTTTTTTGTCCTCCTATACACTTAAGGAGCTAATGACAATTTTGTATAAACTAGTAGAAAAAAAAACAAAAAGTCCACAATGTAATGACACAACACATTGCACAACTTTTCTGTAAATGTCCACACTGCAAATGTTAAACATTAAACAAACTAACACTTAAACTAGGCTATGTTCATGTTTTAATTGAACTGCAATACTACCTTAAAACGTTGCTATCATTACATTCAAACCATCCACATTTATTTTTTACATATGCAGTGTAGTGCCCTGAGTTGGTTGTGGCTCCTGCGTGGTAGATTATACCTATTGTTGTGAAGGTTTTCCTACCAACTAATATTTGACCATGTGTGAATCCAGTCAGCTTGCAGTTATTTTTGGTACCATCTGCATTGTAACGTAGAAGCATTAGTATTACGTATTCACTATGTGTTTGTATTACTAACGTGGAGCGATTATCCGAATTGCAGGTAGTACATAATCTACCATGGTTTGCATTTTGTACAAGTTGCTGAAATGGAATGGATTCTCAATTAGGTATTGATATATATATGAAGCATTCATTGGGGATTTCTTCTTGGGTCACATTGTTGCAGAGAGTGCATGTATGTTTCCACATGTATGAAATCTGGAAGATTTCATTTATAGGTATGTTTTATTTTCCAGTACTTGTAGTAAGTACATTAGAAATTCGTGTGGATCTTCTTGTGAGTATATAGTGAATTTCACCATTCCAGCACAGTAGTCCAATTCTTGTCTTATTCCATGAACACTGTATGTGCTGTCAGGATTGTTGCTTGCATTTCTATGAAGGACTAACATTTGGAAACACAATTGGTTTGTATTGTGTAAGTAAATGTTGTCAACAATTGGTGGCAATTGGATTAGAATATTTATTGCTACATTTGCTTAGAAATGTACACCAGTTATATTTGAAAATGTGAATGGACCAGATAGTTCTGTGTCTAAGTCATTTCTTCGGAGTGTGTGTTGCTTCTTTGAAGAAGTACCTGAGTTACTTTGAGTAGTAGATTCTTCTTTGGTTGTAGTAATTGATGAAGTATTAGCTTCTTTTACTCTCTTTGGAGGATTTGGAGTGAGATCCTGTTGCATTTCTTTTTGAAGTAGTTTTCTTTTACAATGTTTTGCTTTTTGTGGAATAGGATAGCTTTTTAGATGGGGGTGTACAGTGAACGTTGTATATTGTATTCTAAAATGCAAGGAATATCAGCGTTTATTTTACTTGCATCAAAGTTGATTAGAAATAGACCTTCAAGTCTACGTGAGCATGAAAGTGCTACGTTGCTCATGCCTTCTTTAAAGACAGTGTTCCCAATATCTATCAATGCTTTATCTAGGGTAAGAGCTTGTGATTTGTGAATGGTGACTGCATATGCTAGAGTTAGAGAAAATTTCTCTCTGCGTACATACATGTCTTTGAAAAGAAAGAATCGAGCTGTTGTCCTATCCTTTTTACTTCTGATAGTTTGTCAAAGAGAATATTGACAAACTGAATATTGTTGTCACGTGGGTATGTTTGAAAGACAACAACTGTATCAAGTGCCCCATTAAGTGGTCCTTGCTCCACGTCAAGGTTACTTTTAAGCATTACTCTACAGTTTAAAGATAATTTTAATATTTTCTCCAAACCAGCTGTGTTGGAGATATAGTTTTCTAATGTATTTAGTCTTGTTGTGGCTTGTTGACACATGGGTAGTGCCATACCATGTACGTCCAGTTTGTCTGTGGAGCAAATTTCAATTATTGGTTGCATTTCTTTTTTCAACATTGCTTCATTGAATTTTGAACAGCTTGCAAGAGTTGGCATCAAGGACATACAATTGACATTTTTGTGTGCTCATTTTTCCATGACATCAGTTGCACATGAGTTATGGCCATACAGTGCATGGATGTGCCGGGTTTTTAATAATGATTGTGCTTCTTGAGGTAGTACACCAACTCTAATACTTTTTGAAATGTTGGCGTATGTCAGGTCTGCAGACAGGCGCATGTTTTCTGTTATTAATCTGTATTGGAAATGTTGCCAAACGTGTTGACATTTCCTATGCTGCCAACAGTTTTACGGCAGAGTTTGTGCCCTAAGGTTTTAAATATAGGTTCACCTTTCACTGATATGTCTACGGTTTTCATGTTGTACACCATGTGCTATTTCTTTTGTTACTTCTTGAAAAATGCTACGCTGCTCATTATTCAGTTTTGATTGCAGTACAGTTAAGTCTTCTGTATTTTCTTCATAGTGACACACTACTTCTGTCATAGCTAATTCTGCCTCATTTGCTATTAGTGGTTGTCCCAGTGGTTCTTGGCTTCCTGTTACAAAAGGTTGACTACTGTTGGGAGTGTCCTTATCTAGTTGGGCCTGGAGTTCTTCTTCATGTTGCTGTTGATTGTGCAACATTGTTTTGTACTGTGTAAAGTTTACATTGGTTATAGGCTTTCATTTGCTTTGAAACCATCTTCATAGGAGGCATAGATCTTGAGTAACTCTTCTTCTTTTCTCCATGGTTTAAAAAGTTGTAGCAGGGACATGTAATATAGTTTTTAATTACAATTTGATGATTAATTACGCTTCATTTGGTAAGCTGCCTTCACAATTTGTCACTCTGTATCTACCTTTGTTTTCATCTGGTTTTATATTATTTTTGTATGTGAAGTTTTGGGATATGTGGTAAAGACACATGGGGCCTCATTACGACCTTCGCAGAACGGGTTAATGGGCTCCGCTAATGGAGGCGGACCCGTTAAACCCATTCCGCAAAGTTAGGAGGCCCCCTCGTGGGACCCGGTAAGGACACCTGGTAAAACCAGGCGTCCTTACCGGGTCCCGCGAGGGGAAGAGGGTGCTAACAACAGGCCAGTCGTAATCGGCCCGTTGTTAGCTCCCTCTCCCATTCCCATTGATCCCTATGGAGGCTCAGATGGGAATGGGGAAGGTCCGGGCCCGGGTTCCCGGAGGGAGGAATCACTGGGCCCTCCGAACTCGGAATGGCCCAGTAATTCCCCATTTTGGGAACTCGGTAAAGGAGCCTGGTTTGGCAGCAGCCATGAAGCTAATAGCTCAATGGCTACCGACCAAACTCGTAATGTGGCCCATGGTTCCCAAAGTGGTACTCCTGTTTGGGTAGAATGTGTCTAGTCAATTGTTTTTCAAAACGTCTTGGCTGTGGGATCATTTTTGGCTATTGTTTCTATGTCATCATATGATTTGAGAACTCTTTTTCTAGATTCAGCAGGACCAAGGCTTAGCCATAATATATTTTCATATTTTCCATATAAAGCAGTACCGGTTAAATAGTCTGTAGCTTCATAGGAGCCACATTCTCTATGAGAGAGCATTTTTATCCCAAAGCTTTACAATTTCTGAGACAATGTTTTGTCTGATGATAGGTCATTCCAGAGGTCTTGAAGCTCTTTTTTTCTGCTTTGGTTAAGTAGGCTGTAACATATCGTGCAACTGCAGTGGAATTGCCTGCAATGTACTGCATATCTATGTTTGCATTCCATAAGTGGGCAATGAATGCATTGTAATCATTGATATATTTTGCTTCTTCTGTTATTTTTATGTAATATGTGTTATTTACCTTTAACACTATGTCTAACTGAACACATGAAGTTGTTTACTTGACCTGTTGCTGTAAATGGTCTAGGGAAATCAAAGCAGCATTTGGTGTAGTATTTACCTTTGTTTTTTTATTTGCGATTACGATATTTCCCACATTTCTGTCTTTGAAATTGTAAAATGTGTGCATGAAGATCACTATTTGTTGCTTCTGAAGGAATTTGCCAAGTGACATATTTTTCAATAAACTGTAAAACAGTGGCATCACTGTCTTGACCAAATTTAGGAGCATCTATAATCCATAAAAGCATGTGGATATGTGGTGCTCCTCTAGCTTTCCATTCTTTTCTCCAAGGGGAGGAACAGTTTTATAATAAATAAGTGTAGCATAGCAATGAAGCGATGATGGAAATATCTTGAAACATTAACAGTATCTAGAGAGCAAAGTTCTCCAGGTGTTAGTATATCTATGTTTGTTTTGTTTTTGTTTTATATGCGTAGGAAATCATGTAAATCTTCCCATGCATATTCTGCACAACGTTTTGTAACAAACCAAGAGGGTGGCCCAACGTTTCTTATCATACAACGTACATCTCTGTGACGTCGGAACCAGTACCCTTTAGTACCACAAATGTTTGCTAACAGATTTGTAATGCTTGATTGTAAAACCTCATCTTTTTCTTGCACTTTTTGTAGTAATTGCGTAGCTAACATATTTTGAAAATGCGTACCTGATTTCAATGTTTGTGCAACTCCGTAGCATAGAGTTGCTAGCTCACTTTCAAAGAGTAGGTGGAATATGTATTCCACATTTTGTCTAAATCTGGGATATTCAGAATACATTTGTAACAAGCGGTATTCTGATGCTGTTATATGAGTGGGTCTATCGTTGTACCTTCCTCCTATCCCAGTAGGAAAGAGTAGAGGAAAAGCACGTGCTTCCTTACTTTTTTCCCATACGCTGATTGGTGATCCTTTGGTTTGTCGCATTTGGTATTTTTCTTGTGCAACATCTATGGTGTCTTTAGAGTGTAATGGATGAATTGTATAATGGTCTAAAATATTGGATACTTCTAACAGGATCTAGAACTTCAAATTGACCAGTTTCTGGTGACTCTTGAATTATTTCAGTGGTTTCCCTCAGGTTTTCTTCAATATTAATTTTTTTGTAGTATTCATTATTGTCTTTTAGATATTGCAAGGCTTGTCTAACTTTATGTAAGTCTACGAGTTGTTGCCAAATTGTTTTGTGTTTTGTATGTATACCATTTACTAAGATAATTAAAGATTGTTCTATTGGACATTGCACTCCTAGAGTGTGTACATTTTCTTTCAGATCTAATGGCAAATGAACTACTTTGCCACAAATGCCTTTCACTAATTCAGAGGGAGGTAATTTTGCTGTTTTTGGTTGAAGGCGTATTATTGCTTGAAATGCATGCACTGTTTGAATTGTGATGCTCTCATATAAATTGAGTTTTTGCAAGGGTTTTGGTAGTGGGAATAATTCCAAGTTATTTGTAATAGCATGTGAAGGAGTACTGCAAAGTATTAAGGGATCATTTATTTGATATTTGTTTTCTGCTATAAGGTAGAGAACTAATTCAAACCATTTGGAATCTTCATTGTCTTCTATTTTGTATGTTATGTCTACAGTTGTTGTGCTACTTTTATTAAAGGTTCTGTGGCAACACACACACAAATGGTTTGGTACTTCAGTGGATGCACTTTTACATTGTAGTATTTCTTTTTTGTATGTGTGTAGTAGAAGGTTGCCATCTGTGCAATTGTTGTAAAGTTATTGCATTTTGAAAGTGGCTTTCGGTTCCAAAATATTTTCTCTGGATATGCTCTATTTCTTCGAGTAGGTCTTTGGCTGTACCATGTAGAAGATTGTTATTTAAATTGGCTAGTGCTAAAGCAGGACTTTTTACATAGTACAGTTTATAGACTAGATTTCTTATAGTTGAATGATCTGTTGATATCATTTTGATATGATGGAAGGTGCTTTTGCAATTAGGTCCTGAAATGCAGGCTAATGAATGTCCTTGTAGTCCTGTGTATTTGCGCACTGGACAGGTATCTATATTTTGTAGTAGTTTCATTTTGATTTTTTGTTTGCCTTTCACATACTGATTGAGGAACTGGCATAAAGATTTGAAAGATTATTTGGCAATGTTACACATTGACGTGCCCGGCCATTTGTATACTGGACGTTCTGGTTCAGTCGAATGGAGAGGTGATACTGAATTTTTTGGGGATATTTTTGTAAGCTGTATTTCTTGTTGCATTATGGTATTATTAAGTTGTTCAGACCCGCGTCCACTGCTATGTATGGCAATTGTGTTTGTTTGCTTTTGTTTGTATGCTTCGTCATTGAAATATGGTTCTGTGCTCGTGGTGTGACTCCATTCACCTCCAGAGATATTTAAGAAGCTATTTTTGTTGACATTCCATTTATTGAGAAGTTTTTTTGTAATTTAATAGTTAGTTTTGTTAGTGGTTTCATTCTGTTTAACACTATAATAAATAACTTCTTTTTGAGAAGGATTGCACTGTCTATGAGAGCTCCTAAGACAAATGTTCTACGGTAGGTTTTAAAGGTTGCACATGATTTCTCTCCTGTTTTTATAAGATTCTGAAGGACTCTGTGCCGGAACATTTTTTCTAAAATACTTCTTTTTTTGGTATGGTTACTTGCCACTACATCAAGATTTTTAGGAACAGTGTTAGCAGTAGTGGTAGCTGAATTTTTGTTAATCACTTTCTGTTTGGTTTTACATTTTGAAAGAGGGGGGAACGTTTTTGTACCGGAAGCTTGTTTTGTTTCGCTTAATGACTCTATTAGATCTTTTGTTTGAACTTTGTGTACAAATTTGGCTAGAGATGGATGCTTATTTTGGACATTTTATTTTCATTTGCTCTACTTCTTCGTTGCTTTCTACAGACTTGCTTTTTGGTAGGCATTCTTTGGGGTATGTTGAAAAAAAGAAGGTATGGGTTGGGCTGTTCTGCAATTTATGTGTGCTGTGTGCATGAGTGTATGAGTATGATGTTAAGGATGTATATGGTGGTGTGTCATTGTGCATTGGACAGCTACAACTAGTTGGAAAAACTATCCGTGTATTTGTGTGTTAGTATCGTGGGGTTCAGATGACAGTAGAAAGTAAGCTAGTGGTGAGGAGAAGCACCAATAGTAAATCTAATGGTATAGATTTAAAACAGTTCTTTGTTCTGCAATACTCACATTCTAGGGGCTGAGTTATGTCATTTGTGCACTGGAAAAGAGGGATTTATGTGCCATTGTGCCTTCAAATCCCTGTTTAACAAATGGGGATTTGTGGGTTAGAATGGTGCACAAATATCTGTTTTTTTTGTGCACAAATTCCATGAATCAACCCCACAGTTTGTTTCAGTAACAGTAAGAATATTATGGTAGTAAGGTACTTACTTTTTTTTGTTTGGAATAAGCAGGTTTCTTCTGAGTTGTTGCTTGTACTTCAGATGCGGATGCTTTTCAGGAGAGTGGTCTTCACTGCAATTGTAAAAGAATGAAGTTAGTAGTTTTGTGTGTTTATAGCACTAATGTTAATCTAGACATTGATTTTTATGTTTTTATAGTAGTATTATTGTTTGATAACTGGACATAGTGTGTGCATGCAGTTTCCTTTGACTATGTGCAGCCTTTATATTTTGCTTACAATATGTTAGCCTTAATTACAGACTAGCTCATTCATAATGAGATCCATAGTCCAATTCCTCTAACAACATACTTAACATAATTTACTACACCACCCATAACCCAACTTCATTAACTCTTTTTCCCAACAACTTCTACTACTTTAATAAAAATCAAACTCTCTTACTAAAAGTACTTTGCCACTACCACATATACTCACTAACTTTCTTTTACAATTACAGTAAAAAAGAAGATTGAAGAAAACACCTACCGAAGAAAGAACACTCTTCATATCCTAAAAAGTAAGTGCATTAGTATAGCATGTACATCGCTATAAGTGTAACACTCTATGTTCACTATAGACTAGAATATTCTATTCTACTCACCAACATTGCATTTCACCCTTACACACAATATTGCAACATTCACACTCTTTCAATTCCCATCTAAACACTGTTCTTTATTTAGAACACTGCCCATTCCATACTACATAACAGCACATCTATCTCTCAACATTTCTTATACCCCATTTTAGATCCTTAATATACCATACCCCTATGCCCATAAGGTCCTTATTTAGATGCAGCAACTTTCAAACTAATTCCATTGCAAATCACTACTACACATCATTTTTATTTATTTTATTTATTTGCATTTTTAAAGCGCTCTCACAGCCCACATGCATCAAGGCACTGTTACAGCAATTGTTTTTTTTTAGTTGCATAATTCCATTACACCCACACAAACCTCATACCTATGCAGCAAACACTCCATTATTAAAACCACTGTTTCCCTCAAAACATCATAATGTCCCTAATTATTCCATCACACCACTACTACCTTAACCACAAACCCAAGCCTATCACACCTGTACAGGCTATTACGCTTACAGCCTTTCCACCCTCACCTATCATCCCACTGTACAATCACGCACACACACCCATATATGATACATGCATAAATATTTCACAACTTTCAAACACAAACCTAATATTTTCCCAACAGGCAAAACACAACACCTACTAAAAAGCAACTCTGTAGAACACATAGAAAACATAGAGCATATACAAATGAAAACTAGACATTTAGTCATCCTCCTCTAAAACAACTTGTAGAAAACATGAAAACATTAAAAACAGAACAGTTAGTAACCTCACTCAACAAAAGTAAACCAGCCAGCACTAAAACAATCAAGGCCCCTTTTGCCAAATGTAAAAGTAAATAAACATTCACAAACAAAAGCAGACCGTGTAATGACCCTAACACTATATCCATCAATGTTAGCATAGCCACAGTAAAGCAATCAAAAAAATGTATTTTACAAAAAGAAATTCCACCCTAGATTTCTTAACAATTTTATAAAGACAGCTAAAAAGTCACAATCTACCCTTAAAAACTACAGCAGAAAACTAATCCTCAAAGCTCTAATTGACAACACATTTCTACTAAAGAGAACGTTGTTTATATTGATATTAAACTGAATGAAATCACTAACTGAATTAATCAATACATTACAAAAAGTACATGTCCAATGTCAACATGTATACATTTTCAAATTTCTGTGACGGTGAGTGGATTCATATCAGCTGCACAGAACCATATTTCAACAAACACACTTGCAAACAAGAACAAAACAACCCAATTGGCATAGCCAATAATGACTGAGGCTATGAAATGGTAGGAGACACCATTATGGCAAAAGAAGCCCTAATAAACAAAACGTCCCCAACAAAATTTTAACCCAATATTCCTTTTGCCCAAACAAACCGTTCAGTATACAAATGGAAGTGCAGCTCAATATGTAATGTACAACAACAATCCTTCAAATCTTTATGACAATTCCTGAATCATTATGTGAAACTAAAAGACAAAAGTAGAATAAAAACTTTACAAACCTTGGACTCCTGCTGAGTGTGCATCCACACAGGAGTGCAAGGACATTCATCAGCCTGCATTTAAGCAACTGCTTGCAAAAGCACATTCCGTCACATCTAAATGTTGGCAAAACACCATTCTGCTATACGAAATCTTGTGCATAGTCTATACTATACAAAAGGTCCTGCTCTAGAACTGCAACATTTAAATAGCATTCCCCTATGTGGCACTGCCAAATAACTCCTTTGAGAAAAAGAACAGATACAAAGTAAGTATTTTGGAACTGAAGTTGACTTACAAAATTCAGTAACTATTGAAAACATTAGCTAAATCCTCACAAACACCACCCACCGTACACACTCCTACAAAAAAGAATTAGTTATGTTTCAAAACATATCGGCTGAAATATCAGACAAAATATGTGTCTGTTGTTGCAGAACATTGTATAAAAAGAGCACCAGAATAGTACATATGGCCTAAAAAATAGAAGACAAAGAGGAATCCCAATGATTCCAATTAGCTTTATATCTAACAGCAGAAAATAAATACAAAATAACTGTCCCCTCAATAGTTTGCACATACTACAATACAAAGCTGGAAAATAACCAAATGCCATCATGTGCTAAAACTGATAACATAGAAAACTTCCCACTTCCAAAAGTTCTCCAACAACTTAACTTGTATGAGAGTGTTATAATCCAAACAGTACACCCATTCCAAGCTACAATATGCCTTCAAACACAAATGGCCAAATTGCCTCCATCTGAGTTACTAAAAGGCATTGTGGCAAAGCAGTATATTTGCTAGTATATCTTAAAGAAAATGTAGATACTCTAGGAGTACAATGGCCAATATGTCAATCATTGATTGGATTAGTTAATGGTGTGCTAACAAAAGACAAAACATTTTTGTCAACAACTACTCGACTTAAACAAAGTTAGACAAGGCCTACAATACCTTAAAGAAAACAATGAATAGTACAAAAATATAAACACAGAGGAAAACTACCCAAATAATTCAAGATTCACCACAAACTGGCCAATTTGAATGTGTAGATACTGTCACTGCACCCAACATTATACAATTCACCCACTACACTCCAAACCACCATAGACGATGCATTAGAAACATATCAAATGCGTCAAGCCAAAAGATCCCCAATGAGCATATGGGGGAAAAGTCTAGAAGCACATTCTTTTCATCTAACCTTTCCTAGCGAAAAGGGAGGAAGATATAATGAAAGACCCACACAAATTAGTTCATCAGAATATAGCTCTTTACGAATGTATTCTGAAGACCACAGATTTAGACAAAATCTAGGAAACATTTTCTACCTCCTGTTTGAAAGTGAACTAGCAACTCTACATTATGGAGTTGCACACACATTAAAAACAGGCTTTAATTGTTCAAACATATCTGCTACCCAACTGATTCAAAAGATAAAAGACACAGATGAAGTTTTTCAGTCAAGTATCACAAATCTCTTGGCAAACATGTGGTACAAAAGAATACTGGTTCCGACATCACACTGACGCACATTGTATTCTAAGGAACCTAAACTACGCACATGGTTTGTTACTTTAAGTTGTGCAGAAAATGCATGGGATGACTTGCATGACTTCTTACACACCATAAACCAAAATAAATAGGGAATTGATACAAAATAACCAGGATAACTTGGTTAATGTATCAAGGCACTTTGACTATCACTTCATTGCCATGTTGCACTTAATATGCATTAAAAATACCCCTCCACTCAGAGAAGTGGAACATTTCTTTTGGAGAAAAGAATATCAATCCAGAGGAGCACCACACATCCACATCGTTTTGTGGATAAAATATGCTCACAGCTTTGGTCATGACAGTGATGCCACTGTTTTACAATTTATTCAAAAATACATTACCTGTGACATCCCTTCATAAACCTCACATAGTGACCTACAAACACAAATCTTACGCTTCCAAAAAGTGTGGCAAATACTGCTGATGTCGACATAAAAACAAAGGTAAATACTGTACCAAATGTCATTTTGTTTTTCCTAGACCAGTTTGCACAATGGAATAAGTAAATAGGTTAATGTCTTTGGTTAGACACAAAAAACACAACATCAAAAAGGGATCTAAGTACATCAATGATTACAATGCAACCATTGGACTCTTGTGGAATGCAAATATAGACATACAACACATTGCAGAGAATTCCACTGCAGTTGAAAGATATGTCACGGTCTCACCAAAGATGAGAAAACAGAGATAAAGCCCTCTGAGATTACATATCAGCTGGAAAAGCATTGTCACAAAAATTGTACAGCTTTGGTATAAAAATGCTCTCCCATAGAGAATTCAGGGGGCTTCGAGCTGCAGACCGTTTAACAGGTGCAGCCATGTATGGCAAATGCGAACAGATTGTCTGGCTAAACCTTGGTCCAGCTTCATCCTGAAAAGGAGTACTAAAATCCTACCAAGAGATAGAAACAATTGCCACAAATGATCCCAATGTCCAGAATAAAAAATCAAAATAAATAGTCGACACATACTACCCAAACAGAAGTAATTGTTTGGAAAGAAATATGTCTGTACTACATAGCCCAAAACTACTCCTACAAAAATAATCGCACACCAGATGAGACAACTAACAAATATTCTGTCTCAACTTGTGAAGGAAGGCTAGTAAAACTTACAAAACCCAGCCTAATTAATCATATCAAGTTATCATTTAAATCTCTGCAACATAGAGAACTTTACTGCATTGCCCTAATGCAACTTTTTAAACCTTTGATAAAAGAATAAGAATTATTAGGTGACCATGACACATTTGAAGCTGCATTCAAAGCAAATGAAAGCAGTATAACAAATGTCAATTTCAAACAATACAAAGAAATGTTGGACAATGAACGCCTGCAAGAGAAACTAAATTAAGCGCTACTAGATAAAGACACTCCTGTGGGCAGTCAACCTTTCTTTACAGGAAGCCAAGTACCTCTTGGAGAACCACTCATTCCAAATGAAGCAGAAATATCTATGACTGAGGTCGGAAATACAAACAATCTGACGAATTGTCAGTGCTCAAATCACAGCTAAATGATGAACAACTCACCATTTATCTAGAATTCAGTGAAGAAATTGAACATGGTCTTAAACATGAAACTAAAACTTGTAGCTGTAAAAAGTATAAACCTCAGCTCCTAAATGTAAGTGGTGAAGCTGGTTCTGGTAAAATGTTCTTAATTAAAATAATCAGCACATTTCTACAAGACTTAATAAATAACAACCTTTCAGCTGTTGTTACAGCCCCCATGGGTTTAGCTGCCTACAATAGAAATCTTAATATCCAACACAGTTAGAATACACCGACAGGTATAAAAATACTTTAAAAATCCCTTTCATTGTAAGAAATTGAACATGGTCTTAAACATGAAACAAACACTTGCAGTTGTAAACATTAAAAACCTGTGCTCCTATCTGTGGTGAAGCTGGTTCTGGTACAACTTCCTTAACTACAATAATCAGCACATTTCAAGAAGACTTCATACACAACAACAATAAACTACAAATATGCCATACCACTTATTGTTACTGCAATACTTCAGAAAAAATCCAATATAGTTAGAATATGTCAACGATATCTAACTACTTTAAAAAATATCCTTACTTACAACATACTTCAAACATCCTATCACACTTACACTTATAATGTATATCAATGCTACCACACAAATGCACTCTGTACCATCTATAGTCTTTAAAATGTAGAAGTTCTTTTTAATCCACTGTGGATTTTTTCCTCAATGATCCAATGATTTTTCCAAGTCAGTACAACAAAAGTCTAAGACACATTAATGTTGTATCAAACATAGTACCTACAATGTTCTGTTTATGAGGGTCTAACAAGTAAATGTATATGTACAATTGAATGCAAACACATGTTTTAAACTATTTTTTAACTAATTATACTGTTTTCCCCAAAGAATATTCACCAAAGTATCCAGCTTTATTTCCATATGCTACTAAGTATCCCTACCCTCAATTCTACTACAATCATAAAAACCATAAACACTTCAATGATATCAACCCATCATTTTACACATTCTGTATACCATATTACAAATACTGTACACACTGTCTACAGTACCTATAATTACTATACACATATTAATGTAGTTGTTGCAACCAGTGGCCTGATTCTTGGGGGTATGGCCATATAGTGGTTGTGACCAGTGGCCACATTATTGGGGACATGGCTATATGCCATGCCCCTGAGAATGTGGCCCCTGGTCTCAACCACCACAATATAATTAAACCATACAGCAAGTACATACAGTAAACATACAAATAACGAGCCTCACCTAGAACCACCCCATCCCACTGCCGTCCGCATATATGTGTCTGTGCCTGAATATTGACAGCATATGCAAGAGATAGAGCAAACGCTTCTTGTGCAGGTTTCTTGCAAATTTGTCCAGCGGGTTGGGCTGTAGGCTCGAGCAAACATTTTTTTCCATTTGACAATGAGGATTTCAAAAAATGTTGGGACCTCTCTTATTACTTTGCCCCCCCCGGACGAAACCATACCAAACTTCACAAAATCATTCTGAGATAACATATACTTTTGTTGCAATGTTTGATGAGGATTTGTCAAAGGCGCCCAAGTTATAAGACACTCAGAATGTGCTCTGAGTTGAGCAATTTAACCATAACTGCACGGCCACTACCGCAGGCCCTGTCAAATATATACATAAAATGCCATTGTAATACTGTAATATTTATGTTATTTCTTTTAAATTGTATAGCAATTTTTTGTGTGTATCACTTTTTTTTTTTTTTTAAAAAGAAGTGTAATTATAATGCCCCATTTTCATTACAGCCCAAACTACATCATACATGGAACTCAGCAATATTTTTTTTTAAGTTTTGTACATAGAAATAATGAATTTTTAAGACGTCAAATGACTTAAAGTCTTTCTTTAAGTGTTATTTATGTTCATATAAATGTTTATTTATAAATATTGTTGATTTTTAAAAATCATGATCATAAATGACTGAGATATTTACAAGTTTTACTGATTATTATGTATGCACTATTACAGATTGGCAATGGCATCTACAGATCAACATTGACTCATTCAAATTACACTGGAAAAACGAGGTTAAATACAAATTATTCTTGGAAACGTTACTACATTTTTCTTAAATGTTTGCAAGTTTTGAATATTTTTGAGAGAGTGTAACATTGCTTATATCGGGCCTAGGAAACAGTAGAATAGGCTCAGACCACGTCAATTACAAGTGATGCCGCTGGTCAAACGTATGTGACTTGTGAGGAACTTTTGTGGAGGCTTCCCAATACTTGTCCAAACGTTCAAACTCAATATGCCCATGTGGAGGGGCAGGAATTTGAGCTGAATATCAGAAACGATCCAAGGAAAGTAATAATGTTACAGCACAGAATGTCCTCCTGAACTGATAGACCCCACATAAGATGAGTCTTGATAATTTGCTGATACACTCACCTAATCTATGACACTAAAACGAGTCACAAAATCTGGACATTTCACCATTTGAATTCATGGCGGGATCTTCTGAATTGTCTGATGACAAGGAGAATGACCCTGACTACACCACAGGTAGCGAGGAGGAATTCACCACCACTGTCGAATCGCAATGCACAGCATTGCTGGATGAGCGACTATTGAAGAAGCCTAAATACATTGGGCATCATTAAAAGTTTGGCAGTATTCCAGCGGTAAACTGCCAGAATACTGCCAAAATGGAATTACTGTTTCTGCAACTTCGACCTGTAAGTTTACCATGGGATTACAAGTGGAGGTAGAGAGTTTAAATCCAAATTTCTTGGTGCCCAAATAGTACACTGGGAATTGATTTTTAAATGGAAATTGGAGGATTTACCTCCAGCATCAATCAAGCAGGAAGTTAATCCTACCCTTTCTCTCAAAGAGACTGGTGGAATTAGCACACAGTAATTCAGCTAGTGGTAATTCCTAGCGCTGCTGGAAAACAGGCATGAATGGAATTGTCACAACTTTTTTCCCACACCACCATACTTGTAATGAGGCCGATTGTCTTTGATAGCTGCCTGTTTGATATTTTTAAAATAAATAAATGCAACTTTGGAAAAAAGTGGGAGGACTTGTGGTCATTGGTAAATTGTACTTCATAAGTGAGTGCAACCAACATGAAGCTTAAGGGGAGCTGGGTGCGTACACGTTCAACATTTTCATGCTCTGATTAACCCGTTATTGGCAAAGTACCTGCAGCAAATTTTATTGGTTCTTGTGCTATATTATTCAGTGGATCAACATTTAATAATATCTCAAGTTTCTGAAACTTTTCAGGACTAGAGTTCATTTCTAAGAATGCATTCTTCAAATATCAGAGACATTACTTGTTCTCCACAATAAATCATGCATGGATTCTTGAAAAGGTAGCAATTGACAATGTTCAAGCAGGCAAAAGTCTCAGGCTTGCGGGTGATGCACTGGGCAACAGTCATGCATTTTCGTCGAAGTACTGTGGTTACCACTTACAGAACTAGGAAACCCAAACAATAGTGAACTTTATCATGATGAAGGTGCCAGAATGTACATCCTGTCTTGCCATGTAGAAATATAGTTCAATAAATCAATTAAACATTTGTAAAAAAGGGCACTGGAAATTAGGATAGCCATGGATAGGCATGTGGGCATTGCAAAGTTCATGAGAGAGCATCACATACCCAGGTCAAATTCCGAGAAAGATAATGCTGCTCATCATAAAAAGATTAGAAGAAATTCATCTATGGCGGTGTTTGAAAATGTGTGAGATTTCAGTTCAAGTTTTTTTGGGAAACGTGTTGGTCGATGCCCCAACATTCTTCAAAACAATCACTCATGGGAATATAACTAGCATTACTATGCATGACAAAATGGACATTAGAGTAACAAGTTGGGGCGTAGGAAAAAGTGGCTGGTGCCCAGCTGTACTGCTCACACAGCCCTTCAAAAGATAGAATGCAGCAAAGTGCTGATCAAAGATTTGAAGTGCCTCACTGACGTTTGCCACACTGGGGATTTGAGGATTTTCAATAATATGAGTCTGAAGGAAAGGCCAACAAATGTTGGATAGCATGTATGGATGGTCATGCACGGATTGCGGTACATGCTCACAATGGGAACATTGATATGGAACAAGCGAGAACTGCTGGTGATTTTGGTATCCTGTGTTACAACATGGTGTTTATCAAAAGAAACGAATGGGTGGCTAAGCCAATACCAGAGAGACACACTTTGACCTCATGAAAGATCTCACGTTGACTTTGTTGGCAACAGAAACACATGGACTGACAACATAAATGGTTGACAGAACACATTACATGCAGAAGAGCGTCCTCCAAATTCTGACATTGTGGCAACACTAACAACACGATTCAAGTGAAATGGTCTGGACGATCAAAATGCTTCTTCTAATTGCCCGCATTTGTATTCATGAATACTTTTTAACATGGTTTTAATGCATTAATTTGTTTATCATTAACATACATGGCCATTTTATTTTACCAAAAAAATATCTCCCTCTCCCTTTCACTCCCTCATTCTACCTCCGCTGCCTCCCTCTCTCTCGCTCTACCTTCCTCTCTCCCCTTCTTTCTACCTCTTCTCTGTCCCAAGACATGAACATTTAGGTAACACACATGTGGCTCTATAACTTTCGAGCCTTCGGCTGATAGAGGGACGGCGTTGCAAGCAGAGAGGCATACAGTCAGATGCATTTCTTGGGATAGAGGGGAGGACACAGAGGGCAAGAGAGGAAGTGAAAGAGAGCCAGGTAGAAAGAGTTGTATTATGACCATGGGATTTTAGGGAGTACACATTCCAATTATAACATATTCTTATGAAAATGATTAAAGGATAAATACTTTGTTACTAAAGAACTAAATAGACTATAATAGAATTATAATTTCACACTTTCCACTGACAGAGAAATCACACCATTAGAGATCCGTAATGGACGGACTGAATTTTATGTAAGTAGGATGTTATGTATTTTTGATTTAGCAATGTAATTTAGAGTATAAAGTAATGTGATTAATTAGATTTGATGATGTACATGTATTGGCATACTAATGCACAAAAGCACAGATATTTTGTATCACATGTATTGCAGAATAAGCATGGTGATTAACAGAAGCCTTTTATAATGATGCTATCCCATTGACAATGCTCTGTGAATCAGTCACATGCTGTCTATCTATAATATAATAATATACATTTATACTGTATACTTTAAATTTAGGAAATAATGTTACATGTGTTGCCATTTGCAATGAACACAAATCCTTTTTTGTCTTGATCCCTACTTGCATAACAAAAATGTGTGTGTACCACAGAAGCCATATTTCCGTGGATGACATGTGTTCACAGCATTGGAACATCACCATTAAACATTGCTGAATATTTATATATTATGGGATGACCATGATGCTCACATGTGTCCATTTGCGGTACCTGTCAACAACATGCCTGAAATACCTTTATGAATCAAAACGAAAGAAAAAAAAAACATTTCAACAGACGCAAATGAACCTTTTTTTTCTACATAAGAGAACAGCAGTTCCTACGTGATAATGGAGTCAAGTCGAATGAAAACACAGATGTTTTCCCAATATTGATTTTGATGGGAGTCAATGGTACATTTTAATTTCAAATGAACGAACACTGAATACAACATAGAATAATACATATTACAATAAACAACGTTTTTTGTAAAGTATTCAAAATACAATTCGGAAAGTGTATCAATGCACCTAAAACTCGGAAAGTACTGATTTCTTAAAACATGCTTCTTTTTGCTTGGACTATGGGAAATCGTATTGATGGATATGTTCATTCAATTGTTATGTACATAAACAGTTTGAATGGCTCTGATCTATGTATTTAAAAAGTTTAGTTTCAATACAAAACATAACGATATCCTAAATTCTTGACTCAACGAAAAGTAAAAAATGTTATCTTCTTTTTGTGAAAAGTGGCTAAACCAACTAGGTGTGTCTGTGCACATTCAATAAGTGGCTTCTACATTATGGGTGCAGACAGACATGTGATTGCACAGATGGTGACAGCGTAAATATGGCGATGTTGTGCACTATCGTCATGACAAGGAACGTAGCATATCGGTCTGACATGCAGATGTACCCTAGAGGGGTGCAGGGTATGATTTATTGCCACTATGGCTGATTAGAGTATGAGAAGATGGAGGTTTTGTACCAGCGTGGTTTGCATGTGTAAATGTCTGTACATCTAAGGTAAGATTAAT
This sequence comes from Ambystoma mexicanum, assembly GCF_040938575.1. Taxonomy (NCBI): domain Eukaryota; kingdom Metazoa; phylum Chordata; class Amphibia; order Caudata; family Ambystomatidae; genus Ambystoma; species Ambystoma mexicanum. Next base: position 923,794,291 of record NC_090941.1, read on the forward strand.
TGAAAGAAAAAATGCCATTGATCGATATATGGTCAAAAATATGTGCCTAGTCGATTGGTTGAAAAAAACTCCAGGGAGAACATCGCCTTTAAGGGCACCCGGAGAATGATTTTTAGTAAAGATATGCACCCTTTTAATTTTACAGTTGAATGTAAAGAATATTTGGTAACAATATGTTATTATCAAAGTATGCAGAAAATGTACAGGTGTCAACTTTTGAGAGTTGTTATCAATTTCTGCAATTCAAAGCGGCAGCTGAAGATAACGGGCCTCATTACAAGTATGGTTGTCTGATAATAACGATACCGATACCGGAAAGGCAATACCAAAATCGTTTACCAGAACCGGGACATCACGACCTGCAATGCCGGTTGTACCGGCATCGACACGGACCGGCTGTGACCATGCACCTCTCTACCGGACTGAGCGCGGACACGGGGCCGAAGTGCCAGTAACATCGACATGGAAGAGGACATTACTAGTTGCACGGACATGCACTTAACGGCATCCAGATATCGGTAAGAAGGGTCACCATGATGCCATTAACACCGGCATTGCGGGAGAGGCGTTAATGTTAATCTTCTGTGCTGAGACCTGCTCAGACATTGCACACAATCAGCACAGGTGGAGGCAATGGAGTCTGGCCCAGCACAAAAGGTGCACACCCACACACCACACCACTTCCAAGACGAAATGATTCCACTAGCTGTTGCGATACAGAGGCTGGAGGACATGCCTGCATTGCTACTCCTTGAGTAGACAGTACACCAGGGATTACAGAGGAGACGCTGGAGTAGGAGGAGGAGGGTGAGAAAGGCCAAGCAAATGCCACCAGTGCAGGCAGTGGTTCCTGGCAGGCACCCACCAATCCCCCGCATAAGGGCCAGTCCATTCAACTTAACCCCTGCACAGATCCACACCCTGCACCTCCTGGATAGGGAAACTATCACCACTATTGTGGATCTCCTACATGATGACCTGGTCAGTCTGATCAACATCTGCACCGCCATACCCCCTCTGCTGAAGGTAATGAGTGTGCTCCACTTCCTGGCCACAGGCACCTACCAGCACACAGTGGGGTAGCTGCATGGCATCTCGCAGCCATGTTTTTCTGGTGTGCTGAACCAGGTGGTGGTTGCACTCCTAAAGCACGCAAGTGCCTACATTTCCGTACCACGAACTGCACAGGAGGTGAATGACACAAAAATTGCATTCCATGCACTGGCAAGCATGCCAAACGTTATTGGTGCCCTCGACTGCACCCATATGGAATTGGTAGTCCGGCATGCCGTGGAGGTGGTGTACCGCAAGCAGAAGCAATACCACTCCTTCAATGTCCAGATGGTGTGTAATGCAAGCAAGATGATAACACATTGCTGTGCCAGATACCCAGGATCCACACATGATGCAATGGTGTTGCGGTACTCCAGTCTCCCCTGCTACATGGAATGACATGCTGCACCACATGCCGGGATGCTGGGTAAGTCTGACCACAGGTCGATGGGGTTCATTTTGGGGGGATCACATGCATATGCAACCTGTCTGCTTCCTGCGCCATGGGGTTAATATGGGGGGGAGGTAATACCATCATGCCAGTTGACACCCTGTATCATAAAAGGGATGTATCCCTACACTGGCGGACCATACCACCAATCACATTGTGCATTGGTTACATGGGTGAAGGCGTCATCAATTTCTTCAAAGCATGATAGTCAAACCTACCTGTATCATGTTTCACATCAGCTAAATGCATCACAGATGTGCTCAACATGCATTTGGTTTCATGTGGCCAAACATCCCTCACATGTGAGTATATCATGGACCTTCACACTTCATCTGGGTGAGTGTAGTATCTCATGTCAAGGTCCCTAAATTGTGAACATCACCCATGCCTCCCCACCATGGCTTGCCGAGTAGTACACAGGCCTGATATATGCACAGATGTGAAGGCAATGGATGACAATTTAAAAGTAATGGACACAAACATTGTACAGGCAGTGCACACATGGAATGGCATGAATACTCACAATCACGCTTAATTTTGCTCCCATGCAGGTGATGCTGGATATCCCCCTGTCAGGCATCCACTGAACCGACATGAAGAGGACTACAATCCTGCACATACATGCACTCGTGTGGTGATAGAGCAGACCTTTGGCCTGTTGAAGGCATGGTTTTGATGCCTCAGCAGGTCGGGTGGGTCCTCATTTATGGGCCTGAGAAGGTGGGCAAGATTGTATTGGCATGTGCCATGCTGCACAACATGTACATCCTGTGCAACATATCTGCAACCTGACATGGAACAGACACCACCGGGGGAAGATGATGATGATGAAGAAGATGCTGCACATCGGCCATGTCGCGATGCGCATGAGGGACGTACTGTACGGCAATCATTGATAGCACAATATTTTTGATACACTGGGTCACAGAAGGTGCTGGTTAAGTGTGACACTGGGCACTGGGATTGGGGGACTCTGGGCACTGGTCACTTTTGAACAATAAATTGACAAACATTCAAGAAGCAATGACCAGTCAAGTAACTTTTTTTTCACACAACAGGTGTATTAATGAAATTGAACTGTCCACATGAATTAATCCTCCACTCACATCACACTACAGACTACTCACCCCCACCATATAACACCCCGCACAGCCATGCCCTCCAACTCCCCCACACACCCAAGTCCCCAAACACCCACACCCCCATACCCAACACCTCTGCACCCCCATGACCCCACCCCACAACACCCCCACACACACACCACCCCACCGCCAACACCCCCACAAACCCATGCCTCCCACCCCCAACAACCCCGCCCACCCACACCCCCCAACAAACGGGCACATCCACGCACCCTCAACACAAATTGAGTCCAACAGCCACATTACATGTCCCAGTGTCCCTGGCTATTGTCACCCCCTTTTAGATGGAGGGGTTTGTAGCTCCCTGCAGCGCACACTACACAGGGATCTGCACACAGAGCTCATCTGTGTCAAGCTCACAGGTGTTGTGCTCAGCGATGGTGATTGTGGCTTGCCCGGGTCTGGAGATTGTTGCGCCACGTTGCCAGCCATACGGTCAACAACCTGTGTGAAGGCCAATATGCCCTCATGTACCCATGTCGCCCCACGGTTCACTGCACGGATGATTGCCTGTGTGTTCTCCCTGTTAGTCATTCATGTGGCCTCCACTTCGGCCAAGTGCTCTTTGACCATATCATGCATGGCTTGTTGTCTGGCCGCCATTCGGTTCAGCCGTCTCTCAATTTCCCATATGGACGTGCTTCCAGATGGTTGTACAGGAGGTGGTGATATGCTTCTCACGGGGCTGAAGCCATGTAGAGACATCTCCTCCTAAGTGCTGTGGGCACCAGCCACATGTTCAGGGGAGCACAGTAGTGTGTCCTGCATGCTAGGGGTGTCCCTACCATGTTGGGGGTTGGCCATCCCCCAACATGGTAGGTCCTGCAGTGAGTTAATCTCCAGGACCATCATCCTCCTCACCGCTATGTTGTGCTGAGGCTACCACTTCACCCATGGAACTTGTGGCCATAGAATGAGTCTGCTGGGGGGCCAGTTTCCTGGCCGCTGAATCTTTATGCACGTGGGCCTTGATGGCACATGTGTCTCCGGCATGGTGCTCCTGTGTGACTGTTGCAGTTAGCTGCTCCTCTAGGTCTTGGCGGTGTTTACCCTGTTGGGCACTGGCACATGATTTAGGGGGGCCTGTCTTAGGCGTTGCAGCCCTAGAGGTTGATGGCCTGGTGGATTCATCCTCACCCAAGCGTGCAGGTGTCTTCCTTATTAATGTGACGTGTTCGCCGTCGCTGTCTGGTTCCATGCCTCTGGGGGATGGAGAGGCAGGTCATCATTCATGGGTGAACTTACATCCTGCATGCATCGATGTTGGTACAATTTGGGTCATGTGCATCGTAGTTTGCATGTTTGAGGGGCACACATAGTGCCTGCAGAATTGGGGAGGCATGGCTCAGGGACTATGTGCCATGTGCTGTTTGGTTGTGTCTCAAGTGTGCATTCCGTAGTGAAGAGGCATGCAGCATGCAATTTGATGGGACAGTAGTGATGCCAGCATCACAGCGGGTGTGTGTGTGTTTGTGTGTGTGTGTGTGTGTGTGTCTCTCTCTGATGGGCCATGTATTTGCTCTCATCTACTTCCATTTTAGAGTACAACTTTGTACTTGGGATATCAGGTGTGTGTGGTTGCTTCTGTATTGCGCAAAGGGTCACTCACTGTCATTGTCCGATGATGGGACTCCAGTCTCCACATGGCCAACTACTTCAATTGCCTGCATATCCATCACAGAGCTACACGTCTCCTCCCACCGTGCCAACTTCATGGGTGAGGCAGGACCACCACCTGTCGCCTGCCCCTGGCTGCGGTTGGCAGACAGGATTTTTCTGACCGCATGGCATCCCATCTCTTCCGACAGTCCTTCACACTGCATGGGGTTGTCCCCACGGCAGATATCTTCCTCACGACCTACTGCCATATGTTTTTTTTTTATTTGCTCTGCACGGCGCAGGTCAGCGCAAAACACAACGTCGGAATGCTTGACGAGTGTATCTGCGAGCATATTCAGTTCATCATAGCTGAACCTGGGTTTTTTGCAGGCGAGGGGTACCTTTTCTGGTTGCATTAGACATGATTTGCCAGGCAGGGTAGTGTGTTTTCTGAAACAGGTCCTGTCTGCAGTGGATGGCAATGGATTGTGTTTTCAAAGATGGTCGCCAGTGCATTTCCCATTCCGGCGCGATGACGCTGCTTCCGGTGGCTGTAATACTGTTACCGGTATCAGCAGTAGTGGTGTGAACAATGCCGTTCTTAGAGGAAACCGCAATGCCGGTGGAGGTTTCTGCGCATTCAATGATGCCGCTATTGGGGGAAGTAAGAACCTTACAGGCAGGGCGGCACTTCCATTACTGGCATGCTGGTACGCGCGTGCACACAGACTCGTAATCACCCTTTGATTACGGGTGCAGTGCAACACAGACAAGCTAGCACTGGTAATTGCTGGTTCTTACCGCCATTCTCGTAATGAGGTCCAATGTGTAAAAAACGTACCAAACAATTCCCCCCTTATTAGTCAGCATCCAGTAGTTGAGGTGTGTGATGTACAATCAATTTCATTACACCCACCAGCGGAGAGGAGATTGTTTCTTTTTTTCTCACCTCTCGTCAAGCACTTCCTTGTGAACACCCTCCTTAAGAAGCCTTCTATCGATCCTATATGTCTGGCAATCTATTGCCCTGTTTCTCTCACTCCTTTCCTGGGCAAACTCCTGGAAAAGCTGGCCATCTCCCAGCTTACTGTCCACAATGAATCGGTTGGATGTCTCCATGACCATCAGCTGGGCTTCAGAGCAGCTGGAGGCAAGGAAAATGCTCTCCTGAACACTTGTGAAGATCTGCCCTTTAATTTTAATTCCTGCTCTCCCTCTGTCCTCATCCTCCTCTACCTTTCCTCTGCTTTTGACACAATTAATCACGCCACCCTGATCAATAGACTCAGTGAGAACCTGGGCATAACGCATCACACATCAGGCCCTGGCATGGTTGACTTCCTTCCTCCTGAACCGACCCTCCCAGGTCCTTTCTCCTTTCTCCTTTCTCTCTCCACATCTGATGTCCCACAGGACTCTATCCTCTCACCCTTGCTCTTCAATGTCTATCTGGCCTCTTTGCACAATTGATCTCCACCTTCTCTTGTGACTTTTAGTGTTATGAGGGTAACACTCAGCGCTCGTTTTGTAACACCCTTACAAGCTCACATTCCCTCTTGAGATAAGCCTATCTGCTCAGCTCGCTACTAAAAACTGTGTGGTACAGACTTATACCAAAGGTTGCTTTTGCTTACACCTGTAGTCCTATTTGTGTGTAGTGGTCCCAGAGGGTACTGCATACAAACTTTGCCTAACACTGGTGGCAGGCGGTGAGGATGAATTGTATAGTTGTTACAGTCAGAGTTCTGCTTTACTTTTTTTCAGATAGTAACCTTCATAAGTCTAAGCACCACTAGAAAAGTAATTTTATCATGCCTGATATAGATAACTACAGACTGGAGGCCCCGATCATTTTGACAGTAGATCAACTGAAGGAAATGTGTAAGGTCAGGAACCTCCCTGTTAAAGGAAAGAGACATGAACTGATTGAAAGATTGATGGAATTTCAAAGTCTGAGAAGTAGGTCTGTTACACCTACTCCTTTAGGAAATGTGGAAAAGGTTGATGAGGATGATAATGATTCAGAGTCTAACTATAATGTTATTGATGAGCAAGAAGAGTTAGAGGAGTTATAGGATGTGAGCCCCTTTGCACCTCAACAAGCTTGTGGTCTCAAACTTTAGCCACAGGGACCCTGCCAGGTCCAGTCGTGAGTCCAGAATGTGTCCCTCTTGAAATAATGAGACTTGAGTTAGAGTTCAAAAGTCTCCAAATGCAAACTGAAAGTAAACATCAAGAAATCAAACTCAGAGAAATGCAAATGCATCTTGCTCTTGAAATGAAGACAGTGGGCCTCATTACGAGGTGGGCGGTAAGGGATTACCGGCACCTGTAAGTACACCGGTGCCGGCAATCCCTTACAACCCTATTCCGAGGTCCATAAGTGGGTCCCTTCGTCAACGCCTGGTTATTAGCTCCATCCTGATTCCCATTGAGCCCTATGGGGGCTCGAATGTTAATGGGGAATGATTCCCGGAATGGGGACTTACCGGGTCCTCCAAGGTCGGAATGACCCGGTAAATCCCTTTTCCGGGAACACGGACCCGGAATGCGGTAAGGGGGTAGCTATGGCGCTAATAGCACCATGGCTACCTCCTACCTCGTAGTGAGGCCCAGTGTCTCTTGAAAATGCTTCTACCCCATAGTCTTCTAGGTCTGCCAGTCCTAAGAGACGCTGCATGCCTAAAGAAGCTGTGGGTATGTATGAGGTGAGACTTAATATTTTGGAATGGTTGGCTGCTTTTGAGCATAACTATGGGATTCAGGGTTTCACAGGGAATCAGTTTATTCCTTGACTTTTGTCTAGGCTCCCGCAGGTTGCAACTGATGCTGTAATGGAGGTGGGGGAACTTGGAAGATTGGAGTATGAAAATGTGAAGCAAGCTTTGTTAGCTAGATTTGGGAAAACTCCTTCCAAGTACCTTAAGAGGTTTAGGGCCCTCAAAAACCATGATGTTACCCCTTGGGCTACCTGGGTGTGTGAATGTTTGAAGAACTTAGATGGTTTGGTAAAAGGTTACAGAGTTAACACTTTTGAAGGAATGAGAAATCTATTTTTGTTGGAATCTATTTTTGATGCCTGCTCTCCTGAGCCGAGACAGCACTTGGCTGACTCTGAGGAAATTGATCCAAAGAAGTTAGCAAAGGCTGCTGACTTGTGGGTTTCCAACAGGGCTACTCACGAGGATTCTGGGGCATCTCAGAAGAAGGATGATGGGAAGCAGCAAAAGAAAGATGGCAAAGAGTATTCTAATACCTCTAATCCAAAAGAGGGCCCCAAACAGAAAAAGGGTAAGCCACAAGGGAAACCGAATCAGGCTAGTGAAACCTCTGGTGCTAAACCAGAGGGAGGTCAGCAGAAACCCCATTTGTGAAAACATTTTCAAAATGTTATACTTGTGAGTCTAATGACCATGTGAAAGGGGATCCCAGATGCAAGGGTAAACCTTCAGGGGTCCCACTATCTCCTTAACCTTTTCACCAGAGGAAGAAGTACAAATGGCAAGTGGAAACTTTCAATTACTGGCTGAAGGCCCCATTGGAGTCTCTGCCAGTGTTTTTTTAGTGTCCCTGGGTCTGTGGGAACAGCAGAATTTAGATGTCTATAATTCAATTCCAGATAACACAAACGGATATTACATGCATAGTGTTCTTGTAAATGGCCGGGACACTGCTGCCATGAGAGACAATGGGGCCAACAGAACAGTTGTGGATGAAAGCTTTTTCAAGCCTGAGTATGTTGCTAAGGCACCCAAAGGCCCCACTAGATTTGCTGGAGGCCCTGTCCAATTGGTTCCAATTCTACCAGCTCTCATTCAGTGTAAGAATATGACAGTGAGGATTCCTGTCAGTGTTCAGAATGAGGTGCCTGGGAGAGTCCAGTTGGGGAATGATTTAAAAAACTCTAGGAGTATTGTCCAGTACCCCAAGCCTCCCAGTAAGCAGAAACAGAACCAAATCAAATTGGCTAGAGAGGCAACCTTAGGAGATCAATCTGAGTCTGTGGGAACCCCTACAGAGACCTCCACTGTAAGCCCCTATGTTAGTAAGTTGACCTCTAACCAAGGCAAATCTGAGGCTAGAATAGTAGGGAAATGAGAGCCCCAACCAAGCTCCATCATGGCTCATCCAGTTGTAAAGTCTCTGACCCACCCTGCGTCTGAGGATGAGGTGGATAGACAAATTGGAACCCTTTCTAGGCCTGTGAGAACTGGTAATTCTCAAAGCTGGTGGAAAACCAGGAAAGATAGGTCTAAGGCTAAATACCCTAAAAATGTTGGATCTTCTACTGAAGACTTCAGTGTAAATCCTAGTGTTAGGAGGGACATTTCTAAGCCAGATAAACTGAGATCTCAGAGGAAGTGGAAGTATGTACCTTGCTTGACCACAGCCCCTCCACCCAAGGTACCTAAGACTCAACCTGCTTTTGTGAGGGAGGTGGTGAGGAACCATGGAGGCCCCTATAGGTCTATAGGGTACCTTTCTAAGGACCCCTTGTAAAAGCCTATTGTAGGTTCAGAGGTTGTTACAACTTCTGAGGGACTGTTAGATCAGATCCCGTATACCTTAAATAAAACAGATGTACCAAACAGGGTTTGTAGGTCATATAGTTTACAAATGAAAACCACTGATAAAAAGTGCCATAGCAAGGGTTACAAAAGGGTGTTGGTGTACTCAGCAGGCCATTAAACTGACTTGCAACCTCATATCCATCCTGGTGGGGATTAGAACCACCTGTCCCTTAGTCTGGGGGGGGCGAGTGTTAGGGAAAATTCTCAAAAGGTGCCAATTCCTCTCTACTTTAGAGACCCCCAGCTCTTTTGCTGAAATTTGGGACCTTGTACTTTTAATTCTAATTGTTTTCTGTGTGTGTTTCTTTTTGAATTATGGAATCTGACCAATTCCATATGCATCATCTTTTCATTTATGTCACACAGCACCCTCAGTGCAGAGGCAGAGGGAAACATGCTCAGGCTTTCCCAAGTTTAAAATACCTTCTCTGGGATAAACTACTGATTCCCAGAGAATGCAAAGTTACATTGACTTTACTAGTCTTTTTAAATTCCTAGCCCCAGCACACACTATCTTAGTATCTCTTATGTCTAGAAACTCATGTAGCAGTCAAATGCTACCTTTTCCTACCGAAATGGCTGGTGGCAGTGGTTTCACAATGAACTACCATGATTTTTCCCGACCACGAACACCGGTAGCTAAAAATCACAGGAGCCATATTTTTCAAACAGGTCCCGGTCTTCTTTTTTCGCCATTTCTTTTTGGAAAGGTCCTTCTAGTGTTTGTCTCTGTGTGCCAAACTAGGTTTAGTCCCTTCGTTTCTATGCCTTTGGCAGGCTTTAGGACTGAAGACCGCCTCCAGCGCACGAGTGTCTGCGGTGGGCAGGAAGTGAGGGAGGTACCCGAAACTCCCTGTGCTTAGTCTCCTAGGAGACCCAAATTTACTCTGGCATGATTGGCTGGCTGACTGTCTGGCACAGACAGCCACCCTGCTGGGTGAGTGGCAGCTAGGCTGGAATGAATGGGAGAAAACTGTTTAAAAGGCGAGTCTCTTGGACTGGAAAGCAGAGTCGACCGCTGGAACGAATGAAACAAACACGAGCTGGAAGAGGACGGCTGCTGCAACTACTGGACCGTTGGTTTGCCCGGTGGAGCCCTGCTGCAGGTCTGAATTGCCAAGTTCACCTCAACAGAGAAGCCCTTCAAGAATGACTTCTTCCTTTGAGTTAGTAGGACCAATGAACTTGTAAGCCACCTCAATACCATTCTCAGAGCCAGTTAGGATTAACCAGGGGGATGGACACCAGCTTGTGTGCTTGAAGAACAGCAACCGGAATCGAAGATTTGCCAATTTTCCAGCTTTGCGACCAGTCCCTGTGCAGTGCAGGAGTCTTCCTATGTCCTCCCTCTTGTCCCCATGACTGAGGCTCAGGAACAGCGAGATCTGCAGGAACTGACAGGAACAGATGTCTTCAGCTGCATCTTTTTCTTCAATATAAGGTGAAAACCCGACCAAGAGAACTTACCTCTCACTGCAAAAGTCAGCTTGTGACCCGACATATGAACCTTTCTTCCATGAACTACTTCTAAGAATCGTGGCAAAGAATTTTTCCGTTTTAAATACCAGAACCGTTTTTACTTATGCAAGACACTAGCCAATTGACTTTGGCCTACCTATTGCATTGAATCAATTCCTCAGGTGAACTCAAACTATTTGCATTGTTTTAGGGTAACTGTAATATTTGTTTTATTAATGTATGCCTTTTTGCACCTACTTCCATGCTATTTTGCTCCTACTTCAAGAGAGCTCAACTGCTTAGTAATCAGTACTGTAGTATAACTTTTGTGTGATATTGGTTGCCTCATCTAATTAATGCTTTATAAATGATTGTGTAATAAATTAATAAGTGTTTACCAAGAAACCTTGAGTGTAAGTGTCTATCTGAATACTTGTAATTATAGAAGTTTTTGTAACACCCTTACACGCTCACATTTCCTCTTGAAATAAGCCTGGTTGCTCAGCCCGCTGCCAAACACTGTGTGGTACAGACTTATACCAAAGGTTGGTTTTGCTTACAGCTGTAGTCCTAGTTGTGTTTAGTGGTCCCAGAGTATACTGCTTACAAACTTTGCCTATCATCTGGTGTTTGGAGGGCACAGGGGATCAGATGTGCATGCCCCCGGTGTCTGTAGGACAGGGGTGGGACCCCCGAACTAATTAGAAGTGCGTCATGACTTTGCGGACATCTCCTGACAGGCGCGGTGTTCGGAGGGCACAGGGGATCATATGCGAATGCGCCCAGGTGTCCGTAGGACATGGGTGGGATCCCCAAACTAATTAAAGTGCCTCACGACTTTACAGATTTTGGCAGACAGAAGCAGTGTTTGGAGGGCATGCGGGATCGGACGCGCATGCACCAGGTGTCCGCAGGACAGGGTCAGGCCCAAACTATATAAAGGTGTGTCATAACTTTGCAGACATGTCCGGATAGGCGCGCTGTTCGGGGGAATCTCCATTCTGGTTGTGGACAGTCGCGCTGCATGCGCTCTCCAAACAGGGCTTTTAAAAGAAAACACATACACCAACAGTAAAGACACAGATATTTATTTACACACAGAAATACACTCAATTTAGAAAGGGAAGGAGTAGCAGAATGGGAAACATATATGGGGGATTTTGGGTTCTGTACAGATTGTTCATGAGTGGAGGAAGGGATTGAGGTTTCATCATATGGTCTGTGATTGAAAAAAGTTAGTGGGAATGACTGGCTGGGACAGTGCGAAGGGGTGCAGGTACAAGTGGGGCAGTGGAAGCAAACAAATGGGCCTCATTACACGTTAGGCGGTAGGGATTTACCTTTACCGGTAAGGGATTACCGGTATCGGTGAATCCCCTCCCCAATTACGGCCCGGACATACCGCTATTAGTGGCACCGCTAAGTACGGTGGCACTATTAGCGGCAAGTCCATGAGCGCGCGCCCCCTCAGTCCGGAAATAGCGACATAGCACTAATAGCACGCCATCATGAGCCATGCGGACATGGCAATACCGGCATGTAGTAGACCCAAAAACCCCTTACCGGCAAGGCGCTAATACCGGCATCGCGAACCACACGTTAAAAGAGCACAGCAGTGTTCCTACCTGCCACAGGTTGACAAAATCAGCACAGTTGGAGGCAATGGAGACTGGCAGCACAAAAGAGCACACCACACCCCTTCCCACACCCATTCCCAAACCAAGATGGATGCAATACTAGCAGCATTACATGGGCTAGAGGACATGATTGCAGTGCAGCAGCTACAACAACAGGCAGCACAGAGGAGACGCAGGAGGAGGAGGAGGAGGAGGGCAAGACAGGCGCAGCAAGCATCACCAGTGCACCTAGTGATACCACAGAGGCAGCCTCCAATTCCCAGGATCAGAGCCAGTCCAGTCAACCTAACCCCTGAGCAGATACACACCCTGTACCGTCTGGACCGGGATACCATCACCACCATTGTAGACATCATATACAACGACATTGTGAGTCTCATTGACATCTGTACTGCCATCCCCCCTTTACTGAAGGTGGTAACTGTGCTCCACTTCTTGGCCACAGGCACCTGGTATATGGTATGTCAGATGCATGGCATATCACAACCAGTATTCTCACGCATACTGAACCAGATGCTCCATGCCCTCCTGAAGCACACAAGTCAACACATATACATGCCACGGACTGCCCAGGAGATCTCCAACACCAAATTTGGCTTCCATTCACTGGCAGGCATCCCAAGTTGCATTGGGGCCATCAACTGTACCCATGTTGAACTGGTGGTCCCACGTGCCAATGAGGTAGTGTACCGTAACAGAAAGCAATACCACTCCATCAACGTCCAAATGGTATGTGACTCCAACAAGATCATCACACATTGCTGTGCCCGATATCCCGGTTCAACCCATGATGCAATGGTCCTGCGGAACTCGACAATACCACAATACATGGAGCGACATGCTGGACAACGTTCGTGGCTACTTGGTGAGTAGCAGGCCAACCACATGGCAGTGTGGTTGGTGATCGGCACATGGCACATGGTGATCGGTGGATTGTGAGTGGGGGGGGTAGATGCATACTCCAACTGGGCGTGATTGAAGTGGGGATGCATACTCCACTGGGCATGATTGGGGGAGGGGAGATGCATACTCCAACTGGGTGTGAACTGGTGTCAGGAGAAGAATGGACATACATATTTGCATCACTGTACAGTGAGGCAGCTCACAATGGACCAGACACAAAACCACATGCTAGAAGTGAGTGCCACGACAAACATATCAATCCATTACGCCAAACAGGCCATTCCAAACAACATGCACACCGCACAACACACCATTCCCCCCATTACACAAATCAGCAGCATGCATATAAAAATCACACCTGAAATGTACGTTGAACAACATCAGAAATGATCCGCGCACATGAGTGCATACAAATGGATCTCCTGTAGCCATTGTAGTGAGCCACCACTGAATTGCCATTGAACAGCATGGGGACTTCAACTAAGGAATGGCAGTGTACTAGCAGTGTGGCACTAACGTTGCCAGGGCCAGGAAACACAAATTACTTAAACTCAGGCGGGACATGGCAATCCCTGCCGTATGCATGCTTGGTGCATGTCCACTTGCAAGGACCACCTCACCTTCCCACATTGCAGTTACCCTGATTGCCAATGCTTGCTTGGATCAGTGGATGTCGTTGAAAATGCTATGTTTGTTTGTGTGATATGTGCAGGCTCCACTTTATTTAGACACTTACACATACCCATTGTTGCACCCATGCAGGTGATGAAGGTTATCCTCTGAAGAGATGGCTCCTTACCCCTGTGCGGAACCCACAGAACAGTCACGAAGAGGACTACAATCATGCACACACCCGTACCCGTGTGGTGATCGAGCAGACATTCGGCCTATTGAAGGAATGCTTCCGGTGCCTCAGCAGGTCGGGCGGGGCACTCCTGTACGGGCATGAGAAGGTGGCCAAGATCACCATGGCATGTGTCATGCTGCACAATATGTGTATCAGACGGAATGTGCCAATGCCCCCTGACATTGAACTGCAACCACCGTCTGAGGATGATGACGGGGATGAGGATGGAGGAGAGGGGGCTGCAGGTCATGCAGGTGGCGATGCCCATGAGGGACGTGCTCTGCGGCAGCACCTGATAGACCATTGTTTCTGATGCACATGGATTAGGAGGGTGCAATTGATGTGGAGCTCAGGGCACGGGGTGTATGGAGGTCATTAACACAGTGCACCCTTCAACAATAAAGCACACATACACAATAATCAATGTCCAGTCATGTGATTATCCATGCCATTACGTGTGTATTGAGCATTATGTCATTCAAACATGCATGTACCCTCCACCCCAAACACCCTCACCCCCCTCCCCCCACAACTCCACCAAACACCCTCACTCCCCTCCCCCCACAACTCCACCAAACACCCTCCCCCCCTCCCCCCACAACTCCACCAAACACCCTCACCCCCCTCCCCCCACAACTCCACCAAACACCTTCACCCCCCTCCCCCCACAACTCCACCAAACATGGTGTGCATATCAGTGCTGCATTAGTCTCCAAGTGTCAACAGTGACAGGCTGGCCCTACTTCCCTCCTCCACTACCACCATTGTGGGGTTGTGAGTCTGAACGCCCCAAGGACCGGCTGGACCTGCGCAGGATGGTTGTTTGGTCGGAGCTAGTAGACGAGGGGGTGGCTGGTTGATCTGCTCCCTGTGTGTGATGCATGCTCTCCATCGCCTCAGCAATGCGCGTTAGGACCTGCCTCACAGCGGCCATCTCGTCACATAGGCGCGTCGTGTTGCTGTCCAAGGCAGCTTTCATGTCCCTTGATAACCCCCGGATCTCCTCCCTGGTCGAGGCAGCCTCGCTCACTTGTCAGGCAACCAGGGCATTGAGCTCCTCCTGGCGCTGTCGTATCAGGCTCATGCTGTCGTCTGGTGCCCTGCCCCTGTTACTCCTTGGCGCAGCTTGCTGCATGTGGCCGACATCAGGTGAGCTCGCCACGAGACTGAATGACCCATCCATTGAATCTCCGGCATGCACCTCATGGATGCTGCCATTGGATGTGTTGCATGGGCTGTGGTGTGGGGACAGCTGGGTGCTGGGTGTACGCTGCCCTTCCTGTGTCGGACATGGGTCGTCCACATCACTCATGGGTGCTGTGGCTGCTGCTTCCCCGACGGAGCTATTGGCTGCAGACGGCGTGCCTTCTAGCACTGGCTCCTGAGTGGTGGGGGGGGTGGTGTGGGTGCTACCACAGTGTCGGATGGCAGTTCGACCCTTGGTGTGGTCGGTGCGTGTGTGGCTTGTGAACGCTGGTCCACTCCAGATTTCCCAGTGCCCCTCGATGTACTGGGCCTGGTGCCTGCATCCTTTCCCTTGGCCTGCTTTTTGGGTGGTGGGGCCTGCGTTGCAGAGTCCAGCTCCTCACTGTCAGAATGTGACCATGTGGGGGACCAAGACAGGGATAGCATCAGTGATGGGTCAACGTGCATCATGCATATGTTGTTGTTGCTGCAGTTCTTTGGATTTGGACATCTAGTTTGGACATGCAGGTTGTTGGCCAGATGGGTGGGTCATCCGGACATGAGTCAGGGTGACACGTGTGTGAGGTGCTGCATGCATGTGGTTGTGTGGGGATGTGCACGGCATATATGCAGGTTTGTGTACATGTGTGTGTGATGACCCCATCCATTAGCTAATTCCCATTTCACATTTGGGGGAGGAACTCATGCTTTGCATTGCAGTGTTTTGCGTGGACACTCACCTCCGTCTGACGTTGTTGACACACCGCACTCCATTCGGCCCACTCCCTCGATGGATTCAATGCCAATGGTGCTGGCACATGTCTCCTCCCACTCCTGCATCTTCATCGGGGATCCTCCTCCGCCTCCTGTGCCCATGGCCAGATTCCTGTTGGCCGATAATGTGCTGCGTACACAGAGGCGCAGATCATCCCAGCTTGCGCACATCCTTTACGGTGCGGGGGGTGGAGCCCACCGCACAGACTTTCTGCGCCACCTCAGCCCAGATCTACTTTTTTCTCAGGAGTGCAGGGCGCCGCATGTCGCTAGCAAACACTACGTCTGCATTTGCAGCCAGGGTGTCTGCCAGCATTTTCAATTCCTCGTTTGAAAAGCGTTCTTTGCGCTGGCGCACATCGGCTTTCTTTAGGGCCTTGGGCATTGTTTGTTATTGTGGGAAGTGGTTTTGCCAGTTGTGGTGTTGCTGCAGGTCCTAAGTGCAGGGGATGGCAATGGATTGTGTTTTTAAAGATAGCCGCCGGGCTCTTTCCCGTTCCTGTGCGATGACGCTATTTCCGGTTCCGGTGTTTTACGGTGACCGCTAATAGCAGTGACCGCTAATAGCGGTGACCGCGAATAGCATGCAGCATGAGGGCGGAGGTGCTATCAGCACTTTGGTCGGAGCCGGAAAGGTGCTTTTGCGCCATGGCGGTAGGGTCATTTACCGGCATGGCCCTATGCGCGTGTCCGCTTACTCGTAATGGAACGCTATTAGCGGTCTCCTGCAAGGGCGGACACGCTAATAGTGCCATGCCGGTAAATCGCATTTTTTACCGCCTAACGTGTAATGAGGCCCATTGTCTTTAATATGCATTTTCATAAATGTCATTAGGTGAGCAAAGTTAGCATTCAGTTCATCCATTTCAGTAGACAGACTTAACATTCATGTGTGACATTTGGACTTTGGGGCTGTCTGTGGCCATCTTCCTGCTCATTTGGTGGTAATTCTGGGCAACTTTCTTCATTTGCACTATGTACTGTTAAACTGAATACCGTGTTTTAATGACATGTTAAACAATTTATATCAGTTTTCCACTTCAGAAATTGTATTGTGTACCATTAGGGTTATTTACATCTCTCATTTCATTATGGGGGACTAGTTTTACCAACCACTCCAGGGTGCTTGCCATTTCTGTATAAAGAAAATAATACTGCTATTTCTTACAAGTCATGTAGATACAACACACTCTACAGGAAGAAATACAGTGTACTTACTAGTTTTTGTAAGTGTTTCTTCAAAGTAGTTTGAAGTTGCTTCTGAGTGTGTACGCAAGGTTGTACTGAGGTAATACTGTTAGATGTACAGTTCAGTTTTGTGCTTGGTGCATTACATTATGTTGCGCAACCTATGAAACTGTACTTCTATTTTCATAAGTATAGAATTGGTATAAATATTTAATTTGGGCATGTGCTACATGTATCTGTTGTACTTTAAAGTACATGTCTTTGTTTGTTGCGGGATGTAATAATATAATGTAACCCCTGTGCTTTTGGGCAGTGTGTTGCACAGTCCGCTGACTCTGTGGCTATCATGCTGGGGTCAGGGGGCTCAGTATGATGTAAGGGGACATGTAGAAACATTAAAGGTATCCTGGTAAAAACCCATGAAATTCAGTAAAAAAACGTTGGTAATGGGACGTTATGGTTAAGTTGCTCTAATAAAAACCTACCAAATTCAGTGAAAAAATGTTGTTAAAGGGACGTTAAGCTTAAGTTGCACTAATACAAACCTATCAAATAAATTTGAACAACTTTGTTAAAGGTATATTATGGTTACAAGTAAAACCGAAAACCCCCAGAAATGTGCCAAAGATGGTAAGATAAGCAATCATAACTCACAACACCTCCATGCACTGCTAAAACTAACACCCAGGACATCAAAGATGGCATCACAAAAGAATAGTAAGACTGACATTAAAAATGGATAATTTCATTGTCTTTCCTCTTTTCACCCATTTCAATTCTACATTCATATACTTTCTTTCCTACTTTGGAGTACACTATCCCTGTGAATATGTTATTGCTTGTCTTTTTCTTGCATAGACTAAAACAGATTGAGAATGAGCAAAAGTAATTCTGCAGTATAGAAGACGGATAAACATAATCACAGAAGCTGTTCCGTTTCGTTCTAAATTCATGCATGTTAATTGTATTATTACTAGAGAATGCATTCCGCGATCTCTTTCTGCTGTGGTCATTTTTTGTAAGAACTCCTATTTAGCAGCTGTTGTTTTCACGTACACTTCCTTTGAGAGCAGGAATCGTTCATGCATCATTAGTTTGAGATCATTCTGGAAACAAATGTTCAACATACAAGTTCGAAAAAATATATATGCCACATAAACATTGATTAACCTCATGCACCAGACTTGGAACTGCAAAGGTAGAATACAATGTTGTTCCTGATCTTTTAGTTAATTTGTGTTGGTTGTTTAGTTGTAAACGTAATACTTTATATAACAGTATTTGTTTGCAATATTTAGTTCACTGGTGAGCTGTATTTTGTGTTCATGAACATGACATTGATTTAAATAAAGAAATCACAGTGCAGACTTCTGCAGGGCTGATGTGCATGTATGGGAGCTCAAGAAAAATAAATCTATTGTATGCTACTATAGACGAGTTACACACACACAAAAGAAATGTGGAAATAAACAATACATTACATATTTAAAAGAGTGACTATGCATTTTATCATGTCCCAGAGCAACTAATTCCTACTACTTAAAATAAGGAAGTTTTGTTTGGTTTATCCTAATGTAAATACATATCTTTTCTAGGTACTAATCCAACCCTCAGAAAGGCTCTCATGTTTCCTGATCTGAGTTTGTTACCTCGAGTAACAGGGGAACGAAAACTGCCTCATGTCTTCGAAGTATATGCGTAAGAGATTAGGCTCATTGAAA
The DNA here is from genome assembly GCF_040938575.1 of Ambystoma mexicanum. NCBI lineage: Eukaryota > Metazoa > Chordata > Amphibia > Caudata > Ambystomatidae > Ambystoma > Ambystoma mexicanum. Next base: position 923,812,820 of record NC_090941.1, read on the forward strand.
GAGACTGGATTTACTCCCTCACTTAATTCCTGACTTTATTTTGTAATGTTCTCCAATGACAAGAATAGTGTGATAGTCGGTTCTATATTGGGATACTCTGCCAGGTGAGGACACAACACAAATTATGACTTCCACGAATAGACAGTGCTTAATTTGTAAAAAGAATAAGTGCCAGGGCTCAAAATATTTTGGCCCCATAATGCCAGCCCCGGGGCCGGCCGGCGCCGCCCGCAGTGCAGGCGGCCCGGGTCAGTTCAGTGCTAGACCTAGATTGGCCCAATGCACAACATATACACCGCAACCAGGGCACAACATGGCACATGAAATAGCAAAAATGCCCCCGAATATGTTCCAAGGCACTACTACCCCGCTGCAGCAGCACCACATCCAACCTACATGCGAAGAGCCCCCAACCCCACTCTGTGCAGCACTAAATCTTAACTTCTGTAGTGCCATCAGCTGGGAACCAGCCACGCACCTGCAGTTTTAAGCTTTTCTGCACTCCCCTCCCTCACCCCACATCTGCAATGCTGGTACCACCACCACCACGACACCTGTAGTGCCAGTGCCACCACCATCACACCTCACGAAATTGTGCAGCTGCAACTTTAGCATCTGCACCACCAACACACCACTTCAACTATGGTATTACTGCCAGAAGGCCCATAGCATACCACCCCCATGTTCTATTCTGCGCCCCCAGGATTCATTCGCCTTCTATCACCTTGAGATTGCCAACTAATTATTGAGAATCTCGTAATGAGGCCATAATACATTGGAATTGATGGTTATCCTCTGCCCCACTCTCCAGCCACCCACCCGACCCCCACCCCCAGGCGGAGGCAGCAAGCCCTGGGAATGTGTGTTTTGCAAGCACTGCAATTCCTTCCTCACTGTGCGTGTGCACCGCTGCTTGCTTTACACTAACCCTACCATGCTGCTCCAGGCCAAGGCCAAGCCATTCTTCTGTGCTTGAAATACAATAACTGGTTGGTATTAATCGCTATAGCTTCAGCTGATGAGATAGCTTGGTGAGCTAATGCACCTGCTGAGGAGGAGGAGGAGGCCAGGAGGTGGTGTGTGTCACAGTGTGTGTGAATATCTGACTCTGAAGGCAACTCAACCTTTCATGCTTCAGAGGTTGACATTATAAAAAGGCTGACATACTATTAAGACATCAAAACACAATTTAGTCATTGGAATAGGACACGCTAAGCACTGCCGACAGCACCAGTGCACATACATAGCCATATAGCAGCACTGCTGGCTGACAGCAGTAACAGGCCTCTCTTCACACGAGCTATGGTGTATGTGCCATGCCATGTCTTGTCCGCAGCAGGGCTGACAGGAGCTGGGTCTTTGTACTAATCTGGCCTATACGGTTTATAGTCATAAAACCGAAAAAAAAATCCTGAAAAAAAAATCTCGAAATGAAAAGGTCGAAAAAAAAAAGTCGAATTTTTTTTTAATGACGTTTTTTGTTCGAAATGGGGGGTTCCCCCCCAACCCCCCTTTTTTTCATTTTTTTTTTATTTTACCCCTTTTTTTTACTTACCTGACCCCAAAAAAGCATATAATTAAATAAATAAAAAATTCAACTTTTTTTTTTTTCGATATTTTTTTTTCGAGATTATTGTATTTCGAGATTTTTTTTTCGGTCTTTTGACTGACCACCGGCCTATACACAGCAACAATGACAGCAGACAGCATGCATATCATATGATATGTCCTGACCCATGATCAAGGTGTATATCCATACATACACTACAGTCAGGGTACGAATTGGCTCTGGCAATAACCCTGGTAGGTCTCCCACTGCAGGCTACGAGGGGTTTGTGACACCCGCTTTGAAAGGAAACAATTATTGGCATTGTCAGAGTAGACTGACTCAGTGATCATATCTCAGCAAAATGAAAAAGCTGCGCCGGGCTGCTCACACTCTTTGAACTTTTTATCAGAAGTAGCAATATCCTGGCTAGAAAAGCCGCGGACAGCGACGGTATGCTAGTTATATTCAACCGCCCAGATGAAGTAATTCGATCAGCTGCCGACACAGTATAAATGAGCGCTAAACTGCTACTTCAAGTTCTGAAAAGCAGAAGCTACTGCGCCGCAATGGACTGCACTAAGCTACTGAAAGCAGAGGAGCCTGAGATGACTCGTGAGAAAAGGATACGGGCGGGAGGGCAACGATACTCGGGCAATTACAAAAGTCTAATGAAACAAACTGCCAGTGACAAGGAGGCAGCATGAACAAGTGACAAGCCTTGTTCCTGGAAACGGTAGAAAAGAGGACATAGATGAAAGTTTTTCCAAATAATGCTGTATTTCTTTTGTGTCCCGCTGTAAACTGCTCCATTCAAAAATAAGTTATCAGCTCTATAATGCACATGTACACAGCCGCACAGGCAGCCGTGGACTCACTGTACCCATGGAGAGTCTGGTTGGCTCTCCTCCACAGCATGGTGGCAGCCAGGTCAGGGGGAGCTCGGTCTCCTCGGAGGGGCTCACACTGGCACTGCTGCTGGGGAAACTGAAGAGGCCTCCCTCGTGCCGTGGGCCGACTCAACGTGGCGGTTGAGCATTTCATCCACAGGGCCTGGTTGGCTCTCTAGTCTCCATAGCATGGTGGCAAGTCAGGGGGCGTGGGGTTCTGAAGCGGCCAGGCGCCGCAGCCCGTCTCACTGTGGCAGCGGATAAGTTCCTCCTTGGGGCCCGGTTGGCTCGTCTCCACAGCATGGTGGCAGCCACATCAGGGGGCGCTTGGTCTCCTCGGAGGGGCTCGCACTGGCACTGCTTCTGGGGAAACTGAAGAGGCCTTGCGCTGCGGCCTGGGCTTCCCAGGTGGCAGCAGTGGGAGAAAGAGCCTTGCGAGGGATGGAGGGGGCGGGGAGGCCCGGCGGCGGCTGATGCAAGCTGATGCATGCAAGCGCCCACCCCGCCTCCGCTGGCCGTGTGCCAGGCACACACACGCACACTGTAGACAGGCAGGCGGCAGGGGCTGGGCCGCCTGCAAGCAGACGAGCTTGCTGAGCACAACATACATTATTCAACAGAAATGAGTCAACAAAGTTTTGTTTGTTCACTCACTTCTGTTGGATGTTCCGGTGCCGAAAAAACAGTGCCGGTGTTGGGGACGAGCAAACACCAGCACAAATTAAGCACTGCGAATAGAGCACTGCAGTATGGCATAGTAAATGGGTCAAGAGATGGGCTGAATTTGTTAGGACACAAATTACACAAACAATGGAATAGTGTGTTGCTGAGAATAATGTCCGTTCCTGGTGCACCCACGGCAATATGAAGCAGCAGAGAGCAACACATTAGTCCATGAAATTGTCTCAATGCTTCACAATATGTGTTTAATGCACCCAACATCAGAAGGATAGGAGGCCAGGAATGGAACCTTCATTCAAGTGAATATTGGCAATGTGATAGCTACAGGGCAAAGTAATAGCCCTGTATTGTATTGTAGAATTCCTTTTATATTTGTCATGACATAGGGCCTCATTACGAGGTAGGAGGTAGCCATGGTGCTATTAGCACCATGGCTACCCCGTTACCGCATTCCGGGGTCCGGGTTCCTGAAATAGGGACTTACCGGGTCATTCCAACCTTGGAGGACCTGGTATGTGCCCATTCCGGGAACCATTCCCCATTCCCATTTGAGCCCCCATAGGGTAACATTTGCGGTACCATTATAAACTCTGAAGTCCCTTAACGGGTCACTTCCTTAACGCCTGGTAGAACCAGGCGTTAAGGAAGGGACCCGCTAAGGGACCTCGGAATAGAGTGGTAAGGGATTACCGGCACCGGTGTCCTTACCGGTCCCGGTAATCCCTTACCACCTACCTCGTAATGAGGCCCATAGCATAGTAGTGGCATAGCAAAATGACAGTGTCGTTTGTAGTTGCATGTAGTCAGCATGTGATTAGCATTCCTTACTAACTGTTTAGTACATGCCATTTGAGTTTCCACTGAATATTGCAGCTCAGCAGAATTGACATATTTCCTGAGTGCATTAGGATTTTGAACAAAATAGTGTCCAAAACTTTAGACACTCCCGTCTCCTGCATACTGAAAAACAGCCAAATCATCAAAAGAGGTTTGGGACCCCGAAACGCATTGAGCTGCAAGGACCCCATATGAATGAATTGCATTATTGTATAAGGAAAGTATTAGATTGTATAGGCAGATTATACTCCTGTGATACATTTATTTGTACTCTTTGTTTCATTTTATTAAATTTGATGTTTCATTAAATCGTGGATTCTCAATTTGAACATTGGGCCGTTTTTCAGTATTAGTGGTGTGCAACGGACAGGAGTGTCTAAAGTTTTGGACACTATTTTGTTGTATGTTGTTAAGGCTTCGTGCCAGGGCGTGTATTCATCCCCCTCACCCCAAGTTCTTGGTTTACATTTTTTACATTTTTCTATTGATGTTCTCTTAAGTACTCATTTGTGTGCGCTGATACAACAATACGCTTGTATACATTGGATTTTGGCCCTGTATGAGGTGTGTTGAGTTGTAAATAGGTGTAGTTAATTTGTAAAGTGAAGTATAAAACTCTTTGATATCATGATTTTGAAACAGTATTGAGCGATTTGAAACTGTATGTGCTTCCTGTATAAGCGCCTAACAGGTGAACAATAAATACATAAATAAACCCAGTTGAATTTCAAAAGAATTCAAACAACAGAATACTGCTCTAATACATTGGCTTGTTGCAGCCTTTTCCCAGTTAACCATTGGATGCAAGCAATACAATAAAAATGAATGCCACCTACATAGAGAACTTAGTATTGTGTAAGTGTGCTGCCACACATCCAGTCACGCATTGTCCTAGTGAGATTTGTAACATCCTAAACCCTCTTGCGTTGTGGCACATCCGGGGCTATTGGTAAAAAGAATCCTGATGACCACTAAAATTGGGGTGGCTTGCAAAAGGGGCTTTATTTTGCTGAGACTTCTGAGGAAAATGTTCTCTTACCTTAACTTCCCAGACAAGGTCAAAGTAACTATTTCACACATCCATGACATATTAGACTATTATGCATATCTCAGACATCCCAGACACCTACTGTCTCATCTGCAGAGTCTTCAGAATGTTGTTACATGCTTCCTACTCACTTGACCACACCACACAGGCCTTGAAACATGTACACTGGCACCCAGTGGAAAGCCGATTTCAAGTTTAAGACCAATGCAACTCTATACAGCGCACAGAGCCTTCTATAGATCAGGAATTATTGTTCCCAATCATATTTTGCAGGGTTACATTCCAACCTGCCCACTCCTATCTATTCCTACATTATCTATGCTTTCTCTGGTCAGACTTACACTGAAAAAGGATCAGGTTGTAGGGGTCACATTTACTGTTGGTGTAACCAATAGTTAGCATGCTCTCTGGTGGTAAAACCATCTTAACTTCAAGGAATGTCTTAAATATCAACTTTCTTTGCTTAAACAACTCTGAAACCAGCCGCATTGTCTCAGTACACTTTGGGGTAGGCCTGCTTCCAGGCCACAGGTGACACAGATGACACAGATTTGGGCCCCTGATAGTGCCTGTCCTGATTCTATGTCCTGTGTTCCAGGTTGTAGCGTAAGGAGGTCTATAGTCGATTCACACTTACAGTGGAAGAAGTACATTGTTGTCTTTTTCTGTTTTATGGTGGTACTAGCATTGGGACTTCCTTGGTGGATCTCACTGTCCCAGCTGTATGTACCCTCTTGTCTAACCACAGTAGGTGGTTTGCAGTCGTATTGTCTAGTATCTGGATCCAACTCAGTACGTATCTAGACTCTGGCACAGTTTGTCCCTGTACCCACCATCTCCATGTGGCAGACAAGTAAACTTTCGGACATATTTTAAACCATTCCCCTACCTTTAGCTGTGTCATCTGTCGAATCTGAGGGAATGAAAGACAATTTAGTGTCCTGTCTGTAAAGTTTAGAGTTTCCAAAAGATGCTGATGAACAAACTGAACTTGCTTGTCTAACAGCCCTTCACTCACTGAATGGGCTCTGCCAGCTGGCAATGAAACATATTCACCCACAGTATTTGTGATTTAAAGTGCCCCCAAAATTATGTATTCACTGTGTTCTATGACAATACATTTAATTTGGCAATCTGCGTATTTCATGTTGCAATCTGTGTCTTTCATTGCACTGGTCAGGATGTCACCGTACTCATTTCTGCTGCTCTTGTTGTCTCGTATTGGATTGCTATGGGCCTGGAAAAAGGAATACCCAGTTTCTTGATACTGACAAACCCTGTATCCTCCAAAAGGTAGGTATCAGCTTTTCCACCGTGATCTTACCCTTACCTTGGTCACAATCCCCTCCTCCTTATACCTCTCTCTCTTATCGCCTTCCCTTACATTGTCTATCTCTAATGTATTTCCTCCTCGGGGATTAGCAGAGTTTTACAGAGCACATTTATTTCTTAGATCGACTCGTTTCCACCAAATCTTGGTTTCTTCCTTCATCTCATTACCAATTATTGTCTTCTGCTCTTACTCTCTTTAACCTCCTGATATCCTCTCTCTCCCAGAAGCTCTTATTCTCTTTCTACTGTTACCTCTCACTAAACGTTGAGATTACTTTCTCCTTCCTTCATCTCCTTTCCTCTGATTGACAAGACTTTTTTGGCTATTACCTTCTTAGTACCTTTATGACAATGCACTCCTTCCTTCACCTAGTACCCTTCAGCTCTTTCCACCATCCTTGGTCCTACCTCCTTCCTCCCATAACAATGGGCCTCATTACACGATAGGCGGTAAGGGTTTACCGGTACCGGTAAGGGCACCGGTACCGGTAAACCCTTACCGCCTTACTACGAGTTCCCTTTGCAGGACCCGACCTTAACGGCTGGTTTTACCAGCCGTTAAAGTAGGGTGCCACAAAGGGACCTTGGTGCTAATTACGGTACCACAATTTGCGGTACCGTAATTAGCGCCTTCCCCATTCCCATTATGCCCTATGGGTGGAAAAATGGGAATGGGGAATTACCGCCCCCGCTCACCTTGGAGTAGGGTGGTAATTCTGCCATCCACCAAGGCGGACAAGGTAAAATACCGGCGGCAACCATGTAATGAGGCCCAATGACTTCTGCCCTCTCTGCAGATCTTTTCCTCCTTTGGTGTAATTCCCTCCTTCCATTCCTTTTCCTCCACCACCTTCTTCTCCTCCTGCTCAACCACCAAATAGGCATCTCCAACCTCCTATGTGCCTTTCTGTATTTCTCCAGCCTTATTGCTGAACCAATCGGCAATCTCAAACTCATTAAATCAAAAATCTCCAAACCCATCACTTTCCTTTGTGAGTTCTTCACTGAGTCGTCCTGCTGAATCAATGATTGAGATATTGGGTTCAGCTGTTTAACTGAACTGCCTGACCACCGGGATTCTATTGCTCAATTGGCAACTCATTTGTTAGCTGGTTTTAATTTGTGTTACAGTGAAGCTCCACGGAACAAACCTTTTTCAGACGGGTTCATCAATATAAAATGTATTGGCATACTGCAGCGCCATGCCCTTGTATTGGAATACCACAATAGGCTGTGTTTTCTGTGTTGGCTCTGCACTGGTGCCTGTGTAGCATGCCTCACCAAGTTTGTAGGTGTTTTTGTGAGTGGTGTAAATGTGTGGGTGGTCCCCCACAAAGCAATCCAAGGAAATAACACAAGAGTAATCAAAAATGGAGTGCACAACTCCCAAGAAAAAACAGCCCTTATTCACAAAAATACAGCCGTAAAAATTTCAGACAGATCCATAGAACTGAACTGCAAAAAACTCAACACACCCATTCCAGGCTACAATATTTAAGGTGGAAAAACCTATGTATTCTACAAATGTATTGGAATACCACAATAGGCTGTGGGTTCACTCCCTCGATGGATTCAATGCCAATGGTGCTGGCACATGTCTCCTCCCACTCCTGCATCTTCATCGGGGATCCTCCTCCGCCTCCTGTGCCCATGGCCAGATTCCTGTTGGCCGATAATGTGCTGCGTACACAGAGGCGCAGATCATCCCAGCTTGCGCACATCCTTTACGGTGCGGGGGGTGGAGCCCACCGCACAGACTTTCTGCGCCACCTCAGCCCAGATCTACTTTTTTCTCAGGAGTGCAGGGCGCCGCATGTCGCTAGCAAACACTACGTCTGCATTTGCAGCCAGGGTGTCTGCCAGCATTTTCAATTCCTCGTTTGAAAAGCGTTCTTTGCGCTGGCGCACATCGGCTTTCTTTAGGGCCTTGGGCATTGTTTGTTATTGTGGGAAGTGGTTTTGCCAGTTGTGGTGTTGCTGCAGGTCCTAAGTGCAGGGGATGGCAATGGATTGTGTTTTTAAAGATAGCCGCCGGGCTCTTTCCCGTTCCTGTGCGATGACGCTATTTCCGGTTCCGGTGTTTTACGGTGACCGCTAATAGCAGTGACCGCTAATAGCGGTGACCGCGAATAGCATGCAGCATGAGGGCGGAGGTGCTATCAGCACTTTGGTCGGAGCCGGAAAGGTGCTTTTGCGCCATGGCGGTAGGGTCATTTACCGGCATGGCCCTATGCGCGTGTCCGCTTACTCGTAATGGAACGCTATTAGCGGTCTCCTGCAAGGGCGGACACGCTAATAGTGCCATGCCGGTAAATCGCATTTTTTACCGCCTAACGTGTAATGAGGCCCATTGTCTTTAATATGCATTTTCATAAATGTCATTAGGTGAGCAAAGTTAGCATTCAGTTCATCCATTTCAGTAGACAGACTTAACATTCATGTGTGACATTTGGACTTTGGGGCTGTCTGTGGCCATCTTCCTGCTCATTTGGTGGTAATTCTGGGCAACTTTCTTCATTTGCACTATGTACTGTTAAACTGAATACCGTGTTTTAATGACATGTTAAACAATTTATATCAGTTTTCCACTTCAGAAATTGTATTGTGTACCATTAGGGTTATTTACATCTCTCATTTCATTATGGGGGACTAGTTTTACCAACCACTCCAGGGTGCTTGCCATTTCTGTATAAAGAAAATAATACTGCTATTTCTTACAAGTCATGTAGATACAACACACTCTACAGGAAGAAATACAGTGTACTTACTAGTTTTTGTAAGTGTTTCTTCAAAGTAGTTTGAAGTTGCTTCTGAGTGTGTACGCAAGGTTGTACTGAGGTAATACTGTTAGATGTACAGTTCAGTTTTGTGCTTGGTGCATTACATTATGTTGCGCAACCTATGAAACTGTACTTCTATTTTCATAAGTATAGAATTGGTATAAATATTTAATTTGGGCATGTGCTACATGTATCTGTTGTACTTTAAAGTACATGTCTTTGTTTGTTGCGGGATGTAATAATATAATGTAACCCCTGTGCTTTTGGGCAGTGTGTTGCACAGTCCGCTGACTCTGTGGCTATCATGCTGGGGTCAGGGGGCTCAGTATGATGTAAGGGGACATGTAGAAACATTAAAGGTATCCTGGTAAAAACCCATGAAATTCAGTAAAAAAACGTTGGTAATGGGACGTTATGGTTAAGTTGCTCTAATAAAAACCTACCAAATTCAGTGAAAAAATGTTGTTAAAGGGACGTTAAGCTTAAGTTGCACTAATACAAACCTATCAAATAAATTTGAACAACTTTGTTAAAGGTATATTATGGTTACAAGTAAAACCGAAAACCCCCAGAAATGTGCCAAAGATGGTAAGATAAGCAATCATAACTCACAACACCTCCATGCACTGCTAAAACTAACACCCAGGACATCAAAGATGGCATCACAAAAGAATAGTAAGACTGACATTAAAAATGGATAATTTCATTGTCTTTCCTCTTTTCACCCATTTCAATTCTACATTCATATACTTTCTTTCCTACTTTGGAGTACACTATCCCTGTGAATATGTTATTGCTTGTCTTTTTCTTGCATAGACTAAAACAGATTGAGAATGAGCAAAAGTAATTCTGCAGTATAGAAGACGGATAAACATAATCACAGAAGCTGTTCCGTTTCGTTCTAAATTCATGCATGTTAATTGTATTATTACTAGAGAATGCATTCCGCGATCTCTTTCTGCTGTGGTCATTTTTTGTAAGAACTCCTATTTAGCAGCTGTTGTTTTCACGTACACTTCCTTTGAGAGCAGGAATCGTTCATGCATCATTAGTTTGAGATCATTCTGGAAACAAATGTTCAACATACAAGTTCGAAAAAATATATATGCCACATAAACATTGATTAACCTCATGCACCAGACTTGGAACTGCAAAGGTAGAATACAATGTTGTTCCTGATCTTTTAGTTAATTTGTGTTGGTTGTTTAGTTGTAAACGTAATACTTTATATAACAGTATTTGTTTGCAATATTTAGTTCACTGGTGAGCTGTATTTTGTGTTCATGAACATGACATTGATTTAAATAAAGAAATCACAGTGCAGACTTCTGCAGGGCTGATGTGCATGTATGGGAGCTCAAGAAAAATAAATCTATTGTATGCTACTATAGACGAGTTACACACACACAAAAGAAATGTGGAAATAAACAATACATTACATATTTAAAAGAGTGACTATGCATTTTATCATGTCCCAGAGCAACTAATTCCTACTACTTAAAATAAGGAAGTTTTGTTTGGTTTATCCTAATGTAAATACATATCTTTTCTAGGTACTAATCCAACCCTCAGAAAGGCTCTCATGTTTCCTGATCTGAGTTTGTTACCTCGAGTAACAGGGGAACGAAAACTGCCTCATGTCTTCGAAGTATATGCGTAAGAGATTAGGCTCATTGAAAGAGACTGGATTTACTCCCTCACTTAATTCCTGACTTTATTTTGTAATGTTCTCCAATGACAAGAATAGTGTGATAGTCGGTTCTATATTGGGATACTCTGCCAGGTGAGGACACAACACAAATTATGACTTCCACGAATAGACAGTGCTTAATTTGTAAAAAGAATAAGTGCCAGGGCTCAAAATATTTTGGCCCCATAATGCCAGCCCCGGGGCCGGCCGGCGCCGCCCGCAGTGCAGGCGGCCCGGGTCAGTTCAGTGCTAGACCTAGATTGGCCCAATGCACAACATATACACCGCAACCAGGGCACAACATGGCACATGAAATAGCAAAAATGCCCCCGAATATGTTCCAAGGCACTACTACCCCGCTGCAGCAGCACCACATCCAACCTACATGCGAAGAGCCCCCAACCCCACTCTGTGCAGCACTAAATCTTAACTTCTGTAGTGCCATCAGCTGGGAACCAGCCACGCACCTGCAGTTTTAAGCTTTTCTGCACTCCCCTCCCTCACCCCACATCTGCAATGCTGGTACCACCACCACCACGACACCTGTAGTGCCAGTGCCACCACCATCACACCTCACGAAATTGTGCAGCTGCAACTTTAGCATCTGCACCACCAACACACCACTTCAACTATGGTATTACTGCCAGAAGGCCCATAGCATACCACCCCCATGTTCTATTCTGCGCCCCCAGGATTCATTCGCCTTCTATCACCTTGAGATTGCCAACTAATTATTGAGAATCTCGTAATGAGGCCATAATACATTGGAATTGATGGTTATCCTCTGCCCCACTCTCCAGCCACCCACCCGACCCCCACCCCCAGGCGGAGGCAGCAAGCCCTGGGAATGTGTGTTTTGCAAGCACTGCAATTCCTTCCTCACTGTGCGTGTGCACCGCTGCTTGCTTTACACTAACCCTACCATGCTGCTCCAGGCCAAGGCCAAGCCATTCTTCTGTGCTTGAAATACAATAACTGGTTGGTATTAATCGCTATAGCTTCAGCTGATGAGATAGCTTGGTGAGCTAATGCACCTGCTGAGGAGGAGGAGGAGGCCAGGAGGTGGTGTGTGTCACAGTGTGTGTGAATATCTGACTCTGAAGGCAACTCAACCTTTCATGCTTCAGAGGTTGACATTATAAAAAGGCTGACATACTATTAAGACATCAAAACACAATTTAGTCATTGGAATAGGACACGCTAAGCACTGCCGACAGCACCAGTGCACATACATAGCCATATAGCAGCACTGCTGGCTGACAGCAGTAACAGGCCTCTCTTCACACGAGCTATGGTGTATGTGCCATGCCATGTCTTGTCCGCAGCAGGGCTGACAGGAGCTGGGTCTTTGTACTAATCTGGCCTATACGGTTTATAGTCATAAAACCGAAAAAAAAATCCTGAAAAAAAAATCTCGAAATGAAAAGGTCGAAAAAAAAAAGTCGAATTTTTTTTTAATGACGTTTTTTGTTCGAAATGGGGGGTTCCCCCCCAACCCCCCTTTTTTTCATTTTTTTTTTATTTTACCCCTTTTTTTTACTTACCTGACCCCAAAAAAGCATATAATTAAATAAATAAAAAATTCAACTTTTTTTTTTTTCGATATTTTTTTTTCGAGATTATTGTATTTCGAGATTTTTTTTTCGGTCTTTTGACTGACCACCGGCCTATACACAGCAACAATGACAGCAGACAGCATGCATATCATATGATATGTCCTGACCCATGATCAAGGTGTATATCCATACATACACTACAGTCAGGGTACGAATTGGCTCTGGCAATAACCCTGGTAGGTCTCCCACTGCAGGCTACGAGGGGTTTGTGACACCCGCTTTGAAAGGAAACAATTATTGGCATTGTCAGAGTAGACTGACTCAGTGATCATATCTCAGCAAAATGAAAAAGCTGCGCCGGGCTGCTCACACTCTTTGAACTTTTTATCAGAAGTAGCAATATCCTGGCTAGAAAAGCCGCGGACAGCGACGGTATGCTAGTTATATTCAACCGCCCAGATGAAGTAATTCGATCAGCTGCCGACACAGTATAAATGAGCGCTAAACTGCTACTTCAAGTTCTGAAAAGCAGAAGCTACTGCGCCGCAATGGACTGCACTAAGCTACTGAAAGCAGAGGAGCCTGAGATGACTCGTGAGAAAAGGATACGGGCGGGAGGGCAACGATACTCGGGCAATTACAAAAGTCTAATGAAACAAACTGCCAGTGACAAGGAGGCAGCATGAACAAGTGACAAGCCTTGTTCCTGGAAACGGTAGAAAAGAGGACATAGATGAAAGTTTTTCCAAATAATGCTGTATTTCTTTTGTGTCCCGCTGTAAACTGCTCCATTCAAAAATAAGTTATCAGCTCTATAATGCACATGTACACAGCCGCACAGGCAGCCGTGGACTCACTGTACCCATGGAGAGTCTGGTTGGCTCTCCTCCACAGCATGGTGGCAGCCAGGTCAGGGGGAGCTCGGTCTCCTCGGAGGGGCTCACACTGGCACTGCTGCTGGGGAAACTGAAGAGGCCTCCCTCGTGCCGTGGGCCGACTCAACGTGGCGGTTGAGCATTTCATCCACAGGGCCTGGTTGGCTCTCTAGTCTCCATAGCATGGTGGCAAGTCAGGGGGCGTGGGGTTCTGAAGCGGCCAGGCGCCGCAGCCCGTCTCACTGTGGCAGCGGATAAGTTCCTCCTTGGGGCCCGGTTGGCTCGTCTCCACAGCATGGTGGCAGCCACATCAGGGGGCGCTTGGTCTCCTCGGAGGGGCTCGCACTGGCACTGCTTCTGGGGAAACTGAAGAGGCCTTGCGCTGCGGCCTGGGCTTCCCAGGTGGCAGCAGTGGGAGAAAGAGCCTTGCGAGGGATGGAGGGGGCGGGGAGGCCCGGCGGCGGCTGATGCAAGCTGATGCATGCAAGCGCCCACCCCGCCTCCGCTGGCCGTGTGCCAGGCACACACACGCACACTGTAGACAGGCAGGCGGCAGGGGCTGGGCCGCCTGCAAGCAGACGAGCTTGCTGAGCACAACATACATTATTCAACAGAAATGAGTCAACAAAGTTTTGTTTGTTCACTCACTTCTGTTGGATGTTCCGGTGCCGAAAAAACAGTGCCGGTGTTGGGGACGAGCAAACACCAGCACAAATTAAGCACTGCGAATAGAGCACTGCAGTATGGCATAGTAAATGGGTCAAGAGATGGGCTGAATTTGTTAGGACACAAATTACACAAACAATGGAATAGTGTGTTGCTGAGAATAATGTCCGTTCCTGGTGCACCCACGGCAATATGAAGCAGCAGAGAGCAACACATTAGTCCATGAAATTGTCTCAATGCTTCACAATATGTGTTTAATGCACCCAACATCAGAAGGATAGGAGGCCAGGAATGGAACCTTCATTCAAGTGAATATTGGCAATGTGATAGCTACAGGGCAAAGTAATAGCCCTGTATTGTATTGTAGAATTCCTTTTATATTTGTCATGACATAGGGCCTCATTACGAGGTAGGAGGTAGCCATGGTGCTATTAGCACCATGGCTACCCCGTTACCGCATTCCGGGGTCCGGGTTCCTGAAATAGGGACTTACCGGGTCATTCCAACCTTGGAGGACCTGGTATGTGCCCATTCCGGGAACCATTCCCCATTCCCATTTGAGCCCCCATAGGGTAACATTTGCGGTACCATTATAAACTCTGAAGTCCCTTAACGGGTCACTTCCTTAACGCCTGGTAGAACCAGGCGTTAAGGAAGGGACCCGCTAAGGGACCTCGGAATAGAGTGGTAAGGGATTACCGGCACCGGTGTCCTTACCGGTCCCGGTAATCCCTTACCACCTACCTCGTAATGAGGCCCATAGCATAGTAGTGGCATAGCAAAATGACAGTGTCGTTTGTAGTTGCATGTAGTCAGCATGTGATTAGCATTCCTTACTAACTGTTTAGTACATGCCATTTGAGTTTCCACTGAATATTGCAGCTCAGCAGAATTGACATATTTCCTGAGTGCATTAGGATTTTGAACAAAATAGTGTCCAAAACTTTAGACACTCCCGTCTCCTGCATACTGAAAAACAGCCAAATCATCAAAAGAGGTTTGGGACCCCGAAACGCATTGAGCTGCAAGGACCCCATATGAATGAATTGCATTATTGTATAAGGAAAGTATTAGATTGTATAGGCAGATTATACTCCTGTGATACATTTATTTGTACTCTTTGTTTCATTTTATTAAATTTGATGTTTCATTAAATCGTGGATTCTCAATTTGAACATTGGGCCGTTTTTCAGTATTAGTGGTGTGCAACGGACAGGAGTGTCTAAAGTTTTGGACACTATTTTGTTGTATGTTGTTAAGGCTTCGTGCCAGGGCGTGTATTCATCCCCCTCACCCCAAGTTCTTGGTTTACATTTTTTACATTTTTCTATTGATGTTCTCTTAAGTACTCATTTGTGTGCGCTGATACAACAATACGCTTGTATACATTGGATTTTGGCCCTGTATGAGGTGTGTTGAGTTGTAAATAGGTGTAGTTAATTTGTAAAGTGAAGTATAAAACTCTTTGATATCATGATTTTGAAACAGTATTGAGCGATTTGAAACTGTATGTGCTTCCTGTATAAGCGCCTAACAGGTGAACAATAAATACATAAATAAACCCAGTTGAATTTCAAAAGAATTCAAACAACAGAATACTGCTCTAATACATTGGCTTGTTGCAGCCTTTTCCCAGTTAACCATTGGATGCAAGCAATACAATAAAAATGAATGCCACCTACATAGAGAACTTAGTATTGTGTAAGTGTGCTGCCACACATCCAGTCACGCATTGTCCTAGTGAGATTTGTAACATCCTAAACCCTCTTGCGTTGTGGCACATCCGGGGCTATTGGTAAAAAGAATCCTGATGACCACTAAAATTGGGGTGGCTTGCAAAAGGGGCTTTATTTTGCTGAGACTTCTGAGGAAAATGTTCTCTTACCTTAACTTCCCAGACAAGGTCAAAGTAACTATTTCACACATCCATGACATATTAGACTATTATGCATATCTCAGACATCCCAGACACCTACTGTCTCATCTGCAGAGTCTTCAGAATGTTGTTACATGCTTCCTACTCACTTGACCACACCACACAGGCCTTGAAACATGTACACTGGCACCCAGTGGAAAGCCGATTTCAAGTTTAAGACCAATGCAACTCTATACAGCGCACAGAGCCTTCTATAGATCAGGAATTATTGTTCCCAATCATATTTTGCAGGGTTACATTCCAACCTGCCCACTCCTATCTATTCCTACATTATCTATGCTTTCTCTGGTCAGACTTACACTGAAAAAGGATCAGGTTGTAGGGGTCACATTTACTGTTGGTGTAACCAATAGTTAGCATGCTCTCTGGTGGTAAAACCATCTTAACTTCAAGGAATGTCTTAAATATCAACTTTCTTTGCTTAAACAACTCTGAAACCAGCCGCATTGTCTCAGTACACTTTGGGGTAGGCCTGCTTCCAGGCCACAGGTGACACAGATGACACAGATTTGGGCCCCTGATAGTGCCTGTCCTGATTCTATGTCCTGTGTTCCAGGTTGTAGCGTAAGGAGGTCTATAGTCGATTCACACTTACAGTGGAAGAAGTACATTGTTGTCTTTTTCTGTTTTATGGTGGTACTAGCATTGGGACTTCCTTGGTGGATCTCACTGTCCCAGCTGTATGTACCCTCTTGTCTAACCACAGTAGGTGGTTTGCAGTCGTATTGTCTAGTATCTGGATCCAACTCAGTACGTATCTAGACTCTGGCACAGTTTGTCCCTGTACCCACCATCTCCATGTGGCAGACAAGTAAACTTTCGGACATATTTTAAACCATTCCCCTACCTTTAGCTGTGTCATCTGTCGAATCTGAGGGAATGAAAGACAATTTAGTGTCCTGTCTGTAAAGTTTAGAGTTTCCAAAAGATGCTGATGAACAAACTGAACTTGCTTGTCTAACAGCCCTTCACTCACTGAATGGGCTCTGCCAGCTGGCAATGAAACATATTCACCCACAGTATTTGTGATTTAAAGTGCCCCCAAAATTATGTATTCACTGTGTTCTATGACAATACATTTAATTTGGCAATCTGCGTATTTCATGTTGCAATCTGTGTCTTTCATTGCACTGGTCAGGATGTCACCGTACTCATTTCTGCTGCTCTTGTTGTCTCGTATTGGATTGCTATGGGCCTGGAAAAAGGAATACCCAGTTTCTTGATACTGACAAACCCTGTATCCTCCAAAAGGTAGGTATCAGCTTTTCCACCGTGATCTTACCCTTACCTTGGTCACAATCCCCTCCTCCTTATACCTCTCTCTCTTATCGCCTTCCCTTACATTGTCTATCTCTAATGTATTTCCTCCTCGGGGATTAGCAGAGTTTTACAGAGCACATTTATTTCTTAGATCGACTCGTTTCCACCAAATCTTGGTTTCTTCCTTCATCTCATTACCAATTATTGTCTTCTGCTCTTACTCTCTTTAACCTCCTGATATCCTCTCTCTCCCAGAAGCTCTTATTCTCTTTCTACTGTTACCTCTCACTAAACGTTGAGATTACTTTCTCCTTCCTTCATCTCCTTTCCTCTGATTGACAAGACTTTTTTGGCTATTACCTTCTTAGTACCTTTATGACAATGCACTCCTTCCTTCACCTAGTACCCTTCAGCTCTTTCCACCATCCTTGGTCCTACCTCCTTCCTCCCATAACAATGGGCCTCATTACACGATAGGCGGTAAGGGTTTACCGGTACCGGTAAGGGCACCGGTACCGGTAAACCCTTACCGCCTTACTACGAGTTCCCTTTGCAGGACCCGACCTTAACGGCTGGTTTTACCAGCCGTTAAAGTAGGGTGCCACAAAGGGACCTTGGTGCTAATTACGGTACCACAATTTGCGGTACCGTAATTAGCGCCTTCCCCATTCCCATTATGCCCTATGGGTGGAAAAATGGGAATGGGGAATTACCGCCCCCGCTCACCTTGGAGTAGGGTGGTAATTCTGCCATCCACCAAGGCGGACAAGGTAAAATACCGGCGGCAACCATGTAATGAGGCCCAATGACTTCTGCCCTCTCTGCAGATCTTTTCCTCCTTTGGTGTAATTCCCTCCTTCCATTCCTTTTCCTCCACCACCTTCTTCTCCTCCTGCTCAACCACCAAATAGGCATCTCCAACCTCCTATGTGCCTTTCTGTATTCCTCCAGCCTTATTGCTGAACCAATCGGCAATCTCAAACTCATTAAATCAAAAATCTCCAAACCCATCACTTTCCTTTGTGAGTTCTTCACTGAGTCGTCCTGCTGAATCAATGATTGAGATATTGGGTTCAGCTGTTTAACTGAACTGCCTGACCACCGGGATTCTATTGCTCAATTGGCAACTCATTTGTTAGCTGGTTTTAATTTGTGTTACAGTGAAGCTCCACGGAACAAACCTTTTTCAGACGGGTTCATCAATATAAAATGTATTGGCATACTGCAGCGCCATGCCCTTGTATTGGAATACCACAATAGGCTGTGTTTTCTGTGTTGGCTCTGCACTGGTGCCTGTGTAGCATGCCTCACCAAGTTTGTAGGTGTTTTTGTGAGTGGTGTAAATGTGTGGGTGGTCCCCCACAAAGCAATCCAAGGAAATAACACAAGAGTAATCAAAAATGGAGTGCACAACTCCCAAGAAAAAACAGCCCTTATTCACAAAAATACAGCCGTAAAAATTTCAGACAGATCCATAGAACTGAACTGCAAAAAACTCAACACACCCATTCCAGGCTACAATATTTAAGGTGGAAAAACCTATGTATTCTACAAATGTATTGGAATACCACAATAGGCTGTGGGTTCTGTGTTGGCTCTGCACTGGTGCCTGTGTAGCATGCCTCACCAAGTTTGTAGGTGTTTTTGTGAGTGGTGTACATGTGTGGGTGGTCCTCCACAAAGCAATCCAAGGAAATAACACAAGAGTAATCAAAAATGGAGTGCACAACTCCCAAGACAAAACAGCCCTTATTCTCAAAAATACAGCCGAAAAAATGTCAATCAGCTCCATAGAACTGAACTGCAAAAAACTCAACACACCCATTCCAGGCTACAATATTTAAGGTGGAAAAACCTACGTATTCTACAAATGCAACTTTAATTATAATGTAAGTGTTTTCCATTGATTATTCAACATTGACCCCCTAAGGAACACTATACATTTAACAATCGGACTGGGGGTCTTCTTCTATCATGTGACAATTAAACCCAAACCCATCACTTTCCTTTGTGAGTTCTTCACTGAGTCGTCCTGCTGAATCAATGATTGAGATATTGGGTTCAGCTGTTTAACTGAACTGCCTGACCACCGGGATTCTATTGCTCAATTGGCAACTCATTTGTTAGCTGGTTTTAATTTGTGTTACAGTGAAGCTCCACGGAACAAACCTTTTTCAGACGGGTTCATCAATATAAAATGTATTGGCATACTGCAGCGCCATGCCCTTGTATTGGAATACCACAATAGGCTGTGTTTTCTGTGTTGGCTCTGCACTGGTGCCTGTGTAGCATGCCTCACCAAGTTTGTAGGTGTTTTTGTGAGTGGTGTAAATGTGTGGGTGGTCCCCCACAAAGCAATCCAAGGAAATAACACAAGAGTAATCAAAAATAGAGTGCACAACTCCCAAGAAAAAACAGCCCTTATTCACAAAAATACAGCCGTAAAAATTTCAGACAGATCCATAGAACTGAACTGCAAAAAACTCAACACACCCATTCCAGGCTACAATATTTAAGGTGGAAAAACCTACGTATTCTACAAATGTATTGGAATACCACAATAGGCTGTGGGTTCTGTGTTGGCTCTGCACTGGTGCCTGTGTAGCATGCCTCACCAAGTTTGTAGGTGTTTTTGTGAGTGGTGTACATGTGTGGGTGGTCCTCCACAAAGCAATCCAAGGAAATAACACAAGAGTAATCAAAAATGGAGTGCACAACTCCCAAGACAAAACAGCCCTTATTCTCAAAAATACAGCCGAAAAAATGTCAATCAGCTCCATAGAACTGAACTGCAAAAAACTCAACACACCCATTCCAGGCTACAATATTTAAGGTGGAAAAACCTACGTATTCTACAAATGCAACTTTAATTATAATGTAAGTGTTTTCCATTGATTATTCAACATTGACCCCCTAAGGAACACTATACATTTAACAATCGGACTGGGGGTCTTCTTCTATCATGTGACAATTAAAATACCACCTCCATCATGACCTGATTTAGTAATCAGCTAAAAATGTTGCACTCCCCATTAGTTGGCACTCTTCATAATACAATTGATAAAAAAGCTCTGCCTTAATTGAACAGTGATACTTTTGACAGCTCGGGCAATAACATCCCACCGAGACAGACCAATAATATTATGAGTTGAAATCAGTGAGGTCAAAACTTTGTTAAATCCCTGTGAGAAAAAAAGAAAACAATCCCTTCCCCATGATTGGTCCTTCTGCCTTCCTCCCCTTGCACCTGCAACTCCTGTCTTTTGACATGATGCCAACTCTGGATGGTACAACGTCCTTTCATTGCGGGACGTTTTTTCGCAGGGTTTTCGCTGGAATTTTTTTATTGAAAAAACCCATCGCATTTTAAAAATTATATATATGGGATGTGGGTTTGGTAATAGATATAAACTGAAAAGGATTGGGGGGTTGGGGTGGGGGACCCCCCAAAAATAAATGTAAAAACATTTTGATGGATGTTTTCGATAAAAAAAGTCACAGTAAAAAACCCTGCGAAAAAACATCCCGCGATGAAATGACCTGGAACCCTCTGGATGTGGCCTTCTAATGATCTTTTTCCCAATCTAGAGCTGCATGAAAAAATATGTGTGCAGCCCTGCTCCTAGAAGTACATTTCTTCTATTCATCTGCTTTAACATGGCCGTTTTACTTCCAGACCAAATGCCTTGCTCTCAGTGGGGGCGCTGTGCTCACATTCTAATTCATCAATTTGGCAATGCGACTGTGTGGGTTTTCTTGTGTGTCTCTGTGTCTCACTTTGTCCTTCACGACCACCTTGTGGTCATTTGGCAATCGTCTCGGAAGGCACCTGCTGCCTCACGCCCCAATTCACGTTCCTGGGGTTTTTCCTCCTCCCAGCAATTAACTGAACACTATTTGGTATCCTGACCCATTCTGACACTGGCTCCTTGCAACCTGCTGTCCAGCAGCAAAATTGATTTGTAAATAAATGACCAAAGCTCCAACGTGTGGCATTGCCTCCTTTAATGGCAGGATCTGTTGCCTGTTAGAATGGTGGGCTTCAACATGCCTTTCCTATGGCTCAATACATCATCTAATACTTATATTTACTAAAAACACATCCTGACTAAACACAACCCACATAATTTAATCTAATAATATAAAAGTAATGAAAAGACTACAATGTAATAAAAAGGGGTTTGCTGCATGCATGCTCTACTGTGCAGCACACCTCTCAAAGGCTCCCTCAAAGGCTCCCTGAAGTGTGGCAAAACTACTACATCTACTCTACATACAATGGCACATTAAAAACAACACGTGACATCTATGTAACCACCAGGGGTCTAATACCTTGCTAAAAAAGTGTACTTATCTTATACTTGCACACACGTTTAGGACGTGGGATTTGCATATCTATAGTGGTATCCCCTTCTTTACGGTTCATGTTATCAAAGCAGTGATATGAGAAGGTGATTGTGTGCAGAGATACATGGTTGTTTGTTTGCTGGTGGGTCTCATGAAGGTAACATTTTTAATAGAGTTTTTCGTCATTGTCCAGGTTACCCTTTTAGGCAGCAGTAATGTTTCTGGAAAAAATGTAATTGTGTATATTTTGGGGAATAGATACTGGCCAGGGCATTGTGTCTGTGTGCCTGCATTACTGCACCATACATTCTTGGGATCGTTAGCAAATCACTCACCTCAAAAAAAGGGTCCTGTGCCAGTGCTTGTATGCTCTTACTGTGTGGAAATTCCATCTAGGAAGGGTGCAGAAGGCCTGGCCTTTTTATCTATATTAATGTGATTGGTGTGGGTAACTGTATCTCAGTAAGGGTGGACAGCTAACTAGATCCTCCTTTCATTAAGCTCCATGCCAACAGTAAAGTGACACATGCGCCCTGTTGCATCATTATCTTGTATTACAACACCTGATCTCCAGTTGCACACAGCAGGTTCAAATGGCAATGTCCCGTGTTGACAGCTGCTGTGAAAACCAAGTCACTGCAGTGCAGAGTTTACATTCATAATTGGATCTCTGTTCCAAAACTACATCCTTCTGATTAATGATCTTCCTGGTGGCAGGTTAATCTTAAGATATTAGCCATACATGAATGTGGTATAGTGGCTGGTAATTCACAGCATTAATAAAGCCACATCTGATTTTATTCATGCATGTGTCAACTCTGTGAGCCCAGGTCAGCTATGGAAGGGTCTGTATCTTGTAGTCAGACAGCCTGTTGCTGCCATCCAGCAGGACAAGAGACTGAGATAGTATACCTCTATTTGGGCTCAATGCAAGAAGGCATAGACCACTTGTCAGAAGGAAAATGATTGGACCCCTTAAAACAGGCTTCATTTTTTCTAATTCCCTGTGGACTTCTGCTTATAAAAGAGATGGTCTCACCCCCTTTTTTTTAATCATATTGGACCTTCAACTACAATTAATTTGGATCACTTTGGGGAGAGTTGTTCTATCCAGAGCCCTGTGCCAGTGAGTTGATGATTGAGTCTTCAAAGGCAAAGACATGATCTGCTCCCTAACCAATCCCATGGCACATTGGGGGTGACATGCTGCTGGAGCAAGACCTGCCTCTGAGCTAGCTACACCAGTACTCAGGACCTCACTGAAGGCAAAGCACCCCTGCAGGTGTTTTCTTGAAGTCCTCTGTTGGGAGAATGAGAACAAGGACCACCTCGTTTCACTGAGACCATGGATTGGGACACAGCATCCTGACAGCCAGAACAGCTATGATCCCTGGTTTTTCACTGTCTAACCACTATGAACTATTATCAAACAAAATCTAACACCCTTTCAACTATTGGGACCTGAATGTGCTGCTTTGGGTGCTCTCTTGATCTTCAAACTGCTGCTCCTGCAACTTCAAACCAATTTGCTGCCAGTTGCAGCCAAACCAGCTGAACGCTTCATTGCCTCAGCTCGAACCAGAGACTCTCCACCACGGAAAAACTTGAAACAGTTGCGTATCTACCAAACACCTCCTGTCACCAGCATCTTCATCTTTGAATCGTAATCAAACGTTGAACCGACCCTGGTTGCCCGATGGACTTGCTTTATTAGAACATTGCGTTGAACCGCAACAAGCCTCTCTTTAAACCTGACTAAATGCTTGCTCCCCATCTAGATCACTGCTACTCACTGCATCCATTCCCGAATCCTACTGCTCGCACAACAATAAGAAACCTGGTTTGCCATCGACCACCAAGTGCTCACAGTACTTGTGAAAGTTGATATTTAGTACATTGTTGTTTTAATTGTTTATGCAGAGAAGAAATGCAGAAGTATATTGGTGCTGACCAGGCTGCATGCATGATTGGAAGAGAGTGCTTATAGGTAGCAGCTGAGATGGGTAAGCAGGATTTCACCAGCAATAATGAAAGACCTGCTGGATAGGAAGGTAGGTGTGGCAGATAATTGAGTGTACATATGAGAGGACAGTGGGTGTATTGATGCATCTATGATATGTTAGTAGGTGTAATAAGGCTCTATCATGACGCTCTGAGCAACAACTGCTTTAGCCCACGCCCAAGGGATATAAATGCAGAGAAATTTCACCCAAAGAATATGTGTGTGCATTTTTTTCTTTTTGCTCACTTTACTTGCCTGCAACATGAAGAGAATGCAAATCCTGCTCCGAAGACCTCCCACAAGGAAATCCTCAGGAAGCAGGGGTTTGGCAATTCACTCCCCATGGAATAGGGTGCTGCAGTTGGCGCTCATTGTGGCTGGTTTTCCTCTACTAACAAATATAATAATCAACCCATGTATTGGAATTGTGGCCTGCAGTTTTGCAATGGCGCTCGGCATTGTTGATTTCCAGTGTGCTTATGCAGAGATTACCCAGAATTATTGTGTGGAGGTGGTGAAGAGAATGGGATTGAAGCTAAGCACAGGCATCATACAAAAAAGGGGCCCATAAAATTGTAAAATAGTAATGTCCCACATCTTCAGTTCGCAGCATTTTGCAACAGAGTTTTTGAACAAATTGTGGATGGATGGCACTATGTAAATTTGCACTTGTGTGCTATCATATTTTGTGCACACAAATCAGAAATGTTACGGTAAAAATCTCTTTGCTTCTTGTAATAGAGATAAACATACCAAAATGATGTACTTGCATAACAAGACTTAATGAAAGTCTCTTTTCATGCTATATGGCCTGCTATATGATCGTGTACATATTACAAAGGAGCTTATTAAGCAATTATGTCTTATCATGTGCAAGTCCTAATAACATGTGATGTACAGTGCCATCTCAGAAAGGTCTATACACATGTTTTAGCTCCTTGCGTATTATAAGAGAAGAAATATCAATTTGCATATCAGTCCTCACCACATCAGAGAGACTATTTGCAGAGCAGCCTCTTCTGAAACATCAACAATTTGGGAGCTTATCTTGATTTTACAGATTGACAAGCTGATCACCCCCGCATCCCCTCCTTCTTGGCTCACCACAGGTGTGAATTTGTCAGCATCTTTCACCTTTATGAGACTTTTGAGTCAGTGTCACCATCATTGTCGGTAGTAGTTAATGATTACCTTTTGAAGAGGTGGCCTTAGGGGCACGAAAGAGGCCCTAGTGCAGTCCCGACCTGTGAGAAACCAGTCTTCCCACACACAGGCAGGGTCAACTTGGCCTTTATCCTTTAGAAGTTGCTACGATGGGTATTATTAAATGGGCTAGTAATAACACCTATTATTACAGCCCTTAGTAGATGGATCAATCCACATGAGCTGCTTTCTAATAATACAAATTATTCAACTTTATAATGTAAGATGGATCAGTGGACACTTTGAAGAGCTATAAATGTATTGGTGTGCCAGGGCCCCCATCATTTAAGAAAAGGTGAGGTAAAAAACTGAACATAATGTGAATTGTTCACAAACATCTGAGCACAGATGCACTGTCCTGCCTCACAGATAGCATGGGGATGAGGCCCTTATGCTCACAAACAAGACCTGTTTTTTATTGAAGGAAAGACAATAAATTAACAACTAAGGGACCGTATAAAAGAATGAACGCTTGCAAACCAACAAACAGACTACTCCCATCATATCCAACCACCCACCCCACCATCCAACTCACCTGTCCTTATAATACCCCTGTGGTCAGAGCCCCTTTAGAATGAGAACAGATCACTTAAGTTTGACCTACCAGGCCTTTCAATACAACAGTAGGCACCTTTACACCCCCATCAGAGTCTTTCTACTATTTATAGTTCATTACATGCGTTGACATTGCCTAGCTTACTTTGCCTAACTGTGCTGTGATACCCAATTGTTAGCATATCACATTTAGCCTACTTTGCCTAGCTGTGCTGTGATACCCAACTGTCAGCCTATCACATTTAGTCCTGCGTTTGCCTACCCTACTGCCAGCAGGCCCCTCAAGACCGCTAACACTACTATATTATCTTATCCCACCAGTAGCATCACACATTAACCAACTATCCCAAACCGCGGTGCCTCACTATGTATATGTCAGGCATATACACAGTCCTACTAAGGGCCATCCTAGACGTGTTCTCTATGACCAGCACCACTAGTCTATACCCCCACCTGCTTACCACACAACCCTGACAGACTAACTAGCAACACTCATGGATGGCCGGTTAACACCATCGTTACCTAGTAACCCTAGCCTTGCACGACTTAGTCCAGCATGACCACTAACCCCTAACGCTTACATCCAGAACCCACCAAAAACTAATAAACCATGTAGATCCACTACCAGAAACTACAGACTCTGCTCCAGACTACCCAAATTATTCGAACCTCCCACAAGGTCAACGATCAACACAAATATTAAGAAAATACGCCCACTAACCAAACCTATCAATATTATCTCACACACCCCTCACCCCACTCTTCCACCCAAGATTGAAAATCGCCAGTTAAACAACTCACTTTATATATCTTTCAAAAACGAAACAAATAACCAGATCTCACTAAAATTACCAGCAGGCATCAATGCCCCTCAAAGCAGCCTTAATAAATGCCCACTCCATAGTGGCACACGCTTCAGAGATAGCTGACCTTCTACAAGCGGAAAAATTTGACTTGCTAGACATCACCGAATCTTGGCTTAAAATTGCAGCCCGGCCCTGCCCTCACGCCTGTGGTCCCTGGTGACTACACAATACTCAGAGCAGACTGGTGAGAGCCCCGCGGTGGAGGTTTAGCTATAATAGCCAAAACTAACATAGCCATGAGATTAGCCCCTCACCTGATGTCACCTCTTGCGAATCCTTGATCGCCAAACTAACGATCTCTCGATCCAAAACACTCACCATCAACCTACTATACAGACCCCCGTGCCCCAGTGGGTCATTTGAGGAGGACCTAACAACAATCCTATCCAACAACCTCAAAAACACCTCACAAGTTCTTCTGTTAGATGATGTCAACCTGGAGTTTAAAGACCCCAAAGATCAGCAAGCTGCACTTATTGCTGGCGCCCTCACTGAACTAGGCTTTAGTCAATGAGCTACTCTTCCCACCCACGATAAAGGAAGAACCCTCGATTGGGTGGCAGACCATAACTGCAGAGCCACCATCACATCCATCACCCCACAATCATGGACAGACCACCATCTTCTCGCATTCTCATCGAATCCATCACACGACCCACCATAATCAACACATTGCCCCCTTCTATTCCTACCAGGAATACAAAAATATCACAGCTGAGAAACTTGTACCTCTTGCCCAGCTCAAATCATCAAAGATGCTGCCAGAGACTTATCATCCTTCATCTTAAAGCTCATCAATGCCTCCTTCTCCACTGGCACTATCCCCAGCAACCTCAAGGAGTCCTGGGTACTCCCACTCCTCAAAAAACAATCACTAGACCCCACCATACCCACTAACTACAGACCCATCACCCCAGTTCCCTTCCTCCTTAAAATCTTAAACATGGTAGCAAACCTCCAAATTCAAAAGTATCTAGAACAAAATCACCTCCTAGGAGCCCGTCAATCAGGCTTCAGGCCCCAACGTGGGACCGAAACCATGCTGATAGACCTCAAACCCAAATCGACACTGTTAGGGAAAATTGAAAAACCGCCCTGTTGCTCTAACTCAACCTATCAACAGTGTTTGACTTGGTAGACCATAAAGTACCCTGTAACCATCTCGATTTGGCTACACACTTTTTTCAAGAAGCAATAGGCTGGATCCAATCCTTCCTGAATAGCAGGACCATGCATGTTTTTTCACCATCAGCATTCGCCGACCCCATTCCCATCACTGGCGGGGTGCCATAGAGATCATGTGTCTCACCTAACATGTATAACATATTCACTAAGCCCCTTTTTGATGATCTAGATGGACTCAGTATCAACTACACTAACTATGCAGATGATACCCAGATCCTCATACCGTTGATGGGAGATTACGACAAGGATTTGGCCTTAGTGAATGGGATTTACCTCATCATCTAGGCATGGATGTCCACACATGGTCTATGCCTGAATGATGACAAAACTGAGCTCATAATCCATGGCAGCACCCCCAATCTCAATAAACTCGACCGCAAATACACTAGCTTCAACATTGACGGCAACACCATCAAAGTTGCCAAAGAAGTTAAAACATTAGGTGTCTACCAAGATGCCACCCTCTCCTTCACCAAACAGGTCAACTCTGTGGCCTCTGCCACTGCTTACACTTGTAAGTTAATTAGAGCTGCCAAGCCCTTCCTCTCCACTTACAGCTGTCCCACTTTGGCCAGGGCACTAATCCTATCAAAATTTGATTACTGTAATGCCCTTTATCGAGGGTCTAACAAGTATATCATCAACAAAATATAGATTCTACAAAACAACGCCCTTAGAGCAGTGCTTGGTATTGGAAAAAAATAGCACATCTCAGAGACAAGAAGATTGAACAATTGGCTCACCACTAACGATAAAAACTTGTTAAAAATGGCCTCACTCACACATTAGTGCCTAAACAACGTCACCCCTTGCTATCTTATAGAAAGATTTAAGAGACAATCCTCCAACCATCCAACTAGAAAATTACCTCTAAAACACAGGGTGGCTCCCTTCGCCTCCACCCACTATACTACCCTGTATTTAATGTCGCTCCTCCGCCTCTCTCATAACTACCTGTATATAACTCCTAATATGTTGCTGTATATAATTTCTATAATGTTTTTGACCTCCTGACTGCTCTATACTTGCTGATTCCTAGCCCTACTGTATATACCTATTTACTGTATTCTCACTGTATAGGCCTGCACAGCACTGTAACGAAACTGTAAATATGTCTGCGCCCACCAACCTTTATCCTTCATTGTTTATTTTTGTACAGTACTGTAACCACGCTGAAAATAGTCTTGTTCGCTTTCTGCGCCCTGATACCCCCGGGTCTGGCACGCAATATAAATAATAAAACAAACAAACAAACATTATGTTCTTCTTCTGGTTCACTGGCCTCCATCGGACAACATCCAGTGTCCACCTCCTCAGTTGAGGGCATAGAGTCACCACCTCCTGACGCACATCCGCTGGGGAATAAGGCTCCATTGTGTTAACCAGTATGACCCACATGGATACAAAGATGGCGGCTGGGGGCACTTCACACAGTGCACTTGAGAGCCTCCTAAGGCCCTGTCTCAGCAGTCCTACAGCGCATACTCTTCCGAGATCCCTCGAGTGCAAGCATTGTCCAAAGGCCATAGGTGGGGATTACCCTATCAATGAACGCTATACATAAAAGAATCATAATAAACACTCAGAGTTACGAGACACTTACAGAAGATTCAGGTATTCATTGTTTGGTGCCATAGTCCACAAATGAACAAGACCTTTCCCTCATGACATCATCATTTAGCCACATGTCAAATTGTACATCATATATTTTCTTTATGGCCACATCAGCCACATCAATGATATTATTCCCTCCCTCAGGGGATGCCAACGTTAACAGATCCCCTTTTGAACTTACAGCACAACTATCCTAACTCATCTGTCACTATCCCCCTATTCTCTTGTCCAATTCACCTGTTTTTCCTTTTCACAGGAAATTCTAAAACTAGACCCCATCTATGGTTCAATCCAACTTTTCATTTGTGCTGGCCTATCTACATTATTCAGTACTTAATACCTTTCATTTTACAAATCTTTTTTCATTATCTAATAACTGCCCCAACTCTTGTTGCAACAAGAGAGTGAATGTGGCCCAGTGATTGGGTGTTTGCTGAAGACAAGGTGAGCTGGAGGGTCTACTATTATTTACCACTGGTCATTGTCAGTGACAGCAACACCTGCAATACCATATTACCCCTGCCAAAACAAGAAAACGTACTGTGAGACAAACAGTGGTGGTAATTTGAGGTTGTTCAGACATTTCCTGATTTACAACACTCAAAACATCTCTTGGAGTGCATTTAACAGCAGCACAATGACCACTTCAAACGCATGCTTTGCCACATTTTACACTGTTTCTAAAACACACCGATTATTCAAGATAGATGTCACTTGTCTAATCAACTCCTCTACTTACCCCAAACCTTCAAACCTGTGTGGCAACAACTTCAATTCACACAATCAATTTGATGTTCTTCTCTCTGTAGCTGACCAGAAAACTGTAAACTGTTATGTTCCTTTATGAACAGTGAAATAAACATTTGATACAGGCGGTGCTACCAATTATACACACCTACTCTTTACTCTTTCATACTAAACTATATCCTGCACCTTCTCCTTCCCAAAACACCCTGTTTCCTTCTACCACTATCTGCCCTTCATCTAACTTATTTAAGCATTGCAACTTTGGGATCTGCAAAGGTCCTAGTTTTCAATGTGAGCCAATACAAAACCCCAAATCAGGAGTCATCCTCGGGACAGAATCAAGGTATCGGAAGACACTGTTGGGCTGCTTAATTTCCCACACTTCATGGTGGCCCATCCATTCTCAGTTACATCCTGTCTATGGGCCAGGCAGTATCCTGCTTGCTGGTGCCCACAATCCTTTGGCCTGACCTTGTGCCATGAAAGAGCATTCCTTTCCTTTACAGTACCAACCACTGTACTTCCACAGGTTTCTACAGGGCCACAGTCATTTTGGAACTCCCAAGTAATTTCTCACTAGTCTGAGCCATCTGTCATGTAGGACCTCTTCTCTGAAGGAAATCAATTGCATGGTTAGACAACCTTGAACCACCTTGAACTCCATATCCCACTCCAGATTTCTGCCCGCCTCCCGCACACTGTTCGTTCATCATTGAAAGGTCCCTTATCAGCTGGCTGAGCATGCCTATGACATATAACGCCACACCTTTTGCCTCACTGGTGGAAAGTTGTGGTCCAGATATGAGCCCAGTGGCCTTTATCAAGACAGTCTACCCTATCTTCTAAATGTGATCCCTTGTAAATACCCAATGTTGCATGCACAATATTAGCCCCATTCCACCTTTTATCAATTACTTCCCCTTTCTGCCTTCTGCCAAGCAATTCCTCTTGCTGCTGTGCCAACCAGATTCCAGCACCCCCCGCCCCCGTGCACAGTTTGGGTAAAGCTTGATGACATGAAAAGCAGACTGGGGAACAGTAAATCACACAGTGGCTACCCATGCATTCAACACCAAATATCTATATCTTGTCTTAGTCAACTTGGATGCTGTATTATACCACAACCGCTGATTATATACCTGCATCTGTTTCATAAACTCCTCTCTATTCATCTTTGGAGACTGCAAATAATTAATCATAGTACACAATCAATAATCTAAACTCCCTGAATACTGAAAATAAGCAACAAATGTATTCATGACATAGCACAGCAAATGTATTTGCCTCTCCCTTCTTCTCCCTAAGATAGTACTGAGAGCCTGTAGCTCACAATACACTAGCACAACCAACCGGTGCATAGCCATTGGTAAATGTACTGCGTCTGACTCCACACTGAGATTACTAGCATTTTCTTGCCGGGTTGTCACCAATGTGGTTCAGGGACATTGTTTATACCAGTAGATGAGTTTATATATTATTGTATTCCTATTCCTGG
The DNA here is from genome assembly GCF_040938575.1 of Ambystoma mexicanum. NCBI lineage: Eukaryota > Metazoa > Chordata > Amphibia > Caudata > Ambystomatidae > Ambystoma > Ambystoma mexicanum. The sequence goes on from NC_090941.1 coordinate 923,843,931, forward strand.
TAAAAAGTACAGAATAACAATATTAGATGAAATCAGAAATATGGGAAGGCTCAGGATACTGAACATTGTTTCTGTGGTAGTATCTATGTTAGATGTAGACGTTGCCAAGCCTTTCTCTCCAATGGTAGGTTGTGGTGTTACTGTGTCCTTCTCCATATCAGCATTTAAAGCTTTGAGGTAGTTCTTATCACTCTGATTTGGATGAGCCTTGCAGGGATAGGGAATGTCTCAAACTGGGCATGAGGCTTGCTGTGGTATTAATCTCCACCAAAGATCAACCCTAGGTTCCCGAGCCCCATCCAAGTCACGGGTGCCTCATTGCTAGTGCATCACCCAACGTTTCTTATACCATGCCCAGGCGCTGACATTAGAAGATGTTACCACATTAGTCAGACTCTTCATAGCTAATACAGTCTACACAATAGAATCATGTTCTCCTACAGCCAAATAGTGTAAATCAGTACAAACAGGTCAACATAGCTACACTGCAGGGGCCATTGCCTGCATGCAGTGACTCACGTGCACGCATATTGGGTGCTCCTGAAACTTTACAGATTAGTTAGAGATAGGAAACACCAGGTGCAGCCCCTTACACCTTTTGGCAAGTGCTGTCTTTCTTTGATGGACCTTTAGGAGGACACAGTCACAGGGCTGCAGCGAATGACCTGGAGTATCTGGTTCCCATGGCAAGGTAGCTTGAACCTGATTATAAACGCGATTGACAGAAAATATTAACATCTTCACATACTACAATAATCAGTCATCTGACAGCTGCAAGTTATCAGGTACAGTTTTCAATGGTGGGAATTATGGTAATCTCATGGGACATCCATAATGGACCTCATTAAAACTGAGCCCAGTCTACCTGTTTGGGGCACTTCTAAGGCTAAATAGGCCCAAGGGGAGGGCCTCTGGCCACGTCAACCCTGTTTCTTGACACAATGTTGCTAATCTTTAACACCCCATTTCATCTCTCTAGTGGTGCCGCAGACTTGGGGTGGAGAGCAAATTAAACTCAATCTTCAATAATGACAAGTCTTTTTAATATTAATGACAAAATGTGTGTTTTGATCACTGTTAATATACACTGATATCCCAAATCTAGGAACAAAGTCCAAAATGCAGAAAACACATCTACCACCATAAACCCTCAATGACTAATGTTGTAATTTGGCACCTGTCGAAAATCTTTTTGCAGACATACAAATGGTCCATAAGGAGGAAGTTGTACCCGTGGTCTAATCAGCACACTTTTTTCCACATTGTTCTCTAATCAAATAACACATCTCTTGCAATATTCCTGCCAAAATGGTGAAGTGAGGCACAAACCATGAACGTCCCACCGGCATGAGCATCCCATCTCTTCCTACATGTGCTTGACCATGATACACCCTGACTAGACTTGACACTAACATTTATGGAGCACTAACCGACCCCGCCCATCTCACCAAAGAGAGTCCTCTTGTAACCGGCAGTTCATTTTAATGTAAGTATCCTTTTCGTTTGACAAGGAATTCTCTTGCATGTAAGCCAAATCGCCCATCGTTTTCTAGAGAGTTACTTCCAGTACTGTTTTAACTGACACAATGTATGCATCAGCTTCCTTGGCAGTACACTCAGCAAAATCATTACCACAGCTAATAGGGTCATCCAATGACTGATATGCTGCGCATTTAACAACTCCAACCAATTTAGGCAGCATTATAGCATCTAGTAGTGTGATCACATATTGACTATTCTTTATGTGTGTTCTGGTTGAGGTCATGAAGCCTCTACTTTCGTAGTTGTACAAAGTCATGGGCTATGCAAAATGCAAACCGTGAATTTGTATGAATGTTAACTGAATTTTTAACCACCAACCGACAAGCCCTTCTAAGGGCATTAGTTTGGCTACTTCAGCTGATGTCACTTGGGGCGTTTTCTCTCTATCCCCCACCACCACAGGGAACAGACCGCATAACCTGTCACCACCTGCCCACTCTGGTTCCTAAAACATGACGCATGGATGAAATACTCAAGGTCTATAATGGGCAGTGACGTGTGGGAGAGGTCTGTTTGGTGCATCACCAGAAATTCAGTTACCGACACACAATCATGCAGGGTGGATTCATGTGGTTACCGCTGCTGTCAGGTAGTCAATAGGGATGCTGGGTACAATACAGAGCATCTAGTCAAGATGATGTTTGATGAATTTAATAACAGAAACTCATATTTACTTGCTCGTGACACAGACTTGCATTGAGTTTTTATTTTCAGCAATAAAAACACCACAGCATGTGGGATGCCCATCTCTAGGGATTAAACCAGTACTATGTTTTCACTGTGTTCTACCCCCAACTAAGCAGCCACCACTGAATGTAAACAGGCTGGCATCCTAGCTGTGACTCTATCTAATTCCTTAGTGTAATAGACTACATGTGTATGGTGAATCTTGTGTTTCTTGGTGAGAATGGCAAGGGCAAATCCATCCCTCTTCTTATAGTTAGGTAACCCTAAAGAAGGTGCCCCGGCCAGTTGTGACTTAATTTTGGTGAAAGCCTCTTCTGCCTCTGGTGTATATTGTAAGGGTTCTACAGTTTTAAAATGTGTGTATACTTATTTATTTACTTATTTTATTTATTGTGCATTTGTAAGGCACTTAAACATCAAGTAAATTGTGTTTCAAAGCGCCCACAGGGCATCAGGGAGGGGACATGGGTATGAAAGGCAACTAAAATAACAATGACGAGAAATAAAGAGACAGTTCTACTAGGCCTTGTGAGTATTCAGAGCACTTGGAGTAGTTTGACTATTTCTGCATATCCCATAATCCATTGCTGTCATTAACCAACATCCCCAAAAAGCTTGCAACTGATTAATTGCCAGGGGCTTAGGAATCTTATATACGGTCTCTATCCTGGATGAGGATATCAGCTGATATCCCTCCTTGATACTATCACCCAAATAGTGTACCATATGGGAACATAACTGCAGCTTTTACTTATGTTCGTTGCACCCTTCTCTGCTAATGCCATCTACAGAACTTTAGGGTCTTCCGTGAAAGCCTCGTATGTGAGTGGAGCGGAGTGAGCAGCAGAGTGAGGTTGCAGACAGCGGCAGACCGGAGTCTTTCTGCTGTTTCTCCACTTTTTTTTTCCCAGCGTACCCATCTACAAAAAGGCCTCCCACCCGCGGAGCGGCCGCGGAGTGAGCAGCAGAGTGAGGTTGCAGACAGCGGCAGACCGCGGTTTGAGCGAGGACTAAGGGACAAGCCACCGACATGGATATATACCCGTGTACAGATGAGCCTGTGAGGACTACTGCTGTGATGCACCGTGTGAACGAACAGTCAACTACAAGGGCGGAGATACTCCAACCAGGTACGGCACCCCTTACCCATCACATGTGGGGAGCGGTGGATCCCGCTGATTTCTCAGTTCTTCCAGCTGCTCGTCCGATTTCTCCGCCTCTCATGCCGGAAAAGTCACCCCTCCATGAAACCCGTCTTCCCGTTATCCTACCTACTTCCCTTACCCCTTCCCCGCCTTTCCCTCTCCTTACCTGTTCGACTTTGGAGGCGGAGACTGTAACAAATCAACGGGTACTCAGGCCTTTGAAGGAGTCTGGTCCGGGAAGAGGACCCCTTCGGAAGCGTGGAGAGAAGAGCATTGCTCTCAAGCGGGTGCCGAAGCGCACTATCTCGTCTGGTCAAGCAGAGCCTTCTGAGACACCCAAACTCAAGACCGCGAGACTCCTGCTGGACACTTCCTGCAACGAAGTGTCCTGCCGCATACTGGAAACGGACCAAGGCAGGCCTTCGTTCTTGATGGACTTGAGAGACAACTCGCTAGCAGAGACTCAGCGGGGAAGAACTATCGTACCGCCGATGCTGCCCCCCGGAGATGAACGTGTGTGCCAAGAGGGGGAGGTGAACCAGATTACCAGAAATCGCACAGCTTGTGAGCCATTGCCTACCGCTGAAACGAATCGCAACAGCCCCAAGAGAGAAAAAGACCAACCTGAGGCACTTGCGGGACAACGCCCAAGGACGATAGCGACCACCGACGACGAGTCTTCAAAACATCTAATTATCAAGGACAGTGACCAAGACGCCACGCCCAAGCTGTCGGAGCCTGCAACGAGAATCCTATGTGCTGCGCAAATTCATACTGCATCAGCACTAGATAATCAACAGCGCCAGGCAAAGGAACCCTGGCTGATGACATCCGGGGCTAATGATAAATCTGGAGAAGCACACAATTGCAAAATTGCCCATCGAAATCCGGCGGTTTTTGATCACTCAGAGGATGGAACTACTGAGGATATCGAAACCGCTGCGGAACCGGGCACTGCAACTAAGACCCTGGTAAAACCGACCGTCGCATACTTTCAAATGAAAACTCAATCGAAAAAGAAACAAGAAAAAACGGGAACGGACAACGAGAGGCTGGACATTTCATCCTTAACGACGATCTGCAAACCGCACCGCTATAATCACAACAAAGCGAGAAGTAGAATGGCCCCAAGACCGAAAGCTCCATCAAAAAAGAAACTAGGGCCAAAAACCGGTCCCATTAAAGGCGGCATATTGGCAGCCATGAATGACTTTTTTAGATTGAAATTGGAGGCAAATCTAAATCAAGGTCACGAGTTGTCCGACAATGAAATTCTTGAGAGTCTAGGCGAAGCAGAAACAAATATATTAAGATCTGAGTGCCTTATAACAGAGACCACTGCGAGTCCAGACTTAATGACCAGTTTATCAGATAAAGCACAAGGAGGGTCCTCTACCCCCCTAAGATGGCATTATTCTAACAATCATAAGAAGAGGTTTGACTTTGGTGAGTCAATGGGAAAGACCACTGAAATACGTTCCCAAGCTCTACCGGAGGCTGAACTAAGGACAGAAAAGGAGAGAACTGAAGAAGAGATCTTGACCCTAGAGCCGAATACATACCTACATGAAACTACAATCATAGAAGGTAGCTCTACCAAAGAACCACGAGATATGGATACGAAAAGTGTTAACAACAAGAGTCCACAAGCCGACGAGAAGCTAGTGATAGACGTCGGAGCAGTGTTGCTTCCAGCCGAACAAGGCCTAATTGTTTCCCCAAAGGAACATGAGATCAACAGGGAAAAAACAAACCTACTGCATCGAGCACGATCTGTGACGCGGTATTTTGAGGAAACTCAACGGTCTCCTTCACTAAATCTCGTGCAGCAAAATAGGGACCAATCAACATTAATGTCGTCAGTGACGATAGCAATGGCACCATTCACAAAGATGTACGAGACTATTAACGACACGCTTCGGGACCAGATGTATATGCTCTCAGCAATGCAATCTAAATTGCAATATTTGGAAGGTTACATAATGGGGACCCAAAACCCTGAAATGGAAAAAATCACGCAAAAAAAAGGACAGGCTCCATCTTGCAGCTGCGCTATTGCCTATGGATTCCATCCTCCAGCTGAGGAGCCAGAGAACAAACAATCACAAAATCCCATTACGGATCAGATAGCCCTCGCTATCAGACAGGACGAAACGGTTGAGCCACTGGCCCACGATGACAGAACCACCTACATCTCCAACATCGAACAAGGCGAAGAGCCACTGGACGATATTATTGCTATCCTGGACGAAGGAGAGAACTATATGGTGACGGAAAACGAAGAAGGCACGTCGGGGGCAAATCAAGAAACAGCTAATCCCTTTTCCTACATCAAGACCGGGGGAAAATTGGGGAACCCCAGTAAAAACACCACTGTAAAGCCAAAGAACTTTACATTTGGAATATTCTCGCAACAAAAATCAATTGTCAACCAAACTTCGAAGAAGGATGTGAACAGATCAACCACTTCTTTGGTCTCTCAAATACCTCCGAAGCAGTCAAAGGTTGACGTTAGGAAAAATGGTCTTGCAAAGAGAGCAGTGAAGAAAACAGTTACTCGAAGTACTGAGGAGAGTGAAAAGCGACCCAACCGTGCAAAGGAAAAAGAACCAGTCCTCATGGTTCTGGAGCAATTAGACGGGAGTATTGCTATTGGGGATGAGACAGGATCCGAAATTCATCCAACAAAATCGTCAAAGAGAAAAATCCACAGAGCGATCATGGACTCTCCCAAAAACGAACCGCCGCACAAGGTCTTTATGTACGAAATTCCTGATTCTCCAATAGAAGCATCAGTGAAAACTCATAGACCGCAAAAAGTAGACTATATATCCACCCGGAGCTCAAGGCCTAGCATCCAGAAAGAACAAAGATCAATCGAGAGACGCAGACACGACACAAACATATGGAAGGAAAATAAAACCCGGTCTATTCCAGCTCACACTCGAGGACAGGTGGACCCAGGAGAGCGGAAAAAGGCTCGTAACTCTAGCCTTGAAAACAAAAAAAAAAAGACCTCAGATTCTTACCTCCAATATATCACTGAGGTGAACCAGAAAAAAAAAGGAGAAAGCACATTAGAACAAGACCAAGAACGGAAAAAAGCAGCAAAGCAAATCCTAACCGCCCATATGTTAAGACTGAAAAATATCAACTCAAAGCAAGAGGATATAACTATGAACAGATCAAATATTCTAAAAATTCTAACTCGAATTACAAGTTTGAAGAAGATTGGAAATAAAGACCTGTGGATAGTAGAACCAAGCACCATCGGGAGAACTGACTATTCTTATATACATCTCTACTCGGAAAATACTAAACGATACATACTGAGAGAATCCGAAAACCTACTTTCCATGGGATTTGAAGTAACGGATCCGAAACAGGCTAACATAAAAAAGGACCTATCTACGCGAACCGAAAGAGTCAAGAGAAACACAGAGGCCACCCTGCAAAAGAGCACTAGATACATCAGCAAAATGCCTCATGCACAACCTGGCCGAACGAACCGAAGTCCACTGAATTTAAGAAACGGAGCGGATAACCAGAAAGAGAGAAAAAGATCTGAGATAACTCCTCAAAAAGACACGCACCGGGAGCAAAACACTCTACGAATCAAACGACCCCAACATTCCAACTGTAATAACTGGTCTCCCAACAACGATGACAGACTAAGTTCAAACGAAGTGGAATCTTGGACATGGCACAGAACCGAAGCATCAAACCACAAAAATTACTAGCAACGATCGAGAGGAATGAAGACCCATATGTGCTTGGGAAAGCCAAAAGAACGAAAAACACAATTTCCATCGCCATATCCATTAATATTTGGCAGTTGGAACACGAGAGGTTTTGCACACTTAACAAGAGAAACCGATGTTAATCTGGGAATTTTCGATGCACTTTGCCTCCAGGAGACTTGGCTAACCACTAAACCCCAACTAGATGGTTACGACATAGTTTTCACGTGTGCTAGAAAAGGTGAATCGGGAAGACCATCAGCTGGCCTCATTATCGCCATTAGAGCAGGATCAGGCCTGGAAATTTTCAAAACACTACAAACTCCTTATTGGATGCAAGCCGTGCTTCTTACAAGAAAATCCGTCACACTGAATCAAAAGGAAAGCTCGATTCTTTTGGTCAACGTTTATTGGAACCCTCAGGTAACAACCAACGAAGACCTCCTCAACGAACTTCAAAACGCTTTTGAGGAAGCACAGAAGATATGGGATGATCACAGTACCATTATAGGCGGGGATTTCAATGCCATATGTGAAGGAATTGGCAACCGCTCTACATCGCTAAACCTAAAGTCTCCCGTGCGGGAGAGAGGTATTTTTCTGGACAAGATCATGGCCGAACGAGACATGCACAATCTTCACTGGCAGCGAAACAAAGCAAATCTGGCAATTCCTTCATGGCAACGAGACGATCAAAAAGGAACAATAGACCATATTTTCGTCTCGAGAGACATCTTGCCAGAGATTTGCTCCTTTACAATCAGGCCAACAACTTTCAGTGACCACAATCTCTTGGTGATAGAAGTTTGGGCCACCAAATCCCAAACGATTCTGAACAATCTGCCACTGGAGATAACAGAAAAAGGTAAGCGAGTCAAAATATCTGCAAAGGGCATACGGGAACTGGAAGCCCAATTCGCTGGCTCTCAAATTACAGGATCAACAGTGTCTAAAAGAAAAGAGTTGGACCTTGACTACACACCCCTGCTAACCAGATTTCTAATGGAACCAGCTAAAGCATCGGTGGAGAAGAAAGACCAATCTTATCCCCATGCTTACAACAAAGATCTGGTAATGAAAAGGAAGGAACTTAGAAGACTCAAAAGATTAGCACAAAGAACTCCATCCTCAGAGAACAACGAAAAGTGGCTAAAATCGGCCCGGCACTACAGAAGCTGGCTTCACAACCATCGCCACCAGCTATACCTGAACGATTCTCAGCAAATGCTGTCAACCATCTGTGGCAAGAAGCCTAAAGAGTTCTGGAACTTGATCAAAGGAACACAAAAGAATACCAACGAGAGCATCCAGAACAACGTGGGCGAGGCACGCTGGATCGATCATTTTTCAAAATTATTTGCTCCCACTAGTGAAGTGAACGTAACTGAAACTCCGACGAGCGACCGCCACAAAAAGACAAGCCCATGGTCTATCCCTGACGATAAAGAGTCTATCCTAGACAAATTAAAAAAACTAAATAACTCGAGGGCTCCAGGACCTGACGGGATCAGCAACATGGAATTAAAAAAAAATCCTGAATGCTGGGCCAACATCATGAGCGAACTCTTCTCCAACTGTAACAGTAAAAGAGCAATACCACCAACATGGCGAAAAGCCAATATTGTGCCCATCTACAAGAGAGGTGCGACAGACGATCCGAACCAATACAGGCCCATCGCCCTCTTGGACGTAATGGGGAAAGTTTTTGCGTCCTTGGCCCTAGACGCGTTCCAAGAATGGACGCGTTCGTCAAAAGCAATGGACCCATTCCAGAACGGTTTTATCAGAAACTCTGGAACTTCAACAAACATCCTACTCATGAGTGTGCTAAAGGGAAAGGCTCTTCAAAGTGGCAACCCAATCTATATCGTTTTCATCGATCTGGTACAAGCGTTTGACCAGGTAGATAGGGAACGCTTATGGGCGAAACTGGAATCTAAAGGCTGTCCGGAGTCAATTTTAAATCCAATCAAGGCTTTACATCAAGAAACATCAATCCGAGTTCGTCTAAGTGCAGACGGCCGACTCTCGGAAGAAATTGTAACAGCACGTGGAGTCAAGCAGGGTTGCCCTTTGGCTCCATCGCTGTACAACTCTTACATCGCCGATTATGAAGATTCCACTCTTACGATCAGACACTTTCCCCCGACAATGGGAGGGGAGAAGATAGACCGTCTACTGTACGCGGATGATATCATCCTGATGGATTTAACCCCTATAGGTCTTCAACGACAACTGGACAACATGGTAGCATATATGTCGAAAAACAACTTATGCCTTAACACCGCAAAGACCAAAGTGCTTACCCTGGGGAGACCCTCAAAGTGGAACTCTAAGTTTACTTGGCATTGTGATGGAAGGAAGCTGGAAAGAGTGGAAGCCTTTAAATACCTAGGGATTGTAATCAGTAACGATAAAGAGGAAAAACCCGCGCTTGAAACACTCTGGACAAAGTTAAAAAATCTCACAGCCCAAGCTAAGGCCGTGGACAAGAAACACGGCCGTTTTTCGATTGTACCCATCGTGAGATTTTACAAAGCCAAGGTTGTTCCTACCCTAGTTTATGGGATGGACGCAATGCTGCTAGCTCCGAACACCATCTGGGAGAAACTGGAAGCTTTTTTCTGGCGAAAGGTCCTCGGTTTAGCCCAATCCACTCCAATCGCACTAATAAGACGAGAGCTATGCATTTCCTCACTGTTGGCAATAAGACTGAGAGCCACCTTGATGTTATACCGCAAGGTAATAAACAATCCAGAAGTCAAAGTATTGGACCTCATACGGAAAGAACTTAACGAGGGAAACAATCGGGCGCTTGTAAGCTGGGAGCAATCCAACCGGAAAATGTTGGAAGAACTGGATCTTTCTGTTGAAACACTCATACACAATCCAAATCGAGTGTCGCAAAAACTTTTAGAAGCAGATTGGATCCATACCCAAGAAATGGCCTGGTCGTATTCCACCACAGCAAAATTACCAACTGCTCCAATGAAGCTAAACGACATGCGGGGCTATCTACTGAGGTTTCCAGATAAGAACTTAAGTCGTCTGTTCCTAAGATTTAAGCTGAACCAAATAAAAACCAACGAAATTTTGGCACTACGCAAGCAAGTACCATCAAGTTCCTGCCGCTTCTGCCAATCGATAAATGCCATCGAAAGCACAAAACATCTGCTAATGGAATGTACTGGGCTCAAAACGAAAAGAGATAGATACCTTGCAGTCCCATTGAAAAATTACCTCACCCTCGACGAAGAAAACCTCTGGATACTCCTGACGAACGGGAACAACATTAGATGCGTTATAGGAGTAACACTCTTCCTTAAATCCTTGACGCTCGAGTAGGAGGATTTCCCTTAAGGCTAAGCCTACTAAACAAAGACACTTCTAAAAAGAATTCGGACATTTGATATATGAAGACTATCATTCCTATATTTTTGTAAAAATTGTGATACAATTAAAAACAAAATAAAAAAAAAAAAAAAAAAAAAAAAAAAAAAGCCTCGTATGACGTTGAGACGATCAGTAAATCAGCGACACACTGCACCAGAAAGGATTTCCCTGACAATTATATTTCATCCAGATTTTTCTTTAGCTGTTATGAAGCAAGTGTGGGGACTCTGTATACCGCTAGGACAAACTTGCCCAGGTGTAGTGGAACACTCTGTGAGAAAACATGAATATATACTGACTATATTCATGTATGGGGACTGAGAAAAAGGCTGAACACAAATCTAGTACTGTAAAGTGAGTGGCTTCTGGTGGAATGTAAGACAATTTGGTAGCATTATTCAGCAGCACAGGGAAATAAGGTATTATCACTACATTGACAGCCATTAAGTCTTGGACAAAACGATAGACCTCCTTTCCACTGGAAACATTACATGGCCTACTAGTTGGAGCTGTAATCCCTTGTCTCAGCAATGATTCAATGACCGGGTCGATCCATGGTTTGGACTCCAGAGGGTATTGGGGAGTGTGGGGTAACTTCTTTAATGGGTCTACCTTTATTCTTACTGCTCTGTGGCATGCATGTATCCCACCTCATTATCTTGGGTGGCCCACAAAGAAACAGGTACCGAAAAAATCAGCTCCTGCATTTCATTCACCCACGATCTATCTTTATCTCCTTTGCCTGTTCCTGATCCTTTCTTTATGTTGCCTTCACTGCCTCTATATTAACAGATGGCACATTCAAAAACACCCCATGCATGGTGCAATATATGGTGCACCACATTTTACCTAGCAAATCCCACCCTAAAAAAAATACTGGTGGTGTGGGACACAAGAGAAAAGCATGCTGGTCCATAATAGGTCCCAGTGTAACTGTGAGGGGCTTGGTTACCAGCTGAACAATGGTAGTATCTGATATACTTCCTGCCTGAACTATGGGGATGTGTGGGAAAGCATTCATTTGAAAGCGGATCTGTTTGCCCCAGTATTCACTAAACAGGCTACCAATTTCCCTTGCACCTGACATTGGAATACATGCCTTCCTCATCAAATGGGATCATAACAGCTTCCAGAGTCCCTTCCCCCTTTTGTTGTCAGAATCTGTTTGAATCCCCTCTTGGCCCACGGTGATCCCGGGGTGAAAGGGTTACCATTTAAATTCAGGAATGGGGACATAATCACGGGAGGAGAAGCCTGCATCTGAACCGGTTCTTCTTTTTGAAGTATGTGTGGGCTATTAGGACCGTCTATGTGGTCTAAATGTTTGCAATAGTTGCAGGTTAAGCTATTTGGTGCTGCAACTCTAGCCGGTTGGTTCTGCCACACTCCCTGTTCCAACTGATCCTGTGCTACCCACACCCTTTACTGGTTGAACTACCCCACAGTCATTGTTGCTGTGTTTGTCTCATATACCCACGTTGCTGGTTCCTCTGTAACTGCTTTCTCATCTCACCCCCCAACCCTGCCTCTCCACCTCATTCTGCTTCATTCTGCCCTGTCTTTGTACCTGGTTCATTGTCTTAAGTGCCATTTCGAGAATCTGCCCCAGTACCTGTACCTGAAGACTCTGTATTTGCAGCATCATAGAAGCATTCTTCTGTCTGTTGGCAAGTGATGCAATGGTGCACCACCACGAGCTTCACCAATGGCTTGGTCTGCCAGCCGATGCACATATTTTAGAGCTGTGCTTGAACCTTTGGTAAGAGGCTGGAAACAAATGAGTTTGGTATGGCCTTCTGAGTGGATAGTTCAGGCAGGATGAATCTCAAATGCTACCAGTCTGACTCTGGAATACCAGAGTGCTGCGTGAACACCACCCTTAATGCATCTAAATAATCGGGGAGATTCACCCTTATTCTCTTTACAATTTGATATTTTAATCCAATCCACCTTTCTAGGGCATAAGTCTTTAACAGCCATTACTATTATCTCCCTTATCTGCACCACAGCATCCCCTATGCCAGAGTTAGTGGCTCGCCAAGTCGTTCAATCTGGCAACAGCTAGCTCACTTCTGGTGGCATCCCTATTCTCATAAGTTGATTCACGAAAGTCTAGGTGGGTGGTATGAATGCAACCCACAGTTGTCCCTTATTGGACCACCACTGGCTGTTTGAATAGTCTAGATTATAAGCATTGGCAGGCTTGGACTTGCTTCCAGACAGGATTTAGTATAAGAAGAGGACTCCTACAGCGATTTCTTCAGATCAGCGCTGGAGTCAAGTATCCTATGTAGACGACGAGCTGAATGAAGATCTGTGATTGATTCCTGAAGAGATCCAGCATACCCTTCCTGCATTTGGCCTGGTGAAGTCCTGCTGGACTACCTGATCTGCAAAAGCACTGAGCAGTGCTTTAACCCTTGGGCTGATGGGACCAGCCAGTCCTGGCACATTATCAAGGAATCAGCCATTCTGAGCCACTGACCAGCTCTCATCATCATCATTTGAATAGCACCTTTAACAATTGGTATGCTCCCAATGTGCTGTAGGTTGAAAGCCCTTGGGGGATGGGAACATTTGTCAGAGGAGTTTAGAATGCGTGTGTGCATTTTGGCAAAAGAAAAGTTTGTTTGGGGTGGTCAGGTCCCTATTACCTACCCATATCAAGCAGGCACATGGATGGGTGCTTTCAAAATGCTAAGAGAGCTTGCAAGAGTAGAAGAAATAGAGGTCTACCTTGGTAGAATCATCACAGTTCCATGTTAGTCACCACAACTTCAGTGATCGCTAGCTTGTGGTATGCATTGCCTTCCTGCTGAAATTCACTCTCCCAGATTCCAGGATCCCACTTTGGAAGGTCTTCTTCAAGCACGACTGGGAGGACGCCTGCTGTAGCCTGTGTGCGATGGCCATCACTGGAACTCACCTTCCCCTGTCAGGTGAAGAGTCCTGTAGAGGTTTGCATCAGTGTTTTCTTCATTTCTTCTTTGGAATGGGTTGCACTCTGTTCCTGGAATCCTTGCACCACAGATCCTTGATCCCTTTCACTGGAACCAATCACGGAATACATACCTCCAGCAACCCCCAGTTGACCCACCTAGTCATCTGGGAAAATCGGAGTCAGTAGGGTAAGTAATAGCAAGGCATTCACCTTTACATGTTCTCCTTAGAATAAACCTTAGCATACACTTTTGGATCTAAAAGCCTGTATCTGAAAGATAGGAACACCATTTTACCTAACTTTCTTGAATATTTTCTGGAACATTTCACCACCACAAGAACTTGTCCTACATCTGTGTTAGGGAGAATTTTAATTTCTGTGCTAATTCCCTTCAACCTTAGAGACCCCCAGCTATCTTGCTGGATTTAGGGCTTTTTAATTTTAACCCTGGAGAGAGTGAGACCTTTTCCTCTCTCTCTCATGTGTTTTTACCTGATTTGGGTTTTTGGGTTTTCACTGTTTTGCGAATATGACAAACTCCATAGGAATTTTCTTTTTGTATGGTGACACACAGCACCTTCAGTGCAGTGTCACAGAGAAATCCGTTAGACTTCTCTTAAGGTTTAAATACCTTTGCTTGGGTGAACTACAGTTCCCAAGAATGGTAAAGTGAAATTGACTTTACTTACCTTTTCTCTTTGTGGGTCCTGCACACACCATCTCATGTAGAGTGCTGGGGGGTTACTTAGTAGCCCCTTATCCTACTTACTCATGTACCCTTTTTATGTAACCTTCACTACTTTAAATGGCTGGTGGCAATGGTTTAACTTTTCCAACCATTGTGCTTTTCTACTGCAGTCTGAACCCTCAGCTGCTGTACAGCACCCCTGGGTGATCGTTTTGTCAAAATGGCCTCTGTCTTCTTTTTTTTTTACCTTTTTCTGTTTGTGAGGTCTTTCTTAGGTTTTACTCTCTGGAAGGACAGGATGTGAGGGAGGGTTGCAAAACTCCCTGGTCCTTTGTCTCTAGGAATGCCTGAATGAAACTAGTCCTGATTGGCCAGCTGGCTGTCCTGGAGTACAGCCACCCTGCTTTGTGATTGACAGCCTAAGCTGTGCATGAACGGGAGAAACCTGCTTAAAACCTGAGGGTTTTAGGACGACAGGCACAGTCGACCACTGGGAGAAACACCTGATGAAGATACTGTGAATGAAGCTTGCTGCAACCTCTTGGACCTTTGAATTGCCCGGTGAAGGCTTGCTGCTATGCTGACCTCCTTTTTTACCTTGACAGAGAAGCTCTGCATGGAACAACTTCTCCCCTAGGGTTAATGGGACCAACTAACCCAGAGACGAACTCCACTGGACCACCATCCCCAACTGGCTGTGCCTCTCCATTTCTGCGAGAGCCCAATGCTAGGGGTTGAGTGTCCATTGTCGAGTGCAAAGTCTGCCAAATAATTAATCCAGCTAGAAGATCCAGGAACCTCCAAAGGGCGCTCCAGAAGCAGTGCCTCTAGATCCAGAGTCCCCTCTACAGAGTGGAGGACCGAGGGAGTGAAGGAAGTCCAACCAATGTCCATTGTTCCACATCAGTGCTATTTGCTAAGCACTGAAACTGCAAAGTGCCGCTGAACCGAAAAGAGCCCAAAGCTGCCGACAACCTCCTGAGTACTACCACAGGAGCCCTCCAGACGTCCTCACTCTTGGCCCCAAGGCTGAGGCTCAGGAACCAGGGTCTACATTGCTGTAGCAAGACGGAATCCAGCTGCACCACTCTTCTTCTAACCAGAGGTTCTGTTTAGGCTTTAGCTGCACTTTTCTCACTTGGGAATTGCATTGGCTTACCTTTTTAGAGTTGACTTCAACTCCCTTCTCACAGGCTTTACAGCTTGTCACCCTACAAGTGATGTTTCTAAACTCTCTAACTTTATCCAAGAAGTGCGTCAGATCCATAGTCTGTGTTCCAGATGACTTTGGCTGGCCTGGCTTCCTCAAGGTAACCCTCCTTTTGGCCTAAGCCAAGAGCTTTACTAAAAATAGTCGCTTTACTAGTAACTCCACGTTTCAATATCCATACACCCTGAATCACATTCATCAGATATGTCAATCGCCATTTGATCTGTGACAGTAATATCCTTCATTATGAATACATTGGTCACCTTTTCAGGGGTGTGTACTTTCGGTCCTAATGTTCCTACAGTTACGCACAACATCCCCCTAACATCGAACATATGGCAGGAAGACATTGTATACGACAACAACAGAATACCAAGGATTACCATTAAGACTGAGAGAAGCTTCCACCCCCAAGACCGTAAAGTGTCCCAAAACCAAGTACTAAGATCCCAGTTTCCCTCAGGAACATGCACTTCTGAGTTTAGGACGTGCATATGTTGTATTGAGTCTTAAATATGGTCTAGGGTGAGTCAGGTGCAAAAACACAGCAAGCAGACCCCACCAATTTGCATACTCCACCACGCTCAGTCAGGATGACCTCTAACACCATCCGATTCTGAAGAGCCTCTAATCTAATTGCTTTTTGTTCTAGAGTCATATTGTAGAGTATGTCAGGGGTCCAGTTGATGGTTCTCTCCAGTACTCTTGCCAGTCTCCTAATATCCTCGGAATTCATAATCTGTCCACAAAGTGGTACAACTTATGAAGGAGTATCACCATTCTCATCCTGCCTTGGACGAGCCCTAGAGATCTCAGTGGTACTAGCTACATATACCCCTGGTAGCAGGATACCCAAATAACAAGTTCCCTGCCAATCCCTAGGTAACCACGGATAAGCTTCATTACTGCAAATGAAATAGACAGGCTCACCTACATACAAAGGTCTGTCCTCACTGGTGAAGTTAGCAACACTGCTACAGCCCTCAAAATCGCCCATTGACTGAGTACCATTCCTTTGTATGCAGAAAGAGATGGAGGTGGGGCTATGATTGATAGTGTAGGAAGGTGGCGTGGCATGCCGGTTGCCTACAGGAGCCATTGTGAAAGAGATCAGAGATTGAAAAGGTCGAGATAGTCTGTTGGATGGCCTAATAGAAGTAACATTAAGCTTGCTCCTATTTGCAAAAAGTGAGCATCCCAGTGGCGTCACGACTCGCCTTTCAAAGTTATTCAAATTAGTCCCATCAAAGCTCCCTGAGATGCTGTCATTCCAATGACCAAAGAATAGTGCTCTTAGAGAGGCATAACATGCAGTAGTTAAAGGCAAAGGATGAATATACCAGCCCAACCCTTTTTCCCCATGCTTTGGCTAATGCAAACAGATCCAATAATTTGTTTCTATTCAGAATCGCAGGAGTTGCATTCATTATTAGCAGACGTGTGTTGTTGTGATAGCTCTGTCTGTGTTGGGAGTCCCTAGGAGATAGAGTGTGCAGGTGCATGAAAGGTGTAGACATAGTGGGAACATTCTCGTAGGCAAAAACGTTTCAAGTTGACGTACTATCTCTATATACCAAAACCAAAAAGCAATCAATACTGTAAGACTGGTTAACACAATTACGAGAAAACAATACGTCCTCAAGGACCATGTATTTAATTGTCCAATTTCTTTGTTGGCCACACAATCGATCGGTTGCTCTGCACGATTAGAGATAATGACAGGCATTGTTCCTCAAAGCTCTTTCTGGAAAAGTTCCTGCGAAAACTCTGTAGTCCGTTTGCTGGTGATCTCCTGATCATGTGGTTTCTTGATTGAAGATAGTATTTCCCAGACCCCAGCCACTTGCTTATACTTCAGGGCAAAAGTGGCAAAGGACAAGCTCAACAGTCGTTTCCTGTGGGCACAGCAGTGCTTGTGCAGTAAGTTTAGTGCGGTGGACGCAGATTGTACCTTGAGACTCCTGGTACTGTGTGATCTGCGAACAGTGTGTCGTTGCTTCCTGATGGAAGTGATGAAATAACAACAGAATCGTGCAAGGGTGCAGAAGGATGTGTAGAAGAGTTTAGAGACAAAGCAGCAGTCTCCCCAGACCCCGCAGGCTCAAGAAGTGTCTCCGAAACACCCTTTTTGCTGTTCAAGACTGATTGATCATTGGGAACAGAGCACGTAGGTTTCTTCTTATCTTCTCCATCATGTGGCAAAGGGAAAGGTGTCCTCTTGACATGCACAACATGGATCCAGTATCGTTTCCCAACAACTCGTACAGCAGTCTATGTGGACAATAGGACCTGGTGTGGCCCTCTCAAGCGCGGTGCAAGACTGGATGCCCTCTCAAATGACTTCATGAGCACACAGTCGCCGGGTCGAATTCTGTGACCTGGTCTATTGTATTTAACTGGGAGGGCTTCTCGCACCTGTTGATAAATCAAATACAGAATTTGAGTTAACCGATCACAATACTCAGAGAGTAGTACATGCTCTACATCCTTCAGATATCTAGGCTTGGGGAGGTTCCAGATGTTTGTTGTCCACCCCATGATTATTTCATTGGGGAGAGCCCAGTCCTAGTCTGTGCGGTCGTTTGCATTGAAAGAAGTTCAACCGGTAAAGCGTCCGTCCATTTCAAATTACTGCCGACGCAAACCTTAGCAATTTTATTTTTTAAAATACCATTGTGACGTTCTACAAGTCCAGCACTTTGAGCATGTCTAGCCGAATGGAACCGTTTATCCATCTGTAATCCCGTGCATACAGAATAACAGCAGCAATAAAATGTGGACCATTATCTGAACAGATGATCCTCGGCAAACCAAACCTAGGAAAATATTCCTTGAGCATGGTTTTCACCGTTGTCATTGCTGTGGCATCTTTCATAGGAAGGCTTCAACCCATTTACTAAAAGCACAAATGACTACCAGAACGTACTTATAGTTATTACAATGTTCCATCTCGATAAAATCAAAATGAATCACCTCAAAGGCACAGAGGGTGGACCAAAACTACCCCTCGGTGTCAATGTACCTTCCCCCACATTATGCTGTAGACAGACCATACAACTCTAGACAAAACGCTCAGCAGTTTTAGGGAGGTTAACATTTACCCAGACCAGTTCTAACATTTTGCAGATCTTCCTAGCACACATATGAGTGGGACCATGGGCCATTGCAACCATTGCAGTAACATACCCATTGGGTAACATCCATTTTGCCTTTGAATTATCCACCCAACACCCTTCTTCATCCAACCTTGCCAAGCCCTCAGCACATTGTTTCGTTTCCTCTAGAGTAGCATCTGTTTGAATTTTCCTTATGGAATCAATCCCTTCATCTATAATACAAGTGTTTATGGCTTCCCTTGCAGCATACATATCTGAATAGAGGTTAGTAGCAGTCTGTTTAGCTATCAGGTCAGCAAAAGCGTTCCGTTTCCCTACATCATCTATGATTTTCTGATGTGCCGCCCACTTCATAATTGCTAGTTGAGTGGGATGCGCAAGTGTTGATAGTAGCTAAACTATCAAGGTGCCACATTGGATTTTCGTACCATGTGAGGTCAAGAAACCTTGTTCTGCCCATAATCTACTGAAGTTGTGAACCACCCCAAAAGCATACTGGCTGTCAGTAAATATATTCACTCTAAGCCCTCGGAAAGTTCACAAGCTCGAGTCAGTGCAATAATCTCTGCGGCCTGCACAGAGTTATGAAAATTTCTGTTGGTTTCCACAATCATGCTTAGTGTAGTGATTGCATAAGCAGCAGTGGATGTACCATCTGGAAGTTTGAAGCAGGAGCCATCACAAAACAGCTCCCCTTGAGGATCGTTCAGAGGTGTATCTTTCAAATTAATCCTGCCTTTAGTTTCTTGCTCTGTGGTATAAAGGCAGACATGTGACATTTTGTCACTGCAAGCAATATCTTGCGCAAGAGGTAACAGTTCAGCCGGATTCAATACACAACATCTTTTAATTTGGATATGCGGTGCAAAAATTGATCAATTTATATCTTGTTTATCTGTGCGGAGGTAAGTTGTTGTGTTTGCGTTCCGTTTAATAGAACGACTACAGAGTGAGGTACCAACAAGGTTAAAGCATGGCCTAGGATCCTAGGACCATACCCTCGCTCTGTTTTACAGACGCAGCAGCAGCAACGACAGCTTCCACACATCTTGGCAAAGCGCATGCAACAGGATCAAGGGTGGAGGAAAAGTAACCGCACAGCCTATTCTTCCACCCATGTTCCTGTGTTAACACAGCCAAAGCACATCCATCACGTTCATGCACATACAACTCAAATGCCTTTTCATAATTTGGTGTGCCCAAAACTGGTGCTGAACACAGTGCAGTCTTGAGCAGATCAAAAGCTTTCTGGTGTTCCAAGTTCCACGGTAGTGACAAAGAAATACCCTTCTTTGTCAATGGCAACATTGGTTTGATCACTAACGAAAAGTTTGGGATCCACTATCTACAGTAAGAAGCCATTCCTATCAAGGCTCTGACTTCCTTCTGTGTATTTGGGACAGACATGCTAGAAATACTCTTAATTCGTTCAGGTGTCAATCTTCTTCACTCCTTTGACAGGAGATAGCCTAAGTAGATGACCTCCTGTCGACAATACTGAAACTTTTTCAGTGAAGCTTATGTCCATGGTTTGCTAGATGAATAAGCAATAACACAGTGCCTTCTTTGCAAGCACTTTCTGAGTCTGCAGCCAAGAGAAGGTCATCAACATACTGTAGCAATGTACAAGTAGTAGGCAACTCAAGTGTATCGATCTGCTCGTTCAAAGCCCTACTGTAAATGTGTGGACTCTCCATGTACCCGTGTGGCGTACGGGTGAATGTAAACGAGCGTCGCCCTAGGGTGAACGCGAACACATATCTACTATCCTCGTGTATAGGAATGCCAAAGAAAGCATTCTTAAGATCCACAACACTAAAATAAGTAGCAGGCGCTGGAATCATCGTCAGTATCGTCGTTACATCAGGCACAATTGGAAATTGTGGAGCAACAATCTTATTGATAGCACGTAAATCTATAATGAAACGAAAAGGAATTGCATTATCGCCTTTCTTATACAGAGGTGGAATTGGACTATTGCACAAACTTCCTGCAATTTCTTCAATGACCCCACGATATACAAAATCAGAAACTATAAACTTCAAAGCGGGCTCCCCATCAACTGAAATCTTATACTGTGGAATACGTAGCAACTTAACTCCTGGTTTCAAAATGATTTTAACAGGCTCAATTTGTAAAGTACCAACATCATTGTCATCAATCGCCCACACACACTCCGGACCTTCACTAAATTCCGGCGGCACAGGTCTAGTCAGAAACTGTAAGGCAAAAAATGGTTGTGGTGAAATCGTCAAATGCACTCCATCTGAAGAACAATGAATTAACACATTTAATTCTTTCAACAGATTCAACCCCAGCAAAATTCTCTCCACTGCTCGTTGTCAAAAGAAATGGAAAATGATCCGTAAATGGACGCTGTGAAATTGGGACCGGAAAAGAAACTGGACTAACCACTGGCATACCAGAAAACCCTACAGAAAAGTTAGTCTTCCCTGACAGTGGAATGTCTGGAACCCGTGAATGATCTATGGAACACTTCTGTGCTCCTGTGTCTATTAAATATAGATGCTTCTTATTCCCCAACATCATTTCAACATAGGGAACTTTCAGATTAAACCGGAATAGGCGTTGGTTCCAGACCCTGCTTCGGGCTTTCCTAACGGAACAATATATCGTCAAAGGCAAGATCTTCAGAGAGATAGGCAGTAGAAGGATTATCGGAAATATTTCTGCTATCTATATTGGGTTGCTGATTATCTTGCAAAAAAGATTGGGAATTTTGAGCAAACTGGCTTCTACCAGGACCCCTTACCCCAGGGTGGCCTCTGGGTCATCTACCCATGACACCATATGTGTTATTTGACCTCTGCTGGAGGATCGGGCATTGTGCTCGCCAATGACCCTCATGTCTGCAATAAGCACATTGGTTTGCGTGTACAGGACCCAACGGCACATTACCATGTCGAACATACTGTCCCCGAAACTGTGTACTACACCTTCTAGGCCCTCTAACTATCTGTTGCAACAATACCTTAGTTTTCATATCTCCTTTCTTCTTTTCAATCCTTTCTTTCTCATTATTGATTCTATTCTCATAATACTGAGCCATATGCAACACTTCAGACTGTGATTTAGCTTGCAAAGCACTCTCGGAAGTCATAATTTATGACTGGATATCAGGCAACAATCCACGCACAAATTTGTCCACAAATATTCTTTTTCCGGACTCAGTGCTTAAATCCTGTCTGCTAAAATCTGAGAATACTTGTTCGAACCGATTAAAGAATTCAGTAGCACCTTCAGATTTTCCTTGGGTACAAGCAGTGAGTTTTTCCCAAACAATCCTTCTCTTGGGGATTAATGTTTTCAATTTTGCTACTATTCTGTTAGGCAGAATCAGAATCACCTGCGGTGGTTTTTCACCAGCTTTCCTTTCTCTATCTTCCCTAACCAAGTTATCCCATGTGCTGCATCATCTACAATCCTAACCTGTTTCCATAAATCAGCAGGTAGGAACACAGGAAACAACAAATCTATATCACCCAAAGTGAAAACTGACGATTGTAAGACAGATTCGATTTCTTTGTAAAACCCTGTCAGATTTTTCCTAATATCTGGAATGGATTGTCTTCCTGTCTTGAGAACGGGACGTGGAAAAACTGTGATACATAATGTGCATCAATATCATAAGCGGCTACGCCCGTTGCGGCATTAGCCAGAATCTCAACTTTAGGAACAAATGTCAGAGGAACCTCTCTCATAGGCAACTGAGAATAGGCACGTTCAGAGGTGTATCTTTCAAATTAATCCTGCCTTTAGTTTCTTGCTCTGTGGTATAAAGGCAGTCATGTGACATTTTGTCATTGCAAGCAATATCTTGCGCAAGAGGTAACAGTTTAGCCGGATTCAATACACAACATCTTTTAATTTGGATATGCGGTGCAAAAATTGATCAATTTATATCTTGTTTATCTATGCGGAAGTAAGTTGTTGTGTTTGCGTTCCGTTTAATAGAACGACTACAGAGTGAGGTACCAACAAGGTTAAAGCATGGCCTAGGATCCTAGGACCATACCCTCGCTCTGTTTTACAGACGCAGCAGCAGCAACGACAGCTTTCACACATCTTGGCAAAGCGCATGCAACAGGATCAAGGGTGGAGGAAAAGTAACCGCACAGCCTATTCTTCCCCCCCATGTTCCTGTGTTAACACAGCCAAAGCACATCCATCACGTTCATGCACATACAACTCAAATGCCTTTTCATAATTTGGTGTGCCCAAAACTGGTGCTGAACACAGTGCAGTCTTGAGCAGATCAAAAGCTTTCTGGTGTTCCAAGTTCCACGGTAGTGACAAAGAAATACCCTTCTTTGTCAATGGCAACATTGGTTTGATCACTAACGAAAAGTTTGGGATCCACTATCTACAGTAAGAAGCCATTCCTATCAAGGCTCTGACTTCCTTCTGTGTATTTGGGACAGACATGCTAGAAATACTCTTAATTCGTTCAGGTGTCAATCTTCTTCCCTCCTTTGACAGGAGATAGCCTAAGTAGGTGACCTCCTGTCGACAATACTGAAACTTTTTCAGTGACGCTTATGTCCATGGTTTGCTAGATGAATAAGCAATAACACAGTGCCTTCTTTGCAAGCACTTTCTGAATCTGCAGCCAAGAGAAGGTCATCAACATACTGTAGCAATGTACAAGTAGTAGGCAACTCAAGTCATCGAGCTGCTCGTTCAAAGCCCTACTGTAAATGTGTGGACTCTCCATGTACCCGTGTGGCGTACGGGTGAATGTAAACGAGCGTCGCCCTAGGGTGAACGCGAACAAATATCTACTATCCTCGTGTATAGGAATGCCAAAGAAAGCATTCTTAAGATCCACAACACTAAAATAAGTAGCAGACGCTGGAATCATCGTCAGTATCGTCGTTACATCAGGCACAATTGGAAATTGTGGAGCAACAATCTTATTGATAGCACGTAAATCTATAATGAAACGAAAAGGAATTGCATTATCCCCTTTCTTATACAGAGGTGGAATTGGACTATTGCACAAACTTCCTGCAATTTCTTCAATGACCCCACGATATACAAAATCAGAAACTATAAACTTCAAAGCGTGCTCCCCATCAACTGAAATCTTATACTGTGGAATACGTAGCAACTTAACTCCTGGTTTCAAAATTATTTTAACAGGCTCAATTTGTAAAGTACCAACATCATTGTCATCAATCGCCCACACACACTCCGGACCTCCACTAAATTCCGGCGGCACAGGTCTAGTCAGAAACTGTAAGGCAAAAAATGGTTGTGGTGAAATCGTCAAATGCACTCCATCTGAAGAACAATGAATTAACACATTTAATTCTTTCAACAGATTCAACCCCAGCAAATTCTCTCCACTGCTCGTTGTCAAAAGAAATGGAAAATGATCCGTAAATGGACGCTGTGAGATTGGTACCGGAAAAGAAACTGGACTAACCACTGGCATACCAGAAAACCCTACAGAAACGTTAGTCTTCCCTGACAGTGGAATGTCTGGAACCCGTGAATGATCTATGGAACACTTCTGTGCTCCTGTGTCTATTAAATATAGATGCTTCTTATTCCCCAACATCATTTCAACATAGGGAACTTTCAGATTAAACCGGAATAGGCGTTGGTTCCAGACCCTGCTTCGGGCTTTCCTAACGGAACAATATATCGTCAAAGGCAAGATCTTCAGAGAGATAGGCAGTAGAAGGATTATCGGAAATATTTCTGCTATCTATATTGGGTTGCTGATTATCTTGCAAAAAAGATTGGGATTTTGAGCAAACTGGCTTCTACCAGGACCCCTTACCCCAGGGTGGCCTCTGGGTCATCTACCCATGACACCATATGTGTTATTCGACCTCTGCTGGAGGATCGGGCATTGTGCTCGCCAATGACCCTCATGTCTGCAATAAGCACATTGGTTTGCCTGTACAGGACCCAACGCCACATTACCATGTCGAACATACTGTCCCCGAAACTGTGTACTACACCTTCTAGGCCCTCTAACTATCTGTTGCAACAATACCTTAGTTTTCATATCTCCTTTCTTCTTTTCAATCCTTTCTTTCTCATTATTGATTCTATTCTCATAATACTGAGCCATATGCAACACTTCAGACTGTGATTTAGCTTGCAAAGCACTCTCGGAAGTCATAATCTATGACTGGATATCAGGCAACAATCCACGCACAAATTTGTCCACAAATATTCTTTTTCCGGACTCAGTGCTTAAATCCTGTCTGCTAAAATCTGAGAATACTTGTTCGAACCGATTAAAGAATTCAGTAGCACCTTCAGATTTTCCTTGGGTACAAGCAGTGAGTTTTTCCCAAACAATCCTTCTCTTGGGGATTAATGTTTTCAATTTTGCTACTATTCTGTTAGGCAGAATCAGAATCACCTGCGGTGGTTTTTCACCAGCTTTCCTTTCTCTATCTTCCCTAACCAAGTTATCCCATGTGCTGCATCATCTACAATCCTAACCTGTTTCCATAAATCAGCAGGTAGGAACACAGGAAACACCAAATCTATATCACCCAAAGTGAAAACTGACGATTGTAAGACGGATTCGATTTCTTTGTAAAACCCTGTCAGATTTTTCCTAATATCTGGAATGGATTGTCTTCCTGTCTTGAGGACGGGACGTGGAAAAACTGTGATACATAATGTGCATCAATATCATAAGCGGCTACGCCCGTTGCGGCATTAGCCAGAATCTCAACTTTAGGAACAAATGTCAGAGGAACCTCTCTCATAGGCAACTGAGAAACAGGCAACTTCGAACGCTTACTAAGCAACAGAGCTAAATCGAGCGCTAGAGTGGTGGAAGCAGTGTCAGATGAAAAAGCTCTCTTATAAATATTCAATAATTCTGCGGGACAACAAATCTTTCTCTTTATACATTCATCCTGCAGGTATTCTACCATTACCTGTATCACTTTCCTCTGCATTTCTGGAGTATACTGACTATTCGTGTCATGTACTTCTACGGGAGATATCGACATGTCTGAAATCCATCTAAGTGCATCTCTTGTACAAATTCATGTTTCTTCGCTCATTGATTTACACAGAGGAAGGAACCGTTTCTGTACATAAAAAATATCCAAACTATCACCATCTATTTCATCATTCTGTAACCTTTCTAACTCCCTTCTAAACTCAAAAACCCTCTCGACGTGCTCATATGCTTTCTCCGCATTATCTCTTGAATAATCTAAAACATTTAAATCCCTCAATCCTTGCAGGATATCTATGTCCTTCAATCTGTTCCACATTATAGTTAAATGTATTCCCATCCCTTCAATAAAGAAATTTTGCTCAGGAAGACTTTCTAGATTAGAGAGTGTAGCTAACAGAAGATTATTCGCCTTTCTCTCTGCATTGTCTAGCCCATGCATTGAAATCTCTCTTTCTCTCTTTAGAAACTGTATTGCGAGTTACAATTTTTGATTCACCACTCACTCCTCTATCAACTACAAGTGGAGCAGAACCACTTAGAAAAGAAAATGTAGATACATCCTGTACTACAGGCAGTAAAGACACTATTACTGGTGCCAACAACAAATCTACTGGAACCGCAACAGTCGGTAAAGGTGGAGGTACAGGTGGAGGTACAACAACAGGAAACGGAGCAATAGCTGGCGGCGGAGGAGCAATAGGAGGAACAATAGGAGGAGCAGGAATTACTACGGGAGGAAGGTCGACAGCAGGAAGAGGTAAAGCAACAGGAATAGGTACATAAGGTGGTGCAGCGGCACCAGATCTACGTTTGTTTAGAAATGTATCCATTAGTTTTCTGATACATAGAAATCTTTAGACCGATATATTTTCTGTATGCCAAGTTGAAAAGCCATATCCATGTTTCTATCAGACTGTGGGCCTCATCACGACTTCGGCGGTAACCCTTAAATCCGGCGGTAGCGCTATTACACCACCATTTTGTTAATTTACAAACATTTCAGGAAACCGCGAGTGTTCTTAGAACACATTCAACTTGCCAGTGAACAATACGGACAGCGTCCTCAGGACACCCCCATTTTCTTTATTTACGTACATTTCAGGACACCGCAAGTGTTCTTAGAACAGTTTCAGCTTGCTTGCGAACAAAATGGACACATATTGCGTCCTCAGATCAACCCCCCATTTAGTTTCGAACATTTCAGAACAGCCGTGTTGTCCGCAGACAAATCGAACACAACAAGAGGGTCTATCACATAAAAAAATACAACATTTAACCTATGTCATACTCTCCCACCCTCCCCAAAAACTCTTACACACCAACACACTCTACTAAATACAATTTTTAAACCAAGTTTCACCGCACTGTCCGCGAAACCAAGATGGCGGGCGCTACTGAAAATCTGACACGCTTCACGCTCTACACTGTCCAATCAGCGAACACGTCGCATGTCCGCGGACATCACGCAAGCCGATTGGCCAATCAGAACACTGTCCGCAGAGCAAACAGGGAAGTGTGTCTGCGGACCGAACACAGATATCACTAATTTTTTGTGCCCTACTTTTTGGTCATTTAAAAATAAATCTACTGGACGTATTTTCACCAAATCTGCAAAAACACGCTTTTGGGACCAAACCGCTACTCCTGGTCCAAATTTGGTGAAAATCCGTCTAGCGGTTTGGGCTGTAGGCGCGAGTTCTATGGGAAAAAGTATGTAGAAACTCATGATTAGTATGTGGGACTTGTGCTATGGTGTGTTTTTATTGAAAAATATTGTGGATTACTTGAAAATGTACTTTTAAATTGTTCGGGGACACAAACAGGGTCCGTATTTTAGAACACGCGATCAGCGTGGGCGCGGTCACATGATCGCTTCGCGAACATGTCCGCGAAGGGAGAGGCTCTCCACAGTACACCAAATGCATGGACATTGGTCTGTGCATGTGCGTTGATGTTCTACGAACAATGTTCGGGTCCTGAAGTAATTGAAAGTGTGTCACACGTCAAATGAACAGTTATGGACAGGCGTTTGTTCTTAGAACAGTTTCAACTTGCTTGCGAACAATACGAACAGACATAGCATCCTCAGAACACCTCCATTTTGTTTATTTACGCACATTTAAGGACACCACATGTGTTCTTAGAACAGTTTCAACTTGCTAGCAAACAGTACGGACAGGTATAGTGTTCTTCAAGACACCTCTATTTTTGTTTCGTTACGAACATTTCAGGACACTGCGTGTGTTCTTAGAACAGTTTCAACTTGCTAGCAAACAGTACGGACAGGTATACTGTTCTTCAGGACCTCTCCATTTTCATTTCTTTACGAACATTTCAGGACACCGCGTGTGTTCTTAGAACAGTTTCAGCTTGCTAGCGAACAGTACGGACAGGTATAGTGTTCTTCAGGACACCTCTATTTTTGTTTCTTTACAGACATTTCAGGACACCGCGTGTGTTCTTAGAACAGTTTCAACTTGCTAGCGAACAGTACGGACAGGTATAGTGTTCTTCAGGACACCTCCATTTTCGTTTATTCACAAACATTTCAGGACACCGCGTGTGTTCTTAGAACAGTTTCAACTTGCTAGCGAACAGTACGGACAGGTATAGTGTTCTTCAGGACACCTCTATTTTCGTTTCTTTACAGACATTTCAGGACACCGCGTGTGTTCTTAGAACAGTTTCAACTTGCTAGCGAACAGTACGGACAGGTATAGTGTTCTTCAGGACATCTCCATTTTTTTTCTTTATGAACATTTCAGGACACCGTGTGTGTTCTTAGAACAGTTTCAACTTGCTAGCGAACAGTACGGAGAGGTATAGTGTTCTTCAGAACACCTCCATTTCCATTTCTTTACAGACATTCAGGACATCCGCGCTGTCCGCAGGCACCTAAAAATGGAAATTAATTACAACACAATATAAAAATGTAACTTTATTTAACATATATTAACAATTTATGACAGAGAAGGTGCATTACATATATGGGTTCCACTTTTTATGTATTACTACATATAATGTGTATGTGTGCTGGTTTGTGAATTTGTAAAATGTTCATATATTATGATATAACAATCGAACATACCCCCCCAGAGTTTTTAGGTAGTGGTACTGTTGTCCGAACATCTCCATGGACATTAAAAAAGTTTGCGGACATCAAAATAAGTAGAGAAGGTTCAGTATGTTCAATTTTACATGTACATGAAATCAGAGTTATTATTATTAAATTGTGCTACTAAAAACCTATGAAATTCAGTGAAAAAACGTTGTTAAAGGGATGTTATTTTTAGGTTTCGCTACTAAAAACCTATGAAATTCAGTGAAAAAACTTTGTTAAAGGGACGTTATGGTTCCAAGTAAAACCGAAAACCCCCTGAAATTTGACAGTTATGGTAAGCTAAGCAACCATAACTCCTGCCACCACTGTGCACTGCTAAGACTAACACCCACGACATCAAAGATGACATCACAAATATACCTTTTGGAACATACATTCACGTTAAAAAACACGAATTACTTTTTTAATATAACTTTTATATAACACACATTAGAATGGAATGTACCAATCACAAACTATAACTGTACACTTCATATAATCTCCTCACTACAACTCTGCATACAGATTAAAAAACACCAGGTGCTTATTAGACAACACATTCTCAATAGTCAGTGCATTGTATTTATTTTTGTTTTATTAGCTTTCATTACATAAATATGTGTTATAAAACATAAGCCCTTTTTTTCTCACAGAAATGGCAAGCACAATTGAAGGGTTAGAGGAGAACTTCACAAAAGAATACATGAAAAATGATAACATCTCCAATGGTATGCAATAGATATTGTAATGTCACCAAATAATGTATTTTGTACACACCTTACTAAAATAATAATTTCTATTTCTCTTACAGTACATCATTTTCATAAATAAACCATGCCCAGTTTAATCATTCACAATCCTAAGAATCAGGAAGAGAAGACCTTTTTCTAAACTGTAAATAATGAAATCATGAACTTGTCTAAAAAAGTGGATGAACTAAGTAATGATTGTAGGGAACTTTTACAGTATGTCAAACACCATGTCATTAACGATTATCCCTACCTCTGTCCTTCTTGTATCTGTCCCTCTTATCCCCAGCAATCATCCCCAGCAAATTCAGAACATTTTAATCAAAGATGATTTGATAAAACCTCACTCCCTTCTTCCACTCATGATTATTGTACACAAATTCCTAATACTCCCATTTATGTTTCCCATTCCGATACCCTATCCCTTTCTTGAATTAATATTTTTTTGTACTACAAATGTTTTGTTTATTTTTATGTGGCATTTACCTTCTTTTCATAAAACTCCCATTAATAGTCAGCGGACCACGCAACTGTTCGGGATGTCTGTACTCAAAATGGAGGTGCCCCCAGACAGGCACGCTGTGCGGACATGTCTGTTTTCATGTGGCACATTTTTTATTAGTCTGCGGACAGTATGGCTACCCAGGGGTGTCCGCCCTCAAAATGGAGGTGCCCCCCGACATATGGAATGTCCTTTTCTGTGTGACAACTTTTAATGTGTCTGCGGACACTGCGCCTAATCTACGGACATCCAGTCCATGTGCCCTGTGAATCCCGCCTGAAGGATGTCCGGGGACGCCAACCGTGACAGTGGAGTCCACAAACGATTACTGTGGCCAAGGACAGTTTAAAAGTGCTTTTCCAGCCAATCTAGGGTGTTTCAAGCAGAAACGGTATGCTTGTGCAGCTCCTAGACCCATTCTACATTGATCTGGCAACTTTTTACAACTTTTCAAGACCTTTTTGTGACTCGGTAGTCCGCGGATAATAGGACTGTCAATGGACGATTCCTCGAAAGGTGCAAATCCGTTAACTTTCCTCATTCACAATCTGGCTATCCAGGAGAAAGCACCTGCTTTCGAAAGCTGTTAGGGAGATCTGCAATCTTGCTGAAAATTGCGCTGCTATGGCCATCCCTCCTTCCCAGCCACCCCTACCACCACCACCACCTCAAAATCCTGGAGGGCCTGGCGAGGGGAACAGGCACGGTAATACAGAGGAGGATCAAGACGAAGATGAGGGTGAACTGGAGGAAGTCCCTGTCTGCAGTACTCGGATTGAGTCCTGGGTGTGGCAATTTTTCATGACTGTTGGAAATGTCCGAAACAATTGTGCAAGCAAGGTTCTATGCACTGAGTGCAACGCTGTACTCAGTCACAGGAAACCTGGTTTTTATTCCTACAGGACTACTTGCATGATGTGCCACACCAAATCATCCCACCAGAGTACTCTGAGGAAGGTAATACCTTTCTCAGTTAAGAGCAGATTGACTTCCTCCATCCCATCATCTCCATCTACTCCTGTCACCACAAAAAATACTCCTTTGGGGCAGAGGATCCCAGTGGCGGCTTCATAGGCCATATAGAATGCTGTTGACACTTACCTTTTAAGGGTCATAGTGCTATGCATGTACTGTAGCGGGGAACAGTTTCAGAATACATTTGAAGCTGCAGTCAAGGAGCATAAACAAAACTAAACTAGCCACACCTAAAAAAAGTATCATCCCTCTTGCATAAACAAAATGTAAAAAATGATGTACAAAGAAAAGCAGATCTACTAATGCACCCAATCCTATATCAACCAGTGTTAATGCAGTCACAGTAAAGCAACCCAAAATAAATAGGTTACAAAAAATTGTCCACCATAGAGTACTTCACAATGTTATAAAAACATCTGAAATGTCACGATCTTCCCTTAAAAACTTCCGCAGGAGAGTAATCCTGCAAGCTCTATTTGCCAGCGCTTTTCTACTCAAGAGAACATTTTTTATATTGATTTTAAACAGAATGAAACCACTAACTAAATTAATAAAAACATTGTAACATGTACTTCTAAACATGCGCTGTGTCAATATAAAACCTTTTCAAACTTCAGTGATGGTGAATGGATTCACAGAAGCAGCAGAGAATCATACTTCAATGAAGAAGCTTATAAACAAAAACAACAAAAAACAATTGTCATAGACAATAGTGGTTGATGGTATGCAATGGTGGAACAAACCAGTATGCCAAAAGAAACTCTTATAGAAAACAAAGCCCCAACAAACTTTGACCCAAATGCTCCTTTCACCCAAACAAACCATCCAGTGTACACGTGGACATGCAGCTCAGTGTGTAATGTACGCCAACAATCCTTTAAATCTTTACGACAATTCATCAATCACTATGTGAAACTAAAAGACAAAAGTAAAATGAAAACTTTACAAACCATAGACAGCGTGCAGCCACACTGGTCTGCAAGAACATTCATTAGCCTGCATTTTAGGAACTGCCTTGCAAAAGTATTTTTCACCACATAAAACTGTTAACGACACACCATTCTACTATACGGAATCTTGCGCATCGACTATACTATGGAAAAAGTCCTGCTCTAGAACTTCAACATTTAAATAACATTCACCCACATGGAACAGCCAAAGATCTCCTTCAAGAAATAGAGCACATCCAACGTAAATACTTTGTAACTGAAGGTGACTCTGAAAATTCTGTAACTTTAGAAAACATTACCGGAAACCTCATAAACACTAACGTCCTAAAAAAGACGTACAAAGAAGAAATAGCTAAGTTTCAAAACACATCTGCTGAAATAGCAGACCAAATATGTGACTGTTGTCGCAGAACATGTTATAAAAAGAGAACAGAAATAGTAGATCTAGCTTACAAAATAGAAGCCCATATAGAATCCCAACGGCTCCAATTAGCTTTATATCTAACAGCAAAAGGTAAATACAAAATAGCTAACGCCTCAAGAGTGTGCACGTACTTCAACACAAAGCTTGACAATAACCATCACATGCTATCAATAATAACTTTGAAATATTCCCACTTTCAAAAGGTCTCCAACAGCTTAACTTGTACAAGAGCATTATAATACAAGCAGCTCACCCATTTCAAGCTATAATATGCATGTAACCAAAAATCAGCCAAATTATCGCCATCCGAGCTACTAAAGGGCATCCATGGCAAAGTAGTATATTAACCATTGTATCTAAAAGAGAATGTTCAAACTCTAGGACTGCAATGGCCAATAAATCGATCTTTAATTTTGCTAGTTAATGGTGTCCCAATAAAAGACAAAACAATGTGGCAACAACTAGTCAACTTAAACAAAGTTAGACAATCCCTACAATATCTACAGGAAAACAATGAATACTACAAAGATAAACATAGAGGAACATTTAAGAGAAACCACTCACATTATTCAAGAGACAACAGAAACCTGCTCATTTGGACATATAGATCCTGTTGAAGCAGCCAACATTTTAGACCAGTATACCATTCACCCACTGCACTCCAAAGACACGATTGATGATGCATTAGAAACATATCAAATGCATCAAGCCAAAGGATCCCCGATGAGCATATGGGAAAAAAGTGTAGAAGCACGTACTTTTCCAATACTCTTTCCAACAGGAAAAGGAGGAAGATATAATGAAAGGTCCACACAAATGATTGCACCATAATATTGCACTTTACAAATGTATTCTGAAGATCCCAGATTCAGACAAAATGTCGAATACATGTTCCACCTCCTCGAACATGAACTAGCAACTCTATGTTAAAAACTGGTTCTAACTTTTTAAACATATCCGCTACCCAACTGCTTAAAAAAATAAAAAAGAACAACAAGAAGTTTTGTTGTTTGTTCTCTGTTCTTTTGACCCTGTTAATGTATCAAGGTACTTTCACCCTCTCTTCAATGCCATGCTGCATTTTATATGCAATAAAACTACCCCTCTGCTCGGGGAAGTGCAACACTTCTTTTTGAGAAAAGAAAATCAATCCGGAAGAGAACCACATATCCACATGCTTTTGTGGATATAAGCTACTCCAAAAGGTGCACATGATAGTGACACCACTGTTTTACAGATTATTGAAAAACACATTCAGGCCGATTCATGGAATAATTAGCGCGGCGCAAGTGGGCAAAAACGTGCGAATCGCAGTGGAATAGCGAAAATCGCAGTGCAAGTGCGAAAATCGCACGAAAAGCAGCGCACGTCGATTCATGGAAGGCCGTGCGCGAGAAAACCAGCGGATGTGCGATAAAAAAGTGCGCGGCGCACGTTGGCGCACGTTGGCGCACAGGCCAACAAACAGCGTGCGCCAGGTCACAGCGAAAATCGCACAGGCCACAGCGAAATTGGCACATAGCGCGGCGCACGCAACAAAAGTAGGCGGAACACGGGCGTAACACTCAGAATGGGGAACAACTTGCAAAAACGTGGGCGTCACGGGGGAAGCACAGGGCACAAGTGCGCGGAACGCCCACACGCTCGCCTACAACACGTATTCATGGAATAGAATAGGGCAAAAAAGCACACGCTCAAACCAGCGCACAGGCACAAACACGACCGCCACAAGAAAGCAGGCAGTAGCGTCTCTGCGGCTGTAAGAAATGTGCGCCAAAAGGTGCGCCAACAAATAGCACCCATATACTGCCATGATGAATGTCCTATACTGTGGCCCTCCAGGACAAATGACGTGCAAAGGGGTACCCACAAACACGGACACGCTGACAAAAAATACGTGTGCGTGTATACCGGGGTGCGCGGGAAGTCTCACACGCGATTTGGCCGGGTACGTGGATTTCAGGGGTGCGCGGGAAGGTCCACAAGCGATTCCATCAGGGTAGGTGTATTTCAGGGGTGCGCGGGAAGTCCCACACGTGATTACAGCAGGGTACGTGTATTTCAGGGGTGCGCGGGAACTTCCACACGCGAATAGCCTGGGCGCGTGTATTTCAGGGGTGCGCGGGAATTTCCACACGCGAATAGCCTGGGCGCGTGTATTTCAGGGGTTCGCGGGAAGTTCCACACGCGAATAGCCTGGGCGCGTGTATTTCAGGGGTGCGCGGGAATTTCCACACGCGAATAGCCTGGCCGCGTGTATTTCAGGGGTTCGCGGGAAGTTCCACACGCGAATAGCCTGGGCGCGTGTATTTCAGGGGTGCGCAGGAATTTCCACACGCGAATAGCCTGGGCGCGTGTATTTCAGGGGTGCGCGGGAATTTTTACACACGAATAGCCTGGGCGCGTGTATTTCAGGGGTGCGCTGGAATTTCCACACGCGAATAGCCTGGGCGCGTGTATTTCAGGGGTTCGCGGGAAGTTCCACACGCGAATAGCCTGGGCGCGTGTATTTCAGGGGTGCGCGGGAATTTCCACACGCGAATAGCCTGGGCGCGTGTATTTCAGGGGTTCGCGAGAAGTTCCACACGCGAATAGCCTGGGCGTGTGTATTTCAGGGGTGCGCAGGAATTTCCACACGCGAATAGCCTGGGCGCGTGTATTTCAGGGGTGCGCGGGAATTTCCACACGCGAATAGCCTGGGCGCGTGTATTTCAGGGGTGCACGGGAATTTCCACACGCGAATAGCCTGGGCGCGTGTATTTCAGGGGTGCGCTGGAATTTCCACAGGCGAATAGCCTGGGCGCGTGTATTTCAGGGGTGCGCGGGAAGTTCCACACGCGAATAGCCTGGGCGCGTGTATTTCAGGGGTGCACGGGAATTTCCACACGCGAATAGCCTGGGCGCGTGTATTTCAGGGGTGCGCGGGAAGTTCCACACGCGATTACAGCAGGGTACGTGTATTTCAGGGGTGCGCGGGAATTTCCACACGCGAATAGGCTGGGCGCGTGTATTTCAGGGGTGCGCGGGAAGTCCCACACGCGATTACAGCAGGGTACGTGTATTTCAGGGGTGCGCGGGAATTTCCACACGCGAATAGCCTGGGCGCGTGTATTTCAGGGGTGCGCGGGAATTATCACACGCGATTTGGCTTGGTACGTGTATTACAGGGGTGCGTGGGAAGTTACACACGCGATTAGGCTGGGTGGGTCCTCACAGGTGTTCCCTGTACACCCTCCACGGCCCCTGCAGGCAGCCCACAAAACAGGGGACTAGCCTGCACACCTGCTCATGTCCCCTATCACCCCCACCCCCCACCATCCAGGGGCACCCTCCACCAGGCCCCCACCCATGTCTCCCACCCCCCCGTCCCCCAGCAGTGCAGGGTCAACCTCCACCAGGCCCCCACCCATGTCTCCCACCACCCCCACCCCCCACCATCCAGGGGCAGCCTCCACCAGGCCCCCACTCATGTCTCCCACCACCCCCACCCCCCAGCAGTGCAGGGTCAGCCTCCACCAGGCCCCCACTCATGTCTCCCACCACCCCCACCCCCCACCATCCAGGGTCAGCCTCCACCAGGCCCCCACCCATGTCTCCCACCACCCCCACCCCCCAGCAGTGCAGGGGCAACCTCCACCAGGCCCCCACTCATGTCCCCTATCACCCCCACCACCCACCATCCAGGGGCAGCCTCCACCAGGCCCCCACTCATGTCTCCCACCACCCCCACCCCCCAGCAGTGCAGGGTCAGCCTCCACCAGGCCCCCACTCATGTCTCCCACCACCCCCCACCATCCAGGGGCAGCCTCCACCAGGCCCCCACTCATGTCTCCCACCACCCCCACCCCCCAGCAGTGCAGGGTCAGCCTCCACCAGGCCCCCACTCATGTCTCCCACCACCCCCACCCCCCACCATCCAGGGGCAGCCTCCACCAGGCCCCCACCCATGTCTCCCACCACCCCCACCCCCCACCATCCAGGGGCAACCTCCACCAGGCCCCCACTCATGTCTCCCACCACCCCCACCCCCCACCATCCAGGGGCAGCCTCCACCAGGCCCCCACCCATGTCTCCCACCACCCTCACCCCACACCATCCAGGGTCAGCCTCCACCAGGCCCCCACTCATGTCTCCCACCACCCCCACCCCCCAGCAGTGCAGGGGCAACCTCCACCAGGCCCCCGCTCATGTCCCCTATCACCCCCACCCCCCACCATCCAGGGGCACCCTCCACCAGGCCCCCACTCATGTCCCCTATCACCCCCACCCCCCACCATCCAGGGGCAGCCTCCACCAGGCCCCCACCCATGTCTCCCACCACCCCCACCCCCCAGCAGTGCAGGGGCAACCTCCACCAGGCCCCCACTCATGTCCCCTATCACCCCCACCACCCACCATCCAGGGGCACCCTCCACCAGGCCCCCACTCATGTCCCCTATCACCCCCACCCCCCACCATCCAGGGGCAGCCTCCACCAGGCCCCCACTCATGTCTCCCACCACCCCCACCCCCCAGCACTGCAGGGTCAGCCTCCACCAGGCCCCCACTCATGTCTCCCACCACCCCCACCCCCCACCATCCAGGGGCAGCCTCCACCAGGCCCCCACTCATGTCTCCCACCACCCCCACCCCCCAGAACTGCAGGGTCAGCCTCCACCAGGCCCCCACTCATGTCTCCCACCACCCCCACCCCCCACCATCCAGGGGCAGCCTCCACCAGGCCCCCACTCATGTCTCCCACCACCCCCACCCCCCAGCAGTGCAGGGTCAGCCTCCACCAGGCCCCCACCCATGTCTCCCACCACCCCCACCCCCCAGCAGTGCAGGGGAACCCTCCACCAGGCCCCCACTCATGTCCCCTATCACCTCCACCCCCCAGCAGTGCAGGGGCAACCTCCACCAGGCACCCACACATGTCCTCCTGGCCCCAGGTCCTGACGATACACAATCATGGCAGTAATGGGCAGCATACCCAGCACAAACACCCAGGCAAGGATAGCATCCACCCACATAGTGAATGCAATTACATGATACAACCCCAATGGCAACAATGTAAATGGACACATGCCCGACACACACACATACACAATGGGTGCAAGTGAATGTCAAAACACATATCATGACATGTATGAAACCAATGAGAAAATAACACAAGTGAAAGTAAAAATAAAAAATGTATTATAGATTAAAAATAAGTAAACAAATCAAACATACAACTATGTGGATAAGCAAATTAATGGTCCATGTCCGAGAACAAAAGTCATAATCAAAAAAACAAAGGAATAAAAAAAAATTGTCGTCCAAAGCAATATCATGTAGTATGACAAAATATGAAAAACCATTTCCTCATGGTGAAAACAATAAGAAATGAAAAAGAAGTATCTACAAAAAGCAAACTATATACAGGAATGTTCCAGGGTCCATGAGCCCAACACCATAAATGAAACCTACTACTACCTAATCTAAAAAATATATACAAAAAAGTGGCCATTGTCCGAGCGGTCCAAAATAATAAAACAAAATAAAGGAAACCTAACACTAACTAACTAAATAACTATATACAAAGGCAGCGGGCAAGTCCTGCGGCTCACTTGTTGATGTTGCTGGCCAGGGCATCATCGAACTCCATGTCGATGTCCTGGAGGCGGGACTCTGTCCTGGCCCCGAGGTCTCGCAGGGATAACCCCATGTTCAGCTCAAACTCCCTGCGAGCTTCCTCGAGGCACTCAGCCCGCCTCAATGCCCGACGCATGGAGAACTCCGCCCTGACCATGGCGAGCCGCTCCTCTTCCGCCCGCTGCCGCTCCGCACCTATCCGCTGGACCAACTCCTCCCACACGGAAGACACCACCATCCCAGGGTTGCCCTGCCCTCCGGCCGATGGCTGCCCCTCTGATCTTGATGGCCCCGAGCCATTATGCCTCCCACGTCGAGCCCGCTGCTGCCGTCGTGCACGTGCCCTGCCTGATGATGCTGTAACATCTTCCATCTGCTGGGGTCCAGTTGCAGTGTTGTCCACCCCTGCTGGACCTCCGACTCCCAACTGTGGCAGGGATGGGATCCCCACCGAGCTGGCTGCATTGGTCGGGGCAGGTCCACAGGGGGCCCTGGTGGCATCTGGCCCGGAAGACGGCAAGGAGAACGACTGGTGGATAGCCTGCACAGAGGAGGAGAGGGCCGCCACATTGGCCAACACATGCAGGAAACCCCCGAACATGGCCGATCCCAATTGGGCCACGTCGGCACGGTGCACTTCGTGATGACGTGCGTGCTCCTCCCGGGAAGCACGCACGGCATCACGAATCACAGCCGTGCGCATCGCGACCCCAATCAGGACCTTCTCCACATGGCCAGGGGTTCCCACGTCCGCAGGTGGAGGGGAGTCAGGTGACATGGACATCCCCACTACCTGCGGACGGGCCTGGGACGGGGCATCCCTGCTGGTGCATGGTGGTGCACTCACAGGGTCAGGGACAGCGACATGCACAGGCCCCTCCACGGTGACCTGTGTTGCCTCCTGCCCCTGGCCCTGGACTGCACAACTTGCACCAGCAGGGATGCCCCCACCAGGCCCCATGTGTGCCCCAGTGGCGGCCTCCTCCTCCTCTGTGCAAACCACCAACCTGGATGGCTCCTCACCGTCTCCCGCCGTAGCAGGCCCCTGTGGGGGCTCACCCACCCCTTCCGCTGCAGCCGTGGGTGCATCCCCGCCGCCTTGCTCCACAGCGCCGTCTCCGCCCTCTTCTTCACTAGCCGCTGCGTAGAGGGAGACAAAGAACACAAGCATCAGGGTACTGCACAATAGTCCCCTAGACAGGAAGCAATAGCAGATGAGCACCACTGTCAAAGTACACTTCCATCATGTCCCTCCACAACACATGGGTCAGTCCAGGCAAAACACACACAGTAACAGGCATGCTGCATGCCATGGATATTTCCATGCATGTCCAATGGACTCTTGAAACATTCAATGATATGCAACTCACATGCATCATGGCTCATGCATATCACATGCACACACTTCACCTCAGTCACATCCATCTGGCCCCAAACACACCAAACACAGCCAAAACAAGGGTAAGTTGGCTGCTTCACTGAATCTGTGCATTGTCACACACATGTGTCATGCATCCATGGCATGCACAAGTCACAGACACGCAGGTCAGGCACACAGACATGGCTACCATATATGTACCTGGCATCAGCACCCATCCCTCACCCCCACCCATGTCCAGGTACAGAGACTGGCATGCTCTCATGTTCAAAATCTGCATAGGGCTCCCCATGCCGCATTTGGACACATGCAACAACCACGTGGGTCACACATCACTGGTCGCACATGCATTACCATGATGTCCCTGCACACACACATGCATACATGGCCTATGGCACACATACAGGCAAGTATCATAGAACCAGCACACCGCAACATGCCCTGTCTCACACAGTAATGCTTGGACACTTACCGCTCAACTCCAGACGGGCCTCCCTCTCAAGGATCTGGGCGTGGAGCGCTGGGCGTACGCGTTCCAGGACCCTCTTCTGGATGGAACTCATGTGGCCCCGGCCCCCCTCCACGAGGCGCCGGGCCTTCACAAGGGTCCTGGACCTCAAGTCCTCCCAGCGCTTCTTGATCTTCTGGACGTTGCGGGTTGCCACCCCCTCCTCGTTGATGGCAACCACACAGTCGGCCCAGATCCTCTCCCATCCTTCCTTGCTGGCGCGGGACGATCCAAAGAGGGCATCATACTGCCCCAGGACATGCTCCACCAGGACACCAACTTCGGTGGCAGTGAAGCTGGTGCCCCTCTGCCCCTCTGGCCTGGGGTTGCCACTGGTGCCAGATGTGGAAGTGCCGACATGGCAACCCCAGAGGCAGGTGTGGGTGGGCAACTGGGTCCTGGGGCTGGGCTGTGGAGCGATGTAATCCCAGTTGGGAGTCTTCAGTTCCAGCAGGGGTGGACACAGCAACTGGACCCCTGCAGATGGCTGATGTGCAGGCACCAAATGGCAGGGCACGGTGGCAGCAGGCAGGCAGGCAGGCAGGCAGCAGCAGATGGCACGTGGGAGGCTGCTCGGGGCACTGGGGGGCAGTAACTCGGCCTTCTGGGCAGGAGCGTGGTCTTCCGTGTGTTTTCGGGTTGCCAGCTTGATACTGAGTGATTTGGCACGTGAAAATCCTGCACGTCAGCGTGAAATCCGAGGAAAGGCCCTTAGCGCGTAAGCGCGTCAGCACGCATACGCGATTCTATTGGACCAGAGTCCCTCAGCGCGTAAGCGCGTCTGTGACGTGACCCGCACGGGTGTTCCCCACTCAGCACGTGATGACGGAGCACACGTGAAAATACTGCACGTCCGAGTGTCATCGCGTGTCATTGGACAAAAGTGCGCTTACACGCGATTGGCCTATGTACGTGTATTTCAGGGGTGCGCGGGCACTTACACACGCAAGTACGTCAGCGCACCTGTATCCCGTGGTGCGTGGGAATTTCCACACGCTATTGGACTGGGAACTAGATTCCAGGGGTGCGCGGGTCACACGCTCGCCTAGTACACGTGCAAAGCATTAATTTGCGCACTTATCAAATGACAAGCCAGATGCCAGTATGAACATACCGTTCCTAGCAGCAGTGGCAGTGGGCTACCAAAGGAGGAGGAGGAGGAGAGGCAGGGCCAGAATATTCACACCCAGAACCAGCCTGTTCGGGATGCCTGATGACCAGGTGTATGGAAGGTACAGGTTTCCACCACACATAATACTGGACCTGGTGAGTGAGTGGGAGGATGACCTCACATCACCCACCCTGTGCTCCCAAGCACTCAGCCCCCTGGAGAAGGTCCTCAATGTACTGCACTTCTTAGCCACTGGATCATTTCAGCGGACAAGTGCCATAGTGGGTGGGGTGTCACAGGCCACCCAGTCACGCTGCCTACACCAGGTCTTGGACATCATCACTGCACGGCCATCAGTCCGCAGGCACATATACCTGCCCAGAACACCTGCAGAAAGGCATGCTGCGGCCCAGGATTTTTACGGTGTGGCACGATTCCCCAAAGTGCTAGGTGCCATCGACTGCACCCATGTGGCTCTACGTCCCCCCAGGGCATCTGAGCACATCTATAGGAACCGCAAGCACTGGCATTCCATCAACGTGCAGGTAGTATGTAATGCCAAGGGAATCATCACCTCAGTATATGCCAACTATCCCGGGTCCACCCACGACAGCTTCATTTACTGAATGTCCACCCTATGCCGGGACATAGATGCTGGGCGGCATGGCGATACATGGCTGCTTGGTGAGTATGTATGCCACTGCACATGCATGCATGTTGGATACTCAGCAAGGTCACAACCCCACCAATGATACCAATCACCACCTCCACAGGGGACAGTGCCTACCCTCTCAGCCCCCACATGATGACGCCAATTCGGAACCCCACCACGCCACCCCAGGTAAGATATAACACAGCCCACATTACAACCCGGGGCATAGTGGAGCGCACATTCGGAGTGCTAAAGTCACGCTTTCGCTCCCTTGACCGTTCTGGCGGGCAGCTGTTATACGCTCCCCCAGTAGTGTGCAGGATCATAGTGGCAGCATGTGTCCTGCACAACGTTGCAACACGCCGGGGCCTGCCCGTGGACATGGTGGTGGCCCCACATCCCCAACCACATGCACAGCCACTGCGCATGGGAGGGGAAAGGGCACGGGGGGAGGCAGCCCATACACAGCTAGTGGCTAATTACTTCACATAGTATTCACTCCCCTGTGGAGTGCACACTGGCCTGGCACATTCCATCTGACAGTCAATGATGACTCAACCTGACACTGATCCTGAATGTCTGTAGATTCAACCGTGAAAAGCATATCAGCCTGAGATTGTTCACCTGGAAGTGTTACAATGTGTGCATCCCTACCCACACACAACACCAATGCAGTTTTGTGAAGAAACACATTCAAGCAGCCGAAATGAATACCCACTTGCTAAATGCAACAAGAGGACAGTGCCATGTCACCCAACCCATCCCCAGCACCGCCACACGACACACCGTGCCATGTCATGCTAATTGCAGGTAAACAAAGTAATCCCCACAACATGACAAGTGTTGCAATGTACAGTGTCCCCAATTGAAACTTCCTACACCTGAAATGCTCACTGTAATGCAGGACCAACAACAAACTTGAGCAGGTACTACCATTAACATGACTTCAGTAATGTGATAAATCAGTTGTCTCACCACCTGGATATGCCTGCACTCCCACCACTTCCAACTGAACAGTGTTGGTGCCATGTAGAGTTGTAGGTGCACTGCTGCCAACAAGGACCCCATCTCCAGACTAGAGGGCCTTGTGTAGACAAGAGGAAGGGACCTGGAAATTGGGAGGCAGACACAGATGATGAGTTACACATCAATGCAACATGCAGTGTACAACACAACAGCAATATGCACTAGGAATGTATACACAGTATTGACTAGACTGCCCACACATGTAGTGGGAGTCCAATGTCACCATGTACTTCAATGTCACTTGGGCACACCCTTTGCAAGCCCATGGAAACGGGAAGCAGGAGGGGTGTGTGTGACTCAAACCCAGGCATCTGAACCTAATACATGACAAGCCTGCATGTGCCCAGCCACAATGCAGCGTATGCCCACAGGAACCACGGAAGCCAACAAATTGTCCCAAAAAAATTGGGAAAAATATAAAAATAAAAATAAAAATAAAAAAGAAATCAAAAATGGCCATTAAAGGGCCCGGGGGGGGTTGGGGAGGCCACCCAGGAGGTCCGAGGTCAGGGTGCACACCAGAAACCACCTGTGTGGATCCTGGGAAAAAAAAACACCTCCATGGGCTCATGGCCCACACGGCTACCCTATTGTGGGAGTATCACTGCTGTCGCTATTATCACCCTGTGCAGCTGCATCCGGAGGTGGTTGCACTATGGGAGGCAGCCCACGCAAGGCCCTACTCTGTTCCTCCATGGCTGCAAGCATGCGGGTGTGGTAGGTCTGGTTCTGGAGGATGAGGGTGCGGAGGTCCCCATGCAACAACTCACGGGATGCCCGGACCTCCGCCCTCGTTGCTTGCATCTCAGCTGAGAGCGTACGGGTGAGACGCTCCAGCTGCTGTTCTGTCCTTTGGTGTGTTGAAGCCTCAAGCTCAACTAGAGTCGTCCTGAGTTGATGTAGCTCCTGCCTCAGGGCTTCCCTGTGGCCCTGGGACTCTATGGAGATGGCCTCCTGCAGAGTCGCCAGTGCCGCCCGCCTGTCCCTGTTGGACGCCAACATGTCCTCCCTGTGTGACTGGCAGATGGAGTCGGTTGCCTGCTCTAGTCGCTCCATCAGCCTTTCAGGGGGGACAATGGAAGTGGCCACCCTATCCATGGCCTGAGCCATCATCTCGGATGATGCTGCCTGTTGGGTAGCCATACCGTAAATGGATTGCTCCCATGCGGTATTGCCAGGTGGCGTACGGCCACCACGTCGGCGGGCACCACACCTGTCTGGGGCAAGGCGGACTGCGCCTTGCTGTGCCGGCACTGCCTGAGGCTGCAGGACTGCATTCCCCCTCTGATCTGCTGGCCCAGGAACAGGATCAGATGTCGCGGAGTGTGACCCTGCATCCGTAACCACCAAAGGCCTAGCTGCCAACACTGACATCCCCATTGAGGGTTCTGACCCTGGTGCAGGTGGGTGGGACAGAACAGATTCCCTCCCTGGAACATTCACCTGCGACGGCACGTAGGTCTCATCATCCGAGTCAACAGCTGAGTACAGCTCGGGGGAGGTGCAGCCAGAGACACCCCTTGAGAGCACAACCTGTAGCACTTGTGGATTTTCACCCACCAGCACACCACGTCCCTCACTGGTGGTTGGTCGGCCCTCGGACCCCTCCTGGCTCTGCACCATCTCCACAACCCCAGCAGTATCAGGTGCGTCTTCCCCTGCA
Organism: Ambystoma mexicanum; assembly: GCF_040938575.1. Lineage (NCBI taxonomy): Eukaryota > Metazoa > Chordata > Amphibia > Caudata > Ambystomatidae > Ambystoma > Ambystoma mexicanum. The sequence goes on from NC_090941.1 coordinate 923,888,008, forward strand.
ATGACATAAGAACAAAGAAATGGAAACCCGCATTAGCACCATGGCACACAATGAGGGCTGAGAAGCAAGAGAACCAGTACTTGATTGACACATGTCCCACATGACTAAGACCCTCCCATGCATGCACCCTCACTGCGTATGAAGGGCAGGCAAATGGCACACACTCATTACACAAAGATGGAAGATGAACACATTTTCTGCATGCTGCCTGGCAGTGGCATCACACATTGCCCTGTGATTGCCAGGTGACACACACATGCCATCACACAGATGGCATGTGCCATTGCTATTGAGTGTAGATGGAGAGGAGGGCAGCACTTATTCATTCTGTCCAGTTCCCACATGCAATAGCTTTTCTAATTGAAACAGGTCTGCTTTATCACCTGGAGCGGCCAGTCCAATATGGTCCAATTGCACAGGGACATGTGTGAACATATGATATCCAGGTAACAAAGTCACTCCACTTTACCATGGCCATGCCAGACATGTGACTAGAGGACTGAGGAATGCCTAGTATAAGTGGTGGAATGCATACAATCTGTCTGATTGAACATAGGAAAATAAGCAACAATGTTGTGGCAAGGTGACACTTCAAGGGCAACTGGGGTGCTGTTGGGCTAGATGTCTACTGTTGGCAGAAGGGATACTGCAATGGCCAATTGCAGCTGTGCAGGATGTATTGCATGAAGCACATGGCTGACACATTCGACTCAGGCGCACACACTCTCACCTGGCACACCAACAGATGCCCTCACACACACACCATGCACATGGATGACACACACATGCATGTGCACTCACCGGACAATGCCTCGTAATCAGGCAGATCTCCCACGCCTTGGATCTGTTCCTCCGTGACGTAGGTCCCAGCGACTGACTCATGTGGAGTGAGTTCCATGTCTTCTACTGGAGACCCACCTCCTGTCACTAGAGTTGCGGCATGACTTGAGGCCAGCTTCTTCTTTGCCCTGTGCTTTAGGTCATTACAGCGCTTGTAGCAATCATTGGCTGTGCCCCTCACGATTCCAAGGGCACTTACGATGTCCGCAACGGTCTGCCAGTGTGCCTGGCGTTGTGCAGGTGTGGTCTTTGATCCTGCAACAATGACCATCTCGTTATCATGTCCGGACACATATTCGACAAGTGCAAGTGTTCGTCATCCGTGAAGCTGGGCTTCCTCGACGGACCGGACTGTGTAGCCGTGTCTGGGGCATCAGCCTGTGCCGGACGAGCACTCTTCCTCTTTCGCTTGGAAGGTGGTGGTGATCCTGAGTGTCCTGTGCCGCTCTGGACACTAGGGGCAGGAGCCCTGGTGGGCTCTGTATCAGGTGTGTGGGATTGCACACTCAGCATGGGAGTTGGTGCAGGCATTGGCTCAAGTGTAATGGTGTCATGGGGAATGTCAGCAGAATGGACTAGGACGGACACTGTCCTGGCTGGGTGTGTGAGAGCTGGGGTGGATGGAGCCGCAGCTGCCCCTGCAGCCTCTCCGCCCTGCCTACTTGGGGCAGCAGATGACCTTGCTGCCCCAGATCCACGTGGCATGATGGCATCAACGTGCACCAGCGCACGTGTGGTAGCCCTGCTGACCTGGAAGTCAGCCATGGAGTCAGCCAGGTGTGGTGCCACAATGGGCTGGTCCGACAAGGGCTGAGCATGGATGGTGTCAGCCACATCAGCCTCAACGGGAGGGGGGGAGAAGGGGGGGGATAATGGGTGCCCTTGACTGGTCCTCCGCACATGGGGGGACAGGCTCACCCTGCAAGTTACGACCACGTCCCCTACCGGATCCACCACGGCCACCACTTGTGGCTCTTCCACCTTTGCCACCCTTACGGAATCCTCGCCTCCCAGCCATGGCACTGATATTAATGTGCGTATGGGAGTGGCTGTAGACTATAGTCCTGGGCAATTGGGGGTCAAAGGGGTTGGGTACCAGATGGTAATTGTACCCTAGTGCTCTAGCAAGGCTGATTGTAACCCCTGGGGAAAGAAGACGGGTCACGCAACGCACAGGAGGCCCAAAAAAGGGAGATGACGTGCACGCAACCCCTCCTAGACCACGTGTGCAGAAAGAAAAACCTGCACTACGCTGTGGCACCCAGTAACACAAGAATGAACGTATGCGTGTCACACGCAGCCTAGAATGACCTCTGAAGGGGTAGGCTACACACGGGGCAAGCACAGAAGTTAGATACGTGCGTGACTCACCGTCTGCCAGGTAAAAGAGCGTGAAAAATGAGCGCGTTTGGTTGGCAACACCCCCGCCAAAAGAAGATATGTACACTGTCTGAGGAGACAGGACAACAGTAGAAGGGGACACTGTTTGAGGGAACAGGCCCAGGTAAACCAGTACGAGAGAAAAAAGAGAAAAAGCTGTCAGAGGTAACAGGGAGTACGAACTGGAAACGCCGTGAAGTAAATCGCGTGTGAAACGACAAGAAGTACATAATTCACCCACTCGCTCTCCACGAAAAGCACGTACAAGGAAATCGTGTTCTACACGTACCTTATATACAGGCCCACACGTACAGCGTCACTTACGCGGCGTGTACGTGCTAGGCCCATTTTCACCAATCACACGCGTTGTCACTTCTGCGTGTAGATCCATTTTCACCAATCACACGCTTTGTCACTTCTGCGTGTAGATCCATATTCACCAATCACACGCTTTGTCACTACTGCGTGTAGGTCCATTTTAACCATTTACACGCTTTGTGACTTCTGCGTGTAGGTCTATTTTCTCCAATCACGCGCTTGGACGTGTCACGCAACATTTTCCTGCACGTGCACGTGACTTCATGGACGCGCATATGCTGTTGATGGGTTTACGCGCTAAGGGCCTTTCTTCGATTCACATGCAGACGTGTGGGATTTTCACGTGCAAAATCACTCCCTATCAGGCTGTCCACGCGTAAGCACACGGAAGACCACGCTCCTGCCCAGGAGGCCAAATTACTGCCCCCCAGAGCCCTGAGGACGCTCCCACCTGCCATCTGCTGCTGCCTGACTGCCTGCTGGCCAAGTGCCCTGCCATTTGCTGCCTGCACATCAGCCAGGGGTGCTGTTGCTGTGACCACCCCTGCTGGAACCAAAGGCTCCCGACTGTCACCCCACAGCCCAGCACCAGGACCCAGTTGCCCACCCACTCCTGCCTCTGGGGTTGCCATGTCGGGCACTACGACATCTGGCACCAGTGGCAACCCCCGGCCAAGGAGGCAGAGGGGCACCAGCTTCAGTGCCAGGGAAGTTGTTGTCCTGGTGGAGCATGTCGTGGGGCAGTATGATGCCCTCTTCGGAAGGTTGCGCGCCGATGGACGTCGTGACTGCCATCAACGCGGAGGAGGTGGCAGTCCGCGACTACTAATGTGTCAGGAAGCGCTGGGAGGACTTCAGGTTCAGCACCCTCAACAAGGCCCGGCGCCTCATGATGGCAGCAGATGCTAAGGGGCGGGCGGGGCCACTTGTCGGAAGATCAGATGAGGGTCCTGGAACGCATATCCCCTGCGCTCCACATCCATGTCCTTGAGAAGCAGACCCGTCTGGAGTCGAGCGGTAAGTGTACATGCATACTGATAGTAAGTTGTGCGTGTGGTGGTGTGCCAGGAGTGTGCAGGTTGAACATGTATTTTTATGTGGCCAAGTAGGGGGGGTGTACAGGGCTGTGAGGGTGACACATGCGAGGGGTCTCATGTGTGACACATGGATGGTGCTTGTGTGTGTGGGCTTGCATGGCACAGGATGTGGAGGAATGATTGTCAGGTGTGACATGGATGTCGATGGAGACACTGCGACAGTTGGCGGAGGTGTACACATGCATGCAGGTTTGGTGTTGTGTGTGCATGTGTAGTGTACTCCCTATGTTGCATGTGATGTGTGGATGACCTTTGGCTGCACATGCTGTTGTATGTGAATGGATGGTGCTGGCTGTTGCATCATGGCTGTGGTATGGCTCATGTGTGCAAGTTGAAATGACATGTGTGTTGGGGATTGTGATGCCATGTCTGAGGTTTACCTATGCCACTCATGTATAACTGTCATGTGTGTATGAGTCCATTTTACAGTGCCCTGATGCCTGTGTTTTCTTTCTCCCTGTCTGCACCGTCAACTGATGAAGAGGACGGAGCAGGTGCTGTGGAGCACAGCGGCAGGGGTCGCACCACCAGCCGGAGACGCAAGGGCCAGATCCCCTCCCAAGTTGTGATCTCGTCGGGGAGTGAGGAGTCTGGTGCCGCGTCCCAGGCCGCAGCTGGCAAGGGGAGGTCCAAGAGGCGGAGGTCGGAGTTGGACTCCTCAGCAGCAGAAGAGGCAGCTGGGACCCCACAGGGCCCAACGAGGGAAGATGGCACGGAGTCATCCAGGTTGGTGGGGTGTATGGTGGTGGGTGCCCCTGCACTGCTGGGGGGTGGGGGTGGTGGGAGACATGAGTGGGGGCCTGGTGGTGGGTGCCCCTGCACTGCTGGGGGGTGGGGTGGTGGGAGACATGGGTGGGGGCCTGGTGGAGGCTGCCCCTGCACTGCTGGGGGGTGGGGTGGTGGGAGACATGGGTGGGGGCCTGGTGGAGGCTGCCCCTGCACTGCTGGGGGGTGGGGTGGTGGGAGACATGGGTGGGGGCCTGGTGGAGGCTGCCCCTGCACTGCTGGGGGGTGGGGTGGTGGGAGACATGGGTGCGGGCCTGGTGGTGGGTGCCCCTGGTGGCTGGGGGGTGGGGGTGGTGGGAGACATGAGTGGGGGCCTGGTGGTGGGTGCCCCTGCACTGCTGGGGGGTGGGGGTGGTGGGAGACATGGGTGGGGGCCTGGTGGAGGCTGCCCCTGCACTGCTGGGGGGTGGGGTGGTGGGAGACATGGGTGGGGGCCTGGTGGAGGCTGCCCCTGCACTGCTGGGGTTTGGGGGTGGTGGGAGACATGAGTGGGGGCCTGGTGGAGGGTGACCCTGGTGGCTGGGGGTGTGGGTGGTGGGAGACATGAGTGGGGGCCTGGTGGAGGGTGCCCCTGGTGGCTGGGGGTGGGGGTGGTGGGTGACATGAGTGGGGGCCTGGTGGAGGGTGACCCTGCACTGCTGGGGTTTGGGGGTGGTGGGAGACATGAGTGGGGGCCTGGTGGAGGGTGACCCTGCACTGCTGGGGTGTGGGGGTGGTGGGAGACATGAGTGGGGGCCTGGTGGAGGGTGACCCTGGTGGCTGGGGGGTGGGGGTGGTGGGAGACATGAGTGGGGGGCTGGTGGAGGGTGCACCTGGTGGCTGGGGGGGTGGGGGTGGTGGGTGACATGAGTGGGGGCCTGGTGGAGGGTGACCCTGCACTGCTGTGGTTTGGGGGTGGTGGGAGACATGAGTGGGGGCCTGGTGGAGGGTGCCCCTGGTGGCTGGGGGGTGGGGGTGGTGGGTGACATGAGTGGGGGCCTGGTGGAGGGTGACCCTGCACTGCTGGGGTGTAGGGGTGGTGGGAGACATGAGTGGGGGCCTGGTGGAGGGTGCCCCTGGTGGCTGGGGGGTGGGGGTGGTGGGTGACATGAGTGGGGGCCTGGTGGAGGGTGACCCTGCACTGCTGGGGTGTGGGGGTGGTGGGAGACATGAGTGGGGGCCTGGTGGAGGGTGACCCTGCACTGCTGGGGTGTGGGGGTGGTGGGAGACATGAGTGGGGGCCTGGGGGAGGGTGCCCCTGGTGGCTGGGGGGTGGGGGTGGTGGGAGACATGAGTGGGGGCCTGGTGGAGGCTGACCCTGGTGGCTCGGGGGTGGTGGGAGACATGAGTGGGGGCCTGGTGGAGGGTGACCCTGCACTGCTGGGGTGTGGGGGTGGTGGGTGACATGAGTGGGGGCCTGGTGGAGGGTGCCCCTGGTGGCTGGGGGGTGGGGGTGGTGGTAGACATGGGTGGGGGCCTGGTGGAGGGTGACCCTGGTGGCTGGGGGGTGGGGGTGGTGGTAGACATGGGTGGGGGCCTGGTGGAGGGTGTCCCTGGTGGCTGGGGGGTGGGGGTGCAGGGGGACATGAGCAGGTGTGCAGGGTAGTCCCCTGTTTTGTGGGCTGCCTGCAGGGGCCGTGGAGGGTGTACAGGGAACACCTGTGAGGACCCACCCAGCCTAATCGCGTGTGTAACTTCCCACGCACCCCTGTAATACACGTACCCAGCCAAATCGCGTGTGATAATTCCCGCGCACCCCTGTAATACACGTACCCAGCCAAATCGCGTGTGATAATTCCCGCGCACCCCTGTAATACACGTACCTGGCCAAATCGCGTGTGATAATTCCAGCGCACCCCTGTAATACACGTACCCAGCCAAATCGCGTGTAAAACTTCCCGTGTACCCCTGTAATACACCTACCCAGCCAAATCGCGTGTGATAATTCCCGCGTACCCCTGTAATACACGTGCCCTGGCTAATCGCGTGTAAAACTTCACGCGTACCCCTCTAATACACGTACCCTGGCCAATCGCGTGTTAAACTTCCCGCGTACCCCTGTAATACACGTACCCAGCCAAATCGCGTGTAAAACTTCCCGTGTACCCCTGTAATACACCTACCCAGCCAAATCGCGTGTGATAATTCCCGCGTACCCCTGTAATACACGTGCCCTGGCTAATCGCGTGTGAAACTTCACGCGTACCCCTCTAATACACGTACCCTGGCCAATCGCGTGTTAAACTTCCCGCGCACCCCTGAAATACACGTACCCTGGCACCCTGGCTAATCGCGTGTATAACTTCACGCGTACCCCTGATATGCACGTTACCCGCTTTGCGTTCCTTGTTTGGCAGCCCTGTAAACTGGTCCAGGGTTAGCGCAGCCCTTTGCGATGATTTAGCGATTTTGATGGCTTTCCCTTGCGCGAGGGCGTTCTTGGGGGCGTTACTGGCGCTGCTGCAGGGTCGCTGCGATACTCTGCGCCACGGCTGGTTTGGGAGCCTAAAATCCATGAATACGCTGTGCGCAGAAATCGGTTTTAGCGCACGTGCCTGGTGCAGACAATCGCACGCGGACACTCTGCGCCAGCCGCTTGCGACACTTTTCTGCGAAATTCTATGAATTACCCTGATTATCTGCGACATCCCTTCAGAAACCACAAATAGTGATCTACATATACAAGTGTAATGCTTCCAAAAACATGAATGTGGCAAATACTGCCGACGTAGATAAAAAAACAAAGAGAAATTATACCAAATGTTGCTTTGGCTTCCCTATAACAGTTTGCAAAATAGGACAAGTAAATAGCTTGATGTATTCTGTTAGACACAGTGTAAAAGACAAATCCTCTAAAAATACATACAAAATTAAAAGGAATGGAGCCTCCAAGTATGTCAATGATTACAATGCCATGCCATCCTGCTCAATCGTCTCTGTGATAACCTGGGTATCACTGTTCAGGCTCTGACATGGCTGACCTCTTTCCTATTTGACCGACCCTCCCAAGTCCAACTTGGGTCCTTCCGCTATCTATTTCTCTACCTGTGGTGTCCCCAAGGGGTCTAACCTCTCTCCTTGGCTGTTCAACCAATAATTGGCACTCCTTGCCCACCGCATCGCCGCTCTCTGCCCCAACTTTCATTGCTATGCGGCTGACACCCAGCTCATTTTCAGGCTACCCTCGGCCTCCACCTCTCCTTCCCTCATCTCTGACTGCCTGTCTGCTATACAGGAGTGGTGTGATGCCAATGACCTCTGCCTTAATGTCAGTAAGACTGATATTCTCCTCATTGGCACGCCCGCTCCCGCCTTCCCTGTAGCTCTCTGGCTGGCCTCTCTTGGCCCTCTTCCTGCTCCCACCCGTGAGGCTAAAAACGTTACAGTCATTTTCGCCTCCAGACTCTCCTTCTCTCCTCATATCTCTGACGTCTCACTACCAACTGCACCTCCTCAGAGGTATTCTTCCTTTCCTCTCCTTCCCCCAGAAGCTCACTCTCTCCAGAGCTCTGGTTCTCTCTAGGCTGGACTATTTCAACAGCCTCTTTCTAAATCTTCCTGCTTCTAATCTCGGCGCTCTGCAACTTATCCAGAACTAGACTGCGAGACTTGTCCTTGGCCTCAAGCCCAGGGATTATATCTCTTCAGGACTGAAATCTCTGCACTGGCTCCCAGTGGCCGCGGTATTAAGTTCAAAACCCTCTGCATCGTCCACAAGGCCTTCTGCGGCCCCAATATCTTCAACTCTCTCTTCCTAAATATCTTCTTTTTCGAGCTCTTCGCTCATCAGCCTCGAACTTCCTCAGGGTCAGTCACTTCTCCAAGCAAGGAGTTGGTGGCAGGTCTCTTTCTTCCGCTGTGCCGCCCTCCGGAACAGCCTCCCTGCCTCCCTTAAACTTGAGGAGAACATCTCCAGTTCCAGAAACACCTCAAAACCTTTCTCTTTGCTTCTGCCTTTTCTCCTACTCTCCTCTGCTGACCTCCTGGCTTCAACCGCAACATCACTGGCTAACTGGATACCCTCTGATCTCGGTCCCAGGACCCTCTCCACCAGCTTCACACACCTGCTCTGCCCACCTGGCAACCCCCGCATTTGGGGACTGTTTCTGTATCCCTACAGTCCCCCTACCGGCCCTTGACACCTGATGTATGCACTTACCCTTGCACTTGCCACTTGTTGGCTGCTACTTACTTGGTGTTATCATCTTTCCCTTGTACTGCACTGTCCCTGCCCTCTTCCCATGCACTTGCACGATCTGAATGACACCTGGCCTAGTAGGATCGGTGTCCGTCCTCCCTTTGTTCCCCTCCCTTGCCTCGTCGTGCCTTGAAACACTGTGTATAGGCGCGTTACAAATGCCATATCATATCAAAAAATATATCAATGCAATAATTGCCCTCTTGCAGAATGCAAACATAGACATACAATTCCACTGCAGTTGCAAGATATGTCACAGTCTATCTCACCAAATCTGAGAAAACAGAGCTAAAGGACCTCTGGGATTGCATATCACCTGAAAAAAACACTATCACAGAAATTGTACAGCTTTGGTATGAAAATGCTCTCCCATAGAGAATGCAGCTCCTACGAAGCTGCAGACCATTTAACAGGTACGGCCTCATATTGCAAATCTGAGCACATTGTCGGGCTGAACCTTACAGAAAGCAAAGCACTTCAAATATCCCATCTCAATTCTTTTATGACAAACCATCTTGCAACCTCTAATGTATTTAAAATACGCCAACATGTATCTAACTATTTCAAGCATTCCCTTAATTACAGCATACTTCAAACCAACATACTTTCACCCTTACACTCACGGAAATGTAATCAGGTTTTTTTTCTATCTAGTATGGATTGTTTTTCCCAATGACGCAATGATTATGTAATGTCAAAACAACAGCAGTGTACCATACTCTAATGTTGTACCAAACATGCTGCTTAGAATGTACTGTTTATAAGGGTCTAAAAATTAACATGTATATTTAAAACTGTAAACTACTACAGCAATTGAATTATCATGATTAACAAATTGTACTTTTTTTTCTCCAAATACACAAAACCAGAGATTGCAGCTTTGTAATGCTACAACACTAAGTGACCAGATCAATGATGATCAACTACACAGGGCCTCATTACAAGTATGGCGGTAAGGCAACAATGGTGCTGGTAACGCTACCGGCACCGTTTCTAACGTACCGCCATACTACGAGTTCTGCTTGCGGGGGCCCTTGCAGCCACCTATGCTACTAAACATTTTGACTGTGGTATGTGGGCTGCTTATAGGGGATATTAATTAAAATCGATGCTCTACTAACAACCCAAAACCAACAGCATACTAAAGTAAAATAGCTAGTATTGCATTTATTATGTCTGTGGACAGCCATGAAGACTGCGGACATGGCAAACACATCAGGGGCACCTGCCACCTAAACAAATACAGTTTTTGACCCATCTCTTACTCCCCAACCCTCCCCAAGCACTCCTGCACTCCTTGCATTTTGCCTCTGTTTGCCGCTGCGCTGCTCGCAGATCTCCGCAGATCCAAGATGGGTGCATCGAAACAATGTGACGCACCTCACGCCTCACTCCAGCCAATCAGCGAACATGTTGCATGTCTACGGACATGACGCTAGCTGATTAATCAATCAGTGTCCTGTCCGTGGAGCGAACAGGGAAGTGTGTTTGCGGAGTGGACATAAATATCACACATTTTTTTGCCTTCTGTTTTGGTCATAAAAAAAAAACTACTAGACAGATTTGGTGGAATCCGTCCAGTGGTTTGGGCTGTTGGCGTGAGCAAAGTTTTTTCCCTTTATTTCTATGGGAAAAAAAATAAATTTTGGGACCCCCCTATATCTTTGCTCCCCCGGACCAAACCTCACCAAACTTTGCATAAACATTCAAAGTGGGCCATATACTTGCAAAGTTTGGTGAGGATTCGTCCAGGGGGAGCGAAGTTATAAGCCACCCAAAAAGTGTTCTTCCTATGGGATTAGCAACTTAACCATAACTACATGGCCGCTATCGCAGGCCATGTAATATACACTCTTATTGCCTTTACTGTGGTTCACAATGCCTGCTACCAATTAATGCTTTGTTATAGGGTTAAAGGCTAACCTTTACAATGTAAAAAAGTTTTGCTTATTGCCACTGTAAACTTGATGAAAAACAGCTTTCATAGCAAAAATAAACCTACAAAGCACTGAATCCAACTACTTCAGTGCAAATAGCTTTATTGTATTAAAACAAATCATTATCAACATGTTGACCAGCATGGACTTTAAAAAATTGAAATTAAAACTCAAACACTCATCTGTCTGCACCACACGTTCCACCCCTTTGCAGGGACTTCCTTAGGTGAAGTGAACAATTTGTGTAGCACAAACCTTCATCTATTTTACTATTTTTTGAGAATTCATGTGATCAAAGTCATGTGACTTGTTCTGGAGGTAATCCTCTAACTAGCTGAAATGTTCGTATAATTATACTAATCCAAATGGATAAACATATACAAAGAGATCGTAACTCTGTCTGTTCTAACAGACCATTACCAATTGCGGCTCCCATTTGAGTAAACATAATTGTACTATGTAGTACTGGTATATTGGTTCGCTCGACCTGTAAGCAACATATTTTATTAAATCACTACAGTGTATATTGTAAATTACAGTGTAAATTTGGTGTACATTCTTCCAGTAGTTGTTTTTAAAACGACCAGAGTCCGACGTGAGGACGTGAGGTCTGAAGATTTCAAGCACACCCACTGAATGGATGGTCCAAAGCGTGAAGTGCATAATTTTGGAAATGCCTGCCATGTTGGATTTGTGGGCAGGTGCCGTATCCAAGAACAACGCGGTGGGTTAAAAGTCTGTAAAACACATCATTTGTCATTTGATATGATATGTTTATTTATATAGCGCCTATACACAATGTGTTTCAAAGCGCTTCAAGGCAAGGGAGGGAACAAGGGAAAATACAACCACATTCTTACAGGCCATGAACAGTAAGGATGTCAAGTTAACTATCATATTTGGCCTGACGACATTTCAGATAGTGCAAGAGCTAAGACATAGATAAGGAAGGGAGGGGGAGAGTGGGAAGGAAATGGAAACAGACAGGCGACTACCATACTAGGTCTGACGAAATTTCTGGTAGAGCCAGAGAAAAACAAAAGGTGAGGGAGAGGGGTGCAGAAAGGGATGGGAGGAACAAAACAAGCGACTATCATACTAGGCCTGACGACATTTCAGATCGTGGTGGAGGGGTGGTGGGGAGGAAAAAAACAGTAATGGGAGGGTGGAAGAAACAGATGAGGTTGCTATCATATTAGGTCCAGGGACAATTCTGATAGAGTAAGTGCCTAGAAGAAAGTAAGGGGAGGAGATAGGAAAAGGGAGAAGGGAAATGAGGAGAGATCAGAGAGTAAGCAGTCAAAAAGAGTGGAGAAGCAAGAGTGGAGAGTGAATACAATTGCAGAAGTCAGTAGTAAAACATAATGTTGCAAGTCAGGATACAAGATGAAGATGGGAATAGCATGATTCAGGGCCACCATGAGTACAAGATACAAAGGAAGTCAAGCATGAGAGTTGAGAAAGAGTGACGCACCGTGAATGAATGAAGTCCATAAAAGTCAAATCCAGCATTGGCCACAAAACGGTGATGGTGAAGGAAGGCACCAGGTGGATGGGGCTTGCTAAGTTGTGCAAAAGAGCAGCAGGCAGGAAGGCACCAGGTGGGCAGGGCTTATGCCAGGTGACCTATATCCACTTGCACCTGCTCCCCATCTGCAAAGGAAAAGAAGCTGGAGGGCTCCTTAAGTAGGGAAACAGAGCGGCAAGCAGGAAGGCACCAGGTGGGCGTGGCTTGCTAAGTGGTGAAAAAGAGCAGGAAGCAGGAAGGCACCAGGTGGGCGGGGCTTGCTAAGCAGTGAAAAAGAGCGGCAGGCAGGATTGAAGGCACCAGGTGGGTGGGGCTTGCTAAGTGGTGAAAACGAGGAGGAAGCAGGAAGGCACCACGTGGGCGGGGCTTGGTAAGTGGTGAAAAAGAGCAGCAAGCAGGAATGCACCAGGTGGGCGGGGCTTGCTAAGTGGTGAAAAAGAGCAGCCAGCAGGAAGGCACCAGTTGGGCGTGGCTTGCTAAGTGGTGAAAAAGAGCGGCAGGCACGAAGGCACCAGATGGGCGGGGCTTAGGCCAGGTGACCTAGATCCACTTGCACCTGCTCCCCATCTGCCACGGAAAAGAAGCTGGAAGGCTCCTTAAGTAGGGAAACAGAGCAGCAAGCAGGAAGGCACCAGGTGGGCGTGGCTTGCTAAGTGGTGAAAAAGACCGGGAAGCAGGAAGGCTCCAGGTGGGTGGGGCTAGCTAAGTGGTGAAAAGAGGGGCTGGGAAGGGTGAGGGAGTGGAAAAAAGATGATACAACAGATGATACAAGGCTGTTTTTATAGGTTGAAAAAGCCCAGGTAGGTACCGTAGCTGTTCGCAGACAAAACATTAGTTTGCAGACTGCGCCATGAATGGGTGGCTTGGAAAATACATTTGCGGTTATTTGATGGCTGGAAATGGGCATAGAAATGGTAGGAAAGTGGAATGAAGATGATGTGGAGCTGTTTTTATAGGTGAAAAAAGTTTACAGAAATGCCATGGAGTACACGTCTATTTCGGTGTCCGCAGACATCTCTTCAATTGCAGGGAGGTCAGGATAAAGTTTTAGTAGTTGACGGTGTATGGTACATTCTTGTTATATAGTTAATTGTGTTGTGGTCAGTGGACAGATTCTGGGGCATGGCCGCAGGCCACGGCCCCAAGAATATGTCCACTGGGCACAATCACCACCTTAGTAATATGTATATAGTAATTATAGGTAATGTAGTAGGAGTATGGCCTGAATCATCATAGTAGAAATATGTGTACAGTAATTGTAGGTAATGTAGTGTGCAAAGTGTTTGTAATATGGAGGAATATGGGCCCAGGCGGGTGGGGCTAGCTAAGTGGTGAAAAGAGGGGCTGGGAAGAGTGAGGGAGTGGAAAAAAGATGATACAAAAGATGATACAAGGCTGTTTTTATAGGTTGAAAAAGCCCAGGTAGGTGCCGTAGCTGTTCTAGAGCACCCAAATCTCTAGACCTTGGCCACAACCACTGCAGCATAGCACACCCATAGACCCAAACACCAATCAAATATCCACAACCCAATAGTTTGTGCACTGTTTCATTTGTCGAGTTTGTATGTGACGTTTTGGTTAGGCTATGCAGTTAAGATTGTAGAGTTTGTAAAAAGGACTGCGTCATAAGATACCCATGAAAGTAAACATTTTGGATTGTGGTGTATGGTTACATGTTTGCATGAATGGGTGTGTTATGCAGCAGTGTTTGTGAGTCCATTTATATTATACTTACTGGTTGAGTTTTTTGTGGTTGTGTGCAGTTTTTTCACACATTTAATTTTTCGATCTCTGTGATAAAAGAAAAGATCATATGTTAGAGTAGGTAGTTCATTGCATAATAGAAATGTCTGTATTTATTTTACCCTCATATTTAGTAATTTACAAGTACTGTAGTTCAAGCCAGTGTACTGCGCAATTTGCCCAGTTTCTGTGTTTGTTTTCTAAATCATTGGGTCTGTGGGAAAAAAAATCCATGCTGGATTAAAAAAAAACTTCTATGTTGTGGTACAATATATTTATTTCATTGTTTTACTGTTTATTTCTTGGTTCTTGCTAATCTTCTATCTGTTGGGTTGTTGCAGATTTTTGGGGTAATTAGATACCTGTTGGCGTATTCTAATTGTTTATTTCTACTTTTCTACTTTATGCTATTCATCTATCTGTTGGGTTGTTGCAGATTTTTAGGGGCAGTTAGATACCTGTTAGCGTATTCTAACTCTAAATTTTTTGTTTGATGTTAGCGGTATTTAGTTATCTGTTTTCTTGTTGCTGAATTTTGAGACAGTTAGATACCTGTTGGCATATTCTGTGTATTTCGTGTTACATTTTAGTGGTATTTATCTATCTGTTTGCTTGTTGCAGAATCTTGGGGCAGTTAGATACATGTTGGCGTATTCTAATTGTGCCCAGTTTTGAAATGTAAGTTTTGCTTATGTTCATACACAGATTACGTATTAAAATTTGGTTTTAAGAATATTAAGTAAGCATTACCCCTGCTTTAGAGTAATGGTACTATCATTACATTTGAACCATCACAATTCTTTTTTTATATATGTAGTGTAGTGACCTGCATTGTTTGTGGCTCCTGCGTAGTAGATTATACCTATTGTTGTGAAGGTTTTCTTACCAAGTGATACGTGACCATGGGAGAATCCGGTCAGCCAATACAGTTGTTTTTTGTACCATCTGCATTGTAACGTAAAAGCATTACTATCACGTATTTACTATTTGTTTGTATTTGTAAGGTGGAACGATTATCTGAATTGAAGGTAGTACATAATCTGCCATGGTTTGCATTTTGTACATGTTGCTGAAATGGAATGCATTCACAGCTAGGTATGGGTACATACACAAAGCGTTCATTAGGGACTTGTTCCTGTGCCACATAGTTGTAGAGAGTGCATGTATTTTTCCACATGTATGAAGTCTGGAAGATTTCATTTATAGGTATGTTTTTGTTTTCCAGTACTTGTAGTAAGTACACTAGAAATGTGTGTGGATCTTCTTGTGAGTTTATAGTGAATTTGAGCATTCCAGCACAGTAGTCCAATTCTTGTCTTATTCCAGGAACACTGTAAGTGTTGTCAGGATTGTTGGTTGCATTTCTATGAAGGACTAACATTTGTAAACACAATTGGTCTGTACTGTGTAAGTAAATGTTGTCAATGATTGGTGGCAATTGGAATAGAATATGTATTGCTACATTCGCATAGAAATTTACAGCAGTTGTATTTGAACATTTGAATGGACCTGACAGTTCTATGTCGAAGTCATTTGTTCGGAGTGTGTGTTGCTTCTTTGAAGAAGTAGTTGAGTTACTTTGACCAGGAGATTCTTCATTGGTTGTGGTACTTGATGAAGTATTAGTTTCTTTTTTTTTCTTTGGAGGAATTGAAGTGAGATCCTGTATTGTTTCAGTTTGAAGTAGTTTTCTTTTAGAATGTTTTGCTTTTTGCGGAACAGGATAGGTTTTTAGAGGGGGGTGTGGAGTGAACGCAGTCTATTGTATTCTAGAATGCAAGGAATATCAGCATTTACTTTACTTGCATCAAAGTTAATTAGAAATAGCCTGTCAATTATATGTAAGCATGATAGTGCTACATCGTTCATGCCTTCTTTAAAGACTGTGCTACCAATATCTATCAATGCTTTATCTATGGTAAGACCTTGTGATTCGTGAATGGTAACTTTGTGTGCTATAGTTAGTGAAACTTGTTCTCTGCATACATACATGCCTTTGAAAAGAAGGAAGCGGGCTGTTGAGCCTCCTATCCTTTTAACTTCTGATAGTTTGTCAAAGAGAATATGGACAAATAGAATGTTGTCACGTGGGTATGTTTGAAAGCCAACAACTGTACCAGGTTCTCCACAAACTTGTCCTTGCTCCACATCAAGGATACGTTTAAGCATTACTCTACAGTTTAAAGATAATTTTAATATTTTCTCCAAACCAGCTGTGTTGGAGATAGAGTTTTCTAAGGTAGTCAGTCTTTTTGTGGCTTGTTGACACATGGGTAGTGTCATACCATGTACGTCCAGTTTATCTGTGTGTTCAATTATTGGTTGCATTTCTTTTTTCAACATTGTTTCATTGAATTTTGAACAGCTTCCAAGAGTTGGCATCAAGGACATACAATTGACATTTTTGTGTGCTAATTGTTCCATGACATCAGAAGCACATTGGTTATGGCCATAGTGTGCATGGATGTGCCTGGATTTTAATATAGATTGTGCTTCTAGAGAGTACACAAACTCTAATACTTTTTAAAATGGTGGCATATGTAAGGTCTGCAGACTGACACATGTTTTATGTTAAATCTCTTTATTGGAAAGGTTGACATTTCCTATACTGCCAAGAGTTTTGCGGCACAGTTTGTGCCCTACGGTTTTAAAAATAGGTTCACTGATCACTGGTGTCAATTGAAGAAGATCTCCGAAAACAATAATGTGTTTTCCTCCAAAGAGCTCTTTGTAGTCTGTTTTGAGGACCTCTTGTAATCAGAGGTGAATTAAAGCCAATATTAGGTTGAAGACCATGTTCACCTCATCTATTAGTAGCATTTTCATTTGTTTGAAAACTCTGCATAGTTCCATTGCAGCTTCTGTGGACATTTTGTAATAGTCTAATTTGTTTTGGTGTTCTACTGGATGGAGTAGTAATCGGTGTAAAGTGACACCGCCCATGTTGTAGGCAGCTAAACCTGTGGGGACAGTTACAACAGCTGACAGTTTGTTGTTTGTCAAATGTTGGAGGAACTTACTGATGATTTTGATTAAGAATGTTTTCCCTGAACCAGCTTCACCACTCAAAAATAGCAGTATAGGTTTGTAGTCTTGGCGGTTACAGTTTTTATTTTCATGTTGACATCATGTTCAATTTGTTTTGTTATTTCTTGGAAAATGCTAATCTGCTCATTGTTCCGTTGTGATTTCAGTACACCAAAGTCTTCTTTAGCTTTATAATATTGACACATGGAGTTTTCTACTTATTGTGATTTCAGTACAGCCAAGTCTTCTGTAGCTTGTTCATACTTACACATGGAGTGTTCTACTTCTGTCATGGCTAATTCTGTCTCATTTGCTATTAGTGGCTGTCCAAGTAGTTCTTGGCTCCCTGTTACAGAAGGTTGAATACTGTCAGGAGTGTCCACTTCTAGTTGGGCCTGGAGTTCTTCTTCATGTTGCTGTTCATTGTGCAACTTTGTTTGGTACTGTGTAAAGTTTACATCTGTTACAGTTCTTTCATTTGCTTTGAAAGCATCTTCATAGGATTCATATGTATCCAGTAATTCTCCTTCTTTTCTCCATGGGTTAAAAATTTGAAGCAGGGACATGTAATACAGTTCTTTATGTAGAGGAGTTTATAATG
The DNA here is from genome assembly GCF_040938575.1 of Ambystoma mexicanum. Taxonomy (NCBI): domain Eukaryota; kingdom Metazoa; phylum Chordata; class Amphibia; order Caudata; family Ambystomatidae; genus Ambystoma; species Ambystoma mexicanum. The sequence goes on from NC_090941.1 coordinate 923,905,442, forward strand.
ACAATTTGATATGATTAATTAAGCTGTGTTCGGTAAATTTCACTAAGCTACCTTTATAATATACAACTCTGTATCTACCTTTCTTTTCATCTCGTTTAATATTATTTCTGTATGTGAAGTTTTGGGCTACGTGGTAGAGACACATGGTTTTCAAAGTGGTAATCCTGTTTGGGTAGTATATTTCTAGGAAATTGTTTTTCAAAATGTCTCGGCTGTTGGGATCATGTTTGGCTATTTTTTCTATGTCCTCATATGATTTCAGAACTCTTTTTCTAGATTTAGCAGGACCAAGATTTAGCCATACTATATTGTCAGATTTTCCAGACAAGGCAGTACCTGTTAACAGTATGCAACTTCATAGGAGCCACATTCTCTATGAGAGATCATTTTATGCCTAAACTGTACAATTTCTGTGTTAGTGTTTTGTCAGATGATATGTCATCCCCGATTTCCTGCAGTTCTGTTTTTTCTGCTTTGGTGAAGTAGGCTGTGACATATCGTGCAACTGCAGTGGAATTGCCTGCAATGTACTGCACATCTATGTTTGCATTCCTTAGAAGGGCAATGATTGCATTGTAATCATTGATGTATTTTGATTCTTCTGTTCTTTGTAGGTATTATGTGTTCTTAGGTGATTTACCTTTGACACGATGTCTGACTGAAGACATGAAGTTGTTTACTTGACCTATTGCTGAAACTGGTCTAGAGAAACCAAAGCCGCATTTGGTGTAGTATTTATTTGTGATGAAAGTATTTCCCATATTTCTGTCTTTGAAATTGTAAAATGTGTGCATGAAGATCACTATGTGTTGTTTGTGAAGGGATTTAATAAGTGACATCTTTTTGGATGAACTGCAAAACAGTGGCATCACTGTCTTGACCAAATTTAGGAGCATCTTTAATCCATAATAACATGTGGATGTGTGGTGCTCCTCTTGCTTTGTATTCTTTTCTCCAAAAGAAGCTTGAACTTCTCGGAGGGGAGGAACAGTCTTATTACAAATAAAATGTAGCATAGCAATGAAGCGATGATGGAAATGTCTTGATACATTTACAGTTGTCTAGAGAGCAGAGTTCTCCTGGTGTTTTTATATCTATGTTTGCTTTGTTTTTGTTTGCTATACATAGGAAATTGTGTACATCTTCCCATGCATATTCTGCACAACTTAATGTAACAAACCAAGTGGGTGGGCCAAGTTTTCTTATCATACAGCGTACATCTCAGTGACGTCGGAAACAGTATTCTTTTGTACCTCTCATGTTTGCTGAAAGATTTGTAATACTTGACTGTAAAACCTCATCTTTTTCTTTCATATTTTGTAATGATTGCGTAGCTGACATATTTTGAAAATGGGTACCTGATTTTAATGTGTGTGCAACTCCGTAGCATAGAGTTGCTAGTTCACTTTCAAAGAGAAGGTGGAATTTGTATTCCACGTTTTGTCTAAATCTGGGGTTGTCAGAATACATCCGTAAAGAGCGATATTCTCATACTGTTATCTGTGTGGGTCTATCATCGTATCTTCCTCCTTTTCCAATAGGAAAGATTAGAGGAGTAGAGGAAAGGCCTGTGCTTCTATACTTTTTCCCATATGCTGATTGGAGATCCTTTGGCTTGTCGCATTTGGTATGTTTCCAGTGCATCATTGATAGTGTCTTTAGTGTGTAAAGGATACATTGTATAATGGTCTAAAATATTGGATTCTGTAGCAGGATTTAGAAGTTCAAATTGACTAGTTTCTGGTGACTCTTGAATTATTTCAATGGTTTCTCTCAGGTTTCTCTCAGGTTTTCTTCAATATTAATTTCTTTGTAGTATTCATTGTTGTTTTTTAGATATTGCAGGGCTTGTCTTACTTTATGTAATTCCACGAGTTGTTGCCAAATTTCTTTGTCTTTTGTAGGTACTAAGATAATTAAAGATTGATCTATTGTCCATTGCACTTCTAGAATGTGTACATTTTCTTTGAGATCTAATGGTAAATAAACTACTTTGCCTTAAATGCCTTTCCCTAATTCAGAGGGAGGTAATTTTGCTGTTTTTGGTTGAAGGTGTATTATTGATTGAAATGGGTGCACTGTTTGAATTATGATGCTCTCATATACATTTAGTTGTTGCAGGGGTTTTTGTAGTGGGAATAATTACAAGTTATTTGTGATAGCACGTGAAGGTGTTTGGTTATTGTCAGGTTTTGCAGTGCATCAATTGCAAAGTATTAAGGGGTCAGTAATTTCGTATTTGTTTTCTGCTATAAAGTAGAAAGTTAATTACAACCATTTGGAATCTTCATTGTCTTCTATTTTGTATGTTATGCCTACCGTTTATGTGCTACTTTTATAAAAAGTCCTGCGGCAACACACACACATGGTTTGGTACTTCAGCGGAGGTACCTTTTAAACTTTAGTATTTCTTTTTTGTATGTATTCAGTAGAAGGTTGCTATTTCTACAGTAGTTGTAAGTTTGTTGTAAAGCTATTGCATTTTGTAAGTGCCTTTCACTTCCGAAATATTTTCTCTGGATATGCTCTATTTCTTCGAGCAGTTGTTTGTCTGTACTATGTAGAAGATTGTTACTTAAATTGGCTAGTGCTAAAGCAGGACTTTTAGCATAGTAGAGTGTTTAGACCATATTTCTTATAGTTGAATGATGTGTTGATATCATTTTGATATGATGGAAGGTGCTTTTGCAAATAGGTCCTGAAATGCAGGCTAATGAATGTCCTTGTAGTCCTGTGTATTTGCACACTGGACAGGCATCCATATTTTGTAGTAGTTTCATTTTGAATTTGTCTTTGCTTTTTACCTACTGATTGAGGAACTGGTGTAAAGATTTGAAACATGTTTTGGCAATGTGACACATTGATGTGCATGGCCATTTGTAGACTGGACGTTTTGGTTCATTAGAATGGAGAAGTGATACTGACTTTTCTGGGGATATTTTTGTGAGCAGAGTTTCTTGTTCCATAATGGTGTTATTAAGTTTTTCTTACCCTCGTCCACTGCTATGGATGGCAATTGGGTTTGTTTGGTTTTGTTTATATGATTCTTTATTAAAATATGGTTCTGTGTTCGTGGTGTGACTCCATTCACTTCCACAGAAGTTTAAGAAGCAATTTTTGTTGATATTCCGTTTATTGAGAAGTCTTTTTTGTAGTTTAGTAGTTAGTTTTGTTAGTGGTTCATTCTGTGTAAACTAAAATAAATAACTTCCTTTGAGAAGGATTGCACTGTCTATGACACCTTCTAGGATTAATTGTATACGGTAGGTGTTAAGGGTGGTGCATGATTTCTCTCCTGTTTTTATAAGTTTCTAAAGGAAAATGTTTTGTAAAATATTTTTTTTTGTATGGTTACTTGCCACTAAATCAAGATTTATAGGTGCAGCATTAGCAGTATTGGTAGCTGAAGTCTTGTTATGTTATGTTATGTTATTTTGCATTTATATAGCATCTTATGTATCATTGGTATGATCTCAAAGCACTGGTAGGTTGAACGCCCTCGGGAACCGTAGTTCAAGTCAGTTGAGAGAGAGAAAGAGAGAGTGGTAAGGTGCGTGGGTGCATGGGTTATGTGTGCAGCTGGTGAGGCACTTGCATGATAGCTGCTTCTTAGTGGTAGTTGAGGTGTTTGGGAGGTCAGGAAATGTGTTCATTCTGTAAGATTGACACCCAGACTGATTTCTTGCTGTGTTAGGCCTGAGGAGACGCTTAGGCTAGCGTTGTGTGTTCAGCTAGCAGTGTTTAATTAGAATGTTGAGGAGTAGGAGGCAGGTGTTAGTATGAGAACAGCTATACCGAATGTGTCATAGTATCTCTGTGTTCTAATTGAGTGGTGCTGTATAGGAGAGAGTAAGTGTGGTAGTGTGATATGGTGGTTTTCAGTAAGGCGTTCCATACACTGTGTCCGTTCCATCCACACCATCTCTTCCTTCCATTCCGTGTACTCCTTGCGTTGTATGTAATCCATCCGCTCTATCTACTCCATCCATTCCATCCATTCCATCCACTCCATCTGGTCCATCCACTCCATCTGTTCCATCCACTCCTTCCACTCCATCCACTCCATCCACTCCATCCACTCCATTTGCTCCATCTGATCCATCCACTCCATCCGCTCCATCCGCTCCATTCACTCCATCCGATCCATCCGCTCCATCCGAAACATCCACTCCATGCTTTCCATCCACTTCACTTAATCACTTTCTGTTTCGTTTTACATTTTGATAGAGGAGGCAAAGTTTCTGTACTGGAAGCTTGTTTTGTTTCGCTTAATGACTGTATTAGCCGTTTTGTTTGAACTTTTTGTACAAAATCTGCTAGAGATAGATGCTTATTTTGGACACTTTTATTTTGATTTGCTCTACTTCTGCGTTGCTTTCTACAGAGTAACTTTTTGGTAGGCATTATTTGGGGTCTGTTGGAGAAAAAAAGAAAGTGTGGGTTGGGCTGTTGTGCAACGTATGCGTGCTTTGTGCATGAGTGTCTGAGTATGATGGTAAGGATGATTGTGGAGGTGTGTGATTGTGCAATGGACAGCTACATCAAGTTGGGAAGGCTATTCTTCTATTTGTGTGTTACTATATTGGGCTTCAGATGACAATATAAAGTATGCAGCTGGCAAGCACTAATGCTACATCTAATGGTAAAGGATTAATACACTTGTTCTACAATTCTAAAATGTTAGTGTGCTTGAGTAACAGTTAGAATATTATGTTAGTATTGTACTTACTTTTGTTTATGGAAAGAGTAGGTTTCTTCTAAGTTCTTGTTCGTACTTCAGACGCTGCTGCTTTTCAGGAGAGTGGTCTTCACTGCAATTGTAAAAGAAAGAACTTAGTGAATATGTGTGTTTATAGCACTTTTGTTAATAGATATTGTTTTTTTTGTTTTTGTAGTAGTAGTGTTTTCTTATAACTGAGCATAGTATGCACATGCACTTTCCTTTGCCTATGTGCATCCTGTATATTTTATTTAGAATCTGTTAGTTGAATATGTTTTACAAATGAGTATAATAGTAAATGTATAGAGCACACTTGTTTTTTTAATGTTATGTTATTGGATGTTAAGAGATAGAAGAAATAATCATATGCATTCTTTGCTATTTTTGCAGGCAAAATGGCAGAGATTGTACAGAAAAGCATGCAATGTATGCATTTGTGAAGGAGTAGGAAATAAAACAGAAGGATTTCATGTAGAGGCTGTGGTGTATTTTTGAGTTGGGAGCATTTCTAATGATATTGTATGTGTGTGTGCTTGAATGAAGATGCATGTACTCATCTTGGCTGCGTGTAATTTTATAACACACTGGACAGCCTTTTTCATAATGATACTGCTATTCTCCCATCATTTAATATGAAATAAACATATTTTAGATAGCTGTGTGTGTAAACAAAAATTTGGAGAGCAGAAAGGTTTGCAATTGACACTTCATCATAGCAGATGGGAGAAATGACAGTAAATTCATTTGACAGTTTATACAGGGTAAGTGGCAGTTACTCTGTTTATATTTTTATTTATTTTATTTTATATTTTTAAAGCACTCACACAGCCCGCGGGCATCGAGGCACTGTTACAGGAATTGTTTGTTTTTTAGTTGCGTATTTATAATGCGCTTGAACACCCAGAGGTTTCTAAGCACGGACCCGAGAATCGAACTTGTGCTGCTTTGTGTCATCTTGCTTCCAAGGCATGCACGTTGCCGCTGAGCTATCCTCCCGGGACGTATTGTATTCCCAGAAGAGCTGTACATGTACTGTGTAGAAAATATACATGGTTACTATACATAAGGCAAACGATAACCCCCACTAGAAACCTAACTCCACGATCAGGGGCAGACCAAAAAATGTTCATACAAACAGGAGAAAAGGTACAATACAACCTAATCTGATAAATAGCTCATCTGTCAAAGATGTGGTGTAAAGAAAAAGCCTATAACCATTGGTCCTGAAATAATGGACTTGATACACAACATACTTTCGTAAATTTGATCATTTTAATTATCTTCATCAAAATCCATAAAACACTACTAAAATTATTTTTATAAAACAGAATAACCCAAGATTTTACCCACATGGAGGGTATAACATCAACCTATTGGGATAAATTACACCAACATTTCACAACATATAATGATTCAACAGACACAGAACAATTACAACACACTATGCATTTGAACAAAGTTTCAATTCACAAAGAAACATATCCCGACATGTTTCAGTTCTTTTACAGCTTCTTAATGCTTGAACTTTCTTAATGGGAAATGTTACAACACAGTTTTCACCACCATGCTATCCAGGGTCAGGATGAGGCGATCCAACACAACGGGCCACCTCAAATTGAGATTTATGTAGCGCTAAAGTCCAAATCCAAACAATAGCAGAAAACTTCTTGAGTCAAGTTTGTATTTCTTAAATGGGCTCACAAAGTAGCCTAGAAGGTTCAAAGAGCTCAACCACGCTATAGCCACTGGTTCAATTCACCCTTCGGTCGTCCGCCGCAACTTAGTAGCACTTGATCACAGAAGATGTAGTACGATCTTAAAACGTTACTGAGCATTCAAGGAGTGGAAATCTCCTGACGCCGGTTCGTCCGGGGTCCACCACTGTAAGCCTATTCATACCTGTAGTCTGTGTTCATGCATGTGGATGTGCAAGAATCTGCAAGTAGACATTTTGACGAGTTTTATAGTAGTTGTTGCTGTAGGTCCTTTGCAGTCACAGCCCAATTGTACTGAGAGTGATCAATAGTACATCTAAAGTGTTGATCTGTGATGATAGAGTTAGATGTGATGGTGGATGATTGTGTGATTGCTTAACAGTAGCCAATGAGGAAATGGTACAGATAGTGAATTGGAAAGGGTAGAAGGGCTGCCCCAGTGTTACGTGCTCTGCGGTCACCGCAGCTGACCGCGGACAGGGCATGCCACTTCTGGGGTTTCTCAGCAAATCCAGCATGGAAAGGGGACTGTAGGGATCAGCCAATCAGATGTTGAGCTTGTGGTTTGTGTTGAAAGAGGCTGTGTGTCGTGAAGATGGAAGAGGTGGAGAAAGTCAGGGTGTTGGTGGTTTGAGATATGTTTGTGCATGGTTTGGAGCAGTATGCTAAATGAAGGAATGTGGAAAACAATTTTGATGTTAAAGGAGTGGAGGTGGTGTGGAGCACTGTGTCTGGTTTCAATGTGGAGGGAATTGTACAAGTTTGTGGAGATATGGGCAGGGTGAATAGTCCACATGTAGTTGTTTTGCACTGTGGTGCTTTGCATTTGGGTTATGTCAGTGCCCCTACTTTGTTGGCAGATTTGGAACACTTGGATCATGGAGTAATGAAAATACGTTCATATGCCAAGGTTATTTTTTCTGGTTTAGTATCTAGGCCAATATGGGACAATAGTTTTGTTTTGTGTCCTCCGCAAAATATTGCTTTGCTAGGTGTGCAATCAACCTAGGCAAGTGTGCTTTCATGCTTTGAGCTGGCATGTTCTTTTGTAATAATGAGAACATTAATTCTGGTAATGTTGTTTATTTTAAAGAAGATGGCAGTTCTTTGGGCCTCATTACGACCCAGGCGGTAAATTACCGCCTGGGCCGTGACTTTACCACCATGGCGTAAACTACGTTTACGCCATGGTGGTTGGCGGACTTACCGCCCCATTCCGACCTTGGCGGGGCGGTAAGTCCCCAATCCCCATTTACCCTTCCCCATTCCCATTTTTGCCCCATAGGGCATAATGGGAGTGGGGAAGGCGTTAATTACGCCACCGTAAATTACGGTGGCGTAATTAACTCCATGGTCCCTTAGCGCCATGGATTTTAACACCCGCTAAAATCGGGTGTTAAAACCTCCATGGCGCTAGGGGAACTCGTAATTGGCGGTAAGGGGTCGGCGCAGCTAACGCTGGCGTTAACCCCTTACCGCCAGGGTCGTAATGAGGCACTTTATCTTTTATAGGAAATACCATGCTGTTTTCGAACATAAGGGTTGCTTTGGAGACGCTAATGTGAAGATTTTTGGAGGAAAATAAGAAAAAAACAAAATACAAAATAAAATGTGTTTCTGAAGAATCTGCAAAAAAACAAAGAAAGGCTCTTTTTAGAGCCAATCTCAAAGAGGAAATGGGGCAAACTATTTAAATTTTCATTCCCCATGTTCATATTTTTTGATTTGTCCGCGGTCACCGCGGTTGTCTGCAGACAACGCATATTACAGACAGGGATTTTGGGGTTGAGAGGCATGCAAATGAGACTGAGCAGAGCAAGGGATTGGTTAATAAGGTTTACTGGGTGTGTTATGAAAGGAGAGAGTTTCTCAGTAGGTCTATTTCCTGAGAGAAGAGCAGATAGCTATGGCTATGTGTTTCAGAAAGCATTTTGTTTGGATTTTGGGAGATTTGTGGAAAACTTGGTTGGAGGTGCATGCAGATCACTTTGGAGTGGCTGTACATCTTGGATTATCTCATGTGGAAGTGCACTGGCATGAAGTGTGTCAAATGAAGTGGCTGGATTTGGCATCTCTCTGTGCTACTTTTGTGACACAGCGTCATCCAGACATTATTATTATTCATTGTGGAGGGAACAGTTTAGGATGTGTCTGGAATCTCTTTGCAATTTGCAATGAAAGAAGGACTTGGGAAAGTCATGGACATGTATCCAAACTCCAGAGTCATTTGTTCCCGTATTGCACAAAGAAAAGTGTAGCTGCATTCTTTTTCATTTGGTTCACAAATAGAGAAAGCAAGGTGCAATTTTAACAAGGATGTCTGTGCCTTTTTGAGAAATGTTGGTATGTCCTCTTTTCAGAATGAAAACATTCTGTTTTGTAGTACACACATTTTTCCCAGAGATGGAGTACATCTTACTTATGCCGGTAATCAGATTTGTTTTTGCGAAATATACAAATTGCATTGCAACCTTTTTTTGAAATTACAGCAATCCTGTCATGATCTCTGCTTCCAAAAGGTCAGGGTTTTCCCAACTCCCTTGGAAGCAGATCCATAACCCAGGTTCCGAGTGCCAACCAGTCCCAATTGGGACCTTTTGGACCCAGTCCTGGCGCCAGTGGCACCAGGCTCATAAATATGCCCAGTCCCAGCGCTGGAAGCGCCGGGCTCATAATGCTTGGGTGGACTTACCTGCAGCAGACCATGCTGCTTACTTGCCTGCCAGTTGAGCCTCTGATCCCCTTCTGTTTGGAACTACTTTTCCTGTTGGGTGGGGCTGGAGCCACTCCCTAGATTCAGAACACTGGAACTCTTCTGGAAAGCAGGAACTCTTTTCTTACCTAGGCGTGGCTGTGGAAGGAGACACCGAAGCACTACAGGAGGCTATTTAAACCACACCCGGTGGATGAATCTTGCTTTGCGTTATTCTGCAACCTCTGCAGCAGAACGTTCATCGTGTCTTCTGCATCCGGTCCTGGGCCTAAGGAAAAAGGCTTACCATCCTGAATCCAGTCTTCAGCAACACCTATAAAGACAAGAAAAGCCCAATCCTCTAGACAACTCTGTTGGGCATTATTCTTTGCCGAGTTTGACTTCATAATTACCTATCGACCTGGTACAAAGAACGGTAAAGCTGATGCCCTTTCTCGGATGGGAGTGGAAGAACACTTGATCAACCCTAAACCTGTACCAATCATTCCCGAACAAAGAATTCTGGGTGTAATCGCCACCGAATCCATAGAGGAAGTTAAGGATAAAGCCAGGCAACTTGTAACTCCAGCAGACATACAGAATTGGCATCTGCAGGGAAAGGACTTTGCAGTAAAGGACAACTTATTGTATTTCCAAGAACGATTATACCTACCCAGCACAGATTTACAGAAAAAAGTAATCTCTTGTTATCACGACTCTTTAATGGAAGGTCATCCCGGTATGGCCAAGACCTCAGAAAAGATCAAGCGCTACTTCTGGTGGCCGTCTTGGAAGAAAGATATCAGAGACTTTATAATGTCCTGTGGAGTATGCGCCCAAAACAAGAGTCAAAAGGAAAGACCAGCAGGCCTCTTACGCCCTATTGACATCCCACCTCGCCCTTGGAATACGCTTTCTATGGACTTCATCACCGATCTACCTCCATGCTCCGGATACAATACGATTCTAGTAATCGTGGACTTATTCTCCAAGATGGCGCATTTCATTCTGCTCAAAGGCTTGCCAACAGCAGCAACTCTGGCCCGAGAATTTCTCGAAAACATCGTCCGACTGCACGGTTTTCCTTCGGTTCTAATTTCGGATCGAGGTAGTCAATTTATTTCTCATTTCTGGCGAAGTTGCTGTCGGTCGGCTCAAATTGATGTGAGACTATCGACCAGTCACCACCCTCAGAACGACGGACAAACCGAGAGGACCAATCAAACTCTGGAACAGTATTTACGCTGCATGCTGCAAAAAACTGAAAACACTTGGAAAGATATCCTTTGGATAGCCGAATATGCCTACAATAACTCTGTCCATTCGGGAACTGGGAAAACCCCGTTTTTTCTTTTGTACGGCAGTCACCCTCGAACCTCGGAGTTGGATCCCCTCCAAGATCTTGAAACACCAGCAGTAGACTACCTGCATTCTACAATCACCCAAGCCTTTAAGGAAGCTGTTTCTCACCTTCAAAGGGCTAAAGAACAATACAAGAAAGGAGCAGATCAACATCGGAAGGAAGCCCCTCACTATCAAGTAGGGGATCAAGTCTGGTTATCCACCAAATATCTATCTCTAAAAGGGCCACGCACATTCAACCCAAGATACCTTGGTCCCTATTCCATCACTACCATAGTAAACCCAGTAGCGGTCAAGTTGTACTTGCCCCGCACATGAAGATACATCCGGTCTTCCACGTCTCTCTATTAAAACCTGTGCAACCTCAAACCCGACTAACCAAATCTCCAAAACCTATCCTAGTTGATGGAGAACTCGAGTTTGAAGTCAAAAGCATTCTGGACTCCAAGATCTCCAAATCTAAACTATTCTACCTAATTGACTGGAAAGGCTACGGCCCCCAAGAGAGATCCTGGGAACCTGCTGAATATGTCCACGCTCCTCGCCTAATCAAAAGATTTCACCGAACATTTCCTGACAAGCCAAAACCCCCGGAGAAGCCCGGTTTGGGAGGGGCCTTGAGGGGGGGTACTGTCATGATCTCTGCTTCCAAAAGGTCAGGGTTTTCCCAACTCCCTTGGAAGCAGATCCATAACCCAGGTTCCGAGTGCCTTTTGGACCCAGTCCTGGCGCCAGTGGCACCAGGCTCATAAATATGCCCAGTCCCAGCGCTGGAAGCGCCAGGCTCATAATGCTTGGGTGGACTTACCTGCAGCAGACCATGCTGCTTACTTGCCTGCCAGTTGAGCCTCTGATCCCCTTCTGTTTGGAACTACTTTTCCTGTTGGGTGGGGCTGGAGCCACTCCCTAGATTCAGAACACTGGAACTCTTCTGGAAAGCAGGAACTCTTTTCTTACCTAGGCGTGGCTGTGGAAGGAGACACCGAAGCACTACAGGAGGCTATTTAAACCACACCCGGTGGATGAATCTTGCTTTGCGTTATTCTGCAACCTCTGCAGCAGAACGCTCATCGTGTCTTCTGCATCCGGTCCTGGACCTAAGGAAAAAGGCTTACCATCCTGAATCCAGTCTTCAGCAACACCTATAAAGACAAGAAAGAACAGGTTAGCATTCCGGCATCTTAAAGGCAAAGGGTTACCATCCTGAATCCAGTCTTCAGCAACACCTATAAAGACAAGGAAGAACAGGTTAGCATTCCGGCATCTGAAAGGCAAAGGCTTACCTACTCTTTGTGCGCTCCGGAGGTCTTCACACTGCATTCCGGCATCTGAAAGACAAAAGCTTACCAACTCTTCGCACGCTCCGGAGGCCTTCGGCGCTGCATCCCGCATCTGAAAGACAAAACAAGGTGCGTTTAAGACATTGGGGAACTTTAATACTCACGTGCCATTACTCCTTTCCACATCTAATCCAGTGGGTATTCCGGCACCCTGCAGACGCTCCGAACTCGTACCTGCAAAATAAAAAGACAGTTAGAGCGCATCGTGAAGCAGGCAACAAGCGCTTACTTACGTGCTTCAAGGCGCTTCTATTCATCACACGGGCTCCATCTTCAACTCACTTCAGCCCGTCATCCGCCATCGCCGGAACCCTGCAAAACAAGAGACATCATTACTAAAGACTTTACAGACATTTGAATGACTCAAAACTTACCGTTCATGCAGTAAACGACGGACAGCAGTCCTCTGAAGTCAAGAGGCCTGCGCTACCTATCCAGTGAAGAAACTGGTTACAGCACCCTGCCCCGAGGCAGATGGAGAGCTCGGCATTCACTTACCTAAGGTGAGAGCGTTAACCTTTGGGGGTCTACAGGAGAGGAGAAGAGGAAAGAGATAGGGACACCCCAATAACCCCAGTTCATTAACCCCTTATTTTTTATCTGCAGACATCTTACTCTACACGTCAGGCATACAGTGCACAGAGGTCCAGCCCAAAGAGCCAACCGGGTGCTACACATCACCTTTGAAGATACGGTAGTCGCCCAGTCAAGACCGGTGCCTCTGCGAGAATCAGGTGAGCGTTACAAATCCATTATGCAGTAGGTGTTGACCATTTAAAGTTTTTGAAACCCAAAAAAACAGGGGGTGTTTGTTGTTTTATATTTTTTGCTTTTTTTTACACACAACACACAAGGAAAGGAGGGGAAAGGAGGGGAAGGAAGGGACACCAACCACGGGGATAAGAAAGGACAGGTGGATAGAGGAAGATGTAGGGTGGGCCTTATTGAGGTAGGTCGCAGACCTTCTCATGCTCCTTGACTGCAGTCTCGAAAGCACTCCGAAGGTTCTCCCCCCTGCAGAGTATTGCATCACAGTAAATGCACAATATTGTGACCTTCGAAAGGTATGGGTGAAAAGCATCATGGATGGCATGCGAGGCAGCTGGAGGGAAGTGCTGTCCTACAGGAGTGTCTTTTGTGGTGACAGGAGCGGAAACGGAGGATGCTGAATAGGACTCAACCTACTACATTTATCGCAAGGTACAACCTTACGAATAGCCCCATCGTGGAACAACTTTAGGTGTCGCTTCATTGATGTAGTACCATAGCTATACGAACCAGGCTTGCCACGACTCAGCACCATGTGGCACTGAGTGCAGATCACCTTGCTCGCATCAGCTTTTGCCTTTCCATAAACGGTGGTAAATAACTGCCACACCCAAGACTCACGATGAGTGCTAGTAGTAGGCACTTCTACTACTACATCCTCTTCATCCTCTTTATCACTCTCCTCTGCATCCTCACACCTGCGACCTACCTCAATAAGACCCACCCTATATCTTCCTCTCTCCACCTGCCCTTTCTTATCCCCGTGGTTGGTGTCCCTTCCTTACCCTTCTTTCCCCTCCTTTCATTGTGTGTCATGTTTAAAAACCAAAATAAATTATAAAACAACAAAAAACAAAAAAATAAAAGGCTCTTTTCAGAGCTGCCTTTCACAGATTAAAAATAGAAGTGACAAATAAATAATGCAGGGCACTGTGCATTTTTTGAAGTCTGCAGACATTTATTTTTTGGGGGTGCTGCCCTATTAGAACCATTGGACTTTTCTATGGGAGGAAGTGGTGGCTCTGAAAAGAGCATTTTTGTGGGTTTTTTTGTGTTTCAAAAACTTCAAATGGTCAACACCTTCTGCAAAATGAATTGCTGTAATTCCAAAAAAGGTTGCAATGCATTTTGTATACTTCGCAGAAAAATCTGATTGCCGGCATAAGTAAGATGTACTCCATCTCTGTGAAAAATGTGTGTGCTACAAAACATAATGTTTTCATTCTAAAAAGAGGACATACCAAAATCTCTCAAAAATGCACAAACAGCCTTGTTAACATTGCGCCTTGCTTTCTCCATTTGTGGACCAAATGAAAATGAACGGAACCACATTTGTCTCTGTGCAACACAGGAAAAAATTACTCTGGAGTTTGGATACATATCCATGACTTTCCCAAGTCCTTCTTTTATTGCAATGAATAATAATAATGTCTGGATGACGCTGTGTCACCAAAGAAGCACAGAGAGGTACCAACTCCCCCCACTTCAATCCACACACTCCATGCCAGTGCACTTCCACATGAAAGAATCCAAGATGTGCAGCCACTCCACAGTGGTCTGCATGCACCTCCAACCAATTTATACACAAATCTCCCAAAATCCAAACAATCTGCTTTCTGAAACACACAGCCATAGCTATCTGCTCTTCTCTCAGCAAAAAGACCTACTGACAAACTCTCTCCTTACACAACACAAACAGTAAACCTTATTAACCAAGCCCTTGCTCTGCTCAGTATCATTTGCATGCCTCTCAACCCCAAAATCCCCATATGTAATACGTGGTGTCCACGGACAAATCAAAAATCTTAACGTGGGGAATGAACATTTAAATAGTGTGCCCCATTTGCACTTTGAGGTTGGCTCTGAAAAGAGACTTTTTTTGCAGATGCTTCAGAAACACCTTTTATATTGTATTTTCTTTGGGGTTTCTTTTTATTATTTTCCTCCAAAAAATTTCAAATTAGCTTCTCCAAAGCAACCCTTATGTTCCAAAACAGCATGGTATTTCTCATAAAAGATAACGAAATGCCATCTTCTTTAAAATAAACAACATTACCAGAATCAATGTTCTCATTATTACAAAAGAACATAACAGCTCCAAGCATGAACGTAAACATGCCTCGGTTGATTGCACATCTAGCAATATTTTGCTGAGGAGAAAAAAACAAAACTATTGTCCCATATTGCCCTTGGTACTAAACCAGAAAAAAGAACCTTGGCATTTGGAAATATTTTCATTACTGCCTGACCCAAGTGTTCCAAATCTGCCAAAAAAGTAGGGTCACTGACATAGCCCAAATGCAAAGCACTACAGTGTAAAACAACTACATGTGGACTGTTCACCCTGCCCATATCTCCACAAACCTGTACAATTCCCTGCACATTGAAACCAGGCACAGTGCTCCACACCTCCTCCACTCCTTTAACATCAAAATTGTTTGCCACATTCCTGCATTTAATATACTGCTCCAAACCATGCACAAACATATTTCCAATACCCTAACTTTCTCCTCCTCTGCCATCTTCACTATACGCAGCCTCTTTGAACACAAACCACAACCTCAACATTTGATTGGCTGATCCCTACAGTCCCTTTTCCATGCTGGATTTGCTGAGAAACCCTTGATGTGGCATGCACTGTCCGCGAACAACCGTGGTGACCGCAGACCGCGTACAACTGGGGCAGCCCTTCTACCCTTTACACTTCACTCTCTGCACCATTTCCTCATTGGCTGCTGTTAAGCAGTCACACAATCATCCACCAATCACATCCAAGAACTCTACATCTAACTCTATCATCACAGATCAGCACTTTAGATGTACTGTTGATCACTCTCAGTACAATTGGGCGGTGACTGCAAAGGACCTACAGCAACAACTACTATTAAACTCCCCAAGATTTCTACATGCAGATTCATACAAATCCACATGCATGAACACAGACTACAGGTATGAAGATTTTCTACAGAGTACATGTTAAGCTCATCTAGGAATACAATACATCCCGGTAGCATAGCTCAGTGGCAACGTGCGTGCCTTGGAAGCAAGACAACAT
Organism: Ambystoma mexicanum; assembly: GCF_040938575.1. Lineage (NCBI taxonomy): Eukaryota > Metazoa > Chordata > Amphibia > Caudata > Ambystomatidae > Ambystoma > Ambystoma mexicanum. The sequence goes on from NC_090941.1 coordinate 923,921,094, forward strand.
GAAGCGATACAAGTTCGATGAATGGGTCTGCGCTTAGAAACCTCTGCGTGTTTAAGTGCATTATAAATACGCAACTAAGACAAAATAATTACGCAACTAAAAAACAAACAATTCCTGTAATAGCACCTTGATGCCTGCGGGCTGTGTGAGTGCTTTAAAAATGTAAAATAAAATAACTGCCACTTACCCTGTATAAACTGTAAAAGGAATTTAGGAACTTATTGTTATTTCTCCTGCTATGAGGAAGTGTAAATTGCAAACCTTTCAGCTCTCCAAATTTTTGTTTACACACACACCTATCTAAACAAAAATGGTTTCATATTATAAGAAGGGAGAAAAGAACAGTATAATTATGAAAAAGACTGTCCAGTGTGTTATAAAAACACACAGCCAGGATGAGTGGATGCATCTTCATTTAAGCACACACACAGACAATATCATTAGAAAGGCTCCCAGGTCAAACAGCACCACTGCCTCTATATGAAATCTTTCTGCTTTATTTCCCACACCTTTACACATGCATACATCACATGCTTTACTGTACCCTGTAAAAGTAGCAAAAATGGATATGATTATTGCTTCTATCTCTTAACATCCAATAACATAACATTAAAATAACAAGTGTGCTCTATATGTTTACTATTATAGTCATTTGTAAAACATATTCAACTAACACATTCTAAATAAAATATACAGGATACAGATAGGCAATGAAAAGTGCATGTACATACTATACTCAGTTCTAAGAAAACACTACTACTACTACAAAAACAAACAATGTCTACATTAACAAAAGTGCTATAAAGACACATATTTACTAACTTCTTTATTTTACAATTGCAGTGAAGTCCACTCTCCTGAAAAGCAGCAGCATCTGAAGTACGAACAAGGACTTAGAAGAAACCTACTCTTTCCATACAAAAATGTAAGTAGAATACTATCATAATGTTCTAACTGTTACTCAAACACACTAGCATTTTAGTATTATAGAAGAAACAAGTGTATTAACCCTTTACCATTAGATGTAGTATTAGTGCTTCCCCTTACCAGTTGCATACTTTATATTGTCATCTGAAGCCGAGTAAAGTAACACACAAATTCAAGAATAGCCTTCCCAACTTGATGTAGCTGCCCATTGCACGATCACACACCTCCACAATCATCCTTACCATCATACTCAGACACTAATACACAAAACATGCATACACTGCACAACAGCCCAACCCACACTTTCTTGTTTTCTCCGGCAGACCCCAAAGAATGCCTACCAAAAAGCAACTCTGTAGAGAGCAATGCAGAAGTAGAGCAAATCAAGATAAAAGTGTCCAAAATAAGCCTCCATCTCTAGCAGATTGTGTACAAAAATTTTAAAAAAACAGCTAATACAATCTTTAAGCAAAACAAAACAAGCTTCCAGTACAGAAACATTCAATCCTCTATCAAAATGTAAAACGAAAAAGAAAGTGATTAAAAAGACTTCAGCTGCCACTACTGCTAACGCTGCATCTATAAATCTTGATGTAGTGGCAAGTAACCATACCAAAAAAAATATTTTACAAAAAATGTTCTGCCACAGCGGCCTTCAGAACCTTATAAAAACAGGAGAGAAATCATACATAACCCTTGAAACCTACCATAGAAAATTAATCCTAGAAGCTCTCATAGAGAATGCAATCCATCTCAAAAGGAAGTTATTTATTTTAGTTTTAAACAGAATGAAACCACTAACAAAACTAACTCCTAAGCTACAAAAAAGCTTCTCCATAAACGGAATAACAACAAAATAGGTTCTTAAACATCTGTGGAGGTGAATGGAGTCACACCACAAGCACAGAATCATATGTTAATGAAGAAGCATATAAACAAAAGCAAACAAACCCAATTGCCATACATAGCATTGGACGAGGGTATGAAAAACTTAATAACATCATTATGGAACAAGAAACTCTGCTCACAAATATATCCCCAGAAAACTCAGTATCACCTTTCCATTATACTGAACATAAACATCCAGTCTACAAATGGCCATGCACATCAATGTGTAACATTGCCAAAAAAATCTTTCAAATCTTTATGCCAGTTCCTCAATCAGTATGTAAAAAGCAAAGACAAATTCAAAATGAAACTACTACAAAATATGGATGCCTGTCCAGTGCGCAAATACACAGGACTACAAGGACACTCATCAGCCTGCATTTCAGGACCTATTTGCAAAAGCACCTTCCATCATATGAAATTGACATCAACACATCATTCAACTATAAGAAATATGGTCCATAAACTCTACTATGCTAAAAGTCCTGTTTTAGCACTAGCCAATTTAAATAACAATCTTCTACATGGTCCAGCCAAACAATTACTCGAAGAAATAGAGCATATCCAGAGAACATTTTTTGTAAGTGAACGACACTTACAAAATGCAATAGATTTACCATAAACTAGCAACTACTGTACAAATAGCAACTTTCTACTAAACACATACAAAAAAAATATGAAGTTTAAAAGTACCTCAGCTGAAGTACAAACCATATGTGTGTGTGTTATCACAGGACTTTTTTATTATAAAAGTAGCACAAAAACTGTAGACATAGCGTACAAAATAGAAGACAATGAAGATTCCAAATGGTTACAATTAGCTCTCTACCTTATACAGAAAACAGATACGACATTACTGACCGCTTAATACTTTGCAATTACTGCACTGCAAAACTTGACAACAACCAAACACCTTCACGTGCTATCACAAATAACTTGGACTTATTCCCACTACTAAAAGCCCTGCAACAACTACATTTATATGAGAGCACCATAATTCAAACAGTGCACCCATTTCAAGCAATAATACACCTTCAGCCAAACACAACAAAAATACCTCCCTCTGAATTATTGAAAGGCATTTGTGGCAAAGTAGTTTATTTACCATTAGGACTGCAACGGCCAATAGACCAATCTTTAATTTGCTTAGTAAATGGTGTACCTACAAAAGACAAAAACATGGCAACAACTCGTGGACTTACATAAAGTAAGACAAGCCCTGCAAAATCTAAAAAACAACAATCAATACTACAAATAAATTAATATTGAAGAAAACCTGCGAGAAACCATTGAAATAATTAAAGAGTCAACAGAAACTGGTCAATTTCAAGTTTTAAATCCTGCTACAGAATCCAATATTTTAGACCATTATACAATTCATCATTTACACTCTACATACACTATATGTGATGCACTGGAAACATACCAAATGTGAGAAGCCAAAGGATCACCAATCAGCATATCGGAAAAAAGTATAGAAGCACAGGCCTTTCCTCTACTCTTTCCTTCTGGAAAAGGGGGAAGGTAGGATGATAGACCCACAAAAATAACAGCATCACAAAATCGCTCTTTACGAATGCATTCTGACAATCCCGGATTCAGACAAAACATGGAATACATATTCCACCTTCTCTTTGAAAATGAACTAGCAACTCTATGCTATGGAGATGCACACACATAAAGTCAGGTACCCATTTTCAAAATATGTCAGCTACACAATTATTTTTAAAAAAAGCAAGAAAAAGATGAGGTTTTACAGTCAAGTATTACAAATCTTTTAGCAAACATGCGTGGTACAAAAGAATACTGGTTCCGACGTCATGGAGATGTACACTGTATGATAAAAAACCTTGGCCCACCCACTCATTTTGTTACATTAAGTTGTGCAGAATATGCATGGGAAGATTTACACGATTTCCTACAAATAGCAAACACAAACATAACAACGATAGATATAAAAATACCTGGAGAGCTCTGCTCTCTAGATCCTGTAAATGTATCAAGATATTTCCATCATCGCTTCATTGCTATGCTACACTTTATTTGTAATAAGACTGTTCCTCCCCTCAGAGAAGTTCAACACTTCTTTTGGAGAAAGGAATACCAAGCCAGAAGAGCACCACCCATTCACATGCTATTATAGATTAAAGATGCTCCTAAATTTGGTCAGGACAGTGATGCCACTGTTTTGCAGTTCATCCAAAAATATGTCACTTGTGAAATCCCTTCACAAACAACACATAGTGACCTTCATGCACAAATTTTATAATTTCAAAGACACAAATGTGGGAAATATTGTTGTCGTAAATATAGAGAAAAAGGGAAATACTACACCAAATGGCGCTTTGGTTTCCCTAGACCAGTTTCTGCAACAGGTCATGTAAAAAACTGTATGTCTTCAGTCAGACATAGTGTCAAACGTGAATCACCTAAGAACACATAGTACATAGAAAGAACAGAAGAATCAAAATACATCAATGATTACAATGCAATCATTGCCCTCCTATGGAATGCAAACATAGATGTGCAGTACATTGCAGACAATTCCACTGCAGTTGCACGATATGTCACAGCCTACTTAACCAAAGCAGAGAAAACAGAACTTCAGGACCTCTAGAATGACATAGCATCTGACAAAACACTATCACAGAAATTGCAGAGTTTAGGCATAAAAATGCTCTCTCATAGAGAAGGTAGCTTCTATGAAGCTGCAGACTGTTTAACCAGTACTGCCTTGTATGGAAAATCTGACAATATAGTTTGGCTAAGTCTTAGTCCTGCTAAATCTAGAAAAAGAGTTCTCAAATCATATAAGGACATAGAAACAATAGCCACAAATGATCCCAACAGCCAAGACATTTTGAAAAACAATTTACTAGACACATACTACACAAACAGGAGTACCACTTTGGAAACCATGTGTCACTACCACGTAGCCCAAAACTTCACATACAAAAATAATATTAAACCATATGAAAAGAAAGGTAGATACAGAGTTGTAAATTGTGAAGGCAGCTTAGTGAAACTTATCAAACACAGCTTAATTAATCATATCAAATTGTCATTAAAAACTCTTCAACATAAAGAACTGTATCATATGTCCATGCTACAACTTTTTAAACCATGGAGAAAAGAAGAAGTGATATTGGACAAATATGACTCCTGTGAAGACGCTTTCAAAGCAAATGAAAGCACTATAACAGACGTAACCTTTACACAATACCAAACAATGTTGCACAATGAACAGCAACACTAAGAAGAACTCCAGGCCCGAGGGGCGCTGTTGCGCACAACGCTGATGGCCACCTGAAAAGAGAGCTCCGGCCCAAATTTTATCCAATTCAAAATTAATCCTTGCTTGGGCCACCAAAACGCCTGAAAACACTTACAACTGTCAGTGGAGGGTCTGCAGTGCAATCCTGAATATAAACAGACATTTAATGCCGATATATTGCCCAGGAGGTTTGCGATGACTTTGACATAGAACTGTCAGGTCCATTCAAATTTCCAAATACAACTGCTGTAAATTGCTACGAGAATTTAGCAATAAATATTCTATTTCAATTGCCACCAATTGTTGAGAACATTTACTTACACAGTACAGACCAATTGTGTTTGCAAATGTTAGTCCTTCATAGAAATGCAACCAACAATCCTGACAACACTTACAGTGTTCATGGAATAAGACAAGAATTGGACTACTGTGCTGGAATGCTCAAATTCACTATAAAGTCACAAGAAGATCCACACAAATTTCTAGTGTACTTACTACAGGTACTGGAAAACGAAAACATACGCATAAATGAAATCTTCCAGATTTCATACATGTGGAAAAATACATGCACTCTCTGCAGCCATGTGGCATAGGAACAAGTCCCTAATGAACGCTTTGGTATGTATCCACAACTAACTGTGAATGCATTCCATTTCAGCAACATGTACAAAATGCAAACCATGGCAGATTATGTACTACCTTCAATTCCGATAATCGCCCCACCTTACAAATACAGACACATAGTAAATACGTAATAGTAATGATTTTACGTTACAATGCAGATGATACCAAAATCAAATGTAAGCTGACTGGATTCACACATGATCAAGTATCACTTGGTAAGAAAACCTTCACAACAATAGGAATAATCTACCACGCAGGAGCCACAACCAATGCAGGTCACTACACTGCATATATATAAAAGAATTGTGGCTGGTTCAAATTTAATGATAGCACCATTACTCTAAAGCAGAGATTACTGGCAAATCTTGTAAACACTTACTTAATATTCTTAAAACCAAAATTTATAATAATAATCTGTGGATGAACATAACCAAAACTTCAATTTAAAAACTGTGCACTGTTAGAATATGCCAACATGTATTTAACTGACCCAAGATTCTTCAACAAGCAAACAGATAAATAAATACCACTAAAATGTAACAAAGCATACACAGTTAGAATACGCCAACAGGTATCTAACTGCCCCAAGATTCTGCAACAAGCAAACAGATAAATAAATACCACTAAAATCAAACAAGAAATATACAGTTAGAATACGCCAACAGGTATCTAACTGCCCCAAAAAATCTGCAACAACCTAACAGATAGATGAATAGCATAAAAGTAGAAATAAACCATTAGAATATGCCAACAGGTATCTAATTGCCCCAAAAATCGGCAACAAACCAACAGATAGAAGATTAGCAAGAAACCAGAAATAAACAGGAAATAAACAGTAAAACAATGAAAGAAATATATTGTACCACAACATAGACCCAATGGTTTAGAAAACAAACACAGAAACTGAGCAAATTGCACAGTACACTGGTTTGAACTATAGTACTTGTAAAGTACCAGACATGAGAGTAAAAAAATACAGAAATGTCTATTATACAATGCAATAACTCATTATGAACTACCTACTCTAACATATGTTCTTTTAATTTATCACAGAGATCTAAAACGTATGTCTGGTCCAGTTACCCATGTCATGAAAAAACTGCACACAACCACAAAAAATTGAACCAGTAAAATAAATGGACTCACAAGCACTGCTGCATAACACACCCAATCAAGCACACATCTAACCATACACCACAATCCAAAATGTTTACTTCTAAGGGTATCTTATGACGCAGTCCTTGTTATAAACTCTACAATCTTAACTGCATAGCCTAGCCAAAACTTCACATACAAACTCTACAAATGAAACAGTACACACACTTTTGGGTTGTGGATATTTGATGGGTGTTTGATTCAATGGGTGTGTTAGGCTGTGGTGGTACGGCCTTTGGCCATGCACCCAAGACTCTAGGCCCTTGCCACAAACACCGCAGCAAAACACACCTATGCCACCAAACATTTTGACTGTGGTATGTGGGCTGCTTATAGGGGATATTAATTACAATCAATGCTCTACTAACAACCCAAAACCAACATCATACTAAAGTAAAATAGCTAGTAGTGCATTTATTATGTCTGCGGACAGCCGCAAAGACAGCGGACATGGCAAACACATCAGGGGCACCTGCCACCTAAACAAATACAATATGTGACCCATCTCTTACTCCCCAACCCTTCCCAAGCACTCCTGCACACCAAAACACTCCCCAAAATTGCATTTTGCCTCTGTTCGCTGCCACGTGTGACGCACCTCACGCCTCACTCCAGCCAATCGGCAGACACGTTGCGTGTCCTCGGACATGATGCAAGTCGATTAGCCAATCGGTGTCTTGTTCGTGGACATAGATATCACTAATTTATTTGCCTTACATTTTGTGATTTTAAAAAAGAACAACTACTGGATGCATTTGCACCAAATTAACAAAAGCACGCTTTCGGGACTAAGCCGCCGCTCCTGCCACAAATTTGGTGGAAATCCATCCAGCGGGTTTGAGCTGTAGGTGTGCGCACATTTTATTCCCATTATGTCTATGGCAAAAAAAGACATTTTGGGACCCCCCCCATATAACTTTGCCGCCCTGGACCAAACCTTACCATAAAAATTCAGAGTGGGCCATATACTTTTCCTGCAAAGTTTGGTGAGGATTCGTCCAGGGGGAGTGAAGTTAAAAGCTGCCCAAAAAGTGCTCTTCCTGTGGAATTAGCAACTTAACCATAACTATATGGCCACTACCGTGGGCCATGTAATATATATTCATAGAGCATTGACTGAACATTCCTTTATTTTGGAATGTTATAGTTTGCAGTTTGGGATGCTACTGGATCACATCCACCCACCTCTTGAGGGTATAACTTTCCTTTGGCCCACGTTAGCACAAAATGTTGTAGGAGTTATATCTCATAACTGCGCCTGTTTTACTTTTATGATTGGATGGGCTCTGGCTTCATAGAAGTGTGAAGCCTGGTAGCCTCTGCTCATCCTTTTACTACTGCAGGCCTGAAGTAAATTTGTCACAAGGTTGAGCTCATATAACTACGAAGTCGAATCAATCAAAATTTGTGTTATTCAACGTTCCACATTTCACACAATCCTCCATAGTCTTTATACATTGCATTAACAATTGTTTGGGTGACTGTACACTGGCACTTAAAATACAAATGAACAAAAACAAACAACAACAAAGAGTAAACTTAATGTACGGTGCGCAGCGTAGATTTCAGAGTTCCGAGGCTAACTGGGTTGCGAATTATCGATCCATTTTCTGTTTTCTTGATTTATGTCTTCAAACTAAGCTAACGCATCTCCTAATAATGTCTGGATTCATAATACTCGACTAACTCGATGACAAAAAGTAACAACATAGTGCAGAAGAGACGTTTTACTACTCACACAGCCAAAACTTGGTGGTGCCATGTAGTGTATGCAGTTTAAATACAGGTAAAAAAAAAGAGTGTGGCTGTTCTAATCAACGCCTTAAAACTCAGGATGATTTGGATGAACGCCATAATGTATGCAACATCAGGGATGTACAGAAATCATTAATAAATCATTCATAGTTATTTAACCTCTTCCCTGTTAGAGGCTACAGTGCATAAACATCCATGTGCAGAAGAAATAATGTAATGTTTGTGGCCAAGTGCTTTTATATTTCAATTAGTGTAATTTCCTGTAAGGAAGCAATATGAATAGCCTACTTTACTTTCCTACATGCTCTGCAGTTTTCAGCCGGCTCCAAGCCTTGCAATTGTCTCAGCACTTGATCATGAAATTGTACTCCCTGCGCTGCACAGAATATAATTGTATTTTTATTAAAGGCCATAAAAGAAGACCAAAAACAGACAAATGGATAGTGAAAAGTGCAGGGCTGTCCTAGAAAGATCCTCTTATTGCTTTCAATTAGGAAACGTTCCCAGAATGCTAATCGGCACTTTGCAATAGCAGATACTCTTACTGTCCTTGTGGTATCCGAAAAACAACATTACCATAAAGATAGAGCAGCGTTTTATAATGACAGCCAGCTGTAGCATTTCAAACATATTTAGCCATTCCTGCTGAATTCGTGTCATTGGGTTGATTTAGGCGCAATGACATTGTTTAATCAATCGGACATCTCATGAAAGATCTGCACCGGACCTGGGTGAACTTCTTTACATGGCTCTGGGGAATAGACCCCCACGCATGCGTATTGTTGGACAGTGCAAAATGATTGGCTGTAATAGCAGGGATTTCGATGCTCAGAATACAGCTACGTTTGACTGCTCCTGTATAATTTATGTGTTGTGCTGGTACCCCATCTTTTGGGGATGCCTAGCATATCAGAATCGGTTTCAGTTTGTTTATTACTTTTATCAGTGTTCTGTCTAGTTCCTGGCTGCAGTTCCAATTGTTCTCTTTGAGCTTGTAAATGTAGAGCTTAGTGTGCAACCTGATTCACATTATTTCAAAGTGGACCCATATAAGTTTATGGTATGTTCACTGGCAGCTCTATTGACATTTTCACCTGGTTGTAGTGCAGACGTGCCCAGGAGAGGTATTGGTTGAGCCATACGTAACAGTGTGTGGCTGGAATGCTCTCTAAATTTGTTGGATTCTGTGCACACAACTCTAGCATGCGCTCTGATCATCATTCATTGTTCTTATCGGTGTATCTAAGCATTGCCATTGTCGCTGCAACATATGCCTGGTAGGAGGGTGCCGAGTTTATCCTGAAGGCATTTTGTAATTGGGAAACCATTGTGCAGTATAATGGACACTGATGTGTTCTTTCCATGGTGTTGGAGGCGTATTCGGATCGGCCATCCATATGAGCGTGAATGGCTGTGATCCAATGCCCTAGGAGTCTTTGCCTAGGAGGAACTGGAGCCCCCCCGACCTACTGCAGGAGCAGTGCCACGCCTGGAGGTGCCCCAAAGGCACATCCTAAATCAAGTTAGGCCATCTGCCTGTATACAGCTGCATCGTGAAGATTTCAGCGCAAGATGGTGTTTCCCCATGTCACCCGCCAGAACCCTTCGATAATTCATCTTTATTGCTTAGAAGCGGATTGCTAAATTCGCCTCAGCAGGATTAGCCCCATTTACACTGGAGTGTAATTACCCAACATTGCTAGCCACAAGGCCTCAGCAGGATTAGCCCCATTTACACTGGAGTGTAATTACCCAACATTGCTAGCCACAAGGTTTTTCACTTTTCCAAAATGCCGCCCGCCATTTCCATAACTACTCCCATGTTCAGTCATACAGCTCTTAATCCCTATTGGCTGCTCTCTCATATTTCAAAGCCAATCACAAGCCAGCAGGCTTGAAGCCGGCCCACAAACAAAGGCACACATCGAAGGTGCCTTCCCTGTCGTGAGCCTGGAGGTGCACTCGGAGCCTAGGGCCAAGAGTCCTACAACGTCTCCGGCACCACCTGTCGCTGTGCCCTTGCCACCCCTGGTGAGCTGCCTATCCAATCCACAGGAACTCTGGCCATGCTGATAGCTGACTCACTAACTTGTGTTTCCTCTCCTGGCACCACCCTCAATAATCAGCTCCACCGGTACGCACTGCTGCTGACTTTACTGTGAGACACCTAGTATTACCAGCCACCTGTTGTTCTTGTCACCGTGCACCTTTCCCACTCTCCAGCCACCAACTACCCACTACCATCCTTGTAACTGTGTGCATCATTAGATTGGGTGCACTTTTTATCAATGCACAGTGTTGCCTGTTATCAACAAGCAGTCGAGATTCGATTTGTATGCACCCACGACTAATGTTTAACATTATTTGCCTCAGCCCTAACACACCTAGTTGTATATTAGCGTGTAAAACAGTCTTCACTGGTTTTTATATATGCAGTGCCCACTCAATCATGACGGCCTTAGAGCATTGCCCCCAACATCTTACTACAAACTGTATGAAGTGATTCCCTACAAACCCTGGCCAAATTTCCCCTTCCCCATTTCTACATGCTGTGCAAAGTACTCTGATTGCCTATGCTCCGCCTGCATTGCCCTAATTGCTCTTTGAATAGAATATACCAGGCTGGCTTAGCGACATCTCTGCTATTTTACCACACCCCATGCCGAATTCACCTTAGACGCCACATGCCTATTGCTGCTACTCTGTACTATATTGGCCCCATGCCTACTACTGATACTCTGTACTAGATTGGCCCCATGCCTACTGTTGATACTCTGTACTAGATTGGCCCCATGCCTACTGCTGCTATTATGTACCATATTGGCCCATGCCTATTGATGCTACTCTGTACTAGATTGGCCCCATGCCTACTGCTGATACTCTGTACTAGATTGGCCCCATGTCTACTGCTGCTATTATGTACTAGATTGGCCCCATGCCTATTGCTGCTACTCTGTACTAGCCTGCCCCCATGCCTACTGTTGCTACTCTGTACCAGATTGGACCATGCCTATTGCTGCTACCCTGTACTAGATTGGCCCCATGCCTACTGCTGCTATTATGTACCAGATTGGACCATGCCTATTGCTGCTACCCTGTACTAGATTGGACCCATGCCTACTGCTGATGCTCTGTGCTAGATTGACCCCATGTCCACTGTTGATACTTTGTACTAATGCCCACTGTTGATACCTTGTACTAGATTTGCCCCATGGCTATTGCTGCTACTCTGTACTAGCCTGCCCCATGCCTACTCTTGCTATTATGTACTAGATTGACCCCACACCTACTGTTGCTATTCTGAACTAGCCCATGCCTACGCCTTAGACCGGCCGATTCTAGACAAATCCCTCCACCAACACTGATATGACATCTCCTATGTCCAATCCATCAACTTGCTTTCTAGTCATCCTTACCACAGTTACTGCCCTATCTACGATGGCAGCCCTCTACTATAGACTCCCGACAGCAAGGGAACTGACTAGTAAGTTGTAAACCTTGCCTTCAAGTCAACAGGCTTTAGATCCCACTATCCAGATCTACCAGAAACATGCTTGCCCTACCATACTAAGAAATTATAGACTAGGATTTAGATTGCCTAAGCCACCGCTAGCCTACCATTCACACAGCCACTCTAAGATGAAGCCTACACAAGCCTCCTGTAACACCTCAAAAATGGAACCTATCCGTATTCAGAATCCTCGCACCAAATCCTCTGAAACCCTAGTCAACAATGACCACACTAGTGTTACCTTAAGAGAAACGCATAACCTCAAGGGATGCCTCACCGATGTTAGATCTCTGATAGCCCACGCATCCGAAATTGCTGACATTATCACCTGTAACCAACCCGACTTCCTAGCAGTGACCGAAACATGGCTGCATAAAGCGGCTGGCCCAGCCTTGATGCTAGCCATACCCACAAACTTCACCATCTTTAGAAAAGACAGAGAAAACTCCAAAGGAGGTGGCATAGCTTTAATCTGCAGAGCTGATATCACTATCAAAGAAATAGATCATATGACTATGCCATCAGCAGAACTACTCTCACTAAAACTAGGAATCTCTGCCTCACACACTATCACTGTGCACCTTATCTATAGACCTCCGGGCGCCATAGGAGGGCGATTTCAACTTAGCCCTCTATGACCCAAAAGACACTAATACCTCTATCCTAGCCACTACAATTACGGAAGCTGGCCTCACGATCAGGAACAATGGCCCCACTCAATCCAAAGGCCGTACTTTGGATTGGGTGGCAGATATCAACTGCGCTTCCCTCATAACTGCCATAGAACCATGCATATGGACTTATCATTATTTGATCTTGCTTACTCTCTCAGACTTACCTCAATCCAAGACAACCAAACTACCGGCACCACTAGCCTTCACCTGCTGTAAAAAAAACATAACAGTCACAAATCTCCTCCCTCTGATTCAGCCTTTCATCAATCATTCCGATCTGATCACCAACCCTAATGATCTGTATAATAACAGTATCAACTCAGCTATAGACACCATTGCGCCTGAGAAACTGAGCAAATCTAAACCTCTTGCCCATCTTAACACTTGGTTCGCTCCAAGCCTAAAAGCCCTGTGTAAAGAAAAAAGACAAGCAGAAGCTTGCTGGAAAAAATCCCTCTCACCGAAATAAAAATCTCCTCACTGCCCTCACTAATAGATACAAGAAACAAATCATACAGGCAAAAAAAGAAACTTTTAACAACAGAATCAAAAAAGCAAATTCAAACACTAGGGAAATATTTTCTATTCTCAGAGAATCCTCTATTGCACCAGTATTCTCTTGCACCAAAGATAAAGCTTGGTGCACTAACATTCAAAATACCCTATGCAATAAAATCACCATGCTACAAGACAAAATATCAGCCAAAAAATCCTCCCTCCATAACATTGTGCTCTCCGCACAAGAAGCCATCATACATGATCTCGCCATCAACCGAACTAAAACACACCACCAATTCAACTTTAGAGCCATCTCCATTGCAGAAGCTAAGACTATCATTACATTCCTTAAACCCTCTCGATGTCTTGCAGATACCTGCCCTGCCCCCATTATCAAAGAAGCTGCACAAGAACTAGCTCCTTTCATCACCTCTTTTATCAACTCATCGTTTAAATCATGCTCTGTGCCTACCAACCTTAAAGATGCCTGGAGATTACCCCTCTTAAAAAAAGCTAACCTAGAACCTAGTGTCCCAACGAATTACAGACCCATAATGACAGTTTGTTCCTCCTTAAAATCCTAGATAAAGCTGCCTATCTACAGATTCAATCCTACCTGGAGATTAATAATTTACTGAGCAGCAGACAATCTGGATTCAGACCGAGACACTGAACCGAGACGGCCCTCCTTGATCTCAAGAACCAAATAGATGAGCGTAAAGACAGAGGAGACACCTCCATTCTTCTACTCATAGATCTGTGAGCCGCCTTTGATTTGGTAGACCATAAAGTACTATGCAACCATCTCAAATCAGCTGCCAACTTCTCCACTAAGGCCACTGCATGGATAAACTCATTCCTGGATAACAAAACGATAAGAGGCTTTTCATCCACCTCAGTTGCTGACCTAGTACCGATCATCTGTGGCATTCCACAGGGGTCATGTGTCTCCCCTACTTTGTATAACATTTTTACAAAGCCACTCTTCGATATCCTGGACAAACTGGGTGTCTCATATACTAATTATCCTGACGACACCCAGATCCTCATCCCAATCCAAGGAGACTACGACAAAGACACTAACCTCATAAACAAAATATATCAAATCATACAAACCTGGATGGCCACACACGGTTTATGTCTTAACGACGATAAAACCGAGCTTTTAATCATTGGAGCTACCAGCAAACTAAACAACTCTCCCACATGTACAAATCCATCACTATTGATGGTATTAAAATCAACGTAGCCAAGGAAGTTAAAACATTAGGCTTCTATTTAGACTCAGTCCTCAACCTTGACAAACAAGTAAATGCCACAGCGTCTGCAACAAGTTACACCTTTAAACTAATTCATGCATGTAAACCATTTCTGTCCACTGACAGCTGCATCACTATTGCACAGGCTTTAATCCTTTCGAATCTGGACTACTGCAACACACTTTATCTAGGCACTAACAAACACAACACCAAAAAACTCCAAGCCCTTCAAAACAACGCTCTTAGAACAGCATTAGGCATTCCCAAAGGACAGCACATTGGCTGGCCATCAATGACAGAATCAAACTTAAAACCCTGAACATTACACATAACTCTCCCAATAATAAAGCACCTGTATAGCTCACAGAGAAATTCACTAAGCATGCATCCGAACGCCCCATCAGAAAGGCTCAAGCCAATAATATTGGAATCCCTAACTTCAATCTGAAAAGAACTGGAGGCTCAAGCTTCCCACTACTGGCAGCTCACCTATGAAACTCTATCCCGGATTCCCTAACAGCCACATCTTCCTTCCACTCCTTCAAAACCAATGTTAAACTCTGGTTACACACTAACGACTGCTGACACATTACCCTTGACTGCCCAGTTTCCACCCACCTAGACACTTGAGTTGAGATTAACACACCCATGTTAACTCCTGTATACCTGCTCTTTACTATTTCAAGTTGCCTATGTATATACAAATATAACCTTAGTTGTAAATGATACCTTCAGGGTAAATGTAAGATATAAATGTAACCCTGATGGTAAATGTATGATATGTATGTACATGTAAAAGTAAACTAAGAAATGTAAGATATTTATGTAACTGTAATCTAAGACTTCACAAGCAGCCAGTTGCCTAACAGCCTGGTGCGCTATACAAATAAATAAACAATACAATACAATGTAGCCCTGGTATTGTGTCCAATGTCTGACGTTTGACCGATATAGCTGATGTAGTAGAGAAGTGCTGCTCATTGATTTGGCTTGAGATACCTGTAAGCAGCATGGACGATTGATTCAAATAGCTCGTTGTCAAGGTATTGTCTCCTGGAGTTACGGATATGAAATGGAAGCGTGTTCCAGAACTTGTTTAGATTAAACTACAGGAATTTAGGGCAGATGGACTGGCATCATTAGTGAGTGATATGGATGTTGCCTAATAAACCCCCCATGCACCCAGCAAGGGAAGGCACAATTGATTGGCACAATAAAATGTTTTTACTACAGAAAGCTGGACTGGCAGGGTTAGAGAGATAGGTGTTGACCTGAAGAGAGCATGCACCAACAATGTGGTGGTGGGGTTAAAGCATGAACTTAACCACCCAGGAACTATCCCTGAAAGTGGATGTCCAAATCAGAGAAACTGAGCAAAACATTGTGTTTATGCAAAATCACTCATAAGTATTTATTTTGCTCCAGTATAGTGTATTTTTCTTACAGGGAAGTGTTACTTCTTACATAGTAAAAACAAAGAGATGATGGCTAGAACGTTTAGACTGAATTTTAACCACTGACATTGCGCTGTGCAACCCTCCAGCCCATCGTTATTTGCCCGCCAAGCCATTACAGAAGGGGAAAGACTGTACACAAAACAGACTTGGTACCACCCCAAAAGGGGCAGTCCAGCCCCAACTGCAAGGTCACATCCCTTCTGCACGAGACCAGAAGCATCCCAAACATGTTTCGGCCTTGTTGGGCCTCATCAGTGACGAGTAACTTGGACTTGGGTGTCTAGGCCCAGCAGGCACGGGACCCACGTCTGGGCATACCTGTCCCACTTGGGGTGACAATGCAAAAACAAAGAGGTGATGGCTGGAAGGTTTAGACTGAATCACAACCGCTGGCATTGTACTGGTCAATTTTCCAGACCATCGTTCTTCGCCTGCCAAGCCATTACAGAAAGGGAAAGACCATATGGGGCAGTCCAGCCCCAACTGCTAGGTCACATCCCTTCTGCACAAGACCAGAAGCATCCCAAACATGTTTCGGCCGTGTTGGGCCTAATCATTGACGAGTAACTTGGGTGTCTAGGCCCAGCAGGCACAGGACCCACTTCTGGGCATACCCGTGCCACTCGGGGTGACAATGCAAAAACAAAGAGGTGATGGCTGGAAGGTATAGACTGAATCTTAGACACTGGTATTGCTCTGGGCAACCCTCCAGACCATTGTTGTTCACCTGCCACGACATTACAGAAGGGGAAAGACCATATGCAAATCAGACTTGGTCCCACCCAAAAAGGGCAGTCCAGCCCTAACTGCTAGGTCACACCCCTTCGGCACGAGACCACACGCATCCCCGAACATGTTTCAGCCTTGTTGGGCCTCATCAGTGAGTATTAGCTTGAATCTCTAGGCCCAGCAGGCACGGCACCCACGTCCGGGCATACCCGTCCCACTCAGGGGTGACAAAGCAAAAACAAAAGTGGAAGGTTTAGACTGAATCTTAACCACTGGTATTGCTCTGGGCAACCCTTCAGACCAACGTTGTTCGCCTGCCAAGCCATAGCAGAAGGGGAACGACCATATGCAAATCTGACTTGGTCCAACCCTAAAAGGGGCAGTCCAGCCCGAACTGCTAGGTCACATCCCTTCTGCAGGAGACCACAAGCATCCCCAAATTTGTTTCAGCCTTGTTGGGCCTCATCAGTGAGGAGTAGTTGTTATGCTCACCTGGTATCCACAGGGTTGCCAAATGATACTGGATGGAAGGCTGTGCGCTATCCCAGATCCCTCTCTACTTGGTTGTGTGCCAGCCATTGGGTAGCACCTATGACAGGCGAATAGAGGGTTAAGATACTGGGCCCGTGATGGGTGGACTCTCACCTCCCACTGATCCAAATCCCTTCCCTTGGGGTTATGTCTCACCTTAGTTTTTGTGCGTTGAGCTCTCTGTCCTGCGTCTCTGTGCAGAGGCGAGTGATAGATGCGGACATTCTGAGGACCTAGTTACTTCACTGGTTCATGTGCCCTTGTGTCTGGTCCAGACCGGATGTGACTCCAAATCTGCTTATTGTGTTCAGGTGAGTCTTTCAATCTCTGTTCTGTCTCTTTCTTCCCTTCACTTTCTGTGTCTTCTTTGTGTTATTTTTCTCCACTATGCTATTTAATAATGTCTCTTTCTGTTTCCACAGGAATGGTTGCAATTTTGGAGCTGCAGCGCCAGATGGAGAAGACTGTGGTAAGTTGTTGAGTGTGGAGTGCAGCGCTGTTTATTTGGAGTTAGTTGCTAACCTGTATTCTCTTCCCTTCTTTATGCAGGTTGCATTGCGGTGATGTTCCGGAGTGGTGATCGATCGAAGCGCTGCTTACACAGGTAAGCGTTTTACAATGTTGTCCTTGTTTCTTCTTTGCTCTTGCAGGTTGCAGTGTTATCCAGAGATGGAATGAGGCAAAAGCGCAGAGTGATGCCAGGATCCGCTGCTTGCCCAGGAAAGGGTTATTATTAATGCTGTCCTTCTTTCTTCTTCGCCCTTGCAGGTTGCGGTGAAATCCAGAGATGCGTGAGGCAAATGAGCGCTGGATGGATTCAGGGCCTGCTACTTACAGGTAGGTGTATTTGCTTGCTAATGCTGTTCTTGTTCTTCCAGGTTGGGGTGGAATTCCAATCGATGGCTTCAGGATCGGGCCACCGAGAGAAGCAGAGAGCTGGAGCTGGACATGATGAGTGTTACGATGCAGGAGTGCAGAATAACACAAAGCGTGAATTCCAGTTTGGGCGTGGCTTATATAGCCAGCCCCACCTGAAGACCCGGCCACAACCAAAACACTAGTCTGCACAGCTCGGTTCTAGGAACTGAGCTGTGTAACAGACCTCCATGTTGGATTAAGGTCCAAAATGGGTACTTGCCTTATTCCTGGTAATGAGCCTGTGGCCAAAGGCGCCAGGACTGACTCCATGTCTTCATATGATGGAGTTTTAAGGCCCTTGGAGCCACTGTGGAGGCCTGAAGCCCCTCTGCTGTCAGGGGGTTGTTACACCTGAGGGGGTAAGGAATGAGGATCGTGACAGTAGCTTGGGACTCTAGGCCCAGCAGGCACAGGACCCACGTCAGGGCATACCAGTCCCAATTGGGCTGAGAAAGCAAAAACAAATAGGTGATGGCTGGAAGGTTTAGACTGAATCTTAACCACTGCCATTGCTCCGAGCAACCCTCCAAACCATAATTCTTTGCCTGCCAAGCCATTACAGAAGGGGAAAGACCATATGTAAATCAGACTTGGTCCCACCTCAAAAGGGGCAGTCCAGCCCAAACTGCTAGGTCACATGCCTTCTGCACGAGACCACAATCATTCCCAAACATGTTTCGGCCTTGTTGGGCCTCATCAGTAAGGAGTAGCTTGGGTCTCTAAGCCCCGTAGGCACGGGACCCACGTCTGGGCATACCCGTCCCACTCGGGGTGACAAAGCAAAAACAAAGAGGTGATGGCTGGAAGGTTTAAACTGAATCTTAACCAATGGCATTGCTCTGGGCAACCCTCCAGACCATTGTTCTTCGCCTGCCAATCCATTCCAGAAGGGGAAAAACCATGATTCTTCTGTTGATAATATTACTGCAGTTTACCAAGATACCCACCGCGAGGCAGTTGACACCTTAGCTCCCATTTCAAAAAAAAAAAATAGTGCAAAGGGAAACTAATTTGTGGTTCACCTGTGATTTGCAAGAACTTAAAAGTACTAAAACAAAGTTTCTCTATACCTGGAAAAAATCTTTAACCAGTATTGACAGAGAAATATATCAGAGACATGCTTGTGTCTACAAAAAAGCTATGATCACTGCAAAAGAGCTTACCTTGATATTTGGATTGCTACATCCCAGTCAAACCCAAAGGTGCTTTTCTCAGTGTTTTAAAGAATTGGAAACAAAAAAAACTATACAGGACACCATTATGAAAGATACCAAATGTTGTAATCAGGTAAAGGAGACTATGGATGCTAAGCTTAACAAAATCAAGAGAGTTATTACTGAAGCTAGAGCAACTTTATCGCACAAAGGTCATAAGGACCGGATTATACCATCTAGATGCTGGAAAAAAGAAGAACTCTTCTCTTTCAAATCTATCACGGAGGCAGACCTTACAGTGATAATACAAAACCTCAAACCATCTAACTGTAAGGGAGATGTCTGTCTTGCCTTTACGATTAAAGCATGTGCTAATAAGCTTATTCCTACCCTCTGTAAGTTTGTTAATGCCTCCTTCAGGGACTGCACTGTGCCTACCTGCATCAAACACTCATGAGTGACTCCATTATTTAAAAAAACAAACCTCTCCCCGGATGACCCACTTAATTTTCGCCCAATCTCTAACTCCCCATTTCTACTTAAGATCCTTGATAGAGTTGCATATACTCAATTACTGGCTCATCTGAGAAATGCTAACATTCGCAATAAGAGACAATCCGGCTTTCGGGAAAAGCACAGTACCGAGCCTGTGCTGCTGGATTTAAAATATAGGCTCCTCCACCATATAGATCGAGGTAGCCCCAGCATGCTGATATTGTTGGACCTGTCGGCCGCCTTAGACCTTGTAGACCATGCAATGTTGGTCTCCAGGTTGAGGGAGGTGACAGGTATTTCAGCGTCGGCAGCTGATTGGGTTGCCTCCTTCCTGAAAGATCGCCAATGGGTAGTGAGTAGCAATCTGGCAAATGCTAACATCAAGGACTTAACTCAAGGAGTCCCACAAGGAGCTTGTCTTTCAATTCATTTTCTATAACATCTTTACGGTGCCTTTTCTGGACTTCCTGGATATTAATGACATTACGGGTGTCTTTTTGGATGATGAATAAACATCAACAGGATTTACCTTCTCATCCAAAGTTGGATGTGTTCCAATGGATTGGCCCAGAAAAAAGTAAGGCAGAACATATGCTTTTGGGTACTGACCCTAAAATTCGCAAACTGGAAGACCAGTGCTCCCAATTTGTGATTGATGACTGTGCTATAAAAACCAAGAGAAAGTCAAGACACTTGGAATATATCTTGACTGCAATCTTAATAGGAAGGCGCAGGTCAGCAGCCTTGTGGCCTCGTCTACCTTTTATATTATCTCATCGTCCATCTCATTCAACTGTATGAAAAACTCTGGTCCGATCTACCTTAACGACAAATTAAGGCTGAAGACGAGTAAATACAGTCTTAGATCAAATAGTCACTCCCAGCTAATTGTCCCAGCCTGTAGGCTGTCACAGGCTAAGGTGGGAGCTTTCTATTCTAGGCATATGTTCTGCCTTATTCTGTGGCACCTACGGCCTGGAATACTCTTCCCATAAAGCTGAGAGTTGAATAATATAACAGTGTTTTCAGAAAAGGCCTGAAGACTAAGCCATTGCAGAAGGGGAAAGACCATATGCAAATCAGATGTGGTCCCACTGAAAAAGGGCCAGTCCAGCGCAAACTACTAGGTTGCATCCCTTCTGCACGAGACCACAAGCATCCCCAAACATGTTTCGGCCTTGCTGGGCCTCATTGTTACCAGGACTAATGTCTGGCAAGGAGACTCACAGGACCTCTCTTGTTTTTTGCATATTTCCGTAACTTTGGGTCTCACCCTAAGTTACTAGGGGAATCCAGACGTGGACCCCTTGCTCACTATTCTTAGAGAGGCACAGCTCCCCCCTACTGATGAGGTCCAACAAGACCCAAACACGGACCTGGGTTTGCTGTTGGTACTCTTGTTAGAGGAGAAGTGCCTTGCATTTCAGTGCTGGACTGCCCCTTGGCAGGACAAAGACTGATATCATTGGGATATTTCTCCTCTGTGAAAGATAATGAGATAAAGAATCCAGGTAAGGCTCTTGTAACCAGGACTAATGTCTGGCAAAGAGACTCCCAGGGCCCCCCTTGTTTTGTGCATACTTAATTAACTTTGGGTCTCACCCTAAGTTACTAGAGGAATCCACACGTGGACCGATTGCTCACTATTCTTAGAGAGGCACAGGTCTACACTACTGATGAGGTCCAACCAGACCGAAACACTTGTCTGAGGTTGATGTTGGTATTCTTGTTCAAAGGAGAATTGCCTAGCATTTTGGTGCTGGACTGCCCCCGGGCAGGACAAAGAATGATATGATTGGGATATTTCTCCTCTGTGAAAGATAGTGAGCTAAAGACTCTGGGCAAAGCTCTTGTAACCAGGACTCATGTCTGGCAGAGAGACTCCCAGGATCCCCCTTGGTTTTTGCACTTCTTACATAGTGTCAGAGAAAGCACGCTCACACATCATTTTCGAGTGATGATGAAGAGATAGCTTTACTGTTGCCTTTCAAGACAAGAATGACAGCATCCTACTTCTATTGGGAACTACCTACATCAACATGACTCACCCTCCAGACCCCTCACCTTCATTGGTCACTCGTCAACTGAAGAATTCTAAAAATTAAGTACACTCTGGATACTCTCAGCAGACCATCCGCCAGAAGAATAACCTGCCTCCTGCAAACACAATACAACTCTCTATTCACATTTAGTCCTCCCTTGGAATCTACATCCAGTTACTGTGTCACAGGACGAGTCCTCTCAGAACGCTCTTTTTGTCATTCATGCACTCTGAGCGATCCTTTGTCTGTGACCTGTTTAGTAGACCAAATGTACATAAATCACCTTACCATGAATTCCTGAAAGACAGCACTTTCCAGTCATGTATTCTGTGTATGTTCAGAGATCACAACAAAACAAGATTTTCCCTAAGCATAATTTAATAAACATTTTCATCCGGGGAAGGATGATCAGCCTATCAGGCCCTTCCATGGGTGGTGCCATCTTGATTGTGAGGAGACTCTCCCTTTTGCCTTGCCACATTCCCATCTTCCCCACCCCAAAGACATCCTGCTGCCTTTCCCTATCCACTCCCTACCGCCCACTTACCTGCTGGACCACACCTTTATTCTCCAGCCCCGGCAGGTTTTCCTACACAGATGGCCATCTTGTTAATATCTTTTTTTACAGGAGATTGGGCTTGCACAATACGTGCAGTATCCAGCTCCAGTAAAAAGAAAAGTTAACTATCTACTTGAACCCTGGGTGAATCGCAGATGCAAATACATATCACTGCCTTGTCAGGGGTTGTAAATGACCTGTAAAGGCCTGCCAGCCCGAGCCTAGGCAGCCTGAGCGAAGTGAGAGTGATTGCTATATTGACACATACAGAATTCTTCTGCACAGGAAAGATATATAAAAAAGTACATATTAATGTGATACATTCGGGGCGCGGGACTAATACACATTTTTGTTTTAATTTCTTGAAAACATTTTCATCTTCCCAAGAAAGACAAATATGCACGTGTGTTTCAAACTCATCAGCGATCATCAGTGTGATATAATCTGATAACCTATTAGGGATGCGTTGTCTAATGTGGTTTAGCTGCAATATCCTACTCTACACTCACATTTCAAATGTAAGGGTTTTTCTGTGCTATTTTGGATCCCAAATGGCAATGATAGTGTATCATGTTTTCCATGGCTTAGAGAAAGACGAATGGAGAAAATATGGCATGGCATAAAAAGCATGTGTAAGACACATGCTTTTTACTTTATGCCACATATGAAACCACAACCACATGGTTTCTTCCTTACAAGTGCATATCCAATTACACTAGAATAACATTGTCATGCTTTTTTCTGCAGCAAATTTTATGTGGAGTCCATCAGAATTCATTGTATGTGCCACATGCAATGTGCAAATGGTAGGCAGCATTTGCTCAATTTGTACTACAAAGTTAAAAAAAAAAAAAAAGAAAAGAAGGCATACAGATGATTGTGCCTGAATGTACACTTTTGTTTTGCACTTTGCAGTGCACATGACTACACTTGCCTTGAGGGGACTATGGGGACTGCTAAACATGTCGATAGATAGACATTCATTAGTTAAGAGACACTTAAGGTGAAAACATTTCTCATAACAAAACCCATGAAATTCGGCAGGTGTTGTAAGTGATGACAACCTTAACTTAAAGTTCCCCCGTCAATATCATCATGATTTCATGTTTAATGTCATTGTTAATGTCATCTGTAATGTCATATATATGTTCCTGAGTTGAGCAGCAAGGGTACTCTGGATTATGACTGTCATTGCTTCCAACACCTGCCAACTGTCTTGGTTTTTGTCCAGAGAAATGCTTTCACCTTAACTGTCTCTTAACTAAAGTTGTTTCACTGACTTTTAATGGGTTCTTATTCCTTCCTACCCCCTCCTCTAGTGGTAAATATCCATGATCAACTGCTTTCAGCCATGCCCATTTGCCAGTTTTGGACAATTATCATAAAAGAGCATGGTGCACAGGGCATGACCTATGGCCAAGGTCCTTATCCCCTTTATTGGTTAATTCCCATGTCCTATTGGTCATGGCCTTCACCCCGGCCACTTTGCACCAATCAGTGAGAAATTAGGGTACCTTGTAGAACCTCTGACCATGGGCACCGACCCCTTTTTACCAACTATGATACATGTATGTGGCCCTCTGGCCATGATTTTGGCCATATTCCATATCCCCCTTACTAGTAAATTTCCACATTCAACTGATCATGGCTTTAAGCAAAGGTGCCATTTGTGGAACTAACAAGTACTTTACATATCAAATTAACATAACATAACAACACATAACATAATATATGTACCAATTATGTTGCCACTTTCCACCTACTGTAGTAAAACAGTGTGGTCCATTGGCCTGCGTTTTCCCCTTTTTTTGTATTCCCCTCTTGCCTTCCTGCTAGATTTTCCCATAAGAATTTCCAATGGAAACACACGTGAAAAATCATGGAAGAACAACATCTTTTCATTACTGCAGTAAAGCCAAAACACCTTAAAATTGAAATGTCTTCCACAGTCCCTACACTCGCTACTTGTGCATAACTTATTTCTTGTCTTCCTAGCTCTCCCACTGTCAAATTGCCCACCGACGATACTATCATATGTTCCTCGTTTCATTCAATGAGGCACTCCGATTGCTGTGGTAGTCTTGCTATTAGCCCTTGTGATTGCCGCGTGATTCCTGTGGTTATTCAAAAATGATCTGATTAAAACATGCCTCTCCGGCATTCTCCAAAGTGTCAAAGTCACTCTTCTTTCATCCTCACCAATCCTCCCCATGTCAAACCTCTTCTTTTCCACTCATTTATATTATTTTGAGTGCTTTTCTTTTTTCCATTGCTGGAGGATTATCGCGAGATACCTCAAAACGAGCAAAATAAAATAGCGCCATTTCATTTGTGAAAAGCCTCAGTGCTACAGTGCATTGTGGGAAATATAAAAACGTTTTTATTTGCACTGTGGGTACGCCTTTTTCTGTCAAATTTAAAAACAATTTTGGACAGACTAATCCCAAACCACTAAAAGCCAAATGTACACACAACTTTGCACCTAATTTATGTCTTTTTATCAGTTAATCCGTTCTGTGTTTTTCCTCTTTGTTGTGCCCACAGGATGGCCCTTGTTATACATGCATGGCATAAATTTGTTTACAAAAATTAAATAGCATAGTTGGCTTACTCAAACAGTATAGATAAGCAAACAAAAATATTTGATTAGCAATTTTGTACTAATATTTTCAATGTCACAGACGTTATTTGTACCCAAGACATAAAGCCCCTGATTCATGGAATTATTTGCACGTAAAACACAGATTATACTTCCCTATGTATAACTATCACATATTGTGACTAGGCCCTAAGGAAAGTAGTGTATGTGCAATGTGTACAAATATAACCATATCCAGGTAAAAAGTACAGTAATAAAAAAACAACAGAAATATAAGACACTGTTGATAACCTTCCTAATCATCTTCATACATAGAAAGCACTGCTTTCATCCATGTCTTTGTTTTCCCCTTTGTATATGTTTCATATGCTTTGAGTGGACCCTAAGTGAATTACTGTAAGAACATATTTGAAGTATATGTGTACAAATATGAATTTTTAGTTCCTAACTGTTACTGGCCTAGATATATCAGTAAATGAAAAAAGAGTGAGCCAGACATGTGATGTCATCAGTGATGTCATCAATGACATTTGTGATGTCATCTTTGATGTCCTGGGTGTGAGTCTTAGCAGTGCACCGTGGTGGCGCGAGTTGTGATTGCTTATCTTACCATAACTGGCGAATTTCAGGGGTTTTTCGATTTTACTTGGAACCATAACGTCCCTTTAACAAAGTTTTTTTTACTGAATTTCACAGGTTTTTAGTAGCGCAAGTTAACCATAACGTCCCTTTAACAAAGTTTTTTTACTGAATTTCATAGGTTTTTAGTAGCGCAACTTAACAATGATATCTCTAACTTTATGTACCTGTAACATGGAACATACTGAACCCCCTCTACTGAATTTGATGTCCGCAAACTCTTCTAATGTCCACGGACATATGCGGACAACAGGAACACTACCCAAAAAGTCTGGGGGTATATTTAATTATTATATCACAACATATGAAGATTGCACAAATTCACAAACCAGCACACATACACATTATATGTAGTAACACATAAGAAGTGTAACCCACATATATAACACATTAACCATTCATTTAAATACAATATGTTCTAAAATAGAATATACCAAAAGAAGAAAGATATGCTTCCAACATGGTTACCTCACAGAAACTCCACAACTAAGAGCAACAGCAGATCTACAAACCAGTGAGAACACACCTTACCAGAAGCTAGTAAGTGTACAGCATTTTACTCATATATTTCTAAACTTTCTGTATTAGATACAAAAAAAATGATATTTTTTTTTTTCTCACAGAAATGTCTAGTACTCTGGAGTGGCTAGAGGAGCATTTCCCAAGTGAGGAAATGTCTGAAGATAGCAAACAGACCATACAAACATTGAAAATAGTAAACAAAAAGGAATATTGGATAAGACTCTCCAGCACATGGAATAAAACATGGACCTACTCATTTCAACAATTTAAAAAACTTTGTGGAGGATCACTCGAAACAAAAACTAGATACCATTGTCCCACATGTACCTGTCCCCCCTCACCATATCCCAGTCAATTATCCCCAGACCCTCTCCATGATCCAAAACGTTTTGATGAGACTTCCATCCCTTCTTCATCTCTTATGAATCCTCTTGAAACCCCCAATTCTCCTGTGTTTGTCTCAGTTTCTGCTTCACCTTCTCTGTCATAAATTTAACATCCATATATAATAAAGTAAAATTATTATATTGTGTCCTAATTCATTTCTTCTAATTTTTAAAAGCAGTTCAGATGTCCGCGGACAGCGCGGGTGTCTGGAATGTCCATGAAGAAACGAAAATGGTAGAGTCCTAAGAACACTTTACCCATCTGTACTGTTCGCTAGCAAGTTGAAACTTTTCTAAAAACACACAGATGTCCGGGATATCCGCAATTAACCAAAATGGAGATGTTCTAAGAACATTATGCCTGTCTGTAATGTTCGCAAACAAGTCCAATCTGTTCTAAGAACACATTCGGTGTCCGAGATGTTCGTTATCAAACTAACACACGTGGTGTCCTGAAACGTTCGTAAATAAACAAAATGGGGGTGTCCTGAGGACGCTAGAACTGTCCGTGCTGTTCGTAGGCAGGTTGAAATTGTTCTAAGAACACATCAAGTGTTCAGGAATGTTCGTAAATAAACAAAATAGTGGTGTCCTGAGGACACTGTCTGTATTGTTCGCAGGCGAGTTGAAACTGTTCTAAGAACACAGGCAATATCCTGAAATGTTCGTAAATAACCAAAATGGGGGTGTCCTGAGGACGCTGTCCGTATTGTTTGCAAGCGAGTTGAAACTATTCTAAGAACCCAGGCGGTGCCCTGACATGTTCGTAAATAAACAAAATGGGGATGTCCCGAGGACACTATGCCTGTCCGTATTGTTCTCAAGCTGATTGAAACTGTTCTAAGAACAAATGCCTGTTCGTAACTGTTCGTTTCGCTTGTGTCGCACTTTTAATTAGTTTCAGGACCCGAATAGTGTCCGTAGAACACCAACGCACATACGTAAAACAGTTCACGTGCATTTGGTGTCCTGCAGACACCAGTTCCCTTCACGGACATGTTTGCGAACCTATAATGTGACCGCGCCCACACTGAGCGTGTGTTCTGACTGCGGACACTGTTCGTGTCCCCGAACAATTTAAAACTACCTTTTCAGGCAATCCACAATATTTTTCAATAATAAATCACCATAGCACAAGTTCCAGACGGTAATCCCGAGTTTCTACATACTTTTTGGGACTTTTTGAACCTTTTTTGGGTGTTTGATCTGTCTGCGGACAGCGCGGGTGTCTGCGAACCGCGCACAAGCACCCCTATAAAAGGCCACACCCCAGAGATCATCCTCATTGTGTTTCTGGCTATCTTACAGAACACAGTGCCTTTCTGCTGCCAATTTTCCAGATTTATTTCGGAAACCTGATGGCCTCCATGGCTGCACTACTGCCACCTGGTGCTACATCTGCCTCAGCACTACCCCCAACCCCTCCACCACCTCCCCAAGGGCCTGAAGAGGGGAACAGGAGTGAGGATGCAGAGGAGGATGAGGAGGATGATGAGAATGAGGTAGTGGAAGTCCCTACTACCAGCACTCGCCGTGAGTCTTGGGTGTGGCGGTTATTTACCATTCATGGTAACATACCTAAGGTGCGTGAGGACCAAGTCACCTGCAACCAGTGCAAAATGGTACTGAGTCGTGGGAGGCCTGGTTCGTACAGCTTTGGTACGACTACTATGAAGCGACACCTAAAGTCGTTCGATGCGGGGACCGTTCGCAAGGTTGTACCTTGCAAGGAGCGTAGTAGGTTGACTTCCTCTACTATATCCTCTGTTTCCGATCCTTTCACCACAAGTAACACTCCTGTGGGACAGGGTATTCCTCCAGCTGCCTCAAAGGCCATTAACAATGCTGATGACCCTTACCTTTCGAGGTTCACAGTTGTGTGTATGTACTGTGATGCACTACTCTGCAGGGAGGAGAGACTTCGAAGTGCTTTTGAGACTCTGGTCTCAGAACACGAGAAGACCTACTCACTACCTAAGTAAGGCCCACGCTACATCTTCGTCTCTCCACCCGCCCTTTCTTATACCCATGGTTGGTGTCCCCCCTTACCCTCCTTTTCCCTCCTCTCCTAGTGTATCGTGTGCAAAAAAAAACCAATAAAATATAAAAAAAACAAAAATCACAATTTAAAAATAGAAGTGAAAATAAATGAAGCTGGGCCTTGTGTATTTTTTAGAAGTCCGCGGACAGTCCGCGAACATCTAAAATTTAGGGGTGCTGCCCTATCATAACCATTGCAGTTTTGTCTGGGAGGAAGTGGTGGCTCTGAAAATAGCCTTTTGGTGGTGTTTTTTGTGGTTGAACACCTACTACAAAATGGATGCTGTAATTCCAAAAAAGGTTGCAATGCATTTTGTACATTTCTCAGAAAAATGTGATTGCCAGCATAAGTAAGATGGACTCCATCTCTGCAGAAAATGTATGTGCTATGAAACATAATATTTTCATTGTGAAAAGAGGACATGCCAACATCTCTTAGAAAAGCACAAACAGCATTATTGACATTGCATCTTGCTTTCTCCATTTGTGGACCAAATGAAGAAGAACGCAGCCATATTTGTCTCTGCGCAATCCGTGAAAAAATGACTTGAGAAATTGTAAACATGTCCATGACCTTCCCAAATCCTTCTTGTCCTAAACTGTTCCCTCCACAATGAATTACAATTATGTCTGGATGATGCTCTGTCTCCAAAGTAGCACAGAGAGGTAGCAAGTCCAACCACTTCATTCCACGTACTCCATCATGCCAGCGCACTTCCACATGTGGGAATTCAAGATCGACAGCTACTCCACAGCTTTCTGCATGCACCTTCAACCAATGTATTAACGAGTCTCCCAAAATCCATCAATCTGTTTTCTGAAACACACAGCCATAGCTATCTGTTCTTCTCTCAGGAAAAAGTGTATCAGACAAACTCTCTCCTGCACAACACACCCACTAAACATTACTGACCAATCCCTTGCTCTGCTCATTCTCATTTGCATGCCTCCACACCCCAAAATCCCCGGATGTAACACACGATGTCCGCGGACTACCGCCATGTCTGCGGACATATCGTAACATGGACAGTCCTTGTACTAATTCCATTTCACTTTCTGTGCCATTCCCTCATTGGATATAGCTAAGCAGTCACACGACCATCCAAGACCTGTACATCTAAAAGCATCTTCATAGATCAGCACTTCAAATGTACTGTTAATCACTCTGAGTACAAGAGTCATATAATTGGAAAGCACCTTCTACAAGAAATACTGTACAAGTCTCCAAGATGTCTACTTGCAGCTGCATGCATATCCATATGCATGAACACAAACTACAGGTATGCATATTTTCTGTGTAGTACATGTACAATTCTTATACATTCATATAAACAGATTAACTGACTTTTAACTTGTATAAACTATAAAATTAACTTATTGTCATTTTTCCCATTTTCTATAATCAACTTTCACTTCCAAACCTATCTGCTATTTAATTTATTTTTACACACACATTTGCAAAACATGTTGAACTAACATATTTAATGTAAAATATAAATAGTTCACATAGTCAAACAAAATTGCATGCACACACTACGTTCAAATATCAAACAACAATACTTGTACAAAAACATAAAAATCAATGTCAATGCTATATACAAACAAAATTACTAATTTGTTTCCTTTACAATTGCAGTGAAGACCACTCTCCTGAAAAGCAGCAGCAGAATTTGAAGTACAAACAACAACTAAGAAGAAACCTGCTCATTCCACACAAAAAATAAGTTAAATACCACCATAATATTTGTACTATTATTCAAACATACTTTAAGGTTAATTCATGCTATTTCAGCGCCTAAAAACAGAGATTGTGCACCATTCTGTCCACAAATCCCCATTTGTTAAACAGAGATGTACAGGCAGAGTGGCGCACAAATTCCCATTTTTCAGCGCACAAATGACACAACCATCTCTTTTAATTGTATACCATTAGATGTACTATTTGTACTTCTCCACACCACAAGCTTACTTTCTACTGTCATCTGAACCCCAGTTAGTAGCACATAAATTCAAGAATACCCATCACAACTAGTTGTAGTTGCCCAATGCACAATCCCACACATCACATACATCTTTATCATCATACTCAGACGCTCATGCACACAGCACACATACATTGCAGAACACCCCAACCCATATCTTCTTTATTTTTTTCAACAGACCCTAAAGAATGCCTACCAGAAATGAAGTCCGTAGAAAACAACACAGAAGTAGAGCAAATGAAAATAAAAGTGTCCAGAAATAAGCATCCAACTCTAGCAGAATTTGTAAAAAAAAGTTCAAACAAAACAGCTAATACAGTCATTTAGCGAAACAAAACAAGCTTCAAGTACAGAAGCTTCTACCTCCTCTACCAAAATGTAAAACGAAACAGAAAGCAATTAACAAGAATTCAGCTACCACTACTGATAAAACTGCTCCTATAAATCTTGATATAGTGCCAAGTAAGCATACCAAAAAAAGTATTTTAGCAAAAATTTCTGCCACAGAGTCCTTCAAAACAGGAGAGAAATCATGCACACTGCTTAAAACCTACCGTAGCAAATTAATCTTAGAAGCTTTGATAGACAGTGCAATCCTTCTCAAAAGAAAGTTATTTATTTTAGTGTTAAACAAAATGAAACCACTAACAAAACTAAGGACTAAATTACAAAAAAGACTTCTCAATAAACTACATGTCAACAGAAATAACTTCTTAAATATCTGTGGAGGTGAGTGAAGTCACACTACAAACACAGAACTATATTTTAATGAAGAAGCATACAAACAAAAGCAAATAAATACAATTGCCATACATAGCAGTGGACGAGGTTATGAAAAAGTTAATAATACCATAATGGAACAAGAAATACGGCTTACAAAAATATCCCCAGAAAACTTAGAATTACCTCTCCATTTAACTGAATCAGAACATATAGTAGACAAATGGCCATGCACGTCAATGTGTAACATTCCCAAAAAATCTTTCAAGTCTTTAGGCAATTCCTCAATCAGTATGTGAAAGGCAAAGACAAAATCAAAATTAAACTACTGCAAATATCGATACCTGTCCAGTGTGCAAGTACACAGGACTACAAGGACATTCATTGGCCTGCATTTCAGGACCTGCTTGCAAAACCGTCTATCACATCAAAATGATATCAACACATCATTTAACTGTAAGAAATCTGGTCTATAAACTGTACTATGCTAAAAGTCCTGCTTTAGCACTAGCCAATTTAAATAACATTCTTCTACATGGTACAGCAAAAGACTTACTTGAAGAAATCGACTATATCCAGAAAAAATATTTTGGAAGTGAAAGCCACTTACAGAATGAAATAGCTTTAAAACACATTAGCAACAATTCTATGCATGGCAACCTTCTACTACACACATACAAAAAAGAAATACTGAAATTTAAAAGTACATCAGCTGAAATACCAAACCATGTGTGTGTATGTTGCCGCAGAACTTTTTATAAAAGTAACACAAAAACTGTACACCTAACATACAAAATAGAAGACAATGAAGATTCTAAATGGTTTGAATTAGCTCTCTGCCTTATAGGAGAAAACAAATATGAAATAACTGACCCCTCAATACTTTGCAATTACTGCACTACAAAACTTGACAACAACCAAACTCCTTCACGTGCTATCACACATAATTTGGAATTATTTCCACTACCAAAACCCCTACAACAACTCAATTTATATGAGAGCATCATAATTCAAACAGTGCACCCCTTTCAAGCAATAATACGCCTTCAACCAAAAACAGCAAAATTACCTCCGTCTGAATTAGTGAAAGGCATTGTATTTACCATTAGATCTAAAACAACATGTGCACACTTTGGTAGTGCAACGTCAATGGAGCAATCTTTAATTATCTTAGTAAATGGTGTACATACAAAAGACAAAAAAAATTGGCAACAACTGGTAGATTTACATAAAGTTAGACAAGCCTTGCAATATCTAAAAGACAATAATGAATACTACAAAGAAATTAATATTGAAGAAAACTTGAAAGAAACCACTGAAATAATTCAAGAGTCACCAGAAGCTGGTCAATTTGAGCTTCTAGATCCTGCTACAGTATCCAATACTTTAGACCATTATACAATTCATCCATTGCACTCTAATGACATTGTAGAATATGCACTAGAAACGTACCATATGCGACAAACAAAAGGATCACCAATCAGCATATGGGAAAAAAGTATATAAGCACCTGTCTTTCCTACTGGCAAAGGAGGAAGGTGCGATGATAGACCTATTCAAATATCAGCATCAGAATACCGCTCGTTACTGATGTATTCTGAAGATCCCAGATTTAGACAAAATGTGGAATACATATTCCAACTACTCTTTGAAAGTGAACTAGCAACTCTATGTTACGGAGTTGCACACACATTAAAATCAGGAACCCACTTTCAAAATATGTCAGCTACACAATTATTACAA
The DNA here is from genome assembly GCF_040938575.1 of Ambystoma mexicanum. Taxonomy (NCBI): domain Eukaryota; kingdom Metazoa; phylum Chordata; class Amphibia; order Caudata; family Ambystomatidae; genus Ambystoma; species Ambystoma mexicanum. Next base: position 923,954,175 of record NC_090941.1, read on the forward strand.
AAAGTGCAACAAAAAAGATGAGGTTTTACAATCAAGTATTACAAATCTATCAGCAAACATTCATGGTACTAAAGAGTACTGGTTCTGACGTCATGGAGATGTATGTTGTATGATAAGAAACCTTGACCCACCCACTTGGTTTGTTACATTAAGTTGTGCAGAATATGCATGGTAAGATTTACATGATTTTCTACTCATATCAAACAAAAACAAAACAAACATAGATATATTAACACCTGGAGAACTTTGTTCTCTAGATCCTGTTAATCTTTCAAGATATTTTCACCATCGCTTCATTGCTATGCTACACTTTATTTGTAATAAAACTGTTCCTCCCCTCAGAGAAGTGCAACACTTCTTTTGGAGAAAAGAATACCAAGCCAGAGGAGCACCACATATCCACATGCTTTTATGGATTAAAGATGCTCCTAAATTTGGTCAAGACAATGATGCCACTGTGTTACAGTTTATTGAAAAATATGTCACTTGTGAAATTCTATTGGAAGCAACAAATAGTGATCTTCATGCACAAATTTTACAATTTCAAAGACACAAATGTGGCAAATATTGTCGTCGTAAATACAAAAACAAAAGGAAATAATACACCAAATGCCACTTTGGTTTCCCTAGACCAGTTACAAAACAGGTCAAGTAAACAACTTCAAGTCTTCAGTTAGACATAGTGTTAAAGGTAAATCACCTAAAAATACATATTACATAAAAAGAACAGAAGAAAAAAATATATCAATGATTACAATGCAATAATTGCCCACTTATCGAATGCAAGCATAGATGTGCAGTACATTGCAGACAATTCCACTGCAGTTGCACAATATGTTACAGGATACTTAACCAAAGCATAAAAAACAGAGCTCCAAGACCTCTAGAATGACCTGCCATCAGACAAAACACTGTCTCAGAAATTATACAGCTTGGGCATAAAAATACTCTCCCATAGAGAATGTGGCTCCTATGAAGCAGCAGATCGTTTAACTGGTACTGCTTTGTATGGAAAATCGGAAAATATAGTATGGCTAAGTCTTGGTCCTGCTAAATCTAGAAAAAGAGTTCTGAAATCATACGACGATATAGAAACAATAGCCAAACATGATCCCAACAGCCAAGACATTTTAAAAAATAATTTGCTAGACACATACTACCCAAACAGAAGTACCACTTTGGTAACCATGTGTCTATAACACATAGCCCAACACTTCACATACAAAAATAATATTAAACCAGATGAAAAAAAAGATAGATACAGAAAACTGTTGGCAGCATAGGAAATGTCAACCTTTGGCAACATTTGGCAACATTTCCAATACAGAGAATTAACAGAAAACATACAGCAATCTGCAGATCTCACTTATGCCAACATCTTAAAAATTATTAGAGTCGGTATACTATCTCAAGAAGCACAAGCAATATTGAAAACCCGGCATATTCATGCACTTTATGGCGATAATGCATGTGCTACGGAAGGTATGGAACAATTAACCCACAAAAATGTCAATTGTATGGCCTTAATGCCAACTCTTGCAAGCCGTTTCAAATTCAATGAAACAATGTTAAAAAATGAAATGCAACCAATAATTGAAATTAATGCCACAGACAAACTAGACATACATGGTATGACACCACCCATGTGTGAACAAGCCACAACAAGACTAAATAGTTTAGAAAATTCAATCTCCAACACAGCTGGATTGGAAAAAATATTTAAATTATCCTTAAATTGCAGAGTAATGCTTAAACGTAACCTTGACGTGGATCAAGGACTAGTTAATGGAGCACTGGGTACAGTTGTTGGCTTACAAACATACCCACGTGACAAAAACATTCAGTTTGTCAATGTTCTCTTGACAAACTTTCAGAAGTGAAAAGGACAGGACGCTCAACAGCTCGATTCCTTCTCTTCAAAGACATGTATGTACGCAGAGAACAATTTTCTCTAACTCTTGCATACACAGTCACCATTCATAAATCACAAGGTCTTACCCTAGACAAAGCATTAATAGACATTGGTAACACAGTCTTTAAAGAAGGCATGAGCTACGTAGCACTATCATGCTTACGTACACTTGACGGTCTATTTCTAATCAACTTTGATGAAAGTAAAGTATACGCTGATATTCCTTGCATTTTAGAATACAATAAACTTTGTTCACTATACACCCCATCTAAAAACATATCCTGTTCCACAAAAAGTAAAATGTTCTAAAAGAAAACTAAATCCAACAGAAATGCAACAGGCTGTAACTGCAAATCCTCCAAATAGAGTAAAAAAAACTAATACTTCATCAAGTACCACAAACAAAAAAGAAACTATTAGGGAAAATAAACCAGGTACTTCTTCAAAAAAGGAAGACAAACAAAAAAAAACACTCAGCTACAGAACTACCTGGCCCATTTAAACTTTCAAAACTTACTCTAAATCAGAGATTACCTGCAAATCTTACAAACGCTTATTTAATCTTCTTAAAACCAAAATGTATTAACTAAACTGTACTTAAACAGTAACAAAACTTCTATTAAAAAACTAGAAACTGTTAAAATATGCTAACAGCTATCTAACTGCCCCGAGATTGTACAACAACTTAACAGATAAGTGAATACCACTACATTATAACAAAAAATAGACAGTTAGAATATGCCAACCGGTATCTAACTGCCCCAAGATTTTACAATATCCAAACATATAAATCAATACCACTACATTATAACACAAAATAGACAGTTACAATAGGTCAACATATATCTAACTGCTCCAAGAATCTGCAACAAGCCAACATATAGAACATTAGCCAGAAACAACAAGTGAACACTGAAAACAAACAAACAAATAGACTGTAGCATAACAAAAAAAGGTTTTTTTTAATCCAACATGGATTTTTTTTTCACAGACCCAATGATTTTAGCAACAAACACAGAAACTGAGCAAATTGCACAGTACATTGGTTTGTAATCTACTAAATATGAGGGTGAAACAAAAAAAAAATGTTGATTATTCCATGTTATAAATCGGTACAATATACCTATACTAACATGATCTTTTCTTTTATCACAGAAATTAACAAGGAATACATGTACTCCAGTTACTAAACCAAACAGTAAGTATATTATAAGTATAACCATCACAGCAAACCACACCCATAGTGACTTATAACTTCAGTGTTTATAAATTTGGTCTTGACCATGCACCCAAAACCACCACAAATACCACACCCATAATAGTTTACAACTTTGCTGCTTATAAATGTTATCTTGTCCATGCACCAAAGACTGGATAAGCCACTATAGGTGTGCTATGCTGCGCTGTTTGTGGCAAGGGCATAGAGTCAACCACCACAACATATCACACCCATAGAGTCAAACATTTTAACTATGCCATATGGTCACTTTTAATGTCCGCGAACATGACAAGTGTTCTTAGAACAGTTTCAACTTGCCTGCGAACAGTATGGACAGGCTTAGCGTCCTCAGGACACACCTATGTCGGCTATTTGTGAACATTCCAGGACACTTGATTTGTTATTAGAACAGTTCCAACTTGCCTCCGAACAGTACGGACAGGTATAGCGTCCTCAGGACACCCCCATTTTGTTTATTTACGAACATCCCAGGACACATGTTCTTAGAACAATTTCAACTTGCCTACGGACAATACGGACAGCATCCGCAGGACACACCCATTTTGTTTATTTACGAACATTTCAGGACACCGCAACCACCGCAGCATACCACACCCATAATAGCTTATAACTTCGGTGCTTATAAATTTGATCTTGTCCATGCACCCAAGACTGGATAAGCCACTATGGGTGTGCTATGCTGCGGTGTCTGTGGCCAGGACATAGAGTCTTGGATGCATGCCCATACGGCCACAACCACCACAGCATATCACACCCATAGAGTCAAACATTTTAACTATGCGTTCTTAGAACAGTTTCAACTTGCCTATGAACCATACGGACAGGCTTAGTGTCCTCAGGACATCCCATTTCCTTTATTTACGAACATTTCAGGGCACCCGTATTGTCCGCGGTCAGGACGAACACAACAGGGGTGCCTGCCACCTAAATAAATACAACATTCAACCCATCTCTTACTCCCCCACCCTCCCCAAACAGTCTTATGCACCAAAAAACTTTACTAAATAGTATTTCTCCACAAGTTTCAACGTGCTGTCCGCGGACGTCCGCGAATCCAAGATGGCGGGTGTTTCCAAAAATCTGACACATTTCACGCTCTTCACCGTCCAATCAGCGAACACCTTGCATGTCCGCGGACATGACGCAAGCCGATTGGCCAATCAGGATACTGTCCTTAGAGCGAACAGGGAAGTGTGTCCGCGGACCGAATATAGATATCACTAATTTTGTGTGACCTACTTTTTGGTCATTTAAAAAAAAAATAAATACTGGATGGATTTTCACCAAATTTGCAAATGCACGCTTTCAGGAGCAAGCCGATGCTCCTGGTCCGAATTTGGTCAAAATCCGTCCAGCGGTTTGGGCTGTAGGCGTGAGCATAGTTTTTTCCCAATTCAGTCTATGGGAAAAAAAGAAGTTTTGGGACCCCCCCTATAACTTTGCCCCCCCCGGACCAAACCTCACCAAACTTTGCAAAAAAAAATCAAAGTGACCCGTGTACTTTATTTGCAAGGTTTGGTGAGGATTCATCCAGGGGGAGTGGAGTTATAAGCCACCCAAAAAGGGCTCTGCCTATGGAAACATCAACTTAACCATAACTACACAGCCACTGCTGTGGCTGTGTAATATATATATATATATATATATATATATATATATATATATATATATATATATATATATATATATATATATATATTATGTTTGTTTGTGGCGGGATTTGTGGCAAAGCATTGTTCCTTATACCATTTCACACAGTCTCACCAATTTGCACAAAATTTTGCATAGTTGCTTGTTAGGACCCTCAGGACATTACGGATCACATGACATTTGGACACCCCACCCCTTTCCCCAGAATTCAGCAAAAGTTAAAATGTGTTTGTGGGTTTGTGGCAAAGCGTTTTCCCTTATACGAGTCCACTACGTCTCACCAATTTGCACCACATTTTGCATAGTTACCTGTTAGGACCCTCAGGACATTACTGGCTACATGACATTTGGACACCCCTTTCCCTGGATTTCAGCAAAAGTCAACATTTGTTTGTGGGTTTGTGGCTAGGCGAAACATTGGTCCTTATACAATTCCACACTGTTTCATAAATCTGCACCATATTTTGCTTAGTTACCTGTTAGGACTCTCCGGACCTTACTGGCTACATGATAGTTTGACTCCCCACCCCATCCCTCTGGATTTTAGCACAAGTCAAAATTTGTTTGTGGGTTTGTCATTTGGCAAAACATTGTTCCTTATACAATTCCACACAAGTTCACCACTCTGCACCAAATTGAAGATTGGTGTAATCTGCACCTGTTAGGACCCATTGGCCTTTATTGGTTATATGACATTTGAACACTGCACCCCTTTCACCGAATTTCAGCAAAAGTCAACATTTGATTGAGGGTTTGCGGCTTGGCTAAATGTTGTTCCGTATACAACTGTACACCGTTTCACCAATATGCACCACATTTTTCATAGTTACCTGTTAGGACACCCCACCCTGTTCCCTGGATTTCAGCACAAGTCAAATACGTGTGTGGGTTTGTGGCTTAGTGAAGCGTTGTTCCTTATACAATTCCACACCGTTTCACCAATCTGCACCACATTTTAATAGTTACCTGTTACGACCCTCTGGACATTACTAGCTACATGACATTTGGACGGTTGCCTGAAATCAGTGAAACATCAATGTGGTCATAGAAGGACCGTCACGACACAAGGAACAAAACTCGAGGTCCAGCCCTTAAGATACCTGTTTCCAAGATATTTGCACCACAATGCACTGCAACGAACTGCACCATGCCAGGTTGAGGCAACAGTTGGGAAGAGAGTACAGAAGGTCACAGTATGCAGCAGCACACCTACTCTCGCCTCCCGCCAGCGTCTGTTCCGGGTTATGTCAGCCAGCAATACGTGCCCATTCTCAGTGCAAATCATATCAAGCAATAAGCAAATCAGAACAGCGACCTACAGAGGTTCTTTGTGATATTCCCACATTTGAATGCCCAAGCACAAAAAATACTGTTTTTTGGCTGTTTTTGTGTTGGCTTTAAAATGCTGAAATAGCACATACTGCCCCTCCATCCACACCACACCCTGTCCCACTGATTGACTTGTTAATCAGGGTGTTTAACCCCCAAGGCCCTCATTTTCTCTTCCACCACCCTCGTCTTGGCACAACACATGCATACTCCCGACACATACACACACAGAACACATATATCCACTCATCCACTCACACACACATTAGCACACCCACACACAAAATTACCTGTTCTCCCATGATGGCTCCTCCTGCTACTGATGGGCCTGTCAGCCTCTGCACGCAATTGTGTGAGGCAGAGGCATGGGCATGACAGTTTGATTTAGAAAGACCGCTCTGTGCGGTCACAGAGCAGTCTTTCAAAATCTATCTGTTTAATTTTGTTTTAAAAATAAGGTCTTTTCACTTAGGATCCTTTACAGGATCTGTAATATTGTGTCTGCCTACAAAACCCATTCAGAGAACAAGTAATAATAATAATAATAATAATAATAATAATAATAATAATAATAATAATAATAATATTAATAGTAATAAACAACATTTACTAGTGCCACCATAGAGCTAAGGTGAAGCATAAGAACCAATGGAGTTTCCAAAATTCTATGGTCAAGCTTCACAAATTCTTAAAAATATCACTAGACATGCATCGTTAGTTCATTCGTTTACATACGGGAACTTAGAGAAATATACTCTCCCCATGGTGACGGGTGAACAAATATTTACCAGTGCTTTCTGCAAAATGATATTTGTCACCATAAGCACACTTCATATTTGGTGCAATGCTGCCGTCCAAATTTCAGCCATTTACAGTGAAACTTGTATTTACAATTTACTGCCAACATGGTTTGTTTACAGTAAATGTCAATTAAAAGTTTCAAACATCCCAATACTAGCCAGCAAGGTTGCGTATCATGCAAAAATTGTACTTGCCTTGCATACGATGTCATCGCCATTGCGAGTTCATTAGTAGATTTTGCAAGCCCTGATGGCTAACTTTAAAGAAATTGGACATGCCTGCATGACATTTTATGAAACAGCGTGTTTGGCCTGGCTCCTCAAACTGAAAAGTATGATTCACATCCATTCAACAGTTCAGAAAATATGGAAAGAGGAGTGAATTGTATCTTTTGCATTGGTTTTCAAATGGTAAAATGTAAAGGGTCGGACAGCTGTCCAGTCTAAGTATGGAGTTTCTCTAAGTTTGTTTAAAAAGTGATAAGAAACACAGGAGTGCATTGCTTTGTTGGTTTGGTGAGATTTCATCCAGTAGTTTTGTTAAATTTCTGTGAAGAGTGTGGTGCTTCTGACATACTAAAGCCTTCCCATGTTTTCTCTGATACATTGTGGTAGTGAAATCATGGTGTTTTTCCTCACGGCGAGAAATAAAACATTGTAATATTTTATGTATGTTTGAAGATAGAAACTGGGTTGTCTCCACATGTGGACATGCACCAAAATAAAGAGATGTGCTACTTCACAATTTGTGATTATACCAATTCATGTTTAATGTTTACAGATAATCAAAGGAATTTGTTGGCCCTCTGTGATTACATGTGTTTCGGCAAACACTATGCCTTTGTCAAATCAGGGTAAATCTGCTACACAAAATATGTAACATACAAAACAAAAACAAAAAACCACAATTCAATTAATTGCATTGTCATCAATAGTACAGTGTGAGTATCATAGTGTGATTAAATAGGTTGGTGACACAAATTGTGATTAATATGCAGTCATCAGAGATGTAGGAGGGGGCAGGGTAGGGTAGTGAGAAAGGTTCAGAAAAAAATATAAAAACAAAAGATATTGTCAATAATAGGTAACATGAGAATGCGTACACATTATACTGTCACATATTTGTGACATCTCAACATTTTATAAGCATGATTGAAACAGCATTAAAACAAGTTAGAGGTTTTTAGTGGGTGAGTGATGAATATTTGAGTAACATTTAGTATTTCCATATTTTGAAAATTAATTAGGAATTGCTATCTAAATATCATTTTTAGAATGTAATTGTGTGTGCAAGGCTTGAAGTAGGCGGAGTAGCGGCAGAGTAGCAGTCGCGGCAGTCCTGCTCTATTATTCTACATTTTGAAGTCTGTTCTTGTTTCAACTGCAGCAAGAGGGAGGAACTGCTTAAAACCCCCTTTCAGCCGTGGAGCGACTGTAAAGTAGCGGCAGAGTAGCAGTCTCGCCAGTCTATGGCTGCTATGGACGCTATGGACGGCGCCGCTTGTAAATTTGCCAGCGAAGAAGAGGGCTGCCACCTGCAGAGTTCTGGCAGTCACGAAGAAAATGGAGACCCGGGGTGCATGAACCAATTACATCAAACACCAAATTCCCTTTGTTTCCTCGCTGCCCCAAAGGCGATCCCCACAAGGCTGAAAATGGACCAGGAGTCCCAGCTGGCAGGGACCCTACACATCTCCTATCACAACAACCTATAATGAAACCAGCACATTTCTTTGCTGAGGCTCTATTGAGGCACCAGCCAGCCCAATAAGCATGGGTTACACCCAACAACCGCAAGGAACTGTTTAAACAGAAGTAGAAGAATTATAAATGACACAATCAAAGCCACGAGGCTTGAAGACAAGGAGTGCTTGAGCCTCAAAGTCCCCGGTCAAGAAAACGCCCCAGACCACCCAAAACCCAAGTTCTTACCTTGGAGCGGCTCATCCAATCCATCTGTCAGAGGAGAGGTGGAGATCGGAGCCGAGGGTGGGGCGGTACTTACCCGAGGTCCGGAGCTGAACAGAGAAGTGATGCAATGGCAAAGACAGCTAATCCAGCATCTGAGAAAACGCATGACAAAAATCTATTTTAAAATTAATGGGACAACAAAATCGAATCTTGTTGCCCAGCAACACATAAACACAGTGGTGAAAGTTTGAAACTGGAGTAACATCGAATTCTCTTTTAAACAATAACAAAAACCGAAAACGAAAGAAAACACGAAAAGCAGTAAAAACTACGGAAAATCAAAAACCACCTCTGACAATGGTGCAAGAGTCAGAGAAAATCCATATTGAGGTACACATGGGGGTTCACACACAGACAAGTGGTGAAAACCTGGTGAGCCCCCTGACCCCAGAGGCAAGCAATAGTCCACCACAAACAGAAGAACTCACACCCTCAATCCAACACATGGGTGAGAAAGAAAAAAAAAACTGACAGGGGAAAAGAAAAGAACAGAAATAACCACAAAGGAGTGGTTGGACAAAATCCTCCTTCTGCTGATAGCAAAGGGAATCAAAAAATAAAAATATCAAAGAGAAAAACCTCAAAAAACAGTGCTTGAGAAAAGAAGCTGTCACGGCCAACATACCAAAAGAAATAAAAATAAAAAATAAAAAAATTGATAAATTCAGTCTACCAAACAAAAACTTGAAGAAACTATCGCAATTGAATCAGCAGAAAACGGTGAAGACCCGAAAATATATACACACAAACTCTTTAAAGGATTTCTACAGTAAACAGAATAAAAGGACATTTGAGAATGTATCAGAACTTTCAGATGCAGAAATGCATGAAGCAGTGCAGGAAAACCTGGCTTTCACAAAAAATCGAAAACTAGGAGATTTACCAGCCAATGAAGAAACAAGCACATGTAAGAAGCTACAACTGAATATCCCTGCAACTCCTACAAGATGACACTTTGGCAATCCTCCAGAGTCACTTAGCATCACGCCCAAACATATTTCAAAGGATAGCCCGATCAGAATGGTTCGAACTGGGCAAAGTCTTGCAACAAAGAGGGACTCTGTAGTAAAGGCTCTTACCCAAAACCCAGCGTCAGTTGAGCCACAGCAACAAACAGAGCAAAGCACTGAACGGTTGTTCAAAACCAACACAGTTTCAACCAAAAAAACTCAACTAACGGAAGATACGAACTACTTATGTCCAAGCACTCCTGTAAAAAGATCCTTGCAGTCACACTTAAGATAAATAAAGCTTAATACAACTGACAGCACAGGTTGGAGCACTGAGCAAGAAGACAGAGCGAAAAAGGGCAACAACCAACGTGCAATCCTCCTTGAAACCTGCCCAATAAAAAGCAAAGAGGGAGCCAACTCCTAGGTTTCTGGGAGAGAGTATACATCCCAGTTTCTAAATTCTCCAATTAGGAACAGAAGATTGAGCTAATTGCACATTGCCCTTGACAGCTAGTAAAGACAAAAAACAACAACAACAAAAAAAAATCTCAATCATGTCAGCAGTCACTATAGCCCTAGCCCCTTTTAGCAAGCTTTACTAAGCACTAAATGACACACTGAAAGATCACACCACAATCTCTGCTATGATGCATACCAAACTAATATATCTCGAAGGTTATAAAACTGCAGTGGATTCAAGGATAAAGAAACAAGTTAACAAAAAGCCACCCTCAAACCCCATCAAAATGAACAAAACGGGAACAAACGACCATGTAATCAAAGTTAGTAATAGAATGACACTCTCGACAGGAAAAATCAAAACAAACAGGAACAAATGACGGAAATTAGTAACAACTCACTTAACATTTCTATCACAACTCTCCCTACCCCAGAAAGAGCAAAAGAAGAAAAAAGAAAAACACTTCTCATCATAGGTTCACAAAAAAAAGTAATAGTGAACCCTGCAAATCACAAAAGCCAGCTAAATTAAATAACTGTGTGACATACAAGGATTTTACTCTGACTTTGGCTCAAAGTCAACGACATAATAACCCAGGAAACCTTTATAATGAAAACACTAACAAAGATTTTGCCATCTTCGAACTACCAAGACTTAAGCACAAAGAATAAACAGACAAGGAGAATCAGAGCCCACCCCAGCGGAGCACACCAGATCTGGGATTAAAAGGCGTGGGAAGACCAGATAAATATCTTGCCCCGAAACCACCCCCCGGAAAATCCAAAAAGGCTCTGACTACAAGAAATCTGATCCAGCAACAAACTGCCTGAATAAAGAAGCTGCAGACAAAATATGGCTACTAGAGTCACCAATAACCATAGAAGACTTTGAACCCTACGGTGAAATGAAGAACCTTCTAGATTGAAGAACAAGGCAACCAAGACCTTTGAAGATCTTCTAGAGACTGGTAGAATGCCTCGTGGACAGTTTCCTAAAATGAAAGTGACAATCAAGCAAGATTCTTCTACAACATCCTTAAACAAACAGGACAAGGATGAAGCAGCCCATTACCAGCAAGCATGGGTGTGGATCCCAAAAGCTTTAACCTCGCTTTTAACAAAAATAGCAACGCAAGGCCTCTCAATACCAAATGCAGTGGGAGGCATCCACAGAAGACTCGAATCTAAAGCCTACATCATTGAACCTAGGTTCTTGGAACACAAGAGGTTTCCACCACTTGACGGCCCCAAGTGATGTTGACCTTGGATCGTTCGACATGCTGTGTCTTCAAGAGACATGGCTGGTAGACAAACCACACTTGGATGGCTATAAGCTTGTTATTTCACCAGCTCAAAAAGGCATAAAAGGCTGGCCAACCTTGGGACTAATTGTCCGGTCCTGGCGTCTGCGTCTGCAGGAGATGCTGAGCCCCACAGATCTCTCAAGAACGTTTGATCAACAACTGTCTTAAACCCAGTTGAAGAACTAACACTCCCAAGGGAAAAGGGGAAGTGGAGAAAATAACAAACGACAGACGCCTACTTCTGGTGGGCTGCAATCTGTAGAAGGAGACATTAATGTTTATTAAATAATGAAGACATGCATTAAATTAACTCAATCTCTAAATATCAAATAATTTAATATCTAAACCCATACCTGTCCAATCTCCGAAATAACCTTGGAGATTAATTAACTTCTTTTTCACAAAGACCCATTGAGAATTTATCTTGCACAGTCAATGTTCAATTTCAGAAGGGCAATGTGAATTTAAGAATGCATTTTGTTCCTCAACCAAAAATGCTCAAAATAATGAGTTCAAGAATGTGCAATCTTCTTAAATTAAAGAGGAAATCACTTTCGAGTGTTCATTCATTCAATTGCATTTCATCCTTTCTCAAGCACATTGTATTCCTGTTCAGATGTTCCTTTTACTTTAGTAACAAATGCGCAATTAAGAGTTCAGATGGTATTTTAAAACTTTAAACAAGAACAATAAGAATGAATTCAGATCCTGTTCAACCTTTGAAGCACATGCGCAATGCTAATGGAATCCGAAGCTTTGCTTTTGACTTAAGCACTGTAAATGAGTTCAGATGCTGTTTACCTTTTGAGCACATGCGCAATGCTAACGAAAACAACTGCTTTTGCCTTTGACATGCGCACAATAGACCAGTTCAGGCGCTGCCTTATCCTTCAGAAAAATGTGCTATGCTCATGAAATCAATGTGTCTTTACTTTCCACATGCGCACAGTGAATATTTTTAGAAGCCACCTTATATAATGGCGCGCAAGCGTAATTAAAAGCCTTATGAATTCAAGTTAAACAACATCAAAAACTTAGGCTCAGGTATTTTCCTTAAGCAATCTTCATTCACGCAACCGTACTGAAACTGACAGACTTGAAATCAGATCAGATACGAGACACAGCAGTAAAACAAGGACACTTCTCCTTTGCGCATGCGTGAAACAAAAATGAAGGCTCTGAAGCACTGATCTAAGAAAACTGCGCAGTTAAAATTCCAAACGCTTCTTCCTTCAGTACAATGTCAGAAATTCAAAACCGTGTCAATTACACAGAGTCATAAAAGTCAAGCAGATTTTTGAAGTAAAATGAAACGAATCTAAATACCTAAACTAAATAAATACCTAACATGAATAAAGTGATAAAAATAAAGCAACTTTTCTCCAGCTTGAGAAAAAGCGACGCTCCCACCAAATTATCAGCTGAGCTTGTCCCACGTTGACCAGCTTCTCAGGAAACAATATTTATCTTTGTAAACTTCACCAGAATCTCATCAAAAGGCCTTGACGCAGGAACTTAATCAAAACAGGACCTTCCTTCTTGAAGGTGAACAATGAAAGGCAGTTTAGAATTGTATGGAAGGTCAGAGGTTCATGAAACTTCCAATCAGGAACTGGCACTACTGCCACCATGTTGGTTTGGGGAGTTAGCACTCTGATGAACAGAAGTTAAGATCAACAACCCAAAATCAGATTAAAACAATAAATTAATTAAATCTATAATCTAATTTCATTTACAAAGTACCCCTACCTAACCTGGGACCTGACAGTACCCCCTCCTTAAGCCCTGACCTCAGGGCCAGGTTTATTTGGATTTCTTCTGTGAAACTTAGATACTAATCTTTCCGCATGAATATCAGATTCTGACTCCCAACTTCTTTCATCAGGACCAAACCCCTTCCAATCAATAAGATATTGAATCTTTCCCCTTACTTTTCTAGAATCAAGTATTCTTTTAACCTCAAATTCTTCTGAATTAGTTTCCAAAACAATTGGTTTAGGAACTGGTCTCATTCTGATTCCTTTTGACACTGGTTTTAATAAACTTACATGAAATACTGGATGAATTTTCAAATTAGTAGTCAATTTAAGTTTGACTGATACTGGTCCTATCACTTCCTCAATCTCAAAAGGACCCAAAAACTTAGGACAAAATTTATTTTTTCCTTTCAATTTAATATTTTTTGCTGATAACCAGACTAAATCACCTTTAGCATAACTTGGACTTTTCTTTCTTTTAAAATCTGCAAATCTTTTATACTCAGACTTACTTTTTTGTAACATTTCTTTTGCTTTAGCCCAACCTTTCTGAATTATTTCAGTTATATCTTTCACAGCTGGACATGTCTCATTTACTCCATCATTCTCACATAGAAACCGAGGATTATAACCTCTTCCACAAAAAAAAGGTGACATGGAAGTAGAGGTTTTAGTAGAATTATTATATGCAAATTCCGCTGTCCACAACAAATCCACCCACTCAAACTCTCCTTCGACAAAACATCTTAAATATTTTTCTAATTCCTGATTGATTCTTTCTACTTGACCATTAGCCTCTGGGTGATATCCTGATGTTAATTTTATCTTCAAACCCAATCTCCTACAAAATTCCTTCCAAAATCTCGACACAAATTGAGACCCCCTATCTGAAATAACTTGACTGGGAACTCCATGCAATCGTACAATTTCTTGAATGAATTTTTTAGCTAGACTTGAAGCTGTAACTCCTCCTTTCATGGGAATAAAATGACTCTCTTTAGAGAAACAATCTACCACTACCAGAATTGTGGAGAATCCTCTATCGTTAGGTAAATCTACAATAAAATCTAAACCAATTGTATGCCAAGGCCGAGGAGGAATAGGCAAGGGTTCAAGAAGTCCAGCAGGTTTTCCAGTCTCATGTTTTGACTTAGCACAGACTTCACAAGTCTTTACATAATTTAAGACATCTTTCTTAATACTTTCCCACCAGAAATGCCGTAGAACTAAATCCAAAGTCTTATGAAAACCCGGATGTCCAGCTAAAACTGAATCATGACAATCTTGTAAAATTTTCTCTCTAAGGTCCTCACTCGGGAGATACAACTTATCCTCAAAATAAGGTAAACCATTTTTAATAGTTCTTTTAACATCCAACTGTGCCCATTCTTTCATCTTCTGAATATTCAGATTTATTTTAATTAACTCCTGCAAATCTTCTTTTTTAGAAGAGTTAGCTGAAACAAAATGTTCTTCAGGAATTACAGGTTCAGGTCTTAACTCCAATTCTTTTTCACAACCAGGAAATTGTCTGGATAAAGCATCCGCTTTACCATTTAATTTCCCAGGTCTGTATGTCACTACAAAGTCAAAATCCGCAAAAAATAATGACCAACGTAACTGTCTGGGAGTAAGAGTCTTAGCTGACTTAAGAAAAAGTAAATTTCGGTGATCAGTAAGCACCGTGACAGGATTTCTGGCACCCATCAAAAAATGTCGCCATTCTTGAAATGCAGCTTTTATTGCAAGTAATTCCTTATCCATTATTGAATAGTTACTTTCTGCGGCAGAAAATTTCTTTGAGAAGAATGCTATTGGATGAAGCTGACCAGTTTCTTTATGCCTTTGAGATAAAATAGCTCCAACTGCAAAATTAGAAGCGTCTGCTTCTACAAAGAATGGTTGTGTTGGATCTGGGTGTAAAAGAATAGGACCAGAAATAAATCTATTCTTCAAGGTGTTAAAAGCTTCTTCCGTTTCTTGATTCCAAAGAAAAGGTACACCTTTTTTTTAAAAGTCTAGTGATAGGAGGAATAATGGATGAAAAATCTTTGATAAATCTCCTATAAAAATTAGCAAAACCTAAAAAACTTTGCACTTCCTTGATCTTAGTGGGAGTCGGCCAATCTTTCACTGCTCTGACTTTTTTTTGATCCATTTCCAACCCTTGAGGAGAAATCACGAAACCCAGAAACTCCACCACTTCAGTATGAAATTGACTCTTATCAAGACTAGCAAAAAGATGATGATCGTGTAACTTCTTCAAAACTTGTCTTACATGTTGATAATGTTGCTCCAAATTATGTGAAAAAATCAAAATGTCATCAATATAAACTACGACAAAAAGATCTAGAAATTCTTTCAAAACATCATTAATAAAGAATTGAAAAGCCGCTGGAGCATTACATAATCCGAATGGCATCACAAGGTATTCAAACAAACCAAAACGTGTTTTGAAAGCAGTCTTCCACTCGTCTCCCTCCCTAACCCTAACCAAATGGTAAGCTCCTCTCAAATCCAATTTAGTAAAAATGGTTGCTCCTTGAATTTGGTTTAACATTTCTGGAATCAATGGCAAAGGATAGCGATTCTTAACAGTGACTTTATTCAAAGATCTATAATCAATGCAAGCTCTGAGCTTCCCTTCCTTCTTGGGTACAAAAAACAATGGTGAAGCTGCAGGAGATTGTGAGTGTCTAATAAACCCTTTATTGAGATTTTCCTCAATGTATTCCTTCAAGTAATCATTTTCCTTCTCGGTCAAGGCATACACCCTACTACTAGGTAAGATTGCTCCATCCTCTAAATCAATTTTGCAATCATATGATCGATGTGGCGGTAACTCCCCTGCTTCAACCTCATCAAACACACAAGTAAACTCTTTATAACACTCAGGCAAAAAACCCATCACAGCTCCAATAGAATGTTCTTCAAATCCATTTTGAGCTAAAGCCACCACTCTTCCACTTTCAATACTCTCATCTCTGATCTCATACTTACAATTGAAACAATGTTCCTTACAAATTTCTGATCGAAAATCTAATATTCTTCTTCCCCAGTCAATTGTGGGATTATGATTAGTCAACCAAGGCATTCCCAAAATGATTTGTAGCTGAGGAGCATCAATAAGTTCAAAGACAATATACTCAGAGTGATCTTTAACCAGTGTCATAAACAAAGGAACAGTTTCATGAGTGATGGGTCCCGAGGTTAACTGAGAACCATCTACTGCTCTTACTTGCTCTACTGCTATTTTTTCAACTAATGGAATTTTCATAGACCGAGCCAATCCCCAATCCATAAAATTACCAGTTGCCCCTGAATCAATCATGGCTGGTCCTGATCCTTTTAAAACATCATCCAAGAATAAGGATACGTTAATTGTTACATGAGGTACAGCCGCTTGAAGGGTATTCGCCACCTGTTGAGATCGAGAAACATTGGACTGCCCTCTTTTGGGAGTGTAAGGACAATTCCCTAGAAAATGACCACTACGCCCACAATATAAACACAAGTGATTAGCTCTTCTCCTATCTTTCTCCTCTTTAGATAATGGTCCTCTTATTTTGCCTGACTGTTCACTGACTTTACTCCTTTCTTCCATTCTAGGTTTTTCAAAACGCTGACCCACCTTGACCTCTCCAAAACCCTTTCTACGTTCATTTCTTCTTTCTCCCAATCGAAAATCTATTCGCATAACTAAGTCAATTAAGGCATCACAAGAAGTGGGACGATCAACCATGGTTGATAAAGCGTCTTTAAATTCGTCCCTTAAACCTCTGTAAAATAAGGACGATCTCTTGTCCTCTGGCCACCCTGTTTCCAAAACTAGAGCTCTAAAAGCTGTTACATAACTCACTAAGTCCTTATTTCCTTGTTTTAAATCTAACAGTTCCCCATCTAACTCTTGTGAAATCATTCTTCTTCCAAACATCTTTCGAAACTCTTCTTTAAATAGAACAACATCTTTCAAAATTGGATTCTCTTGAGCAACCAAAAGAACTGCCCAAGATGATGCATCCCCAGTTAAATAAGATAACATAAATGCAACTTTAGCCATGTCAGTTCTAAAACTCTCAGGACGACACAAGAAATGTAACTCACACTGTGTAACAAAAGTTGAAAATGTTTTAACATCTCCACTAAAACGTTCTGGGGACGCTAAAGGAACTGATGTCTGACTCAAAATGTGTCTTCCTACTCTATCTTCATCTCTCCCGTCTGCTCTTTCCAGAACTGGGGGTTGTTGTTCACTGTTCCCTGTGGCTCCCAACTCCGAAGACAATCCTTCCCCAGAATACCCTACTCTCTGGGTTCTAGATTCCCCAATGGATTCTTGAATCCGAGTCATCTTAACTCCCAACTCCTCCACCTTTTTATGTAATTTTGAATTCTCTAAATGAGAAACTCTTAATTCTTCTCTCAGTTCTTGGATTACTTCTCCCAACTGTTCCATGATGAAATCTGTGAGACTCAACAAACCAGGCAGACTATTTTTTGGCCTTTCATCTGTCCGGTCCTGGCGTCTGCGTCTGCAGGAGATGCTGAGCCCCACAGATCTCTCAAGAACGTTTGATCAACAACTGTCTTAAACCCAGTTGAAGAACTAACACTCCCAAGGGAAAAGGGGAAGTGGAGAAAATAACAAACGACAGACGCCTACTTCTGGTGGGCTGCAATCTGTAGAAGGAGACATTAATGTTTATTAAATAATGAAGACATGCATTAAATTAACTCAATCTCTAAATATCAAATAATTTAATATCTAAACCCATACCTGTCCAATCTCCGAAATAACCTTGGAGATTAATTAACTTCTTTTTCACAAAGACCCATTGAGAATTTATCTTGCACAGTCAATGTTCAATTTCAGAAGGGCAATGTGAATTTAAGAATGCATTTTGTTCCTCAACCAAAAATGCTCAAAATAATGAGTTCAAGAATGTGCAATCTTCTTAAATTAAAGAGGAAATCACTTTCGAGTGTTCATTCATTCAATTGCATTTCATCCTTTCTCAAGCACATTGTATTCCTGTTCAGATGTTCCTTTTACTTTAGTAACAAATGCGCAATTAAGAGTTCAGATGGTATTTTAAAACTTTAAACAAGAACAATAAGAATGAATTCAGATCCTGTTCAACCTTTGAAGCACATGCGCAATGCTAATGGAATCCGAAGCTTTGCTTTTGACTTAAGCACTGTAAATGAGTTCAGATGCTGTTTACCTTTTGAGCACATGCGCAATGCTAACGAAAACAACTGCTTTTGCCTTTGACATGCGCACAATAGACCAGTTCAGGCGCTGCCTTATCCTTCAGAAAAATGTGCTATGCTCATGAAATCAATGTGTCTTTACTTTCCACATGCGCACAGTGAATATTTTTAGAAGCCACCTTATATAATGGCGCGCAAGCGTAATTAAAAGCCTTATGAATTCAAGTTAAACAACATCAAAAACTTAGGCTCAGGTATTTTCCTTAAGCAATCTTCATTCACGCAACCGTACTGAAACTGACAGACTTGAAATCAGATCAGATACGAGACACAGCAGTAAAACAAGGACACTTCTCCTTTGCGCATGCGTGAAACAAAAATGAAGGCTCTGAAGCACTGATCTAAGAAAACTGCGCAGTTAAAATTCCAAACGCTTCTTCCTTCAGTACAATGTCAGAAATTCAAAACCGTGTCAATTACACAGAGTCATAAAAGTCAAGCAGATTTTTGAAGTAAAATGAAACGAATCTAAATACCTAAACTAAATAAATACCTAACATGAATAAAGTGATAAAAATAAAGCAACTTTTCTCCAGCTTGAGAAAAAGCGACGCTCCCACCAAATTATCAGCTGAGCTTGTCCCACGTTGACCAGCTTCTCAGGAAACAATATTTATCTTTGTAAACTTCACCAGAATCTCATCAAAAGGCCTTGACGCAGGAACTTAATCAAAACAGGACCTTCCTTCTTGAAGGTGAACAATGAAAGGCAGTTTAGAATTGTATGGAAGGTCAGAGGTTCATGAAACTTCCAATCAGGAACTGGCACTACTGCCACCATGTTGGTTTGGGGAGTTAGCACTCTGATGAACAGAAGTTAAGATCAACAACCCAAAATCAGATTAAAACAATAAATTAATTAAATCTATAATCTAATTTCATTTACAAAGTACCCCTACCTAACCTGGGACCTGACACTAATATCAGCCATACGTTCCGGCAATGGTTTACATCTACTAAAAATTCTTACATCTACATTATTTCTACTGGCAATACTTGTAAACTGGGAACATCACAGTGAATATGCCATCAAAACAGAGCAAACAATAGTGATCATTTTAAACACATATTGGAATCCCCAGGCACTGAGAAATAAGAGCTATCTCTCGATGATTGAAAAAGCCATAGATGAAGCATATATTGAACATCAAGTCAACATGCCGCAAGAAGGGAAGCACACGAAAACCCTTACGAAAACCAAATCCCCCCAAGAAAAGAGGTACACAATGGACAGACCTCATGACATCGAGAAC
Organism: Ambystoma mexicanum; assembly: GCF_040938575.1. Taxonomy (NCBI): domain Eukaryota; kingdom Metazoa; phylum Chordata; class Amphibia; order Caudata; family Ambystomatidae; genus Ambystoma; species Ambystoma mexicanum. The sequence goes on from NC_090941.1 coordinate 923,974,077, forward strand.
ATTTTACAACTTAGACTTGCTGTTCAACCAGACCGACCGTGTGCTGACAAGGGAAAGAGAAGACACACACGCAACAATAGACTACATTTTCGTATCGAGATAAGCCGGTCAAGTGGCACAACGAGTAGAGCGCTCGCTTTGACACCCGTGCAGAGTCTGTTAACGCAGGTTCGAATCCCGGCAGGGCCAAACTCAGCCTTTCATCCTTCCGAGGTCGATAAATGAGCACCACACACCGTGGGTAATAATAAGCAGCGCTCGGATACCTGAGGGTTTGTAGCGCTATATAAAAGCCTAATTATTATTATTATTATTATTATTATTATCTCTTTTTCCTTTAATAACCACTTTTGAGGTCACAAGAACCAACTCAAGCAACCATAATTTACTAACCACTACATGGAAGTCGTTTAAAAGTCTAAAGCCAAAAATGTCGTCCGAGATTGAAAACAACAACCAGGGAAAGTGACAAAAATTTACATCACAAAACATCAAAAAATCAATCATGAAGTACCAACCCACAATAGAAACTGAGGATATGGGCCGGTCAAAACAATCAGTAGATTACCGACCCTTGCTAACAGCAAATCAGATCAAAGGCAAGAAATTGGGGCAGTCATCAAAACCCAAAACCCACAAGTACGATAAAATCTTGCTGGAAAAAAGACGCGATTTGAGAAAAGCAAAAAGATTGGCTAGACGTCAAAACAACCAAATCAACAGGGAAGAGGTGACACAAGCAATAAAAGTCATTGGCTAAAAGTTATTGACTGACATTAAATCAGCAGGACTCGGAACAGATGCTGCAGGCGGTGTGTGGCCACAAACCACGCAAATTATGGTCACTTGTGAGATCAAGAGACAAAGGACACTTATGGGTCAACCCAGCGAGAAGAACAAATGGTCTAGGCAGGTCTTACGGAGAAAAGCCAATTTCACAGTGTCCAGTCACGTGACAAAGGCAGGATGGAAGGGTGAAGCTATCACACCTACGCATGGATCTCCGCCATGCCCACACTCCTTGAAAGTTCTCAGTGCACAGAGCATACTCAACGCCAACTACAAAGCAGTAATTGACACATGATCACTGAGGTGATGATTGATTGTGGAATAATGGGTGGGAAGCTGGGGTGCAGACGAGCTTCTCTGCACCTGGATGTTCTTTCTGCATGCTGCTAGACGTAGGTGGAAAAGTATGAGTGGGGTTGATGCCAACCCAATCATAGTGGACCCTGTAATCTAGGGGCTTATAGTGAGTGGAGCCAATGGATGTCGTACTTTTAGCACCATATACAGATATAGTACCTATGTTAAGTTACCTTTCTATAACCAATCACATTGCAAGTTAGGTTTTTAAGATTGCCACATAGAATGACATAGTACGTGCGCAGGTTGTACATCAGCAATGACGAGTTTTTGCTATAAATATTGTCTTTTTTCTAAAAGTAAAGAGAACGAGAAAATCAAGCGATTGCTGATGTTCGTTGTACTCTCATTTTGTGAACTTGTCATTAAATGGACTCACTTTGCCAAAATATTGATTTGTCTTAGTTATGTATGAATCTGCATCCCCATCTATCTCAAGGGTACTGATGCTCATCTTAAAGGGCTGTTTGGAGATCATCTAGTTCAAGCCTCTGAGTATTCAGCCATTTTATTTTAGTGTCTCTGCCATGTTGAAATGAGGTTTTGTTTCTGCTGCATCGAAGGGAGCCCTTGGGCTTCCATGTTCGTGGCTGAGTGGCTAGTCAGAACAAATACCAGCTATTATTCCAAGAGTTAGGCCTCTGTAGCACTTTCTCGTGAAATTATTCCCAAGAGAGTTAAGCACACTAAGCAATCTTAGTTGTTGTCCTTGGCAAAGGTTTTACTTAGAATATAGTTACAAATAATGTTTAGATTATATAAAAAAAAGTATTCTAATTTTGTGTTTTTTGTCTTTACATACTACTGTCTGATGTGGGTGGGTGAGTTCTGAGCCTTTCGGTCCTACAAGACGGACAGACTCTCCCGGCCGTTATTTATTATATACAATAAAGTTGTGTTTTCTACAAATCGGGCCATCAACCTCATTGTTTGGAATTTCTTGATGGTCTAAAATAGATTCTCCAGTAAATCTGAGGGTAATACAATTGTCCCTGCACTTAAGGTATATCAGTCAAAGTCGTGTGGCATAGCACAGTAAGCTCCAGGAGTGTGTGTTCATAACTTATTCTTAAAGATTGACAAACTGAATCATAATTCATGAGGTATTTTACTTGGTGTCTCCCCTGAAACATCCAGTGGTAAAACCCCAGGTAGCTTCTAATTTTGCAATGTATAAAGATATGTATCAATGAAAACTAGCTGTTTTGTGCTACTTTATCAAGGATTTCCTGTAGTCAAACGGGTTACTGTTTATGGATGCATTTATATCCAAATTGGCAATTCTGATGAACATAAAAGAGCTGTATGCGAGTTCAAAGCAGGGTCAAAGTAACACAATCCAAGCATACAATAACCACATCTCCCAGAAATTGATAATGAACCAACAAGATACATTTACTTTTAAGGCTTTTTTGATCTATAGTTCAAATGCATTTTAGTCTTCAACCTGTTCTTGTATGTGTTTTAAATTATAATGTATGGTAATTAATCTTGTCTGTAATTCAACCGAGATACTATTAGCAGCAGATATAGCAGTTTGAGCACCTAATAGTTATATAAAGTGTCTTTTCAGTAGATACCATTATTTATATTTCTGCAAATGGTGTGAGAGTCCCCAAGGAGGTATTTTTTCCAATTGCAAATGCCTAATCTTGCAAAGTATAGACCTTCTTACATTTGTATTATATTAACACATTATTTTAGAGCTTGCTGGATCATAGAAATAAGTGTTTAACCATTCTAAGAAAATTAAATTTTCAATAGTTACAACTGAAAGAGGAATGTTCTCATATTAAACATTTCATATTGATGTAGCTTTTATATGTATTGGTTATTTCTCATAGTCTACATTTTTTGTTTCCATAGTCTTTAATAGATTATGTATTTTAATTTTAATTAACTTTGCCCAAAATAAACTATTATGCCACTAACTTTTGTGAGGGTGTGATGATTGCCTTGCTTCTTTATTCCTTCATATGGAATGGGATGAGGAACATGAATGCATAGGCAATATTCTATTTTTATGTATTTATTTGTCATAAGTGTGTTAAATCTAAACTTTTCACATAATTGAATCCATTCCATAGTCTTGAATAGATTATGTATTTTAAGTTTAATTAACTTTGCCCAACATAAACTATTATGCCTCTAACTTTTGTGAGGGTGTGATGATTGCCTTGCTTCTTTATTCCTTCATATGGAATGGGACGAGTAACATGAATGCATAGGCAATATTCTATTTTTATGTATTTATTTATTTGTCATTAGTGTGTTAATTCTGAACTTTTCACATAATTGAATCCATTACATTAAAAATAATAAAATATTAGTAAACTATTCTACATTTCATATATACCTAACATCCTATACATCATCAAAGTTATGTCCTATCTTAATATCAATTCATGATTTTAAATAACCACTTTAAAAAAAGTATACCAATTGAGAAAAGTCTGCCACTGTCTCAAGTGAATGCTATCAGTTTTGGTTCAACCTGGTGCCATATCTTTTACAACACAATATTTAGTGAAGTTGTCCTCCCACTTATACATCACTGAAAGAAGTTTTTCTTCTTTATCCACTGAGGGACTTGACAACATTTTCGCAAGTAATAAATATATGTGTTCCATAGAGTGGGACATCCTTTTCTCCCATGTAATTCCCATTCTGGGCCCACAAACTGATAAGGCCTCATTACGAGTAGTCCAGTCAAAATTGCAAATTACCGTAATGTCGAAATAACCGTGTCCATGTTGCACAGCTGCCGGAATCAAAGGTTGATTCGAGTCAACATGCACGCGCATACCGGCATGCCGGTAACGGCTGCATGGCATGCCGGTAAGGGCCTCCAAACCCCTGATAGCAGCATCATCCATGCCGCAGACACGGGCAGCGGCATCCCAGATGCCGGACCAAACTGTACTGTTGACACCGGCAATGTGATCGCGATGGAATGGGAAATGCTCCGGCGGCCATCTGGAAAAAACACTATCTATTGCAATCCCTTGCCTACAGGACCTGGAATTGGAAACTGTGAACCATGCCTGCTAGAGAGGGACTCAATCCACCTGCAAAGGCACACCTCGTCAGCGCAAACCACGGTTTAGCGATGACGAACTAAACATGCTTGCAGACACCCTGTTCCGGCATGCGGATGTGGAGTTCTGCACAGGCCTGCACTGTGCCGCACAAATGCAGAAGAAACACATCTGGGAGGAGGTGGCCCAGAAGGTGTCCACAGTGGGGACAACCCCACACAGTGTAAAGGACTGTTGTAAAAGGTGGGATGATCTGTGGCTGCGTGTCCACAACATACTGTCAGCCAACTGTGCACAGGCCTAGGCAACAGGTGGTGGACCATACTCGCCCATCAAGCTGGCATGGTGGGAGGAAACGTGCAGCTGTATGATTCATATGGAGGCCATCGAAGAGGTCGGGCATGCCGAGACAGGAGTCCTATCATCGGCTGGTGAAGGTGAGTGACCAGTAGCACAATACAAAAGAGAACACACACACAACACCCCAAATACAATGGTGGAGTCCAAATGGCAAGTAGATGACAGAAATTAGATCACCCATCACCTCCCACCTAAAGTCTGCCCTATCAGAAATGCCACATCCCTGTCACGGAAACACACAACCAACCCCACTGACACAAACCACATGAGTCCCCAATTGCAAACACAAGCACCATCTGCATGTAGACACACACATACATCACCGTAGAGATGCAGGCCTCACCACTGTGACATCTCATTGCATGATGCAGACATGTCCCCTACCGAGTGCACAGCAGAGCCCCAACCACACAGCACATGGCACGCAGACCCTGAGGCATGCCTACCTCACGCAATCCATGACACACCCGTAGGCCACCCAACAGACAGCATGGACAACATGGCTGCACTAGAAGGATGCACAAGCACTGCACCCCACCCCCAACTCCTGTAAGCACCATGACCGCCCCTCCAACATGCACATGGCAATGCAGAGGACCCAAAATGTACAGACATCAATGTCTTTAGGATGTACCTTCACCCATGACTCATGCCCTGCCTCTCCATCCCCCACAGGTACAGGATCAGACAGCGATGCCGGGCCCACCACAAAAACCAAGGCAACACCAGCACACAGGTGCAGAGAGGATGATGACTGCACCAGGCCGTCCACGTCAAGGGCTGGCCCGAGGTGAACCACCACCCCCAAGCCACAGCAGCCCGGCAAACAGGTCCCACAGGCCAGAGGGCCTGAGGAGCAGCCAGCTCCGACACCTGGTAATGTGCCCCAGCCAGGGAATGTTGGTGCCAACATGGCACACATGCCACAAGGCACACCAGCCGCAAAGGCCACGGACAAGACAACACCTGCCCCACTGCAGCCACCTCATGTGGACGAGGAGGGCTCACCAGCGGGCAGAGATGCTGAGGGGCCGCAGTCAGTGGCCACAAGTGACCTAGGGAGGTGGCCCAATCTGCCCTACAAAGCGCAGAGGAGGACGGCCAACTGGACGAGGCTGACACAGCAGGCCATTTCATGTCAGAGGACATTGAGCAAACACCATCCCTGCTATACACACCACAGCACTCCCTGGGACATGGGTCTGGTGGTCGCAGCTCCAGGGAGGAGATGCCTGGAGATGTACTCAGCCCTCAAAGGAGTCCCACTCCACCTCCCGTGCAACCACCAGCTGGAAACAACATATGGGACATAGAGGGCCACATGACCCACATGGAGGAGCGCCAGCAGACCATGCACGAAATGGTGCCACAATACCTCGCAAAAAGGGAGGCCACATGCCAGGCCCACCGTGACAAAAACCAGGCACTCACCCGTGCTATGTACTACATGGCGAGACGGGTGCACAAGGACATGGAATCTGTGATGCAGGTGCTCATTCAGTTTCCTGCCACCATGGCCCAATGTCATGCTGCACCGGCCGAGCCACATCCCCCACCATCGGTGAGCACTGCCCCAGCAAACTAGACTCAGATGAGCAACAGCCTCCATCCAAAAGGGGCCGTCAGTAGCCGGACATACATGCACGAGGGAGTCTGGTTGGACTTGCATTGGGTGCAGGGGTGTGGGTGTGTGGGGGAGTTGAGGGATGGGGGTGGTGGGTGGGAATTGGGTGTGGGTGTGTGGGGGAGTTGAGGGATTGGGTGGAGGGTGGGGAGTTGAAGGATGGGGGTGGTGGGTGGGGGCATGGGTGTGTGGGGGAGTTGAGGGATGGGGTGGAGGGTGTGGGTGTGTGGGGGAGTTGAGGGATGGGGTGGAGGTGTGGGTGTGTGAGGGAGTTGAGGGATGGGGTGGTGGGTTGGAGGCGTGAGTGTGTGGGGGAGTTGAGGGATGGAGGATGGGGGCGTGGGTGTGTGGGGGAGTTGAAGGATGGCGGTGGTGGGCAGGGGTCACATTGTAGAACAACAAAGGGGTTTGGTGCACATTTATACCTGTTTTTTGCACATAGTTCACATTTCCTTAATACAACTGGTCTGCACATAAAGAACACATGAGTTGACATTGATCATTGAGTGTGTGTCAATTTATTTGGCAACAGTGCCCAGTATTCAACAATCAAAGTGCCATGTGCTATCCAGTACATTGGAAATATTGTTCAATCAAAGATTGGCATACAGCACGTCATTCAGGCACATTCTGCTGTGGCTGATATGCAGCATCTTCCCCATCATCCTCCTCATCTTCTGGTGGATTTTCGTCCATGTCAGGTGGCAGGGGTACATTGCGCTGGATGCACATGTTGTGCAGCATGGCACATACCAATATTATCTTCCCCACCTTTTAAGGGCCGCATATGAGTGCCCCACCAGACCTGCTGAGGCAGCAAAACCATGCCTTCACCAGCCCAAAGGTCTGCTCAATCATCACACGAGTGTGTGCATGCGCACAATTGTAGTCCTCTTTGTGCCTGGTGACTGGATGCCTGCCAGGGGTAAGGAGCCACGGCTTCAGGTGATACCCAGTATCACCTGTATGGGAGCAATTGAAAATTTTATTCTGAGGTTTTTTGGCATTCATTGGTACAGTGGTTGTACATTGTTCATGGTCAGATGCAAGAGATTTTCACTGCCAGCCATTGACATCTCATTAGAGCAACACTCAGGTCGATGTACTAGATGTTGCTCCAAGGTAGGAGAGCATGGGTAACGTACAGGTCGTAAGGACCTTGACACCCAATACAGCACTCACACAGATGATGTCAGTGGGCCCATGATATGCTCACATGTGATGGCTTTGTTGCAGCGGTAAATCCAGTATGCATGTAGGGCACTGGATGATGGATTTCCCTGATGTGCAACATGATACACATTGTTTTGCCAATCATGCTTCCATATACATGATGACGCCATGTACATGTCCGTCAACGCCTTTGCCCATGTGACCATGGCACAATGGAAATGGTGGTATGGTCTGCCAGTGTAGGGAGGAAATACTGTGATGGCGCTGGGTGTCAACTGGCATGGTGGAAGTGAGGTTCTGTGTATTGGTCTTGCAGCAGTCGCACATGTGTCAGTGGTGTTCAACACTTGCTGAAACTGATTTTGTACATCCATGTCCCATTGGTTTTTTGGTTGTCCCTTCAGGTGCTGTGTATGGCATGGTGGTGTGCAGTGTACTTGTCGGGAAGGGGCAGTGACAGGGGATTCCCTGAAAGGCAGTTTGATTTGGCTCAGTCATGTCTGCATGACCTGCGCTGAACTTTGCTGTGCTCATGTGAATTATGCATTGTAACTGCAGGTTGGCGCATTGTGATACCTGTGGCTCAGGTCTGATGGTGTACCTTGTACATGTGCAGGGGTGGGTGCTGTGTTCCTAGCTACCATTTACACATGGCTGTGCGGTCATGGCACGTCTGCATCCATTGTCAGTCTCACGCATCCCATCATGATGAGTGGGTCACAGTGTTTGGCACCCAGGACGGTGCCCCCCCCAACAACAACCCCCATGGCCCAGCCAGCAGACAGATTACTTATGCTTGTGTTTCCCCCAACAACAACCCCATGGCCCAGCCAGCAGACAGGTTACGTATGCGTCTGTTCTCCCCCAACGACAACCCCCATGGCCCTGTGGTTGGACATTCAGGCAGTGGTAGAGCTTCCGGTTGTGGTACACTGCCTCAACGTCATGCCGGACTACCAGCTCCATATGGGTGAAGTCAATGGCACCAATGATGTTTGGCATGCCTGCCAGTGCATAGAATGCAATTTTGGTGGCATTCACCTCCTCCGCAGTCCGTGGTAGCGATATGTGGTGCCTTGCATGTTTCAGGAGTGCATCCAGCACCTGGTTGAGCACACGGGAGAAACATGGTTGTGAGATGCCATGCAGCTGCCCCACTGTGTAATGGTAGGTGCCTGTTGCAAGGAAGTGGAGCACAGACACTACCTTCAGCAGAGGGGGGATGGCGGTACGGATGTTCATCAGGCTGACCAGGTCATTGTGAATGAGATCCACAATTATGCGTATTGTGTCCCAGTCCAGGCGGTATAGGGTGTGGATCTGTGCAGGAGTTAAGTCAAATGGACTGGCCTTTATGCAAGGGATTGGTGGCTGCCTGCGGGGTACCATTACCTGCACTGGTGGTATGCGCTGGCCCAGTCTCACCCTCCTTCTCTTCCTGCGCCTCCTCTGGATCCCCTGGTTTAGTGCCTGCTGGAGTAGCAGCAGTGCAGGCATGTCCTCCAGCCCCTGAATGGCAACTGCTAGTGGTATCATTTTGGACTTGGAAGGGGTGTGGTGTGTGGGTGTGCTCCTTTTGTGCTGTGCCTGACTCCATTGCCTCCACCTTTGCTGATTGTGTGCACCTGTGGCAGGTTGGTACTCATCAGATTGCTGTTTACGCTTGTCCTGGAATGCTGGTATTGCCGGCAACATGGTGACCGTTCACACCGGCATCTGGATCCCAGTAGGTGCATGTCCGTGCAGTTCGTAATGATCTCCTCCTTACGGCATGCCAGTGTTGCTGGCATGGGTGCTGCGTGCCTGCCGCCATACCGGGTGCATGCTACCCGGTCACTGCAGGGCCCTGCAGTTGACGGTAACACCAGCATTGCAGGTTGGAATGCACCAGTACAAAGCTCCTGAGTAGCAAAGAGGTTGCTACCACTAGATGTTTATGTGGACGCATGCAGCACCACGTGCTGCTTGAGTATTCTGTCAGAGTTTGCAATTTTGTGATTTGTGCATGAATCCTGTTCTAGCCCCAGAGTCTTACCTTTTCAGTGAATATTTTGCTGAGCATAGAATAGTCCAACTCCCAATCAGGTTTCCAGTCAATGTCATTAAACACCTTTATGGTTATTTATTTTTTAAATTCACTCATTGGCTACCCCACTGTCCACACTGTTTGTGCCCAATAATTTTGAAAAGGGGGCAGCATGGGCCATTTATGGCTTTATTACATACTTTACCACGACTTAAGAATAATGCTCCAGCCAGGGACATGATCCCGAACTCCAATATAATGGTCTCTATCGAAACACTTTGTGTGAGTTCCAATACTATACACCATATCTTGCCCTCTAAACCCTTTAGCCACTTAAAATCAGTGACATATGTGGCTTCAAGGGCATATAGTATTGAGGGGGACCAAAGATTGTTTATAGGCTAAAATAACTCACTTTGGGCTGTATCCAGAAGTACGTTCAGTAAACATTGTTATCATTATCATTAGTAAAGTGGCCTTTCTCCATTCACAAGCAATCAAGTTTGTATTATTATTTGTTGAATTACAAATATCATACCCCTAGAAAATTGGAAACTTACTCAATCTGTCCATCCAGCAAATACAGTGGGTGGCGATCTCGTCTGCCCACATCAAAATACATGAGCTTAGTCTTGTCTACAGTCAGCTTATCCCATTCTCTTTGGCATAAAGATATGGGCATCATTCCGAGTTTGGAAGCAGCCATGGTGCTTTTAGCACAATGGCTGCCTCCAAACCCGCGTCCAGGTCCAGTCTGGCTGAATGGGGACTTACCGGGTCATTCCGACCTTTGAGGACGCGGTAAGTCCCCATTCAGTAACCATTCCCCATTCCCATTTGAGCCCCCAATAGGGCTCAATGGGAATGGGGAAGGCACTAATAATGGGCCCGCAAATAGCGAGCCCCTTATTAGCGCCTTGGTCCCTTAGCGGGACCCGCAAAGGACGTGTGGTCAGACCACACATCCTTTGCGGGTCCCGGTAAGGGAACTCGGAATTGGGCGGTAAGGGTTTAACGGCACCGGCATCCTTACCGGTGCCCGTAAACCCTTACCGCCTAACTCGGAATGAGGCCCATAGTTCTGTTGCAGATTTTTATAAACCTATATACGTGCAATCTAAAAGCTCTACGTCATCAGCGTAGGACAGCCCCTTATATGTGTCTGTCCAATGTTTGGAGGTATGCTTTTTATTTCTGCCAACTATTTGTGAGGTGAGCCAGGTACAGGTTGAACAGCATCGGTGCCTGCACACAGCCCTGGTTAAGGCCAACAGAAGTGGGTATATGCATTGTACAGGTACCCTTGCTGCTCAACCTGACCTGTACGCTAATATTTTCATGTGATTGTATGATAGGTCCAAGCTACCCTCTATCCAGGTTCCAGCTCTGTAATTTAGACCACAAAAGGTTTCTGTCGACTTAATCTAAGACTGTTTTGAATTGTACATATTGGGCCTCATTACGACCCAGGCGGACTTCGCGGTGCTAAATGCACCGCGAAGCATGGCGGAAAGCCGCCGATAGCGCCATGGGGGTTGGCGGATTTACCGCCCCATTCCGACCTCGGCGGAGCGGTAAATCCCCAATCCCCATTCTGCCCTTCCCCATTCCCATTTTCGCCCCATAGGGTATAATGGGAGTGGGGAAGGAGTTAATTACGCCACCGTAAAATACGGTGGCGTAATTAACAACGAGGTCCCGTAGCGCCATGGTTTTCTCCGGCTGGTAAAACCAGGCGGAGAAAACCTCCATGGCGCTACGGGAACTCGTAGTATGGCGGAGAGGTACGCCATGCACTACGCTGGCGTAATACCCTCTCCGCCAGGGTCCTAATGAGGCCCATTGAATGTAAAGGGGAGATACTATTCCTTTGGCCTCAAGGATTTGTGTGTAAAGTGTAAGGATGTTGTGTGTCATGGCCAAATCAACTTGAAATCCTGTTTGAAATGTGCTTAATATAATAGTTACTTCCAGCCATCATTGTATTTCCCTTAAAGTAAATGAGGCATAGAACTTTCTTTACACCTTTTTCTATTTATGTATGCTAATACCCATTATTCTTTGATGTATTTGTCACTATCCCATTCTCCTTGGCCCTTCCAGCATCCTAGATAAATGAGTTATCATGTTGCCCTGCCTTAAGTTTTTATAGCTAATGATTTATAGAAGTGTCGCCATTTTAATACACTGCTTATGATGGAGAGATATGTTGTTTGATAACGAATGACAGTTAGATTATGCAACATCTAGGGATGAAACGTGGGACTACCATGAAATAGTTAAGGACTTTCACAATTCATTGGAAATAAGAGGTTGATGTCATTCGTTATGAGGAATTATCTTAAGTATAATATGTTTGTAGTTGTACAAAAAGCAATCCAAAAACACTAAAAACGAATGTATCACACATTCATGTAAAGGAGACTTTTTGCAAAAGTTTCAGTAGTGCGTTGGGGTGTTATTTAAGGAATTTGACCCGAGCGACGGTGGGCATTACCGACTCAGGAAATGCCCCTGGGCCCATAGTTATAGGCCTGAGTGAAGCGAGGGCCTTAACGAAGGCCCCGGGGCATTACCTGAGTTGGTAATGCCCCCACCACTCGGGTCATATTGCTTTTAGTAACCCGGCCTGCAAGATTTGCGTGACCGGGGCACTAAAAGCATTTTTTTCTGTTTCGGGACACAAAAAAACAAACAAGAAAATGCCCACCGGGAAAGGGAAAATGGAGTCCGTTTTTCCTCTCAATGGCGGCCATCGGGAGCGGACGCGCTGGGAACAGAAGTGTTTCCAGCGCGTCCGCTCTGGAAAAAAAAGAGGAGAATAATAAGGTAAGTGGGATTGGGAGGGCAGAAGGGAGGGAGAGAGGGGAAGGAAAAAAAAACTTACCAGCGTCCACGGCGGGGGACGATGGATGCCTCCAACCGTGTGGATGGCTCCGCTCTGAGTCTCCATATGGCTGGAAGCTCCATCATCCCCCACCGGGGACAAAGGAGCAAGAAGGTAAGTGGGGTGGGGAGGGAGGAAAATTAAAATCCTTACCAGAGTCCCTGGCGGGGGGCAAAGGCAGCTTCTCAGTCGTGGTGAGGCTCAGAGCGTGATGGCCCCGCGTTGAGCCTCCTCATTGGCTGAGGGGCTGCCACCTCCCCCACCCCATGGACAAGAAGGCTGGAATCCCAGGCTGGTAACGACCCGGCGAGAGCCAATCAGAATGCGTGTTGCATTCTGCTTGACTTTCGGCAGGTACTAAGTGGGAATAATAGGTTTCATTTAGTATGTTTCAAGGCATATTTGAGCGATGCAGTTATTCAAACCTGGATTGGATTAAAAGGTAGTTTTGCAGGTCGATAAAGGGTTCTCCATTTAGGAATATTATAGGTTTGCGATGCATTAAAAAAACAGAAATACCACTAATAATTATCAAAACGAAATAGGGATTAAATACAATTTGAAAATTCAATTCTATTTTTCAACATGCATTTTTAAGAAATACTTTTACAAATGATGGGCCTTAACGGGCACTTAACCAGAGTCATTGGTCAGTACTTAAAATAATGTAAATTACATTTTTCAGGAGGCTTGAGGCTGCTTCACAATGATGTTTGGTAAATAGCTGAAGGGTGTGCTGCGTGTTCTCTTGAATGACAAGGCATGTAGTTAAATTGATCCAATTGGATGGTATTAAACAATAAATAATAACTACACGGTTGAGTTTGGCTTTCCCCAAATACGTTGCAGGGAAATGCAGTGATAAATATGAGATTTGGAAGTGAACTTGACCCAACGCGTTTTAATTATTGGATAGCGAACACCTTTGAAACTAAATGGGCGTTGATCTGGCCTTGAATAACAAATGTTTGTAATTGCTATACATCAAAGGTAGTCCTTTATAAGACTGGGCGCAACAATCCTTGATGGTGACCAGCAGTTCTCTTACAATCATTTCACAATAGCGGAGCAGTGCCAATCTTTCCGTGACCACAATCAGTGCCAATATCCCCAGTGACAGTTCCGTGCCATTTGCCTCATATCATGCTTGACATATTCCATATCTAAATATCAATGCCTTAATGTCCCCTTCCAATCACTGCATATATTAACTGCAACAATGTTGTATGTATGTATGTATGTATGTATGTATGTATGTATGTGTTGTGTTTATAAACGACAAACCTAGCCATGTAGCAATATGGATATATGTTTAAGGATAGACTGTTAAGGGTACACTTGGAAGGATATGAAGAGAGTGGATCCAGAGGTTTGTATGAAGGTGATAGAGGTTAGGGAGGGAAGGAGCGAGATAGCTTTGATAAGCGTGTTGATGGATCTATAGCTATGTTCACAATGAAGTTATACTTTGAGAGTTTCACCCGATCTCCCCTTCCTAAGTGTGATGCTCAGTCCTCGGGTAAGCCATCTGCATTGTTATCCCATGCCACATTCGGTAATGAGAGAAGATGCAAAGTGTATTGCATCTTAATCTCTCAAGAAGACTCTAAAGATTGCAGGTCATCCCATATACTCATTATATATTTTCCCTTATACATTCCATTGCAAAACTCCAAAGCAGCAAGCAAGTCATTAAACAATTCCTCCCATGTGTTCAGTGCTTTATCCTAAACCAGTGTTTTCTGGGTTCAGAAAGCAGCTCTTGGTTTATTTCATCTGTGTTTCGGTCTCATGTTGCACACCTCCATTTATCAACACCTTAAACCCATTATATTTCGATATGATGGAGAGAAAATGGACCTGATTTACATAAGAGGGTTCAATGGTGCAATTATATTTAAAAAAAAATAGTTTTGTAAATCAGGCCCTATATATTCCAACTAAAGAACCAGCACGGATAAAACCATAGTACATAGTAGCCTAATAGCCAAAACATACAGCACCACTTCAATGCATTGCTGGTCGCTCTGCATAAGGCACTTCAGCACACATTTCCGGTTTCCGCAATATCTCTGTGAGCAGTTTCTGCAATGCAACAGAAATGCAGATCTGTGTATAGTATCCGCATTTCTTCTTTAATGCACACACCCGTACAGTATCCCCCAAGTATTCCGAACTGATCTGCATATTTATTCCTGTGCCCATAAAATTGCATTATTGATTATAGGTTGCCCAGCCTTTGTAATGATGCATTAATGCACATTTTCTGGGTTTTCATATAGCGTGTGTAATGAACATATTTGGCCGTTGTGCACAAAGCTACAGTAATGACCACATGTGGCCTAATGTCCACAATGAAGCATTGCTTTGCATGTGTTTGTTTCCCTTTATCCTCATTGTTGGAGTATTGTTTACATGTTGTCACTGTTAACTACCACCCAGAAACATTTATATATATATGCATATTTCTTTACAAGATTGCAGGGATATGCAAATTATCAATTTGTACAATATCCCAATTTTTAAAAAAAGTATTGTTAGATCCACGAGAGTTGAAGATATTGAGGCCTCATGCCCAAGAAGGTGTTGTGGACAATGCAGAGGGTTTTGAACTTGATCCTCGCAGCCACTGCTAGCCAGTGCAGAGATTTCAGTCCTGGAGACCAAGTATTACTGGGTATGTGCAGCTTTAATGATGTCCAGCTTGATCTCTTCCTTGTGTGATGATATCACCATTTGGAGGCACTGAATATGTTCACATATAGGCCCCAAGGTTAGAGGACTACAATCCACACTCTCCACGGGAATCGAGACAGTCTTTTGGAATGAGTAATACCATGCATGTGCACCCATTTGTCATCTATGAAGTTTCCAGCCACTCCACTATCTATGAGAGCCAATACGTCTGTGATCACTGTGTTTCCTCCAAGAAAAGGCGACTAAGAGTACCACTGTGAGTGTTTCTGGGATGTCTGTGTTATGAAAGGCCAATTTGATATGTGGGGAACCCTCCAAATCTTCCCAAACCGTGGTTCCCTCTACGGCCGGGGACTGGCGTTTCCCGGCTTTTGAGGGGGAGCCACCAGACATTCGCGAACCAGATGGTTATTAACCCTGCAGTACATAAAATATCCAAATGATCTTCTTTTGTGCACATTCTTCAGGGGACAAAGACCCCCAAGCTACTTCTAGTTGCATTGGTTCCTCTGGCGGAAGGGGTTTCCTTATGCTTTAGAATCTACCCATCTGTGAGGCAGGTTCCGAAAAGACTCGCGCGTCCTATTCTTCCTTCGTTCAGCAATTCTTTCATGTATACGGTAATCGAGTTGCATAACCAATTCGATCATTTCTGAGGGGTTGGGGGATCTCGGTACCCGAGAGAATTCATCTTTCAACTCCTCGTTGAGCACCCTATGGACTAAGGTCACTAAAACGTCATCAGGCCAGGAGGTGTCAGATGCCATTTGTTTGAATCAGGTTATGTAGGTTAGCATGTCTTGGGAGCCCTACTTAAAGTCTAATAGACTTTCCTGAGAGGCCACTGTTATTTCCTGCCTCCCAAACATTGTCTTAAGGCTATTAATAAAGGCAGAATATGAGTCTAAAATTGGGTTATTAGTAATTACTGAGGGCGTTGCCCATGCTAAGGCAGGCCCAGTAAGGTGAGTGATCATGTGTCCTACCCTATCCCTATCTGTAGTGAAAAAAAGTAAACTGCATGGTGCAAGCTTCAATTCATTCTTTTAATTTATGGGGCTTACCATCAAATCTTGTGAATAATAGGGGACTATGTGGAAGCTCTGAGCTTTGCGGTGAACAAATCATCTGCTGTCGCAAAACTGCACTTCTGTGGTAAGTGATTGGACAGAGGCCATCAACTGCTGCATCTGATCCATGATTCAGATTTTAACCAGGCATAGCTAAGTGTAATACTTGATCTACTTACAACAATCAATCGACAATGATATTAAACTGACCTGGATGAGGCACAGCAGATAGTGGTGATGAGAATCCCCCTTGTCACCCTGTCTCCTCCGGTTAGAAAAATAATGACCAGGGAAACCCTCAGGGGAAGAAAACCCTGCGGTTCCTATCTTGCGTGTGCACTGATGGCTTCAGTTGCCCGGAACGTCATAGTTCATATGGTGTTTGTCAGGAATGGTCCCTCTGCAGTGGGTAGTTCTAATACAACAGAGACACAGGTTTTAGTGAAAGAGACAGAGATAATACCTCAAGAGATGTGATAGTTCTCAAAGTTCAGTTACCCTGGGGCTTCTTTAGCAGGGAAAAGAATGATGGCTGTTAAGGAGTTTGTTGGTTCCCGTATGAAAGGCGTAGCGTGATGCAAAGGTGAGAATTTCATGTCCTAGATGAACAAAAGACAGAGGGGATTAATGATAAGGTGTCGGAGCGGAGCGTAGATACAAGGAAGCTACCAGAAGTGCAAGTCTTATACCTGCCCATCTCCAAGGACGGCCGTGAGATAAGAGTGTTCACCAAGTGTCGGTTGCTATGTATGTAAACCTTCGGAAAGGTCGGAGAACAGATGCCGATGTACGACGTAGTGTTGAAATGTTCTGTGCTGGTTTGTAAAGGGTGAAAACTTGTGGGTGATGAGAGAACGTAGTAGGGAGAATCAATGTGAGTACGTTGTTAGTATGCATTGCCTAGGAAACGTCTGAGCAGAGTAATCTACCCCGAAGTGGGACGGCTATGGAAACCGGCCGTGTCAGACAGGAGGATCACGAGGGAAAAGTGCATTTCTATAAGAGAGTGATGCTAGAGAGGTACAGCGCGCACAGAAAAACACAGAATCTCTAGACCCTAGTTCACAAACGTACGGAGCGCATGCCATGGAGAGTATCTATGCGAAGCTTCTCCGTTCGTGCAGCCAACTGAATCCTTGCAGCTTCAGGGGGTAGAGCCCATTGCAGACACGAACCACAGAAGACTGGAGCGCAGCAGAAGCTGTCAGTCGCCATCTTGGGGGTATCTCTAGACAACACTCCTATTCTTCGCTATCGCTGCCACAGAGACCACCAGGCTTACTACTCATGACACCTTCTCACCTATATTGCGCTCTTGTTAGCACTTCACGAAAATCTCAACTGACTGCTCTGTGCAACTGAGCCAGAGCAGAGTGCTTAAATCGTTATCTTGCGCATGGTTGCTATGCAGCTGTCCATGCTATTTTGCACATGTGCCGCATTGAAACACTAGTCTCAATTCCATTCCTCAACCTCGCACGTGCACTTGAGACACAGCCCCTTAGACATGCCTATTGCACGTATATACAAAAGAGACACTAGTCTCTCGAGCATGTCTTCTTTCACACGTTACTGTCTAATGTGACATAAACAAAATTCAGACCCATTGGTTACTCTGAATACATTTGAGCTTTTATTCATCTTCTAGCTGTTTATCATTAGTTGCTGCTTTAATCTAATTCACCTTCTGTCTTTCTTAATTTTGAATCACTCATTATTAAATTCAATATACCTCATTACTATATTATTGTGGCTAATTTCAAAATCTTGCTGCTAAAGCATATCATTCTAAATCATAATTAGACCACGAACAATCGCAACCGCATTTTGAGCACATGCGTCACTAATCTCTCGAGCCTGTCTGCTTGCACTAATTATGGGTTAATAAGTCCCGAGAATCTTTCTAAACCATACCATGCCTTTGGGCTTAATCATCCACATTTCCCATTGGGTGTTAGTTGTTCATGTTTTAACTAATTTGCTATTTGCTAATATGATTGAAGCTTAAGCTTGATTGCTAATGCTGCTTCCAACTTGTTGAAATGGCATAACCGGTTGGTTTTTAACTACAATACTTATTCTTAAAATAAAGTGTACACTCCATTGAAAACCCATTATCAACAAAATAAATCATCAAAAACTGCTTGGAGGGGACATGAATGAAGGAGAAATTGATAAATCATAGATTAGAACACACCAAACGAAAGGAGAGAAAATCTGGACACTTACGCCATCACCAATGTCGGTCGACTGTCTACAAATCCAGCGGCTGTCCCAGGGAGCCCCAGAAGGGTTCCCCTCCTTTCCCAGAGGGAAAAGCTGTAATGCAGCCCAGCCCAGCCAGAGCTCTAGGATTGTCAGGGGTGATGGCCCCAGACTTGGGTGCCTGTATCCCTTGTTGGTCAACCGTCCCCAAGTTGAGCAGCGGTTTTAGGGAGCCCCGACAGGATCACCATCCCTCTCTGGAGGGAAAGCCTGTAACACAGGCCAGCCTTAACTCCAGGGTGGTCAGGGGTGAAGTCCCCGGCCTTTGGGCCTATCTCCCATGTTGGGCGACCATCATCAAGTCCAGCGGAGGTCCCAGTGAGCCCCCGGCAGGGTACACATCCCTTCCCAGAGGGAAAAGCTGTGAGGCATGCCAGCCAGAGCTCTTGGAAGGCCGGGGGTGCTGCCTCTGGGCATGGGCACCTGTCTCCCTTGTTGGTCGACTGTCCCCAAGTTCTGCAGCCGTCCCAGGGAGCCCCAGCAGGGTCCCCATGCCACCTCGTAGAAAGGAGCTGTAACACAGACCAGCCAGTGCTCCGGGACAGCCAATGGTGCTGCTTCCGAGCTTGGGCACCTGTCTCCCTTGTTGGCTGACAATCCCCAAGTTCAGTGGCGGTCCCAGATCCCCGGGCAGGGTCCCCGTCCCTCTCTGGAGGGAACACCTGCGACACAGGTCAGCCAGAATGCCAGGATGGTCAGGGGTGAAGTCCCTAGCCTTTGGCGCCTGTCTTCCATGTTGGGTGACCATCACCAAGTTCAGCGGCAGTCCCAGAGATCACCGAAAGGGTCCCAATCCCTCCCTGGAGGGAAACCTGTAAAGCAGGGCAGCCAGAACTCCAGGATGGTCAGCAGTGATGTCCGCGTCCATTGGTGCCTGTCTCCCATGTTGGACGACCATCCCCAAGTCTAGCGGTGGTCTGAGTGAGCCCTGGCAGGGTCCCCACCCCTTCTCAGAAGGAAAAGCTGTAACATAGGCCAGCCAGAGCTCTGGGATGGCCGGGGGTGCTGCTCCGGGCTAGGGCGTCTATTGCCCTTGTTGGTCTACCATCCCCAAGTTCAGCGGTGGTCCCAGCAAGCCCCGGCAGGGTCCTCAATCCTCCCTGGATGTAACACCTGTAACACAGGCCAGCCAGAACTCCAGGATAGTTGGGTGATGTCCCCGGCCTTTGGTGCTAGTCTCTCATATGGATTGACCGTCCCCAAAACCAGCAATAGTCCCAGTAAACCTCCGGCCGGGTCCCTGTCCCTTCTTGGAGACAAAATCTGCAATTCAGCCCAGCCAGAGCTCTAGCATGGTTGGGGGTGAGGGCCCCACCTTGGGCGCCTGTCTCCCTTGTTGGTTGACTATCCCCAAGTACAGTGGCAGTCCCAGGGAGCCCCGGCAGGGTCCCCATCCCTCCCTGGAGGGGAAACCTGTAACACAGGGCAACCAGAACTCTGAGATGGTTGGGGGTGATGTCCCCAGGCTTTAGCTCCTGGCTCCCATGCTGGGCAACTATCCCCAAGTCTAGCGGCAGTCCCAGTAAATCCCGGGACAGTGCCGATCCCTTCCCAGAGGGAAAAGCTTAATGCAGGCCAGCCAAAGCTCTGGGATGGCCAGGGGTGCTGCCTCTGGGCATGTGCGCCTGTCTCCCTTGTTGGTTGACCATCCCCAAGTTTGCCGTGGTCACAGGGAGCACCGGCATAGTCCCACCCCCCCTGGAGGGAAACCTGTAACGCAGGCCAGCCAGAACTCACTGATGTTTAGGGGTGATGTCCCCAGCCTTTGGCGCCTGTCTCCCTTGTTGGTTGACCGTCGCCAACTTCAGCAGCAGTCCCAAGGAGCCCCGGAAGTGTGCCCATCCCTTCTCAGAGGGAAAAGCTGTAACGCAGGCAAGTCAGTGCTCTGGGACGCCTGGAGTACGGCCTCTGGGCTTTTTCTTTTTGGCCCAGGTAAGCGCACCCACACATGTGAGGTACCGTTTTCGTCTGGACACCAGTGGGAACGTGGGAAGGTAGGACATGTGTTTATTGCCAGCATGTTTCAGTTGTTTCCTGGTGGCAAATGTCAGAAAATGTTGTTTTCAAAGCGCGGTGGTTGGAACTTTGGATGTATGTTTCTTTGTTAGATTCAACACTGACTTGGAGTTCATTCGATGGTGGTACATTATGTGGTGCTGATTTGAATTGTTCAGACTTTTAAAAAGGTTACTATAGGGGGATGGATACTTTGTCAGTGGTGACTTGGAATGTTAAGGGTTAGAATTTGCCTATATGCAAATCCAGGAATATCTTGAAACCAACCACATCATAGGAAACAGACAGTCAGGCTTCCGACCAAGTCACGGGACAGAGTCAGCCCTACTCGACTTAAAAATACAACTTGGCGACATCCTTGGCAAAGGGAAACCTGCACTCCTACTACTACTGGACCTGTCCGCAGCCTTTGACCTTGTTAACCATGATATTCTAGGCATGCACCTAAAAAATGAAGCACATTTCTCCCCTGAAGCTATCGCCTAAGTGGCCTCGTTTCTTCTCAGACATTGTCTCAGCAACTTCCACCATCACCCACTGCGGCGTCCCTCAGGGCTCCTGCACCGCCCCCACACTTTACAACATATTTACCCTCCCACTCTTCATTTGTCCTTGACTGTCGCAACAAAGCGTACACCAACTACGCGGACGACACGCAGGTACTACTCCCACTAACCAGGACCTACGATGAAGATGTGACTGCCCTAACTAAAATTTACACAGCCATCCAAACTTGGATGGCTGCTAACGGCCTCTGCTTAAATGGGGATAAAACCGAGATCCTCATAGTAGGCACCAAAGAAACCCTCAACAAACTCCCACACAATACAAATCTTTCAACATCGACAACTACATCATCACAGTCTCCAAGACTGTCAAAACCCTAGGTGTTCACCTAGATGCCTCTCTATCCATGTCCCGCCAGGTCAACACCATCGCCTCCTCCTCAGCGCTCACCACCAAGGTTATCAACGCAGTCAAACCCTTCCTCTCCACTAAAAACTGCCTATCCATTGCCAGAGCCACTATAGGCACCAAATGAGATTATTGCAATGCCCTCTTCCTAGGCACCTCTATCAACAACATAAAAAAACTCCAAATCACACAAAATAACGCCCTCAGGGCTGCACTTACCATTCCCAATAGGGAACACATCTCCCAAGCCAGGAAAGACGCCCACTGGCTACCGGTAAAAGAACGCATACTTTTCATAGCCATGGCTATCACGCACAGGTGCCTTACATTAGATGCCCCACCCTATCTCTCTGAAAGAATCACCCTCTATACCTCCAATAGACCCATCAGAGCACACCGCGCCAATCAGATCCATGTCCCCACTTTCAAAAGAACCAGAGCAGGAGGGTCTAGCTTCCAACACCTCACTCCCAAAAACTGTAATGACCTGCCAACCTCTCTAAGGAACGAAGAATCTTACACCACCTTTTGCAAAAACCTAAAAAAAATTCTGTTACGATAAATGTTTTTCTCAAACCAACATGCTCAAGTTATGTTTGCAATGTAACCAAAGCTAAGCACTACCATCCCTCAACACTTGTCACTGCACGTACTGCTATCGAATGCTACAACCCACATATGCTATGTTTTATGTTATGATATCTTAAGATCAAGCCTTCTGTAACAGCGCCATGATGCCTCAGGGTAGCCCTGTGCGCTTTATAAATGCAAATAAATAAATAAATAAAATTGTCTGCGTAAGCGTAGGAAGGTTTTGGCGAGATTGTGGAGAGCCAAAGCGGATGTTGTGTTCTTGCAAGAGTCTCATCTGGTGGATGAGGATAATCATCTTCTCCTCAATTTGAGATTTCATAGGCAGTTTTCTAAGAGGGGTCAGCATCCTGTTTAGGAAGGGTTTACAATTCAATGTTGATAAGGTGGTAATGGATGGGGAGTGTCAAATGATTTTTGTCGATATCCAGTGTTGTGGCAGGAAGATCACATTAGGGTGTATATATGGTCCGTGTTTTCCAGGCAAGTGCTTTTTTGAGGATATTTCACGTTTACACAATGAAATGCATGGTGAGATGATTATTTTAGGGGGGGATTTTAATTGCGTTAGGGATTATAAGATTGACCGAACTAGTCAATGTAGGTACACTAATTTGGGTGTTTGTAAGGAATTTGATTTCTTCTTACAGAAGTTTGGTTTAGTGGACATCTGGAGGGAAGTTCATCCTACTTCGAGGGAGTTTACATTTTATTCACCAGTGCATGATACGTTTTCTAGGATAGATTACATTCTGGTGTCTGCGACATTGTTGGATAAAACAATTGCTGTGAACATTAGGGAAAGGGAGATCTCAGACCATGCTCTTATGGATCGACAGGTGGTTATGGATCAGGAGATTCCTTTATTTATTAGATGGCATCTTAAAGTAGGGGTTTTGGATGATAGAGAGGTTTGTGAATACATTCAGACGTTTATGGAAAGGTATTTTGTTGAGAATGATGGGTCGGTGGACTTCAGGTTGGTGTGGGATGGTTTTAAGGCCGTGTTAAGAGGGGAATTTATAAGTCTAATTGCGCACTTAAAGGTTAAGCATGTGGATGAATTGAAATGTATGGAACGTCGATTGTCTGATTTGCAGTGAATATATGCACAGTCGGGTTTGGTTAAGGATAAAGAGGAGATGTTGAAGGCTCAGAAGTTATTGGCTAGCAAGAATGACCTACTGACTGAGATGGGAATTTTTTATACGAGGCAGACATTCTGGGAATGTGGAGATAAGAGTGGAAAGCTACTTGCTAGTAGATTGAAGGGTATGACTGAGAAGCCTTTTGTTCACAGTCTTATTGATGAGCATGGTGATGTGGTGATGAAGAATGTTGATATTTGTAACCGTTTTAAGGGTTTTTATGAGACATTAAATTCGGAGGATGTGTTCCCATCTCAGGTGGAATTGGAAGATTTCTTTGTGAATTTGGATCTTCCTAGGTTGTCATTGGAGGAAAGCAGGGATTTAGAAATGGATATTGAGGTGGGTGATAATTTACTGGCTATTAAATCACCGGGAATGGATGGTACTCCTGCGGAATTTTACAGGAAATTTGAGACTTATTTGGCACCTATCTTATGTAGGTTGTTTAACATGTACATGAGGGTGATTTGTGTCAGTCGATGTGTGAAGCAATCATTACCTTAATACCGAAAGAGGGGATAGATCGGAAGGATTGTAGTAATTATCGTCCCATATCTTTATTGAATGTGGTTGTGAAGATATTTGCTAAGATCATGTTACTGTTGTCAGGTAAGGGGTGTTGTGCGATTGCTCGTCAATATGGACCTTGGGTTGATAAAGCACTTGTGATTGCAGTGAAACAGATACTGATGGTGTGGAAGACAAAGAAAAAGCCCAGAGTGGAGAATTGGATTAATGATTTGTTGGTATTGTCAAACTTTGAACGGGTGATGTTTGTGAGGCAAGGGAAGGAAAATAAATATCGAGCTTTGTGGACACCTTTTACAGAATTATATGGTGACTGTATATCTGAGGATTAATTATTCCTATTGATTCCAACTACCTGATACCTATATATGAACATTGGTTGAGGACTCCCCCCTGTTTTGTTTTTGGTCTGTTTTGTGTAGTCTGTGTGTTGTCTTTATGTTTTTGTACTGTTCTGTGTTGAAGTTTTTTATTGGGTTAGTTTGTGATTAGGTGTATTATTTTGAGATAGGTACAAAATTTGTCTTGTTTTATTTGGAATGTTTCAATATTTCTGCAAGTTTCGATCTTCTTTTACTTCCATGCCTATGTAAAATTGTCATGTTTTATACTCTGTTTGAACTTTTGGTGTTGTATATTTTGGTTATTGAAAATCTTGAAAATAAATTAATAAAAAAAGAAAAATAAAATGTTGTTTTTCACTACATTTTGGCCTTTGCCGGGCCTTGTGGGTAATTCATTCTAGGCAGTTGGTGTAAGTCAGACCGCTGATTCCCCCAGTTTGTCTTCTTTTCAGAAATGTATGTGGTTCCCTGTTTTCCTTGGTGGCTGCGACAAACCAATACCATATGAATTTCCTCTTCCTCCGCCCTTTGGTGTACCAGTGGTTTAACTTTTTCCCTTTGTGCCCAGGTAAGTGCAACAACACATGTGAGTTCTCATTGAGCTTTCCTATCTTTCCCTTCCATTCCTTCCAAGCAGGTCCTATTAAAAAAAGGGAAAAATTGCCTACTTCGCACAAAACTGATGGTAACCTTATAACATTATTTGTTTTTGTTTCCACTCAACCTGTTCTTGACAGCTTGGAAAATGGTGAATTCAGAACTGCACCATCATTCAACACAGAGGTCTATCATAAACCAACTGACAGAAACAACCTTCTCCACAGGATGAGTTTTCATCCAACAGCTACAATAAGGAGTTTGCCATATAGCCAATTGCTACGTATTAAAAGAATCACTAATATAGACTCTAAATATACGCAAGAAAAAGAAGAACTATTCCGTAAATTCAAAGCAAGAGGCTTTAAAGAAGATGAACTGAATCTGGCTGTAGAGAAAGCAGATATGCAAGAAAGAACTCATTTACTGGAGACAAAAGTATCCAACAGCAAAGAGAATCCATTGGTGTTCGTTAGCAAATACAGTGTTCAGTCATCTAAAATTAAGAAGTCAATTCTCAAACATTGGCCGATGCTAACTTGCGACGCGAAAATCCAGAATTTGTTTCAAGAAAGACCTGTCTTTGCTAATCAACGGAGCAGCAACCTGAGGGATTTGTTGGTTAACACCAAACCCAAAATAACCAAACAAGTCCTGTCAAAGAAACAAGGGACATTTCCATGTATGTCGTGTAATAATTGTAATAACATCACTAAAGGTGACTCAGTCACACACCCCAGAACTGGACAAATAATAAAAATCAAGGACCATTCTACTTGTTTGTCAGAAGGAGTCATATACTGCATCAAATGCCCTTGTGGCCTATTATACATTGGACAGACCAGCAGAAAGGCACGAGTAAGATGGAACGAACATAAATCAAATGTTAGAACCAACAACCAAC
Source organism: Ambystoma mexicanum (assembly GCF_040938575.1). Classification (NCBI taxonomy): domain Eukaryota; kingdom Metazoa; phylum Chordata; class Amphibia; order Caudata; family Ambystomatidae; genus Ambystoma; species Ambystoma mexicanum. The sequence continues at coordinate 923,999,409 of NC_090941.1, forward strand.
ATTCACCAATTGCTAGACATTTTAATCAAGCTAAGCATCAGATAGCACAAATGCGATTCCAAATTCTCGAAGTAGTATACCTGAAGAACATCAACACAAGTGCCACAAAAAGACTTGAGCAACGTGAAGCATATTGGATCGAGAGACTCGATACGGTATCACCACGTGGTCTTAATGAAGAACTTAATCTATATTGCTTTTTATGAAAGAGTTATCATCCAGTTGATTTTGCCTTGTCTTAACTTTTTTTCTTTTTTTCACAGGAAATACATTTAGTAACTAATTACACTAGCTGTTGTCAAGTCAGATACAAGACCTTTAAACACGCCATAGGGGTAGATAGATAGTGTAGATAGGAGAGTAATATTGATGAGAGACTTTTAAACATGCCATAGGGGTGTGGAGCTAGGAGAGTAATATTGATGAGAGTGGCATAATATTGTAAGTAACTGCAAGTAATGATTGGTTTAGTTTTGATTACTCGTGTAATCCGTCTCTTCTTGGATAGACATACTTGTGTAACATTTGCATTTAACTCATTAGTACTCACATGTTGAAAATCAGGATGAGTTATATGCTTTTTTTATCTGTACCTTTTTTTTGCATTCTGCGTAAATAGGTTTGGTACTGATGGTTTTTTGGATGTTTTGAATATGTCATGCAATGTTTATTATTTGATCTGCACTATTCTGTAATTTTTGTAATTTATTTCCTATTATATCTGTATAACAACTTCCGTGGCTTAATGCACGGTTTAGGTAACCCCATTAGAGTTACTTATCTTGTTTATTACCTTGTCTGATTTTATTTTATTCTGTCATAAGGATTGCAAAAAAAAGTAACTGTTTACTGTAGACTGTGTATGCACCCACGCACATTTTTGACAGTATCATAGTTACTCTAATTATTATCAGCCGTGCTTTACACCTCGTAGTCTAGTTGCCACTGTATATATCAACACAAGAGCACTGTCACGCCATTAGGTAAACATTGCATAATTAGTACTTGCAGATAACGTCCGCGCTCTATTAGTTTATTACTGTTGTTTTACTGCAATTGCAACTTCGCGCTGGTGCTTTCCTTGCTAGTAGCCCAGAGTTTCTAGTTTTTTGTAATTGCTGTTGTATACACATCTTTTTAGCAACAGACAGCATTGACTCGTTGCCATGACTCTGATTAACATCAGCGTAAGATCACGTAACCACGTCACGCGTCTAACAAAAGCGTCTCCATGACAACGCTCGTACTTATTCACTAACAGCTCGCGGCCAGATTAAAACCGCGTCTTACTGTGTCTCTGCTTTCAACTCGACACTACGGGGTAGGTTAATCATTAATGTGTATCTATGCCCATTTTAGTGTGTAAGGCTAGTTAGTAAATACCATTTTGACACTTAGATTTCCTTTGTTCGACAGGCGGGACTCTTTGCGCTCTGTTGGTTTTTCCATGGAGTGTAAGCATACACGTACCTTGCTTACAGCAACGTTACTGGCAGCCCTAATGACTTCCATCACCATCTTGCTATAGTATGAAGATAGCTTTAGCATGTTATGAGGTAAGCTTTCACAGTGTTATATTAGTTTCCTTTAATATAATATTAGGTACGTTTTAGATATCTTACCACTGCATCATCCTACCTGCTTTACAGATGGGATTGTTATAAGTGGATTTACATTGGAATGAAGACCTCTAATAAACAGCACGTGCAACAAGATTAGTAACGCACGCGCCACAATAGTTTTTAATGCAGCAATATATACAAGCAGGTATGTGTTTCTTTACCATTACAATGTAGTAAGCATAAATTGGCATTCTTAAACGGGATGACTATTGTTTGTATGATGATGCAAGATGTTGGGTCGCATTAAAATGATTACACTAGAATGTTTCACAGATACACATCTGGGTACTCTCGGAATTCTCGAGATTGCATATAGAAACTATTAAGTTATTTCCGATATTTCTGAATTTTTGCAAAATTATGGCGTAACTCAACGCTTGATATGCATTGAAATATTATGAGGATAATAGTAACATTATTATGATGAAATAGTGACAAGGACAGATATAAATGCAGATTTTGGTTTTATTTGAGATGGTCATTTGTGGCTAGCAATGAAATTGGTTTATGTAAATACTCGTTATGACTGTTTTTTCTTGTTTTCTCTGTGTATGTTTTTTCCTTGTACTACAGAAATTCGCCCTGATGAAGGACCAAGTATAGGTCCGAAATGCATTGGCACATCATTTCTGCTTCTTCTTAACAAATGAAGTAAAGAATCAATTTACTAAAAGTTTTGTTTTGGATACAATTTTTTCAAGAGCATCTTTGTGCCTTTAGGCACAATTTTCTACAACGTATCTATTTACTTAATATGAATGAATTTAATTTCCTTCAGTAGTCTTCACTACAATTGGCGACCCAAGGTCTGATGGCAATTCTTTCCCATCAGACATTTATGCAACTCTTCGGTACACCCAGTATAGTGTATACTGGTTTACTTGGTGACGCCATTAATCGCCTGTTCTAATTAACTAGCAGCCATACGAATGCAAAAAGAAACTCAGCGGTGCCCGCCCTAACCACTCTTTCTTTGCCGTTCTTCTCCTTACACTAAATACGGGCGGCGGCACGCACTACAAATAATCGTCAAAATGTCATACGAAGAAATTTCTAAAATTACAGATAAACATGCCCAAACTATGGGATTCTCTACAGAAGAAGCAGAAGCTATCCTTAATTTGATCAAGGATTCTAGTACAAGTTCAGTGGAAACAGATCCAACTAAAAAAATCAGACAACTAGAGTATCTCATTAGAAAAGAGATCAATCGTAAACTTCACGCTGTAACATTAACCAAGTATTATAGAGCTCAACGTATTCCTAGAGGATTACGGATGCCTGTACGTCCAACTTTATGCAAGGAAAACAAGGAATTTGTTCGAAAATGGGAAAACATATTGAACAAGTGCTCACTTGATTTAATTCTTTTGACCATACAAGAACTTTCTAATGAACTGAAATCTACCACAACTGACATTGATACTATTAAATCTGAACTAAGTGATTGCTTGAGTAAAGATGAAATGAAAAACATGCTGGAAGACATTGACAAAAAACTAGAACAATACAAATCAGAACTAGAAAGTAAAAAGATCCGCAAATTTAAAAGAGATACCTATGATTACCATAACGACGAGGTTTATACCTGGATGGATAAATATAGACAGTCTGGACAACCTCAACATTCTAGGAACTCCTCTGATCAATCCAGTTCAGACTCAGATATACAATCTCGCCCAAGTACTTCAAGAAGGCCTACTCTCCCTAATGAAGAACAAACTACTGCCACAGAGGATACTGTAAGGAATGACGATCGAGCACCCAGAGAAGAGAGACTGCCTAGTCAGTCTTTTTTAGACAAAAGGAAAGCAAGAAAAGAACCAGGAGGGGCCGCAGGAAAAGAAATCTCACAGAAACCAGAGGCGCGATATCCGAACAGGAGAGTTTAATCATCAATATATCCAAACGCAATTTAAGTAACGTTGAAGAAAAAATCCTTCAAAAAGGACTTAGCTTTGTACCAACTCACAGCACGAGTCTTTTTAACACCAAAGTAGAACTTTTTAAATTTGTTCGGAAATTGAAACTGAGGGCATTTTTTGCTGAGATTGTAATACCCGAAGAACAAACAACCAATAACTATCTTGAACTTAAATCCAAGAGCTCTTTCATACCACCTTTACCACACGGTACAATTGATATTTTTCATGAAGCTGTCCTACGAGATCTGAAGAAAATTTCCTTTCAAACACCTAAATTTCGTAACCTCAATCGTAGGGATCTGTCGGTCATTAGGAATTTGTATGAAGATGAGATGATTACCATCCGACCAGCAGACAAAGGCGGGGCCCTGGTGGTGATGGACTCTGCCGATTACAGAAATGAATGCCAGAGACAATTAAATGACATCAACATCTATAAGTCTCTACCTTGTAATCCAATTAGAGGAATTTCAAATAAGCTTAAAATCATGCTTGAAATGGCAGAAGAGAATGAATGGATAAGTGAAAAGACGAAAGATTTTTTGACTCAGAAATTCCCTCAAACTCCACACCTCTATCTACTTCCAAAAATCCATAAATCTCTTTTGAACCCCCCTGGTCGACCAATCGTGGCTGCCACTAATAGCATTCTCCAACCTCTTGGCATCTATATTGATACGATTCTGCAACCAATCATACAGAAACATCACACCTATATCAAAGATACCACGCATTTTCTGAACAGATTGGCTAACATTCAATTGGAAGAACATGATCTCCTAGTAACCATTGATGTTAACAGCCTATATACCTCGATTCCTCACTGTCTTGGCAAACAAGCAGTGGATTGGCTTCTATTACAAGAAGAAGAAATAGGGGCATGCAAAGAATGGATTATGATGTTGCTTGACTTCATTGCACAAAATGCTTATTTTCAATATGATAAACAATACTATTCACAAATTAGTGGCACGGCCATGGGAGCCACCATGGCTCCAGCATATGCCAACTCATTCATGTTGAAATTTGAAGAGGACCATATTATCAAACATCCAGTCTGGCATCAATATATTAAACATTGGGGCAGATACATTGATGATATCTTCCTAGTGTGGTCTGGTCCACACGCAACTTTAGATTCATTTCTGGGATACATCAACTTGATAGATGAAAGAATCCAATTCACGTATGAAATAGGCCATCCTAGTGTACACTTTCTAGATGTTCTAGTGATTCCAAATGCACCATCATTCAACACAGACGTCTATCATAAACCAACTGACAGAAACAACCTTCTCCACAGGATGAGTTTTCATCCAACAGCTACAATAAGGAGTTTGCCATATAGCCAATTGCTACGTATTAAAAGAATCACTAATATAGACTCTAAATATACGCAAGAAAAAGAAGAACTATTCCGTAAATTCAAAGCAAGAGGCTTTAAAGAAGATGAACTGAATCTGGCTGTAGAGAAAGCAGATATGCAAGAAAGAACTCATTTACTGGAGACAAAAGTATCCAACAGCAAAGAGAATCCATTGGTGTTCGTTAGCAAATACAGTGTTCAGTCATCTAAAATTAAGAAGTCAATTCTCAAACATTGGCCGATGCTAACTTGCGACGCGAAAATCCAGAATTTGTTTCAAGAAAGACCTGTCTTTGCTAATCAACGGAGCAGCAACCTGAGGGATTTGTTGGTTAACACCAAACCCAAAATAACCAAACAAGTCCTGTCAAAGAAACAAGGGACATTTCCATGTATGTCGTGTAATAATTGTAATAACATCACTAAAGGTGACTCAGTCACACACCCCAGAACTGGACAAATAATAAAAATCAAGGACCATTCTACTTGTTTGTCAGAAGGAGTCATATACTGCATCAAATGCCCTTGTGGCCTATTATACATTGGACAGACCAGCAGAAAGGCACGAGTAAGATGGAACGAACATAAATCAAATGTTAGAACCAACAACCAACATTCACCAATTGCTAGACATTTTAATCAAGCTAAGCATCAGATAGCACAAATGCGATTCCAAATTCTCGAAGTAGTATACCTGAAGAACATCAACACAAGTGCCACAAAAAGACTTGAGCAACGTGAAGCATATTGGATCGAGAGACTCGATACGGTATCACCACGTGGTCTTAATGAAGAACTTAATCTATATTGCTTTTTATGAAAGAGTTATCATCCAGTTGATTTTGCCTTGTCTTAACTTTTTTTCTTTTTTTCACAGGAAATACATTTAGTAACTAATTACACTAGCTGTTGTCAAGTCAGATACAAGACCTTTAAACACGCCATAGGGGTAGATAGATAGTGTAGATAGGAGAGTAATATTGATGAGAGACTTTTAAACATGCCATAGGGGTGTGGAGCTAGGAGAGTAATATTGATGAGAGTGGCATAATATTGTAAGTAACTGCAAGTAATGATTGGTTTAGTTTTGATTACTCGTGTAATCCGTCTCTTCTTGGATAGACATACTTGTGTAACATTTGCATTTAACTCATTAGTACTCACATGTTGAAAATCAGGATGAGTTATATGCTTTTTTTATCTGTACCTTTTTTTTGCATTCTGCGTAAATAGGTTTGGTACTGATGGTTTTTTGGATGTTTTGAATATGTCATGCAATGTTTATTATTTGATCTGCACTATTCTGTAATTTTTGTAATTTATTTCCTATTATATCTGTATAACAACTTCCGTGGCTTAATGCACGGTTTAGGTAACCCCATTAGAGTTACTTATCTTGTTTATTACCTTGTCTGATTTTATTTTATTCTGTCATAAGGATTGCAAAAAAAAGTAACTGTTTACTGTAGACTGTGTATGCACCCACGCACATTTTTGACAGTATCATAGTTACTCTAATTATTATCAGCCGTGCTTTACACCTCGTAGTCTAGTTGCCACTGTATATATCAACACAAGAGCACTGTCACGCCATTAGGTAAACATTGCATAATTAGTACTTGCAGATAACGTCCGCGCTCTATTAGTTTATTACTGTTGTTTTACTGCAATTGCAACTTCGCGCTGGTGCTTTCCTTGCTAGTAGCCCAGAGTTTCTAGTTTTTTGTAATTGCTGTTGTATACACATCTTTTTAGCAACAGACAGCATTGACTCGTTGCCATGACTCTGATTAACATCAGCGTAAGATCACGTAACCACGTCACGCGTCTAACAAAAGCGTCTCCATGACAACGCTCGTACTTATTCACTAACAGCTCGCGGCCAGATTAAAACCGCGTCTTACTGTGTCTCTGCTTTCAACTCGACACTACGGGGTAGGTTAATCATTAATGTGTATCTATGCCCATTTTAGTGTGTAAGGCTAGTTAGTAAATACCATTTTGACACTTAGATTTCCTTTGTTCGACAGGCGGGACTCTTTGCGCTCTGTTGGTTTTTCCATGGAGTGTAAGCATACACGTACCTTGCTTACAGCAACGTTACTGGCAGCCCTAATGACTTCCATCACCATCTTGCTATAGTATGAAGATAGCTTTAGCATGTTATGAGGTAAGCTTTCACAGTGTTATATTAGTTTCCTTTAATATAATATTAGGTACGTTTTAGATATCTTACCACTGCATCATCCTACCTGCTTTACAGATGGGATTGTTATAAGTGGATTTACATTGGAATGAAGACCTCTAATAAACAGCACGTGCAACAAGATTAGTAACGCACGCGCCACAATAGTTTTTAATGCAGCAATATATACAAGCAGGTATGTGTTTCTTTACCATTACAATGTAGTAAGCATAAATTGGCATTCTTAAACGGGATGACTATTGTTTGTATGATGATGCAAGATGTTGGGTCGCATTAAAATGATTACACTAGAATGTTTCACAGATACACATCTGGGTACTCTCGGAATTCTCGAGATTGCATATAGAAACTATTAAGTTATTTCCGATATTTCTGAATTTTTGCAAAATTATGGCGTAACTCAACGCTTGATATGCATTGAAATATTATGAGGATAATAGTAACATTATTATGATGAAATAGTGACAAGGACAGATATAAATGCAGATTTTGGTTTTATTTGAGATGGTCATTTGTGGCTAGCAATGAAATTGGTTTATGTAAATACTCGTTATGACTGTTTTTTCTTGTTTTCTCTGTGTATGTTTTTTCCTTGTACTACAGAAATTCGCCCTGATGAAGGACCAAGTATAGGTCCGAAATGCATTGGCACATCATTTCTGCTTCTTCTTAACAAATGAAGTAAAGAATCAATTTACTAAAAGTTTTGTTTTGGATACAATTTTTTCAAGAGCATCTTTGTGCCTTTAGGCACAATTTTCTACAACGTATCTATTTACTTAATATGAATGAATTTAATTTCCTTCAGTAGTCTTCACTACAATTGGCGACCCAAGGTCTGATGGCAATTCTTTCCCATCAGACATTTATGCAACTCTTCGGTACACCCAGTATAGTGTATACTGGTTTACTTGGTGACGCCATTAATCGCCTGTTCTAATTAACTAGCAGCCATACGAATGCAAAAAGAAACTCAGCGGTGCCCGCCCTAACCACTCTTTCTTTGGAATTCAGAACTGCAAACCATTTGTTCCTAGCTCTTACAAAAAAAAAACACAAGCTTCTTTGTACATCATTTTATTGGCATTTTCTGAAAAGAACATAAAATGTGCTCTTTTTTGTTATTTTATCTCACCCCATGTAGCAAACTAGGATTCCGTGGCAGCAAGCATTATGACCGCCTTCATGTGAGAAGAAAAGAGGACAAAAGTGTTACAGGGGATTTAATACTAATTGATTACAGGGTCGAGTAGCTTGAGAGGTTCTCAAGCTCCCGTCTCTGTCCCAGCCCTAGACACTTATTACCAGGTAGCTCGCGCTAGTCATATAAAACATTGGTATGGTACAGTATGTCCTCTCAACAGGGCCATTATTACGCTGCAAAGGCCTACCGCAAAGTTGTTGGGAAAGGAGTGACCCCCATGCAAATAAACTAGTATGATCTATACATCTATGGCCGCACTGCGACACCTGAACACCAAAAACAAACAGTCTGCCCCCATACCGACGGATATTTCTTTCAACATAGTCTGTGTCCTGTGTAGCCCATTTGACCCTGGATTGTGTAGTGACATACCAACATCTCCTAAAAAGGGCTCAGCACTGGGAGGGAAAATCCTCAGCAGTTAAGGGGTTACACGAGTGATTTAATTGCTATCATAAAATGTGTTTATCAGATGTGGAGCTTTTATTAATAAAAGATAAGGAAACTATGGGACTCACTGTTCAGCTTCGACCATAATCAGGTCAACTATTTAGCATTCAGTCGAACACTAAATACACCCTTGTCAAAAAGGCAAATTAACAAGAAGAGGTTAAGGGAAGTGTTTCTTCTATCCAGCAAGTGTGTTGTGCATAGAAGAGATGTGACGCAGACTACTAAACTACCACACTCGATTTCGCAGGCAAACAATTTATAAAATCCATTTGTATAAACGACTCTGTGTTTTTGCCTCTCGCAACACGTCTTGAGAATTTAAACGGAATAAATGCATATGAGAGATCATAATACTGCAACTGAGCAGTGCAATTTCCATTTCACGGGTGTCAAGTGACATGTTTGGAAATTAACCAAAGGCAATCATTAGCAAATGTGTACGTCTCAAATTGATGGAATGCTAAAATGCCCTTCTGGCATGTTTGCTAAAAATATTTTCACCATTAAAATCCTTAAATATCGCTGCGAATTTACAATATGTAAACTTATTAAAAGTTATTATTTGCAGATTCAGCATGACGCGACATACCTTGGATTTCGTATGGGTGATCGCAGCGATATAATTAACTTGTGTGCAGTTCTACATGACTTACATGCTGTAAAATGCATGTTGACAAGGTGCTGGATTTCATATTTAATGGAAATCGATACATTCTGTATATCTTAGCAAGAAATATATTTTCATGCAATTCAAATGTACTCTAAAAATAGTCTCCTTGGTTATTCTTACCATGAAAACATCAAAAGTCATGACAGCCTGACTACCACTGAGATTTGCGCAGCTTGAGTGCTATTATGTTTCATCATTTGTCACCAATGGATTCATTATTTCTGAAATGTTAACATTAACTCCCAGATAATGGATTTTTCTCAGGAAAACTCAACCGGGCTAATTTAAGATGATGGTAAAAGTTAATGCAGGGAATGTAACAAATGTTTGCAGTGAGGATTTTTTTCTGTCCTCAAAGAAGTTATGATTCATCGTCGTGACTTGCCCCAATCCACAGCAGAGAAGGGTGTTAGGTGAAGACAAATCGGCGATCCTTGGTGAAGGCACAACTAGAGAACTGCAACATTCTGTACCGAGGGCTCCCAAAACAAACTTCATCAGCATTCTAAGGAAAATTAATCAGGCTGCTGAAATTACCTGCACCTTCAGGATGAGGATCACGCGAGACCGACCATGAAAGATCACGACTGGCTCCCGAGGGTGCTAAGTATGACGTGAAAGCCACCAGGATACCTTCAAAATGTAGCCACTCACCACCCACGTGCCAGAAACCTCTGAATGACATATGCACACTAGGGGCCAGATTACACAAGCTTTGCAAAGTTTGCATGGTATTAGGACAAGGGCACGGCTTGCCTTATTTTTAAAAACATTTGCAAATATTAGAAAACAATTGCACCATGACAAGTGCATTTTGACATGTTATAAGCAGTAGGACAAAAAAAGATACATTTTGACTGCATTTTTGCACCAGGGCAAGCAAAAATTAATCAAAAATGTATATATGACTTAGTGCTCATACCATGCAAGGCTGCGCTGTCATGGTGCAATGGTTTTCTAACATTTACAAGTGTTTTCAGAAATAGGGCAAACTTTGCCCTAGCGCTAATACCGTGCAATTTTGCACTTGTACTAGTGCAGACTTTCTGTAATCTGGCCCCTAATGAGTCAGCAATCCTTCAAGTGGACTGTATGAGAGAGATCATCCTCGGGAGATCTAGAACCTAGACATTGGAATGTCCTCTATGCAACCCTAAAAACAGAACACAGCTATGCACACTTCAAAAAGCTACTAAAACGGAACTGTTCAAACTCACCTTCCACTGAGGCCTTTCCTCACATGAAATAGTGACTGAGGAATGCAGGATAGTGCACATTCAGTTAAATTCAAACCACCTGCAAATTGCCATCATGCTTTGTAAGGTCTTTGTAAGATGCCATGTGGTGCCCTACAACATATCTAATAATTAATACAACATCCTAGCTATTTACTAGCCGCATTGTTCTGCGGATCACTGTCCTGCAACTTTACTTTTCCTATCATATGTCTTAGATTGATTGTGTGCTGTATGGATCAAGGCTGCCTATAGAAGAATAAATCAGTGTTGCCTGCCATAGCAGAGAAACACGAATAACCCTGATGAATGGAGGTGAAGGCAATGTCATCAAATAATGTCATGATCAATGTCATAGCTCTCATTTATGGGACTTCAGCATTCGTTTGTGTTATTTTAGACAAGCTTTCATCTTTCTGTGCCTAAATATATGAATATGTGATGTAAATTTAAAAAAAAATCATTTATACTCACAGTCTGCAATGCATGCTTGTCCCAGATGCGTGCCACCTCTAAACCACCATCATATTCTGTAACACAGTTTCAAGGGGGCGCCACGAACTGTGCTGTTCTCTTGTCAGGACCTTGTGATTGAGATGCTAATGATAACACTTAAGTCCTCCAAAATATAGCCGGTCACTTCCTTGAGGTGCATTTGTACTGTATCAAATATTTGAAAAGAATAATAACAACCAAAGCTTTTAACTATTTCTGCGATATGTCTGTTGTGAGATCCCTTAGTTCTTCCGGGCAAAGAGTTTTTGTTCATGATCATAAGCGGGAACTGCCAAAAACATGTTCTAAGAGTGCACACATGAAGTACTCACATGTCATGGCAATCTGCTAAACAGTGTAACATTCACATTAGCTAAGGAACAGTTACTGTATACGAAAAGCAATTGGGGACAACAGGAAATGGGCACTGTAGATTAATGCATGTCATCAATGTAGACGTCGTTCAAGTCTTTAATGCTGTTTGCTATTGAAAACTTGGCGTCCTTGACAGATTGGGTGAAGTTGTTAGTTATGGATTGGCTAACACCTGGAGCAAATATCCTGGTAAATTATGTGCTGTACTAACCACTTTATGATTTCTTTAAAGCACAATGAGAGAGATGTGATTAGAAGGTCATGAAACACGGTTAAACACCCTTCGTATAGAGGGGTTCTTCAGCACATGACTGCATAATAGTCATTCTTGCTCGAGACATAGATATATCAGGAGGGAGTTCCAGTGGGAAAAGACTTGGAGATGGAATCATCTACTCCCTTAAAGGAAGTATTTTAGCTGGTTCATATTCAATACGTTGGGGGTAGCTGACAAGGGCTTGGGAGGATAGCTCAGGGCCAACGTGTGACACAGAGCAACACAGGTTCGATCCCTGGGTCCGCGCTTAGAAACCTCTAGGTGTCAAGCGCGTTATGAAATAACCTATCATATCATATCATTGACTGCTGGACTGAGAGAGCTTTGGACAACTCGCATGGTGCCTGGCATGGGTTGCTTGTTGGGAAGGCAAAGGATACTGAAATCATTCTGTTGTTTGACCAGGCACAAATGAACGATTTTAGAGACTGCAATTGCCAGGAATCATCATATAACGCAGTACTAAAAAATATAAATGTATAAACCTATTTTCTGATCAGCACATGCTGAGGTCCAAAATGACATCTTCTGCCTGCAGGGCCCAGTGCCCTGAGCTTGCTTCAGATGTTGCAACACTTGGGGCAGGCATTACAGGATCCCATTTAGTCTGCGCATCTTCTGGTGTGAGCACTGGTATGCAATCGTTTAATTTTTAAATAGTCAGCCATTGGATGGCCAGTTGACTCTTCCCACACATACTCTGATTTCAACAAAGACCTCTTGATCTAATCTGTCTCTTGTATATTCTCTGTGTTGTTCCTTGGCAACAACAGTGATTGGGCCCTCGTAATTGCCCCTGTATTTTCAATTTCTACTTCTTTTCCCTCCTCTTTCACTCTTACAACATCATGTAACTTGGCCTCTCTGCATTCCCTTACCATGCCTGGTTTTCTTTCTTCTGCTAACTTCACTTCTCCTTTCTTATTCTGATTCTTTTTGGAGGTTCTGCTCTTCACCATGCTGTAGCCTTTTAATCTGTTTCTCTCCTTGCTCTGCTCCTGCACTCAATCCTTTATCTCTTCTTCCTATTTTCATAACTCGCTCCGCTGTTAAAATCCTCTAATCTCTACTCCCATCTTCAAGTCTTTCCGCTTTTCTCCATGAGTTCTATCCTGCTTTTGAGTTGTCTCCACTCTCCTATTGTCTTTCACCCTCCTCATTTTGTTGATTTATTTTATTGTTTAAAGCACAGACTTAGCACAACAGCATTGGAGCGTTGTACGTTGTGAGGGTAGCCAGGATTTGGACTGGCATCGTTTAACAGTGGTGCAGTACTGTGAGTTGAGGTTGGTGCATTGATATGTGTGCCCATTGAAATTTGTCCTTGGTCAGATGTGGTTGATAAACCCATGTTTTGAGAGATTTTAAAAAATGGAGAATTGTGGGGGCATTCGGAGCTGACACCGAGGTCGAGTTCCAGAGGGTGACTGAATAACAAGAGAAGTATTGTTTTCGTTTCCTCTCTTTGGAGACGAGTTGTGATTGAAGCTGGTTGGTCAATTTGCTGTGCAAGGAGTGTATGCCACCAGATATGTGGATTCGGGCTGCCAGGTATGCTTGTGTGCTACACCTGACTTCTCTGTAGATGATACATGCAGTATTGAACAGTAGCCTTGCCTGGCCAATGTAGTTCGCGTAGGATGGGGCTGATTCAGAAAATATCTGAACACCCGTAATAAGAAATGCTGCATCATGGTGGACTGCTTTTAGGGGAGCCAAGTGAGTAGTTGGGAGCCCATGTTACGCTCACCTGGTATCCACATGGACACCACCCAGCCGGGTTACTCGCTGGTATGCTTTTCAGCTTTGCCCTGATGCGGTCTGTGCGGAAAGTTCTGCCTGAAAATACAGGAGGACTGTGTTCAAGACTGACCGACTGGGGTAAGTATCCTCCCTCCACCCCCGTATGATTTCAGTCCCTCTGGCACCCACTCCTCACCTTGTGGTAGAATTAGGCGTGCTCTCCATCCTGCCTTCTTTGCAGAGGCGCGTTGTCTGTCTTGGGCGAGTGCGGTCCAGTTACTTCACTGACGCCGGCCCGTATGATATTGTTCAGGTAGGTCTTATTGCTGTTCTGTAGTTTTGTTGCTATCCTGCATGCCTTTCATTGTTTAAAAATGTCTCTTTTTTCTCCCTTAGGTATGTGGAGCTTCAGCACAGAGAACTGGCTTGTTTGAGCCCTGCTGGTAAATGATGGCGCATTAAGAGCGCTATGATGCGATAAGTAAGCGCTATGTGCAGCGCTGCAAAGTCTTGCCGTTGCTAACATGTGCTTTCCTTCCTTGTAGGTTGCGGTGTTCTTCAGCGCAAGTGGAATTTCCGGAGTGGTGCCAGCCGATAGGCGACCAGCCAGGTAAGCCTTTTGAGCAGTTGCCTCTATCTTCCTCTTTCAGGTCGTTCTGTACGGGAGGCGTGCAAATTCCAGGAAGCTGTTCTCAGTAGCTGCAAGTGTTTAAAGATGAAGACTGCAGGTAAGATGCTGCTGCTAATGATGTTCCTTTTGTCTCCTTAGGTTCTGCTTCTCCGAGGTTCGAGGGAATAGCTGGACACGGTGAGCGTCATGTTGCAAGCTGCAAAGTAACGTGAAGTGTATTGCCTTGCTCGGGTGTGGTTTAAATAGCCCCAACAAAATAGTCCAGGTAAAGCAGTCCCTAGGCTACCACACCTAAAACACTAGACTGCATAGCTTGGTTCTTAGGAACCAAGCTATGTGGATGCCTCCATGTTAAAGCAGTTCCCAAGCACATTGTCTTTCATGGTGTATGAGCCTGGCACCATAAGCGCCAGGACTGGCCCCATGAGGGCTTTTGAAGAGGATGCCAGGCTCTAGAGGCTCGGGTCCTGACTTGACCTGACCAATGGGTTTGCCAGAGGGGGTTTTGGGCGAGGGTCGTGACAGCCCATTTAGGAGAGCATTTCCCCCATATATGTGCAAGACCTCAAGTGCCTGCAGTAAGGTCTGGAAGTCCTGCGGTGGGATGAAGGGTTTGAAGTTTTGAAAGGGTGTAGATTTTGAGCCAGGCTGTTTTGCCATTTTTGGTTATGTGTTTCTGGAAGAACAGACTGCTGTCTTAGCATAAAGATTATGCTGAGTCCCAGAGTTGTGGAGAAAATCCTTCTAGGCACATGTCATTGAGCCATTGTTGGACAAGTTGCTTTTTAGCAGGAGGACCGATGAGGACAAATTCAGTCTTGTATGGATTTAGTTGGAGTTATGCAGTCCACATCAAGGACTGGATGATGCTAGATAATTGCAGAATCGAATGAAGTCTTGTACACTATTTACTCACATGGACAACTGAGCATTATCTGCATATTGGTGGATGGGTATATTGGGGTCTTTGAGGAGAGTGCTGTAAGGTTATTTAGCGTGTTACAACACAGAGTACAGCACTACTGCACAGGATCAATGTGTAGCATGTTTTTTTTTTTATGCAGTACCACTGCATGGGTTTGGTGCATTGCTATGATGCAATTGTTTCAAGCTATGTGTTGCCAGTGTAACATGGATATATGAGTGAGGGCAGGTTATTCAGTCAAAAACGATTTTTACATATAAAAAGCAAATAATTTTTTTTCACAGTTAAAAGCACACATTTGTACATTCAAAATGCGCACTATTTTTCACCTGAAATGCCTATGTTGCAAGAGACACATTTGAAAATTAATAAACTAACCTCATTAACAACTAACCTGATCATAAACCACTAATAATAATGTGTTCTTCAGTGCAACATGAATGGAAAATGACAGGCTCTGAAAGTCATTATTTAAATGCACATTCCGTTGTTTCTTTCTTTTTGCTCTGCTGTTCTGTCCACAGTAACTGCAGGAAGCAAAGACCTCGAATAAGCAGGAAATCAGTTTGGTTACAGTTGCAACTGTATAAGCCAAGCCATTGTGTGCAGATGGTGGTTAGGGCATGATAGAATGTTATTGGTTAGGATCCTTTGGTAGGAGGTAACCAGAGTTTTCTTGTTTAATCTCGAGGAAGGAGCTAGGGAGAGACATCTTGACACAGCTCAAAGAAGGACTGGGTTGATAGTTTGGGATGCATGATTCCTAAAGCAGATTCAACTTGGTTGCAGAGACTGGGATTTCCAGTCAACAAGTCCCAGTTTGAGTGACAGCAGATGCTTGTCCTTGCTGGGTGAACCCCTCCAGAAGGCGAACAGCCAAAGAAGTTACATGCTGAATAAGCCCGGTAATTATCTCGCTGAGGTGTGGGGGCTGAGTGTGTATGAAAATATTCAGTCAGTGTAGGAAAGGAGATTCCTGTGCTTTACCCACGTGTTTAATATTGCAAATTGAATTCTGGTTCCACGCCACTCTCTTCTCAGTGTATCACAAATAATGTTGTTACTGTGCTATTTCATTTATTTCTGTAAAGAGTGAGATTGTGTTTAAATGCAACTTTTATAATACACACAAATATCTGAAAGCAGACGGGTAGTATGTTTTATTTTCTCTTTCATTTATGCATTTACCAATACAGTGCTGATGATGTGGGGAGATGTTTAGACAGTGCAATTGTCATTTTTAAAGTAGCTAAAAATAAGCTTTGGCTGCAGCTGTGTGCACAATGTCATTCAGTATGAGCAATTATAACTAACTGTGTGTGTTATAGCCTTTTGCTGAAGGTACATGAGTCAGCAAAAATAGAGACCCGGGACATAGTTCACTACCGTATATAAGTTAGTGAAAAATACCACATGATAGCTCGCTGCCGTAGATAAGACAGCAAGAAATTGCCCATGGTGGCACACTAAAAATGAAAATGTGGTGTTCCTGAAATGCAAGCCTGAGGTCTCTAGTGATTACACGAAAAATCTAAACAAAAATAAGGGGTTCTGGATATTGGGGCCACAAATAAACCAAAGGAATTATGCTCACCACCATACCAACCAACCACGCAAACCAACCACGCATACCAACCGCGCATACCATCTAAATAGGTCTGTGTGCTAAAATAATGCATATCCACTGTGTTATTGTTGTACATGGCCCAATCTGAATGTAGGGAGTGATCGTTACTAAATTATCATTTTTGGCAGTAAGAAAATACCGCCAGGCCCCAAATCTACACAAAATACCCAACAGTGCCTAGAGGCTCTGTCTAAAGGATAGCAATACTTTTTGAGTGGATGGAGCCATGGGGGACTCTGCAGGAGAACTGCAGTCAGTTAGAATACAACAAGTTCATCTGGGCGGCCTGGTTTCTGCCCGAGAGGTAAGAGGTAAATCAATTCAGGACAGTGCCAGAGAATCCCATCCTGTCGGCAAGGAGGGGGAGAAGGGTGCAGTGGTTGACGGTGTAGAATGCAGCCAAGAGGTCAAGGAGGATGAGGAGACATGAGTCTATAATAGTCTTAATGGATATCTAGGAAACAGTAACTATTTGCAGCCCTCCGAAACTCTAGATGTGAATCCATGGTTCAACAAAGAGTATATACTATGTGGCTCAATATTTAGAAAATACATGGAGGAGAATAAAATGGAGAAGAAAAGTAAAGTCCAAGATAGCCATACATATTAATTCCACTAAGGAACTAACACAATATTGAAACCAAAATCTTTTTTGCAAAATAGGTCCTGCCGATTAACAATCACAATATGGGATCTTAGGGGTTGAGGCTAAGGAATATGACTAAAATATGTTCTCATAGATATAAAAAGCAATTGCATGAAATTGTATTGATAATAATTGGTGCAAATAAACTAATTAAACAAATTAACTACCAAATTAAGTACCCCGATTTAAGACAAAAGGGAGCATGAGTCTGACAAAAAACAAAACTGATCAAGGGACATGTATACGTTCTATTGCCAATACAAGCCACTTAAGTATCCAAAACAGATATTTGAGCACCATTCTTCATTGGAGTCTAGAGGATACCTTAAACACAGCATCTTGGGAAGGGGATTATGCCATGCATGATGGGTTTGGCACCATGGTCGAGTTGATTCAGCACATTTATTTCTACCACTATGCCTATGTCGAAAACATTGAGTACCACATTGTGGCTTATAATGATGGACGTATACATCATTGATAAGCAAGTGCCTTGCAACCAGGTATGTCCTTTGGGGGTTTCCATGGGTATCAGTTTCTACCCCTGGTTATAAAACACCCACACTTCCTAGTTCTTTAAATGCCTACAAGCAAATGAAACAAAAAAGTAATTTGCGCATGGTGAGCATTTTTCAGAAATTCTGTTTTACCATGTTACAATTACGAGACTCACTGGGACAATAATCTGATATTCTGGAACAGTACAACGACGCATTAAAAAACAAGAAGATTGATACTGATAGTTCAGATTTCATTACTCAACTATTTATAATCCCACCATGATCCGTGAAGCAGGCAAATTGTATGTATTTGCTTAATTATATTTGATAGAAACACTTATCGAAGTACAATATATTTTATAAAATCAATTGCTAAATGTTGACATTGTTATTCATCTCTACAGTTTCATTGTGTAATGTACACCTTTACAGCAAAGCATGGTTGTGAATAGTCTGTTTTATGGAAATCTGATATTCTGGACCAGTACAACGACGTATTAAAACACAAGAAGATTGAAACTGATAGTTCAGATTTCATTACTCAACTATTTATAATCCCACCATGATCCATGAAGTAGGCAAATTGTATGTATTTGCTTAATTATATTTGATAGAAACACTTATCGAAGTACAATATATTTTGTAAAATCAATTGCTGGATGTTGACATTGTTATTAATTTCACAGTTTCATTGTGTAATTTACACCTTTACAGCAAAGCATGGTTGTGAATAGTGTGTTTTATGGAATACAATTCCAAACAAAAATCCAAATAAATGAGCAGATGAAAACATTTCCAAAACAGACGTTTGTGAAAATAAATAAAATGCACTGAAATGTAAGTTAAAAAAATGTCACAGGCCCATTGAACATGCATGATTTGTTTGGTGAGTAACAAATACATTAAAGTCTTAGGGCCTAATTTTGTGGCCAGGCACCAAAAGAAAAGTAGAACTATACCAGGCATCCAAAATGTGGTGACATGGCCAAAATATATGTCTTTTTCCAGAGCGCTTTGAACCAGCTACAAACTACTCAAACACACATTTCTGACATCATACTGGCTTGGGTCAAATTTGTTAATGCAAGAGTGCAATTTAGTAAGCCAATTGATGTCTGTAGAAAGGCAACCTAGCTGCCACTTACCTCTTCTTTGTAGTTTTAATTGTAGTTAATGGGTGAGGCAGTACCTTCCTGCAGGAGGCCCCCTGTTGGAAACCACTCACCTATTGTGTCCATGATAATTAACTGACAGACCTGCCCTACCATGGGACAGACAGCACTTCATATCTGGATGAATAAAGCATGGCTTTGTTTGCCCTTATTAAATCATGTAGCAGTGGCACAACATTTTGCAGGTACATCAGCAAGAGCCAACATCCTTACCTACCAAGGTGCAAGAAAGACTGCAAATTAGAAATTATAGTGTTATTGGAATGCCCATCTCATCCCTGCCCCTGAAACCTGATTTCTGTCACTGCATGAATGCTGCCCTTTACCTTCCTGCAGCCGTTGCACTGCCTCTAGGCAAAGGTACTGCGCTTTCAAGTTCTCTTCCCACCCCTTCCATCTTTTCTCCTCCTTGTTTTAATGTAGTTTTGTGTTTTTTTTGCATATGCTACCACCCCGCTTTTTGCAGGCTATGGGTGTAGTTTGTGAATCCAGTATGGATTGTATTTCAATTATTTATGTGTGTCACATTTCTCAATTGACCATTCAGCATGTTTACTAGTTGTACATGAATGCTAAGCGCCTTTCCAATTGGAGCAATGGTGTCCATAAACAACGAATCATGAAGTGCGTCCACGAACTGAATCGAGATATCACACATATTGATTATCTTTTTTTGAGCATTTTTAAACATCTGCTACATAGATTAATGCCATATTTCCAAAATCTTGCTTTCAGGACCAGGTTGCCACTCCTTTAAGTTTGGTGTAAACCCACTTCACAGTTCGGCTGTAGGTGTGATAGAAGACATTTAATGTTCAATTTAATCTACATTTTAAACATGTATGGGACCTTCCTATAACTTTGTCCCATCTTTACGGTATTGCAGCTATAATTCCATTAGGATTCTGATTTAGGTATCTATTTCATTTGGAATGTCCATGCATATTTATTTAAAAATGCCAAAATTATAAGCCACCCAAATATTAATCTTCCTATTGGGAAGCCCACATAAGCATCACTAGAGGGTTGTTATTGCTATATATAATGCCATTGCACTAGCACTTGGTATAGTTAAGGTTAAACATGACTGCCTGTAGTGATTGAGGAAAATAACTTTGGTTATTAGCCTTAGAACTCTGCTCTGGAAGAAATCAGTCACACTTGTGTAATCTAATGATGGCTAACAGAGGTGATTTATTAATTGGATTGCAAGTCTAGGAACGCAATGTAGCAACCTTGGCAATGTCACCTAAATAACCTAACCATTCAGGCCCATTATCTATAGACTCTTTTGGTCACCTGACTGCAGAACATTTGCAAAACCCTTCCAGTAGGCCTTTCTTCATGAGTGCCCCGACTTTGCAGGGGCAATAACTATATTCTGTACCCGGGTGTTGTTCATTTCTGTACATGGATGAATATGACACAGTTCCGGTGTGGTGAACTTGTAAGTGGGTGCAGATTTATTCCAGGAAAGTCCTTCTGTGTCTGCTGAATCAGCCGAGAGGCATCCTTCCACCACCCCCAGGACAGCTTCTGGCATCATCCAGCAGTCCATTGTCAACACTGGTTCAGACCAGCTAGATTCGTCGGACATGAGCTCCAGTAACCTCGTAGAGAAATTAGCATAGCTGTCCAACAACACCATGCAAATGCAAATAAATGTCTGCTAAGGAAAGAAAAACATGCATGGCATTATATCATTGAAGTAAGGGTGTTCAAAGCTGAAGTTCATTTGGGGGTTACCAATCGCTTCTGCAAAAGACACTGCTATCACCCTCATTGTCTCCTGGTGCTCAAATTCATATAATTATATGTTTATCAAAGGAATGAACCCAAACCCCCTTCCACACTGCCATATATAAAATATGGAGAAATTCCACAGTAAGCTTTCAAGATAGCCTCCCCTGATGAACAATTTCAGATTGTTTCATGGAGGGCTTCATAGATTTTGAGATATTCACATTTTGAGCCAAATCTATATTTGGTGTATGCACAGAATTAATGTGCATCGTTTATACGCACTGTACATGTAGAACATGGACATTTTGTACTTCCACTGTACCATACATATGAAAACTCACATCAAAGTGAGGACTTTCATATGTATAGGTTGACCTATGGAGCTGAGGTTTGAGAGGTCGGTTTGGAATGGGCCAAGATGGAGTACTTCATCTGGAAACGACTTTTGTCCCTTCCAACAGGCACTCTGTTTCCTGCGGTTAGACATATTTTGGAGATTACACCACTAGAGAGTAAGGACCATTGGAGAAGAATTTTGCTCTTACGATCTATTATGTTCCTGTCGGCTGCAATCCTATTTATCCAATTGAATGAACTTTATAATCCTGGTAACGGTGTGCCTCTTAAGATCTCAGTGAATTCTGAATTGGCCATGCTGAATGAGAGAGCAGTCTCACTTGAAGAACAAGAGTGCAATCTGGCCAGGCGAAAAAAGATATTATTCAAAATCAAAAACAGAAAGAAAACTACTTTCTTATATATTGTTCAAGCACTTCTCTTTGGATAGTAAACCTTTTAACTCTTCCCAGAAATATATGTTAAAACATCCCTTGATATTTCTTAGAAAGTATTGGCTACACATTAAACTAACTTTACTCCAAACCAATGACGTCTCAGGTGGTTGGTCCTTGGACCAACCTAGTGATCCCTTGTGTTGCTGCTGTAGAATCACTGGCGAAACCTTGAAACACCTAATTGTCGAGTGCCTGGCCCTTACTGCTCTACACAAGGGCATTTTAGGTTTGATTTTATCACCTGCCCTTTGATAACTTGGGAAATGCTCTGGTGGAATTTATTAGTCAACCCCAATGATTGTCTGCTAATTAACATAATGAATTTATTAAAGTTGCTTTTGTATTTATATGATATTTATTTGATCTGGGATGGAAAATGACATTTCCCTTGGTTATATTATTACAGCTGACACAGTTGTGACATGAGAGGGTTCCAGATGGTTGTTGAGATCCAGTGTTACTAGCCTCTCCTCAAACCTTGCCTACAATCCAATCACAGAGGTGTGACTTCACTGGTAGGCAAACATTGGATGATCTTTAAAGAGTTCCCCTAGTCTAGTATCTTTCCTTTGAATTTACCAAAGTTTTAAAAAGTCAGTCTGGAAAGGAAAAGCCCATTCTGCAACTCTGTATGCTTTACTTTGAGACAAATACTAGTGGGGCGCTGATCTTTTGGGCAAGGTTCCTAATAACTGTTATGACTGTTTGCCCAGAGTTTGAGTCATAGCTTTGTCCAGTTACTCATGGGAATAGCCTATTACTGAAAATCTCTCAAAGACCTTCTCATTTGCTCGCTACTCTGATCTGCATCGCTCACAAAGCATTTAACTCTGAGCAGTTGGCTAAACAGTAGGCTTTTTAGAGTGGTGGGAGATGGAAGCTTATTCTATGTACGACTTTTTTTTCTGAAAACATTGGTGACAAAGTTCTTTTCAGATGGCAAAATATCTACGTCCAAAAAATGAATGCTGGGACCGCCTATCCATTGAATGTGTTCATCTATCTGGATAATTACCTGACACAAATGATATAGTGTGTTATGTGTGCCACTCCAGATGCCAAAGACATCATCATTATATCTACCCCAAAAAAGGATGTACTGATGCCACAGAGGATGGGATAGAATGTGGTCCATTTCAAATGTATACATGAACCTGTTGGCATAGCTTGGGCCATGCTTACACCCATCGATGTTTCCAAAACTTGCAAATAAAAATGATCTTTATATCTGAAGTAAGCGTTTTCTGATATAAGCATCAGTAGGAGCGTAACAAATTCCTTGGAGGGGCACATTTCTTCCAGTTATAGTAATAAACACTCAGAGTTAGGTATTTGGGTGTACAGACTCTTGATGTCTATGGTGAATACGATATCTGAATCTGCAATGTCAATCTCTTTCAATTTGTTAAGAAAATGTGTGGTGTCTTTGAGGTAGGTCAAGGTGTTTGGAATAATAGGCTGAAGGACAAAATCTATGTACCTGCTTAGTGGTTGTAGAATCCCGCCCACTGCTGAAACTCTTGGTCTCCCTGCTGGTTTAGACAGTTCCTTGTGAATTTTAGGAAGTAAATAAAAATCAGGGGTTCTACAGTACTTGTTTATCCAAACTTTTTCCTCCACTTCTTTGAGGATGCTCTTATGGAACTTACACTTATGATACATGATCTTATGACACAAGCACATACTTACAACACACACTATTCTGACATACACATTTATGCCACACACACACACACACACACACACACACACACACACACACACACACACACACACACACACACTAATGTCACAATTTCTTAAAACACACACTTTAAAAACACATCCTCAGAATCAATATACACATCCTATACAAATTGTACACATACGTATTTGAGATCTATATTTCATATATGTTCACTATATACACTTGTGTATGAGAGCAATACAAATAAAATATCATATCATGTATCAATATACACATGAAATCTCACATCAGAGTCAGCAATGACGATGAAGTCATTTTTTTATATGTCTTTGAAATGTATAGGAGATGCAAAGTGCATACATGAATGAACTATTAAACTCGGATATGCCTCCTAAATATATACAAACTCACATCAAATAGAAACCTCACTTTTATGTGAGGTTTCATAAGTATAGGAGTTGGATAGAAATATACTTTTCATACAACTTTCCACCAAACACGTGTATGCTACTTATACACCATAACATATGCTAGTCTCTTAAACACCTAGCACTCACATGCCACCTTACAACACACATGCTTAAGACATACACTCGTATGATACACACACTTATGACAGACTCATGCCATCCAGTCACCCACTTAAATAACAATTAGAAGACATTCACTACACAAATCTTGTATATGAATTCGACATGTAAGTGTATGAAATTAACATTATGTACACATACATGTATACTGATATATGTATAAAAATATATATTTAAGTCAGGCCTAATTTTGATGTAGGTTTTCATTTTTATAAGGCATATACACAGTTTAAATTGTGTGCATGTATGACATATATAACCATGTGGCTAATAGGCCATACATTCATATGCTGATACTGTAAACATGCATACTGCATACACTTATACAACATACACGTACATGTTGGATGCCATATTCCAGACAAAAACACTCTGAAGTTAGTTACAAAAAAACTTTTTTAAAATAAAGAGTTATGGTAAATATAAAATATATAAAAAATATATAGTTTACAAAGAGTAGATAAAACAAAGGTAACCTACACACACTCACTGGAACCAACCACAAATGTAACCATGAAACCTAGTATAAACACCTGCTTCATAGCACTACAAATCCAACCTCAACACTCAATTCAAGTATGAGTCAGATTACTGTACGTGTATGTGTAAATGTCCAAAATTCACATATAAAGGTACATTGGAAAAGCCACTTTTACGCCCCATGGTCTTATACCACCGGCTTCATGCCACACACTATTACACCTTAGACTGTTACCTTATACAGTAATACATTGATATTTAATGCACCTACAAAAAACACTCATACACTGCACACCGACACTGTAAAAACCAATGAAATGATCTATTAAACTACATACATTATTTTCTCTAACAAAGGTAAAGTCTACAAGCAGTGGGAATATTACAGCTAAAGTACAGACAATCCTTTTTGAACTTCTTTTTGCATTTATTACATGTATTTCCTCCATTCATATTATCGAGGGTGCTTGTATCATTAAAGTCTGTATTTCTCTGTCTTTGTGTACATAGATGGATTTTATAATATTTTTGATAGATCAGTGTGCAATTGGTTTGTTAAATAAAGTATATATTTGTATAGAACATTCTTTGGACATTCTTGTGTTTTGTAACTGTTTACTATTACTGTTTGTGCTGCTAATAGCTCACATTTTCACCTCTTCTGAGTGCATAGCCTTCCCTCTGCCCACACTTCCATAAAAAGGGAAGGAGGTACATCTCTGAACTGTGTCTGTTTTATCTTTATTATTGGCATAACTGTTCGTTTGTAGAGGTATGGGATCTGAGAAGGCAGTTTTGCCACTACTCATCCTTGTACTCCTTCTGAGCAGGAGTAATTCCATTTTAGGGGTTTGCAGTGCCTTCACTGTCTCCTATACCTAACAAAATGCATATGTGGTTGGTTCTCAGTGATTTAGTAGTCTCTTCCACCTATAAAATGCACATTGAGTTCTCAGTGCTTTGAACATGGCCTGTGCCGTGTAAATACACATTGTGGTGGTGTTTCTTCTTTCTTTATTAATGTATTAAAGAGTAAGTTTTAGATTCAAATGGCAATCTCTGTACCCAAGTGATAGTGATCTTGATGTCTTACAGTTGGCCCCAAGGTATTAGCAAAAAAGAGAGAAATGTAAGCTTGTTACAACATGCACCGACCACACACACATACCGCCAGATGCTGTGCAAAATAAAATGCAAAATCTGCACTGAATGCATGGGAATATGTGCATGAGCTCTACGTTTGAGTGATGTCCTGTTGAGCAGATTGTGATTGATCATGAGCAATAGATTAATAAAACCTCATTTAGACGCTATCAATAGTAGTGAAAGGTACATTTTGCTTATAGAAAAGAAATGTGAAGCTGCAATAGAAATAGGACTGAAAATTCTATAATAGAAAAGCAGAACACATTAAGCTGACATTCAAACTGTCATCTCGACGATTGGTCTGTTTTCAAGACTTGCAGTGCTGGAGCTGGACAGCTGACGAGACAATAGTTCAAAGATGAGAATGATTCAGATTGTGCGTTTGACGATTTGGGAAAAGGTGATATAATTTGGCAAACATATGCAATTCTATGCGTATTTTGTTGTGACTGATGTTCAACCATCTATATACGCACTAATTAAAAACAACAAAAAATACAAAGGGGGTCATTACGAGTATGGCGGTAGGGGCTTAACGGCACCGTTAATGATAGCGGTGCCGTTAAGCCCCTACCGCCATATTCCGAGGTCCCTTAGCGGGTCCCAGCAAGAACGGCTGGTCTGACCAGCCGTTCTTTGCGGGACCAGTTAAGGGACCTTGGAGCTAATAACGGGCCCTCAATTTGCGGGCCCGTTATTAGCGCCTTCCCCATTCCCATTGAGCCCTATGGGGGCTCAAATGAGAATGGGAAATGGTTTACTGAATGAGGACTTACCGGGTCCTCCAAGGTTGGAATGACCACCAAAGTATCTGAATGACTTTGGATCCTTTAATATATTCTTACTTTGTTTTCTAGTGTGTCAGAAAAGAGCAAAAATCCTGAATAAGTGGAAATGAATTGTGAAGTTCAACATGCTTGCAAAACCACATAAACTGGATCATAGGCAATCACAAGGATAGCAGGCTGAGCAGCATAACCTATACACCTCAATCTCAACAAGCACATTCTACTTGCTAAGAACATAAGATTCTAAAATAGCTCAAAGTGAATTGCTTTCTAAGTATTATTATTCAAATGATTTGCAAACTATATTTTTGATAGTGTTGTGGCAAATACCACTTCTTCAATTATGAGGCAAAAAGATGGAGTGGCACAAGAGACGAGTATAGAGAACATGAAATGTACCGTCTTCATCAACTGCTCCTTCAGCTAAAATGCTATTTAGTGTATGCCCCTCCGCACCAAAGCAGATCTCAATCTTTGCACCAAATGAAAACTATGGTGAATGCTAAATGTATTATAACCTACCGACTGAATGAGAGGGAACAGCAATATTACTCATAGAGGGCAGTTTGTTTCTCAGGCACAGCAACTGGCCTGGGATAAAAAAAATAAAAAAATAGAAAAACAGAGTAAGAATAGACATTGCATTTTAAATATACCATTGTTAAGCATAGTCTTGTATGTACTTAATTTACAGTGGTCTCCAAGCTGTTAATATCTTTTTGGTGCAGCATTTCAGACACATTGAGTGTAGAACAGATTTTTGGCATTGTCTAATCTAGGGTTGAACTCCCGGCTAGCTTTGGAACCTCTTGCAATTATTATTTCATCAGATCAATGCCCCGGGATAAGGGGTCACATCTTATGCCTATTTGTCTGGTTTGTTCAGTCAATCAGAGACCTCAATGGCGGATTTTTAGAGTTTGTTCAGTCAATAACAAAGTTGCCCAGCTCGCTAACAACTGGGTTAGAGAAAACTGTGAGGGAAGAAGTGCCCAGGGCAGGCTTCCATTCAGAAGGTGTTTGGAGGGTATTTTCACTTCTTTGAGTTTAGTTGTATGGAGTTCTGAAGAATTGCAGGTGCTAAGTATTGATTTGTTGTCTCGTTCATTGGTCTCTGATGTGTTTTGTTGCCTATTTATGAGCCACATTTATTGTTTGCTCAGGTTACTTTTTGCATGTAAAAAAGAATGCCGTTTCCTTTTTCCTTTTATTTCCAGTAATATCATTTAAACAATCCAAACATCTTTTGTGACATTGAGCATATCCCTTTAGAAATTGAGAGGGATGTAGAAAGAGATATCATAGAGACAAATAGAGGAAGCCCTTCAATGGAGAGTCCCAACAATGAACCCGCAGAAGAGGGAAGAGGAAAAAAGTGTGACCTAAGTCCACCCACAAGTGTGGCAACCCTGAGCGCTCTCAACTATGTCCTAAACTCTCTGGTGTCCGTTTTTGAACTACTAAAAGGGGAGGTTCAATCCCAAACAGGAATAGTCTTGGAACTAACCAACGAAGTAGCAAGATGGGAAGCCTCAATGGTTGTCCTCAGCAATGTGATAAATACTACAATAATTTCATCATTAGAAGAAATCAAAAAAGATTCCCTAAGCCACAGAAAAGAAACGGCTCTCCTCCATACCCTCCTGAAGGATCTTGGGAAAGCAGAAGAGTCTGGAAGAGACCAGATGCTGAAGGCTTTGTGGAGCTGGAATGAAAAACCAGTGCAAAAAGAAATAGGAATCCAGGCTGGAATTGAGCAGTTCGAAGAACAGGAAGATACCCCTTTATCAGAGTCAACAATAGAAGAGCTCTTAAAGACAGCCCAATTGATGGAAGAACAAGATCACATTGGAGAGGAGACTAAAGATATGCAAAATGAAGGCAAAGAAGATCCCAAAGATGAATCAATCATAAGTTGGAGGCAAATAATCAAAACTCCAGGAGAAGAAGGAATGCAAAAAAAAAAAAAAAAGAAAAACATGGATCAGGAAAGACTTCCTCGCCTGACAAAAAAGCAAGAAAAGAAGAAACAAAATAACAACAGCCAAAAAAAGGAAAGGGAGAAAAAAGAAAGTATATATGAAATCGGGGAAAAGATGCCACCTCGAAAGGATACAAAATCTCTGAAAGAGGACCCAAAGAAAGGGCAAAATACATCAGAAGACAACTTGGAAAATCAACCACAAAGCCAGAAAGGAAAGAAAAGTACAGTGCAGGATGCCCCGAACATATCAAAAAGAAGGGGCGTAAATGCAGGCTCACAAACTGAGAACCATATTAAGCCAACTGAGGCAGTGGCAACATCCACCAACAAAAAATTGAAACTCGATCCAATCTTTATTAAAGAACTTAAAAAACCAACAGGTGAAACATGGCCCAAAATAAGAATAGCCCCGATATTCGAAAAAAAGAAAGCAATTATGCCGAAACTGCCAAACTTGAACGAACAAGAGCTCTTTACTGAAGTGGTAATGAACCTGGGCCATGGAAAATTTCAAACTATCCCAGAACCTGAAACAAGAGAAACCAGAGAGAAAGAAAACACACCTATAAGACAAAGGGTGGAAGGGGACAGGGAGTGGAGACGCAGTATCGCAGACATCCAAAAAGATTCCCTCACGGGTTTTGAAATTCCTAAACTATGACTAAAGATGGCACCAAAACGAGCAAAGACTAAATCCGTCAGTAGAATGGCGATATTATCCATAATAAAAAAAACAGAGCTCTCTACCTATTTTCTACAGAAGACCTTGAGTAAGTGAAATTCCCAGATTGGGAAAATTTGTTCTTAGTAGAAATAGGACTGAGCTCAACAAAAGACCTCGCAGCAATTCTAAAGGCAAGTAAAGAACTAAAAAAGAAGGGCTCACCATATACACCTCTGATCCTATAATAACCCAACCTCAGACAAGTGATCAAGATTGACAGAAGGAAACGGGCCAGAGGGAAGGCAGGGGTCCCAGGGACGCAAATGGAGAAGGAGAAAAAATACCTGAGAAGGGAACATCAATCCAAGAAAAAAACACTGGCGGCCTTACCGGACATACTCACGCAAGTTCTGAAAAACATGGGTATAGGAATTCAGAACCTTTAGGCAGAAAGAGCTGAATGTGGTTAGCTGGAACACAAGAGGCTCCAGCACATTCAGGGCAAAAGAAGTGAAAAATGATCTACTGGAGAAAATGGACATACTGGCCTTTCAGGAAACATGGCTAGTAAACCCAATAGAAATAGAGGGATTTACAACCTTTTGTCTACCAGCAAGCCAGAAAGCAAAAGGGAGGCCGGCGGGAGGTTTAATAACATGTATTGAAATCCGGCATCCACCAAAATCCGACCCTTTCAGGACAAGCTAGCAGAAGTAATGGGGATGATCAAGACAGAATCGCAAGACTTGGAGATCCTGCTTGTAGGTGATTTTAACGCAGAATGTGTATACCATAAAAGGAGCAAGGGGGCGGAAGGCAAACAAACTCTTTCAAATAAAGGAAAATCCTGGTTAGAATTCACCAAGGCATGGGATTTGAAAATGATGAATAATGTAAACCAAGGAACCTCTTTGCCTTGCATGACATGGCAAAGAGAGAAATCAGCCTCAGTTTTGGACTACATTTTTGTCATTGAGAGACTCTTTACCCGAAAATCACAACTAAAAATAAGAAACAAAGGAGGAAGTGATCATTCGAGATTGGAATTATCAATCATGTATGACTCTGGCTTCACAAACTTAGCTCATAACCAAGAAATATTGGGAATAAAAGGCACAACAAGGAGGGAGAAACCTCAATAAAAAACTACAAAATATGCTGGAACAGACAGCTCAAGAGATAAGCACCCCAGACAAGTTTGTGAACAATCTATGGTCATTTGTCCCCCCAAAAGTGCCATCAAATAGTGGAAAACACATACATCTCCATAGTTTTGATGAAGAAACGAGGCAAACAAAACGAATCCTGAGAAGAATCATCAGAGATCTGAAAAGTGAAAAACTTAACAGTGAAGTATATTCTCAGCAAATGAAAATAATCAGACGAAATTATAAAGCTTGGACAAAGAACCACACATTTATGCTCCACCAAAACGAGGGGGAGGAGATGCTAAAACTAGTCTCATCCTCGTCATCGAGAAGCTTCTGGTCACTGATACGAGAACTAGAATCAAACTCTAGCAGTACACTATGCAATCTGGTCCCAGAGAGAACCTGGGTGGAATACCTTACAAAAAACTTTAGAAAGACATTAAAAGAACAAACCTGCCCGCCCTTAGACAAAGGTTGGGAACTGCAAATTGAGGAGAAGGAAATTGTGGAAATCATATCCAAAGCTTCACTATCAAGAGCAGCAGGGCCAAATAGCCTCACATACCAGGTACTTAGGGAAAACCCGAGGTTGTGGGCTAAGCTGCTGAGAAGGCTCTTTAGGGAGATATTGCAGCAAAAGATCATACCATTCTTCAAAGAGGGTGATAGGGTAAATCCATCAAATTATAGACCCATCGCCCTCCTAGACATTGATAGTAAAATACGTATGAAATTGCTACTGAATGAGCTCTCGACCAGGACAGAACAGGAGGGGGTGCTATCCAGATGCCAAACAGGCTTTAGAAAAGGTTTATCAACGTCCCTGAATGGAGCCCGAATGGAGCCTTACTTAACATCCTTAGTGAAACAACAAAGGCTAAAGGAGCAGCACCCCTATATGGAGCCTGGATAGACCTCTCCAAGGCCTTTGATCAGATCAACAGAACCAGACTATGGCATAAACTCAGAATAAAGGGAATACCCGAGTCGTTGCTATCAATGTTAATGGAACTGCACAAGGGAACAAGCGTAACAGTACGTTTAGATAACAACGGCCACTTCTCTGATGCAGGTCCAGTAGAAAGAGGGGTACGACAGGGCTGCTTGGGGGCACCCACTTTCTTTAACCTGTTCCTAGCAGATATAGGAGATAATTTGATCTTGTCCGCATTGGCAAGCCCAGTCATAAATGGCAGAAAAATATTCTGGCTGGCCTATGCGGACGACATCATTCTGCTGGATAGAACAGCCATTGGATTGCAAAGACTGTTGGATGGTTTGGGTAAATATGCCGAGGAGAACGGGCTGGAAATAAATCCTAAAAAATGAAAGATACTAGTATTTAAACATCCGGGGAAAAAGACGCCATATAAGCATTGGACCCTGCATGGGCAAAGAATTCCCCAAAATGAAAATCTTAAATACTCAGGATATATGATTTATGCAAGCCCAGTCAACCTCAAAGCTGAGAGCGACATCATTACCAAAGTTCATGCGTTAATCCCCACCTGATCAAAATCAGGACCATATTCTGTAAATTCTCAGTTGTCCCAATGGTAAAGTATTACCTGAGTAAAATAGTTCCAGTCCTGTTATATGGAATAGAAGCTAAACCACAACTATGGAGCTTTAATTGGGACAAAATATAAGGAAGAATCTGGAAAAAAGCCCTAAATCTACCATGGTGTACATCAGCGGGACAGTTACGATTTGAATTAGGTTTGAAATCTTTGAACTGCATGGCAGACTGGAAACTAACATCTTTCTACAGAGAAATTATGAACCCCAAAAAAGGCTCCTTGTATGAAGATATCAACAAGCATCATAGTAAATTAAGATCTGAAATCCTATAGATCCTGGACAAAAAAATTAAAACCGTAATATCAACGACAGAATCTAATGTGTAAATTCTGATGGAAAATCCACTGAAGATAAAGCGGGAGCTGGTAACATCAGACTGGATAAAAACGATAGAAAAAACAAGATCTACAACATCATGGAATACCTTCCTGACAGTTGAAAAAAAATATGTACACTTCCAAAGTACCTAGAAAAATTTCCGGATGAAAAAATCAGAAACAATTTTCTCAGAGCAAGAATGAATATTCTATTAACGGGGGAAATTCTGAACATTTGGAAACAGTCAGAAAGGACAGTGATCTACTGCAAAGAATGTGCAATCCCAGGAAACCAAACTTTGAAGCACCTGCTTATCGAATGTAAGGGAACGTAGAGCCTGCAATTGAAAAAACTAGGAAGATTCGTATAAAGAGCCGAATGGCTAACATCAGAAAACACCTGCCACAGAATAATGGCAGGACACGAGATCCCGTTAACAGCGGCAGTGGTGAACTTTATCCAGTCCCTACACTTGCTATAGAGGAACAAAAGTCACAATGTTTCCCCTCTTTAAGAGAGGTAAGAAAGTTGTTTATTTTAACATATTGATTTTAGAGAAGGATCTCCATTCCTTTTTTCTTCTTTCTCTTCTTTTTGGCTTTGGCTCTTAGTATAAGGAATTGTAAAGGTTTTCCTTTTCATGTCTGTCAAACAGAAATTGTAAACCATATACAATAAACAAAACAAAAAAAAGCATATCCCTTTATAGCCACACAGAGGACCAAACATGTCTTTACCATTTCCTAGTATGCTTAATTTTTTATTTTTTATTTATTGAATTAGCTGAAATTAATCAGCTTTTCAATATACAAAATTCAACAATAAAATATATACAAACAAGAATTACAATATCTTTGCATTTAAAAAAACAACAACAAATAAGATACAAAAGAGATCATCAATTACTCAAAATTAATCAAAATTAATCAGGATTACTCAAATTATTCAAACTATTAGACAATGGGTTAGGAAATGAATTGAGTTAAGAAATGATTTAGAAAACAAGAAACAAACATTTGCGTGCATTCAACATTCAATTCCATCAATAAAAGCATTGCACATTCCATTCCCTATTGTCATGTTTTATGAAGAACAGTTCATTATAACCAACGTGTAAAGTTCGCCCTTTAGACACATAAATGATCATTTATATGATCTCACTACCCATACAGTAAAATATAGTTTTAAATATTCAGATAATATTTGTACTAACCTCACAGATAGGCAGATTTTCTAGCTTTAAAGACATTAAAAAGTTTTCCAATGCTATCTGTACAGTGTTTTTTACAGTACATAATAAAAATGACCAGCGTAAATCTTGTTCCACCACATTTAAAATGGCAGTTGCATTTACAAAGTGAGCTGATCTTAGGTCATTCAGCTCCGTACAATGACATACTAAGTGTTCTAGCGTTTCGGCTATAGTCGGATCAAGACAGAATCTACAGAACTCTATTTCTTTTGGGATCTGATGCCTTCTAACTTGTACTTGATGAGTGGGCCATAAGTCGAAACGTGCTCTCAAGATTGCTGATCTAAATGCCACAGATGGAAACTTTAGGAGGTATGTTTCAGGCCTTTTAACTTTTTTGGGCCAAAATCTGTACTTACAGATTTGGCGGTACTTTAGACACATATTTCTCGTGGTAATCCAGTCCAGTTGATATATTAATTTCTTAGCTTTATCTGGTTTGTCACTAGCATATCAATTGATAAATTTGCATCTGCTAGACAAGCTAGACTTTCCTCAACCCACATTTTCGCAAAATTCTTGTGTGAGGTGAGCATATAGTTTGCAATCACCTGTAACACATTCGCTTGCAGATTTGCTAACAAACATTTGCGAGACAATGCACATTGTCGCTACAGATAGATGGCATGCAGAGAAATCAGCCCAGTTCATATCGCAAGCATGCCCCTGGTACACACTGGGGTAAGGAAAGCACCGCTCTCCAAAATGTGGCTTCTAGACTTTCCAGTTTTAGTAATTTACAATTCAGTAATGTTTCTGATCCGTATAAAATGGACGGGATGGCCTTCTTGTTCCATAAAATAATGGCTGGTTTCATTGTGAATTTACTGTACCGGTGCAATACAATTTTCGCCTGCGATATGGCTGTGTTCAACTTCACTTCCATGCTCTCTACTTGGCCACTCGGAATTAACATTCCCACAAAAACCATGCCCGGGTAGATGTATCTATTCACAACCTCTAGCGGCATTAGGCTTATTGTCCACGTATATGTATTCCTATGATTTCTGTTAGCGATATATGTCACAATTTGTGTTTTATTTGTATTAACCACTAGTTGGTTTGATTCTAGATACAAATTAAATGCGCCAAGCAGGTTCTGCACACCTATCAGGGTCTTGGAGATGAGCACTATGTCATCTGCATAATTTAGGTTAGTGATTTTGGTACCATTGAGGACCGGAGAATCAGATGATATATGCAAGATCCTGTATAAAGTTGTTAAAAATTGCTGCTGCCAATAAACAGCCTTGTTTAAGACCGCAAGCTGTCAAGATAGGGGCTGATAATAATCCTTCCAGAGTAAGTCGTACTCGAATGGATGTTTTCTGCGTGAAAAGCATGGATAATGTCCTGTAGAACTGGTGGACAGCCATCTCTTTTTAATTTCGCCATGAGGAGGACACGGGAGACGGAATCAAAGGCTGCGTTTAAATACACAAAGGCGAAATATACAGATTGCTTACATGCGTGGCATTGTGCTTTTATTGCCTTTAGTGATAGAAGGTTAACACTTGTGCCCAGAACTGCCACAAATCCTGTTTGTTGTTGGTCTCTCAAGCCAAAAGATTTTGTCCAAGCATTAAATTCCCCCAAAATCAATTTTGCAAAAAGTTTGCCGGGGAGATCTAATAACTCAATTGGGTGATAATTTTTCGGGATGGTGCGATCGCCTTTCTTATATATAGGCACTATTATTGAGGTTATCCTGGACGACGGTAACCTGCGATTTGTCATGACTTGTTGAAAAATGGCATGGAGGATGTTTGCCCAATAACTCGGGTTTTCTTTAAATGTGGCATTATGCAGTCCATCAGGACCGGCAGCCCTAGATGAGCTTAGTTTTTTTATCAGCTCTTCAAGAAGTATCGGCGAGCATTGGATATTCCAAGATGATGTTGTTTGCATGATATACTCCTCAGTTCTAAATTTAGTTTCCTTATACAAATTTGAATAATGAGTCACCCATGCCTCTTCCAACACAGCGCTTGTTTGAACATGTGCTTCAAACGAGTTTGTACGATAATTAAGTAATCTCCAAACTTCTGCTGAATTTTCGGAGCCTATGGTGTTAAACATGTCTTCACTATCATGTTGGAAGACCAATGCACAACGTCCACGTATCCAATTTAAATATTAGCATTTGGCTAATCTTAACACTTGACAAGAATTGGTGACATTCGTGGCTACTATTAGCCTCCTTTCTTGATGATATTGGCATTTGCACAATTTAATTTCGGGATCAAAAGCTGTTTATGGGGTTTATTACTATACTTCAGAACAATCGTGTTTTTAAAAGGTTCCAATAAGTCAATGTAATTGATTATTTTATGGGAATTCACAGACCTCATTATTGCTTGAGAGATCTTCCATAAGTTTCCTCGCAGCCATTTCAGGCGATTTTTGGAGTTATTAACCTCTATTTGTTGTTTCATGACCAATTGATGTGCAAGGAAAGTAGAAGATGATCACTTTGTGACTGAGGAATTGTTTCAAATAAAGACATTTTGTTGAACAAATGTTGCTCTACAAATATGTAATCAATAGTGCTTTGACTTAACTCACGCTGCCAGGTGTGTTTTGAAGGCATATCTCCCTCCACTGCACCATTTACCATTCAAAAGTTCCTACCATTCATAAAATTGGACCAAGTTGAAACACCTTTTATCTTACTTTTCAAACTGGTAGATAAGCAATCCAAATGTATGTCCCCAGCTACAATAGTTTCCGTGATGCCATTGGTTACTGTTATCAGATCCAATAGCACTGCCAAGCCCTGGAAAAAGGCTTCATCTGTTAATCCCGCCGGGTTGCGGTATATATTTACAAATGCTATCACATGATGTAAACATGTGATTTTCACCAGTTGAATAAAGATATTGATGTTTCTCCAAGCTTCAATTTTAAGACCATGTTTCTTGTTTACCACTACGAATAGCCCCGAGGAGGGACGCCCACGCAATCCAACTTTTGCTGGTAAAAGTACTACATCAAAGTTATCCCTTGTTGGAGATTCAGTATACCAGGTCTCTTGTAACGCAATTGCATCTTATTGTTCTAAAAGTAATTTAATCAAGGTCTGTAGATGACAATGACCCTGAGTGTTCCAACAAGCGACTTTAAATGTGCATGGCCGAGTAGCTCTTAAGGGTTAATTTTTTATCAGTATGAGCATCCTCACGTAAGCTCATATAAATCTTGTATTGTTGTCTATTGGCCTCATCTCGCATATTAATGTCTTCTGGGTCCTGCGCGAGCAGGAACCTGTGGGATGTTCTGACCCACTAGGCTCTGCCCTGCAACATCACTGTGTGCTGCTTTCATCGGAAACAACAGAATGGCCGCCCTATAAGCTCCATGTGCGCTAAAAATCTCTGAGAAGTGGGCAAGGGAATCCGGAAAAATAGTCTGGCAATCTACCTTGCTTGTGTCAGTGGTAGAACAGGAGACCACACTGCCAAAACCTGTCATTGGGCCGCCCACAGAGTGAAATGGAACTACATGAAAAGGCAGCGCTGCATTGCCAGGAAAACCCAGAAGTGCTCTAAAATCCGTTTTTTATTGGCTGTTGAAATTGCAAAATAATGGTTCCCAAACACCAGAAAAGATCCAACATCCTTGTTGGGTGTTAACCATCACCTTATTTAAGGAATCCCATAAGCACAATGTCAGGAGAAGCACATTTCATCACAAGAAAATCCACATTCAAAAAGGTGCTTGCCTGGGAAAATATGTCAGAATATGGGCGCAGTACCGCCGCTCGTCTGTTTCAAAGCTGTCATTTACTTATACTGGCAGTTTAAAACTTGTGTCTTAAAATCAAATTGTGGAAAAGAAGAGACTTTCCATCAAAAGCAATATAGGTTGCTACTATACAATCTCTATGTTTTAAAAAGACTTGAATTAAGCGATCTGTGTGTATATTTCTTGAAAATGTAAAGTTCATTTAGAAAAGACAATTTTAAACCAAGTGTTTTAAAGTGAACTGATGCCAGCCACAGTACTTCAAATGTATATTCCACAGTTTGCCCCAAATAAAGGTGCTTTCCGTTTTGCTCTCTGCCCAGGAACTATCATTTAGCTGCAAATGAAAGGAGGAGGGGATTTTGCTCTGCTTTTCTGGGGATAGACAATAGGCTTCCTGGACTGAAAGGGAATGCAAATGCAGGTGTCAACAGAAACAACTGCCAGCAGGAGTCCTGGGCTGCTCTGGGCCCAGCAAAACCATGTAGGCGGGACCAGACAGAATTGTGTATCTTAAACTCAAGAAATTATCTTTTTGAAAAAGACTCACAGAGAACTGTGCACATTTTGTAAAAATCTGTAAATTATAGGTTGTTAACAGGAACATTCTGCTCACAGTTTGAAACTACTCTGAACCCTGTGCTATGTTCAGAGACAGGATTACCGAAATTTTGATGTTGTAGCAATTGTGATAATGCTAGAAATATGAAACTTCACAGGATTATGCCCAGATGTCATGTGCATATATGTAGAAAGATGTGGACATATCTGACACTGGGTAACCAATCAAAAGTGCGAAAAACGGTCAAATTTGAACCAAAGCTCCCACTGAGCTGGGACTCGGATGGATACTTGCTCTACTAAATCTGTGATGTAAATATGTATTGCTAGCAAGTTGCTGATATTGTAAATATGATTTATGTGAAAAATAGATTTACTGTACAGAAACAAAGGGGAGGTACTCCCTGGATTGTAAAATACAGCATCACTATGACACTAGATTTCCTTCTCAAATCAGGAGAGAGGGTGTGCTTAGTATAATTTAGCCTACCCACCCCTTTGGGAAATACATAAATAGGGACATGTTACGACCTAGAGACACACACAGATTCACCCATCAACTGATTTACTGGCGAAGCGCTCTGCAGGAGAACCCAGATCCAAGACTCCCGAATTCTGAAAGCAGAAGGCCCAATTCCAAAGCTGAACCCTTCTCAGGTTGGCCTTTAAAATCTTGAAACCTGATTTTACCCTCAGACTTCCAAGGGGAACACCAAAAAGAACAGCCGGGCCGTGCTGTTTCTGCTTTCTTGCCAATAACTCTTGCTAGAACCCAGAGATCCAAACCAGTAGAGCGTTAACCAGATAGCTACCACCCAGAACCAACCTGTCAGATCCAGTCCAGAGGCCGTGCAGTGTCCAGAGTGCCATGCTGAGTGCAGAACCAAGTGCCTGAATCCTGTCCGGTGGGCTAGCAGAATTTCAGTCCAGAAATCTTTTTGACCAGATCTTTGATGGGCCTATTCCAAACCATAGTTGTTAGTATCTAGAATTGTCCATAGCCAGTATCTTATCCTTAAGTAATCCTATCCTACCCATTCTATAATGTCCAGAACTGCATTGTAGAAAATCTTTTGTTTTCCTGAATCTTTCCCTTATCCATATAGCCCTTTGATAAGTGTAGTGATAATATCATCTTTGCGCTAATATATTTGCTGAAGAAAGACAAGCGTCTCGGCAGATAGAAACCACCCGGAGCCGTCACTGGGTTGGTGGCTGTGATGTCGTGTAGCTTGTGGCTTCATAGACTCCCTAGTGTAAAGAAAATCCTGTTTGTAATTTCAAAAACGCATCTTTCATTTGAAATGTTGACTCTTTCTGAGAAAAACCAACCTCTACTAAAACCTTCATAACTTCTGAACCGTGCATGCTAGAAACGAAATTTAAGTTTCAAATTGAAGCTAACATCCTCGGCTTTCCAACAAACCTGTTTTTGTTTGTAATTGCGTTTCCCGCGTGCTGAAAACGCTGAAAAGTTTACCACAGATTTTTCGTTTGGCTCAATTTCCTCACGTGTAAAATAGCTATTCTTTGCAATTGACCTCAGAATTCAGTTTTCTATCTGCTAGTTATTCAATCATCATTGCTAGTGTTTACCTGAAACTATACAAAGCGCCTCCCACTAGTTTTGAATCCAATTTCGAGAAATGAATCCATTTTTCAGTGTTTTTCCCATTCATTCAAAACCACATTTAAAAGCATTTGACCTGTTTTAAATCATTCCTGTTTCTCTCTATGCTTGCTTGGGGGAATTGGGATTGAAACTGTATTTGTTGAGTGTGTATTTCCTGAAACCTGTGTTCTCCCCTTCCATCTCTATACTGCATATTGGTGTGAATTGAGTAGTGTGCAGGGGGAAAGAGTGTCATTGCATTTGACTGAACCCACACAAAGTTTTATTCTGTGCTGCATGATTTTTCTTATCCATACACCTTCTGATTAAAGAGATTGTTCATTGTAACATCACCATATGGTGATTATTGTATAAATATTCAATAGTGTGATATATATTTTTTCAAATCCATAAAATATATCTTTTAACTTTGCAAAACAACCTGCTTCTTGGCTCAGTGAGACCGGGGGGGGGGGGATTCAAAGAGAGGGGCGTGATATAAGGGTACATCATTCAGAAATAAAAGAATTTATAGACATAATACATAATTAAGGGTTCCAGCTGTGCATCGCACGCTAGGCATTGACTTAAGTGGAGTGCCGGGTTGAAATCACTTACAAACCCCATGTCAAACAGAGCCATTTTTGCCATCCACATCACATCTAGTACTATGCCCGAAGGAATCCATAGTCTCACAATTGAAGTCGTAGCATCTGAGATGTATTCCACTTGAGCAATGTCGTGTGATACTAAATCTTCTAGTTCCACGACATCACCAAATATGTTTAACACACTTTGTCTGTTCAAATTATATGAGGCATAAGGACCCTCCCGGCATTTTAAGATTAAAGAGTGACAGTCTGAGTGTAAGGGGACTGCATGTCGTGATACACTGGTGCTAAGGTTTGGAACCTTATTGTTCTTAGAGGAGTTGTTATCTGCTTCCAATCTATATTTAGGACTTCTAACTTTTTGTACAGTTGCGTTTAGTAATGTATTCTGACGAGTGTAGTCTGGTCTAACTGACGTATTTACTGGTTCTGTCACTGTGCTAGACCAAGATACAGATTTCCCCTGTGTATCAGGTAAGCATTTGTTTTGTTGATCACTCAATCCCTGTACACATTCATCCAAGTAGGATTCCAATGCTTTGCGCATTTCGCTCAGCTATGCTGCTCTCTGTAGATCTAGTTCATTTAAACAGGGGGCCTCTATAGATCTAATTGCGGGCACCAACACTGGCTGGATCTTTGGGAGCACTTGGTTATTTACACGTTCACTCCGTGTGATTTCTGCCACCAAGTCATCCAACGGCTCATGGGCTGCCGGATGATTAGAAGGTGCTGAGCAGTCCGGTACTGATGGGACACTAGTCCCTTGTTTTGGATCTTCATGATTACAAGATTGGGCTACAGGCGCCTTGACATTAGTTGTTGTAATTTTTTTAAAGAAAGAGTTCAGTGAGGCCTTTACAAATCTTGCGGGTGGCATGTTCTTCAATTTTCTTTGTGACGTCAATCTAATATTCTTCTTTTTTTTAGTTGGAATAATGGTCTCCTTGTGTATTGCGCCGATACCTCCCAAATAGTGTGATAAATCACTGGCTATTACGGGGCCGGTTGTTAGAGAGTCCTGCACACTAATCCAAGAGCTGTTGGCCATCGGGGGGCAAGGAGGAGTCACACCTTCTGAAAGAGGCATAATTATATGGGTGATCTCTGGCAGTACAGGCTGAGTTCCATCCTCTGACGGTACCTCGTGTTGTACTCCTGTCAGTGTGCTTGATTTTTTGCACTCTTTTTGAGCAGGCATTTCTTTGTAATTTTTGGGCCCATTTCCCATATTTTGCAACCAGTGCAATAAATCATCTACCTTTGACCCCTGCTTGGACATTTTGGCATCCAAGATTTCAAACAATTTGAACATAGACATAAGGGTAGTATTAATAGCTGCCAATGCCGTCTGTAATAGCGGAGGTTGGCATTCTGTATTTTCAGTCAAGGGTCTCGCCATTGTTCGGCACGGTGTCAGCTGGACGAAAGAGACCGCAGAGATAGAGTGACCAAAAGACACGTCACCAGCAGACACGTTTCTCGAAATATTTTGTGAGCTGCGAATAGATATGGGCGATTCGCACTGCCTCGCGTACAACGAGACTTCCTGTTTGTCAGTGACTTTAAATGATGATACCATAGACAAGCAACTATTTGAATGATGTTCCCGGTTACGGGGCGGGATAGGGCACGGAGAGGCCAACATTTTATTATCTAAATGTACTTGCGGTACCCTTGAGCCATCAACTCCCCGTCCATGAGACTGATGCTTTGTCATATCCGCGTCAAATCGCGAACTAGGTATATTAAGAAACTGTCTTTTCCCCTCATTAGGCTGTTTTGGGGTAGAAAGCCCTTGGGGATTAAACGCTGCAACACACCCACCTCTAATTACGCCAGGTGTAGGGATAAGGACAATTGATTTATGAGAGACAAGCAGTTTTTTGGGACTTAACATTTTTTCCAGGCTGTTACACGGCCCAACCGCAGAAGGCATATCAGATTTCAAAGAATATAATCTTCCGCGCACATTCATGTTATTAGAATTAAAGTTTGTAAACAAGTGCAAACAATACTCTCTGTATCTCAACCACGTTACCTATCAGAACCTTCTACTAAGCACCGGCCACCGGCCACTCGGCTAAGCGGCAAAGCGGTACTTAACTCGGTACTTGCCCGGGATGCGCGTGTGCGATGCGCGTGCTTTTGGTTTAAATGTATAATCCAATGAAAATGAGGGGTCGAAAGCCAATCCCAGCAAAGCAAAGGTGGGCCGAGCGTCGCGCTGTCAATCACTCTGGGGAACGAAGACAGAGCAGCGTCAGTGGGCGTTAAATGCTCAAATGTTCAAGTGTTCAATCAAACAGTCAGTGAAGAGCACCTGTTGTGCACAGCGTAAAGTCTAACAAAGTCACCTTGGTTTCTCACTTCCCTTCACTTCTTAAGCTAGCAGAAGACCGCCAATAATAGCAGCAGCAGAATCCAACACTACACCGCAGCAAAGCGGTACTTAACTCGGTACTTACCCGAGATGCTTAATGTTGTTGTCATGACTCTCCCCTTGCTTTTATGTTGATTGTATTGTTTTGCTGTAGGGCTGTTGTCTCATTTTGTGTAGGTACAGGGCCTTCATTTGTTCAAGGGTCGTCTTGGTGGCCGAGATATTAGGCGCTTTTTGGGTTCTTTGAACGTTTTTGTCTTCTTCCACTTTTCTCAGCTTGTGGTTCTCTACTACTCGTATAGTATGCTTGCAATGCTGAGTGGGGAAGAAGGTGGGTGGGAGACATGGAGGAGAAGGAGCTGTATTCATCCACACAGGAGGAGGATGATTTTCCCATGATGGATGAGTAAAGGAAGGACTTTGTGCAGTTCATTGGAGCAAATTCACCGGAACAGGTCAAGCAGTGTTATTGGTACTCTATGTCGATGGGGGAGCCTGAAGTACTAGGGAGGCCTCAGAATAAGCTGGAAAGGATCCAGGGCCACCAACAGAAGTCCCAACTAGCACAGAGGCATGAGAGGTAGGGCTCCAGTGCAGGCCCAGAAGGAGAAAGGGTCTCTTGTGGATGCCCTCAAAGACATTGGGCTAGTGGAAGAGCAGTAGGGCATGTTCCTCATTTGGGGTGAAGAGGCAGTCCCGGAAAGCATCCTGGAAGAGAAATATTGGACAACCCATGTCAGGGTGAGGCTATTAAGGAAGAAGTGGTCTCCAGGGTGTTGTCGAGGAGGTCTGTCAGGTGGAGCCTTAGTGGAATGCCAGTCTGTGAAAGTGCTGCAGCAGGTAGTGGACATACCAGAGATGGAGGATGAGCCAAAGGAATGGAACAAAGAAATGGTGAAGGATTCTTGCCCTGCACCTGCCATATGAGAAATCCCAGGGTGGGCCAACCTCTACCCCCCTCCCAAACATCCCACATGGTGATGGGGGTGAGAATACTTTGTCATGTCTCCAGAGAAAACCATTAGGGTCGAGTACACTGAACCCTTCTTTAAAGTGGAGGGGTCTGGAAAGAGGTAGAAGAATGGGGAGAAAGGCATGGGTCATGCCTTGGGGATGACAGCCACAAGAAACCATTTAAACCAACACACAAAGAAATGTAAAGGGCAAATTAGTTCCCTGCCTCCTGTGAGCCCCCTAGTGACCTAGCTGTCTCCACCCCCCTCAGGTTTTCTTGATGAGGAATTGGTCTAAGGACATCCCAGGGCACAACAAAGTAGCATTGGGCATGCCATGTCAAACCAACTGCACACATTCAGTCTGGCCAGTCTGTGGAAGTAGCACCTTCATTTGTGTCCAGTATTAAACTCCAGTTGCTGCTGCCACCCCAATGAGCAATTGTAGGCAGTGTGCCTGTGCAAGGGCCCACCTCTGCCCATAACCACCTGGATAATATGTTGAAGCATGCTAGCGCCCATTGGATGCATTTCCTGGGGACTGTAAACTGGGATGACATCGAGCATGAAGAGACACCCATCAATCTTGTCGTTTTCTGCGGATGGGGGGAACACATGATGCCCTGAAACGTGACCTGCAGCAGTAGGTAAGCAGACTGGGGAACCTAGTAGATGAATTTAATATTGGTCAATCTTTGGAATTTGATTTTTGGGGCAAAGGAATTATCAAAATAGAATTGATATTTGGTTGTCAAATTTGGTGGGCTCTAGTTAGATATTTTTCTTTCTAAAGGTCTGTTTTCTGACATAGAACCAAAGAGACAAGTAGTTGCTTTGGAAGTTGAATATCTTACCCCTAATTTCTACAATAATACAAATATAATATTTGATATATAGCACTCTTTTCTGAATTCCTATCATTTCCAAGTGCTGTTAAAATGTAGCCTTAATGACCCTTAATGACTTGGAAGAGGCGATTATTAATGGATAATGACCCGCATGGACGTCTTTCCTTGATTTGCAGGATCAACACCATAATCAGGATCCAGAAGCCGTGATGTGTTCAGGTTGGTGTCCAAGATGACTGATTTGGGATTCT
Source organism: Ambystoma mexicanum (assembly GCF_040938575.1). NCBI lineage: Eukaryota > Metazoa > Chordata > Amphibia > Caudata > Ambystomatidae > Ambystoma > Ambystoma mexicanum. The sequence goes on from NC_090941.1 coordinate 924,043,622, forward strand.
GTAGGACAGGGCCTTGGATAGGCTGACTCTACCCAAGCTTGAAGCTGCTCTCTTGAAAGGTAATACATTTGCAATTTCTTGCAGTTCCACAAGATTTCCTGGTTCCTTTAGTTTTGTCAGGTTGCAGGTTTTTGCGAGAATCAGTGGTGCCCCTTCAAAGGTTTAGGTGGACAGTTCATCCCCATTGCCACCTGACTGAGCCTTAGTGCAAAGATGGCCGACTAAATCCACATGACCCAGAAGTGTGGTGAATGTGAAGGGGTTGGCCTGATTTGCAGGTAGAGGACTTAAATTGATACCAGACATGTTTTTCTGAAGTACATGCTCTGGAATCTGTTGCTCAGATTCTATGGCTTAGTGGCTTTATATTCATGTGTTACAATCTGTGGAACATGGTTGCACTGTGGAATGTGTACACATGGTGAAATAGATCATGCTGTGCTTTGCTTCACTGTCTGATAAATGAAGAGAAATGGTTTATGCAATGTCCTTGTCTGCTTCTGAATTTAGCATAATAAAGGCAGAACCAATATTTATTGACTGTATTCCAATGATTCTGATTGGTAGGATTGGGGTCAATTTATTATTATTTTTTTAATGTTTTTATTATGTTACAGTTCAAAAGAACTTTTCACAAATATACATATAAGAAAAGTAAAACATAAACATTAATTTAACAGGACTTAAAATTGACTATTAGATACATAGGAAAAAAAGGAGAAAAATACAACATAAGTACTATATAAACTAAAAGAAAAGTTTAGACATATTGCACAGCAGATACAAATACACAAGATTAGCCATCAATATTCTCTAAGCTCATAAGCAATTTGACATCATCTTCAAATTTACATAGGCGTTCTTTGTCCACTTTCCATATCTGACTGATGGCAATAGTCAGATAATTACTCCTGCCAGAAAGACAGCAGAACCAGAAGTTTTGGGGTCAATAATTATATCCATATGCTCATTATTAATATTACCCAGTTGATTGTTACACATTATATCTATTTTAGAAGGATGTAGGGCTCAGTCGACCCTCTAAGGTTTGGATCCTTTGTCTGCTGTTTGTGCCCAGATGTCTGTCGTGAATGCTTAATTCATTGAACTGTTGTATTGACTATTGCAAAATGATGAGGTGTATAAAGATTACATAAGCACAAACATGTAAACCTAGAAGTACTTTGATTCAATCTGATTGGCTAGTACACACTGTGATAGGCGAAGCAGTTACTGCTAGTTGTAAATAAAGTATGTCAATGTTGTGAAATGCCTGTTCAGTAAAAGGGCCCTCTATAATATCCCTATTATTGTTGACAAGTTGTGAATTGACTTTTTCAGGCTAACCCTGAATTACTAATTTTAGGGGGTTCATACAGGTCAGTTTCAGACCTTGTGTGCTTTAAAGGGCATATTTGATTGGAGTTCGATTTCAGTCTTTGGCAGCTATCTAAGATGCATGATTCTGTTTCCAGAGGCAGGGTTATGGAATTAAGGGATGGGATTATATCTGGAGCTAGGATAGCTGAGTGGGAAGAGTGAGAGGAAGAGGAAGTGAGGACTTGATGAGTTAGATTTATTGCATGATATTTTCAATCTATGCTATGTAACATATTGAATGATTTAAATTGGGTGCACAATCCAACTGCCATCAGGTGTGTGTACTGAGTCGATCCCCCAGAGAGTGAAAGACCATGGCACCTACACATGTGACTTCTGTTTGTGGGCAGAACCTATAGAACTCTGTTGAAAATACCAGTGATTGAGGTGATACAATGAATATAATGCATTCAATGGGCCCCATAGCAAAGTACCAGCACCCTTTCCAGACCACCAAACTACAACAATGATGGTAGGGATCACGGATCTCCCAGCAGGCCTGACCTGCTGGGTTTTGAGGCCCCTACAGGCATGGTTGTCAGTGAAGCACTATTTATAGCATTTGCATCACACTAGAGAGGTGGAGGAAAGTTTTCCTGTGCATAAGTGGATGCAGTGAAGTGATGGCAGTCTGTGGCAGCGAAGTCCATTGGACATGTGTCAGAATTCCACTGTGCAGCTGTACCTTTAATTGCTCGTGACGAGGAACGTAGTTAAACTGAATTCAGACACGAAGTACCAGTGTGTAACTGGAGGCAATTGGTGCAAAACAGAAGAGGTGATGGCTGGAAGGTTTGGAATTAATCCTAACCTCTGGCATTGTCTGGAAAACCCTCCAGACCATTGTTCTTCATCTGCCAAGCCATTACAACAGAGGAAAGACCAAATGCAAATCGGAATTGGTACTACCTCAAAAGGGGCAACCAAGTGCAAACTGCTTGGTCACATCCCTTATGAATGAGACCACAAACATCCCAAACATGTGTCAACTTGTTTGGTCCTCATCAGTGAGGAGTTGCTTGGGTCCCCAGACCCAGCAGGCACGGGGCTCTCATCTGGGCATACCCGTCACACATAGGGTGACTCTAATACAGTATGACTCTAGTTTGGCGACCTGGTTTTGGTTCATGAGTCAACTCACAAATAAGTGCTTTACTGGAAAATAATGATCGTGATCTTATGAATCCACATTGTTATCCAAGGCAGATTAAGCATCTATTAAGCTCCTTTATTGGTAAATAAGATTTAACTAAGGATTCATTTCCAAAAAAGCATGCTCAAAAATATGATCGGGAGGTACAAACCAAATAGAAAGAATTGCATGCCAATCAAAAAGCTTTGACTCACATTAATAGTGATGAACATGCATTAAGGTCACACATGCTAAAACAAAGTCTTATGAATTGCCTATGAAATTATAGGGTGTGCATGATGCAGAAAGACTCAGAAGCCATGGTGAAAGCTGTATCAGGGAAAGACCTGAGTATTTTCTGGTTGCTGATTAATAATCTGGGAGTACGCATAGCATTAAAAGCTGTTACAATTGATGAGTGGGTTTGGATTAAATATTGTGTCACCCTTTACAAGGAGAAAGCTCAGCAAGTAAAAATGAGTGCGTTGGTTATAGATAACTGGCACTTAAATTTGGTGGTGGAGGACATTTATCAAAACATTCGGAAATGTAAACCATCTAGGGCCCTCATGGTTTATCAAATTGTACATTTAAATACAATCCACTATTTTATCCTACCTTACTGTATAGACTATTTAAAAACATTGTGAACACACACTGCATCCCCCCATCTTGGAGGAGTGCCCATATTGTGTTCAGTTTGAAAAAAAGCGACAGAGACAACCCCAAAAATGAATGCCCAATTTCATTAATAGATACTGTAAGCAAAAGATGTTACAATATCCCATGAGGGATTTGGAGCGATGGGCAGCACAAGGTGTAGTAGAAACATTTGAAGCTGGTTTTAAAAAGGGGGCGGGCACTTCACAAAACTGTTTTGTTTTGCAACTTTTATTTTCCAAGGAAAGAGGCCAGCATAAAATGTTATTGTGAGCTTTCCTGGATCTTACCCAGGCCTTTGATTGTGTTGATAGTGTCAACAGAGAAATTATATTGTGCCTCCTATTGCAATAAATATGTGTATATTGGCCTACGCCAAGCTGCTTGAAAGTCGCTTGGGAAAGAATCCGTGTTGCAAGGTCCTGACCTTAAATCAATGTAAGTCGCCATTTTAGGCCAATCCGCCATTTTAGGGTTCGCTTTGTAAAAGTCACCCTGTGAGTTAAAATGGTGGACAATGTCATTCCAAAATACAACATGGCTGTCTTGACCTCTGTACATAGCCAATATGTAACTTGCCTGCAGGCCACTTGTTGAGATCGTGAACTAAGACCTTGTCCTTCGTTGACTTGTGTGTAAGGGATTACTTGTGTAAAGGAATTAAGCCACGAGTATACTATAAAAACAATGTATTCAAATATTAAACATAGAACACTTGTTTAACCGCATTGTATTAATGCTTAAGAAGACTAGTATGGGAAAATCCCAGATCACACAGTTATTGCATAGGCTTGTTGATACATGTATTAAAGGCAAACCAGTTATATGCGTTTGTTCGAGACTTGGCATGAACCCTAGATCGGTGATGTATTAAGTGGAATATTAACCCGAAGTGGGGCTGGACATCGTGCCCACCAAGTGTATAAAAAGCGAATGCATCCTAATGTACAGCGTCTCTTACTGAACACACTGAACCACGCTGGAGTTTGTTGTGTTGTACTGAGGGCCGATAGCTATCTGATTTTGCTCTGTTTTGGTAACTGGATTCAGTATAAAATAAAGTGCTTTGTATGTTCCTTTGTAACCCGTGTTTGGTGTATTTCCTTTTGGGGTACTCAGCCTCAATATTTTGATTTTGTTTTCACAGTTGGTGCCCGAATAGGGACCCTCAAGATTGATGCAGGATTGTTGAAGGTTGACGCAGGCTATCGGACCGGGATCGGACGGTGTGACAAAAAGGGGCCCCACTGAACGAGACACGGCACCTCAGCAGCGCTGCACGACCCGATCCCTGGACGATTAGCTTGTGGTCTGAGATGGCATCTTGACAGGGGTCCACTTATCGAGGCGGGCAGATTTGCTGAAATAACCATACACAAGGTAATATTAGTTAGGTAAGATTCTTTGAAATCTGATTGGACCTCCTTAGGTTTGTTCAGGTGAGTCGTGACCCGACTCTTAATTCAACCCTGAAAATTTGAATTTGGCGCATTGTATCTGCAGACACAATTATTGACCAGGTAACACCAATAATTTGATATGCCTGGGAAATTGTTTACCTGCTTCAGGACATTGTTCCGCAGCGATAGACAATCTTTGGAATTTAGCCGTCCGGCACCACAGGAGGGGTTGCCTGCACGTACTATGTACTGTAAGCATGGCATTGGAAGTATAGTATTTAATGACATTTGGCACAGACAAACCAGACATGCCTCTAAACTTCAGTGGCCAATCAATGGTAGTTTCAAAATCTGTCGTATTGAGTATTTAGAGTCAATTCTATTAAAGAAAAAGGCTAGACCTGCAGCATTTCATGTTTTGCAGAAATGGAAAAAAGAAGCGTTGCAACAACTTAAAAGTAGAGAGAAGCATGCGCGCCATCATAAGATGAATGCCGAAAAAGCATTATTGTATGACCAAGATAAACATTCTGAATCGACTAGAAATATGGACAGGGCTTTCTCACTTGGAATTCAAAAAATATATCCGTCCAAAGACCTCCATGCTTCCGATGAATTTATAGATAAATTGTTAAATGAACGAAGGCCTGGTGCCTCTGCGCCACCTCCATATTTTCCTCTTCCTGCTGCTTTGCCTCTTCCGAAAAGCCTATGGGATAATTTACCTTACGGGCATTTCCTCAGAATCAAACGCAATTGCGCTGACACGAAAGACTTCAAGACGCACGCATCTGAACTTCAACACACACTTGAAGACAGAGGTTACCCTAAAAAATTACTCAAGGACACAAAGAAAAGAGCACTCTACACACCCAGAGAAGTTTTATTGGTTTCAAAGAACTGTAACCACAACACTGAAGACGCCACGGTGTGTGTCACCACCTTTAACGCCAACACATCCAAACTCAGAGGCATCATAAAAAAACTTTCGCCCATCGTCCAGCTAAGCTTGCCAGAAGAACCCTTACCAAGAATGGCTCTGAAGAGATCCAAAAATCTCAAAGGTCTCTTAACCCATGCCAGAAATAAACGCAAAGTCTCAAGATCTACTCTGTGGAATATGCGGGAGATCCGCGGACACCATCCCTGCGGGAGCTGCTCAGTTTGCAGTCAAACCAAAAAACTACGATCCTTCCCGATAGACGGCAAAGAATGGGAAATCCGTCACTTTTCCAATTGCAAGACACCCAATGTCATTTTCTCATTGAATGCCCCTGCCATCTGAGATACATAGGCCAAACATCGAGGCCAGTGAACAAACGAATAGGGGAACAAAAGTCCAGATTAAGATGTAAAACTCACAATGCATTCCTGGTCTCACATTTTCTTGAATTCAAACATAATTGTGACTCCTTTAAATGGTGGGTAGTAGACAAAGTGATGGACTGTTCTAATACCACCAATGCTGTGAATTTCAAAGAAGCCTGGTGGATATTCAAGCTACAGACCATTTCTCAGGGTCTCAATGAACTCGCACCACTTGAATATCTGTAACCACAAAAATTCCCCCCTTTTTGTTCATCCTCCTATCCCAGCATTTTAACAGATAGCTCTCCTGCAGGCGATTACCCAGCAGAGTGCAGACTATGTGCTGACCCGAGTCTATGTTTCCCTGGAGACCCGACGCCTCTGTCTGAGCGCATGCGCGAGGAACAGACACTAACTCCACACGCATGCGCCCTTTAAATATCTCGCACAGCTCCTTCTCATTCGAACGCAAGCTCTACCACTGTGTGGATCCAACGCACGCTATCCGATCCTTGCCTCGAGGTGAGTCCACCATAACCTGACAAAGGGCCCCCCCTTTTTTTCACCCAGCAGGTAAACCCTCCCCTGCAGCCGACAACCAATTCTAAAAGGCTTTCCTGGTTTTTTGTCTCCTCCTTCCACCTTGAAGCTTCGGTCACAGAGCTCTTTTACCTCACATACAGGAACTGATCTCCTGCCACCGAGACTCCTAGCACATCGAGGGACCACTGCAGCACCAAGTCCTGCTTTGCCAAAGCCACCAGGTACCCCTAGATAACCTCTCACATTATGAAGCCACAATACAGTGTTTTTAGCTATATATGTGAATAAACCCACTTAATGTGTTCTTTCAGATTGCACTCCAGTGAACATCCTGCATCCCCCAGCTAGCGGACCACCATTTTGCTTATCATGAGAACTCCAACTAATAGCTCTTACACCTAAACCTCCGAATGCAAGGTCAGTGCCTGGGACCGGAGGGTCCTCCTCAGAGTGTAGCCTCTCACGGGCTGTTTTAATATTCACATATATGGTCCACTTTCTGGAACATACAACAATGTCTTTTATATTGTGTTTTAATCATAGGGAGACCTGCTTGATCTGGCCCCAAAAGAAGGCTGCCACCCTCTTACAGCCAAAACGTCCCACGTCATCACATCTGGCCCTCACATCATACAGATCTATGACCTGAATCTTTATTACCACCTTAATGTTGACGTCGCCTCTCAGCAGACCCTATTTTTAGGTTTCTTGAAGCAAATAAAATTGTACTGTGACAAGACATTATTAGGTTAACAAATATGAAGTAATATTTGGTAACACTGCACACAGACAATATAACACAGTACCAGTATAGGAGTGTGGAGGTAACACCCTATACTAATCTTACAAACATGCCGTTTTGGAAACGTAGGCACATTGTTAAAAAGTCACTTTTGAATTCTGGACTGTATGGACTTTAACAGGCTTAATTTGGTGACCTCCTGTCACCAGTGGACCTGTAATGCTATTCAAAGATGCACTAAACATTGTTAACATATATGTCCTGTATTGTTTACAAAACTCACCGAGCGGGTGATCAGGTTAATTGTTGATTGTTTATTCTTTCTATGTGTAATTTTTTCAGCCATCAATATTGAATTATCTATGCTGAAATATGCGACCTAAGTAAATAAAGGTCTCAACAACTGTTTTTTCAGTTTCTCCAGAATCTGGATTTGTACTTTCCTCCTATGATGCATACTGATGAAGATGGATTAAACGTAATATGGAGATGTGTTAGAATTTTTCACTACAGCAAACTACTGTAGTTCAAATGTATGAGGTCAGGACTACCCTCCTGTACTAAATATCATTCCACCCTTTACGTCCTGCCCGACCACAGGCTATCCCTAAGGTTACAAAAAAAGCTTTACCTCTTCCTCCCGTTGTTCCTGCTCTTCCTAATGTTCCCCTTCCTCCAGCTCCTCCACCTCTTCTTATCGCACCAGTTACAGTACCTCCATTGAATTTGCCTGCTCTCTCTCTTCCAAGTGGTCCTGAGCCGCTTGTAATCGATCGAGGTGCAGGGTCAAAGGTTGTCACTCACAATACTGTACTACCGGAGATGAAACGTGAGTTAATTGCATGGGCTAAGCATTGTATGGTGAAGGATGATTTTTGCCACACTTTGTAACATGGATAATTTTCCTGAGAAAAAATTTTTTATTGAAGGTTTAGGGATTCAGTTATGTATAATGTCTGGAAAATTAAATAATACAGATCTCCCGCAAGGGTTAAGGGATCTAAATACTTTAGCGTTATCTAGAGACACTGTGTAGAAGGTAAATGAACATGTCGAGAGGTAATTTGGGTATAGACAGGAGTTAGAAAAGTTACAGAATGAGGAAGACGAGCAGGAAAGTATGCATGTACAGAAACGGTTCCTTCCTTGTCGTAAATCGATATCTGAGGAAGCACTAATTTGTACAAAGGAAGCACTTAGATGGATTTCAGATATGTCGATAACTCCAGTTGAAGCATATGACACATATAGTCAGTATATGCCAGAAATGCAGAGGAAAGTGATACAGGTAATGATAGAGTACCTACAGGATGATTGTGTAAAAAGAAAGATTAGTTGTCCCACAGAGTTATTGAGTATTTACAAGAGAGCTTTTTTCACTTGACACTTCTTCGACTGCTTTAGCACTCGATTTAGCTCTGTTGCTTAGTAAGCGTTCGGAGTCACTTACTTCTCAGTTGCCTATGAGAGAGGTTCCTCCGACATTTGTCCCGAAGGTTGAGATTGAGGCCGATGCTGCACGAAATATAGTCGCTGTGAACATTTCTGCACATTATGTATCACAGTTCGTTCAGGTCCCGTTCTCAAGACAGGAAGTGAATACTATTAGGCAATCCATTTCTGATATTAGGAAAAATCTGACAGGATTCTATAAAGAAATAGAGTCTGTCTTGCAATCCTCAGTATTCACCTTAGGTGATATTGATGTGTTATTCCCTGTACTCCTGCCCGTAGATTTGTGGAAACAAGTTAGAACTATTGACGACGTACCAGGGTTGGGAGATACATGGGTGAATATAACTAGACTCGATGGAGAAAGGCCAGCTGGTGAAAGATCGCCTCAGGTGATACTAACTTTGCCTGATAGAATTATTGCAAAATTAAAAACTATAATTCCAGAGAAAAGAATTATATGGGACAAACTTACAGCCTGTGTCCAACGGAAAGTCTGAGTGTGCTACCAAGTTCTTTAATGGGTTCGAACAGGTATTCTCAGATTTCAGTGGACAAGACCTAGGCACAGAGTATGGGAAAAGGTTGTTTGTGGACAAATTTGTGCGTGGATTGCTGCCTGACATCCAGTCACAAATTATGTCTTCTGAGAGCGCTTAGCAGGCGAAATCACAATCAGAAGTACTGCACATGGCTCAGTACTACAAGAACCGTGCCAATAATGAAAAAGATAGGGTTGAAAAATGAAAAGGTGATTTGAAAACTAAAGTGCTATAGCAGCAAATTGTTTGAGGCCCCAGAGGGGGTGGTTCTCAGGTTAGAGGTCAGTATGTCCCGCAGGGGAATGTGCCCTTGGGTCCTGTGAACATTAACCAGTGCGCTTATTGTCATCGAGAGGGTCGTTGGCAAGCAAAATGCCCCGTCCTTCAACAAAGGTCAAATAATACATTTGGAAATATGGTTAGACGATCCAGAGGTCGCCCGGGTGTAGGGGGCCCTGGTAGAGGTCAGTTTGCACAGAACCCTCAGCAACCTTTCTCGCAGGATAATCAGATTTCAAGTGTGGACACCAGGAACATATTTGATCATCCTTCCACTGCATATTTATCTGAAGAGCTTCCTTCTGATGATATTTTGTTTCGTTAGGATTGCCCGAAGAAGGGTTTGGAACCTATACCTATTCCCGTCAATCAGCAAGGTCCCTACGTTGAAATGATGGTGGGAAATAGGAAACATCAGTTTTTGATAGACACTGGAGCACAGAAGTGTTCCATTGATCATTCACGGGTTCCAAACATTCCACTGTCAGGGCAAACCAACGTTTCTGTAGGGTTTTCTGGCACACCAGTTGTTTGTCCGGTTTCTTTTTCGGTACCTATTTCTTTTGGACCACTGTCCATTTCTGTTGACTTCGATTTGTGGAGAAAACTTGCTGGGGTTGAATCTGTTAAAATAATTAAATGCAGGGATTTATTGCTCTTCTGATGGAGTGCGCTTGACGATTTCACCACAGCAATTTTCTGTCTCGTAATTCTTGACTAGACCTTTGCCTCCAGAATTCATTAATGTACCAGAGAGCTTGTGGGCTGTTGACGACAATGATGTTGGTGTTTTACAGATTGAACCTGTTAAGATAGTTTTGAAGCATGGAATTGAGCTGCCACGCATTCACCAGTATAAGATTTCAGTTGAGGCGAGCAAGCTTTGAAATGCATTGTTTCCGATTTTGTGCATCGAGGGGTGATTGAAGAAATTTCAGGAATTTTGTGTAACCGTCTGATTTTACCCGTGTTCAAGAAAGGCGATAATGCAATTCCATTCCGTTTCATAATTGATTTACGTGCCATTAATAAAGTCGTGGTTCCACAATTTCCAATTGTGCCTGATGTAACGGCAATCCTAACCATGATTCCAGCTACAGCTACTTACTTTAGTGTGGTGGATCTAAAGAATGCTTTCTTTAGTATTCCTATACACAAGGATAGTAGATATTTGTTCACGTTCACCCTAGGGGGACGCTCGTTCACATTTACTTGTGCACCCCAAGGATACACAGAGAGTCCTAGCATTTATAGTAGGGCTTTGAAAGAACAACTTGATACCCTTGAATTGTCCTCTACCTGTACTTTGCTTCAGTACGTTGATGATTTGCTTTTAGCTGCTGACTCTGAGAGTGCCTGTAAGGAGGGCACTGTGTTATTGCTTATCCATCTAGCTAAGCATGGTCACAAAGCTTCACTTATTAAATTTCAATATTGTTGCCAGGAGGTCGCCTATTTAGGCTATCTCCTGTCAAAGGAAGGAAGAAGATTGACACCTGAAAGAATAAAACACATTTCTGGCATGTCTGTCCCAAATACACAGAAGGAAGTTAGAGCCTTGATAGGTATGGCTTCTTATTGTAGGTTGTGGATCCCAAATTTTTCACTAGTGATCAAACTGATGTTGGCTTTGACGAAGAAGGGCATTTCTTCGCCATTGCCATGGAACGCGGAACACCAGCAATCGTTTGACTTGCTTAAGACTGCATTATGCTCTGCACCAGTTTTAGGCACACCAAACTATGAAAAGGCCTTTGTATTGTTTGTGCATGAATGTGATGGATGTGCTTTGGCTGTATTAACGCAGAAACATGGAGTGACGAATAGGCCATGTGGTTACTTTTCTTCCGCCCTTGATCCTGTAGCATACGTTTTGCCAAGATGTTTGCGAGCTGTCGCTGCTGCTGCTGCGTCTGTAAAACAGAGTGAGGGAATGGTCCTCGGCCATGATCTAACCCTGATGGTGCCTCACTCTGTAGATGTTCTACTGAACCAAACTCAAACGCAACACCACACTTCTGCACGGTTGACAAGATATGAATTGATCTTGTTTGCTCCTCACATTCAAATTAAGAGGTGTTGTGTTCTTAATCCGGCTGAACTCCTACTTTTCCCACAAGATACTACTTGTGGCGATGAAGTGCCACATGATTGTTTGTATACGACCGAACAAGAGACAAAGGGTAGAATTGATTTGAAAGATACTCCTTTGGATAATCCGCAAGGAGAGCTGTTTTGTGATGGCACCTGCTTCAAACTTCCGGATGGTACATCCACAGCTGCTTATGCGATCACTACATTAAGCACGGTTGTGGAAACTAAGAGAATCACGCATTCTGCGCAGGCCGCAGAGATTATAGCATTAACCCGAGCTTGTGAACTTTCCAAAGGGCTTGCATTAAATATATATACTGATAGTCAGTATGCCTTTGGGGTGGTTCACAACTTTGGGAGACTTTGGTCAGAGAGAGGGTTCCTAACTTCACATGGTACCAAAATCCAACATGGCTCCCTAATAGTACAACTACTCTCAGCACTTGCGCTCCCTACTCAGTTAGCAGTTATGAAATGTGTAACCAAACGAAAGATTACAGATGATATAGGGAAAGGGAATGCTTTAGCTGATCAGATAGTTAGACAAACTGCTACCTATCCCCTTACGGAGATGTATGTTTCAAGGGAGACTGTAAATGCTTATGCAATGGATGAGGGTGTTAGGTCTGTACTGGATTTCTAAGCTGATGCCACGTTAGAAGAATCCAAAAGGTGGGCTGAAGGCTTGGGGAAACTTGATGAAGACGGGTGTTGGGTGGATATAGTGGAAGGGAAATGGCTACTCCCTGACGCGTATGTAATGATGATGGTCATCATGGCCCATGGTCCTACGCATGTATGTGCCCAGAAGATGACAAAAATGTTAGAGAAAGTTTGGGTAAATGACAATATTTCGAGAATTGCCCAACGCTACGTCCAGGATTGCATGATTTGCCTACAACACAATGTGGGAAAGGGGACAGTAACTCCAAGGGGAAGTTTTGGGCCACCCTCTGTCCCCTTCGAAGTGATCCACTTTGACTTTATTGAAATGGAACGATGTGGTAATAAACAATATGTGCTGGTGGATATCTGCCCTTTTAGTAAATGGGTTGAGGCTTTCCCTGTTAAAGATGCTACAGCTATGACTACTGCAAAAATCAAGTTAAGGGAATACTTCCCCTGGTTCGGGCTACCAAGAGTTATCTGGTCGGACAATGGGCCACATTGTGTCGCTGCTGTAATTCTGCAGATATGTATGGCATTACGAATTGACAAACGGTTCCATTCGGCCAGACATGCTCAGAGCGCCGGACTAGTAAAAAGACACAACGGTATAATTAAGAACAAGTTCGCTAAGACGTGTGCCGGCACCAAACTAGAATGGCCGGACACCTTACCGATCGTGTTGTTATCCATGCGTTCAACCCTTAAACTAAGACTGGGCTCTCCATTTGAGGTGGTAATGGGGAGACCTGCCAATATTTGGAACCTTCCTAAATGCAATTAATTGAGAAATGTTGAAAATGTATTACTTTCAGATTATTGTAGCCAGTTGACTAAAAACCTATATTTGATTTATCACCAGGTACGAGAAGCTTTACCTGTACGATACGAGGGCCCGGGCCACAGCATACGGCCTGGAATCTGGGTGCTCACCAAAGCGTTCGAGCGCTCCTCTTGCCTCGTGCCTCACTGGTGTGGGCCGTTTCAAGTCCTTTTGGTCACCCAGACAGCGGTGCGGGTCGCTGGGAGAAAGAACTGGATCCACGCATCCCACGTCAAGAAACTTCCTCACCCTGTGCCACACGTTACAGAAGAAACAGAACCCCTCGCTGGTACTGCAACCAATGATCCCAAAGCAGTAAGTAGCACTGAGAGTGTGTCGGAGAATCTCTCTGAGCCCATGAGGCTTGGGGAAGCTGCCATTTTGTCTCCACACTCTCCAAAAATTTTGCATCTGGAAACTGCTATTTCAAATTCTACATCTTCACTTGTTTCCGACATGTTGCTTCCAGCAGGAAGTGACGACATATTGTTTCCGGATCAATCACTACCGGGAAAAGTAAGGTACAATCTGCATCCAAGAAAATAGACTTATGGCACGGTTTTGCTGTGCATCTGAAGAAGAAAAGGATCATCGAGGGCTTGTTTTTGCCCAAATTTGAGAAAGGGGATTCTGTTGGCCAGGGTTGTGGAAGGACTAAGAAGTTGCTCGACCGGGAGGTCACCAGCAACGAACATTGGGGTATCCGTTTGAAGACTACAATGCCTGCTACCGCTACCGTTCATATGGGACTTGTAAATAAGGGGGTGACCAACCGGGACAATGGACAAAATGCCCAGGCCCCAAAAATGTATTGCTGTATTTTTATAATGATATTTGGGTTTTTAATAGTCGCTGCCTTAGGATTGTGGTACCTTGAGGAAACTCATTCTTTAGAACTTTTGTTACCTACTGAAATTATACCTATTATTCCTACTCCCTTTGTACATTAGCATACTCTATCCCCTAGGGACTCTCAGCATAGACAGAGGTACCACAATAACATTCTACTGCTTATCATGAATGCTACGCATGCCATTTTTAATAAGTCTAACTGTTGGGTCTGCTCACATTAACCGCAACACAGGGATAAGGGGCTAGGTTGGTATATTCATCTTTTACCTTTGACAACTGCTTGCTATGCTTCTCTTAGAGCACTGTTATTTGGCCAGTGATAGCATCTCAGGGAACTTTGATGGCACCAATTTGAATCGTTTTGAGAAACGTGTTTCAACTCCCCTGGGATGCTCGCTTTTCGCAAACAGGAGTAAACCGAATGTTGCTTCTATTAGGCCTTCTGATAAACTGTCTCGTCCTTTCCAATCTTTGATTTCCTTTAAAATGGCTCCAATAGGCAATAGGGATGCCATGCCTCCTTCTTACACTGTTAATCATAGCCCCGATTCAGTCTCCTTCTGCATACAGAGGAATGGAAATCAGTCAATGGGAAATTTTCTAGGTTGTGCCAACGTTGCAAATTTGATTGGGGAAAACAGACCTTTGTATGTAGGAGAACCTGTCTACTTTGTCTGCGGTAACGTAGCATTCCCATGCTTGCCCATGGACTGGCAGGGAACCTGTTATTTAGGGATCCTGTTACCCGGGGTGTTTATAGCTAGTACAAGATAAGTTTCAAAGGCTCGTCCACGGCGGGATGTGAATGGTGACACCCCAGCACAAATCTTGGGAGATATAGCTAAATCAGTTGTGCCATTTTGGGGGCAGATAGCGAATTCAGAAGATATCAGAAAACTAGCGAGAGTACTGGAGAGAGCCATCAACCGGACCACGGACATACTCTATAATATGACCCTAGAACAGAAGGCGATAAGACTAGTAGCACTTCAAAACAGGATGGCATTAGATGTCATTCTGGCTGAGCGTGGTGGAGTGTGTAAATTAGTGGGGTCCGCTTGCTGTGTTTTCGTATATTCCTCCCCAACTATCTTCAAGGCAATACAGAATCTGCACGTCCTTAGTTCCGAAGTGCATGTTCCCGAGGGAAACTGGGATCTAAGCGCTTGATTCTGGGACTTCTTGTGATCTTGGGGTTGGAAGGTACTTTCGGTCTTGCTAATTATTTTGGGAATCCTGTTGTTTCTTTGTTGCTGTATTCAGTGTCTTCCTGGTATGTGTTCGATGCTAGGGGGATGTTGCGCACAAGTGATAGGTTCGATATGACATAAAGTGTATGCCCCAGATAAAACTTCCAAAGAATATGTGTTGAAAGAAATTTTAGCAAATGACCTAATGGCAATAGATATTTCCGACAGTGATTCAGGGTGCATAGACGATGATTCATGGCGTTATTTGCAAGGAGATCCTAAGTAGTTTTAGCACTTGGCATAGGCCAAAAGGAGGGTTTGTCAAAAGAGAAATTATATTGTGCCTTCTATTGCAATAAATATATGTATATTGGCCTACGCCAAGCTGCTTGAAAGTCGCTTGCGAAAGAATCCGTGTTGCAAGGTCCTGACCTTAAATCAATGTAAGCCACCATTTTAGGCCAATCCTCCATTTTAGGATTCGCTTTGTAAAAGTCACCCTGTGAGTTAAAATGGTGGACAATGTCATTCCAAAATACAACATGGCCGTCTTGACCTCTGTACATAGCCAATATGTAACTTGCCTGCAGGCCACTTGTTGAGGTCGTGAACTAAGACCTTGTCCTTCGTTGACTTGTGTGGAAGGAATTACTCGTGTAAAGGAACTAAGCCACGAGTATACTATAAAAACAATGTATTCAAATACTGAACATAGAACACTTGTTTAACCGCATTGTATTAATGCTTAAGAAGACTAGTATGGAAAAATCCCAGATCACACAGTTATTGCATAGGCTTGTTGATACATGTATTAAAGGCAAACCAGTTATATGTGGTTGTTCGAGACTTGGCACGAACCCTAGATCGGTGATGTATTAAGTGGAATATTAATCCGAAGTGGGGCTGGACATCGTGCCCACCAAGTGTATAAAAAGCAAATGCATTCTAATGTACAGCATCTCTCACTGAACACACTGAACCAGGCTGGAGTTTGTTGTGTTGTACTGAGGGCCGATAGCTATCTGATTTTGCTCTGTTTTTGTAACTGGATTCAGTATAAAATAAAGTACTTTGTATGTTCCTTTGTAACCCGTGTTTGGTGTATTTCCTTTTGGGGTAGTCAGCCTCGGTATTTTGATTTTGTTTTCACAATAGGAATAAGCTGTGGATAAGCTGTGCCCGTGAAAATGTGTTTAATATTTTAATGGAACCCCACAAAGAAAAGTGTTTTCTCATAATGCTTGACAACAAGGGCACATACAGTAAATGGATTAGTACCACTCTGGATTGAGCCGATTTTTTAATAATATTAAAGCACAACCTCCACATCTAGGGTACATCCATTTGCAGTATCTAGTATATGCTAATGTTCTCGTGATCTGCAATCAAACCGCAATAGGTCTTCAAAGAAGCCTTGTGGCAGTAAACCTTTTACTAAAGGAGCTAGATTTGAAAGTCAACCCATCAAAGATGAAGATATTGAGTGTTATACCCATGGAAATCGCTGTAAATAGAAACTCCAAGTTCAATTTTGCATTTTAGAGTCTAAAAATTGGGATCAGTTGACGATTATAAATACTTGGGTGAAATGTTTTACACAGTTAGGAACACATGTAAGGTTTTGAGCAGCTTAATGAATCAGGCAGAATTGCTGCTACCTAAATGTGATCGTTAGATTAGAGATTTGGAACATTCTTAATTTGGCCATTGCTGTTATTTTACAAACAGAAAATCATTCCTAGAATGATTTATGGTCCACACACTGTTTACTCTGATGTGAAGTGGGACAAAATAGAGGCATCAATTTGGAGAAAGACTCTGAATCCCCTGCCGTGTCTGCCTGTCAATATTATACACCACAATGTGGGTTTGTTCTTGCTGAGAGACTTTATAAACTGGCAAACTTTGCAATTGCACTCTAAAATGTTGATGCCTGTCACAGTTACTCTGTGTTTTAGGAATTGTATACCCGAGTTGAGGTGCACCAGTGTAGAGCACTATTTAATTTGGTTACAGGATATAAACATCTATTAGTGAAATTAGAGGTTACAAATGAGAATCTAATATTAACTCTGACTAAGGTGAAACAGAAGTTATTTGAAGTAGATTGGTGTGAAAATCAATTCTAACAGTTGGGTTACTGGGTATCGGTTCATTTTATCTGTGATATTAAAGGATTTAACATGTTGCCGTGTGTATCTTTTTAAACATTTTCCTCATGCGATTAGATTTGAGTTTTTAAGAATAAGATTTAATCTGTTTTTAACTAAAAAGTGGTTTGTGCAAGGTCCGGGGTGCCTATGTCTTGGAGACGTTGTAGACATTGTAATGCTAGTATGGAAAACCTCTAATGACTGTGTGTACCATTTTAGCACTGCTGGGATACGATGTATTTACAAAACACATCAATTATGAAATGAGCGTGAATTTGGACTTTTTCTTCCATCGTATTTTAAATGCTCGTAAATTGTCACTTTTTATTGCAGCTTTGAATTTTCTAAACGTTGTTTATAAATTGGATTGCTTGCAATAGGATAGTATGTTGTTTTAATCGTTTGAATGTGTACGCCTCATATTATGTTTAAACTGAATTGTATGAATGTATGCGTCATTGAATTGTGCAAAAGGTTTAAGTTTATCCAAAGTGCACTAACAAAAAAAATATATATAATAACACGCTTTCCTGCAGGCAGCTTGTGTGAGACGCACGCTCCCTCAATATTTGTGGGAGCATATAGCAGAGATTTAGGCAAGCAAGAGCTACCATTAAGTGTTTGTTGTGTGACGTGAGTGAATGACACACATGCCATTGGGTCACACATGGGTGTAGGAGAAGAACCAGCAGCAGGAGCAGCACAGCATCCATGATGGTAGCTTGGCTGAGACACACACTCATGCAATTTCTGTGGGAGAAAAATTGATTGATTGATTGTTCATTATATGCTTATACACAGGTGTTTCAAAGCGCACTGAGTAGCAGAGAATCATGAAGTGATGAATGACACACATGCCATTGGATTGGGTGACATTTGGTGGGAGGAGGAGGATAGGGAGTAGGCCTTGAATACATGAGGTCCGCAGATGCAAGATGCACCCTATATCTTAGGTTATACATTATACATTCAGAATGTCTCCACATTTTTGTGTGTTTCTCTTATTGGCTCAGGATCCTGAAAAATGTATAAGATGAACTTTCCTTTAACATTTTACTTCGTGTGGGATATCTAACATTGGGCAGTGAGACTATTCAACACATATTCACACGGAGTCATTGCATACCTGTTAAGCTAGGAGTTACTCACTGTGGCACAATAGCAGACGCCATGACTTGCTTCACCTCGGGCCTCATGGATAACCTCATACCTTGTCTGCTGTCATTCGATTTACAGCAGACCTGCTCCCTATAAGTACAGTGCTCCGTAAATAAATATTCATTCACCTGCATGTTACAGTGACACCGGCGATGCTGGATGCTGTAGAAAACCATTGCTTCTCAATTAGATACATCAAGATCAGGTCTCCCCAATATGGAATGACAGAGAGCATGCTGTTCTGAGGATATCCACAGGGTCAGGAGAGAACTAAGCCAGACCTTCATTACTTGTATTCGGTTTGATATCAGTGGAATTAAATAAAAGACATGTTATTAAATCATCAGGTATTGCACATTATTGGAGTCGGGGAATTTGATCGCATTAGCTTTTCCAGAAACAAGGAACATTAATTATTTTTAGGTACTATTGATAAAGTGATGTGTTTGTGTGAAATATAAAAATAAACAGGTGACTGAACAAAAAGGAACATAGTGGTGTAGACTGAATGGTCAAGACAAAAGTAACACCATATTCTTTTTGTTTTAATATAATGGGAGATATTAACAGATCATCACTGGATTTATTGTATGTGTAAGATTCTGATGCTTCAATTTAGAGACCATGTGGAAGCAGAGCTTTTTTCGCCGGTCTCCAGCCACCTCCCAGCTGTCAGGCCAGGACGTGCAGTCACCACCCAATTTGCCAATCAGTCTGCCATTAGCAGCCCAACGGTAGTAATGCCCTGTCAGAGGGGCTTTCACCAGGCAGATTACTTGCACCACCAAGAAGCTGCTGCTGTCCCCCGAAAGCTCTTTTGATGGTATTAATCATAGCTTATTGGAGCAGACCCACTCTTGCCCACTTCCTGAAACAGCTCTATCATATATACATAGTAGGACATGGGGAGATCCTTTAGGGTTAATGAAGGCGGGTCTAACGGCTTGAGGGAGGATATCACCCACACTGATATGCCAGGGTGATAAATATGCTACCACCACCGGCCAGCTGTATCTGCTGAAGAGTAAATAAAACGTGCTTAGTGCCTCGCTCTTTTGGAAGTGAAGAAGAGACAGAGCTGTCGGTTGCTAAACCTAAACATGGTGTAGTGCCTACTTCACGCTGGCATTGTTGGTCAAAGGTGGCAATGGTAAAGGCTTTTTCAGGCAATCTGTAAATCAAGGCCTTAGTGAATTAAATAATTTAAAATGAAGCCCTCCCAATATGAATATTGAATTAAAATAACGTATACGTTGACACTAGCTAAACGTGCTTCTCGTGGGATAGTCGGGATGCTCATATACTTGAAAAACAGAATATTTGAGATGTGTAAACGTTTTATTAAATGCCATTTAAAGGCTGCTAAATTAAGAGTTGGCAAATAGAGACAAGAGTACAGGACTGAAGGTGAATACACTTCAAAAAGGAGAATCAGTGCCACTTTAGCAGATCCCTTTAAGACCAAAAAAGTTATTCAGCGATATTGACATCCAAAACATGCAGAGAAAACGATTACTTCTCTTCTCTTCGACTGAATGTTCTCTCACCGGGGGCTCGACTTTTGAGATTGTAATTACACATCTGCAAGGGTCGTACTTGAAGATACGGGACTAATTCTCAAAAAGGCACATACGCAAAAAAGCACAGCGAATACACATTAATTGCACTACTTATTCACACAGGTGCATTGCATATTTCTGAGGGGCTTTGAATCGTGACAGACCCTTGCACACATTTGTGTTGCAATCATGCTTACTAATGTATAACAGGCTGCCAGCTCCCAAAGGTGAATGTGCACTGGGAGTGCATTCCATAGAAATGGGCGCTTAAGGGACATACAATTGTTAAAAGTAAACAACAAGAAAAACTTGTCTATGGCCTATAAATGCACGCAGATAGCATAAGTCCATACCGTTGCTTTTCTACTTTAAAAAAGGTATCAAAAACTTACTTTAATACACCGAAGGGCCTAATTCACAGAGGCGTTTTATAATGCAAAACCCCACCAGAAAAGGCTCTGTGAATAAGGGCCTGACTGTCTAATCGGCCAGACTGATTTTGAAACAGTCTGTCCACAGCCAGGTGATTCCAGGCAGAATCACTTGCTACAATGTCACTTTCCCTTTGATTATTCTTTGCAATGTGCTCATTGGTCTCTCCCTGCACTGTCTATAGCATTGCCCTTGGCTCAAGTATTGCCCGCAGAGATGTGCTTCAGACTGATGATGCCCAGAGATCATAATTGGCATGGTAATCATCCTTGTCCGAACCTGTGGGATGGTGAGTCAGTGAGCAACGATTATCCTGTGTTTCTTCTGCACCATGTATGGCTTGCCCTTGTACTTGAGGTGTGGGGTGGTTTAGCAGAATCCAATGCTCTGATGACAATGTGTGCTACTTTAAGTTCTGGCGATGAACTATTTGAACTGCATTGTATCTGCTTGTTGCCCTCAGCACTGAGTTTGCGAGGAAGGACCAAACAAGTGCAAGTCAGTTTGGCCTCATTGGACGAGAAGAGAAGAAGATCAGCTCAAGCTTCCTGACCATGTCTTATCCACATGGCACAAAAGCAACCTTGGATGTGTGTCTGACCAGTTAGGATTCCAGGGTATGTTGTACATATCCTGAGTCCCTATACATCACATGCATGGAATTTTTCATTCTACTTAGCGATACACACCAACCAAGATATTCGTAGTATACACAATCTTCCAAAGATTTCTCCTTTAAAACATGCAACAAGTGTTAGGAAGAATCATAGGCAGTACACTTTGGGAACACCACACATAATTAAGACTACAAGTGTAAGTACAAATTCACCTTTGGTCCAAGCCTGTATGTGGACAGGATTTTACAACCCTTGGTTCAATTGATACTGACCTATTTGAGAGACACTACCGTCTTTCTGCTAAACGTGAATGAGATTTCCTGTTTGTCTTCGGAATGTATTCTATTTTCTATGGATGTATGTAGCTTCTAAACCTCGATACCTCGATACACCTCGATACCACACCAGGAGGGGATTGAAGCAATGGAGTGGATAGTGTTGCAATCAAGTAACGTGAAATGTGAACCACAGCTAGTGGTTGAATTATTTAAAATCATCATTCACAACAGCTACTTTAGGTACAAACAAGAGTATTTTGCACACGTGTCTGGAACAACCATGGAGTCAACAATGGCCCCAGTATATGCGAATATTCACATGTATTGATTTGAGAAATAGTTTGTACTAGATAAAGCTGAATGGTCTACACAGATCATTGTTTGGGAAAGGTACATTGACAGCATTTTTGACGTCTGGTGTGGCTCCAAAAGTGAACTGGAAGAGTTTTTTAGTTACCTTAACAACGTACACTCACGTATCAAATTTTCCCTAGAAATTGGTGCTCCTAAATTACATTTTCTTGATGTACAGTTGGAAATTGTCAACAATCAAATCAAAGCATTACTTTTTCATAAACTGATAGATGTAAATAACTTACTGCACTATGCAAGCTTTCATCCGAAACCGATGATGGCAAGTTTACCGTACAGCCAGATTTGAAGTCTTAAAATAAAAATCACAGATACTGATGATCTACAGAAAGAATTCAGGGTATTAACAAACAAGTTTGCCTCTAGAGGGTATCCCAAAGAAATTATGGAAGAAGCGCACACTAGGGCTCTGCCTATTACAAGGGAACAACTCCTCACGCCTAAACCTAAGAAAGAGACAGCCTTGATTCTACATATCTCTAAATATTCCAGACAGAGTTTTCATATCAAAAGAATTGTACAAAAACATTGGTCTATTCTACATCACGATCCAACTCTATTAGAACTGTTCCCACGACCACCAATGATGGTGTATAAAAGAAGCACTAACCTTAGAGATAAGGTAGTGGAAGAGGAAACGGGACCAAAACAGGCCCAATTGACATTAGCAACCAAAAAAAAGGGGACATTCCCCTGTTTGACCTGCAGTCATTGAAATAATGTTGTGAAAGGTGAATACATTCTACATCTGCAGATTGGCAGGAAGATTAAATTAAAAGACTTTGCTACCTGCAGGTCTACGAGGGTCATTTACAGTACCAAATGCCTATGTAGCCTCATGTACATTGGCCAAACAGCCTGATCGGCTCGGGAGAGATGGACAGAGCACAAATCTCATATCCGCTATATAACATGCAAACTATATGAGGACCCTTGCACAAAGAGAGATGTTTTGGATTGATCTCCTGGACACTATATCCCCTAAAGGCCTAAATGAGGAGTTCTCCCTCAATTGTTTCATTTAAGATATGGATCATTTGTCTGACATTTAAATTCTTCATCTGGACAGTTTTCAATTGGCTACGTTTGGACTGGTTTTAGTTGAATGCTTGTGTATTTGAATTACATGTGAGTTTTGTGATTCCTCACTTACTTTTTTAATTTGTATTTTCTTCCAAGTAGTTCTGAATATCAATAGATTTCTTGCTTTCATTAGTATATGTTATCTTATGGGTTTTTGGAATCTCCTAGCAGGCATTTTCCCTATTAGTTTTCATCCATATCTTTATGCTGGTTCATCTAGTTATAGGTGACTATTGATTGCACTCTATTTCTCTAGATTGTCTTTTATGTTTTCACTGTTATCAGGCACTTGAATGAACATTCTGTTGGGACTTGAGTCTTTCTTCTATATCCATTACTGTTCTTGATATATCTATCTTTATGGTTAGTATTTATTTTTATTTAGGTGTCCCCATTTGTTTAATTCTATTTCTTTAGATCTTCCGGAATTTAGATGGATTAGGTTTTCAGTGGTTCAGTCTGTTTTCTATATCTATTGTTATTTATTCATCATTCATCTTTTTATTTCTCTTTGATTATTTTTCTGTGTACCTGGCGATGAATGGTTTTCAGCACTATATGCCTGTGGATACCTTTGAAGAACAGTCTAGATTTGTCACTCAGGTAAGCATTGGGAAGTTTCCAAGTCAGGTGACCTAGTCACGTGAACGCTTACTTCCCAGAAGAGTTTCAGAGTTCAGGCAATACACACGCATTACGTGGATACGACGCATGTGTATTTGGAAGTAGCAACTCCGGTTGTAGTTGGAGCTGGAGGATGGTTTGAAGAACGTAAGTAGGTAAGGAGATCGTACATATTAATGTTTATGTGCATTCGCAAATACATTATAAACGTTGGTTTGTTTTGTCCAGGCAGCAGTAACGTGACATTTGGGCATATGTCTCTTTAAGTTTAGCAGCATGCCCATATGAGTGTTTAAATGGATTCACACTTTACACACAAACGGGTGCACACATTAATGTCAGCTAGAAAGTAGAATACTGACGTGGGGGTACTCGGACTTCCCGAACAAGGATCAGTCTCCATAATAAGCCTAAGAGGTAAATAATGTGGATTAGCAAAAATGTTTACGTTAACTATAATAGCTCTGTGATCTATTTGACATATACCGGGTCTGATTGTATTTTTTTCTGTAATGGTCTTTTTACAACTCAGAGGCTTGTGCTCGATGGATTTCATACTTGGTACATTAGATCTGGTGAAGAGACCCTTCGGTTACTGTGACATTGACTTTAGGTGCTCTAGTTCCATTTTACAGCATGTTTACCACAGTCATTATCCTTCCTCCAAATGCGTTTTTGAGGATGTATTTTAATCATCAGCACCCATATGGGAATTGGGTACGCATTTTTCTCTACCTTATCTGAGCTTTGTGAAAGTAGATTTAGAGTACCCTACTCAAACTGATTATCCTTTATATTCTCCATAGATTACCCTTTGATCTGATTGAGCACTAGCTACTTCGGAAAATACATTATTCATGGAACTCTCCTTGGTGCGGATCCGTGCATATCTTGAATTAGTATATTGTGTGAAGCGCACATCTTTAGCTAAACATACTCTCCATACCGTGTTGGCATGTCCCCGTTGACAAGAACATTACAGGAATTGATTTTAGCATTATTTCTCTTTTAGTTTTACTTTTTGTAGCCACACCATGTGTGAATTAAGATACACTATGCATGAAAAGATAGTGCACTGAAATAATAACCAATTCATTGTACAATACAGTGACTCTTTTGAAATTCGTCTAGTGGTAATACATGTATTGATTTTTTCAAGTATATTGAAAATATGTTGAATTATGCGTTGATTGATATTTTTGTGTATATATGTGATTGTAAAATGTTTTGCTCCTGAAGAAGGGGTGCTTCGAAACGCGTAGAGCTCGAAATTTCTCCTCAACACAAGAACATTGTTCCCTTTTTTTTCCTTTTCCATGATGTCCTTATGTGAAGCCATATTCAATTGTTAACCAGAAATTATGTATGCATTTATTTTTGTTTCATTATTTAAACTTTATTATACATATGTGAAAATCTAAACAGTGTATTGACTGATTTATTTCAGCTTAAATGGTGTGCAGGGGACAGGAGTATCTTTAGAATTAGAACCTTTTTCTTTTTCTTAGTACAAGCCTGTACTTAACAGTAAAGAGGTAGCGATGGCTGAGCAGCCAGACTTATCTCAAGAGTAAAGTGAGCAGTATCAGACGTTACACAAAGGACAGCAATTGTTATGGTTCAAACAAGCACAGACACAAGGTTTCTGAGTAAAAGAATATACATTTATTTACACCATCAGTTATTAAACAGTTCACTAAAATAAAGCAGCAGAAACTCACAATCTTAATACACTACCACCCAATGAATTCTGGACAAGTTAAGCTCAAAATGAAGTGTGAGCAAAATGGCACTCCAGCAATTTAAAAGGTAGGTAAAGACAAGGTTATTCAAAATCAAGCAGAACCAACAATTAAGTAGACAGGGCAATCTAGAAAATGGTTACAACAACTAGGATTCAAATGAATAGGCCTGGGCCAATGTTAATGGTTCAGTGTTTTTGCATAGGATCGCACAGTTCAGAGTAGTTTGCGGTTAAGTCTTTGCCAAGAGTTCGAAACGAAGTTGGTTGAAAGAAAGTTTATTTAAAAGAGTAGAGAAGGACAAGCCCTCGGATTAGCAAAAAATTTCAAACACTTTCACCATGGTCGGACGGAACGAACAACCGGATTTGAACAGTACATTAGTAGAAGATGAATGCTGTAGCTGAGGCAGGTCCTGCAGGTTCACGGTTCCTGAAGCGACTGTCGGACTGACAAGAAGGAGGAAGACTGGAGGGTCCTGCACTGCCCAGGGAAGAAACCAGCAGCAGAGCTAAGCGAGAAATAAAAGGTGCGCTCCTTAAAACCCAAACAGGGTTCCGTCCTCCTGATTATCCGGTTCACTGCAGCGATGCACAGCAAATTCGACCAGGGGAGGTAGGCCTTGCTTGGTGTTTGGAGAACTGGTCGGTCCCACCAGCACAAGGGAAGAAGATTCCTTGCAGATCTTCTCTTTCGTTGAAGTTTAGGAGATTTGGACCCACAGCAGTGCTTCACCGGGAGGTTCAGTAGTTGCAATAGCCCTCTTCCTTCAGCTTCTCTTCGGTTCTCTAGATCCAGTGGCGACTCTGCCTTCCAAGTCCCAGAGACCTGCTTTTTATGCAGTTTTCCCCCAGAGACCTGCTTTTTATGCAGTTTTCCCCCATTCGCACAGCCTGGCTGTCACTCACACAGCAGGGTGGCTGTCCTGGCAGGACAGTCACCTAGCCAATCAAACAAGAGTGCAACTTTGGTCTCCAAGGAGACCCTTGCAGGGGGCCTAAAAACCCTCCCTCACATCCTGTCCACCCAGACACGCAGGCGCCTAAGGATGGCGAACAAAGGAACCAAACCTGGTTTGGCACGCAGAGTAAAACACGAGAAAGACCTTTACAAAAAGAAATGGTGAATAAACCCAGCCGGAACCAAACAAAATTAAAAGGGGTCCAGCGGATTAAAGTTCGAGGCTACTAACTTAGCCTAAAACAGTACCAAGGCTATTTTCATAGTCACATTAGGAAAAAAATGGTAGATACCGCTGCCACCAGCCAACTCTTAAAGAAAGGGGAACAAAATAATGTTCCATGAGAAAACAGACAAAAAGGGATAACTATTAACCGTTTCCAGTACTCTTTAGAAGATAGTTTATACTGGGTCTGTGAATTTAAAAAGACTAATAAAGTCAATGGCAACTTTACATGTTCTGGGAGACAGTAGTCAGTCCCAGAAAATGGAGTTTAAAGTGGGAAGTCTGAAAAAGACAACCCTGCGTCACTACACTAAATGTGCTGTGTGCCACACAGTAAAAAGATGATACCTATGGAGTAGGTCAGACTCCACAGTCTATGAACACAAAATAAAATGTAAAAACACACAGCAAAACACATGTAAGAGTGGGAAAAAAGGCTCACACTCTTCCCAGGTGAAAAAAGAAATCCTAGAAATCCAGCAAATCTGCTGGGGACTCAGTAGGTAAGGGAAATTAGCCATTCTGGAGAATTCTCCATAACAACAAGGCAAAGGTTTATGTATTGGTCTACAACATCCTCAATATTACAAGTACAATTTAAATTACATAGAAGTGGAAATTCGATCATCATAAGCACAAGCAACACGTCAACTAAGTTTATCAATCACGTGATCATAGCAATAATGAGATACTCAGTCTGAGAAGAATGCATAGCATATATTGTTCAAATGAACAACAAGCACAAGACATCAGCTGGATTACGAGACTGGTACATAAGAACTACATATTTAGCTATGACTTTAAATTAAATCAATGTACTTTGTGGAAAAAACTGAAAAAGCATTATGGGAACAATTCACGCAAATGGTATGTGCAAATGATTAGATACGCTGGCACGTGTCCTTCGCGTGCACTTGCCCATTTCACCAAAATCACAAAGAGCATCTGAATGTGCACATCTTAAGTGTACATACACATGCTGATGTCCTTTTCACCACTTTTGTTCATTCTCACATATAGGAGGGTGTTTCTGGGAATTTTAAACTGCATCACCTATTCACAAATATATGTGCTTTACAATGTGTAGATAAAAGCAGCACTCTCTGAACAGACACCGGGGATGCACAGGGCCTGATTCACAGAGTGTTTTCCTATGGGATTGTGTTGTGGTCTTGTATATTGCATTACAGTGAGTTGCAGGAAGGCATGTGTCTGGTAATGTGCTTGTGTGGAACCGAGGATCGAGTGATAGGGTATTATAGATGACATTATAAAGATGACGGTTGGGAGTGAACGCAGAGTCAGAGAGAGAGCGATAGCCTGGGCAGTGGAGTGCCAGCCTTCTGCCCTATTTACATCCAGGTACTGCGAGGCACTTCATATCCATTGCACAATAAAGCCAGTGAAACTCATCCAGGTGTGGAAAGCGTCCCTTATTACTTACCCGGCACTTTCATCTCACCGCAACATACTGGCGGGCAACAAGGGACATGGCCTGCTGCAGGGGGCGCAGATTGGCAGATGCTGCTGCCCCCATGTCTTCATCATCCAGGGTGTCCTGTGTGATGCAAGAAGTATTGAGGAAATTTGTGACCGCCATCCAGATTTTGCAGTGGTCATGGTGGAAACCATAGCACTCCTCTGGTGTATATTGGCTGATGAGAGCGCAGAGACCAACTGCCACAAGATTTAGCAGTGGCTTCAGATACCTGTGCACCGCGTTGTGTATTACACGGTGTCCACCTACCAAATGATGACATCAGGGCAGCAGACACCTCAAAGCGGGTGTGTGCCCTTTCAGTCAATACCTGGCTTGCAGAATGTGTGTGATGCCGTCGGCCGTTTGCCCCATCATCGTGTCCACCTCAAGAGAAGGGTAGAAGATCTTACGTTCAGCGTCTCCCCTGAGTGTGATGATGCTGCCTTGAATGCAGGCAGTGAAGAGCAGCAACATGCTGCCATGTATTTCCGGGAGAAGTGGCAAGAGCTCCCACACAGTGTTTGCAGTACCGGAGCAGAACAGGCAAGCGTGACAGGGTTGCTTTTCCTAGCTTTGTGAAGAGTTGCCCACTGGGCAATTGGACCTTTTCGGATGCTGTCCCCAAGATTGGGACTTTAAAAGGTACTGTGAAAAGCCGCATGGACTGTGTCATGAATGCCTAAAGGCCCATCGAGTGTCGGAGGAGGATGGACAGATCACCAGTGATGATAACCTAATGGTTCTGAAGGATTTAGATCAGGAATTTGTAGAATTACTTAAAGAACTGCACACTATTGAGGATGTTGCAAGTGTGTAGGTTGTGTCAGTGTGTTTGACATGTCTGTTCTGATTGGCGAGCAATGATAGTAGCATGAATATAACTGCATTAACAGAATTCATTTGCAGGTCATGGAATTTCTAATTTTGAAATGAAATGTTTAATTTGCTTATGATACTTCTGTGTCGTGTGCTCCAACTGGTACTCTTGTTTTTGAATAAGTAGTGTTGTTTACTGTGATTGATTGTTGTGTGCTCCAATTTGCACACATCTTTGGAAATGAATAGTTGTTTCATTCAGGTGAAAGTTAGGACTACCACGAATGGCTGAGCTCAATGAGGCAATGATTCTACAGTTATACGTTTTACTTGGTTGTGTGTTGTGGATGCCATGTGTGTGCCTTACAGCCTCTGCCTACATTGTAGGCATGGGTGATGTTGTGTTTCTCACCCCATATATAACTATGGGTATGTGAGTTGCATTTCAGTCATGTGCAATTGTTGTGTTAGGTTTTTTCTCAAGAGTGTGTTCTTGACGTGTCTGTTGGTCCCTTTCAGCTGCGTCTAGTGTGTTAACATTTTTATCAGGATTTGCAAGAACCCTACCACTATTAATGGTACAAGAACTTTTGGGACTGATGGCAATGTTTTTTTTTTGACAGGGGGACCTTTGGCCAAAGTCTCCTGGGCCAACGTCAATGGTTCAGAGTCTTTGTGTTGGATAGCACAGTTCTGGTAGTAACGGTAAAGTCTTTGCCACAGAGTTTAGAAGAATTTGGCGTGGCAAAAAGTTTGACGATTGTTTAGAGAAGGAGCCTTCGAAGTTGATAAAAGTTTCACGCACTTTCTCCATGGCTGAAAATATTTCCAGACCGCGTTTGCACAGTACCTGGTTAATGAAGAAGAGCTGTAGCTGAGGCAGTTGTTCCTGGCAGTTTGAGCAGATCTCGTTATTCCTGAGCTTCATTCATGGGGACAAGAAGGAGGACATCTGGAGGTTCCTGCACTGCCCAGGGATGAGGCCAACGGCTTTAGAAAGACGTTGGTTTAAGGTGTGAGTCCTTCCGTCTGGTTTCCTTCCCTCTGGCTATCCGGTTTTCAATAGAACTCTGATGAAAATTCGACCAGATGGGGACAGTGTCCAGGTGGCTTACGAGTTGGTTGTTCCCACCAAACTCAAGGGAAGAAGTTAACATTAAAGGGCTTCTCTGACGATTGGAGTTTCAGGCAATTCGGACCTGCAGAAGGGCTTCACCTGTCATACAGGAGTTGCAGCAGCCCTCTTCCTTCAGCTCGTCTTCGGTTCTTTTATTCCAGTGGTCGACTCTGCTTTCCAAGTCCCAGAGACCTGCTTTTAAACAGTTTCCCCCCATTCATTCCAGGCTGGCTGTCACTCACACAGCGGGGTGGCTGTCCTTGCCAGACAGTCAGCCAGCCAATCACACCAGAGTGCATTCAGGTCTCCTCGGAGACTAAGCACAGGGAGTTTCGGGCACCTCGCTCACATCCGGTCCACCACAGACACTCAGGCGCCAGAGGAGGGCTTCCGCACTGACGCCCACCAAAGGCCAATGAACAAAGGGACCAAACCAAAACACAAGAAGGACTTTTCCTAAGAGAAATGGCGAAATGGCGAAAAAAGAGCACCGGAGTCTGTTTTTATAGATAGGTCTTGGGCGCAATATTGAAAAACATGGCTGACCCGATGTTTAGCTACCGTTGTTAGCGGTAGGGAAAAATAATGGTAGTTGATCTAAACCACTGCCACCAGCAATTTAAAGTAGGAAAAGGTAACATTTGACTGTTACATGAGTGTCTTGACTCAGGGGAAGCAGGGCAACCCCTCCAGCACTCTATAATAAGATAGTGTGTGCTCAGTCAGTAAATTTAAAGAGACTAGTAAAGCCAATTTAAATTTACATGCTCTAGGAGACGGTATTCATTCCCAGAGAAGGTATTTAAACCTTGGGGAGTCTAAAAGACACCCCTGTGCCACTGCACTGAAGGTGCCGTGTGACACACAGAAAAGACAATGCCAATGGAGTTGTTTTAAAACTCCATAACCAAAGAACACAAAAGTGAAACACAAACAAAATACATTGAAGAGTGGGAAAAAAGGCTCACACTCTTCCCAGGTAAGCAATCAAATCCTAGAAATCCAGCAAAGTTGATGGGGGTCTCAAAAGGTAAGGTAAATTAGCACATTTTGAGAATCCTACCTAACAGGGCATTTCCTATTCTGGATGTTTTGTCTGCTGAGGGGGCAGAGGGATGCCCATCTAAGACCTTGTTGGGGCTTGCTGAGGGGGCGATTGCCATGGGGCATACATATGCATTTGAGGCATTTTTTTTTAAGAGCTGAGAGGATGTGTAGTGTGTTTGGTGGATGCTGGTGGGCCTGCTGTTTTTGTTTTCTGAGGTTGATGTACAGGATTAGTACTTGGTTGTGGCAGGACCAAAGCTCCTGGAGTGGCAGTCCAGGGCAGAAAGAGGCACGTTTGTTTGTGGTTAGTTGCTCTATCTTTGAACTGGTTGTGCTCAGTTGTGACAGCTCTGAGGTCAGGGGGTGGCAGCTTCTGGCGAAAGGAGCAATGTTCCATTGGTGGTTCTGGATTGTTACCTGTGTTGGTGTTGTTTTTGAGGAGTATTGATTTAACATCTATTAGATATTCGTCATCAGGAAGTCTCATTTTGCCTCTCCAAAAGTTTTTGTGGTGTGTGGCAGCTAGCTTTTGCTAGTTCTTTCGTTTTGCAGGGTGTTTCTGGTGTGGGTCTCCATCGAGTTTGTGACAATTGGATGCTAGAAAGTTTTAGTTCTGCTTTGGGCATCCCTTTTGTTGCATTTTGTAGTCTTGGTTCATTCTCTGTGGTTGGTGAAGTGTTGGATGTGTCTTTTGTGGATCTCGTGCAACATTAGTAAGATATTGCATCCTTGCAGGCTGCTTATAGTTTTGGTGAATTTATAGTGGTTTTTGTTGTGCAACAATGTTTTATCTTAAGCGGGAGATGTGTTGGAGTGCTAGTATTTGTGTGATAGTGGTATGGGTACTGTTTTTAGCTAATGTCTCCTTTATCACCTTGGCCCTCATTACGACCCTTGCGGAAATCGGAAAACGATGGCGGAAATGCAATACCGCCATCGAATAGCGCTCGGTGCGACTATGACCCGTCACCGCAAAGTACGAAGCCATTAGCGACACCGTAGTGAACGCCAACGCTAACTGCACCAAGCACGCGCGCGCGCGCCATGCGAAACCGCAAACACCACCATGGCGCAACGGTACGCCAATTCCGACCCTAGCGGACATGTACCTAACGCCATCAGGCATGGCGTAATGTACCATTCCGCCATGGTGAGAAGTACGGCATCGCGAATCAACCGTAAACGGCCCCACTGAGTGCCTGTACACCGCTCCCTGCCCACAAAGTACAACTCCCCGTAGGTGCAATGAAGCCACAATGCAACCATTGAAATGTACAAGTCACCCATGCATGGCAACGAACAAAAGAAACACAAGAGGGGCCAATGGGAGCTGCAGGGCACAGATGGCACGAATACAGAAGCCATCCCAATGGACATGACCACAGTCCCCCACCAAGAAACGCACGCAAACACAGGCACCTGTGACCAGCCATATTCCGAGAATCACATCATTCCACCAGTCCACCTGGCTGACCGGCATCTGTTACACAAAACCCAATCCCCCGCCCCTGAGCATGACAACATTCAAACTGTCATATTGGCAGCCCCCATCCCTGACCTCACGGGCTTAGTAGGCAAACGCGCCCAGTACAGTACCACGCAACTAAACTCCGAAGCTGGAACCCAATGCAGATCTCCTCACAATACATCGCCCCCCAAATAGGCATATGCCACATCACTTGCAAAGAAAAACGCTACACGGGCCAAATCAGAATAGAAATTTAATGCACATCAAAGTCACCAAGCCCATACAGCCATCAGGCCATGAACTCCTAAACACCAATCACCATTGTGGGCTGCATCCGCAAGAAATGACCAGCCACTACTTGTGTGTCGTCCTGTTCCCTCATGGTACACAGAGCCACATTCACGTACGAAAAGGCAACATGGAAGCGCACAGAACCGCAGGGCCGTCCCAATGGGGAGGCACTAGTCCAGCTGAAAGGCCGAAATGTTGCTCCGAGCCACCAGTACTGCGTAAGGGCATGTGGGCCATTGGCGATCGTCCCATAAGATCGTAATGCTGCTCCACTGATTAACACGAAGCAGCAGGTGTCGGGAGTAAAACCCATCTGCAGGAGTGGCATACAGATGGCAGTGGCAAAAGGGGAGGAGATACCTGTCAACCAAAAGAAAAGAAAAAGAACAGAATGGCCATCAGAATTACATTCCAACAACTCACTTCAATGATCACACGAAATCCACAGCCATATGCATGCTAGCCCACTCCAAAGGATCATCACCACCCCAAAACCACTTGCGACTCATAACCATCTATATCGAGGTGCAAACACCATCACAAACGAGTGTACCTGTGCATGCGTCTGTCAAAACAGAATCCATCAGTTGGGAATGTTAATGTGCATGGACACAAGTGACTGAGGGCGTGTCGAGACAGGGAGGGCTCAACAAGGCCAGATAGACGATGGTCCCACCATGGCAGCCCTGCATCACATAGCGTAGGGGAGGCGGATAGATCCCAAGAAGCCCTGTACATGGCAAACTCTGTATCAAATCACCTGCCCATGCATCCATGCATCATTCCCTCATCCCGGAATCAAAACGCCTGAATAATTACTCACATAACATTAGAAACATCCATTGAGTCTGTGCGTTATGCAGCCTGCAAAATCCACAGTGCCCCAGCCCGTAATTCCAGTGTTGTGAAGTAACATGTATTTGGGAACGGCCGGCCTCATCGCCCACGTAGCAATTGCGCATCCCAAACTATTCATATCAATCATTGCTTCCTCGCCATGGGCCCTGTCTCAAGGACATTGAACAACAGAACGTTATATTTGCAGTCAGACCTGTGGGCATCTCCTCGCCGCTAGCTGGAAACCGAAAGCGCCGCCCTTCGCATTCCACATTTGCAACATCACGTCGAAGAGGCATCTGTGGCCGTTTGAAATCACTAATTAATCCATCTAGTGCGGCTGTGTGTGAAAATGGCAACTGCCTTCACCCACAAATGGGACGCCCCGCCCGTCATTGCAACTCGGTACAGTGATGCATGAGGGCCCACCGTTACTCGAGTACTACGTTCCACTGACCCTTCACAAGTCTGTTCGCGACTGCACAGATAGTATGTGCAACAATGGGACCACAGCAGAATGAACATGTCAACCAATGTTACACGGCCATCGGGTACAAATACATGATTGCAATAGCAAGATGCCATTCCCCGATTTGCAGCGTTGTGCGCGGGACGTGCTCGGCCAAAGGGGAGAGCAGTTTGCACAGGTGGAATTAATCACCACAGGTGGAGGCCATACAGCCTGAAAACACATAAATTGCACAGCCAGTCTCCTCCCACAACCACACCGAAATGCTACCGGCAGGACTCGCGATGTTGGCCCTGGGGGACCTGATAGCACTGCAAGTACTCCAACTCCAAGAAGAAGACGAACACCAACTGCAACCGGCCGCACGAAGGAGACGCAGGAGGAGGAGGAGGCCAAGGCAGGGCCAGCAAGGGCCGCCAGCACAGCCACTAACACCACGCAGGCAGCCCGCAATCCCACGCCTCCGAGCACATCCGTTCAACCTCACTGATGAGCAGATCCACACCCTCTACCGTCTGGACCGGGACACCATAGCCGCCATTGTGGACATGACACAGGCTGACCTTGTCAGCATGATAGATAGCCCAACCGCCATCCCACCCCTACTGAAGGTGGTGTCTGTACTCCACTTCCTGGCCACAGGCACCTACCAGCACACAGTCGGACAGTTGCATGGCATTTCTCAGCCACTGTTCTCACGGACACTATTGCAAGTGCTCGATGCCCTCCTGCAGCACGCAGACGACTACATCTCTCTACCACGCTCGGAGCAGGAAATTACCAACACAAAAGTGGGATTCCATGCACTTGCCGGCATACCGGGTTGCATTGGTGCCATCGACTGCACCCATGTGGAATTGGTCGTCCCACATGCCATGGAGGCCCAGTACCGCAACCGAAAACAATTTCATTCCCTGAATGTACAAATGGTGTGTGACTCCAACAGGATCATTACACATTGTTGTGCCCGATTCCCTGGATCAACCCATGATTCTATGGTCTTGAGGAACTCTACAATACCACGCTACATGGAGCGACACGCAGGGAACAGATCCTGGCTACTCGGTGAGTCTCATTACATGCATGATTATGTGGGGAATGTGATTTGGCAATGACCTGGCAGGAAGGGGGGGGGTGTGCGTACGTAGCAATGGCATTCCACATCATACGTTTCTCATCCACATACAGGTGATGCTGGATATCCACTGAAGAGATGGCTCCTCACACCAGTCCGGAACCCACGGGACCAGCATGAGGAGGACTACAACCATGCCCACTCACGTACCCGTGTAGTCATTGAACAGGCATTCGGCCTACTGAAGACTTGTTTCCGCTGCCTCAGCAGGTCTGGCGGGGCACTCCTGTACCGCCATGAGAAGGTTGCAAAGATGGTGATGGCATGTGTCATGCTCCACAACATGTGCGTACGTAGAAATGTGCCCATGCCCCCTGACGCAGAACTGCAAGCACCTGATGATGGTCATGATGAGGGTGGGGATGTGGCAGCACCTCATGGAGTCTGCGAGGCACCGGAGGCCCGTGACATTCGTCAGCATCTCATTGATGTATGCTTCTAGCACTCACGCCTGGTGGCTGATACATGGACACGGGACTCGTGGCACTGTGCGTGTCTGGGACATGCACAATATGGACTGTACGCCTATGATGGCCTAGTACACAAAAATCAATGTCCACACATCTCATTGGTTGATCGTGCACTTTTTATGGCATATGTGATGTCATGTTGAACACCCTATCGACCCGCCACCCAAGTGAGCCCAACACACCCCCTCCACCCTCCTACCTCCCCCCCGAACCCCAGTGTCCAAAGATGCTCATTGTCAGTGGGCTGTCGCTATTGCAAGCCCCCTCTGCGGGTATCAGGGGCACCCCTGCCTGTGGAGCGCAGGTTCCTTCCAGATCTACGTTGGGGGCTGCCCTGGACGGAACTTGCAACGGATGATGTGTCTGCCTGCTCACGTCCATGCATGTCCCTAAGGGTTTGCGAGAGCTCAGTGAGCACACGGCGCACTGCGGCAAGTTCGGCACATACGTCTTTGGACGTCGCATGCAGTTCCCCCCTCAGGCTCTCGGTGCTTCTCTCCATTTGGACTCTCAGGCTCTCGGTGCTACTCTCCATTTGTGCCCTTAGCGTCTCTGTGCCTCTCTCCATTTCTGCCCTAAGTGTCTCAGTTGATGTTTCTATGTCTGCCTTAGTGCCCCCACATTCATCGGCATGGTCCTTGAGGAGCGTGGCCATTTGCTGCTGTTGCACGATTAACTGGTCGAGGGACTGTTGCCTCTGCTGGGCCATGCCCATTTGCGGGGGTGTCACAGAGGGGCTGTTGTCCTCATGTTGCCTTGCCACAGGGCTTGTGGGGGATGGCCAGTCGTTGTCTTGTGGGTGCCCCTGCGTGGTATCCTCATGTTGTACGGGATGGGACAGACAGGGGGATTGGGACAGGTCATGGATGGATCTGACTTCGACATCCCCGTTTTCTGTGTCGGAGCATGCTGCCATCAATGGGGTGTCACCTATGGTGCTGCTGCCACCAGAGGCAGTGCCTTCTGTGGCATCCATTGGGGGGACCTGTGGTGGTGGTGTTGTGGGCATGCTGGCTGCTGGGGTGCCTGTTGATGTTCCCTCCTCTGTGCTGCCACCTGATTTGTGCTGCTGCCGTGTCTTGATGCGTGCAGCTGAGGTGGAGGGTCTCTGGCCGTTGGTCTTGGCCCTCTTTGCAGGTGTGCTGGTAGGGGTGTCCTGTAGCTCGTCGTTTGGATCGGACCCTGTGGTGGAGTAAAGGAGGGCGAGGGTTAATGATGGGTCTGTGGGAATTGGAATGGCATTGTATCACATGCTCTGGGGTGGTACCTGAGGGTGATTTGGGTCGGGTCCTTGGAGGTGCTTTGATTTGTGTGTGGAGTGAGGGTGCAGTTGTTTGGCAGCCTGCAGTTAGGGTGTGCCTGCTGCACGTGTAGTGCGTGTATTAGGGGTTTTTAATTATTTATGTATTTATTGTGGGTTTTTACGTGCGCTATCAGGCCGATGTGTGTGGCCGTTCTCCTGGACATGTGTTTCTGTTGCACTATGTGGACGCATGGTACTTCACATGGATGGACTGTGTGGATTTGGCATTGTTTTATCTGGCCCACCTACCTGAATCTTCGGATGTCTGCACTCCTTTCTCCATCCCTCCGACTCCCTCTATGCTCTCCATTCCGATGGTGGAGGCACAGATTTCTTCCCAGGGGGTCAACTTGATGGGTGATTCAGGACCTCCCCCGGTGGCTGTGGCAATGTTGCGGTTGGCAGAGAGTATGCTGCGGACGCGTATCCGCAGGTCGTCCCATCGCTTGCGGCATTGCTGTGGGGTGCGGGGTGCGGTCCCCACCGCACTTACCCGCTGTGCCACCAGAGCCCATATGGTCTTCTTGTTTGCAAGTGCCGTTCTGGTCATTTGCGTGGAGAAGACGACGGCAGCATTCTCCTGGAGGGTCTCGGTTAGCACGGTGAGTTCCTCGCGGGAGAAGTGGACCTGCCGCTTGCGGTCGCACGCTTTCTTCGCTACTTTTCCCATTTGTCTTGGTTTCGCTAGGGTGGGTGACGGGTTGGGGTGTGTTTCAGGGTAGTGATTTTAGTGGTTGTGTGGTTTTAGTGGTTTTATAGGTGTACGCCGGGATGTTTCCCGTTCCGGGCCCATGTTTTTACTTCCGTTTCCGTATATTTCCGGTCACCGTACTTTCCGGTAGGCGCACACTGCGGTGACCGCTAAGAGGGGTGGCGGTATTGCACCTAGGGCGCCGTACGGCGGCGGTGTGGGCCGTTTAGGGGTCATTTCCGCCATCGCGGACTTTGCACTTCCGCCGTGGCGTGGTGCTCGTGCCCGATGGGTCGGAATGGGCCGCACTTTGCTCCTTCGTGCAATGGCGGAAACGCTATTTACGCTGGGGCGCTCCGGTCAGTCACTTTCCGCCAGGGTCGTAATGAGGGCCCTTGTGTTATATTCCTTTATCACTTCTGTTATATTTGTATCGCTCCTGTGGTTGGTAAAGGGGGAAGTGTGTCGCATTACAGTGAGTTGTTGGAAGGCTGAAAGTTTCTGGTCGCATGCCTGTGTTGAATGTGGGAGCGAGACATAAGGTATTACAGATGCCATTCTAAGGACGACCGTTGGGAGTGAACGCAGAGTTAGAGAGAGAGCTATAGCTTGGCCAGCGCAGTGCCAGCCTTCTACCCTATTTACATCCAGTGTCCTGCGAGGCACTTCATATCTGTTGCAGCAATAAAGGCAGTAAAACACTTACACGTGGACCAAGCATCCTTTCTTACTTATCCCGCACTTTCATCTCTCCGCAATAGATTGCGACCTTATAAAAACGCTTCTGTGAATCATATCTTGAATTATTGTTTGGTTTTATTTCCGATTTTTAGAAAAGCGTTCCTAATGTCAAGACCAAAAGTAAGTGATGAACATCATAAATGATATTGGAAAATAAAAAATAAAAAATTACAAATAACATTACATGTATATTTAATTTAAGTCAAGCCTGTATATGTTCGGTTCTCTATGTGACCTTTTTAAAACCATAGGAACCTAGCAAAACTTAAATTACCCAGAGTTTCAGGAACATTAGTCTAATGTGTTTTAAAATATCACGTTGTCTGAGCGCATTAATAGGTTTGTGTGAAAAGCATAAAGCATGTAATATGAAATAAAATGTGGCCTTTAATGAACCAGTCTTGGCCAAGTAACCAGTGTTTCAATCAAGAGCCAGAAGAGGATTGGTTTAGGCTATAAAGAGTATCTTCTGTTGATTGCACTTATATCCTTGGCGTTGCCTGTTCTGTACATGGTTCTTAAACAGAGCATCTATTCGTTAACATGTGATTACAAGGGCCTTCTGCACGAACCATTTGCACCCTAATGATTAGTATATGTTCATCGGTTCTATAGAATGGCACGTTTGGCTTTTGTCAATATAAAATGATCCAAATGACATGATAGATGTCTTTTAATACTGGCGATTTCACTCATAACAACACTATACACTAGTGCTGAAAGCAGAGGGAATGCAGAATTAGCCAGACTAACGGCCAATTCATAGAAAAAGCACTAACCTTGCGGCATAAAGATCATTGCTCATACTTGCATGCACAAAAGGTGTAGCTTTGTAAGCTCATTGAAAGATTCGAAAGCACAAAGTAACCTGCACCGCAAAGAACAGCGAGTTGCTACCGGAACACCCACACCACGCCCCCACGCAAGCATAAACCAGCGCCAACAACCTTTGCCCCACCATCCCGCACCCAGGTGAAACTGACAACCGTCCATCATAACTCAAGTCAGCACCCTGGCGAAACTGCGCATTGTCCTCCTGTAACTCAAGCCAGCACCCTGGAGAAATTGCCAACCGTCCTCCGTACTCAAGTCAGCTCCCCGGCGAAACGGCAAACCGTCCCCTGTAACCCAAGTCATCGCCCTGGCGAAACTGAGAACCATCCCCATATTCAAGCTAGCACCCCGCCGAAACTGCTGACTGTCATTCCTAAGTCATAGCAGCCCCATCAAGCCCTTACACCTCCCACCACCCCCACTGACTTCTGCCTCTTCACCAGGCAGCCACCTCACGTCCGCAGAGCTCCCACTACCTCCCCTGACTTGTGCCCACTATCCCAGGGAGCCTGTTCAATTCCTTCCACCTACCACCACCCCCACTGACCTCCAAGTACTACCCCAGGCAGCCCCTTCAATCCTCACACCTCCCACCACCCCCACAGACCTCTGTTCACTACCCCAGGCAGCCAGCCCAAGTCCTCACAACTCCCACAACACACACTGACCGCTACCAACTACCCCAGGCATACCCCAAAAGTCTTCGCACCTCCCACCACACCTCTCACCTCTGCCAGCTACCCCAGGCAGCCACCTCAAGTCCTCACACCTCCCACCACCCCCACTGACCTCCGCCCACTAGCCCCAGCAGCCCCATCAATTTATCACACCTCCGTCCAACCCCACTGACCTCTGCCCACTACCTCAGGCAGACCCCACAAGTCCTCACACCTCCCACCACCCCCACTCACCTCAGCCCACTATTGCAGGAAGCCCCCTCATGTCCTAACACCTCACACCTACCACCACCGCCAATGACCACTGCCAACTACCCCAGGCAGCCCCCTCAAGTACTAATACCTCCCACCACCCCCACTCACCTCTGCCCACTACCAAGGCAGGCCCCCAAGTCCTCCTACCACCCCACTGACCTCTGCCCACTACCCTACGCAACCCACTCATTTCCTCCACCTCCCACAACCACCAGTGACCTCCGCCCATTACCCCAAGTAGACCTCTAAAGTCATCCCACCTCTCACCACCCCCACACCCATCTGCCCACTACCCCAGGCAGCACACTCAAGTCCTCACATCTCCTACCACACCCACTGACCTCAGCCCACTACCTCAAGCTACCCCCTCAAGTCCCAACTCCTCCCACATCCACTGAATTCTGTGCAATACCCCAGGCATCTCCCCATGTCCTATTAACAGCCACCACCCTCACTCACCTACACCCACTACCCCATGCAGCCCCATCAACTCCTCCCACCGCCCTCACTGACCACCACTCATTAAAGTGGCACCATGTTACTGTCGGGGGGGAAATTCTGCCGGGGTCGGCCGGACCGTCCGCAGACCTCCGGGCAGGGAGGCCCCAACTCCTCCCGTATATCCCAAAAGAGATAGAGTATGAGACACACGCAAGAAGCAAGGTGACTCTGCTGTTTATTAGACAAACGGCAGGGATGGGTCAAGGAGCGTACGCGTCCGTCCTGACACACACACAATCGTGGAGCTCGCAGGCCCTTTTTACCTTAGTATGACACGCTACTTGCGTCACTTGGAAAGTTTTAGCAAAAACCTATCTCCACTCTGGATTGGTTACTCGAGTGGTAGGGTTAGTATAGCGCACATATAGAGAACGGTGTTATTGGCTGAGAGTTAGTCAGGTGGTATACCTGGGCTGTCCCTTCAATTTGATACATGAAAATTGTTACATGGAGACCTCTGAGGATTGGTTAATGTGAATGGCGTCAGTGATAAGAACCCCAAGTTCTAATTGGTCCACTCGCGAGCCTCCCAGTCTGGGACTATCGCTGTTCCCAGCTCGCAGTGCACCTGCCATTTGCAACAATGTTTTAATATGGGTAGGTGTAAACAATGTGAGGATTTATTCATATGTTGGGAGGTCGAATACTCCCACTGCTGCAGATGTCCAAATGAGTCTTTTAATTGTATCTGCCTGTGTCTTTTGAAACGTGGGGTTCAGGCGTCTCCTTCCTCCTGGGCGTGGCATCTTGTCAGGTTTGGCTTTGTCACGTGAGGTGGGACCGTGTTTGAGGCAAAATTCAACACAATTAATATTGTTTTTCCTACTGTGTGCCTGGTTTATCTTGCAGGTGCGACCTTGGCGTTGGCTTGCAGCGTGTGAGATTGCAACATCGTGCCCTTGCCGGTGTGCTTTCGCCGGGCTCATTTTGCAGGGTCAGCAACCCAGTTCTTGCTCATTCAATGTTCATGGAAGCTTTTGCCTGCGGCCTACTTGGGCCTGGTGCATAGGTGGGACCGTTTGATGCAGAGCGCTTTAGGTTACGGTATCATATTGCTTTGTCCTTAGTATCGTGTCCCCATTATATTCTTCATTATGGTACATGGCTTTTTAGAAGAAGCGTGAGCAATCCTTTTCTATATAAGTTCATGATGCGTCTTGCGTTTCTGAATTTTGAAAGCCTATGTGGAAAATAATAAAGATGTACGTCCGTGAGTATGTCTGTCGCCTACGTCATAGCACTGAGTATATTCTTCGTGTAGATTGGTGCGGGAGTGTCCGGTTTGTATATTTGCACAGGTGTGCTGACCGTTGGCTAAGTCGTCATGGCATCTCTAACGACGTGTAGGTTTAGTCGAGTTGGTCCGTGCCGCAGGTGTCGGCATGGACAGGACGGGCTGTTGGGCAGGTAGATGGGCACATCCGTATGTTCCTGTACCAGGGTTTTTGGTCATCCGGTAGATAGGCAAACTCCTCTCATGGCGGGTGTCTGGGCCGTGATCCTCTAGGCAAGCGCGAGAGGGGAAGGACGGGAGCCTGTTCTTCCATTCTCCCACTTCAGTCCCCCCTCTGGTCGAATTGTCGACCACAAACATATCCTTTTCTTTATCTCCTCTTACTCTCCATATTTTAGTTATTCCTCCCAAATGTCCATAGTGGTTAACATGGTCTTCAAATGACCAATACATATATTCACAGGTTCCTCCAGGAGTGCAGTATACCCATTTCCCTATGTAGCTCCTTGGGTTTCTTGGGTTTTCGAGCTTCACAGATGGTGGGTCCAGGTGGTTGGTGATGATCTGGTTGCGCAACTTCTCCCTCTCTTTTATTATTGTACCTGTGTGTTGGCCGTCATCTGTTGGCATCAAGAGGTGTATACCAACCATTTCGATCATCTCGTCTGTGGTGCGTGCCTTCCGGGCCTTCCAAAATCTTATTATGATCAGTGCAGCTCCAGCCAAAATAGTGCAT
Source organism: Ambystoma mexicanum (assembly GCF_040938575.1). Classification (NCBI taxonomy): domain Eukaryota; kingdom Metazoa; phylum Chordata; class Amphibia; order Caudata; family Ambystomatidae; genus Ambystoma; species Ambystoma mexicanum. The sequence goes on from NC_090941.1 coordinate 924,085,991, forward strand.
CCAACTATAATCTTCAGTCCATCTGACAGCCAGGATGGCATCCATGACCATAATATTGAAAACCAGCTCTCATCCTTTTTCACACCTTTACTTTCATCCATCATTTTTGAGTGCATCTGGGCCAATTGTGACACAGCTTCCGTGAGGGTACCATTGTCAGCATTGTTAGCAGGAATGAATGTGCAGCATGATTGTCCTATCTTTGCGCAAACTCCTCCTTCCATTGCTGTGAGGAGGTCCAGTACATATCTGTTCTGTAGTGCAACCATTCTTACTGCTCGCAATTCCTCTTTTATTGCATTGAATCCACTTACTGTAGAGTTGATTGTCATCATTAGTTCCCACCTAGTTATCTGGAGCCATTTTGCGTTAGCGTAAGCCTGCAGTCCAGGATGTATTATTGAGGAGAAGAACATAGCTGCTCTGCTGAATAGTATTGAGGTCAGTGCTGTTTCCGACCTTCCCCACAGGTAATTTCCTGTCAGAGGTTCTCCTTGTCTTTTCCTTCTGTTGAGGACAGTGTCGTTGCCGTTGCGTCTGTTCTCTGATCCATTTCGAGGCTGTGCAGATCTCTTCTTCCTTTTGTTTCCTTCATCCATCTTGGGGAAATTCGCCATGTTCACATGCTTCTGGGGTACCACTAGTGATGGTACATTAACGTGTACTATAGTGCATACACCATTCCACGAAGGGGGCATTGTGTGATACGCCTTTTCTCCACAGGCCCAGTAATGGTCCATTACCACTGCTGTTCCTGCTCCCCCCTCAGGTAACTCCATCACGCTTTCACAGTTGGTGTTGTATCCTACATCCACCTCTCCTTTATGTTGGTAGCATACCTTAGGCGCAGTTAACGGCAATATTGTTATTGGGTCTTCATCCTTCTCTATCCACGTGAGCATGGGTACGTACTTGATCCAAGTCGTCCAACATCTGTGGTTGTGTGCATCGATAGTTGAAATAGTTTCTTTTGTTACCATGTTGCTGCCAACCACTCCTATCTCCCATTTGCTGTCCATGTACACCTTCCCCGTTATCGTCACCAGTGGCCTCTCCCAACATCCTGGAACCAGGAACTTCAGTGGCGTACCAATCACATGGTAAATACTGCAGTGTTACTTTCTTTGTTTCCCCTTTTTCAGGACCACTTGTTATGTATCTGAATGCTTCAGTATGTAAACTGCTCTTGTGGTAACTCAAATAAGTCTTGAGGAAGTTGTTTTCATATGGATATGTGTCTCGAGTTTTCCACACCAGTTGCACCACTGTCCCTTTAAATCTTCCTTTCGTTTGGAACAGTGCCAAGTATATTATGCATTGTGCTGTCTTTTCATCTATTTCTGTGGCAACGAATGTTCGAGAAGCGCTCATGGCGTATGGTATTAATGAGCAAACGTAGCAGCTGTCTTCTGTTGTCTGCTTACCGATTTTGGTCATGTGTTGGTACCACATGTTGTTAGAGACGTGTGCTGAATCTTGTACATAGTTGTCAATGCCTTTATTATCTGAGTATGTGCTGCGTTTAACTCTATTTTCCTGGTGTGGGGTTTTACTAGTACCACCTGACGTAACACCTGTTGCAGCTGGGGTTGGGGGTATGTTAGGTTTGGGTACAGCAATAATATCAATAGCATAGCTGTACTGCCATACAGAGGCAGCCAAGAACACGGTGATCATTAAAATCCCTATCAATTTTATTACAAATGCTAATTTCACCGGCATTTTGCTCTTACCTTGCTGCAGTCCGGCAGCTTATTTTTGCGACGTTACAGTTGCCCGCCTGAAAATTCTTAATATGCTAGTTATTAAGGTTAGTTATTGTTAATAAGCTCTCATTATCAAGTAGTCATTCAGTGCCCAGGCGAAGAGCTGTTCCCACTTCAATCTAAGCGATCAATCTCTTAGGCCAGGCAAGTATGGTTGGAGGTGGGGCATTGAATGTTCTATGGCCAAGAGGAATGCTGTGTAGTAGACACGTACCCTCCTTCCTTTCAGGTACGTTGGCCGTTTTATTTCATATACAAATTGGTGTGACAATTCTTCCAGGTAATTATCGTCTGAGGGTACCATCTACTCCTGGGCAGTGAATTAGTTAGTTATCTACTTTCTTAACAGTACAATAATACGCTTTACCTGCATGTGCGAGAGAAAAGAAAGAGAACATTCAGGTGTTTACATGTGTATATGTGCAAAAACAATGTCCTTCAGTTCAGTTATTACTACAGTGGTAGGGGTCAATGGTCAGAGGGTTTGGGGCTCAGGCTGGCGGGAGTCTCTTTACCCTTTGATCGTGTAACCATGGGGTGGGCGGTATGGGGATCACCCCTTTCTTTTCTAATAGTTGTCTCTGGGGAATCTGGGGGGTGGCAGGGTATGGGGACACTTAGGCTGTTAGTTGTGGGAGAAGTCTCTTCCTCCGTTGGTGACGCTGTTGTTGTTCTTCCTGTGGCCCTGTCGGTGGTGCTGGGGCGGGTCTGGAGTTTGTAGATCTTTACGTCGTGTAGATGGTTCCAAGCACGTTTGTCCTGTAACTTTACTGCTCTCGTTGATACCTCTTCTACCAGATGGGGGCCAGTGAATCGTGGACTGTTCCACTTTCTGTTGAAATTGCGAAGTAGTACGTGGTCGCCTTTAGCAATTTTGCACAGTCTTTCCTTTTCTAATTCTTTATCCACGTCTTCTTGTTGGTCGCTGTTAGACCCGCCCCGCGTGCGCTCGAGCTGTTGAGACACAAACACTACACTAGTAATCAAAGAAGACACATATTGGTACATTTCGTCACCAAGCACACTCGCAGTGCTCTCGTGGTCAGTAAATGCTCTTGATGTTGGCGTTAGGGGAAGGCGCATTTGACGTCCGGTAACCACCTCATGAGGGGTGAGGTGGTGGTCGGACCCAGGTCTATTCCTTAGCTCAAATAGGGCTAATGGAAGGCAATATAACCAACTCTTCTTTGTTGTTTGCTGTATCTTTGCAATTGCCTCCTTTAATAGGCCGTTCAGGCGTTCACATACACCGTTGGCCTGTGGGTGGTATGCACATGCAAATTTATGCTTGATGTTCAGCAAGGATGTAATGTGCTGGAACATTTCGTTTGCGAAATGTGGGCCATTGTCTGACCTTAATACCTCACACACTCCCCACCTAGGGAAGACCTCCCTCACTAGGAATTTAGCTGCTCTAAATGCATCTGGGTGTGAACAGGGCCCTGCTTCAATCCACCTCGAGAATGGGCATACTACTACAATCATATACCTATTTCCTTGACATACGTTGATCATATCAACATAGTCAATATGGAGATGTCAGAACGGTCCCTCTGGCCGGGGTATAGTACCTCTTATCACCTTCAGAGTGTGGCCGGCCGTAAACTGTTGGCATGTGAGACAGTTGCTGATAAAATTTGACACATGAGAATTTAACTCGGGGCAGAACCAGTCTTCCCTAATTCGTGCTGCAATTACTTCCTTACCTGTTTGGGCTGGGTAATGTAGTTGGCTCAGGGCGGTGTTCAAAAGTGCCAATGGTATTACAACCTTTCCAGTGTCACCCTGGCGCCATAGTGCGTCGGTTGGTGACATTGTGCATCCTCGTTTTACCCATATTTCTTTTTCGGCCATTGGTGCAGCCGCTTGTAGCTCCATAATCTGTGTGGCTGGGAGATGGGTGTACCCTTCTCTTATCAACATCTCCTTAGCCATTCCCCTCCCTCTCCCTCTCTGTAACTCTGGGGGTTTCCATATCTCACCAAAGTATGCAGCATACTTTGCATGTGCGTTTGCTGCTGCATTCCCTTTTGAGATGTGGTCTTCACCATTGGTGTGTGCGGTGCATTTTACTAAAGCTAATTCTTGGGGGTCATTTATTACTTCAATTAGTTCAGCCAATAGGAGGGCATGTTGCACTGGAGTGCCATCAGCTCTCCTAAACCCTCTTCTTCTCCATTTCGACAGCCCTGAGTGGACAGTGGATGTAACATACGCGCTGTCGGCGTATATGGTCACTCGTTTGTCAAAGCTTTCCTTCAACGCCAAGGTCAGTGCAACTAATTCCGCTGCTTGAGCGGAGTAATGCTGTGGTAATTGTACACATTTCATGGCCACACACACCGGTACCTCCATCATTTTTACCACTGCTGCCCCAGTCCTCCTTATACCATCCCTTTGGTCGATAGTTGATGACCCATCAATGAACAGGAGCTCACCTCCCTCTAGTGCGTTTTCTTCAACCTTTCTAGTACATGAGTACATTTCAGTTATTTGCGTACAATCGTGGGCATAATCTCCCTCCTCAATTACTTCTGCTAGGAACCTTGCAGGGTTAACCGTGCTACATCTAAAAATTGATAGTTCAGCTCTGGATAAGATGATCTCATAACCTGATGCCCTTTGCGTGGTTAGGGTGGACTTAGGTTTATTCAATATGGCAAATAGTGCATGTTCCACAAACAGTGTAGTTGGGCACCCCATGGTTATTGCTGATGCTTTCTCTACCGCAAAAGCAGCTGCGGCGAGACCTTGTTCGCAAGGGAAATGACCTAGCATCACAGGATCTAAGTGGCCGCTGTAGAATGCTACTGGCTTGTAGCCCATGCTTGTTTTTTGGGCCAACACTGCTTTCATTACTGCTGAGTCGCAATGTGAAAATATGAAAAATTGTCGCTCATAGTCTGGGGATGCCAGTACCGGAGCAGTTGATATCGCATCTTTCAACTCATCAAAAGCCTCTTTCATTTCCATTGTCCACCTCAGCTTTTTCTCCCCTTTATTAGCTTCCTTTAACGCCTCAAGCAGGGGTCCTATGTATGAACTGTAATCAAATACCCATGCTCTACAGTAGTTGCACAGCCCCAGGAACTGCTGCAGTTCCCTCACTGTTTGTGGCACTGGTGTGTTTGAAATGGCCTGTGCTCTTTGTGGTGCAATCTTTCTTCCATGTTGGGATATGAGCTGACCAATGTAAAGTACCTGTTCTTGACAGTACTGTAGCTTTTCCATGTCTACCTTGTAACCTTTCTCAGCCAATATTGTCAACATCTTTAATGAGTCCTCTCTGCATGTTCTTTCGTTTGTACTGCAAATTATTATATCATCGACATACTGCAGCACTGTGCTTTCCACTTCAATGTTACCCAAATCCATCTGTATCACTCTGTTGAAAATTGAGGGTGATTCGCAATACCCTTGTGGCAATCTGGTGTGTTTCCACTTTGTGTTTCTGTAAGTGAAGCTTGTCAGATCTTGTGAGTCTGGGTGCAATGGTATTGAAAAGAATGCATTTTTAAGGTCGATCACTGTAAATCGTGATGCTTCTGCTGGAATGCCACACAATATTGTGGCCGGGTTTGCTGCTATGGGATACTCTGCTTCTACTATGTTGTTCAAGGGCCTGAGATCCTGTATGAAGCGCCAAGAACCCCCTTTAGCCTTGCGCACTGGGTATACAGCCGTGTTACATGGTGATTCTGAGGGGACCAATATGCCATTATTTATAAGGGCCGTTATGGTTTCATATATGCCCTCATCTGCCTCTTTTGATAGTGGGTACTGTTTCACTCTGGGGAGTATTGCACCTTTTTTCAATTTTATCCTTACTCCCCCTATACTTTTTATGCACCCCACGTCATAGGGGCTAGTAGTCCACAGTGATGTGGGTACCTTTGTCATATCCTCCTTAAAGAAGGGGACTGGGGTGCATGCGGGTGCCTCAAGCGCCATTGCAATGTTCTGTGCTACTTGTTTGTACGCCACTCTTAGCCATATTTCCACACTCATCATAAACACCATTTCACCTTCCTCCTTTTCATCTGAGAACAGCTCCTCATCTGACACCTGGGTGAGTCTACATCCTTCCGCTAGTGCTATCACTGCCCTCCATGCCCTTCCTTCTCTGTCTTGGGCATGTACAGCAATGTAATCATCTGTTGCTATAATGCTCTCAATGTCCACTGGAACCACCTTTCCTTCTGGCTCATTGACTGGTGTTTCTGGTCTGAACAGATAGGCTGCTGGCCTCCTCCACATTTTTCCCTCTATCCCTGGCATCCATGCAAATGCCATGTCTGTCCCGTACTGGAAGAGCTCGCCATCTACTGGCTCCGCCCTAATCGCTGTTTGTCCGCAGTATGCTTGCATAATCTGTCGTGCCGTGAGCATGTTAATCCCTGGAGTGGAGCAAATCATGCCGTCCTCAGTAAATGAGATCGTCATATTCAACCTGTTCATTATGTCTCTCCCCAGTATATTTACTGGTGAGGCACTATAATATAGAAGTGGGACTGACAGGTCATAATCTCCTATAGATAAGGGAATGTTATCAGTAAAAGGAACCAACCCTTTAGCCCCAGAGAATCCTTGGGTGTTCATGGCTTCGCCTGATCTCTTAAAATTACCTTCCCTTATGCAAGACCGGGTCGCCCCGGTGTCAACAAGGAATGATAACCTTTTGTCACCTATCGTTACCTCTATGCGTGGTTCCTCCGCACTATTAGGTGTTACTGACAGGATGGGACACACCAAGGCCGTCTGTGGGCTGTCCTATTGAGGGTACAACGATTGACCATTTCCTGTGTAAGGGTTGGGTCCCAGGACCGTCACCCTACCCAGTTGTGTTTGTTGTACTTGGGGTTGTTGTGTTATCGCTACCTGTTGTTGTGGCAGTGAATGTGTCTGTGGCTGTTGTTGTGTTATTAGTTGTTGCTGTTCATTTCCCTGTTGCAACGTCTGCTGTTGCTGTATGCCCTGTTGTTCCTGTGTGGGCCTTGGTTGTCCCTGTTCACTCCATGATGCTGTTCCTGGTCTTACTCTACACGTGCGTGACATGTGCCCTAATAATCCACAACTCCAACACACCGGTGGTTCCCTACTCTGCCATGGAAAGCTCCCTGTGTTGTCCTGGTATACTGGTTGCCCTGTGGGATAGGAACTTCTAAGTCCTCCTACCTGCTGTTGGGTATTATATCCGTATCCTCTCCCTCTCATAATTCCTCCTCTCCCCCTGTTGTAATTATAATACCCAGCTCCTGGCATTGGGTATCCTCCTCCCATGTTGGTCGTGTATGGTTGTAGTGGCGGCACCTGTTGTGTTATAGTCTGTGAAGGTGGTATTTGGGAGGGATCTTGTGTAGCCACTACTTGTGTGGGGCTTTGGGTCATTGTTGTAGGCGTAGTTATTAGTGCCCCTTCCATTGTGTATTTAGTAAGCTTTTTCTGTACTAGTTTAGCCTCTTCCGTTTTCCTGTCCTCTTCCTTTTGTTTCATTTTTCCTTGCCATGTCCTGCAATGATAAACTATAGTCAGTTGTATTTCTGGCCATGCTTTTGCTTCCATTCCCACTACTTTCTTCAGTTGTTTCTGAACTCCTTCCGGGATCCCTTGTACTAGTATATGATAAAATATTGCGGGTGTTTTGTCCCATTGTTCTCTAGTTTCCATGCGCCACTTCTCTTGGATTTCCTGGATATAATCAACAGGATCTTCGTTCTCACGCATCTTGCGGGAGGTAATTGCTCCTATGTCTGATGTGTCTGGGTACTGTACCCTCAGTGACTGCCATAGTGCATGTCTGCAGTTTGCGAATGGTGCCCCATGGTGTCCAGTCATAATTTCGAAAACATAATTTCGAAAGTCAAAAAAGTCGAATCAAAAATGTCGAAAAAAAAAATGTCGAATTGTTTTTTTTTTCGATATTTTTTTTTGGGCTCTAGTTTCTGTGAAAAAAATAGGTAAAAATAAAAAAAAGGGGGGTTGGGGGGAACCCCCCCATTTCGAAAAAAAAACGTCATTAAAAAAAAATTCGACATTTTTTTTTTCGACGTTTTTTTTTCGACTTTTTGACTTTCGAATATTTTGTATTCGAAATTATGTCTATGAACTGTGCCCCATCATGCGATGTGTTTGTTATTGTTACCCCAGGGAATCCCGTTCTCTTCCAAATGTCATCCGCTGCATCCCCTAATATCGATATTAGAAGGCCCTTCACATCTCCTACTGCCAGTTTCTGTCCTGCGGTGTGTTTTTCCATTTCATATATCCACTTACCCGCACCTCCACTTAATGATGGGAGCCTGCATTTTATATTTTCTTTGTCTGTATGCTTCCAAGGGACATACTGTGGCCTAACCCCTCCCCTCTCCAGAAGTGGCATTAAGTTATGTTTCGTTTTACCCTTTGTGTTCCATAAAATCGAGTCCTCACACCCTTCTTCTTCCTCCCTTTCTTCTACATCATCAATTTCATCCGTATTTCCCCTGCTCGTAACTCTTTCTTCTCCATCTTTTCCCCTTCTTCCATCATTTCCTGTATTTAATGTGGGCATGTGTATTCGCCTTTCTTGCCTGCGTCTAGGGAGGTCCCTAAGCCGACATGCATAGGGTGTTAGTTCGTCTGTGAAGGGTACAAGTTTTATTGTGCGTAACGAGCGTGAGGTGGTTGAGCATGTAGGGTGCGATGGGAGAGGGTGTGATGGGGACGGTGCGGCCTTATGTGTCTGTCTTTCCGCTATTCCTTGCTCATCCTCCTCACTTCTCTCCAGCTCATCCTTTCTCCTACGGATCCATGGTGAGTCTGTGTTGGTCCGGGTGATGTATAGTTTATCTAGGCTTTCCCTTTCACTGTTTCTTCCTTCCTTCTCCACTCCTTCTTCTTCCTCACTACAAAGGTCAGTCATAAACGGCACCCCCCACTCGGTCTTTTTCCCCTTTATTGTTACTGTTTGTAAGTCTATTAGGTCCAGTTCTCCTTTTTCTCCTTTATCAACCGCTCCCCTTTGCGCTGATGTTGTTGCTACTTCTGTGTCTTTATATACATCCCCCCATACTTCACTCTCTCTTCTCCTATCTTCTCTTTCTCCTTCATTTCTCTCCTCCATCCCCCTACCATTTTCCTCCCTTTTCCTTTTTAATTCCTCCATTACTTCACTACTCATCTTTTCCAATATTCTTTCATCCTCTTTCTTCCTTTCCCATTTCACCCTTTCCCTTTCCAATATGCTCTCTATCACCCTCCCTTCTTCGTATTTCTTAGTTGTTTCTGATAGTAATCTCCTCTTCCACATTGCCATTTCTTTTTCTTTCTCTTCTTCTTCCCTTTTCTTTTCTCGCAGCACTGCTCTTGATACCCTTTCTGCTGCTGCTTTTACCCTTTCAGCTTCTCTCCTTTGCTCCTCAGTTCGTTCCCTTATTTTTTCCAATTCGTTCTTACCTTCTTTCCTTTTCCTCGCTCTCTCTCTTTCCTCCCTCTCGAGCTGTTTGATCAATTAATTCTGCTCATCCCTTAATTCTGCTAGTCGTTCCTCAAAAATCTCTTCCTTTTGCCGTAACAGCTCTTCCCCTCTCATTCCACTCTCCATGGTATTATCCTCTTCTGTTTTCCTTACTACCTCCTTCTCTTCCCCTGTTAATGAACCTCGTAATTTTAATAGTATCTGTGCAGCTACCCGCTCATAATTTCCTATTTCCACAGTTTGTTCTTCTCCAGTCCTCCCCTCCCCTACTGGCATCTTCCTATGAGCCACATATGGTGGAGGGCTGTATGCCGGGTTCGAGTACCCCTCAGCCGCCCTTAACTGACCTCTTTCTATTTCTCCCAACTCCCTTAAAGGGTACAACCCCCTCCCTCTGTTTTCACTCCCTTGGCTAGGGGTATATCGTTGCTCGGTTCCTTTTTTATTTCATTTGATGTATTATTCTTTTCTCCTCCCTCTTGTCCGTTCCCCGTGTTCTTTGGGTCTTCACTCCCCTTTTTCCTATCCTCTCCTTCCTCCTTAATCTCTTTTTCTTCCGGTATTTCCCCCACAGTGAACATTCCATTTGGTCCTGGTCGGGACCCTTGGAACATCCTCCATAAGTTAAACACCTCCACGTGGTTTGCTAATTCTTCCCTTTGTATGTATTATGCAGATGGTTTAGTAGTGAATGTTGGGCATATGGATCGAAGCTACCATTAGGCGGCCACAGTGTTATCATTTTGTTGTCCGTCCCCTGGGTCCATTCTATGCTATACTTAATCAGTTTCTCCCTATGGGGTGACAGTGTTGTACATATGTGTTGTAGTGGGGTAGTGAGGGTGTTCCCCCACCCTCCCGATCCTGTCCCGTATGACATAGTAGCGCTCCACTTGTTACCCTTCCCCTATTTGGTAGCGGTTATCTCACTAGCAGTTTACAATATGCAGCCTTATATCGTTACCTGGCCCCGTAAGTTTGGGGACTTGCGATAGTCCGCTAAGGGAAATTATAAAAATATAGTATTTACATTTGTATATTTTCTTCTGTCTTTCTTCCTTTACACAATACCCTTACGGCCCCCTGCGGCCGAGGCGCACGTAGCCCCCTGCGGCTGCGTACCCCTTATGATGTTCTTATACAGTCGTACTATTTTCACTTGCTCCTCCTCCTTCTTTTACACTTGCCGTGGCCGGCGTTCTCCGTGCGCAGCCACGTCCCCCGTTTCACCTTTCCCCGATCAACTACCGTTTATCTCCGTTTCCACTCCCTTACCACGGTTCTCTTCCCCACCACTCTCAGAAAGAAAGATGTCTTGTGCTCGGGATATCCTATGGAAGCCCTACTGGTGACGTCACTGATCTCTTCGAGCTACTGGTAAGTTCGTCATATATTCTTTAAGTTCAAAATACACTTGCAATCTACCCCTGTTAACCTCACAGCTGTCTTCCTGTCACTCCTGGAACAAGGTAATCAATAATATAATCGGACTGCGCACACTGCGTCGCCTCGCGTGTGATACGCCCCTCGACAGGAGGGCTTAACCAGCCAATTATCTTCCGTATTAGGCAACTAACTAGCTACCGCCTACAGGGAAACGTCATCTACCTATGAGTTTCTTGCTCGAACAATAGGGATCCTCATCTACTCATTGATCAATAAATGCCAAATCGTAGGAAACCACACACACAGACACACACCCTTACACGTAGTCGCGACCTAGGCCAATCAGTGTCTACGAGCGGCCGCACGTGATGTTTTCGTGCTCCACCCTCCCCCCTTCGCGTAACGTAGCCGACTGCTCTCACACTCGTTTGGCTACCATTCATTCCATTTCCAACACTAAATTGTCAAACCTTCGCCGCGCACCTGTGCAACACCTCCCACCTCCCGTATTTAATTCCTCCCCCCTCCCTCACAATTTCACATTGCTTGTTGTGCGTGGCATGCTCACCAAGTTCTCTTGATGCGGGGCCGCTCAACTGCGTGCACCCCTCCAAGCGGCTCGCCACCTCCCCTCGTCTGGACCACGTCTGGACACTCGCCAACCGCGGGCAGGATACTTCTCAACCGGCTCCCGAGGGCCAATATCCGGATTGCGCTGTCCGGTCTTCTCGCAGCTCCGCGATGGTCCTGTAGTCCTCAGAAGGGGGCAACGGCAGAGGGGGCCGCGCCGCCGGGCCTCCTCGCAACGCGATTACCTGGAAAAAAGTAAAAATAAAAAAGCAGATCTTAAACAGATCTCAGCAGTGCCTCCAAATTGTCGGGGGGGAAATTCTGCCTGGGTCGGCCGGACCGTCCGTGCAGTGCGTGCAGTAGGAGCCAGGGAAGGCCAATGAGGGGCGGGGGGATGTGGTTGCATCTGCGTAGGTCCATGATGAGGCATGCAGCCGTGTGTAGGATGCCTCTCAGGCACACAAGGGAGGATAACGTGAGGTGTCGGGGGGAAATTCTGCCGGGGTCGGCCGGGCCCCAACTCCTCCCGTATATCCCAAAAGAGATAAAGTATGAGACACACGCAAGAAGCAAGGTGACTCTGCTGTTTATTAGACAAACGGCAGGGATGGGTCAAGGAGCGTACGCGTCCGTCCTGGCACACACACAATCGTGGAGCTCGCAGGCCCTTTTTACCTTAGTATGGAAAAAAAGTAAAAGTAAAAATAAAGTAAAAGTAAAAGTAAAAATAAAAAAGCAGATCTTAAACAGATCTCAGCAGTGCCTCCAACTTGTCGGGGGGGAAATTCTGCCGGGGTCGGCCTGACCGTCCGTGCAGTGCGTGCAGTAGGAGCCAGGGAAGGCCAATGAGGGGCGGGGGGATGTGGTTGCATCTGCGTAGGTCCATGATGAGGCATGCAGCCGTGTGTAGGATGCCTCTCAGGCACACAAGGGAGGATGACGTGAGGTGTCGGGGGGAAATTCTGCCGGGGTCGGCCGGGCCCCAACTCCTCCCGTATATCCCAAAAGAGATAGAGTATGAGACACACGCAAGAAGCAAGGTGACTCTGCTGTTTATTAGACAAACGGCAGGGATGGGTCAAGGAGCGTACGCGTCCGTCCTGACACACACACAATCGTGGAGCTCGCAGGCCCTTTTTACCTTAGTATGACGCGCTACTTGCGTCACTTGGAAAGTTTTAGCAAAAACCTATCTCCACTCTGGATTGGTTACTCGAGTGGTAGGGTTAGTATAGTGCACATATAGAGAACGGTGTTATTGGCTGAGAGTTAGTCAGGTGGTATACCTGGGCTGTCCCTTCAATTTGATACATGAAAATTGTTACATGGAGACCTCTGAGGATTGGTTAATGTGAATGGCGTCAGTGATAAGAACCCCAAGTTCTAATTGGTCCGCTCGCGAGCCTCCCAGTCTGGGACTATCGCTGTTCCCAGCTCGCGGTGCACCTGCCATTTGCAACAATGTTTTAATATGGGTAGGTGTAAACAATGTGAGGATTTATTCATATGTTGGGAGGTCGAATACTCCCACTGCTGCAGATGTCCAAATGAGTCTTTTAATTGTATCTGCCTGTGTCTCGAAACGTGGGGTTCAGGCGTCTCCTTCCTCCTGGGCTTGGCATCTTGTCAGGTTTGGCTTTGTCACGTGAGGTGGGACAACGCAAAATTCAACACAATTAATATTGTTTTTCCTACTGTGTGCCTGGTTTATCTTGCAGGTGCGACCTTGGCGTTGGCTTGCAGCGTGTGAGATTGCAACATCGTGCCCTTGGCGGTGTGCTTTCGCCGGGCTCATTTTGCAGGGTCAGCAACCCAGTTCTTGCTCATTCAATGTTCATGGAAGCTTTTGCCTGCGGCCTACTTGGGCCTGGTGCATAGGTGGGACCGTTTGATGCAGAGCGCTTTAGGTTACGGTATCATATTGCTTTGTCCTCAGTATCGTGTCCCCGTTATATTCTTCATTATGGTACATGGCTTTTTAGAAGAAGCGTGAGCAAGCCTTTTTTATATAAGTTCATGATGCGTCTTGCGTTTCTGCATTTTGAAAGCCTATGTGGAAAATAATAAAGATGTACGTCCGTGAGTATGTCTGTCGCCTATGTCATAGCACTGAGTATATTCTTCGTGTAGATTGGTGCGGGAGTGTCCGGTGTGTATAATTGCACAGGTGTGCTGACCGTTGGCTAAGTCATCATGGCATCTCTAACGACATGTAGGTTTAGTCGAGTTGGTCCGTGCCGCAGGTGTCGGCATGGACAGGGCGGGCTGTTGAGCAGGTAGATGGGCACATCCGTATGTTCCTGTACCAGGGTTTTTGGTCGTCCGGTAGATAGGCAAACTCCTCTCGTGGCGGGTGTCTGGGCCGTGATCCTCTATGCCAAGCGCGAGAGGGGAAGGGCGGGAGCCTATTCTTCCATTCTCCCACTTCATTACACTTAGAGAAATCGTCATCAATGAAGAGGATTGTGGTTAAAATGTCATGTTTCTGTATTGTTGGCAGAGTGCTCGCAGAGCAGCAGAGTCCTCTGCATGCTTCCTTTTACTCTTATATAAAGCATACTTTGTTTGACTCGCAATCTTTCTCCTACTCTCATTCCCTATGGATGTGTCCATTTATTCAGAGTTTTGGGTTTATATTTTGTTTACTGACCACTTTCAATACATAAACCATTTTTGGGGTTTGAGACAACTAGCACCACTGCAATTACTGCCTACACATCCTGCACAAATCTACAATAGTACCCGGCACGCGCTGCGCAAAGGGAATACTGTGTGGTGATTGGCTTATTTGCGAGCCATACCACACGGTATTCCCAGTTACGCCGTGCGTGCCGGTTACTCCGTTCCCGGCGAGGGGCGTGGCAGCCCCTCAGCCAATGAGGAGGCTCGAAACGGGGCCATCCCCGCTCCGAGCCTCCCCGCGGCTGAGAAGCTGCCTTCGCCCCCCGCCGGGGACTCAGGTAAGTCTTTTTTTTTATTCCCTTCCCTCCCACCGCCCCCCCCCAACTTACCTTCTTGATCCTGCGTCCCCAACGGGGGACGAGGGAAACCTCCAGCCGCGTGGAGACTCGGAGCGGGGCCATCCCTGCTCTGTGCCTCCACACGACTGGGGGCTTCCCTCGTCCCCCGCTGGGGACGCAGGTACATCGTTTTTTTTTTCCCCTCTCCCGCCCTCCCAACCACACTTACCTTTTTTTTAATCCTTTTTCGGGAGCGGACGCACTGGGAACACGTGTTCCCAGCGCATCCGCTCCCGATGGCCGCAATGGAAAGGAAATACAGACTCAGTTTTCCCTTTCCATGGCGGCGGCCATTTTCTTGGTCGTTTTTTTTTCTTTCTGTTCTGAAACGTTTGGGAACAGAGAAAAAAAAGCAATTAGTACCCCGGTCTAACGGGCTGGGGTACTAATGGCAGTAAGACCCTCGGCGGCGGGCCAATACCGCCCACGGTAATGCCCGGGGCTTCGTTATTACTACGGCCCCGGGCATTACCTGGGGCAGTATTGGCCCGCCGCCTCTGATCTTATCGCCACATTATCATATAATGCCTAATGCCACATGGTTCATTGTAGTAAATCTGTACTCAGTTTTCTTTCTAGACCCAATACATCCCAAAAGCCAAAGCCTTTTTGCATGTTTGCACATTGGCCACCGAATATCAGGGTACACTGAAAGCCTGACCCTATTGAGCCAAATGGTAAAAAAATATTTAGATGGTGTTACATTGCCTGGGGTTCCTAGCTTAGTGCAATACTTCAATAACTTACTGGTTGTGCCTCCCTTATATTAAGTATGCAAACAAGACACATACAATAAAGGCTCTAGCAAAGAAGGGGCTGAAAGTATGTCAAAATATTTCAGCTATGTAAGGAACAAGTGTATTATTTGGGACACAATGGGCCTCATTACGACTGTGGCAGCCACGGTATGAACGGTGCCGGTAAGGGACCAGCACCGTTCATACCGGGCCGCCACATTATGAGTTCTGCAGCGGGTCCCTCTCTGTACGCCTGGCCATACCAGACGTCCAGAGCGACACCCGCTAGCAGAATAGGATGCTAACAACGGACCCGTCATTGACGGGTCTGTTGTTAGCATCCTCCCCATTCCCATTGAGCCCTATGGGGGCTCAAATGGGAATGGGGACGTACCGGGTCCGGGTCCCACGAATGGGATTTACCAGGCACCCAAATGTTGGAATGGCCTGGCAAATCCCATTTTTCGGGACCCGGACCCGAGTTTGGCCGTAGCCATGCCACTAAAAACAGTATGGCTACCTCCAAACTCGTAATGAGGCCCAATATGTTGACAGACCGTTGCAACATAACTAAATCAAGAATAGACACCAAATTAAACTTGCCCAAGGCAGTAGCAATTAGCCATATGAGTTCCTTTCTAAGGTTTATGTTTTTTTTCCACCAATGAATAGTGGGTTATGTGAGTATAGACAATCCTGTACAACACGTGACTCGCATAAATGCACCTGAAACTCTCCTAAAGCCAGAGAGAACAGAAAAAGCATGTGTGGACATTAAGTAACCCTTAACATGTTACCCAGCCCAGCCCCCAGGCATCTGAGATTATGCAAACAAAGTATCCTGTATTGTGATGAGAAAGGTGGATATGCACAAGCAGTGCTTAAACAAAAGATATATGGAAATATACATCCCCCAATCTTTTACCATATTACAGCACTAGATCCACTAGCAAAAGGGTTTCCACCTTGCATCAAGTCCGTAGGAACAACTGCGTTGTCCATACAGCGCTCAGGAAGCGTGATTTGGCATCACCCATCGAAGTTTCAGTGCCTCACGTGTGACTGCACTACTATTAAAAGTAGCCACCACTTCTCTCTTTCTCTGCAAACTGACTAGGGTCACATCCAAAAAGACACTACCATTGACATACATGAGTAGGGCCCCATGAACCACGAAGAAAATGTTAAAACATTTGTGTAAGAATGCATTTCTATTTATGAGCACTCCTTGTTGTAGTACACAGGCTGGGATGGTTTCCTTTTCTCAGGCAAGAGCAAGTATAACACTAGAGGGAACATGTCACTCTTAGCATTGCGGGTCATTTCCTCCACCGTTCAGGTTTGAACTACATCACTGATACTGAGTCGAAATGCTCTAGAATTCCAAAAGCAGCATTTACCGTATTTTAAGTTACCTATGGCGCCAAGGTTGGCCCTTAAAGAACAGAGTTACAGGTATAAAAGGAATGTGTACATTAGAAAAGACTTTTCTAATATTTAAATTCTCAAAAATGTATTTATTGATTTCAAGTTAACATCTTCTTGACTGAAGCTTACACTTCACATCATTGCTATCTCATGCAGACACTAGGGCTCACTGCAGTTAAAGAAACTAATACAACTCATACAACGCCCATTCGAAGTGGCCTTGGAAGTGGCCTGTTGAGTCTGTTTGGTCTGTCGGGGCCGAGGGGCGACATTAGACTGTATTCCATTGTATTTGTGCTTTTGACACGATCAGACATACCTGGTGCCTGGTGCCGCCTCACCTCAATCTGCGCTGGGAGTTTTCCAACAAACTCGCGCTCGTCGATGACCGCTTCAAAGAGGAGGCGGAGCATCGCGCCGGTCCCGTGACTGATCGCGTGACATTGCCTGCCCACAAACTCAGGGCCAGTCCACCCTTGCAGCGATAATCCCGACCGCGGAGAAAAGGGCAACGCATCTGGCATTACTGTTTCTGCTGTTTCCGGCTGGAACCGGCTTTTCGGCGCCTCAATTTACGCGCACATCCTGCACCAAGCCACCTGAGGACATATC
Organism: Ambystoma mexicanum; assembly: GCF_040938575.1. Classification (NCBI taxonomy): domain Eukaryota; kingdom Metazoa; phylum Chordata; class Amphibia; order Caudata; family Ambystomatidae; genus Ambystoma; species Ambystoma mexicanum. The sequence continues at coordinate 924,102,966 of NC_090941.1, forward strand.
CGGCTAGAGAAGGCTACAGCGGCCTACAGCCTTTCTACACTAACCCTGAACAAACAACCACTTAACTAAGAACACAGGAGACTGCGAGGGATCCTGCCCCTTTGATCCTATATAAAGACACCTTGACTGGGAATAACTAAAAGAGCACAAAGTGAGAAAATCTACCAACGTCAGGATGCAAACCGGAACTAATTGTAATCTAACGCTCGCAAAAACACCGGAGCCGACAACAAACCTCCCATCCTCCCTAGCCAAAAAAAGACACGATACACGGCCAAATACAAGGTTCAGAGGGAAGCGTCCTGCAGATCCCATGCAACCAACAATGGAACAGATACTCCAACTAAAAAATTCGAACAAAATTGCTACTATAACCGAACCGTCTACATCCATCCAGGATGCACCAAACCTAGAAAAACAAACACAAAAACAAGCTGCCAATATAGATCAAACATTCACAGACACATCTAGCGATTTTTGCAAAAATGAAATCCTAAAACAATCTGATATTACAGTACGAATTCTCGCAGAACAGCCAAGCGAAGCCCTGACGCATTCAAAACCAGAGCTACACAAACAAAGAACCACAAGCATAAATGACTGCAACGTGCCGGCGACATTGGACAAAATACATAGCAAAGAATATCCAAGTGAAGCTCTGCCCCATTCGGAACACAAACACAGTAAAGAATCAGAACAACAAACTCAAGGAAAGACAAGTGTAAACGACTGTGATGTACTACTAACATGGGACAAAAGACACAACGAAGAAATAATAACCCAATCAAGTCAGACAAACACACCGGAACTGCAAACGACAAAGATGGATAAAAGAGAAAAAGCCAAACAGGCAAAACTGAAATGGCTGAAATCACACAATGCTCAAAAACTACATAATGAATCAAACAAACCTCCTCGGAACACATCCACAGAAAAAACTGCTCAATTATCGATAGACACAATAGAAATCGAATCCATTATGAACAGCGCTGAAAAAATGAGAGAAATCCTCGGAGAACCATCACATTTGATATCTCCATTTAGCACGTCGACACCAGCACCAAAATAAATTGCACAACCAATTTGCCGTCCGGCTGGAAATCACAATAACCACAGAGAAAGATCATATGCTCTCCCTCCCAAAAAAAAAAAACAAACAAAAAGTAACCCAATTTGAACATGAAAAAGAAGATTCCTTTCACATGCCAGCACAAGGAAATGAATCAGACAATCAAACTCCTGAACCCATACATGCAGACAGATACCCTTCCCCTTGCTGACAACGCACAAAATCAGAGACTTCCTACAGCCAAGATTGAACTACAAAACATGCTGCTAGCAGTTGTATCCCAATCCATGATACCCTTTCACAAACTTCATGAAGCCATAAAAGATAATAAAAGAGACCACGCAACGCTCCTCGCAATGATCCATACCAAACAAATACATAAAGAAGACTTTATCAACACGATTGAAAAGCGCCTAAATTTCGAAGCAGAACAATCCCGTACATGGCAACAAAGACTGTTCACCATAGCACGAGATGACAAGGAAGAAAAGATCCAACTTGCAAAAGAACTCATGGTCCTACTCAAAAACCAGCAACAACAATCGATCCCACAACAAAAAACAACACAAGACAGCATGCCACGATGCCTGACACCAGAAAAAGTGATCCTCGATCAAGCAATCCACACCCTAAACAATCCCCAAACATCCTCATCATCACAACCAAAAACTGCGCAAAAACCATGTAAAAGAAATAAAAAACTAACAGATCATCCTAGAACCCTGATCAGCAATGACACATTCGGTATCTTCAAAGAAACAAGGAACACCAACAAAGTACCTCTAAAGAAACCTACCAAACAATCGTACAAACAAACAGGCTCACGAGCTTTCCTACGACATTTGTCAATTTCAACGGCGAACCCAGAAAAAATTCAAAAAACAGTTCAACCCTTGTCATCTGAAAAAAGACCTAAAAGCACTGTAAAGAAACCCACGAGAACACACAACGATCAACAATCCTACAGAAACAAACAAAAGTGACATTAAAGTCAGCAAATAAAGATCAAAGCTCCAACTTGGATTATCTAATCAATTTAATGACACACGAAGATCAACTCTCACAAGTAAACAACAAAAACAACCACGAAAGGAAAGAATCCACCCTAATAATCATTGATGAATATAAGCAAGACCAACACTCCAGCAACTCAATCTTGTGCGAAGAAATCTCTGACAGTTCAACGATCAATCGACCTAACACTTCAATTAACGAAATGACCTATGAGGAAATCTCTTCATCTTCACTTTTCGCCAAACCAAATATTACTACTGGAAACATCCCCTCCAAATCATATCAAGAATTCTGTAACACAAACCAACCAAGATAACACCAAGATCTTCCAGAACCAAAATTTATAAACCCCTTTCAGCCAACAGAGAAGCACATAGTGCAAATAGAAAATATTACAACCAGATCGAACAAACTAGTATTGAACAGAGCGAACATTCTTATCCTCTTCCAAACAATCCCAAAACTCAACCAAATATGTTCTGGAGATATCGATCTGGTAATTTTTATAGATGAAAACTCTAACGACAAAATACTGCTAAAACTACATAACAAATCGACCATGGATCAAATAACAACATCAAAAGATGCTTTAAACAAACTTGGCTTTAGTTGCTCAACTGGCACTAAGGCATGTAGAGAAGAGATCGCCAAAAAAGAAAACTCCAGAAAAACCTCTACAAAGACAAATCAGACAAAACAATCGATGATAACGGACTATAACCACAAAACAGATTATTCTGCTGCTCCCAAACACAGAAGTGACCGCCATTTCAGACGTCAGCAGACCCTAGAAGATTGCCAACTCAGACAACCGAACACCTCGGAAGATCACCAAATTAGACGACAGGACACTCAAGAAATTACATATAGCGAAGACGAAACAGAGACAAGCTACAACACCGATCGTCCAATCAGACATGAATACGGATCAAAGGATAGTCTAAATTACTTAGATACCGCAGAATTAAGCAATATCTCAGAACCATTAACCAACAATCTGGAAAACTGGGCCCTATGTTCCTGGACTACACGAGGAAACTCCCACCTGTTCAACGAACCCTCTCCTGAATTCGTTTCCTATCAGATCATATGCTTCCAAGAAACCTGGCTCTCCATTACCCCGAGTTATGATGGCTTTTTAGCCTTTCTTAATCCAGCCCCAATAAGAACCAAAGGAAGACTGTCTTCGGGACTATTAGCGCTAATTAAGATTGACACTACATGGTCTATACTCGAGACAACAAACATTAACTTATGGATACAGAACACAGTCATCAAAATCATGTCAAACAGCGAACCAACCTGCGCTTTGGTGAAAAATAAGCGCAAAAGGAAAATAGCAATTATGAACCTATACTGGAATCCGGTGGCTATTACAAACGAAGCATTCTTAGACGGCGTTTTCCTAACAATCGACAATCTCATCCAGAAGCATATAGGAATCAAATTTATACTGTGCGGAGACCTAAATTTGCACTTATGGCAAAAAGATGGACAACCAATATCTAGTGAAAATCAAACAATTCGTGCCAAAAAATGGACCAAGGAAACCGCGATTCGTAACTTACAACCCATCGATCACCCAAAAGACGAAAAAGGAAACCTTCTACCAACCTGGTTTCGAGGCAAATCCTCTGCCGTAATTGACTATATATACCTTTCCAACAACCTAAAAGACTCAATAGAAACTATAAGCATAATAACAACAACAAAAAGTGACCACAACCAAAAAGTCACACAAGGGAAAAATATCCTGCGCCAACATCAGCCCGAACACCCCATTCCACTTGAAGTCTGTGCAGCTGGAAAGAAACTTCGCATTACTCAAAAAGCAACACTTCAACTCACAAGCAAATTCATTCAAAATTCTCTACCAGACGATCAGAAATTAAATTATCAATGGCTACTCCAACCTCATTACAAAACACTTAAACGACAAACTTCACAGATTCATCAGCATTGCTACAACAAAGAGCTCGCTGAAAGAAAAAGATCAATGAGAAACATAGTTCGCCAACTATCAAAAAACAAAGACATGGAATCGATCATCAAAATAAAAGCAGCAAAACAAAGCTACAGGAACTGGATAAAAAAATCACAAGATGATGCTACTACAATCTGACGCAGAAGCAATCCTGGAAACCTATAAAAAACATAATCTTAGGGATCTTTGGAACCTCCTGAACAACAACGCTGCACAACAACAAAAATTGACTGGTAACGTGACGGAACAACAATGGATTGCCCATTACACAGAATTATACAAAGCAAGAAAAGATGCTGAAAATAATTCACAATCTCAGAACGATAAATGGACAATAACATGTACTCACCAAGACATTTTCAAAATCATCCAAAAACTCAATGCATCACGAGCCCCAGGACCAGATGGAACATCAAATGCAATGTTAAAGAAAAATCCACATGCATGGGCAAACCTGATGAAAAATATTATAATACTCATAAACAACCTCAACCAAATTCCAAAGTCATGGAAAACGGCAACCATTGTTCCTATCCATAATTAAGGTCCAAAAGATGACCCGACCAATTTCCGTCCAATAGCACTACTAGATCCATTAGGAAAGTTGTTTGCCTCAATCCTTTTGAAAAAACTGAACCAATGGGCAACTCAAACCAAACACTTCGCCACAAGACAAACGGGCTTCACCGCAAATGTCGGGACGAACATCAACCTCCTACTACTAAACTTGATAAAACACGAAGCCATCAATAGTAAAATAAAAATGTACGCAGCGTTTATAGATCTTCATATGGCCTTCGATGGGATCTCTCGACAAAAACTTTGGACCAAACTGGAAACATGGGAATGCCCTAACGACATACTGGGCCCAATCAAACAACTCTACACAAATACCTCTATTACAATAAGACTCACACGAGAAGGTCATACATCATCTAAAATAAATGTCATAAACGGACTAAAACAAGGGTGCCCCCTAGCTGCAACTCTATACAACCTCTACACTGCAGACATTGAAACCCACTTGCAGACGGACGCGCTCAACCCTCCAAAAATCAACTCAACTCCGGTCAGAATTATGACATATGCAGATGATATAATCCTACTGGACAAGACACCGTCACGGTTACAACACAGTCTTAACCAACTAAGTTCTTATATGCTCCTCAACAAACTCACTGTCAATACAAAAAAAAACAAAATCATGCAACTAACGAGAGCATCAAACATCAAAAATGAGAAATAACTGAAAATCTATCTCAATACAAAGCAGCTAGAAGAAGTAACAACCTTCAAATACCTCGGCATTCTAATAAATCAATCAAAGTGCGAAAAAGAGTGGACATTAAAACTGGAAGAACGAACTCAATCCTTAGCAAGACAAGGATGTTCAATACAGCGCAAATTTGGGAAATACTCTTTCAAACCGATAATTTCATTTTACAAACAAAAAGTAGTCCCGACAATAGTTTACGGAACAGAGGCAATGATACATGCAATAGACCAGACCTGTTGGACAAAACTAGAGGCACTCTTCTGGCGTAAAATCCTACAACTTCCACCTGCATTTCCTATGCCAAGAATCAGGCATGAATTAGCTCTACAATCCATCGGCTCAACAATTTTATGGAAACAGCTGGACCTATACCGAAAGCTCCTTACTGACGAAAAAACACCGGCAATCGAAATCCTGAGAGCCAAAGAAGGAGCAATGAACAATACAATCCTGAAGATGTGGAAAGCCAGCCTAGAACAGCGAATGCAAACAGAAGATATTTCATATGAAATGCTTACACTCCGCCCTCAGCATGCGAAAAAGAAAATAATGGACAACGACTGGATAAAAACACTTGAAGAGAAAAAAAAATATTCTCTGAATTTACAATGCACAACAGACCTCAGATCTATCAACGAACTACCGGCATACCTGACCATCTTCCCTGATGCCAAAACTCGAGCAAAATATCTGAGGCTCAGAATGAACATATTTCCAACCCGCTACTACCTAGCCAAAACAAGACAAATTCCATCATCTGATAATTTCTGTCGATTTTGCTCAGATACCGAAAAACCTGAAACAATCTTTCACCTAGTCATGGAATGCACAGCCCTATCTGAGGAAAGAATAAGATTTGCCAGATACTACAAGATCTACGAACAAACAATGATAACAGAGGAAAGATGGACGGAGATATTGAACGGCAGATCGCGAAAACTCATCCTGACAATATGCCACTTTTTACAAGAAATTCTCAATCTAGAAAAACCACCACTTAATATCTAAAACAAAAGAGAAACTAATTCCTTCCTATTTTAAACTGGCAGATAAATGAAAAGTTTAAAGAAATTAAACTATATCATTTAAAAAAAAAAAAAAAAAAATACAACTCAACACTCCCCACACCCTTACCCCCTCCCTACAAACTTGGTCTAGCATTACAGTTGCAGAATTCATGAAGTCACTGCGAACAGCCTAATTCCCATTCCATATCATCCACATTTACTGATCTCCTCTACAACCAAGTCCTGTCATTCAGTTACAATTGGACCTCTATAGGCCCAAGTAATATCAAACAAGTTCCTCACCCTTAGTCTGTGCAGGCGCGTTTTTTACTGACACTCTGATGTGAGGAACGTCAGTAAGGGCTCCCATTTATGGGAAAACTTCTCTCTTCTATCCATTAGATCTCCCGTAAATTTGTCAAGTGCGAAGACTGGCCACAGATTTTCCCACCATAGGCTAATGTGCGGTGCTTGTTCTTCCCTCCATTTTGCGGCTATGGCAGTTTGAGCTGCCAGTAGGAGCAACCTTAACCTCATGCCCTCTTTAGTAAACAAGGGATAAGTCCGCTCATCAGGAATACCAACAGTACCAGGCCTGGCTCAAATAGAAAGGTGCAGCTCAGAATTTCAGAAATATATGACAAGACCTTTCCCACCATACATGGATGAAGGGCCCATCTCCCCGACAGTTCCGCCAGCAGTTTCCATGTTCCTCAGGGTTCATGTTCTTCAGCTGTGCCCATAGCGTAACAACTTCATACGCTGCCTCTTTCATTTGCACCGCAGAAGATGTGTTTTTAGTTCTCAACCATACACCCTCCAATCCCTCCTCTGTAATCGGTCTACCAATGTCCATCTTCCGTGCCCTCACCTGTGCCCATTGTTTTCCACATCTGGCATTCATGATAATGTGGTAGATGTTCGAGCTCAGGCCTTTCGATGTGGCAGCTCCAACTGCAAATTAATCACACTGTGTCAATTGTCTCGTCGCTGCTTCCTTAACCGCTCTATGTAATGCCCATTGTTGTGTTTGGCAGTACTGAAAGCGGTCTTGTTCTTTCAGGTGGTATTCCGGTTTACATGCTGGAAGGGATTAGATATTTCCATTTCTAAACATATCCGCAATGCACCAGCCCTCTAATATCCCTCCAGCCTTGGAATGCACCTCTTATCCGTACCAGCTTAAAGTCTAGATTGTCATGAATCGGAGTAAGCGACGAAGGAAAGTAAGTAAGCCCTTCATATAGTACTATTTTTCCCATGTTTATTTTTTTTTGTTTGGTATAAATATTTTACTTGAGATCAATGAGCATTTAAGGCATCAATTCACGCACTTTGGAGGGCCACCCCCTCACCACATTGTTCATAAAGCTCGAATCAGCCCCAAATCTGCCTCGTTTAGTAGATGGCAGTTACACCAGGCAAATTCTTTTAATAGTGCCTATTATTTGCCCTGTTCAGCATGAAGGGGTCTCCCAGCAGAAGACCATTAGCCGGAGCCCCCCCTTTTCTAATATTGTAACCATGTCACACACACTCTTTGTTCATGTGCAGTTTCTGTAAATGCCATCTAATCGTATATGTGCAGGACACATTCTTGGCAATTGCAGAAACAATGAATGCTGTTGCTATATTGAAATAGGGTTTACAATGTCAGTACATCTTCTGGAAGTGAGGACAATAGCGCATATGGCAAAATAAACACACTTTACCATGGTCTTGAATACTAGGAGCCAGGTTATCTGCAGTCCCTTTGTAAACAAATCACAGATAGAACATCCATTTGTGTGCCCAGTGGCTGCACTTGGGAATGGTTAAGCATATCAGTGGACACAGCTTCAGTTGAACCTATCATTGCCAAAGTGTGCAGTGGTTGTGTTCTGCTAGAACTCGCAGCACTGTCACTGTTAGTCTGGATGTAGCTGATTTTTAAGGGGATCAGGCCTTAAAGTGGGTGTGAGTATTCTGTGACAGTGTCTTTTGTGGGTGACACTATGCAGTGTTTTCTGGGACCCTTGTCGCTCCCTCCCAAAGGACACCCAGAATCATCATGGCGAAGGCGCTCCCAACTTGGTTCCAAAAGAAGGGACAAATGAATCCACAGAAACTGAAAAAAAACAGTGCACCACATGCATTAAAGACAAAACTGTATTTGTACATCACAGCCGGGAAGAGGAACAAAATAAGTCAACTTCACCCGCTCATTTCCGGTTCGACATTTTTATAGCCATGAACAGGACATTGTACGTGATTTCAATCCGGCACACACCCAAGTCAAAGCTCAGCATGTAGTGCACAACTGAAATCCTTATTTATTTTTTTGTCTAAAAGCTCATTATTCTGAACGATATAACACTCATATCACAGCCTTCTCCTGGAAGCCTCCCCCCTCATTCCTCCCCGGTCACACTGTACCAGGAATCAGGCTAGTTTGCAAAGGTAAATATTTATTTATGTATTTAAAATTTAATCACAATATGTTTAATAGGTACACAACACCAATGGGGTGACAGAACACTGAATAATATCTTTAATACACAGGGAATAAGTAATGAGCAAAACAATTGCAACACAGAAAATAATATTTTTGAGTTGGTTCAGATCAGATAGCACTGTGGTTAGCAATTCCCTCTGCAACACCCCTCAACTCCCCAATAGGCAATGTAAAGAGATAGGACAAGAGAGCAGGTAATCAGGAATAGCACAAATCAAATAGAATATCAGTCTCACTTTCCCCCAGCAAACACAAGAGAAAAACGGAATTGACTTTCAGCTGTCAGACTGGCTTTCAACATTGACTTTAGAATGGACTGGGCAAAAACACCAGATATGGTAGAAATTGCTAAAATTGTTATAAATTCTTATGGGTGCCGCTTTGGATAATTGCATACAAGCTCAAGGTATGATTTGGTCAAAAGAAAACAATTGAAATCTTAAGGTCCAAGTAGGAAGCAGTTTAGAGCTATTTTACACGTGTAAACTTTTCAGATTTTCACAATCGCAGCAAACTTTTCACTGCGCGATATTCGCGATAACGGGGGAATTGCATTGGCTACAAGTAGGAGTTGAAATTTCGTTTCTATCACAAAAACCGAGAGTTATGGAGTTTTTACTAAAGGTTGTTTTTGTCAATTAGGCGCGAGAATTGAAAACAGAAATGCACTTTGAAAAATGACAAATGAGTTTTCTTACACAAGGGGATGACTATGAAGAAGCAAATACCACACAGGGATTACAGTCACTGGATCAGGGTGACCACCTGATAAGGAAACCCGACTTCTTCAGATGAGAAAAGGGGCAGCGTAAAGATAGTTCTAACAATACTGGTTCTGAAGGAAAGATAGGATGGGTTGGAGCTAGGGAAAAAACAAGGCAAGGAGACTCCTAACAATACTTGTTCTAAATGAAAGATAGAATGGGTTGGCGATAGGGACAAGACTATGCAAAGTACATATGCTATGGGACACAAATCTTCCTATTTATACTCACTGGATAGGTTTTAAATTGGACCATCAGTACTGGTCATGGATTGGATATGGTCTAGGAAAAACAGTACATCAGGCACGGGACTAGATCCTCTAGCCCGGTCGCCGGATTGGCACAGGATCTGCTCTTCTAGTCTGTGAGTATTTGGATCAGCTGGATGACGAGTTCCTCAGGCAAGCCTATTGGTGGCAAGGCAGAGAATTTCTGGATACTGGTTCAAAAGGCCTTCTCACCCACATAGAGCTTTACTGAGTGGAGAGAATACATTTGAGGATTGTAGCCTTGCTGGAAATCAATAGTCTCTATTGCTGGCAAGCGATTTGGCATCTGGATCTGGAAGAATAGTTAAAGCTGGATGTAGAGAGCGGGATCAGAGTGCTTTGCCGGAATCAGGAAGGTGGCTGGATCTGTGAGTCCCTATGTGCTCTCAGCTGTCTCTATTTGTGCCCCAAAAATGACATCACAAAGGGGTGTATGGGCTGGCTTAGCTAAGCTTGCCTCTGTGAAAGGTGATTGGGTAAGAGTCTACTCTCTGCCTTGATAGGAGGAGAGAAACAGAGTGTCATCTTTATGGTATAATTTTATGATGCTGAGAATTTACCCCTAGCCACTGGAACACAAAGTCTAATTTTGGCAAAATACATATTTACACATGTGCAAACTCTATAACAAAAAATCACATACACAGGTTGCATATTTTACATAGCAGCTATTCCTCAAAACCCTGTAGCTGTCTGATCAGGTCTCCCCTTTCTACAGACTTTTGTCTTTTTGCTATGAACACTTTATTCCATTTTTATGCAAGTTTCCACAAATGTGCATGTTTAACATGGGAATGAGTGTATACAGTTTCACAATTCTAGCAGAAATACAGACCCCATAAACCCACATTTATTTCCATTCCTGTTCAGAATAAGCTACACGGTTGTACTGAGTTTTCAAAGGTAGTGTTAAAAATTAGGTTAATTAATCTGCCATTTTCAGATTTTGCACCCCTTCTGATAATAAGTCATACCTCTGCTAAAAATGTCCATTACATATCCTGTTAACACCAACTGGTCAGTATTTTTCACTCCTTGAAGCATGTGGTGGCCCCCTCCTTTGGAATTTGCTTCTGTCAGTCAGGAGTTTCCGGTTCTGCAGCAGTTTTACAGCCTTTCACACCTCAATGTCCTTGGTGGGAGGATGTCCATTGTTCCTTAGCACTCTGTAGACCAGATTCTGTTCAAACCCCGCAATTGACCACTCCCCGTGAGTTTCTGCTAAGGGAAGGCCTTCCTTCTGTGAGAAAAACCTGCTATTCCAGTTTTGCAGCTTCAGCCAAACTAATTAACTTTTAAATTTAGCAGAAACCACATCTGTTGCATCACATACAAATACATTTCTTAATATCTGTGGAATCAAAACACAACTAAAATCTGTATTCCTTTTTGATAACAATCCTTTTTCTGTTTGTTAATCCAGCAGGCTTTTGAGTTTTAGCTCACTTTTAAAGTTTCATCAGTAACTTCTCTGACAGCTGTCATTCAGGTCGTCCCGAGCACTGCACGCAGATTTTGGCATATAGGCTGTCAGTTTTCAGACAATCCAGTTTGTCTGAAGGATGTTTTGCTCTTCACATGAGGACTTTATATGTTCACAATGTTTCATTAGGTAGATGAATTTTAGCACCAGGCAAGATTTTAAATGTTGAAAGGTGTTGTGTTGAAAGAATGTAGGAGTTTTTGGCAACAAAGCAAATTTCAATGGTAGGCACATTTTTGAGTTTCATTTGCAAAGTGCTTCTTTTCTCTGTGCACTCTGTTTGCTGGTCATGTGACCCACTGGCACATTTCTGCAGGGTGTGCTCTCTTCGACTGCACATGCACCATGGGTGGTAGGTTGTGCATCCCTCTTTTTGTGTGCTGAAACACAGTTTTTGTAGATTTCTGTTTAGGTTTTTAGCACGCACAAGGGATGTGCTGCCATTGTTGCTGTTTCTTTCCCCATTACTGGCAGGGTGATGCGGCATAGCATAGCGGAGTGGGTCAATACATCCCACAACATTAACATATCACAGTAAAAGTGTAGAAAAATCATCATCCTAACTTTCTTATAGGCTGGTCATCAGCAGCCACCTAAAGAACTCTATAAATTACGTAAAGCTATTGGCAGTTATAATTTTGTCACGAAAAGAACACCACCCACCCAACATGTCCACAATAGCCTTAGTCAGCCCAAAAAATACACCATTCCCAAGATGGAGCAATGGGCAACAAACAAACATGGCACACACTTCCTCTATTCATTTCCCATTCCCACCATCTGCACCTTCTCACTCTGTAACTCCATATCTTGTTACATGTGGCTATTTCGGGTACATTTAATCTTAGCACCCTCCCTACAATGGAGGGTCTGCTAGAAAAATAAACGTGATCAGTCCTCCACTCAGCACAGCTTCTGGACCATAATTTCTGCTAATTTTCCCATATATTTGAGCCTACCTCATATCGTGGCTGCCTGAGAACCCTCATTGTGTCCTTCATAAAAATGATTTATTCTTTCCAGATCCGATAAGGCAGCACTTCTTACCTGGGACCAGACATTTGTCCCTTGAGAAATACTTCCATTGCAGTGAATAGCTGGCGCCTATCTCATGCCCCTCCCCACCTGCCCTTGAGCTCTCAGCATGGCTGCAGGGCAAAGCGAAATTAAACCAAGTGTCACCAGCTAATAATAATGGCCTTACACACCACCATGGGAAAAAAGAACCTCTAATTGAGACCTAGAAAATGTTGAAGCTCTTGCTCCAAATGCTTAGTACCCCTACAAACACATGATGCAATAATGTAGTGCCAGGTGTCCCACATTAGGTGTTCTAAAATGATTAAAACCAAATGGTTCACATGTTTTGATATAAAGAAAAATGTAAGAGATAAGGATTGTCATGTTTGTCATAAGGAAATATGTAACTTGATGAACTGTGTGTGTGTGTGTGTGTGTGTATGTGCTGGGCCAAACAGTGAAATTGTGACTGTGGGTGTTCCACACCTTTGATTCTGCTGATGTGCGGCCTGAAAACATGGGGCAAGATGCTTGGCCGCGGGAAGGTGTGTAATAGGTGCTGTGTGCTACCTTCAGTAATTGATTGTGTAGGGCCAGAGTGGCAAATATTATGCCATGCAGTGTGCTTTGTGCCACTCACAGGCTTGGGGCAGTGTGCGATCTAAAAAGGAATAGTGCATGCCAATAATACAGTGTTGTGTGTTATAGTGCTGACAGAAAACAAAATCTATAATGCAGAAAACAAGAGCTACAATGCCCTAACAATCTATATTATATACATGAAATGTGCTTCATGTGCTAGTGCGACCTTGTGCCTCCTTTCAGCTATCAACCTGAAGTTGTTAACGCTGCTACTCTTCTCATGATACATGCTCTTTACTTCACTGCTGGGGCCCTAATATACTGTTAGAAGACACCCCTTAATTCACACATCTGTTCAAGTGGTGGGCGGTATACTGCACCTGGATACCCCCTGAACAAAGCAACTACTTATATTCAGGTTGGCATCCACAGTGTTCACTTGTAGGTCCTCCTGATACTGTGCCTATGTTTTGTTAATATGCAGTTTTAAAGATGCTCTAATTAGGCAATCTTGCATTTGTTATCACAGAAGTGACTTTGTCGTCCCTTTGGCATATATCATTGTGTGGCCCCAGAATGAAACATTTCACACAATTTGCTATTTGCACTGTGTTAATCTCTCAGAACTGCAGCCCCTAATCTTGTTACACTATAAGAGGTAATCACAAAGATCTCTAAATTAAATAGAGTGCATGCTTACAGCCATTTATATACTTTAAATGGGAGATCCTTCCTGTAAAGTATGTCAAATCTCTTTTCCAAAGATGACCTTTCATTTTACCCAATTCAGCCTGGGTGGAAAAGAACCAGATATCTGCCCCAAACACATGTCTGCTTAATTTGCCCACTAGTTTTCTGATCAGACATTAGTAAGGTCGACATCATCTCGGAGATGTTCTCTTTCTTTCTAGATACCACAAAGAAGTGCAACAACCTGAAATCAAACAGGACCCCTAGGTGGCTGCACTCCAAAATTGATTTCAACCTCTTTCCCAAAATTATTTAAATACATTTTATTACATGACCAACCAGCACACCCTTGGGTTGCAAGAAGTGAATTACTCGGTTGCTGTTCTTGCAGTTTCTTTAATTTTGTATGTGTGTTTATATTTATATATGTAGTGCTTTCGCAAAAGTGCTGTACATTATACAAATAGACGGTACATTAAACAAAGTTAAATGGTAAATAAACATCATGGTGTTCAGGAGAGTTAATGGAGCTGAAAGAGCCATAAGAAAATAAGACTTGAGACAAGAGGGAAACAAGTGTAAGGAGGATAGAGATTGGGCACACAAAAGGTAAACATTGACATAGAGAGATGTGAAAGATGGTAGGTAGAGAGAAGTGAGACATGGATGAATTCATAAACAATACAGAGGAAGTTAAATATTAACCAAGATACAAAAGAGGAAACGAAATAGAACAGAGAAGAAGTAATAGAATAGTGGGGAGAGAGAAAGAGAAAAGATGATGGATGGGAGAATTAAAGACTGAGCACAGAGAAATTGGATGAGAAGCAGGGAGTCTGAAGAGTAAAATAGAGAAATAATCAAGGCGGGAGAATATGAAAGGGAAACTGAGAAGTTTAGTAGCATGAAACAAGAGAAAAGGGTAATCAGGATGAATATTATAAAGGTGAAAGTGACAGATTTGGGCAGTGATATAAATATTCAAAAGAAAAGATAGAGATGAGTCAAATCTGACACCAAGCTCTGGACCAGGGAGAGAGAAACAAAGAAAAGAAGGAGGAAATGAAGAGCAGATGGAGGTATGGGATGGGGAGAGAAGTGGCAGGAAAAACGACCACTTCCTTTTCAGTTAGATTGAGGTGAAGAAAATGATAAATCATCTAGGGTTGGATAGTAGAAGGACAGTTGAAGACAGAGGTTTAAAGAACATCAGCGAAAGAAGAGAAGAAAAGGAAGATTTGTGAGTAATCTGTGTAAAATGACAGAAGACATGAAATAAATTGATAAGATGGAATAGTATACAGAGAAAATGAAGAGGGCCAAGGACAGAAACTTGGGGGGCGCCAACCTGGACAGCTCATGAAGAGGAGATGAGTCGCACCCAGGATACAGATTAGATTTTCTCTGAGAGATAAGCGTGAATCCATTAGAGAACAGGAAAAAAAGTCAGAAAGAAGCAAATGTACAAGCAAGAGAAAGTTGACCTAGGGTATCAATGGCGGTGGCTATAAGTAAGAGAATGAGAATCAAAGATAGTTTGGCTCGACAAGCAAAGAGGAGTGAGTTTGAGACATAGAGAACAAATTTGTCTGTTGAAATAGAGGGACGGAAGCCATACTGGAATGGTGCAATACGTGAGTGTTGACTCAGAAAAGAAAATAACTTGTGTGTGCACACAAAACGCTCAAGCCACTTAGAATGGGAAGGAGGAAGAGATATGGGGAGTCAGAGTTAGTGTAGGGTCTATGAAAGGTTTTTAGAATGTGGAGAATAACTGCATGCCTGAAATAAAAAGGAAAGAAAGAGGTGGATAGAGAATAATTAAGAAGAGATGTAATAGAAAGGACAGAGGCGAGGCTAGATACATGGAATCACAAAAGAAGGAATAGGACCGAGAGGAGACGCTGTTGGATGAGGATGTTTTAAGCACAAATATGATCCCTGAAGTCAAACAGATTTGCATGTGTATGTTTTTGTTTGTAGATCGCTGAACAAAAGAACAATGTGGTAAAAATGTCACAAGTACATTACAAAATGGCAATAAAATTCCCAAGTAGAATTAAGAGGAAGTACACAGAAGAAATGTTTTAAACCTAGAGTGGAAGAAAAAGAGGGTGGAAGAAGAGCAAATTAGACAAGGAAAGATGTTCCGGTACTTCGAGATTAGTAGAGCAAAGGACCAAAAACAGGAAGAGGCACCGAGAGGTTTAGGCATGGCAAGAAGGAAGAGAGACTGAGAGCATAGAGAATGTGGAGGGGAATGGAAGAGATGACATGAGAGATAGAATGGAGAAAGACCATGAAGAGTTGTGAAAACAATATATAAAAAATTAAAAAGAAGGCGAGATTCAAAAGAGCCAAGAAACCATAAGGAGAACAGAGGAAATAGAGGAATGGGGAGAAAAGGAGAGAATTACTTTTTTATTATTATTATGATATTTATTGAGTGCAGACCTAGCTTCGGGAGGCAAAGGAGTGCTTTACAGAGGTATACAACAATACCAATACAGAACAGGGTGCTTTACAGAGGTATACAACAGAACAGATATACAGCAGGAGTTGGATACAGTCGGGCACAGAGGAGGGGTACAGCTGTACCAGGTAGCGGGGAGGAGAGGGGGGGGGTTGGCATCTAGCGAGTCAGGTGGCGCGAGTGACAATGTGATGGCTTAGGTGTTGAGGCTGAGAGATTCCACAAGAGAAGTGTACAAACAGAAACATGGTAGACACAACAGAGTGGAGAGAGCTGGAAGCAGAATGAACAAGCAGTAGGGACGAACAGTAGAAAAGCTAAGAGAACAGAAATAAGCACCTTTGTAGCAGACAAGGATATGATGAATCATGCAAATATTAAGCAAGTGAAACCGACAGCCAGTATAATTAATGTGATCAGAAAAAGAAAGAGTGCAATAAAAAAGGAACACCTACATTGAAAATAGAATCAGAGAAGTGTGATAGAACTGAAGGAGAGGAGAGAACAGAGACAGGAGCAGTAACATCAGAAGTGGAAGGAAAGAAGAGAAATTCCCTCTTGGAGGGATTGAAATTAAGGAAGTGAGAGTGCAATCACTGTTGGAGTTCAGTCAGGCATGAATAGAGAGAAGTGTGTAGAGAGTCTGAAAAGGAACCAAACCTTGGGAGGCACTGGGCCTCATTACGAGGTGGGCGGTAAGGGGTTAACGGCACCGGTAAAGGTGCCAGAGCCATTAACGCCTTACCGCCCCATTACGAGGTCCGTTCATGGGACCTGCTCTGGATGCCTGGTTTTACCAGACGTCCTTAGCGGGTCCCGCAAGCGGCCCAGCATGCTAATAAAGGGCCCGTCATTAAAGGGCCCGTTGTTAGCATGATCCCCATTCCCATTGAGCCCTATGGGGGCTCAAATAGGAATGGGGATGGTCCGGGTTCCCTGAATGGGGAAATACTGGGCCCTCCAAGGTCGGAATGTCCCGGTATTTTCCCATTCAGGGACCCATTGTTCACCGGACTTAAATAGCACGTGTCAGGATATTTGATGGCATGTTGCTGAGGTTCTAAGCCCATTGCCTGTCTGTTTTTACAAGTACATTCTGCCTTGATCAATTCTGCATGTAATGCCTTCTGTGTTCACTGTGGTATACATAATTTGTGTGTTCCTAACGGCATAACTCTGTGTCATTCTTTCCTTCCTGTGGGAAATATGTTTATCATGTGCAAAAGCTAAAGTTGAAATGCATATTGATAAATTGAATGGCACACTCATTTAGAAATTAGCTCAGTGTGTGAAGCACTCATTGCAGAGATATGTGTTCATATGGAAGATTAGAATAGCACATTCCAGCAAAGATGGCTGAGCCTTTCCTATATTTGGAGTTATAAACCCACCTGTATATGTATTTTGTTTTATAGCACAACAGGTGTTATTATCAGCAATGTACCTGCACCAGATAGGGGTTGCTATAAAAATGAACATTTCATCTGACTGGTGAAAGTCTAGACATTGGTTTGTTCAGATGGGTGTTGTAAAACCTAGGCAATCACCTCCAACGTTGCGCATAAACTGTTAGTCCAAGAGGTGAAGAAGTCGAACAAAAGCATGCATGCTTGTATCCTTGCTTTGTCGGCAGACGATACAGTGATCCTGGTCAAATCATCTAATATCTTTTATGTTTTATGTGAGGTTTGCCTTCTTGCAGGCAGTGGCATTGTTCTTTTTTCCTATGTAGGCCTTTTGACTGGAAGGGGTGGTAGACTGAAGAGAACAGATCAGATGTTGCAGGGCTTGGGCAAGCATATTTTAAGGTCTGCTCGCTTGACACACACAAAAAACGTGTTGCTGTTTTGTAAAAGTCAAAGGTTTTTATGCCCGTTTATAAATGACAATGTCACAAGCCATTGTTTTGGAAGTATTTAAAGCTTTAAAATGCAAAAGAAAAACCCATATTTAATGTGTTAGATAAATCACACCCATTGGTATGCTGGTATTTATATACTTCCCGTGATGATGCAGAGAATGAAGCTAGAATCATTCCCATTTTGTGTAATACCCTTCTATAATATTTTGTTTTTATGAATGGTCATGTTTGGTAAAGTGATTTGTGTACTTTCCAAGTCAGTTTTATAAAATG
This sequence comes from Ambystoma mexicanum, assembly GCF_040938575.1. Classification (NCBI taxonomy): domain Eukaryota; kingdom Metazoa; phylum Chordata; class Amphibia; order Caudata; family Ambystomatidae; genus Ambystoma; species Ambystoma mexicanum. The sequence continues at coordinate 924,121,225 of NC_090941.1, forward strand.
AGATTGTTTTAGTTCATGAAAAGAACTGGAAAAGAAAGTGTTAAAGTGCAGAAATTGCAGAAACAAATCCACTCCTTAACCAATGTGGGATCCTGGGCATCTCATTTAATCTTGTATTACCTAACCTCTCAAAATTGCCAGTACTTAAACCTTTCACAATTGTCAGCCCTTCAGAGTGATTTCCTTCGTAGGGTATGATCTGCATAAAAACCTCACTCATAGGTTCACTGGCCATAATGTTGCTTCCACTATAATAGCGAGTATTATTATATTGACACCACAGCACTTGTTCCTTTGATCTCTAATGCCAACACTATTTGAAAACCATATTCCAATTCTTATCTCTGTCTGTCTGGATACAGACACCTTCCTGGTAGATTATCTGCATCCACTATCCATGCAATGGTATGTGTATATTTCTCCTTCCTTCCAATTGGTCTCCTCTCTCCATGCTTGAGCACTTTGCATTCTGTGAGGCAGCTAATGTGAGTTCTCTGTCTATTCTGGGTTACATGTACCTTTTAAATATGGTCCTGCATTAATACTACAGGCTCCATACCTCCCTGGATGCTATTGATAACAAGTATCCTGTATCTATACTAAAACAGAAGTATCCGCTTCATAGACTGTTAATGTTGACCTTCACATGCTACTAGTTCATTATTCTGATTAGAGCAAGAATGTAGAGGATAAGGGGGCTTAAAGGGAGTAAGCATGCTTATTTTGAATGCTGCAAGACAGCATATCAACGTATAGGTTGTGATCAGGATGAGGGGATGGGTGGTGCGACCAGATATTCTTGATCACTAAATTCCTTTGGTTTGGTAGAAGGGGGCCCCAAAGATGTCCGTGCCTAGGGCCCCAAAAATGGTTAAGATGGCAGTGGTAATGAGGCCCACTTTGTTGAAGAGATAAGGGGGGTGATGGCAATAGAAGTCAACGAAGATGCAGTTAGAGACATAAGAAGAGAACCAACTAAGGACAGAATCAGAAAAGCCCAGAAGAAAGAGAGGAAAGGAGAGTAGCGTGATCAGCTGTGTCAAAAAACGTGGAAAGAGTGAGTAGGATGAGAATAGATTTGTATTTTGAGTGACAAAAAGAGAGTTATTGAAGTAAAGTAAAGCAGCCCCCCTAAACGGATGTTTAATCTAAGCAGATACAATCTCGAACATATGGATACTTCTGAGCCCAAGTTAGGGAACACATTCTTCAAATGTCCACATTAATGGCGGACATCACTGACATACGAAGTGGAAAGCAGTGAAGCCGAAACGCACTCCTGCATCTGTCCGACTTAAGTAGAGACACACTCAGCGCATCACCCCTCCCGTGTAGACAAACGTAGGGGTACACGTCAGTGGCAGGGGTAGGTTTTGTGCCAGAGACGGGAAGGGCTTCGCATTGCCCAACGCTCAGTGGGAAGCAGCCACCTGTGCCCTCATTCTGCCGCTGGTGTCTGAAGCCTGTCCCATTTAGGCTATCCTTTCATTAATTGTGCATTGTATTCGTTCTAGCCGTTAGCAAAACATCCTGAACATGTCGAAGGCTCTGGAAAATTAATTGAAAGATCTCATCACAGTCCCTTTGCCCAAAACTCACAAAACCGGACAATTAGGTAAAGTGGCCCAACACCCTGAAAAACACATGAATAAATTGGAATGATATTGTTCTACGCTTGGACAGAAACTACCAGAATGTAAGTGCACAGAGCGAGCTTTGGTTGAGTGCCCGTGCCAGTAAAATGTTGTACGTCACCATTTTTACGTTTCTGAATACGGAAACGGGTTAGCTTACCATCCTTATTTAACAGTCTCTGAAACTGCACATAAAACAGCTCTCACGATACTCGGGCATGTCTCTTACATACCGCGACGCGACCCCAGCTGGTGTATGAAATATGACGCTAATTTATACGCTAAAATATATACTTAACTATTCCTGATTTTCACTTAAATTATAAATATTCACTCAGAAAGAGACTTTGCAGACGAGTCGGCAACATGATGTTCGTTCAAGGGCTTTGAGTTTACTATTTAATTATTTATTGCTTTCGTTATTCAATGCCAGCAGATGTCAGTGCAGATTAAGTTTTGGTTAAAGGAGTCAAAGATAGCAGAGCACTATAACACTATACGCGCAGGATTGTACATGTCTGGCTAAACATGTCACTCAAATGGTTTAATATGGCCCATTTATTCATGGCCCTTCCAAACGTGCGCTCAATGCATTTCCCGAGAAACAAAAAATCAATAGCACTGTTGTATATTGAATCTAATGTTCTAGGTCTGCTGCTTATAAGGTGATTCACAGAAAGACGTGGCCCAGTAGAACATTACTGTGTTCAGAAACGTGATATTTTGCAAATTCCGTTTTTCCTTGACTTGAGGCTATAGGAAACACATAAAACATGACCATGTCGGCAATTCTGTCACTAGCCACCTTGTAACACATTTTTTTCATTATTTTGAACCCAATTGGCGGTAAAAATGAGATGTGGTGCTTTATAAATAACTTGGCAGCATGTAGAAAAAGCATTGTTGCTGATGAACAGTTGACACTTGGATAACTTCTGATTTAGAAAAGCTGTAGAGATATGATACATTGTTAATATTGACAATCTATCTTGAGACTATGTAATGTTAATCCACAGCAGCCCATTGGTAGACAGACCAAACAAATGAGGTATAAGCTCTTTCCTTTAGCAGGTTCTGGGAGAGCATATGCCAGGCTGGGTAACAGGTGGAAAGTACGCACATTTTGAAATGCTCCACTCTGCCCAAGTGGCATGGTTCCCCTCTGCCCATATAAGTAACTGATTTCTCTCTCCCACTGCGCACAGTCTCAGATCCCTTGTGAGGAGAACAGCAGCCATGTCTGGAGGCTGCAAAGGGAGGAAAGGTTAAGGCAAGGGCGGTGCCAAGAAGCACAGAAACATCCTCAGCGACACCATCCAGGGCAATACTGATTATTTACATTTCACATTGTATACCGTAGGCTTAGGCCATGCAACCAAGAATCTAGCCAATGGCCACAACCACCACAGCATAATACGGCCATGCACCCAAGAATCTGGCCACTAGCCACAACCATTGTAATAATATGTGTACAGAAATGGAATATGGCCATTGGAAACAACCATTATAGTAATATGTGTATAGTAATTATACATAGTGTGTGTGGGCAGTGTATAGTTTTTGTAAGATGGTGACACAATATCATTGAAGTGGTACTTATGATTGATGTACCATTGGGTGTACAGGTTGACTTTGTTGTACATGGTAATACAGGAGAAATCATTTCTTCTTTCTCTGATGAAAAAAACATAGGAAAATATTTTAGGTAGCATAGTTCACAATGTCGCATTGCATACAATCTCACATATTGATGTGTATTTTAGACCCTCATAATTAGTACATTCCAAGTACTATGTTTCAAACAACATTACTGTGCATTTTGCACAGTTGCTGTTTTTGTTTGCATATTCATTGGGTCATTGGAAACAAATGACCCATGTGGGATTTTAAAAAACTGTTTGAAGTGTGCAGTACTTAAAGGAATGTTTAAGCTGCACAAATAAGTGTATTTGTTGTTACAAGCTGTGTTGCAGTAGGAAGAATTGTAATGGTGTAAGTGTTTTGCTTTTGGAAAAGTGCTGGTGGACTCTTTTTTTAAAGGACTTTTTGTAGCATTTAGATATCTGTTGGCGTATTGAAACTGTTTTCTATTTGAAAAGGAGTATGGAAGTACTACAGATGTAGTTAGATAGTAGTTGGTGTATTCTAACCGTTGATACTTTTATAGTTCTGAAGGGCATTTTTAAGCAGTATGATGCTTGTTGGTGTATTCAAAGTATTTTGCTACTCAAAAGTAGCATTGCAGTATTATGACTTGATGCTCCTGTTCCTCCTCGTTACTCTTCCGTGACCTCTGTGATTCCCTCTCCCCTTCTATCCTTCCCTCTGGCCTGACTCACCCTGCAGGGTATACACTTAATGTCTTCATCTCCTCTGACCTCCCCCTCTCTATCCCTCTGACCACTCCTCTCTCCTGGAGCAATCACTCCCTCCTCTCCTCTCATCTATGCCTCTCTTCCCCCTAGGCCAAGCCTTTCCCAACACTGCCACCTACATTCTCGGACATCCAGCCCATGAAGCGTGTGTCATTTAAGGCTTTTTCCACCACCTTCTCTCCCCCTTCCACCTCTGGCTGATTCACATCCTGACGCAGCCCTGTCTATGCTCTGTAAGGTATTTCAATCCGGCACACGCCCAAGTCTCACCCAGTATGTAGTGCGCAACTGAAACCCTTATTGATTTTTAACTATAAGTTAAGTATTCTGAAGGATATACCACTCATATCACACCCTTCTCCTGAGACCCCCCCCCGGTCACACTGAACCAGGAATCAGGCTAGTTTTCAAAGGTAAATATGTATTTATGTATTCAAATTTAATCACAATATATTTCAATAGGAAAACAACAATCACCAATTGGGTGATTGAACACAGAATAATATCTGTAATACACTATGAATCAAGGAATGAGCCCAGAAACAAATGCAGCACAGAAAAGAATACTTTCGTGTTGGTTTGGACAGATGGCACTATGGTTATAGGTTCCCCCTGCAACACCCCTCTACCCACCAATAGGCAATTAAATAGATGTGAAGAGAGAGCAGGTATTCAGGAATAGCTCGAATCAAACAGAATATCAGTCCCACCTTCCCCCTTCAAACACAAGAGAAAAACGGAATTGACTTTTCAGCTGGCAGTATGGCTTTGAAATTATCTTTGGAAATGACTGAGCAAAAACACCAAATATGATCAAAAATGAATACATTGTTATAAATTCCTATGGGAGCCGCTTTGAACAGTTGCACACAATCACAAACAATGGCTTAGTCCAAAGAAAGCATTTGAAATCTCAAAGTACGAGCAAGAAACAATTTAAAGCTATTTCACATGTGTAAAACATTTCAAATTTTTAAAATCGCAGAAAACTTTTTATTGCACAATGTTTGCTATAACGGGAGAATCACACTGTTTTGCAATGTGGTTTTGGGTTCTATGGATAGCTATGGATGTTATGTACAATAGGAGTTGAAATCTACTCCTATCATAAAAACTAAGGGAGTTATAGAGGTTTTGTAGAGGTCATTTTTGTAAGATAGGCATGAGAATGGAAACAGAGATTCGGGTTTCTGATGCTATATTAAAGACTACAAAAAGAAGAAAGCCACACAGGAAGGTCATTCACTGCCGATCATAACAGTTCATGTGTGATACTCTAGTTTCAGTTGGTTTGGGAATTACTTTTCTTAATCAATAAGAAGTTAGGGGTTAGGAACACAGATGAGAAAAGAGTTAGCACAAAAATAGTTCTAGCAACACCAATGGTTCTGAATTAGGAATGGGATAGGTTTGAAATAGGGATCATACAGTGTAGATATATTATGGGTCATTGTTCTTCCTATTAAAACATAAAGAATAATTTATTAATTGGACTGTCAGTTCTGGTCATGGATTGGGCAGGTCAACCGGCAAACAGGCACCTCTGGAGGGATTTGGGTCAGCGGCCTTGTTCTGGTCAAGTTGGGACTGCAACTCAGACTGGATTTGGAAAGCCCTTCTGGTGACTGGATGCAGTAGATAGCCGGATACAAGTTTTCAGTGGGCAAGCCTAGTGGTAGCCAGCCAAGCTAAATTAAAATTAAATCCCTTCCAGTTTGGGATTTTTGCAATTTGGTCAATCTAGCAATAATTTTGCAATGCTAGAGTCTGGTTTATGTAATGAAATCTGGATCTCTCAAAGAATTCTGGAGTCAGCTACAAAGTGAAAGGTTCTGGAATAAGGTGCTGCACGGACATTTGGATGGGTTCTGGAAGTGTTCTGGATCAATGTGTGTAGAGTACCATTTACTAGGGTCCTTCCTATATTTATCCATTATACATTTTATGGCATGGGCAGAACTTCAGAACACACATCCCTATTTGTGAGTGGCTACAGGCGTGCACTTCGTTTTGGTTGGCAGCTTAAACAGAGCTGTCATCTTTTGACAGGATTTAGGAACTCCCACCTGGATTTCGACTCAAAACATACTTTTGCACACATGTACATTTGTTCCATTATGTACCCTCACAAGATTAGACATATATTTTTCACATTTCATTATCTACATTTACATCCAATTCCATCTTTGTGCGAGCTGTACTGGTCATTTTATGGATTTTCACCAATTTTACCCAGAACACTTTGGATTCATCATTTCTAATTTGATACACCACTGGGCGGTGATCAGTTTATCGTGTACATACAATGCTATGCTTGCAACATTAATATTTTTGCCACAATCAGTGTTTTAGTGTATCTTTGGTTCCTGATGTAGTATAAACTCCTACCACCTCTTCAACTGTCTAGCATGAATGCAGAATTATAAGTTTGTATTCTTCACTTGTCTTCTTATTTTGGCTGTCATGTTAAATGTCATAAAGTTCTTATACAAAAACAAGTAATTTCCATTCAAAATCCAGTCCAGGTTTTTTTTCTCTTGCTTCCCAAATTGAGCAGATGGCCAGTCCTTTGATGTTAACTGAGAAACCTCCCCCACATCCTGCTCCTCCTGGCAGAGGCCAATTCTCAGCATGTCATTTGTTCTTTGATTAGCCAGCAGACAAATGTATAATGCAACTCCTTTGAGTGGCTTGCTGGGATTATGCGTGACCCATTAACAGACATTAGTCTTCCTGTTCTCAAGGGAGTGTCAACAGGAGATGTCATTTTTCCCAGGGCAGCTCCTGTCAGATCAGGATTCACATGTGGATTGGTATCAGACATTAAAATCTTTTCAGTTCACATACAAAATATAAGTATAGAGTATAAAGGATATAACCATTTTAAAAGAATTCGCCCTTCACCAACATACTTGCAATAGTAGGTTTTGCAACTTTTCAGGACAAAGAAATACATTTAAGCTAAGTTTTACAGCCAACTTCTTTAGGCAGCTGTCAGGCTGTGTTGCCTGGGGTCCTCTGACTGTATTGAGGATCCATGATTCCAGCACACTCTCCTTTCAATAATTCACAGGGGAAAATAACAGAATTTAGAGCCAAAACAGCAGTTTGAATGTTGCTCTTGATTAGGCAACTGTATTTAGTGGCATTTTTGGATTTTAGGCATTCTGTGGGATTGTTTCCAGTGACTGATGACAGATGAAAGCAGTGATGCCTGCTTTTACACCACTTTGCCGGTGTATTTGGCAGGGCGTGCAGCCCCATTGATGGGTTATGAACTCTGCGCAATTTTGCAAACTTAGTGCGCACAGGGGTTATTGCTTCCATTTTTGTCAATTTCCTTTCCCCATTGGCAAAGGGGTGCAGTGTGGAACAGTGGCGTGGATAAAAATACTCCACATATCCACCCCCGACTCCATCGTGACCTCAGTTCGTGGTGGAGTTTCTGCAAGTGGTGTTATTTTTCTTCCAAACCATGTGAAACATCCGGTTGCTTCTCCCATCAGTGATAGATGCGACACACTCTCCTTGCTGCGTCTGGTTGGGAGTATGGAGCGACACTCAGGGCTCTTGGGTCTTCCTCCAGTCCCTGAGGAGTCCTCATTGGTGCTTACATGATCCTTAGTTCCAGTGCTAGAAAACAGAACATAGCATGGTTATGGAAATGTCCCCACTACTACTTCCCGAGGGATGTAGTGAGGCAGATGCATGCATTGAATTACAATATTCAATATTCCGCGCCTACGTTTAATCATGGTTTTAACATTCTTCTTGCACATACACGGTGAACATTTAGTAATTCTTTTATGTTTCAAGATTTTCCCCTTCTGGGTTTCCGGACGGCTCCTCTATTTGCCGCAAAGAATGCCTGCGATGCCAACTTTTTAGCTGGTTTATGTGGACCCACTTGTATTCCCCTTCTGCCAAACTGCCCTTGAAAAGGCAGATTCTGTAGGCGACTGCTAAGATTCTGTCCACAATTTCAAAAGGACTCTGCCAACTCGGGAGGAATTTGCGCTCTTTGGCCTGGTTCCTTTGGAAATTGTACAAATAGACCCGGTCTCCTACTTGATATTCCTTTTTAGTTTTCTTAAGGTCATAGTGGTCTTCATACTGTCTGCAGATTTTTCTAGATTCCGCTGAGCATAGGCAAAAGCATGTTGAGGTGTTTTCTCAGATTCTCAACATACTCATGAGTTGTGGAGGCATTTATCAAGGTCTGCTCTTGGGTTCTGTAGAGCAGATGCTGGGGTAGCACCATTGTTCGTCCAGTCATCAGTTCAAATGGAGACATTTTTGTTGCCGAAGAAGGGGTAGATCCGATGGCCATCATTACAATGGGTAATCAAATGTCCCAACTTGGCCCAGAATCTGCCACAAACTTTTTTAATATGCTCACAATAGTTTTATTGTACCTCTTAACTCCAACACTAGAGGATGCCGAGAGGCAATGTATAGTTTCCTTTTGACCTCAAGTATCTCCCACATCTTTGTCATCACTTCGCTATTGAAGTGGCTACCTCGGTTTGACTCAATCCTTTGGGGTAGTCCACAATGTGGGAAGATGTGATTGATCATCGGGGCAGCTGCTGTTTCTGCCTTGCAATTTGGGGCCGGGAGACATTCCACACATTTAGTGAACAAGCATGTTATGGTCAACATGTACTTGTGTCCCCTAGAGGAGCGAATCACGGGCCCCATAAAATCAACTTGCAAATCTGACCAAGGCAGTGTCATACCCCTCTTTTGGAGGGGAGCATGGTTCGTGAGTAATGTTGGCTGAAATTGTGCACACACAAGACACCCCTTCAAATATTGGTTGAGGTCCTGCCCCATGTGTGCCAGTATGCAACCTCCAGCAAGATTTCTAATGTCGTATGAAACCCCCGATGTCCAGCTGTGGCCGCATCATGGGCGTGACCTAGTATCAGGCTTCGGAATGAGGTAGGGACCACCCACTGGTCATGGCCAGATATGGATCTCCTCTCTAACAAACCGTCTTGGATTTGGAACATTTTTGGACATTTCATCAACATTCTAAGGTCCTCTTTCCCAATGTAATCGGTATCCGTCAGGGGAAAGTTCTCAGGGTCCTCAATGTGTTGCTAAAACTTACCAATTATTAGATCCCCTTTTTGAGCCGTAATCAAATTAGCATCTGGGGTGTCCTTACTCCATTGTGCAGTTGAGAGTTCATTGTGAGCATTTGTCTGGGACCTAGTGATAGCAGTGACCTGGATTTCCTCCAACAGGGACTCAATCTCAAGTAGATACCCTTGGATGGTTCCGGTTTTGGCCAGCTGATCAGCTAGGTCATTTCCAGTTATGTCTGGTCCATGTTTTAAAGGTTTATTATTAGCACATAGCATGCCTCCGTTCTGTACATAATCTGAATCAGTGATTATGACCAGTTAATGGAGTTGGTGTTGGACAGCAGTGAGGATGGCTTGATGTACAGCCATCAACTTTGCCGACTACTTCGGGAACCGATTTTGAACCCAGCGGAGGGTTCTGGGGCCTCATTCACCCATGCATTCCCCACGTGGGCCGCAAGATCCTTTTCACCATTGTTGCCAACATGGTAGGAGCACCCATCCACATAGACAGTGGGCATTCCCTCACACTTGTCTTCATCATAAACTTTGTCTGGGGAATTAAGGTATGCCTCCATGTTGTCCTTGATTTTAAGACTTTCGTCCTCGAGACAGTTTTCTCTCGCACAATCATGCAAGTCAGCCAGAACTTGCGCGAGGGGACTCTTCTTGTTTTGGCCATATCGGACCTCCACAGGAAAGCCTTGCATTGACAGAATCCAGGAAGTAATTTGGGAATTATTTCCGGCCCGGATTCTGTCACTTTGAAGATATTGCAGAGGCTGGTGTGGAGTCTCCACTATGATGTGTTTCCCTTGGATAAGCGGGTGGTAATTCTTCAATCCTCACACCGTTGCAGGAGTGCCTTCTCACATTCGTTGAATTTTTCCTCCAGAGAGGATAGAGTTTTGCTCGCATAGGAGATTATTTTATTGACCTTGTCATGCTTTTGATATAATACTGCAGTCAAGTATGCATTTGAGAACCCTGTCTCCAAGAAGAACTCCTTGTTTTTGATTGGGTAAGCTAGGCAAAGCGCTTGTGAGAGGCTTTTTTTGATATGTCTTCCTTCCTCGGCTTGTTCTGGACCCCACTCCCACTTGATTCCCCCCGTTAACAGGTGGATCAGGTGTCTTGTGATCTCTGCGTAATCCTCAATTAACTTTCTGCTGTAATTAGTCAGTCCAAGGAGGCTCCTTAGTTCCCACAGAGTTGTGGGCTCTTTTATTTTCTGGAGTGCTGGCGACAGAGACCCTCAGGATTTATCTCATGCCCCAAGAAATTGACACGGGTCCTGCACCACTTTGCCTTTTAGAAACCACAGCCCTCAACTGTGTCAGAACACAACAGATCTCCACTATGTGTTCCTCCACAGTTGAGCTTTTGATTAGAACATCATCTACATAGGCCAGGTTACCCCTTTCACCCAAGTCGGGCATATCCTTATGCAGAAAGATGTTAAAATCATTGCCAGAGTTGATGTATCCGAAGGGAGTCTGGGTCCAAGTGTACTGCTGCCCCCCGAAGGTAAAGGCCAGCTTGTATTGGTCCTCCCTACTGACAGGTACACTCCAGTACCCATTGGTCAGGTCAATTGCAGCTTTGTCACCCCGAGTGGAACGGGTATGCCCAGATGTGGGTCCCGTGCCTGCTGGGCCTAGAGACTCAAGCTACTACTCACTGATGAGGCCCAACAAGACCAAAACATGTTTGGGGATGCTTGTGGTCTTGTGCAGAAGGGATGCGACCTAGCAGTTCAGGCTGGACTGCCCCTTATGGGGTGGGAACAATCCTGATTTGCATATGGTCTTTTCCCTTCTGTAATGGCTTGGCAGGCGAAGAACAATGGTCTGGAGGGTGCCCGGAGTAATGCCAGTGGTTAAAATTCATTCTAAACCTTCCGCCATCACCTCTTTGTTTTTGCAATTGCAGTGAATACCTTTGACCCTTGTTTCTGGGCCAGCCCTTGGTCAATGTAGGGAAGAGGCATCAGGAAATGTGGACCCGTTTGTTGAGCTCTCTTAGGTCAGCACAGAGCCTCCATTGGCCGTTTGGTTTCAAAATTCCCAGCACTGGATTATTGAAGGTGCTGTGAACTGGACGAATTATCCCACGGGACTCAAGGTTCTTAATTATTTCAGTAAGGGACTCCATTGATGCGAGAGGCAAGCAATATTGCTTCACAAACACTGGAGATTTGAGCATACACACACTAGGCAGGAGATGTTTGGAATTGAGTGTTTCCAGGTCCATTTCCCATTTGTCTAAAAGTTTAAATGTACGAACGGCTGGATCTTTTGTGAGTCTGCGGAACGAGAACACAGTCCTTCCCCTCATTTAACTGAATAGGGATGAACAACTGTTCTCCAATTTTCTGAATGTCAGCCAAGCTTTGCAGTGGTTTCTCATCTTTCTGGACTATAGGAGTGGGATTTTCTGATTGTGAATTTGTACAGAATGTCAGAGTGTTCCCTTCAAGTGTGGAATGCCACCTGAGACTGGAAGGAAGGTTGATTTTCAGTAATAGAGAGGACTTCCATTCACCAGTTGGTTGCCCTACTGCAATTACTATCACGTCTGGGATTTGGTTGTTTTGGAAATGTTATTCAATTAGGTTTTGTTCAACCATGTGGCATGTACCATTTAAACTAACATGGTTGACACTATTTTTTAATTTTATTGGTCGGTTAGTCTGGGTCCAGAGGTCCTTGTTTACACAAGCTATGAGGGGAAACAATCTACGCAGGATGTCATTCCCTAGTAAACATGGTGTGCCCTCTGGAGTCAAAACTATGACCTATTGCTTCACCTTGTGTCACCCAATTTTAATGCCCAAATCCGCTGTCGCCTTGACAGGAATTGTCTTCCCATTGAAGTTCTGAAGTTGTCCCGGAAGAGGGGGGAGAGGGATTTGGTATTTCTCCCCCGTTCCCGAATTCAGCTGATCAAAGGCCTTTTTGACAGAAGGGTGACTTGGGATCCAGTGTCCACCAGTGCCAAAAATCTACATTGCCCCTGTATTTGGACCGGGACATAAAATCGTCCCTCCTTTTCCTCAAGGGGGCAAAGATAATGCACATTTTTGGCCAATTGGTGGGTTAATTTCTTTGCTTTGGATTCTGACAGAGGGGTGATTTGGGCAGGATTATGCTTGGGATCTTAGGAACCTGTAAGAAAAAGGTGACAATTGGATATGGGGGAAGTTTTGGGCTCCCCTGGTTCTGATTCTGGGCTCCCCCGCCTTTTTGGAGGCAGTCACCAGAATTGGTTTGAACAAGGTGATTTTCTATCTGGTCATTCTATGGTTTGATGATGGGCGGTTTGAACTCGGTCCCCACATCTACCCAGTCTTGATCAGGATCTCTTGTGACCCATTTTTTTGGGAGGAGTTCCCCCATCCCTGAAGGAGAAGATCTTTTTCCCAGAATCCTCAAAGGAGCCCTCTCCTTCAAATTCGAAGATTTGCACCTTCTACACAAAATGGGCCTTTTTGGGCTCTTTATTTCTCCTACCCGTCCTCTGTTCTTTAGGTTGCTGATTTCCAGGAGAAGGAGATTCTGGTTCCTGGGTTTCCAGGGGCTTTTCACAAGTGGGGAAGGAAGCTTCCTCTAAGGCTTTACATCCCTCTTCCCCCTGTTCCTCCTCCCTGGCAACCGGTGGGTTGTCAGGGTTCTCTCCCGGTCATTGCTCTGGAGCACCAGACCCTTGATTTGAGGAGTTCTGAGTCGCCATGTTCATTGGAGGGTTTTGCTGCTCCCTTAACATGCGACCCAGATCCTGTGCCAAGTTCTGGACTTCGTGCTCCAGTTGGGAAACCCGCTCTGGCTGGTACGGGGTCCTCTGCTCTACCCTGGGTTGATCACGGGAAGGGTAACTGTTCCTTCTCCCATAAGACCCTTGGTTGGGATAGTTTTGGTACCCCTCCACCCTTGGCCTCCCCTCTCGGATTGGGCTTTCTGGGCTCAGGTAAGTGGGGAAAGAAAGAAGGGTTGTTTTGGGGGTTGAGGTTTGGCAGGTTCCGGGGAAAGAAACTCAGCCTGGCATTTGGGGGATTACTGCCCTCCTGGAGAAAGTGAGGAGGGAAGTTTCCAGTGTTGGCAGCTGCCTGGTTGGACCCCCACTCCTTGGACTGGAGGAGTCCACACATAGCCCAGGATGGGGGGTCTGTTGCACTTGTAACGGGGGCTGATGTAGTCTGGGGAGTTAGGGGTCCCATTTGTGTGGTTACTTCCCTGACTCCCTGTTTGGGATTGGCCCGAGGGCCTTCTGGGTCTTGGGTTAGTAGGATTCTGTGCAGGAATGTTTTTAGGCCCACCCATCTCCTAATCTAAAATGGAGGCAACCTTCACCTCCGCCAACTTAGCAGCAGCAGGGGTGTTGGTTGGTTTTGGGTTTTTATTAGCACTTTTACTCTCTACTGGCTTCTGCACTTCGTAAATGCGGGTTGCTTGTTCTATGACCCAGTTTAGTGATCTTTTCTCATGAAAGTCCCTCACCAGCTGGGTCATAATGTATTTATGGAGTGCATGAAATAAGGTATTGACAAACTCCCTGCTGTCTGTGCACACCCTCCTGGTGGTTTACGCAAAGGCACATTTCAGCTCTTGGACAAATTCTTGTGAGGCCTGGTCTTCCCCACATTGCAGGTTGGAGGCTGCCTTGCGGGCCTCTTGAGGTTTTTTATGGATTTAAAAATGCTTTAAGATGGCCACCCTTAATGTGGACCATCTTAAGTGGTTCTGATCCTCCAGCCCCACAAAGAAGCTGGAGTACTCAGGTGAAAATGTCCACTTGACATACTGAATACAACTTTGGCTGTCCTTCAGGTGCAAAGTCTCCATCATTTGCTCAAACAGCTCAAGGTGCTCCCAAACTGAATATTTGGCATTTTTATGGTAGGGCGTGACAACGCTCCTAATAGCCTTGATTTGCTTCAGGGGATTTTTCAGTAAGGCTTTCTTAACTTTGTTGGCCTTTTTAGTTTTGGTCACCCTTGTCCACTCATCCTCTGACTCAGAGGCACTGCTACCTGAGGTGGCTGTCTGATCCTCTAGGCTCTCCCTGATTCTGCGAGCTTGGGAATGGCTGGCAAAATGTGGGAGCCTCGTCTCTTGAGACCTGTGGCGCTCAGAAGAGTCTTATGACACTCCCTTGCTCCCAGGATTGGCTGAGTACCCCCCACCCCCACTGTCCTAGCTGGGAAGACATTTTTAAAATGCTCTTAGTGGGCCTATTTTCATGGAATTCCCCACCAAATGTGACTGACTGATCTCTTGGTAGGTTATATTTCTGAGGATCCCGTTCTCTGATTCTCCCCTCACTGGAGTCTCCCTGATCAGAGAGGCTGGCCCTAATATTTGAGAACCTGTACATAGATGCCCGCCTTCCTTTTCTGGGAGGTGTTGATCTTCCTATCCCATATTTCATATTGTGTTGAAGTCTACCATCCCTGTGGCCCTTGGTTCATATGAGCCAGTGGACATGAGGGTGGCAGAGTCCATGTAATTGAAAGGATTAAAGTCCCTGATGCCAGGGTTCCTGAGGTTATGCTCAAGGGTTTCTCTCTTCCATCTTACCTCATCTTTTTCAGCCCCTATTTCCTGATGACATGCCAATATCTGACCTTTTTGCTCTTCTATTAAGGCCTTACAGTTCTCTATGATGTGTTCTTGTATGGCCAACTGTTTGAGGAGCCAGTCATTTTTTTTTCACAGAGAGCTTCATTGTCTCTCTGTGCTTCCTGCCTGAATTGGGAGTATTGGGCCAGTTTTTGCTGCAGGAGACTCACCTCCTGAGTTTGGTACTTACTGGTCTGATTGTTCTTTTCCAAGGCATCCTACACCCTCTAACAGCTTTCCATAATCAGTTTTGATTTCACCCAACTCCTGAAGGGCCAGGTAATTTTCCTCTAACTTCGTTTTTGAATGGCTGACTTCCTGGCCTAAGGCGTCCCTCTCCTGAATTAGAATGGCCCTCTGCTCAGCTGGGTCATCCCTCTGTTTTTTTAAATGCACTAGCTTTCTGGTGTTCCTCATCCAACTCTTCTAGGTCTTTAAGAATTAATGTATTATTTTCCTCTTTTAATTGGTCTATCTGGTCTTGTAAGACGACCATCTTTTCTGCACAGACTCTGTTAAAAGTTAATTGCTGTGCCAGCTTTTGTTGACTCTGTTTTAAGGAGTCTAAACTTTCCTGACACTCTTTTTGCAGTGTCTGTACCTGTGTATCTTGCTCTGCATTCTTTTACAGTTAAAGAGCCAGATCTTCTTGGAGTTTGGTGGCATACTGCCTAGCCTCTGTTTAATATTCTTGGCTATCCTGGAGCCTTTGCTCTGCAGAGTCCAGATTGCTCTGGATTTTCTGCAGTGCTTCTTCTTGCCTCTTTGTGAAATCTTCATGGTCTGTGTACTTTTCCTGTATGAATCCTATGTGGAGGTACAGGTAGGCCGCTATTTTGGCAATTTTGCACTGCTCCTCTTTCATTTTGGGGCCATGTACAGCCTACTGAGTGCTTGATGTAATGGATCCTTATCCTGCCAGGTATTAAGATTGATTTCAGTGACTTCTTGTTTTATTCCCTTGCGCCATACCTGTTCGTCCTGTTCTATCCATTCACCCCTGACAAACAATTTGTGCGGTATGTGTTCCCTTGCAATATTGATTTCCACTGGGGTCGCCATTCTGGAAATATTCATTTCCTTCTGGCTTATCTCAGGGTTACTTTACTTTTGCAAACAGGCCCAATTCCTTTGAATATTTCTTTTGAGGGGTGCTTGCACAGAGTAGCACAGTATGGTGACCCCACAAGGTGTATGTACCCCATCAGCTAGCACGCTGTGTTATACTGTCACGAGTGGTATGTCTAATTCAGGATCCTGGACGAGCCCCCAGCTGTAGGTGATTTTAATCTGGCACACACCCAAGTCTCGCCCAGCATGTAGTGCGCAACTGAAACCCTTGTTGATTTTTATCTATAAGTTCAATATTCTGAATGATATACCACTCATATCAAACCCTTCTCCTGAGACCCTCCGATCACACTGAACCAGGAATCAGGCTAGTTTGCAAAGGTAAATATTTATGTATGTCTTCAAATGTATTCACAATATATTTCAATAGGTAAACAACAATCACCAATGGGGTCATTGAACACGGAATAATATCTTTAATACACTATGAATCAAGGAATGAGCACAGAAACAAATGCAGCACAGAAAAGAATACTTTTGTGTTGGTTTGGACAGAGGGCACTATGGTTATAGGTTCCCCCTGCAACATCCCTCAACCCCCCAATAGACAATTAAATAGATGTGAGGAGAGAGCAGGTACTCAGGAGTAGCTCAAATCAAACAGAATATCAGTCCCACCTTCCCCCTTCAAATGCAAGAGAAAATCTCAAAGTCCAAGTAAGAAACAATTTAAAGCTATTTCACACTTGTAAAACCTTTCACATTTTTAAAATCGCGGCAAACTTTTCCTTGGGCTCTATAGATAGCTATGGATGTTAGGTACAAGTAGGAGTTGAAATCGATTTCTATCGTAAAAACTGAGGGAGTTATAGAGGAGTTATAGAGGTTTTAGTAAAGGTCGTTTTTGTAAGATAGGCGCGAGAATGGAAACAGAGATTCGGGTTTAAAGATGGCACCCCTATATTAAAGACTACAAAAAGAAGATTGCCACACAGGAAGGTCATTCACGGCCGATCATAACAGTTCATGTGTGATACTCTAGTTTCAGTTGGTTTGGGAATTACTTTTCTTAATCAAGCAATGAGAAGTTAGGGTATAGAAACACAGATGAGAAAACAGTCAGCACAAAAATAGTTCTAGCAACACAATGGTTCTGAATTAGGAATGGGATATGTTTGAAATAGGTATCATACAGTGCAGATATATTATGGGTCACTGTTCTTCCTATTAATACTCACACAATAATGTATTAATTGGACCATCAGTTCTGGTCATTGATTGGGCAGGTCCACGAGCAAACAGGCACCACTGGAGGGATTTGGGTCAGCAGCGCGGTTCTGGTCAAGTTGGGACTGCAACTCAGACTGGATTTGGAAAGCCCCTTCTGGTGACTGGATGCAGTAGATAGCCAGATACAAGTTTTCAGTGGGCAAGTCTAGTGGTAGCCAGCCAAGCTAAATTAAAATTAAATCCCTTCCAGTTTGGGATTTTTGCAATTTGGTCAATCTAGCAATAATTTTGCAATGCTAGAGTCTGGTTCATGTAATGAAATCTGGATCTCTCAAAGAATTCTGGAGTCAGCTACAAAATGAAAGGTTCTGGAATAGGGTGCTGCACGGACATTTGGATGGGTTCTGGAAGCAGGGTGTTCTGGATCAATGTGTGTAGAGTACCATTTACTAGGGTCCTTCCTATATTTATCCATTATACATTTAAGGGCATGGGCAGAACTTCAGAACACACCTCCCTATTTGTGAGTGGCTACAGGCGTGCACTTCGTTTTGGTTGGCAGCTTAAACAGAGCTGTCATCTTTTGACAGGATTTAGGAACTCCCACCTGGATTTCTACTCAAAACATACTTTTGCACACATGTACATTTGTTCCATTATGTACCCTCACATGATTAGACATATATTTTTCACATTTGATTATCTACATTTACATCCAATTTCCATCTTTGTGAGAGCTGTACTGGTCATTTTATGGATTTTCATCAATTTTACACATAACACTTTGGATTCATCATTTCTAATTTGATACACCACTGGGCGGTGATCAGTTTATCGTGTACATACAATGCTACGCTTGCAACATTAATATTTTTGCCACAATCAGTGTTTTAGTGTATCTTTGGTTCCTGATGTAGTAAAAACTCCTACCACCTCTTCAACTGTCTAGCATGAATGCAGAATTATAAGTTTGTATTCTTCACTTGTCTTCTTATTTTGGCTGTCATGTTAAATGTCATAGAGTTCTTATACAAAAACAAGTAATTTCCATTCAAAATCCAGTCCAGGTTTTTTTTCTCTTGCTTCCCAAATTGAGCAGATGGCCAGTCCTTTGAAGTTAACTGAGAAACCTCCCCCACATCCTGCTCCTCCTGGCAGAGGCCAATTCTCAGCATGTCATTTGTTCTTTGATTAGCCAGCAGACAAATGTATAATGCAACTCCTTTGAGTGGCTTGCTGGGATTATGCGTGACCCATTAACAGCCATTAGTCTTCCTGTTCTCAAGGGAGTGTCAACAGGAGATGTCATTTTTCCCAGGGCAGGCCCTGTCAGATCAGGATTCACATGGGGATTGGCTTCAGACATTAAAATCTTTTCAGTTCACATATAAAATATAAGTATAGAGTATAAAGGATTTAACCATTTTAAAAGAATTCGCTCTTCACCAACATACTTGCAATAGTAGATTTTGCAACTTTTCAGGACAAAGAAATACATTTAAGCTAAGTTTTACAGCCAACTTCTTTAGGCAGCTGTCAGGCTGTGATGCCTGGGGTCCTCTGACTGTCTTGAGGATCCATGATTCCAGCACACTCTCCTTTCAATAATTCACAGGGGAAAATTACAGAATTTAGAGCCAAAACAGCAGTTTGAATGTTGCTCTTGATTAGGAAACTGTATTTAGTGGCATTTTTGGGTTTTAGCCATTCTGTGGGCTTGTTTCCAGTGACTGATGACAGATGAAAGCAGTGATGCCTGCTTTTACACCACTTTGCCGGTGTATTTGGCAGGGCGTGCAGCCCCATTGATGGGTTATGAACTCTGCGCAATTTTGCAAACTTAGTGCGCACAAGGGTTATTGCTTCCATTTTTGGTCAATTTCCTTTCCCCATTGGCAAAGCAGTGCAGTGTGGCACAGTGGCGTGGATAAAAATACTCCACATATCCCCCCCGACTCCATCGTGACCTCAGTTTGTGGTGGAGTTTCTGCAAGTGGTGTTATTTTTCTTCCGAACCATGTGAAACATCCGGTTGCTTCTCCCATCAGCGATAGATGCTACAGACTCTCCTTGATGCGTCTGGTTGGGAGTTCTTACTCCAGTCCCCGAGGAGTCCTCCTTGGTGCTTACATGATCCTTAGTTGCAGTGCTAGAAAACAGAACATAGCATGGTTATGGGAATGTCCCCACTACTAATTCCCGAGGGATGTAGTGAGGCAGATGCATGCATTGAATTACAATATTCAACATCCCGCGCCTACGTTTAATCATGGTCTTAACATTCTTCTTGCACATATACGGTGAACATTTAGTAATTCATTTATGTTTCAAGATTTTCCCCTTCTGGGTTTCCGGTCGGCTCCTCTATTTGCCGCAAAGTATGCCTGCGTGCCAACTTTTTAGCTGGTTTATGTGGACCCACTTGTCTTCCCCTTCTGTCAAACTGCCCTTGAAGATGCAGATTCTGTAGGCGACTGCTGAGATTCTGTCCACAATTTCAAAAGGACTCTGCCAATTCGGGAGGAATTTGCCCTCTTTGGCCTGGTTCCTTTGGAAATTGTACAAGTAGACCCGGTCTCCTACTTGATATTCCTTTTTAGTTGTCTTAAGGTCATAGTGGTCTTCATACTGTCTGCAGATTTTTCTAGATTCCGCTGAGCATAGGCAAAAGCATGTCGAAGGTGTTTTCTCAGATTCTCAACATACTCATGAGTTGTGGAGGCATTTATCAAGGTCTGCTCTTGGGTTCTGTAGAGCAGATGCTGGGGTAGCACCATTGTTCGTTCAGTCATCAGTTCAAATGGAGACATTTTTGTTGCCGAAGAAGGGGTAGATCCGATGGTCATCATTACATTGGGTAATCAAATGTCCCAACTTGGGCCAGAATCTGTCACAAACTTTTTTAATATGCTCACAATAGTTTTATTGTACCTCTTAACACCAACACTAGAGGACGCCGAGAGGCAATGTGTAGTTTCCTTTTGACCTCAAGTATCTCCCACATATTTGTCATCACTTCGCTATTGAAGTGGCTACCTCGGTTTGACTCAATCCTTTGGGGTAGTCCAAAATGTGAGAAGATGTGATTGATCATCGGGGAAGCTGCTGTTTCTGCCTTGCAATTTGGGGCCGGGTGACATTCCACCCATTTAGTGAACAAGCATGTTATGGTCAGCATGTACTTGGTTCCCCCTAGAGGAGCGAATCATGGGCCCCATAAAATCGACTTGCAATTCTGACCAAGGCAGTGTCATCCCCCTCTTTTGGAGGGGAGCACGGTTCGTGAGTAATGTTGGCTGAAATTGTGCACACACAAGACACCCCTTCAAATATTGGTTGAGGTCCTGCCCCATGTGTGCCAGTATGCAACCTCCTGCAAGATTTCTAATGTCGTATGAAACCCCCGATGTCCAGCTGTGGCCGCATCGTGGGCATGACCTAGCATCAGGCTTCGGAATGAGGTAGGGCCCACCCACTGGTCATGGCCAGATATGGATCTCCTCTCTAACAAACCGTCTTGGATTTGGAACATTTTTGGACATTTCATCAACACTCTAAGGTCCTCTTTCCCAATGTAATCGGTATCCGTCAGGGGAAAGTTCTCAGGGTCCTCAATGTGTTGCTAAAACTTATCAATTATTGGATCCCCTTTTTGAGCCGTAATCAAATCAGCATCTGGGGTGTCCTTACTCCATTGTGCAGTTGAGAGTTCATTGTGAGCATTTGTCTGGGACCTAGTGATAGCAGTGACCTGGATTTTCCCCCAACAGGGACTCGATCTCAAGTAGATACCCTTGGATGGTTCCGGTTTTGGCCAGCTGATCAGCTAGGTCATTTCCAGCTATGTCTGGTCCATGTTTTAAAGGTTTATTATTAGCACATAGGATGCCTCTGTTTTTCCAATTGATCAGGTGCTCCACAAACCCGTTCTGTACATAATCTGAATCATTGATTATGACCAGTTAATGGAGTTGGTGTTGGACAGCAGTGAGGATGGCTTGATGTACAGCCATCAACTCTGCCATTTGACTACTTCGGGAACTGATTTTGAACCCAGCGGAGGGTTCTGGGGCCTCATGCACCCATGCATTCCCCACGCCGGCCGCAATATCCTTTTCACCATTGTTGTCAACATGGTAGGAGCACCCATCCACATAGATAGTGGGCATTCCATCACACTTGTCTTCATCATAAACGTTGTCTGGGGAATTAAGGTATGCCTCCATGTTGTCCTTGATTTTAAGACTTTCGTCCTCGAGACAGTTTTCTCTCGCACAATCATGCAAGTCAGCCAGACCTTGCGTGAGGGGACTCTTCTTGTTTTGGCCATATCGGACCTCCACAGGAAAGCCATGCATTGACAGAATCCAGGAAGTAATTCGGGAATTACTCACATTTCCGGCCCGGATTCTGTCACTTTGAAGATATTGCAGAGGCTGGTGTGGAGTCTCCACTATGATGTGTTTCCCCTGGATAAGCAGGTGGTAATTCTTCAATCCTCACACCGTTGCAGGAGTGCCTTCTCACATTCGTTGAATTTTTCCTCCAGAGAGGATAAAGATTTGCTCGCATAGGAGATTATTTTATTGACCTTGTCATGCTTTTGATATAATACTGCAGTCAAGCATGCATTTGAGAACCCTGTCTCCAATAAGAACTCCTTGTTTTTGATAGGGTAAGCTAGGCAAAGCGCTTGTGAGAGGCTTCTTTTGATATGTCTTCCTGCCTCGGCTTGTTCTGGACCCCACTCCCACTTGATTCCCCCTGTTAACAGGTGGATCAGAGGTCTTGTGATCGCTGCGTAATCCTCAATTAACTTTCTGCTGTAATTAGTCAGTCCAAGGAGGCTCCTTAGTTCCCACAGAGTTGTGGGCTCTATTATTTTCTGGAGTGCTGGCAAAAGAGACCCTCAGGATTTATCTCATGCCCCAAGAAATTGACACGGGTCCTGCACCACTGTGCCTTTTACAAAGAAAGTTTTGCTCCGGCAGCCCTCAACTGTGTCAGAACATAACAGATCTCCACTATGTGTTCCTCCACAGTTAAGCTTTTGATTAGAACATCATCTACATAGGCCAGGTTACCCCTTTCTCCCAAGTCGGGCATAGCCTTATGCAGAAAGATGTTAAATTCATTGCCGGAGTTGATGTATCCGAAGGGATCTGGGTCCAAGTGTACTGCTGCCCCCCGAAGGTAAAGGCCAGCTTGTATTGGTCCTCCCTACTGACAGGTACACTCCAGTATCCATTGGTCAGGTCAATTGCAGCTTTGTCACCCCGAGTGGAACGGGTATGCCCAGACGTGGGTCCCGTGCCTGCTGGTCCTAGAGACCCAAGCTACTCCTTATTGATGAGGCCCAACAAGGCCAAAACATGTTTGCGGATGCTTGTGGTCTCGTGCAGAAGGGATGTGACCTAGCAGTTCGGGCTGGACTGCCCCTTATGGGGTGGGACCAAGCCTGATTTGCATATGGTCTTTTCCCTTCTGTAATGGCTTGGCAGGTGAAGAACACTGGTCTGGAGGGTGCCCAGAGTAATGCCAGTGGTTAAGATTCATTCTAAACCTTCCGCCATCACCTCTTTGTTTTTGCAATTGCAGTGAATACCTTTGACCCTTGTTTCTGGGCCAGCCCTTGGTCAATGTAGGGAAGAGGCATCAGGAAGTGTGGACCCGTTTGTTGAGCTCTCTTAGGTCAGCACAGAGACTCTACTGGCCGTTTGGTTTCAAAATTCCCAGCACCAGATTATTGAAGGTGCTGTGGACTGGACCAATTATCCCACAGGACTCAAGGTTCTTAATTATTTCAGTAAGGGACTCCATTGATGCGAGAGGCCAGCAATATTGCTTCACAAACACTGGAGTCATGCCAGGGTCTGTGGGAATTGTTGTGTGGATGTCAGTGCAACCACAGTCATATTAGTCCACCGCAAAGAGATCTTGAAAATGTAAGAAAACTTGTTTCAATTTTTGCTTTTGCTCCAGGGTCTCAAAGGCATCAGCTAGGTTGACTCTCTTCAACCATCTGCCTGAATCCCGGAAAAACTTCTGGTTTGGCTATCTCAGCGGCCTCCTCCAGCTGGGTGTTGAAGTCCCTGGTCAAAGTACTGACTTGGACTGATGGCTTCAGGTGGGGAAGGCAGTCCTGGCAGACTTGAAAGTACACCTCATCCCTCCTGGAGCCACAGGTCACATCTTCCTTACCATAAGGGCAAGAAGAGTACACCAGGAGATTCCCCCCATGCCACGTGAAGATCCTGTCTGGTGTTGTGTCATTGTCACTATCACTGTCAAAACAGTCATTGGGGAATGGTCCTAACAGTACGTCACCTAAATCTATGGAAAAATGTTGGTCATCAACCGCCATTCCAATAGTGGTGCCTGCGTCCAGAGTGATACTCCTAAGGTCGCTGATAACCACCTTTATTGGAATGGTGTTGTGTTCTGTGTTAACTAGTGGTGTTGGGTTTAACCCCAACCCTTGCTGTTGGAAATGGGCATTGAGGAGAACATAGGCGTCAGGAATTTTCAGTTTCTGTCCTCTTTTAATTTTTACTTCAAGTGAGAATTGTTTGGTCCATTCTGGGATGGTGACTTCCTCTCAAATCTGAATTTCAAATACATATGGCAGCAGTTGAGCTGACCAAAATGCTTTCTCTGGGTCATCAAAGTCCATGGGATTACCCGCTAATCGGGACCAGGCTTTGAAGTTTATTAGGTCCAAACTAATGGCAAAGCGATTGAGAATGTCACTGCCAAAATAAAATGCAGCAGAGACATCTCGCACAACCCAACAATTAAGGACTATTCTCTTGTTGCCTATGGAAATTTTGAGTTTTGAGCATACACACACTAGACAGGAGATGTTTGGAATTGAGTGTTTCCAGGTCCATTTCCCATTTGTCTAAAAGTTTAAATGTACGAACGGCTGGATCTTTTGTGAGTCTGCGGAACATGGCCTTGCTGATGAAACTCTTACCGTTGTTCACACACACACACTCAGGCTAGAACAGAGTCCTTCCCCTCATTTAACTGAATAGGGATGAACAACTGTTCTCCAATTTTCTGAATGTCAGCCAAGCTTTGCGGTGGTTTCTCATCATTCGCGACTATAGGAGTGGGATTTTCTGATTGTGAATTTGTACAGAATGTCAGAGTGTTCCACCTGAGACTGGAAGGAAGGTTGATTTTCAGAAATAGAGAGGACTTCCCTTCACCAGTTTGTTGTCCTACTGCAATTCCTGTCACGTCTGGGATTTGGTTGTTTTGGAAATTTTATTCAATTAGGTTTTTGTTCAACCATGTGGCATATGCCATTTAAACTAACATGGTTGACACTATGTTTTAATTTTATTGGTCGGTTAGTCTGGGTCCAGAGGTCCTTGTTTACACAAGCTATGAGGGGAAACAATCTACGCAGGATATCATTCCCTAGTAAACATGGTGTGCCCTCTGGAGTCAAAACTATGACCTATTGCTTCACCTTGTGTGACCCAATTTTAATGCCCAAATCTGCTGTCCCCTCGACAGGAATTGTCTTCCCATCGAAGTTCTGAAGTTGTCCAGGAAGAGGGGGGAGAGGGATTTGGTATTTCTCCCCCGTTCCCAAATTCAGCTGATCAAAGGCCCTTTTTGACAGAAGGGTGGCTTGGGATCCAGTGTCCACCAGTGCCAAAAATCTACATTGCCCCTGTATTTGGACCGGGACATAAAATCGTCCCTCCTTTTCCTCAAGGGGGCAAAGATAATGCACATTTTTGGCCAATTGGTGGGTTAATTTCTTTGCTTTGGATTCTGACAGAGGGGTGATTTGGGCAGGATTATGCTTGAGATCTTGGGAACCTGTAAGAAAAAGGCGGCAATTGGATATGGGGGGAGTTTTGGGCTCCCCTGGTTCTGATTCTGGGCTCCCCCTGCCTTTTTGGAGGCAGTCACCAGAATTGGTTTCAACAAGGTGATTTTCTAGCTGGTCATTCTATGGTTTGATGATGGGCGGTTTGAACTCGGTCCCCACATCTACCCAGTCTTGATCAGGATCTCTTGTGACCCATTTTTTGGGAGGAGTTTCCCCATCCCTGAAGGAGAAGATCTTTTTCCCAGAATCCTCAAAGGAGCCCTCTCCTTCAAATTCGAAGATTTGAAACTTCTCCACAAAATGGGCCTTTTTAGCCTCTTTATTTCTCCTACCCGTCCTCTGTTCCTTAGGTTGCAGATTTCCAGGGGCAGGAGATTCTGGTTCCTGGGTTTCCAGGGGCTTTTCACAAGTGGGGAAGGAAGCTTCCTCTAAGGCTTTACATCCCTCTTCCCCCTGTTCCTCCTCCCTGGGAACTGGTGGGTTGTCAGGGTTCTCTCCCGGTCATTGCTCTGGAGCACCAGACCCTTGATTTGAGGAGTTCTGAGTCGCCATGTTCATTGGAGGGTTTTGCTGCTCCCTCAACATGCGACCCAGATCCTGTGCCAAGTTCCGGACCTCGTGCTCCAGTTGGGAAACCCGCTCTGGCTGGTACGGGGTCCTCTGGTCTACCCTGGGTTGATTACGGGAAGGGTAACTGTTCCTTCTCCCATAAGACCCTTGGTTGGGATAGTTTTGGTACCCCTCCACCCTTGGCCTCCCCTCTCGGATTGGGCTTTCTGGGCTCAGGAAAGTGGGGAAAGAAAGAAGGGTTGTTTTGGGGGTTGAGGTTTTGCAGGTTCCGGGGAAAGAAACTCAGCCTGGCATTTGGGGGATTACTGCCCTCCTGGGGAAAGTGAGGAGGGAAGTTTCCTGGGTTGGCAGCTGCCTGGTTGGACCCCCACTCCTTGGACTGGAGGAATCCACACATAGCCCAGGATGGGTCTGTTGCCCTTGTAACCGGGGCTGATGTAGTCTGGGGATTTAGGGGTCCCATTTGTGTGGTTACTTCCCTGACTCCCTGTTTGGGATTGGCCCGAGGTCCTTCTGGGTCTTGGGTTAGTAGGATTGTGTGCAGGAATGTTTTTAGGCCCCCCCATCTCCTAATCTAAAATGGGGGCAACCTTCAAATCCTCCAATTTAGCAGCAGCAGGGGTGTTGGTTGGTTTTGGGTTTTGATTAGCACTTTTACTCTTTACTGGCTTCTGCACTTCGTAAATGCGGGTTGCTTGTTCAATGACCCAGTCTAGTGATCTTTTCTCATGAAAGTCCCTCACCAACTGGGTCATAATGTTTTTACGGGGTGCATGAAAGAAGGTATTGACAAACTCCCTGCTGTCTGTGCACACCCTCCTGGTGGTTTTCGCAAAGGCACATTTCAGCTCTTGGACAAATTCTTGTGAGGCCTTTTCTTCCCCAGATTGCAGGTTGGAGGCTGCCTTGCGGGCCTCTTGAGGGTTTTTATGGATTTAAAAATGCTTTAAGATGGCCACCCTATATGTGAACCATCTTAAGTGGTTCTGATCCTCCAGCCCCACAAAGAAGCTGGAGTACTCAGGTGAAAATGTCCACTTGACATACCGAATACAAATTTGGCTGTCCTTCAGGTCCAAAGACTCCATCATTTGCTCAAACAGCTCAAGGTGTCCCAAACTGAATATTTGGCATTCTTATGGTAGGGCGTGACAACGCTCCTAATAGCCTTGATTTGCTTCAGGGGATTTTTCAGTAAGGCTTTCTTAACTTTGTTGGCCTTTTTAGTTTTGGTCACCCTTGTCCACTCATCCTCTGACTCAGAGGCACTGCTACCTGAGGTGGCTGTCTGATCCTCTAGGCTCTCCCTGATTCTGCGAGCTTGGGAATGGCTGGCAGAATGTGGGAGCCTAGTCTCTTGAGACCTGTGGCGCTCAGAAGAGTCTTCTGACTCTCCCTTGCTCCCAGGATTAGCTGAGTACCCCCAACCCCCACTGTCCTAGCTGGGAAGAGGTTTTTAAGATGCTCTTAGTGGGCCTATTTTCATGGAATTCCCCACCAAATCTGACAGACTGATCTCTTGGTAGGTTATATTTCTGAGGATCCCGTTCTCTGATTCTCCCCTCACTGGAGTCTCCCTGTTCAGAGAGGCTGGCCCGATATTTGGGAACCTGTACATAGATGCCCGCCATCCATTTCTGGGAGGTGTTGATCTTCCTATCCCATATTTCATATTGTGTTGAAGTCTACCATCCCTGTGGCCCTTGGTTCATATGAGCCAGTGGACATGAGGGTGGCAGAGTCCATGGAATTGAAGGGATTAAAGTCCCTGATGCCAGGGTTCCTGAGGTTATGCTCAGGGGTTTCTCTCTTCCATCTTACCTCATCTTTTTCAGCCCCTATTTCCTGATGACATGCCAATATCTGACCTTTTTGCTCTTCTATTAAGGCCTTAGAGTTCTCTATGATGTGTTCTTGTATGGCCAACTGTTTGAGGAGCCAGTATTTTTTTTTCACAGAGAGCTTCATTGTCTCTCTGTGCTTCCTGCCTGAATTGGGAGTTTTGGGCCAGTTTTTGCTGCAGGAGACTCACCTCCTGAGTTTGGTCCTTACTGGTCTGATTGTTCTTTTCCAAGGCATCCTACACCCTCTAACAGCTTTCCATAATCAGTTTTGATTTCACCCAACTCCTGAAGGGGCAGGTGATTTTCCTCTAACTTCGTTTTTGAATGGCTGACTTCCTGGCCTAAGGCGTCCCTCTCCTGAATTAGAGTGGCCCTCTGCTCAGCCGGGTCATCCCTCTGTTTTTTTAAATGCACTAGCTTTCTGGTGTTCCTCATCCAACTCTTCTAGGTCTTTAAGAATTAATGTATTATTTTCCTCTTTTAATTGGTCTATCTGGTCTTGTAAGACGACCATCTTTTCTGCACAGACTCTGTTAAAAGTTAATTGCTGTGCCAGCTTTTGTTGACTCTGTTTTAAGGAGTCTAACCTTTCCTGACACTCTTTTTGCAGTGTCTGTACCTGTGTATCTTGCTCTGCATTCTTTTACAGTTAAAGAGCCAGATCTTCTTGGAGTTTGGTGGCATACTGCCTAGCCTCTGTTTCATATTCTTGGCTATCCTGGAGCCTTTGCTCTGCAGAGTCCAGATTGCTCTGGATTTTCTGCAGTGCTTCTTCTTGCCTCTTTGTCAAATCTACATGGTCTGCGTACTTTTCCTGTATGAATCCTATGTGGAGGTACAGGTAGGCCGCTATTTTGGCAATTTTGCACTGCTCCTCTTTCATTTTTGGGGCCATGTACGGCCTACTGAGTGCTTGATGTAATGGATCCTTATCCTGCCAGGTATTAAGATTGATTTCAGTGACTTCTTGTTTTATTCCCTTCCGCCATACCTGTTCGTCCTGTTCTATCCATTAACTCCTGACGAACAATGTGTGCGGTAGGTGTTCCCTTGCAATATTGATTTCCACTGGGGTCGCCATCCTGGAAATATTAATTTCCTTCTGGCTTATCACAGGGTTACTTTACTTTTGCAAACAGGCCCAATTCCTTTGAATATTTCTTTTGAGGGGTGCTTGCACAGAGTAGCACAGTATGGTGACCCACAAGGTGTATGTACCCCATCAGCTAGCACGCTGTGTTATACTGTCACGAGTGGTATGTCTAATTCAGGATCCTGGGCGAGCCCCCAGCTGTAAGTGATTTCAATCTGGCACACACCCAAGTCTCTCCCAGCATGTAGTGCGCAACTGAAACCCTTGTTGATTTTTATCTATAAGTTCAATATTCTGAATGATATACCACTCATATCAAACCCTTCTCCTGAGACCCCCCGGTCACAGTGAACCAGGAATCATGCTAGTTTGCAAAGGTAAATATGTATTTATGTATTCAAATTTAATCACAATATATTTCAATAGGTAAACAACAATCACCAATGGGGTCATTGAACACGGAATAATATCTTTAATACACTATGAATCAAGGAATGCGCACAGAAACAAATGCAGCACAGAAAAGAATACTTTTGTGTTGGTTTGGACAGATGGCACTATGGTTATAGGTTCCCCCTGCAACACCCCTCAACCCCCCAATAGGCAATTAAATAGATGTGAGGAGAGAGCTGGTATTCAGGAGTAGCTCAAATCAAACAGAATATCAGTCCCACCTTCCCCCTTCAAACGCAATAGAACATCTCAAAGTCCAAGTAAGAAACAATTTAAAGCTATTTCACACTTGTAAAACCTTTCAAATTTTTAAAATCGCTGCAAACTTTTCCTTGGGCTCTATAGATAGCTATGGATGTTAGGTAAAAGTAGGAGTTGAAATCGATTTCTATCATAAAATCT
Organism: Ambystoma mexicanum; assembly: GCF_040938575.1. NCBI lineage: Eukaryota > Metazoa > Chordata > Amphibia > Caudata > Ambystomatidae > Ambystoma > Ambystoma mexicanum. Next base: position 924,150,460 of record NC_090941.1, read on the forward strand.
GAGGGAGTTATAGAGGAGTTATAGAGATTTTAGTAAAGGTCGTTTTTGTAAGATAGGCGCGAGAATGGAAACAGAGATTCGAGTTTAAAGATGCCACCCCTATATTAAAGACTACAAAAAGAAGATTGCCACACAGGAAGGTCATTCATGGCCGATCATAACAGTTCATGTGTGATACTCTAGTTTCAGTTGGTTTGGGAATTCCTTTTCTTAATCAAGCAATGAGAAGTTAGGGTATAGGAACACAGATGAGAAAACAGTCAGCACAAAAATAGTTCTAGCAACACAATGGTTCTGAATTAGGAATGGGATAGGTTTGAAATAGGTATCATACAGTGCAGATATATTATGGGTCACTGTTCTTCCTATTAATACTCACACAATAATTTATTAATTGGACCATCAGTTCTGGTCATTCATTGGGCAGTTCCACGAGCAAACAGGCACCACTGGAGGGATTTGGGTCAGCAGCGCGGTTCTGGTCAAGTTGGGACTGCATCTCAGACTGGATTTGGAAAGCCCCTTCTGATGACTGGACTCGGTAGATAGCCGGATACAAGTTTTCAGTGGGCAAACCTGGTGGTAGCCAGCCAAGCTGAATTAAAATTAAATCCCTTCCAGTTTGGGATTTTTGCAATTGGGTCAGGCTAGCAATAATTTTGCAATGCTAGAGTCTGGATTCTGTAATGAAATCTGGATCTCTCAGAGAATTCTGGACTCAGCTACAAAGTGAAAGGTTCTGGAATAAGGTGCTGCGCAGACATCTTGATGGGTTCTGGAAGCAGGGTGTTCTGGATCAGTGTGTGTAGAGTACCATTTACTAGAGTCCTTCCTATATTTATCCATTATAAATTTTATGGCATGGGCAGAACTTCAGAACACACCTCCCGATCTCTGAGTGGTTACAGGTGTGCACTTCATTTTGGTTGGCAGCTTAAACAGAGCTGTCATCTTATGACAGGATTTAAGAACTCCCACCTGGATTTTTACTCAAAACATACTTTTGCACACATGTACATTTGTTCCATTATGTACCCCTACAAGATTAGACACATATTTTTCACATTTGATTGTCTACATTTACATCCAATTTCCATCATTGTGAGAGCTGTGTTGGTCATTTTATGGATTTTCATCAATTTACCCAGAACACTTTGGATTCATCATTTCTAATTCGATACACCTCTGGGTGCTGATCAGTGGATCATGTACATACAATGTTACGCTTGCAACATTAATATTTTTGACACAATCAGTATTTTAGTGTATCTTTGGTTCCTGATGTAGTAAAAACTCCTACCACCTCTTCAACTGTCTAGCATGAATTCATACGTATACGTTTGTATTTTTCACTTGTCTAGTTATTTTGGCTGTCATGTTAAATGTCATAAAGTTCTTAGGCAAACCAAGTAATTTCCATTCAATATCCAGTACAGGTATATTTTTTTCTCTTGCTTCCCAAATTGAGCAGATGGCCAGTCCTTTGAAGTTCACTGAGAAACCTCCCCCACATCCTGCTCCTCCTGGCAGAAGCCAATTCTCAGCATGTCCTTTGTTCTTTGATTAGTCAGCAGATGAATGTCTAATGCAACTCCTTTGAGTGGTTTGCTAGGATTATGCGTGACCCATTAACAGCCATTAGTCTTCCTGTTCTCAAGGGAGTGTCAACAGAAGATTTCATTATTCCCAGGACAGGCCCTGTCAGATCAGGATTCACGTGTGGATTGGCTTCAGACTGGGCTCTTCGACATTAAAATCTTTTCAGTTCACCTATGAAATATTAGTATAGAGTATAAATGATTTAACCCTTTTAAAAGAATAAGCCCTTCACCAACATACTTGAAATAGAAGATTGTGCACATTTTCAGGACAAAGAAATACATTTAAGCTAAGTTTTACAGCCAACTTCTTTAGGAAGCTGTGAGGCTGTGATGCCTCGGTTCCTCGGACTGTCTTGAGGATCCATGATTCCAGCACACTCTTCTTTCAATAGCTCACTGGGGAAAATAACTGCATTTAGCACCAAAACAGCCCTTTGAAGGTTGCTCTTGATTAGGAAACTGTATTTAGTGGCGTTTTTGGATTTTAGCCATTCTGTGGGCTTGTTTCCAGTGACAGATGACAGCAGTGGTGCCTGCTTTTACACCACTTTGCCGGTGTATTTGGCAGGATATGCAGCCCCATTGATGGGTTATGAACTCTGCACAATTTTGCAAACTAAGTGCGCACAGGGGTTATTGCCTCCATTCTTGGCAATTTCCTTTCCCCATTGGTAAAGGGGTGCAATGTGACGCAGTGGCATGGATAAAAATACTCCACAGCTCTACTCCTCTATTTCCAACACTCTTGATTCTCTTGGCCCTGTAATGAGGATCTCTTTGAAGCCCAAAGCCAAGTGCAATTCTTGGTCTGAATCCGACCTAGCTACACTTAAACGTAAGTGTAGGGTAGCTTAGAGGAATTCCAGAGCTTCTTGTTCATCCTCTGACAAAATGGCCTGTCGCCTGCTCCAAAGGCAATACCCACTTTCTGTCCATACTAAGAAGCGAGCCCACATCCAAGCCCATATATCTGCAGCATCTAACAACTCTGCAGAGCTCTTTAAAATCTGCAAGGAACTGGCCAACCCTGCTGCAGTCTCTAACTCACCTCTCCTATCCTGTCCCAGGCCTTTTGCACGGCCCTTGCCTCTGACTTCATCCCTAAAACCCAGGATATCCTGTCCACCCTCTTTTCCCCTCCTTCTCTCCTCCCCCTCTTTCCTGGAACTCTGGCCTGCCTACAGCCACCCGCCACCTTCTTTCTCACCCTTTCCACTTTTCACCCCTGACGAGAGTAGGACTTGACGTGTGGCACAGTTAAAGTGGGATTTACATATAGTATAACCTCCAAAAAATCTCTCTCTCTCTCTCTCTCTCTCTCTCTCTCTCTCTCTCTGTCTCTCTCTGTCTCTCTCTCTCTCTCTCTCTCTCTCTCTCTCTCTATTTCTCTCTCTCTCTCTCTCTCTCTCTCCTGCAACAGTGTGCATTGCTACTTTATAAGGGGGAAAACAGTGAGGGGTTCTCCCAGGAGGATGCAATGGGTCACTTCCTGGGCATTGATAGATATTTAGCGGCTTAATACTGAACATACAATATATTTAAGTGCATTCTGCATCTGAAGATTAGTTGAACAAGTTTTAAAAAGTAAAACTCAAGAACAGTAATAGCTTACAACGAAAGTGTTGAAAATACAAGACCTGTACGTATAAGGGGATTGTGCACACTACGTTGTGCACATCACATTTCACAACCATTAATGATGTACTTTGATGTTGAAATTGTTTATTGGGGCTGGATTGGGGCATGCAGATTACGAAGATTTAACATTGCACAAAACACAAACAGGGAATACTTGATCAGGTAAATGAACCAAGGTTTTTAATTTAACGTAGCCATCAAGTCATGTACGAGCCTTTTTGAAAGTGTAATAGGATTAGTTGATTTTGAATACATATCCGTTTGACAAGTTTAGTGTTTTGGCATCTTTGATTGAAGATCTCACAATTACGCAGGTACAAAACACTTAGGGTCTGATTCACAGAATATTTTTATAATGGCACAGTCCCATTGGAAAACGCTCTGGGAAATTGCATTGCCCCATTACCTTCTGTGGGTATATCGATGTACATAATTCTCCAAACATATACAGGCCGATTCATGGAATAATTAGCGCTGCGCAAGTGGCCAAAAACGTGCAAATTGCAGTGGGATAGCGAAAATTCGCAGTGCAAGTGTGAAAATCGCACGAAAAGCAGCGCACATCGATTGATGGAAGGCCATGCGCGAGAAAGCCATCGGATGTGCGATAAAAAAGTGCGCGGCACATGTTGGCGCACAGGCCATCTAACTGCGTGCGACAGGTCACAGCGAAAATCGCACAGGCCACAGCGAAAATCGCACATAGCGCGGCGCACGCAACAAAAGTAGGCGGAACACGGGGCGTAACACTCGGAATGGGGAACAACTTGCCAAAATGTGGGCATCACGGGGGAAGAACAGGGTACAAGTGCGCGGAACGCCCACACGCTCGCCTACAACACGTATTCATGGAATAGAATAGGGCAAAAAAGCGCACGCTCAAACCAGCGCACAGGCACAAACACGACCGCCACAAGAAAGCAGGCGGTAGCGTCTCTGCGCCTGTAAGAAATGTGCGCCAGAAGGTGCGCCAACAAATAGCACCTATATACAGCCATGATGAATGTCCTATACTGTGGCCCTCCAGGACAAATAACGTGCAAAGGGGTACCCACAAACACGGACACCCGCTGACAAAAAATACGTGTGCGTGTATACCGGGGTGCGCGGGAATTCTCACAGGCGATTTGCCCATGTACGTGGATTTCAGGGGTGCGCGGGAACTTCCACACGCGATTTGGCCGGGTACGTGGATTTCAGGGGTGCACGGGAAGTTCCACACGCGATTTGTCAGGGTACGTGGATTTCAGGGGTGCGCGGGAAGTTCCACACACGATTTGGCCGTGTACATGTATTTCAGGGGTGCGCGGGAAGTTCCACATGCGATTTGGCCGGGTACGTCTATTTCAGGGGTGCACGGGAAGTTCCACATGCGATTTGGCAGGGTACGTGGATTTCAGGGGTGCACGGGAAGTTCCACACGCAATTTGTCAGGGTACGTGGATTGCAGGGGTGCGCGGGAAGTTCCACACGCGATTTGGCCATGTACGTGGATTTCAGGTGTGCGCGGGAAGTTCCACACGCGATTTGGCCGGGTACGTGGATTTCAGGGGTCTACGGGAAGTTCCACACGCGATTTGTCAGGGTACGTGGATTTCAGGGGTGCGCGGGAAGTTCCACACACGATTTGGCCGTGTACATGTATTTCAGGGGTGCGCGGGAGGTTCCACACGCGATTTGGCCGGGTACGTCTATTTCAGGGGTGCGCGGGAAGTTCCACACGCGATTTGTCAGGGTACGTGGATTTCAGGGGTGGGCGGGAAGTTCCACACGCGATTTGGCTAGGCACGTGTATGATAGGGGTACGCCGGAAATTCTACACGCGATTTGGCTGTGTGCTCCCAGGTATTCCCTGTACACCCTCCATGGCCCCTGCAGGCAGCACACACCACAGGGGACTACCCTGCACACCTGCTCATGTCACCCAGCAACCCCACCCCCCAGCATCCAGGGGCACCCTCCACCAGGCCCCCACTCATGTCTCCCACCACCTCCACCCCCCAGCAGTGCAGGGGCAGCCTCCACCAGGCCCCCACCCATGTCTCCCACCACCCCCACCCCCCAGCATCCAGGGGCACCCTCCACCAGGCCCCCACCCATGTCTCCCACCACTCCCACCGCCCCGCCACCAGGGGCAGCCTCCACCAGGCCCCCACTCATGTCTCCCACCACCCCCACCCCCCCGCCACCAGGGGCACCCTCCACCAGGCCCCCACCCATGTCTCCCACCACCCCCACCCCCCAGCCACCAGGGGCACCCTCCACCAGGCCCCCACTCATGTCTCCCACCACCCCCACCCCCCAGCCACCAGGGGCAGCCTCCACCAGGCCCCCACTCATGTCTCCCAACACCCACCCCCCAGCCACCAGGGGCACCCTCCACCAGGCCCCACCCATGTCCCCTATCACCCCCACCCCCCAGCCACCAGGGGCAGCCTACACCAGGCCCCCACTCATGTCTCCCACCACCCCCACCCCCCAACAGTGCAGGGGCAGCCTCCACCAGGCCCACACCCATGTCTCCCACCACCCCCACCCCCCAGCATCCAGGGGCACCCTCCACGAGGCCCCCACCCATGTCTCCCACCACCCCCACCCCCCAGCCACCAGGGGCACCCTCCACCAGGCCCCCACTCATGTCTCCCACCACCCCCACCCCCCAGCAGTGCAGGGGCACCCTCCACCAGGCCCCCACCCATGTCCCCTATCACCCCCACCCCCCAGCAGTGCAGGGGCACCCTCCACCAGGCCCCCAATCATGTCTCCCACCCCCCCACCCCCCAGCATCCAGGGGCACCGTCCACCAGGCTCCCACTCATGTCTCCCACCACCCCCACCCCCAGCCACCAGGGGCAGCCTCCACCAGGCCCCCACTCATGTCTCCCACCACCCCCACCCCCCAGCAGTGCAGGGGCAGCCTCCACCAGGCCCCCACCCATGTCTCCCACCACCCCCACCCCCCAGCATCCAGGGGCACCCTCCACCAGGCCCCCACCCATGTCTCCCACCACCCCCACCCCCCAGCCTCCAGGGGCACCCTCCACCAGGCCCCCACTCACGTCTCCCACCACCCCCACCCACCAGCCACCAGGGGCACCCTCCACCAGGCCCCCACCCATGTCCCCTATCACCACCACCCCCCAGCAGTGCAGGGTCACCCTCCACCATGCCCCCACCCATGTCTCCCACCACCCCCACCCCCAGCATCCAGGGGCACCCTCCACCAGGCCCCCACTCATGTCTCCCACCACCCCCACCCTCCAGCCACCAGGGGCAGCCTCCACCAGGCCCCCACTCATGTCTCCCACCACCCCCACCCCTCAGCAGTGCAGGGGCAGCCTCCACCAGGCCCCCACCCATGTCTCCCACCACCCCCACCCCCCAGCATCCAGGGGCACCCTCCAGCAGGCCCCCACTCATGTCTCCCACCACCCCCACCCCCCAGCCACCAGGGGCAGCCTCCACCAGGCCCCCACTCATGTCTCCCACCACCCCCACCCCCCAGCAGTGCAGGGGCAGCCTCCACCAGGCCCCCACCCATGTCTCCCACCACCCCCACACCCCAGCATCCAGGGGCACCCTCCACCAGGCCCCCACTCATGTCTCCCACCACCCCCACCCCCCAGACACCAGGGGCAGCCTCCACCAGGCCCCCACTCATGTCTCCCACCACCCCACCCCCCAGCAGTGCAGGGGCACCCTCTACCAGGCCCCCACCCATGTCCCCTATCACCCCCACCCCCAGCAGTGCAGGGGCACCCTCCACCAGGCCCCCACTCATGTCTCCCACCACCCCCACCCCCCAGCAGTGCAGGGGCAGCCTCCACCAGGCCCCCACTCATGTCCCCTATCACCCCCACCCCAGCAGTGCAGGGGCACCCTCCACCAGGCCCCCACCCATGTCTCCCACCACCCCCACCCCCCAGCCACCAGGGGCTGCCTACACCAGGCCCCCACTCATGTCTCCCACCACCCCCACCCCCCAGCAGTGCAGGGGCAGCCTCCACCAGGCCCCCACCCATGTCTCCCACCACCCCCACCCCCAAGCATCCAGGGGCACCCTCCACCAGGCCCCCACCCATGTCTCCCACCACCCCCACCCCCCAGTCACCAGGGGCAGCCTCCACCAGGCCCCCACTCATGTCTCCCTGCACCCAGGTCCTCACAATCACCAACCATGTGCGTAATGGTCTGCGTCCACAGCCAAAAGGCCCTACCAAGTAACCCATTCACCCACATGGAAATGGAAATTACATGTTACACCCCCAACGTACATAAAGCAAATGAACCCATGTCTGTCACACACAATGGTTGCAAATGAATTGGAAAACACCCAACATGACATGCATGAAACCAATGAGATGATACCACACAGTGAAGTATGAAAACAAAATTGTATTAAAAAAATATGAATGCAAATGAAATGAAACAAACTACAATGCCAATGAAAAAAAGAAAAGGTGCATGTCCGTCCAAAAAAATTAAAAACACCAAATCCAAAAAAAATGTACTTCAAAGTCACATTAAAAATGAAATCAATCCGACAGAAAAAAAATAAATCCAAACACCATTGCTCCATGGAGAAGAAATAAAAAATTAAAAAATAAAACAATCCAATGAAGAACTATGTACAAAATATCCAAGGGTCCATGAGCCCAACTGAACAAAGGAAACCTACAAAAAACACTAACAAAAATGCAACTATATACAAAAAGTGGAGCTGTGTCCGTCGACTCCAAATCATAAGAATAAACAAATGAAACCTAAAACTAAAGAACTATATACAAAGGCGGCGGGCAAGTCCAGCGGCTCACTCCGTAGTGTTCCAGGCCAGGGCATCATCAAACTCCTCGTCTATGTCCCGGAGGCGGTCCTGTTCCATGGCCCCGAGGGTCCGCAGGGACAACGCCATCTGCTCCTCCAACCCCCTGCGGATTGCCTCGAGGCACTCGGCCCGCCTCAGGGCCCCCCGCATGGAGTTCTCCGCCCTGACCATCGTGAGCCGCTCCTCTTCCGCCCGCCGCCGCTCCGCACCTATCTGCTGGCCCAACCGCAGCCACACGGAAGACACTTCCTGTCCTGGGTCCTCCTGCCGATGCCTGCCCCTCCGATGTTGATGGCCCCGAGCCATGATGCCTCCCACGTTGACTCTGCTGCTGCCCCAACGCAACTGCCTCTGCCAGCACGACAGCATCCAGGCTGATGGAATCCACCGACGCCGTCGTGCACGTGCCCTGCCTGATGATGCCGGCACATCCTCCATCTGCTGGGGTACAGTTGCTGTGGTGTCCACCCCTGCTTGACCTCCGACTCCCGACTGTGGCAGGGATGGGATCCCCACCGAGCTGGCTGCATAGGTCAGGGCAGGTCCATAGGGGGCCCTGGTGGCATCTGGGCCGGAAGACGGCAAGTAGAACGACCGGCGTATAGCCTCCACAGAGGAGGAGAGAGCCGCCAGATTGGCCGACACATGCAGGAAACCCCCGAACATGGAAGATCCCAATTGGGCCACGTTGGCACGGTGCTCTTCGTGATGATGTGCGTGCTCCTCCCGGGAAGCACGCATGTCATCACGAATTGCACCCGCGCGCATCGCAACCCCAATCAGGACCTTCTCCATACGGACACGGGTCCCATCGTCCGCAGATGGAGGGGAGTCAGGTGACATGGACATCCCCTCTACCTGCGGACGGGCCTGGGACGGGGCATCCCTGCTGGTGCATGGTGGTGCACTCACAGGGTCAGGGACAGCGACATGCACATGCCCCTCCACGGTGACCTGTGCTGCCTCCTGCCCCTGGCCCTGGACTGCACCACTTGCACCAGCAGGGATGCCCCCACCATGCCCCATGTGTGCCCCTGTGGCGGCCTCCTCCTCCTCTGTGGAAAACACCAACCTGGATGGCTCCTCACCGTCTTCCACCGTAGCAGGCCCCTGTGGGGGCTCACCCACCCCTTCCGCTGCAGCCGTGGGGGCATCCCCCCCGCCTTGCTCCACAGCGCTGTCTCCGCCCTCTTCTTCACTAGCCGCTGCGTAGAGGGAGACAAAGAACACAAGCATCAGGGTACTGTACAATGGTCCTCTAGACAGGAAGCAATAGCAGATGAGTACCACTGTCAAAGTACACTTCCATCATGTCCCTCCACAACACATGGGTCAGTCCACGCAAAACACACAGTAACAGGCATGGTGCATGCCATGGACATTTCCATACATGTCCAATGGACTCTTGAAACATACAATGATATGGAACTCACATGCATCATGGGTCATGCCTATCACATGCACACACTTCACCTCAGTCACATCCATCTGGCCCCATACACCCCAAACACAGCGGATACAAGGGTAACTAGGCTGCATCAGTGAATCTGTGCATTGTCACACACATGTGTCATGCATCCATGGCATGCACAAGTCACAGACACGCAGGTCAGGCACACAGACATGGCTACCATATATGTACCTGGCATCAGCACCCATCCCTCACCCCCACCCATGTCCAGGAACAGAGACTGGCATGCTCTCATGTTTAAAATCTGCATAGAGCTCCCCATGTGGCATTTAAACACATGCAACAACCATGTGGTTCACACATCACTGGTCGCACATGCATTACCATGATGTCCCTGCACACATACATGCATACATGGCCTATGTCACACATACAGGCAAGTATCAGAGAACCAGCACAACGCAACATGCCCTGTCCCACACAGCTATGCTTGGACACTTACCGCTCAACTCCAGACGGGTCTCCCTCTCAAGGATCTGGGCGTGGAGCGCTGGGCGTACGCGTTCCAGGACCCTCATCTGGATGGAACTCATGCGGCCCCGGCCCCCCTCCACGAGGCGCCGGGCCTTCACGAGGGTCCTGGACCTCAAGTCCTCCCAGCGCTTCTTGATCTTCTGGACGTCGCGGGTTGCCACCCCCTCCGCCTTGATGGCAACCACACAGTCGGCCCAGATCCTCTCCCGACCTTCCTTGCTGGCGCGGGACGACCCAAAGAGGGCATCATACTGCCCCAGGACATGCTCCACCAGGACACCAACTTCGGTGGCAGTGAAGCTGGTGCCCCTCTGCCCCTCTGGCCTGGGGTTGCCACTGGTGCCAGATGTGGAAGTGCCCGACATGGCAACCCCAGAGGCAGGTGTGGGTGGGCAACTGGGTCCTGGGGCTGGGCTGTGGAGTGATGTAATCCCAGTCGGGAGTCTTCAGTTCCAGCAGGGGTGGACACAGCAACTGGACCCCTGCAGATGGCTGATGTGCAGGCACCAAATGGCAGGGCACGGTGGCAGCAGGCAGGCAGGCAGGCAGCAGCAGATGGCACGTGGGAGGCTGCTCGGGGCACTGGGGGGCAGTAATTCGGCCTTCTGGGCAGGAGCGTGGTCTTCCGTGTGTTTTCGCGTGGCCAGCTTGTTACAGAGTGATTTGGCACGTGAAAATCCTGCACGTCAGCGTGAAATCCGAGGAAAGGCCCTTAGCGCGTAAGCGCGTCAGCCCGCATACGCGATTCTATTGGACCAAAGGCCCTCAGCGCGTAAGCGCGTCTGTGACGTGACCCGCACGGGTGTTTCCCACACAGCACATGATGACGGAGCACACGTGGAAAGACTGCACGTCAGAGTGTCATCGCGTGTAATTGGACAGCACGTCAGAGTGTCATCGCGTGTAATTGGACAAAAGTGCGCGTACACGCGAGTGGCCTATGTACGTGTATTTCAGGGGTGCGCGGGCACTTACACACGCAAGTACGTCAGTGCACCTGTATCCTGGGGTGCGCGCGAATTTCCACACGCTATTGGACTGGGTACTGGATTTCAGGGGTGCGCGGGTCACACGCTCGCCTACAACACGCGCAACGCATACATTTGCGCGCTAACAAAATAACAAGCTCTGACCCAGGATGAACATACTGTTCCTAGCAGCAGTGGCCGTGGGCTACCAAAGGAGGAGGAGGAGGATAGTCAGGGCCAGAATATTCACACCCAGAACCAGCCTTTTTGGGATGCCTGATGACCAGGTGTATGGGAGGTACAGGTTTCCAACACACATAATACTGGACCTGGTGAGTGAGTGGGAGGATGACCTCACATCACCCACCCTGTGCTCCCAAGCACTCAGCACCCTGGAGAAGGTCCTCAATGTACTGCACTTCTTAGCCACTGGATCATTTCAGCGGACAAGTGCCATAGTGGGTGGGGTATCACAGGCCACCCAGTCACGCTGCCTACACCAGGTCTTGAACATCATCACTGCACGCCCATCAGTCCGCAGGCACATATACCTGGCCAGAACACCTGCAGAAAGGCATGCTGCCGCCCTGGATTTTTATGGTGTGGCACGATTCCCCAAAGTGCTAGGTGCCATCGACTGCACCCATGTGGCTCTACGTCCCCCCAGGGCATCAGAGCACATCTATAGGAACCGCAAGCACTGGCATTCCATCAACGTGCATGTAGTATGTAATGCCAAGGGAATCATCACCTCAGTATATGCCAACTATCCCGGGTCCACCCACGACAGCTTCATTTACCGAATGTCCACCCTAAACCGGTACCTAGAAGCTGGGCGGCATGGCGATACATGGCTGCTTGGTGAGTATGAATGCCACTGCACATGCATGCATGTCGGATACTGAGCAAGGTCACAACCCCACCAATGATACCAATCACCACCTCCACAGGGGACAGTGCCTACCCTCTCAGCCCCCACATGATGACGCCAATTCGGAACCCCACCACGCCACCCGAGGTAAGATATAACACAGCCCACATTACAACCCAGGGCATAGTGGAGCGCACATTCGGAGTGCTAAAGTCACACTTTCGCTCCCTTGACCGTTCTGGCGGGCAGCTGTTATACGCTGCCCCAGTAGTGTGCAGGATCATAGTGGCAGCATGTGTCCTGCACAACGTTGCAACACGCCGGGGCCTGGCCGTGGACATGGTGGTGGCCCCACATCCCCAACCACATGCACAGCCGCTGCGCATGGGAGGGGAAAGGGCACGGGGGAGGCAGCCCGTACACAGCTAGTGGCTAATTACTTCACATAGAAATCACACCCCTGTGGAGTGCACACTGCCCTGGCACATTCCATCTGACAATCAATGATGACTCAACCTGACACTGATCCTGAATGTCTGGAGAATCAACCGTGAAAACCATATCAGCCTGAGATTGTTCACCTGGAAGTGTTACAATGTGTGCATCCCTACCCACACAGACACCACCAAGGCAGTTTTGTGAAGAAACACATTCAAGCAGCTAAAATGAATACCCACTTGCAAAATGCAACAAGAGTGCCATGTCAGCCAACCCATCCCCAGCACCGCCACACGACACACCGTGCCATGTCATGCTATTTGCAGGTAAACAAAGTAATCCCCACAACATGACACAAGTGTCACAATGTACAGTGTCCCTAATTGAAACTTGCAACACCTGAAATGCTCACAGTAATGCAGGACCAACAACAAACTTGAGCAGGTAATACCATTAACATGACATCACAAATGTAATAAATTAGTAGTCTCACCACCTGGAAATGCCTGCACTCCCACCACTTCCAACTGTACAGTGTTGGCGCCATGTAGAGTTGTAGGTGCACTGCTGCCAACATGGACCCCATCTCCAAACTAGAGGGCCTTGTGTAAACATGAGGAAGGGACCTGCAAATTGTGAGGTAGACACAGATGATGAGTTACACATCAATGCAACATGCAGTGTACAACACAACAGCAATATGCACTAGGAATGTATACACAGTATTGACTAGACTACCCACACATGTAGTGGGAGTCCAATGTCACCATGTACGTCAAGGTCACTTGGGCACACCCTTTGCAAGCCCATGGAAACGGGAAGCAGGAGGGGTGTGTGTGACTCAAACCCAAACATCTGAACCAAAAACATGACAAGCCTGCATGTGCCCAGCCACAATGCAGCGTATGCCCACAGAAACCACGGAAGGCAACAACGTGTCCCAAAAAAATTGGGAAAAATAAAAATAAAAATAAAAATAAAAAAAAATAAAAAATGGCCATTGATGGGCCCGGGGGGGTTGGGGAGGCCACCCAGGAGGTCCGAGGACAGGGTGCACACCAAAACCCACCTGTGTGGATCCTGGGAAAAAAAAAACACCTCCATGGGCTCATGGCCCACACGGCTACCCTATTGTGGGAGCATCACTGCTGTCGCTATTATCACCCTGTGCAGCTGCATCCGGAGGTGGTTGCACTATGGGAGGCAGCCCACGCAAGGCCCTAGTCTGCTCCTCCATGGCTGCAAGCATGCGGGTGTGGTAGGTCTCGTTCTGGAAGATGAGTGTGCGGAGGTCCCCATGCAACAACTCACGGGATGCCCGGACCTCCGCCCTCGTTGCCTGCATCTCAGCTGAGAGCGTACGGGTTAGACGCTCCAGCTGCTGTTCTGTCCTTTGGTGTGTTGAAGCCTCAAGCTCAACAAGAGTCGTCCTGAGGTGAAGGAGCTCCTGCCTCAGGGCTTCCCTGTGGCCCTGGGACTCTATGGAGATGGCCTCCTGCAGAGTCGCCAGTGCCGCCCGCCTGTCCCTGTTGGACGCCAACATGTCCTCCCTGTGATGGATCGCTCCATCAGCCTTTCAGGGGGGACAATGGAAGTGGCCTCCCTATCCATGGCCTGAGCCATCATCTCGGATGATGCTGCCTGTTGGGTTGCCATTCTGTAAATGAATTGCTCCCATGCGGTATTGCCAGGTGGCGTACGGCCACCACGTCGGCGGGCACCACACCTGTCTGGGGCAAGGCGAACTGCGCCTTGCTGTGCGGGCACTGCCTGAGGCTGCAGGACTGCATTCCCCTTCTGATCTGCTGGCCCAGGAACAGGATCAGATGTCGCGGAGTGTGACCCTGCATCCGTAACCACCAAAGGCGTAGCTGCCAACACTGACATCCCCATTGAGGGTTCTGACCCTGGTGCAGGTGGGTGGGACAGAACAGAATCCCTCCCTGGAACACTCACCTGCGACGGCACGTAGGTCTCATCATCCGAATCAACACCTGAGTACAGCTCGGGGGAGGTGCAGCCAGAGACACCCCTTGAAAGCACGACCTGCAGCACTTGTGGGTTCTCAACCACCACCACACCACGTCCCTCACTGGTGGTTGGTCGGCCCTCGGACCTCTCCTGGGTCTGCACGATCTCCACAACCCCAGCAGTATCAGGTGTGTCTTCCCCTGCAAAGACATAAAAACAAAGAAATGGAAACAGGCATTAGCACCATGGCACACAATGAGGGTTGAGAAGCAAGAGAACCAGTACTTGATTGACACATGTCACACATGACTAAAACCCTCCCATGCATGCACCCTCACTGCATATGAAGGGCAGGCAAATGGCACACACTGATGACACCAAGATGGAAGATGAACACATTTTCTGCATGCTGCCTGGCAGTGGCATCACACATTGGCCTGTGATTGCCAGGTGAAACACACATGCCATCACACAGATAGCATGTACCATTGCTATTGAGTGAAGATGGAGAGGAGGGCAGCACCTATTCATTCAGTCCAGTTCCCGCATGTAATAGCTTTTCTAATTCAAACAGGTCAGATTTTTCACCGGGAGCTGCCAGTCCAAAATGGTCCAATTGCACAGGGACATGTGTGAACAAATGATATCTAGGTAACAAAGTCACTCCACTTTACCATAGCCATGTCAGACATGTGACTAGAGGACTGAGAAATGCCTAGTAAAAGTGGTGGAATGCAAACAATCTGCCTGAATGAACAGAGAAAAATAAGCAACACTGTTGTGGCAAGGTGACACTTCAAGGGCAACTGGCGAGCTGTTGGGCTAGATGTCTACTGTTGGCAGAAGGGATACTGCTATGGCCAAATGCAGCTGCGCAGGATGTATTGCATGAAGCACATGGCTGGCCCATACAACTCAGGCGCACACACTCTCACCTGGCACACAAACAGAAGCCCTCACACACACACCATGCACATGGATGACACACACATGCATGTGCACTCACCGGACAATGCCTCGTAATCAGGCAGATCTCCCACGCCTTGGATCTGTTCCTCCGTGACGTAGGTCCCAGCGACTGACTCATGTGGAGTGAGTTTCATGTCCACTACTGGAGACCCACCTCCAGTCACTAGAGTTGCGGCATGACTTGAGGCCAGCTTATTCTTTGCCATGCGCTTTAGGTCATTCCAGCGCTTATAGCAATCATTGGCTGTGCGCCTCACGATTCCAAGGGCACTTACCATGTCCGCAACGGTCTGCCAGTGTGCCTGGCGTTGTGCAGGTGTGGTCTTGGATCCTGCAACAATGACCATCTCGTTATCATGTCTGGACACATACTCGACAAGTGCATTCAGTTCTTCATCCGTGAAGCTAGGCTTCCTCGACGGGCCGGACTGTGTAGCCGTGTCTGGGGCATCAGCCTGTGCCGGGCGAGCACTCTTCCTCTTCCGCTTGGAAGGTGGTGGTGATCCTGAGTGTCCTGCGCCGCTCTGGACACTAGGGGCAGGAGCCCTGGTGCACTCTGTATCAGGAGTGTGGGATTTCACACTCAGCATGGGAGTTGGTGCAGGCATTGGCTCAAGTGTAATGGTGTCAGGGGGAATGTCAGCAGGATGGACTAGGACCGACACTGTCCTGGCTGGGTGTGTGAGAGCTGGGGTGATGGAGCGGCAGCTGCCCCTTCAGCCTCTCCGCCCTGCCTACTTGGGGCAGCAGATGACCTTGCTGCCCCAGATCCACGTGGCATGATGACATCAACGTGCACCAGCGTACGTGTCATAGGCCTGCTGACCTGGAAGTCAGCCATGGAGTCAGCCAGGTCTGGTGCCACAATGGGCTGGTCCAACAAGGGCTGAGCATGGATGGTGTCAGCCACATCAGCCTCAACGGGAGGGGGGGGATAATGGGTGCCCTTGACTGGTCCTCCACACATGGGGGGACAGGCTCACCCTGCAAGTAATGACCACGTCCCCTACCGGATCCACCTTTGCCACCCTTACGGAATCCTCGCCTCCCAGCCATGGCACTGATGTTAATGTGCGTATGGGAGTGGCTGTAAACTATTGTCCTGGGCAATTGGGGGTCAAAGGGGTTGGGTACCAGATGGTAATTGTACCCTAGTGCTCTAGCAAGGCTGAATTTAACCCTTGGGGAAAGATGACGGGTCACGCTACGCACAGGAGGCCCACAAAAGGGAGATGACGTGCACGCAACCCCTCCTAGACCAAGTGTGCAGAAAGAAAAACCTGCACTACGCTGTGGCACCCAGTAACACAAGAATGAACGTATGCGTGTCACACGCAGCCTAGAATGACCTCTGAAGGGGTAGGCTACACACGGGGCAAGCACAGATGTTAGATATGTGCGTGACTCACCGTCTGCCAGGTAAAAGAGCGTGAAAAAGGAGCGCGTTTGGTTGGCAACACCCCCGCCAAAAGAAGATTTGTACGCTGTCTGAGGAGACAGGACAACAGTAGAAGGGGACACTGTTTGAGGGAACAGGCCCAGGTAAACCAGTAAAAGAGAAAAAAGAGAAAAAGCTGTCAGAGGTAACAGGGAGTACGAACTTGAAACGCCGTGAAGTAAATCGCGTGTGAAACGACAAGAAGTACAGAATTCACCCACTCGCTCTCCACGAAAAGCACGTACAAGGAAATGGTGTTCTACACATACCTTTTATGCAGGCCCACACGTCCAGCGTCACTTACGCGGCGTGTACGCGCTAGGGCCATTTCCACCAATTACACGCTTTGTCACTTCTGCGTGTAGGTCAATTTTCACCAATTACACGCTTTGTCAATGCCGCGTGTACGCGCTAGGCCCATTCCCACCAATTACACGCTTTGACACTCGGACGTGTCTTTCATTTTTTTCACACGCAACATTTTCCAACGTGTGCCCAATTCAACGTGCACGTGACATCATAGACGCGCATACGCTGGTGACGCATTTACGCGCTAAGGGCCTTTCCTCGAATTACACGCAGACATGTTGGATTTTCACGTGCCAAATCACTCCGTATCAAGCTGGCCACGCGTTCACACACGGAAGACCACGCTCCTGCCCAGAAGGCCAAATTACTGCCCCCCAGAGCCCTGAGCACGCTCCCACCTGCCATCTGCTGCTGCCTGACTGCCTGCTGTCCACGTGCCCTGCCATTTGCTGCCTGCACATCAGCCAGGGGTACTGTTGCTGTGACCACCCCTGCTGGAACCGAAGACTCCCGACTGATTTTCCATCGCCCCCACAGCCCAGCCCCAGGACCCAGTTGCCCACCCACTCCTGCCTCTGGGGTTGCCATGTCGGGCACTGCAACATCTGGCACCAGTGGCAACCCCCGGCCAAGGAGGCAGAGGGGCACCAGCTTCACTGCCACCGAAGTTGGTGTCCTGGTGGAGCATGTCCTGGGGCAGTATGATGCCCTCTTCGGAAGGTTGCGTGCCGACAAGGAAGGACGGACTCAGATCTGGATGGACATCGTGACTGCCATCAACGCGGAGGAGGTGGCAGTGCGCGACTACGAACGTGTCAGGAAGCGCTGGGAGGACTTCAGGTCCAGGACCCTCAACAAGGCCGGCGCCTCCTGAAGGCAGCGGATGCTAAGGGGCGCCGGGGCCACTTGTCGGAAGATCAGATGAGGGTCCTGGAACGCATATCCCCAGCGCTCCACATCCAGGTCCTTGAGAAGCAGACCCGTCTGGAGTCGAGCGGTAAGTGTACATGCATACTGATTGTAAGCTGTGCGTGTGGTGTGTGCCAGGAGTGTGCAGGTTGAACATGTATTTTTATGTGGCCAAGTAGGGGGGGTGTACAGGGCCGTGAGGGTGACACATGCGAGGGGTCTCATGTGTGACACATGGATGGTGCTTGTGTGTGTGGGCTTGCATGGCACAGTATGTGGAGGAATGATTGTCAGGTGTGACATGGATGTCGATCAAAACACTGCGACAGTTGGCGGAGGTGTACACATGCATGCAAGTTTGGTGTTGTGTGTGCATGTGTAGTGTACTCCGTATGTTGCATGTGATGTGTGGATGACCTTTGGCTGCTCATGCTGTTGTATGTGAATGGATGGTGCTGGCTGTTGCATTATGGCTGTGGTATGGCTCATGTGTGCAAGTTGAAATGACATGTGTGTTGGGGATTGTGATGCCATGTCTGAGGTTTACCAATGCCACTCATGTATAACTGTCATGTGTGTATGAGTCCATTTTACAGTGCCCTGATGCCTGTGTTTTCTTTCTCCCTGTCTGCAGTGTCAACTGATGAAGAGGGTGGAGAAGGTGCTGTGGAGCACAGCGGCAGGGGTCGCACCACCAGCCGGAGACGCAAGGCCCGGACCCCCTCCCAGGTTCTGATCTCGTCGGGGAGTGAGGAGTCCGGTGCCGCGTCCAAGGCCGCAGCTGCCGAGGGGAGGTCCAAGAGGCGGAGGTTGGAGTTGGACTCCTCGGCAGCAGAAGGGGCAGCTGGGACCCCACATGGCCCAATGGGGGAAGATGTCACACAGTCATCCAGGTTGGTGGGGGGTTTGGTGGAGGAGGAGGCCGTGCAAGCGACAGTGGCGGGGTCTGGAGGTGGGGATTCCACTGGTGCTAGTGGTGCAGTGCAGGATCAGGGACAGGAGGCAGCACAGGCCGCCGCGGAGGTGCCTGTGTGCAATTCTGTCCCTGCTCCTGTCACTGCATCATCTTGCACCAGCGGGGATGCCTACCTCCAGACCCGTTCTCAGGGAGAGGATTGGCTTACGACACCTGGCCTTCCACTCCCTGCGGATGTGGCTATCCTGCACCAGGTTGTGCCTGTCCAGGGTGGGGTGGCGTTGCGTCAACGGGCCATGCGAGCTGACCTGCAGTCTTTTCATGATTAGTATGCACGTCTTCTCGCATGGCTCGTTGACCGCGTTGACCCACTGGGACAGCTCACCAGGGCTGGATTCCTCCGTTTCCTGGACCTTGTTCTGACCCCCTTCTCCACAGAACCCCCTATGCCCCAGTCGTCCTCCATGCCATCTTCCCACCCATGTGTCACCTGGGTGCCCTGTGGAGCTGCCTCCGACCGTGCGGCCAGGCTGGTGGACAACAGATCCCTGCCACAGTCGGGAGTCGGACGTCCAGCAGGGGTGGCCACGTCAACGACTGCACCCCAGCTGGAGGAGGATGTGCAGGCACCATCGGACAGGGCACATGGACAGCAGCAGCTGCAGCAGCAAGAGGATGTAAGTGGGAGCCACGATAGCTCGGGGTCTTCAACATCGGAGGGGCAGGCATCGGCCGGAGGGCAGGAGGACCCTGGACGGGAAGTGTCTTCCGTGTGGCAGCGGTTGGGCCACGCCATAGATGCGGAGCGGCGGCAGGCAGAAGAGGCGCGGCTCACGATGGTCAGGGCGGAGAAATCCATGCGGAGGGCCCTGAGGCGGGCCGAGTGCCTCGAGGCAATCCGCAGGGAGTTGGAGGTGAACATGTCGGCGTCCCTGCGGACCCTCTGGGCCATGGAACAGGACCGCCTCCGGGACATAGACGAGGAGTTCGATGATGCCCTGGCCCGGAACACCACTAAGTGCGCCGCTGGACTGGCCCGCCGCCATTGTATATATTTATTTAGTGATAGGTTTCCTTTGCAGTTTATTTTTCTTTGGAGTCGACGGACACTGCTCCACCTTTTGTATATAGTTCCATTTTAGATAGGTTTTTTGGTAGGTTTCATTTCTTCTCTTGGGATGATGGACTCTGAATACTTTGTACATAGTTGGACTTTGGATTAGGATATTTTTTTAACTATGAATATTTTTTGCCATGGAGCAATGGTTTTCTATTTCTTTTTTACCTTCATTTACTTTTCATGGACTTGAACTTTGGAAGATATTTTTTCGTATTGTCATTTGTTGATTTCATTTTGAAAAGAGACAGCCTGCTTAATTTTTTAATTATTTTACTTGTGTATTTTGGTTGATTTTGATAGCCATTGCTGTTGTTTTTAATACATTATTTTGATTTTTTCATTCTTCAATGTGTGGTTTCATCTCATTGTTTTCATGCATGTCATGATATGGGTTTTCAGGTTCCCTTGCAACCATTGTGTGTGTGTGAGACACATGTGTTGATTTACATTGTTTCCATTGGAGTAGTATCATGGGCACATGTAATACTTGGTTGTGTCTTTGGGCTGTGGTGGCTGGCCATGAGGCCCATGCTTGAGGATTGTCAGGGCCTGTGGGCAGGGGGACATGAGTGGGGGCCTGGTGGAGGCTGCCCCTGGTGGCGGAAAGGTGGGGGTGGTGGTAGACATGGGTGGGGGCCTGGTGGAGGGTGCCCCTGGTGGCTGGGGGGTGGGGGTGGTGGTAGACATGAGTGGGGGCCTGGTGGAGGGTGCCCCTGCACTGCTGGGGGGTGGGGTGGTGGGAGACATGGGTGGGTGCCTGGTGGAGGGTGCCCCTGGTGGCTGGGGGGTGGGGGTGGTGGGAGACATGGATGGGGGCCTGGCGGAGGGTGCCCCTAGTGGCTGGGGGGTGGGGGTGGTGGGAGACATGGGTGGGGGCCTGGTGGAGGGTGCCCCTGGTGGCGGGGGGGTGGGGGTGATAGGGGACATGAGTGGGGGCCTGGTGGAGGCTGCCCCTGCACTGCTGGGGGGTGGGGGTGGTGGGAGACATAGGTGGGGGCCTGGTGGAGGCTGCACCTGCACAGCTGGGGGGTGGGGGTGGTGGGAGACATGAGTGGGGGCCTGGTGGAGGGTGCCCCTGCACTGCTGGGGGGTGGAGGGGGTGGGAGACATGAGTGGGGGCCTGGTGGAGGCTGCCCCTGGTGGCGGGGGGGTGGGGGTGATAGGGGACTTGAGTGGGGGCCTGGTGGAGGCTGCCCCTGCACTGCTGGGGGGTGGGGGTGGTGGAGACATGGGTGGGGGCCTGGTGGAGGGTGCCCCTGGTGGCTGGGGGTGGGGGTGGTGGGAGACATGGGTGGGGGCCTGGTGGAGGGTGCCCCTGGTGGCTGGGGGGTGGGGGTGGTGGTAGACATGAGTGGGGGCCTGGTGGAGGCTGCCCCTGCACTGCTGGGGGGTGGGGGTGGTGGGAGACATGAGTGGGGGCCTGGTGGAGGCTGCCCCTGGTGGCTGGGGGGTGGGGGTGGTGGGAGACATGAGTGGGGGCCTGGTGGTGGGTGCCCCTGCACTGCTGGGGGGTGGGGGTGGTGGGAGACATGGGTGGGGGCCTGTTGGAGGCTGCCCCTGGTGGCTGGGGGGTGGGGGTGGTGGGAGACATGGGTGGGGGCCTGGTGGAGGGTGCCCCTGGTGGCGGGTGGGTGGGGGTGATAGGGGACATGAGTGGGGGCCTGGTGGAGGCTGCCCCTGCACTGCTGGGGGGTGGGGGTGGTGGGAGACATGAGTGGGGGCCTGGTGGAGGCTGCCCCTGGTGGCTGGGGGGTGGGGGTGGTGGGAGACATGAGTGGGGGCCTGGTGGAGGGTGCCCCTGCACTGCTGGGGGGTGGGGTGGTGGGAGACATGGGTGGGGGCCTGGTGGAGGCTGCCCCTGGTGGCTGGGGGGTGGGGGTGGTGGGAGACATGAGTGGGGGCCTGGTGGAGGCTGCCCCTGGTGACGGGGAGGTGGGGGTGATAGGGGACATGAGTGGGGGCCTGGTGGATGCTGCCCCTGCACTGCTGGGGGGTGGGGGTGGTGGGAGACATGGGTGGGGGCCTGGTGGAGGGTGCCCCTGGTGGCTGGGGGGTGGGGGTGGTGGGATACATGGGTGGGGGCCTGGTGGAGGGTGCCCCTGGTGGCTGGGGGGTGGGGGTGGTGGGAGACATGAGTGGGGGCCTGGTGGAGGCTGCCCCTGCACTGCTGGGGGCTGGGGGTACAGGGGGACATGAGCAGGTGTGCAGGGTAGTCCCCTGTTTTGTGGGCTGCCTGCAGGGGCCGTGGAGGGTGTACAGGGAACACCTGTGAGGACCCACCCAGCCTAATCGCGTGTGTAACTTCCCACGCACCCCTGTAATACACGTACCAAGCCAAATCGCGTGTGATAATTCCCGCGTACCCCTGTGATACACGTGCCCTGGCTAATCGCGTGTAAAACTTCACGCGTACCCCTGTAATACACGTACCCTGGCCAATCCCGTGTTAAACTTCCCGCGTACCCCTGTAATACACGTACCCAGCCGAATCGCGTGTAAAACTTCCCGTGTACCCCTGTAATACACGTACCCAGCCAAATCGCGTGTGATAATTCCCGCGTACCCCTGTGATACACGTGCCCTGGCTAATCGCGTGTAAAACTTCACGCGTACCCCTGTAATACACGTACCCTGGGCAATCGCGTGTTAAACTTCCCGCGTACCCCTGTAATACACGTACCCTGGCTAATCGCGTGTAAAACTTCCCGTGTACTCCTGTAATACACGTACCCAGCCAAATCGCGTGTGATAATTCCCGCGTACCCCTGTGATACACGTGGCTTGGCTAATCGCGTGTAAAACTTCACGCGTACCCCTGTAATACACGTACCCTGGCCAATCGCGTGTTAAACTTCCTGCGTACCCCTGTAATACACGTACCCTGGCTAATCGCGTGTGATAATTCCCACGTACCCCTGTGATACACGTGCCCTGGCTAATCACGTGTAAAACTTCACGCATACCCCTGTAATACACGTACCCTGGCCAATCGCGTGTTAAACTTCCCGCGTACCCCTGTAATACAGGTACCCAGCCGAATCGCGTGTAAAACTTCCCGTGTACCCCTGTAATACACGTACCCAGCCAAATCACGTGTGATAATTCCCGCGTACCCCTGTGATACACGTGCCCTGGCTAATCGCGTGTAAAACTTCACGCGTACCCCTGTAATACACGTACCCTGGCCAATCGCATGTTAAACTTCCCGCGTACCCCTATAATACACGTACTCTGGCTAATCGCGTGTATAACTTCACGCGTACCCCTGATATGCACGTTACCCGCTTTGCGTTCCTTGTTTGGCAGCCCTGTAAACTGGTCCAGGGTTAGCGCAGCCCTTTGCGATGATTTTGCGATTTTGATGGCTTTTCCTTGCGCGAGGGCGTTCTTGGGGGCGTTACTGGCGCTGCTGCAGGGTCGCTGTGATATTCTGCGCCACGGCTGGTTTGGGAGCCTAAAATCCATGAATACGCTGTGCGCGGAAATCGGTTTTAGCGCACGTGCCTGGCACAGACAATCGCACACGGACACTCTGCGCCAGCCGCTTGCGACACTTTTCTGCGAAATTCTATGAATTACCCTGATAGTCCCTGCTCACACTCTTGACACATCCTGCCTACCCACACTCATGAGAGAAAGAAGCCACTCGCTTTTAAACTAACTTGAAGGTTTCAGTGCACTCGCTTAAAACAATAACCTGACTTCCAAATGCAGACCAAATTCGCAAAAGTACACCAGCACGGATGCATCATGCCACTGCATTTCTGAATTAAATGATAACCTCCCTCAGGCCATCCTCAGCGCTCCCTGCAGTGGCTTGCTTTAATAACAATTTGCACAGGACAACCCAACCCTTATTGACTCCCTGAAAACATTATCTTTTAAATCTCCAATTGAGATGGGAACTTTAATCTGCAGTGTTGGTGTCTTTCACCTATACCGGCGGCACGTGTCCATAACACAGGTCACTCTGGTCCACTAATACATCAGCTTGATGTGTACTGTTGACTGCGCTTTATGTCTGCTGCAATATGGTTAAAATAATTCTGAATGCTTGACGCTCTTGTTTTTGACCTTGTGTTCACAGAAAGTATCTAATGGGTTTTAATAAAACATGGAGTAATAAAAAGACACAATTTATAGGCCAATCAACTTTTCCTTAAATCCCTGTTAGGGTGTATTAACCTGCAAGCCAGCACTGTATGCTTGGAATTGATTATTAGGAACTTAAAAATGGTCAATATTGCTTTAATAATGCAAGGCATAATTTAGCAATGTAATTATGTTTTATTACCTTTATAGATTGATGCTCTCTTCCTCCTGCCTGGCGAAAGGCTATGCTGCTTTACAACAATATTTGCGTCTCTTGTATATATATTATAATGGTGTTACTGCATTTCTGGTATAGTTAATCATTAATACATTACAAAAGAGATTCACATTAGCATTCCGATCCTTTCAAATTGTGGTTCAGATACAAAGTGTGGCGAACATATGTGGGTGTGTGCTTAGCTTTAGAGTTAAACTCATTTGCTTGTGGTCTGTGTCGTCCTTTCACTGGTTCTGAAACGCCTTTGTTGTCACGTGACTCCTGCTCTTGCTGATGCTAGACTATGGACACACTATCTGACTCGCAATTTTTCACCCCTGCTTTAGCGGTCATATTTAGAAACAGAGAGGTGTGGAAGAGGATAGGATGGTGTATTATTGTAATATCTGCCATTTATATCATGGATGATAGAAGCACATAGAACGTCAGAGAATTGTCCATGATGGTCTTCTGGATTGCCATTTGACAAGGCTGTACTGTGACTTGTATGCTGCACCCAGTTCATTTCCTTTAGTAAACTACTCAGCTAATTGGAATTGTGACAAGATTCTTGATTGCGTTAGTGGGACGAGTTTACAGGAAAACTCCAGGAGCTCGTCTGACAGAAATTGCCAGGTTGTCTATGGCGGTCATTACAACCTTGGTGCTAAGTGCACCAACTTTACAACCATGGTGTAAACTACGTTTACACCATGGTGGATGGTGGATTTACCGCCCCATTCCAAGGTGAGTGGGGCGGTAAATCCCCATTTCCCATTTTCCCTTCCCCATTCCCATTTTTGCCCCATAGGGCATAATGGGAGTGGGGAAGGCGCTAATTACGCCGCTGCAAATTACGGCGGCATAATTAGCACCATGGCGGTTTAGCACCATGGACTTTAACGCCTGCCAAAAGCAGGCGTTAAAGTGGGAATCCGGCGTTAAGGGTTAACGCCGTCGTTAACCCTTAACGCCGGGGTTGTAATGACCTCCTATGTCCCTATATATGCTGATCTATCAAAATGTTGTGAGGTGTGGGCATGGGTGCAGAGGGCATAAGGGAAGATGGGGATCTACATTCACTCTCAAATGGTGGATAAGAAGGCCCCTGGAGGCCTAGCTCTGGGGGGGAACAAGTGAGATGGTTGTTAGTGACGCAAAGTGGACCTGAATTGATCCTGCCATTATGAGGACCCACACATCACCCAATGAAGGAACGGTTCATGTTTGCATTGAATTCGTCGCAATCGTTTCTGCAAAATTCCACATCTTCTTTGGTTCATCTAATATGACAATTTTGAAAGGAAACTAGAGCAGGTGATTGTGATGCACTTATGCAGTATTCCCAAGCTGTACACTCTGTCTGGGCTGTGAGTGAAAGCAAGTTCACATCGGTTGTGACTTGAAGGAGTCACATGTAGACCACACAATTTCTTCTACATAAGTCAAAGGGAGAGTGCTGCACTTGAAGTGGAAGAAAGGCTGGCACACAAGGAGTTTTCCAGAGGTATTTAAAAAAGTCACATGATTAATACAATATTGTGTGGGCTTTCAGTGATTCAACTAACAGACTGCGTGCATTACCGTGGCTTTGCGATGGTCAATCGAAACTTTGCGTGCAGTCGGGTGCTGTGCATGACACTCCATGCAAAGTATGGATGGGCCCACGAATGAAATACATAGGGGGCAGCACATGCATATTGCACATTCCCCGGGCAAAAGAGGAAGAACAAGGATCAACGTGGGCTTGTTGAGTGACGGGCCACTCAAACCACATACCCATCTAAGCGCAAACATAACCGAATTCAAGGATTTCAACGCACAACTTCACGTCGGAAAAAAGTCAAAACCTTGTGATCTCACTGCCACATGATAGTACACGCACAGTACAACAAACAAATGAACCAACACATATAAATCATCCAATGCACACTATTCCAATGTCGGTCAGCCAGGATGAATGCATGTATACTGGGAGCCATCGCACATGGACACAGAAGGAGGAGGAGGAGGAGGAGCAGAGGCACTGGTTTTTCAAAACACACACAATGCTGGTTGGAATGCCAGATGACCAGGTGGATGCAAGGTACTGGTCCCCCCATGTCATCCTAGACCTGGTCAGGGAGTAGGAGGACGACATTGTATCACCCACCATCTTCCCCTTGCGCTCATCCCCTTAAAACGGTGCTGACAGCCCTATATTTCATAGCCACAGGACGTATTTATGTATTGGGCATGTATTAGCCACTTATACATCAAAACAGTGTTTCACAGCGCCACAAGGCAAAAGGGAAGGGAGCAAGGGGATCAAACAATCAATGCACTTGACAGTAGTAGAAATAGAACAACAAAAACGGTTCTACTAGGCCTTGGACATGAAATTGCAGAGGAGTGGTTGGGGATAAGTGCAGGGGGTCCCCCCAGAGGAGGGGAAAAGTTCAATGAACCTGTTGCAGAGGCAGCAGGTAAGTGCAAGGGTGATGGCAGCTCAGGGGAGAGGGAAGTGGACCATTCTGTCAGATAAGTGCAGTCCTGAAGTAATAACCAGTAGGCAATGGTGGGCCCAAGGCCAGTGCAGGGAGATGGGGGGTGCTGGGGAGATTGGACAGATGGCCTGGACCCCGGTAGACTCTTGAGGGTCCAGGCCGCCAATCTCAGAGACTAAGGAGGTGGTTAGCACGAGAGGGTGGAGGAAAAAGAAGAGGAGAAGAGAAAGGGTTTTGGCTAGTTTATGGAACTTGAGGAGATCTGGATCAAGGTGGAGAGGAAGGGAAAGACTGTTCCAGAGAAGGGAGGCAGCTGAGGGAAGAGATCTGTCCCCGGCTCTCTGCTTACAGAAGTGTGTGATCAGCATACAGTTGGAGCAAGAGGATCAAAGGGATCTTAAGGGACAGTACATAGTAAGGCAGAGTTACAGGTAGCATGGTCTCAGGCTCCACACAACCTTCTGGATGATGCAGAGGGTCTTGAATTTGATTACTGGAGGAATCAGGAACCATTGGAGAGATTTTAGGGCTGGAGAGATGCGGGCCATGGACTTGAGGCTAAGGATACGTTTTGCAGCCCTATTCTGGATTAACTGATTAGGGCGTAAGGAAGAGAGTAGCAGGTTAAGAAGAGACTGTTGCAGTAGCACAGCCTTGAGAGGACCAGAGCTCTTGAGACATTGAGCTTATGGGGGAAGGTGAGGAGAGGGAGAATGCCTCTGAGGTGGTGAAATTGAAAGGGGGTCTTCTTGGCAAAAACCAGGATGTGAAGAGTGGAAGAGACAGAAGTGTCAAAGATGGCCCTGAGGTTTCTGGTTTCTGTGGAGGGAGAAGGAGGAGAGCCCATAGAGGGTGGCCAGAGTGAGGAGAGGAAACAGGGAACAGGCATTCCGATAGAAAGAATCTCAGTCTTTCTGGCATTAAGACAAAGATTGCCGGAGGTGCACCACAACTGTTTAGCCGATAGACAGTCAGAGATGAAAGAGGAGTCAGAGATGATGGGGGAGGGAGCTTGAAGAAGAGTTGAGTGTCATAAGCATAACACTGGAAGTGAGGAGAGAAAGCAGAGATCAGGTGAGCAAGAGGAGAATGGTACAGGTTGAAGAGCAAAGTCGAGAGGATAGATCCCTGGGCAACACCACACATTGAGATAGTGCTCGGAGAGGAGAAAGGGCCCAGGAAGGAGGTCAACAATCCAGTGCCTGGTCTGAGATACCAAGGGTATATTTGAGCCTCTTTATGAGGATGGAGAGGTTGACTGTGTCAAAGGCGGAAGAGAGCTCAAGGAGAATGAGAACAGCAGGGGAGTTAAAGTCAAGAGATGCAAGCAATTCTTCACGGGTGTCCAAGAAAGCAGTCTTAATGCCTCTGGATGCTTGGAATCCAGATTGATGGTCTTGTAGTTAACCATTGAGTACAATGTGTTGGGTTGGTTGGGGGAAGACTAACTTTTCCAAAAGTTTCCCAAGAAAGTGGGTGATAAAGATAGGACGGTAGTTAGCTGGATACAAAGGGTCGACAAATGATATTTTGAGCTGGGGGCATACAAGCGAGTGCCTAAGGGAGGAATGGAAAGAGCCAGTGGATATAGAATGATTGCATACGTCAGCAAGAGCAGGAGCAAGGGAGGAGATATTGTTCTTGATGGTGCGGGAAGAAAAGGGAGACACCTGTTTGGGTGAGCCCTTCATAGAGCAGACTACTCTAGAGACCTCATCCCTAGTGACAGGAGAGAAGGAGAGAGTGGGTTGGGGTTGAGGGAAGGCCAAGGGAGGCTGAAGGACTAGACAAGGGGGTGGCAGTGTAAGAGAGGGAGGACATGATGTCCTGAGATTTAGAGGAGAAGTGGGTGGCCAGTCCAGAACAAAGAGCCTGAGTGGGGAGAGGAGAAGTAGAGGGAACTGCAAATGGATTGGCTAGTTCCATGCAGATTCTGAAGAGTTCAGCCAAGTTGTTAGAGGCTCCAGAGATGTGTGCCTGGATGTGGATCCACTTCTCGGAGCGGATATAAAGACAGTATTGCCTTTGGAGCAGGCGACAGGCCAGTTTGTCAGAGGATGAACCCGAGGTCTGCCACTTACGTTCAACAGCTCAGCGCTTGCGTTTCAGAGCAGCTAGTTCAGAGTCATACCAATTGTTACACTTAGAGTCGGGTTTCAGGCGGATCCTCATGCCAGGGGCAAGGATGTCAAGAGTGTTAGCAAGCAGGAGTTTGTCCAAGGCAGAGTCAGTAAGAGACTCAATAGGGAGGAGTAGGAAGCTAGCAGTGCTGGGAGTGGCTTAGTCAAGGGGCTGATGAGATCAAGGTTGGAGGAGAGGAGGGAGTGGTCAGACTAGGAGAGAGGGGTAGAGAGAGGGCTGGAGAAAGGCAGATCAGCGTGAATGATAGTATCAAGATTGTGACCGCCAGAGTGAGTGGGGCCTAATGGGAGAATAGTCAGGGAGGGGGAGGTGCAGGGGTCACAGAAGAGCGTGGAGGCACAGACAGTGGAGTTGAGGTGGATGTTAAATTCTCCAAGGAGGAGGAGTTTAGAGGTGAAAGTCAGGAGAGAGGAGTAGAAGTTGGCCCATTCTGATAGGAAGAGAGAGACAGCGGGCCTAAATATAGTGGTAAGGGTGAGAGAGAGAGAGAGAGAGAGAGAGGGAGAGATGCCAAGCTTGCAGACAAAGCTTTCAAAGGATGAGTAAGACTGGGTGGGTATGAGGGAGGTTGGAACCCACTCAGGGCTTGTCCACCACCTGATCATTTGGGATGAAGGTTGGAGATGATCTTGTAGCCATCAAGGAGGAGGGAGTCAAAGCAGTGACTAAGCTGGCATTGAACCATCGCTCGGTAAAAGTGAGGATGCTGAGATAAAAATCATCGAGGAGGAGGCAGATGTCTGAAGAGTGTTTGATAGCAGAGCAAGCGTTCAGGCTGGCTAAGTGAAGCTGATCACCACCTCTAAAGATTTTGCGATGTGGGCTACAGGGGGGTGGTACAGCCGCCAGACAGAGTAGGAGGTGCAGAGAGAGAGACAGGAGGGGTAGCATGAGAAGGAAGAAAGTTGATATAAGTCGGCAGGCGCCGGACAAAGAGGAGAAGATTGAGTTGAGAACCCTGAGGCATGACAGTGTCATAATGGCAAACATTGATGATGAAACCTAGAGGATGAGAAGCGAGCCAAGAGTACTTCCCATTTAGTGCCACCATTAAGGGGTGAACAAGAAAAAGGGAAGAGAGTAGCGATCTTGTGAGGAGTCCAAAGATCTAGAGAGGGGACAGAAAGAGGATATCAGTGACAGTCTGTCTGGAAGTGACGCTGACATAGGTATCAGTGATAGGCACGGCAGGATTAGAGGCCAGGAGGTCCTTTTTGAGCTTTTATCTTCCAGAACTCGTCAGGCGGAAGGGGTAGGAAGCAGGATAGCAGTTAGAGTAGATAGGTAAGATGGTCAGTGCCATGGAGGCAGAGAGAAGAGGATAGAAAGAGAAAGAGAAAGGAGGAGCTGCACAGGCACGACACAAGCTCACCGGGTGGCTTAGCAGCCGAAGGGTGGCGGGTAATAGTCCAGCAAGAGTTACAGCC
Organism: Ambystoma mexicanum; assembly: GCF_040938575.1. Lineage (NCBI taxonomy): Eukaryota > Metazoa > Chordata > Amphibia > Caudata > Ambystomatidae > Ambystoma > Ambystoma mexicanum. The sequence continues at coordinate 924,180,742 of NC_090941.1, forward strand.
ATTAGTAAATAACTCTGGAGGCATTGGTAGCAAGGCTCAGGGTGAAGATACAACAGCAGCAGAACAGGAAGCAGTAGTCAAAGCAGGCTCAGGACGTGGTTCCGGCATGTAGGAGAGTAGGAGAGAGTCAAAGATGCAGGGACATCAGAGAGGTGAAAAAAGTGGGTTAGAGTCAGAGATGTAGAAGAACGAGGAGAGAGTCAGCGTTTCAACGGTTGCAGGTGCAACCGGATAGCAGATTGAACAGCAAGCAGCAGGCAGCAGACATCAGGACATATGGCATCACAAAGTGCATCTGGTGTAAAAGGCCCAGACCGACTGGATGACCACAGAGAGGGCCAGCACCGTTCTATAACTTTAAGTTTAAATACTCAATTGTATTGGCTTTAATGAACAAAATATATGTTTCTTAACATTGTGCCGTCCTCGGTTATGTTTTCATAGAATACCGGTATGCCCGTTATTCCCTTTCTACCTCCCACTGAATACCCTATCCTACCTGAGGTCTGTGTGAGAATGGAGGGTTGAAACTAGGAAGCCTAAAATCTCACAGTTTTAACAGTCCATAGAACAGACAACTGCCCATTGCCACAGAGAAGCGTGTCAGAGAGTTAGTAGCTCAAGCAGCAGAGCAAAGGTTCCCTTTGCCCCAGGGGTGCCCCGCTCTGCCCAGCAAGGTGTGCCCTTCAGCCTGGCCTCCTGGCCCCAGCAAGTAGCAGTTTTGGTCCATCCCCTCCTCACACTACTCATCTGGATTGACCTCACCGAGCTCCAGCCTAAATCTCATCTGCCACACCCTAGGCAACCTCCACACTTGGTTCACAGCTACTACGGGGCAACAATTGTGGCACCTTGCTGAAACTGTGGGCACCATAGTCTTTCCGGCTGTGCCATTCGAGAAGGTAGCAAGACCTCCTTTCCACTAGTCAGCCGCCACCTAGGCATCTGCCCACGCTTTTTCACTGGGGTGTCTGAAGCCAAATTCGGTCTCAGGACTCATCATTTCGGGTCAGGCACAGATGATTGTGCTCTGCAGATGTTCCGGTTCACATAAACATGCAGGTCTCTGAGGTGAAAGCACTGTTAACTTGCCTCTCAGCAAACTCATGACATTTGGCACCAGCATGGTTCCAATCAGTTACTGGAGCAACTCATCTGATTCACTGCACTGCTCCCACTGGATTCCTCCAGCACACCACTGTCATTGTAGGGGGGCATATCTCAGACCATGCAGTGTCTACACCAGGTATTGGACTGCATCACATCACGTGCGTGCCACGTACACTGCTGGAAGGACTGAGAGGATGCCAGGAATTATATGCTGTAGCACACTTTCCACAGATACTCGGAGCCATTGATTGCATGAATGTAGTGCTACAGCCCCCCTGCCCCCTAATTGATGGAGTGCCTTTACCGCAACCGGAAGCATTGGCATTCCATCAAGGTGCAGGTCATCTGTGTTGTAAAAGGAGTCATCATGCAAGTCATGCCAGTTTTCCTGGAAGCAGACATGACAGTTACATCTACCACTGTTCACCACAATTCCAGGCCCTGGCATAGGGAACCTTTAACAACAGCTTGCTCCATGGTGAGTATCAACTGTCATGCACATGCATGCAGTCATGTGATACACTGAACAACTGACCAAGACAATCAATGCCAATAACTGTCTCGGGAAGATAGCTCAGCAGCAATGTGCTCGCCTTGGATGCAAGACGACACAGAGCAACACAGTTTCGATCCCCTGGGTCCACACTTCAAAACCTCTGGGTATTAAGCATGTTATAAATAACCTATCATCACAACCACCATCTACATGTTTGCAGGGGACACTGACTACACTCTCTCACCATTCCTGCTCAAGCCATTCAGGAATCCTGTCACACCAGCTGAGGTAAGGTACAATGCAGAACATATTGCCCCTAGGGGCATAGTGGAGTGCAAATTTGGGGTGCTGAAGTCATGTTTCCCCTCACTTGACCACTCTGGTGCCGTATTGCCATATATCCCACCAGTAGAATGCAAAATCATTGTGGCAGCTTGTGTCCTGCAAAATGTTGTCACACAGGGTGGCATACCAGCAGGTTGTAGGAGGGACATCACCCTCAGCCCCAGGTCCCACCCATGCCCTTGGTTGGATGAAGGGCACAGTGAAAGGCTGCACGCAATAAGCTTGTGCAATCGTACTTCACATAAATACCAGCCACTGTGGAGCACACACAGTGAAGCCACATCCATGGTGCCATCCAATGATGAATTGAGGCCAATCCACCATGCCAATAGAAATGCCCTGAGAATGTGTGTATGGGAGAGGCAAAATGTGTGTGTGTGTGTCGATAGTCATAAAATCAACTGCAGCAACCACTGACACAGTCATAGCAAGTTGAAACAACAGTATACATGTTGCTCACAACAAAGCACACAAAACAATCAACAGAATCCCTTACCACAGGTCCCCAACAAATAATGTGCATGCAGACCCCCACCAACACACAGGAGAACACAAGCAAAAGGCACAGTACAAAAAGCAACCACAAACAAACACATGTGTGCACTGCCCTGGCCACCCTATGCGTGTTGCACAACAACATACATGACAAAATCATGTACACAATACATATCTACATCAAACTAGCCACATGCACTGAGAAAATAGCAAACTCACTTCAAGAAAGATGCACATCTCACCTCTCATCTCTTCCCTTGCATGCCTAACCCAGCTGTACCCAGGAATCAATTGACGCTCCACTTTGTAGGTCACCATATCAGCCAAAACTGATGAGGTGTTGTGTGCAGGCATCCCACAGCACTGTTGAATATCAACAACCATCTACCCTTGCAGAATGCCTCAGTCCTGCAAAACAACACAACGTCACGGCATGTAACATAGCCATGCACCAAAACACACTGCACCCTGTTGTCCCCTGGATGACATGCAACAATTGAAAGCAATGAGATGCCAGCCTACCATCACTATGCCACACCCACACCAATGCAGAAGGACCAGCTCAACTCAAGCCAATGCAATGTAAAACACCTCACACAGTGACATCATAACTGCCCACAACACCTCCACTGCCTGCTCCTCTGAGTGCCATGCTGTGAAGAACCAGGTTCCTCTTACCCCTTGTCCCGGCAGAGGTCATTGTGATATATCCGGTCTGGATGTATTGCTTTGAATTGTATTGCACTTGTCATTTGTATAGCATCAATTTGACCATTATTATAGTTTCAATGTGATGTTAGTGCGAACACCCACGGAGGAACGAAGTGCAGAGTGTTGGGGATCCTGGACACGATTATGATGTGTGTGCATTTGGCCGAAAATAAAGGCTTGGCTGGGCTGGCTAGGCTCCAGTAGAAAAGCAACCCATGTAGTCAGGCATGTCGATGGGTGCCGAGAATAGGGGCGGCATCAGTGCTAGTGACCCGCTATATGTTCAGTATGCCTGAAATTATCATAGGACTGTGCCGCATACTGCTGTCAAGAGGTGTTGAGGCATAGTCGGGTGTTGGTAGGCAGAGAATTTATGTGAACAGCACAATCGCATTTTTGTCATAGTAGTTTCTGTATACTGATTTGTGTGGTTAGCCATGCTTGCGGCCAGTGGAATGGTGTATTAAAAATCCCATTGCCGCCAGTTGGAGGCGCTTTGATGTTAACGCGCCTGCTGAATTATTTGGCTTCTTGTGTTTGTTTTTGAGGCTGTGATAGAAACGGCTAGTAGCAACAGCAGTCTATGTTCCAACTAATTGCCAGAAGAGGCCAGATTATTCTATGTGGGTTAGGTGTTTGAATGCGGTGGAGGAGACGTTGGTTCTTTCACATCTACTGTGCTTCTACTGCAATTGCTGTGATTAGCCCGTTTTCTATCTGTTTGCCTGGTGCAGACATTCATGACTCTTGGGACATTACATGTGAGAGTGCTGTGAGTCAGCTAGTGGCACTTGAAGGCAGGGTTGTGATAGATGTGTGAGAGTGTGTGTGTTCTGGTCCACCGTGTACACAGTCAACACCGTTAGGTGTTTGAGGCAATAATAAAGGTTGGAGATGCCAAGAATGCAGCCGCCCGTGCCTGGGGAGACAGTTCACATACTTTGGGTTAGTGGGATTTTCAGGATAGAGCGGTAAGTATTTCTGGAACTGAGGTTAAGCGAGCTTTAGCAACAATTGCACTCGCTCTACAATATGATAAAAAAAAATTTCTTTTGGCGTTCCCATTCTGGTTAATATTTGTTCTCTGATGGCACCACTCAGAATCTAATGCCTTTGCAGAAACATTGGAGCACGCAGAGTGGAAATGGCGAGAGGCCAATATTGTAGACAAGAATATCAGGGCTAAAGATGCATCAAATAAGTATAGGCAAGCCATTTTCACAGCCAAATCAGATTTTTTTTCATGAGAAAATTGACACTGCAAAGAATCATCCTAGAGAGCTTGTTTCAGTTATTTCAAATCTCTGCCACCAAAAGCGTACCTCTTCCTCTAAGTCTAACTTATTTAATACATTTTGTAAGGGAAAAATAGAAACTATCCAGGGTAACATTGCATTGAGTCTGCCATCTTTTCCTGATATTGGCTTGAATCAGATTGGGCACATTTCCTCTGGGCAATTGGTGGCCTCTCAATGTACAGTGCCCTTCGATTTTATTCCAGTATCAGAGGATGAAGTACGTTCATTAATTTGCTCTGCTTAAACCCACCAACAATCTATTATTTCCATTGCCAGCCTGCACTGCAAATCTTCTGGCTTTAGAGATTGCTCCTTTAATGACAGAGTTTATAAACACATCTCTGGAGCAGGGTTGTGTACCTCTGGATCTTAAGAAAGCCATTGTCACACCCATATTGAAACACCTGAACTTGGATTAATCTATGCTGCAGACATATCAACCCATTGCAGGTCTTTCATGGCCAGGTAAACTGATGGAGAAATGGGTTACCATCCAACTAAAGGGATATGTAGAAAATGAGTCTCTATTGGAACCCTTCCAGTCTGGAATTAGACCCAAGTTTTGGTCTGAGGCAGTGTTACTGGCAGTACAGTATGACCTGTTGGAGGCCGCGGATAGAGGAGACCTTTTATTATTGATATTTAAGAGCTTGAAGGGTTCTTATTTAGTATATAAACTTAGTTGGCATTAACTGACTAGACTGCTATGATCAGGGGATCAACTGTTGCTTAATCTTCCTTGATCTTGCTGTGTCACAAGGGGAGACAGAAGATGTTCTGTTTATTGCCCCAAGTTGTGGAATAGTATTCCCTGAGAAATTAGAACTGTGGAATCTTTTTTACCAAGAGCCCTTACAACTTTCCTCTTTAAATAAAGAGATGCTTGATGCCTTTCGCTTCTCTTCCATATTTACCCCTATTTTGAGAAACTGTCCTTTTTGATGATTTCTCTGCTTGTTGTGTATTTCCAATACCAGCTGCCCCTCTATACGATTTGGTTCATCCTTATGTGTGTTTATAAATTCCTCACATCAAATCAATACATCAATCAAGTTTTGAGGGCTTTATGAAGGAGAGGTCATTTTCAAGGCGGCGGATGTGTAGGGGACGGGTGTTCCAGATGGTGGGTGCTAGGATAGAGAATGCCAAGCTACACAGCCTCTAGTGGAGTGGTGTGGTGGTATAGCCAGGAGGAAAGCAGAGCCCGATTTGAGGTTTCTGGGGGGCTGGATGATTTTCCTCTGAGTCAACTCAGGTCCTGAATGATGGAGAGCTTGGTGTGTGATGCATGTCGATTTAAAGGTTGCTTTCAGGCTAACTGGGAGCCAGTGCAGGATTCTGTGTGTGGGGGTGATATGTTATCTGAGTGAGAGGGTGAGGGGCAGTCTGGCTTCTATGCTTTTTATATGTTGAAGTTTACTTAGCTGGTATGCTTGGACGCGGAGACAGAGGGAGTTTGCGTAGTCCAGGCGGGAAATGATAATGGCCAGTATAACTTTTTGAGGGTAGGTGAGGTACGGAAAGATAGGTTAAAGAGACATTTCTAGCCTTTAACAGCAAATGGCGCTTCACTGACACTGCTTTAAGTTAAATGTAAAGATTATTCAAAAGTCTACAAAGTGAGCTGCTAACAAGGATTCCATGTCCTGAGGCTGACCAGGGCTGCACAATTAATAGAAATGAGAGTAGAATCCCTACTTTGTTGCGCTTTCACTTAATAATTTTGTAAGTTTCGATATATGAGAAAAGAAAAGGATACTTGGTTTACTTCATTCCTTTTGGATCCCTGGCAGTTTGGAAACCCAGGAACCCCTCGGAAGCCCTCCCAATGCAATGATTTGGCATCCCCTGTTTAACGTGGCATAGGTTCAGTGTATGAAACACTGGCAGGGGAGCCGATGATGGAATGCCCAAGATGAAGGCAACTGGGCAAACAGGTAGCAGTCAAAGCGGAAGGCTGGGCACAGAGGCAACAGGTAGAAAAGAGAGAAGCAAACAAGACAAAGGTATGATAAACCAAGGGCAAGGATACTGGCACACAAAAGAGAGCAGGCAACATGCAAGAGGAAAGGAAGGCATAGCCCAGAGGGACTGGACTAAACAGGCACCAATGAGCATGGAACTGAACGGAACGTTGAGATGCACTGAGCAGCTGGTAAGAGGTGTAAAAGTAGCTGCTGGGGTACGGTGCAGGGTATGCATTGCAATGTCAAACAACAACATCAGGCCTATGCTGTGTGCCTGTTGTCTGGCAGTGGGACATCCACCCTGTTGCAGTCAGACAAACATGGCAGGCCCCACATGCCCTGCCATGGTGTGCTGGGTGTGGAATAGTCTGGGGTCTGCAACCCCAAACAGAGCCAAAGCACCAGGAGCAGACAGCCAGCATGGGTAGATACACCATGAAAAGGTGAGCGAATGTGATACCATGTGGTAGGCATGACAAATATAAACATTTATGAAATGACTTGCCAGCCTCTCAACCCCATTCGTCCCCACACCCATGCAGTGGGGCCTGCTCATCTCCGGCCAATGCAATGAAAAACACCACACACACTGAAAGCCTCCCTGTCACCAATGACCCCACAACATGTGCCCCCCTGAGTGCCTTGAACTTACCTGCACAAGATACCCACCTGTCTCACATCCACAGCATTCCACCTGAAACAACATTCTAAGCTTTGCATGGAAGTAAACAAACTGGACAGGCTTGACAACTCCCATATGGAACAAGGAAGCATGACCGCCATGGACCACCCAGTGTTAATGACCGGACACCCACATAACAGAGCCTGAGCAACTATCAATCTAACAACATCAAAACTAGTTGACAGAGCGATCACTGCCAGTGAAGCAAACACATTTCAACCACACCATGACATGCACTCTGGAAACAGGTGTAAGTTAACCCCAGGATGCGTGCACAAGCCGGGCCATTGATTGCAGGCACACAAGTTTGGCACAACCACGGTCAGGTGTCACATGTGCCTTTGGCTCACCAATGGATGCTGGGGAGGGGAAAGGACACCAAGGGAGGAGGTGAAGCTCTGGGGAGTGGAAGTACAAGTGTGTGAGCTCATGTTAAGGATGACAGAGGGCAAGAATTAGACAGGACACAGAGTGATGCATGTGTAGCTGTGGAGTGGAGAAAGAGAGAGAGGGGAATTGTTGAGCAAGGAGGACTCTGACTGGTGAGGTGATGAGGAGAGAGATGGTGGCCATTAGAGTGGGTGAGGGCAAAGAGAAGGGGGAGAAGAGAGGAAGACAGAGACAGAAAGACAGGAAAAAAGACAGCATGGTGTGAAAACCAGGATGGCACATTGATAGACAAATAGCACATGGGGGCGAATAAGGACAATATGCAGTGGGGGAGAAGGACAGACTGGGAACCAAAGGCCACCTGTGAAATGGCAATTCTCAGCTCCTCATCACAGAAACATGCTCAACACACCATGGTATGTAAATCAGAAAGAGACCCATGTTCGCAACATCCACGTAAATAAGTCCTTTCAACCAAAACTCCAGACTTTGCACCACCCACCAACCCACCCTGCTGCACACCGCAGTTCATGGACATGGCATCAATCTCCAGCTGTTGCCTCACCTTTCAACAGACCACCCACCCTGGACGAGACATTCCGAGGCAGCGGGAGATGATCATAGGGTACACTGCCAACACCTAAATGGACAAAAGATGAACAGAAGCTGGAAGGAGGGAATAATGTACCACATGCATATACCCACAATGTACACACACATACCGTGCAGTCACTAATAGTGCTAGATTAGAACAAGTAATGGGTATAAAGTTATGCAATACATTCAGGAGAAGAGAACACAACAATGTACAACAAGTGACTTTAATGGGGGAAACAGGTAAAGGCTGTCAGAGCTCCACATGTGCAAACCAACCAGTACACACCTAGATGTACCAAGTATGCCAAACCTTGTGTGTGGAGTGCATTGAGACAAACGACCAGGTCTATGTTTCCAGAGGCAAGGACATGAAAGGAAGCAGCCGAGGTCTTAGGGGACGTGTGTGTATAAGATGTGTACATGTAGTAGAGCAGGTCATGTGAGTGAATAAGGGTGTGGAGTGGGCTCTGGCATGGGTCAAAGAGTAGTGTGGACAGCAAGTACGTCTGCAGGACCCCATAGGCCACATGTGGTGAGGGTGGAGAACAGTGGCAATATAAAAGACATCATAAAGGTCAGTGAGGCAAGAGGTGATCAATTCCAATGCAGAGTCCAGATGCACAGCGCATTGAGGCGGTGTATGCGGATGTTGTTGTAGAATGTGGCAAATACTGCCAATGGCTCAAGTATATTAAGTGCTGCACATTCCCATGAGTCGGCTGTTCATTGTGGAAGTGCAACCTTAAAAACAATGCAAATGCATGGATGCTTAAGAGGACATACACACACATGCACATGGACAAACACAGTCCTGCAATGACATTCAATGTGAGACAATAATTTCACCTACTGAAAAGAAAAAAATGTGTGAGAATGCATGCAAAGATTGTAGTGCCCACTAAAACAGACATGTACATGATTGACAGTGCTCTACCTTACCTGCTGACAGAGCTGCCCTGATGTGAAACCCTCATCACCTCCACTGGAAACTGTTCCTCCACATTTGTGAATGGAGGGCAAGTGCCCAGTAGAGGGCATGGAGACAAGGGATGTGAAAGGGTGCAGGGTGGACCTCTTATGGTGTGCAGTCACGGGATTAATCTGGATCACTGCAACAACATGTGACATTGCATTGCACCACCAATAGGAGCTAATAATGCATATGATATGATATGATAGGTTATTTATAACATGCTAAATACCCTGCGGTTTCTAAGCACGGACCCGGGAACCAAACTTGTGGTGCTCCGTGAAGTCTTGTTTCGAAGGTAAGCGTGTTGCCCCTGAGCTATCCTCCCGAGACAAACTGCACATATGTTAAAAAAGTAAATTAACCTATTGGTACCTGCACATGTTATCCTGTTGACACCACTGTACATGACTGCATGTCCAGTACTTCACACATTAATCCCTTGAGGGTTTAATGAATACCCTCAAGGTAGGAAAAATAAGAAAAATAGTCCATCCAGGACAGGGAGAAAAAAAGTATATGTGTCCATCTTGGGCAGGGGTATCAGATCTGGTCAGGGGAAATCAGAACAAAGTGTCCATCCCGAACAAGGGGGGAAAAATAAAAAATTCAGACCACCCTGAATGGGGAGGAAGGAAGGTGTGTGTCCATGTCTACACCAAAAAAGAAAATGCATATGGCCATGGACTCATGGACATCACGGTAGAGGTGGCGGGATGACAGTAGCAGCAGAGGTTGCAGGGGTGTCCGCCACTCCCCATGAAAAATGAAAAAGGATTTGGGGTTGCGGGGGTGTCCCCCGCATGTTCCATGTAATAATGTCCCCACAAAAAACAGCCATTTTTCAGCGATTATTTTGCATGGCGTTATTTTTGAGGGGACGTTATTACATGGAACCCTTGTGGCTGAGAGTTCATCATGCAGTGAAGCTCTCAAGCTCTCCATCACACTGTCATTGGAGTCTAAATATGCCAATATCTCCTGCTTCAGGGTTTCTCTATTCTCTTAGCATCTGCATGCAGGGAGTCCTGCAAACACTTCATATCAGCCCGTTGGCCCTTGATGTTGGCCTCCATGCCAAGACTGTAGGAGATCATTGAGGGCCGCATCTCAGCATGCAGTTTCTTCTCCAGTCTGGACAAGAGTCACTGCTGTTGCACATCCCGGGCCCTGGTGTGGACATGTTTTTGGCAAGGCGATCCTTGCCCTCAGCAATATGATGTAACATATCATCATGCCGAATGGTGGCGTGCAACATATGCTACTCCCTCACTTTCTGTCCAGCATGCACATGTCAAGCATGTGTGTGGGGCCGCTGGCGGTGTGATGCAAGGGACCAGGCCCGTTGGTGTGGGGCTCCTGTCATTGGCTGCAGGTCTGCAACCCTTCATTAGACATCAACCCCAGAATCTGACCCCAACTCATGGGAAAGAGATCTTGCAGCTGTAACCACCGTGGATGTGGATGGGGGCTTAGCACTGAACGGCCTTGTGCATCCTGGTGCACCGCCGCAGACTCAACAACCCCATCTTATCTGCCATTGGGGAACCAACCTTCTCCCTCACTGTTTCATCCACATCTGGTTCTGCATCTGAATCTGCAGGATCAGAAGAGTCTGAAGAAGCAGGAGCACGATCGCCTGTAGCACCTGTAGATTTTCATGGTGAATGGAGGATAGCACAGGGGCAACGCGTTGGTCTTGGAAGCAAGACCACGCAGAGCAACAGACATTCGAATCCCAGATCCACGCTTCGAAACTGAACTCAGGTATGATATTAGGTGCAATATAAATAAACAATTAACTACATTAAAATAAAATGGCGTACAGCACCACATCCTCCACTGGTGGACTGACGTACAACATACTCCTCTTTCTCCTCCTCCCCCTCTTCTTCACCTGTACATGGATAGACAATGACATTTTGAGTCATGTGTTTCCTGACAAAAATGCACGTGCATTAAAGTGCATACAGAAACCCATATAGCATACACCATGACTTGTCACACTGAGGTGCATGCCACAGATGTATGGCAATTCCTGACATGTGCCCCCTCCCAAGCCCCCCAATCCAGGCCATGCCATTAGTGTAGACATTGTTGTACAAATGTGGCCTACTCGTGACTGATGGGCCATGCAACAAGCATTTGATTACACAACCCAGGGACAAGTACTCCTTGTATGATGTGTGTTCTGTGTTATTCTCTGCACAGGAGTCCATGTGGGACTCCTGGCAGTGCAGCTATTCCTCTTTTGGTTGTGGTGAACAGACCCTTGGGATACCCTTAAGGCACCCATGGTTGGGGGGTACAACACTGTACCCCTAGTGTATATGTATGGGCACCTGTGTGGGCCACAGAGCAGGGTATGGGCTGGTGGCAGCTCCATGCTGAATTATACAGGTGCTCTGAGTATCCTCCATTTTGGTATACCTAGGCCCTGCCATTGGAATTAGTTGATTCCCGATAGGAGACAAGATGGCCCCTGTGGTCTCTTGCTTTCTATGGCCTGTTACCTTGTTTTCCCAAACTCCTGGGAAGCCCTGACCCTGTCCCTTCCCCTGACTGGCTGTTGTGTGGAAGTTACACATATGGTATTGTGTGGATGACCAGGCCAGACTGGCTGGAGCCTTCCCAATTACTGTATGTTCAGGGTACGCCCTTGGGGCGGGATCTGGGTGAATGGAGTGTGTGACCAATATACATTTCATGTTATGGGTGTCTGGTTTCTGGTGTGTGACACAATGAATGATACAACCTGGCCGAAGCTTGTATGAATGCAGTGTAGAGTGCTGAATGGCTGGGTGCTTGTCCCAAACCACATTCCTGGTTGTGAGAAGACTGGATGGAGAAGAATGGCCTGAATGCACTGTGAGCCTGATTGGCTACCTGCCTGCTGAATGCCCTTCTTAATGATTGGCTGCTGAGCTTGTGAATGAGAGAAAGAACAGTATATCTGGGGAACTCTCAATTACTGGAATTGTACAGAAGCTGAAGTCGAAACTTGAATTGCTGTTGCTTTCCTTTGATGCAATCTGAAAGCTGTCATGCCTTCGAGGACTGATCCAAGAGAGGACCTGGCTATCAGACCTCTTCCTGAGCTTTGAGGGAACATCGTGCACCAAGGCTCCCTGGAAGTCAGTCCTTGAAAGGCTGCTGACCGGAGACGGGGACACCGAGTAGTCTGAAGTGAAGCACCAGGACATCGAGGCCATCGATGACCATCTCCGTCGACCGAGGTGCGGAAGAATGCTGTAACCTTGTTGAGCAGAGCCGCAATGCTCCATTGCATAAAACACTTTGAAATCAAGGACTCTCTTGCCCATCACTGTCGACCGCTTTGTCCCGCTGGAGAAAGTCAAGGTCGCTGACAAACTGAGGAGAATCCGCTGATGGGATTACCACCACCCGAAGTTCCGAAAGACACATACGAAGATCTGAAAGCCAGCCGCGGTCGAGTCCCGATCGCCGACGCCAGACACCGATGAACCGACACACTTTCTGGGCCTATGTTCTTCATTGACTCTATGCGGCAACAAACTCTCGTCATCGAGGTGCACCACATGCCTTATCTTCGCAGGACATCAACGACCGATCGGTGACGAGCACCGCAAGTATTGAAGCTGCCTTCTCAATGACATTGTTTATCTTTTCTTCATGGAATCTCCACAATCTGATTGTTGATTCACTTTGATTTGTATGTCATTGAGATTGTCAGCGGTTGGTGCCCTTTAATGGAATCTATAATTAACTGTGGTAGCACATAGATATTGTACATATTTATTATTATAGTGTTGCCTGAGAACAGAGTGTGCTATTGCGTGTGTATATAACTTGAACCTTATTTATATAAAGAACTGTGTTATCACTAACATAGTGCCTGGGCATTCCTTTGTGAGGGCTTTGAGACTAAACTGTACTTAAGAACCAGCATGCATCACCTCCTGAGAGCTTAAGCCTTGATTGCTCGCCCAACGTTACCATATAGAGAATCTTGGCTGGGGTGTTCTGTGCTTCTACTCTTCCATATAGAGGGAAGGAGTACAGATAACCCCCCTCCAGTCTTTACTTTGGTGGCAGCAGTGGTATGGCTATGGTTTTATGAATCAGTGTGTAACCTTGCCACTTACAAAATGTCCAAACTTTGTTGAATTTGAGGTATAGTTGTATACTAGATAACTTCATTACAAGCAATGGAATCTATTGACAATGGTAAGTTGACTCGGATGAGCTTAGAGGCTATCAAGGGTGCTTGTGAAGCCAGGGAGTAAGACTTTGAAGATAAGTCTTGGGCTGAGCTGATAGCTGCCCTGGTGGACTATCAGAGGGATTGTAAAGCTCTTGATGAAGGGGGATGCAACCATTGAGGACTCTGCCCCTAGGGTTGTTACTGAATCTGTTTTTGGGAGCACCACCACTCCTGCTGCCTCTCTTCCAAAACCCAGCACTGTTTATTCAGGGGATTCTTTGGAACTTGAATTATTGAGGATGAAATTGGTCTTTGATTATAAAAAGTTGGAAACTGAAGCTGAACTTAAGAAGGAGGAGTTGGCACAGCAAATGATACTCACAAATAGGGATCTTGAACTCAAAGACAAGGACAGTGAATGTCAGAGAATCCAGCTAGAGAAAGCTAGAGTGGAGACTTCAGCCAAACCAGTTTAGAATGGCAGGTCCACTGCGACCAAGTTTATGAAATATTTGGTTGGTGTGTGTTAAGATGAATTTCTGAACTCTGACCTGGAGGGGCAGAGGTTCGGAAGGCCAGCCTAGTTTCTTGGAACCGGGTAACCTCTGGACAAGCCAGACCAATCAGGGTAGCGATGGCGGCGATCAAGACTAAGTCTCAAGAGGGGTGAGGGTGACGGAAAGACCTCAATGAGCACACAAAGCAAGGACACTTACAAATTACTCCAGACAGGTGTTATATTAAAAATAAAGACACATTTATTACAAGGCCTATGTAACATCGACCATAGCAAAGAATCACAATAATACTTAAGTAAACCAACACATAACAATCAATACAATATATATACACGACCGCGGGGTCTAAGGAGTTATGAGCACGTAATATGTAGACCACCTATAGGGGGAGGAAAACGGGCAGTGCAAGTAATCGTTAGACCCAGTTCGACATCAGAAATACACCTAACTAGGAGGAAGTCCGAGCCCTACGAAGAGAGGAGCCTTATGCTCAAAAGTACCTGCACAAGCTGGTGCCAATGGATAAAGTAGAGTCTCTTCAAGGGTCTCAGGTAGTTCAGGAAGGTGAATGAAGCGATGCAGAACAAGTCCCCACTACTCAAGCAAGGCCTCCACTTGTGGGCAGAGGCAGGGTTAGAGTGTGGGATAGAGTCGCTATTTCGCAACAGCGGTAGAAAAGAAACGGGCTCCTGCGCGAGGGGCCACCGGTTGGGGTATGGACTACTCACTAGTCCCCGACGCAGGCAGACCCAGACTTCTCCAGTTCAGTTCACGTTGCTGGCAGGTTCAGCTGCGATGATCAGGACGTCTCAACACTGTGTAGATTCTGCATGGCAAGATGCAATGTAGAGGGTGTCCCAAATGCAGCAAACGTGCACAGGTTGTTACTGTAGCAGGGCAACACGGCAACCGCGATTACTCTGGTCCAGGCGCACTCGTCTCACTTCAGACCTAGGAATGCCAGGTGTACGTTTTTTGGTGTGAGGGTGCCGTGGACGCAGAGCAAGCAGTAGACAAAGTTTTGAGGGCTTCCCCGAAGCGGCGGCGGTGACAGAGCAAAGCATCCTGCGTAAGCTGGTCAGCCCACTGGTTGGCCCAGGGACACTTTCGAAGAGGGTTTGATGAAGGTGCCGGGAATAGTTGAAGCCCACTATTGCAATGGGTTGAAGCGCCTTCGCAGACCTTCTAGGATGATCAGATGCAGAGCGGTCTCGCAGGACGACAGCGGCTCAGGTTGCCAAACCTTCAGCGGGTCACCAGCGGTTCCTCGACTCAGCTTCTTGTTGCAGGATACTTGGCTCCTTATCCCTCGTTCGGTGTGAACTCAAGAGATCGACATGGTAGTGATGTTTTCAGCCTCCTCTTATCCAAAGTTCCCTTTGCGCCAAAACGGAGACGACCCAATGGGAGAACTGCTCACAAACACTCACACATACGTGGACCTATCACGGATCACAATGGTCCCAGGCATTCAGGACACTCTGGACTCTGGCACCCAGGATGTGTATTGGGAACAGACATCCCAGCCCACATCCTGGAGGCACACACAAGGCATGCAGAGCCTGCGAAAGCTTTGGGGTTTTGTGGGAAAGTGCATGACCAAATAAGGACTGACCCGGGTCGGCTCGACCTGGGGAATGTGAAGGGGCAAGACGGTCAGAGGACAGGACAAAGAACCTTGTGGCATGGCCATTTTGGAGCCAGGCCACTCATTTGTGCCAAACGCGGTAAGCGTGGATAACATGGCGAAAAAGGGTTCAAAACACAAGAGAAATGATAGCTGCCACCAGTCCTGTCCGTGACACACCTGCACAGTTCATGATAAGTCCAGCGAGAATTTCTAGGGCCTTTGGAATGACTAGAGACCCAAGAGCACGGTAAAGTAAGTTACAGTGCACTCTTGTTTCATGTTACACAAAAGCTGCAACATGAGGAAAGGACTATGGGAAACAAAGTCTCCCAGTACTGACTGTCTTAAGGGCATGTCGATTTCCCCATAAGAATTGAGTGAAAGCCCAGAGGAGTGCCGCGGAAGGCTGCGCTTCTCTGGCAAAGTCTAGATCAGGGTGTAAAACAGCAGCAAAAAGTTTGGGGTTGCAACATGGAGGGAAAATTACATACCATTATGAAATCTTTCCTAACAGTGTGTATGTGGAGTATTCTGATATCCTCCAATGGATTGAAGTGTTTGAAATGGCTTGTGGTATCCACAATGTTGATAAAATAGTTTGGGCTAAGTGTTTGTTAGGCATGCTGCCTTAGACTGGTTATGACTGTATTCTGAAACTAAGTGTGGAAGAAAGGGGTCAGCATGAGTGCATGAAGTCTGCTTTGATTGCCAAGTTTGGCAAGACATTTTCCTAATACCTTAAAGGTTTTAGGGATTATAAAAAGAGAGAGAATGTCTCTTGGATTGACTGAGGGAATCCTGCACATATGAACGTGATGTGATAGATTGATGGATGCAAGGTGAACACTTTTGTTGAATTTTCCCACCCGTTGTTTTCTTAGCATTTTTCTGAGGGCTGTTCACAAGAGATGTGTCAGTATGTTGCTGACCAGAAGATTTTGGATCCCTTTAAGCTGGTCAGGCTGGCTGACAAGTGGGTCTCCACCGGGTGTCCCCTAAGGAACCCAGTGGGAAGGACAAGGATAAAGAAAAGGGGGCCTCTTAGAAGTAAGAGGAGTCCCAAAAGCAATCACACTTCGGTAAATATAAACCTTCATCTCCTAAGACCCAACAATCTAGTGGGGTTAAGTCCTATGTGGGTTGGAGTAAGAGTAGTAATTCTCCTGGTGCAAAGCAGACTCTCAGTGGCTCCAGTACCGTACCCTGCATTACTGGCTCTTGTTGGTACTGTGGGGCCCTGGGCCACAAGAAAGGTGACCCTAAGTGTAAAGGTACATCACTTAGAGTCCAGGCTACTAGCCTGACCTACCCTTGCTTCATGCCTGAGGTGGAGGCCACTGTCCTCCCCTCCTCTAAATGAATCACCTTTAGTGCTCCTGTAGAGATTTCCCTAGTGTCCCTTGGAGCCTGGGACCAGTACGCAGAAGCACTGGCTACAATCCCACACAAAACCCGCAGGTTTTTGTGAAGTGTCCTCCTGAATGGCCAGCCTTCTAATGGTTGGAGAGACACTGGGGCAAGTATGACAGTGATGGAGCGGACCCTGCTCATGCCAGAGGACTATGTAGGTGCTCCATTGAGAACTGCCAGGTTAGCTGGTGGACCTCCCAAATGATCTCCTGTTGCCCTAGTCACAACCATGATTGAGGACAAGACAGCAAAGTTTCTTGTCCTGGTTCAAGACAATGTACCTGCTAACATTGTATTTGTGAATGAACTTATGGAATTGGGCTTGATCTCTAATGGTCACCCCCTGACTGCTGCTGCAGTCACTTGGTCACAGGTAACATAAGTTCTGACTGCGAGTCAGGTACCCAAACAAAAGGGGAGACCCAAGGCAAGAAGAAAGAGCAAGAAGGCCACCTCTGTGAAGGGGGCTCCTTCTCTTCCTGCTGCTTCAGCAGCACCCACTGGGATTCATGCTCCCGACGGGCTGTATCCAGTGGTAACCTGAGACTCAACTCCTGAGGGAGAAGAGCCAGAAGAACCTCCTGTGGGAGAGGTGCTCAACCCAGAGGTTCACCCCGACCTTCAATGCCTGATGGCTAAAGAGGGTCCCTCTAGGGGCAACATCTGCAAGGGTCAGAGAGAGTGCCACTCTCTTGAAAGTCAGAGAAAACAGGCTCTGCCCCAGGAATAAGGTGAAGTGCCCAGGTCTTTCAAGATTTATTGGGAGGGTTGTTAAACAGGAAATCACATTGTGCCTCCTTTCTAATGTATTTATTTATTTATTTATTCGGATTTATTTAAAGCGCACGTCAGCCCAGGGGCATCGTGGCGCTGTTACATGAAGACATACATAATCTGGTTACCATGGAAGGAAGATGGTTACAAAGCAATTTTCATTACAAGACACATTTCGTATCAGACACATTTCGTATCAGACGTATGCGAGCTGGTGTGGGTGAAGGAAGGATGGAGTTAGTTGAATAGAGTGGTTTTGAGAGATTTGCGAAAGGAATACAGAGAAGGTTCTGCTCTGAGTGAGTTAGGGAGGGCATTCCAGAGCTTAGGAGCTATGTGTGGGAAGCCAATGCCGCCGGCTTTGGCTCTTTTTACAGTGGGTACTCAGAGTTGGTTGGCGTGATGGCTTCTTCTGGGACGGATGGAAGAGTTCTTAGTTATAGTTTCAGATAGGTAGGGGGTGCTGTGTGATTGATGCACTTGTGTGTGAGAGTGAGGATTTTAAAGTTGATTCTTTCCTTGACTGCGAGCCAGTGGACAAGTCTTCTGGCCTGTGAAATATGGTCAGTTTTGGGGATGTGTAGTGCAGCGCGGAGGGCATTGTTTTGCACTATTTGGAGCCTGCTTAGGTTTTTTGACGATGTGCCTGCCAGGAGGGCGTTGCAGTAGTCCAATCTGGCTCCTATAGTAGCTCTGGCTATGGAGAGGCAGTTGGGCGTGGAGAGGTAGGTTTTATGGCGTAAATGAGTTTGGTGGTCAGAGCAGAAGCTGAGGCAATGGCGCTGGTTTGTCTAGTCATTGAGAGTATGGCGTCAATGTAGACTCCTAAGGTCTTGACGGCAGAGGACACAGGTATGCTAATACTGTCGATGATCATGTGAGAATAATTGGGGCTGAGTTTGGTTAGTGTTTCGTTGGGGGCTAGGATGATAATTTAAGTTTTGTCTCCATTTAGGCAGAGACCAATGATAGCCATCCAGGTTTGGATAGTCGAGTAGATTTTGAGGAGGGCTTCTGAGTCTAGGTCGTAGTCTCCGGAGAGGGGGAGGAGAACTTGCGTGTCATCTGCGTAGTTTGTGTACGCTATGTTGAGGGAGTCCAGTAAGTCAAAGAGGGGTTTG
Source organism: Ambystoma mexicanum (assembly GCF_040938575.1). Taxonomy (NCBI): domain Eukaryota; kingdom Metazoa; phylum Chordata; class Amphibia; order Caudata; family Ambystomatidae; genus Ambystoma; species Ambystoma mexicanum. Next base: position 924,199,442 of record NC_090941.1, read on the forward strand.
GTGAATAGGCTGTAAAGGGTTGGTGCAGTGCAGGACCCTTGTGGGACTCCACAATTTATAGTGGTGGGGGGGCGCTGTCCTGGTCAGAGTACACTTTCATGGCCCTACCTTCAAGGAAGGATGTGATCCAAGTGGTAGCCTTGTGAGAGAAGTGTGCAGCATTGAAGAGGTGAGATGTGAGAATGCTGTGGTCGACCAGGTCAAATGCTGCAGAGAGGTCGAGCAGAAGGAGGAGAGCAGGTTTGCCTGTGTCCATTATTTTGGTAATTTGATTTTTTAAATCTAAAAGGGCAGTTGTAGTCCCATGGCCTTTGCGGAAACCTGATTGTCTTTTGCCTAGGATGGTGTTGGTTTCCAGGTATTGTTGGATTTGATTGTGCGCGGCTTTGTCTAGGATTTGAGGAGAAAGGGGACGGTGGTGATGGGGCGATAGTTGTTAGGGGAGGAAGGATCGAGAGAGGGTTTTTTCAGGAGCGGGCGGACCCAGGCTTCTTTTAGGCATTGTGGTACAGTTCCAGATGCGAAGGAGGCATTGATGAAAGCCGTAATGATGGGGGTGAGGGATTCTGAGCACTCTTTGATTAATGAGGGTGGGCAGATATCCCCTTTGCAGGTGGAAGGTTTGATTTTTTTGAGGAGGACCTTGACTTCCGTCTCGGAGACTTCTCTAAAAGCAAAAAGGGGTGTTTGTGAGAGAGAGTTGTTGGTGGAAGGTGTGGGCGAGCAGGTGGGGGTGTTGAGAGCTTTGCGTTGTGAGGCTATTTTGTCTTGGAGTGTTTTAACTTTATTGAGGAGGGCAGCCTGGATGCCTGTGCACCAGGCTTCATCCTTGATAATTTCATCTGGGCCGGAGGCAGGTGTGGTGAGTTCTTTGAATATGGAGAATATTTCTCTTGATTTGGAGCTGGCATTAGTAATTCTCTGATTGTAGGATTCGGATTTAGCGTGGAATATGGCTTTTTTGTAGGTCAAAGAGATCTCTTTAAAATCTTTAAGCGAGGATTGGTTAGGCGCTGCTTGCCATCTGGATAGGGCTTTGCGTTTCTTGGTGCGAAGGTCAGATAGTTCTTCAGTGAACCAAGAGTTGCAGTGCATTGATTTTTTCCCTTTTTTTCTTCTAGAGGGGCAATGAGATCGATGGCTTGAGTGAGTGTGCTGGAGTAGATGTTGGCTAGAGAGGTAGGGTCATGGATGAATGAAGGCTTGAGTTCAGGGATATCGAGGAGAGGGGCGAGGTTGGAAGCAGTGAGTTTTTTGGAGCTTCTTACTTTAGCGGGTGGGGCATGAGTTAAGGTTTTATGAGTGGGCGTGGTAGGAATGGAGAATTGAATGAGGTAATGGTCCGTCCATGGGAGGGCCGAGATGGAGGTAATTGCAGATGAGCAGTTGTGATCAGCTAGCCAGTCAATGGATCTGCCTTTGTTATGAGTGGGGTCAGTAATTTTGTGTTCGAACCCCATGTTTGATAGTTCTTTGGCTAAATTTGCGGCTGCTTTGTCCTTTGGGTCAGCTAAACCAAGGTCAATGTCCCCTAGAAGGATGCTTTTGGTGGTGCTTTTGAGGTTGTTGCCTATGTTTTGGAGGAGTTGCTTTTGGTAGTTAAAGGGTGATCCTGGTGGTCTGTAGGTGATAAAGAAGTTTATGGTGCAGTTAGGTGAGAGGGCTAGTTTAGCAGTGAGGAGATCAGCGTTGTTGTCCCATTGTTGATTACACATTCTTATGGAGAGGGTGTCTTTAAAGATGAGGGCGACGCCGCCACCACCTTTGGAGTTTTTACGGTCCTGTCTGAGAATGGTATAGTTTTGAGGGAGAGCGAGGTGGATGGATGGACTGGAAGCTTCATGGAGCCAGGTTTTGGATATGGCAAGTAGGTCAAGATTGTGGGTGGTGATAAAGTCATTGATTTCAATGGCATGGGCATGGACAGAGCGCGCATTGATGAGAGCGCATCTTAAATCTGGTCGTAGAGTCTGTGTGTTGGCCTTGGTGGTGTTGGGGGTGGGCCGTGCATATTTGGGTGTGTGAGGTTGGGGCGTGATAGATGCAGCGTGATGGGTGCTAGGGTAGTCAGCGTGGTCAGAGAGGTAAGTCTGGGCGGCTGATGTATGGGTGCGAGAGCTGAGTCTGTTGTTCCTAAGGAGTGTGGAGTGCTACGGAGAGTTAGGAGGTGTTTGGTGCGTGTTCTTAGCCTACATAGCCTGAGGTGGAGTGGGTGATATCCGATCGGATTGGTGTGGTAGTTGAGTGTGGAATGGAGTGCAGATGACGCTGTGGTGTGTATGAGGTCAGATGGTGGGGTAAGGCATGGGTGGGCATGCTGGTCTGGGTGCGCATGCGGCATGCTGCAGATGGCCAGAAAGGAGAGGGATGTGAAGAAGATGGATAAAGAGGAAGGGAGGTGTGTAGGTGCTTTGGGGTGTGTGCCAAGGGGCTGCATTTGTAGACAAGAGATGTACAGGTAGGTGGGCAATAACACTGTTGGTAAGGGTGGGCAGTTAACACAGTAGATCAGGGCCGCTAGGGGCATGCAGTAACACAATTGAGCAGGGCCGCTAGGGGCAGGCAGTACAGGGCCGCTAGGGGAGGGCCGCTAGGGCAGGCAGTTAACCCAGTAGATCAAGGCCGCTAGGGGCAGGCTAGAATCGAATGGCAGAGTATCACATCAAAATGGCTAGATTCGAATGGCAGAGTATCACATCAAAATGGCTAGATTTGAATGGCAGGGTAACACAACAAATGGCTAGATTCGAATTTGTATGGGCACACTATGGAATGAAGGCTGATTTTTTTGAGATGGGGTAGGCATACAATTTTTTAGTGGCATAGACTGGGCAGAACAAGGAGTGGCTAGCAAAGGTACATATGCATTGAGTGCGTAGCTAATAGTATGACTATGGCATTTTGGGCGGCACATATGAAAATAACATGCATGTCTGGGGATAGTGCAAGGGTTAGATAAAGCCCGCAGGCTTACCTTAAAGGACAATGGTCAAAGGACAAAGTGTCTCTGTGTTGCTCCTGCAGTGCGGGTTGCTGTGGGAGAGCGCCTGCTCTGACCCCGGTGCGTAACGGTCTGGCGTAGCAGTGCAGAGCATTAAGGGTGGGAGTAGTCAGTGTCCGAGCAAATAGTTGTGGCTAGTGGAAGCTGGTCGAACATATGTGCCCGCTGGTCCGTAGCGTCCCGGGGCGAACAGGGGAGGAACAGGGCCTTTTCCCTCGGGCCTTCTCCCGAAAGCCGGCTTCCGCCTACCGGTGTAGGGGATTGGCTGAAGATCAAGCAGGTTGCTTAGCAGCCAATGGCAGCCTCGTTTTCGGGCCGCACTGCGCCCGCCATTTTGGCCTAAACCCAGTCAGTCTGCGAAGAAAACCGTGTTTCAAATGTTCCGATTTTAGATCGACTTCACCGCCATTTTGGGATCATCCGCCATTTTGATTTCTGTTAAAATGTAACTCTGTGTTCTAAAATGGTGGACTGTGTTTCCAACTTGTAACTGAGCCTTCCCGACCCTTGCACCTTAGTTAATGTTTAGGCTGTCCGCGGGCCAAATATTTAGACTGGGTAAAGAGACCTTGTCCCATGCCTGACTTGTGGTTTTAGGATTGTCTGCACCAATAAGCCTCATCCGCAAACATACATCGAAAACAATGTAATGCAAATATCGAACATGGACACTTGCTGAACTGCATTGTGAAGTGACATGTGCTAAGGCTTACTGCTAAACCTGGGAAAACACTGTTGCCATTGTAACTTGTTTGTATGTAAACCGAATGTAATCCGTGTGCATATTGTTGTGTAAGCCATAAGTGGACTCGGCACAAACTCTAGACCATGGATTATTAACTTGCAGAGGGGCTGGACATTGTTACTAAAATTGTATAAATGCGTGAATGTCCAGATGTCCAGTACCTCTCACTTCTCACACTGAAGGGCTGGTATTCACTGTGATGTACTGAGGGCCAGATAGCTATCTGATTTGTTTCTTTGTAAACTGTGCAGTCGAATAAAGATCTGTGAATCTTTATAAGCCCGTGTTTGGTGTATTTCCTTTTGTGGTACTCAGCCTCGATATTTCCTCTTGCTTTTACAGATGGCGCCCGAATAGGGACCCTTAAGATTGATGCCGTCCTCGTTGAAGGTTGACGCGGCTATCGGACCGGGATCAGATGGTGAAAAAGGGGGCCCCTTTCTTGGATGAGAAGCAATACCTCAACACTACTGCACGAACCGATCCCTGGACGGTGAGCCCGCCGTCCGAGACACCATCTTGACGAGGGTCCATATATTGCGGTGGGCAGTTTTGCTGAAATCACCAACCACGTGGGTCCTTTGTGTCCTTAGAAATCTGGTCGGACCTCCTTAGTTCTTTGATCAGGTGAGTCGTGACCCGATTCTTAAGTATCCTGATAATTTGTTTTGGGGCATTGCACTCGGTAGTACAATTATTGACCAGGTAACACCAGTAATCTGATATGCCTGAGAAATTGTCTGCCTGCTTCAGGGCATTATTCCGCAAGGACAGACAATCTTTGGAATTTGGCCGACCAGCCCCACAGGAGGGGTCTCTGGCATGTACTATGTACTGTAAGCATGGCATTGGTAGTATAGTGTTTAATATTTGGCACAGACAAACTAGACATGCTTGCAAACTTCAGTGGCCAACCAATGGTAGTTTTGAAATTCCTAAGGCTAGACCTGCATTATTTGATGTATTACAGAATTGGAAGAAAGAAGCTATGCAGCAACTTAAAAGTAGGGAAAAACATGCGCGCCGTCATATGTCCAACGCCGAAAAAGCGTTGTTCTACGATCAAAATAAACAGTCTGAGTCAGTTACGAATATGGATAGGGCTTTTTCACTTGGTATTCAAAAAATCTATCCGTCTAAAGATTTTCATGTATCTGATGAAATAATTGAAATAATTGACAAACTTCTAAATGAACGAAGGCCTGGTGCCACTGTGCCACCTCTGTGTGCTCCTATTCCTGCTGTTTTGCCTCTTCCTGTTGTTGTTCCTCCTCCCGTAGTAATTCCTGCTTCTCCTATCCTTCCTCTTAATGTTCCTCTTCCTCCGGCTGTTGTTACCCCTCCTATCGTTGCTCCTCCACCTGTTCCTCCGCCTTTGCCTACTGTTACGGATTTGGTAGATTTGCCTTTTGCACCTTTGTTAGCACCTTTGTTACCGAATGTACAAGATTTGTCTACTCTTTCTCTTCCAAGTGGTTCCGTACCACTTATAGTTGATAAGGGAGCGGAATCAAAGATTTTAACTCATAATACTTTGTCTAAAGAGAGAAAGCGTGATCTGACTGCATGCGCTAGACAGTGCATGGAGAAGGGTGAACAAGCTGATGTTTTTGCCACACTCTCTAATCTAGCAAGTTTTCCTGAGAAAAACATTTTCATTGAAGGGTTGGGAATTCATTTATGTGTAATGTGGAACAGGCTAGATGATATAGATCTCCCATAAGGGTTGAGGGATCTGAATGTTTTAGCATATTCAAAAGATACTGCGGAGAAAGTACATGAGCACGTCGAGAGGGTTTTTGAGTATAGAAGGGAGTTGGAAAGGTTACGGAATGAAGAAATTGATGGTGATAGTTTGGACGCTATGTTTATACAGAAACGGTTCCTTCCTTGTTGTAAATCGATACGTGAGGAAACATGAATTTGCACAAAAGACGCGATTAGGTGGATTTCAGACATGTCAATATCTCCCGTAGAAGTATATGACACGTATAGTCAGTATACGCCAGAAATGCAGAGGAAAGTGATACAGGTAATGGTAGAATACCTGCAGGATGAATGCATAAAAAGAAAGATTTGTTGTCCGCAGAATTATTGAATATCTACAAGAGAGCTTTTTCGTCTAACACTCCTTAAGCTGCTTTAGCGCTCGATTTAGCTCTGTTGCTCAGTATGCACTCAGAGTTTCCTATCTCTCAGTTGCCTATGAGAGAGGTTCCTCCAACATTTGTCCCAAAAGTCGAGATTCCAGCTAATCCTGCAACAGGTATTGCTGCTCATGAAATTCCTGCACATTATGTGTCGCAGTTTGTTCACGTCCCATTCTCAAGACAGGAAGTGAAAAACATTAAACAATCCATTCCCGATATTCGAAAGAATCTGACAGGATTCTATAAAGAGATAGAATCTGTCTTGCAGTCATCAGTATTTACTCTGAGCGATATTGATTTGTTATTTCCCGTGCTCTACCTGTTGATTTGTGGAAACAGATTAGGACTGTAGACGATGTACCAGGGTTAGGGGACAGATGGGTTAATATAGTATGACAAGATAGAGAAAGGCCAGCTGGCGAGAGACCGCCACAGGTAATACTGACTTTGCCTCATAGAATAGTTACGAAACTAAAAGCTATAATTCCTGAAAGAAGGATTATTTGGGACAAACTTACTGCTTATGTCCAAGGGAAGTCTGATAGTGCTACCGAATTCTTTAATCAGTTCGAACAAGTGTTCTCAGATTATATCGGACAAGATTTGAGCACAGAGTCTGGCAAACGACTATTTGTGGACAAATTTGTGCGTGGATTGTTGCCTGACATCCAGTCACAAATTATGTCTTCTTAGAGAACTTGGCAAGCTATGTCTCAGTCTGAAGTGTTGCATATGGCTCAATACTATCAAAACCGAGTTAATAACGAAAAAGAGAGAATCAAAAAGAGAAAGGGTGACTTGAAAACTAAAGTTCTATTACAACAAATTGTCAGAGGCCCTAGAGGGGGTACTTCACAATTTAGGGGACAGTATACTCCACAGGGAAATGTACCATTGGGTCCTGTAAATGTGAACCAGTGTGCTTATTGCAAACAATAGGGTAATTGGCGTGCACAATGCCCGATTCTCCAGCAGAGGTTGAATAACGCATTTGGTAACATGGGTAGACGATCCAGAGGCCGCCCTGGGGCAGGGGGTCCTGGTAGAAGTCAGTTTTCTCAGAATTCGCAACCTTTTTCACAAGATAATCAGTCACCGAGTGTGGATAATAGAAACATTTTTGACCATCCTTCTGCTGCATATCTCTCTGAAGAACTTCCTTTTGATGACATTCTTTTTCGCGAGGATTGCCCGAAGCAGGGTTTGGAACCGACGCCTATTCCTGTTAATCAGAAAGGTCCCTACGTTGAAATGATAGTGGGAAATAGGAAACATCTATTCTTGATAGATACAGGAGCACAGAAGTGTTCTATTGACCATTCACGGGTTCCAAACATTCCACTGTCAGGGTAAACCAATGTTTCTGTAGGGTTTTCTGGTATGCCAGTAGTCTGTCCGGTTTCTTCGCCGGTACCGATTATCATGGGTCCATTCATGGACCACTGTCCATTTCTTTTGACTACGAACTGTGGAGAGAATTTGTTGGGGTTGAATCCGTTGAAGGAATTGAATGCAGTAATTCATTGTTCTTCTGATGGAGTGCGTTTGACGATTTCACCACAGCAACTTTCTGTTTCTCACTTCTTGAGTAGACCTTTGCTGCCAGAATTTAGTGATGTTCCGGAGTGTTTGTGGGCAATTGATGACAATGATGTCGGTGTTCTACAAATTGAGCCTGTTAAGATCATTTTTAAACATGGAGTAAAGTTGCCACGTATTCCTCAGTATAAGATTTTGGTTGATGGTGAGCAAGCTTTGAAATGCATCGTCTCTGATTTTGTACATCGTGGGGTAATTGAGGAAATTGCCGGTAGTTTGTGCAATAGTCCGATTTTACCTGTGTACAAGAAAGGCGATAATGCAATTCCTTTCTGTTTTATTATTGATTTACGTGCCATCAACAAGATTTTTGCTCCACAATTTCCTATTGTGCCTGATGTGACGACAATATTAACCATGATTCTGGCTCTGCTACTCACCTTAGTGTTGTAGATCTTAAGAATGCTTTCTTTAGCATTCCTATACACAATGATAGCAGATATCTGTTCGCGTTCACCTTAGGGGGACGCTCGTTTACATTTACCCGTGCGCCTCAAGGTTACACGGAAAGTCTGAGTAGCTATAGTAGGGCTTTGAAAGAGCAGCTTGACACACTCAAGTTGCCTACCACTTGTACACTGCTTCAATATGTAGATGATCTACTTTTAGCTGCTGACTCAGAGAGTGCCTGTAAGGAGGGCACCGTTTTGTTGCTTATTCACCTAGCAAAACATGGACACAAAGCTTCACTCAAAAAGTTTCAGTATTGACGACAGGAGGTCACCTATTTAAAAGGAGGGAAGAAGGTTGATGCCTGAGCGGATACAAATAATTTCTAGCATGTCTGTCCCAAATACACAGAAGGAAGTCAGAGCCTTGATAGGAATGGCTTCTTACTGTAGGCAGTTGATCCCGAACTTCTCGTTAACGATTAAATCAATGTTGGCTTTGAGAAAGAAGGGCATTCCCTTGCCATTGCCATGGAACTTGGAACACCAGCAAGCGTTTGATCTGCTCAAGACTGCACTGTGTTCAGCACCGGTTTTGGGCACACCAAATTATGAAAAGGCCTTTGTGTTGTATGTACATGAACCTGATGGATGTGCTTTAGTTTTATTAACGCAGGAACATGGAGGGAAGAATAGGCCGTGCAGCTACTTTTCTTCTGCCCTTGAGCCTGTCGCATGTGCTTTGCCAAGATGTTTGAGAGCTGTCGCTGCTGCTGCTGCGTCTGTAAAACAGAGAAATTGTATAGTCCTAGGCCATGCTTTAACCCTGGTGTACCTTACTCTGTAGATGTTCTATTAAACAGAACACAAACACAACACCTCACCTCCTCACGATTAACGAGATACAAATTGATCTTGTTTGCTCCGCACATTAAAATTCAGAGGTGTTGTGTTCTGAATCCGGCTGAACTTTTGCCTTTCCCGCAAAGTACTGCTTGCAGTGACGAAGCATCACATGACTGCCTCTACACCACAGAGTAAGAGACTAAAGGCAGAATCAATTTGAAAGACACTCCTTTGAACAATCCACAAGGGGAGCTATTTTGTGATGGCTCCTGTTTCAAACTTCCGGATGGTACATCCACGGCTGCTTATGCAATCACCACATTGAGCATGATTGTGGAGACCAAAAGAATCACCCATAACTGTGCAGGCCACAGTGATTATAGCATTGACCCGAGCTTGTGAACTTTCTGAAAGCCTTAGAGTAAATATATATACTGACAGTCAGTATGCTTTTGGGGTGGTTCACAACTTCGGTAGACTTTGGGCAGAACGAGGTTTCTTGACCTCACATGGAACTAAGATCCAGTATGGCTCCTTGATAGTACGGTTACTCTCAGCGCTTGCACTCCCCACTCAGTTAGCAATCATGAAATGCGCAGCGCATCAGAAAGTTATAGATAATGTGGGAAAACAATCTCTATTCAGAAATGCATACTTCAAGGGAAGCCACACATGTTTGTACTTTGGATGAGGGTATCGAATCTCTAAAGAGTATTCAAGCTAATGCCACATTAGAAGAATCTAAGAAATGGGCTGAGGGTTTGGCAAGATTGGATGATAATGGGTGTTGGGTGGACAAGTTAGAAGGAAAATGGATGCTGCTAGATGCATACATTACAATGATGGTCGCAATGGCTCATGGCCCCACCCACATCTGTGCGAGGAAGGTTACCAAAATGTTACAAAATATCTGGGTGAATGATAATATCTCCAAAATAGCTGAATGTTTTGTTCAGAGTTGCATGATTTGCCTACAGCATAATATGGGAAAGGGCACATCGACTCCAAGGGGTAGTTTTGGTCCACCTTCTGTCCCCTTTGAGGCCATCCACTTTGATTTTATTGAAATGGAGCATTGTAATAACTATAAGTATGTTTTAGTTGTTATCTGCGCCTTTAGTAAATGGGTTGAAGCCTTTCCTGTTAAAGATGCCACAGCAATGACAATCCATGCTTAAGGAATATTTTCCTAGGTTTGGTTTGCCAAGGGGCATCTGGTCGGATAATGGTCCACATTTTATCGCTGCTGTAATTCTGCAGATATGCATGGGATTACAGATCGATAAATGGTTCCATTTGGCTAGACATGCTCAGAGTGCTGGTTTGATAGAGAGACATAATGGCATCATAAAGAACAAGCTCGCTAAGACGTGTGCTGGCACCAAACTGAAATGGCCGGACTCCTTACCGATCGTGTTGTTATCAATGAGGACAACCCCACAGACAAAGACTGGGCTCTCCCCATTTTAGGTGGTTATGGGTAGGCCAGCTAACATTTGGAACCTGCCTAAGCCGAGATCATTGCGGGACATTGAACATGTACTTCTTTCCGATTATTGTGACCGGTTAAATAAAATCTGTATTTGATTTACCAACAGGTGCGAGAATCCCTTCCAGTAAAATACGAGAGGCCAGGTCATAGAATCCGACCTGGGGAGTGGGTGCTCTTCAAAGCATTAGAAAGAGCATCCTGCCTCGCACTGCGTTGGCGGGGACCGCATCAGGTTCTTTTGGACACACAGACAGCAGTACGAGTGTCGGGGCGAAAGCATTGTCAAGAGGATTCCATTCCCTTTGCCACACGATACATAAGACACAGATCCCTTACCTGTGCTGCTCCCAGTGATCACAAAGTATTGAGCAGCACAGAGAGTGCTTCGGAGACTCTCCCTGAGCCCGTGGGGACTGGGGAAACAGCCGTTTTATCTCCACACTCTCCTACAGATCCTTTTTCGCCATTGTCAGAGTCTGTTACAAATCCATCACTTCCATCAGGAAGCAACGACACGTTGTTCGCAGATCACGCAGTACCAGGAGTTACAAGTTACGATCTGCGACCACGGAGCTAGACTTACAGCATGGTTCGGCTGTGGCACCAGGAAGAATCATCGGAGGGCTTTTCTTTTGGCCCTGTTCTTTTGCACGTAAGGGATTCTATTGGCTGGGGTTAGGGAAGGACTAAGAAAATGCGTGATCAGGAGATTGCCAGCAAATAAACTCTGGAGTGTTTCGTTTGAAGAAACAATGCCTGCAACCACTCCTACTCGTACGGAACAAATACGAGACTGTGTGCCCGATTGTAACAATGAACAATCGAATGCGTGGTCCCCGAAAATGGATTGTTGTCTTGTGATTATGTCAATCGGCTTCACAATAGTAATTGCCTTAGGATTTTGGTATTTGGAGGAAGTACATCCGCTTGAAATTCTGTTAACCACTGAAAAAGTACCTACTGTTTCTACACCTTTCATGCATCTGCCCACTCTATCTCCTAGAGACTCTCAGCACAGACAGAGTTACCACAATAACAATCTATTACTCATAATGAATGCCACACATGCCATTTTTAATAGGTCTAATTGTTGGGTCTGCTCGCATTTACCTCAACAAGGAGACAAGGGTTTGGGCTGGTATAGTCATCCTTTACCTTTGACTACTGCATGCTATGCTTCTTTAAGGGCACTATTCTTTGGCCAATGGAACAATAGCATCTCAGGGAACTTTGATGGAACAAATTTGAATGATTTTGAGAGGCAAGTTCTAACGCCACTGGGATGCTCATTCTTTGCAAATAGGAGCAAGCTTAACGTTGCTTCTATTAGGTCTTCTGATAAACTGTCTTGTCCTTTTCAATCTTTGATCTCTTTCAAGATGGCTCCTATAGGCAATAGAGATGCCATGCCGCCTTCTTATACTGTTAACCACAGCCCCGATTCAGTTTCTTTCTGCATACAGAGGAATGGTACTCAGTCAATGGGTGATTTCGAGGGTTTCACCAATGTTGTGAACTTGACCACTGAGGACAGACCTTTGTATGTAGGCGAATCTGTCTACCTTGTTTGCGGTAATGAAGCTTTCCCATGGCTACCTAGGGATTGGCAGGGAACCTGTTATTTAGGAATTCTGTTAACCGGGGTATTCATAGCAAACACCATAGAAATCTTTAAGGCTCGTCCAAGGCGGGACGAGAATGGTGATACTTCAGCACAAGTTCTGGGTGATGTAGCGAAATGCTTTGTACCATTTTGGGGGCAAATATTAAACTCTGAGGATATCAGAAGGCTAGCGAGAGTACTGGAGAGGACCATCAACCAGACCACTGACATACTCTATAATATGACTTTAGAACAGAAAGCTATCAGGTTAGTGGTGCTTCAGAACCGGATGGCATTAGACGTCATCCTGGTTGAGCGTGGTGGAGTATGTAAATTTGTGGGGTCTGCTTGTTGGGTTTTTGTGCTAGATTCATCACCAACCATCTTCAAGGCAATACAAAATCTGCACGTTCTAAGTTCAGAAGTGCATGTTCCCTTGGGAAACTGGGATCTTAGCGCTTGGTTCTGGGACTTCTTACGATCTTGGGGATGGAAGCTACTTTCAGTCTTGCTGATCATTTTGGGTATTCTGTTGTTTTTCTGTTGCTGTATACAGTGTCTTCCTGGCATATGTTCGGTGTTAGGAGGATGTTGTGAAAAAGCGATGGGAACATTGGGACACAAGGTACGCGCCCCGGAGAAAATGACAAACAAATTTGTGTTGAAAGAAATTTCTGTTTCTGACCTTATGGCGATCGATATCTCTGATGATTGTGATTCAGGGTGTATGGACATTGAGACGTGGGGTTACTCGTAAAGTGACTAGAAGTAGTTTAGCGCTTGGATTAGGCCAAAAGGAGGGTTTGTTAAATGGGAAATCATATTGTGCCTCCTTTCTAATGTATATTGGCCTAAACCCAGTCGCTCTGCGAATAAAACCGCATTTCAAATATTCCGATTTTAGATCGACTTTGCCGCCATTTTAGGATCATCCGCCATTTTGATTTCTGTTCAAATGTAACTCTCTGTTCTAAAATGGTGGACTGTGTTTCCAACTTGTAACCGAGCCTGCCCGACCCTTGCACCTTAGTTAATGTTTAGACTGTCCGCAGGCCGAATGTTTAGACTGGGTAAAGAGACCTTGTCCCATGCCTGACTTGTGGTTTTAGGATTGTCTGCACCAATAAGCGTCATCCGCGAACATACATCGAAAACAATGTAATGCAAATATCGAACGTGGACACTGGCTGAACTGCATTGTGAAGGGACATGTGCTAAGGCTTACTGTTAAACCTGGGAATACACTGTTGCCATTGTAACTTGTTTGTATGTAAACCGAATGTAATCCGTGTGCATATTGTTGTATATGCCATAAGTGAACTCGGCACAAACTCTAGACCATGGATTATCAACTTACAGAGAGGCTGACATTGTTACTAAAATTGTATAAATGCGTGAATATCCAGATGTCCAGTACCTCTCACTTCTCACACTGAAGGGCTGGTATTCACTGTGATGTACTGAGGGCCAGATAGCTATCTGATTTGTTTCTTTGTAAACTGTGCAGTCGAATAAAGATCTGTGAATCTTTAAAAGCCTGTGTTTGGTGTATTTCCTTTTGTGGTACTCAGCCTCGATATTGCCTCTTGCTTTTACAGGGTGAGCTCCTTTGTAGTGAGTACACTAAGCCTGAACCTGGTGCGCTCAAGAGGTTGGTGGTACCCCAGGTCTACAGGCCATTCCTACTGCAGTTGGTGCATTAGGTGCCCGTAACTGGTCATCTTGGGACCAAGAAGACTAAGCAGAGGCTCTCTGCCCATTTCTACTCGTCCTGGATGGGAGTAGAAGTGGAGTGCCACTGGAGAACCTGCCCCACTTGTCAGTTGTCTGGCAAGACTGGAGGCAGTGTCATTGCCCCACTGCAGCCGTTGCCAGAGGTTGGCACAACATTTGAGAGGGTGGACATCAACATCCTCAGTCCCCTTGACCCTCCCACTTCCGGTGGACATCAGTTCATCCTGGTTCTGGTTGATCATGCCATCAGGTACCCAGGGGTTATGCCCTTCCAGACCGTTACCGCCAAGGTGGTTGCCAGGACTCTCCTGGGCATTTTCACCAGAGTTGGATTCCCTAAAGAGGTGGTCTCTGACAGAAGATCCAGCTGCATGTCGAGTTACATGAAAGTGATGTGGAAAGAGTCCGAAGTAACCTACAAGTTCTCCACCTCCTACCATCGACAGACCAATGGTCTGTTTGAGAGATTTAATATAACTCTCAAGGGCATGCTGGGTGCTTTGGAAGAGCCCATAAGGAGGAATTGGGATCTCCTCCTGCCATGCCTTCTGTTCGCTTACAGAGAGGTAACTCAAGAGGGTGTTGGGTTCAGCCCCTTGGAGCTCCTCTTTGGACATCCCATGAGGGGGTCACTTCCCTTGATTAATCACCCAGCGTTACCATATAGAGACTCTTGTCTGGAATGCTCTGTGATTCTACTCTGCCATATAGAGGGCAGGAGTACATATAACCCCCCTCCAGTCTTTACAGTCAGCACATGGCACCAGTTAGCCGGCTAAATCCACATATAGTATCAGGAACCAAATATGACAGACATTACGTGATTCCAACTATGTACTTGATTACCATGTCATATCAATTTCGGTTCCATGTGATTATGCTGCCATGGAAATGTTGCCAGGTAGGCAACATTGATTTCCTGACCACTTAAAATTCTTTCCACAAATATTCTAGGAGGTGTATAATTATATATTATTACCTCAGATCCTAGAACATTTGGGGAAAGTGTTAGATTTTCTGGAGGTTGCATTCTATTGGGAAATGTCACCACATGGCAGCCATTCCATGGCTACATAATCACTGGATACCTTACATTTCCACATGAAGACTGTTCATTCATTTCACTTCATTGGTACAGATTTCACATGCCTGAGAAGTGAAACTGTGATGTCCGTGCCAAAGTGATCCAGTGGCCTACATGCATTCCCTCGACCATCGACATCCTCGTCATCCTCCCAACATGCCAACCACTGTCAGATGTCTCCTAAATGTGACTCTGCACCTTGATTAGGACAGAAGGGTCCATTGAGTCACTGTGCAGACCATAGTCCATGTACAATTAATGATTAATGATGTGATATGTTATCAGCCATGATGAGTGTGCTGGCCAAATCACAACACTCAGAATCAAGGCTTACCTGTGCTGTTCAAAAATGTGACTACACATATGTGTCACATCAATGACAAAATCAGGTGTATCAGAACTCTGTGTGTGATTTCATATGGATGTGAGTCTGCTGCTGTATGCCTAGCACAAATCATGAATATGCAGTGTAAATTCACATTGTGTGTGATGCCAGCGTCCTCATTGCTAGGTCGGCAGTAACCCGCTGTTGCTACTGGCAGTTTGCTGTTGACCTCGTTATACCGTTTCCACCGCCTCATATCCCGGTGCCACCAGGATATTACAGGTGGTGACGGTCCTGGATGTAAGGCGGCTGAAACTGTAAGTCCCCATTCCACAGGAATGGGGAAACGGAAGCACCGGCACCATTGCTAATGGTGCCAGTGGTTCTGTGAATACCATGCCTGCAGGGGCCAGAACTCCAGGCAGGTCAGACCTGCGAGGAGATCCGGCCCCTGCAGGCAATCTCATAGTCTGGTGGTCCAGAAAGGGTTGTGGTTCTGGACCGCCAGACTTGGAAATGCAATTAATCTCCATTTAACAGGCACTGTCATCTCACACAATATGACGTGAAACTTCACAGTGTGTGCTGTTTGTGCACTATATTCGCCCTGGCTCTGTGTGACCACACAACTTGGTAGTCTTTTTAACCAGCTCTGTGTCACTTTTACATACAATAGTGCACTAGGAACATTGACATATGCATCTACTATGAGTGTGCCATACTGTACCCACACTCAATCAAATTAATCAATCACACAATTCACGTCAAATTCAACACTCCACTGTACCAAAGGCCCTTACCACACCACAACAACATGGTATTCACTGGCTGCTGGCCAGCAATAAGTAGAGATGCTAACACCAGCACTGTCAGTCGAATCATGGCCCTGCTTTTTTGTGCATGATTTACCCATGAGGCATGCATAATGTTGAGGAAGCAGTGTCATGTAAATGTGGACCCCATACAACAAATCAAGAGCCGGTTTTGTAATTTATACTGCTAAGGGTCATTCCTGGCCTGAGAATTGTACATAGGTCCAACAATCATTCCTTACAGTCATGCCTCCTGTATGGGTAATTTTGTTGGGGAATTAGTCCCTGTCTATGAGCATCATCCTACAAATATGTGTCAGTATTCTTGAACGGGCATGCTTAAAACCAGCACATCCTCATCTTCAAATATCATGACACACTGATCAACAGAGCCCTCATGCTACATCTGAGTAGGCAATGTCGCTGTCATGTCATTAGATATCAAAAAGAATCCACATGTCTGGACAAGTATGTATGTCTCAAGGACACAGAAAGGGCAATGTTTAGGTAACTGTCCTCAACAGTGATGCGAGCAACAAGACATGTGTCTGTCATTTATCAACTGATATACACATACCGGCCTGTCAGGTCAAACTGGTGATTCATATTTGAACTGCATAACCATATATGCAATTCAAACACGCACATACATGACATGCAATGAAGACAGACACACCCATTGGCATTATTTATCCCTGCAAATTTTGCATGGGCTGTCTACAGAAATGTCAATAGGAGAGTACAATACTGCCCACCCTGAAATAATGACCCACCATCACCTGATTTTACCTATGGTTTTTCTAGTGTCGTCCCTTGCAATATACAAGTTAAGTTGTTTCAACATTAAGCCTGTTATGCAGGGCAGTGGTCTGTGGGCACTCATACCCCGGCAGGTTGGTCACACCACAGTGTGTCATTACAGGTAGCTTGAAAATGCCTTCTGACAAGGCGTTCCGTAAGAGCAGGTGACAGAATAAACATGCACCTCGGCAGCAAATGATGTGTGTGGACAACATATATTGCATGTACTAGATGTAAAATGCAAAGAGACAGGGCCCAGGTATTTTTCAGCGTAACACTAAGCTGTACCTTGTGGGTGATGTGTGCCTGTCAGGGGGGCACATCATGTGGGCTTGCAATGTGCAAATATTTTGGATATTGCATGCCTGTATGCAAGTACTGACACAGCTGTGAAGCCCAGTAGACAGTGATGTGTACCGTCACAGAGCCACCTCCCATAATGCAGGCCATGTGACAGATGTTTACACAGTAACAAACATGCATTGGCCAAGCAAGACTGGCACCTGCTGCCAGCTGTATTACTACACGTATATGGGTTGGTGAACCATAATTGTCCACACATACGATGCACACAAATGCCTCGCACCAGATGTGTCCTCATAGGTCTCCAGGCCTCCTACGCCTTGACCTGTTCACTGATGAGTTGACTCACAGCCTCTTCAATTGGAGTCATCTACTCCTCCTCTGCTGCTGGCCCTCCTCCAGTAGCCAGTGCAGAAGTCATGTTGTTTCTGAGCTTCTGCTTGGGCCTTCACATGAGATATTCATCCTCTTCTAGATCTGTTGAACAGTGTGCACCTCTCCACACCACATGCGTTGATGAGTCCTATGACATGCTGCCAATGCACCAATAGTTGTGTGGGTGTATGGGTGCTGTCCCCAAACTGGTACATCTCACGATGGTGATTCATAACATAGTCTACAAGGACCTGAAGCTCCACATCAATTAAGTGCTTCATCCTCTGCAGACCCTTCTCCTGTGCTGTGTCTTAGGGTGGACCCCCTTCCTGCACTGCAGGGTGTCCCGTCTTGGACCTGGTGGACCTAGGTGGTGCTTGTTCACCTGTCTGACTCCGACCATGTCCACCTACAGGTGCCGGGCCACCTGTAGGCTGAGGCACACCAGGTCCTCTTGGGGTTGGAGCACATTTGTCCTCACAACGTCCTTGTCTTCTCTCTTTCCCTCTTGGGGTTTTACCACCCATGGTGCAGGATAATAGGATGAATGGAATGCACACCAATATATTGTTCTGTGCAATATGAGGAAGGTAACATTCTATGTGATGTACTACATAGATGCGTGGTGCAGAAAGGCTCCAATGCACCCCAAAAGCACAAATATGAGGTACGTGAGACGCGAAGGCAGTCCAATCAAAAATCGTGTATACGTGATATTCAGAAAGCTTTCAGAAATTAAAAAAAAGTGGTATGCGATATGCAGTGGCACCCCAAGAGCCAAAACGTGTGTGCGTGATACACAGAAAGCTTCTAAAAGGAGAAAAAAGCAGTACACGATAATCAGAGGTACCCCAAAACTACAATATTGCGTACACGATACACCGTAGGCTTCACAATGGAAGAAAATACATGCATGTATGTGCAAAGGCAACCCACTTAAATATCACCGTCATTGACATGTACCATGCAAGCTGAGTAGACCACATAGGCATGTTTCATGCATGTAGCACGTAATTACATGCTAAGGGCTTTTACTCTGTATTCAGCAGCCTCAGATGCAAGACATAATGACATCCCTTCCCCTGAAACCCGTGCCATTTCTACTGCCTCTTCCTGCCCTGTACTGCCTCCAACCTTGCTATCTGCTGCTACCTGCCGAGAATTAATACCTGCTGCCCACCTGCAGTGCATTGGAGTGCCTGCTGACACACCATTGCCTGTACTCCTGTGTCTTGTCCTGTGACCACTACATCTGCTGTCTTGGACTCCCACCTCTCCATTACACCACAACTGCTACACAGCCCACTTCCAGGACCCAGTTTGACCAGTTACACCTGCCTCTGGGGTTTCCATGTCTGGTCCATCCTCCTTATCATCGAGCAGCACCCCCACGGCAACAATGCAGAGGACTGCCAAATTGACCTCCAATGAAGTTGGCGTCCTTGTGGATGGGGTCTTGGAGAATTATGATGCCCTATTCAACCCAGCAACACAGCGGGGAAGGAAGGATGCCAACAGATCTGGGTGACCATCACGGCTGCCATCAATGCAGAGGAGGTAGCAGATAATTTCTCAAAAAACGTGCATGGTTGATGGGAGGACCCCAAGACCGGGACCCACTCCAAGGCTCTACAAGCACTCAAGGCTGGTGCCACCATGGCTGTGCACCATGCAGGCTGCTTCAAGTTTTAATCAGCCAATATGCGGATCCTGGAGAGGTTCTACCCAGAGTTCCATCCCCAGATCTGTCAGTGGCAATGACATTTGGATGCTTCTGGTGAGTAGCGGTGTGGTGCACTGCTCTACAGTGCATGTGTGTTGTGCATGGGCAGCAATGATTTCAGTTATTCACTTTTGTATGCAGCATGTTTGTTTCAGTGATTCACATTGCCATGCATCACCCATACAATGCTCACCATGTGTGATGTGAGACATCTTTTGATTGGACATGTGCTGGTATGTGCATTGTTCATAATTGGTGACTTGCGCTACTCATGACATGCAGTGGCAGTTGCTAGTTACACATGCCTGGACAGTAAGGATGCCAGATTACAATGTTGGACCCATGTGAGGGGCATGCATGAAGGACTACTCATTCTGTATTTTGTTTCAAAGTGTTTCCATCCATTGTCAACATTTGGAGGTGACGCATGTGTATGGATATTAGAGATTGTAATATTGGTGCATTGACCTTTCAGGGACATTGATATGATGTGTCATCCCACTGCATGTGAAGTCTGGGTTTACGTGTGATCAAGCCATGTGTGTGTGCTTGGGCTACAGTGTACTCACTTGTCCCTCTGCAATTTGTGCATGTATGTGTTGCATGCTTACAGATCAGGCTGTCAGGGAGGCATGTTGCTTCATGTAATTGTGTGGACAGATACCCAAACAGGTGTTTGCATGGCCATCCTGTGCGTAGTACAATCATGAGAGTCTGCTGATATTCAGCATTGTACTGGGTGTCTTGCACCAATGTGTACAAAGCATTACCCCAGTCCATCTTAGCTTCCATGCATTTCATAGTTGGCCAACCTACCAGTTGACTCCTTGCCCAAATCTGTGCCCCTGTGCCATTACTCCCGTGGCAATGCAGCAGGTTATAGTTATGTCACTTTGGCATTGCCATTGTGCCATGTCATGTTTCTTGCTATGTGATTGTGGACTGCCATCTAGGTGCAGCATTGACATGTCAATGTGTCATGACTGTGACTGATTATTGACCCTATACTTGTGTGCCAGTTTTCATGGGGATAGGATGGGTGTGTGTGTGTGGCTGTTGCTGCTTGACCCATGGTGACTTATTGTTACTGTAAATGTTGTGTATGCTGCACATGCTTTGACACTGTTGACTGAGCTCAATGTTCTTTGTCCACTTTCTCACAGTTGCTGCAGCTGGCAAAGAGGGTGGAAGCAGTGCTGTGAGGCGTGGATGCAGGGACCAGGCCTCCAGACCAAGGCGCAGACCCCAACCACTCCCCCATGACACCTCCTCTTTGGTGAGCAATGTGGCTCAGGGAGTGCCTGGACCATCAGGCGTGGCTCCTGGGGGTAAGTCCCAGGAGGTGAAGGAGTCAGGGTACACCTCAGCCGGGACTAGACAGGGTGATGCCACACAGGGGCCATCCATGAGGGAAGACGCTCTCGCTCACTCCTGACTGCCTATCCACTATTCAGGATTGGTGCACCCCCAATGGTCTCTGCCTTAATGCCAGTAAGATGGAGATCCTTATCATTGGGAACCCCGCCCCTGCTTTCCCTCTCTCACTCTGGCCACCCGCCTTGGGCCCACTTCCTTCGCCTTCCTGCGAGGCAAAAAACCTTGGTGTCATCTTCGACACCACTCTCTCTTTCTCTCCTTGGACATCGCCAGAAGTGCCACTACCAGAGACACCTCCTCAAAGGGACTCTTCCCTTTCTCACCTTCCCCCAGAAGCGCACTGTCCCCACAGCCCTTGTTTTCTCTAGGTTGGACTACTGAAACAGCCTCCTTCTCAATCTGCCTTCCTCTTCTCTCCGCCCTCTGGAACTAATCCAGAACAGGACTGCAAGACTTATCCTTGGCCTCACGCCCAGAGACTGCATTTCTCCATCCATGAAAACTCTACACTGTCTTCCGGTGGCTGCAAGGATCAAGTTCAAGAACCTTTGCATTGTCCACATGGCTTTCTGGAGCCAGGACCTGCACTACATCCAATGCTCTCTTCCAAAATACCTTCCTTATAGAGCCCTTCACTCAGCTGCCTCCAACTCTCTAAGGGTTAGATGCTTCTACAGGCAGAGGGTGGGGGTAGATCTCTCTCCTCTGTAGGTGCTTCTCTGTGGAATGGCCTCCCTGTCCATCTCAAACTTGAGCCGGACCACCTAATGTTCCAGAGGCAGCCCAAAACCTTCCTCTTCTCCTCTGCTTTCTCTCTATCCCTTCCCTGCTAACCTACATGACCTACCTGTCAGCTGTACCGACTAGTTGCTTGGCTACCCTCAGAGTCCACGCTCTTTCTTGATCAGTCACCCTTGCCCTTCCTCCAGGCCTACAATGCACATAGGGTCTGTAACTGTAGCCCTACAGTCCCTTGTTCTCCTTGCACTACTCAGAGCTGCGCTGCCCTGGCTGCACTTACTCAGAGCATTGCTGCTCTGTTTTCCCCTCCCCTCTCCCTTGCACTCCCCCCTCCCTTTCCCCTTGCACTTCTCGTTCTTGCACTTTTACAATCTGAATGACGCAAGGCCTAGCAAGATTGTTTGTCTTGTCCTCCCTTGTCTTGTCGCGCCTAGAAACACTTGTGTACAGGCGCATTATAAATGACATATCATATTCTATCATATCATTTTATTACAGATGCCCAGATAAATATACACTGCTGCAGTAAGAAACAGCTAGACTGCAGGACCCAAATGCCAGTCTAGCCAGGTAATGACACTTAGCAGGACTGCTTTATCAGAAATGCCCAGTTAAAAAAAGTCATATCAAACTGAAGAATGACTAGACTGGCTGCACCAAAATGCATCTCTAGCCACTAATACCCATATCATGCCTGCTTAGCCTGGACATGGACAACCATTATGATTTATTGCACAATCCCGCCCACCCCACACATCCCCTCTCCCTCCCATACCCTACTCCAACCTCCAAAATTAGCTCCTTTTACCAGAATTACCCCCACATCCCTTGCCTCATAGGTACGTACTGGGATGAGGAAAAGTGGGATTAGGAGTAATAAAGACTACAGGTAGCTAAATCAGGCATTACCTCCATGTACCTCTACCTCATCGCAGTAGATTGTGTATGTGGCAGAGTGCCTCATACACAAGTACTGTCTCATACACAAGTACTTGGATGAGGAAGAATAGGGCTATGAGTAATGAAGATTACCAATAAGTAATCAAGGTATTAAAAACGAGTAGTGGTGCAACACCATTGAGCTGACTGGGCTTCAGCACTCCCCTCCCTTGAGGGGTGGGGGAGGTAGCCCCCCGAAATGTAGATTTTGTTGCACGCTCGGACACAAGCACACACACCATTCACCATACACACACACTCAGAACCAGCCATCCATACATTTAAGAGTGCATTCTTTCACCATACAGGCACACCCAGGCAGCCACCCATTGATTTAAGTGTGCACCCTTTCACCATAAACTCACACAGGCAGCCACCTATATATTAAAGTGAACACCCTTTCACCATACAGGGGGACCCAGGCAGCCAACAATACATTTAAGTGAGCACCCTTTCACCGTACACGCACACACGCACATCCAGCCACCATATATTTGTGTGCACCCTTTCACCATACACTCACACAGGCAGCCACCTATACATTTAAGTGTGCACCCTTTCACCATACACTCACACACCCACACGTCATAGGGTTGAGGGGACTCATATTACTTAAAAAAAATGTTTTCCATTACGGATTGAACCATAACGGAAATAATGTCTTCATGAAGGCACAGCGACTTCAAAAACAAACTATTTCTTTTTGAAGTCATAGGGCTCCCCCAAATCAAATCAATAGCAATCCACTTAATGAAGGTGCAAAGGAAACTAGGGACCTAGTGGTTAGGGCTCACATTGAGGTGGTAGACAATAATATATGTTATCTGGGGATAATCAGTGCAACTCTGTTGCTCACAGTGCTGGTGCTTCCGTCCTCCCCATTCGCATGGGGGAGTCCTATGGTACTCGAATGGGAATGGGGAGTTACATTTTCCGGCGCTTGGCTTCACGGATCGCCAGGGCTGTAATCCCCCAGTGATTCCCTAAAGCCAGGCGCTGGAAAAAAACACAACTCTGGTGGCAGCCTGCCGTTTTTATCGGCACGGCTACTACCAGAGTTGCAATGAGGTCCATTATCTATTTGAAACCATTCAACAACCCTTATTGAGATTATAAAGGAGGACATGGCTAGATGATGGAAACAGTCCCTGTCATGGGTGGGGAAATTGACCTCCATCAAAATAAACACACTTCAAATGTTATTTTTTCTGTTCCAGCTGCTCCTGCTATAGGTCTCACCAATCGTTTTTCAAGGTGAAAAGGGTCATTTTGTAATTTCTGTTGAATGACAAGAAGACTAGAATAGCATAGTTCAAACTGGTGCGCCCTACGGTGCAGTGGGGAGCAGGACTCCCACATTCAGAAAACTACTATACAGTGGCCCAACCTTGAGTGTTGATGGACTACCTGATGGTCAACAAAGAAATGGGTAACACTGGAAAATGAAGTGATGCCCTTGGTAACGGTTGGGGATATATAATCACCCTGTCTTAAAAGTGTCATGTCGTAGGACCTATGGAGAGAAAGGAAAAGCACACTGGGTGTCTCCACATGGCCCTCCCCGTGTAGCTGCAGAAGGACATCTTCGATCAGGGACCACATATATGGGCTACTCCCATTCCAGCCATGGTACAAGGTAGGATTAGTACGGGTGGGGCAATTATGGAAAAGAACACATTTATTTGCATAGATAAGGTACAAGAGGCCGTGGGCCTTACACCAATTTTTGCCTTTATGTTACTCCAGCTCAAAGCAGAAGAGTCATGGCACCTAAGCGGAGAGAGAAATTGGAATAACAGCTTATTTCATGGGAGCATGGGCACCAAAGGCTTGATACAAAAAATGTGTAGCGCAAACAGCGCTACACATTTTTTAGATCAGGACTTTTCGAACTCGGCCTATAGACGGTTGAGAAAAGCAGTGGGAGAAGTGGATTGGGCAAAGGGCCTGAATCTGGATCTTTCTACTTTTGACTCTAAAAGGAAAGAGGGTGGCATTGCCAGCAAGACTTATAAATTAATTGTTGCAAATTACAATGAGAATGATATCTTGCAGAAAGATTGGGGCAGGAGGTCGGGTTGAAATTTGGCAGGGAATGTGCAAAAATGTCAATCTTTGCTTAATTAAACTAGGTGAAAGATCGAGGCAAATTACAATTCTAAACAGAGTCTATTGGAGCCCAGAACGTTTGTTTAAGAGAGGACTTTCTGATTTCGGATGTATTTTGGGGCTTTATGCATGAGGTTGGTACTTTGGAACACATGTTGTGGAGCTGCATAAGAGTGCATGATTTTTGGTTGGAAATTTGCCCGATATCCGAGAAGGTGCTTGGTGATAGATTTGATTTTGACTTTAAGACGATGATATTATACACTCTCAGAAGAAATGACTTCTTAGGGGTGCTGCGATTGGTAAGAAAATAATCCTGCGTGGGTGGAAATCCAGGGTCTCTCCTTCGGTGGAAGACTGGATTAATGAAATGAACAAGCTTGCTGACATGGAAGGAACAATCTTCAGATGGGAAAGAAAATTGAATGTTTTTGAAAAAATATGTGGGTAGTTCTTGTACCTGTAGTAGTCTCATTATGTCTTGCTAATATTGTTGCTTGTTAGGTGGGTGGTGGGGGGGGGGTTGTGAATTGTATATACTTTACTTCTATGTATATAGTTTGCAGTTTCAATTGAATGATTTGTTGTTCCCGAATTACCTGTGTTATGTGTTCTTGAAAAGAAATTAAAAAGTACAAATAAAAAAAAAGGTGTAGCACATTGAAGAAGGTACCCACACAATGAGCTATGGGAGATGGATGTGGCAAGAGGATTGAAGAACAATGGAACCAACTATGTCAGAGAGCATGGAAGTACAGGATGCCTCAATATGCTTCAATATAAGATGTATAGTTTCAGCTTCTTAGACAGGTTGCAATGCTCTCCCGTAATATTATCTGAAAATCCATACTGTTCAGGGGAAGACAGAGCAGTAGGGATATACTGGCACATATGGTGGAAATGCTGCTTGGCCAGTTCCTATTGGAAGGCGGTGTTAGCCTGGATAAAGAGCTTATAGGGGAAAACAAGGGTACTATTCGAATTTCTAATCCTAGCTGTGGTAACTGAGGAAGGCAAACACTATCAAGCCTTACCCCATCTGCCTTGCTATTCCTCTTGGCAGTAGAGGGTGTGGCTTACAATATACTGGATGATACCTTGTATCCCAACACATGAAGAATAGGTGCAAAAATCGAAAGAAATGTACGAGGTGCAACAATTTAGAATATTGCTCAAAGAAACACAAGTGGATTTTGAATATGAAAGGTCTACCTTCTTAATGAAAAAGAAAACTACGCAATGACTGCTTAAGTACCAGAGGGTCCCAGGGACATACATTATAAATGTGTGTGGGAATGTAATACAGTCACTTACCCCATATGACGCTGAATAGCAGCATTTAGCCCAAACCCCAGATATGGGTTTACCCTAAGATAACAATATGCCTATGGTATTAGCTTTTGTATTTTATTTTTTGGGGACGTTGGAGAGAGAAGAGGGGTCACATCATAAGAGTAAACATGTAGTTCAAAGTTAGCAATAATAGTTTCATGGATGGTTATTTTTCTACATGTAGTGGTATTATAACATTGAACACGGTGTAGAAATTAGAAAATCTGTTCAATTAAAAGATGAAAAAATAAAACAAATCTCCTGACTCCCTGGAGCCATTGAGTTGGGCCCATGTCCAGCACCATCGTCAACAATAAGAAATCTCAGAACAACAATGGACAGTAGCATACTACCATACCCCACGTTAACCCACAGGACCAATGATGTTATATTGGTCATTCTTACAATACTTGTTTAATCAAACAACCTTTATCTATGAGGAATACCACATGGAAATGTTACAGAGAGACAAAAGTTAGTGGCCAATCAATCCTTAAGATGATAAGATGAACAGATTCAATCCCTCGCCCCCCTGATCCCCTTGAATTTCACATGCTGCAATGGCTACCTGTCAAATAGAAAATACACTTTAAAACACTCTGCATTGCCCACTATGCTTTGCATGGAAAGGCTCTGCTTGGTTCACAAGGATTGTTCAGCATTACATACCCACCAGGACCCTCAGATCAATTACCACTGCTGTAGTGTTGGTGAAACCTTCAAAAGAAGAAGACATGGAGGATCATCTTTCTCAATATTTTCTATCACACCTCATCTCATACATACATAACACAAACATCTCCACGTGGAAGTGAACCACCAGAAATTCTCTTCAAAACATGGCTCTTCAGCCTGCACTAATCAGATATACAGCAACAAACTCAGAACAACTCAGGGGGAATCACTGCCTTCCATGCATATCAAGTCATGCAGCATTTAGGTGCACACACATCTAGTTTAAAGGAAGCCTTCAACAAAGGAGTCATGCCAGCCGAAACAAAGTAAACAAACCAGGAACACTCCTAATGGAAACACTAAACATGGACCCCATACTTCTTTCCCACATATGCATCCCGAACTCATTACTCATCGCTAAATCTTCCAACTCTTACACCACAACCACCCCAATCTATCGACCCATAAAGCCTACCGCACTCTGTACAGATCCATAACCTACACTCTCCCTATCAACACTTCACTCCACTCTACCCTAACACATCAATAGCTATTATCCTAACCCTGGAACTGCCCCTACAGCAAACAAACCCAGGGCACATTGCCTGAGCCTAATACCCCAGAATCCATTTCCAGCACACAAGGAACAAGTACTTATGAACTTCCCTCGCCAACATGACAGACTTTCCACTCTGCACCTTCCACACTTTTCCACCTACACGACCCATGCCGCCTTTCTTTACAGAGCCACAGACTGCAATGACAACATTCTTGGCAGAAGGGTGCTCTACAAGTACACTTTACCCTACCTTACCTGCCTTGAAAGGGGCCCCTGAGGGACCCTCGGATGTGGAAACAAGGCACAGTCACTACACTCGAATAAATACCCCAGACATGAGGTCCCGTTCCCAAAATCTAGGGTTTATTGCAATACAAAAAAGTCCCAGTTGGCCAAATGGTCTCACGCCCCGCGACGTGTGTCTAACAGACCTCCAGGGACGCAAGAGAGAATGAAACGTACATCAGTTACATATAAACAAACCGAACACCTTACAAATCAGCAATGACACAGTATGACACATTTGATGCCACCTTCAATTCATTTCTCTTTGAATTAGAGGCAATGATTGACCAGTATGACAAATATGACACCTAGACCATGATATTTAGTAAAGGTTTGCAATCTTCAATTTTACAGACACCATTCTTTATTTGCGAGAACACAGTGTTTCTGTTTTTCATGGGCAAGCTGAGCGTAGGAGACTGGCACATACCAGACCTCACTATCTCTTAGTTTTGATTCTCGCTCTAGAGGTCAGCCGCTCTCCGGGGCCTCACTGGGCTCAGACGGGGGGCCAGAAAGAAGATCATAATTCAACTCTTTAAATGCTAGTTTCGTACATTGCTATTCTTTCAGGAGACTCGCTGGCATTCGTTTACTGATTAAATGCCTTGCTCCCTGTCTTCAAGGATATGTGAGGGAGGGAATCAGGCATTTCTGTCTGGCTCTCCAGTGTAATGTTTCAACATGTTTCTTAGCCTTGGACCATTGAAGTGAAATAATATCTACAGCAAAGCAGTTTTACATGAGGCAAAGTGGCAACGTTAGAGAGAGCAGAGAGAGAAAACAAAATGGCGATTCTAGTCATCTTAAAATGGCTTCACTCTAGTTGAACTAATAGCTACGTAATAACTAATAAATATATATTCTTAACACTATAAATGAGGCGGTTGGTCTTCGGCCAACCAATTATCATTAATTTCCGGGCTCTCAAGGGGTGTTTGGTTTTTCTGGACTGACAGCCTTATATACTTTGGCCCTTCACATTGCATCCCAGCTGCCATAGATAAACTTGCCAGTGATTTGCAATGTGTGATACAAAAACACATCTGTTTATTTATTTTTACTAAGGCATTCATTTCTTCCATAAAAAATTGAAAATTGGACAAATCGTTATTAAAAGGCTCACCTGTTGGTTTTGAGCTTGTACATCCTGAACGAGATATGGTCATGCTGATACTGCCACATTTTAGAGATGCAGGCTGGTAAAAAGCCTGTGCAGCCACATACCAAACCCTCTGCAGCAATGCTCGTGCAGGCCAAGGACACGATGTTGGGTGCCACAAGTCTGCAGAGCACGCTGCTCAATCCACATCTACGTGCTACACTACACATCAACGCTTGACTCAGCTGCGTTAAAAGCCACGTACCGAACCCTCTGCAGACAAAGCCAGCACAGGCCAACGGGGCAGTGTTGTGCGCCGTAGATCTGCAGAACATACTGCTCGAACCACATCTACATGCTACACTACACATCAATGCTCGACTCCGCTGCATTAAAAGCCACCTAACGAACTCTCTGCAGCAAAGAGTGCACAGGCGAAGGGCACAGTGTTGTGCACCGCAGGTGTTAGGTGCCGCACAATAGAGCCGCAGATCACAACTGCTAGGCTCCTCACCACGCAATCTCAGCTGAACCACCTCACTGTGGACTTGTAATGATCCCAAACAGACCCATTGCCACAGCTAGAAACCCAAGAACCCCTACAACACACTCCTCACTCTGGCAGCATGGCAGCTGTGCTGTCACAGTAATCCCCCACAACTGTACAACGCTTCTCCACGTTTATAGCAAAGAATGTTAACAAGAGGCACCAGAGCCTTCTTGGCCTCTTGAGACTGTGCCTTCCACCTCCAACCCACAGCATTATGATGCTCTACTATGTGCTGTATATATCAGTTCCTGCTCCCTCATATTTCCTCCCACTGCCAGTAGTGAATCTGACACTGAAGCGATTACCGCCACCCACCTGCCAGACATCCAAGATCCAGATATGTCGAACACCAGCAAGAAAGCAACACATCCATACTCTGCAACCAAAGACTGCCATGCCCAGATTAAAGTCCCACAGAAACCCCAAGCACTGAAATTTCAACCTTCATCCAGCCATTGACTCCCCTGCCCCCTCACAGCAATCCCTGGCCACCCGCAATGCATCACTGCGGATCCGAACACGGCCGCAGCTTTGGTCTGCCCACCCACAGACTTATTCAAAAAGAAACCGCTGTCTCAGTCTGCGCACCTTGCCCCCACCCTTAACGAGCAGATATCCCACCAGTGCAAGCCCACAAACAACATGCCACATTTGGGTGAAACATGCACAGGGTGCTATAAATGTTGATATTCCTGCTACGCCAAATGCTGTTATTCCCACCGCCCAATGTGCTATGCAGAATGCTGTTACTCCTATTACCCATTGTGCTATGTCAAATGTTGTTACTCCTATAGCCCAGTGTGCTATGCCAAATGCTGATATTCTTATAGCCCAGTGTGCTAGGCCAAACACATGCACCAGAGTACCGCCACGCAGCCCCTAAACTATGCCCTCTTCAATGTCGGCTCCTTCCCAGTCCATGCCCTGGACAACAATGGCGTGCTCACCTCCCACAACCTGTATGCCCTAGCCATTTCTGAAGTCTGGCTAAGGGGGCCTCTGGCCCTGCACTATCACTTGCCCTCGCCATTGGCTACAACATCTATCGACAGGGCCGCCCCAACACCAGAGGTGGAGGGGTAGCACTCATAGCCAAGGAGACCTTTCCCTTCCGTAAAATCAACTCCTCCCTAGAAGGTAAGGAGGACATTCCATCTCTCAAGTTAGCCATATCTCCCACCTGCACCATCATACACCACATTGTCTACCACACCCATGGCCCCTTATCCATCTTCCAAGAAAACCTCCTACATCACCTCAATAAGAACTCCTCCAAAATCATCCTATTAGGCGACCTGAACCCAGGTCTCAATGACCCTGAAGACTTGCAGGCCAGGACCCTCACCGAAGCTATAGACACCCTCGAATTCACACATCACATCACCAGCCCCACACATAACAAAGGCTGCACTCTGGACTGGATAGCGGACCTCAATTGTCAATCACCCATCACATCCAACTCGCCATGCCCATGGTCAAACTGCCATACCATCCACTTCTCTATCTTTCATCCCAGGAAACAAATGTCTGTTACTACTTCTCTACCACCAGCAATAGCACGTAGCTCAAGAAAACTGACAATAGACAAACTCATCCCCCTACTAGAGATTCTGGAGTTCAAACCACCATTCTCCAAGGATCCTAGCACACTCACAGTCCTAGACAACACCATGCTGAAGCAGGCTGTCGATACCAACGCCCCTCTCATAGCAAGGAAAGCAAAACCCATCAGGCACGCCAACTCTTGGTACACCCCTCAGTCACTCGAACTACGAAACAGAAAGCAGACAGCCCAATCCGCTAGGATAAAAAAAAAACACTGACCCCGCTAAAAGGGAATTTGCCAAAGCATCCAGGGTCTACAAACAGGCAATCATGTCAGCCAAATCCACTTACATTTATACGAGGATCACAAATACAAAATCAGACCTCAGGGACATTTTCACTATCTTCGGGAAACTTGAGACCCCAGTCCTCGCCCCTCAATCTATCATAAAAGAAGAAGCATGGTATACCAACATTCAAACTGCCAGGAGGAGCAAAATAGACTTTCTCAACAATAAAACATGCACCAACCAAAACAGACTGGGTTCACCCTACCTCACAACAGCAGCCCTGACTTCAACACACCCTCCTCAAACATACCTCCTTTCTCCTTCAAGGACATCTCAGAATTGGAAGTGCAATCCGTTGTAAAAAATCTCAAACCCTCTAAATGCAAACACGATGTATGCCCCTCCACAATCATTAAGGAATGTGCTGACATCCTAGTTCCCTTCCTCATGGCCTACATCAATGCTTCCTTCACCTCTGGACTGTTCCCATCATGTTTCAAAGAAACCTGGGTAGAAAAACCTCTCTA
This sequence comes from Ambystoma mexicanum, assembly GCF_040938575.1. Classification (NCBI taxonomy): domain Eukaryota; kingdom Metazoa; phylum Chordata; class Amphibia; order Caudata; family Ambystomatidae; genus Ambystoma; species Ambystoma mexicanum. Next base: position 924,230,455 of record NC_090941.1, read on the forward strand.
GACCCCTCAGCACCCAACAACTACAGGCCCATGAAGACAGTCCCTTTCCTTCTAAAAATCCTTGACAGAGCAGCCTCCCTTCAGATTCAATACTTCCTAGTAGGAAACCACATACTAGGCCTACGCCAATCAGGTTTCTGACCCAGCCATGGCACCAAATCGACACTACTAGATCTAAAAAATCAGATGGACAAAATTTGGGACAATGGCAAACCTGCCCTGCTCCTCTTTCTCGACTTATCAGCTGTGTTCGACCTAGTGGACCACAAAATACTCTGCCACCACCTCACCACATTAGCCCATTTCTCTCATGAGGCAACAACCTGGATCGCCTCATTGCTAGAAGGTAGAAACATGAGTGTTTTCAGAAAACGCAAGCGCTCCTCCCGCCCCCATTCTATGTGTAGTCCCACAGGGCTCCTGCATCTCTCCCACTTTATACATTTTATCCAAACCACTCTTTAATATCATAGACTACGGCGGTATGACTTGTACCAACTACGTGGATGACACCGAAGTCCTCCTCCCCCTAACTGGTATCTACTAAGAAGACTATAAAGGCACTCAACACAGCCTACTGAATCATCCAGACTTGGATGGCAGCAAAGGGGCTATACCTCAATGGGGACAAGACCCAAATAGGGCTAATAGGACCTCCGGCAACACTAAAAGAAACTCACCAATCAATACTCCACATTCCTGATTGAGAGCATACAAATATCGGTCTCTCCCGCTGTCAAGACCTTAGGGGTATACCTAGACGCCACACTCTTTATGTCCCGTCCAGTCAGCGTCATCGCCTCATCGGCAGAATACTCCACCAAACTACTCAATGCAGCAAACCATTCCTTTCTACAGCAAGCTGCCTCACCACAGCTAGAGCCATCATAGGCTCTAGGATAGATTACTTCAATGCCCTATTCACTGGCACTTCTTCTAAAACCTCAAAAAACTCCAAGTCAACCAAAATAATGCACTCCGGGCAGCTCTCAGCATCCCAAAAAGGGAATACATCACAACAGCAAGAAGAGAAGTCCATTGGGTGCCCCTTCAGAGAGAGAACCCTGTTAAAAGAATTAGCCATTGCCTGGATAACTCAGCTCTGCCTTATCTCTCCCAGAAAATAAGTAGAGCCCAATCCTCCACGCACACTAGAACACCATTCACCAACAGATTATTGATACCAAAAGTCAAAGGCACCAAAGCAGGTGGAGCTAGCTTCCCTTTTATAGCTGCCAAACATTGGAACTCACTGCCCCAATCACTCAGAGCTGAACCCGCCCATGGAGCCTTCCTCAAAGCACTCAATACATGGCTGTTCAAATAAGACCAATATGTACTGTGTACTATCTCATGCCAATGGTTAACTGCATGTATACGCCTTGTATCATATTTATTTTATTTATTTAATTGGTCTTTTATAACACACCTAATACCGTACCTGAGTTTGGTTTCTAAGCACAGATCGGGGATTTGTTGCCCCTGTGCTATCCTCCGTTCACACCAAAGGTTCCTGTATACGCCATGTATCATATGCCTTAAGATTCCTGCAACAGCGACCACAATGTTATTGGGCTACTGTGCGCTTTATAAATGAATAAAATAAAATAAATACAATAAATTCTGCAATACTTGTCAGCGACATTTGTAATAACGGCCAACAGGTGATGCACCCCCTTGCTGCTATACACGGGGCATTGTCTAGATGAACAGCCTCTAGGGAGTTAATTTATTTTTTCCACTTTGATATTATATTTAAAGTGAAAATAAAGACATCTCTCTAATCTCTCGATAATGTAGTGGTAGTCACAAACGACACTGTCAAATATGATGATTTTTCTAGTTGCGTTACAGTTTGTTTGCTTCTAAAGGCGTCATAGTCACTGGTAGTGAAGTGAAATGCCTACTCGGCCCAGAAAATACATCTGGCTTGTGGGCTGAGTTTTAATTTCACCTCCTAAAATTCTTTCTTCAGAGTTGGTTTCGCTTTTTTACTTCATGTTCTTACTTTTGTTTGTGCATTTACTAACAGTAAAACAAAGGGGAAAAACAGATGCAGACTTGAAGATTAGATATGCTCGGTGCAGCAATTAGTCTCACGGCACGGTAGCCAAGAGGGTCTGTCTGCACTGGTATCCTGTGGCAATAAGACCCGAGGCGGCGGGCCAATACCGCCCCAGGTAATGCCCCCGGGCCGTAGTTATATTAACGAAGCCCCGGGGGCATTACCGTAGGTGGTATTGGCCCGCCGCCGAGGGTCTTATTGCCATTAGCACCCCAGCCCGCTAGACCAGGGTGTTAATGGCATTTTTTTTCTGTTTCGCCGCGTTTCGAAACAGAAAAAACAGAAGAAAAAAAATGACAAAAAAATGGAAAAAAAAAGAAGTAGAAGGTAAGTGGGGTTGGGAGGGTAGAAGGGAGGGAGGGGAAGAAAAAAAAAACGTACCTGCATCCCCGCTGGGGGACGATGGAAGCCTCCAGCCGTGTGGAGGCGCGGAGCGGGGATGGCCCGCTCCGAGTCTCCACACTGCTGGAGCCTGCTATCGTTGCCCAGAGGGGACGCAGGAGCAAAAAGGTAAGTGGGGTAGGGAGGGAGGGAAGGAAAAAGAAAAAGCTTACCCGAGTCCCCGGCGGGGGGCAAAGGCAGCCTCTCAGTCGTGGGGAGGCTCGGAGAGGGGATGGCCCCGCTTTATTAAAATATGAAAAATGTGCTGCTGTTTGAGATTACATTTTTGTCACAGCGTTCACATTTTTTTAAATTTCTATTATTTCAAATATGCAAAGCCTCACCCCACTTAATGCATTTAGTGGAGACCTTGAGGCGTGGCCATACACGTCTTGAATGTGTTCCTCACTATCTGTACTATCTGTGCCAGCTAGCCCGGCGCTATGCGCAGTGTGGTGCATGATGGGCCAGTATGTGTGTGTGTGTGTGTTGTGCGTTGTCTCTGGTTGTGATATCTTTCTCTCCAGCCACAGTTGGAACCTGGCTGATATTGAGTCATGTAATAACTTGCTGCAAAGCGCCCGTTCAAGAGGTGTAGTAATATCTTGCCTGTTATCTCTTTCAAAGGTGTGGATTGAATGGCCAGCATAGTAAAAAGGTAAACGTAGTTTAGGTGTCACCACAACAGTTTTTTTTTTAAACACACTGCTTTATGTGCATGTATGTCCAAGATCTACTTGGAGGATGCCAGGACACTGTCACCAGTTCTGTTGACACAGAACATCAAATTGGAAGTCAATTTGTCCATGGGTTTGCATGCTTACAATAAAACACAATTCTACTAAAGCAAGGTTAAGTAGATGGAAATCCGTTTCACCTCTCGATATGGATAATACACGTGCTTGATATGGATAAGATATGTGCAAAGACAAACATGTTACAGCCACTTCCATCTTTCTGGACATGCTGGCGTTCCTCTGGACATGCCCCCAGCCTGAGACCATGTCCTGGTGGCTTCATATGGATCACCATCCGCATATATGGCTGGGCAGGCCTGTAGTGCTGACATCGTATTCGAGAGAGACGAAATAAAAAGAGGAGCAAGGCTTTTGTGAACTATGCACATACTTGTATAACCACTCGGCTCGTAGGTTTTTTGGTCATAACGCAGATGCAACTGAAGTATATCGTTCTTTCCCCTCTATAACGCTATCTGGGACAATGGCAGGGTACACTGTCCAGAGATATGGAGGATGTGGAGGCAGTGCGGTGATTGTGCAGTATAACAACACGATACATGAAATGTCCACATACGGCTGTAGACAATAACAGCACCTCTCAAGATAGTACTCGCCAGCCCTTGCAAAGAATGGACAGTGAGTAATACCTGTTGGCTAGATTCTATATGCAGACAGGAACACTGGGATCCATACTCCTACTTGTGTGCTCTGAGGCCTATGGGCCTGTTGCCAATACAAACAAATAAATACATAAATAAATAAATAAATAAATAAATAAATACATAAATAAGATATACAAATATTCAAATAGATGAACGACATAATCACTGAATTGGAAATGCCAAGGGAAAGGGAAGAGGGATCGAACCCTTGTTTATGCCTCAAGTTAAGTGCAGAGGTTCAGGGTGCACATGATGCCTTGGAAAGGACAGTGAGCACACAGATGTGTTAGCTTAGCCTATTCCAGAAGACTTAACCTCATCGAGCAGGACCTCTTGGCACTTCTCTATGTAGCAGCATCAGACAATCCACTCCAGGCATCCTGATGTGTGGAGTAGTGAATAAACAGTTGCCAAGAGGCTCTGGATTCTGCACATGATAAAACAATACCCTTAATGGACAAGCGTACAGGTTGTGAATCAGAAACATCAACACTTGCATCACAATGGGTCTGATTTAGAAAAAGGTTTTCAATCAGACTTTCCTATGCTAAAACATGTTTGTAAATCAGGCCCAATAGCTGTGTGCTATGGTAAAGGCAGTTTCATTGGCACAGTGTTGGTAAATGCAGTTTCATGTGCACTGTGTTGCAATGCCCTTGGCTGTTTTGCATTTTTTTGATGGTGTGCTTTCCCTTTGCAGATACCATCATCATTATATGTTTTGCTACTGTGCAGTGACATTTTCTAAGAGTACTCTGGGCTGCTGTCAAGGACATGTATGGTGTGAAGTCGAGTTAAATAGCCATCAGCAACACTTTTGTGTTACTGCACATTGAGCAATGTTTGGATTACTTACCAGTAATCTTCAGCACTCCTAGTCCTACTCTTGCTTGTCTGAGTTTATACCCGTGGGCTAGGACCATTTTTCAGAAGGTGTCCTGTCAGAAGGCAGAGCGTTTATTTAGAGTAAGTACTGTGAGGAGGGATAGGGATGTGGAGGTAATAATGTTTAAGACGCGGCTCAATGGCTGTTGATCCAGATTCTCTTTCCGTGCAGTGTTTGGGAAAGGTCTGGGGACAGAGTCTCTCTAGCTTCCATTAATTTGTATTCGTCTTCAGTTCTATAACCTGTGACCCTATTGATCTATCCATATAGGCCACATGTGCACGTGCATGGTCACAGGCAGCCTGAAGCTGAAGAATAAGGGAACGCTACTGAAAAACGAATATTGTTCGCTATGATTTGTTAGATGAAACACTTCACTTACAAAGTTCACAAGTTGATATGTGACGCATTAACTCATCGCTTACATTTTGGTTTTTAACAACGCAAGAAGATTATGCCTGCCACAAACACTTCTTTTATTCACAGATGTGGTCGTCAAACAAACTGATATATTATGCATTGCTAAATATTCTCTGTGAAATTTCTAATGACTTCTAATAAAAAAATAAAAGAAAACTTTCATTTTCATTCATGGCACTTTCTAATTAACCATTTGGCACAGCAGCACATATATATATATATATATATATATATATATATATATATATATATATATATATATATATATATATTATATTGTTTTTTTTGATGCAAAGTTAACACATGTTGACTTGAAAAGTCTTCAAGGGGGGCATATGCTCGCGAAAGTAGATTTGGGCCTCTTTTTTCAATGTCAAGTGATGTGTGTTCTGTGACTGAGAAGCATATGTATTTTCTTGCAATGCGACATAGGAAACATGAGCGGGAGAGCTCATTTCTTTGCCAATCAGTTGTTGTAGCAAAGCAGTCATGTACTGACATTTCCGCTTGAGTAATCCATCTAATATATTTTGAGAAAGCACACTGAAGCCTCGATTAAACACTGTAAAACACGTGACTGCAGGCAGATTGCAACAGAGTGGGCAGTGCTAAACTTGCTGGGGTATCTTTTTAACCCTTTAACTGCTGGGCTATTATGCATTTCTATGCAAATAGGACAAACATACTTTGCGATGGCTATGCTCCCAAAACCAGTAAATGTTGGTTGAAGAACCTTGAGGTGTAATACTGCACATGCCAGTGCGGTTCGATTAGAAGAACGAGGTGGTGGGTAATAGAAAAGAGGTTGGACGGTGGGAGTTGGGGATGGAGGAGTGGAGCAGCCGCAGTAAATTGGTAGGTGCAGAAAGGACCCTTTGTTGGGCGTTAGTGTAAAAATAAAGACATTGATAATGTATTTAAAAAAACATGAAGATTGAGCGGCACAGAAGAGAAGGAGAAAAGGTCCGCCATATTCATCTATAAAATACTAACCGAAAGGTATTCGTGTAGGCATGCTCATGCTGTAAACTAAATCTAATAGAACATCTGATGGAATTCAGCATGTTGCAAACAATGTTTGCTTTGGCAATTTCTTAGTAAATACACGTTGGCAGTTTTCGTCGAAGTTTTCATTTCTTTACCTTTCATTCCTTCAAGATTTCGGATTCTATAGAAATGGATTCTGGAAAATGGCAGCAGGAGAAGAGGGGTGGGGTGGTGTAAGACTACTCTGCCATCGTAGGGGAGAGCCTTACTTCAGTGACCTCGCCTATAGGTAACTAAGAGGAGCTGCGAAGTGCTGGTGGCACGAGTGTAGGAATGGTTTTCAATCGGGAGTGAGCCTTTTCCAATCTGTTATCTAGGAAGCTGGGGTTGGGGTGGTGTCTGGTTGCAGCCACCATTTTGTGTACAATCAGATAAGAAATGTGAGATGATAAGGCATACAAACGGAATGGCAGCCCGACACCACGCACGTGTAGGCGTCCTCTATCGCATCCCTGGAGGGCATAAACCAGCACAGCGAGAAGCACAGAGGAGATGACATGGCCGCCACGCCACGAACATGACTAGGAAGTGGTACCTGTTAGGGAGAAGTCTCAGAAATGTGCTAATTCCCTCTACCTTAGAGACCCCCATCAACTTTGCTGGATTTGGAGGACTTTATTTTTTTAACCTGCAGAGTGTGAGACCCTTTTTCCCACTCGCTCATGGATTCAAATGTGATTTTTGAACTCTGTGTTTCTTGTGGTTGTGGAGTCTGACAAACTCCATAGGCAACATCTTTTATATTGTGTCACACAGCACCTTCAGTGCAGTGGCACAGGGAAGTCTTTCAGATTTCCCCGAGGTGTAAATACCTTCTCTGGGATAAACTAGTGTTTCCCAGAGGAGTAAAGTGAAATTGACTTTAATTACATGTGTAACTTTCTAGACCCAGCACACACTATCTTACAATAGGGTGCTGGAGGGGTTACTTAGTATCTCCTTTGTCTAGCTTCTCATGTAACATTTTTATGTTACCCTTTCCTCACTGAATAGCTGGTGGCAGTGGTTTACTTTTAACTTCCGTGGTGTGCATTTACCGCGGGCTGTGTTCGCAGTTACAGTAAAGCACCCAAGGGTGCCATTTTTGTCAAGATGGCCCGGTCTTCTTTTTCACCATTTCTTTGTGGAAAGGTCCTTCTTGAAATGTACTCTTTGACCAGGTTTGGTTCCTTTGTTCGCTTTGCCATTGGCGGGATTCACGAGTGAAGCCCGCCTCTGGCTCCAGGGTGTCTACTGGGGGCAGGAAGTGAGGGATGTGCCAAAACTCCATGTGCTTAGTCACCTATGAGACACAAATGCACTCTGTGATGATTGGCCGGCTGACTGTCCAGCAAGGACAGCCATCCTGCTGGGTGACTGACAGCTAGGCTGGAATAAATGGGAGAGAACTGAATAAAAGGCGAGGCAGAGTCGACCACTGAACGAAGGAACCGAAGAAGAACTTGAAGAGGACGCCTGCTGCAACTCCTAGACCATTGGTTTGCCTAGTGAAGCCCTGCTGCTGTGCTAAAACTCCAAATTCTTATCAACAGAGAAGCTCCTTCAAGGATGACTTTTCCCTTTGAGTTGGTGGGACCAAAGAACTCCAAAGTAAGCCACCTGGACATTCCCTCGGAGCTGGTTGCATTTCCACAGAGTTGTTGCTGGATACCAAAATTCCAGGGAGAGGAACACCAGATTGTATGCGTTGTTTTTAAGTTGGCCAAGAGCTCTAAGAAGATCCTCCGGACTCCCAGGAGGCAGGACTGACCGAGCCTGAGCCCCCCTTAATGGAGTGCGGAACCCCAGAAGCAAGGAAAGTCCATCTCGACAGCCAGAAACCATCGTGTTTCTATTTGTGTTAGTCGCGAGGAGCTGAAACAATGAAGTGCCACTTGTTTGAAGATTTCCGCTTGCAAGCAGTGACTGTCCCATTGCAGTGCAGGATTCCCCAGAAGTCCTCCCTCTTGTCCCCACAACTGAGTCCCAGGAACAGTAGATCTGCAGAGCTGCACAGGAACAGGAGCCATCTACTGCACTTTTTCTTCAATCCAAAGGTACTGTAAAGTCTGAGAGAACTTACCTCTTATTGTAGAGTTGCTTGCATCTTCTACTACTCACAAGCCTAAACAGCTTGTGGCCCCACATTGATTGTTCTTTTCTTCAAAAACTTCTAAAACATTGTGCAAAGACTTTTCTTACTTACCTACCAGAAGTGCTTCAGCTCGTATAAGACGTTTGACCATTGACTTTGGCTTAACCTGTTATACTGAATGACTCTGCTTAGGGGCTCCAAAAGTATTTGCCTGCTTAAGAATATTTATGGTCTCTTGTTTGTTCTAATAACCTTTTCCTTTAACAAAGTACTAAGAGTATTCTAAATGCAACAGTAAGATATTAATGTTCCCAGCACCCTAGTTATTGAAGTCACCTGAGGGTGTAGGTTGTGACTCTGGGCCATCCCAAAAGGGTCTTTACTGATTTAGAAACTAAGAGTGTGTAGTTGTGGATTGTATTTGTCTGTTGCTTTTATATTGCTCTCTTCTGAAGAAGACGTATTATAACTGACAGATAAATACATTTATAATTATTTATTCAAGAAACCTTGTGTGTAAGTGTTTATTTGAATACTTGTCACTGTGAATCTCTGTGTAACTCTCCTACAGCTCACATTGACCCCTCATGAGATAAGCCTGGCTGCTCAACACGCTACCAACCTGTGTAGTACCGACTTATACCAAAGGTTGGGTTCCTATTGCCAGGAGGTCAGGGTTGTAGTAGTGCACCCAAAGGGTTCTGCATACAATCTTGCCTAACAGTACCTGATCAGCACGCCACGGGGGTGTGCGCTCCGGTCGAACGAGGCATTCCATGAATGACAGCCACGAAGCATCCTGCGGACTGCAGTGCACTTATGCCCAGCAGCACACCACTCAGCCTCAGAAGTGGCAGCGGAGGCACGCTGGACTGAAAGGAGACAATGGCACAAGTGGGGGCTTACACGGCACTTGGGGGGATGCTGCCCGAGATCCCCAATTGAGCCCGCTGGGCCAGGTTTCCCCCTCTCATCGAAGCAGAAGTAGCACGGGAAGCGCAGGGCCTCCACACCTGGAAGCGTCCGTGGAGGCTTCCTTGGCAAATTAAATCATCTGCCCCGGCATCTGTAGCCCTCCTCCACGGCCCAGTGTCCTGGACCAATGGGATGAAGCGGGGCTGAGCAGCAGGGAGCATGCTAGTGGGGGCGGCCCAATCACCTGGGGCCACTAATCCTACCTGGGGGCCCCATTGACCAAAGCAACTGCACGGCTCCAAAGGCAATAAAAGATCCGGGTTATTAACCTTGAAAAAGTCTGGTGCACTAACATATTAGCCTCTGTGGCACCCTTTGGAAGCAAGTAACACATGCAATCTGCCCGTCCCCAATAAAGGGAACGGAAAGCTGGAAAAGGTAACAGGGTTGGAGCATCCCTCTTCTGAACCTATACCCAGCTTAACCACGCCGAGGAAGCCACCAAGACGGGCTATGGTTGCCCGCAGTCAAACAAGTAAACCCAACTGAAGAACACAGAAGGTAACAAGAGAACAGGGTTGGGGAATGAAGAGCATTCTTCAGGGATCAGGGAGCAGCACAATACCCACTCTCACCATCACAGGGCTATCACCACACCCCCATCTGGAAGTTGCACACCCCAGGAAAGAGGACAAAGGAGGCAGAATTGGCCCGGACCGCTAAGGCGGATAAGCACAGCGTAGCTCCCATGCTAAAAGGAATCTGCAAGATAATCCCAACCAAGAGTAGCAACAAAGCACCGACCCAAAGCTCTGTACTGATACGATCTGCTGGAGAACTCCTCATACACCTTACTGACGAGGTGCAGTAGCTAATCAGAGGAACCAGCTTGCGGGACCCGGGGGTGGGAAAAATGGCAGAAAGTGCTAAAACAGCAAAGCAAATGAACATTTCCACCTTCCTGATAACTCCCAACACAGAAAAAGCAAAAAGGGTGAAAAAGCGTACGCAATGATCCAAAAAAGTGACCTAGAATCCAATGTCTCACCACCCATGCAAGCAGTAACAAAGGCTGACCTTCAAGACCTATTAACAGCTTTGACCAAAGAATGCCAGAATGGCACAGAGGAAGTTATGAAAGAGGTCACAGCCCTGGACAAGCGCATAGTTGAAAAGGAAAGCAGAACCGCAGAGATGGAAACCACACTATGCGAACACTCCAACAAAATCAGAGAATGGACAGACAAAATCTTGGTGCTGGAAGTGAGATGTGAATCCCTAGAACTCAAGCAGGAAGACTCAGAGAATTGCTCCCGTCGCAACAACATCCGCCTGTGAGGCATTCCAATCTCAATCACGGATGCAGAACTGGGTGACTTCACGCGGGACCTGTTCCATTGTATCCTAACTCTACCCGACATCGCCCCGTCCCACTCAAACTCGACAGCGTTCACAGAACCAGGCCAAGAAAAGGGATCTCCATGCCTCCGGATGTACTGGCGAGAGTACACTTCTACAGGCTCAAGGAGGAACAAGAAGTGAGGTCATCCACACGTGTCCAATTCAGGGATGCATCTAAAAACACTAACGGAATGGCTGCGGGAGAAGAAATTGCTGTTGGGACTTAACTCACCAGGGGAAAAAAAATTGGTAGAGCGCAGACTAGCGCAGCTCTCCACGGACATATTCTGCCTGCAGGAAACTCACCTCCTGGAGCCGGACGAGAAGCAGGTCCGCTTCCACTGCTACTCGGGGTGTTACTTTGCCAAAGCAGGCAATAAAAAGAGAGGCGTAACTATTCTATTTAGCAGGGAGTTTCTCCTTACATGGGTATCGATAAAACGAGATCCAAGGGGGAGATACATAATGGTAAAGGGACTTGTGATGGAGCAACCACTAACTGTGGCTTCCAAATACTGCCCGATACCTGCACAAGACCATTTCCTCCGCAAGGTTCTCCCAATTATAAGTGCATTTGCAGAAAGCCACCTCATGATAGGAGGCAACTTCAACCTAGTCCCAGACCCACATAACGATAAAACGCTGCCCCCTACTAGGAGGACTTTCTCGGGCACTAGGAATGGCTGAATTCATGAGGGAAACAGGAGTGGTAGATATTTGGAGGCTTGCTAATGAAGGTGTACGGGACTACACATTCTACTCACATGTTCACAAGGGACACTCTAGAATTGACCTGATCCTGATGTCCAGCATGCTCTTCCACTGTTTAGGAGAGATTCAAATCCATCCTAGAGAATTGTCAGATCAAGCCCCAGTAGTAGCCAATGTAAGAGTGCATGGCCTACCAGACATACCCCAAAGGCACTGGAAGGCGCAAGATTCTGTGCTACAAGACATAGCAATCAGAACTGAAGTATCGGAAGCACTCACCTGTTACTTTAGGGAAAACACTGCAATGGTGTGCTCTGATGCAACAATTTGGAACGCAATGAAGCCAGTGATACGAAGAGTGCTAATTAACTGTGCAGTGGCACACAAAAAGAAGGTGGCAAGTACAACAAGCCAGATTAGAGGAGAGGGTAGCAGAGAGGTGTAATAGCCTTCAAAAAATGCCAATCTGTTAAAACAGAGATAAAGCAAGATCCACTCTGGAAATGAACTCAGTCGATCAGTTGGCACGTACACTAACGTACAACAAGCAAAGCAAATCGATTACTAGTGTGCAAATTACAAAACACTACACACCCGAAATAACATCCAGAAACTCAAGGGTCCAGAGCGGCGGATCTGGCATAAGGAAAGAGACAAGGTGGAGGTAATGACAAAGCACCACCGTGAAATCATGCCAGGAGCCCCAACAGAGAAATTGGCACAAACCCACTACCTGAGAACCATCCAGAAAAGGGATATCCGACTCCAATTAGACTCCCTTGAGCTCCCAAATTACAATAGAGGAGATAATGGAAGCTATTCCGAGCAAGAGGAACGCAGCCCCCGGGAACCGACGGTCTCACGGCTCGGTTCTGTTATGTTATGTTATGTTATTTTGCATTTATATAGCGCCTTATATACCATTGGTATGGTCTGAAGGCGCTGGTAGGTTGAACGCCCTTGGGAACCGAAGTTCATATCAGTAGAGAGAGTAGAGAGAGTCAAAAGGTGCGTGTGAGCACCGGGTATGTGTAAAGCTCGTGCGGTATCAGTGTAATAGCTGCTTTCTAGCGATAGGTGTGGTGGTTGAGAGGTCAGGAGTATGTGTTCGTTCTGGCAGGATTTATCCAGATCGGATATGGCTGCGTTAGGCCTGAGGAGAACGCCTCGCTGGGGGGTGTGTAACAAGCAGTGATTATTTAGAATGATGTGGAGTGAGCGGCGAATGTTGATATGAGAACAGTTATACCGAATGGTGTCATAGTATCTCTGTGTTCTAGTTGAGTGGTGATGTAAGGAGAGAGTAAGCGTGTTGGTGAGATATGATGGGTTACATGCCCTTTCAGAGACTTCTAATTCACGGAGAGGCTATTGGGCACATTTCTAAATTCAACTTTTTACAGAGAGGCTATTGGGCACACTTCTAAATTCAACTTTTCACAGAGAGGCTATTGGGCGCACTTCTAAATTCAACTTTTCACAGAGAAGCTATTGGGTACACTTCTAAATGCAACTTTCTAAATGTACTTCTAAATTCAAGTTTCATAGAGAGGCTATTGGGCACATTTCTAAATTCAACTTTCACAGAGAGGCTATTGGGCACATTTCTAAATTCAACTTTTCACAGAGAGGCCATTGGGTACACTTCTAAATGCAACTTTCTAAATGTACTTCTAAATTCAACTTTTCACAGAGAGGCTGTTGAGCACACTTCTAAAAGTAACTTTTCACAGAGAGGCTATTGGGTACACTTCTGAATTCAACTTTCTAAATGTACTTCTAAATTCAGCTTTTCACAGAGAGGCTATTGGGCACACTTCTAAATTCAACTTTTCACAGAGAAGCTATTGGCTACACTTCTAAATGCAACTTTCTAAATGCACTTCTAAATTCTACTTTTCACAGAGAGGCTATTGGGCACACTTCTAAATTCTACTTTTCACAGAGAGGCTTTTGGGCACACTTCTAAATTCAACTTTTCACAGAGAGGCTATATTCTAAATTCAACTTTTCACAGAGAGGCTATTGGGCACACTTCTAAACTCAACTTTTCACAGAGAGGCTATTGGGTACACTTCTGAATTCAACTTTTCACAGAGAGGCTATTGGGCACACTTCTAAATTCAACCTTTCACAGAGAGGCTATTGGGCACACTTCTAAATGCAACTTTTCACAGAGAGGCTATTGGGTACACTTCTAAATGCAACTTTCTAAATGTACTTCTAAATTCTACTTTTCACAGAGAGGCTATTGGGCACACTTCTAAATTCAACTTCTAAATGCACTTCTAAATTCAACTTTCCACAGAGAGGCTATTAGAGATTCCATCTAAGTGTGGCATATGCTAACAATCACATTTCTGCCTAGATGTGGCGCAGGCTAATCTGTGTGGTTCTCTCGGGCTATGGTGCTGCTTAACATTAGACTGCAGGCCATTGAAAGGTAAGTGAGAGTGGCAGGAGCTTTCTGGAGTAGAATAATTGCTCTACCCCCCACCCAAGCCAGCACTTACAGTTTTGTCGGTGTCTGGTGGCTTCCTTGGCTTCCCCTGCGGACACCTGCTGACACTTCCTGGAGCCGCCCTAGGCCTTGGGGCCCTTAGCCGCTGGGGCTGCCGGGCAGAGGGATGCCCTGGGAGGACCAGTGATGAAGGGCTCACGGCCCAATCAGAGCGGGGATGGGCGGGTTGGGAGGCGGGAAGGGAGCGGGAATCAGGAAGAGGGTGCGGGGTGGGAGAGGGACGCTCGGAGGGCCTGGGGGCCTAGTTGGCTCCCAAAAAAATATGCGGCGTGCCCGGATGGGCTTCCTCACTTTGCGTCGGCTGCCTGCAGTGAATGCAGGGGCCGGTGCAAGGAGGGTCGCTAGACCCTTTCAACCTGGGCTCACGGCCCAATCAGAGCGGGGATGGGCGGGTTGGGAGGCGGGAGGGGAGTGGGAATCAGGAAGAGGGTGCGGGGTGGGAGAGGGACGCTTGGAGGGCCTGGGGGCCTAGTTGGCTCCCAAAAAAATATGCGGCGTGCCCGGATGGGCTTCCTCACCTCGCGTCGGCTGCCTGCAGTGAATGCAGGGGCCGGTGCGAGGAGGGTCGCTAGACCCTTTCAACCTGGGCTCACGGCCCAATCAGAGTGGGGATGAGCGGGTTGTTAGACGGGAGGGGAGCGGGAATCAGGAAAAGGGTGCAGGGTGGGAGAGGGATGCTCGGAGGGCCTGGGAGCCTAGTTGGCTCCCAAAAAAAAAAAAAAAAAAAAGAAAAAATATGCCGCGTGCCCGGATGGGCTTCCTAACCTTGCGTCGGCTGCCTGCAGTGAATGCAGGGGCCGGTGCGAGGAGGGTCGCTAGACCCTTTCAACCTGGGCTCACGGCCCAATCAGAGCGGGATTGGCGGGTTGGGAGGCGGGAGGGGAGCGGGAATCAGGAAGAGGGTGCGGGGTGGGAGAGGGACGCTCGGAGGGCCTGGGGGCCTAGTTGGCTCCCAAAAAAATAAGCAGCGTGTCCGGATGGGCTTCCTCACCTCGGCTGCCTGCAGTGAATGCAGGGGCCGGTGCGAGGAGGGTCGCTGACCCTTTCAACCTGGGCTCACGGCCCAATCAGAGCAGGGATGGGCGGGTTGGGAGGCGGGAGGGGAGCGGGAATCAGGAAGAGGGTGCGGGGTGGGAGAGGGACGCTCGGAGGGCCTGGGGGCCTAGTTGGCTCCCAAAAAAATATGCGGCGTGCCCGGATGGGCTTCCTCACTTTGCGCCGGCTGCCTGCAGTGAATGCAGGGGCCGGTGCAAGGAGGGTCGCTAGACCCTTTCAACCTGTGCTCACGGCCTAATCAGAGCGGGCATGGGCGGATTGGGAGGCGGGAGGGGAGCGGGAATCAGGAAGAGGGTGCGGGGTGGGAGAGGGACGCTCGGAGTGCCTGGGGGCCTAGTTGGCTCCCAAAAAAATATGCGGCGTGCCCGGATGGGCTTCCTAACCTCGCGTCGGCTGCCTGCAGTGAATGCAGGGGCCGGTGCGAGGAGGGTCTCTAGACCCTTTCAACCTGGGCTCACGGCCCAATCAGAGTGGGGATGGGCAGGTTGGGAGGCGGGAGGGGAGCGGG
The DNA here is from genome assembly GCF_040938575.1 of Ambystoma mexicanum. Classification (NCBI taxonomy): domain Eukaryota; kingdom Metazoa; phylum Chordata; class Amphibia; order Caudata; family Ambystomatidae; genus Ambystoma; species Ambystoma mexicanum. The sequence goes on from NC_090941.1 coordinate 924,245,842, forward strand.
AATCAGGAAGAGAGTGCGGGGTGGGAGAGGGACGCTCGGAGGGCCTGGGGGCCTAGTTGGGACGCTTGGAGGGCCTGAGGGCCTAGTTGGCTCCCAAAAAAAAAAACGGCGCGCCCGGATGGGCTTCCTCACCTCGCGTCGGCTGCCTGCAGTGAATGCAGGGGCCGGTGCGAGGAGGGTCGCTAGACCCTTTCAACCTGGGCTCACGGCCCAATCAGAGCCGGATGGGCGGGTTGGGAGGCGGGAGGGGAGCGGGAATCAGGAAGAGGGTGCGGGGTGGGAGAGGGACGCTCGGAGGGCCTGGGGGCCTAGTTGGCTCCCAAAAAAATATGCAGCGTGCCCGGATGGGCTTCCTCACCTCGCGTCGGCTGCCTGCAGTGAATGCAGGGGCCGGTGCGAGGAGGGTCACTGACCCTTTCAACCTGGGCTCACGGCCCAATCAGCGCGGGGATAGGCGGGTTGGGAGGCGGGAGGGGAGCAGGAATCAGGAAGAGGGTGTGGGGTGGGAGAGGGACGCTCGGAGGGCCTGGGGGCCTAGTTGGCTCCCAAAAAAATATGCGGCGTGCCCGGATGGGCTTCCTCACCTCGCGTCGGCTGCCTGCAGTGAATGCAGGGGCCGGTGCGAGGAGGGTCACTAGACCCTTTCAACCTGGGCTCACAGCCCAATCAGAGCGGGGATGGGCGGGTTGGGAGGCGGGAGGGGAGCAGGACTCAGGAAGAGGGTGCGGGGTGGGAGAGGGACGCTCGGAGGGCCTGCGGGCCTAGTTGGGACGCTCGGAGGGCATGGGGGCCTAGTTGGCTCCCAAACAAAATATGCGGCGTGCACAACATTTGTCCACATCCTAGCCCCCCAACTTGCGACAATATTTAACTCTTTACTAATAACAGGTAGCATTACTCCCTCTATTGAAGATTCTCTAACAGTGCTCATCATAAAGCTGGATAAGGACCCAGAGCAATGTGCCTCATACCGGCGGCCTATGACATTAATGAACAATGGCGCCAAGATCTTCTCTAAGATCCTAACAATTAGAAGGGCAAGATTTCTCCCCGAGTGAATCCACCCAGACCAATCAGGTTTCATCCCGGGGTGCAATACACAGGACATCAGACACACTTTAAACCTAATAAAAAGCCCAAACAGAACAGGCACAGAACTAGCAGTCATCTCACTCAACGCACACAAGGCGTTTGACGTACTAGACTGGGGATACAAAAGCGAAACACTAATCCATTTTGGGTTTGGCCCAAGATTTAGGAAATGGACCCTACTCAACTATCGGAACCCCACCAAATCTCTGAAAAAAAACGGCATCACATTGTTAGGGAGAATTCTCCAAATTTGCTAATTTCCCTTACCTTTTGAGACCCCCAGCAACTTTGCTGGATTTCTAAGATTTGATTTTTTACCTGGAAAGAGTGTAAGCCTTTTTTTCCCACTCTTTCATGTATTTTGATGTGTGTTTTACTTTTGTTTTCTTTGGTTATGGAGTTTTAAAACAACTCCAGTGGCATCATCTTTTTCTGTGTGTCACACAGCACCTTCAGTGCAGTGACACAGGGGTGTCTTTCAGACTCCCGCATTAAATACCTTCTCTGAGACTATCATCTCCCAGAGCCTGTAAAGTTAAATTGATTTTACTAGTCTCTTTAAATGTACTGACTCAGCACACCCTATCTTACTATAGAGTGGTGGAGGGGTTGCCTAGCTTCCCCTGAGTCAAAACACTCATGTAACAATAAAATGTTACCTTTTCCTTCTTTAAATGGCTGGTGGCAGTGGTTTAGATCAAACTACCATTATTTTTCCCAACGGCTAACAACTGTAGCTAAAAATCGGGTCCGCCATGTTTTTCAATTTGGCGCCCAAGACCTATCTGTAAAAACAGACTCCGGTCATCTTTTTTCGCCATTTCTTTTAGGAGAGGTCCTTCTTATGTTTGTCTCTGCATGCCAAACCAGGTTGGTCCTTTGTTCGTTGGCCTTTGGCGGGCTTCAGTGCTGAAGCCCTCCTCTGGCACCAGGGTGTTGTGGGTGGACAAGATATGAGGAAGGTGCCCGAATCTCCCTGTGCTTAGTCTCCTAGGAGACTTGAATGCACTCTGGTGTGATTGGCCGGCTGGCTGTCCACCAAGGACAGCCATCCTGCTGTGTGAGTGACAGCCAGGCATGAATGAATGGGGGAAAACTGTTTAAAAGCAGGTCTCTGGGACTTGGAAATCAGAGTCGACCACTGGAACGAAAGAACCGAAGAGGAGAGGAAGGAAGAGGGCTGCCTCAACTCCTGGACGACTGGTGAAGCCCTGCTGCAGGTCCGAATTGCCTGAAACTCCAATGACAGAGAAGCCCTTCAAGGTTAACTTCTTCCCTTGAATTTGGTGGGAACAACCAACTCGCAAGCCACCTGGACACCGTCCCTATCTGACCGAATTTTCATCAGAGTGCTGTTGAAAACCGGATAGCCAGAGGGAAGGAAACCAGCTTGTGGACTTTAAGGCACTCACACCTTAAACCGACATCTTGCTACAGCTTTTAGCCTCTTCCATGGGCAGTGCAGGAACCCCCCAATGTCATTCTTCTTGTCCCCACGACTGAAATTCAGGAACAGCGAGATCTGCGCAAACTGCCAGGAACAACTTCCTCAGCTACAGCTTTCTTCATTGACAACGTACTGTGCAAATGCGTACGGAAATCTTTTTGGCCATCGAGAAAGTGCGCGAAACTTTCCTCAACTACAAAGGCTTGACCTTCCCTAAACATTTGTCAAACATTTCGCCTAGCCAAATCATTTAACAATCTGTGGCAAAGACTTAACCGTTATATACCAGAACTGTGCTATCCTATACAAAAGACTCTGAACCATTGACATTGACCCAGGCCTATTGAGAAGAATTGATGGTTGTATTTAACTGAAACCCTTTGCCCTGTCTATGAATGTATTTGGGCTGTCTATTCTCATAACCTTGTCTTTTCCCTCCTTTATTAAGTATCTGAAGTGCCATTTTGCTCCCACTTCATTTTGGAGCTAAACTTGTTCATTTACTTACTGGTTGGACTTTTGTGGTGTATTAGTGTGTGATATTGAACTGCTTATGCTAGAGTAATGTTTTCTAAATGACTGAGTAAATAAATGTATATTATTTTACCAAGAAACCTTGAGTAAATGTTTACTTGAATCACTGTATTAGTTGGTCCTTTGTGTACCTTGTTCTACTGCTCACTTAAACTCTTGAGATTAGTCTGGCTGCTCAGCCATCGCTACCACTTTACTGTGTAGTACAGGCTTGTACCAAAGGTAAATTGTGCTTACACTTGTAGTCCTAATTGCCTGTAGTGTTCCACAAGGGTACTGCAGGTGACTCTGCCTAACACACATCACCCAAAATTAATATCTCCATAGGTGCGCACCAGGGATGCCCCCTATCACCATTGGTATTCACACTTTTATGGAGCCGCTTACATCTACAATATGAGAAAAATCACACATACACGGTCTGAAAGTGGGCGATAGCCACTACAAAACCACCATCTATGCAGATGATGTCCTGCGCACCTTAACTCAGGTAGACAAATCCATGGAGGCCCTGTGGCAAGAGATAGAGGCATTTGGTAAAGCATGAGGGTTTATGGTTTATTACACTAAATCTAATGTTTTAGGTGTTAATATACCACAGAAATACAGAGAAACACTAGCAGGTAGGCATCCCATCCCCCGGGCCAAATCCACATTAGCTACCTGGGGGTTCAGCTTCCAAATAAAATAGAGGGAGTATACCGGGCCAACTTTCCACAATTATTCAGGGAGATAAACAAAGACTTAGAGCGCTGGCACAATCAAGAGGTATCTTGGCTATGGAGAATTACAGCCCTGAAAATTAACTTGGTCCTAAGATTAATCTACCACAGTCTGGCCCTGGCAATCTCGATCCCCGAGAGAGAACTCCAACACTTACAAAAAAACGGCTACTGAAATATGTGTGGGGCAAGAAAAAAACACAAGTAGCTAGACGAGTCCTGCTCCGAGGCACAGGCTGGGGAGGACTGTGAGTGCTGGATGTCTCCAGATACTGCCTTGCAGCATAGCTATCACAAGCTTTTGCTTGGCAATTGATTACCAACCAACCTTGCTGGAAAAAAACAGAGGAAGTCTGGAGACTAGTACTTTTCTCAGCCCTCCTGCACATAAACAAACCCAGGGATTCTCCGAACGCTGGCCCACTAACAGCCACCAAAAACACTGTGGAAGTCTGGAGAAGGGCAGCCCGCAAATGGGGATGCAAGGGCACCCTGGGACCTCTCTCCCGAATTCGGAACAACCCAGAGAATTCACTCCCGGGACACCCCCGGGAAGCTTTGACAATTGGGGGAAGGGGGACTAAGCTCACTGGTGGTATCCCTTTAAAAGTTGAAAAGTGCAAAACAAAATTTAAGGTCACAGAGGGCGAAAGATTCCTGTATGCTGGGTGTCAAAGAGCAACACTAAATCACAGGGAAGCAGGGAACTAAGCACGTTAGAGCGCACCCATAACATGAGCAGCCACCAAAGGGAAAATCTCTGCCCTCTACAAACTACTCGACAAATACGACCCCGGCAAAAAAGAAAATGATATGCTCAAATGGGAGAAGGACCTGGGCCGAGAGCTAGAGCTGGAAGCTTGGGGACGGATCTGGTCCTGAATGCATAAGAACTCGAAGTGTATTACGAACAAGGAGGGGGCGGTAAAGGTATGTTACCGGTGGTACTTAACCCCAGAAATTCTCAACAAATGCAATCCAGCAATCTCACCACAATGCTGGAGGGGTAGCACGGCCACGGGTTCACTACTGCACTTATTATGGTCATATATGAAATCTACCCGTTTCTGGCGGGAGGTGCTGGAACAGATTCGACTTATTACAGGTCTTTCAATCCCATGGGACCCGGGGATAGTCCTGCTGGGGGACGCAGGCGAAGGGGCATTCCCACTAACTGGACTCCTTGTGGACCTATTTACACATCTGCTCACAGCAGCCAAGATAACCATAGCACAGTTATGGAAGCACCCCGAAGGCCCAGCACTCACCATGTGGTGGGTGAAATGTTGGGATACAGTAGTTGTGGAACGAATAACTGCAGCTTGAGGGACAATTGTGAGCCGATTCAACAGCATTTGGGCCCCCTTTCTGTACCACGTGGGGAAATTCCCGGGGGTAGTGCACCAACCCCGGACTCTCTGGTGGCTCATGAAACATAACCAGGCGGGTAACCCTAGAGCCACAACTACTACAGGACTCTGGCTACCGCATTAAGCTTGATGTTGACCAGAGACTGGCCCCACTGCAACCTGCTGATGTCCCCTCATATTAGAGCACATACTGCTGACCTTGCACATAACTCTTCCTCTATGTGGACTAACTGTGAATATGGCTCTTGTTGATTTTCATGCAATCCCCTCTACTTTGGTTTGATTTGGTTTATATTGTTTGTTTTGACAATTTATGTTGAACTAAACTTGTTGGAAATCTCAATAAAAGTATTACTTTAATAAAAAGGAATGGTGAGAGGAAAGTGGAGTATGTACACGAAGAGGTATAGGAGCTATAATAACAGGAGTATTAATGGTAAATTATCTCTGACCGATAAATGATTCCATGTCACAGACTGCATTTGAAGTGTGGGTCTAGCAGGTTATTTAAGCCATGACTCAAATGAACCCAGGGGTCCTTAATCAGTGACATGCCATGCTCAGGATGGGATGCAGATTAACTCTTACACCAAATAATCAGACTGACTCAAGAAGTTGGTAAAGTCTCATCCAACTGTTTTATTATCAATTGTCTAAAACAGGGAGTTACAACAGACATCAACGGACGTCGCACAAGCTTGCTCATACATTCCTAAAGAAATCTAATTTATATACTAAAAGTTCATCATACGTGATGTCATACTACGTGGCAAACAAAAAAAACCTATGAGGGGTTGTAATAGGATCAAGGGGAACATTTAAGTATACTTTCTATAAGGAATCGGGTTGCGATTGGGTCTCTACAGTCAGGTGGACAGGCTATGCCCACCTCTAGTGGAAGTCATCTTCATAATTTATTAAGTACACAGGATATCATTGGCTATCAAACTATAGGGCTCTTTGTTATACAGCCCTATACAAATGGAATATTTGACTCACTAGCAGCATGTAAGCTAGCACCCTAAGTGCCAGTGGGTGGACTTGACCATGTTTCCACACCCAATTAGCCCATCATCCATCATCACCCATGCCTTCTGTCATGGGGATTGTCTTTGAACTTGGCCTTGCAAAGTATCCTTGCTTCTGAGAATATATGGGAGTGTGAGCATGTGCTTATCTTAAGTCTAGCGCTGCATGCCCAGTTCTATTTCCAACCATACCCCACGTGACAGTAGACCACAATTAATTAATTAATTGTATTAAATGATACAACTTGTGTTCTTTCTTCGTACCTTAACAAGGGAGAATTCAGCTTCTCACGTTCACTGTTCGTCAAAGATAGATAACCAGTTCTTGGCCACTCCTGCCTTTGACACCAGGCCAGACAGCATTGTCTGTCTTACCTCGATATTCAGCTGCTTTCTTGCTGTGACAAACAGCTTCCAATCCTTCTTTCTCCGTGGGTCTGAGCTTACTAAAATTGTGGCATTGAATGTCCAGATTCTATATAATGATGGCACTGCCTGCAGTCTATTCAATACGTATAGCCAGCCTTTACGATTACTTGGTCTACTTGTGTAGTAGCATCTTTACATTTATAAAATGGCTTGCATTTTCTGCAGTGCTTTTCAGACATGCAATATTCACTTCGTACATGAAAGTTTACTTGAGACCTTTACTTTGTCATCAGATTCTATAAGGTCTATACATTCTCTTCTTCAGCCACTCTTTTCAGTATGTCACGCTTGCTTCTTGTGATGTTACCAACGTCTCTTTCTCTCATCTTCATATTCCTTCGGGGATCTCCTCCAAGAGATTGTCATCTCTACTGGGATACATCATATAGGGTTTTCTCAATGTATACCTTTTCTCAAAGACTTTTTGTGTAATGGGCACAATCACTGGTGTTGTGCATGGCGTGACTTCTGGCTTCCAGCATATAGGAAAGATGGGGGTGGGATTTCTTGAAGAGGCATTCACCTGCTCCTCTACACTCCCCCTTCTGATCGATTCATTGACCACTCCTTCATCAGTCTCCCAATCCTGGCATCTTCTCTTGAAGAAATGCTTCTTTGGAGTCCAGATCTTTATCACTCCCTTCAGGGTTCCTGCTGATTTTACGTGTTCATCAACACTCCAGGTCGCGTAACTGCACTGTCCATTCGGATTGCAATAGATCCATTGTCCTACATATTTCTTGTGATCTCTTGGATGCAGGAATTTTGTTCCCTCACATGCTAAGATGTTGGATTCTATATATAATTCCTGATGTTTTCATCAGTCAACTCCTTGGGTCCAAACTCTGATTCGACATTGATCAAGATCTTCATTCCTACTGCTTTCTTTTCTGTCTTCTTGCACTGTATAATAATTAATCTGATCGCACAAAATCCAAACATCACCATCACTAATACTGCTCCAAGAAACTTGAAGATGTTCGCCATTCACGGTGTAATGCATGAGAAGATAGACACGAACAAACTGTCATCTCCAATGTCTTCTGTCTCATCTTCCATCTAGTCATGCAGTTTTTTCAGCAACATTATGGCCTCTGTCAAGGTCCCATTCTCGTCATCATGAGAAGGTATGAACATGCAACATGATGGCCTGAATTTGGTGCAAACCGTTCGATCCATCACTGTGATCATATCAAGGAAATATCTGTTCTGGAGGGTCGTCAGTCTTATGGCCCTCAATTCTTTTTTAATAGCATTGAGTCCCATTATGGTAGTGTTGTTTGTCTGCAGGAGCACCAAGGGTTTGATTTCCAACCACTTTGCATTCGCCATCGTCTGTATTCCAGGCATAAAGATAGCCGTGAATTTCGCTGAAGTCTGGCTGAACATCCTGTGTTCATATGGAATAGCGTCAAAGGTTTCTAACGATTTAGCTGAGAAATAATTCTCCCTCCTTGTTTGATTGAGAAATTCAAGTGATCTTCTCCTCTGCAAATGGGCATCTGCTTTTGGAAACTCTCCAATATTCAGGTCACTCTCAGGAATCACTAATGCTGGTACATGGATAAGCGCTATAGAACACATGCCTCCCCAGTCCTTGGGCAGCTTCATGTATGCTCTGGACCCACAAGCACAATAGTGGTCCATTAAGACAGACGTTCCATCCTTCATACTTGGAACATCAAAAATGCGGCCACACTGGTGATTCTTTCCGACCTTCCTCATGCCATTAATTCTGAAACACAAGACCGCACTCTTTATAGATAGTATCTGCAATGGTTCTCCGTTATCATCGACCCATGTCAACAATTTTGCAATGTTTGGCCATTGATCCTTGAATTCTTTTTCTGTGGTTAACACAACTTCTTCTCACTGTCTGGTTATCGCTGCTGCTTTGCACACAACCAATCCAATGTAGCTATGAAAAATTTGGAAGTTCCCATGGCATAAGGTATGAGAGCGCAGACATAGCAACTCTCCTTAGATGTTCTCTCTCCCACCTTGTTCGGTTGTAGGTCAAATGGTCGAATCTAAATGGTCAACAGGACAAATGGTCGACACCAAAAGGTCGACAGGTCAAATGATCAAATTTTTTTGTTTGTTTTTTTACATTATCTTTTTTTGTGGAGGCCCCCCAACCCCCTTTTTTTTGCTAAAACCCCTTTTTTCCCTAAACGAAAACCTGAAAAATATATATAACTAAAAAAAAATTCGATCATTTGTCCAGTCGACCAAATTGTGTCGACCATTTGTCTGTCGACCATTTGACTAGACACCACTTTGTTCATGTGCTGGTAACACATGTTATTACCCATGTGTGCTGTGGTATTTAGATATGTGTTTATCCCATTATTATATTCCTCTGCATTTCTCATGTGCCTTCCCAACATAATGGTTGCATCCCATGGACAGATACTCTAAAGCAGCTATACTCTGGGGAAATAACACAAGGGGCTTTGGCTCAGGGGTAATGGGGAAATCTACAAGAATTCCTGGAGTGGGGAGGTTCAAAGGGATATCTCCCTTATTTGGATCAATGAGACAAAAAAAGCAAATCAGAAGAAATAGAAGGGAACAAAGCATAATTGTGCACATGTATGTCACAAACCAACATATTAATCCCCACCACTTGTGTCATTCCTGTATTGGTTGAGCTTGCTCATTTTCCGAAAATCGTGCCAGCTTCAATATTTCTCATCTTTACTTCAAGTCTTTAAGGAAGGAAAAACACAATCAATCAGGTAATGACAAGAGATGTGGCAGTAATAATATGTGTCTACTATTGCCACAAGTAGCCTACTGATCACTGGGATAGTTTTAGGATTTTGTGCAAAAAAAGTGTGAATGTCCACATCTCTTCTGAGAAGAGCAGGATAAACTTGAAGGATAAACACAAAAACAGCAAGTTTAAGTCTATGGGCATCTCCATTTGTCAGAACCACAAATGGGAACTCTGTGAGAAACGAGCCTGGGAACTGCTCACGTTTTCAGTCATCAAATTTGAATTCTAGGTTGGGCATGTTTGCAATACGTCAACACTTTCTAAAGTCCAATTTCAAAAGATCTCTGTGACTCTCGGCATGCGTTGCATGCCTGCTATAATATCAATATGGAGTGCTCATGTCGAATCACAGTCCAAATGCAATTTTCATTTTTAATCAACTAGTAGTTTTACAGTTGGGGGTACGTGGCATCGCCGGTATATGGTTTCACGACGTTCAGGTGGATCCACACTCATCTCCCTTGGACTTTTACTGCTGGGGGAATGACATTTTTAACAGTAAAGGGACCGTCAAACCTTTGCTCGTGCCACTTCCATTAGCACAGTGTCACCAACAAATAGTCTAGGTGCTGATAATTGTTCACTTGATCCGGTTGCTGAATGGTTTTCATCTGTGTTCTGAGACCGACGCCCCTGGCGCTTGAGTTGATCTGAAATGAGAGAGATGCTAGAAGTCATGCATATCAAATAGTCACGTAACTCATTTCCTAAAGTTTTTGCTGTACTCTGGGCATCACTTCTACTCCTCGATGGAGGAGTGAAAAGTGTTCTCATTTGCCTTCCCGTCACTAATTCATGGGGTGTGAGGTAGTGGTCGGAATCAGGCTGATTCCTTAGGGAATACAAAGCTAGGGGTAAGCAATGTAGCCATCCCTTCTTCAAAGTCAGCTTGAGTTTGACAACTCTTTCCTTAAGGAGGCCATTGAGTCTCTCACATATCCTGTTCACTTGTGAGTGATAAGCTGAAGAAAACCTATGCTTAATACTCAACAATAGTCCTATCTGTTCGAAAACTTCATTGACAAAATGTGGCCCATTATCGGATATCAGTACTTCACACACACCCCATCTTGGAAAGACTTCACATAATATTCCAGGAGTGGAACACACTATCCATGTGTTAGTAAAATAATTAATCTTGTTAAGGTTTGTCATCAAAACTCTTCCCAAAATGTTAACTGGTGCCTGTCGTCAATACAACAATTGAACAGACATGTCACACTCTGTTATGGAGACTGGTAATTTGTCAGTAAAAGGAACTCGACTCATAGCTCAGAGAATCCCTGAGCATTGATGGCAATTCCCGACATTGGATATTTTCCCTCTCATATGCATGAGCGAGTAGCCCCAATGTCTACTAAAAAGCTGTCCCCCTCTTGAGAATTGGCCTTTCTGTACATACGCGTGCAATGTGCCACAAGTCCAACATAGAGGAGGAGCCTGTCTGACTAGCCCCCTTGGTTAAACCCTCTTGCACATTATGATTCTCATTTTGTGCATTCTGAAACCCACCTTGATTGTTCAGGAATCCACTGCTTCCCCTATAGGCCATGCCTCTACCTCATCGCATGAACTAATTCCCTCATTGGTCCATCAGGCACTGGGTATTCGCCTGCAAAGTACCCACTGCTTGCTGTATTCCCAACCCTTCTTTGCTTGTCAATACCACCCCTTCTATGGCATATTTTGACAATTTCTTCTGACCCAATTTGTCTTATTCAATTTCCCTCGCCTCATCTTTCTTTCTGTTTTTCTTCTGCAACCGCCAACAGTAATGCACTATTGTCTCCTGTATTTCAGCCCATAGCTTTGCTTCCATTCCCACTTGCTTTTTCATTTGCCTCTGTACTTGCTCGGGCAAACCCTGACATAAAATGTGGTAAAATAATGCCACTGTTTTTTCCCACGGCTTGTGCATTTCAAGGGTTCAGCAATCTTGAATGTCCTGAATGTAAGTAATAGGGCCCTTCTCTTTGTTTATTTTGCGTGTCATGATTGCACCTATGTCTGATGTGTCGGGATACTGCACCCTGACAGTCCTCCTAACATCTGCCCTGCAATTATTAAATGGTGCTCCATCGTGCGTTGTATTCTGTGCTGCCACACTTGAATAGCCTACTCTCCTCCGTATGTCATCAGCTCTTTCCCCAAGAATGGTTGCGAGGAGATCCTTAATGTCCGCTAATGCAAAGGTATTACCTCCTGTCCTTTTTTTCCAATTCATGAATCCATTTTCCTGTACCCAATGTCAAACTCGGGAGTTTGCATCTTAAATTATCCGTATCCATCTGTGGCCATGGAATCTACTGTGGTCTTGCTCCCCCTTATCCAATAAGGGAAACTGTGTAAACCCTAACACGCAATCAGCTCCCATCATCTGCCTATCCATGGTAGGGTCAATGGTTCCTGACCGTCTCCTCCCTGGTAACAATCTTAACCTGCTCACATATGGCAGTGATTATCCTTTACGCTATACAATTGTCCTCTAGGACATTCTGGATATGCTATGGGATCTGTCTCCGATACTTCCTACTGTGAAGTTCTCTTCCACTAGTGCTATTCTGGATGTCCTGCCGTTGCTCCCTTTAATGGAAGGACCTCTATCCCATTGTATTGCTGGACTTGGCTCCATTAGCACTTTCTGAATGAAGTTAATATCAAGCTCTCGCTGTCTTCTCTTACGTTATAATTCATCTAGTTGTCTTCGCTTTCTCGCTTCCCATCTAATTTTTTCCTCTTCCTGTCTCATCTCTTCTCTCCTTACTTCTGCTCTGCTTTCTTCCTTTTCTCTTCGTCTCTGTATCCTTTCATCCCTTAATTTCTGCGCTTCCTCCTCTTTCCTTCTTTCTCTTATGTCCCTATCTTCTATTGCACTCTGCCTGTTGTCATACTTTCTTTGCTCTTCTCCCCTTTCTTCTTTCTTTTGTTGCTCTTCCTGATACATCTGTTCTTGTTGCTGTCTGTTCTTTCTTTTGTGCTCATCTTTCTTCAACCTCTTTTCTTGTTCTCTGTCTTTTCTATCCTGTTTGTCCTTATCTTCCTTTTGCCTAACTTCCTCGATGCTTTTACCATCTAGCTTGAGTGGTATCTGTCCTTCCATCCATTCCTTCTGCACAAGCGTTACCTTGTCAGCTTTATCCTTCTCTCCTGTCCATCTCTTAATCTCTCATTCTATCTCTTTTGATACATTTGATTGTTCACTTGTATCCACTTTTTCCTGCAAGGTAGTAAAGATCTCTTCTTTTCTCTTACTCTCTTCTGGACTATTGTAAATGCTATAAGCGGGCTGCTCATATAGCGGATTACTACACTCTGTGCTGCTTTCAGTTCCTTTAACGGATACAGCCCTACTTCTTCTGCACTAGAATCTCTTACTTCGAGTGAGGTAAGGGGAGCTGAGGGCTAGACACCTTCCTCCTTGCACTGATTAAGCATCCACTCTTCGGGTGGCGGATCCTCTCTCTCTTCCTGGTACATTTTCCAAAGCTCTAGAATAGCTAACCTTTTCTCCAATTTCTTCCCTGTGTACGCAGCGTGCAAGTATGTGGTGATGTGCTGAAATACCATAAATGCATCAGAGGGGTGATATCTCCCATTGTGATGAGTCTCAATTGACGGTCAATACTTACCAGACTTTATAAAAATACCCTTACCAAAAACAACAAATATGAGCACGCTCCAACAATGGCTTCTCAAAACCTTTCCAATGACCTTTGTCAATTCCTGGATTGGTAAAAACCACTTCCCTAAATAGAAAATCTAACTTCTTGACTTTATATACATTTTTCTACAACTGTTCGTATCGCTCCTCAATACCTTAATCCAATACAAATACATAAACACCGCTATTGACAATGATCCCCCTTCTGGCCACGGCATGAACATCTTATCTGATGTACCTTTCACCCATTCTGCACTATATTCTTTGAGCTTTGGCATATGCTTTGGCAATGTCTTACATAAATGCATCAGAGGGGTGATATCTCCCATTGTGATGAGTCTCAATTGACGGTCAATACTTACCAGACTTTTTAAAAATACCCTTACCAAAAACAACAAATATGAGCACGCTCCAACAATGGCTTCTCAAAACCTTTCCAATGACCGTTGTCAATTCCTGGATTGGTAAAAACCACTTCCCTAAATAGAAAATCTAACTTCTTGACTTTATCTACATTTTTCTACAACTGTTCGTATCGCTCCTCAATACCTTAATCCAATACAAATACATAAACAAACAGAATAGTTGACTCTTCACTTTTAAACCAGTGTGATCACCCTTTTTTCCTCTCTGCCCCTAATCAAATAGTCTGATAACAAAGTTTAGCTTGTTTCCTTATATGGACCTGTCCATACGTACAGATTTTTTGTTGGGATCTGTGTTGGTACAACCTCTTCTGTTGGCGACCTTATATTTAAAAATTAAGGCTTTTCAACCGTGTCGCATCTGTGTGGCATTAGTTGGAGAACCAATCCCCTACCTCCTTGGTTTAGACAAAAATCAAAAGATGGTCTGCCACTCAAAGATTGCGCCACACATAAGTCTTTTCAACAAACACAAAAAGCCCTTTATTCCTTGTTTACACGTGTTTTGGCTGCTCAACAGCCTTTCTCAAAACAAATAGGGCATTAACAAAAGACCAATCATATTCTGTGTACAATATTGTATGAGCATATTCATATATTAAACCCCACAGAAGAACAATAAGAACAGCGGGTTAGAAATTTCGAAAATTATTTTACATAATTTGAAGAGTAAACATTAAAATCATAAGAATTTCACCCAAAAACATGTAAACAATGGCATTTGTCAATCATTGCGAACAAACATGAGACAAAACAAGAGAAAATAAAATAAAATAAAATACAAATAAAAATAATAAAAACAGACAAATAAAAAAAGAATATTTTAGCATGATTAATATTAATTTGTTCGTTTTTACAATTTTTGTTCCTAGTTCAAATAACTTCTTGTATACTTCCTCGTCCTCCTTAATCCTATTGTTATGTCTTTGTATTATATTATGTAATACATTATTAGGTGTAGGATATAAAGCATCTTCCGTTTGACACTCTCCGTTTATGCAATAATAAAAATAAATGAAAAACTCTGTCTTTTTTCTTATTAGTCCCGGGTAAATCCCTATAGTCAAGATAATGTAAAATAAATTTGCAATCCAATTGCGTATTCCTCATAGAACTATTTACACATATTTGTTTTAATATCTTTGATCATGCGCTGTTAATACACCTCTCCTTTAAACTTGTACCAGCATAACGTGAACACTATACGGTCCTGTTATGTATTTGAAGCTGCACAATTCTAAATGAGATAAGTACCGTAACTGCGCCTCACTTTATATAGTTCCTTAGTCATTGAGATACCTTTTGTGCTCCTCGTTATTAAAACTAACCATAACTGTTCCGTGCATCCCTCCCGTTAGTTTTAGGCATTCCTGTGTTATATGCTCCACATTATTTATGACTAGCAGAGATAGTCCGTGTGTCCCCTTGCGTATGCTTTGAAGCCTGAATGCGGGCATAGAAAAACGTCTCCTTTCCCCTGTCCGGAAGCACACAGAGTCTGGTTACCTCGAGTGCTTTCAGTCCAGTCTCCTTGCGTCGGCCTCGCACAGTAATGGGCCGTCGCGCGGGTCTTCCATGTAATCTATAGTGTCACCATAGTTATAGCGGCCATCCTTTCTTAGTTTCTAGTTTGGTTTTCATGACGGCCATCTTGAAATGGTTTAGAAATCAGGACCATGCATTAAAATCACATTATTATTCCCTATTCACAGCATTGTGTACACATTTGTAAACCCCATATGTATCAATAAAATGCAATTAAATGTTTTGAATACCTTCTTTCAATTTAAAAAACATTTTAAATTCTTGTGATTTAACCATTTATGCATTCTGTAAAGGTCAAATGACCCTGTGATTTTCTAATACCTCGTAAACACTCATTTTATACAATGTTACCATATTAGAAAGGTATACATTTCGAGATCACACAATACACTCACATCGGTGAATCCTAGAACAGGCATTGTCTCCCATATGTCAGAAGTATTCAGAGATCCCCTTCATGGATAATGTATAAATACGTATTGGTGCCACATCAAGTTTATACTTTAAACCAGTTCATGTGTAGGTTTCCCAAGAGCATATATATATATATATATATATATATATATATATATATATATATATATATATATATATATATATACATATATAAAAATTGCCAGTGATGTCATCTCTAACTCCCTCATGGTCAGCCGCTTCTCGAAGCAACGTGCTGGGGGTAGATCTCTCTCCGCAGCAGGGGCCTCCCTCTGGAACAGCCTGCCTGCCTCCCTGAAACTTGAGGAGAACCACCTCCGGTTCCGGAAGCACCTCAAAACCTTCCTCTTCGCTTCTGCCTTCTCTCTCCCTCTCCCCTGCTAAACCTGCTTAACTCCCCCCTGAATTCTACACTTAACCTGCATCTGGGCCACTCTCAGCGACCTCGGTCCAGGGCCCAGCCACTCTCCACTTGCACTGCCCCCCTGGCTCCCCCTGCACTGTGGGACTGTCACTGTATCCCTACAGCCCCCTACCCAGCACTTGCTCTTCACTTACCTCGCACTTGCCACCAGCTGGCCCTTTTATTTATTATTTATCATTTATTATTTTATTACGCCACTTACCTTGTACTGCACTTTTCCCCCCACCTCCTCCCCCTGCACTTTCTCCTTTTCCCCTTACCTCTGCACTTGCGCGATCTGAATGACACCTGGCCTAGTAGGATCGCTTGTCCGTCTTCCCCTTGTTTCCCCCCCTCCCTGCCTCGTCGCGCCTTGAAACACTTGTGTATAGGCGCGTTACAAATACCATATCATATCATATCATATCATATCTTTGATGTCCTGGGTGTTAGTCTTTGCAGTGCACGGTAGTGGCGCGAGTTATGGTTGCTTAGCTTACCATAACTGGCGAATTTCAAGGGTTTTTCGGTTTTACTTGGAACCATAACGTCCCTTTAACAAAGTTTTTTCACTGAATTTCATAGGTTTTTAGTAGCGCAACTTAACCATAACATCCCTTTAACAAATTTTTTTCACTGAATTTCATAGTTTTTTAGTAGAACAACTTAACAATAATGACTTTGACTTTATATACATGTCATATGGAACTGACTAGATCTCTTCTTATGAACTTGATGTCCGCAAACTTATTTAATGTTCGCGGACATGTTCGGAGAACAGTACCACTCCCTAAAAACTGTGGGGGGGGGTGGTGGGGTATGTTTGATTGTTATATCATAATATAGGAACATTTAACAAATTCAAAAAGCAGCACACAAACACATTCTATATAGTAATACATAAGAAATGTAACCCATATATGTAACACACTAACCATTCATTTAAATACTATATGTTCTGAAATGGAATATACCACAAGAAGATAAATTGGCTTCCAGCATAATTACCTCACAGACACAACAGAACTGAGAACAAGACCAGACCCACTGAATACATAGGACTTATCTTACCAGAAATAGTAAGTGTACTTCATTTTACTCATATATTTATAAACTTTCTGTATTAGATTAAAAAATATATTATCTTTTTTTTTTCTCACAGAAATGTCTAGTACTCTGGAATGGCTAGAGGACAATTTCCCACATGAAGAAATGTCACAAGATAGTGAAACTAATGATAAACACGTTATAATATAAACCATTTATTTATTATTTTTTTATATACATTTAACATATATATTATTTTTTTGTAGAGAGCATACCAAAATAGAAAAAACTTCAGAAAACCCTGTTATGGATAACAGTCTTCACAATATAGAAGAAAAAATGGATGTATTGTTGGCTAATTTTAATAATTTAAAAAACTTTTGCAGAAAATCATTTCAAACCAAAAACCTCGTACCATTGCCCCACATGTACTTGTCCCTCCTCACCATATCCCAGTCAATTATCCCCAAATCCTCTCCATAATCCAAAACGTTTTGATGAGACTTCCATCCCTTCTTCACCTAATACCAATCAAGTTGAAACCCCAAATTCTCCTGTTTTTGTTTCTGTTTCTGCCGCACATTCTCTGTCATAAATTATTAATATATGTTAAATAAAGTTTCATTTTTATATTGTATTGTGAATAGTTTCCGTTTTTTTTTTTTAAAAACAATAAAAGTGTCCGCGGACACTGCGAGTGTTCTGAAATGTTCGTACATAAACGAAAATGGAGGTGTCCTGAAGAACACCACACCTGTTCGTACTGTTCGCTAGCAAGTTGAAACTGTTCTAAGAACACACGTGGTGTCCTGAAATGTTCGTAAAGAAACAAAAATTAAAGTGTTCTAAAGAACACTATATCTGTCTGTAATGTTCGCTATCAACTTAAAACTGTCCTAAGAACAAAATTGGTGTCCTGAAATGTTCGTAAATAAACGAAAATGTTGTGTCCTGAACAACAGTACAACTGTTCGTAGTGTTCGCTAGCAACATGAAACTGTACTAAGAACACACGCGGCATCCTGAATTGTTCATAAACAAACAAAAATTAAAGTGTCCTAAAGAACACTATACCTGTCCGGTACTGTTCGCTAGCAAGTTCAAACTGTTCTAAGAACGCTATTGGTGTCCTGAAATGTTCGTACGTAAACGAAAATGGAGGTGTCCTGAAGAACACTATACCTGTTCGTAGTGTTCACTACCCAATTGAAACTGTTCTAAGAACACAATTGGTGTCCTGAAATGTTCGTACATAAACGAAATTACACGTGTCCTGAAGAACACTATATCTGTCCTTACTGTTCGCTATCAAGTTTAAACTGTTCTAAGAACACACGCGGTGTCCTGAAATGTTCGTTTCACGTGTGACGCACTTTTAATTACTTCAGAACCCGAACAGTGTCCGTAGGACATCAATGCGCATGCGCTAACCAATCTCCGTGCACTTGGTGTCCTGCGGTCAGGCGCTTCCTTCGCGGACTAGTTCGCGAACGGATCATATGACCGCGCCCACGCTCATCGTGTGTCCTGAAATGCTGACACTGTTCGTGTCCCCGAACAATTTAAAAGTACATTTTCAGTTAATCCATAATATTTTTCAATAAAATCTCACCATGGCACAAGTCCCACATAGCAATTTTGAGTTTTTGTGTTCGATCTGTCCGCGGACAGTGCGCATGTCCGCGAACCGCGCACAAGCACCCCTATAAAAGACCACGCCCAAGAGCTTATTCCCATTGTGTTTCTGGCTATTCTTCAGAACACAGTGATTTTTGCTGCCACCTGCAGACTACACCATCATCGAGATGGCATCCTTGGCTGCTGAACTGCCACTTGGTTGTGCACCTGCTTCAGCACCACCCCCACCCCCTCCACCTCCACCACCTCCCCAAGGGCCTGAAGAGGGGAACAGGAGTGAGGATGCGGAGGAGGAAGAAGAGGATGATGAGAATGAGGTAGAGGAAAACCCTACTACCCGCACTAGGCGTGAGTCTTGGGTTTGGCGGTTATTTACCATTCATGGTAATGTTCCTAAGACTCGTGCGAACCGTGTTTGCAATGAGTGCAAAATGATACTCAGTCGCGGGAAGCACAGTAAGTACAGCTTTGGGACCACTACTATGAAGCGACACCTGAGGTCATTTCACTCTGGGGCTATTCGCAGGGTTGTACCTTGCGAAGAACGTAGCAGGTTGATTTCCTCTACTCTATCCTCTGTTTCTGATCCTGTCACCACAAGGACCACCTCTCTGGGACAGCGTCTTCCTCAAGCTGCCTCACAGGCCATACAGAATGCTGATGACCCTTACCTTTCGAGGGTCACAGTTGTATGTATGTACTGTGACACAGTACTCTGCAGGGGGAGCGACTTCGAAGTGCTTTTGAGACTATTGTCTCAGAGCACGAGAAGACCTGCTCACTACCCAAATAAAACCCACTCTACATCTTCCTCTCTAAGCTCGCCCTTTCTTATCCCTGTGGTTGGTGTCCCCCCCTTTACCCTCCTTTACCCTCCTCTCCTAGTGTGTCGTGTCTGAAAAACCAAAAAAAATACAAAATTACATAAAAAAAAAAAATAAGGCTCTTTTCAGAGCCGCCTTTCCCAGTTAAAAAATAGAAGTGAAAATAAATGAAGCAGGGCTCTTTGTATTTTTTAGAAGTCCGTGGACAGTTCGCGAACATTAAAAATATTGGGTTGCTACTCCATCACAAACATTGTAATTTTCTCTGGAAAGAAGTGGTGGCTCTGAAAAGAGCCTATGGGTGGTGTTTGTAAGTCAAAAATTGTAAATGCTTAACATCTACTTCAAAATCGTTTTTGTAATTCCAAAAAAGGTCGCAATGCATTTTGTACATTTCTCAGAAAAATCTGATTGCCAGCATAAGTAAGATGGACTCCATCTCTGCGAAAAATGTATGTACTACAAAACATAATATTTTCATTGTGAAAAGAAGACATGCCAAAATATCTTAGTAAGGCACAAACAGCCTTATTAACATTGCGCCTTGCTTTTTCCATTTGTGGACCAAATGAAGAAGAACGAAGCCACATTTGTCTCTGCGCAATCCGTGAAAATATCACTTGAGAATTAGGAAACATGTCCATAACCTTCCTAAATCCTTCTTTCATAGCAAATTGCAAAAAAATTCCAGTCACATGTCCTAAACTGTTCCCTCCACAATGAATTACAATTATGTCTGGATGTTGCTCTGTCTCCAAAGTAGCACAGAGAGATAGCAAGTCCAACCACTTCATTCCACGTACTCCATGCCAGTGTACTTCCACATGTGGGAATCCAAGATCTACAGCTACTCCACAGCTTTCTGCATGCACCTTCAACCAATGTATCCACGAATCTCCTAAAATCCAAACAATCTATTTTCTGAAACACACAGCCATAGCTATCTTTTGTTCTCTCAGCAAAAAGATTATCTGAGAAAATCTCTCCTGGCACAACACACCCACCAAACTTTCCTGACCAATCCCTTTCAGTGCTTATTCTCATTTGCATGACTTCTGAACCCAAAAATCCCTGGATGTAACTCCCGATGTCCTGGAACTACCGCCATGTCCGCGGACATATCGTAACATGAACAGCCCTTCTACCATTTCCACTACACTCTCTCTGCCATTCCCTCATTGGATGTACCTCAAAAATCACATGACCATGCACCAATCACATTCAAGACCTCTACATCTAACTGCATCAACATAGATCAGCACTGCAAATGTACTCTGAATCTCTCTAAGTACAAGTGTCATATCATTGGCAAGCAGCATCTACCACAAATACTGTACAACTCTTCAAGATTTCTACTTGCAGCTCCATGCATATCTATATGCATGAACACAAACTTCAGGTATGCATATTTTCTGTATAGTACATGACATAGCTCTCAACCATTTTTATTTTACAGGCGGGTGAAATCACCCGATTTTGTTTTTAGCGGGTGAGACGCCCATTGGAATGAATGAGCGTGCAGGAGGCTTGGCGGGTGAGTCTGCCCTTTACAAGGCGTGTGACACCCGCCAAAAGCGTGTGACTTGAGAGCTATGGTAGATGAACACATTTTCAAACAGACTTTTACCTTGTAAAATCTGTTAAATGAATTTACTGTACTTTTTTCAATTTCCTAAAATCAACTACCACTTATACACTTTTATACTTTTTACTTTCTTTAAACACACACACTCAAATCATGTTAAACTAACATTTTTTAAATGAAATATATAGACTACATATATTCAAACAAAATTGCATGCAAACACAATCTATGTTTAAACCTTTATAAAAATACTTATACAATTTCATATTTTTTGTTTTTATTTATTTATTTACTTAATTACTTTAAATTAGACATGACATTGAGGCGCTATTACCTAGAACAGTTTACTTACAGAAATAGTGGTATTCACTAATATATTATAAATTTCACAAGACATAGTAAAGATATTTTATTTTTGCTACAGTTAGTCATTCAATACAATTTGTTCATTAAGAACATATCATATGCACTGAACTGATGCAATGTATCTTATGTAAATAAATTAGTTCAATGGTTTTACAGAAGGCACTGAGGATTTCAATTTAAAAAATCAATATCTGAATTAAAAACAGTGCTATATACAAACAAAGTTACTAATTTGAAGCTTTCACAGTTGCAGCGAAGACCAGTTTGCTGAAAAGAAGCAGCCAAATTCGAAGAAGAAAGAAAAACTAAGAAGTTACCTGTTAATTTAAAAAAAAAAGTAAGTAAAATATCACCATATTATTTATATTATTAATCAAATATACTATAACATTAATACCAGCTATTTTGGTTTCTTAAAATAGAGATTTTGTACCATTTTGTCCAAAAATTTCCATGTCGTAAACAGCGATTTACAACCAGAATGGCCCACAAATTTCTATTTTTGGACACACAAATTAGCCAACTGAACCACTACAATTTTCATATTATAGAACAAACAACTGTTTTAATTGTATACATTACATTTACTATTTGTACTTTTCCACACCACTAGCTTACTTTTTTTTGTCATCTGAACCCCAGTTTAGTGACACATAAATTCAAGAATACCTACCCCTACTAGTTTTAGTTCCCAATGCACAATCACACACCATTACATACATCTTTATCATCTTACTCAAACACTCATGCACACAGCACACATACATTCCAGAACACCCCAACCCATATCTTCTTTATTTTTTTCAACAGACCCTAAAGAATGCCTACCAAAAGACAACTCTGTAGAAAGCCACGCAAAATTAGAGCAAATGAAAATAAAGGTGTCCAACATAAGCACCATCTCTAGCAGAATTTGTAAAAAAAGTTGAAACAAAACAGCTAATACAATCATTTAGTGAAACACAAGAAGTTTCAAGTACAACAACTTCGCTTCCTCTATCAAAATGTAAAACAAACCAAAAAACAATTAACAGAAAATCACCTATCAGTACAGATAAAACTACTTCTTTAAATTTTAATATAGTGCAAAGTAAGCATACCAAGAAAAGTATTTTAGACAAAATATACCGTCACAAAGTCCTTCAAAATCTTATAAAAACAGGAGAGAAATCAGGTTCAAAGCTTAAAACCTATCGTAGGAAATTAATCTTAGAAGCATTGATGGACAGTGCAATTCTTCTCAAAAGAAATTTATTTATTTTACTGTTAAACAAAATGAAACCACTAACAAAACTAATAACTAAATTACAAAAAAGACTTCTCAATAAGCGAAATATCAACAGAAAGAACTTCTTAAGTATCTGCGGAGGTGAATGGAATCACACTACGAGCACAGAACCATATTTTAATGAAGAAGCGTACAAACAAAAGCAAACAAATACAATTGCCATAAATAGCAGTGGTCGAGGTTATGAAAAAGTGAATAATACCATAATGGAACAAGAAGTACTCCTTACAAAAATATGCCCTGAAAACTTAGAATTACCACTCCATTCAACTGAATCAGAACGTCTATTGTACAAATGGCCATGCACGTCAATGTGTAACATTCCCAAACAATGTTTCAAATCTTTACAGAATGCAACGTCCAATGCAGCAATCTTTAATTATATTAGTAAATGGAGTACCTACAAAAGACAAAAAAATATGGCAACAGCTGGTAGATTTATATAAAGTTAGACAAGCCTTCCAATATCTTAAAGAGAATAATGAATATTACAAAGAAATTAATATTGAAGAAAACTTGAAAGATACAACTGAAATAATTCAAGAAACACAAGAAGCTGGTCAATTTGAGCTACTAGATCCTGCTACAATATCAAATACTTTAGACCATTATACAATTCATCCTTTGCACTGTAATGACACCGTACAAGATGTACTAGAAACTTACCAAATGCGTCAAACAAAAGGATCACCAATCAGTATATGGGAAAAAAGTATAGAAGCACGTGCTTTTCCTCTACTCTTTCCTACTGGCAAAGGAGGAAGGTATGATGATAGACCTATTCAAATATCAGCTTCAGAATACAGCTCATTACGAATGTATTCTGAAGATCCCAGATTTAGACAAAATGTTGCACATATATTAAAATCAGGATCACACTTTCAAAATATGACAGCTACACAATTATTAGAGAAAGTGCAACAAAAGGATGAGGTTTTACAATCAAATATTACAAATCTATTAGCAAATATGCGTGGTACTAACGAGTACTGGTTTTGACGTCATGGAGATGTACGTTGTATGATCAGAAACCTTGGCCCAGCCACTTGGTTTGTTACATTAAGTTGTGCAGAATATGCATGGGAAGATTTACATGCTTTCCTACGCATATCAAACGAAAACAAAACAAACATAGATATTCTAACACCTGGAGAACTTTGTTCTTTGGATCCTGTTAATGTTTCAAGATATTTTCACCATCGCTTCATTGCTATGCTACATTTTATTTGTAATAAAACTGTTCCTCCCCTTGGAGAAGTGCAACACTTCTTTTGGAGAAAAGAATACCAAGCCAGAGGAGCACCACATATCCACATGCTTTTATGGATTAAAGATGCTCCTAAATTTGGTCAAGACAGTGATGCCACTGTTTTACAGTTTATTGAAAAATATGTCACTTGTGAAATTCCATCAGAAGCCACAAATAGTGATCTTCATGCACAAATTTTACAATTTCAAAGACACAAATGTGGAAAATATTGTCGCAAATACAAAAACAAAGGCAAATACTACACCAAAGGCCGATTTGGTTTCCCTAGACCAGTTACAAATACAGGTGAAGTAAACAACCTCATGTCTTCAGTTAGATATAGTGTTAAAGGTAAGTCACCTAAAAATACATATTACATAAAAAGAAAAGAAGAAGAAAAATATATCAATGATTATAATGCAATCATTGCCCACTTATGGAATGCAAACATAGATGTGCAGCACATTGCAGACAATTCTACTGCAGTTGCACGATATGTCACAGCATACTTAACTAAAGCATAAAAGACAGAGCTCCAAGACCTCTGGAATGACCTGTCATCAGATAAAACAGTATCTCAGAAAATATACAGCTTGGTCATAAAAATGCTCACCCATAGAGAATGTGGATCTTATGAAGCAGCTGATCATTTAACTGGTACTTCATTGTATGGTAAATCTGAAAATATAGTATGGCTAAGTCTTGGTCCAGCTAAATCTAGAAAAAGTGTTCTTAAATCATATGAAGATATAGAAACAATAGCCAAACATGATCCAAACAGCCAAGACATTTTAAAAAACAATGTATTGGACACATACTACCCAAACAGACCATACTTTGGAAAACATGTGTCTATACCAAATAGCCCAAAACTACACATACAAAAATAATATGAAACCTGATGAAAAAAAAGGTAAATATAGAGTGACAGACTGTGAAGGCAGCTTAGTTAAACTCACTAAACCAAATTTAATTAATCATATCAAATTGTCATTGAAGACTCCTCAACATAAATAAGTATATTACATGTCCCTGCTTCAACTCTTCAAACCATGGAGAAAAGAAGAACAATTACTAGATAACTATGACTCATATGTGGATGCTTGCAAAGCAAATGAAAGCACTATAACTGATGTAAACTTTACACAGTACAAAACAATGTTGCACAATGAACAGCAACATGAAGAAGAACTCCAAGCCCAACTAGATAATGATACTCCTGACAGTAGTCAACCTTCTGTAACAGGAAGCCAAGAACCACTGTGAGAACCACTAATAACAAATGAGGCAGAATTAGCTATGATAGAAGTAGAAAACACCATGTGTCAGTATGAATATAACGAAGACTTAACTATACTACAATCAAAACTAAACAATGAGCAAAGTAGCATTTTTCAAGAAGTAACAAAACAAATTGCACATGGTCTAAAACATGAAAATAAAGAATATTCCTGCCATAATTATAAACCTATACTACTGTACGTCAGTGGTGAAGCTAGTTCTGGCAAAACATTCCTAATCAAAATCATTAGTAAGTTCCTTCAACAATTGACAAACAACAAACTGTCAGCTGTTGTCACTGCCCCCACAGGTTTAGCTGCCTACAACATAGGTGGTGTTACATTGCACCAACACCAGAACAAATTAGACTATTACAAACTTTCTGCAGAAGCTGCAATGGAATTACGCAGAGTATTGCAACAAATGAAAATGCTACTATAGATGAAGTGAGCATGGTCTCCAACCTGATGTTAGCTTTGATTCACCTCAGATTACAAGAAGTACTCAAAACAGACTATGAAGAGCTCTTTGCAGGAAAACACATTATTGTTTTTGGAGATCTGCTTCAATTAACACCAGTAAAAGGTGAACCTATTTTTAAAACATTAGGGCACAAACTCTGCCGTAAAACTGTTGGCAGCATTGGAAATGTCAACCTTTGCCAACATTTCCAATACAGAGAATTAACAGAAAACATGCGCCAATCTGCAGATCTAACTTATGCCAACATTTTAAAAAGTTTGAGAGTTGGTATACTTTCTAAAGAAGCAGAAGCAACATTGAAAACCCGGCACATTAATGCACTTTATGGCGATAATGCATGTGCTACAGATGTTATGGAACAATTAGCCCACAAAAATGTCAATTGTATGGCCTTAATACCAACTGTCTCAAATTCAATGAAATAATGTTAAATAAAGAAATGCAACCAATAATGGAAATTAGCGCCACAGACAAACTAGATGTACATGGTATGACACTACCCATGTGTGACCAAACCACAACAAGACTAAATAATTTAGAAAAATCAATCTCAAACACAGCAGGCTTAGAAAAGATGTTAAAATTATCCTTAAATTGCAGTGTAATGCTTAAACGTAACCTTGACGTGGACCAAGGACTAGTTAATGGAGCACTGGGTACAGTTGCTGGCTTTCAAACATACCCAGGTGACAACAAAAATCAGTTTGTCAATATAGTCTTTGACAAACTTTCAGAAGTAAAACAGATAGGACGCTCAACAGCTAGATTCCTTCTCTTCAAAGATATGTATGTACGCAGAGAACAATTTTCTCTAACTCTTGCATACGCAGTCACGATTCATAAATCACAAGGTCTTACCCTAGACAAAGCAATGATAGATATTGGTAACACAGTCTTTAAAAAAGGCATGAGCTATGTAGCACTATCACGCTTACGTACACTTGACGGTCTATTTCTAATCAACTTTGATGCAAGTAAAGTAAACGCTGATATTCCTTGCATTTTAGAATATAATAGACTTCGCTCACTATACACTCCCCATCTAAACACATATTCTGTTCCACAAAGACTAAAACGTTGTAAAAGAAAACTAAATCAAACAGAAATGCAACAGGACGTCACTGCAAATCCTCCAAAGGGAGTAAAAGAAACTAATACTTCATCAAGTACCACAAACAAAAAAGAATCAATTAGAGAAAGTAAACCAGGTACTTCTTTAAAGAAGTAAGACAAACTCCAAAAAAAAACAGTTAGATACAGAACTACCTGGACCATTTAAATTCTCAAATATAGTTGGTGTAAGTTGCTATGCAAATGTAGCAATGAATATTCTATTTCAATTACCACCAATTGTTGACAACATTTACTTACACAGTACAGACCCATTGTGTTTGCAAATGTTAGTACTTCACAGAAATGCAGCAAACAATCCTGACAACACATATACAGGGTAATTCATAGAATTTCGCAGAAAAGTGTCGCAAGCGGCTGGCGCAGAGTGTCCGAGTGCGATTGTCTGCGCCAGGTGCGTGCGCCAAAACCGATTTCCGCGCACAGCATATTTATGGATTTTAGGCTCCCAAACCAGCCGTGGCGCAGAGTATTGCAGCGACCCTGCAGCAGCGCCAGTAACGCCCCCAAGAACGCCCTCGCGCAAGGAAAAGCCATCAAAATCGCTAAATCATCGCAAAGGGCTGCGCTAACCCTGGACCAGTTTACAGGGCTGCCAAACAAGGAACGCAAAGCGGGTAACGTTCATATCAGGGGTACGCGGGAAGTTTTACATGCGATTAGCCAGGGTACGTGTATGACAGGGGTACACATGAAGTTAAACACGCAATTAGCCAGGGTACGTGTATTACAGGGGTACGCAGGAATTTTCACACGCGATTTGGCTGGGTACGTGTATGACAGGGGTACGTGTGAAGTTTTACATGCGATTAGCCAGGGTACGTGTATTACACAGGTGCGCGGGAATAATCACACGCGATTTGGATGGGTACGTGTATTACAGGGGTGCGTGGGAATTATCACACGCGATTTGGCTGGGTACGTGTATTACAGGGGTGCACGGGAATAATCACACGCGATTAGGCTGGGTGGGTCCTCACAGGTGTACCCTGTACAGCCTCCACGGCCCCTGCAGGCAGCCCACAAAACAGGGGACTACCCTGCACACCTGCTCATGTCTCCCACCCCCCACCCCCCAGCAGTGTGGGGCACCCTCCACCAGGCCCCCACCCATGTCTCCCACCACCACCACCCCCCAGCCACCATTGGCAGCCCCCACCAGGCTCCCACCCATGTCTACTACCCCCCATCCACCATGGGCATCCCCCACCAGGCCCCCACTCATGTCTTCCACCACCCCCACCACCACAGCAGTGTGGGGCACCCTCCACCAGGCCCCCACCCATGTCTCCCACCACCCCCACCCCCCAGCCACCATGGGCACCCCCGCCAGGCCCCCACTCATGTCTCCCACCACCCCCACCCCCCAGCCACCATGGGCAGCCTCCACCAAGCCCCCACTCATGTCCCCTATCACCCCCACCCCCCAGCAGTGCAGGGGCATCCCCCACCAGGCCCCCACTCATGTCTCCCACCACCCCCACCCCCCCAGCAGTGTGGGGCACCCTCCACCAGGCCCCACCCATGTCTCCCACCACCCCCACCCCCCAGCCACCATGGGCAGCCTCCACCAGGCCCCCACTCATGTCCCCCACCACCCCCATCCCCCCAGCAGTGTGGGGCACCCTCCCCCAGGCCCCACCCATGTCTCCCACCACCCCCAACCCCCAGCCACCATGGGCAGCCCCCACCAGGCCCCCACCCATGTCTACCACCCCCGCCCACCCCCCAGCCACCATGGGCAGCCTCCACCAGACCCCCACTCATGGCCCCTATCACCCCCACCCCCCAGCAGTGTGGGGCACCCTCCACCAGGCCCCCACTCATGTCTCCCACCACACCCACCCCCCCAGCAGTGTGGGGCACCCTCCACCAGGCCCCCACCCATGTCTCCCACCACCCCCACCCCCCAGCCACCATGGGCATCCCCCGCCAGGCCCCCACTCATGTCTCCCACCACCCCCACCCCCCAGCCACCATGGGCAGCCTCCACCAAGCCCCCACTCATGTCCCCTATCACCCCCACCCCCCAGCAGTGCAGGGGCATCCCCCACCAGGCCCCCACTCATGCCTCCCACCACCCCCACCCCCCAGTGTGTGGGGCACCCTCCACCAGGCCCCACCCATGTCTCCCACCACCCCCACCCCCCAGCCACCATGGGCAGCCTCCACCAGGTCCCCACTCATGTCCCCCACCACCCCTATCCCCCCAGCAGTGTGGGGCACCCTCCCCCAGGCCCCACCCATGTCTCCCACCACCCCCAACCCCCAGCCAGCAATGGCAGCCCCCACCAGGCCCCCACCCATGTCTACCACCCCCGCCCACCCCCCAGCCACCATGGTCAGCCTCCACCAGACCCCCACTCATGGCCCCTATCACCCCCACCCCCCCAGCAGTGTGGGGCACCCTCCACCAGGCCCCCACTCATGTCTCCCACCACACCCACCCCCCCCAGCAGTGTGGGGCACCCTCCACCAGGCCCCCACCCATGTCTCAATCCCCCGCCCACCGCCCAGCCACCATGGGCAGCCTCCACCAGGCCCCCACTCATGGCCCCTATCACCCCCACCCCCCAGCCACCATGGGCAGCCCCCACCAGGCCCCCACTCATGTCTCCCACCCACCCCCACCCCCCAGCCACCATGGGCAGCCTCCACCAGGCCCCCACTCATGCCTCCCACCACCCCCACACCCCAGCAGTGTGGGGCACCCTCCACCAGGCCCCAACCCATGTCTCCCACCACCCCCACCCCCCAGCCACCATGGGCATCCCCCACCAGGCCCCCACTCATGTCTCCCACCACCACACCCCCCCAGCAGTGTGGGGGCACCCTCCACCAGGCCCCCACTCATGTGTCCCACCACCCCCACCCCCCAGCCACCATGGGCAGCCTCCACCAGGCCCCCACTCATGTCCCCTATCACTCCCACCCCCAGCAGTGCAGGGGCATCCCCCGCCAGGCCCCCACTCATGTCTCCCATCACCCCCTCCCCCCAGCAGTGTGGGGCACCCTCCATCAGGCCCCCACCCATGTCTCCCACCACCGCCACCCCCCCAGTCACCATGGGCAGCCTCCACCAGGCCCCCACTCATGTCTCCCACCACCCCCACCCCCAGCAGTGTGGGGCACCCTCCACCAGGCCCCCACCCATGTCTCCCACCACCCCCAGCCACCATGGGCAGCCCCCACCAGGCCCCCACTCATGTCCCCTATCACCCCCACCCCCTGGCAGTGCAGGGGCATCCCCCACCAGGCCCCCACTCATGTCTCCCACTACCCCCACCCCCCCAGCAGTGTGGGGAACCCTCCACCAGGCCCCCACCCATGTCTCCCACCACCCCCACCCCCCCAGCAGTGTGGGGCACTTTCCACCAGGCCCGCACCCATGTCTCCCACCACCCCAACCCCCCAGCCACCATGGGCATCCCCCACCAGGCCCCCACTCATGTCTCCCACTCACCCCCACCCCCCAGCCACCATGGGCAGCCTCCACCAGGCCCCGACTTATGGCCCCTATCGCCCCCTCCCCCCAGCCACCATGGGCAGCCCCCACCAGGCCCCCACTCATGTCGACCAACCCACCCTCACCCCCCAGCCACCATGGGCAGCCTCCACCAGGCCCGCACTCATGCCCCCCACCAACCTCACCACCCAGCAGTGTGGGGCACCCTCCACCAGGCCCCACCCATGTCTCCCACCACCCCCACCCCTCATCTACCATGGGCATCCCCCACCAGGCCCCCACTCATGTCTCCCACCACCCCACCCCCCCAGCAGTGTGGGGCACCCTCCACCAGGCCCCCACCCCCCAGCCACCATGGGCAGCCTCCACCAGGCCCCCACTCATGTCCCCTATCACCCCCACCCCCGATCAGTGCAGGGGCATCCCCCGCCAAGTCCCCACTCATGTCTCCCACCACCCCCTCCCCCCCAGCAGTGTGGGGCACCCTCCACCAGGCCCCCACCCATGTCTCCCACCACCCCCACGCCCCAGCCACCATGGGCAGCCTCCACCAGGCCCCCACTCATGTCTCCCACCACCCCCACCCCCCAGCAGTGTGGGGCACCCTCCACCAGGCCCCCACCCATGTCTCCCACCACCCCCACCCCCCAGCCACCATGGGCAGCCCCCACTAGGCCCCCACTCATGTCCCCTATCACCCCCACCCCCCAGCAGTTCAGGGGCATCCCCCACCAGGCCCCCACTCATGTCTCCCACCACCCCCACGCCCCAGCAATGTGGGGCACCCTCCACCAGGCCCCCACCCATGTCTCCCACCACCCCCACCCCAAAGCCACAATGGGCATCGCCCACCAGGCCCCCACTCATGTCTCCCACCCACCCCCAGCCACCATGGGCAGCCTCCACCAGGCCCCCACTCATGGCCCCTATCACCCCCAAGCCACCATGGGCAGCCCCCACCAGGCCCCCACCCATGCCTCCCACCACCCCCACCCCCCAGCCACCATGGGCAGCCTCCACCAGGCCCCCACTCATGTCTCCCACCACCCCCACCCACTCAGCAGTGTGGGGCACCCTCCACCAGGCCCCCACCCATGTCTCCCATCACCCCCACCCCCCAGCCACCATGGGCACCCTCCACCAGGCCCCCACCCATGTCTCCCACCACCCCCACCCCCCAGCCACCATTGGCAGCCTCCACCAGGCCCCCACTCATGTCTCCCACTCCCCCACCCCCCCAGCAGTGTGGGGCACCCTCCACCAGGCCCCCACCCATGTCTGCCACCACCCCCACCCCCCAGCCACCATGGGCAGCCCCCACCAGGCCCCCACCCATGTCTACCACCCCCCCATCCCCAGGCACCATGGGCAGCCTCCACCTGGCCCCCACTCATGGCCCCTATCACCCCCACCCCTCAGCAGTGTGGGGCACCCTCCACCAGGCCCTCACTCATGTCTCCCACCACCCTCCACCAGGCCCCCACCCATGTCTCCCACCACCCCCACCCCCCAGCCACCATGGGCAGCCTCCACCAGGCCCCCACTCATGTCTCCCCCCCACCCCCCCAGCAGTGTGGGGCACCCTCCACCAGGCCCCCACCAATGTCTCCCACCACCCCCACCCCCCAGCCACCATGGGCAGCCCCCACCAGGCCCCCACCCATGTCTACCACCCCCCCCACCCCCAGCCACCATGGACAGCCTCCACCAGGCCACCACTCATGGCCCCACCATCCCCACCCCCTCAGCAGTGTGGGGCACCCTCCACCAGGCCCCCACTCATGTCTCCCACCACCCCCACCCCCCCAGGAGTGTGGGGCACCCTCCACCAGGCCCCCACCCATGTCTCCCAC
Source organism: Ambystoma mexicanum (assembly GCF_040938575.1). Taxonomy (NCBI): domain Eukaryota; kingdom Metazoa; phylum Chordata; class Amphibia; order Caudata; family Ambystomatidae; genus Ambystoma; species Ambystoma mexicanum. Next base: position 924,277,926 of record NC_090941.1, read on the forward strand.
CACCCCCACCCCCCAGCCACCATGGGCATCCCCCACCAGGCCCCCACTCATGTCGGCCACCCGCCCCCACCCCCCAGCCACCATGGGCAGCCTCCACCAGGCCCCCACTCATGGCCCCTATCACCCCCACCCCCCAAGCACCATGGGCAGCCCCCACCAGGCCCCCACTCATGTCTCCCACCCACCACCACCCACCAGCCACCATGGGCAGCCTCCACCAGGCCCCCACTCATGTCCCCTATCACCCCCACCCCCCAGCAGTGCAGGGGCATCCCCCACCAGGCCCCCACTCATGTCTCCCACCACCCCCACGCCCCAGCAGTGTGGGGCACCCTCCACCAGGCCCCCACCCATGTCTCCCACCACCCCCACCCCCCAGCCACCATGGGCATCCCCCACCAGGCCCCCACTCATGTCGGCCACCCGCCCCCACCCCCCAGCCACCATGGGCAGCCTCCACCAGGCCCCCACTCATGGCCCCTATCACCCCCACCCCCCAAGCACCATGGGCAGCCCCCACCAGGCCCCCACTCATGTCTCCCACCCAACACCACCCACCAGCCACCATGGGCAGCCTCCACCAGGCCCCCACTCATGTCCCCTATCACCCCCACCCCCCAGCAGTGCAGGGGCATCCCCCACCAGGCCCCCACTCATGTCTCCCACCACCCCCACGCCCCAGCAGTGTGGGGCACCCTCCACCAGGCCCCCACCCATGTCTCCCACCACCCCCACCCCCAGCCACCATGGGAAGCCCCCACCAGGCCCCCACTCATGTCTCCCACCACCCCCACCCCTTAGCAGTGCAGGGGCAGCCTCCACCAGGCCCCCACTCATGTCTCCCACCACCCCCACCCCCCCAGCAGTGTGGGGCACCCTCCACCAGGCCCCCACCCATGTCTCCCACCACCCCCACCCCCCAGCCACCATGGGCATCCCCCACCAGGCCCGCACTCATGTCTCTCACCACCCCCACCCCCCCAGCAGTGTGGGGCACCCTCCACCAGGCCCCCACCCATGTCTCCCACCACCCCCACCCCCCAGCCACCATGGGCATCCCCACCAGGCCCCCACTCATGTCTCCCACCACCCCCACCCCCCCAGCAGTGTGGGGCACCCTCCACCAGGCCCCCACCCATGTCTCCCACCACCCCCACACCCCAGCCACCATGGGCAGCCCCCACCAGGCCCCCACTCATGTCTCCCACCACCCCCACCCCCCAGCAGTGCAGGGGCACCCTCCACCAGGTCCCCACTCATGTCTCCCACCACCCCCACCCCCAGCCACCATGGGCAGCCTCCACCAGGCCCCCACTCATGTCCCCCTGCCCACAGGCCCTGACAATCCTCAAGCATGGGCCTCATGGCCAGCCACCACAGCCCAAAGACACAACCAAGTATTACATGCGCCCATGATACTACTCCAATGGAAACAATGTAAATCAACACATGTGTCTCACACACACACAATGGTTGCAAGTGAACCTGAAAACCCATATCATGACATTCATGAAAACAATGAGATGAAACCACACATTTAAGAATGAAAAAATCCAAATAATGTATTAATAACAACAGTAATGGCAATCAAAATTAAACAAAATACACAAGTAAAAAAAAAACAAAAATAAGCTGGCTGTCCCTTTCCAAATTAAAATCAATAAATGATAATACAAAAAAATGTCTTCCAAAGTTCAACTCCATAAAAAGGAAATGAAGGGAAAAAAGAAATAGAAAACCATTGCTCCATGGAAAAAAATATTCATAGTAAAAAAAATGTCCAAATCCAAAGTCCAACTATGTACAGAGTATTCAGGGTCCATCATCCCAACAGAAGAAATGAAACCTACCAAAAATCTAAAATGGAACTATATACAAAAGGTGGAGCAGTGTCCGTCGACTCCAAATAAAAATAAACTATAAAGGAAACCTATCACTAAATAACTATATACAATGGCGGTGGGCCAGTCCAGCGGCTCACTTAGTGGTGTTCCGGGCCAGGGCATCACCGAACTCCTCGTCTATGTCCCGAGGCGGTCCTGTTCCATGGCCCCGAGGGTCCGCAGGGACGCCGACATGTTCACCTCCAACTCCCTGCGGATTGCCTCGAGGCATTCGGCCCGCCTCAGGGCCCTCTGCATGGAGTTCTCCGCCCTGACCATCGTGAGCCACGCCTCTTCCGCCCGCCGCCGCTCTGAATCTATGGCATGGCCCAACCGCTACCACACGGAAGACACTTCCCGTCCAGGGTCCTCCTGCCCTCCGGCCGATGCCTGCCCCTCCGATGTTGAAGGCCCCGAGCTATCGTGGCTCCCACCTACAGCCTCCTGCTGCTGCAGCTGCTGCTGTCCATGTGCCCTGTCCGATGGTGCCTGCACATCCTCCTCCAGCTGGGGTGCAGTCGTTGATGTGGCCACCCCTGCTGGACGTCCGACTCCCGACTGTGGCAGGGATCTGTTGTCCACCAGCCTGGCCGCACGGTCGGAGGCAGCTTCACAGGGCACCCAGGTGACACATGGGTGGGAAGATGGCATGGAGGACGCCTGGGGCATAGGGGGTTCCGTGGAGGAGGGTGTCGGAACAAGGTCCAGGAAACGGAGGAATCCAGCCCTGGTGAGCTGTCCCAGTGGGTCAACGCAGTCAATGAGCCATGCGAGAAGAAGTGCAGACTCATCATGAAAAGACTGCAGGTCAGCTTGCATGTCCGTTGACGCAACGCCACCCCACCCTGGACAGGCTCAACCTGGTGCAGATAGCCACATCTGCAGGGAGAGGAAGGCCAGGTGTTGTAAGCCAATCCCCTCCCTGAGAACGGGTCTGGAGGTAGGCATCCCCGCTGGTGCAAGATGATGCAGTGACAGGAGCAGGGACAGGATTGCACACAGGCACCTCCGCGGCGGCCTGTGCTGCCTCCTGTCCCAGATCCTGCACTGCACCACTAGCACCAGTGGAATCCCCACCTCCAGATGCCGCCTCTGTCGCTTGCACGGCTTCCTCCTCCTCCAAACCCCCCACCAACCTGGATGACTCCATGCCATCTTCCTCCGTTGGGCCCTGTGGGGTCCCAGCTGCCCCTTCTGCTGCCGAGGAGTCCAACTCCAACCTCCACCTCTTGGACCTCCCCTCGGCAGCTGCGGCCTGGGACACGGCACCGGACTCCTCACTCCCCGACGAGATCAGAACCTGGGAGGGGGTCCGGGCCTTGCGTCTCCGGCTGGTGGTGCAACCCCTGCCGCTGTGCTCCACAGCACCTTCTCCGCCCTCTTCATCAGTTGACGCTGCAGACAGGGAGAAAGAAAACACAGGCATCAGGGCACTGTCCAATGGACTCATACACACATGACAGTCATACATGAGTGGCATTGGTAAATCTCAGACATGGCATCACAATCCCCAACACACATGTCATTTCAACTTGCACACATGAGCCATACCACAGCCATATTGCAACAGCCAGCACCATCCATTCACATACAACAGCATGAGCAGCCAAAGGTCATCCACCCATCACATGCAACATAGGGAGTACACTACACATGCACACACACCACCAAACTTGCATGCATATGTACACCTCCGCCAACTGTCGCAGTGTTCCGATCGACATCCATGTCACACCTGACAATCATTACTCCACATCCTGTGCCATGCAAGCCCACACACACAAGCACCATCCATGTGTCACACATGAGACCCCTCGCATGTGTCACCCTCACGGCCCTGTACACCCCCACTACTTGCCCACATAAAAATACATGTTCAACCTGCACACTCCTGGCACACCACACGCACAGCTCACAATCAGTATGCATGTACACTTACCGCTCGACTCCAGACGGGTCTGCCTCTCAAGGACCTGGACGTGGAGCGCTGGGGATATGCGTTCCATGACCCTCATCTGATCTTCCGACAAGTGGCTCCGGCGCCCCTTAGCATCCGTTGCCTTCAGGAGGCGCCGGGCCTTGTTGAGGGTCCTGGACCTGAAGTCCTCCCAGTGCTTCCTGACACGTTCATAGTCGCGGACTGCCACCTCCTCCACGTTGATGGCAGTCACAATGTGCATCCAGATCCAAGTCCATCCTTCCTTGTCGGCGCGCAACCTTCCGAAGAGGGCATCATACTGCCCCAGGACATGCTCCACCAGGACACCAACTTCGACGGCAGTGAAGCTGGTGCCCATCTGCCTCCTTGGCCGGGGGTTGCCACTGGTGCCAGATGTTGCAGTGCCCGACATGGCAACCTCAGAGGCAGGAGTGGGTGGGCAACTGGGTCCTGGGGCTGGGCTGTGGGGCGATGGAAAAGCAGTCGGAAGTCTTCGGTTCCAGCAGGGGTGGTCACAGCAACAGCACCCCTGGCTGATGTGCAGGCAGCAAATGGCAGGGCACGTGAGCAGCAGGCAGTCAGGCAGCAGCAGATGGCTGGTGGGAGCGTGCTCAGGGCTCTGGGGGACAGTAATTCGGCCTTCTGGGCAGGAGCATGGTCTTCCGTGTGTGAACGCGTGGCCAGCTTGATACGGAGTGATTTTGCACGTGAAAATCCAGCACGTCTGCGTGTAATCCGAGGAAAGGCCCTTAGCGCGTAAGCGCGTCAGCACACGTCTGTACATTCATTGGCCCAAAGGCCACCAGCGTATGCGCGTCTATGAAGTCACGCGCACGTTGAATATGGCACACGTTTGAAATGTTGCGCATTAAAAAAATGAAAGACACGTCCGAGTGTAATTGGTGGAAATGACCCTACATGCGGAAGTGACAAAGCGTGTAATTGGTGGAAATGGCCCTACACGCGGAAGTGAAAAAGCGTGTAATTGGTGGAAATGGCCCTAGCACGTACAGGGCATGCATAAAAGGTACGTGTAGAACACCATTTCCTTGTACATGCTTTTCGTGGAGAGCGAGTGGGTGAAATCTGTACTTCTTGTCGTTTCACACGCGATTTACTTCACAGCGTTTCAAGTTCGTACTCCCTGTTACCTCTGACAGTTTTTTCTCTTTTTTCTCTTTTTCTGGTTTTCCTGGGCCTGTTCCCTCAAACAGCGTTCCCTTCTACTGTTGTCCTGTCTCCTCAGACAGCGTACAATTCTTCTTTTGGCGGGGGTGTTGCCAATGCGCACACGCGCTTCTTTTTCACGCTCTTTTTCCTGGCAGACGGTGAGTCACGCACGTATCTAACATCTGTGCTTGCCCCGTGTGTAGCCTACCCCTCAGAGGTCATTCTAGGCTTTGTGTGACACGCATACGTTCATTCTTGTGTTACTGGGTGCCACAGCGTAGTGCAGTTTTTTTTTTCCGCACACGTGGTCTAGGAGGGGTTGCGTGCACGTCATCTCCCTTTTTTGGGCTTCCTGTGCGTTGCGTGACCCGTCATCTTTCCCCAGGGGTCACATTCAGCCTTGCTAGAGCACTAGGGTACAATTACCATCTGGTACCCAACCCCTTTGACCCCCAATTGCCCAGGACAATAGTTTACAGCCACTCCCATACCCACATTAACATCAGTGCCATGGTTGGGAGGCGTGGAATCCGTAAGGGTGGCAAAGGTGGACGAGCCACAAGTGGTGGCCGTGGTGGATCCGGTAGGGGACCTGGTCGTTACTTGCAGGGTGACCCTGTCCCCCCATGTGTGGAGGACCAGTCAAGGGCACCCATAATCCCTCCCCACCCCCCCTGGTTGAGGCTGATGTGGCTGACACCATCCATGCTCAGCCCTTGTTGGACCAGCCCATTGTGGCACCAGACCTGGCTTACTCCATGGCTGACTTCCAGGTCAGCAGGCCTATGACACGTGCGCTGGTGCACGTTGATGTCATCAGGCCAGGTGGATCAGGGGCAGCAAGGTCATCTGCTGCCCCAAGTAGGCAGGGTGGAGAGGCTGCAGGGGCAGCTGCGGCTCCATCCACCCCAGCTCTCACACACCCAGCCAGGACAGTGTCGGTCCTAGTCCATCCTGCTGACATTCCCCCTGACACCATTACACTTGAGCCAATGCCTGCACCAACTCCCATGCTGAGTGTGCAATCCCACACTCCTGATACAGAGTCCACCAGGGCTCCTGCCCCTAGTGTCCAGAGCGGCGCAGGACACTCAGGATCACCACCACCTTCCAAGCGGAAGAGGAAGAGTGCTCGTCCGGCACAGGCTGATGCCCCAGACACGGCTACACAGTCCGGCCCGTCGAGGAAGCCCAGCTTCACGGATGCCGAACTGAATGCACTTGTCGAGTATGTGTCCGCACATGATAACGAAATGGTCATTGTTGCAGGATCCAAGACCACACCTGCACAACGCCAGGCACACTGGCAGACCGTTGCAGACATCGTAAGTGCCCTTGGAATCGTGAGGCGCACAGCCAATGATTGCTATAAGCGCTGGAATGACCTAAAGCGCAGGGCAAAGAATAAGCTGGCCTCAAGTCATGCCGCAACTCTAGTGACTGGAGGTGGGTCTCCAGTAGAAGACATGGAACTCACTCCACATGAGCCAGTCGCTTGGACATACGTCACGGAGGAACAAATCCAAGGCGTGGGAGATCTGCCTGATTATGAGGCATTGTCCGGTGAGTGCACATGCATGTGTGTGTCATCCATGTGCATGGTGTGTGTGTGAGGGCTTCTGTTTGTGTGCCAGGTGAGGGTCTGTGCGCCTGAGTCGTTTGGGCCACCCATGTGCTTCATGCAATACATTCTGCGCAGCAGCATTTGGCCATAGCAGTATCCCTTCTGCCAACAGTAGACATCTAGCCCAATAGCACGCCAGTTGCCCTTGAAGTGTCACCTTGCCACAACATTGTTGCTTATTTTTCTCTGTTCATTCAGGCAGATTGTTTGCATTTCACCACTTTTACTAGGCATTTCTCAGTCCTCTAGTCAAATGTCTGACATGGCTATGGTAAAGTGGAGTGACTTTGTTACCTGGATATCATTTGTTTAGACATGTCCCTGTGCAATCGGACCATTTTGGACTGGCAGCTCCAGGTGAAAAATCAGACCTGTTTGAATTAGAAAAGCGATTACATGAGGGATCTGGACTGAATGAATAAGTGCTGCTCCTCTCCATCTTCACTCAATAGCAATGGTACATGCCATCTCTGTGATGGCATGTGTATTTCACCTGGCAATCACTGGCCAATGTGTGATGCCACTGCCAGGCAGCATGCAAAAAATGTGTTCATCTTCCATCTTGGTGTCATCAGTGTGTGCCATTTGCCTACCCTTCATACGCAGTGGGGGTGCATGCATGGGAGGGTTTTAGTCATGTGGGACATGTCTCAATCAAGTACTGGTTCTGTTGCTTCTCAGCCCTCATTGTGTGCCATGGTGCTAATGCCTGTTTCCATTTGTTGCTTTTATGTCTTTGCAGGGGAAGACGCACCTGATACTTCTGGGGTTGTGGAGATGATGCAGACCCAGGAGGGGTCTGAGGGCCGACCGACCACCAGTGAGGGACGTGGTGTGGTGGTGGGTGAGAACCCACAACTGCTGCAGGTCGTGCTCTCAAGGGGTGTCTCTGGCTGCACCTCCCCCGAGCTGTACTCAGGTGTTGATTCGGATGATGAGACCTACGTGCCGTCGCAGGTGAGTGTTCCTGGGAGGGATTCTGTTCTGTCCCACCCACCTGCACCAGGGTCAGAACCCTCAATGGGGATGTCAGTGTTGGCAGCTACACCTTTGGTGGTTACGGATGCAGGGTCCCACTCCGCGACATCTGATCCTATTCCTGGGCCAGCAGATCAGAGGGGGAATGCAGTCCTGCAGCCTCAGGCAGTGCCGGCACAGCAAGGCTCAGTTCGCCTTGCCCCAGACAGGTGTGGTGCCCGCCGACGTGGTGGCTGTATGCCACCTGGCAATACCGCATGTGAGCAATCCATTTACGGTATGGCAACCCAACAGGCAGCATCATCAGAGATGATGGCTCAGGCCATGGATAGGGTGGCCACTTCCATTGTCCCCTCCGAAAGGCTGATGGAGCGACTACAGCAGGCAACCGACTCCATCTGCCAGTCACATAGGGAGGACATGTTGGCATCCAACAGGGACAGGCGGGCGGCACTGGCGACTCTGCAGGAAGCCATCTCCATAGAGTCCCAGGGCCACAGGGAAGCCCTGAGGCTGGAACTCCTTCACCTCAGGACGACTCTTGTTGAGCTTGAGGCCTCAACAAACCGAAGGACAGAAAAGCAGCTGGAGCGTCTCACCCGTATGTTCTCAGCTGAGATGCAGGAAACTAGGGCGGAGGTCCGGGCATCCCGTGAGTTGTTGCATGGGGACCTCCACACACTCATCCTCCAGAACGAGACCTACCACACCCGCATGCTTGCAGCCATGGAGGAACAGACTAGGGCCTTGCGTGGGCTGCCTCCCATAGTGCCACCACCTCCGGATGCAGCTGCACAGGGTGATAATAGCGACAGCAGTGATACTCCCACAATAGGGTAGCCGTGTGGGCCATGAGCCCATGGAGGTGTTTTTTTTCCGCAAGATCCACACAGGTGGGTTTTGGCGTGCACCCTGTCCTCGGACCTCCTGGGTGGCCTCCCCAACCCCGCCGGGCCCATTAATGGCCATTTTTGATTTTTATTTTTATTTATTTATTGATGTATTTATTTATTTATTTTTGGGGTGGACAGTGTGTTGCCTTGTGTGGCTCCCATGGGCATACGCTGCAGTGTGCACTCCACAGGGGTGTGATTTCTATGTGAAGTAATTAGCCACTAGCTGTGTACGGGCTGCCTCCCCCCGTGCCCTTTCCCCTCCCATTCGCAGTGGGCGTGAATGTGGTTGGGGATGTGTGGGCACCACCATGTCCACGGCCAGGCCCCGGCGTGTTGCAACGTTGTGCAGGACACATGCTGCCACTATGATCCTGCACACTACTGGGGGAACGTATAACAGCTGCCCGCCAGAACGGTCAAGGGAGCGAAAGCGTGACTTAAGCACTCCGAATGTGCGCTCCACTATGCCCCGGGTTGCAATGTGGGCTGTGTTATATCTTACCTCGGGTGGCGTGGTGGGGTTCCGAATTGGCGTCATCATGTGGGGGCTGAGAGGGTAGGCACTGTCCCCTGTGGAGGTGGTGATGGGTATCATTGGTGGGGTTGTGACCTTGCTCAGTATCTGACATGCATGCATGTGCAGTGGCATTCATACTCACCAAGCAGCCATGTATCGCCATGCCGCCCAGCTTCTAGGTCCCGGCTTAGGGTGGACATTCGGTAAATGAAGCTGTCGTGGGTGGACCCAGGATAGTTGGCATATACTGAGGTGATGATTCCCTTGGCATTACATACTACCTGCACGTTGATGGAATGCCAGTGCTTGTGGTTCCTATAGATGTGCTCAGATGCCCTGGGGGGACGTAGAGCCACATGGGTGCAGTCGATGGCACCTAGCACTTTGGGGAATCGTGCCACACCGTAAAAATCCAGGGCAGCAGCATGCCTTTCTGCAGGTGTTCTGGGCAGGTATATGTGCCTGCGGGCTGATGGGCGTGCAGTGATGATGTTCACGACCTGGTGTAGGCAGCGTGACTGCGTGGCCTGTGACACCCCACCCACTACGGCACTTGTCCGCTGAAATGATCCAGTGGCTAAGAAGTGCAGTACATTGAGGACCTTCTCCAGGGGGCTGAGTGCTTGGGAGCACAGGGTGGGTGATGTGAGGTCATCCTCCCAATCACTCACCAGGTCCAGTATTATGTGTGGTGGAAACCTGTACCTCCCCTACACCTGGTCATCAGGCATCCTGAAAAGGCTGGTTCTGGGTGTGAAAATTCTGGCCCTGACTATCCCCCTCCTCCTCCTTTGGTAGCCCACGGCCCACTGCTGCTAGGAACGGTATATTCATCCTGGCATCTGAGCTTGTTAGTTTTTTGCGCGCAAATTTATGCGTCGCGGGTCGACGTATGCCTGCTTCCTACTGGCGTACGTGTTTCTTTGCGCGTGTTGTAGGCGAGGGTGTGAAACTTCCCGCGCAACCCTGAAATCCAGTACCCAGGCCAATAGCGTGTGGAAATTTCCACGCACCCCGGAATACACGTGCACTGATGTACTCGCGTGTGTAAGTGTCCGCACACACCTGAAATACACGTACATAGGCCAATAGCGTGTATGCGCACTTTTGTCCAATTACGCGCGATGACACTCTGACGTGCAGTCTTTCCACGTGTGCTCCGTCATCACGTGCTATGAGGGAAACACCCGTGCGGGTCACGTCACAGACGCGCTTACGCGCTGAGGGCCTTTGGTCCAATAGAATCGCGTATGCGTGCTGACGCGCTTACGCACTAAGGGCCTTTCCTCGAATTTCATGCTGACGTGCAGGATTTTCACGTGCCAAATCACTCCGTATCAAGCTGGCCACGCGAAAACACACGGAAGACCACGCTCCTGCCCAGAAGGCCGAATTACTGCCCCCAGTGCCCCGAGCAGCCTCCCACGTGCCATCTGCTGCTGCCTGCCTGCCTGCCTGCCTGCTGCCACCGTGCCCTGCCATTTGGTGCCTGCACATCAGCCATCTGCAGGGGTCCAGTTGCTGTGTCCACCCCTGCTGGAACAGAAGACTCCCGACTGGGATAACATCGCTCCACAGCCCAGCCCCAGGACCCAGTTGCCCACCTACTCCTGCCTCTGGGGTTGCCATGTCGGGCACTTTGACATCTGGCACCAGTGGCAACCCCAGGCCAGAGGGGCAGAGGGGCACCAGCTTCACTGCCACTGAAGTTGGTGTCCTGGTGGAGCATGTCCTGGGGCAGTATGATGCCCTCTTTGGATCGTCCCGCGCCAGCAAGGAAGGACGGGAGAGGATCTGGGCCGACTGTGTGGTTGCCATCAATGCGGAGGGGGTGGCAACCCGCGACGTCAGAAGATCAAGAAGCGCTGGGAGGACTTGAGGTCCAGGACCCTCGCGAAGGCCCGGCGCCTCGTGGAGGGGGGCCGGGGCCGCATGAGTTCCATCCAGATGAGGGTCCTGGAACGCGTACGCCCAGCGCTCCACGCCCAGATCCTTGAGAGGGAGACCCGTCTGGAGTTGAGCGGTAAGTGGCCAAGCATTGCTTTGTGAGACAGGGCATGTTGCGGTGTGCTGGTTGTCTGATACTTGCCTGTATGTGTGACATAGGCCATGTATGCATGTATGTGTGCAGGGACATCATGGTAATGCATGTGCGACCAGTGATGTGTGAACCACATGGTTGTTGCATGTGTTTAAATGCCTATGCAGATTTTACACATGAGAGCATGCCAGTCTCTGTTCCTGGACATGGGTGGGGGTGAGGGATGGGTGCTGATGCCAGGTACATATATGGTAGACATGTCTGTGTGCCTGACCTGCGTGTCTGTGACTTGTGACTGCCATGGATGCATGACACATGTGTGTGACAATGCACAGATTCACTGATGCAGCCTAGTTATCCTTGTATCCGCTGTGTTTGGGGTGTATGAGGCCAGATGGATGTGACTGAGGTGAAGTGTGTGCATGTGATAGGCATGACCCATGATGCATGTGAGTTCCATATCATTGTATGTTTCAAGAGTCCATTGGACATGTATGGAAATGTCCATGGCATGCACCATGCCTGTTACTGTGTGTGTTTTGCCTGCACTGACCCATGTGTTGTGGAGGGACATGATGGAAGTGTACTTTGACAGTGGTACTCATCTGCTATTGCTTCCTGTCTAGGGGACCATTGAACAGTACCCTGATGCTTGTGTTCTATGTCTCCCTCTACGCAGCGGCTAGTGAAGAAGAGGGCGGAGACGGCGCTGTGGAGCAAGGCGGCGGGGTGCCCCCACGGCTGCAGCGGAAGGGGTGGGTGAGCCCCCACAGGGGCCTGCTATGGCGGAAGACGGTGAGGAGCCATCCAGGTTGGTGGTTTCCACAGAGGAGGAGGAGGTCGCCACTGAGGCACACATGGGGCCTGGTGGGGGCATCCCTGCTGGTGCAAGTTGTGCAGTCCAGGGGCAGGGGCAGGAGGCAGCGCAGGTCACCGTGGAGGGGCCTGTGCATGTCGCTGTCCCTGACCCTGTGAGTGCACCACCATGCACCAGCAGGGATGCCCCATCCCAGACCCGTCCGCAGGTAGAGGGGATGTCCATGTCACCTGACTCCCCTCCACCTGTGGACGAGGGGACCCGTGGCCGTCTGGAGAAGGTCCTGATTGGGGTCGCGATGCGTGCGGGTGCATTCGTGATGAAGTGCGTGCTTCCCGGGAGGAACACGCACGTCATCACGAAGAGCACCGTGCCGACGTGGCCCAATTGGGATCTTCCATGTTCGGGGGTTTCCTGCATGTGTCGGCCAATCTGGCGGCCCTCTCCCCCTCTGTGGAGGCTATACGCCGGTCGTTCTCCTTGCCGTCTTCTGGCCCAGATGCCACCACGGCCCCCTGTGGACCTGCCCTGACCAATGCAGCCAGCTCGGTGGGCATCCCATCCCTGCCACAGTCGGGAGTCGGAGGTCCAGCAGGGGTGGACACCACAGCAACTGTACCCCAGCAGATGGAGGATGTGCCGGCATCATCAGGTAGGGCACGTGCACGACGGCGTTGGTGGATTCCATCAGCCTGGATGCTGTTGTGCTGGCAGAGGCAGTTGCGTCGGAGGCAGCAGCAGAGTCAACGTGGGAGGCATCATGGCCCGGGGCCATCAACATCGGAGGGGCAGGCATCGGCCGGAGGGCAGGAGGACCCAGGACAGGAAGTGTCTTCCGTGTGGCTGCGGTTGGGCCAGCAGATAGGTGCGGAGCGGCGGCGGGCGGAAGAGGCGCAGCTCACGATGGTCAGGGCGGAGAACTCCATGCGGAGGGCCCTGAGGCGGGCTGAGTGCCTCGAGGCAATCCGCAGGGGGTTGGAGGAGCAGATGGCGCCGTCCCTGCGGACCCTCGGGGCCATGGAAAAGGACCGCCTCCGGGACATAGACGAGGGGTTTGATGATGCCCTGGCCCAGAACACCACAGAGTGAGCCGCTGGACTTGCCCGCCGCCTTTGTATATAGTTCTTTAGTTTTAGGTTTCCTTTGTTTCTTCTTATGATTTGGAGTCGACGGACACTGCTCCACTTTTTGTATATAGTTGCATTTTAGTTAGGGTTTTTTGTAGGTTTCCTTTGTTCAGTTGGGCTCATGGACCCTTGGATGTTTTGTACATAGTTCTTCATTAGATTGTTTTTTTGTTTTTTTTTTATTTATTCACCATGGAGCAATGGTCTTTGCATTTATTTTTCTCTCTCGGATTGATTTTATTTTTAATGTGACTTTGGACAACATTTTTTTGGATTTGGATTTGTAGTTTTGATTTTTTTGGACGGACATGCAGCGTATCTTTTTTTCATTGCCATTGTAGTTTGTTTCATTTCATTTGCATTCAATTTTTTTTAATACAATTTTGTTTTCATACTTCACTGTGTGGTATCATCTCATTGGTTTCATGCATGTCATGTTGGGTGTTTTCCCATTCAATTGCAACCATTGTGTGTGACGGACATGGGTTCATTTGCTTTATGAACATTGGGGGTGTAACATGTAATTTCCATTTCCATGTGGGTGAATGGGTTACTTGGTAGGGCCTTTTGGCTGTGGAGGCTGACCATAACGCACATGATTGGGGATTGTGAGGACCTGGGTGCAGGGGGCCATGAGTGGGGCCTGTGGAGGGTGCCCCTGGATGCTGGGGGTGGGGGTGGTGGGAGACATGAGTTGGACATGAGTGGGGGCCTGGTGGAGGGTGCCCTGCACTGCTGGGGGGTGGAGGTGATGGGAGACATGAGTGGGGGCCTGGTGGAGGGTGCCCCTGCACTGCTGGGGGGTGGGGGTGATAGGGGCCATGAGTGGGGGCCTGGTGGAGGGTGCCCCTGGATGCTGGGGGGTGGGGGTGCAGGGGGACATGAGTGGGGGCCTGGTGGAGGGTGCCCCTGGATGCTGGGGGGTGGGGGTGCAGAGGGACATGAGTGGGGGCTTGGTGGAGGGTGCCCCTGGTTGCTGGGCGGGTGGTGATGCTGGTAGACATGGGTGGGGGCCTGGTGGTGGATGCCCCTGGTGGCTGGGGGGCGGGGGTGTAGGGGGCCATGAGTGGGGGCCTGGTGGGGGGTGCCCCTGGATGCTGGGGGGTGGGGGTGATGGGAGACATGAGTGGGGGCCTGGTGGTGCTGCCCCTGCACTGCTGGGGGGTGGGAGTGATAGGGGCCATTAGTGGGGGCCTGGTGGAGGGTGCCCCTGCACTGCTGGGGGGTGGGGGTGGTGGGAGACATGAGTTGGACATGAGTGGGGGCCTGGTGGTGCTGCCCCTGCACTACTGGGGGTGGGGGTGATAGGGGCCATGAGTGGGGGCCTGTTGGAGGGTGCCCCTGGATGCTGGGGGGTGGGGGTGCAGGGGGACATGAGTTGGACATGAGTGGGGGCCTGGTGGAGGGTGCCCCTGCACTGCTGGGGGGTGGTGGTGGTGGGAGACATGAGTTGGACATGAGTGGGGGCCTGGTGGTGCTGCCCCTGCACTGCTGGGGGGTGGGGGTGATAGGGGCCATGAGTGGGAGCCTGGTGGAGGGTGTCCCTGGATGCTGGGGGGTGGGGGTGCAGGGGTACATGAGTTGGACATGAGTGGGGGCCTGGTGGAGGGTGCCCCACACTGCTGGAGGGTGGGGACGCTGGGTGACATGAGCAGGTGTGCAGGGTAGTCCCCTGTGGTGTCGGCTGCCTGCAGGGGCCGTGGAGGGTGTACAGGGAATACCTGGGAACACACAGCCAAATCGCGTGTAGAATTTCCCGCGTACCCCTGAAATACACGTACCCAGCCAAATCGCGTGTGTAAATTCACGTGCACGTACCTGTCATGACCACTGCTTCCAAGGAGTCAGGACCAACCCAACACCCTTGGAATCAGGCTCATAACATATACCATCGGCGCCAGCCAGTCCCAATGGGGACATTTTGGACCCTGTCCTGGCACCGGTGGTGCCAGGCTCATAAAATGGACCAGTCCCGGCACAGGAAGCGCCGGGCTCATAACAAGTGTGAAAGTGCTTGGGTGGACCTACCTGCAGCAGACCATGCTGCTTACTTACCAGCAGAATGATGTTTCATTCTCTTCTGGCAGGGACTACTTTTTCTTCTAGGTGGGGCAGGCACCACTTCCTGGATCTTTGATGCTGGAACCCTTCTGGAAGCAGGAACTCTTTTTTCCGGGGCGAGGCTTTGGAAGGAGACACCTAAGCACTCCTGTGGGCTATTTAAACCACACCCGATTGGTGCAACGTGCTTCGCGTTATTCTGCATCTGCAGCAGGACGCTCACCGTGTCAGCTCCAGGGAATCTTCAGCTCCGGATCCTGTGAATAAGAAAATTACCTGCTGGAACCAATCTGCAGTCTTCAGCAACTCCTGCAAAAACAAAAGGCACAGGTTAGGCAAAAGCAAGGTTGGCGCTTCAACTTACCCGATCCATCGGCAGCATCCAAGGCGTTTTTTCTGCATTTCTCGTCCGGCATCGGGCCTGCAAAGACAAAGAACTTTGGTTACTAATGCTTAGTTGCAAAACAACTTGCCTGCGTTACGCTAGCCCCAACTCTGCTCGCGCCGCATTCCATCACCTGTAAAGACAAAAAGAGACATTAAGGTGCATTCTACAGCCCTAGAGCAGCCTTTCTTCTTACGTGCCATCCTATTCTCCAACTTCTTGCTTCGTTCATTTCCACGAACCGGGAGGGCATCTTCTTTGGCACCGGCAGCAACTGAAAAGGAAAAAGACATAGGGCCTCATTACGACCCTGGCGGAGTGGGTTTCCGCCAGCGGTAATCGCGGCAGACCCGTCCGCCGTACTACGAGTTCCCTTAGCGCCATGGAGGTTTTCTCCGCCTGGTTTTACCGGGCGGAGAAAACCATGGCGCTAAGGGACCTCGTTGTTAATTACGCCGCCGTACTTTACGGCGTCGTAATTAACTCCTTCCCCACTCCCATTATACCCTATGGGGCAAGAATGGGAATGGGGAAGGGTAAAATGGGGATTGGGGATTTACCGCTCCGCCAAGGTCGGCATGGGGTGGTAAATCCGCCAACCCCCATGGCGCTATCGGCGGCTTTCCGCCATGCTCCGCGGTGCATTTAGCACCGCGGATTCCGCCAGGGTCGTAATGAGGGCCATAGACATTAAAAGAGAGCAATCTAAAAAGAACTTTAATACTTACAAGTCACGCTCGTGCAGCAAACGGCGGCATCGCTCTCAAATCACCCTCTGCAATCAAGAGGCTGAACTCGAATCCAGTGAAGTAACTGGACCCAGCGCCCCTGCACAAGATGCAGGATGGAGAGCCCGGCATTCACCTATTTAAGGTGAGCGCGACTACCACCCAGTACCACGGGGAGAGAGGGAGAGAGGGGCTTGGAACTTCTCCCAACCTTCCAGCCACTAATACCTAAATTTTCTACTTGCAGACACCTCACCCTTCGGGTCAAATTTTCAGTGAAGAAGGGGCCTAATCCGGGAGCCAAACGAATCCTACGCCTAACGCTGAAGACTGTTTCACCGCCCAGTCAAGACCCGCGCCTCCGAGGGAATCAGGTGAGCGTTACAGAACGCGAAGCCTTACCACATATTTCCCGCCCAGGCGCAATGCAAACTTCAGACACAGACCAATTGGCCCAGTTACTTGGGGAGTTGAGGGCAGAAGTACATGCAGCACGCCAGGAAACGAATGCCTTAAGGAGGGAGTTAGTGGTCTCTAAGGAACGAACAGACGACTTGGCTAGACAATTGCTGCAAGCCCAAGCGGGACAAACTCCTCTGCCTACTCCTAGTGGGAGTCATGCTCCAACGACTTCTACCAATCCGGTGCACATTAATCTACCAGGAAATGTACCTTTGGCTCCGCCCGAGCGCTTTTCAGGTGATCCTAAAAGATTTGCTGTGTTCATCAATCAGTTTCGCTTGCATTTTTTATGCAGACCCGCCGCTTTCCCAACGGACCAGGCTAAGGTGGCCTTCGTGCTCTCATATCTTAGTGGCAGCGCCGCAGATTGGTCTATTCCTTTAGTACTCAAGATGACCCTGTTCTTCATAACTTCCAGGATTTCCAAGCTAATATGGAAAAATTGTTTGCAAGACACTCGCAGGGACAGGCCCTGGACAATGAACTTCTTTCAATACGACAGGGCAATCAAAATCTTCTGGCCTGCATTGCATCGTTCAACAGATTAGTGGTTGAAACCGGATGGCCTGAGGACAAGAGAATCACCCTTTTCTACAGAGGACTGCGTGGAGAACTTAAAGACGTTCTGGCTCAGGTGGTGAATCCTCCACAAGACTGTTCCGAATACATCGACCTGGTGGTTCAATTGGATCATAGAATACAGAATCGGAAGGCCGATCGTTCCAGATTTGAAACTCGAGTTTTTTCTAGACCACAGAGTTCAGCTAAAGGAAATGATACCGTGGAACCCATGCAGATTGGGGTTGTGAAAGGACCTCTAACCCAAAAGGAAAGGGAAAGAAGAAGACAATTCGCAATTGTGCCTTAATTGCGGAAACTCGGGACACTTCCTTCGAGATTGCCCAGTGAAACCAAGGAAGAAGATAGTAGGAGCTTCTGATAAAGGTGCCGAAGGTTCTGAGTCGGAAAACGACCTCGCCCGACAAGTGTAGAGGTCCGCTTGCCGAGCGTTAAAACCAGTTCTTTGACCTCGCATTTCATCATGCCCATGGTCCTCGTGAGTCCAGAACAACCTAATTGTATGCATGCCCTTAAAGCATACATTGATAGTGGCGCAATCGGCAATTACGTGGACTGTGAATTGGCCACCAGGATGAATCTATCTCTTTGTCCTAAGACGGTGAAAGACGTCATCACCACCGTGGATGGTACGGAAATAGCTTCCGGACCAGTAACTCACACCACCATGGAAGTGACATTGATAAGCCAATATGGACATCAAGAGAAGATCGTGTTTGACGTGATCAAGGCTCCGCAGTTTCAAGTTATCCTGGGAATCCCTTGGTTGGAGAAGCACAATCCTCAAATTGATTGGCGAGCAAAGACAATCCGGTTTCCAGAATGCGCTCCTACCTGTTATCCTCAGCCCCTTACTAAGCTGGCAGCAACTACTTTTGAGAACCCTCAACTGCCTCCAGAATACCGGGAATTTCAAGATGTCTTTCAGAAAGATCAAGCTAATTCTCTGCCTCCTCACAGATCCTACGACTGCCAGAAAGACTTGATTCCGGGATCCACTCCTCCATGCAGTCGAATTTATGCCCTCACAGAACCTGAAAATCTTCACCTGAGGCAGTATTTGGACCAGTACCTGGCTAATGGATTTATCCGTCCTTCGAAGTCCCCAGCCTCCTCAGCTCTGTTCTTCGTTCCAAAAAAAGAGGGAGACCTAAGAACATGTATAGATTATCGTGCCCTTAACCAGATTACGATTAAGAACAGGTATCCGTTACCATTGATCCCTGAACTTCTTGACCAAGTTAAAAGTGCCTGTATCTACACAAAGCTGGACCTCAGAGGAGTTTACCATTTGGTGCGAATAAAAGAGGGCGATGAATGGAAGACGGCCTTTCGTACTAAATATGGACTGTTCGAGTATCAAGTAATGCCCTTTGGATTATGCAACGCACCGGCTGCCTTTCAGTATTTTATGAATGACGTCCTCAGAGAGCTCATTGACGTGTGTGTAGTTGTCTATATAGATGACATTCTGGTCTACTCGTCCTCTGAGGCGGAACATCGAAAACATGTCACAGCAGTACTGGAGAGGCTCCGTAAACACAGACTTTTTGCAAAGCTGGAGAAATGCGTTTTTCATGTCACTGAGGTCGAATTTTTAGGATTTATTTTGTCACCTAATGGAGTCCACATGGACTCAAGGAAAGTGGACGCTATCACTAAATGGCCCTCACCAACGTCTGTGAAAGGTGTTCAAAGCATGTTGGGCTTCGCCAACTTTTATCGTAGGTTCATTCCAGATTTCTCTCGAGTAGTCCAACCCATTACAGCCCTCCTTAGAAAAAATAAACGGTTTGAGTGGTCGACAGAGGCTGAACAAGCTTTTCAAGAACTAAAAACAAAATTCACCTTGGCTCCGGTTTTAAAACATCCTCGTCCGGAACTCCCCTATATCGTTGAGACCGATGCTTCCAGTCTCGCAATGGGAGCAGTGCTTTCGCAAAGGGACCCAGAGACAAACCAGTTACACCCAGTGGCATTTTGGTCCCGCAAATTTTCGGCTCCCGAAATCAACTATACCATTACAGATAAGGAAATTTTGGCTATTAAGTCCGCCTTTAAAGCCTGGCGGCATTATCTCCTGGGAGCCCGACACACAGTCACCGTCATTACGGATCATCGTAATTTACAGTACCTTAAATCAGCCAAAGCTCAATCCTCTAGACAACTTCGCTGGGCACTATTTTTCGCCGAATTCGACTTTGTGATAACCTACCGACCTGGCAACAGGAATGGTAAAGCTGATGCCCTCTCCCGAATTGGAGTAGATGAACTCACGACCAATCCTGAACCCGTGCCCATAATTCCGGAACAGAGAATCCTGGGTTTGGTTAATGCACAATCCATTGAAGACATTGAAGGTACAGTTAAAAAACTTCTGACTCCAGCAGAGGTGCAAGACTGGCAACTCAAGGGAAAAGACTTCACTACGGATAAGAACTTACTATACTTCCGAGGAAGGTTATATCTACCTTGTACCGATTTACAAAAACAGGTGATCTCATGTTACCATGACTCCTTAATGGAAGGACATCCAGGTATTGCCAAAACGTCAGAAAAGATAAAAAGGCATTTTTGGTGGCCGTCTTGGAGAAAGGACATTAAGGATTTCATAAATTCCTGTGGTGTGTGCGCCCAAAGCAAAAGCCAGAAGGAGAAACCAGCAGGCCTCTTACAACCCCTAGACATTCCTCCACACCCGTGGCATACTCTCTCCATGGACTTCATCACGGATTTACCACCATGCTCCGGATTTAATACAATTTTAGTAATTGTGGACCTATTCTCGAAAATGGCTCATTTTATCCCATTGAAAGGGTTACCCACAGCTTCAATTCTGGCCCGAGAGTTCCTCGAAAACATCGTTCGGTTGCACGGCTTTCCTTCAGTTTTAATCTCAGACAGAGGAAGTCAATTTATTTCCCACTTCTGGCGGAGTTGTTGTCGCCTAGCCCAAATTGATGTAAGGCTTTCAACCAGCCATCATCCCCAGACCGATGGGCAGACCGAGAGGACCAACCAAACCCTGGAACAATATTTACGCTGCATGTTACAACAATCGGAGAGTACTTGGAAAGACATTCTCTGGATTGCGGAGTACGCTTATAATAATTCAGTCCATGCTGGAACCGGAAAGACTCCTTTTTTTCTTTTATATGGAAGCCACCCCTGCACCTCAAATCTTGATCCACCTCAGACTCTTGGGACCCCAGCTGTAGATCATCTGCATTCTACAATCACTCAAGCCTTTAAAGAGGCCACATCTCACCTTAAGCGAGCCAAGGAACAATACAAGAAGTGTGCAGACCTACGTCGAAAGGAGGCCCCTCAATATCTTGTGGGAGATCAAGTCTGGCTATCAACCAAACATTTACCTCTCAAAGGACCGCGTACTGTCAATCCACGATACCTGGGACCTTACCCAATCACTGCCTTAATAAATCCAGTGGCAGTTAAATTGGGTCTACCTGCCCATATGAAAATACATCCAGTTTTCCACGTTTCTCTACTGAAGCCCATGCAACCTGGAACCCGTTTGACGAAATCTCCAGACCCTATTCTTGTGGACGGAGAACTGGAATTCGAAATACAAGACATCCTAGACTCCAAGATTTCCAAATCAAAACTATACTATCTGATTGACTGGAAAGGTTATGGCCCTCAGGAAAGATCTTGGGAACCGTCGGAACATGTTCATGCACCCCGTCTGGTTAAGAAGTTTCATCAAACTTTTCCTGATAAACCGAAACCTCTGGGGAAGACGAATTTGGGAGGGGCCTTGAGGGGGGGTGCTGTCATGACCACTGCTTCCAAGGAGTCAGGACCAAACCAACACCCTTGGAAGCAGGCTCATAACATATACCATCGGCGCCAGCCAGTCCCAATGGGGACCTTTTGGACCCTGTCCTGGCACCGGTGGTGCCAGGCTCATAAAATGGACCAGTCCCGGCACAGGAAGCGCCAGGCTCATAGCAAGCGTGAAAGTGCTTGGGTGGACCTACCTGCAGCAGACCATGCTGCTTACTTACCAGCAGAATGATGTTTCATTCTCTTCTGGCAGGGACTACTTTTTCTTCTGGGTGGGGCAGGCACCACTTCCTGGATCTTTGATGCTGGAACCCTTCTGGAAGCAGGAACTCTTTTTTCCGGGGCGAGGCTGTGGAAGGAGACACCTAAGCACTCCTGTGGGCTATTTAAACCACACCCGATTGGTGCAACGTGCTTCGCGTTATTCTGCATTTGCAGCAGGACGCTCACCGTGTCAGCTCCAGGGAATCTTCAGCTCCGGATCCTGTGAATAAGAAAATTACCTGCTGGAACCAATCTGCAGTCTTCAGCAACTCCTGCAAAAACAAAAGGCACAGGTTAGGCAAAAGCAAGGTTGGCGCTTCAACTTACCCGATCCATCGGCAGCATCCAAGGCGTTTTTTTCTGCATTTCTCGTCCGGCATCGGGCCTGCAAAGACAAAGAACTTTGGTTACTAACGCTTAGTTGCAAAACGACTTGCCTGCGTTACGCTAGCCCCAACTCTGCTCGCGCCGCATTCCATCACCTGTAAAGACAAAAAGAGACATTAAGGTGCATTCTACAGCCCTAGAGCAGCCTTTCTTCTTACGTGCCATACTATTCTCCATCTTCTTGCTTCGTTCATTGCCACAAACCGGGGGGGCATCTTCTTTGGCACCGGCAGCAACTGAAAAGGAAAAAGACATAGACATTAAAAGAGAGCAATCTAAAAAGAACTTTAATACTTACAAGTCACGCTCGTGCAGCAAACGGCGGCATCGCTCTCAAATCACCCTCTGCAATCAAGAGGCTGAACTCGAATCCAGTGAAGTAACTGGACCCAGCGCCCCTGCACAAGACGCAGGATGGAGAGCCCGGCATTCACCTATTTAAGGTGAGCGCGACTACCACCCAGTACCACGGGGAGAGAGGGAGAGAGGGGCTTGGAACTTCTCCCAACCTTCCAGCCACTAATACCTAGATTTTCTACTTGCAGACACCTCACCCTTCGGGTCAAATTTTCAGTGAAGAAGGGGCCTAATCCGGGAGCCAAACGAATCCTACGCCTAACGCTGAAGACGGTTTCACCGCCCAGTCAAGACCCGCGCCTCCGAGGGAATCAGGTGAGCGTTACAGTACCCGGCCAAATCGCGTGTGGAACTTCCCGTGCACCCCTGAAGTCCACGTACCCTGCCAAATCGCGTGTGGGACTTCCCGCGCACCCCTGAGATCCACGTACCCAGCCAAGTCGTGTGTGGAAATTCCCGCGCACGTACCCGGCCAAATCGCGTCTGGAACTTCCCGAGCACCCCTGAAATCCACGTACCCTGCCAAATCGCGTGTGGGACTTCCCGCACACCCCTGAGATCCATGTACCCAGCCAAGTCTCGTGTGGAAATTCCCACGCACGTACCCGGCCAAATCGCGTGTGGAACTTCCCGCGCACCCCTGAAATCCACGTACCCTGCCAAATCGCATGTGAGACTTCCCGCGCACCCCTGAGATCCACGTACCCAGCCATATCGCGTGTGGAAATTCCCGCGCACGTACCCGGCCAAATCGCGTGTGGAACTTCCCGCGCACCCCTGAAATCCACGTACCCTGCCAAATCGCGTGTGAGACTTCCCGCGCACCCCTGAGATCCACGTACCCAGCCAAGTCGCGTGTGGAAATTCCCACGCACGTACCCGGCCAAATCGCGTGTGGAACTTCCCGCGCACCCCTGAAATCGACGTACCCTGCCAAATCGCGTGTGAGACTTCCCGTACACCCCTGAGATCCACGTACCCAGCCAAATTCCGTGTGGAAATTCCTGCGCACGTACCCGGCCAAATCGTGTGTGGAACTTCCCACGCACCCCTGAAATCCACGTACCCTGCCAAATCACGTGTGAAAGTTCCCGCGCACCCTGGAATACACGCACACGTTATTTTTCAGTCAGCGGGTGTCTGTGTTTGTGGGTACCCCTTTGCACGTCATTTGTCCTGGAGGGCCACAGTATAGGACATTCATCATAGCTGTATATAGGTGCTATTTGTTGGTGCACCTTTTGGCGCACATTTATTACAGGCGCAGAGACGCTCCCGCCTGCTTTCTTGTGGCGGTCGTGTTTGTGCCTGTGCGCTGGTTTGACCGTGCGCTTTTTTGCCCTATTCAATTCCATGAATACGTGTTGTAGGCGAGCGTGTGGGCGTTGCGCGCTCTTGCACCCTGTACTTCCCCCGTGACGCCCACATTTTGGCAAGTTGTTCCCCATTCCGAGTGTTACGCCCCATGTTCCGCCTACTTTTGTTGTGTGCGCCGCGCTATGTGCGATTTCCGCTGTGGCCTGTGCGATTTTCGCTGTGACCTGGCGCACGCCGTTAGATGGCCTGTGCGCCAACGTGCGCCGCACACTTTTTTAGCGCACATCCGAAGGTTTTCTCGCGCACGGCCTTCCATGAATCGATGTGCGCTGCTTTTCGTGCGATTTTCGCACTTGCACTGCGATTTTCGCTATTCCACTGCGAATCGCATGTTTTTGGCCACTTGCGCCGCGCTAATTATTCCATGAATCGGCCTGATAGTGTTTTTGGAATAAGACGACAATTGGACTACTGTGCTGGAATGGTGAAATTCACTATAAACTCACAGGAAGATCCACAAGAATTTCTACTGTACTTACTACAAGTACTGGAAAACAAAAACATACCTATAAATGAAATCTTTCAGATTTCATACATGTGGAAACACACATGCACTCTCTGCAACAATGTGACATAAGAAGAAATCCCCAATGAACGCTTCATATATATATCAATACCAAATTGTGAATCCATTCCATTTCAGCAACTTGTACAAAATGCAAACCATGGTAGATTATGCTCTACCTGCAATTCAGATAATCGCTCCACATTAGTAATACAAACACATAGTAAATACGTAATACTAATGCTTCTACGTTACAATGCAGATGGCACCAAAAACAACTGCAATCTGACTGGATTCACACATGGTCAAATATCACTTGGTAAGAAAACCTTCACAACAATAGGTATAATCTACCATGCAGGAGCCACAACCAATTCAGGGCACTACACTGCATATATAAAAAAAGAAATGTGGATGGTTTGAATGAAATGATAGTACCATTACTCTAAAGCAGAGATTACCAGCAAATCTTACAAACGCTTATTTGATGTTCTTAAAACCAAAATTTGATAAATAAACTGTATTTAAACCTTTAAGTAAATTTGTGTTAAAAAAAATATAAACTGTTAGAATACTCCAAAAGCTATCTAACTGCTCAAAGATTCTACAACAACTAATCAGATAAATGAATACCACTAAATTAGACCAAAAATACACAGTTAGAATACGCCAATTGGTATCTAAATGTCCCAAAATTATAAATGTGTGTTAAAATAATGTAAACTGCTAGAATACTCCAAAAGCTATCTAACAGCTCAAAGATTCTACAACAACTAATCAGATAAATGAATACCACTAAATTAGGCCAAAAAATACACAGTTAGAATACGCCAATTGGTATCTAACTGTCCCAAAATTTAACAATATCCAAATAGATAAATCAAAACCACTAAAATATATTAAAAAAATAGACAGTTAGAATACGCCAATTGGTATCTAACTGCTCCAAAATTTTATAATATCAAAACAAATGAAGAATCTGTCACTGCTCCAAAAAAAATACAACAAAGCAAAGTATAAAGCATTAGCCAGAAACAACAAGTGAACACTGAAAACAAACAAACAAACAAATAAACTGTAGCATAACAGAAAAAGGGTTTTTTTCTAATCCAACATGGATTTTTTTTTCTCCCACAGACCCAATGATTTTAGCAACAAATACAGAAACTGAGGAAATTGCACAGTACTCTGATTTGTACTATACTAAATATGAGGGTAAAAAAAAAATAAAAGTATATTGCTTATACAATGTAATAAGTCATTACAAAATACTAATATTAACATGCTATTTTCTTTTATCACAGAAATGAAGAAGAAAAACAGGGACTCCCATTACTAGACCAAACAGTAAGTATACAATAATAAGGACAACCATAGCAGCATATCACATCCATAGTATCTAATATCTTTGTTCCTTATACATTTGTTTTTCACCCAAAGTTATAAGCAAATATGAATGTGATATGCTGCGGTGGTTGTTGCCAGGGCATACAGTCTTGGGCGCATGGCCAAATGGAAGCCACCCCTGCACCTCAAATCTTGATCCACCTCAGACTCTTGGGACCCCAGCTGTAGATCATCTGCATTCTACAATCACTCAAGCCTTTAAAGAGGCCACATCTCACCTTAAGCGAGCCAAGGAACAATACAAGAAGTGTGCAGACCTACGTCGAAAGGAGGCCCCTCAATATCTTGTGGGAGATCAAGTCTGGCTATCAACCAAACATTTACCTCTCAAAGGACCGCGTACTGTCAATCCACGATACCTGGGACCTTACCCAATCACTGCCTTAATAAATCCAGTGGCAGTTAAATTGGGTCTACCTGCCCATATGAAAATACATCCAGTTTTCCACGTTTCTCTACTGAAGCCCATGCAACCTGGAACCCGTTTGACAAAATCTCCAGACCCTATTCTTGTGGACGGAGAACTGGAATTCGAAATACAAGACATCCTAGACTCCAAGATTTCCAAATCAAAACTATACTATCTGATTGACTGGAAAGGTTATGGCCCTCAGGAAAGATCTTGGGAACCGTCGGAACATGTTCATGCACCCCGTCTGGTTAAGAAGTTTCATCAAACTTTTCCTGATAAACCGAAACCTCTGGGGAAGACGAATTTGGGAGGGGCCTTGAGGGGGGGGTGCTGTCATGACCACTGCTTCCAAGGAGTCAGGACCAAACCAACACCCTTGGAAGCAGGCTCATAACATATACCATCGGCGCCAGCCAGTCCCAATGGGGACCTTTTGGATCCTGTCCTGGCACCGGTGGTGCCAGGCTCATAAAATGGACCAGTCCCGGCACAGGAAGCGCCGGGCTCATAACAAGCGTGAAAGTGCTTGGGTGGACCTACCTGCAGCAGACCATGCTGCTTACTTACCAGCAGAATGATGTTTCATTCTCTTCTGGCAGGGACTACTTTTTCTTCTGGGTGGGGCAGGCACCACTTCCTGGATCTTTGATGCTGGAACCCTTCTGGAAGCAGGAACTCTTTTTTCCGGGGCGAGGCTGTGGAAGGAGACACCTAAGCACTCCTGTGGGCTATTTAAACCACACCCGATTGGTGCAACGTGCTTCGCGTTATTCTGCATCTGCAGCAGGACGCTCACCGTGTCAGCTCCAGGGAATCTTCAGCTCCGGATCCTGTGAATAAGAAAATTACCTGCTGGAACCAATCTGCAGTCTTCAGCAACTCCTGCAAAAACAAAAGGCACAGGTTAGGCAAAAGCAAGGTTGGCGCTTCAACTTACCCGATCCATCGGCAGCATCCAAGGCGTTTTTTTCTGCATTTCTCGTCCGGCATCGGGCCTGCAAAGACAAAGAACTTTGGTTACTAACGCTTAGTTGCAAAACGACTTGCCTGCGTTACGCTAGCCCCAACTCTGCTCGCGCCGCATTCCATCACCTGTAAAGACAAAACGAGACATTAAGGTGCATTCTACAGCCCTAGAGCAGCCTTTCTTCTTACGTGCCATACTATTCTCCATCTTCTTGCTTCGTTCATTGCCACAAACCGGGAGGGCATCTTCTTTGGCACCGGCAGCAACTGAAAAGGAAAAAGACATAGACATTAAAAGAGAGCAATCTAAAAAGAACTTTAATACTTACAAGTCACGCTCGTGCAGCAAACGGCGGCATCGCTCTCAAATCAACCTCTGCAATCAAGAGGCTGAACTCGAATCCAGTGAAGTAACTGGACCCAGCGCCCCTGCACAAGACGCAGGATGGAGAGCCCGGCATTCACCTATTTAAGGTGAGCGCGACTACCACCCAGTACCACGGGGAGAGAGGGAGAGAGGGGCTTGGAACTTCTCCCAACCTTCCAGCCACTAATACCTAGATTTTCTACTTGCAGACACCTCACCCTTCGGGTCAAATTTTCAGTGAAGAAGGGGCCTAATCCGGGAGCCAAACGAATCCTACGCCTAACGCTGAAGACGGTTTCACCGCCCAGTCAAGACCCGCGCCTCCGAGGGAATCAGGTGAGCGTTACAGTACCCGGCCAAATCGCGTGTGGAACTTCCCGTGCACCCCTGAAGTCCACGTACCCTGCCAAATCGCGTGTGGGACTTCCCGCGCACCCCTGAGATCCAAGTACCCAGCCAAGTCGTGTGTGGAAATTCCCGCGCACGTACCCGGCCAAATCGCGTCTGGAACTTCCCGAGCACCCCTGAAATCCACGTACCCTGCCAAATCGCGTGTGGGACTTCCCGCACACCCCTGAGATCCACGTACCCAGCCAAGTCTCGTGTGGAAATTCCCACGCACGTACCCGGCCAAATCGCGTGTGGAACTTCCCGCGCACCCCTGAAATCCACGTACCCTGCCAAATCGCGTGTGAGACTTCCCGCGCACCCCTGAGATCCACGTACCTAGCCAAATCGCGTGTGGAAATTCCCGCGCACGTACCCGGCCAAATCGCGTGTGGAACTTCCCGCGCACCCCTGAAATCCACGTACCCTGCCAAATCGCGTGTGAGACTTCCCGTGCACCCCTGAGATCCACGTACCCAACCAAGTCGCGTGTGGAAATTCCTGCGCACGTACACGGCCAAATCGCATGTGGAACTTCCCGCTCACCCCTGAAATCGACGTACCCTGCCAAATCGCGTGTGAGACTTCCCGCACACCCCTGAGATCCACGTACCCAGCCAAATTGCGTGTGGAAATTCCCGCGCACGTACCCGGCCAAATCGTGTGTGGAACTTCCCACGCACCCCTGAAATCCACGTACCCTGCCAAATCATGTGTGAAAGTTCCCGCGCACCCTGGAATACACGCACACGTTATTTTTCAGTCAGCGGGTGTCTGTGTTTGTGGGTACCCCTTTACACGTCATTTGTCCTGGAGGGCCACAGTATAGGACATTCATCATAGCTGTATATAGGTGCTATTTGTTGGCGCACCTTTTGGCGCACATTTATTACAGGCGCAGAGACGCTCCCGCCTGCTTTCTTGTGGCGGTCGTGTTTGTGCCTGTGCGCTGGTTTGACCGTGCGCTTTTTTGCCCTATTCAATTCCATGAATACGTGTTGTAGGCGAGCGTGTGGGCGTTGCGCGCTCTTGCACCCTGTACTTCCCCCGTGACGCCCACATTTTGGCAAGTTGTTCCCCATTCCGAGTGTTACGCCCCATGTTCCGCCTACTTTTGTTGTGTGCGCCGCGCTATGTGCGATTTTCGCTGTGGCCTGTGCGATTTTCGCTGTGACCTGGCGCACGCCGTTAGATGGCCTGTGCGCCAACGTGCGCCGCGCACTTTTTTAGCGCACATCCGAAGGTTTTCTCGCGCACGGCCTTCCATGAAACGATGTGCGCTGCTTTTCGTGCGATTTTCGCACTTGCACTGCGATTTTCGCTATTCCACTGCGAATCGCATGTTTTTGGCCACTTGCGCCGCGCTAATTATTCCATGAATCGGCCTGATAGTGTTTTTGGAATAAGACGACAATTGGACTACTGTGCTGGAATGGTGAAATTCACTATAAACTCACAGGAAGATCCACAAGAATTTCTACTGTACTTACTACAAGCACTGGAAAACAAAAACATACCTATAAATGAAATCTTTCAGATTTCATACATGTGGAAACACACATGCACTCTCTGCAACAATGTGACATAAGAAGAAATCCCCAATGAACGCTTCATATATATATCAATACCAAATTGTGAATCCATTCCATTTCAGCAACTTGTACAAAATGCAAACCATGGTAGATTATGCTCTACCTGCAATTCAGATAATCACTCCACATTAGTAATACAAACACATAGTAAATACGTAATACTAATGCTTCTACGTTACAATGCAGATGGTACCAAAAACAACTGCAATCTGACTGGATTCACAAATGGTCAAATATCACTTGGTAAGAAAACCTTCACAACAATAGGTATAATCTACCATGCAGGAGCCACAACCAATTCAGGGCACTACACTGCATATATAAAAAAGAAATGTGGATGGTTTGAATGAAATGATAGTACCATTACTCTAAAGCAGAGATTACCAGCAAATCTTACAAACGCTTATTTGATGTTCTTAAAACCAAAATTTGATAAATAAACTGTATTTAAACCTTTAAGTAAATTTGTGTTAAAAAAAATATAAACTGTTAGAATACTCCAAAAGCTATCTAACTGCTCAAAGATTCTACAACAACTAATCAGATAAATGAATACCACTAAATTAGACCAAAAATACACAGTTAGAATACGCCAATTGGTATCTAAATGTCCCAAAATTATAAATTTGTGTTAAAATAATGTAAACTGCTAGAATACTCCAAAAGCTATCTAACAGCTCAAAGATTCTACAACAACTAATCAGATAAATGAATACCACTAAATTAGGCCAAAAAATACACAGTTAGAATACGCCAATTGGTATCTAACTGTCCCAAAATTTAACAATATCCAAATAGATAAATCAAAACCACTAAAATATATTAAAAAAATAGACAGTTAGAATACGCCAATTGGTATCTAACTGCTCCAAAATTTTATAATATCAAAACAAATGAAGAATCTGTCACTGCTCCAAAAAAAATACAACAAAGCAAAGTATAAAGCATTAGCCAGAAACAACAAGTGAACACTGAAAACAAACAAACAAACAAATAAACTGTAGCATAACAGAAAAAGGGTTTTTTTCTAATCCAACATGGATTTTTTTTTCTCCCACAGACCCAATGATTTTAGCAACAAATACAGAAACTGAGGAAATTGCACAGTACTCTGATTTGTACTCTACTAAATATGAGGGTAAAAAAAAAATAAAAGTATATTGCTTATACAATGTAATAAGTCATTACAAAATACTAATACTAACATGCTATTTTCTTTTATCACAGAAATGAAGAAGAAAAACATGGACTCCCATTACTAGACCAAACAGTAAGTATACAATAATAAGGACAACCACAGCAGCATATCACATCCATAGTATCTAATATCTTTGTTCCTTATACATTTGTTTTTCACCCAAAGTTATAAGCAAATATGAATGTGATATGCTGCGGTGGTTGTTGCCAGGGCATACAGTCTTGGGTGCATGGCCAAATGGCCATGCACCCAAGACTGTATGCCCTGGCAACAACCACCGCAGCATATCACATCCATAGAGTCAAACATTTCAACTATGATCTATGGGAAACTTTTAATGTCCGTGAACAATGTGAGTGTTCTTAGAACACTTTGAACTTGCCAGCGAACAATATGAACACCGTTTTCAGGACACCCCTACGAACAATTCAGAACATCACAATAGTTCTTAGAACACTTTCAACTTAACAACGAACAATACGGACAGCGTCCTAAGGACATCGCCTACGAACATTCCAGGACACCGGGAGTGTTCTCAAAAACGTCTTCAGAACACCCCCATTTTGTTGATTTGCGAACATTTCAGGACACCGCGAGTGTTCTTAGGACACATTCAACTTGACAGTGAACAATATGGACAGCGTCCTCAGGACACCCCCTACGAACATTCCAAGACACCGGGAGTGTTCTTAGAAACTTCTTTAGAACACCACCATCTTGTTTATTTGCGAACATTTCAGGACACCGCGAGTGTTCTTAGGACACATTCAACTTGACAGAGAACAATACGGACAGCGTCCTCAGGACACCCCCTACGAACACTCCCCGGACACCGCGAGTGTTGTTAGAAGCGTCTTCAGAACACCCCCATTTTGTTTATTTGCGAACATTTCAGGACACCGCGGGTGTTCTTAGAACACATTCAACTTGACAGAGAACAATACGGACAGCGTCCTCAGGACACCCCCTACGAACATTCCAGTACACCGGGAGTGTTCTTAGAAGCGTCTTCAGAACACCACCATCTTGTTTATTTGCGAACATTTCAGGACACCGCAAGTTTTCTTAGGACACATTCAACTTGACAGAGAACAATATGGACAGCGTCCTCAGGACACCCCCTACGAACACTCCCCGGACACCGCGAGTGTTCTTAGAAGCGTCTTCAGAACACCACCATCTTGATTATTTGCAAACATTTCAGGACACCGCAAGTGTTCTTAGGACACATTCAACTTGACAGAGAACAATACGGACAGCGTCCTCAGGACACCCCCTACGAACACTCCCCGGACACCGCGAGTGTTCTTAGAAGCGTCTTCAGAACACCACCATCTTGTTTATTTGCAAACATTTCAGGACACCGCGAGTGTTCTTAGGACACATTCAACTTGACAGAGAATAATACGGACAGTGTCCTCAGGACACCCCCTATGAACACTCCCCGGACACCACGAGTGTTCTTAGAAGCGTCTTCAGAACACCACCATCTTGTTTATTTGCGAACATTTCAGGACACCGCGAGTGTTCTTAGGACACATTCAACTTGACAGAGAACAATGCGGACAGCGTCCTCAGGACACCCCCTGCGAACACTCCCCGGACACTGCGAGTGTTGTTAGAAGTGTCTTCAGAACACCCCCATTTTATTTATTTGCGAACATTTCAGGACACCACGGGTGTTCTTAGAACACATTCAACTTGACAGAGAACAATACGGACAGCGTCCTCAGGGCACCCCCTACGAACATTCCAGGACACCAGGAGTGTTCTTAGAAGCGTCTTCAGAACACCACCATCTTGTTTATTTGCGAACATTTCAGGACACCGCGAGTGTTGTTAGGACACATTCAACTTGACAGAGAACAATACGGACAGCGTCCTCAGGACACCCCCTACGAACACTCCCCAGACACCGCGAGTGTTCTTAGAAGCATCTTCAGAACACCCCCATTTTGTTTATTTGCGAACATTTCAGGACACCGCTAGTGTTCTTAGGACACATTCAACTTGACAGAGAACAATACGGACAGCGTCCTCAGGACACCCCCTACGAACACTCCCCGGACACCGCAAGTGTTCTTAGAAGCGTCTTCAGAACACCCCCATTTTGTTTATTTCGAACATTTCAGGACACCGCGAGTGTTCTCAAAAACGTCTTCAGAACACCCCCATTTTGTTTATTTGCGAAAATTTCAGGACACCGCGGGTGTTCTTAGAACACATTCAACTTGACAGAGAACAATATGGCCAGCGTCCTCAGGACACCCCCTACGAACACTCCCCGGACACCGCGAGTGTTCTTAGAAGCATCTTCAGAACACCCCCATTTTGTTTATTTGCGAACATTTCAGGACACCGCAAGTGTTCTTAGGACACATTCAACTTGACAGAGAACAATACGGACAGCGTCCTCAGGACACCCCCTACGAACACTCCCCGGACACCGCGAGTGTTCTTAGAAGCGTCTTCAGAACACCCCCATTTTGTTTATTTTCGAACATTTCAGGACACCACGAGTGTTCTCAAAAACGTCTTCAGAACACCCCCATTTTGTTTATTTGCGAAAATTTCAGGACACCGCAGGTGTTCTTAGAACACATTCAACTTGACAGAGAACAATATGGCCAGCGTCCTCAGGACACCCCCTACGAACACTCCCCGGACACCGCGAGTGTTCTTAGAAGCATCTTCAGAAAATCCCCATTTTGTTTATTTGCGAACATTTCAGGACACTGCGAGTGTTCTTAGGACACATTCAACTTGACAGAGAACAATACGGACAGCGTCCTCAGGACACCCCCTACGAACACTCCCCGGACACCGCGAGTGTTCTTAGAAGCGTCTTCAGAACACCCCCATTTTGTTTATTTTCGAACATTTCAGGACACCACGAGTGTTCTCAAAAACGTCTTCAGAACACCCCCATTTTGTTTATTTGCGAAAATTTCAGGACACCTCGGGTGTTCTTAGAACACATTCAACTTGACAGAGCACAATACGGACAGCGTCCTCAGGACACCCCCTACGAACACTCCCCGGACACCGCGAGTGTTCTTAGAAGCGTCTTCAGAACACCCCCATTTTGTTTATTTTCGAACATTTCAGGACACCACGAGTGTTCTCAAAAACGTCTTCAGAACACCCCCATTTTGTTTATTTGCGAAAATTTCAGGACACCTCGGGTGTTCTTAGAACACATTCAACTTGACAGAGAACAATATGGCCAGCGTCCTCAGGACACCCCCTACGAACACTCCCCGGACACCGCGAGTGTTCTTAGAAGCATCTTCAGAAAATCCCCATTTTGTTTATTTGCGAACATTTCAGGACACTGCGAGTGTTCTTAGGACACATTCAACTTGACAGAGAACAATACGGACAGCGTCCTCAGGACACCCCCTACGAACACTCCCCGGACACCGCGAGTGTTCTTAGAAGCGTCTTCAGAACACCCCCATTTTGTTTATTTTCGAACATTTCAGGACACCGCGAGTGTTCTCAAAAACGTCTTCAGAACACCCCCATTTTATTTATTTGCGAACATTTCAGGACACCACGGGTGTTCTTAGAACACATTCAACTTGACAGAGAACAATACGGACAGCGTCCTCTGGGCACCCCCTACGAACATTCCAGGACACCAGGAGTGTTCTTAGAAGCGTCTTCAGAACACCACCATCTTGTTTATTTGCGAACATTTCAGGACACCGCGAGTGTTGTTAGGACACATTCAACTTGACAGAGAACAATACGGACAGCGTCCTCAGGACACCCCCTACGAACACTCCCCAGACACCGCGAGTGTTCTTAGAAGCATCTTCAGAACACCCCCATTTTGTTTATTTGCGAACATTTCAGGACACCGCTAGTGTTCTTAGGACACATTCAACTTGACAGAGAACAATACGGACAGCGTCCTCAGGACACCCCCTACGAACACTCCCCGGACACCGCAAGTGTTCTTAGAAGCGTCTTCAGAACACCCCCATTTTGTTTATTTCGAACATTTCAGGACACCGCGAGTGTTCTCAAAAACGTCTTCAGAACACCCCCATTTTGTTTATTTGCGAAAATTTCAGGACACCGCGGGTGTTCTTAGAACACATTCAACTTGACAGAGAACAATATGGCCAGCGTCCTCAGGACACCCCCTACGAACACTCCCCGGACACCGCGAGTGTTCTTAGAAGCATCTTCAGAACACCCCCATTTTGTTTATTTGCGAACATTTCAGGACACCGCAAGTGTTCTTAGGACACATTCAACTTGACAGAGAACAATACGGACAGCGTCCTCAGGACACCCCCTACGAACACTCCCTGGACACCGCGAGTGTTCTTAGAAGCGTCTTCAGAACACCCCCATTTTGTTTATTTTCGAACATTTCAGGACACCACGAGTGTTCTCAAAAACGTCTTCAGAACACCCCCATTTTGTTTATTTGCGAAAATTTCAGGACACCGCAGGTGTTCTTAGAACACATTCAACTTGACAGAGAACAATATGGCCAGCGTCCTCAGGACACCCCCTACGAACACTCCCCGGACACCGCGAGTGTTCTTAGAAGCATCTTCAGAAAATCCCCATTTTGTTTATTTGCGAACATTTCAGGACACTGCGAGTGTTCTTAGGACACATTCAACTTGACAGAGAACATTACGGACAGCGTCCTCAGGACACCCCCTACGAACACTCCCCGGACACCGCGAGTGTTCTTAGAAGCGTCTTCAGAACACCCCCATTTTGTTTATTTTCGAACATTTCAGGACACCACGAGTGTTCTCAAAAACGTCTTCAGAACACCCCCATTTTGTTTATTTGCGAAAATTTCAGGACACCTCGGGTGTTCTTAGAACACATTCAACTTGACAGAGCACAATATGGCCAGCGTCCTCAGGACAGCCCCTACGAACACTCCCCGGACAACGCGAGTGTTCTTAGAACAGTTTCACTTTGCTTGCGAACAAAACTGACACATATTGAGTCCTTAGAACACCTCCCAGTCAGTTTATTTAGAACATTTCAGAACACCTGTGATGTCCGCAAACAAATCGAACACAAAAAGAACGTCTAACACATAAAAAACACAACTTTCATCCTATCTCATACACTCCCACCCTCCCCAAACACTCCTACACACCAACACACTCTACAAAATACACATTTTGAACAAAGTTTCACTGTGCTGTCCGCGGACGTCCGCGAATCCAAGATGGCGGGCGCTACCGAAAAATCTGATGCGCTTCACGCTCCACGCCGTCCAATCAGTGAACACGTTGCATGTCCGCGAACATCACGCAAGACGATTGGCCAATCAGGACACTGTCCGCGGAGCGAACACAGATATCACTAATTTTTTTTTACCTACTTTTTGGTAATTTCAAAAAAACTACTGGACGGATTTTCACCAAATTTGCAAAAGCACGCTTTCGGGACCACGCCGCTGCTCCTGGTCCAAATTTGGTGGAAATCCGCCCAGCGGTTTGGGCTGTAGGCGCAAGCAAAATTTTTTTCCCATTCAGTCTATGGGAAAAAAAAAAGTTTTGGGACCCCCCCTATAACTTTGCCCCCCCTGGACGAATCCTCACCAAACTTTGCAAAAAAAAAATCAGAGTGACCCAAATACTTTTTTTGCAAAGTTTGGTGAGGATCCGTCCAGGGAGAGCGAAGTTATAAGCCACCCAAAAAGTGCTCTTCCTATGGAAACAGCAACTTAACCATAACTACATGGCCACTACCGTGGCCATGTATATATATATATATATATATATATATATATATATATGTGTATATATATATATATATATATATATATGTATATATATATATATATATATATACTTAAGTTCAGAGATTCGGCTTTCAGATTACCCTTCATACATTATTTTATACTATAAAAATAGGTATGAGGTCATTATTTGGTAGGAAAACATCCATATATCTACAGTTTGCCCTTCCCACTTTCCACTAGGGTAATAAGAGTATGGTAAAATGTATTTATGCTTCTCCTTCATCAGTACGTGATATAGCCTTATTCATTTTTAAACCAAATTCTATTGTCCTGAATTTACATATCATGTTTCACACAATAGAGTCATGATAAGATCATACACATCTTAGTTGTTTGTCCATTAGGTTCATAAAATGTTTCCCATTTCATTATCATGATTCAAACCAAATTCATCACTGTTCTTCAAAGATAGATAACCTGTTAGACCTGGTCTGAATTATGCAGTAAAACCAATGAGCAGCAATTTATGACACAGCACTTGCCTGTTCTTCTTAGGAAGTCTGGTCCCGGTCTTCTGGTGATAGACGAACAAGACCCTGGAAACCTCTCCTGTGTCCCAGTAATGTATAGTAGCTGTTGAGGTGCTCCTGGGGCCAAGGCCAAATTCTCAGGGAAATCCCCCCAAAGAGGGAAAAACCATGTGTTGATATCCTTCTTTTCAGCAGTTTTCTGAGGTTCCAGCTGATCTGTCTAATTCCAGTGAATAGTTCTTCCAACATTGTAGGTCTGTCTTCTTTCTTAAAGATATTTGCAGAAAGTATACAGATTTACCTACAAGGTGATTAACAGCAGCGGTAGGGTAGAGTAAGGATACCCAATTGGATATGTTAAGCAGGAGAATTCTCTCAGGCACAAAAGCAAGAAGGTGCCGTAGAAAACAGCTGACAAGCAGACAGCGAATCCAGCTGCAAACAAGGAATTAATGCTGGATTCCGCAAAAGAAACAGACAGCACTTTACAATTGAGTGAAACAACTGAAGAGCAAGCGGAAGGACCCGCAGCAACAATCAAAGCGGAAAGCCGGTATTGTGAAGAAAGCGGAACAGCAAGTAAATAAATGAGGGTTATAACAGCTTAGGAGCAGGCGCAAGACCTGCGGCAAAGATCAAAGGGGGGAAGCCGGTACCAAGGAATAAGGCGGAACAACTGCCAGAAACAAAAATAGCAGCCTGCCGAAGAGGGAGAAATGGAGGCAGTGTAGTAATGAGGGGTCAGGATAGACTAAAGAGAAAGGATCCGAGAGTGAGTCAAAGGAGACTCAGACTGTATGAATGTAGAAAGTTTACCCAGCAAGAAAACTAGCGTAGCGCTTGATAAGGTATACACACAAAGCAATGCACCAAACACAACCTCTTCACAGCCTATATACTGAATGAGGAAATGAAGCTTGAGCAGCCTGGTACACTGGAGAGATGATGTTTGATGATGCACTGAGGACCCAGTCATCGCCATCTTGGGAAGGTTTGGAAACCATACATAGGTCTTCTGCGACAGTGCTGCCAGAGAGACCAGAAGGATGGGGCTTTCCTAAAAGAACCAGTTCTTGGCCGCTCCAGCCTTTGACATCAGGCCCAACAACCTTCCCAGTCTTTCCTTGATCTTCAGCTGCTTTCTTGCGGCGGGACAGAGCTTCTGATCCTTCTTTCTCTGTGGGTCTCATTTACTAAAATTGTGACATTGAATGTCCAGAATATACATAATGGAGGCACTGCCTGCAGTCTATTCACTGTGTATAGCCAACCTTTACGATTACTTTGTCTACTTTCATTGCTGCATCTGTACATTTATAAAATGGCTTGTATTTTCTGCAGTGCTTTTCACACGTGTAATCTTCACTTCACACATGAAAGTTTACTGAAGTCCTTTAATTCATCATCAGATTCTATAGGTCCATATATTCTCTTCTTCAGCCACTTTTCTCAGGATGTCACGCTTGCTATATCTCCTTCAAGAGATTGCTATCTCTACGTGGATACACCAGAAAGGCTTTTCTTAATGGTTACCTTTTCTCAAAGACTTTTCGTGTAATGGGCATGATCACTGGTGTTATGAATGGCGTGACTTATGGCTTCCAGCATTTAGGAAGGATGGGGGCAGGATTTCTTGAAGAGGCATTCAGCTGCTCCTCTAAACAATGGTAGTGAGACAAACACACAACGAACTGGTAAGAGACACATGCAAGATCCAATAGTATCGAGTGTGGTACTGTGCCATAAACAACTGTCCGAAACTAGATGGTGGAGAAGGACCTTATGCTTCCCAATGCCTATCATTGCGTAGCTGAGGAATAAGGGTGGGGGTGAGATACATTCTGTGCTTTTATCTCCCAAATCTCCAAAACACCTCTGTGAAAAAATTGAGAAAGTAAATGTCTCTAAAATTATCCCCGCTAAGCAGAATAGTGATGTAAGCAATTCAGACAATCAGGCACACACATCTGATTCCATTGTGATTAATATTTATGTATTTAGTTTTGCTTTGTAAAGACACCAACTGTGATACACAGTCACTTCTTAGCACTCTTAGAATAAGAAAAGGGGGAGGAGATCTGGGGTGGGGAGTGGGTCTGATCGTTCACAACCTTGGAGCATTCTGTATCAAGCATTTAAAAGACATATGGTAGCAGTGTTAAGTATTACAACTCTGGATATTTACATTCCATCAAAGGGCCTTACCTATGCAAAAAATCTGTTGACTCAAATGAAAATGCATCAGTAGTATCTTTATATGGAATAAATCATCATAATTGAAGGGGTTTGAGTACAGCTATGGCAGAATGAGCCAGGAATTCAGATGAAAACCTAAATCAGTATTCTGCCCTGAGACTACCTATCCCATAAAGCATCCCTTTTAGAAGACGATATGAAAGGAAACTACGTTTGGCAGAAAACGTTACCAAGACGTTCACATCATCCCTTTGAATGGGAGAGAGCTGTTATAATACTGGCAGACCTTTTTGAAAAATGTGCAGAGGGATATTTTAAAAGTTGTCACTATTTGACTGTTATCAATGGCACAAACCACCACAAGTAACTAACATCCTTTTTCAGGTGTCTCAAGAGGAAGCAGAGCTCACAGTGATTTGTAGAAATACAATGGGAATGTTCCAACTTCCTGAGGATGAATTCTGGGAGCAACACCTTCTGGATCCTGAACAGAATGCAAATTCAGATTTTGCACATAACATCACCACGCACATATTGAGAACATGATTAAATAGGATACCTGGTTCTGCCATGTCTCAAAGTTCAAAGGTTTTCCTTGATCCCCCAAATCTAAAATAACACATCATGCATTGCTTTTGATCCCTCAATACATCTCAAAGACAGAGAAAACTAACTCTTCTAGGCTTTCAATAGACATCACAATTGCAGTAACATGGGATGCAATGCTAAGTTAATTGATAGTTGTTTAGTATTCATGTGCCAATTGTATGCTCTGTTTTATATGAATGATTGTGTGGAAATGCCTGAATGTGTGGACAGTATTATGCCTATTTGAAATGTTCCATGTGGGGATCCTTTTGGGTGTCATATTTGAAGGCCAGTGATGTGTCCCCATACTGGAAGTGTACTTCTGTCACTGTATATAATGTATGCCTATGTTAGTGCAAATTAAAGTAAGCATGTGATATTGATGTGCTATGTCAATCCAGCTAGTCGGATCCTTTACAAGTGGATTTTGTCAAATAAGTAACATGGATATCGGTCCGATGTGGCATTAGCAGTGGTTGTCCATGATGACCACAGTGGTGCTCCAATATTGGTGTTTCATGTAGGTTATTGAAGACTACTTATTTGTACCTAGATGGCTGAGTCCAGCTGTGACTCCTGGACATAGAGATATTGTTCATGCTTACCGGTGTTAGAGAATGTATAATCAGCACAGAATCTGCACTGTAGCTGCATTTACATTGCCAAAACTAGAATTGGTAGAAGATTAGATTTACATTAGCCACACAAGAGCTAGCATAGCTGTAGGTGCATAAACACAGTAGGGCTTGCTGAAAATTAAAATAAAACTAAACCTGAACAGCAGCAGTTCAGGGAGAAAGATTAATATCATGGTATGCAGCCTGAGTGAGATGAACCTTAAGAGGAACAAGACAGTTCTGTACCAAGATAAAGCTGAATTGTTTGCGTAAAATAGAACAAAAGGGTATTTAAGAAGTTCTGTAGGCAGCTTGAGGTTGCCCTATGGAATTCTGCTCACAGGTCACAACGCAGTGAAGCAAATTTGGAAAAATACACAAATTATCATGTGACATGGTGGGATGTGACATCACATAGAAAGGGTTGGCAAAAAGTAAAGGATAATGCATAGAGGGGAGGATAGGGAGAAAGAGAGCTGAATTACAAGGAAAGAGAGGAAATCATGGGAAAAAAGAGGAGAAAGGAGAAAGAAGAGGAGACTTGTTTAGGGGAGTATGGCAATATGGGAGAGTATATTCAACATCCTAAACGTACATGAAATTACAAGCCACTATGAAAAGGCATGTAGCAAAGTAGTGAGCAGCCCTATGTAATGAAGGGTTTCCTGCATAGGTCCAAAGAGGCACCAGTTGCCATGCTTGTTTTAGGCCTTAGCAGAGCTCTTGTAGGTGAACATAACCATGTACCCGTAAACAGATCCAGCAGTATCTAACAACAACTAGAGAAATAAAGAGGAAAGGTTTATATTGTTGACATAAGCTGAGCACAATACATGAAGGCATCAAGATTTAGTTGGCTTTTCCTGGCAAACGCCCCATCACCTCACAGCAGAGAACATTAGCCAGACCCTTGCAGAAAGGCATACATAACCCAAATTTCAATAATGTCACAGACAAAGGCTGAATGCTGCGCAATGATTGGTAAAACAAGGGGGGGATCGAATGATTTCCCAGGGTTTTGTTTGCAGTAGTGAAGTTACAAAAGAGCACCAGAAAAGATACCAGACCCGAGAGTTTAAGGACAAGACACGGTACACTGATTGGTCAAAACACATCAGGTCTGCCGAGTTCTCACAGTCATGTTCCAGAGAGTTAAAATAATGTATGTTCCTAGGCAGATCAACCAAACATAACTTAATGAAGGTCACAAGTTGATAGGAGTTGACCAGCAAGACATGAAGAAGCATGGTTGCAGAGATAGAATAGTCACAGCGCAACCCTACCCTCTGTAGGTGGAATTGCAAATACAGAGTGCTCTGTGTTAGAGAAGAAATCATGTAGAGCACCATACAATAGAACTAATTTGGATCCAATGATCAGCACAAGAGCTCACACCTAATTCACAATGCATGACTGTAATAGTGAATAAGGACAATTTTATGACACTAGACATTGCACAAACACATATATGTTACAGGGCCTGCGGTAGTGGTCCTGTAGTTATGGTTAAGTAGCTCAGCTCATAGAAAGAACACTTTTCGGGCGGCTTATAACTTTGCCCCCCCCGATGAATCCTCACCAAACTTTGCATAAAAAGTATATGGGCACCTCGGAATTTTCTGCGAAGTTTGATGCAGTTTCGTCCTGGGGGGCAAAGTTATAGCGGTGTCCCAAAATGTGTGAAAATCCTCATAGACACAAAAGAAAAACATGTTTGCTTGCTGGATGGATTTTTAAGTAATTTATGCTACGAGCGGTGGCTTGGTGTGAATCCGTCCAGTATTCTTTTTAAAAATGACTGAAACATAGGTACATAAAATGAGTGATATGTCGGTCCGGTCCGTGGACTCATTTTCTGATTCGGAGTCCGCGAACACCTCTGGATCAATCAGAGTGTGGCTCGATGTCCGCAGACAACAAAAACGGATGCTGATTGGATGTTGAAAAACATGAGGTGCGTCTGAATTTTTGGATAATCGCCATATTGGATTCGCTGTCTACGGCTGCTCTGGAAATAGCATTTGTTGTTACTTTGTGCCAAAAGAGGGGCTGGATAGGGTAGGGGAGTGTTTAAAAGTTGATAGGAAGGTTTGTTAATAGGTGGAAACAAACACTGCTGCTGCCACCATGTCCGCAGTCACTGTTGTTGTTTTCTGCGGACATGAACACATTTACGCAGACGGCAGTGGGATTGAGGAGGTTCTAGGTGAGACTTGTAATTTGAAGTTGTACTGTATATATTTGTTGTATGGTTTAATTGTATTGTGGTGGTTGTGACCAGTGACAAGGACGAACTCTGGGGGCGGGGGGAATAAACCAGCCATGCCTGGTATCATAATTTACAGAACATAGACCGGGCGCTTCAGAAATATCCCTTAAGCAAAACTAACACAAAGCAACGTTGACTGGCTGTGTAAGTCCTTCCAGGAATACTGTCTAAGCCCTCGATCAAGCTATGTCTCTTAGTTCTAAAGCCATATGTAATGCGATCTTCCATGATCTGGGTTCTCGTCCTGTAATAACTCATCATATGATTGAATCTGCAAGTAATTTCCACTAAACGGAAACACCTTGACCAACCACATTTAGGATCAAAATAAATATTTTTGATATGAGCTGTAAGAAATGCTTATCAGATTAAACATTTGCATATTCAATTCTTTGCACAGAGTGATTATTGAACTGTTAATCATTACTTTTTGGTATGGAACCCCCCATATGTGTTAGCTCTACCTAAGGGATATTTATGCAGCAACTGGTCTATATGTCTGCATTGTACCCTAGAAGCATTAGTATGATATATTAGCTGTGTGAGTTTATTTGTATGCTGGAACAATTGTCTCAATTGCAAACAGGGCATAATATTCCATGATTTGCACTCTGCAGTAGCAAGTGAAATGGAATGGATTCACAATTTGGTATGGATACATATAGAAATTGTCCGTTAGGGATGTGCTCTTGTGAAACATGGTTGCAGAGAGTGGATGTGTGTTTCC
Source organism: Ambystoma mexicanum (assembly GCF_040938575.1). Taxonomy (NCBI): domain Eukaryota; kingdom Metazoa; phylum Chordata; class Amphibia; order Caudata; family Ambystomatidae; genus Ambystoma; species Ambystoma mexicanum. The sequence goes on from NC_090941.1 coordinate 924,320,820, forward strand.
ACATGTATGAAATCTGGAAGATGTCATTTATAGTGATGTTTTTGGTTTCCAGTACTTGTAGAAAGTACATTAGCAATTCATGAGGATATTCTTGTGTGTTTATGGTACATTTTACCATTCCTTCACAGCAGTTCAAGTCTTGCCTTATACCTGAGACACTGTAAGTGCTGCCAAGATTATTTGTGGCATTTCTATGAAAGACGAGCCTTTGCAAACACAACTGGTCCAAACTGTTCAAGTAAATGTTGTGAACGATTGGTGGCAATTGGAAGAGAAGATTGATTGTTAAATGTGTATAGCAATTTACTCCAGTTGTGTTGCTGAATTTAAATGGACCAGAGAGCTCTATCTGTGCATCGTTTGATGGGCCTGTAGATTTTTTGGAGGAAGAGACATTTATCTCTTTGTTTTCTGATGGACGTGAAGTTGAGTTTTTACAAGACAATTTCGTGGTTGTATTGTTTGATGGAGAAGGTGTTGGTCATTTCTTTTTAGCAGTATGGTTGGGAGATCTGTTGTAGATTTTGTTTTCATTCTTTTTCTTTTTCGAAGAGTTATTTTTGAGGTACAGGGTTCATATTTGCAGGCCGATTCATGGAATGAATGTGTGCTGAAATTTTCAGCGCAAGCGTGCGAAAAGCGTGTGAAAGCGTGCAAATCGCAGTGCCAGTACGAAAATCGCAGCGAAACCGGCGCACATTGATTCATGGAAGTCCGTGCGTGTGTAAATCCCAGGATGTGCGCCAAAATTCTGCGTGCCGCATGCTGGCGCACACGTCTCCAAACAGCGCGCGCTACGCGCACAACGAAATCGCACATAGCATGGTGCACACAACAAAAGTAGGAGGAACAGTGACACGCGGAATGGGGAACAACATGTGACAATGAGGCCTTCACGGGGGAAGTACAGGAGGCAAATGCGCGGAACACCCACACACGTTCAAAACACGTATTCTTGGATTTGAACGGGGCTAACGCGTGCGCCAAAAAAGACGCGCTAATCCGGAAACACGTCCGCCAGCAGGAAGCAGGCATACGTGGACCTGCGCAGCATAAAAGTGCGCGCAAACAACAAACAAGCTCAGATGCCAGGATGAATATACCGTTCCTAGCAGCAGTGGTCGTGGGATACCGCAGGAGGAGGAGGATAGTCAGGCCCGGAATTTTCACCCCCAGAACCAGCCTTTTTGGGATGCCTGATGACCAGGTGTATGGGAGGTACAGGTTTCCACCTCACATAATACTCGACCTGGTGAGTGAGTGGGAGGATGACCTCACATCACCCACCCTGTGCTCCCAAGCACTCAGGCCCCTGGAGAAGGTCCTCAATGTACTGCACTTCTTGGCCACTGGATCATTTCAGCGGACAAGTGCTATAGTGGGGGGGTAGCACAGGCCACGCAGTCACGCTGCCTACACCAGGTCTTGTTTTATTTTACAAAAAAGGGGGGACCCCTGCGTGTTCAGTGAGAGTTCGGGGCAACACAAAAAATAAACACAGGGTTGTAACTCTCACTATCATATGACCAAACAATTTATGGTCTAGGTTAATATATTAATTTTCCCAAACAATGAATGTTCTGCTTCTTGAGAAGTCAGAAAAAAATACAAAAATTCCAAAGAGAACAATTAGGGCAAACTACATGTATATATTTAGTCATACATATTGTTTATTAATGTAAACAAAAACAGGGAAGTTTAAAATGTTTTCATTATACATTGAATTTAAGTAAAGAGTAATGGTTCTGAACAGTGCCATGAAAATGTACACATAAGATATTCAGACAAAAACTTAAACAAAGGGTAAACAAAAAAGTGACCACTTAAATGGTTAATGTTTACAAACAGGATAATACAAGATGTAAATGCAGTTAAGGGTAAAGAAAAAAGGAAAGAGATACTTTCATATTAAAGCAAACGAAATGCACAATTAAAATCAATGTTTGAAATGCTGAATCAAACTTTCGTGTGGACAAAGGTACCTATCCTTTGTATGTACTCATGATCAGCATTTGGTCATGTTTTGAATAAAGTCACGCTGCCTACACCAGGTCTTGGCCATCATGACTGCACGCCCATCAGTCCGCAGGCACATATACCTGCCCAGAACACCTGCAGAAAGTCAGGCTGCCGTCCAGGATTTCTATGGGGTGGCACAATTCCCCCAAGTCCTAGGTGCCATTGATTGCACCCATGTGGCTCTACGTCCCCCCATGGCATCAGAGCACATCTATAGAAACCGAAAGCACTGGCATTCCATCAACGTCCAGGTAGTATGTGATGCCAAGGGAATCATCACCTCAGTATAAGCCAACTATCCAGCGTCCACCCACGACAATTTCAATTACAGAATGTCAATCCTAAACCGGGACCTAGAAGCTGGGCGGCATGGCGATACATGGCTGCTCGGTGAGTATAAATGCCACAGCACATGCATGCATGTCAGATACTGAGTAATGTCACAACCCCACTAATGATACCCATCACCACCTCCCCAGGGGACAGTGTCTACCCTCTGAGCACCCACATATTGACGCCAATTTGGAACCCCACCACGCCACCCCAGGTAAGATACAACACAGCCCACATTGCAACCCGGGGCATAGTGGAGCGCACATTCGGAGTGCTCAAGTCACACTTTCGCTCCCTTGACCGTTCTGGCGGGCAGCTGTTATACGCTCCCCCAGTAGTGTGCAGGATCATAGTGGCAGCATGTGTCCTGCACAACGGTGCAACACGCCGGGGCCTGCCTGTGGAGATGGTGGTGCCACCACATCCCCAACCACATGCACGACCGCTGCACATGGGAGGGGAAAGTGCACGGGGTGAGGCAGCCCGAACGCAGCATTTGGCTAATTACTTCACCTAAAATCACACCCCTGTGGAGTGCACAAGCCCTGGCACATACCATCTGACAATCAATGATGATGACATAAGGGACAGTCAACTGTCACAACCATACCAGCCTGAGATTGGTCACTTGGAAGTGTTACATTGTGTCCATCCCTACCTACACAAACACCACCAATGCTGTGTCATCAAAATACACACTTCTATGCTGCTAAATTCATTACCCCCTTGCAAAATACAACATGACTACAGTGCCATGTCACCCAACCCCTCCCAAGCACCGCCACCCAACACACCATGGCATCTCATGCTATGTGAAGGCAAACAAAGCAATCCCCCAAACCTGACACAAGTGTCACAAAGTACAGTGTCCCTAATGGAACTGGTCACACACAATATGCTCCCAGTAATGTAGAACTAACAACATACATGACCAAATACTTACCAACAATACAATGCAGCTACACAACCTCAACCATAGCAAAAACATGAGAGTACTAAGTTAAAGTAGTGGTAGTCTTACAACCTGTTTATGCCAGCACATCGACCCCTTCCAACTGTACAGTGTTGCTGCCACGCAAATGTGTAAGTGCACTGCTTACAACATGAAATCCATCTCCAAATGGACGGCCTTGTGAAGACATGAGGAATGAACCTGCAAATTAGGAGGAAGACATGGATGCACAAGCACATATCAATACACCATGCAGTGTACAATACAACAACAATATTCACTAGGAATGTATTCACAGTATTGACTACGGACTGCCCACACAGCTCATGGGAGTCCAACGTCACTCTATAAGTCACTGTCACTTGGGCACACCCTTTGCAAGCCGATGGAAACGGGAAGCAGGAGGGGTGTGTGTCTCACGAACCCAAGCATCTAACCCAAACTCAGGACAAGCCTGCATGTGCCCAGCCGGAATACAGTGGATGCCCATGGGACCCACACAAGGCAACACACTGTAAAGAAAAATAAAAAATAAAAAATAAAAAATAAAAAATGGCCATGTGGGTGCCAGGGGGGGGGGGTGGGAGGCCACCCAGGAGGTCCGAGGACAGGGTGCGCACCAACAGCCACCTGTGTGGATGTTGGGAAAAAAAAAACACCTCCATGGGCTCATGGCCTGCACGGCTATGCCAATGTGGGAGAACTGCTACTGTCGCTCTCATCACCCTCTGATGCTGCATCAGGAGGTGGTGGTGCTATGGGAGGCAGCCCACGCAAAGCCCTGGTATGGTCCTCCATGGCAGCAAGCATGCGGGTGTGGAAGGTCTCGTTCTGGAGGATTATAGTGCGGAGATCCCCATGCTGCACCTGACGTGATGCCCGGATCTCCTCCTGAGTTGCCTGCATCTCAGCTGAGAGCGAATGTGTGAGCCGCTCCAGCTGCTGTTCTGTCCTGAAGTTAGTGGAAGCCTCAAGGTCAACAAGAGTCTCCCTGAGGTGATGGAGTTCTACCCTCAGGGCTTCCCTCTGGCCCTGGGACTCTATTGATATTGATTGGCGTAAAGTCTCCAGTGCCGCCCATCTTTCCCTGTTGGACACCAACATGTCCTCCCTGTGGGATTGGCAAATGGAGTCTGTTGCCTGCTGTAGTTGCTCCATCTGCCTTTTAGGGGGCAATGGAAGTGGCCACCCTCTCCATTGCTTGAGCCATCATCTCAACTGATGCTGCCTGTTGGGTTGCCATACCGTACATGGATTGTTCCCATATGGTATTGCCTGGTGGCATACGGCCACCGCGTCGGCAGGCACCACACCTGGTTGGGGCAAGGCGATCTGTGCCTTGCTGTGCCTGCACTGCCCGAGGCTGCAGGACTGCATTCCCCTTCTGATCTGCTGGCCCAGGAACAGGATCAGATGTTGTGGAGTGTGACCCTGCATCCGTAACCGCCAAAGGTGGACTTACCAACACTGACATCCCCTTAGAGGGTTCTACCCCTGGTGCAGGTGGGTTGGACAGAACAGAATCCCTGCCAGAAACACTTACCTGCGACGGCACATAGGTCTTGTCATCCGAATCAGCACCTGAATAGAGGTCTGGGGAGGTGCACCCAGAGACACCCCTGGACAGAATGGTCTGCAGCAAGATTGGGTTCTCACCCACCACCACACCACGTCCCCCACTGGTGCCCGGTCGTGTCTGAGATTGCTCCTGGGTCTGCACCATCTCCTCAACCTCAACAGCATCAAGTGTGTCATCCCCTGCAAAAACATGTAAGACAAAAAATGGAAACAGGCATTAGCACCATAGCACACAAATAGGCCTGACAAGCTACAGAACCAGTACATGATTTACACATGTCCCACATGACTATAACCCTCCCATGCATGCACTGTCACTGAGTTGGAAGGGGAGGCAAAAGGCAGACACTGATGATACCAAGATGGAAGAGCAACACATTTGCTGCAGGCTGGGTAGCACTGCCATCACACATTGGCCTGTGAGTGGCATGTCCAATACACATACATGACACATGCCATCACACAGAAGGCATGTACCATAGCCATGGTACATTCCACAAGTACATCCATATGTCAGTGAATGAATACGGTCAGCCATCCATGTGAGATGGACATGATGAGATGAAAAATGCTACACAGTGTGACAAAATATGCATGTGCCACACACTGAAACACATCCAGTGTACAAATATACAGTGATTGCAGGCCGATGTACACATCAATGGTTGTGCACTTCAACATGACAGGAAACAACTATCATGTTCCACATTCAAACAGGCCCCAAAACTGTATGTGATCAGGCCAATACTCAATCAGCCTGAATGGTCAAATCATTCACCTAACAAGGTAACACATGTGGGCCAATGTGGGGTTCATCAATGACAGAAGCATGTCACAAATGTGACAATAGGGCTGAGGAATGCGTAGCAAAAGTGGGAGATTTGAAACAATCAGCCTGAACGGACACTGAAAAATACAAACAATGTTGTTGCAAGATGTCACTTCAAGGGCAACTGCCGTAATGTTGCGCTAAATTACTTCTGTGGGCAGAAGGGATACTGTCACACCCAAATCCAAGGCCGCTGAATGTTTTGGATGAAGCACATGGGTGACCCATACCACCCAGGCACACACACCCTCACCTGGCACTCAATCAGAACCCATCACACAAACAACATACACATGCATTACACACACATGCATGGGCACTCAAAGGACAATGCATCATACATAATCAGGTAGTTCTCCCACACCTTGGATCTGTTCCTCTGTGACGAAGGCCCCAGCAACAGACTCATGTTCAGTGAGTTTGTTGTCCTCTTGTAGAGTCCCTCCGCCAGTCACCAGAGTAGCGGTATGATTTGAGGCCAGCTTGTTCTTGCTCTGCGTTTCAGGTCATTCCACCGCTTGTAGCAATCATCAGCTGTGCGCCTCACAAATCCAAGGGCACTTATGCGGTCCGCGATGGTCTGCCAGTGTGCCCTACGTTGACCAGGTGTGGTCTTGCACCCTGCAGTCACCAACATTTCGCGGCTATGTGCCGACACATAGGATACAAGTGCATCAAGTTCTGTGTCATTAAAGCAAGGCTTCCTTGACGTGCCGGAGTGTGTAGCCGTGTCTGGGGTCTCAGCCTTTCGTGCCAGAGCACCCTTCTTCCTCTTCTTTAAAGGTGGAGCAGAGCCAGAGTGGCTTACACCGCTCTGGTCAGTAGGGGCAGAATCACCGGTGGACTGGGTAGTAGGAGTGTGGGAATGCACAATGACCATAGGTCTTGATGCAGGCATTGGTTGCAGGGTAATGTTGGCAGGGGGAATGTCAGTTTGATGGACCTGGACTGACACTGTCCTGGCTGGGAGAGTCAGAGCTGGGGCGGATGGAGCTGCAGCTGCCCCTGCAGCCTCCCCACCCTGCATACTTGGGGCAGCAGATGACATAGCTGCCCAAGATCCACGTGCCTTGGTGACAACAACTTGCACCATCACACGTGGCCTAGACTTGCTGACCTGGAAGTCAGCCTGGGAGTCATCCTGTGCCAGGTCAGGTGCCACAATGGGCTGGTCCAACAGGGGCTGAGCTGGGATGGTGTGAGCCACATTTCGCTCAACCATGGGGGGGGAATGGGTGTCCCGGATTGTTCCTCCACACATGGGGGTTTAGGGGCACCCTGCAAATCCCGGCCACATACCCTGCTGCGCCCACCATGCCCACCTTTTGAAGGTCGGCCACCTTTGCCTCCCTTACCGCTTGGTTGCCTCCCAACCATGTTGTTGTGCGTATGGGAGTTGCAGTAAACTATTGTCCTGGGCAATTGGGGGTCAAAGGAGTAGGATACTAGATGGAATTCATACCCTAGTGCTCTAACAAGGCTGTCTGTGACCCCTGGGGGAAGATGAAGGGTCACGCAACGCACAGGCAGCCCAAAATCAACAATAAACGTGCACGCAACCCCTCGTAGACCACGTGCATGAAAAAATGAACCCGCACTACGCTGTGGCACCCAGAAACACAAAAATAAGCGTATGCGTAATGCACGCAGCCTACAATGACCTCTGAAGGGGAACGTGACACACAGGGCAAGCACAGTTGCTAAGTACGTGCGGAACTCACCGTCTGCCCGGAAAAAGAAAGTGAAAAATATGCGCGTGTGTGCGTTGGCAGCACCCCCGCCAAAAGAAGAATTGTACGCTGTCTGAGGAGACAGGACAAAAGGAGAAGTGAACTCTGTTTAAGGAAACAGGCCCAACAAAAAATCAGAAAAAAGCTGTCAGGGGTAACAGGGAGTACGAACTAGTAATCGCGTGTGAACCGACAAGAAGTACAGATTTCACCCACTCGCTCTCCACGAAAAGCACGTACAAGGAAATAACGTCCTACACATAGCTTTTAAACTGGCCCACACGTACACGTCAGATACGTGTGTACGCGGGCCCTTTCCTCCAATTACATGCGATGACACTTGGACGTGCAGTTTTTCCACGTGTGCTCTGTCATCACGTGCTATGAGGGAAAAGCCCGTGCGCATAATGTAACTTACATGCTTACACGCTAAGGTGATGAAACTCGTACGTGCAGTTTTTCCATGTGTGCTCTGTCATCACGTGCTATGAGGAAACACCTGCGTGCGTAATGTAACTTACGCGCTTACCCGCTAAGGGCCTTTGGTCCAATGAAATCGCGTGCGTGTGCTGACACGCTTATGCGCTAAGGCCCTTTCCTCAAATTACACGCTGACATGCAATTTTATTACGTGCCAAATCACTCCGTATCAAGCTGGCCACGCGAAAACACACAGAAGACCACGCTCCTGCCCAGAAGGCCGAATTACTGCCCCCCAGAGCCCCGAGCACGCTCCGACCTGCCATCTGCTGCTGCCTGACTGCCTGCTGCCCACGTGCCCTGCCATTTGATGCCCTGCCATTTGCTGCCTGCACATCAGCCAGGGGTGTAGGTGCTGTGACCACCCATGCTGGAACAGAAGACTCCCGACTAGGATACCATTGCTCCACAGCCCAGCCCCAGCACTCAGTTGCCCACCCACTCCTGCCTCTGGGGTTGCCATGTCGGGCACATCTCCATCTGGCACCACTGGCAACCCCCAGCCAGAGAGGCAGAAGGCCACCAGCTTCACTGCCACCAAAGTTGGTGTCCTTGTGGAGCATTTCCTGGGGCATTACAATGCCCTCTTCGGAACATCATGCGCCAACAAGGAAGGACGGGAGAGGATCTGGGACGACGTAGTGGTTGCCATCAACGCAGAGGGCGTGGCAACCCGTGACATCAAGCACGTCAAGAAGCGCTGGGAGGACTTCAGGTCCAGGACCCTCCACAAGGCCCGGCGCCTCGCAAAGGGGGGCCGGGCACGCATGAGTAACAGCCAGATGAGGGTCCTGGAACACGTAGGCCCAGCGCTCCACGCCCAGATCTTTCAGAGGCAGACCCGTCTGGAGTTGAGCGGTAAGTGGCCAAGCATTGTTGTGTGAGACAGGGCATGTTGCAGTGTGCTGTTAGTCTGATGCTTGCCTGTATGTGTGACATAGGCCATGTATGGATATGTGTGTGCAGGGACATCATGGTCATGCATGTGAGACCAGTTATGTGTGAACCACATGGTTGGTGCATGTGTTTTAATGCAACATGGGGCGCTCTATGCGGAATGCACACATGAAAGCATGGCTGTCCCTATTCATGGACATGAAGGGGGGTGAGGAATGGGTGCTGATGTCATATACATGTATAGTGCACATTTGTGTGTGTGTGCCTGAGAGGTGTGTGTGACTTTGAAACGCCATGGATGCATGTGACTTTGAAGGCAACATCTTGGTTTTCAGGGGCCCTTCTACATGGATGTTGATGTTGATTGCAGGCGCCGGGACTGTTTCTGCATGTGTGTTGTTTGCATTCACCCATGTGTTGTGGAATGACAGGATCGAAGTGACATTTGACAGTGCCACTGATGTGTCATTGCTTCCTGTCTAGGGTATTTTGTACTGTACTCTGATGTTTGTGTTCTATGTCTCTCTCTACGCAGCGTCAAGTGAAGAAGAGGGCGGAGACGGCGCTGTGGAGCCAAGTGGCGGGGTTGCCTCCACTGGGCGGCGACACAAGGCCCAGCCACCCTCCCAGGAATTACCATTATCCGGGAGCGAGGGGGCTGGTGCTGTGTCTGCCACAACGGCTGTGGCGGAAGGGCCGGGTGAGCCCCCACAGGGGCTTCTAATGGTGGAAGACGGTGTGGAGACATCCAGGTTGGTGGTCTCCACAGAGGAGGAGGAGCCCGCTACTGAGCCGCACATGGGGCCTGGTGGGGGTAGTACCACTGGTGCAAGTGGTGCAGTCCAGGGTCAGGAGGTAGCACAGGTCACCGCGGAGGGGCCTGTTCATGTCGCTGTCCCTGACCCTGTGACTGCACCACCATGCACCAGCAGGGAGGCCCCGTCTGGTGGGGGTAGTACCACTGGTGCAAGTGGTGCAGTCCAGGGTCAGGAGGTAGCACAGGTCACCGCGCAGGGGCCTGTTCATGTCGCTGTCCCTGACCCTGTGACTGCACCACCATGCACCAGCAGGGAGGCCCCGTCCCAGGCCCATCTGCAGGTAGGGGAGAGTGCCATGTCATCTGCGTCTCCACTAACTGCGGACGAGGAGTCCCATGACCGTATGGGCTCCATCCTGATTGGTGTCGTGTTGCGCACGCGTGTCATTCGTGATGACGTTCGTGCTTCCTGGGGGGAGCATGCACGCCATCACAAAGAGCTGCGTGGCAACGTGGCACAGTTGGCAGGGGCCATGTGTCGTGCACTCTGGCGGACCTCTCCTCCTCTGTGGAGACTATGCACCAGTTGTTCTCCCTGCCGTCTTCCGGCCCAGATTCCATCAGGGCCCCCTGTGGACCTTGCCCGACCAACATAGCCAGCTTGGTGGAGCTCACATCCCTGCCACAGTCGGGAGTCGGCGGCCCAGCAGGGGTGGACACCACAACTGGAGACCAGCTGATGGAGGATGTGCAGGCACCATCAGACACAACACATGGACAGCAGCAGCAGGAGCAGGCTCTAGGTGGGAGCAATGATGGCTCGGGGCCATGAACATCGGAAGGGCAGGCACCGGCCAGGGAGCAGGAGGACCCAGGAATGGGAGTGTCTTCCGTGTGGCACCGGTTGGGCCAGCAGATAGGTGCTGAGCAGCGGCGGGTGGAAGAGGCGTGGCTCACCATGGTCAGGGCGGAGTTCTCCATGCAAATAGAAATGGAGTTCGATGATGCCCTGGCCCAGGACACCACAGAGTGAGCCGCTGGACTTACCCGCCGCCATTGTATATAGTTAGATAGTGTTAGGTTTCCTTTAGTTTTTTCTTTATTTTGGTTGCGCTTGGACAATGCACCACGTTTTTGTATATAGTTTTTTATTCGGTAGTATTTTTGATAGGTTTCATTTCATCAGTTGGGCTCATGGACCCTGGATTGTTCATCTGTACATAGTTCACCATTGGATTATTCTCTTTTTTTTATTTTCACCATGGAGCAACGGTTTTCACTTTCTTTTTTCCCTTGGATTTGCTTTGTTGGACTGTGGCTTTTGACACCATTTCTTTTGGATTTCTTTGGATTATGATTTCTTGTTTTTTATTCTTTTACGGACATGCAGCTTTTCTTTTATTATTCCCATTGTTGTGTGTTGGATTTTGATTACATTCATGTTGTGTTTAATACATTTTTTTCTTCATACTTCGATGTGTGGTATTATGTCATTGGTTTCATGCATGTCATGATATGGGTTTTCACATTCACTTACACCCATTGTGTGTGTGTGACGGACATGTATTCATTTACATACTTGCCATTGGGGTTGTATCATGTAATTGCCTTTTCTATGTGGGTGGATACTGAAGTGGGAAAATGGAAGACCAGGCTCCCGCCCTTCCCCCTCGCGCTTGGCCTAGAGGATCACGGCCTAGACACCCGCCACGAGAGGAGTTTGCCTATCTACCAAACGACCAAATACCCTGGTACAGGAACATACGGATGTGCCCATCTACCTGCCCAGCAGCCCGCCCTGTCCATGCCGACACCTGCGGCACGGATCAACTCGACTAAACCTACACGTCGTTAGAGATGCCATGACGACCTAGCCAACGGTCAGCACACCCGTGCAAATATACACACTGGACACTCCCACACCAATCCACACGAAGAATATACTCAGTGCTATGACGTAGGCGACAGACATACTCACGGACGTGCATCTTTATTATTTTCCACATAGGCTCTCAAAATGCAGAAACGCAAGACGCATCATGAACTTATCTAAAAAGGCTTGCTCACGCTTCTTCTAAGAGCCATGTACCATAATGAAGAATATAACGGGGACACGATACTGAGGATAAAGCAATATGATACCGTAACCTAAAGCGCTCTGCATCAAACGGTTCCACCTATGCACCAGGCCCAAGTAGGCCGCAAGCAAAAGCTTCCATGAACATTGAATGAGCAAGAACTGGGTTGCTGATCCTGCAAAATGAGCCCGGCGAAAGCACAACGCCAAGGGCACGATGTTGCAATCTCGCACGCTGCAAGCCAACGCCAAGGTCGCACCTGCAAGATAAACCAGGCACACAGTAGGAAAAACAATATTAATTATGTTGAATTTTGCCTCAAACACGGTCCCACCTCACGTGACAAAGCCAAACCTGACAAGATGCCAAGCCCAGGAGGAAGGAGATGCCTGAATCCCACGTTTCAAGACACAGGCAGATACAATTAAAAGACTAATTGGACATCTGCAGCAGTGGGAGAAGTCGACCTCCCGGCATATGAATAAATCCTCACATTGTTTACACCTACCCATATTAAAACATTGTTGCAAATGACAGGTGCACCGCGAGCTGGGAACAGCAATAGTCCCAGACTGGGAGGCTCGCGAGCGGACCAATCAGAACATGGGGCTCTTATCACTGACGCCATTAACATTGACCAATCCTCAGAGGTCTTCATGTAACAATTTTCATGTATCAAATTGAAGGGACAGCCCAGGTATACCACCTGACTAACCCTCAGCCACTGACACCGTTCTCTATATGTGCGCTATACTAACCCTACCACTCGAGTAACCAATCCAGAGTGAAATAGGTTTTTTACTAAACTTTGTAAGATGACGCAAGTAGCGCGTCATACTAAGGTAAAAAGGGCCTGCGAGCCCCACGATTGTGTGTGTGTCAGGACGGACGCGTACGCTCCTTGACCCATCCCTGCCGTTTTGTCTAATAAACAGCAGAGTCACCTTGCTTCTTGCGTGTGTCTCATACTCTATCTCTTTTGGGATATACGGGAGGAGTTGGGGCCTCCCTGCCCGGAGGTCTGCGGACGGTCCGGCCGACCCCGGCAGAATTTCCCCCCGACAATGCAATACTTGGTTGGGTCTTTGGGCTGGGGAGGCTGGCCATAAGGACCATGATTGAGGATCGTCTTGACCTGGGGCAGGGGGACATGAGTGGGGGCCTGCTGGCAGGTGCCCTGCACTGCTGGGGGTTGGGGGGACATGAGTGGGACATGAGTGGGGGCCTGTTGGCAGGTGCCCTGCACTGCTGGGCGGTGGGGGTGCAGGGGGACATGAGTGGGACATGAGTGGGGGCCTGATTGCAGGTGCCTTGCACTGCTGGGGGGTGGGGGTGCAAGGGGACATGAGTGGGGCCCTGCTGGCAGGTGCCCTGCACTGCTGGGGGGTGGGGTTGCAGGGGGACATGAGTGGGACATGAGTGGGGGTCTGCTGGCAGGTGCCCTGCACTGATGGGTGGTGGGGGTGCAGGGGGACATGAGTGGGACATGAGTGGGGGCCTGCTTGCAGGTGCCCTGCACTGCTGGGGGATGGGGGTGCAGGAGGACATGAGTGGGACATGAGTGGGGGCCTGCTGGCAGGTGCCCTGCACTGCTGGGGGGTGGGGGTGCAGTGGGACATGAGTGGGACATGAGTGGGGGCCTGCTGGCAGGTGCCCTGCACTGCTGGGGGGTGGGGGTACAGGGGGACATGAGTGGGACATGAGTGGGGGCCTGCTGGCAGGTGCCCTGCACTGCTGGGGAGTAGGGGTGCAGGGGGACATGAGTGGGGGCCTGCTGGCAGGTGCCCAGCACTGCTGGGGGGTGCAGGGGGACATGCGTGGGACATGAGTGGGGGCCTGCTGGCAGGTGCCCTGCACTGCTGGGGGGGTGGGAGTGCAGGGGGACATGCGTTGGTGATCAGTAGTGCAAGGTGACATGTGGCTTGGCTGGGGGGCCTGCCCATGGTGGATGGGCTGCCTGCGGGACATGACCAGGGGTGCAGGGTAGTCCCCTGTGGTGTGGGCTGCCTGCAGGGACCATGGAGGGTGTAGAGGGAACACCTGGGAGGACCCACACTGCCAATTCATGTGTAGGATGCCCCGCGAACCCCAGTAATACACGTACCCCACTCGCACAGGCCCTTTCACGTGTGAAACTTCCTGCGCACCCCGGGAATACACGTACCCTGCTGAAATCGCGTGTGAGACTTCCCGCGAACCCCAGTAATACACGTACCCCACTCGCACAGGCCCTTTCACGTGTGAAACTTCCCACGAACCCCAGTAATACACGTACCCCACTCGCACAGGGCCTATCGCGTGTGAAACTTCCCGCGAACCCCAGTAATACACGTACCCCGCTCGCACAGGGCCTATCGTGTGTGACACTTCCCGCGTACCCCCGAAATACACGTACCCGGATCCAATCGCGTGTGAGACTTCACGCGTACCCCAGTTATAAACGTACCCCACTTGCACAGGGCCTATCGTGTGTGAAACTTCACGCGAACCCCAGTAATACACGTTCTCCGCTTGGCGTTTGCTGTTTGGCAGCCCTGTAAATTGGTCCAGTGTTAGCGCAGCCCTTTGCGCTGGATTGGGGATTTTGATGGCTTTTCCTTGCGTGAGGGCGTTCTTGGGGGCATAACTGGCACTGCTGCAGGGTCCCTGCGCCACTCTGCGCCACAGCTGGTTTTGGAGGCTGAAATCCATGAATACGCTGTGCGCGGAAATCGATTTTAGCGCACGCGGCTGGCGCAGACATTCGCACGCGCACACTGTGCGCAAGCCGCGTGCACCACTTGTGCACGAAATTCTATGAATTACCCCCTTAGATGGGTGAGTACAGTGCACATAGCCTGTTGTATTCTAGGATGCAAGGAATGTCAGTGTTGACTTTGTTTGCATCAAAGTTAACTAGGAATAGACCATTGAGTGTACGCAGACGTGAAAGTGCTATGTAATTCACACCTTCGTTAAAGGCTGTGCTGCCAATGTCAATTAATGCATTATGGGTTAGACCTTGCTATTTGTGAATAGTGACAGCATATGCAAGAGATATAGAAAATTGTTTTCTGCATACGTACACATCTCAAAAAAGAAGGAAACAAGCAATTGTGCAGCACATTTTTTTTTACTTCTGCAAGTTTGTCAAAGTGGATGTTGACAAACTGAATGTTGTCATGTTAATATATTTGGAAGCCAACAACTGTACCAATTGCTCCATTGACTAAACATTTCTACTTCAAGGTCATGTTTTAGAATTACTCTATACTTTAGGTACAAAGTAAATATTTTCTCCAATCCAGCAGTGTTTTTCAGAGCTATTTGGTTGTGCTGTTGCTTGTTGACACAGAGAGAGTGTCATGCTGTGCACTTCTAGTTTGTCTGTGGAGCTCATATGCAGTATGGGTTGCATTTCTTGTTTTAACATTCTCTCATTGAATTGACTACAGCTTGCCAGGGTCGGCGTTAATGACATGCATTTTATATTGGGTTCAGTTAATTGTTCCTTGACATCTGGGGCAGATGTGTTTGCCCATATAGCTCATATTGTAGTCTTCTATTTAAGATGGATTTTACATCTTTAGTAAGAAGACCATTTCTAATGCTTTTTAAAATGCTAGCATAGGTGAGGTTGGCCGGCTGAAACATGTTTTGAGTTTGTTCTCTTTAGTGAAAATGTTGCCAGAGATTTGATTTTCCAATGTTGCTGAGTGTGTTATGGCATTGTTTGTGTCCTAATGTTTTGAAAATATGGTCACCTTTTACTGGTGTTAACTGTAGGATGTCTCCTGAAACAATAATGTGTTTTCCGCCAAACAGTTCTTCACAATTGGGTTTTAGGAAATCTTGCATTCTGAGGTGAATTACATCCAACGTGAGGCTGGAAACCATGATGACTTCATCTATTTCAAACACTTTCACTTGATACAGAATTCTGCGTACTTCAGTAGCAACTTCTGCTGATAATTAGTAGTATTCTAATTTGTGTTGATGTTCTACTGGAAGGAGTAGTAGTCAGTGTAAAAGTTCCACCTCCTATGTTGTAGGCAGCTAAACATGTGTTTTTTTTTACAACAGCCGAAATTATGTTGTTTGTTAGGTTTGTAGAAATGTGATGATTATGTAGAGGAGCGGCTGTATACATCTGCAGGAGACCCCCCCACCTCTCCTATGTTGAAAATATGCGACTGTGCTGTATTTGACACCAGCCATGTTGCCAATACCACAGCAAGTGGTTGGAAGAATATACCCATTAAGAGAACCTTATCGAATGTACCTCTGAAGTGACAACTACCTGCAAGAGGAACTCCCTGAAGGTATATGAGAAAGAGAAAAGAAGAGGAGCTAGTGACAGCATAAAAAGTGTGCATGATGTTTCGAGATACTGGCTGAAGATGATGTATGGGTCCTAAACACCAATGATGAAGTAAGGATCGAGTGAACTCTCAAGTGTAAAGAAGAAGATTACACGTGCACGAAGTGCTACAAAAGAAACTGTAGAATAAATGTACAGAGAAACGCAAGGTAGATTAAATCATCATAGAAACTAGCTATGAGTAGTGAATAGAATGCAGGTCAAGCCGCCATTATATGGAAACTGGACATTGGTATCATTAATTAAGTAAGCCAGAAAGCATGAAGCGGGAGAGTGAAAAATTGAGTTGCAGCAATTATAGCAGGCACATGGAGCTGCGTGACGAGGCTGCCTGACCTGAAGTCAAGATTCTAGAAATCTAGGTCAGCTATCTACTCTGAAGAAGAACACGTGTGCGGAGGATGAACCTGCTTAAAGTGCAAGAAAGCAACAATGCCAAGCTTTAATTCATTTAGAGCATTGAACAAAGCTGCAGACCATGGACCAAACCATGGTCTCCTGTCATGATGTGAGCCAAGGATGGAAATAGAATTTGAACTTGTAGTTCCAGACACAATAGCAAGTGCCTTCACTGCGGTGCATTCTGAAAGAGAAGGGTACGCTGCAAGGCCAAGTAAAAAGACAATTTCATGGCAGAAGGCATGGGTAATGAGAGATGCTGGTTTAATTGGGTGGTGAGGTAGTTTCATATCCTATCTCCTTGCACATGGGTCTGGGCTTACGTGCAGCTAAATGAACCAAATGTTCCAGACATGGCACATGGCACATGTTAGTCTGTATAACAAAGGACCTTGAAAACCAATGAGAAACTGTCTATTTAATGTTTCTCAATATACATGATTTTAGTGATATGCATAAGTTGTCCACCTGATAATGGGCAGCCACCAACCAACCTAGCTCCTATAGAAATGTATACCTATATGTTTCCTTTAACCAGTTCCAACCCTTAATAGGTGTTATCACAATTGCCACGTAGTAGGATGTCACTCTGATGCATTTTGTGTATAACAACAATATTTTGTGTGGAGATCATTGATAGACTGAGCGTGCGTCTGATGATATTACTTGTAACCTCTTTGTTTTAGATAATTGTTAATAAAACATTACTTTGCCATCGTCCTGAGGTGGTTTGGTTATTTGGACTCAGAATTACGCTAGTGTAATCCCATCCATTGCCATATGCATGTTCCAAAGAGCCATAAACTCAATTATTTTAATTAAGAATGTTTTACTAGAACCAGTTTGGCCACTTAAATACAGGAGCAGGGTTTTACAATGTATACAGCTACATGTTTTTGTTTCATGTTTAAAACCAGATACATGGTGAATTATTGAGCACTGAAAAAACTTCTTCAGATTGTTTATATTGATACATGGTATGTTCTACCTCAGTCGTAGCTATTTCTGCGCCATTTAAAATGAATGATTCTCCAAGTGGTTCTTGGCTTCCTGTAAGAGAAGGTTGCCTGCCCTTTCGAGTGTCTTTATCTAGTAGAGCTTCAATTTTTGTCCTCTTGCTGGCGTTCATTTTCCAACATTTCTTTGTATTGTTTGAAATTGACATACTGCTTTCATTTGCCTTGAATGCAGCTTAAATTTAGTCATGGTCATCTAATAATTCTTCTTCTTTTTTCCAATTTTTAACAAGTTGCAGTAGGGCCATGTAATAAAGTTCTCTATGTTGCGGAGATTTAAATGAATGCTTTACATGATTATTAGGATGGGTTTGATAATTTTTACTAGTCTCCGTTCACAAGTTGAGGCTGAATATTTGCCAGTTGTCCCATCTGCTGTCACATTGCTTTTTTAGGAGTAGTTTTGGGCTATGTCGTACAGACACATGTTTTCAAAAACAGTACTTCTGTTTGGACAGTATGCGTCAATTAAATTGTTTTTTAAAATGTCTTGGCTGTTGGGATCATGTATGGCTATTGTTTCTATCTCTTGGTAGGATTATAGTACTCTTTTTTTCGGGATGATGCTGGACCAAGGTTTAGCCAGACAATGTTTTCAGATTTGGCATGTAAGTCTGTACCTGTTAAACGGGCTGCAGCTTCGTAGCACCCGCATTCTCTGTGGGAGAGCATGTTTATACATAAGCTGTACAATCTTGCAACTGCAGTGGAATTGTCTGCAATGTATTGTACATCTATATTTGCATTCCACAAGAGGGCAATGATTGCATTGTAATTATTGATGTACTTGGATGCTTCGTGCCTTTTAATGTTAAATGTGTTTGTAAGAGATTTGCCTTGTACAGTGTGTCTAACAGAAGAAATCACACTATTTACATGTCCTTTTCCGCAAACTGGTTAAGGGGGCCAAAGTGACATTTGGTGTAGTATTTATCTTTGTTGTTATATCTACATCAGCAGTATTTTGCCACACTTATGTTTTAGGATTTGTGTATGTAGGTCACTGTGTGTGGTTTCTGAAGGGATGTTACAGGCAATGTATGTTTCAATGAGCTGTAAAACAGCAACATCACTGGCATGGCCACATTTGGGAGCATCTTCTATCTACAAAGCATGTGTATGTGTGGTGCTACTCTAGATTGATATTATTTTCTCCAAAAGATGTGTTACACTTCTGCAAGCAGATGGGTAGTTTCATGGAAGATGAAGTGCAGCAATGGTGAAAGTACCTTGAAACATTGACACGATCAAGAGAACAGAGTTCTCTGGTGTTTTTATATCTATTCCCTCTTTTTTTTTTGCAGTGCGTAGGAAGTTGTGTAAGTCTTCCCATGCATATTTTGCACAACTTAAAGTAACAAACCATGTGGGTTGGTCTAGGTTCCTTAGCATACAACGTACATCAGAGTGACCTCGGAACCAGTATTCTTTTGTAAAATGGATATTTGCCAAGAGATTTGTTATACCTGACTGCAGGACTTCATCTTTCTCTTTTATCTTTTGTAGCAGTTGGGACATGTTTGAAAAATTAGAGCCTGTTCTTAATGTGTGTACAACTCCATAACACAGAGTTGGTAGTTCACTTTCAAACAGGAGGTGGAAAATGTATTCTGCATTTTTTCTGAATCTGTGGTCTTCAGAATAGATTTGTAAAGAGCGGCATTCTGATGCAGTAATTTGTGTGTATCTTTCATCATATCTTCCTCCTTTTCCTGTAAGAAAGAGTAAAGGAAAGGATCTTGCTTCTACACTTTTTTCCCATATGGTCATTGGGGATCCTTCGTCTTGTCTCATTTGATATGTTTCTAATGCATATTCAATTGTGTCTTTGGAGTGTAGTTGGTGAATTGTATACTGGTATGAAATGTTGACTGCAATAACTGGATCTACACGTTCAAACTGGCCAGGAGTGGTGAATCTTGAATTATATGGCTGATTTATCTTATGTTTTCCTCTATGTATATATTTTCGTAGTACCGGTTCTTTTGTATAAAATATTGAAGGGCTTGTCTAACTTTGTTTAAGTCAACTAGTTGTTGCCAAATTATTTTGTCTTATGTTGGTACATCAATAACTAGTACAATCAATGATTATTGGCCATCGTACTTCTAGAGATTCCACATTTTCTTTAAGCTCTAATGGAAAATATACTACTTTGCCATGAATACCTTTTACTAACTCAGATGGAGGCAGGGTGGCAATTTTTGGTTGAAGGCATATTATAGTTTGAAATCAGTGTACTGTTTGGTTTATAATGTTCAAATACAAGATAAATTCTTGCAGAGCTTTTGGAAGTGGGAAGATTTCTAAATCGTTAATAATAGCATGTGATGGCATTTGGTTATTGTCAAGCTTTGTATTGCAGTACGTGCAAATTATTGAGGGGTCAGTTATTTTGTATTTATTTTCTGTTGTTAGCTATAAAGCTAATTGGAACCATTAGGATTCCTCATTGTCCTCTATTTTGTAGGCCATATCGACTATTTTTGCACGCATGAGTCCGAGGGAGAGTCCAGTCGTAGCCAAGAAACCCTTGGAGGAATGACATTTTGTTGCTGCTGCTGTTTCTTCGATTGTGGACACTGTGGCTTTAACAGCAAAGAACAGACCATTAAAATTGACTGCAGGCGCGTAGTGACCGCACGTGAGTCCGAGGGAGAGTCCAGTCATAGCCCAGTCAGAGCCCAGGAGAGAGCATGGAGGCTTGAGGCTCTGTAATGGCTGAGACCGTGGCTGTGGCAGACGGTGATAACACGCCAGTCTGTGAGAGACCCAACATGAGAGCGAAAACACGTCCATTGCCGCTGCCTGATTCGCAGCTACCAGCACTGAGAAAAGGTAAGGCAAGCGTGCGCTGGCGTGCGACCTCTAACATTGAAGCAGATGCTAGTAGAATTTTGAATACCATAAGTAACGTGAAGAACGCTGACCGATTTAGGTCCCCATGTGGAACGGTACGAACTGGAACACATGGTTCACCAGTGGCACAGACCAATCACACCGCAGGCCTTTTAACGGATGTGCAATTAACATCAAAAAAGAAAAATGACAAGGTAGGGCACCTTCAGTCCATTTAGAAGGTGGCATCTGGAAAGTACAGACAACCCACCCTAAACTTGGGGGCAAAGTTAGATCTACGTCAGAGCTTAACCTTACCTTGCGAGCAATGGTGTAATGATGCCAGCAGTACGTTGAACCTCAATGCGTGTGCCGCAGACAGGAATGACAGGATCGAGCGGGAGGCTGAAGGTGAGGGTGAGAGGCCTGGCAGTCAGCCGCAGGGACAGGACGGGGATGCTGGAACGGTGGTGAGTGAAGACATGGGGGTAGATGAAGACGTCATATTCATTGATGTCAATGCCGATGAGTCGATCTACTCACACGTCTGACTCGACTGATGAGCCCGACAAAAGAGGGACTGATGTGGATGTTATTAAGATCCCTGATGGGAATGTGCAGAAAAATATGATCCTGAAGGCAGACTACCGGAAGAGGTAGAATTCAACATAATGACCACGTGCCAGAAAGAAGGTCCAGTTGAAGACGTTTCGAAACGTGGGCAGGAGCTAAACAGATACCATAAAAAAGATCACTGTCCTGCTACACCACTTGATGCTAGTGGCTCATTTAAAATAAAAGATATAGCAGGTCCGTCTACAGAGGTTGACATTTGTATGGCACAAGCAGCTACACAATCAACAATCAATGACAATTCTGAACCATATGATTCAAGGCATGTGCAGCAGATACAACAAGCTGACAAAACCTATGATGAAAATGTGAATATGACGTCAAAAACAGTAATGAAGATACAAGTGAATAACAGCATTGACTTGTCTCAATTGAGGCTGAGAACCCTAATCAAGCAAAGAAAGGGGAGGCTATCGCAGGTGAAAAGACTGTTACATGAGACAAATGCCAAAATGTCAACACCATTAATAGTCAAGAAGACAAAAAGTAGGAGCCTAAATATTCATGAAACCTTGATTGCATATGAAATCTGCGAATTGGAATGGAGAGAACAATTCATCAAGTCTATGAACATCAGAACAAAGGATAATGCACTAAGCTCAGAAGTGCGGTATAACATAAACACTCCTGTTAAAAACGCTAACGACGATATCCTTAATTCAAAGGGAGGAATCAGTAGCCAGAGAGACAAGTCGACCACCAGACAAGAACTGGGAGATAGATCCGTTGATGAAACATATATGGCAGCTAAGCCAACGGGTATATCGCGAAGACATTCACAACAAACGAATATGGAGTACAATCTACATGACACAATTGAGGCAAAGGAAATTAAAGAACCTCTAAGGAATGGCAGTACACAAGGTTTGGAGCAACTAGAAAAAACAAGCTAAACAATATCTCAATCAAATGAATCAATATCAAATCAAAAAGACATCAGTTTTCAAAAAAAAATAATAAGATCCCTCCAAATAATGAAGCAGTGTATAGACCATCAACAGACTGTAGTGATTGAACACCTAATGGTCAAAAGGATCAAAGTGAAGATGAGCCAGTTCGTATTTCTGATAAAAATCAGCTTCCTATAGCTGCAGGCATGCAAATACATAATAACGTAATGGCAGTGCTGGCTAATTCACTAGCACCTTTTACAACATTATATGAGACCATAAGTGAAAACTTGAAAGATAACAACACACTGCCAGCATTAATTCATTCAAAACTAGCCATGCAGGAATTAACAGCACAAAAACTGAAAATGCGACTCAATCAAGAGGCAGAAACCTCGGCTGCGTGGCAATGGAGGCTTTATGATCTTGCTAGTGGAGAAAAAGATGAGAAATCAACTTTAACTCATATGCTCCTTGACTCCCTGAAATAGATGAGGAAAACTATAGAATTGGTCGAAAGAGATACACAAATGCAACAAAAAAAGTAGATCCAAAATTGACGCATCATAAAGGTCCCATAAAAAAGCAGGACACTAAAGGTACTGTGACATTATTAACAATGAAAAAAACAAATGAACAACGACTGCACCTAGGAGATGACGAGAAATCTGGTGAAAAAGGTAAAACGACAACAGTACATGAAGGAAAAATGGATGGCAAAAGATCGAATGGGCTTGAAGTGCTCAGCCACCCAAAAAAAACTAGAGAATCTTTCATCAGTGGCAATAAGAACACAGGACAGGAGTGCAGGAAACAGAGCTGTATTACCAGTGAAGGACAGCTCACTAGATGGTGAGAGAAATCCCCCCAGAACTCCAACCAAGACTACACTGAAACAACACATCATAACAGGAAAGGATGTAGTTTATCCAGTGTTTGGAGAATCACAAAATCATCCGAAAGAAGATGGACAAAGAACCAACAAAGAAAGAAGGGCACTGGAAGTTGGTCTTCTAAAAATAAACACAAAAAAAGGTTGAAAAAAAAGTACTGCGTTAAATAGAGGGACTGGCGCAAGGGCGTTTATGAGAAACATACAGATGCCAAAATTACAAATAGTCTCAAAAGAAACAAATGGATAAACTAAAAAATAATAAAGGCAAAGTGCCTTATACTCCCTTTGGAAGAATTATCATTCTAAATGATAGTGATGACTCAAATATAACATGTGAAAATGATCTATCAAATGACCTCATAGACAATGTTTCCTATTACATCGATGAAGTAGAGAATAACACGCAGAAGACTGTAACTGAGGAGTCAGTGCAAGAACACGTAAACTTGGACGATACCCAAATCTCTATGAGTGAGGAAGAGTGTAATAACATTGAAGACGATGACATAGCAGAATCTCAATCCGATAACGATAATTCATTCATAACCTTAGACGAGAAAAAGAACAGTCTACATCTGGATCCTCAAATGAAAGATTTGCATGACAACCGAACAAACGGGAGGGAAACTAACTGGAACCCGAAAAAGCCAAACAAAGAAGGAGGAAAGTATGAATCAAGTTCACAGAAAACCAATATAACACCCATGAGTGTAAAGAAAAATGGAAATTTTGATTAGAAAACATTATGCCGGGGAAAGAAGATAAAAACTTAAACCGGCAAAATGTATTACAACTTTTACATCGTGTGCATCAGTTGCGACAGATAAAAACCTTTCACATAGCAATTGTGGAATAGCCTGACGAACAACGAGTTGACCGAGTAATTCTCCACCTAAATTCATCAAAAGTTAAGGAGATCTTTCTAAAGGAAGGAAGACATCTGATTAAACAGGGCTATGAGCTTCAAGATTATGAAGCCAAGATGTGCTCACCCAATGGTAGACAAATGGAGAGTTTACCACACCGGCAATGAGAAAAAAAGTATAAGCACTTAGGCGCTAAGAAGCCCGAGTCCAAGAAGGAGTGTTTTAAAGTAACTTTTAACAATCGACTTCAAGAAGATGTAACAAACTGTCGAGGCAAAACACTTGGAAAAGATCAATCCTTGCAAGAAGATTGGTTCTTGGAAGCAGAATCTCCCTCAAAGAAGAAGGAAAATAGTTTGCAAAATTCTAAAAAGGAAGAACCCACCAACGTCATAATTTCATGGAACACCAGGGTATGTATGCACTTGATAAATGAATGGAATCTGGACTTTAAACGAGCATCGATAATATGTCTGCAAGAGACCTGCTAGTATGAACTACCGACCTGTGACAAATATGACATCCTAATAAACCCAGCAATTAAAGGAATTAATGGGAGACCTTCTTCAGGTCTAATGACACTAATTCATAAAGAGAGAGAAATGAAAATACTCAAAAAAGGGAATCCAATCGCTACATGCAATGAACACTGTTGGAGACAAACAAAAGATTCCAGAAGTCTGGTGAAAGATTGTTGATTATGAACGTAAATTGGATTCAGCCAGGTATAAAAACAACAACCTTAATGAATAACTTGACGAAAGTAATCGAAACACAATCATCAGTATTTCCACAACTAAATATCATGCCCCCCCCTTAGTGTCTGTTTTCCCCCCTCCCGCCCCCTCTGAGTGTGTGCCCCCCCTGCCCCTCCTTGAGTGTCTCTGCGCCCTCACCCTGCTTGCTCCCCCCTCCTTTTGCTCTGTGTTCCACCCCCCTTCCTGCCTCCTTCCCTTCCCCCCTCCTCACTTCCATACTCTCTACTACCTTCCTTTTCCCCTCCCCTCCTTTTCTCCCTCCTCTTCTGACTCCCCCTCCTAGCACTTACTGCTATCACCTGTTCCTTGACTCTTGATAGCAGCTTGTCTGTCCTCCCTCCTCCCCCCTTGTACTCTCCCTCCCCCCTCCCCTACTTATCAAATTTTGTCACCGACATTTTTGCTATGTAGCGTGCCTTGTTCTCCTTCCATCTCCGTCCCATGGCCCCCCTCCCTCCCCTCCTCTTGTTACCACCTGCACTGCGTAAATTGTTGTCAGACTTAGTAATGTTACTGCTTGCTTTGTTTCTCCTTCCTACCCATTACCTCTTGCCTTACTTGTTTTATGCACTTGCACTATCAGAAATGTCGACAGGCCTATTATGATAGTTATTTTCACATTCTGTATTGTTTCAAGGGCTTCTCGGAATGTAACTGTATTTTCCTATGTCCCCTCCCCCCTTGAAGCGCTTTGAAACACATTGTGTATAGGCGCTATATAAATAAACTATCATATCATATCATATCATATGTGGGGATTTAAATATCAAATGCCTCGACGGTAATGGATCAGCAATATTAAATCGGTTAAAACCAAAGTCCACAGATGCTGCCAAATGGGTGCAAATGGCCATCGCTACCAATTTATACATGCTAAATAGTCAAGTACCAGGTTTCCCTGGATAGCGACATCCCAGGGAAACCTACATGGTCTAAGGGATTTGCAAATACCATTATTGATTACATTTGGGTCTCAAAAGTCAACTTGCATAAAATCATAAGCTTGGAAGTGCTACCTCAGATAGACAGTGACCATACTATGCAAAGGATCAATCATTGGAAGATTAATGGGATAGAAAGGCAAAATAGAAAACTGACACCAAATAGCGTGGAGCTTACTACGTAAGGAAACCATCTACGTTTAACGAAGAAGAATATTATGATGATAACACAAAAATACAGAGAACAAGTAAATGCACTAAACCCACAATTGGATTATGAACCACTCTTGAAGATATACGAGTCAAAACAATCAGGAATAAAGTTAGACTTGTTTACAGCAAAGCATCAGTACAGTGCCTCATTGGTTGAGAAACGAACACAGGTTCGTCGAGAAATTCGACAACTGAAGAAAAAGGGAAATGACATAAGTGCACAAAGTGAAATCAAAATGGTGCAACATCAATACAGGAAATGGCTTAAAGATCTGTGCAATCAGGAGCAAGGCAAACACATGATGATCGCTTTTTTCTGCAAAAACTACAAGACAAATGTGGGAGATAATAAACCTAATGCTGAGCCATCAGAAACAACTGACAAGTGGAGTCGCAGAATGTATTTGGATGTCCAGAGGGAAATCATAGCCAGTTGTTGGCAGACTGCTCCAAACCTTGGAAAAAGATGATGGATGAACATGATATCGAGGTGGCAATAATGAAACTCAAGGATTCATCTGGTGCCGGCCCTGATGGCTTGACAAATCTTCATCTTAAAAAAGATCCAGCAACCTGGGCAAAAATGATATTCAGTAGATTTGAACAGATAAGAATACAAAAAAAAAATCCCGGCAGCATGGAATAAAAGTATAACCGTTCCAATATTTGAGAAGGGAATGCGTGACGACCCAAAAAACTATTGGTCGTATTCCCTCTTATCAACAATAGGTAAACTATTTGCCTCAAGCCTACAAAATAAACTTACAAACTGGGCTAAAGAAAATAGAATTATTGATCCTCGGCAAACTGGGTTTACCAGAGGAACAGGCATGGACTGAATCTATACATTTTGTCAATGCTGAAAATGCATACAAAAAGAAACAATAGTGGTCTATATCTGGCTTTTATAGATCTAAGCCAGGGGTTCGATAGAGTAAAACGAAATAAATTATGGGTCAAACTAAAGAACTGGAAATGCCTGGATAATGTATTACAACCTATTATTGTTCTACATTGTGGTACATCAACACAGATAAGAACATCGAAAGCAGGCACATTATCAGTGGACATTGACATTAAAAAAGGGGTCAAACAAGGATTTCCCTTGGCTGCTATGCTTTTTAAATTATACATTGCTGACCTGCCGGAGTTACTGTCTGATGTAAGAGACTTCCCCCCGAAGATTAACGAGCATGAGACACCCATGATCTGTTACGCAGACAATATAGTCCTGATGGACGAAACATAAATTGGGTTACAACATCTGTTAGGCAAGTTACAAGAATACATGATAAACAACGACTTAGAGACCAACATCACAAAGTCGAAAACTATCTCCACCGGTGGTAAAAAAACACGTTTCAATAAGAAGTTTTGCTGGCCGATGGGAGGCATGGTCCTCGTACTGTTCACAAACATGTTATTTGGGGATAAGGTTCAACATGTCATACGCGGAGAAAGAATGGGAAGAATAGCTCTATCTAAAAGTAAGAACACTACTGAATCAAGACTCCATAGTGAATTGGAGATATGGTAAATTTTCACTGATGCCAGTGTGGATATTTTACACCCAGAAAGTTATCCCGACACTCTCTTATGGCAGCGAAGCAGGTTTAAATCTTTCTTGGCAAATTTGGGCAAAATTGGAAAGTTGTTTTGGAATCCCATACTGAGATTGCCACGTAACACTCCAATGGTAGCTATAAGAAGTGAGCTGGGGCTAGAATCCTTGGAGGCCAAAATGAAATGGAAATCATTGTCTCTTCTACGAAAAATCAACAAGGAGAATCCTGAAGAGAGTATAAGATATTGTCCAACGCTGGAATAGAGAAAACTGCTAGCCTGATAAATATGTAGAAAGAAGAATGGAATAGGGTGTTGCTTAACCTTGACTCAACAATGGAAGAACTCTTATCCAATCCAAATCGAGTTAAAGAAAAACTCTTTAGATTAGACTGGATTGAAACAAGAGAAATCAAGTTAGCCTTGAAAATGTCAAGTTTGATGTCAAATGAATCAACGAAAAGGAACAGTCGCCCAGAGTATCTAAGAAAATGTCCATCTAAATATTATAGAGAGGGAGACTGATGAAGATTCGTCTTGGAGTATATCCAACAAACGAATATAAACATAGGACCGGGAAAAGAGGTCAGAACAATGGAATGTGCAGATTCTGTGAGGACAAAATTCAGAAGGAAACGACATATCATCTATTATTTGAGTGTATCGCAATTAATGATATAAGAACTCAGAATCCTGTAAGTTACTTCTCCTAGTGTAAAACTAAATCTGCAGAAGAGTGGTGGGACTTCTTTATTTTAGGGGCGAACCAGCATTTCACATGTGCTAGCATAGCATTTTTAGAGATTGTGCTTAAAAACAAAGACTTGGAGTGTGAAACACAAAGGGGGCAATGCATAGAATTTGGCGTACAAGTGGCGCATGCGGCGGCGCACAGAGTGTGCGTGCGGCAGCCTGCACCAGCCGCGTGCGCCCAAACCCATTTCAGCACACAGCGTATTCATGGATTTCAACATCCATGACCAGCCGTGGCACAGAGAGGCGCAGCGACCCTGCATCAGCGCCAGTAACGCCCCCAACCCCACCCCGTGCGCCAAAAATATCGCACAAATCCCCTACATTGCGCAAAGGCCAGGGGACCAGAATACAGCCCCCGCAAGCACGAAAACGTGTGGAAACTCCCCACCACCCCTCAGAATACACGTACTCTGCTTGCGCTAGCGAAAACGCATGGAAAAGTCCAAGCGCACCCCTCGGAATACACGTACCCCGCTTGCACCAGCGAAAACGCGTGGAAAACTCCCTGCGCACCCCTCGGAATACACGTACCCCGCTCGCGCTAGTGAAAACGCGTGGAAAACTCCCAGTGCACCACTCGGAATACACGTACCCCGCTCGCGGTAGTGAAAATGTGTGGAAAACTCCCTCTGCACCCCTCTCACTATCAAAAACGTATGGAAAACTCCCAGCGCACCCCTCGGAATAAGCGTACCCCGCTCGCGCAAGCAAAAAACGTGTGGAAAATTACCCGCACACCCCTCGTGCTAGCAAAAACACATGGAAAACTCCCCACGCACTCCTCGGAATACACATATCCCGCTCGCGCTAGTGAAAACACGTGGAAAACTCCCTGCGCCCCCCTCACACTAGCAAAAACTCATGGAAAACTCCCTGCACACCCCTCGGAAAACACGTACCCCGCTCGTGCTAGCGATAACGTGTGGAAAAGTCCACGTGCACCCCCGGAATACACGTACCGCATCCCACGAAGAACACGCACAGAGCGATGGAAACTCACGTGGGACCTTCAACCCTGCGCATGTTACACGTGTAATGTCACAGACGCGCTTACGCGCTAAGAGCCTTTCCTCAAATCACACGCTGACGTACTTTTTTTTCATGTGCCAAATCACTCCGTATCAAGCTGGTCACGCGAACACATGGAAGACCATGCTCTTGCCCAGAAGGCCGAATTACTGCCCCCCAGAGCCGTACGTGCCGGCATCGACAGGCCTGGCACGTGCACGGCAGCAGCAGGCTGAAGGTGGGAGCGAATATGGCTCGGGTCATCTACATCAAAGGGGCAGGCATCGGCCGGAGGGCAGCAGGACCATGAATTGGGAGTGTCTTCTGTGTGGCAGCGGTTGGACCAGCAGCTCACCATGGTCAGGGTGGAGAACTATATGCGCAGGGCATTGAGGCGGGCTGAGTGCCTCGAGGCAGCTCGCAGGGAGTTGGAACAAGCCATGACTGCATCCCTGTGAGACCACGAGGCCAGAGAAGTGGCCCGCCTCCGGGACATCGACATGGAGTTCGATGATGCCCTGGCCCGGAACATCAACGAGTGAGCCGTTGGACTTGCCAGCCGCCATTGTACATATTTCATTAGTGTTAGGTTTCCTTTCTTTTTCTTATATTTTGGAGTTAATGGACATTGCTCCACTTCATGTATATAGTTTTTTCTTCATAGGACTTTTTTGTAGATTTCATTTGCTACGGGGATCATGGATCCTCTGGACTTGGATTGTAGATAGCTGAAGACTTGTACATACTTTCTTTTTCAATTTTCCCATGGATCAATGGTTTTCATTTATTTGGATTGTTTATTTCTTATTGACATTGGCAAAGGACCACTTTTTTTTATGTCTTATTTTTTTTTACCTATAATTTTATTATGTCTGTCATTGCATATTGATTTACATGTTTGATATCCTCTATGTCACTTTGTTAAGTTTTCAATACATTTATGCTAACTTCATGATTGGTGTTGTGTTCTATCATTGCTTTTGTGCATGTCTCAACGTACCGGAGGCGGGCCTCTTCCCTGTCCCAGCACCCTTCTGCATCCTCTGCCTCCAAGAGGCACCAGGCCTTCCTGAGGGTGCTGGACCTGAAGTCCTCCCAGCGCTCCACGTTGATGGCAGCCACAATGTCCTTCCAAATTCTCTTCCGTCCATCAGAGTCGGCGCGTGGTCTTCCAAAGAGGGCATCATAATGCCCCAGAACTTGCTCCACCAGGATACCAACTTAATTTTCACTGAAGCTGGTAGCCCTCTGCCTCTCTAGCTGGAGATTGCCACTGGTGCCGGAAGGTGTTCTGTCGGACATGGCAACCCCGAGGCAGGTGTCAGTGGGCAACTAGATCCTGGGGCTGGGCTGTGCAGTGATGGTACTTCAGTCGGGAGTCTTCTGTTCCAGCAGGGGTGTTCACAGCAACTGGACCCCTGCAGTTGGCTGACATGCAGGCACCAAACAGCAGGGCAAATGGCCAGCAGGCAGGCAGGCAGCAGCAGATGGCTCGTGGGAGTTGGCGTGGGGTTCTGGGGGGGCAGTAATTTGGCCTCCTGGGCAGGAGCGTGGTCTTCCGTGTGTTGTCACATGGCCAGCTTGATACAGAGTGATTCGGCACGTGAAAACACAGCACATCAGAGTGTAATTCTAGGAAAGGCCCTTAGCGCGTAAGCGCGTCTGACGTAACATGCGCAGGCATTCCCCTCATCACGGGTGCATAGTGATTCAGCACGTGAAAAAACAACACGTCTGCGTGTTAATGCGTGTAATTTGAGGAAAGGGCCTAAACCCGTAAGTGACGTGACGCATGCGGGAGTTTCCCTCAGCACGGGTTAAAGGTGAGTGGGGCCAGCAGTTTGCTGTACGTGCCTTTCGTGGAGACCGACGTGTGTTGCTACTTCTGGTTGTTTTGCGCGCCATCACAACTTCACAGCGGGTCAAGGACATATCTCTTCTTTTGTCGGGGGTATTGGCTATGCATGTTTTTCATTATCACGCTAGTCAGACGGTGAGTCGCGCACACTATTTTTCCCACTGCGGGTGCCCCTGTGTATCGCATACTCGTTTTCGAGGTCATAGTAGCATGCATGTCCCACGCATACGTGCTTTTCGTGTCACTGGGTGCCACTGCGTACTGCGGGAGGTTAGTTCCGCACACATAGGCTACCAGGGGTTGCATGCATGATTTTACTGCAGTTTTGGGGTGCCTGAGCATTGCATGACCAGTCACTTTATCACTGGGGTCACATACAGCCTTGCAGGTGCAGGGGTGCTGTTAACATCTAGTACCCCACCCCCTTCACCCCAATTGCCCAGGACAATTGTCATGTACACCTCCCATTGGCAATACTACATATGTGCCAGCACTACTACATCTGTGCTATGGTTGGGAGGCCATGAAAAGTGAGGGGCACCTCAGCTGAGTGTACTCCACGTGGTGGGCGTGGTCAGGGACGTGGCCGGGGTGACCAGGGAGTAGGGGGACTCCTGGGTGTCCAGGGTGGCTGCAGAGGGGGAAGAGGCAGGGGTGCGCCACTTCGGCACAATGTTGTGCCACGTGTTGGTGCAGTTATGCCACCACCCCCTGTGGCTCCGGGAGATGCAGCTCTTGCATCTGGCACTGGCGCCCATGTGACCCGGCAGTCCGTTTCATCGACTGCCACGGGCCCAAGGGTAGTGGTAGCTGCAGGTGCAGCTGTGGACACCACCACCCAGGCTCAGGGACGGCCAGCGCATGCTGCGTTGGCACCTGAAGAGTCCCAGGATGATTTCCAGGAGGTAAAGTGACACACCGTAAGTGCACGCAGGGCTGCCCTGACCGAAGCACGTGTTCCTGGGGCAGTATTGTCATCTGCTGCCCCGAGCAGCTGGGTGTTGGCAAGTGCATAGGCAAATGCAGCCGACACCACCCCGGCTGTGAGTCTACTATCCAGGACAGTCCCGGTCAATGACCCTGGCACAGCGGATGTTGCTGCGCAGGGCCCATTCCAGGGCACCCAGCAGCTACTGACGCAAGTCAGGGCTTCCGTCCTTGGTCCACCTGCCACTCCCTCTGTTCAATCCACCAGCACTACTGCCCATACTGGTCATGGTGGCATTTGTCAGCCAGGGTCCGGACCACTGCTCAAGAGGAGGAAGGTTGCATTTGCAGCTTAGGCTGGGACCCGAGACATGGCTCCAGCCTCTGACACGTCAAGGAAGAAGCCTTTCTGCAAGCAGGAACTGGACTTCCTTGTGGACTATGCGTCGGGACACGACCGGAATATTCTAGTGGGCCCGAATTGTCACACCATGGCTGGCCAGCGTTTGACTCACTGGAAGCATGTTGCGGAGGGTGTCAGTGCAATCGGACATGAGGTGCACACTGCTCAGGAGTGCAAAAAGCTTCGACGCTCTGCTAAGCAAAAGCGTGCCTCTAATTATAACATGACTCTGGTGGCTGGCAGTGGGCCACCACCTGAGGATGAAGAGCTCACTTCGCACGAGTCAGTCGCTGTCATGATGCCTACCCCCGAGGACTCAGACCAAGTCCAGCAACCCCGGAAGCAGGCATCAAGTTATTGCAAGCAAGACCAACAACCCCTGCTAGGGGATATTTGGGTGCAGTCCTGGCATCTATGGCGCCAGGCTCATATGGAGAGTCAGTCCTGGCGCCATAGGCGCCAGGCTCATAGATTAAAACTTACCTGATGCAGACCATGCTGCAAACTTACCTGATGCAGACCATGCTGCAAGAGCTCCAAGCCAAAAGAGGCTTGTAAGGGACTACTTTACCTAGGGACTATTTCATTTACTCGGGTGGGGCTGGGGTGGATACTTACCTGGGACTACTTTGGAGGCTATTTAAACCACGCCCGAATTTCAGCACACGCTTCGTGTTATTCTGCATCCAGCAGCTTAACGCTCACTGTGCCTGCAAGTCTGCATCCAGTCTTCTGCCATGCCCGCCTCAAGTCTGGAGCTCCTAGAAAAAGGGAGAAAGAAGGAGAAAAGGTTAGAACAAGAGCAATACCTTTGATCCTTACCTGAATTCCTGATCCATCGCGCCTTCGAGCTGGAAGAAAGAAGTTATTTAATGCATGTCGCCTCGCCTTCTGCAGCGCCGCGCTGAACTCACCGGCCTTCGCAGCATCTTCACATTCCACCGCATCCTTCTGCATGTTCCCGACGCACTCCGGCACCTAAGGGGAAGACAAGAACAGCAAGGTGAGCCAAGGGAATACACAGAGACAATATTAGTTACCCCCCATAGACTTACCTGATTTTACCACCGGGGGTACTAATCCTCTTCACGGGTTGGCGCAGCTTCCACTGCATCCTCGCCGAACCCCAGCCCCTAAGGGGAAACAAAAGGACAGCAAGGTAAAACAAAGGGACAAACAAGGGAAACCTTCTCACCACAATAGACTTACCTGATTTTACTGCCGGAGGCATTATTCCCCGAGACTTCATAATTTCTCTCAGCGCCTAAACAACAGAGAAAGCAACAGGTTACATATTGACATTATTTTATCGAACTGTGTTAGATAATACAAATGCTTACCTGAATATTACCGGTTGCCACAAGGAACTCTTCACTAGGGTCAAGCTGCAACCTGCAAGGAATCGGACAGAGTGAAAGTCAGACATTTGAACTCTTACGACCTACATACTTCCGGCGTCTTGCCGGGAATCTCAGAGTCAATATTGTTCTGGAACTCACCAATTCCTTCGAGCCAGTGAAGCAACTGGTTATCTAGGTGCTCCTGCGCTCAATGCGGGATGGAGAGCTCATCTTTCCAAACCATCAGGTGAGACTATAAGAGGGGACATCAAAAGTGATCAATGGGGAGAACAGCGGGAGTGGGGGGGGTTAACGCTCAACTCCACGGGTGGTTAATTCCCTT
Organism: Ambystoma mexicanum; assembly: GCF_040938575.1. NCBI lineage: Eukaryota > Metazoa > Chordata > Amphibia > Caudata > Ambystomatidae > Ambystoma > Ambystoma mexicanum. The sequence continues at coordinate 924,354,480 of NC_090941.1, forward strand.
TCTCCATTTGCAGAAGAATATTCCTATGGGCCAAGCAAACAAAGCTAGGTGGGCCAGTCCAGTCCGTCATCTCGACACTACGCGTCACATTGGTGGAGACAGCAGCTGTCTAGTTCAGATCAACACCCCTGTGGGAGCCAGGTGAGCATAACAGTCGCTGCAGAGTTCACACCGACAGAATTGTACGAAGGAGTGGGAGAGATGCTGGACTTTGATGCCACGTCCAGTGAGTGTTGTTGCGTGTTTGTCAAGACCATGTGTGGTTTGCTTGTGTGATGTGTTGTGCTTGACTGCCACTACATGCTATGTGTACATGGTTCTCATGTGCAAGTCATGCTATGCTTCACTGATGCATGCCTGCTGTGCAAGATGCTGGACATGTAGAACAGACAGGGACTGTCCTCATCACAACACCGGCACCCTGCTCACATGCTAGTCACCCGGCTGCCCCTCCAGTCCATGTTCCAGCTCACTGGCCCTTCTGCATTTAGCCTGGGGTGTCTTTCCACTCAGTACTGGGACTATATCATTGCATGACTGCATGTGTGTTCTGCCTGCATGCAGGTACTCCACGTAGGCATGCTCCCTTGCCCCTCCACACCATGGTTTCGCTGATTGAGTATGTGTTAATGTCAATAGGTGTATTTTGTCTTTGGCCTACTTTCCCTTGACCATCTACCTCCCCTCTCCTGACCCTCTTTCCAGTTATCCTGAACACTGATGCCTATCCAAACAACGGATCCCTAACCCTCTTTCCCCGCCAGGGTCTCAGAGGCCTGTGTAAGTTTTACCTTGCAGTCGCCCAGACCGGGGTGGGGGTGGTTGGTGCATGCCACTCCTGCGCCTGGAAACCGGAGCTGTGAAACTACCCATAAGTTGTTGCATCCTCATTGATTATTGTGTAATGAAAATGCTATCCATCCTGTTGAACCATTGTTGAACTGTGCTACCTGGGTTGTACTTCTATCATTCTGCTTGGACTTGTACTTGGCAATTTTCTGTGACTTCTATTCATCTACTGTAGACTCTTCAAGGTTTTTTTTGTGGCTACAGGCTTCTTCTCTGGTTTGGGGGTTTGGCTCCTTGGAGTTCTCTGCGATTTGGTATTTTTAACAGTCAAATTGGCCTCTGAGGGGGCTGGACCCTATTTACACGCAAGGTAGAACATGGAAACGAAGGGGTAGGAGATTCCTGAAGCCAGGTAGACTAGAAGGAAGAAGGCAACGGACCCCAAACACAGTTCTTTAGAAGGTCATGGTGATGTGTCAATGAGGGAGGGCCTTTTGTTGTGGGACAGTACGCTTGGGCTACAGTGTTTGGGCACTCTCTGACATTCACATTGTGGGGTACTATGTGCATGATGTGTTCTGCTGGTCAATGGCTGTTCCTGTGTTGTGTTTACTTTTCAGGTGCCAGGGGATTGTTGTGGTTTGACCTGCTGGAGTGTACACATTGGCAATGTTCACATGTGATGTGTACAGGACACTGAGGGTCACTTGATTTTACATGCATGTATTGAGTGCATGTCCCTACTGAGACACACACTTACACAATGCTCCACTACACATACAACCATCCTTCGATGCCCACACGTGCACACAGATTGCCTTCTCTGGCATGCTGTGTCCCTCCAGCGCATGATCACTTACCATTTGGGGATCGTGTACATGCGCCAGTAGGTTATTTTTGTTGCTTGTACTTTTTATATGATGCTCAAGGTGTATCTCCAACACAATGGCTGCTCACTGTGCTGTGTGGTGAGCAGTGTGTTGCAGGAGACACACACAGCACACAGGTTAGGGATTAGCGAATTTGGCTTGGCCAAAGTGCATGAGAACAGGCATTCAGTGTTTTGTTGATGGTACCACTGGTGGCATGAATTTGTGTATGACTTTGTATGTGTGGGAGGTTGTTGGTCAGTCATTTCATCTGATTCCATGTCAGGTGTGATTGTCTCGGGCCTCTTTCCATTTATCACATGTCACATCATATCTAATTGGCATGTGTTGGCTTTTGCTGTTGCATGCCATGTCATGGTGTGGCTGAGAAGGGTGATGTCGGTTGGGAGGGTTTGGGTGACATACCAGTGATTGTCATGGCCTGTTTTGCAGGGGGGTGGTATTATACACACCTTGCATGTGTTCCTTTTGGTCACACAGGATTGGTTATGTTTAAGTAGCTAGGGATGCACACAATGTAGCACTTCTGTGGCAACATTCTCAGGGTGGTAAGGTTGTGACAGTTGACTGTCTCTTTGTCATCATCAATTGTAACCTGGTATGTGCCAGGCCTGTGTGCGCTCCGCAGGGGTGGGAGTTTAGGTGAAAAATGTGGCCACAAGCTGGGTCCGGGTTGCCTCGCCAGGTGCCCTTTCCCCTCCCATCGGCAGCGCCTGTGCCTGTGGTTGGGGATTTGGGGGCACCACCATGTCCACAGGTACGTCCTGCCGTGTTGCAACATTGTGCAGGACACATGCTGCCACAATGATCCTGCACACTACTGGGAGTGCATATAGTAGCTGGCCGCCAGAGCGGTCAAGGAAGCCGAAGCGTGACTTGAGCACTCCAAATGTGCGCTCCACTATGCCCCTGGTTGAAATATGGGCAGCGTTGTATCTTACCTGGAGTGGTGTGGTGGGGTTCCGTATTGGCGTCATCATGTGGTGCTCAGAGGGTAGGCACTGTCCCCTGTGGAGGTGATAATGGTTGTGATTAGTTGGGTTTGTGTATTTGTCTGTGTGACACATGCATGCATGTGCACAGGCATTTGTACTCACCTAGGAGCCATGTGTCACCATCCTTCCCAGCTTCCAGGGCCCGGCTCAGGGCAGACATTCTGTATATGAAACTGGCATGGGTAGACCCAGGGCAGTTTCCATACACATATGTGATGATTCCCTTGGCATCGCATACAACCTGCACATTGATGGAATGCCAGTGCTTGCGGTTTCGATAGATATGCTCAGTGGCCCTAGGTGGACGTGGGGCCACAGGGTGCAATCTATGGCACCGAGCACTTTGGGGAAGTGTGCCTCTCTGTAAAAGTCCTGGGCCACGGCCTGCCTTTCTGCAGGTGTTCTGGGCATGTATATGTGCCTGCGGACTGAGGGTCGCGCAGTCATGATTGCCAACACCTGGTGTAGGCACTGTGACTGCGTGGCCTGTGAGACACCCCCAACTATGGCAGTTGTCCTTTGAAATGACCCAGTGGCCAAACAATGCAGGACATTGAGCACCTTCTCCAAGGGGCTCAATGCTTGGAAGCACAGGGTGGGTGATGTAAGGTAATCTTCCCACTCTCTGACCAGGTCTTGGATGATACGAGGTGGAAACCTATGCCTGCCATAGACCTGGTCGCCTGGCATCCCAAAAAGGCTGGTCCTTTGCAAAAAAATAAAATGCTGGGCCTGGCTATTGTCCTTCTCCTTCGGTGTCCCATGATCAGTGCTGCGACAAATGGGGCATTCATCGTAGCTGTATATACGTGTTTGTTGTTGCGCGCACTTTTATACTGCACAGGGATGCTTCCGCCTGAATTTGTGTGGTGGACGCGTTGACGCCTGTGCGCTTCTTTTGGCGTGCGCGGGTTTCCCGTATTCGATTCCATGAATACGTGTAGTTCGCTTGCGTGTGGGCGTTCCCCAGTTACGGCGTCATTTTCATGCGTTGTCCCCCATTCTGCGTGTTCCGCCGCGCGTCCACGCACAGCGTTCGGGATGTTACAATGACGTGTGCGCCTGTGTGTGCCACCCGTGGATTTGGCGCACGTCCCTGGGTAAACACGCGCAGGGCCTTCCATGAATCGCATGCGTGAGCATGCACTTGCTTTTTCACGGTTCTGCCAGCTTGCGCCACATTTTACGGCGCACATTTGTTCAGCCTGACAATCTGTTAGAAATAGAAATAGGATGCTGAATTATAGTGGAAATAGATGAACAAATTAAGGATGTCATGATCTAAACAGTCTTTAGTGAGGTGGAATTGTGATAAAAGTTCTTCTGAAATTGTCAAACTAATTAGCAAAACAAAAAAAAAAATAATGTGTGCGTGATTATTATAAAAAGTTCTGCGACAACACACACATACATGGTCTGGTATTTCAGCAGATGTGTTTTGAAACTTTGCTATTTATTTTTTGAATGTGTTTGTTAGGAGGTTGGTGTTTGTGTGTCTTTCGCTAACGTTTTCTGTGGTTACTGAATATTCTAAGTCAACTTCAGTTCCAAAATATTTACTTTGGCTGTGCTCTATTTTTGGAAGAGGTTATTTGGCTGTTCCATGTAGGAACATGTTATTTAAATGTTGGAGTTCTGAGCAGGACTTTTTCCATAGTACAGTCTATGCACAAGATTTTGTATAATGGAATGGTGTATTGCTAACATTCTGATGTGGTTGAATGTGCTTTTGCAAGTAGTTCCTGAAATGCAGGCTAATGAATGTCCTCCCAGTTCAGTTTGGCTGCCACTGGGAAGGAGACTTTGATTTGTAAAATGCTCATTCTATGTTTTTCTTTTATTTTCAAAGTGATTGAAACATTCTCACAAAGATCTGTAAGATTTTTGCTTATGTTACAAATTGAATACATGCCCATGTGTACACTGGACAATTTGTTTGGGTAAAAAGAACATTTGATTGAAATTTTGTTGGGGAGGTTTTCTCTTTAAGAGTTTCTTTTGCCATAATGGTGTCTCTATCATGTAATACCCTCGGCCATTACTGTCTATGCCAATTGTTTTTTTTTTGTTCTTGTTTATAAGCCTCTTCATCAAAATATAGTTCTGTGCTCCTTGTTTGAATCCATTCACCTTCGCAGAAGTTCGAAAAGGTATCTATATTGACATTGTGCATGTTTAGAAGCACTTTTTTAAATGTATTAAATCATTTAGTTAGTGGTTTTATTCTGTTTAAAATCAATATAAACAACTTTCTGTTTAGTAGAAATGTGCTGTAAATTAGCGCTTTGAGGATTAGTGTTCTGTGGTCGTTTTTAAAGGTAAATTGTGACTTTTTAGCTGTTGTTTTAAAATTGTGATGATCTCTATCGGGGACATTTATTTGTAAAATACATTTTTGGGACTGCTTTACTGTAGCAAGATATAGTGTTAGGTTCTTGTTTACTTTTAGTTTTTGCAAGCAGGGCCTTACTTTTCTTTTAGTGGTGGCTGGTTTTGTTTTGTTGATATTGATATTGATATTTTGTTTCTATCGTGCTCGTACACAAGTGTTTCAGAGCGCGACAAGGCAAGGGAGGGGAACAGGGGAGAACAAAACAACAATCTTACTAGGCCCAGTGACATCGAGAATGTGCAAGTGCATGGGAGAGGTGGAGGGGGAAAGTACCTAGAAGGGGGGAGAAGTGGAAAGTGCGGAGCAAAGGAGAAACAGACAAATAATAATAAATAAATAAATAAATAAAAAGGCAACAAACAGTAGTAGTGCAGCCAGCAATTGGCAAGTGCTGGGTTTAAGGCAGTAGACAGGGTAGGACTGATAAGTGCAGGAAGAAAAAGGGGGGACCTGTTTGGGTACAGATACAGACCTCAGTGCAAGGGGTGGCCCGTAGGCAGTGCAGGAGGGTGGCAGGGTGAACAGTTACCTTGGCCTCGAGGACAGAGGGTGGCCAGGTGCACGATACCAAGAGAGAACAGATCAGCTAGGGAGAGGGGGAGCGAAGGCAGAAGCAACGAGGAAGGTCTTAAGGTGCTTCCGAAACCAGAGATGGTTCTCCTCAAGTGTTAGAGTGGCAGGGAGGCTGTTCCAGAGGGAGGCCCCAGCGGAGGACAAGGATCTTCCTCCAGCCTGTTTCTTTGAAAAACAACTGACCCTCAGGGAGTTAGTGGTAGAGGATCAACAAGCTTAAGGGGGGAGGTATTTGCAGAGGGATAGCTGAAGGTATTTTGGCCCCAGGCCCCAGAAAGCCATGTGGACAATGCAGAGGGTTTTAAATTTAATCCTTGCATCCACTGGGAGCCAATGGAGAGATTTCAGAGCTGGAGAGGTATTATCCCAGGGCTTGAGGCCAAGGACAGCTCTCGCAGTCCTGTTCTGAATTAGTTGCAGAGGGCGGAGAGTAGAGGCTGGTAGATTTAGAAAGAGGCTGTTACAATAGTTGAACCTAGAGAGAACCAGAACTTGGGAGACCATGAGCTTCTGGGGGAAGGAGAGGAAAGGCAGAGTACCTCTGAGGAGTTATAGTAGGAAGTTTGACTTTTTAGAGACATCAGAGATGTGATGGAAAAGGAAAGGGTGGAGTCAAAGATGACCCAGAGGTTCTTAGCCTCGCAGGTGGGGGTTGGAGGAGGGGCAAGGGAGGCTGACCAGAGAGTGAGGGGAAAGTATGGTGAAGGTGTGCTGATGAGGAGGATCTCTGTCTTGCTGGCATTCAGACAAAGATCATTGGAGGCACACCAATCTTGAATGGCAGTTAGGCAATCAGAGATGAGAGAGGGAGAGGAGGTGACCGAGGGCAGCCTGAAAATGAGTTCAGTGTCGTCAGCGTAGCACTGGAAATTTGAGCAGAAAATGGAAATGCAGTGGGTGAGATTTGCCAGGTATTGGTTGAAAAGCCAGGGCGAGAGGTTATACCCCTGGGGAACACCACAGGTAGAGAGGAAGATAGATGATAGGAAGGACCCAAGTTGGACCTGGGAGGGTCGATCAGAGAGGAAAGAGGTCAGCCAGGCCAGAGCCTGATCAGTGATACCCAGGTTATCATGGAGATGGTTGAGCAAGATGGTATGGTTGACAGAAGAGAGATCAAGAAGGATGAGGACAGAGGGAATTTTAGAGTCAAGGTTGGAGCAGATCTTCACAGATGTTCAGGAGAGCAGTTTCCGTGCTTCTGGCGACTCTGAAGCCAGAGTTGTGGCCATGGAGACTCCAAACAGAATTGGAATGAAGGTTAAGCTGAGAGATGGCCAACCTTTCCAGGAGTTTGCACAGAAAGGGAGCAATGGAAATTGGGCGATAGTTATCCGGACAAGAAGGATCAGCTGTGGGTTTCATGAGAAGAGGATGCACAAGGGAGTGCTTCACAGGGTAGGTAAAGGATCCTGAGGCAAAGGAGTGGCTGCAAAAATCAGCAAGGGCCATAATGAGGGAGTCAATGTGGTCCTTGATGGTTTTAGAGGAACAGGGATGAACCTGTTTTAATGAGGAATTCATAGATCGGATTAGCGACCACATCAGGGTAGAGAAGGTTGAGTGAGGTTACTAGCTGTTTTGTTTTGATGTTTTCTACAGAGTTGCTTTTTAGTAGGCATCGTATTCTGCCTTTTGGGAAAAAGAAAGTTTGGGTTTGAAAGTTGTGGAATGTATATGCATGTGTTGTGCATGGGTGTGTGGGTGTGATTGTAGAGATGAATTGAGTGCTGTGTGATTGTGTAGTGGGATGAAAGGTGTGGTTGGGAAGGTTGTAAGAGTACTAGCCTGTAGAGGTATGATAATATGATAAGCTTGGGTTAGTGAGTAAGGAAGTGGTAGTGTGATTGAATAAGTAGGGACATTACAATGTTTTGAGGAACCCAGTGGGTGTAATAATGGTGGTGTTAAGGTGGGAATAGAAAGAGTGTGGATGTTGTAATATAATGACTAAAAGTGAAATAAATGTTGTTGATTCAAAAAAATGCTCTGGCCAATATATAGTGAAAGTACATTGTTACAATTAGAGAGATATACAGGCTATAATAATGTACTTACTTTGCAGGATGTGAATAGTGTTCATTTTTCAGTAGTAATCTTCTTCTTTCCTGTAACTTCCTGTAATTGTAAAATAATGTTAGTGGGCATATGTGGTAATGGTGAAGTTCTTTTAGTAAGCAAGGTTGTTATTTCTGAAGGCAGTAGTAGTTGTTGGGAAACATGATAATGAATAATGAAGTTGTGTTATTGCTGGTGTACTAAAGTGTTCTAACTATTGTTCAAACAATTTGAGAATGAGTAGTTCTGTTTTTCACATTAGAAGAGATAGGGCAAAACTGGGTGTGAGAAAGGTGCATATCTAGGTTATTTCTGTGCTGCTGATTTTGATGAAAGAAGTGCTGTGTTTGTGGTTTAATGTAATTGTAATGTGTTGCAGTGCTTTTAAGGAATATGGAAACTGTGGCCTAGTATTAATGCAATGGTGTATTGTTGTGGCAGCAGTGTATTTGGTGTCTTATAATAGAAGTTGGGAAAGAAGAGTACGTTATATGTAAGGTGAATATAATGAAGTGGTAATTTGATCTGGAGTATTCCTTATGGCGAGTTTATTCGACTTCGAAGAAATTGTTCGGAACTCAGTTCCCATGACGAAGAAAGTAAAATCACAGCATGGGGTTTTAAGCAACCATGCTACCCGAAACAAATTATTCAGAGAGCCTATCTTAAGGCACGTCAATGTGTGAGATCTACTCTATTATTGGATCAGACGGATAGGAATCTGAACACGGACCAAAAAGCTGTTACTCGTTTGGTTCTGACGTATGGACAATCTGCCAAATACATCAAAGGCGTAATACGTAAACACTGGAATACCTTGGTAGTGGACACAGATCTGAAACAGTCACTGGGAGAACATCCAAACTTCTCCTTCCGCAAATGTCAATCTATAAAAGATAAACTAGTTAGTAGCTTTATGCCGCCAGACGCCATCTCCCGTCAGCAAACCTGGTTAAGTAGTAGAAAAGATGGCTTCTACAAATGCAGAAAATGCAAGATATGCCAATATGCGGAGGAATGCAGCACGTTTTCACATCCGGTACTGAAGAGAACTGTCTCCATCATGAACAGAATAACCTGTGACTCAGAGTACATTGTTTATGCACTCAAATGCACTTGCAACAAATGGTACATAGGGAGTACCAAGTGCAAACTAAAGACACGCATACAGCAACATATCAGAGCCATCAAAAATCAGCACTATACATATCCTATAGCGAAACATTTTTGGGAGAAACATGAAGGGAAAGTTGGCGACCTCACGTTCATAGGGTTACAACAAGTAAAGATCGGACCCAGGGGAGGAGACAGAGAAAAGCTGTTAAGACAAAGAGAAACGAGATATATCATTGACTTCGAGAGCAAGTTTCCATTGGGGCACAATATTGATGAGGGACTTTATACTTTCCTATGTGTTTAATTTATTGATTTATCTCATAGCCTCTAAAACTCATTGTCCAAAGTAGAATATTGATCATTCACTGAAAATTTGTTTACTTTTTTCCTTAGAACTGTCTACTCTAAGAGGTTTTCTCCCATCCAGGTATTCCGGTTCGGAGATTGTTGTAATTTTTAGACACACGTTATCTAACCCGTAACAAAAAATCTTTTTGTCCCCAACAAAATCTTTTTAGGGCTAACCCGTCTGAAATGAATGGAGTGATAGAAATCTGCGCATAGTACCACTCTGATCTTGACTTTACAATATTGTGCGTAGTACCTTAAGCTGTAATGCACTGTACATTAAGAGAAAGAAAGATCCATGAAATAAACATACATGTCCCAGTATTGGGTTATCAGTGAGATAAGACACTTTAACCCGGGGCTCCTTACCTTAGGTGGCATACAAGCATTAGTCGCGGCAAGACATTTTAGGAAATACTGTGGGTCATGTGAATTGAGAGACCTTTTACATTTCATGGGATCAATCAGCCCTAATCACGTCATGGCAATTTACAACTACCATAGCTGTAACGTACTTGATGGTAGTGATATGGGTAACAAACATGCATTTTATACTGTGGACTTAAATGCACTATGCACTTTACATCGTGGATTGGAATTAGGTCAGCTTATTGTAGAACAAATAATGCAATATCCATGTATGGTAAACGTTTGCACTATGCAAATTTAAAACCTACAATTATCTCTTATGCAATCAAATGCAATGATATGGGGTATTGTACATCAAATGCACTATGCACTTTATATTGCGGACCTAATATTTACATTCCACATGTGCTGAAATATTGGAATTAAGTCAGTCTACATTATCCCAGAAAGATAACTGATAATACTGGGACAAACAGCATCTTTAAACCTTAATATTAATGCTATGCATACTCACTCAAACAGGGTAAAATGAAATTTTGTCATTGCACAGTCGAATATAACGTTTTTATAACAAAATCATTCCAAGATGGCGGGCAGGCTGTACAGGCATTGTGTATTGCACATATGGTCGTAGTCCTTTGTTGGTTTTAACTGCTTCTTAGTGGGAAAAGATTCAAAAGCTGTGTGTAATCGAGTAGAATTCATGTGATCAAGCTACAAGCCATAGCGAAACGCGTCATCGCCAGGGTTTTTCCTTTTGTTGCTGTGCGAGGGCTGGAGGTTTCCACATGGAATTTAAATTTGTGTAACTAATAAAGAAGAAATTTTAATCGCAAGATGTTGCAGCCAGTTTTGTGAGAACACGAACACTTACTCGAATTTTGGCACACAACTCCAGGAGTGCGGCTCAGGACTGCACCGTGTAAACAGTGCAGAGAACGGGGATTTTAACACGTTGAAGTGTCTCAACGCGGGGCAAGCTCCCACTGCGCGACAATCTTCAGTGACATTCAAAGCGTGCGGATCGACATATCCAGACTTTTACGTCCCGCTGCTGCTCGTAATGGAGCCCCTTACACGGATGTCAGGATGCGCGTAGCAGTCGGAGACAGAAGCACGTACCTTGCAGGTACGCGGTTACCGTGTCGTCGGAGGAGGATACGGTGCGGCGGATGCTGACTGGGTGAGTGCACATGTCCCTTAGACTGCTCGGAGAGAGATGATTTCTGCCTGACAACACGGGTTGACTATCCATATATTTTTCACACAGTTCCCTACTTTTGTACTTTCATATTTAAAAGTGAAAACCGTTCGTTTTAAGAACTGGGTGGAGCCAGTGCGAGTTACAATTTAAGATAACATTCTCACGAATTACTTGGCTCATTAACCTCCCCCCAACATGGCACACGCCATAGCAACAAAGGAAGCCTCTAGAAGGGAACTAGCTTCTAACTTATTCAGTGAAACTTTGAAAACCACCATAAGCACAATCAAGAGTAAGACTTCAATCCCAGTTGAATCGGATGAAATCACACTCCTCAGAGAACACAAGAAACTGTCGAAGAAGGAAATCAGTAAATGGTGGGAGGAGCATTCACTCCAGAACTATTTAGATGTGAAGAGAATACCGAGAGGTCTGAGGATACTGACTACACCATCCTTTGAGGAGCAGGACCCTGAAATGTTGGAAGAGTGGGGTGCTGCCACCAATTTGGTTTGATTCAATTTTTTAGAAGAAATGCGCTTGCTCTGTCAGGATGGAAGGACGAACAAGCATACTGGAGGGGGCAAAACACTGGGATCAGCACAAGGAGGATGACAAAAACGAGGAGGGGCAGAGGGTCAAACAAACCAAAAAAGAGTATCTCAGGGAGATTACTGCGCTCTGGGAATTAAAAGACACGGCCTTAGAGACAAGTCTTCAGATGTCAATCGTCAACCTGTCCAAACATGTTCTAACGGAACCACAATGCTCAGTTTTATGTTTGGGTCTCAATTTCTGCCTTGCATCTGAATATGATTATCCCCAAACTAGGATTGACTTTGACCAATATATATGAAAAATCAGACTACGGAAATTCTTTGCGAATAATCCCATCATAGAGAAGAAAAAAAGTGCCCAAGACGGGCGGACTGAATTATCCAAATCAAATTTGGTTACTCTATCGACTCTCATGTTTCTCCAGGAAGGTGGTGATCCAGCTTCTGAATCCATCGAATTAGATCTGAGTGATCTGAACATCAATACGGATTGGTACAAAACCAGTAAATTGAAAACCAAATCAAAGTTTGTACCACCAGTTACAATGGGAGGCATCATAGAGACATTGAAAAATCTGGTGATTGAAGACCTGAAAAAAATGAGACATGAGGCGGCCAGAAATCATAAACCGAATATAGGGTACGAATACAGCAAAGCCCTGTAAGAATTGAACCTCTTACCCAATTGCATTATTAAGGCATCAGACAAGGGTCGTAATATCGTACTCATGACCAGAGACCAATATGTGCATGAGGCCAACAGGCAACTTAATGACAAAACTTGCTATGAACAACTAAGTGAAAGTCCCATGAAGGATTTGGAAATCAAGGTACAGAACTTCCTTAGTAAGTGGTCTGAAGAAGGAATGCTGGAACACGATGATATTAAATTTCTCTATAAACCCCACTCCACAAAACCAAAGATATACTTTCTTCCCAAAATACATAAAAGCATCTCTAAGCCCCAGGGTAGACCCATTGTTACACTTACAGGGTCACTTCTAGAAAACATGTCAAAATACATCGATGAGTCGCTGTTTCCTTTTGTTATAACATTACCCTCTTATTTGAGGGATACAAAGGATTTTTTGTCTAAGATCAATGAATTACCCTGTGAATCAGATTTCTTGCTGGCCACGATGGACGTGGTCTCCCTATACACGTCCATCACACATGAACAAGGAATGAAGGCCTGCACCTACTATCTGAACCCCAGATCTTTGAATTATTCCAAACATTCGGAAATGATCATGGCCATGATTCATCTTTGTCTGACCAATAATGTTTTCTTATTCAACCAGAGGTACTATAAACAAAAACAAGGTACCGCGATGGGCACAACATTCGCTCCTTCATACGCAAACCTCACAATGGGGTACTGGGAGAAGTATGAGGCATGGAAGGAAAGTAATGAGAGGTTCACCAACAAGGTGATCATGTGGCAACGCTACATTGATGATTTGTTCATCATATGGAAGGGCACGCCTAAAGACTGGACAGATTTTGTGGAACATTTCAACATCAATGAATTCAATTTGAAATTTACAGAAACCCATAGTCACAAGGAAGTAGTGTTCTTGGATGTCAGGGTTCAAATAGAAGATGGGAGAATCAAAACAAAATTATCTCGCAAACCCACAGGAGCTAATGTTCCACTGCATGCCAAAAGTTCCCACTGCCAAAATTTGATCTGGAGTATTCCTTATGGCTAGTTTATTCGACTTCGAAGAAATTGTTTGGAACTCAGTTCCTATGACGAAGAAAGTAAAATCACGGCATGGGGTTTTAAGCAACAATGCTACCCGAAACAAATTATTCAGAGAGCCTATCTTAAGGCACGTCAATGTGTGAGATCTACTCTATTATTGGATCACACAAATAGGAATCTGAACACGGACCAAAAAGATGTTGCTCGTCTGGTTCTGAAGTATGGACAATCTGCCAAATACATCAAAGGCGTAATACGTAAACACTGGAACACCCTGGTATTGGACACAGATCTGAAACAGTCACTGGGAGAACATCCGAACTTCTCCTTCCACAAATGTCAATCTATAAAAGATAAACTAGTGAGTAGCTTTATGCCGCCAGACGCCATCTCCCATCAGCAAACCTGGTTAAGTAGTAGAAAAGATGGTATTACCCAAATTGTTTGTTTACAATTGTTCGAATTAACAATTGACCGAATTTAAAGGGTCACAATTGACCTTTTCACAATCGACCGCATATATAGGGTTTTGGGCGGGTTTGCGGGGGGTTACAATTGACCTTCACAATTCGGTCAATTGTGAAAAGGTCAATTGTCATTCGAACAGTTGTAATACGAACAATTCGTATACAACCAAAAAGATGGCTTGTACAAATGCAGAAAATGCAAGATATACCAATTTGCGGAGGAATGCAGCATGTTTTTATATCCGGTTCTCAAGAGAACTGTCTCCATCATGGACAGAATAACCTGTGACTCAGAGTACATTGTTTATGCAATCAAATGCACTTGCAACAAATGGTACATAGGAAGTACCAAGTGCAAACTTAAGACACGCATACAGCAATATATCAGAGACATCAAAAATCAGGACTAAACATATCCTATAGCAAAACATTTTTGGGAGAAACATGAAGGGAAAGTTGGCGACCTCACGTTCATATGGTTACAACAAGTAAAGATCGGACCCAGAGGAGGAGACAGAGAAAAGCTGTTAAGACAAAGAGAAACAAGATATATCATTGACTTCGAGAGCAAGTTTCCATTGGGGCACAATATTGATGAGGAACTTTATACTTTCCTAGGTGTTTAATATATTGGGTTATCTCATAGCCTCTAAAAACCCATTGTCCAAAGTAGAATATTGATCATTCACTTAAAATTTGTTTACTTTTTTCCTTAGAACTCTCTACTCTAAGAGGTTTTCTCCCATCCAGGGATTCCGGTTGGGAGATTGTTTTTAATGTAATTCTTCGACACACGTTATCTAACGCGTAACAAAAAAACTTTTTGTCCCCAACAAAATCTTTTTAGGGCTAACCCGTCTGAAAAGAATGGAGTGATAGAAATCTGCGCATAGTACCAGTCTGATCTTGACTTTACAAGATTGTGCGTAGTACCTTAAACTGTAATGCACTGTACATTAAGAGAAAGAAAGGTCCATGAAATAAACATACAGGTCCCAGTATTGGGTTATCAGTGAGATAAGACACTTTAACCCAGGGCTCCTTACCTTAGGTGGTCTACAAGCATTAGTCGCGGGAAGACATTTTATGAAATACTGTGGGTCATGTGAATTGAGAGACCTTTTACATTTCATGGGATCAATCAGCCCTAATCACGTCATGGCAATATACAACTACCATAGCTGCAACGTACTTGATGGTAGTGATATGGGTAACAATCATGCATTTTATACTGTGAACTTAAATGCACTATGCACTTTACATCGTGGACTGAAGACATGTACTATTGATATGTGTTGAAATATTGGAATTAGGTCAGTTTATTGTAGAAAAAATAATGCAATATCCATGTATGCTAAACGTTTGCACTATGCGAATTTAAAACCTACAATTATCTCTTATGCAATCAAATGCAATGATATGGGGTATTGTACATCAAATGCACTATGCACTTTATATTGCGGACCTAATATTTACATTCCACATGTGCTGAAATATTGGAATTAAGTCAGTCCACATTATCCCAGAAAGATAACTGATAATACTGGGACAAACAGCATCTTTTAAACATTAATATTAATGGTATGCATCCTCACTCAAACAGGGTAAAATTAAATGTTGTCATTGCACAGTCGAATATAACGTTTTTATAACAAAATCATTCCAAGATGGCGGGTAGGCTGTACAGGCATTGTGTATTGCACATATGGTCGTAGTCCATTGTTGGTTTTAACTGCTTCTTAGTGGGAACAGATTCAAAAGCTGTGGGCCTCATTACGACCCTTGCGGAAATGGAAAAATGATGGCGGAAATGCAATACCGCCATCGAACACCGCTCGTTGCGATCATGACCCGTCACCGTAAAGTACGATGCCATTAGCGACACCGCAGTGAACGGCAACGCTAACTGCACCAAGTACGCGCACGCGCGCCTTGCAAAACCGGAATCACCGCCATGGCGCAACGGTACGCGAATTCTGACCCTAGCGGACATGTACTGAACGCCATCAAGCACGTCGTAAAGTACCATTCCGCCATGGCGAGAAATACGGCAACGCGAACCAACCGTAAATGGCCCACTGAGTGCCTGTACTCCACTCCCTGGCCTCATTGCACAACTCCTGGCAGGCGCAATGTACTCACACTATGCAACCAGTGAAATCCACGATTCACCCATGCATGCCAACGTAGAAAAGCATGCAGGGGCTCAAAGCGCCCCGTGAGTGGGCATCCATGTACGGCATGTCACCATAGCCGTACTGACGCAGCACAGGCATGTGAAGGTACAACACATCAAAATGAAAATCAAGAACACATGACACAAAACAACAGTAGTCCCCCATCGCTTGCCACCAGCGCAAGGCAACATCCACAACAGCATCCTGAGGGGGATTGCACCAGCCCTGTACTCATGCCAGTAAACAAACCAACCATCAGCAGAAGCATGTACCACACAAGTCGGCAGAGTGACTGAGCAGCCAGGCTCATCCCAAGAGGGGCCGATGGGAGCTGCAGGGCACAGATGGCATCAATACAGAAGCTATTCCAATGGACATGACCCCAGTCCCCCTCCAACAAACGCACGCAAACACAGTCACCTGTGACCAGCCACATTCTGAACAACCCATCATTCCACCAATCGACCTGGCTGACAGGCACCAGTCGGCCAAAAGCCAATCCCCCGCCCCTGAACAGCACATCATGTAAACAGACACAATGGCAGCCTCTATCCGTGACCATACTGTGCTACGTAGGCAAACGCGGCCAGTACTGTACCACACAACTCAACTCAGAAGGCGGAACACAAAGCAGATCAACACGCAATACATACCGCCACAAAGCGAAAATCGCCACATCACCTGCAAAGAACAACGCAACACGACAAATATCGGAATACAATTTAAATGCACATCCAAATGACAAAGGCCCCACATCAATTTGCAAAATCCCACCAAAACAACCATCATCACCGAGGGCTGCATCTGCAATAATTGACCGGCTTCCACTTGTGTGACGCCCTGTACCATCATGGCACACAGGGCTTACATCAACGTTCCAAAAGGCAACATGGAAGCGGCAAGAACCGCAGGTCCGTCCCATGAGGCAGGCACTAGTCGAGCTGAAAGGCCGAAATGTTGCACCTAGCCACCAGTACAGCGTAAGGGCATGTGGCCCATTGGCGATCGTCCCATATGATCGAAATGGTGCTCCACTGATTCACCCGAAGCTGCAGGAGTCGAGAGTAAAAACCATCTGGAGGAGTGGCGTAGAGATGGCATCTGCAATAGGGCAGGAGATACCTGTCACCCAAAAGAAACACAAATCAACCGATTGCATTACGGGACTCATGATGCATTACAATCTTCATTCAACACACCAAATCCACACCCATATGCATGCTAGCCCACTCCAAAGGAATATACACACCCCTAATCCAGTATCGAATCACAACGAAACCAATCGAGCTAAATACACCATTGGCAACGTCGGTTACTGTGCATGCGTCCGTCAAGATAGAACCCATGACATGGGATTAGTAACGTGCCTAGACACAAGTGTATGAAGGCGCGTCGAGACAGGGAGGATCCGACAAGGGCAGAGAGACGTATGTCCCACTATGGCAGCCTTGCATCACATAACGCAGGGCAAGGGGAGTGAACCAAAAAACCCATGTACATGGCAGACCCTAAACGGATTCATCAGTCCATGCATCCACACATCATTCCCTCATCCCGCAATGAAAACGCATGAATATTCACTCACATAATATGTGAAACTTCCATCGCGTCTGTGCGTAATGCAGTCCGCAAAAACCACAGTGCCCCTGGCCGGATCTGTAGTGTTGTGAAGCAAGATGGATTTGGGAACGTCCTGCCTCATCGTCCACTACGCTATTGCGCATCCCCTTCAATTCATATCATTCATTGCCTGCTCGTTATGGGCCATGTCCCAAGGACATTCTACAATAGAACGTTACATTTCCAGCCAGACCTGTGGGCGTATCCTCGCCGCTACTTCAAAACCCAAAATGCTGGCCTTCGAATTCCTCACTTGCAACATTACGTCGAAAAGGCTTCTGTGAACGCTTGCATTCACAATTACATCAATGTAGTGCGGCTGTGTGTCATGATGCTAACTGGCTGCAATCACAAATGGGACGCCACGCCCGTCGGTGAAGTACGTTACTGTGCTGCATGAGGGTCGGCCATCGATCGAGCCCTACATACCACTGACTCTTCACAGGTATGTAAGCGGCTGCAATCATAGCATGTGTAACAATGGGAGCATAGCATGAAAGTCAGTCAAAGTACATCACACTGCCATCGGGATTTGATACATGATTCCAATCCCAAGATGCCATGCGGCCAAATGCAGCCTTACGTGCGGGCCGTGCTCGACCAGAAGGGATTGCATCTGCCACAGATTCATTCAATCAGCACAGGTGGAGGCCATACAGGCCGACAGCACATATATTGCAGACCCAAACCCCTCCCACAACCACTCCCACTCCAAAATGCTACCGGCAGGACTAGCGATGTTGGGCCTGGGGTACCAGATAGCACTGCAAGTGCTACAACTACAAGAAGACGACGAACAACAACAGGTACAACAACCGGGCGCACAGGGGAGACGGAGGAGGAGGAGGAGGAGGAGGGCAAGGCAGGGTCAGCAAGGCCCACAAGCACTGCCACTACCACCACGCAGGCGGCCCGCAATCCCACGCCTCCGAGCCGATCCGTTCAACCTCACTGCTGAGCAGATCCACACCCTCTACCGTTTGGACCGGGACACCATAATCGCCATTGTGGACATGACACATGCTGACCTCGTGAGCATGATAGATAGCCCAACCGCCATCCCACCCCTACTGAAGGTGGTGTCTGCACTCCACTTCCTGGCCACAGGCACCTACCAGCACACAGTGGGACAGTTGCATGGCATTTCACAGCCACTGTTCTCACGGACACTCTTCCAAGTGCACGATGCCCTCCTGAAGCACGCCGACGACCACATCACACTACCACGCACGTACCAGGAGATTACCAACGCTAAAGTGGGATTCCATGCACTTGGCGGCATCCCGGGTTGCATTGGTGCCATCGACTGCACCCATGTTGAATTGGTTGTCCCACATGCCATGGAGGTCCAGTACCGCAACCGGAAACAATTTCATTCAATCAATGTGCAAATGGTGTGTGACTCCAACAAGATATTTACGCATTGTTGTGCCAGATTTCCAGGATCTACCCATGATTCTATGGTCCTGAGGAACACAAGAATACCACGCTACATGGAGCGACACGCAGGGCACAGATCCTGGCTACTCGGTGAGTCTCATTCCATGCATGACATCGTGGCCCATTTGATGCGTCAATGACCTTGCAGGGGGGGGGGGGGCTACTTAGCACTATCATTCCACTGACACCCTTTATTCGTCTCATACAGGTGATGCCGGGTATCCACTGAAGAGATGGCTCCTTACACCAATCCGGAACCCACAGAACGAGCATGAGGAGGACTACAACCATGCCCACTCACGTACCCGTGTGGTCATTGAACAGGCATTCGGCCTACTGAAGGCTCGTTTCCGCAGCCTCAGCAGGTCTGGCGGGGCACTCATATACAGCCATGAGAAGGTTTCTAAGATGGTCATGGCATGTGTCATGCTGCACAACATGTGCATACGTAGGAATGTGCCCATGCCCCCTGACGCTGTACTGCATGCACCTGAAGATGATGATGATGATGAGGGTGGGGATGTGGAGGCACCTCAAGGAGTCCATGAGGCACAGGATGCACGTGCAATCCGACAGAGCATCATAGATGCATGCTTCTAGCAACCACGCATGGTGCCTATTACACGGAAAGGGGACCTGTGGCACTGTGTGTGTGTAGTACAGGCACATTGTGGACTGTACGCCTATGAAGGCCTCGTACGCAAATATCAATGTCCACACATGTCATTGGATGATAATGAGGTGCTGTATTGTTGATGTGATTTGATTTATACACCCTATGGACCCGCCACCCAGTGAAGCCCAACACACCCCCTCCACCCTACTACCTCCCCCCCCAACACCAGTGTCCAAATATGCATGCTGTCCGTGGGTAGACGCTATTGCAAGCCCCCTCTACGGGTATCAGGGGCACCCCTGCCCGTGGAGCGCAGGTTCCTGCCAGATCTGCGTTGGGGGCTGCCCTGGACGGAACTTGCCACGGATGAGGTCTCTGCCTGCTCGCGTCCATGCATGTCTCTGAGGGTTTGTGAGAGCTCCGAGAGCACACGGCGCACAGCAGCAAGTTCAGCACAGACGTCTTTGGACGTCGCATGCAGTTCCCCCCTCAGGCTCGCGGTGCTTTTCTCCATTTGTGCTCTCAGGCTCTCGGTGCTTCTCTCCATTTCTCCCCTGAGGCTCTCACTACTTTTCTCTATTTGTGCCCTGTGTGTCTCGGTGGATGTTTCCATGGCTGCCCTGGAACCCCCGCATTCATTTGCATGGTCCTTGAGTAGCGTGGACGCTTCCTGCTGTTGCTCGATCAGCAGGTCGAGGGACTGTTGCCTCTGCTGGGCCATGGACATTTGCGGTGGTGTGACAGGGGGGCTGCTCAACACATGTTGCCTTGGCACAGGACTTGTGGGGGTTGGCCAGTCGTCGTCTTCAGGGTGCCCCTGCGTGGTTTCGTCATGGTGTAGGGGATGGAACATGCAGGGGGATTGGGAAAGGTCATGGATGGTACCTACGTCGCCAGCACTGTTTTCCGTGTCGGAGCATGCTGGCATGACAGCTGTGTCACCTATGGTGCTGCTACCACCAGAGGCAGTGCCATCAGATACGTTCTTTGGGGGGACCTGTGGTGCTGGGGTTGTGGACTTGCTGGCTGCTGGGGTGCCTGTTGCAGTCCCCTCCAGTGTGCTGCCACTTGATTCCTGCTGCTGCCGTGTCTTGATCCTTGCACCTGAGGTGGAGGCTCTTGGGACGTTGGTCCTGGCCCTCTTTGCAGGCGTGCTGGTAGGGGTGTCCTGCAGCTCGTCGTTGGTATCGGACCCTGTGGTGGAGTAAAGAGGGGCGAGCGTTAGTTATGGGTCTGTCGGATTCGGAATGGCAACGTATCAAATGCATTGGGGTGGTACATGAGGCTGATTTGGGACTGGGCCTTGGAGGTGGTCTCATTTTCGTGTGGATTGAGGATGCATTCATTTGGCTGCCTGCAGTTAGGGGGTGCATGCTGCACATGTAGGGGTTGTTTATGGCTTCTTGATTGATTTGTTTGTTCATTCTGACTTTTAGAGGGCGCTGTCAGGGCTAAGTATGTATTGCACTATGGGGTCACATGGTACTGCACATGTTCGTGGTTTGTGGATTTCGCATTGTTTCTCTTGGCCAACCTACCTGATTCTCCGGATGTCGGCACTCCTTTCTCCATCCCTCCGACTCCCTCTATGCTCTCCATTCCTATGGTGGAGGCGCAGATTTCCTCCCAGGGGGTCAACTTGATGGGCGACTCTGAACCCCCCCCGGTAGCTGTGGCGATGTTCCTGTTCGCAGAAAGTATGCTGCGTACGCGGATCCGCAGGTCGTCCCACCGCTTGCGACATTGCTGTGGCGTGCGGGGTGTTGTCCCCACCGCACTTACGCGCTGTGCCACCAGGACCCATATGGCCTTCTTGTTGGCAAGGGCCGTCCTGGTCATTTGACTGGAGAAGACGACGGCGGAATTTTCCTGTAGGGTCTCGGTGAGCACGGTCAGTTCCTCTCGGGAGAAGTGTACCTGCCGCTTGCGGTCACACGCTTTCTTGGCTACCTTTCCCATATTTATTTTTTTAACTGGGGTTGCTAACGGGTTGGGATGTGTGTCAGGGTCGGATTTTTTATGGTTGTGTTGGGATTCGGATTTTATAGTTGTGCGGCGTGCTGTTTCCCGTTCCGGCCACATGCTTTTACTTCCGTTTCCGTATATTTACGGTGGCCGTAATTTGCGGTGCACGCTCGTTACGGTGACCGCTCATTACGGTGACCGCTAAGATGGGTGGCGGTATTGCACCTGGTGCAGCGTACGGCGGCGGTAAGGGCCGTTTTGGGGTCATTTCCGCCATCGCAGCCTTTCGGATTCCGCCATGGCGTAATGCTCGTGCCCGATGGGTCGTGATTGGCCGCACTTTGCTCCTTCGTGCTATGGCGGAAACGCTATTTACGCTGTTGCGGTCCGGTCAGTCAATTTCCGCCAGGGTCGTAATGAGGGCCTGTGTCTAATTGAGTAGAATTCATGTGATCAAGCTACAAGCCGTAGCGAAATACGTCATCGCCGGGGTTTTTCCTTTTGTTGCTGGGCGAGGGCTGTAGGTTTCCACATGGAATTTTAAATTTTGTAACTATAAAGAAGACATTTTATTCGCAAGATGTTGCAGCCAATTTTGGCACGCAACTCCAGGAGTGCGGCTCAGGACTGCACTGTGTACATGGTGCGGAAGACGGGGATATATATATATATATATACATATATATATATATATATCTTACTTCAGCTGTCGTTTCCACAGTTGGTGGAGGAGCACTCCTTGGTCCCAAAAGAATTTACAGAATTAGGAAGCCAAAATGCAAAATTGTGCCACTTTATTTAAGTATCAAAAAAGAAAAATCCATAAAATCATTGCACATCCTCATGGCAAGAAAAAGTTTTCACAAGCCACTCACATTGTGGCCCTCCCAAGGTAGCTGGTGCATAGTAGATGGAGTCTACGTGTTTCATGGTCCACTAACCGCTTGTTCACAACTAATGACCCAAACATTGTAGACGGTTGAAATACCCCATGTGACATGTGGACAGACATAGAGAGAGGACTACCCAATTTATCTGTCGAAAAACCATGTCGGCCATTTTGGAACGGGTCTGTTCTATCATATGGGTTTGCCAAACCCAGGCTACTAGCCCGTATTATATATATATATCTTGGCCCTCCTTTTGGGTAGCATGTCGTAAAGCTCATTTGGTGAAGGTACCAGTAAATTATATAAGATCTGTGTGTCCCAGCATAGTGCTTGTCATTGCCTCTTCATTATGTGGTGAAGATCAAATGACCTGCTGCATAACCCTGTACAAATGATACTCTTTGGTAATTCCAATGGTGGTAGGAATACAATGCTATTATAAATAATGAAATACATTTCATATTAATCGCAACATAGCTAAAAAGTGCATACTGCCATCAGCGTAGCCATAAGGTGCATAGTGCACATATTGCTTAGTCCAAAAAAGAAATGCAGATTGCTCGCAGCATAGCTGTAAAGTGCATAATGTCAGCAACATGGCCATAAAGTGCATAGTGCACCTATTTGCTAAGTCCAAATGGTCCTTCACAGAGCCTGCCATACTTAATATTGAAAGTTGGTGGTTATTTAGCTAAACCGTCACCGAATGGCCTTTGGTTTATATATACACATGGTACTCGTACCTTGGTCCAAAGTGCAATGTGCTAGCAGCAATTTTGAAAAATGTGCTATTCATCTCTCCCTCCAGAAAGTGAAAGTGCCTATAGTTCTACCAAGGACAGGTACCAATCTCTATATACAGATTAAAATCATAAGAAGGTTTAAAATCTCAATATGAACGGCCACATGTCACATCCAATCAAAACCCTACAAATATCATTGTGAATTGGATCACTCAAACCCATCAAATACCAAAAGTGAATTAAAATGACACAGTCTCTACTGTTAACCCAATATTGGAAAAGAGAGAAGGTGGGAAACAAAAGACCAACACGACAGACAAAATCTAGATACTTAGCGGTATACATGTGTGAACAGTTGGAGAATAGTGGCTGTGTAAGGGATGTAATGGGTGTAATGGGATGTAATGAGTGAGGTTGGAAAGTGTGGCATTTATATGGAAATTAAAATGGAAAATGCTGACCATTTAAAAATCTTTCTTTTTAGGAGATTGATCATGAAAGTTAAACAAAGCATATATGCATTCATAGCAGAACTATGTGTGACTTTTTTTGGAAAAGAAAAGCATAATTGTAGAACATTTTAAAGTGGCACTTTGTGTGTGGAAGTTTAATATGTTAGCAGTACATGCATACTTGAAAACATGGTCCTTTCCAAAATGTAGGTGAATATCAAGTCTTGTTTTTTTCTTTGCATTGTGGGAGTTGTAGTTGCACATTTTGCATAAGAAAACGTGGACGACAAGTCCCAGAGTACAGGGAAAAAACTAGGAGGTACAGATTGGAAAGGATCAGGTTAGCAAGTATGCATGTACTGCCAAGATATTAAACTTGCACACAATACATGGCACTGACTAATGTTGTACACATGTTTTATATCTGCTTTGTGTTTGCTTTACAACAAAGTTACACACAGTGCTGCTATAAATGCATGTATGCATTTCTTAAGTTTAATGAACATGCTCCTTAATAGAAATGTTTAAAAGCACAGCATTTTCAATTTTTCATTCCAAATCAAATAAATAAAAATCAAATACATAAATATAAATGTCGCACTTTTGAATCTTCCTGTCCATTGTTGTTTTTATCTTCTTGCATTCGGGGGCTTGTACTCTGAGTTGTGTAATGGGAGAAGTGGTATCACAAGTCACAGAATGCATGTACTGCCAACATATTAAACTGCCACACATGCATGCCATTTAAAAATGCTGTACCCTTCTTTTGAATCTACTTTTGATTTCTTTTAGAAAAAAGGTTACACACAGTGCTGCTATAAATGCACATATGCATTTTTTTTTACTTTCATAAAAATGCTCTTAAAAAGACACATTTTTAAACACACAGAATTGTAAGTACCTGAGCAGGTGCTGAATGCTGCAATACATGGTATTTGCTAGAATGGTTAAAAAAGAGAATATGCTTATTGAGAAGCTTATTACAGGGTGAGTGACAGAAACCCTGTACAAATACATTTGTAAAAGTGTTGAAAAATACTTTGAAAATATAAGCATACCCGTGCTGTGTCTTATTAGATGCAGGTGTTGATTCTGCAAAAATAAATCTTGGAGACTTTAACAGTAGTTTCTGATGCAGCTGGCTGTAACAGGAGACATGTACTCTGAGAGTTCAAGAGTACATCTGATGCATTGAACTGAGGTGATAGTGTTGTATGTAGAGTTTTTGGATGTGTTTGGTGGATGGATGTGTGACTGTTTATAAGCAGCCAATGAGGGAGTGTTACAAACATTAAAGTAAAAAGGGAAAAAGGGCTGTGCAATGGTGAACACAGACACTGCAGTAATCCGTGGACAACGCACGTGCCATCTGGGTATTGTTAGAATGCCTGGTGTGAAAAGTGGATTGCAGAGACCGCTGACAGTTGTGGCTGTATGCAGACATCATGGGAACAGCCATTCAGGTTTCGTGGATGTGGTTTTCAGGAAGAAAGGGTTGCAGGAGTTTTGTTTGGGGAGAGCACTGAAGATGCCTATGTCTAACTATCTGACAAAGCAGAGTGTATGGAATCTGGGAGAGTCTCGGATCCATTGTCTGAAGGTGTATTCTGAGCACTGTGGATTGTCTGAGAATCTTGGATTAGATGAATTTCAAGTTTCATGGTAGGGAGTTCCAGGAATGAAATGGGCAGAATTCCTCCCATTTTGTCAGAAAATGGTTAACTTGAAGCATCCAGACATCCTTGTAGTTCTCTGGGAGGCAACAGTTTGGGCTATGTTACCGGAATTTCTTACAGTTTGCCATGAAGGATACATTTGGAAAGTAGATGGAAATGTTTCCACATTCAAACATATGTTTTTCTCAGGTAGCTCAGAGACAAATGTGGATACGTTCAAATGTATTTTGTCCACTGTTGTCCACTGCTGTCCACTGATTTAAGTGCTTTTTTCAGGATGTTGGCATGACATATTTTCATAATGTAATATAAAATGTTATATTGTCAACATTTTACGAAGAGTTGGCATGCATCTGACTGCTGTGGCTAATCAGGGTTTTCTTGAAAACTTTCAAAATGCATTGAAGTAATTGTTTAGTAGTTGAAGTAAACAAAAAGGAAAACAGAAACAAAATTGGAAGACTTTTTGTGAAAGTTAGAAAAATAATTCAGTTCAGTAGAACATTTGTTAGTTCAGTACATAAAAAGAAATAATGAAAAGAAATATGTAAAAGCCAAAAAGAGAAAAAAAAGGTTATTTTAAGAGCCACCATTTTTGAACAAAAAATAATGTAAATAATTTTAATTTCCCCACCCAGGCCTGGAAAGTTCTAGGTGTCCGCGGACTACCGCACTGTCCGCGTATTATGCATGCTGCAAACGGTCCTGTGAATTCTTTTAACCTCTATTTTGAAACTGTGAAAGGTGGCTCCTAAGGGAAAGATTTTTTGTTGTTTTTGCATTTTGTGATTTTGTATTTCTTTTGGCTTTTTTTGTTTTTTACAGGAGAGGCAGTCGAAGAAGATTGGGTAGAGGCTGTCAACCTGCTTCGCCATGAGAAAGGAACAGCCTACACTCCAAAGACACCATTGAAGATGCATTAGAAGCATATCAAGTGAGTAAAGCCAAAGGATCCCCAATGAGCATATGGGAAAAAAGTGTAGAAGCACATTCTTTTCATCTACTCTTTCCTACAGGAAAACGAGGAAGATATGATAAAAGTTCCACACAGATTAATGCTCTTTACGAATGTATTCTGAAGACCCCAGATTCAGACAACATGTAGAATACATGTTTCACCTCCTGTTCGAATGTGAACTAGCAACTCTATGTTATGGAGTTGCACACACATTAAAAACAGGCTCTACTTTTTAAAATATTTCTGCTACCCAACTGCTTCAAAAGATAAAAGACAAAGATGAAGTTTTGCAGTGAAGTATCACACGTCTCTTGGCAAACATGAGTGGTACAAAAGAAGAGTGGTTCCGACGTCATGCTGATGTATGTTGTATGCTGAGGAACCTAGGCCCACCCACATGGTATGTTACTTCAAGTTGTGCAGAATAAGCATGGGATGACTTGCACAAATTCCTACTCACTGCAAACCAAAATAAAGATGAAATAGATATATAAAACCTAGGAAAACAGTGTTTTCTTGACCCTGTCAATGTATCAATGTATTTTCACCAAAGCTTACTCACTGCAAACCAAAATTAAGAGGGAATAGATATTAAAACACAAGGAGAACACTGTTCTATTGACTCTATCAATTTATCAAGGTACTTTCACCATCACTTCATTTCCATGCTGCACGTCATCTGCAATTAAACTACCCCTCAGCTCGGAGATGTGCAACACTTCTTTTGGAGAAGAGAATATCAATCCAGAAGAGCACTACACTTTGATATGCTTTTGTGGATAAAAGATACTCCTAAATGTGGCCATGACACTAATGCCACTGTTTTACCATTTATTGAAACATGCATTACCTTCAGCATCCCTTCGGAAACCACACATAGTGACTAATTCACACAAATCATACACTTCCAAAAACATAAGTGTGACAAATACTGCTGATGTAGATATACAAACAAAGGTAAATACTATACCAAATGTCACTTTGGTTTCTCTATACCAGTTTGGAAAAAAGGACAAGTAAATAGCTAGATGTCTTCTGTTAGACACATTGAAAAAGGCATATCCCCTAAAAACATATACAACATTGAAAGGGACATAGCATCCAAGTACTTATTATTACAATGCACTCATGTGGATGCAAATATAGAAATACAATACATTGCAGACAATTGCATGGCAGTTCCAAGACATGTCACAAAAGCTGAGAAAACAGAGCTAAAAGACCTCTGAGATGACATATCATCTGACAAAACACGGTCACAAAAATGTTACTACTGTATAAAAATGTTCTCCCACAGAGAATGCGGGTGCAACAAAGCTGTAGTCCCTTTAACAGGTACAGCCGTATATGTCAAATCTGAACACATTGTATGACAAAACATTTGGCACAGCTTCATCCTGATAAAGAGAACTAAAATCCTACCAAGAGATAGAAACAATAGCTACAAATGATCCAAACAGCCAGGACATTTAAAAAAAAACAATTTAACTAACACATACTACCCAAACAGAAGTACTGCTTTGGAAAACATGTGCATGTATGACACAACCCAAAACTACTGCTACAAAAACAATGTCACACAAGATGAGACATCTGGCAAACATTCAGGGCCCGATTCATGGAACAAATGTGCCCCGAAAAAAGTGGCGCAAGGTGGCGCAAGCATGAGAAAGCAAGCGCACGCACACGTGTGCGATTCAAGGAAGGCGCTGCGCGTGTTTTTCCACTGGTTGTTCGACACATCCCTGCGTGGCGCACACAGGCGCACACGTCATTGCAACAACCCGAACGCTGTGCACGACGCGCACAGGGACAGCGCACAACATCAGCGCACACACCAAAAAGGGGGCGGGACACGGGGCGTAACGCACGGAATGGGGAACAACGCATGAAAAAGAAGGCGTAACTGGGGAAGTACTGCAGGCAAATACACGGAACGCCCACACGCACGCGAACAACTCGTATTCATGGATTTGAATACGGGAAACAAGCGCACACTAAAAGACACGCATAGACGTCAACACGTCTGCCACAGGAAGGCAGACGTAAGCATCCTCGCGCACAGCATAAAAGCACACACAAACAACAAACACGTACATACCGCTATGATGAATGCCCCATTTGTCGCAGCACTGATCGTGGGACACCGCAGGAGGAGGAGAATAGCCAGGGCCTGCATTTTTTTCCCCCGGACTAGCCTTTTTGGGATGCCTGACGACCAGGTCTACGGCAGGTATAGGTTTCCACTTCGTATCATCCTAGACCTGGTCAGGGAGTGGGAAGATGACCTTACATCCCCCACCCTCTGCTCCCGAGAATTGAGCCCCTTGGAGAAGGTGCTCAATGTCCTGCATTTTTTGGCCACTGGGTCATTTCAGCGGACTACTGCCATATAGTGGGGGGTCTCACAGGCCATGCCGTCATGCTGCCTACACCAGGTGTTGGCAATCATGACTGCGCGCCCCTCAGTCCGCAGGCACATATACATGCCCAGAACACCCGCAGAAAGGCAGGCCATTGTCCAGGACTTTTACAGGGTGGCACACATCCCCAAAGTGCTTGGTGCCAAAGATTGCACCCATGTGGCCCTACGTCCACTTAGGGCCACTGAGCACATCTACCGAAACTGCAAGCACTGGCATTCCAAAATGTGCAGGTGGTATGCAATGCCAAGGGAATCATCACCTCTGTCTATGCAAACTACCCTGGCTCCACCCATGACAGTTTCATATACAGAATGTTTGCCCTGAGCCGGGCCCTGGAAGCTGGGCAGCATGGCGACACATGGCTCGTAGGTGAGTACAAATGCCCGTGCACATGCATGCATGTCACACACAGACAAATAGACAAACCCCAATAATCACAACCATTATCACCTCTCCAGGGGACAGTGCCAGCAACCACATGATGATGCCAAGATACAAAGCTGCCCATATTGCAACCAGGGCCATAGTGGAGCGCACATTCGGAGTGCTCAAGTCACGCTTCCGCTCTCTTGCCCGCTCTGGCGGGCAGCCACTCTATGCACCCCCAGTAGTGTGCAGGATCATTGTGGCAGAATGTGTCCTACACAATGTTGCAACACGGCAGGGCGTACCGGTGGACATGGTGGTGCCCCCACATCCCCAACCACAGGCACAGGCGCTGCCCATGGGAGGGGATAGGGCACGTGGCGAGGCAGCCCGGACCCAGCTTGTGGCCACATTTTTCACCTAAACTCCCACCCCTGCGGAGTGCACACAGGCCTGGCACATACCAGGTGACAATTGATGATGACAAAGAGACAGTCAACTGTCACAACCTTACCACCCTGAGAATGTTTCCATGGAAGTGCCACATTGTGTGCATCCCTAGCTACTCAAACCTAACCAATCCTGTGTGACCAAACGGTACACATGCAAGGTGTGTATCACACATACCTGCAAAACAGGCCATGACAATCACTGGTATGTCACACAAAGCAACCAAAACCACAACTTGACATGGCAAGCAATAGCAAAACACCAACACAGTAACAATAATGTACACATTGACATGTGAAAAATGCAAAGTGGCGTCAGACAATGATGCCTGACATGGAATCAGATGAAAACTGACCAACAACCGCACACACAAAGCAAGACATACCCAAATGCATAACAATAGTTGTAGCTTGAACATAACAATGAATGCCTGTACACATGCACATTGCACATGGCAAAATCAACACTGCATAATACGTGTGCTGTGTCCATCTCCTGCAACACACTGCTCAGCACACAGCATAGTGACCAGCCAATGTGTGTGACACACACCCTGAGCATCACATGAAAATGACAAACTAAATTTTAAAAAAATCATGCATGTACAGGATCCACAAATGGTCATAGATAATGTGCTGCAGGGACACAGTGGGCCCCAGAAGGCAAACTGAGTGCACATGTGGACATGGAAGGGTGGTTGTACATGTTGTGGATCATAGTGCGAATGTGTGTGTCAGTAGGGACATGCACTCAATACATGCATGTGCAATCAAGTGACCATCAGTGTCCTCATCACATGTGAACATTGCCCATGTGCACACCCCAGCATGTCAAACCACAACTATACCCTCACACCTGAAAGTTAAACACAACACATGAACAGCCATTGATCAGCAGAATACATCCTGTACATAGGATACAACAATTACAATGTCAGTGTGCCCATCACACTGTGGGGCAAAGCAACTATCCAACAACAAAAAAAAACCCTCCCTCACATATCACCATGACCGACTGAACTACTGCACATGGGGTATGTAGCCTTCATCCTTGAAGTTCACCTGGCCACAGGATCACCCTTCCCCTTTGTCTCCATCTTCCACCTTGCGTGTAAAAAGTGTACAGCACTCTCAGAGGCCACCTTGACTTGCAAAAACACAAAATCAAAGAGAACTCAAAGCAGGCAAACACAGAAGCCAAGCAAAAAGCCTGCAGACAGCAAAACAAACCAGAAGAGCCTCCAGTAGGTGACTTGAAGTAGCAGTTTGTCACAAAGGCCAAGTACTAGCACACTGATGGAACAACCAAGGTAGCACAGTAAAACAATGTCACAACAGGATGTGTACCATGTGTGGTACATAATATAGAAAGATGCACCATGAACTGATGTGTACTGCCACAGCTCCCGTGTACAGGTGCAGAAGTGGCATGAACCAACCACCCCCACCGTGGTCTGGGTGCCTGCAAGGTCAAACTCACACAGGCCTCTGAGACCCTGGTGGGGAAGGAGGATCAGGAATATGCAGTTGGGACAGGCATTGGTATTCTGGATAACCGAAATGAGGGGCAGGATAGGGGAGTAGGATTGACAAGGGAAAGTAGGGAATGTACAAAAACATAACAATCACATTAACACATACACAATCAGCCCAAACGTGTAAATCATGCACATAGTACCAAATTACTCAAATTGCAGTCAAAGAGAAACTAATCTCTGCGGTGAGTGCTGGCCTCCTGCCTGCGCACTCTCAGGTCCGGTAACATGAGCAGTTCAATGCTGCAAAGAGAGCCAGAGTCACTAATCTGAGTGTGCCCATAACACACACACACCACCATGCATGCCCCAAAGTAACAAAATACTG
Source organism: Ambystoma mexicanum (assembly GCF_040938575.1). NCBI lineage: Eukaryota > Metazoa > Chordata > Amphibia > Caudata > Ambystomatidae > Ambystoma > Ambystoma mexicanum. The sequence continues at coordinate 924,385,587 of NC_090941.1, forward strand.
TACAAACAAACTATCTGGTGTGGTGCTCTGTACCCATATGTAAGATTCCCCCCGTGATGGTTCATACACAGTCAATGCAGTAAGTCAGGCGCCAGTGGGTGCGTGGAAAATGGAAGACCAATGTGTCAAGATTCACACAACATCCAATGTTCCCTGGGTAAGCAGCCAGATGCATTTAGCAAGGTACGACTTCAGTACAAGTCGTGTTCCAGCATAACCTAAATAAAGTAGGTAGTGCATGTGGCAATTTCAACCTGAAAATGAAATGCACTGCACAGGAGTCTGTCCCTCGCTGTCTGTCCCTGTGAGCTGTTTCTTTCCTTGTCTTGGAATGCTACATGGCTAATACAACTGCATCAATGGACCATGGTGGACCGGATGATATGTGCCACTGCCCCTGCATGTGCCCCTGCATGTGCCCCTGACAACTTTCCCATCAACTAGCCATTAGTCCACCAGCGTATCCAAGCTCACCATCAGTGATGCTACTTAGCATGCATGTGCAACTGGCCCGGTGGACGGTTGGCTGCGGTGTGGCACCCTTGTGTTGCTCACCTTGCCTGGAGTTCCTTGAAACACGTCAGCTTCTTTAGGATGTATGAGCGCAATCCCTTTGGCTCTGCCTGTGCACACACATCCAATGGCCCATGTCTGGAGGTGGTCTGGAGGCTCATCCCTCTGCAGAAAGGGCAGAAAACACATGATTAATGCATAACATTTCCCTGTGTGTTCCTCAGGCATGTCATGACTGGAACATGTCTGAGACGTACATCAGAAATCACTCCATCAGTGCGACTTTCACAGGCAAAGTATGTTAGCCACAGTCTACAGCATGAATTGCATCAAGCACATGTACAGCAAAGATAAGAAACATACTACACAATGTATAGCATTTAATTCACACATGAATCATGAAACCACCCATCTAGTAATTGAAGAACTGTGGTCAATATCACCACTATCATCCCCACTAGGGGTGTCAACACATGTAGTACAGCAGCTGACATTCCACAGATATGACAGTCCAAAGCCCTTGTGTAATAGGCTGTACCACCAAACCATCCTTCCGAGCCAATGGATAAGGGAAACAGGAGTGGCATATGTGAGTCAGGACCCCAAGCTGCAAAGACATACACGAGACAAGCTTGAAGGGACCAGCTGGAACAGACAGTGGATGCTTTCAAAAGCCACAAAGCACCACACCGTCACATGAAAGCACAATAGACAAGCAATTTTAAACTATATTAACTAATTAGACTAACTATGAAAAACCTATATTACCTAATTAAACTAACTATCAAATGGAAAGTTAACTAACTAAACTAAAATAAAAATCAAAAATGGCCACATACGACCCGGGGGGGAAGGCACCCAGGAGGGGGAGGTACAGGGTGCTGCTCAACACCCACATGCGATGATGTTGAGGAAAAAAAAACTCCATGCGCTCAACGCCTGCACAGCCCGACCTATGTGGGAGATACCTCGTCGTCCGAGTCTGGCTCTTCCTGGAAAGGAGGACGTGGCACAGGAGCCTGACCATGCCTAGGTGCAGCTTTCCCCTCGTCGGCAGCAAGTCTGCCGGACGGGTGAGCCTGGTTTTGTGTGGCGATGACACGTAGGTCTGCATGCAGAACCTCCTGTGAAATGCGTGCTTCCTCTTGCAAGGTAACACATGTAACACAGAGTTCTTCCTGCAAGGCCTGGCTGGACAACTGATGCACCTCCCGGCAAGCACGTAGCTCAGCCGAGATGGTACGCTCAAGCTGCTCAAACCTCTCCTCTGACTGCGCCCTCTGGGACATCAAGAGGCCACCCAGAGTGGATCTGAGGGACTCATAGTCAACCCTCAGGGCCTCCATGTGTGCCTCTGTGTGAGCAGCAATTGCTTGACGCAGAGACAAGATCTAAACTGGCGTGCCCTGTCTGAGGCCGCCATGCCCAGCCTGAGCAGGCCGTGGACCGTGCTGCCCCAAGCTGGAGAAGCACCTGCCTAGCAGGGGGGAGCACGGATTGGGCCACACGCTCCATGCTCACAGCGATGTTCTCCATTGCTGCCCCCTGGCATTCCGAATTGGCCGTCATGTCTTGCTCCCACTCAGTATACCACGGTAGCGCACAGCCACCGTGTTGCTGGGCTTGACACCTGCGGGACCCAAGGACCGGGTGTCCCCGTTGTGTTGGCACCGCCTGTGGCTGCACGACTACATGCCCCCGTCGACGTGATGGCCCAGGCACATCAGTGACTGGTGTGGAGGGTGACCCTGCATCCCGATCCACCACAGGTGGAGGATCCAACACTGTCTGACCCCACAGTGCAGGTGGCGCGGACAGAGGAGTGCCCACATCAGAATCACTCACCCCTGACATATGGACCTGATGCACATCCAACTCAACCTGGACGTCAGAGTGGTCATCAGGGCTGGACTCATTGCCAGCCAAAGACAAGATGGACTATAGCACATGTGGGTTTTCGTGGCCTACAACCCCACGACCCCACTTGTGCCAGGTTGCTGTAGTGGTAACAACCCTGTGCCTGGCATGACAACACCATCCTCTGGCTCCATTGCGTCATCATCTGAAAAGTAGAGATAAAAAAGGTCACTACACATTTTAGAAGCACACAACACACACACACATAGACATCACACAGACACCAAACACATCAAGCAGACATGTCACACACAAAAGAGAACCTGCCATGCATGCTGGGTCAACTTGACATTGCTTCTGTGATTAGGCATGTAGAAGGGTGTTATATCGCTCAGAAGTGGGTTGATGCAGTGCAGCAAATTTGTACGTTACTCACTATCTACATGTACACGTACTTCATGATGTGTATCAGAAAATGTGAAGGCAGTGAAATGTCAACTTCAGGCATCACGTGCAATGTGCATGCAATGGGTAGCATGGCTAAAAGCAAACCAGCCCTCCACCCAAGTGCAAATGCAGGTATGCCTTGCATGGTATCAAAAGGATGACCATAGACCTGTGTATTGACAGACAGTATTAACTAGCATCAATTGCATCATGTGAGTCAAGTGACGACACAGCAGATGATGATGGGACAGTAAGCAGGACACATGATGAAACCTCCGGAGTACACCCACGTGTGAAAAAGACACTACCCCAGTTGGACAGAGTCATTGGGCATGAAACAGGCTGAGGCCTGTGACCCACACAGACTGTCATACCCTAAACATGTGTGCGATGCAGGACTGAGCCACAGTGGCCATGGGAAGGCTGATGAAATGCCATGTAATGTAGGTCACCCTGGACACGTACTACAATCATCATCCAAACAAGGACACATAGGGGCATGCATGGAATTGACATGGAAAATGAATGGCCACTCATGTCGCTGCGGAGCATCTGACATCTGCACAGTCCAAGTGAGACACCCTGCATCAAGTACAAAGGATGTACCACACAGCATATGTCTGACAGGTTGGTTGGTGGAAGTTAGCATGTAGACAGGACGCATGAACAGGCAAGTACTTAATGGCAAAATTGATGCAGACCAGTGCAAAGGTGAAATTGCGGTGCAGAGGTGGGGTGGAGGGGCAAGGGAGCATGCCTATGTGGAGTACCCGCATGCAGGAAGAGGACACATGCACGTCAGTCATGCTATGACATAGTCCCAGGGCTGAGAGGAAGGTCCCCCCAGGCTACATGCAGAAGGGCCAGTGAGCTGGAACATGGAATGGAGGGGCATCCTGGTGACCAGCATGTGGTGATGCGGACAGTCCCCGTCTGCTCCACATGACCACCATCCTGCAGAGCAGCCATGAATCAGTGAAGTATTGCATTACTTGCACATCAGAACCATGTACACATGACATGTAGTGGCAGTCATGCACAACACATCACACAAGTAAAGCACACATATCCTCAACAAACATGCAGCAACACTCACTGGACTGGGCATCAATATCCGGCATTTCTCCCACTCCTTTGACTGATTCAGGTGGTATGAACTCCGCAACAAGTGACTCGTGCGGAGTGAGGTCTTCCTCCTCAGGTGCAGGCCCACTGCCAGTCACCAGAGTCAAGTTGTAATTTGAGGCACGCTTAGCCTTAGCGCTGCGTTTGAGGTAATTCCAATGCTTTTTGCACTCTTGCGCCGTGCGCACCTAATGGCCGAATGCACTCACATGTTCCACAACTTGCTTCCAGTGGGTATCATGGTGGGCAGCCGTAGTCTGACAATTAGGCCCCACTAGCATGTCACGGCTGTGGTCCCACACGTAGTCCACGAGGAAGTCCAGTTCCTGATTGCAGAAAGGCTTCTTCCTTGACATGCAGGAGGTTGTGGCTGTGTGTGGGGTCCCAGCCTGTGCTGCAGGTGCAACCTTCCTCCTCTTGGATTGTGGCGCAGACCCTGGCTGGCAAATGCCGCCCTGATCAGTATGGCAAGTGGCACCGGTGGATTGAGCCAAGGGAGTGGCAGGTGGAGGGACGACCAAAGACCTGACTTGCATCGGTGGCAGCTGGGTGCCCTCTAATGAACCCTGCTCAGCAACATCCGCTTCGGCAGAGTCATTGGCCGCAACTGTACTGGTTGGTAGACTCACAACCAGGGTGTTGTTGGCTGCATCTGCCCCTGCACTTGCCAACACCTGGCTGGTCGGGGCAGCAGATGACATTAAAGCCCCAGGGACACGTGCCTTGGTCAGGGCAGCCCTGCGTGCACCTACGGTCTGCCTCCTGCCCTGTTGGAAATCTTCCAAAGACTCTTCAGGTGCCAACGCAGCCTGCACTGGCAGACCCTGAGCCTGGGTGGTGGTGTCCACAGCTGCACCTGCAGCTACCACTACCCTTGGTCCCATGGCAGTCGATGAAACGGACTGCCGTGTCACATGGGCGCCAGTGCTAGATGCAGAAGCTGCATCTCCCGGAACCACAGGGGGTGGTGGCATGACTACACCGACACATGGCACAACATCGTGCACAAGTGGCGCACCCCTGCCTCTTCCCCTCTGCGGCTACCCTGGACACCCTGGAGTCCCCCTACTCCCTGGTCACCCCGGCCACATCCCTGACCACGCTCGCCACGAGGAGTATGCCCAGCTGAGGTGCCCCTCACCTTTGGTGGCCTCCCAACCATGGCACAGATGGAGTAGTGCCGGCACAGATGGAGAAGTGCCAATTGGAGGCATACACCAAAACTGTCCTGGGCAATTGGGGTGAAGGGGGTGGGATGCAAGATGTTAACAGCACCCCTGCACCTGCAAGGCTGTATGTGACCCCGGTGATGAAGTGACGGGTCATGCAATGCTCAGGCACCCCAAAACTGCAGTAAAATCATGCACGCAACCCCTGCAGCCTACGTGCATGGAATTAACATCCTGCAGTGCGCGGTGGCACCCAGGAACACGAAAAACGCATACGCGTGGGACACGCAGGCTACTATGACCTCGAAAACAGGTACGTGATACACAGGGGCACCCGCAGTGGGAAAAATAGCGTGCGCGACTCACCGTCAGACTAGCGCGATGATGAAAAACACGCATAGGCAATACCCCCGCCAAAATAAGAGATATGTCCTTGATCCGCTGTGAAGTTGTGATGGCGCACGAAACAACATGAAGTAGCAACTCACACGTCGGTCTCCACGAAAGGCACGTACATCAAACTGCTGGCCCCACTCACCTTTAACCCGTGCTGAGGGAAACGCCCGTGCGTATCACGTCACTTACGCGTTTAGGCCCTTTCCTCGAATTACACGCATTCACACACGGACGTGTGATTTTTTCACGTGCTGATCCACTATGCACCCGTGATGAGGGAAACTCTGTGCGTGCTACGCCACAAACACGCTTACACGCTGAGGGCCTTTCCTCAAATTACACGCTGACGTGCACTTTTTTCATGTGCCAAATCACTCCATATCAAGCTGGCCACGCAAAAACACACAGAAGACCACGCTCCTGCCCAAAAGGCCATTTTCCTGCCCCCAAGAGCCCCGAGCACAGTCCCACCTGCCATCTGCTGCTGCCTGCCTGCTGCCCACGTGCCCTGCTATTTGGTGCCTGCACGTCAGCCATCTGCAGGGGTCCAGTTGCTGTGTCCACCCATGCTGGAACAGAAGACTCCCGACTGGGATACCATCGCTCCACAGCCCAGCCCTAGCACCCAGTTGCCCACCCACGCCTGCCTCGGGGGTCGCCATGTTGGGGCAAACACCATCCAAGACAACTGGCGACTTCCCAGCCAGAGAGGCAGAGGGCCACCATCTTCAGTGAGAAGGAAGTTGGTGTCCTGGTGGAGCATGTCTTGGGACATTATGATGCCCTCTTCACACCATTGTGCGCCGACAAGGAAGGATGGGAGAGGATCTGGGAGGATGTCGTGGTTGCCATCAACGCAAAGGGGGTGGCAACCCACAACATCAAGCATGTCCGGAAGTGCTGGGAGGACTTCAGGTCCAGGACCCTCAACAAGGCCTGGCGCCTCATGAATGTAGATGATGCAGAGGGGTGCCGGGTCCACTTGAGCAACATCCAGATGAGAGTCCTGGAACGCATAAACCCAGCGCTACACGGCCAGATCCTTCGGAGGAAGACCCGCCCGGAGTTGTGCGGTAATAAGTGGCCATGCATTGCTGTGTGAAACAGGGCATGTTGCAGTGTGCTGGTAGTCAGCTACTTGCCTGTATGTGTAACATAGGCCATGTATGGATGTGTGTGCGCCGGGACATCATGGTAATGCATGTGAGACCAGTAATGCGTAAACCACATGGATGGTGTATGTGTTCCAATGAGACATGGGGAGATGCATGCAGAATGCACACATGAATGCATGCCTGTCCCTGTTCTTGGAAATGGATGGGGGGTGAGGGATGGGTGCTGCTCTCATGTACATGCATGGTGTGCATGTCTGTGTGTCTGAGAAGTGTGTGTGACTTTGAAACGCCATGGATGCATGACACATGTCTGTGACGATGTGTAGATTCACACTTGCAGTGCGGTCACCGTTGTATCCACTGTGTCTGTGGTGTAGGAGCCATGATGCATGACCCTCCGGTAATGTGTGTGCATGGGATCAGTATGAGCCATGATGCATGTGAGTTTTAAGGCAACATTTTTGTTAACAGAGGCCCTTATACATGGATGCTGATGTTGATTGCATGCGCCGTGCCTGTTTCTGCATGTGTGTTGCGTGCATTGACCCATGTGTTGTGGAGGGACAGGATGGAAGTGACGTTTGACAGTGCCACTTATTTGTTATTGCTTCCTGTCTAGGGGACTATTGCACGGTACCCTGATGCTTGTGTTCTATGTCTCCCTCTATGCAGCGTCCAGTGAAGAAGAGGGCGGAGACAGCGCTGTGGAGCTAAGCGGCGGGGATGCCTCCACCGGGTGGCGACACAAGGCCCAGCCACCCTCCCAGGAATTGCCATCATCCGGGAGAGAGGGGACTAGTGCCGCGTCTGCCACTACAGCTGGAGTGGAAAGGCCGGGTGAGCCCCCACAGGGGCTTGCAATGGCAGAAGACGGTGCAGACACATCCAGGTTGGTGGTCTCCACAGAGGAGGAGGAGCCCGCTACTGAGCCGCACATGGGGCCTGGTGGGGGTAGTGCCACTGGTGCGAGTGGTGCAGTCCAGGGCCAGGGTCAGGGGGCAGCACAGGTCGCTGTGGAGGGGCCTGTGACTGCACCACCATGCACCCGAAGGGATGCACAGGCCCGTCCGCAGGTAGAGGGGAGGCCCACGTCATCTGCCTCTCCACTACCTGCGCACGAGGAGTTCCATGACCGTATGGGCTCCGTCCTGATTTGTGTCACGTTGCGCACGTGTGTCATTCGTGATGACGTGCATGTTTCCTGGGGGGAGCACGCACGCCATCACGAAGAGCTGCGTGGCAACGTGGAACAGTTGGAAGAGGCCATGGTCGGTGGGTTCCTACATGTGTCGTGCACTCTGGCGGACCTCTCCTCCTCTGTGGAGACTATGCACCAGTCGTTCTCCCTGCCGTCTTCCGGGCCAGATTCCACCAGGGCCCCCTGTGGACCTGGCCCGACCAACACAGCCAGCTTGGTGGAGTCCCATCCCTGCCACAGTCGGGAGTCGGCAGTCCAGCAGCGGTGAACACCCCAACAACTGGAGACCTGCAGATGGAGGATGTGCAGGCATCATCGGACAGGGCACATGGACAGCAGCAGCAGCAGGCTCTAGGTGGGAGCAATGATGGCTCGGGGCCATCAACATCAGAGGGGCAGGCATCGGCCAGAGGGCAGGAGGACCCTGGAATGGGAGTGTCTTCCGTGTGGCTGCGGTTGGGCCAGTGGATAGATGCGGAGCGGCAGCGGGTGGAAGAGGCGTGGTTCACCATGGTCAGGGCGGAGCTCTCCATGTGTCAGGCGTTGAGGCGGACAGAGTGCCTTGAGGCAACTTGCAGTAAGTTGGAACAGGCCATGGATGCATCCCTGCGAGACCTCGGGCCAGGGCAGAGGCCCGCCTCCAGGAGATAGACATGGAGTTCAATGATGCCCTGGCCCACAACATCACAGAGTGAGCCGCAGGACTTGCCCGCCGCAATTGTATATAGTTAGTGAGAGGTTTCCTTTCTCTTTTTTTTTCTTTTGGGACGCTTGGACAATGCCCCACGTTTTTGTATATAGTTGTAAATTCGGTAGGGATTTTTTACATAGGTTTCATTTCATTTGTTGGGCTCATGGACCCTTGTTGCAATATTTGTACATAGTTGGACAGTGGATTTTAAAAAAAAACATATTTTACCCTCACCATGGATCAATGGATTTTTGAATTTTGATTTCCTTTGGATTTACTTTGTTGGACAAGGAATTTTGACAAACTTTATTTTGGATTAATTTGGATTGTGTCATCATTATTATTATTTTTTTTTTTTGATGACATGCCTTTCTTTCTTGTTTCTGATTCTTTACATGCTTTGAAACTTTTTTGATATTTTTGTGCACAATATATTTTGATTTCTTACTTCCATGTGTGGTATTTTCTCTTTGGTTTACTGCATGTCACAATGTGGGTTTACACAATCACTCGCACCCAGTGTGTGTGTGTGACGGACATGTGTTGATGTGCATATTTGACTTTTGGTTAGTGACAAGTAATATGCCTTTCAGTGTGGGGTGGATGGGAAACTTGGTTGTGTCTGAAGACTGGGGTGGCGTGCAGTGGGATTTTGTTGGACATGAGGCCCATGAATGTGCATCTTTATGACATGTTGGGTGGGGACCTGAGGTGCCCGGCAACGCTGGGTGGATGGGGGTGCTGGGGGACATGAGTCGGGACCTGACCCTCAATGGTGGGTGGATGGGTGTGCTGGGGGACCTGAATTGGGGCCTGCTGGCAGGTGCCTGTCAATGCTGGGTGGGTGGGGGTGCTGGGGGACATGAGTCAGGGCCTGCTGGCAGGTGCCCAGCAATGCTGGGTGGATGGGGGTGCTGGGGGACATTAGTCAGGGCCTGACCCTCAATGCTGGGTGGGTGGGGGTGCTGGGGACCTGAGTCGGGGCCTGCTGGCAGGTGCCCGTCAATGCTGGGTGGGTGGGGGTGCTGGGGGACATGAGTCGGGCCTGCTGGCAGGTGCCCGGCAATGCTGGGTGGATGGGGGTACTGGGGGACATGAGTCGGGACCTGACCCTCAATACTGGGTGGGTGGGGGTGCTGGAGAACATGTGTCAGTGCTCACTTGTGCGTGGTGACATGTGGGCTGGCTGGGGGGCTTCGACAGGGTGGATGGGCTGCCCGTGGGGCATGGCCAGGAGTGCAGTGTGTTCCCCTGTGTTGGGGTCTGCCTGCAGGCCCTGGGGAGGTGGGAAAGGGCACACCTGGGAGGAAACACACTGGCAATTTGTTGGGGCCCCCCGAAATACATGTACCACGCTCACACAGAGCCAATCGCGTGTGAAACTTCCCACGCACCCCCGAAATACACGTACCCCGCTTGCACAAGGCCAATTGTGTGTGAAACTTCCTGCGCACCCCTGAAATACACGTACCCCGCTCGCACAAGGCCAATCTTGTGTAGAACTTCCCGCGCACCCCCGAAATACACGAACCCTGCTCGCACAGGGCCAATCGCATGTGAAACTTCCCGCGCACTGCCGGAATACACGTACCCCACTCGCACAAGGCCAATCGCGTGTGAAACTTCCTGCGCAAACCCCGAAATACCCATATTGCCACTCGCACAAGGCCAATCGCGTGTAAAACTTCCCGCGCACCCCCGTAATACACGTACCCCACTCGCACAAGAACAATAACGTGTGAAACTTCCCGCGCACCCCCGAAATACACGTACCCCGCTTGCACAAGGCCAATTGTGTGTGAAACTTCCTGCGCACCCCTGAAATACACGTACCCCGCTCGCACAAGGCCAATCTTGTGTAGAACTTCCCGCACTCCCCCGAAATACACGAACCCTGCTCGCACAGGGCCAATCGCATGTGAAACTTCCCGCGCACTGCCGGAATACACGTACCCCACTCGCACAAGGCCAATCGCGTGTGAAACTTCCTGCGCAAACCCCGAAATACCCATATTGCCACTCGCACAAGGCCAATCGCGTGTAAAACTTCCTGCGCACCCCTGAAATACAGGTACCCCGCTCGCACAGGGCCAATCGCGTGTGAAACTTCCCGCGCACCCCCGTAATACACGTACCCCACTCGCACAAGAACAATAACGTGTGAAACTTCCCGCACACCCCCGAAATACACGTACCCCGCTTGCACAAGGCCAATCGCGTGTAGAACTTCCCACGCACCCCCGAAATACACGTAGCCCGCTCGCACAGGGCCAATCACATGTGAAACTTCCACGCACCCCTGGAATACACGTACCCCGCTCGTACAAGGCCAATCGCGTGTGAAACTTCCTACGCAACCCTGAAATACCTGTACCCCGCTCGCACAAGGCCAATCGCATGTAAAACTTCCTACGCACCCCCAAAATACACGTACCCCGCTCGCACAAGGCCAATCGCGTGTAGAACTTCCCACGCACCCCCGATATACACGTAACCCTCTCGCACAGGGCCAATCGCGTGTGAAACTTCCCGCGCACCCCCGAAATACACGGACCCTGCTCGCACAGGGCCAATCGCGTGTAGAACTTCCCACGAACCCCCGTAATACACGTACCCCCGCTCGCACAAGGCCAATCGCATGTAGAACTTCCCGCATACCCCCGTAATACACGTACCCCACTCGCACAAGGCCAATCGCGTGTAGAACTTCCCGCACACCCCCGTAATACACGTACCCCGCTCGCACAAGGCCAATCGTGTGCAGAACTTCCCGCGCACCCCCGTAATACATGTACCCCGCTCGCACAGGGCCAATCGTGTGTATAACTTCCCGCACACCCCTGAAAAACACTTACCCCACTCGCACAGGGCCAATCGCGTGTAGAACTTCCCACGCATCCCCAAAATACACGTACCCTGCTCGCAGAGGCCCTATCGTGTGTGAACATTCCTGCGCACCCCCGAAATACACGTACCCCGCTCGCACAGTCCCTATTGCCTGTGATTCTCCCCGCGCACCCCGGAAGTACATGTACCCCGCTCGCACAAGGCCAATCGCGTGTAGAACTTCCCGCGTACCCCCGTAATACACGTACCCCGCTCGCACAGGGCCAATCGCGTATGATTCTCCCTGCGCACCCTCGTGATACACATACCCCGCTCGCATTCATGGTTGGGGGGCTGTATGCTGGTCCACTGGCCTGTGCGCCATGTACAGGATTTGTGCGCTGTTTATGGCATACAGGGAGGGGTTGGGGGCATAACTGGCGCTGCTGCAGGGTCGCTGTACCACTCTGTGCCACGGCTGGTTATGGATGTTAAAATCCATGAATACGTTGTGCGCAAAAATTGATTTTGGCGCACGCGGCTGCCACAGACTGCCGCACACGCACACTGTGCACCAGCCGCCTGCGCCACGTGTGCGCTGAATTCTATGAATTACCCCATCAGTCTCAACTTGTGATGGAAGCCTAGAGAAACTTACCAAACCCAGCCCAATGAATCATATAAAGTTATCATTTAAATCTCTGCAGCATAAATAACTTTATTACACGGCCCTTCTGCAACTTTTTAAACTTTGGATAAAAGAAGATGAATTATTAGGTGACTATTTTGAAGCTGCATTCAAATCAAATGAAAGCAGTATAACATATGTAACTTCCAAAAATATAAAGACATGTTGGACAATGAACGCCAACAAGAGGAATATATTGAAGCTTCACTAGATAAAGAAACTCCTGAGGGCAGTCAACCTACCCTTACAGGAAGCCATGCACCACTCATTCTAAATGAAGCAGAAATAGCCATGACTGAGGTAGAAAATACCATGTATCAGTATAAAAAAATCGGAAGAAGACTTGTCGGCTGTTATACCAGCCCCCACAGGTTTAGCTGCCTACAACATAGGAGGTACATGACTACTGCTCCTCTCAGTAGAACACAAAAACAAATTAGAATACTACACGTTATCAGCAGAAGTTGCCACTGAAGTACACAGAATGCTAAAGTAAATGAAAGTGCTCCTGATAGATGAAGTAAGCATGGTTTCCAACCTCATGTTGGATTTATTTCACCTCAGAATGCAAGAAGCCCTTAACACACACTATGAAGAACTGTTTGTAGGAAAACATGTTATTGTTTTTTGGAGACCTACTACAGTTAATACCAGTAAAAGGTCAACCTATTTTCAAAACATTAGGACAAAAACAATGCTTTAACACAAAGTCAGCATTGAAAAGGTAAATCTCTGGCAACATTCTCACTATAGAGAACTTGCTCAAAAAATGTTCAGACCTCACCTATGCTAACATTTTAAAAATCAGTAGAACTGGTCTGCTTGTTAAAGATGCAAAATCCATCTTAAATACTAGACTAATCCATGAGCTATATGGATGAAACACATCTGCTTTAATGTCATGGAACAATTAACTAAACAAAATATAAAATGCATGTTCTGAATGCAAACTTTTGCAAGCTGTAGTCAATTCAATGAGACAATTTTGAAAAAAAGAAATGCAATCCATAATGAATATCAGCTCCACAAACAAACTACAAGTTCATGGCATGACACTCCATATGTGTCAAAAGCAACAACATGACTAAATTGCTTAGAAAGATGTATCTCCAACAAAGCTGCATTATAAAAAGTATTAACTCTAAGTCTAAAAAGCAAAGTATTTCTAAAAATGTAACCTTGACGTAGAACACGGTTCATTCAATGGGGCAATTGGTACAGTTGTTGGCTTCCAAAACATAACCACATGACAACAACATTCAATTTGCCAACATCCACTTGGACAAACTTGGAGAAGTTAAAAAAATAGGCTGCACAATAGCATGTTTTGTTCTTTTCAAAGACATGTAAGTACGCAGAGAACAATTCTCTACATCTCTTGCATATGCTGTTACTATTCCCAATTCACAAGGTCTAACCCTAGATCACGCATTTATTGACATTGGCAGCACAGTATTTAAAGAAGGTATGAGTTACGTAGCACTTTTGCATCTGCGTACACTCAATGGTATATTCCAAGTTAGCTTTAATGCAAACAAAGTCAACACTGACATTCATTGCATCCTATAAAACAACAGGCTACGTGCACTCTACACCCCCCATCTGGATATGTACCCTGTACCTCAAAAAAGTAAAACTGTTAAAAAGAAAACTAAAACAAACTGAACCCATAACAGATCTCCCAAAAATACCACAAAAAAACAAAGACCAATTGCTGCTCCATCAAATAATACAACCAAAAAAGTGTCTAGTACAAACTCAACTGCAGGTCCATCTGAAGACAAAGAGATGATTGCCTCTTCTCAAAGAATAACTGCAGGCCCATCAAATAATGCAGATGCACAACTCTCTGGTCCATTTGAATTCAGCAACACAGCTGGGGTAAATTGCTATGCAAATGCAACAATCAATCTCCTCTTCCAATTGCCAGCAATTGTTCAGAACGGCTCAGACCAGTTGTGTTTGCAAATGCTCATCCTCCATAAAAATGCTGTAAATAATCCTGACAGCACTTATGGCGTCTCGGGTATAAGGAAAGAATTGGACTCCTGTGCAGGAATGGCAAAATTCACCATAAACACGCCAGAAGATCCACAATAATTCCTAATGTACTTACTACAAGTACTGGAAAGCAAAAACCTCCCTATGAATTAAATCTTCCAGATTTCATACACGTGGAAACATACATGCACTCTCTGCAACCATGTTTCATAAGAGCACATCCCTAAAGAACGACTTGTGTATATATCCATACCAAATTCTGAATCCATTCCATTTCATCACCTTCTGCAGAATGCAAATCATAGCATATTAAGCCCTTTTCCACAATTGTTCCAGCAAAGAAATAAACACACATGCCCAAAACGTGATACTAATGCTTCTAAAGTGCAATGCAGATAGTACCAAAAAACAACTGTAAGCTTACTAGCTTCACACACCGACCAGTATCTCTTGGCAAGAAAACCTTCACCACAGAGGGCATAATCTACCACATTGCTGCCACAACCAAACAGGCCACTATAATGCATATGTAAACAAAACAAGTGGTTGATTTGAATGCAACAACACCTCCATTACTACAAAACATAGGTTACCAGCAAATCTAACAAATGCTTACTTAATATTTCTTCAACCTAAATTTAGTGACTAAACTGTAGCAGAATAAACAATTATAATACAACAACAGGTGTCTAACTACATCCATAATACTGTAATAATATGTTTAAAAGCCCAGAGAGTGAGATTACCCCAACTGGTATCTAACTACTTCAAAAAATCACTTTGCAATACATTTGAAATATGCCCTAACAGTTCTTGTTACTGCAATGCTTCTTGTAAAATCCAATATAATAACAGTATGTCAACGTTACCACCAAATCTAACAAATGCCTACTTAATATTCCTTCACCCCACATTTCCACACTAAACTGTAGAACAATAAGCAGTTAGAATAAGCCAACTGGTATCTAACTACATCTAAAATACTACAATAGTGCTCTTCAAACCCAAGACAGTTAGACTACGCCAACCATTATCTAATTGCTTCTAAAACACCATTCATTACAATGCACTTAAAATATGCCATCACAGTAAGTCTTACTGCAAAACATCTTGTAAAGTCCGATATACTTAGAAAACGCCTGTAATTACAACACACTTCAAACAAACATACTATCACACTTACATTCACAAAATTCCAAATGACCGAATGATTATTTCAAGTCAGCACAACAACCTATTTCGGAAGTGAAAGTGAGTCCGCGGACTGGACCTAGATATCACACATTTGTTTGTACCTACTGTTAGGCAGAATCCTGTGCAGTGCCTTAGGGACTACTACACACAATTAAGACCACAGGTGGCAATACAAGTATTACCTTTGGTACACGCCTTTACTACTATATCAGAGTGGTAGCAGTGGTGGAGCAGCCAGGCTTACCTCAAGAGTATATGAGCAGTAGCAGAGATTACACAAAGGGACCACACTTACTGTGACTCAAGCAAACACTGACTCAAGGTTTTTATTTTTAAACCATTCGTTATAAACACAACACTTCTATTAAACTCAAATAAAAACCACACGTTAAATATACTCCAATTAACCAATTCACTTTGTACAGTAAGTCTCAAGGTAAGTACCCTGTGTTTGAATGAACCAGTGTTACGAACAAAAAGCGTTACCGCAAATACGATTGCGATCACTTTTTGACAGTTCGGTCTACTAAATAAACGCGTATCTGTGACAAGAAATGCTACCGGGGCAAAAACACACTTAGCACCTGAGATACCCAGAGGGAGTTGGAGGCAAAAATCACAGGCAATATTTTGGTTAGGCAGGCAGAATCAAGAAACACTCAGAGACAGGAGATCAAAAGTCAAAGGGCCGGAGCCAGGGTCGAAAGACACCGGGGCCTGTTGCCGAAGATCACACAGTCAGAGAGTTCACGATTCAACGTAGCCAAAAGTACTTCGATATTGTCAATGTTCGGAAGCAAAAGGTATAAGAAGGAGGGAAGACAAGGGCAAGCCTTGGAAATGGAGAAAAAGGGATTCACCCAGTTTCCTCAAGTAGAACACAGTACCTTGTTCCAATGGTGCAGCTGGTTCCCTGGCTGTTGTTCCTGTTGGTTTCCCGCAGACGCACGATTCCTGGAGCTTCGTTGTGAAGGAGGACGTCTGAAGGGGTTCTGCACCACACAGGGATGAAGCCGGCAGCAGCAACGAGGAATAAAAGGTGCGCTCCTTAAAAACAGGAGAGGCTCTTCAGGTGGCTATCCTGACCACTACAGCAACGTGCAGCGATTTCGACCAAGGAAGATGATCCTCTGGCTGTAGATGAGCTGGCTATCCCCACCAAGCTCAAGGGAAGAAGACTCCAGACTGGAACTTCTCTAAATCGTTGAAGGGAAGATAGCTCAGGACTGCAGCAGGGCTTCACCAGGATGGGGTAGTTGCAGCAGCCGTCATTCTCTCAGCTTCTCTTAGGTTCCTCATAGATCCAGTGGTGACTCTTTGACTTCTAGGCCCAAGAGACCTGCCTTTTATGCGAAAAAACCCCATTCACACAGCCTGGCTGTCAATTACCCAGCAGGGGGGTTGTCCAGCCAGGACAACTACCCTGGCCAATCATGACAAAGTGCGACTTGGGTTTCCTAGGATACCCTGTGCAGGGGATGACTACACCCCTCCCTCACATTCAGCCCACCTAGACACCCAGGGGGCTTGAGGAGGGCTTCTGAGCAGAAGCCCACCAAAAGAAGTGAACAAAGAAGGCAAACCTAGTTTATCCACGCAAAGTAAAACACAACCCAACCGGAGCCAAAAGAGAGACGATGTGGTCAAGCGGGTTTATGTCAGAGGCTAATATGATAGCCAAGAACAGTACCACGTTTATCTAATATAATTGCGGTAGAAAAGTTAGGATAGATACCACTGCCACCAGCCAAGTCTAAATGTTAAAAGAGCGAAACAATGCTCTAGGAGGTACAGATAAAAAGGGATACGAATTAACCCTTTCCAGTTCTCCATGGAAGATGGGGTGTACTGGATCTGTGGTAGATTGACTAGGTAAAGTTAATGGTAACTTTACACTTTTCTGGGGGACGGTAGTCGCCTCTGAAATGGAGTCGAGGGAAGTCTCAAAGACAACCCTGTGCAACGGCACTGAAGGTGCTGTGTGACACACAAAAAGAAGGGAGCTACTGGAGTGGTGTACTTCAGAGTTCACAATCACAAAAACAGATAGAAACACATAGCAAAACAGAGGTAAGAGTGGGGGAAAAGCTCTCACTCTTACCAAGTGGAAAAAAAATAAACTCCAGAAGTCCAGCAAAGCTGCTGGGGGACTCACTAGGTGAGGTAAATTAGCCATAGATGAGAATTCTCCCTAACACCTACTTATTGCCAATTTATTTTAAATCTACCGGACGGATTTACACCAAATTTACAAAAGCACACTTTTGGAACCAACACGCTGCTCCTGGAGCAGATTTTGTGAAAATCCATCCAGGTTTTTGGCTGTTGGCATGTGCAAACATTTTTTTCATTGGGTCTATGATGATTTCCACACTTTTTATGGACCCTCACTATAACTTTGCCCCCTGAATGAAACTGCACCAAACTTTGCAGGATCATTCCGAGGTGTGCCACCTCAGAATGATTTTGCCAAGTATGGCGCAGTTTCGTCCAGGGGGCCAATGTTATAGGTGGGGTCCCAAAATGTTTTAGATCCTCACTGATGCAAAGGATAAAAAAATGTGTGCTTACGCCTACAGCCCAAACGGCTGGTCTGGTCCCAAAAGTGTGCCTTTGCAAATTTGGTGTAAATACATGAAGTGTTTTTTTTTTTTAAATGACCATGCAGTAGCTACAAAAAAGTGTGATATCTGCGTCCGGTCCGCAGACTCATTTCCTGATTCGGAGTCCACAAATGGCTCTGGATCAATCAGAGAGCAGCATGATGTTTGCAGACATCAAACGTGCCTGCTGATTGGTCAATAAAAACATGAGGTGCATCAAAACGTTTGAAATGGTCGCCATGTTGGATTTGCGAACTACGGTAAAATCATATTAAAAAACACAGCATTGCATTTGTCAAACTAATGAAACTATCCATGGGAAGGTGAGGGGTGTTGAGGATGGATAGGATATGGCCATAAAAAGCCCAACATCAGGTGATTTTTCTTCTACAAAGTCTGCAAACATCTCAGTTGTTTGGAGACATTCCTGGGATGTTGCCGAACATCTCAGATGTTCAGGCACATCCATGCATATTTCGGTACAACGTCCTTTCATCGCGGGATGTTTCTTGTGGGTTTTTTTGGTGCAAATTTCAGAAAAACCCATCACATTTTTTAGGGGGCAGGGATTTGGAAAATTATATATATGGGGTATGGGTCTTTAGGAATACTGAAAATTTAAAGCGAATGGGGGGATTGGGAGGGAACCCCACAAAAATAATGTAAAAAAAATTCAACTGGTTTTTCCGTAAAAAAAATCATGCTAAAAAACCCTGTGAAAAAACATCCCCCAATGAAATGTCATAGAACCCATATTTATGCATTACAGGAAACCAAGCTGCTGTGGTCACACCTTGTTACTGCGCCAGAAAAAAATTATGCTGGAGACTGAGTCCGATTGCTGTTGTGTGATAAGGAAGTTTAATTGATCTGCCCTATGGATTACGCGTGTTTCGGCAAGGTGCCTTTCTCAAATCAGGGCTTATCTAATTATGACCCATCATATGTGAAAATAATAGATGCACCATCCAATCCCCATGTACCAAACCACATCATAAAAATCAAGGTAACACGGAATATCCAGAAAAGAAAGTTAAGTAATTCAATCAAACATTATTGAGAAGAAAACAAAAGCAAATGGCATTTTTTAAACGTATGCATTTCAATTTCAGTTTCCCATTCACAGAGAGAGAGGGTAGGGGATAAGGGATGGATGTTTAGGTTTGGAAAAATCAAAAGGAAAAAAGGAAAACACATTACAAATGAATAATTGGTGAATGGTTGTGATTGAACAAACTCGTGCTAAGTGTGCTGTAATGTGAGTAAAGATTTCTTACCCAACTTTATTTCTCTTGATCATTACTGGAAGTGTAATAACGGGGATCAATCCCAACTGTGAGGTAAGGGCGTGGGAGAGAAAGGAAAGAAGGTGGCGGTTTGTGAACACTTCTATGCACATTGTCAGCTAAAGTTGCAAAAAGGCGCTTTTACTTTTAATGCGGGTTGCATTAAAAGTAAATGCCATTGGTTCCATTTTAATAGAAGTTAAGACTAATTTGCTAATATTTGCGGTTGTACATTAAAAGCCACAAATGGCGTGTGTGCTGTCAGTTGATTTAAATAGCTTAGACCCGATTTTTTACATCACATGTGGCAATAACTGTAGCTGATTCAATAAGTGCTGCTCTTTGTATTAATATTAATATTTGCGGTTGTACATCAAAAGTCACAAATGGCGTGTGCTGTCAGTTGATTTAAATAGCTTAGACCCAATTTCTACATCACATGTGGCAATAACTGTAGCTGATTCAACAAGTGCTGCTCTTTGTAATAATTCGACTATGTGTTGGAATTAAGCACATCCTGATGTGATTGGTCCTGAGAGCGGGTGGGCTGTCAGGGACCCCAGGGCTTACCTGCAAATATCATTCCCGCGTCCCGCGTTCAAGCGAAGTGTTGCTGTGATCCCTGCTTGTTGCCATGTAATGAGGGGATGACTTCCTGTGTGGGAATCTTATGTTACCATTTATTATTTGATTCATACAGGAGTATTTGAAGCTCGAAATGCATTAAAACTCGTAGTCACGTTCCAATTGTTACTAGGTTTTTCTCATGGGATTCTCAGTGGTGTATTGTGGGAACCGTAGTACTGTGTAGGTTACAGTTCTGAAGAGTTAGAATTTGCCTAAAAATCACTTGTAAAGAGTTTTGCATTAAAACTCATAGTCACGTTCCAATTGTTACTAGGTTTGTCTCATGGGATTCTCAGTGGTGTATTGTGGAAACCGTAGTACTGTGTAGGTTACAGTTCTGAAAAGTTAGAATTTGCCTAGAAATCACTTGTAAAGAGTTTTGCATAAAAACTCGTAGTCACGTTCCAAATGTTTCTAGGTTTGTCTCATAGGATTCTCAGTGGTGTATTGTGGAAATCGTAGTACTGTGTAGGTTACAGTTCTGAAAAGCTAGAATTTGCCTAGAAATGACTTGTAAAGAGTTTTGCACAGTACATATTTGATACGTATTGTATTAAAGGGTGCCCTTGATTCTGGTTGTATCTTAGTAAAAACCTTATATGTATTGAAAGTTTTTAAACCCTAGGGGTAGACAGTTCCTATTGATCACAACCACTCACCAATTATTCATTTCTAATGTGTTTTCCTTTTTTCCTTTTGATTTTTCCAAACCTAAACATCCATCCCTTATCCCCTACCCTCTCTCTCCGTGAATGGGAAACTGAAATGGAAATGCATACGTTTAAAAAATGCCATTTGCTTTTGTTTTCTTCTCAATAATGTTTGATTGAATTACTTAACTTTCTTTTCTGGATATTCCGTGTTACCTTGATTTTTACGATGTGGTTTGGTACATGGGGATTGGATGGTGCATCTATTATTTTCACTTATTATGGGTCATAATTAGATAAGCCCTGATTTGAGAAAGGCACCTTGCCGAAATTTTACTTCCTTATCACACAACAGCAATCGGACTCAGTCTCCAGCATAACATTTTTTTCTGGCGCAGTAACAAGGTGTGACCACAGCAGCTTGGTTTCCTAATTAAACAAACAGAGTTGAGGAACTCGAAGTCTCCGTTCTATGCCACACCAATGCGACAGTGCACATTTTTGCATTTAATCAGGTCGCGGGGGTTCTAAGTGATATCAACCCAAAAGTTCCTTCAAAATTTGTCCAATTTGCAGATATCACATACCGCGCTGACCATATTCAAGCTCATGCATAATGGCAGAATACCTTGAGAATCAGGAAGAGGAAGCCCACAACCTGTTTATCCCCAAAGGAAGCAATGTTCATGCATTTGGAAGCGGAAATCAAAAGCGTGAGGACCTACGCTACAAATTCATAAAATTGGAACGGGCATCACGTAAAGAAATAGACAAATACTGGGAAATTATCTCCTTAAAAAATTACTTAAGTAAACAACAAATACCGAGTGGACTATGAATATGGATTTTTCTGGACTTCAACAAAGACGAGGACAAAGACATAGCGGAAGATTGGGAAAAGAATTTGAACACATACTCTAAACAAACGCTAGAAATGTTGATAGAACATGTGACTCGCGAACAGAAAAGGGCAACAGAACAAATAGAAAACATCAAAAAGGAAATCTCTGATGCAAAAGCTCTAGAAGTAACCAAAGAGAAGAATTACCTCAAGATGTATGAGATACTTAAGGAGTACCAAGACGACATTAAGCTACGCAAACTTCGAAAATTCTTTAGAGATGAAAGAGACTACAACGAGGACAGAGTTTACATGTTTCAAGAGAAATATAACAAATTCAACCAACCAATTTCCAGGGAAAGCACACAAATACTTCCCCTGCCAGCTCTGAGGCGGAGGAGTCCTCAGATGGTGAGGGACTTACTGCAGATAGTACACCCAAAACAGGCCATGGCTTCCTGAACCAGATTAGAAGATACAAGAAAGGCAACAGAACTCATTTCCAAAAGCAAGTCCGTTTTCAGATACCAAACCCACCGGACAAGACGCAACCTTTAGTAGGAGGAGAGGAAGGAGGAGGTCAGGTAGACTCCGGCAACCCAGACGCTGTAGAGGATTACGGCAGATTAACGAGAGCAGCTGCCAGGGAAGAAGCAAAGAAGACCAAATAAACAATTTGGTGACAAACCTATCAAGCGTACAACTCACAGAAGATCAAGTAAAATTGCTGAACAGGGGCATATCATTTGCTCCGACATCGTATCTTGAACCAGTACAAGTACACATAGATTTGTTCAAGTTTGTAAGAAAATTGAAACTCAAAAAATTCTTTGCAACGCAAGCCGATAAACAGTACAAGCAGAAGGACAAAGTTACCGTCAGCGAATTTACCATCAAAGATTTGGAAAGCATTCACATATTGAGATCGCTCCAGGAACCAGACACTTTCCCAATGCATCAAACTTTGCGAGAATTGGACATTTACCCAGTAGGGCTCATACAAAAAGAGCTCAAACCACAATCTAAATTCCTACCGCAATTGGCACCAGACAACATGATAGACGCTTTCTATAAATCAGTGACATGAGATCTATACAAAGCTCATGACAAACAGGGAAAAACCAAAAAAGGGAAACGAGATAACCTAACAGTACAAGAAAAATAAGCACTTTGCCTTTTAAGAACCAACGAGGAATTCGTTATTAAGGAAGCTGACAAGGGCGGGAACATCATTGTGATGAAGATTATATCAAAATGGCACAACAACATTTAGAGACGCCTAACTGTTACGAAATACTGGCCTCCAATCCAAAGAAAGACATTATCACAGAGTTGAGTAACTTAACTCAAGGGTGGCATCGCCAAGGTCTTATTTCGGATGAAGAAAAAAGTTTTCTACTCGTTCCCAAACCAACTATTCCAACCATCTACGTTCTCCCAAAGGTACACAAACCATTTACCAATATCCCTGAAGGGCGGTCCATCCTCAGTGGAATAGGTTGGGCAACCGAGCCTTTGGCAGAATATCTTGACCACATACTGCGACCAAGAGCACAAGCAATCCAAGCATATTTGAAGGATACTACATCAGCAATACAAATGTTAGAAGAAGTTGAATGGCTCCCAACATACCATCTTGCCACTTGGGATGTTAAAGCCCTATACACCTCAATTGGACACAACCTGGCTCTGGACACAATGAGCTACACATGTATGAAGGAATCCGCATCACATTTCCATTTTGTATGCATGATAAATGAAATGCTCATGGCGACATTAGAAAATAGCATCTTCATTTTTGAAAACCAATTCTATAAGCAAAAAAGAGGCGTGGCAATGGGCGTTAAATATGCCCCAGCATTGGCCAACCTGGTCATGGGCATGTTCGAAGACCTCCTGATCTATACAACAGATGCATACAAAACTAATATCATCAAATGGACATGTTACATTGATGATGTCTTCTTTATTTGGAATGGCACCTTGCAAGACTTAGAAAGCTTCAGACTTCAGACCAGTGACAACAATTGGGGCATTGAATTTACAGGCACAAGCAGTCCATTGGAAATTAAATTTTTGGATCTAACAATCTCAACTAAAGACAACAGACTTATAACCAGAACTTACCGGAAGGAGACAGAAGTCAACTCAACATTGTTTGCCACCAGTTGTCATCACGAACCGGTGATTAGAAACATCCCTAAAGGGGAATTCATAAGAGCAAGAGGGAACTGTGCCGACCCAATACATTTCAAGGAGGAATGCAATCTCTTAACCAATTGATTCAAGGCTAGAGGCTATTCACAAAAAAGCATACAAGCTGCCCAGGACAAGGCGCAACTAATACCTAGAACACAAACCTTGATAAAAAAGGACAAACCTACTCAAGACACTAAAGTACAATTCAATACTACATATTGTGCGAACAATCATGAGATCAGAAAAAGTCTAAAAAAAAACTGGCATCTGCTCAAACTTGACCCACACATAGGGATTTTTCTTCATGATCACCCTTCAATAATATATAGAAGAGCGAAAACACTTCGAACCAGTCTAAGCCCATCATTACTACCTGAAAAGAAAAAACAAAAAACTTTGACCTGGTTAGACGACCCAAGACCGGGTTTTAGAAGATGTGGTACTTGCACTATGTGCAGATATGCAACGACTAGTACAGATTTCTACAGAGACATGAATGGAATTCAAACAAAAGTAAAGGAGCAGATAAACTGCCGAACCAAATATGTTGTCTATGCGATCATATGTGTCTGTAAAAAAACTTACATCGACAGCACAATCAGACAGCTACGGATAAGGATAAGAGAGCACCTCTCAACAATTGGCAGCCAAGACAAAAACCTACCCCTAGCCGACCATTGGCAGAAAGTACACCAATTGCAAGACAAAGGAGACATTAGATTTATAGGCTTAAAGAAAGTAACATTGGGACCTAGGGTTGGCAACCAGGAATTGCTTCTTTGCCGTGAAGAGGCCAGATATATCTGTCACTTCAGAAGTGTGGACACTGGCTTAAACACGGACAATGAGATGTCATATTTTCTGTAATTTGTTCTTCAACAATGTGGTCTATACTAAGATATAATTTTGATGGATATGTAACTTATGTTTTCACTATATTGCCTTTCCTGGCACTCTTAAACACATTTAGAATGTTAATGATACTAATAACTATGATTCCCATAATACACCACTGTGAATCCCTCGAGACTTAAGATTCCCACGCACATGCAACCATCAATAGGAACTGTCTACCCATAGGGTTTAAAAACTTTTAATACATATAAGGTTTTTACTAAGATACAACCAGAATCAAGGGCACCCTTTAATACAATACGTATCAAATATGTACTGTGCAAAACTCTTTACAAGTGATTTCTAGGCAAATTCTAACTTTTCAGAACTGTAACCTACACAGTACTACGGTTTCCACAATACACCACTGAGAATCCCATGAGGCAAACCTAGTAACATTTGCAACGTGACTACGAGTTTTTATGCAAAACTCTTTACAAGTGATTTCTAGGCAAATTATAACTTTTCAGAACTGTAACCTACACAGTACTACGGTTTCCACAATACACCACTGAGAATCCCATGAGACAAACCTAGTAACAATTGGAACGTGACTATGAGTTTTTTAATGCAAAACTCTTTACAAGTGATTTTTAGGCAAATTCGAACTCTTCAGAACTGTAACCTACACAGTACTACGGTTCCCACAATACACCACTGAGAATCCCATGAGAAAAACCTAGTAACAATTGGAACGTGACTACGAGTTTTAATGCATTTCGAGCTTCAAATACTCCTGTATGAATCAAATAATAAATGGTAACATAAAATTCCCACACAGGAATGGAATAGAACGCGTGTGATTAGCAGTCAGTTCGTGTCTCCCATGAAGAGGTTATAACAAAGTACATTACAACATGGCCGACACCAACATGTAGACAAACAGACAGTCGTCAATGACACAAACAAGGGACTTAGTTGCCAAGTCTTCCCCTCATTACATGGCAACAAGCAGGGATCACAGCAACACTTCGCTTGAACGCGGGACGCGGCAATGATATTTGCAGGTAAGCCCTGGGGTCCCTGACAGCCCACCCGCTCTCAGGACCAATCACATCAGGATGCGCTTAATTACAGCACATAGTCGAATTATTACAAAGAGCAGCACTTGTTGAATCAGCTACAGTTATTGCCACATGTGATGTAAAAATCGGGTCTAAGCTATTTAAATCAACTGACAGCACACACGCCATTCGTGGCTTTTAATGTACAACCACAAATATTAGCAAATTAGTCTTAACTTCTATTAAAATGGAACCAAGGGCAGCGCAAGCTTTTTAACATGATGCAACCCGCATTAAAAGTAAAAGCGCCTTTTTGCAACTTTAGCTGACAATGTGCATAGAAGTGTTCACAAACCGCCACCTTCTTTCCTTTCTCTCCCACGCCCTTACCTCACAGTTGGGATTGATCCCCGTTATTACACTTCCAGTAATGATCAAGAGAAATAAAGTTGGGTAAGAAATCTTTTCTCACATTACAGCACACTTAGCACGAGTTTGTTCAATCACAACCACTCACCAATTATTCATTTCTAATGTGTTTTCCTTTTTTCCTTTTCATTTTTCCAAATCTAAACATCCATCCCTTATCCCCTACCTTCTCTCTATGTGAATGGGAAACTGAAATGGAAATGCATACGTTTAAAAAATGCCATTTGCTTTTGTTTTCTTCTCAATAATGTTTGATTGAATTACTTAACTTTCTTTTCTGGATATTCCGTGTTACCTTGATTTTTATGATGTGGTTTGGTACATGGGGATTGGATGGTGCATCTATTATTTTCACTTATGATGGGTCATAATTAGATAAGCCCTGATTTGAGAAAGGCACCTTGCCGAAACACGTGTAATCCATAGGGCAGATCAATTAAACTTCCTTATCACACAACAGCAATCGGACTCAGACTCCAGCATAATTTTTTTCTGGCGCAGTAACTAGGTGTGACCACAGCAGCTTGGTTTCCTAATTAAACAAGCGGAGTTGAGGAACTCGAAGTCTCCGTTCCATGGCACACCAATGCGACAGTGCAAATTTTTGCATTTAATCAGGTCGCGGGGGTTCTAAGTGATATCAACCCAAAAGTTCCTTCAAAATCTGTCCTTTATGCATTACAGGGTCGGTGAAAAGCAGTTTTTGGATGGCTTATAACTTTGGCGCCACTCAATGAAACCGCATGAAATTTTGCAATATCATTTCATACCTGATCCTGAATGTAAAGTTCGGTGCTGATTTGCCTAGAGGGGACAAAATTAGAGGAGGCGTCCCAAAATATTTGCAAGGCTTCTAAATTTGGTGCCGTTATACGAATTTGCACAATAGTTTGCAAAAAGATTTTAGACCCTGATTTAAATGTTTTTGGAAAGTTTGGTGGGATTTTAACAAGAGGGTGAAAACTTAGAGGGGGGGGTCAAACATTTTTTTTAGATGGCTTATAACTGTGTTGCTGTTTCATGAATCTGCACAAATGTTTTTAAGAAAGATTATAGACCCAACCTTGAATGTTTGTGCTAAATCTGAATGGATTTTGTCAATTGGGCGCTAAGTTATATGACTATTTTTTGTCCGTTCATTTTTACACTTTTCAAAAAATATAACATGGTCAGATTTGCAGCACACTTGTGCAAGGAGCTTTAGCAAGAACCTGAAAGCATGGTTTGCAAATGTGTCAGTGTTTTATTTTTTGAAAAGTGTCAATATGTAGATACAAAAAATAGTGATATAACTTTGGTGACTCAGTCATAGGCTGTGGCCATGGGCAGTGGCCAGATTGTTTTCTTGAACCATGCCTGATGGATGTATTTGGACACAAAGAATACTACTTCCATGTTTGCTGTTGATTTGCCAAAGGACATGGCCTTCCTTGAGCCATGACTGTTAAACAGCACAAACAACGGTGTGCGATACTTTCTCCATAGGTCTCATAAGCCCTCACATATGAGCATGAAATGGAAAGGGCTTTCGACAGCAGCACCACACACCAAGCAGCTTGCACCCTGCATCCACCTCAATGGCTGGTATCTGACCTAACCAGCAGGCACACCATTCAGAATCTAGTATACATGTTTGTGCAAATGGTGGGGTAATTACATCAAGATATTCTTTGTATCCTGGCACACACAACTATTCAGGCACACCTGCCAGATTAGAGCACTTGGCAGTCGTCCTACCCCTTTTGTAACTCAAGTAGGCCATCTTTGCTCTTAGTTTTGCATCCTCAGATATTTATGTTGGATCTTCCCAGTAAAAGCTTAACCCTGGTCTCTCAAACCACTTTTTTAAATGTATGAGCCATTGGATTTTTTGTCTGCCCCCTGTGACATCACATGTTAAGTGCCTCTTGGTATTTAACTAGGCCCGGATTGCCCCATACCCATAACCAATAATATATGAGTGTAATCCCTGCCTCTTCGTCAATGAAGCCCAGATCACATTCCAGTTATACTGTCGCACTTGAGTCACTTTGCAGCAGTAAACGGACACTTTGAGAAACTTACTTTCGATTACAGACAAAGAAATAGAGTTTACATATCCCCAAATACCCAACCCATACAGGGCGAATGCCTTCGCCTCTGCCTGGTAAACAACAAGAACTGGTTTAGTGGGACCCCCACCACGGCTGAAATTTATATTTTTCAGATTAGTGCTATTCTTTTACAAAGTGGCCTCAGCCTTTAGCAATTGATTAGCCCAGCTAATGCCACTTGCAAAGCGTATGACCAGGTAACCATACCAAGGCACTTGTTCGAGCATGTATTTACAGCTCCATATCCAGAGATACCTGTTAATTTCATGTGTGTCTCATGGCAGCTTGACATTTAGAGTGCAATACTTGCAAGGACTGACAGTAGCACGGTTTAAAAAAATAAGTGTGTTATGAGATATTCAAAAGTAAGAACACCAATAGCACCTGGGACTATGGACTGTCTCCCATCCATGCCCTGCTTCTTATGACATGCCAAATTGCACATATGATGGTGCAAAGGTTTTCTTAAATTGCCCCAATATGTTTGCACTAGGTCAAACTTAGCCCGAGTGCTAATATTGTACAACTTTACCATTGCACCAGAGTACATTTACAGTAATCTGGCCCATGGGGTGTGTTCAATTAAAATAAATATATACATATTCAATGAAAAAACTTTGTTAAAGGGACATTTTGGCTACATGTAAAACTGAAAAACCCATGAAATTCACCTGCTATGGTAAGCAATACATCCATAACTCGCACCACCACCATGCACTGCTAAGACTAACATCCATGACATCAAAGATGATATCAAAAATGCTAGCAGTGCATAGTTGTGACGCAAGTTATATTTTCATAGGTTTTAATTAGTGCAATTTAACCAAAACACCCCTTTAACAAAGTTATTTCAATTAATTTTATGGGTTTTTATTAGTACAACTTAAACATAACGTCCCATTAACACAAAGTTTTTTCTGTGAATTTCACAGGTTTTCACCAGTGTACCCTAATGTGCCTCAACTTCCTAATGTCATACATAACCCCAATATCAGCATTTTCAGCCAATCTAGAAAGTTTCAAGTAAGGACTGTGCCAATCCCAACCTCCAGGCAACATTGTTAACACTTCTATTAACTTTCAGCAACTTTTTAGCACCGTTTCCTGTTCGCCAATGTGATCCGTGCTAATGGGCTGTGTTTCGCAAACATTTTCAGCTGATCTAGGAAGTTTCAAGTTGAACATTTACGCTTGCACAGCTCCTAAACCTATTCTGAGTGTTTTTCCATCTACAATCCAAGAAAAAGCACATGCTTGGAACAATATTAGCACAACTGCTATTTAACTTAAAAAATTGCATCAGCCATGGCCATCCCTCCTCCCCAGGAGGCACCACCACCACACGGATAGCCTACACAGTGCAAAAAAGCTAAATCCTACACAAAACAATCAAGAGGACGAAGAATATGAGATAGAGGACATGCCTACCTCCAGCACCCAGAGAGAATCATGGGTGTGGCAGTTTTTTAGCACCATCGGGGATGTACCGAAGGTTAAGGCTACAAAGATTAAATGCAGGTCAACATTGTACTCAGTCACGGACAACCTGGTCAGTACTCCTACGGTACCACCTCCATGCGATGCCACACCAAATCCAACCACTGGGATGCTCTGAGAAAGGATGTTCCTTTCTCAGGAAGTAGTAGGCTGTCTTCCTCCACCGAATCATTTTTGACTGCTACTGCCACCACACAGGCCTGTTGTGTGGGGCAGAAGATCCCACCAGCTACCTTGCAAGCCATAAAAGAGGCTCTCGATCCATATATTTACAAGATAGCAGTACTCTTTATATACTGCAACACACCAGTCAGCAGGGGGAGCAAGTCCAAAGTACTTTTGAAGCTGTAATCAAGGAGCATGAGAAACACTGCCCCCTACCTTACATTTTAATGCACACCCAACATCTTGCCCCTCCTTATCTGTGGATGGTTCCCCTACCCTGACTTCCCTCTCCACCTTACTTCCTGGCATCTCCTACACACAAAAACAAACACAATCAAAAAACACCCCAAAAAAGGTTTCTTTAGGAAAAACCTTTCACTGTTAAAAAATAGAACTAAATAAAATAATCATATAGACTCCATCTACTTTACATTTCTCAGTAAAGTAGCTAGGCTTAATACAATTCTCCAACATTTCCATAAGAATTTTGTATTATGCTAATGGGAATAATGGACAATTGTATACTAGAGAAAAATGGTAAAGAACAGAAGCAATTTTCTGTCCCAAATACTTTACTCTAGAATACAAACAGGACCATAATCCATGGACCTTTATAACTACCTGCGGTAACCGCAGCCCCCTTTCCAGACCATGCATTATTAAAAAACCCGGATGGCATGTGCACACCATCTCACAGGACAGCCCTTCGGAGATGTTTAATGTTATATTTTGAACACTCCCTCATTGCTTACTTTCAAACAGTCACACAGCCATCCACCAATCACTTCCAAAAACTATAAATATAACCCTATTAACATATTAAACTTCCACACACCAACTGCCACTTAACAAATGCACATATGCATTGTGCAGTGAGAGAAGTGCATATATAGAAGGGGCATTAGGGATGGGCAAGTTGTCATGAGAGCCCAGGAGGGAGGTGCCAAGGGATGTAAAGGTGGAAGGCCACTGACTAACTGCTGGGGCGGAGGAGTCCCACCCGTGTATATTAACAGTAACATCCCTTTAACAAAGTTTTTTTTGTCAATATAATAGATTTATTTAAGTGAAAATGTTGCATGATGTTACATCACTGTATATAAGTTATTACTAATTCTTCTTTTAATATATATGAAAGAACTATAAACCTCTTTTAACAAGCATATTTTTTGCAACTCATACTTATGCCAATCGTTATCAGCACTGCATGTTCTGGATGCAAATCATCATTTAATTGCCTACGGCATGAGGCTAAACCATTACCCAAGCTCCACCAAACCACTCCTATTATTCACTGCACCTACCCTGCATCCTAGCTCAGTGCCCACTGCACCCTAATAATGTGACCAATGGCCAGTACTCATGGCTTGCAGCCATGGCCAGTCTCAAAATCGATGGGGCATGGGCTTTGGCCATGCCGTATTCCCCAATAAGCAAATCATAGAACACATTTGTGTTTGCTGAGGGCCAGGGCCACTACCCAGACACCAAATTATTTTGCAACTTACATTCTGACACTTTGGAACAATAAAACACAGGACAGATTTCAAAAACCTTCTTTAGGTCCTTGCTGGTACTCGTCATGCAAGTTTGTTATAATAACTGTCACATTGCTGGGGGTTTTCGGTTACAAAACAGGAGTAAGTCAGCTCACTTCATTCTCACACTCCATAGCATAACACTTCAAATTCATGGAATCCAAGATGTTCAGCCAATCCACAGTGCTCAGAATAGACCTTCAGCCAATGAATCCAAGAGTCCCCCAAAGTCCACACACTCTGCCTCCTCAAACTCATAGACATAGCCATCTTCAGTGATCTCACCAAGCAAAACTCCTGCTACCATCTTTCCTGTACACCACACCCAGGACACCTGATTGGCTGATCCACCAATATCCTGGGAAACACACGACTGTCCGCGGCATCTGCAGTCCTCTTTTCATGCCAGGCATCCTTAAAATACCATGATAGCAAGTGTGGTGTCCATGGACTACCGCAGGTAGTGGGAGAGTTTTTACTCAATTTTAGTTATTTATTCTTTAGTGTTGCTCTGAAAAGAATCTTTGTTTTTTCTTTTTTGGGGGGTTGTTAACAAACACCTTTTTTTCCCTTTTCTTGCTTTTATGTATAGTAGTACTGTACTCTCTACATCGTCCCTTCTCATTTTCTGTTTCAATGCATTCCTTACATTGTAAAGAAAAATTATATTCGCAACATCTGTGAAATGAACTCCATCTTCACGAAATAGATTCACACCATCAGACCTCATAGGTAGTACCCAAACTGATTGTTTCCAATTGGTCGCATGGTAAATCTGGTCGTATGTGGCTGTACCTTTCGATCATTTGGAAACTATCAGTTTGGTTAATCACTACCAAACATGGGGAGCAGGTGTTGCGCATGTATCCCCTACTCCCTATGTTTGATAGTGATGGGCTTTGGGGGTGGAGTGGTGTCCCCACTTCAAGAGGTTTGGAGGCGTGGGACGAGAAAAAAAAAGAAAGAAAAGAAAAGCAAATCTTGTGGCGTTCAATCCGGCCCACGTAGGAGGGATGGATCTGATGCTGCAGTGTCAGAAGATGAGCAGACGCCAAAAAAGTAAGTAGGCCGAAATGACCACGGTCAATTCTGCTGTGAACAATTGTGCCACGGCCAAATCGTATACATCCACCTTATATTTTCATTCTCCAAAAAATTACATTCCTGCAGCATATAAAAAGCAGATAGAACTTTATTGACAAGCTGCCATTTTTCTTCCATTTGTACAGTGACAAAGTTTATACATCTCCTTGGTTGCCTCTGATTTATTTGAGAACAAATCCTCTTTTCAGCAGGAAACAGTTCCATTAGACTTTTGAAAAAATCCTCTAGGGCAAACTGCAAATACACTGCAGTCACATAACCCAAACTGTTCCCTTCACAATGCACAACTATGATGTCTGGAATTTTTAAATGTGCCATACTCTGACAGAATGACAGCAAAATCGCCCAGGTCAACTCACAAACTAAATGCCACATAACCTCCACTTCTTGCAATCCAATACTTTCACAGATGCCTTGATTTTTAGCATACACCTTCAATGACTTGATCGCATAGTTTTCCAAAATCCATACACTCTGCCTCCTCAATGACCTGATTCACTGGTCCCCCGATATCCGCAGACACCACGACTGTCCACTGTCTCCACAGTCCCCTTTCAATGCCAGGCATCCTCAAAAGACCCGGATGTGGCACGTGCTGTCCGCAGACTACCGCTTTTTGTCCGTGGACCCCATAGCACAGGGAAGCACTACTACCCTTATATGTAAATCCTGCTTAACAAATGATACTTTTTCTTTCACAAAAAACAAACCAGGGTTTCCAGCTTCACTACTGTATACAACTAAGTAACCGTACCAAGTGTAAACAAATACACATTCCATAAGCACTGTCCTCAATTGTACTACAATCATAAATACCACATACTTTATACTCCCCCTACAGTACCTAAAATTACTATACACATATTACTATAATGGTTGTGGCCAGATTCTTGTGGCCATGGCCTAGGACCATGCTTCCAAGAATGTGGTCACTGGCCACAACCACCACAATATAATTAAACCATATAATAAGTACATAACAAAACTTGCCCTTAAACCACCTGTCATTTAAATGATGTCCGCGGACATCAAAACGACTGCGGGCAGCACCACCTGCACATGCACACCCTTTTCCACATATAAAAACAGCCACATATCATCTTCATTCCACCCCCCACCCTTTCCAGGCCCTCTTTTGACCAACAAATAACCCAAAATGTGCTTTCAAGACATTTTCCCACTCTGCGCTATTCACGGAAAACAGCCGCTGTCCACGAATCCACGAATCCAACCTGGCGGCTGTTTTTACATACACACATTTTTCACTATCCAATCAGTGGTCACGTATGATGTCCGTGGACATCACACTTCCCCCTGATTGGCCCAAAGTGGTGTCCGTGCACCGAATAGGGAAGCAAGTTCACGGACCGAACCCAGATATCACTAATTTTTTTTTTAACTACATTTTGTCCGTTTTTAATAAAAACTACTAGACGGATTTACACCAAATTTACAAAATCATGCTTTTGGGACCAACCTGCTGCTCATGCTGCAAATTTGGTAAAAATACGTCCATTTTTTTCCATCGCTTCTATGGGGAAAATCACACGTTTTTGGACCCCCCCTATAACTTTGAACCCCGGAGAAAAACTCACCAAAAGAATAAATCTGCGGGGGCCATATACTTTCTGTGCACAGTATGGTGAGGATTTATCCACGAGGGGCAAACTTATAAGCAGCCCAAAAAGTGTTTATCAATGACATTTGTGATGTCATCTTTGATGTCGTCAGTGTTAGTCTTAGCAGTGCATGGTGGTGGCACGAGTTATGGTTGCTTAGCTTACCATAACTGGTGATTACAAGGGTTTTTTGGGTTTACTTGTAACCATAACGTCTCTTCACAATGTTTTTTCACTGAATTTCATTGGTTTTTCTTACTACAACTTAACATAACATTCCTTTAACAAAGTTTTTCACTGAATTTCATAGGTTTTTATTAGTACAACCATACCTTAATGTAACTTTAATAAGGTTTTTTCACTGAATTTCATAGCCTTTTATGAGTGAAAATGTTTCCTGCTGTTACATCACTGTATATACGTTAAAAATGATTCCTTTTTTAACATATATGAAAAAACTGTTAACCTCTTTTAACAAACATATTTTTTGCAAAGTTCATCGTTATCTACAGCGCATGCTGGGGATGCAAGTCATGTTTGAATTTTCTATTGCATGAGGCTCGACCATGACCCAGCCTCACCAAACCATCTCCGTTATCCATTGCACCTACCCTCCATCCTAGGTCAGTGTCCACTATACCCTCATAATGTGACTATTGGCTAGTGCTCATGGCTTGCAGGCATGGCCAGTCTCCACAATCAATGGGGCATGAGCTTTGGCCATACTGCATTCCCTAATAGGCAAATCAGAGTAGACATGTGTCCTTTTCGAGGACATCACAGATGACATACCTGATGACATCACTAGTGACATCACTAATTAGATCATCTATGACAAATTGCACTAATGCAAAAAAGATATATTTTCAATGCATCTTTCTGCCAGGGCAAAATATGTTCTATTGTTAATACGCATTTGTATAAGCACTAGGGAAAACTTTTCCCTGGCTTAAAAATGCATTGAAATGTTTTATTTTTTTTGCACTAGGGCAATTTTTGGCCTGGTGCTTATAAGCAGCAAAGCTGCACTTGTCAAGGTGCAAATGTTTTCCTATATGTCCAGGTGTTTAAAAAATATGGCAAGCTTGGCCTTATAGTTAATACATGCAACTTTGCGCTTGCACCTGTGCTATGTTTCTGTAATCTGGCCCCATATGTTGTGGAGGAAAACACTAACAAAATCCCATCTCTCTAAAGGAAGACAGAGAGGTGAAGATTGTAATTATGCAAGCTCCCTGGATACTTAACAGTGTGGACAAGGCAATAAGAAATGAGCAGGAGCAGGCAACATCTTAGATATTGAATATTTTTATTCAGTAGTCAATCAAAAACCTGAATTGCACAGTTCAAGGAAAATATACCTACAGAAACTGGAGAACACTCCTTCAATGTACGTTCCACCTAAGTAGTGAATACTATATTTCGTTTAAACACATTTGAAATAAAGTTCATAGAGGTTCTTCAAAGTTTTAATTTGTGTAGTCCATCCTTTATTAATCAAGCTGCTTCATCAGAAAGAACTTGAGTGGTAGACAAAAAGTGACTTGTGCTTTATTTCACCATACCCAAACTTCCTTGCTGTGCAGGAAATGTGGGAGCCAGGATGGTAAGAACGCTGACTGCAAACTAAGAATAAGGAATCCTTCCTCATTTTGGAACTCCTCTGCTTGCCGATCTAAACTCGCCACCTACTCTAAGCCTCCACTTCAAACGCCATTTGGTATGCAAAACCCTGAGTCTGGTCCTTTTGTTTATGAGGTGCCTTTTAAAGCATGTTTCCCAGGGAAGCTCATATCAAGGCTGCCATATTGGAGAGAGATGTTAACCAAAATCATAAAGGATCAAAAGAGAGGCAGGGTCAATGAGTCTATTGTCCTACTGGCTGAGCAGAGGCAGGCTGTATAACAACAATACACTGCACCCATCCACAGCTGACCTGGTCTCACAGTGTTGACATGCGTATGATACAAATTATGTGTGGCTTTAATAATTATCTGAACTACCAACCACCATGCCCAAATCAGTATGGCCTAATTTTCAAGAGTGTCATGCCACCAGGTGTGTTGTTTATCATCATTATGATGGTTTTGGAACAGAATTGTAGACTTAAGTGAAATCTCTGTAATTCAGTGAACCGCAGTGACTAGGCTCTCACAACAGCTGTCAGAAGGGCATATGGGACCTTTGAACCTGCTACATGGAACTGGAAAGCAGGTGATTCAGATCAGGAGACAGATGCAGCAGGACACATGTGTCATTATGATTTTTGCATGGAGCTTAATGAAGGGGGGGCTGGTTAGCAGACCACCCTTTCTGAGATTGAATTACCCACGTAATTGTATATGTAATCAAAATAAAAAATCCAGAGCTTTTTTTTATTTTTTTTCACTTTATTGTTTATGGTTTATTTAAACCTTTACAAAAATGTTCACAAGAATAAGTATCATTTCTTTTTTTTTTTTTACAAAGCAATAACATACAATGACATTCATACATTCACTACTTGCATATAAATTACTTAAATTATCACTTGCATATAGATCACTATGTCATTACATTCATAAAACATTTTTATAAAACCAAAACATCTTATACATCAGCTTTTAAAGGTATTTAAAAGGTTTTCTACCCTAACCATAACACAATATGCCAGAACATTCATTGTTTCATGCTAGATCACAAATGACTCTCAGAAATTCATTAACACGTATTCTCGAGACCGTAGAGTTACCATGCAACATCTCATACCAAATATTATCTCTATTCACTCTAGAAATGTCATTTATGAACATTGAGAAATATTTGATTCTTTGTTTCAGCAAGTTTGGACGGATCAATAGCAAATGCATTAATCATTTTTCTTACAATGTCTACAATATTTAGTCTACAATATTTAATGTCTTCTGCGTTTTTTGCTCGTATGCTCTGGATCTCAAAAGTATTCAGTACATTAAACTGAAATCTCATAGTCAAATTTCGAAAAGATCTAGAGAGATATTTTACAAGATATTTCTCTGGTACCGGTTTCCACTTCCAAAATGAGATTACTTGTGAGTACAATGGGGAATTTAGAATCACCACATTTTTTTCAAGCCAATCAAATGCTTTTATCAGTTCTTTGACCTTTCCAGGGTTTTTATAAGCGTCTCCATTGATAAGCCTATATCAAATTGATTTTAGCACATACTCTTTTAAGGCCAATCATGAATAAATCCTCCAAGTCTTTCCCTAGGTAATAATAAAGCGTTTTATTTTCAGATACGAGACATTTCTGCAATAATGATAACTTCTTCCAACATATAAAACTTTTTAAAGATGACAGACCCTACTTGTAGCGTATCATTTCCATTGGAATGCAATTAGGGATGTGTCTTAAAACCTTACACCACACACATGCCTCAATTGTTTTCAAAAAAGGAACCAATTCATCTGGACAGAATTCTAGACCATATGTTAAGCGTGGAATTGCTTTAGTACGATAGAATAATATACATGAACTTAGTGTACATTTTCCATATCTTCTTTCTATTATTTCCTTTTGATTAGCAATGACTGATGACTTCAACTTAAGATTGTTTTTCATGAAACCAAGTGTATGTGCACTAGAATAAGTGTATCCAAAGTATTTCAGCAGTGAAGGATTTTTTTAACTTTATACCATCACAGAACATTGTGAGAGAACCTTGTCTTAATAATTTCGAGCCTGTGTGGAATATCACGGTTTATTTGGATTTATTAGCAATTTCCTTTCTTTAATAAAATCTTCAAATGAGGCTATCATTCATTGCAGACCAACCTTGGTTCCATCAAACAACAAGAAGTCGTCTGCATATGTAATCCATTTTATATTTGTCCAGCCTATCTTTGGAGATACTGAACCACTCAAGTCCAATATTTTCCTACCTTGGGGTATGTAATGGTTGAAGAGAGTAGCTGCTAATCTACATCCCTGCCTGAAACCATTGTGTGTAATAATTTGCTCAGATAGTAAGCCTCTGTTATTAAGGTGTACCCTCATGACCGTATCAGAGTAAAGCATTATTAGCAACTCTAAAAGACCTTTGTTGATACCTAGGTCATATAACGTCTTCCATAATGTGCTCCTGTCTACCATGTCAAATGCCATAGTTAAGTCCGTTGCTTACCTTTCACTCTAGCTTTGCTCTGCAAGTTATCTACAATTAGCCCACCCACGTCTGTTCCCATAGAGTGTCTGAAGCCAAATTGTCTTAGGTCTAAAATGCTGTTAACTTCTATCCATTTATTCATTTCCTCTAAGACAATGGCTGCAAATATTTTAGATTCTACATCAGACAGCATAATAGGTCGATAATTCAATGGACTAAGACAAGTCCCTTCTTTAAATATCAGTATAACATATGACATTTTCCAGGATTCTGGGATTTGCTTCTCCTTTATAATACTGCTAAAATACAATTCAGTAGGCCAGCCCACATTATAACATTGTGTTTCATTACAACATAAGATAAGTTATTTGGTCCTGGTGAGGATGAAGTCTTAACCTTTTTGATCTGACGTGAAATATTCTTTACTGAGATGTTCAGTGCCCACTCCTGATCACTAATATATTTGACCAATAAGTGATGAACAGGGCATCTATATAAATTCTCAAAATAGTTCACCCATACCTTTTCAGCTATTGGATTCATTGTATGTTGTAATTGTGTAACTTCAGTGCCATTAATACCAGACCATATTTTCCGGACATTTCCTCCTTCTATAGTAGATAACATTACTTCTCCATCTCTTTGTGCCATAATTGATCTATACGATAGAAGCCAATTTTTATATATTTGTTTACAGTGCTTTATTTTTTTTAGTTTTTCATCTGAATTATCATTTGTTTTCTTTAAGTTACGCACTTCTTTTCTCAGTTGAGCCTTTCTTTTTTTACTTCAATATCAAACACATGAGCAAATTTTTTCGATGGAATTTTCTGAGTAAGTTTCATTACATTTGCTCTTTTTAATGTTTGGGTGACGTATACCTTGAAAGCTTCACCAGAATACATTTCCATTTTCCACTCCAGCGAGTGAGAAATAAAGTCATGATACAACAGGACGTTTACTTTTTCAAGATTATGTTGAGACCACTTAGCCCTATTACCTACCACACTAACCTCAACACTCTCTTCATAGAAAACCACACCCTTTTTATGTTTTGACCAAGGAAAGTTAGTTGAGATCATAGAGTGGTCACTTTCATCAAGACTGTGTACTTTCATTGCACATGTGACTGCTTGGAATTGGTTACTCATAAATATATAGTCCAGAATTGAATTAAAACCTCTGGCTTGCCATGTAGGAGTAATATTGTACATAGGCTGCATACCCCAGCTGGTCATAAATTCCAGCCATAGGCTCCCTCTATCCACTTTATTGGGTTCTGCTGCACTATCAGGGTCAATAGCTACCAAGATCAAGGAAGCGTCATTAGTAACCAAATTACAGTTTGCGTTCAGGGCTCCTGCGAGCAATAAAGCACCATATGGATATGAATCGAGCCAATCACTTATCCTTTGATTCAACAATTCAAACAGGTTTAAAAGCTGTTTGTTGGAGTGTGTAGCTACATTCCAATATATATTCATCAACATTATGTCAATTTTCACATTTTCTGATGCTAATTTAAAGGTTCTAATTATTGCACAATCCAGTAATAACTGTTCACCAACCATAGTAATGTTAGTATCTGACCGATAGGCCAACATAAGACCACCACCAGGGTGACCAATTTTCCTTTCCACATCTTCATGTTTAGTGCACTGTAGCCGTCGCACAATAAATTTCCAGTCGCCCAAGTCTCTTGTAATAGCACAAAGTCATGCTCTTCCAACAAGTTCACAATTTTGGTGTTTCCAACTAAATGTGAATAGCCGCTTGTATTCCAGGATTTAAGGCTAGTTGGTGTTTTCTTGCTAAAGTGATTCCTTCACAGATTTTAATTTCTCTGTGGATTCCACCAGTGACAGAGCAAGCCATTTCCACTCTTCCAGATTTATCAAATGTGTCTTAGCTTCTGCTGTGGCAGACGTGCCATCCTCATTTCCAGCAGACAAAACAAGCCAGGGCTTTTACACCCTTGCAATTCTGAACACTGTGCAGCCCAAATGGTTGAGATCCACCCTTCTAATCAGGCTAATCTCCAAGGCGAGAAAATATACTGATGCCATCTGCAATAGAATATTGAGATCCAGGCTTCAGCGCCATGTCCATTTGTAATCTCTGCAGAGATATGTCCCAATGCCCAAAATATGGATTGTACACATTTGTGATGGTAGGTAATGGGCTGCTCAAGCACTTCTGAGCTCAGCTGTGCTGAATATACATTAATTCCAGATGTACAAGTGCCTGTCTGGTGTTTAATTTCCTGTGCATGAGATCTAGAAATGAGCTCCTGCTCAAAACAGCTTCCATTGCTGAAAGGTTGCTTTTCAGGCAGTGACCTGTTGACCTGTCTGTGCTATATTCATAGGCCCAAACATGGCATTGGGTCCCCTGCCAGATTTTAATTGATGGGGCTTTCCAACCTGAGAGAAGGTGCCTTTCTTCTCACAAGACCACCCAACCACAGATAATAGATTTAAGGGATTATGTTGTGCTCTGGTATCTTACTAGTACCTCAAATGTTCTGGTAAGAGTGCAGTTTCTTCTTAATTTTACAAATGAAAATGATGTGACAAGCTGTCAGATGTCCCTGTCCCATCTCAGTAAGCAACTCCTGGCTTGCAGAATTGTTGAGATCCCTGTCTTTGAACAGTTCAGGTCTTTCACCTTGCACTTGTTCCTTGTTTTGGAATAGGCCAGGGTATTCACTCTTTGCCTGTTCCTCTTGTTGTAGTTGTTCAGGACCTCTTCCTTCCCTTCACAACTGTCTTCTTCCTCAGACCTGCAAGAGTGGGACATTCCCTCTCTTCATATCAAAGGCAATGTGACTTGGGATTCCACCTGAAGATAACTACTTCAGTTCTGGTAGGCTCTTCAGGTATGAAATTACCCTGTTCAATATGTCAGGTACCTTTTCTGCTGAAGTAGGCAAACCTGAGATCACTGAATCTGGTGCTAACTCCATAGTCAAGTCATTGGCTGCTGAGTCCTCTCTCACAAGAGTAGACTGGTTGCCAGTTATAGGGTCGAAAACAAAAGGATTGAATGCCTTTTGATCGACAAAGGACCGAAAAAAGGGTCATTTTTTTTTACATTTTTTTTTTTTATGGGGGATTCCCCCAACCCCCTGTTTTCTTTCTTAAACACATTTTTTTACCAACCCAAACTAAAAATAAATAAATAAATAAAAAATTTGACCCTTTTTTTTCGATCCTTTTGCATTCAAGCAAAAGATCATTCGATCCTTTATTTTCGATCCTTTGACTGGACACCGAGTAGACTTCAGGTCTGGACTGGGAGGTACCAGTGGATCCGGTTGTAAAGTCTGGACGTGGGGTATCTGTAATTCTGCCCTATACAGTGTAGGGTAAATGCTCAGAACACCTTAGCAAGGCTATCAATTTGGTAAAACATGGCGAACAACCAGGCTTCAGCTTTCAGGAGGTGATGCAGGAAGGTGCCTAAGTACAGTGTTTCCCGCATTGCCCCGACCAAGGAATGTCCACACACTATATTAGGTGACAACACAGCTTCTTTATATAAAATAAGGTTGTTACCTCTTCCATAAATATATACATATAAATAATAACACTTTGTACTTGGAAAATTTATTAAAAGAATGGCAAATATATACACTCTATGTGGTACCACACATTACTTAAATCCAGTAATAGATGTACTAACTGTAGACATTTTTAAATAGGCAGGTGGATTCTTAAGTGAGGTGGAACAGCATAGTATAGGGAAGACAAGGCAGGTTAGTTGTGAACAGTGGCAGAATACTTTCTTCAGCTTAGAGAGATAATTCTGTGTGAGGATTCGCCCCCTAGCCCCCAACCTGGGCAACCTGTAATGGAAAAGTTAGGGAGTAACTTGTGTTGTCTTTTACAGCACAGTCCAATAATGTTTAATAACGTGCTTTCTTTAAAAGGTTTTAACCCCCCAAAGTACCTGAGAGGCGACAGGAGAATAGGATCCAAAATGGCTCTGCAACCCCTGGACGACTCCTAAGGCTAGAAGATGCTCTTCGTCATCACAGTACCTTTGGTGCCTTGGCATGCAAGGGGGCAGAGTTTCTCAGCTTTCCTTGACTATTCTCTCAGAGGATGGACCCCCTTTGGAAGAAGGAGCCACTGGGAAGCTGAGTTCAAGAATTAAAAGGAACCAAAGTTTTTCTGAAGGGAAGCAGTTTTACTCTTCGCGGTGCTATCGTTTGGTCGGCAAGTTATCCGACTGTAGAAGTCCTGTGAATATGAAACTTGTTTTGGGCTCCTTAAAGGCTTGGCAGATGAAAGTAAGACCTCTGCGACTCTTCAATGACTTTTAGCGGCAACGGGTGCATAGGTAACTTTTGGAGTCGGGTTTCGGAATTTCCAGTTTTTTCAGATGTCTGAACGGCTTCTGGTGACCTGAAATCGACCACTGGATTGGACCTTGTACTCTCTTCTAGTCTGGACCCTAGAGACGTCTTTGTTAGGTTTGGGTGGCAGGAAACCCATTGACGGAGCTTCCACTGCACCTAGCAACTCTGGGCACTCTCCGGTGGGAAAAAGTTGTCAGTGGTGATGGCAAGGATGTCCTCTCTAATATTATTAGGCAGTTTGTAACTTTCGCAACTCTGGGGGCCCAGCGGCACTATGACAGGGCGCTCCGTCTTCTGGGTAGTAGACAGCAACAGCTTCCAGAGGTCACAAAACCCACCTCCAGATCCTGGGTTACACCAATGGACTTCTTTGGCTAGAGATCTCTGGCACTCCTCTTCTGACTTCAGCAGTCACACAGGACTAACTTCTAAGGTACTTCGATGCAGAGCAGCAGGTTGCACAATGGTCCCTCGTAGCTCATGGAGAGGTCTCCTTTGCAGGTCCTCTATGGATCAGTCCTTGGGCAGCTTTCTGATTACATTGAAGAAATGCAGCAGCCAACTTCTCTTCCAGCTGGGCTTCAAATAACTGTTTCTTTTTGCTTCAGCTTCGACTTCAGCTTCTGAAAAAATTGGTAAGTGAGAGTTCCCCAAATGTACACATCTGTTGCCCATTCACTCTGGATGACCCAGGCTCAGACAGCCAATCACACAGAAGGGTATTCATGCAGTGGGGCAACTAATCAGGCTCACTGGCATTCAGACCATTCATTCCACTCAGACACCCTTAACAAAGAACATGGATTGTGGCAAGTACCTAACCTTTCAGCACACTACACGTCATTCATCTCACTTTCAGTCAGGCTGTTTCATTAATTGTGTCACACACACCGAAACCGGACACCCACAACAATGAATGTGAGTTGACTCCCAACTCCATTCACACAGGTCCCACCCATAGGTTGTATCCACAACACACAACACCTGCAAAGGCTTCAGTCAGTCTGACAGGAGGCATGCCCAGAGTCATATATGGTATTTCCACCCAACAGCCATTCAGGTGGAAAGGACAGTGTCAGGGCTTCGCAGGACTTAAGGTTAAAGGCAATAGAAACCAATAGGCCACAGTGGCCATCTTCACTTTGTGTAAGAATCCATTGATTCCTACGACAAGGCCTGGGTATTCCAAAATGGAGGACACTCAGAGCCAATAATGGCCCTCATTCCGAGCCATGCTGGTAAGTATCGGTACTTTCCGGCATGGCGTAAAGTACGATATCGTGCTGGTTGAAGACCGAAAATTTCGGCCCATTCCGAGCCCTCGGACACACGCTTTCCGCCATGCCAGAAAAGGACTGCGTGGCCTGCCGCAAAACCCCCCGAAAAACCCCTACCGGCATGCAGCGACACGTAAAGTACAACACCGCCCTGTAAGCATTAGCGTCAGTGCATAACGGTGACCGTAATTTACGGAGACCGTAAATTACGGTCACCGAAAAAAAAGGAACCGGAAATTACGACATCGCACAGGAACGGGAAGGAGAGCGGCGGCCATCTTTAAAAACACAATCCATTGCCATCCGCAGCTGCCAGCAGCCCTGTGAGGAAACTAAAGTTGGGAACCGGACCAGGCACCGCAGGACATGCTGAAAGCACCAAAAAGGGCGGCGGATCACATCCGCAAGCAGAGATTCTGCCATGGTGGACTACCTGGCAGAGCATGCCGATGTAGTCTTCAGCAGCGACATGCGGGGGGAGTCGACCCTCCGCAAG
Organism: Ambystoma mexicanum; assembly: GCF_040938575.1. Classification (NCBI taxonomy): domain Eukaryota; kingdom Metazoa; phylum Chordata; class Amphibia; order Caudata; family Ambystomatidae; genus Ambystoma; species Ambystoma mexicanum. The sequence goes on from NC_090941.1 coordinate 924,429,619, forward strand.
AAGACCATCTGGGCGGAACTGGCACAGAGGGTGAGCGCTGTTGGCAACACCCCCAGGGACTGCCGCAAGCGGTGGGACGACCTGCGGGTGCGGGGCCTCCTCTCCAGCAACCGCAGCCAGGCCCTGCAGACGTGAGGTGGCCCATGTACCGCAGTCCAACTTGAGCTGTGGGAGGAGACCTGTGCGGAGCTCATTGGCACTGAATCCATTGAGGGCGTGGGGACCATGGAGTGCGGGGGAACGACTTCTGGAGAAGGAGGTGAGTGTCGACAGTGTACACTGGCAATGTCCATTGCATGATGTAAACTGACCCAGGGGCCATCGAAGGCACCCTCTCGTGTTGCCCCCCCCATCCAACAACTGCTGAGGCAAGTGCCGCCTAATGCTGGCCCAAGTGCGAGTACATAACGCACATCAACCATAGTGCATTGATTTGCACAGCCCATCATGCACACTGTCCAGCGGGTAGGCATAGTACTAGCCAAAATGTACATGACCAGGGCACAACGAGTCACTCCCAAACATGTGTATATGCCATCACCATGCACATGTACCACTACCATAGCTACCCCCCAAACAGAACAAACCTTAAATGACCGAAATGTCCATGCAACCATGTATGCAAATAGGACATTGCACATACACTAATGTTGTCCCTCTCTTCTACCCCCACAGGCCCAGACCATGACAGCACAGAGCCCCAGGGAAACCGGCCAAGCACCTCCGCAGGTACTGGCAGGGTCAGGCCGAATCCAGCAGCAAAAAAAACCACCCCCCAGCCTACGGAAAGGCCACTTGAAGCTGGCAGACCAGCAACCCACACAGCATCTGCGGCAGCAACTGTGCAAACCCCTAGCTCGGCACAGTCGAGTGTCTCAGGGGAGGCTGCTGCCACCGCACCGGATGAGTGGGAGCCCAGCCCGCCACCCATCCAGGGGCCCATGTCGGAGGACGACCAAGACAGTATGCACAGGCCAGAGCCATGCCTCGTGGCCCTGGCGTCATGCAGTGACTCCGGGGATGCACCGTCACCTGTGCACAGACTGGAACTTGACCCGCAGGGCTATGACGCCGTTCCCCCCAGTCCACCCATACCACCCCCTGCAGAGCATGCTGGTGCAAGTGGATCCTCAGATGGTCTCCCTTCACTTGACCAGCACTGAGTGCACCAGTTGACTGATCTAATTGAGAACTACATTGAGGACAATCGCCAGGCCAGGGCAGAACTGCATGAAGAACTTAACCAAATGCGGCAGTCCCTCACCGACTGCACCACCAGATTGTGCGACTCTATGACGGACAGCACGACCCGGCTATACCATGTCCTCAATCGCATAGCAAATGCCCTTGAAGCAGGGCATCAAAATACCGAGCCACAGCAGGAGGACACGTCCGCGACCAGTGAGGCCACGCAATGCAGCCCGGAGAGACGCACTGGCGTTCCTTGCGTCAATGGGATTTGCCTCCCCCAGACAAGGGGGGCAAGAGACATTAGGCGTTCCTGCCACATGTGGGCCCCACATCCTACATGGGACGACTGCTCTGGAGTTGGGGGGAGGGGGGAGGGGAGTGATGGTGTGTTCTGGAGTTGGGGGGAGGGGGTAGGGGGGTGATGTTGTGTTCTGGAGTTGGGGGGAGGGGGGAGGGGGTGATGGTGTGTTCTGGAGTAGGGGGGAGGGGGTAGGGAGGTGATGCTGTGTTCTGGAGTTGGGGGGAGGGGGAGGGAGGTGATGGTGTGTTCTGGAGTTGGGGGGAGGGGGTAGGGGGTGATGTTGTGTTCTGGAGTTGGGGGTGGGGGGAGGGGGCATGGGCAGTTGCTGATGTAAGCACTATTTTGTTTTATTTATCACAATACACAAATGGTGTTGCAAACTTCAACCGTTGTGGACATTCATCATTGCACATTTGTTCATTGACTACTGCCAGTGCATGGTGTACAAGTATGCACAAGTCCGTTGCCCTGTGTGCCCATGTCATGACATCCTCTACTGACTTGTGTCCTGGAGACCTTGTCCACTGTAAGTACAGAGCATTACATGTCCCTCAAGTGCACAGCCTCAATGAACCTTTGTTGGCACTACACCCTCCACCTTCACCGCATCGTCCTGTGGTTGTAGCAGTACCATGTCAGGGGTGATAGCCGCTCACGTAGGGATGCACTTTTTGTCCATCTGCACATATGGCATCGGCCCATTCGACACCAGATATCAGTGGAGGGGTCATCCACCAGTCCTGGTTCACCAGCACATATGTGCATCACTCAAGCCTGGTGACTGCTTCATCTACACGCTTGCACGGGTATGGCCATAGTCTGGTTTCCCCATGGGCCTGTTCAGGGGGTTCATGACAGGGGTCATGTGGCTTGCTGTCATGGGACAGACAACAACAGCTGCATGTGTCGCCAAATGAGGTGGGTGTGTGGACTGTCATGGTGGAGAACAGTACTTGGCTTTCATGGCAGGGTTTCAATGATGGCCATCTGGACATGTCCATGGATGTATTGGGCACGATCAGGGACACAAATATGTGTCCGATGCAATGTAATGCAGTGGGGTGTTGTGTCTACATGATGGTCCGTGAACGATGGTGTGGACATTGTGGGGTACATGTTTCTTTGTTGCATGCTGCTGTCCTGATGTCGGATCATTGTGGTGCTATGCACTGTGTACATTCTTATTTGGTGTGATGGCTGTAGTGGATCATGGTCATCATCCTGCTCTGATCCATTCTATGGTGATTCCCAACACTCCTATGGGGGTGCCATGCCGGTGACGTGATATCGTACCCCTGCTGCCCTCTGTGAATTCCACTCTCAGGGATGGGTCTCCGATGTGGTGCCAGGCTGGGGGATGCCACATTGTGCATGTGCAGTGTGTCCTCCGATATGCGCTTACGGTTGTGGTGTCTGCCAATGAGTGGTGCTGGTGTAGTGTGCTTAGCCCTTGTCAGTTGGTGGAGATGTAGTGTGATGTGGGTGCCTTATTCTGGCAAAGTGGGAATCTGTTCATATGTCCGTTGCACTGGTTCTGTGGCAGGTTTGTTGTCGGGGTGAACACCGTACAATGGCTTCATCATTTCAACGCAGTTGGTGCATGCAGGCACCCACCCCGTGGCACCAGTGCACTTGCATGACACAGTCAGACGACTCAACAGCCAGCCAGACAGGTCATCCTGCAGGTTGGGCCATGTGGCGTGGTAGCATGGTGATCAGCTGGCCCTTTGAGTCACGTGTAGTTGTTTGTTTTCGGGCCCACCCATGTGTGCGGTTTTTGGTAGCGTTGGATTCCATCTGCACGTAGGGGGAGTGGTATTGTTTGAAGTTGCTGTCCGCAACGTGCATGCAAGGCTGGTCCACATACGACCTGTGGGTGCTGTCAGGGGCACCATTGTCATTTGGCATGCCTCCATTTGCATTAGGTCCAGCTTTACTGTTGTGTATCTCATGGGTGGTCCATGTTGGGGAATGGTGGACCCTTGTGTGCTTGGGGAGGTGTAACGGCACTTGTATATGTGGCCGCATAATGGACGGTTGTGACATGCCACTGTGTGCTGGTGGGTGCCTTTGGCATGGGTGTGGGGCACAGGCAACACCATCACTTGTGCCGGGTTGGCACTGTACATTTGTATGGTGCTCGCTTTTCTTGTGTCTGTGGTGGAATATGGTGGTGACGGTGTCACAGTCTAGGTGGTCAGGGGTGTCTATCTGGTAGGACTTCTCCTAGAGCGGCCGGACATGCTGCGTGTGCATGGGGGCTGCTGGGGTGGTAACGGAGGCTGCACTGGTGCTGCATGCAGGGCCTGTCTCCCCCCTCCTTCCACTCCTGTGTCTGCTCAGTGGGGGGGCGTGGTGTTGTTGCAGGGGTTTGTGTGGTTGTGGCCTTGCTTGTTCGATTGGTGTCATCTTGGTGTGGGAGGGGGGTGGTGTGTGGGTGTGTTCCTTTTCTGCTGTGGCAGACTGCTGGCCTCCGTCTGTGTTGCATGTGTGCACCTGTGGCTCTGGGTCCCACTGCTCAGGGTTCTTTACTCCTTCTCGGAGATGCCTGTATGTACTCCATGCCAGTAAGGTACTTTACAGCCTTGGGGAGGCTGTAATTTACGTGTGCTCCTTACTTGAGATCAGCTCCGGTTTACGCCATGCCGTAAATTTCGGCATGGTGGGGCGCGCGCGCGACCCAAGAACGTAAATTACGGCATTGTAGTTTACGGTGCCGTAATTTACGGTCTGAGGGGTCAGAATGGCATGGAGCGGAAAACCATGCCGGTAAATCATTACCGGCATGGTTTGTACCTTACCTCCATGCTCGGAATGACCCCCAATGGCAAGTCAGCATGTATCTGCCACCAGCCAATACCCTGCTCTGTGGGCAGCACACAGGCTGTACCTCAGTGGAAGAAAACAGAGACAAGATACTCATAGAAGTGGTAGGACAAGGACTAGGAGGCCCACTCCCTCCATAAGGAATTTCCAGCATCACACCAGTCTCTTGCACTCTTCCTAAGAATGTAAGTCCTGGGATGAAGATGATTGAATTAGAGTAATGCAGCAACAACTAATCAAGGCTTTATATTTATGTCATTGTTATTTTTTATAACGCACCGTACCTGAGTTCGGTTTCTAAGTGCAGATCCAGTATTCGAACCTCTGTTGCTCTGTATGGTCCTGTTTTGATGACCAGCGTATTGCCCCTGTACTATCTTCCGTGCACAATGAAATAAATAAATCTGATATATTCAGGAAAGGCTCTTCATTACCAGTAATTGTGGGCAAACCTATTCATGCAAATGCTGAATCACCTGTTTTTTTACTATTCAGTCAAATGAAACTTTTCAAATTCTTTCAGGGTTCAATGAATATAGTTTTGACAAGTTTGGCCTCAATGTTTATAAACACGGAATGCATGATTGGAGTTTTTGATCAGACTGGTACACAGAAACAGGGACCAGATGTTGCTTTGCAAGTTGGGGGAGAGGTAAAATAGGATTTGATAATTGGACAAGTCGAAAATTAAGAGGATATAGTTGAGGAAGCTGTAGACAATTTCAATACGTTGAGGTGCAGTTAGACAAATACATAGGACTAAGTTGAGGGTGAGGCAGTAAAGATCAGACATCATTTTGTAACTACTAGAGTGCAGATACCACTGACAGCCATGTATGATGCACAAGGGATTTAAACATTTATCCAAAACAGTTCTCATTTTATTGTGTAGATTACCCCTGATGACAAACAGGTGGAGTAATCATGTAGTTTTATTTTCTTTCCTGTTTGGGGGTGAGAGAGCAAGTTACCCCTAGTGATGTTGTTACCATGTGTACAGTTAAGACACGGGTAAGTTCCCTTTTTCTGGGTAGTCAAGAAATGCTGGTTATCTTTGAGGGGTCTTTCGGCTTTAATTAATTTGTCTCTCAAGTTTTTGCCTCTCTTGAAGCACATCATAGGGGCCTTGGGGAACAATCTCAAAAGTGATGAGTCATTGTGCAGTATTGTCCAGTGTTTCTTAATACTTTTACTGATTTGGAAACTCTGGCAAGAGAATTCTGATATAAATAGTAGTGGAATGTCTTTATCACAAGTTTTAGTTTTCAAAAGATCAGTCCTTGTCACATTCAGTGATCAATTTTTTGCCTCAGTGAGAACTGTATCAGGGTAACCTCTTTGCTAAAATTTATCAATGAGTGTGGATCACTCCATATCCAAGCCTTCCGGTTCTGAAATAATCCTTTTAAGTCTTAGAATTTGACTATATGGGAGGCTATGTAACATAGCTTTGGGGTGAAAGCTCAAAAAATGCAGTCAGTTGTTGGCATCTGTAGGTTTGTGGTAAATATTGGTCATAATATTACCATTTTCAATCTTTAAATTAACATCTAAAAAATGCAGATGTGGATTGCCAATCTCCATCGTAAATTTGATTCTTGAGTGTACCGAATTAAGGTATGTAAAAAAGGATTTTAATTCATCATGTGCACCACACCATATCCAAAAGATGTCATCAATGAAACGTTTCCATATTAAGATGTATGCTGACCATTTAGGATGGTCTAGTACAAAGTCACTTTCAAATTTAAACATAGAGGTGTTTGCATACATAGGTGCCAAGGAGACCACATGGAGGTTCCTAAGGTTTGTAGATAGTATTTACCCAAAAATCGAAAGTAACTATTGTACAGTATGATATTGAGCAATTCAATGACAAATTCAGCTTCACCTCTGAGGTTTCGAGGTATAAAGGCTACAGACATCGAGACTGAATAAAATACAGTCCGAACTGATGGCCGTAATCTCTTTCAGGCAGTTGAGGAAATCAGTAGTGTCCTTCAAGTAGGTGGACGTAGCTTGGACCAATGGTTGAAGTAACATGTCTACATAAACTGAAAGAGGGTCGAAAATGCATTCAGTACCCGCCACAATAGGTCTTAATGGTGGGTTTGTTCTGTCTTTATGAATTTTAGGCAATCCATAAAAGACGGGAGTGATGGGATGTTTGTTGATCAAAAAGTCAAATGTTTTGTCACTAATCCATTGATTTGATTTGGCTTTCTCTAGGGTATTCATAATGAGGCTTTTGATGTTAATGGTTGGATCATTAGTTAGTTTCATATACGTGCCTTCATCGCTTAGTAACTCAAAGCATTTTTTGTTATAGAAGGGAGCATCCATCACTACGATGGCCCCTCCTTTGTCAGCAGGTTTAATGGTTAGAGATTCATCCTTGGCCAGGCTCTCAATATGATCAAGTTGACTGTTTTTGATATTCAATGGGGAATTGCTTTTATAGTTAATTTAATTAAGATCTTGTAGCACATTCGTTTCAAAAAGATTTAATACTGAGTTCTGAATGTGTGGGTCAAATGTACTTTTTGGGCGCATCTCCAATGCATCATCAATTGTTTGGTGGTGATCCATAGTTGGTTGTGTGTCAAAGAAGATTTTTAATCTAATTTTCCTGAGAAGGCTATGTAGACAGACTTTCTCATCAATGAATGTAGTATTACAGGTCAGGACAAAGGATAAGCCTTTGTTCAGTGTATTAAGTTGACCACTAGACAATGTCTTACTCGAAATATGAACTACTAAATTAACTGAATCTATTTGTTCTTTTTTCTGGGCTGTTTTTTTGTTGCCTCGCCTGGCCTTTCTCTTGTGCCTAAAAAACACCTGAATCTGGGATTTCACTAACTGCTAAGCTGCTGCTCTGTGGTGGCTCTTCAGTTTGTGGAGCTGGACTTGGTTGTTGTGGAGCTCGATTCTGTAAAGGTTCTCCTATACTGCTGTCACTACTGTTTCCAGAACTCGGTGACCCGTTCTGTCTTGGTCTTGATCGGTTTGCATTACGTTGGCGATACAATTCCTGACAATTATATACAATGTCGTTTAAATAGTCAAAGGTGTCACGTTTAAATTTCCGTAACTTTCTTTGTTCAATTTCTGTTTTATAGTCGGCTAGTTTGGTATTAATGTCTTCTAATAGCTCAGATAGTTCTTGAGGTGTTTTGAATTTAGAAAGTTTCTCTTTCAAGGTTGAGATGTCTGTATTGATGGTTGTGAGTGATTTGGATAATTCTTCAATAGTAAGAAGGATCAAGTCCAAGGAACATTTATTGAGTATTTGGTCCCATCTGGCTACAAATGCTTTATTGTCGCTACATAGTGTGGGTCTCAAGTATACTCTAAGACCCCTGGGTATTTTTTGTGACTTGTAGTACTCTACTAAGGTACTCGCATGGAGTTTCTGATAGATCTCTCTCATAATAATTTTCTCTAGTTTAAAAACTAATTTGTCAGGGTTGTCTTTATCCTGTAAAGTTTTGCCTGTGTCTTTGATAAGAGACAAAATTTGGGTGGCCTCCTCCGAGCTAAATGCTAGAGTAGTGGCCTTTTTTTCAGTTAACTCATTGATTTTTGAAAATGACATCCCTGTTGGATGTTTCTAAGTAATGGGTGCAACCTGTCAATGTGCCACACTAGAGAACTAGTGAACCAAAACAAGAAAATACCAAGGCAGGTGCACAACCTAGTACACTGATTATTTAGAGAAACGTAGAAAATAATGGTATTTAAATTTTAAAGGTGCGGGGGAGGAACTGAGATCCTGGCACAAGACCTCTACAAATAACAACAAAAAAGGAAAAGATTCAAACTTTGAACCGTCCCGTCCCCTGAACACTGTAGGGTGTGTTGGATAATCCAGCTACTATATCCTTGAGGAAATAAATTCTTTATGAGTAATTAAATGGTATTTAAACACAAGAAGTTTCAAACACAAAAAGTTATTTGAAAAGCACATAAGTGCATATGTTATTATTTTTAAGTACAGGCTTTTGGGTACAAAGACAAAAGCAATCTCAGTACATTTGCAAAAAACAAGTGAAGAATGAAGAATGAAGGAGTGTTGCCAGTAGTCTGTTTCTGGGTGGCGACGCGATTCGAGGCTGGACGCCTCTTCTTCATAGGCCTCAACAGACTCTAAACAAAATATTTATACAGTAGAAGGCAGGCTTTATGAGTATGCCAACATATATTAACACAAGAATACCTATCAATCTAAGCTGGTTTCATTACCATAAACATTGTTTCTGTGGTTCCCATGGTTAAACTGTCACTGTTTTCATATGCACATAATTGTATGGCTGATTATAATTTGCATGGTTTTCAATCACTAAGGTGACATGCTAATAGTTAATTCAAATGTATATCCTGGACACAAATATGCAAATGTATATATAGAGCCCTATGGCCCACATGGAGTGACTAGATTAGTCTGACATTGCCCATAAACTAGAGTAGTATGAGTTACCTGATAGAATCAAGTAGAGGACAGTGCTGTAAACAGAGAAGCGAAAATTCTTCCAGTATGTCGGGATGAAGCAAAAAGGCTGATGCTCAGGCTTCAATGGCAAAGGTGCCGACTGTCAGGTACTGTCAGGTTGGAGCGACATATTCTTTTACATACAGTATCATATACTCATTTACATTGGGTCAGGGGAGACACATAATTAGTATAGAAAGGTTTTGGGAAGTTATTATGGGTTATATTTTTAAACAGCCAATTTTGCCCTTAACCTTCATTGCAGTCTATGGAAAATGCCCCAAGCCAAGATGGAGGTTCACAGTCTAAATTCTAATTGGCTGGAGATTGTTTATAGGGAGGACAGTGAACATTCTAAACTGCCTTTCATCGTCTTTGCCCAGCTGAAAGGTTGTGTGCTATGCTGCTCCTGCTTAACTTGTACAAGGGTGAGAAGACGAACTACAAAGTTAAATATTACATTCATGGACCTTCTGAGAAGGCTGAATGATCTTTAAGATTCTGGTCAACAAGTAAGGAAGTCTTGTCTGCTTATCACTTCTCTGGGCATACTGAAGAGAAGTACCTGGTATGGTTTTTTGACTATTTTGGTAAAGGATATAGAGTTTTAAGGTTAGTACAGTAACTCATTGAGTAATGAGGTGTATTACATGTTTATGTTCTTAACTACAGGTGAAGAACCAGCGAGTTGATAGCTTCCAGCCTGGTGTTTGTTAATTTGTCCCTTCCCCCTTTCCCCTGGAAGTGAGGTAAACTGAGCGGTTATATATATTATCAGCTCAGAGTGCCACATTTTGGGTGGATTGTCGGGGGTTCAGCAGCTTCCGCAGACACCAGGATCTCAGCCTGACAGAATGAAAGGCCAATAAAAAAAGTGTCTGCCCAAGCTGTTATGAACCCCGACGAGACAGCCATGGAGGCATTGGGAGTAATGGTTAGGGAAATGAGAGAAGAGTTACGGCTGGCTCATCAGCAATATTCAAGTCTTTGTCAAAGAATGGATGAGTTAAATTTAAAGGTAACTCAAATACAAGAAAGAGAAGTTGAAGTTTCGGAAGGTGCAGGAAACCCACCTGAGTTGGTGAGAGTAGGAGAAGAACAAGAACCTAGACTTCCCAGAGGGGCAGTGGGAGGTTTAGGAACTTTAGTTATGCCTGTTCCTTTGGCCGCTCCCGAACGTTTTTTAGGAGATTCAAGAAAGTTTCAAATTTTTCAGACTCAGTGTGAATTGCATTTTTTAAGTCGTCCAGAGTTGTTTTCCACAGATGCTTCAAAGGTAACATTCACCTTATCATATTTATCTGGAGAAGCTTCTGCGTGGGGAAGTCTTTTGGTGAGTCAAAAGAGTTTGGCTTTGAATAATTATTCCCTTTTCCAGACCGAATTTAAGAAAATGTTTGATAAGAGACAGTTATCTTTAGAGGTTGATGGAGAATTACTGGAACTGCCCCAGGGAGGAAAGGAGTTGATTTCTTATATCACTCAATTTAGAACTTTAATTTTAGAAAGTAGATGGCCAGGGGAGAAGAGGGCTTCCTTATTTTATAGGGGCTTAAAGGATGAGTTAAAAGATGCTCTGGCTGGAGTTTTGGAGCGATCAAATACTTTAGATGCCTTAATAGATTTGGTAGTTCAGTTGGATTTTCGTTTAACAGAAAGACGTTTAGAGTGTAGACGTTCTCAGGGAGAGGTTAGGTTTCCAGGAAGAATGGAAAGGCCTAAAGTTGAGGTGGTGAACAGAGAAGTGAAGTCAAAGATAATTGACCAGCAGAGTCGGGTGAGAGGTCCGTTGTCCAAGGAAGAGAAGGCAAGTAGAAGGGAGAATAATTTGTGTTTATAATGTGGTAGGAGTGGCCATTTTCTTGAAAACTGTACTTTTACCCCCAAGAAGATTGTGACTTGACAAGTACCCTTGGCTGAGTTTCCCCTGTACCCACGTTCTCCTCACCTGAGCTTTCCGAGTCAATGGTTCCTTGCAGTCCTCGACGTGCCAGGTAGTCTCTCTCTCTTTTCTGATGCGTGGGCTTGTCACGGGGAGAAGCCACTGTGGCCGCTGGGTGAGAACAGCGGCACAGTGACCTCCTTTCCGGGACCAAGCCAGAAAATGCAGGGAAAAACCCGCAAAGGGGAAAAAACCCTGATAAGAGGTGCCAAGACTTGTCGGTGAAGGCCAGTTGTTCCCAGATGAAAAGAAGGAAGCGAAGGATCTCCAACAACTGACGGGGGCAATAAATGTCCAAGTCCAACAATAGCAGTAGGCCTGAAGCGCAGGCGGAGAAGGCAGCGGCTGGGGAGGCTGCAGTGGAGGTCGATAATGTTCCAGGAAAGCACTGTGGAGGAGCACGGAAGAAACCTTCACGCTGACTGGACCAAAAAGAGCAAGGTGAGGGAACAGGAGAAAAAGTGAGAGAGAGAGAGAGAGAGAGAGAGAGAGAGAGAGAGAGAGAGAGAGAGAGAGAGAGAGAGAGAGAGAGAGAGCGCCGGAGAAAAAAGCGCAGCTAGTGCCGCCCAGGGACGGCGGCGAAGAAAAAAGGGAAACAAGTACGGTGTTCTGAAAAGCCGGAACCCCGGAGTAAAGTATCCAAGGGGAAAAATCCCCTGAGAAATTCCAAAGCAAGGTGTAGAGGAAGAGCGAAGGACCCAGAGTCGAAAAGTAAACAACAGAGGAGGGTTGCAACGCAACGACCTGCCGGGAGGCGGGGATTTAAATACTCCCGGCAGCGTCGCGTCCCGCGTTCGGAGCTGCGGAGCGAAACACAGAAAAAGGACTAAAGTAATCCTCCTCTACGTCCTCTCAAACTCCAACGCGGAAGAAATCGCCAGTCGTGGTGATGACCGCGACTGCGAGTGACAAAGATCTCCAAATCTTCAGGCAGAGTACAACAAGTGGCTAACACAATACAGAGAGCGGTTCCTCACATAACTGTGAACGTATCTTTGATATTTGAAAAAGTAATTTTAGGTTCTGGGCCAATAATTATTGATTCAGGAGCTACGGGTAATTTCATGGATAGGGGATTGGCAAAAACTCTAGGTGTTCCTTTAGTTGCAAAGAAAGAAGTGGAGCAGGTCAGGGCAGTTGATGGGACATCTCTTTCTTCAGGTCCAATCACTCATAATACAGAGTTACTTGAGATGGAGATGACTGGAGGTCATAAAGAAAATATCTCTTTTGAGTTAATTGATGCGCCAATCTTGAAAATTATTTTGGGTATGCCCTGGCTTACTCTTCATAATCCAAGAATTGATTGGAGTGCATGAATTGTATCCTTAGAATCAACCTCTTGTCTGGAACATTGTTTTTCAGGAAAATCTCTTGAAGAGAAAGAAAAAGTTGTGAATTCCGTTTCATTTTTGCTTGCAGAAAGAGGGGCAATAGGTTTTGACATTGGAGCAGTTGTGGGTGAACTTCCTACTTGTTATCAGGATTTTTGGGATGTATTTGATGAAAAGGAAGCTGGAGAGTTGCCTCCTCATAGACCTTTTGATTGCAAGATAGAGTTGGAGCCTGGAGCTATTTTACCTAGCAGAAGGGTTTATGCCTTGACAGAAAAAGAGAATGATTATTTGAAAGAATATTTAAAGGAAAATTTGGCTAAGGGATTTATTCGGCACTCTCAATCGCCGGCAGCTTCACCATTGTTCTTTGTGCCAAAAGCTGATGGTTCTCTCAGAACTTGTATAGATTACAGGGCGGTAAATAGAATGACAGTGAAAAATCAGTATCCTCTCCCTCTCATTTCAGAAATGTTAAATCAAATCCAAGGTGCTACCATATTTTCTAAGTTGGGTTTACGTGGAGCTTATCATCTTGTAAGGGTCCAAGAGGGGGATGAGTGGAAGATGGCATTTAAGACCAGATTTGGCCTGTACGAGTATCAAGTGATGCCTTTCGGTCTTTGCAATGCCCCAGCGGCTTTTCAATTTTTTATCGATGAGGTTCTTCGGGAATTTCTTGATGTTTTTGTTATCGTTTATATTGACGACATTTTGATTTTTTCCCAGAATTTGGAGAAACACAAAATTCACGTTCGACAGGTCTTAAGAAAATTGAGAGAGAATAATCTTTACGCTAAATTGGAGAAGAGTCAGTTCCATACAGATTTGGTAGAATTTTTAGGATTTGTGATCACTCCTTGTGGCCTGGAAATGAATCCAAAAAAGGTGGAAGCGGTTCGTGATTGGCCTACTCCAACTAAGGTGAAGGAGATCCAGAGCTTTTTGGGATTTGCCAATTTTTACCGAAGATTCATTGAAGGCTTCTCCAGTTTAGTAGCTCCAATTACTCGACTTTTAAAAAAAAGAAGTTCCATTTGTTTGGGAAGCTAAGGCTGATGAGGCTTTTCAAATTTTGAAGGAGAAATTCATTACCTCTCCTATCTTGATTCATCCTGATACTTCCAAACCATTTTTTGTAGAGGCTGATGCTTCCAATGTGGCAATGGGAGCAGTGTTGTCTCAGAGGCATAATGTTACAGGACAATTGCATCCAGTGGCCTACTTGTCTAAGAGATTTTCACCTGCGGAAGAAAATTACACCATTTCAGACCGAGAGCTTCTTGCTATCAAAGCAGCATTTGAAGAATGGCGACATTTTTTAAAAGGAGCACGTCACACTGTTACAGTATTAACTGACCACCGAAATTTACTTTTTTTGAAGACAGCAAAGACTCTGACACCTGGACAACTTAGGTGGTCCTTATTTTTTGCGGATTATGACTTTATAGTCACTTTTAAGCCAGGTAATCAAAATAAAAAAGCAGATGCTCTGTCATGGCAGTTTCCAGAAAGTGAGGTTAAGTCGGTCTGTGAGCCACTTCCATTGATCGCTCCAGAACGTTTTGTTCTTGCTGGGATTGAAAAGGAGAACGAAATCTTCAAGAAAGTATGTGAATCCATTTCTGAGACACAACTTGAAGATTGGGTTCGTTTGGATCCAGCTCGCAAAATTAAAGATGGTTTACCTTATCTTGATGACAGACTCTATTGAACTTAGAGAAAAAATGTTGAAGGAGTGTCACGAATAAGTTTTGGCAGGCCATCCAGGGTATCGTAAAACTCTTGAGTTGGTCAGAAGAAATTTTTGGTGGGAAAAAATTCGACAAGATACCCTTAATTTTGTTAAGACCTGTGAAGTTTGTGCTAGATCTAAGAATCTCATCGGAAAGCCTTCTGGGTTATTGGAGCTGTTACCAGTTCCACCGCGGCCTTGGTACTCAGTGTCCTTAGATTTCATCACGGATCTTCCACAAGATAAAGGGTGTACATCGGTATTGGTTGTAGTTGATTTAGGGAGTAAGAAGCACATTTCATTCCAATGAAGGGAGAGGTTACCGCTGATAGTTTAGCTCACAGTTTCTTGCAAGAAGTGGTAAGATTACATGGAATTCCCAGTCAGTTCATCTCAGATAGAGGGTCTCAATTTATTTCTAAGTTTTGGAGAGCTTTTTGTAAGAGATTGGGAGTTGAGGTATGTCTACCATCAGGTTACCATCCCAAAACCAATGGGCAGGTAGAAAGGATAAATCAGGAGTTGGAAAAATATTTGAGGTGTTATCTGCAGACAGGTGAAGAGTGGGTAGATTTGTTGTGGGTTGCAGAATTCGCATATAACAACTGCAGTAAGGATGCCACCTCTATGTCTCCGTTTTATTTGGGACGAGGTTTTCATCCTCGTTTTCTTAGTTTTGAGATCAATAATGATTCAGGAAACCCAGAAGTAGAAAAGAGACTAGAAGTCATGAAAAGAAACTTGGAAAAGGCAAAAGGGGTGTTGGTGGAGAGTAAACAAAAATACAAAGGGTTTGCTGACCTTAAAAGAAAGATTAGTCCTCAATATAGTGAGGGAGATTTGGTGTGGTTATCAACCAAGTTTTTGAGAATTAAAGGAAGAAATAAGTTTTGTCCTCGTTTCGTAGGACCGTTTGTTGTCGAAAAGGTGATTAATCCTGTGGCTGTTCGTCTTAGATTACCCAGACATATGAAAACTCATCCAACTTTTCATGTTAGTTTATTAAAACCTGTGGTTAAAGGAACTAGATTGACACCTACTCCTTCAGCAGTTGTGATTGAGGAAGATGCTTCCGAAGAATTTCTGGTTAAGAGAATTCTGGACTCTAGAAGAGTAAGAGGAAAGCTACAGTATCTCATTGATTGGGAGGGTTTTGGTCCTGAAGAGCGCACTTGGGAGAAAGCAAGTGATGTGCATGGTCCTCGTTTGGTTGAAAGATTCCATAAAAAATTTCCATTGAAAAGTGGCCCAGGGACTGGGCGTTAGGAGGGGGGTACTGTCAGGTACTGCCAGGTTGGAGCGACATATTCTTTTACATACAGTATCATATACTCATTTACATTGGGTCAGGGGAGACACATATTTAGTATAGAAAGGTTTTGGGAAGTTATTATGGGTTATATTTTTAAACAGCCAATTTTGCCCTTAACCTTCATTGCAGTCTATGGAAAATGCCCCAAGCCAAGATGGAGGTTCTCAGTCTAAATTCTAATTGGCTGGAGATTGTTTATAGGGAGGACAGTGAACATTCTAAACTGCCTTTCATCGTCTTTGCCCAGCTGAGAGGTTGTGTGCTATGCTGCTCCTGCTTAACTTGTTCAAGGGTGTCAAGTTTCAAGCAGTCGAGCGGCATCTTTGAAAATATAACAGGAGTCGTGTATGGAGTTTGGTGGAGACACAGGACAGGAGTGAGAAATTTCCAATTTTCTGAGAAAAGAAGTTTTCAAGACTCAATCACAAGATAAGTGACTTTCCATGTTTTGATGAACTTTGTAAAAAGGTTATATTAATTTAAAAGGATTGAAATCGCAAACCTGTATCTAAAAACTGAAGCGCGTATGTTTGTTTTCTTTCCTACGTATCATTTCAAACTAGCGCGTGATTTTTTTCCGTTACCTTGAGCCTGCGCATGTGAGTGAAGCGCGAACGTGAACTTTTGACTCGCGTTTACTGTTCATATACGCAAGGGTTTTGCTACGTGAGTTTGCGTGTGTATTTTATTACGCATTTCGAATCTGCGCGTGCGCAAGAACAAATCTATGTGGAGCTTCCGCGCGAGCTCTCAGAAGTGGCACGTGATAAAATAAAGGCGCGTGTGCTTTTTTCCCACGATTTGGTTTTTGCGCGTGTGCGTATTTTTTCATGGGTTGGACTTTAGCGCGAGTGTGTTTAACTCGCGTCTTGGACTTTAGCGCGTGTGCGTCTTACCCGCTATTTGGATTTTCAGCGCGTGTGCGTATTTCCCGCGACTTGGAGTAAAGCTTGTGTGTTTTTTCCCGCGGTTTGGATTTTCAGCGCGTGTGCGTATTTCCCGCGTCTTGGATTAAAGCGCATGTGTTTTATCCCGCGGTTTGGATTTTCAGCGCGTATGCGTTTTACCCGCGGTTTGGATTTTTAGCGTGTGTGCTGGATTTTTCCACGTGAAGATTTCATCGTAAGTTTTAAATTCGTTCCAGAGTAAAAGACACTCTAAAAAGAAAATATAAAAATAAATACAAGAACTTAAAAGAACTTCCTTAAACTTATTTAAAGAACTTTAGACTTTGTTCAAGAATCTTGAGGTTGAGAAGACGAACTACAGTTAATATTACATTCATGGACCTGCTGAGAAGGCTGAATGATCTTTAAGATTCTGGTCAACAAGTAAGGAAGTTTTGTCTGCTTATCACTTCTCTGGGCATACTGAAGAGAAGTACCAGTATGGTTTTTTGACTATTTTGGTAAAGGATATAGAGTTTTAAGGTTAGTATAGTAACCCATTGAGTAATGAGGTGTATTACATGTTTATGTTTTTAACTACAGGTGAAGAACCAGCGAGTTGATAGCTTCCAGCCTGGTGTTTGTTAATTTGTCCCTTCCCCCTTTCCCCTGGAAGTGAGGTAAACTGAGCGGTTATATATATTATCAGCTCAGAGTGCCACATTTTGGGTGGATTGTCGGGGGTTCCGCAGCTTCGGCAGACACCAGGATCTCAGCCTGACACCGTTAAATGGAGAATGGCTCAAAGTCCAGTTCCATCAGAAATAACAAGAGGGGTTGTTCTGATCTGAGAGCGAAAGAAAATGATATTAAAATAAGGAAAGATAAATACAGGGCACAAATTTTGTGTCACAAACCAATAATATAAACCTAAAGATTAACAATCTACTCTTGTCGAGACATACTCGTGTCTGAACGCAATCTACATAAGGAGCGCGAAATGCACTGTATAGCCCAATTAGAATCTCTAAAAGTAGAATTTATTTAGAATCAAATATAAATCCATGTGAGCTAAACCCGAGCCATCATGGCCCGAAAAACGAGAGTCAGCAATGTATATGGACAAAGGAAATTATCAATTAACCTACCCAATTCTAGAGAACTGGGTGTGAATCCAAGTCAGCAGATTTCCTTAAAAAGGTCCAGGGCGAACATAATGGCGATTCCACCATGCGCTGGCACTGGAACCGATCGAATTGCAGTGCTAAAAAGAAGTAATCATGAGAGTATGTAATAAGAGCAGCGGTCACGGCTCTGTTGTAAAGAGAAGAGTTCTAATCAAAGCGGTCGTGTAACTTCGATAGCGATCAGTCGACCTTGTAACTGCAGGATAGCCAGTGCTGAACGGGGAAAGCGTGAAGGCATCGGCGACCGTTACCATAGTGACGCGATCCTCCAGAAAAGGGGAAGTGGAATGAGACCACGTGGGCCGTTCCAACCAATGGTAGAGTATCTAGGCTAGAAATAGAAAACGGACTACTAATGTCTTCTAGGAGACAGTGAAGCGGCCATATTAGAGTATGTTCCTTATGAGGAGCCTGGCTGGCGGCAGTGCACTAAATACGACTTACACCAACTAACCAATTTTCAAATGATACATTGTCAAAAAGTTGATGAAACTATGAACAATAAAATAGAATAAAATAAACTAGACAATGAAATAAAACATTAGTGAACAAGGCATGATGGCTAGAATTGTATATTAACGGACAGTAATATTAGCTCATAATGAGTAATGAAAAATGGACTAAATGAAAGTGAGAGCTAAAGTTAAGTTGGGCAATGTCAGAGCTGATCATCTCAACAAGAGGGCTAAAAAAGACATCTTCTTACTCTATATCTTCAATACACATGAAGGCCAAGTAGACATATATAGATTAACATGTACAGTGAGGGATTATAATCAACATATCAGACCATTATTGAACAGTTGTAACGGGAAGAATTGTACTAATTTCAATCATGAGTTAACATAGTCTCCATATCAGGGCATCAATGTGTTAAAAACATCATTTTTCTCCATGATTCGATGGTGACTATACAGAGACTAGCTAGAGGTAAGAATTAGCAACATACTAGTTGAGGTAGTACAGAATACTCTAAAACCAGAATGTAACATAGGGGATGCTCAAAATTCCATCATAGGATACTCATGAGTACTAAAAACAAGTCAACGGTCAAAGACCGGTAAATATTTACATTTTTACAAGTAGAGAACAACAGTGCAAATATAGTCGTGGTTGTCCAGAAATACCCTCAGGTATTGTTTCAACCCTTGACAGACATAATTATCAAAGGAAACAGTTAGGAGAGTGTTCTTCATTGAGACCTTTGGGTTGAACGGTGTCCAAAACATTTATCCAAAACAGTTCTCATTTTATTGTGTAGATTACCCCTGATGACAAACAGGTGGAGTAATCATGTAGTTTTATTTTCTTTCCTGTTTGGGGGTGAGAGAGCAAGTTACCCCTAGTGATGTTGTTACCATGTGTACAGTTAAGACACGGGTAAGTTCCCTTTTTCTGGGTAGTCAAGAAATGCTGGTTATCTTTGAGGGGTCTTTCGGCTTTAATTAATTTGTCTCTCAAGTTTTTGCCTCTCTTGAAGCACATCATAGGGGCCTTGGGGAACAATCTCAAAAGTGATGAGTCATTGTGCAGTATTGTCCAGTGTTTCTTAATACTTTTACTGATTTGGAAACTCTGGCAAGAGAATTCTGATATAAATAGTAGTGGAATGTCTTTATCACAAGTTTTAGTTTTCAAAAGATCAGTCCTTGTCACATTCAGTGATCAATTTTTTGCCTCAGTGAGAACTGTATCAGGGTAACCTCTTTGCTAAAATTTATCAATGAGTGTGGATCACTCCATATCCAAGCCTTCCGGTTCTGAAATAATCCTTTTAAGTCTTAGAATTTGACTATATGGGAGGCTATGTAACATAGCTTTGGGGTGAAAGCTCAAAAAATGCAGTCAGTTGTTGGCATCTGTAGGTTTGTGGTAAATATTGGTCATAATATTACCATTTTCAATCTTTAAATTAACATCTAAAAAATGCAGATGTGGATTGCCAATCTCCATCGTAAATTTGATTCTTGAGTGTACCGAATTAAGGTATGTAAAAAAGGATTTTAATTCATCATGTGCACCACACCATATCCAAAAGATGTCATCAATGAAACGTTTCCATATTAAGATGTATGCTGACCATTTAGGATGGTCTAGTACAAAGTCACTTTCAAATTTAAACATAGAGGTGTTTGCATACATAGGTGCCAAGGAGACCACATGGAGGTTCCTAAGGTTTGTAGATAGTATTTACCCAAAAATCGAAAGTAACTATTGTACAGTATGATATTGAGCAATTCAATGACAAATTCAGCTTCACCTCTGAGGTTTCGAGGTATAAAGGCTACAGACATCGAGACTGAATAAAATACAGTCCGAACTGATGGCCGTAATCTCTTTCAGGCAGTTGAGGAAATCAGTAGTGTCCTTCAAGTAGGTGGACGTAGCTTGGACCAATGGTTGAAGTAACATGTCTACATAAACTGAAAGAGGGTCGAAAATGCATTCAGTACCCGCCACAATAGGTCTTAATGGTGGGTTTGTTCTGTCTTTATGAATTTTAGGCAATCCATAAAAGACGGGAGTGATGGGATGTTTGTTGATCAAAAAGTCAAATGTTTTGTCACTAATCCATTGATTTGATTTGGCTTTCTCTAGGGTATTCATAATGAGGCTTTTGATGTTAATGGTTGGATCATTAGTTAGTTTCATATACGTGCCTTCATCGCTTAGTAACTCAAAGCATTTTTTGTTATAGAAGGGAGCATCCATCACTACGATGGCCCCTCCTTTGTCAGCAGGTTTAATGGTTAGAGATTCATCCTTGGCCAGGCTCTCAATATGATCAAGTTGACTGTTTTTGATATTCAATGGGGAATTGCTTTTATAGTTAATTTAATTAAGATCTTGTAGCACATTCGTTTCAAAAAGATTTAATACTGAGTTCTGAATGTGTGGGTCAAATGTACTTTTTGGGCGCATCTCCAATGCATCATCAATTGTTTGGTGGTGATCCATAGTTGGTTGTGTGTCAAAGAAGATTTTTAATCTAATTTTCCTGAGAAGGCTATGTAGACAGACTTTCTCATCAATGAATGTAGTATTACAGGTCAGGACAAAGGATAAGCCTTTGTTCAGTGTATTAAGTTGACCACTAGACAATGTCTTACTCGAAATATGAACTACTAAATTAACTGAATCTATTTGTTCTTTTTTCTGGGCTGTTTTTTTGTTGCCTCGCCTGGCCTTTCTCTTGTGCCTAAAAAACACCTGAATCTGGGATTTCACTAACTGCTAAGCTGCTGCTCTGTGGTGGCTCTTCAGTTTGTGGAGCTGGACTTGGTTGTTGTGGAGCTCGATTCTGTAAAGGTTCTCCTATACTGCTGTCACTACTGTTTCCAGAACTCGGTGACCCGTTCTGTCTTGGTCTTGATCGGTTTGCATTACGTTGGCGATACAATTCCTGACAATTATATACAATGTCGTTTAAATAGTCAAAGGTGTCACGTTTAAATTTCCGTAACTTTCTTTGTTCAATTTCTGTTTTATAGTCGGCTAGTTTGGTATTAATGTCTTCTAATAGCTCAGATAGTTCTTGAGGTGTTTTGAATTTA
The DNA here is from genome assembly GCF_040938575.1 of Ambystoma mexicanum. Lineage (NCBI taxonomy): Eukaryota > Metazoa > Chordata > Amphibia > Caudata > Ambystomatidae > Ambystoma > Ambystoma mexicanum. The sequence goes on from NC_090941.1 coordinate 924,450,380, forward strand.
GAAAGTTTCTCTTTCAAGGTTGAGATGTCTGTATTGATGGTTGTGAGTGATTTGGATAATTCTTCAATAGTAAGAAGGATCAAGTCCAAGGAACATTTATTGAGTATTTGGTCCCATCTGGCTACAAATGCTTTATTGTCGCTACATAGTGTGGGTCTCAAGTATACTCTAAGACCCCTGGGTATTTTTTGTGACTTGTAGTACTCTACTAAGGTACTCGCATGGAGTTTCTGATAGATCTCTCTCATAATAATTTTCTCTAGTTTAAAAACTAATTTGTCAGGGTTGTCTTTATCCTGTAAAGTTTTGCCTGTGTCTTTGATAAGAGACAAAATTTGGGTGGCCTCCTCCGAGCTAAATGCTAGAGTAGTGGCCTTTTTTTCAGTTAACTCATTGATTTTTGAAAATGACATCCCTGTTGGATGTTTCTAAGTAATGGGTGCAACCTGTCAATGTGCCACACTAGAGAACTAGTGAACCAAAACAAGAAAATACCAAGGCAGGTGCACAACCTAGTACACTGATTATTTAGAGAAACGTAGAAAATAATGGTATTTAAATTTTAAAGGTGCGGGGGAGGAACTGAGATCCTGGCACAAGACCTCTACAAATAACAACAAAAAAGGAAAAGATTCAAACTTTGAACCGTCCCGTCCCCTGAACACTGTAGGGTGTGTTGGATAATCCAGCTACTATATCCTTGAGGAAATAAATTCTTTATGAGTAATTAAATGGTATTTAAACACAAGAAGTTTCAAACACAAAAAGTTATTTGAAAAGCACATAAGTGCATATGTTATTATTTTTAAGTACAGGCTTTTGGGTACAAAGACAAAAGCAATCTCAGTACATTTGCAAAAAACAAGTGAAGAATGAAGAATGAAGGAGTGTTGCCAGTAGTCTGTTTCTGGGTGGCGACGCGATTCGAGGCTGGACGCCTCTTCTTCATAGGCCTCAACAGACTCTAAACAAAATATTTATACATTAGAAGGCAGGCTTTTTGAGTATGCCAACATATATTAACACAAGAATACCTATCAATTCAAGCTGGTTTCATTACAATAAACATTGTTTCTGTGGTTCCCATGGTTAAACTGTCACTGTTTTCATATCCACATAATTGTATGGCTGAGTATAATTTGCATGGTTTTCAATCACTAAGGTGACATGCTAATAGTTAGTTCAAATGTATATCCTGGACACAAATATGAAAATGTATATATAGAGCCCTATGGCCCACATGGAGTGACTAGATTAGTCTGACATTGCCCATAAACTAGAGTAGTATGAGTCACCTGATAGAATAAAGTAGAGGACAGTGCTGTAAACAGAGAAGCAAAATCTTCCAGTATGTCGGGATGAAGCAAAAAGGCCGGTGCACAGGCTTCAATGGCAAAGGTGCCGTTAAATGGAGAATGGCTCAAAGTCGAGTTCCATCAGAATTAACAAGAGGGGTTGCCTCCCTGTGTGCCTCTTCCTGAGCAGCAAGTGTATCGCACAGAGCCACCATTTCAGCCCAGCATGCCATGTCGGTGGACGCCATGCCCATCCTGAGTGAGTGGCACATGGACCGTGTTGCCTGCTGCTGGAGCTCCACCTGCCTCTCAGGGGGAGAGTGGAACAGGCCACACTTTCCATGCCTTGAGCCATCCTCTCAACTGCTCCCCCCTGTTGCTGTGCTATGGCATATATGGCATGCCCCCACTCAGTGGTCCCCGGTAGCGCACGGCCACCGCGTTGCCAGACACTACACCTGCTAGGCCCAAGGAGCCATGGTCCTTGCTCGGTTGGAACTGTCCGTGGCAGCAGGACTGCATCCCTCTGTCGACCTGATGCCCCAGGAACATGAGCAACTGGTGTGGAGTGTGACCCTGCACCCGTAACCACCACAGGCGGACATTCCAACACTGCCTGGTCCCTTGAGGGCACTACCCTCACTGCAGGTGTCACGGATAGAAGAACATCCCCTGCAGGATCCCTCATCGGCAATGACACGTCATGATGCACATCCAATTCAACATTGCGGTCAGATAGTTCATCAGAGCTTGACTCATAGTCAGCCCTGGACACAATGGTCTGGGGCAACAATGGGTTTTCATGGTCTACCACCCCACAACCACCACAAGTACTAGGTTGTTGATGTAAACCCACCACCATGTCTGGAATCACATCCTCATCCTCTGCCTCCAGTGCCTCATCACCTGTAATGTAAACAAAAGAAACATGAGCACACATGGCAGGAGCACATACCACACACATAGACACCACAACATTAACAGCCAACACGTGAAGCAGACATGTCACACACAACTCAAACTCTGACATGCATCCAGTGGCATTGCAATACAAGGGTATACCAAAAGCAAAAATGAATGTGTGTAAAATGTGAAGCCTACACATGTACTGCATGTTGCATATCACCTGCATCACACACAACCTCTGGCAGGCACAAATCGAAGGCAGAAATGAGAGATGGCAACCAAGAGATGGCATGCAGCATAAGCATGGAGGAACACTCAAATAGCCACAGCTTCAAGTGAAACCAAACACACCATGACACATGTAATATGCATGTTGACATGCAGCACTCAAAAACCATCACCAGTACCGAGTACATTTGTCACAAGATGCGCTAGTGCGTTTCAATACAGTTTGTTTGTTTGTTTGTTTGTTTGTTTGTTTGTTTGTTTGTTTGTTTATTCATTTGTTAATCGCACCAGACTTGTGTGTTAAAGGGCACAGTAATAAGGAAATGCAAAACTTACATAGTTACGTATACACAGGTTATAATATTTACATATAGCAAGATATACCGTTTTTTACATGAATACAGGATATATACAATGTGCAAAATAGGACGAAGAAAGGAATAACCGAAGAACTTAAATAACTGAACAATAGGCACTGTACAGAAGATAAATGTGCCACGTGGGGCCCTTTGTAAGATACTGGCTCCCGAATGGATCACAATGCACAAGGTCTTCAGAAATGAATGCAGAAGTCAATGTTAATACAGTAGTCCGCTATTACTGCAGGAGGATCAAATCACTATAGAAGTGGGCAAGTCCTCAAGGGTGATGGGAGACTAAGGATTCGTAGCAGTGATATGTTTTCTTAAATTTTTCCTGAAGTGTGAGTAGGGTTGGTCTGCTCTCAGCTCCTGAGGCAATGAGTTCCAGCTTTTGGCTGCCTTAACAATAAAGCTAGTGAAGTAACAGTGAAGGGATGAACATCGGAACATACATGCCAGGTCACTTTGACATAGCAGCATTGTGTATTCATGTTGAAGGGCTGAAAATGGTACAGAAGTGGGTGGGTGCAGTGCATTTGTGCCGCCTCAACTTTCAACATTAACACGTGCATAGTGATTTCAATCTCAACATGATGGCAGTGTAAGGGCAAGTGCAGCCATCATGTGCAAAGTGCATGCACTGGGTTGCATGGATACAGTGAACCCCCCACACCCTTTGAGGAATTGCAGGGAGGCAGTACATGGCAATGAAAGGTTTACCAGAGAACTGTGCATTGGCAGACAGTGTTGGTATGTGTCAATTGCATCTTGTCAGTAAAATGACACTACAGGAGATGAGAAGTGGACATTAAGCAGGACACATGAGGAACCATCAATAGTACACCCATGCATGCAGAAGCCACAACACCAGTTGAACAGAGGCAGGGGCCTGTAATAGGGTGAGGCCTGTGCATGACACAGACGAGGAGACCCTGAACTTGTGTGTGATGAGAGACTGACCCAGAGTGAGCATTAAATGGATGACCAAATACCATGACACTTAGATAATCCTGGAGACGTCCTATGATGAACAGGCTGTCAAGGGCCCATGGGGCATACATGGAATGTACATGGAGCATGAATGGGCACTCATGTCCATGGGGAGCCAATGCCATCTGCACAGTCCAAATGAGACACACTGCACCAAGGACAAAGGATGTACACCACAGTATGTGTTTTGCAGGTTTGCAGAGGGAAGTGTGCATGTACACAGGAACAGGGAACATGCAATTGCAGTAGTCCAAAATGTGACTCACCAGTGCCATGTTTAAATTGAGCTGCCGGGGGTTTGAGAGTCAAGGAAGCGTGCCCGTGAAGAGGACAACCTTGCAGGCTGTCCACACATACATGACAGTCATGTGATGAGAACTAAGTGCAACAAAACCACAGGCCACATGCAGACATGTGAATGAGCATGAACATGTACCGGAGGGGCAGACAAGTGACTTGCATGTGAGTAGGGTGCATGTGTGGTGATGAGGACAGTCCTGTGTGCATCACATATCCTGCATGCATCACAACAGGCATGCATCAGTGAAGCATTGCATGACTCACACATGACAACCATGTATACATAGCATGTAGTGGCAATGAAGCACAACACATCACGCAAGCCAAACACACATGTCCTGGACAAACACGCATCAACACTCACTGGACGATGCATCATAATCCATCATCTCTCCCACTCCATAGATGAGTTATGCCTCAATGAACGCTGCAGCGATCTCCTGGTGCCAAGTGAGTGCATCCTCCTCTGGTGCTGGCCCACTGCCAGCCACTTGAGTCATGGCATAACTGGAGGGACGCTTTTTTTTTGCACAGTCTAAGAGGTCATTCCAACGCTTGTAGCAGCCTTGAGCTGTGTGCACCTGAAATCCCATGGCATTCACACCATTCGAAATATGCTGCAGGTGGGCCCAACTCTGGGCAGGTGTAGTATGGCACTGTGGGCCCACCAGTATATTGCATTTGTGTGCCGACACATAGCCCACAAGGAAGTCCAGTTCCTGCTTGTTGAAAGGCTTCTTCCTCAACGTGCCGGAGGCCGTAGCTGTGTCTGGGGTCCCAGCCTCTTGCGCAGAAGCACCCTTCCTCCTCTTGGGCGGTGGTATGGACCCTCAGTGGCCAATGTGACCCTGTTCAGTAAGGGCAGTGGCGCTGGTGGACTGGACCAAGGGTGTGGTTAGCGGAACCAGGACGGAAGGCCTGACTTGAGTCAGTGTCTGCTGGGTGCTGTTGCCAGGACAAAGTGCCACATCTGCCACAGCGCCAAGGTCTGTGACCGACACAGTCCTGGCTGGCAGACTCACAGCCGCAGTGGTGTTGGCTGCATCTGCCCATGCAGTTACCTCCACCTTGCTGCTTGGGGCAGCAGATGTCACCACTGCCCCAGATACATGTGCCTCAGTCACAGCAACCCTGGTCACACGTGGCTTGTGCTTCCTGACCACCTGGACTTCTGCCTGGGAGTCCTCAGGTGCCAACGCATCATGAGCTGGCCGACCCCAAGCTTGGGTGGTGGTCGCCACAGCTGCACCTGCAGCTTCCACTACCGGTGGGCCCGTGACAGCACATCTAACTGACTGTTGGGTCATATGGGCACCTAGGTCGTATGTAACAGCTGTATGTCCCGGAGCCGCAGAGAGTGGTGGCATGGATGCACCAGCACGTGGCTGGACATCCTGCCCCAGTGGTGCACCCCTGGCTCTTCCCCCTCTGCAGCCACCCTGGAATCCCTGTACTCCCTGATCACCCCGGCCACGTGCCAGACCACGCACAACACTGGGAGGATGTCCAACTTTGCCGCCCTTTACCTTTGGTGGCCCCCCCTACCCTGGCACAGATGTGCTAATGCCAATGTAAGGTGCACACGACAATTGTCCTGGGCAATTGGGGTGAAGGGGGCAGGGAACATAATGTTAAATGAACCCAAAGCTCAGGCACAACAAAAATACAATAAAAACATGCACGCAACCTCCGGTAGCCCAGGTGCGTGGAATAAACCTCCCGCATTATGCTGTGGCACCCAGGGACACAAAAAACATGTACGTGTTGAACACGCAGGCTACTATGACCTCGAAAATGGGTTCACGGTACACATGGGGAACCACAGTGGGAAAAATAGCATGAGCGACTCACTGTCTGCCTTGCGTGGAAAAGAAAAACACATGCGCGTGTGCGCGTAGGCAACACCCCCACCAAAAGAAGTACAAACTCTATCTGCTGTGAAGTAATCATGTGTTAAAACCACAAGAAGAAAGAAACACACGCATCGGTTTCCACGAAAAGCACATACAGCGAACTGCTGGCCGTGCTCACCTTTAACCTGTGCCAAGGGAAATGCCCACGCACGTCACGTCACTTATGTACTTACGCACTAAGGGCCTTTCCTCGAATTACACACTCGTGTGCTTTTTTTCACGTGCTGAATCACTCTGCATCGAGCTGGCCACGCGTCAACATACGGAAGACCACACTCCTGCCCAGAAGGCCATCTAACTGCCCCCAGAGCCCCGAGCAGCCCCCTATGAGCCATCTGCTGCTGCCTGCCTGCCTGCTGCCAACATGCCCTGCTATTTGGTACCTGCAATTCAGCCATTGCCAGGGGTTTAGTTGCTGTGATCACCCCTGCTCGAACAGAAGACTCCTGACTGGTGTTCCATTGCTCCACAGCCCTGCCCGGGAACCCAGTTGCCCACCCACACCTGCCTTGGGGGTTGCCATGTCAGGCCAAACTCCATCTGGGACCAGTGGCGACCCCCTGGCACAGAGGCAGAGGGCTGCCAGCTTTACTGCAAAAGAAGTTGGCATCCTGGTGGAGAAAGTTCTGGGGCATTATGATGCCCTTTTTGGATGACCACGCTCCGACAAGGATGGACGGGAGAGGATCTGGTTGGACATCATGGGTGCCATCAACACGGAAGCGGTGCTACCCCACAACCTCAAACACGTCCATAAGCGCTGGGAGGACTTTAAGTCCAGGACCCTCAAGAAGGCCTGGCGACTCTTGAACGCAGCGGATGCAGTAGGGCACCAGGTCCTGATTACCACCGACCAGATGAGGGTCCTGGAGTGCATTCGCCCAGTGCATCACCACCAGGTCCTCGAGAGGCAGACCCGTCTGGAGTCAAGCGGTAAGTGTCCAAGCGTTCTCATTCGACACAGTGATATGATATGATATGATAGGTTATTTATAACGTGCTTAATACCCAGCGGTTTCTAAGCGCGGACCCGGGGATCAAACCTGTGGTGCTCTGTGTCGCCTTGCTTCCAAGGCAAGCACGTTGCCCCTAAGTTATCCTCCCGAGCCCTTTTGTGCATATTGAGGTGTGGCAGGAGTGTGCAACTTGGACATATGTCTGACATGGCCCATGTATGGATGCGTGTGTGTGCAGGGACATGACCGTTCTGCATGTGAGTCCAGTGATGTGTGCTGCACATCAATGGTGTATGTGTTCCGATACATGATGCACAACTGCATGTGAAGATGCACACATGTTTGCATGCTTGTGTATGTACTCAGCCATGTTTGGGGTTTGACACATGGATGCTCGTCCCACCTTGATGTACGTGCACAGTGTACGTGTGCGTGTGTCTGTTTGTTATGTGTGTGACTGTGAGACGCTATGGATGCATGTGACACAGACATCTAGGTACCCGATTGGCAGATGTGACATAATTGACGATGATTGCACTGTGACAGGAGGTAGAGATGGCCAGATGCATGTCTGTCTGGTGGAGTTTGTGCATGTGAATGGCATGCTCCATGATGCTTGTGATGTCATGCCACCCAGAGGATGTTCATGCAGTTCCATGTGAATGGATGCAGATGCCTGTTGCACGTTCCCTGCTTGTTTGTGCATGTATGTGGGTTCAATTGACCTGAGTGATGGGGAGTGTGATGCAGTCTGTGATGGTTGAAACTGCCACTCATGTGCAATAGTTATGTGTGTAGCAGACCATTGTACGGTATCCTGATGCCTGTGTTCTGTCTCTCCCTGTCTGCAGCATCGACTGATGAAAAGGGCTGAGATGGTGTTGTGGAGCCCAGCGGCAGGGATGCCACCACCAGCCGGAGATGCAAGGCCCTGCCCCCCTCCCAGGTAATAATATCTTCCGGGAGTGAGGGGACTGGGGCCGTGTCTATGGCCGCAGCTGCCGAGGGGAGGTCCAAGAGGCCAAGGTTGGATGTGGACTCCTCGGCAGCAGAAGGGGTAGTTGAGCCCACACAGGGACATACTATGGAAGACGGGAAGGAGTCATCCAGGTTGGTGGCGGGTGTGGTTGAGGAGGAGGCTGTATCAGACCCATGCATGGGGCCTGGAGTGGGTGGTTCCACTGGTGCATGTGGTGCAGTCCAGGGGCAGGGGCAGGAGGCAGCACAGGTTTTTGAGGCGCTGCCTGTGTGTAATCCTGTCCCTGATCCTCAGACTGACTCATCCTGCACCAGCAGGAATGCCTCTGTCCAGGCCTGTTCGCAGGTAGGGGAAGAGTATACGTCAACTGACCTTCCTCTACCTGCAGACTGTGACAGGGTTGAGCCTGCCCTAGTCAGTGTCGTGTTGCGCATATGGGGGATTCAGGATGATGTGCGTTGTCCCAGGCATGACAACGCACATCATTTCGAACACCTGTGTGCACGCATCGACTTGCTAGAACAGGACCTTGGCACAGGTTTCCTCCATGAGCTGGACGCTCTTGCGACCCCCTCCTCATCTGCACACCCTATGCGCCAGTCGTCCTCCGTGCCGTCTTCCCGTCCATGTGTCACCTGGGCTCCTTGTGGACCTGCCCCATCCACCGTGGCCAGGCTGGTGGAGATCACATCCCTGCCACAGTCGGGAGTTAGAGGACCAGCAGAGGTGGTCACCACAACAACTGGACCCCTGCCAATGGAGGATGGGCAGGCACCTCCAAGCAGGGCACATGCACAGCGGCACTAGGGTATTCCATCATCATGGAGGCTGTCGTGGTGGCACAGGCAGATGGCATTAGGGCAGCAGCAGGCTCGAGGTGGGAGGCGTCAGCACTCAGGGCCAACAACATCCCGGTGGAAGGCATCGGCCAACGGGCATGAGGACTGAGTGTGTCTTCCGTGTGGCAGCGGTTGGGCCAGCGTATAGATGCAGAGTGGTGGTGGGTGGAGAGGGCACAGCTCACGATGGTCAGGGCGAGACCTCCATGTGCTAGGCATTGAGGCAGGCAGCGTTCCTTCAGGAGACCATGGAGATGTCCCTGCGAGCCCTCGAGGACAGAGTCCAGAGCCGCCTCCAGGACATCAACATGGAGTTTGATGATGCCCTGGCCAGAGACATTAACAACAGAAGTGAGCCATAGGACTAGCCCGCCGCCGTTCTAAATAGTTCTTAGGTGTAAGTTTCCTTTTCTTTTTTTATTTATTTTGGAGTTATTGGACATTGCTACACTTTTTGTAAATAGTTGGACTTTTGATGGACCATGGTCCTGGATTGTTCATTTTTTGGGGATCATGGACACTTTTGGACATAGTTGGATGTTCTGTGGATTTCATTTTTGCCATGAGGTAATGTTTTTTTATTTATTTTTTCCTTGTGGATATGCAGAAGGTGTGAAGGTCAATGGATCATATTTTTCTTTGTCATGTTTTTCATGGATTTCTTTTCAGTTTCTGATTTTGTTTTCATTTACATTTTCATTATTTGTTTATTCATAGTAATGATTCTTTTTCATTAAGTCATATTTATGTAATAATGAATACATTTCATTCATGTCCAGTGTTGGCATGGTCTGCTATTATTTGCTTGATGCATGTGTCGGTTCTCATTGGCTCAGTCATGTGTCACTGCTGTGTGCCCATGTTGCAAATGTCTAGTGGTGCAAGCACGTGTGCTTATGTGATTGACGTGGGATGGGGCATGTGCTGGGGAGTGGCAACAATGTATGGTCATGGATTTGCATTGTGGGGAGTTGATACATGGTTATTTGTGTGTGAATACAATGATGGGGTCTGTGTTGCCATCACCGGGGTGGGGGGACATGAGTCTGGGCCTGCCGGCTGGTTGCCGTCACTGGTGGGGGGACACTAGTCGGGGCTTGCTGGCAGGTTGCCATCACTGGTGAGGAGACATGAGTCAGGGCCTGCTGGCAGGTTGCCGTGACTGGTGGGGGTCGAGGGACATGAGTCGGGGCCTGCTGGCAGGTTGCCGTCACTGGTGGGGGTGGGGGTCATGAGTCGGGGCCTGCTGGCAGGTTGCCATCACTGGTGGGGTTGGGGGGACATGTCAGGGCCTGGCAGGTTGCTGACGTTGGGGGGCTCCGTTGTGGTGTGGGCTGCTTGCTTGCATGCTCACGGGTGTTGGGGTGCTCAGTTGTGGTGTGAGCTGCCTGCTGGCATGCTCACGGGTGATGGGGTCTCTGCTGTGGTGTGGGCTGACTGCTGGCATGCTCACGGGTGATGGGGGCTCTGTTGTGGTGTGGGCTGCTTGCTGGCATGCTCACGGGTGATGGGGGGCTCTGTTGTGATGTGGGCTGCCTGCTGGCATGCTCACGGGTGTTGGGGGTCTCTGTTGTGGTGTAGGCTGCCTGCTGGCATGCTCATGGGTGATGGGGGCTCCGTTGTGGTGTGGGCTGCTTGCGAGGTGCGTTCGCAGGTGTTCCCAAGCACGCACTGACTTTTTCACATGATTTGGCTGGCGTGAGCGGGGTACGCATATTCTGAGGGGTGCGCAAGGAATTTATACATGCTATTTGGCAGGTGCAAGCGGGGTACGCGTATTCCGCGGGGTGCGCAAGGAGTTTTTCACATGATTTGGCTACCGCGAGCGGGGTACGTGTATTCTGAGGGGTACGCAAGGAGTTTTTTACATGCGATTTGGCTGCCGCAAGCGGGGTACGCATATTCTGAGGGGTGCGCGAGGAGTTTTACACACAATTTGGCTTGCACGAGCTGGGTATGGGTATTCCGAGGGGCGCGCAAGGAGTTTTACATGCGATTTGGCTGGCGCGAGCAGGGTACGCGTATTCCGAGGGTTGCATGAGGAGTTTTACACGCGATTCACTGGCGCAAGCAGGCTTCGCAATCGTTTTTAGCGCAATTTCATTGTTTGGGGGCTGTATGCTGGTCCACTGGCCTTTGTGCCATATTGTGGATTTGGCCGGCTGTTTTTGCTGCAAGGGGCGGTTTTAGGGGCGTAACTGGCGCTATTGGATGGTCGCTAAACCAGGTCTGGATATGGATGAGGAGATCCATGAATACGCAGTGCCTGGAAATCGGATTTAGCGCACATGGCTGGCGCACGCGGCTGGCGCACGCTCGCTCTTTGCGCCAGCTGCATGCGCTACTTCTGCGCGGGAATCAATGAATTATCCCATCAATTGTTCTGAGTGTGCCATGTATTTGTATCAATGTGGCTGTATTTTGCAATGGAGAAGACAATTATAGAATTGTTTGGAGGTAGTAAATGTTAATCACTGTCTCAACTCCTAATGGCTGTAGCTGTAACTACGAGTGTCAACTTTTAGTACAAGACAGAAAACTAATAGTGAAGAAGGGGCATAAAAATGTATGGAGGCAGATTAGTTTCAGTGGATGTGACTGAGTAAATATCCGAATGGGATGCCAACAGAAATTAGGTCACATTTTCAAAAATAAGAGACGTTCAAAACATCATTTGACTAACCTATAGTCTCATAATTATTTGTGAGACATGTATTCCATGTACATCGCTATGTGGGAGAACAGTGTATCCTGGTGCTCTATTTTTGTGATGTTGGCTAAATCTTAGTCTGCTTGCACTAAGCTGCCAATAAAACACTAACTTCCAGGCCATCTGTCTTCATTTTTAGGGGATATCTATTTTGCAAATGTATATATTGAATGTCCACCCGCAAAGCAGTTGACTTCTATTTCCATGTGTGCCATGATTCAAGACCGGGAAAAAAATCAATATTTAATTCTTTCCATTTTGATTTCTAATAAATTGAAAAACTAGATCGGTACTTTGGGAACAAAAAGACTGTCAGAGTGTTGTCTGCGAGCTGAAGCGTACTTGCGCTAATATATGCCATTCTATTCTTTACAATTCTAAAAAATGGTCTCATGAAAAAAGTCCAAAATATCATTGTGCACAGACAGCCGCTCCCAACGGTTCAGTGATGAATGGACCCAGTCAGGCAGGAATTATAAAATGGGAAAACTGACAGTCACCTTCCAATGGACCCGCGCAGGCAAAGCATATAAACAGATTTGCCTGCCAATGCACAATTATAGAGTCTGAAGGCACAGGTCTTTTCTTTCAAAATGAATCATCACTATCACAAAGGAGAAGGGCTCTGGCACTTTCCACACCTGCATTCATGCCTGAAATTGAAGAAAACCAGAATTACCTTTGTTCTAATTTACAGGGTTCCTTTTATGAGTTAACTAGGTGTTAAAATTGAAATTCGGCTGGGGAGCATGCATCGCCCGATCCCCCTGAAAAGAAGGCATTATGAGAGCATCATGCAGGGAGAGACAAATATATATCATAAACTTCTATTGAGTTTTCGTTTGAATATACAAACAACATGTGATTATTGCAGCTTGTGCTACCATTTCAGAAGAAATAGGTGACTGATCTGATTTTACATAATAATCTTGGGCCTAATTCCGAGTATGGAGGTAATCATGGCGCTATTTGCACCATGACTACCTCCAATACAGGTACCCAGTCTGCCCTGATTCATTGGGGACTTACCGGTCTATTCCGACCTTTTTGCGGGACCGGTAAGTCCCCATTGAAAAAGCCATTCCCCATTCCCATTTGAGCCCCCATAGGGCTCAATGAGAAGGGGGAAGGCGCTAATAACGGTACCTGCTAAGGGAACTCAGAATAGGGCTCAAAGGGATTAGCGGCACCGGTGTCCATACCGGTGCCCGGTACCCCTTTGCGCCCAACTCGTAATGAGGCCCCTTGACATTGTTTAACTAGACAGCCAGGAATGGTTTTCAATTCTAAACTTGGAGGCCTGGGAGGACAACAACATCCATGATATTAACATAAATTGCAAAACTACAAAAACATTTGGCACGTGCACAATGACATTTCCACCAATGCAAACATTTGTGCACTTTATTGAAGCTGATGTTGCAGCTGTGACCAGCCCGCATCACATCAAGATATGCAATTTGGATGCTATGTCCTTTCTATCTGAAGCTAGCCTTCCGAAAGTTCATTCTTATTCATGCCAAGCAGGAGAAGACACAATGGCATGCCTGGCTCTCCCTTGTAGGTATATTATATGCCCATGAAAGACACATTTGCAAATCCCTGGCATAACACGTCTTTTGCAATGATATATGATATAATATAATTTGGTATTTATAACGCGCCTGTACACAAGTGTTTCTCGGCACAACAAGACAAGGGAGGGGAGACAGAGGGAAGACAAGACAAACAATCCTACTAGGTCTTTTGTCATTCCGGTCGTGCAAGTCGGACAACGGGAAGTGTAGGGGGGAAACGAGGGAGAAGTGCAGGGGAAGAGAGGAGGGTGAAGTGCGGTCAGGGTAACACAGCTCTGAGTAAGTGCAGCCAGGGCAGTGCGGCTCTGTGTAAGTGCAAGGAGGCAAGGAGGCAGGGGGGCTTTAGGAGTTGCAGATACAGCTACTAAGTGGGCGGTACGCCAGGAGGCAGTGCAAAGAAGACTGGTCATGGAGGGTAAGCTCCCGCCTTACCTGGCTACATTAGCTATTATATACACTTTCTCACAATCTCTCATCTTCTCATTATAATTCATGAGCGGGATGATCTCCAGCCATCTGGACCTCCTTTGATTCTTACTCTTATCACACAAATATGCTTCACGCGCATGGGTGGATTTCATCCGCATTCCACATTATTTTCCTGATACTTTCGATCACATGGGTTGATCATCTAATGGTTTTCACGACAGCTCCAGCTGTTGACAAGTTGGGTGGTCTGTGTTTACTTCTTGGTAACCATCTTTGGCCTTTAAGATCAATGATCATATCAATGGTACTTTAGATGTGATGATCAGTCACAATGCTTAAGTTGTAATTTTACTTTTTTTCTTTTTGTTTTTTTATTGTGACTCTCTGGTTTCACTCCCTGCCTCTGACCTGATATGTGGTATGTTTTGGTTTTCTTTATTCATGCTTTATTCATTTCATGATATATTTGTTTTATTTCTGTGAAAATCTTAGCAATGTCCAATTTGGACCAATGCTTTGTTCAATGTTGGTTTTGTATGTACCAACACCTTTTAATTTGTTGGTATTTATCTCTTAATTCTGATAATCAACCATCTTGAAAATGATCACGAGGTCGAAACACGTGTCAGCTGTACACACTATGGAATAAACTCTTGAAACAACTTGTCTTTCTTGGAATATCTGTTAAATAATAATTTAATGAAACACTTTTGTATAGTCGTGTTATAAATGCCATATCATATCATACACCCAGAGCACAAGTCAGCTTTCCCAGTTTTTGTTATATACAATGGTCATGGAGGGGTCTGGTACCCAGTGAGCCTCTTTGGAAACTAAGGGGAGAGAGAGAGAAAGAGAGAGAGAGAGAGAATTTGGAATTACAGGTGGTCCAGCTCAAGTCTGAGAGGGGGCGGGAAAGGCCCTCTTTTTAACTGAGCTATGAAATTGTTGCCAGCTAGCACTGTCTTATTTGTAACTTTGAGCAGGTGGCACAAAAAGACATATTTACAGCATATGGCAGTTGTTGGGAAAGTTACGTTTTTAATATACACTAGCACAGGGGAAAATGACACAACTGTTAAGAGTGTTTTGCATAGAGTGAGACATGTCATATAAGTGTCTGTCTATTATTATGCAGTGATCAAAGGAACAAATACCGGACTGAGACCTTAACCACAAATAAGGCTGATGGGGCTTAATTATGAGTTTGGTGGTTTCACACTGGTAAATCCACTGAAATACCGCCACACCCTATCACCATTATGGCCACTTGGTTCCATGGAGTCAACTCAGATGAATTGGATTCTGCTCTGCAAGAGTACAAGGATGAGTAGAGGGAAAATGGGCCACTTATCCCTCACACTTCTACAAACCAAACCCCAACAAGATCATAACTGTAAAACAGGGACAATTAAGAAATATACCTCATTGGTTTTTGTGGTGATGTGGACCAAAATAACACTGTATCACAGTCCAAAATAAAGGGACTGTCCAATCAAGGTTCTATACAAATATATACTTTAACCAAACACACCATCTGAAATAGAACAAATGGAAAACATGGTACAAAAGCCTGCCCCAACAGAAGAGCAGAGAGGATGCAACAGACTGAGAAAGGTAGCACTCTGAGAGTGGGTCCAGGGGTGGTAGGTACATTTCTAGACACAAAAGGGACATGTCTTTCATGAAACCAGGAGCGATTGTGACCTAACCAGGGTCAACAGTACCTGGATTCAGTTCTTGGTGGGTTAACAGTGTCAGACTGGTTTTCGAATGTTGATGCAACCAGGTGAAGCTCATTTTGTGCATGTTGGATTGTGTGGGCCTCAAGCAGCAAGCCTCATTGAGTAGGGGAAATGTGTTTGTGTGGTGCAGTAGAAGGGTGGCTCACAAGGGGGCAGGCAGTGTCAGGATGGCTGCCAGGATGGCTTCATAGTTGGGCCTGACACAGTTGGGCTTTAGCCACTGGCAGGGTGCAATGAGTGATGCTCCAGCGGTTTGGGTCGAGCGAGTGACATTTGTCGAAGTGGTGATCTTGGGTGCGTTGAGGTGCAGCTCAATGATGGGGCCATGTAACTCACCAGTGATTCAGATCTTGTCCCAGCACTGAGCAGTTGCTTCGGGCCTGCTGGTGCTCAGATTAGTTAGAGCACCATGCAGCCTCAAGCTAGTTTAAAGTGCAAGCGAGCTTGAAGTGGTGAAGGAGTGGAAAAGCCAGGGCTGGTGATAACCCCCTCATTCAAGGTGTGGTGAATGCAGAGTGACCAGTTTGGTGCAGTACAACAGGGAACTTTGGCTGGTCTGGCCTTCATTTTTTATTTTTGTGTAATGATTTTTATTTATTAAGCATAAAACAATTCATAACAGCAACCATATGTTACAATGACTGAGAATAACTTTTATACATTACAAATAGTATAAATAAGATATAAATATGTGAAGAACATTAGAAATATTTAGATAAATATAATCGAGCCAGTCTAAACAACAGATAAGTGGTATGTAACGTCACTGATAACTTTCCGTTATATATGTAAGAGAAATCCGAAGACATACAAGGGACACATACAAGAGACCACACAAAACAAGATGGAAGAGACGAGAGGAAAGGGGTTGATGGGTGCAACGTAAATGGCCTAATAAACTTCTAGGTGCATCATTTTACAAATACAGAAAATACAATATGGCGAGATATATAAGATAATAATATAATAAGACATTTTCTATGGACCATGAGCCGACATATTGTGATAGTGTAAGTAGTTAATGAAAAGGGCCCATTTCAGGTTATACTTTGGCAATTTATCGAAGTAGGAAGCCATGCAATGTTCAATTCTGTGAGTATGTCAAACGCTGTTCCACCAGTTCTTTTCTTCTCTGTGAAAGATAGTGAGCTAAAGACTCTGGGTAAGTCTCTCATAACCAGGACTAATGTCTGGCAGAGGGACTCCCAGGCCCCCCTTGTTAATTTGCATATTTAAGTAACTTTGGGTCTCACCCCAAGTTACTAGGGGAATCCAGACGTGGACCCCTTGCTCACTATTCTTAGAGAGGCACAGATCCACCCTACTGATGAGTTCCAACCAGACCGAAACATGTGTCTGGGGTTTCTGTTGGTACTCTTGTTCAGAGGAGAATTGCCGAGCATTTCGGTGCTGGACTGCCCCAGGCCAGGACAAAGACTGATATGTTTGGGATATTTCTTCTCTGTGAAAGATAGTGAGCTAAAGACTCTGGGTAAGTCTCTCGTAACCAGGACTTATTTCTGGCAGAGGGACTCCCAGGACCCCCTTGTTAATTTGCATATTTAAGTAACTTTGGGTCTCACCCTAAGTTACTAGGGGAATCCAGACGTGGACCCCTTGCTCACTATTCTTAGAGAGGCACAGATCCACCCTACCGAAGAGGTCCAACCAGACCGACACATGTGTCTGGGGTTTCTGTTGGTACTCTTGTTCAGAGGAGAATTGCCTAGCATTTGGGTGCTGGACTGCCCCAGGGCAGGACAAAGACTGATATGTTTGGGATATTTCTTCTCTGTGAAAGATAGTGAGCTAAAGACTCTGGGTAAGTCTCTCGTAACCAGGACTAATGTCTGGCAGAGGGACTCCCAGGACCCCCTTGTTAAGTTCCACCAGTTCATGCAGGAGATGTTTTGAAGTTGCTTGCAATTAGTGGTGATGAGTTTGATGACAATAGCTAGGAGAATATTGTATAAAGTGGGGGACAGGAGGGACATTTTCCCTTTAAGTGCAATGCTACCAAAAAAAACATTAGCAAAATAAAGAGGCATATGAAGATTAAAGATGATCATCATGTATTTCCAAACATCCTGACACAACCGAAAAACATGAGGACAGCTGAAGAACATATGTTTGTATGAACCAAGGGTGTTTTCACAAGACGAACAAATCCCATCAGCATGGGCCTGAGATTGTGTATGTTTTATTGGGGTAATAAAGGCTCTATGCATAACAAATTGAAGGTTTTGGGTGATCTTGGCTGGAGTAGAGATCCTCCTAATTCTAGACCATAACAGGGAACAAAGTAGTGCAGCAATCAGTTTCCCATTGAGTTTGAACTGTCCATTTTGATATTAATGGTTCTACAGGTTCCAACAGTTTATAAAGTTTGGCAACCTTGATATCAGAATTAATGGAGAGCAACTGTAACTTTGTGGTGTCAGGAGATAAGACATTATAATCGTGAGCTTGCAATCCATCTAGGCATGCATTAACCAATTTAATGTCGAAGGTCAAATCTGATAGAGGTGTAGAGAAAGATTTTCTAAAATCCTGAAATGATGTTATGGTGTGATTTTGAACAATTTGGTCTATATATCTAATACCCCTGGAGAGTCAGACCCTCTGGGAGAAGGTTCTGCTATTGGTAGTAACTGATTTGTTATACCACAGATAAGGTGAGAGCTCTCAAGAGGGGGATTTAGTTGATGGAAAGATGAACATACTTTAATGGGGCCAGAAAGGATGGAGGCTGCATGATGAAAGAGAAAGATGGTGTCTGCAATGTAATGAGGAAGGACATTTGTTTTTCAAGTTCACACAACGATGGGAGGTCATCGGAGTCTGACTGTGTGTACCAGAAGCTATAAAGATATCAAATGGAAACCATGTATGTGGGATGTTTTTACCCATGCATCCGAGCCCTACCACAAAAACTGTGCAGTACTGGCATGGAAAACATCATGATGGCCAGAACTCCCCAGAGAGTGCACAGGGAAAACATGAAGAATAGGCTGCCACCCATTTTTGCCTATGTTGTGAGCACAGGAGGGCACTGCCTAAAACCACCATTGGCCTACACACACAGTAGCCTGAAACCATTGGGGATGGCAATGCTGATTGCCAAAAAAGCAACTCAGAACTGTGGGGAATTCATTTTCTTAATCCCAAAAATGGTTGCATTACCAGTACTCACCACTATCAGAAAGCCGGCGTTTTAAAACCACCAGACTTTTGTGTAAAACTGAACAAATGAAACAAAACCAGACCAAGGAAAGACTTGCTAAGAGGTGGATTCAATGTAAAACTATATTCTGAAATGACTTGAAGGAAGTAATTATTTAATGTATATGTAAAAATTGTAAGTGATTTAAACTGGGAACAAAAAGTGACATTTAGCTGAAACCTGGCTTAATGAAACTGAATTCTGCCTGACAACTACCCCCGACAAGAGAAACCTGTTCAGCCACTCTTCCCAGTCCTAGCTGCATCCTGCTGCCCCTTGCCAAAAGGAATTGTCACCTCTCTGATTAGATTAGGGGTGGAGCACCTGGGAACTGGAAAGAACAGAACAATGCAACTCCCTTGACTCAGGCAAATGTTATATTGGGGGCGTCGTAAAGTGGCTTCCTCTTAGGGGAAACTGAGAGGGGCAGTGCCTCTGCTAGCAGCTGAGCTTGGGGGAAGTGGATAAACCAGTTATTCCACCCTGTGATGTGGGAAGCCACACCCCTTTTTGACCAGGGCATAATTATAAAAAGATAGATAACTCATAGTGCGGACTTGTCAGAATTATATAAGTAATATCATTATTTTTGTGATTTTTCTGTGAACATTTTGAGAGGCGTTAGGACCCTGTGGTGTATTCTGGGGGGTTGCTAGCGGAAAATAGGGTCTCACTCCAAATGTCTGCATGTTAAAAATCTGACACTTCATCAATTAATGTCCATACTCCTTGCGCACATGTGTGTAATTTTGGGTAAATGTCCGATATTGCAAAACCAGTTAAAAAGCGCAAAATGTTGTCATTTTTTAATGCAAGCCCCCAGGAAGATCAGAGGCGGACAGGCATGGACCATAAGGAATATATAATGTGCACATGTAATTTCAACAAATGGTATATCTGGGAAAGATGTATTTGAATCAAATATAGATTTGTGGGCAAACTGACTAGGGGAGGATCCTCTGACCCATAAACAGACCTCATCATGATGACAATCCATTTCCTTCCCCCAATCATGGGAGAGGGGAGAATTGGGCCAATGACAAGTAGAGAGGGGCAGGCTTAGCTAGGCCCAGGCACACACCCATTTTCAAAACACATAAAAAGTGACTGCTGGGACAGGTAGAGACATTCAATTCCATTTGCTGCGGAGCATGCTGACCGACGACTTCACATCCAGAGATCCAACACTTAGACTTCCAAGCTAAACAGAGACTACAGAACTTTGAACCAAGAAGGCCCACTGCAAGCAAATGTAGTTGACAGCAGGCCTCAAAATCATTTGCAAACTATTCCACAGCCGGGCGAGCTGTCTGAATTCTTTTGCCAAGAACTCTTGCCAGTACCCAGAAAGCAGTGTTACATCCATAATCCACTTGATCCGGACCGGAAAGCAGAGCAGTATCCAGAACCAGAGGCCGCTGAATCCAGAGAGGCTAGACCAGCAGAGCTGACCCAGATCGCTGTGAGCAGAACCGGTGCCTGATTGACCCGCTGAGCAGACAGAACCGCAGCCGGACGTGTTGACCAGATCCGTGACGAGGCCCAGTTCAAATTTATATTGTGAGTACCTAGCAGAACTGTGCAGAACCAATCTCTTAGTTATAATAATCTAATCCAAACTATTTAACCTAAGTAGAACTGCCTCCTAGAAATCGTGTCATCTGTCATTTTTAAAGCTGCACAACTGTCACCTGTCAATTCTGCAGCTGCAAGCTGTCACCTGTCATTTGAGTTTACTTTAAATCCGAAAAACTACCTTAATTTAATCGTCCGTATCTCTGGAACCGTTTGAATCTAAGCTTTCCAACGGACCTAAAACCGACTTGCTACTCCTTATACTTTTGCCATAATCGCAATTCACGCACTCGCGAATTTTGCCGCGATTTGCGATTTGGCCTGATTTCTTTACCTGTGAAAAGATAGCAGCTTTTTGCTTTCCTGTGCTAAAAAATCATTTGTCTCTTAATAACCATCCCTGAATCATTGCTAAAGTGAGCCTGAGCTCATCCCAAGTATCTCTCACTCACCCTGGAACTCCTAAAGGGAATTAAAAGCATTTTCAGCATATTTCTCACTTCACTGCCACCACATTCAAAGCACTTGGACCTGTGTTTTAAAACTCATACCTGTTTTCTCTAAGCTTGCTGGGGTGGGAATTGAATTTCGTATTGTATTTGATTACATTCCTGAGAACTTTGTGCTCCTCTTTCCATCTCCTTCCATTTCTTACATTGCATAGGGGAGGGGGGTGAATTGCCAGAGAAAAAGTGATTATCTTATCTTTTGCTAAAATCCTATCAAGTATTTCTGTACTGCGTTTTATTCCTCATTGCTTTTCCCTTGAAATCATAAAAGTATTTTTGCTACTTTATCCATCCTATACTAACTCCTCATTGATTGTAAAGAAGTGTGCTAGTGCCAGATTACCCATTGCTGATCAACATCATATGTCTAAGTGTACTATCAGATATTAATTTATTATAAAGTGTGATATATATATATATATATATATATATATTGTTTAAATCCTCAAATAAACCTTTTAATTTGCATAACAAACCTACTTCTTGGCTCAGTGGGGTCAGGGGGATTCTAAGAGGGGGGTGTTATACAAGGGTGGTCATCCAGAGTACTGAACTAGACATAACAATACATTAATAAGGGTTTTCCTCAGCATCCCAGGCTAGGCATTGACTTGGCTGTAGTGTTGATTGAATATCGCTTACAAAAGTGGGGGCTCGGAGCCGGGATATTCTGGGTTAGTTTTACCACTTGTGCAGATTAATTCAGTGTGCCAACTGACCAGATACACATATCCGGTTAGATCACCACGCTGTTTTACACTGTGAAAGCATCCCTCAAAGGAACGCTCTAAGGAAACGGTCTGTTTTGCAAAATAAAATACAAACTTCTGTAAGTCAGGAAGGAACTCAAATTCCAGAATGACGACCTTGGTAGATATGAAAATAGCCAGAGAGCACTTCTTCAATAAGCTATTTGTGAGAGGTGAGTGGACTCATCAGAACCAAACGGTCTGGTTGCAGGCAATCGCGCAACAGGTCACTGAAACAGGGTCAGATATATGGGGCGATCAGGGTCCCCTACATGTGGCCCTGAGTGAACTATACATGGCCCCTAAAGCCAAAGATGAACATAATAAGATTGCCAGGATAGCAGCATATTTGTATCTATATATGGGTGCCATGCAGGACAAATGTGCTGAAGGCCAAGATCTGGCAAATAGGCAACAAACAGCGCTAGAGAAGGCCCAATCTGATCTGGACTCTTCTGAGCAGAGGCTGCTCAGGAGCCAGGAGTCAGAAAAGGACAGCAGACAGTACATCACTAAAATAAAGGAGGATATGGATGTGCTGCAACAGGAAAAGGCGGACCAGGATACCAGATTTATGGCCTTGCAGAAGGAGTATCAAGAAGGTTTGGACTCCCTACTGCAGAGCCAGAAAAAGCTGGAGCAACAATTAGATTTCAATAGGGCATGTGCCGAGCAGGTAGTCACCCTGCAAAGCCACCTAGATAGGGAGAAAGCAGAGAGCAATAAACTGATTTTGAAAGACCTGCATACCCAGGCAGAGTTTGACCAGGAGCGCCAGAAAGCTGGTGCCTTCCAAAGGCAAAGGGACGACCTGGCGGCACAGATGCAGGCTCTTAGTCAGGAAAGGGATACCTTAGGCCAGGAAGTCTGCCACTTAAAAAGGAAAATGGAAGAAAATCACCTGGCCCTCCAGGGACTGGGTGACCTCCAAAAAGAACACCAGAACTTGTTAGAGCACACCAGGAGGGTGGAGGATGCTCTGGCAAGAAAGGAGCAAGCCAATAGGGACACAGCTCAGGAGGTAACCCTCCTGCAGCAGTGACTGGCCCAGTACTCCAGGACCAATCAGGAGGCACAGAGAGAAAATGAGGCTCTCTGTCAGCACAATGATAGGCTCCAGCACCAGGTAGCGATGCAGGAGAGACTGATAGAGTCTAGTAAGGCCTTAACTGAGGAACTGAAAGCGCAGGCTCTTGCATTGCAACAGGAAGCAGGGGCGGATAGAGATGAGGTTCGCTGGGAAAGAGAAACTCCTGAGCATAACCTCAGGAGCCCTAGTACCAGAGGCCTTCATTTCTCCCAGTCCCTGGACTCTGCCACCCCCATGTCCCCTCGCGCACATGAGCCCAGGGCCACGGAGATGGCAGATTACTATCCAGCTAGAAGTATGGGGCTCATAGGCCAGTACCTCCCAGGAATGGATGGGCGGGCATCCGGGTATGGGCACCCAAGCACAGTGCAATTTAGTGGGGAACCCCAGGAGAGTAGGCCCATTAAGGGCATTCTGAAAACCTCTGCCCAGTTAGGTCAGTGGGGGGGATACCCAGCAAATCCCGGTAGCAAGGAGGGATCTGAAGACTCCTCTGAGCGTCACAGGACACAGGAGACCAGGTCCCCACATTCTGCCAGCCATTCCCAGGCTCGCAGAATCCGGGAAAACCTGGAAGATCAGACGGTCACCTCTGGGAGCAGCGCTTCTGAGTCGGAGGATGAATGGACCAGTGTTACCCGAACCAAAAAGGCCAATAAGGCAAAAAGGGCCTTGCTTAATGACCCATTGAAACAAATAAAGGCAATAAGCGGTGTCATCACGCCTTATCATAAGAACGCCAAGTATTCTGTTTGGGAACACTCGGAGCTCTATGAGCAAATGATGGAGACTTTCCATTTGAAGGACAGCCAAAGCTGTATTCAATATGTAAAGTGGACCTTACTCACCAGAATACTCCAGTTTCTTTGCGGGGCGGGAGGATCAAAACCATTCAAGGTGGTCCACATACAGGGCGGCCATCTTGAAACATTTTTCTGTGCACAGAAATCCTCAAGAGGCTCGCAAGGCAGCCTACAATTTGCAATGTGGGGAGGATCAGGCCCCACAAGAGTTTGTGCAAGAATTAAACCGTGCTTTTGCGCAGACCACCAGAAGGGTGCGCATGGATAGCAGAGAATTTATCAATACGATTTTCCATGCCTTACCCAAATACATAATGACCCAGCTTGTGAGAGATTTTCATGAGAAAAGATCTTTAGACTGGGTCATTGAACAGGCTACCCGGATCTATGAGGTGCAGAAGCCCATCGAAAATAAAAACAATGCGCCGAAAAAACCCCAAAACCAACAGCACCCCTGCTGCTGCCAAGGTGGCAGAGGTAAAGGTTGCCCCCGTTTTAGATTTGGAGATGGGGGGGCCTAAAAACCTGCCTGCATCAAATAATTCACAGCCCAGAAGGCCCTCGGGCCAGTCACAGACAGGGAGTTGAGGAGGTAGTCCCACAAATGGGGTCCCCCGCTCCCCTGACTATGTAAGTCCCTGCTACAAGGGAAACTGACCAATCCTGGGTTATGTGTGGACTCCTCCAGCCCAAGGGGGGGATCCAGCCAAGCACCTAACCCAGGAAACTTCCCTCCCAACTTCCCACAGGAGGGCAGAAATTCTCCAAATCCTGGGCAGAACTTTTTCCCCAGGTATCGACCCAATTTCCAGCCCCAAAATCATCCATCCTTCTTTCCCCAATTCCCTGAGCCCAGACAACCTAATCCGGGAGAGGGGAGGCCCAGGGTGGAGGGGTACCAAAATCTTCCCAACCAGGGGTACTACCAGAGAAGGGATAGCTACCCTTCCCGGGATCAGCCCAGGGGAGAAAATAGAGCCCCGTATCAGCCTGAGCGGGTTTCACAACTTGAGCGCCAGGTCCAAAATATGGCACGAGATCTGGGTCACATACTGAGGTCTCAACAGAACGCTCAGATGAGCATGCCACCGCAGAATGCCCCAAACTCTGGACCTGGTGCTCCAAAACAATGATGGGGGCAGCACCCCGATAACCCACCGGTTCCCAGGGAGGAGGCACAAGGGGAAGGGGGGTGTAAAGCCTTGGAGGAAGCTTCCTTCCCAACTTGTAAACAGCCCCTGGAAAACCAGGAACCGGAAACAAAATCTCCTACCCCTGAAAGTCTGCCACCCAAGGAGCAGAGAGGAGGTAGGAGAAACAAAGGACCCAAACAGACCCACTTTGTGGAGGAGGTACAGGTCTTCCAATTTGAGGGAGAGGGATCATCAGAAGATCCTGGGAAAAGGATATTCTCCTTCAGAGATGGGGGAACTCCTCCCAAGGAAAAATGGGTCCCAAGGGATGCCAATTCAGACTGGGGAGATGTGGAGACTGAGCTACCGCCGCCCATCATCTCATCCCAGAACCGACAATACCAAAATCCCGTGGGTCAAACCCATCCTGAGGACTGCCTCCAAAAAGGGGGGGGTGGCCCAGAACCCGAAACCATTTCCAGTTGCCAACTTTTTCTTTCAGATTCCCCAGGCTCTCCACAGAATTCTGCCCAAATCTCTTCGCTAGCAATGTCCAAATCCAGAAAGTTAGCCCACCAGTTGTCCAAAAATGTGCATTATCTGTGCCCCCTTGAGGAGAAGGAGGGAAGATACTATGCCCCGATACAAGTACAGGGGCAGGGTACAATTTTGGCACTGGTGGACACTGGATCTCAAGCTACCCTTCTGTCCAAAAGGGTCTTTGAGGAACTAAATACAGGAAGGGGGGAGAATTACCAAATTCCTCTCACCTCTCTTCCTGGACAACTGCAGAACTTTGACGGGAAGGAAATTCCCGTTGAGGGGACTGCACACTTGGACATTAAAATTGGGCGACACAAGGTGAAACACCCGGTCATCGTAGTGACTCCAGAGGGCACCCCTTGTTTACTAGGGAATGACCTCGTGAGAAAGTTGTCACCCCTAATAGATTGTGTAAACAAGGTCCTCTGGACCCAGACTAGCTGACCAATAAAATTAAAACAGAGTGTCAACCATGTTAGTTTAAACGGCACCTGCCACATGGTTGAACAAAAATCTGACGAAGTAGAATTTCACTTCCAGAACAACCAAACTCCAGACGTGACAGTAATAGCAGTAGGACAACAGATTGGTGATGGGGGGTCCTCTCTATTTCTGAAAATCAACCTTCCTTCCAGTTTAAGGTGGTATTCCACACTGGAAGGAAACACCCTGAAATTCTTTACTAATCCACAATCAGACACTCCCACTCCTATAGTTCAGAAACATGTGAAATCAGCTCAGAGCCTGGCTGATATTCAGCAAATTGGAGAGCAGTTGTTCATCCCTGTTCAGTTAAATGATGGGAAGGACTCGGTTCTCGCTCGAGTGTGTGTAAGCAACGTTAAGAGCTTCATCAGCGAAGCCATGTTCCGCCAACTCCCAAAAGATCCAGCCATTCCCACATTCAAACTGATAGACAAATGGGTAATGGATCTGGAAACACCCAATTCCAAACATCTCCTGCCAAGCAGGTGTATGCTCAAAATCTCCATTGGCAACAAGAGCATAGTCCATAATTGTTGGGTCGTGCGAGACGTCACTGCCGCCTTTTACTTAGGCAGTGACATTCTCAATCGCTTTGCCATTAGTTTGGACCTAATAAAAGTCAAAGCTTGGTCCCGATTAGCGGATAATCCCATGGGCTTTGATGATCCAGAAAAAGCATTTAGGTCAGCTCAATTGCTACCTTATGCAGTTGAAATTCAGATCAAAGAGGAAGCCACCATCCCAGAAAGGGCCCGACAATTCTCCCTGGAAGTGAAAGTTAAAAGAGGACAAAAATTGCAAAACCCTGATGCTTATATTCATCTAAATGCTTCTCTCCAACAGCAAGGGTTGGGGGTAAACCCAACACTATTAGTCATCATAGTACATGACACCATTCCAATAGAGGTGGATAACAGCGACTTAAAGAGTATTACTGTAGCCGCAGGCACCATTATTGGAATGGCGGTTGATGACCGACATTTCTCCATTGATTTAGGAAATTAACTGTTAGGACCGATCCCCAAGGACTGTTTTGACAGTGACAGTGAGGACACCAGACAGGATTTTCACCCGGCATGGGGGGAACTTCCTGGTGTACACTTCTTGCCCTTATGGTAAGGAAGATGTGACTTGTGACTTCAGGAGGGATGAGGTGATTTTCCTGGTCCATGAGGGCTGCCTTTCCCACCTGAAGCCTCCAGTCCAAATCAGCACTCTGACCAGGGACTTCTCCACCCAGCTGGAGGAGGACGCTGAGATAGCCAAACCAGAAGTCTTTCCAGGCTTCAGGCAGATGGTGGAAGAGAAAGTCAACCTAGCTGATGCCTGTGTGACTCTTGAACAGAAGCAAAAGTTGAAACAAGTTTTCTTGGACTTCCAAGATCTCTTTGCGGTAGACTCATATGACTGTGGTCGCACCGACATCCACACCACAACAATTCCCACGGACCCTGGAATGACTCCAGTGTTTGTGAAGCAAAATCGCTTGCCTCTCGCATCCATGGAGTCCCTTACTGAAATAATTAAGAACCTCGAGTCCCGGGGAATAATCTGTCCAGTCCACAGCACTTTCAATAATCCGGTGCTGGGAATATTGAAGCCAAACGGCCAGTGGAGACTCTGGGCCGACCTTAGGGAGCTCAACAAACGGGTCCATACTTCCCGATGGCCTCTGCCCTACATTGACCAAGGGCTGGCCCAGATTCAGGGGTCACAGGTATTCACAGCAATAGACCTGACCAATGGATAATGGACCGTGCCTGTCAGTAGGGAGGACCAATACAAACTGGCTTTTACCTTTGGGGGCCAGCAGTACACATGGACCCGGACTCCCTTCGGATACCTCAACTCCGGCAATGAATTCAACATTTTCCTACATAAGGCCATGCCCGACCTGGGTGCGAGGGGTAATCTGGTTTATGTAGATGATGTCCTCATAAAAAGTTCATCTGTGGAGGAACACATAGCGGAGATCCGTTATGTTCTGACACAGTTGAGGGCCGCCGGAGCAAAACTTTCCTTTCAGAAAGCACAGTGGTGTAGAACCCGCGTTAATTTCTTGGGGCATGAGATTACTCCTCAGGGTCTCTGTCCCCAAGAAAAGAAAGTGGAAGCACTCCAGAAACTGAAAGACCCCACAACTCTGCGGGAACTAATGAGCCTCCTCGGACTGACTAATTACAGCAGCAAGTTCATTGAAGGCTACGCAGAGATCACTAGACCCCTGATTCATCTCTTGAAGGGGGGGGTCAAGTGGGAATGGGGCCCAGAACAATCCGAGGCGGTAAGACAACTCAAAAGAAGCCTCTCACAAGCGCCTTGCCTAGCTTACCATGTCAGAAACAAGGAGTTCTTCCTGGAGACGGGGTTCTCTAATACGTGCTTGACGGCAGTATTATACCAAAAGCATGACAAGTCAATAAAGTAATCTCCTACGCGAGCAAAACTTTATCCTCTGTGGAGGAAAAATTCAACGATTGTGAGAAGGCACTCCTGGCAACGGTGTGGGCATTGAAGAATTACCGCCCGTTTATCCAGGGGGAACACATCATAGTGGAGACTCCACACCAGCCTCTTCAATATCTCCAAAGTGCCAGAATCTGGGCCGGAAATGTGATTAATTCCCGAATTACTTCCTGGATTCTGTCAATGCAAGGCTTTCCTGTGGAGGTCAGATATGGCCAAAACAAGAAGAGTCCACTCGCGCAAGGTCTGGCTGACTTGCATGATTGTGCCAGAGAAAACTGTCTCGAGGAAGAAAGTCTAAAAATCAAGGACAACATGGAGGCATACCTTAATTCCCCACACAAAGTCTTTGAAGAAGACAAGTGTGAGGGAAGGCCCACTGTCTATGTGGATGGATGCTCTTACCATGTTGACAACGACGGGGAGAAAGAACTGGTGGCTGGCGTAGGGAATGCATGGGTGAAGGAGTTCCCAGAACCCTCCGCTGGATACAAAATTGGTCCCCGAAGTAGTCAGGTGGCAGAATTGATGGCTGTGCATCAGGCCATCCTCACTGCTGTCCAGAATCAACTCCACGAACTGGTCATAATCACAGATTCGGATTATGTACGGAATGGGTTCGTGGAGCACCTGGTCAACTGGAAAACCAGAGGCATGTTATGCGCTAATAACAAACCCCTGAAACATGGGAAGTTAATCCAAAATATTGATGATCTGGTCACATTGAATGGGATGACCATCTACTGGAAAAAGGGTCATTCCAAAGTAGAGGGACCAGACAAAACTGGAAAAGACATCGCTGATCAGCTGGCCAAAACCGGGGCCATCCAAGGGGATCTAATAGAAATAGAGTCCCTATTGGGGGAAATCCAGGTCACTGTTATCACTAGGTCCCAGACAAATGATCACAATGATCTTTCAACTGCACAATGGAGTAAGGAGACCCCTGATGCTGATTTCATTCCAGCTCAGAAGGGGGATCCCATTATTGGTAAGTTTTACCAACACCTTGAGGACCCTGAGAACTTTCCCCTGACGGATACCGATTGCATTGGGAAAGAGGACCTAAGAGTGTTGATGAAATGTCCAAAAATGTTCCGAATCCAAGGCGGTTTGCTGGTAAGGAAACCCAAAGCTGGCCACGATGGGTGGTTCCTACCTCATTCCGAAGCCTGATGTTAAGTCACGCCCATGATGCAGCCACCGGCAGTCATAGGGGGTTTCACACAACACTGGAAATCTTAAGAGAGGTTGCATACTGGCCACACATGGAGCAGGACCTCGACCAATACTTGAAGGGGTGTCTTGTGTGTGCACAATTTCAGCCATCATCCCTCACACACCGTGCGCCTCTCCAAAAGAGGGGGATGACACTGCCATGGTCAGATTTGCAAATCGACTTTGTAGGCCCTGTGATTCGCTCGTCTAGAGGAAACAAGTACATGTTGACCGTTACATGCTTGTTTACCAAGTGGGTGGAATGTCTCCCAGCCCCAAACTGCAAGGCAGAAAAAGCAGCTGCCCTGATGATTAACCACATCTTTTCCCGTTTTGGTCTACCTCAAAGGATTGAGTCAGACAGAGGTAGCTACTTCACCAGTGAAGTAATGACAAAGATGTGGGAGATACTGGGGGCTAAAACGAAGCTACACATCGTTTACATGCCAGCTACTTCTGGAGCAGTGGAGAGATATAACCAAACCATTGTGAGCATCTTAAAAAAGTTTGTGGCAGATTCTGGGCCAAGTTGGGATATCCGATTACCTCTGGTCCTAATGGCCATCAGATCTACCCTTTCATCTGCAACCAAAATGTCACCAATTGAGTTGATGACTGGACGCAAGATGGTGCTTCCGCAGCATTTGCTCTACAGAACCCAAGAGCAAACGTTGATAAATGCCTCCACAACTCATGAGTATGTGGAGAATTTAAGGCAACACCTTCAGCATGCTTTTGCCTATGCTCAGCGGAATCTAGAAAGATCAGCCGAGAGCATGAAGACCCACTATGATTTAAAAACTACCCGAAAGGAATATAAGGTGGGTGATCGGGTCTATCTATACAATTTCCAAAGGAACCAGGCCAAACAGCGAAAATTCTTGCCTACATGGAAGGGACCGTTTGAAATTATAGACAAGATCTCCCCTGTTGCCTACAAGATCCACATCCCCAAAGGCGGTTTGGCGGAAGGGGAAGACAAGTAGGTCCATATTAATCAGCTAGTGTTGCCATCCCAGGCACACTCCGCAACAACTGGAGGAATCCACTGGAATCCCAGAGGGGGCTGCTCCAGAGTAATTCAGTTCCAGCCCTAAAATATTCCACATATAGCATATAAAATTGTGTGATCCTTGTATACATATATATGTTCTTGTCTCCTAATTTAAAAAAGAAAATGTATATGTTCATATCTTCTGATTCATAAAATGTATATGTTCGCCACACCATTAATAGTGGTGAAGAAATGTCTACGAATAGGTATTGCCGCTTTGCTTTATCATCCTAGGAGAGATGAAACCATGGAGACTGACCAAGGAGGACAACCGGGGACCGGGAGCAGAGACCCGAGGGGCCCGGGGTACCGTCCAATCCTCCCATCAGGACCAGCAAGGAGAACTGACTGATCGACTGGAGGGAGGAAAAGATGCTGAACTGTGCCATCTACTGGAAGAAGATGAGGAGAACATCCCAGATCTTGCGAGTTCCATCTGTGAAGGATCAGAATGGCCATCGCAAGAAGGGGGGGCTTGTGGGATGTTTTTACCCATGCATCCGAGCCCTACCACAAAAACTGTGCAGTACTGGCATGGGAAACATCATGATGGCCAGAACTCCCCAGAGAGTGCACAGGGAAAACATGAAGAATAGGCTGCCACCCATTTTTGCCTATGTTGTGAGCACAGGAGGGCACTGCCTAAAACCACCATTGGGCTACACACACAGTAGCCTGAAACCATTGGGAATGGCAATGCTGATTGCCAAAAAAGCAACTCAGAACTGTGGGGAATTCATTTTCTTAATGCCAAAAATGGTTGCATTACCAGTACTCACCACTTACAGAAAGCCGGCGTTTTAAAACCACCAGACTTTTGTGTAAAACTGAACAAATGAAACAAAACCAGACCAAGGAAAGACTTGCTAAGAGGTGGATACAATGTAAAACTATATTCTGAAATGACTTGAAGGAAGTAATTATTTAATGAATATGGAAAAATTGTAAGTGATTTAAACTGGGAACAAAAAGTGACATTTAGCTGAAACCTGGCTTAATGAAACTGAATTCTGCCTGACAACTACCCCCGACAGGAGAAACCTGTTCAGCCACTCTTCCCAGGCCTAGATGTATCCTGCTGCCCCTTGCCAAAAGGAGTTGTCACCTCTCTGATTAGATTAGGGGTGGAGCACCTGGGAACTGGAAGGAACAGAACAATGCAACTCCCTTGACTCAGGCAAATGTTATATTGGGGGCGTCGTAAAGTGGCTTCTTCTGAGGGGAAACTGGGAGGGGCAGTGCCTCTGCTAGCAGCTGAGCTTGGGGGAAGTGAATAAACCAGTTATTCCACCCTGTGATTTGGGAAGCCACACCCCTTTTTGGCCAGGGCATAATTTTAAAAAGATAGATAACTCATAGTGCGGACTTGTCAGAATTATATAAGTAATATCATTTTTTTTTGTGATTTTTCTGTGAACATTGTGAGAGGCGTTAGGACCCTGTGGTGTATTCTGGGGGGTTGCTAGCGGAAAATAGGGTCTCACTCCAAATGTCTGCATGTTAAAAATCTGACACGTCATCAATTAATGTCCATACTCCTTGCGCACATGTGTGTAATTTTGGGTAAATGTCTGATATTGCAAAACCAGTTAAAAAGCGCAAAATGTTGTCATTTTTTAATGCAAGCCCCCAGGAAGATCAGAGGCGGACAAGCATGGACCATAAGGAATATATAATGTGCACATGTAATTTCAACAAATTGTATATCTGGGAAAGATGTATTTGAATCAAATATAGATTTGTGGGCAAACTGACCAGGGGAGGATCCTCTGACCCATAAACAGACCTCATCATGATGACAATCCATTTCCTTCCCCCAATCATGGGAGAGGGGAGAATTGGGCCAATGACAAGTAGAGAGGGGCAGGCTTAGCTAGGCCCAGGCACACACCCATTTTCAAAACACATAAAAAGAGACTGCTGGGACAGGTAGAGACATTCAATTCCATTTGCTGCGGAGCATGCTGACTGACGACTTCACATCCAGAGATCCAACACTTAGACTTCCAAGCTAAACAGAGACTACAGAACCTTGAACCAAGAAGGCCCACTGCAAGCAAAAGTAGTTGTCAGCAGGCCTCAAAATCATTTGCAAACTATTCCACAGTCAGGCAAGCTGTCTGAATTCTTTTGCCAAGAACTCTTGCCAGTACCCAGAAAGCAGTGTTACATCCAGAATCCACTTGATCCGGACCGGAAAACAGAGCAGTATCCAGAACCAGAGGCCGCTGAATCCAGAGAGGCTAGACCAGCAGAGCAGAGCTGACCCAGATCGCTGTGAGCAGAACCGGTGCCTGATTGACCCGCTGAGCAGACAGAACCGCAGCTGGACGTGTTGACCAGATCTGTGACGAGGCCTAGTTCAAATTTATATTGTCAGTACCTAGCAGAACTGTACAGAACCAATCTCTTAGTTAAAATAATCTAATCCAAACTATTTTAACCTAAGTAGAACTGCCTCCTAGAAATTGTGTCATCTGTCATTTTTAAAGCTGCACAACTGTCACCTGTCAATTCTGCAGCTGCAAGCTGTCACCTGTCATACCTGTCATTTGAGTTTACTTTAAATCCGAAAAAATACCTTCATTTAATCGTCCGTATCTCTTGAACCGTTTGAATCTAAGCTTTCCAACGAACCTAAAACCGACTTGCCACTCCTTATACTTTTGCCGTAACCGCGATTCACGCACTCGCGAATTTTGCCGCGATTTGCGATTTGGCCTGATTTTTTTACCTGTAAAAAGATAGCAGCTTTTTGCTTTCCTGTGCTAAAAAATTGTTTGTCTCTTAATAACCATCCCTGAATCATTGCTAAAGTGAGCCTGAGCTCATCCAAGTATCTCTCACTCACCCTGAACCTCCTAAAGGGAATTAAAAGCATTTTCAGCATATTTCTCACTTCACTGCCACCACATTCAAAGCACTTGGACCTGTGTTTTAAAACTCATACCTGTTTTCTCAAAGCTTGCTGGGGTGGGAATTGAATTTCGTATTGTATTTGATTACATTCCTGAGAACTGTGTGCTCCTCTTTCCATCTCCTTCCATTTCTTACATTGCATAGGGGAGGGGGGTGAATTGCCAGAGAAAAAGTGATTATCTTATCTTTTGCTAAAATCATATCAAGTATTTCTGTACTGCGTTTTATTCCTCATTGCTTTTCCCTTGAAATCATAAAAGTATTTTTGCTACTTTATCCATCCTATACTAACTCCTCATTGATTGTAAAGAAGTGTGCTAGTGCCAGATTACCCATTGTTGATCAACATCATATGTCTAAGTGTACTATCAGATATTAATTTATTATAAAGTGTGATATATATATATTGTTTAAATCCTCCAATAAAACTTTTAATTTGCAAAACAAACCTACTTCTTGGCTCAGTGGGGCCAGGGGGATTCTAAGAGGGGGGTGCTATACAAGGGTGGTCATCCAGAGTACTGAACTAGACATAACAATACATTAATAAGGGTTTTCCTCAGCATCCCAGGCTAGGCATTGACTTGGCTGTAGTGTTGATTGAATATCGCTTACATGTACATGCGCTGTCATAAACATAATTTAATCACACAAAATTCCACTGAATGATTTCAGTATTTATTCGATGATTTCATGATCAGTACTGTGGTTGCCGACAGGTGGTTCAGCCAGTTTGGTCTTTTTCAAGGCACAGTAACTAATCTATATTCAGCATGATATCAAATATAAAATTCATTCTGACATTCATTTCAATCACATGTCCAAATTGCACGAACAAAGAATACATTTTGTGTTGCATAATAAATGCCATTTACAAATTTAATCAACAGTTCATCATGTGAATTCAAGGAAAAACAAGGAAAAGGGTTGAAAGATAAAGAAAAATGGAAGAGCGAAAAACAGAAGAAAAGAGGGAGATGATTAGGTATATGTAAGAACCAATATGGCATAATTAATCATATTCTCTATTAGTCCAATGAAATTCATCAAACATACTATCCGATGAGGTGCCCCATGCTAAGTGCAATTATAGACATTTTATAGATTGATATGCTTGTAACTGAATTAGACAATCTGTGATAAGGGATGAATAACTGGATTGAAGGCTAAATAATTAGTCAAATTTGCAAAATATTGATGATCAGTTAATTGGGGCATAATTGATGCAATTCGTCCAAAATGTAATGATTAGGGCATTGTGTGCTGATGTTGTATATTGCTTATGCAATATTGCCAAAGTGGTTGTTGACCAATGTGAGCTAAGAGATGGCTAGTCACTTGGTACTGTAACTGCCTCTAATTTCATTAGTAACATGTTGGCATAAATTCATCCTATCCCCTAGTCGAGTGCAGCTATGGTGGCATGCAGTGAGCCCATAAGTAGTCAGCAATAAATAGTATTTGGTACATCAAACGAGGTACAAATTAGTATTTTGCAATGTGCAAATTATGGTGATATGAGTACCCTAGCTCATGTGCCATCATGCTTGTTACATGTCAAAAGAGTCCTAAACAAATCAACATCATCATTAAAATGTAAACTTCTGATGTGTTCAAATACATGCTTTAATGTAATACTCTAAACATTAGGTGATCATGGTTTTCATGATTCGATTCGTGCTACCTGTCAGGAAAATGCAAAATATACATGTCGTCTTGTTGTTAAATTTAGAGTAAAACATAGCTCTCAACCATTTGTGTCCCAAAGGCGGGTGAAAACACCCGATTTTATTTTTGGCGGGTGAGAGGCCCATTGAAATGAATGGGCATGCAGGAGGCTTGGCGGGTGAGTCAGCTGTTTAGAAGGCGGGTGACACCCGCCAAAAGCGTGTGAGTTGAGAGCTATGGTAAAATGGTAAACATAACCATGTACCACTCGAGTGGGGTCCACTAAGCATGTATTCATGCCTGCATCCGTCCAGCAAATTGACTTGCGCCGCTTGGGGCTACCATGAAGTCTTAAATTGCTTACACGCTTCCCACGGTTAAATCTGTGCTACCTGTATTGACAGAAAAGCACATGTAGTGTGCATAAACTGTCATGATAATTATTGAGTGTGTAGAGCCACACGCAAACACAAAGTCAAATCGTCAGAATGCTACATTATTGTTAACTTAAGGCATTTCCTGTATGCTATCCAATCGTCCCTGCCTTTCGTCAGGCTGTCATTTAAACGAGCAACGCTTGTGCTGCCGTTTCCTTAAAAATATACCGTCTCAGGTTGATCAGGTGACAGTAGCCTGATCATGTGCGCGCGCAGTAACATTGCCAAGTTCCGCCTTCTTGTCCCAATTCGATTCCAAGGTTAGTTTTGGTTAATTGGCGTCACTGCTAGTTAACCATTTGTATTATAATTGATCGTTCTGCACAATGATGCTATTTCGTGCATCCATAACATGTAATTCAGGGTGCTTATTCTCAAGAAATGAGCCTAATTATGCTTTAAATGTGAAAATGCAGCCCAATTTAATGACGTTGTTATGGATTGTTTGTAGCACCAATGATGATCGATTGGTTTAGCTTAACAAATATATAGTTATTGCGCATTTACACATTATGAAGTCTAGCTGATAGATAAAAATGAATTGATAGTAGCAGCAATGATGATCTATTGGTTTAGTTTAACATAATACAGGCGTTACACATTTACACATTATGAAGTCTAGCTCCAGAATTAATGTTGTTAAAAATTTATACTAATGTATGACTGATGTACAATAGGTTTTCGCTTGCAGTTCTTTATTAACATCAGTGCTGATAGATGGAACTCACACTGCTATTTAGCAATATCTCTTCTAATGTCATCTGCTAAATTATAACTTTGGCAAACACACAGTAGTGCCAGTATTTTCTTAACATGATGTGCCTGATGAGTTGTATGAATTATATGTCTGGTATGGAATTGGTATGTGTATGATACTAAGGGGGTAATTCATAGAATTCAGCGCACAAGTGGGGCACGCGGCTGGCGCACAGTGTGCGCGTGCGAATCCCTGCGCCAGCCGCGTGCGCCAAAACCCATTTCCGCGCACAGCGTATTCATGGATTCCAGCCACCAAAACCAGCCGTGGCGCACAGTGGCGCAGCGACCTTCCAGCAGCGCCAGTTACGCCCCCAAGAACGCCTTCCGCGCAGGGAAAAGCCATCAAAATCCCCAATCCAGCGCAAAGGGCTGCGCTAACCCTGTACCAGCACGGCAAGCGGGCTACGTGTATTTCAGGGGTTCACGTGAAGTTCCTCACGCGATCGGGCCTGGGCGAGCGTGCTACGTGTATTTCAGGGGTTCACGTGAAGTTTTACACGCGAATAGCCTGGGCGCGTGTATTTCAGGGGTGCGCGGGAAGTTTTACACGCGAATAGCCTGGGCGCGTGTATTTCAGGGGTGCGCGGGAACTTTTACACGCGAATAGCCCGATCGCGTGTAAAACTTCCCGCGCACCCCTGAAATACACGCGCCCAGGCTATTCGCGTGTAAAACTTCACGCGAACACCCGAAATACACGTGCCCCGCTCGCACAATTGCTGTATGTTGCCACTTTTGTAATGCGCAGGGACGCTACCGCCTGCCTTCGTGTGGCGGACGTGTATCGGCTTGTGCGTGTCTTTCGCTGTGCGTGGCTTTGCC
The DNA here is from genome assembly GCF_040938575.1 of Ambystoma mexicanum. Lineage (NCBI taxonomy): Eukaryota > Metazoa > Chordata > Amphibia > Caudata > Ambystomatidae > Ambystoma > Ambystoma mexicanum. The sequence continues at coordinate 924,487,063 of NC_090941.1, forward strand.
CTATTCGGTTCCATGAATACGTGTGGTTCGGGTGCGTGTGGGCGTTCCCTCTGCTTCCCTGCAGTACATCCCCAGTTACGCCCTTGTTTTCGCAAGTTGTTCCCCATTCCGCGCGTTACGCCCCGTGTTCCGCCCACTTTCTAGTGTATGCGCAGAGGTTGTGCGCTTTCACTGTGCGCGTCGCGCACGTCTTTCGGGATGTTGCAGTGACGTGTGCGCCATGCACGGGTTTGGCGCACATCCCGAGGAAGACACGCGCAGGGACTTCCATGTATCGCACGCGTGCGCGTGCGCCTGTTTTTCTCCGCTTGCGCCTGCTTGCGCCTGCTTGCGCCGGCTTGCGCGAAGATTTTCGGCGCACGTTTGTTCCATGAATCGGCCCCTAAAACTCTTGCCCATCTTGTGTTATAGACAGGGCTTTAAGTGGGGTAAGAAATTGAGGGGGGGCCCTCATTTAGGGGCGTGTCTTGTGGGAGGGGCGTGGCCTAAAAAACTAGGCAAATCGTAGGGTATACACACAAATATATATAAATGTTATATATTTGTGTGCGTTCCTTACTATGGTTTGTGTACTATTCAAGCCATCTTTTCTAAACATAGAAATATGTAACATAGTTCTACGTTTATAAAAGATGGCTTGCAAAGTACACAAACCATAGTAAGGTACGCACACAAATATATAACATTTATATATATTTGTGTGCATACCCTACGGTTTGCCTAGTTTTCAGGCCATCTTTTTTTAAACATTTCAGGTTTATAAAAGATGGCTTTGAAAGTACACAATTCAAGCCATCTTGTATAAAGCTTTGACTACGGACAAAATTGTCCGTCGGCAAAGCTTTATAAAAGATGGCTTGAAATGTGCACTTTCAAAGCCATCTTTTATAAACCTCGAAATATGTCGAGGAATTCCCAGGTTCGCCGAGGGTTAAAGACGCCTCGGCGACCTGGGGAAACAAAGGGACAGTAACTGCCTCTGGTGATCTCTCGCGCGAGGGGTCACCAGATGCAGTTACAATGAATGACGGCAGTGGCAGCCAGTCACAGCGTCGCTGTGGCTGGCTGCCACTTCTGTCAGCTTGCCTGACTTCATTGCAGGCGCATCATCCCGTCGCGGCTGCAGCCGCGACGGGATAATGCATCCTGCCAATGTTGCGGTAGGACGGGGCCCCGGCAGGGCCCCGGCTCAGTCCCTCTTTTTGGAGACTTCCGGGGCCCGGCCCCGGCAGGTCCCGGCCCACTTTATGCACTGGTTATAGAATATGTAGGCAATCTCAAAACACCCGTTACGGAATTTGTTCAATCCTGGCTGTGACCATGATAGTTATTGAAACCATGCCACAATGCCTGATCCCACCATTCTTCTCGGCTCTCGTCTAGTGAACAAATAACACTTATAGATACATTTACACAAAACCAATCCCTGTTGCCGAACACATATATTTAGTGCCAGCTTGTTCAGTAATTACAGTCAGAGCACGAGAATCCATTGAGGCATTGTTAAATTACATTTGCAGCAAAACATTCTGTTTATGTTTCTTCTTTGCGTACAGTTTAACACATCCCAAACTCAATGCCATACATGTTATTTTTTATCTGAAATGAAATTGCTTAGTGTCAACATGTCATAAGAAAACATGAATTCGTGTTCACTATTCAAACTGGTCGAAACACGTATCAGCACCACAGTACTGATCATGAGATCATTGAATAAATACTGAAATCATTCAGTGGAATCTTGTGTAAATTTTGTTTATGCCAGCGCATGTACATGGAACACATTTGATATCTTTATTGTTACTCTAGGTGGGGGTACCTATAATTCCAATTGTTTACAATTCTGCACACCTATAGCTGCAGCACACCCATTCCCTGGTCACTCCAAATCTGTATGCGTACCAGAAGCTAGTCTGCTTAAGTAGGAAAGCATGATGATATTTTTTGAAATCAGGAAAGCGGACTCCTCCCTGGTCAAAAGGAGTTTGGAATTTATTGAGTCCAATTCCTTTAGATTTACTTTTGGCCCAAAGAAAGTTGAGTAGAATGGCGATGATGGATTTGAAAAAAAGTGGTGGGAAGGGAAACAGGAAGCATTTGTAGCATATATAAAATGATGGGGGAGAGCATCATCTTGATGGTGTCGAGACGACCCCCTGCAGGAAAGAAATAGGGTGGACAAGGTGGAGGTAGGTTCGGAAAGCCTATGGAGTAAGACTGTTATGATTTCAATAGAACGGTTAATAGTGGAAGCAAACTATACCTACATATTTAAAGGAGTTAGCAGACCATTTGAAACCAAAAATGTCCAATTCATGTTTAAGACAAAAGGAATTCAGGGGCAGTAACTCAGATTTGTCTCTATTGTGTTTACAACCCAATACTGCCAAAAATTCCTGTAGTACAGCTAACAAATGTAGAAGGTGTTGTTTAGGGTTCTTTGATTGGATAAGGATATCATCAGCATATGGTGTGAATTTAGTTTCATAATTAAATACCTGCAATATTTTTATTTTGTCTAATGAGTTCTAAGAGAGGTGCAAGAGATAGTACAGATAGAATAGGGGCAAACGGACAACCCTGTCTGGTGCCTCTTTGTAGCGAGAAAAGTGATGAGGTTTGACTATTGATGAATATGGAGGATTTTGGGTTTGAGTAAAGACGTTTTACTAGAGAGATGAAGCCTATGCCACACCCATGACATTTTAGAGCCTGAAACATAAAGTCCCAATTAACTCGATCAAAGACCTTTTCGGCGTCTAGTGCAATGACGGCGTAGCCATGTTTATAGTTCTTATCTCTAGCAGTAATGTATAAAGCATTTAGTATAAGTCTGGCGTTGGCAGAGATGTTTTTTGCCTTTAACGTATCCAACCTGATCAGGTTTAATCAATTTGGGAAGGTGAGATTATTTTCTATTAGCTAATATCTTGGCAAATATTTTACTTTCTACATTGATAAGGGAAGTGAGCCTATAGTTTTTAGGGAAATCAAGATTTTTTCCTGGTTTAGGAAATAGAATAAGAAGAACTTCGGAAAATGTTCCAGATAAAAATCCTTTGGGCATGAAAGAGGAAAATAAGGTTTTTAGTCTGGGGGTAATCTGATGCGAAAATTGACTAAAGAATTCTGTAGAAAGTCCATCGGGTCCTGGGGCTTTGCCTCTACTTAGCACTTTGATAGCTTGGTTAATTTCACAGGTTGTAAGTTCTCCCTCAAGGTCTGTAAAATCAGTTATAGGGTGGGCGCTTCAATCAAAACTACTAAAAAAGTTAGAAATATTGGCTTCTGGTATAGTAGAGTCTGGGGAGTATAGTTTAGTTTAGTTTATTATGTGTAGAGCACACCTAACCCTGGGGTATCTAACCCTGGGGTATCTGGGCGCTTGAGCATATGTGATTGTTACAAGTACATACACATAGGTACAGTTGACAAATGGCTTTTTGACATGAATTACAGATTGGTCAGCATGCCAACATCAGGTATGAATACACAGAGGCTGCAACAGCTGAGGAGCAATTCACAGTTGGCTGTAGAACCAAGTTACATAATAGTCAACAATGGTTACAAAATGGTCAACAAACCTACATAGTTACGTAATGGTCAACAATGGTTACAAAATGGTCAACAAACCTACATAGTTACGTAATGGTCAACAATGGTTACAAGATGGTCAACAAACCTACAGAGTTACGTAATGGTCAACAAAGGTTACACAATGGTCAAAAAACCTACATGAGGGTGAAACCGCAGTATTAAGGCAAGGGCCAGACTTGGGACCCCAAACACTAGCCTAGCACAGGTCGTGTAAATGAAAGTAGTAAGATCAGCACACAGCAGAAGATTAGGTGGCGAGTATAAGTGGTGGATGGAGTAAGGGTTCAGTTTAATGTTGCTGGGCAAGGATCCAAGCTTTCACTTTAGATCTAAAGGTCCAGAAACAAGGCTCAGTCCTGATGGCTGTAGGGAGGGAGTTCCAGCAGTTTGCAGCTAGCACGGTGAAGCTCGACCCACCTGCAGTTTTCAGTTTGTACTTAGGGATGTTGAGACAGTGTGAGTAGGAGTGGGTCTGGAAGGTTAGTTTCTGGTGAATTTGTCAGCCAAATATTTAGGGCTGTGTTTGACAGGCTTTTATGCGTGATAACTAGTGTGCGGAGAGAGATTCTGTATCGCACTGGGAGCCAGTGTGTATCCCGTCTAGTGGCAGTGATGTGATTAGAACGTGGGATATTTAAAGCATATCTGAGAGCATTGTTCTGAAGAGCTTGTAATTTATTCAGATTGCGTTCAGGTGAGCCTAAGAATAAGGTATTAGAGTAGTCAATTTATATAAAATCAATGCCCTGGTGAGTATAAGGCAGCTGTTAGTAGATAAGTAAGGTGGTTTATGCTGTAGTTGAAGCTGTTGTATTGGCATGTCTTTTGAGGGAGAGAGTTGAGTCTAAGTAGACGCCTAAAGTTTTGACCTCATTGGCAAATTTAATGATGTTCCCATCAATGTTAAAAGTCTTGTATCATGTATCAAATCTGTTTAGACGAGCTTGAGATCCAATGATCAGAAGCTCTGTATTGTCGTCGTTTAGACAAGGGCTGTGGGCGGCAATCCACACCTAAATTTCAAGGTAAATTTCATTTAACATTATGGAGTCTTTATCATAGCAGCGAGTGAACGTAATTGTCATGATGCCTACCCCCGGAGCACCAGGCCAGGCCCAGCACCCCCGGAAGCAGGCATCATGCCCTCGGGTAAAAGCCCAGCGGCCCCTTATAGGGTCTCTTTGGACTCAGTCCTGGCGCCTTTGGCGCCAGGCTCATGTTGGACATCAGTCCTGGCGCCATAGGCGCCAGGCTCATAAAGGGAGGTGTTTTGTGCACTTACCTGATGCAGACCATGCTGCACGCTTCAGGCCTCCCTGAGACCTGAAAGGGACTATTTTTTCATAGGGACTATTTTTTCACTCGGGCGTGGCCAGGGACGGATACATACCTAGTTGGGGAAGGATACATACCTGGGACTTCTTTGGAGGCTATTTAAGCCACGCCCAGACAGCAGCTCATGCTTCACGTTGTTCTGCTTCCTGCAGCTTAACGCTCACCGTGTCTGCTCCTGCTCCTGGACTCCAGCCACGCCCGCCTTGAACCTGGAAGACCTGCAAGGAAGGAAGAGAAGAGAAAGGTGAAAACCAAGGACTATTTCAAACGTCTTACCTGCATCCGGAATCTTCTCGCCAGCATCCCTGAAGAAAGACTTCCATTTAAATGCATTGCGTGGCTCGCTGCAGCGCCACGCTTCACTCACCTGTCCTCGAGACATCTCCCGGCTCCATCGCGGCTGTTAGCATCGGACGCCACATCTCTGCACCTAGGGGAGAGAGGAAGAAACAAAAGGTGAGCAGAAGGAACACAGAAGAAAAGCCTGATTAACAGCCATAATACTTACCGGCTTTTCTTCCACATTTCGGGTCGGCGCCGCCCCGTTGGCAGGTACCGTACCCCGGCCCCTATGGGGAAAGGACAAGAGACATTTCTGGGGAATTATAAGGACATTTAGAGGGATCGGCCTCATCACTACTCACCTCGGCAGTTTAACCCCTCGACGCATCGCCTTCATTCTGCACCTGAAATAAAGGACAGATCACAGGTTAGAAAGACAACATAAAGGGGGCCTCACTTGAACTTTGAACTTTCATACTTACGGCGCATCGCTCAGGAAAGTCAAGTGGATTTTGCCAGCGCCATTCTGAAAATCAGTGAAGTAACTGGACGAACGCGCGCCCCTGCACCAGAAGCAGGATGGAGAGTTCATCCTTCCAAACCATAAGGTGAGCTTAAACTGGGGTTTGGAGGACGTTAGAGAGGAACGAAGGGGGAAAGGGGGGAGCTAGCACACTATTCTGCAGACTGTTAATCCCCTTTCTCATCTGCAGAAGGATATTCCTAGGGGCCAGGCAAGCACGATTTGGAGGTCCTGTCCAATCGGTGTTCCGGGTCCTGCGCATCACGCTAGAAGAGGCCACAGCAATCCAGACTAGACCAGCGCCCCCGTGGGAACCAGGTGAGCGTTACAGAATGCGAAGCCTTCCTACAAATTCCCACCCAGGCGCTATGGAAACTTCCGAAACTCACCAGTTGGCCCAATTACTGGGGGAATTACGGGCCGAAGTACACGCCGCTCGTCAAGAGACTAGTGCCCTCAGGAGGGAAGTGATTGTAATAAAGGATAAAGCTGATGACCTGGCTAGACAGCTTTTGCAAGGTCAAGCTGGACAAACTCCTTTACCCGGTTCCGGGGGGAACCCCGCTCCTGTGGTTTCCAGTAACCCGGTGCAGATTAATCTACCTGGAAACATGCCGCTGGCCCCACCTGAACGCTTTGCTGGGGACCCCAAACGATTCGCCGTATTCATGAATCAGTGTCGTTTGCACTTCCTATACAGACCTGGGGCCTTCCCTAATGATCAGACCAAGGTAGCATTTGTGTTGTCATATCTCAGCGGCTGTGCTGCCGATTGGTCAGTCCCACTGGTAACTCAAGATGACCCGATTCTTCGTGATTTTCAAGGATTTCAAACAAGCATGGAAAGGTTATTTGCTCGACACTCCCAGGGACAGGCTCTGGATGACGAACTTCTATCTCTGCGACAGGGCAATCAAGACCTTCTATCCTACATTGCAACCTTCAATAGACTAATTGTGGAAACTGGTTGGCCAGAGGATAAAAGAATCACGTTATTCTATCGAGGTCTACGCAGAGAACTTAAAGATGTCCTGGCACAAGTTGTAAATCCGCCCCAAGAATGCACTGAATATATAGACTTAGTGGTCCAATTGGATCACAGGCTGCAAAACAGAAAAGCAGATCGGTCCAAGTTTGAAACCCAGGTGTTGGCCAAGACCCACGCTAACCCCAAGGGGGCTGATGGCTCGGAGCATATGCAAATCGGAGGGGTTAAAGGACCCCTAACTCAAAAAGAACAGGAAAGAAGACGACAGATGCAATTATGCCTTTATTGTGGGTCCTCTGGACACTTTCTATGAGATTGCCCGGTTAAGCCGCCCAAGAAGGTGGTAGGAGCTGCTGATAAAATCCATGTAAACTCTGTATCGGGAAATGACCATGCCCGGCAAGCGTAGGGGTCCGCTTGCCGAGCTTGAAAACTAACTCTCAGACCTCGCATTTCATTGTGCCAATGGTCCTCGTAGATCCGGAACAGCCTAAACGGTTGCATGCTATAAAGGGGCTATAGGAAACTATGTGGATCGAGAATTGGTCTCTAGGATAAACCTCCCTCTGCGTCCTAAAACCAACAAAGATGTCATCACCACAGTAGATGGAACCGAAATTGCCTCTGGACCGGTAATACATTCCACAGCTGAGGTGACACTTGTAGGTCCGGATGGCCATCGGGAGGCAGTTGTGTTTGATGTAATCAAGGCTCCACAGTTTCAGCTTATTCTCGGAATCCCTTGGTTAGAGACACATAATCCTCGAATTGATTGGCGAGCAAAGAGAATAACCTTCCCGGATTGTGCACAAACCTGCTACCCAGAAAATCCAAAGATTAATCTAGCATCAGTAACCTCTGTCCCCGTGCAACTACCTCCAGAGTACCAAGACTTGCAGGACGTCTTCCAAAAGGAACAGGCCAACACGTTACCTCCCCACAGATTGTACGATTGCCAAATCGATCTGGTGCCCGGTGCACAACCCCCTTGTAGCAGGATTTACGCCCTTATTGAACCAGAGAATCTGCATTTGAGACAATATTTAGATCAATACCTCGCCAATGGTTTCATTCGCCCGTCAAAGTCCCCGGCATCCTCAGCTTTGTTCTTCGTGCCTAAAAAAGAAGGCGACCTTAGAACTTGTATCGATTACCACGCATTGAACCAGATAACTGTTAAAAATCGTTACCCTCTCCCTCTGATCCCTGAACTCCTTGACCAGGTGAAGGACGCTTGCGTATACACCAAGTTAGATCTCCGGAGGGCTTATCATCTGGTACGAGTAAAAGAAGGCGATGAATGGAAAATGGCCTTCCGTACAAAATATGGACTATTCGAATACCAGGTGATGCCTTTCGGGTTGTGCAACGCGCCTGCAGCCTTCCAATTCTTCATGAACGATGTCCTTCAGGGAACTCATCGATGTCTGTGTTGTCGTGTATATCGATGACATTCTTGTGTACTCCTCTTCGGAATCTGATCACAGAAAGCATGTCAGGGCCGTCCTAGAGAAAATGCGCCAGCACAAACTGTTTGCCAAGCTAGAAAAATGTGTTTTCCATACCACCGAGGTTGAGTTTCTCGGATTCATCCTGACACCTAAAGGGGTCCGAATGGATTCACGGAAAGTGGATGCCATCCTCAAATGGCCATCACCTAGTTCGGTGAAAGGTGTCCAAAGCATGCTTGGTTTTGCCAACTTTTATCACAGGTTTATCCCGGAGTTTTCACGTGTGGTGCAACCCATCACTGCACTCTTGCAAAAAAATAAACGTTTTGAATGGACCGAGGAAGCCAAACAGGCCTTTCAGGAGTTGAAAGCTAAGTTCACGTCTGCACCTATTTTGAAGCTCCCGCGTCCCGATCTCCCATATATAGTCAAAACCGACGCGTCCAGCTTAGCCATGGAAGCTGTCCTGTCTCAGAGAGACCCTGAAACCAACCAACTGCACCCCGTAGCATTTTGGTCCAGAAAGTTCTCGCCGCCGGAGATAAATTATGCGATCACCGATAAGGAACTATTAACCATTAAGTCCGCCTTTAAGGCTTGGCGGCATTATCTCCTCGGCGCCCGGCATACCATCACCGTGATCACTGATCACCGAAATTTACAATATTTAAAAACTGCCAAGGCTCAATCGTCTCGACAGCTCCGATGGGCTTTGTTCTTTGCTGAGTTCGATTTTGTAATCACCTACCGCCCCGGCTATAAGAATGGTAAGGCGGACGCTCTATCCCGAATTGGAATGGAAGAAATAGACACAAACTCAGAACATGTGCCGATAATTCCCGAACAAAGAATTTTGGGGATAACCACTTTACAAACCCTTGAAGACATTCAAACACGAGTGAAACAATTCCTGGACTTCAGCCTTGCAGAATTGGATCAAAAGGGGGTCTAACTTTTCAGTCAAGGATGGCTTACCTTACTTCCAAGGACGCTTATTTTTGCCAGAAAAGGAATTGCAAGAACTGGTTATTTCCCGTCATCATGATACCCTGATGGAAGGACATCCTGGCATTGCCAAAACAGAGGAAAAGGTTAAACGACAATTCTGGTGGCCTTCCTGGCGAAAGGATATGAAATCTTTTGTGATGTCCTGTGGAGTTTGTGCCCAAAACAAAGGTCAAAAGACAAGACCCACCGGTCTTCTTCAGCCCTTAGACATTCCACCAGCACCTTGGCACACCCTGTCACTAGATTTTATCACGGACCTGCCCTCTTGTAATGGTTACAATACTATTCTGGTCGTGGATTTATTTTCCAAAATGGCCCACTTTATTCCGTTGAAAGGATTACCTTCAGCCTTTGTTCTTGCCAAGGAATTCCTCGAAAATATCATCCGTTTGCATGGATTCCCGTCCATACTAGTCTCCGATCGGGGAAGCCAGTTTATTTCTCATTTTTGGAAAAAGTGTTGTCAACTGGCACAAATCGACATAAGACTCTCGACCAGCCACCACCCACAGACCGATGGTCAGACAGAGAGAACGAACCAGACCCTTGAACAATATCTACGATGTATGTTGCACCAATCGGAGGGTAATTGGAAGGACATTTTATGGGTGGCTGAATATGCATACAATAACTCGATACACTCTGGAACTGGTCAGAGCCCCTTTTATACCCTATATGGACATCACCCTCGTACTTCAGACTTGGACTCACCTCTGAGCCTTGAAATGCCCGCAGTGGATCATTTGCATTCTACGATTACTCAAGCCTTCAAGGATGCAACTGCACATTTGCAACATGCGAAAGGGAAATACAAAAATAATGCGGATCTGCATCGAAGAGAGGCGCCTCCATACCAAATAGGGGATCAAGTATGGTTGGCTACCAAACAGCTATCACTCAAGGGGCCTCAAACTTTTAATCTAAGGTATTTAGGCCCTTACTCGATCAAAGCTATAATCAACCCAGTGGCAGTCAAGCTCGATCTACCAGCTAACATGCGGATTCACCCCGTTTTTCATGTGTCACTTTTGAAACCAGTGCATCCAGGAACCAGATTAACAAAGCCACCAGAACCGATTCAGATAGATGGGGAGCCTGAATTCGAGGTGAAGAACATTTTGGATTCTAAGATCTCAAAATCAAAACTTTTCTATCTAATTGATTGGAAATGGTACGGGCCTCAGGAAAGGTCTTGGGAACCCAGTGATCACGTACATGCACCTCGGCTGGTAAAAAGGTTCCATCGGAATTTCCCAAACAAACCGAAACCTCCAGAAGGAACGACCTTGGGAGGGGCCTTGGGGGGGAGTGCTGTCATGATGCCTACCCCCGGAGCACCAGGCCAGGCCCAGCACCCCCGGAAGCAGGCATCATGCCCTCGGGTAAAAGCCCAGCGGCCCCTTATAGGGGCTCTTTGGACTCAGTCCTGGCGCCTTTGGCGCCAGGCTCATGTTGGACATCAGTCCTAGCGCCATAGGCGCCAGGCTCATAAAGGGAGGTGTTTTGTGCACTTACCTGATGCAGACCATGCTGCACGCTTCAGGCCTCCCTGAGACCTGAGAGGGACTATTTTTTCATAGGGACTATTTTTTCACTCGGGCGTGGCCAGGGACGGATACATACCTAGTTGGGGAAGGATACATACCTGGGACTTCTTTGGAAGCTATTTAAGCCACGCCCAGACAGCAGCTCATGCTTCGCGTTGTTCTGCTTCCTGCAGCTTAACGCTCACCGCGTCTGCTCCTGCTCCTGGACTCCAGCCATGCCCGCCTCGAACCTGGAAGACCTGCAAGGAAGGAAGAGCAGAGAAAGGTGAAAACCAAGGACTATTTCAAACTTCTTACCTGCATCCGGAATCTTCTCGCCAGCATCCCTGAAGAAAGACTTCCATTTAAAAGCATTGAGTTGCTTGCTGCAGAGCCACGCTTCACTCACCTGTCCTCGAGACATCTCCCGGCTCCATCGCGGCTGTCAGCATCGGACGCCACATCTCTGCACCTAGGGGAGAGAGGAAGAAACAAAAGGTGAGCAGAAGGAACACAGAAGGAAAGCCTGATTAACAGCCATAATACTTACCGGCTTTTCTTCCACATTTCGGGTCGGCGCCGCCCCGTTGGCAGGTACCATACCCCGGCCCCTATGGGGAAAGGACAAGAGACATTTCTGGGGAATTATAAGGACATTTAGAGGGATCGGCCTCATCACTACTCACCTCGGCAGTTTAACCCCTCGACGCATCGCCTTCATTCTGCACCTGAAATAAAGGACAGATCACAGGTTAGAAACACAACATAAAGGGGGCCTCACTTGAACTTTGAACTTTCATACTTACGGCGCATCGCTCAGAAAAGTCAAGTGGATTTTGCCAGCGCCATTCTGAAAATCAGTGAAGTAACTGGACGAACGCGCGCCCCTGCACCGGAAGCAAGATGGAGAGTTCATCCTTCCAAACCATAAGGTGAGCTTAAACCGGGGTCTGGAGGAAGTTAGAGAGGAATGAAGGGGGAAAGGGTGGAGCTAGCACACTATTCTGCAGACTGTTAATCCCCTTTCTCATCTGCAGAAGGATATTCCTACGGGCCAGGCAAGCACGATTTGGAGGTCCTGTCCAATCGGTGTTCCGGGTCCTGCGCATCACGATAGAAGAGGCTACAGCAATCCAGACTAGACCAGCGCCCCCGTGGGAACCAGGTGAGCGTTACAGTAATATGGACTTGGGTGTCATCTACCTAATTCGTGTATGTGACACCCAAGCTATCAAGACGATCAAAGATGAGCTTTGTGAAAATGTTGTAAAGCATGGGTGAAACTTAAGAACCCTCTGGGACTCCACACTAGATAGGTACTGGATCGGCCAACGCTTTAGGTGCAAAGACCCTTGTTGTTCTGTTCGAAAGAAAGGATTAGATCCAACTAGAGGCATTCAGAGAGAACGATGCAGCTGCGGTCAAATTTTTGGTAAGTATCTGATGGTCAACAAGATCAAACACTGCTGAGAGGTCCAGCAGTAGGAGAATGGCCAGATTGCCCTTGTCTTTGGCTTCATCCATTTGGATTTTTAGATCCAGGAGGGCAGTTTCAGTGCCTTACTGGGTCTGAAACCAGATTGATGCAGGCCCAGAAGGTTTTTGTCCTCCAAGTGTTTCTGTATTTGTAGATAGGCCGCTCTATCTAGTATTTTTAAGAGGAATGGAACTGTTGTTATGGTTCTGTAATTAGTAGGTATATTTGGATCTAGATTCGTTTTTTTGAGGAGGGGCATAACCCATGCCTCTTTAAGATTGTTAGGGACTGAGCAGCTTTCAAAGGATGAGTTAATCAAGGCAGTGATTAACTAAGCTAGTTCTTCTGCTCCTCCCTTAATAAATGAGGCTGGGCAAATATCTCCCTGACATCTTGAAGGTTTTAGACCAGTGATGATGTTTTCCACTTCTTTTGTAGTGACAGGAGAAAAGTAGAAAGGGTTGACACAGAAGAGTTTGAAGGTCAGGCAATTTGCGTGAGTTGGAGCTTAAAGCTAGGCTGTTCTTTTTTGTTTCAATTTTGGCTTATAGTAAGGCTATTGTGTCAGATGAGGCCTTTTGGATATTGCACATCAATCTGCATCTTTGATGCAGGCTTCTGTGGGCAGTGCAGGGGACTCCAGTTCCCTTAGTATAGTAAAGAGGTCTCTCGTACCTGATCTTGCATTTTCAAGTCTGACGTTGTAGATCTCTCTTTTGGTATTAAGAATAGCTGGTTTATAAGTAGTAGCAGCAGTAGTGAACTTTTCTTTGTTGGGGATTGGGGGTGTTTTTCTCCAATTGGCTTCGGAGGATCTTCTAATGTTACAGAGGGTTTTTAAGTCAGCCGAGAACCATTTATTTAAATGGGCTGAAGGTTTATCCTTTCTTAATTTAAGTGGGGTAATTTTATTTAGGGTTTGTTCTAAGGTATAGTTGTACAGGTCTACCAGAGAGGACCGGTCCTTCTCTAGGTATTTTGATGGATCAGTAATGGTCTGTAGTAGGGGTAATAAGTTGTCTAGTGTTATGTTACAATTGTTTCTGTACAGGGTTTGTAAGGCGATGGTGGTGCTGGTATCGAGGCAGGCACTCTCCTGTATGGTAAAGGTGATGCAGTGGTGGTCTGACCAGCCACAAGGCACATTGATAAGGATTGTTGTAGTGCAATTTAGGTGTGCCAGCAAATCCAGTGTTGTGCCCTAGTTGTGTGTATGCTCATTAATGCAGTGTTTGAAGCCACGTTGTGTGATAGAATTTTCTATGACTGTGGCGTTGGAGTCATTTAGGTCATGAAGGCCTACGTTGAAATCTCCCAGCAATATAATTTGAATGCCAGGTGTTAGGCAGAATCCTGTGCAGTTCCCTTGGGGAACACTGCATGAAGATTAGGACTACAGGAGTAGGCAGTAAACCCAATTGGTAGCAGTCTGCACCATCCAGATTTACCTGGTAGCTGTGGCTGAGCAGTCAGACTTCCCTCAAGAAGAATAGGGCAGCATATAGAGTATACACAATAGGGCTAAAAATACAGTAGAGCAAACACACACTGACCAGAGCTTTGCATCAAAAGTACATAATTATTTATTTAAAACACACTTTAGGCAATACACTAGCACTCTAAATCAAAAGCAAGTTAAAACACAGTCAGGTAAAGTATACACACCTCCCTTGATAACTATTAGACAAGTCAGAGTTAACATACCACTATTTGTTAAAACAGATGTGAGCGCACTCCAATAGTTAAGTTAAAGGGAGAGAAAAAGGCAGGGCATAGAAATAAAACAGTTCCCAACACTTTTAGAAGTTCAAAGCAAGGGAGTAAAGGCAGTATACACTGTAGAGCCAAAGTTCATAGGCCAGGCCCACTTTAAATGGAGCAAAGCGAAATGTGCCCAAGATCACACAGTTTAAAATGCACTAAAAGTCTTTGCAGAATGTTCAAAAGAGTTTGGGGTGATTCAAGAAGTAAAGCTAGAAGGGCTAGGGCCAACCCAGTTGGAAAGCCAAGGATTTAAGGGTCACCTTTAGCAATCCGTGGAAAGGGAGGCCAGGCAGAACACAGTACCTAAAAGAGAGAGGAAGCTCCAGCGGTGGCAGTTTTTCCTGGCAGTGGTTGCAGTTCATTGTTTCGACCAGGGGAAGAAAGGATCTCATAGAGGAGGAAACCTGGAGTCGTTGCACTGCCCAGGGATGAAACCAGCTGTGGAGTTCGTTACTTAAAAGGTGCGTTCCTTTAATTCGTGGTCAAAGTGGTGAAGCTTGGCTATCGGGCCGCCGGGGTGCTTGGCACGGGTGATTTGACCAAGAGACGTCTTTGGAAGGTGAAAGGGGTGAACTGGTTGATGCCACCAGCTCAAAGGAAGAAGACTAGTCCAGCAGAAGATCTTCTCTTGTCGTTGGGAAAGTGGTGAGTTTGTTGCAGCAGGGCTCCACCGGTGGTGTCGTCATTGCAGATGGCTCAGCTTCTTCCCTCTTCGGATTCTTAGGTCATGTGGTGACTTCTGAAGTTCCAGTCCCAAAAGCCCTGCTTTTATGCAGACAAAACCCCATTCAACAGCCTAGCTGTCACTCAAACATGCTAAGTGGTGAGCCGGGCGGCCAATCAGAATAGAGTGCGACTTGGGTTGCTAAGGCAACGCAGTCCAAGTGCCAATTCCCCTCCCCACACATCCTGTGGAACCCAGACAGAGTGGCACCATTTGGAGGGCTTCTGTGGAGAAGACCACCAAAAAGTGGAACAAAGGCCCGACCTTGGTTGGAGTCACAGCGATGGACACGAACGCCATTTTTAGAAAAGAGTTCTGGCAAAAAGACCCAACCGTTGATTTAATATTAAATAAATAAATCGGCGGTATCTTTAACATTGCACCAAAAAGAGGTGCGTTTAAAATCAATGGGAAAATCCCATAGGAAATATTCAGGTGGAATATTTTACATGGTAACCACTGCCACCTGCCAGAAACTCGACAAGGGGGGACTGGACAGTGCCCCCTTGAAAACAGACCCAGGGGCAATCGAATTAACCCCTTCCAGTACTTCCACAATACAATGTTTTATACTGGTTCGGGTGGCTGAGAGAGGGAGTTTAACTGACAGAGGT
Organism: Ambystoma mexicanum; assembly: GCF_040938575.1. Lineage (NCBI taxonomy): Eukaryota > Metazoa > Chordata > Amphibia > Caudata > Ambystomatidae > Ambystoma > Ambystoma mexicanum. Next base: position 924,502,352 of record NC_090941.1, read on the forward strand.
TCAGCTGAAGGGAAGCAATCTTAAGTGAATTCTCTAAGGCTCAGATGCGATTTGGCTATGAAAGCCACTCCCCCACCTTTGCCAGTGCATCTATCTGCTCTAATTATCATATAGTTATCTGGGAGAGCTGAGGACAGGGTTGGTCATGCCGCAAGTTTCTGTTATATCAAGGAAGTCTTGTTGGTTGGTGGAGTTGAAGTCAGCAATGTCAAGGGCATGAGCTAATAGGGATCGTGCATAGATAAGAGCTCCTTTGATAATTGGTACATCTGCATCTGGTGCTCCACGTACTGGAGTTATGGTTACAGGTAAGCAGGAATTTTTGTTGGAGCCGTGTCAAGAAACCAGCTTCTGCTCCCCGTGCCGTCAAGTGTTATGCTAAAACTACACGTTCCACAGTTCCAACACACACGGAGCCGAAGCGTTTCCAGAGTTTCAGACAACGCTGGGGGTTGCCATGGAAACGTTGGTTGCCTGAGCACGTACGTGCACGATTACGGCGTTGCAGCGTTCCCCGCGCGGTCACGTGAATTGTTTAAATCTCCGCCCGGCATTCGGAACGCTGCTTCTGAATTTTCGGCTTTGGAGCTCTCATCTGTGTTCTTGTCTTGCCTTGAATCTTTGACCCTGCTTTTGTCTCACGGACTGATCTTGAACAACCCTTGACCTCGTATTGGATTCCTCCTGCTACTCGACCTCGGAACGAACGACCATAGTTTTGCCTGTCATTTTTCTGCATTGGCGTCTCGGATCTTTTCTCCTGCATTTTTCTATCATTTGCTTGGGAAACCTTTAACACGGAACTCTGTTGTTTTCACGGAACACACTTGCTTCGGAAACCTGTCACTCGGAACACTGTTCTTTGGACCTTTTACATGGAGCACACTTCTTTTGGAACTCATCACAAGGAACTGGGATTACTCACGGACATTTTTTCCTTAGGCGTCCGCGTGCCGGCGGGTATAGGTTTAGGTTGGATTGTCCCTGTTTTTAGAACCACGCTCGTCGGACGGACGGACTTCCTATCATCTTCCCTTCCATTGCTAGAACATTATACAGAGAAGCACCAAATCTGATCTCCTGGATATCCCTGGCCCTCCGCTCTGCCTGGCTTACTATCCTTGCCCAGAGGTATTCACTACGTGAGTACTTTGTTTGCTCAGCCTTTTTTTTGCTTTGCTTGTGTTTATTTCATGAACCCAACTCCTGGCATTGTGTTCTTTGTCTAGGCAGCTGTGTTCCGAATCATTATAATCTTCTGGGCAATTCCTCTTCCAAAATAGTCCTTTTGTACTATTGGGAGTTGCATTGTCTGGAAGGTTTCTACGGCTACACTACGCGCTCAACTGAATCCTAGTCTCACCAGGTTTGCGTGGGTGGTTTCTCACAAGCCGGTAGACACAGTAAATAGGATTGTAGGCCAGATATTAATCGAATGTTAGAGGCTGGCGGAACAAGGGTCTTAATTATCATCTTATTACAGAGGAAATAAGAACCCAATCTGGCATTCCTCAGGCTGAGTGGACACAGTACCAAAGGCCTGGTTGGGGATGTGAAAAGATGGATCCGTTCATCAGGGGTGATGGGACAATGGGCATTGTTAGCTGGTGCTAAGTTCAAGCCACGCTGAGGTAAGTGAGGCTGAAGTGAACCTTGTTGGTGCTATGGTGTGAAACAGGGGTAATAGAGTAGCCATAGTGAGCATTAGGCTCCCTAAGGTGGCCATGTGAAAGGGAGCAAGTAGCACAATTTAGTGTTCTAGAGTTGTCTGAGAGCATGCAGTGTAGGAGTAGGAGTAGGTGGATGCTCTCAAGTACGGTTAGAAATAATGAATGTCCATACATTGCATAGGAGCCACTCGAAGTAACTGTAGGCAAACTAGAAGCGTAGGCAGTGTAACGGATCAGATCAGAGTAGTAGATCAGAGTAGTATTTCTTGAATGTTTCAATAATGCCCAAATGATCAGTTATTACAGTTCCTGTAGTATTTTTGATACTAGCAATACATGTTTTTTCTTTTTTTGCTTTGAGATAGGATGCAAGGGCCTTACCTGCCTTATTTGAAGTTTGATAGATTTCTGATGTATACTGTAATATAGCACCCGAGGCTTGTTCCGTGAGTTTTTTAGTAATTTGAAAGTGTAGGGAGAGGACGGTACGGAGCAACATTGGAATAGAAAAGATAAAATTGTTTTTCCATCTTAGTAAGAAGCGAGTAAAGACTGTCAAGGTTTATTTTTACATTGTTTCTTTTTCATGCTGGAATAGGCAATAATGTGTGCTCTAAGGGTGGCTTTAAAGGAATCCCAATTATTACTTATAGAAGTGTCATTGTCAGAGTAGTCTTCAAAATATTGATGTTGAAATGAGAGTAGTGATTGGATGAAGTTCTTATCCTGAAGGAGACATTTGTTAAATCTCCATCTAGAGGATGGTCTTTTAATATCTGACAGAACTAATGTAGTGATGACAGGGTCATGGTCAGAGATAATAATATTTGAGATGTGGGAGTCAGTAATAGAATGTGTAAGGGATTTGGTAAATAAAGATGTAGTCAAGGTGTGAAAGGGTATCATGGGTTGTGAACAGAATGCATAATCTAAATACACCGGATGTACAAGTCTCCAGGAATCACTAAGACCTGTCTCTGCTAGACATTGCTTAAAGGCTTTATGTGACTTGGCTTTTTTAAATGTACATTTGGATTTTCTATCCAGGAAGGGGTCAAAGACATGATTCATGTCCCCACATAGTATGAAGTTAGGGAAGTTTGCATTATCTGTTCGTTAGAGAACCAAAAATCAGGATCAGGAAGAGTGGGACCATGTATGTTCATGATTGTGATGGTGTCAGAACCAATGTGCAGTTTAACCCTGGCCCATCTTCCATTGGTATCCACATCCTGCCCCAAAATCTCATATGATTGTTTTTTACTAATCGGAATAGCAATGCCATTTCTCTTACCCACTGCAGTACTTCCTATGACATCTTTTACCCAAAAAGATTTGAGTTTCATAGCTTCTGAGATGGAGGGATGGGTTTCTTGCACGCATGTAATGGAGGGATTAATCTTTTTTCAGATTAAGCTTTTTCAGATGGGATATGATCTTAGGTTATTATAGGTAAATTAAGAAACCAAAGGGTAAGAGAATCATTAAGTAGTGTAAGCAAGCTAATACATACAGCAATCCTAGCCAGCATATGATAAAATAACAAATGCACAATCAATTGTAAGGGTGACCACAAAAGGGAAAAGCAAAAGAAACATGGGAAGGGTAAACTTGACCAAAAAGATAGAAAAAAGAGTTATAAGCCAAGTACTGAAGAACATATCCGTGATGTTATATGAAGGGTTAGAGATGGAAAGGGGTACAAGTACCCTTAAGATAGAAAGAGGGAGAACATAGTTGGAGCAGATAACACCAGTAGGGCAAAGAAAGAAAAACCGCCCTGAGAGATGAAGGTTACCCAGCGGTGCGCGGCCCACCACTCAAGTGGGTACATTTTAGGAATTGCAGCATACTGTGATATAAAAAAATAGACAGGTTCCAGATGTTGATGGGATGATGGGCAGAGATGTATCCATGTTTTCAGGTTTAAGAGAGCGGATGAATGCCTTGAGATCTGCAGGTTCATCAAATATTGAAGTACGGCCTTCGAAGGTTACTTTAAAGGAGCACTGATATTATCACCCTCTTCATTGTCCAGAAGTCCTTCTGGGGCATGAGGCCTCAATACCTTCAACTCTCTCTTCCTAAAGATCTTCCTTCACAAGCTCTTCACTCAACCACCTCCAACTCCCTTAGGGTAAGTCGCTTCTACAAGCAACAAGTTGGAGGTAGATCTCGGTCTTCAGCTGGGGCCCCCATCTGGAACAGCCTCCCTGCCCCCCTGAAACTTGAGGAGAACCATCTCCGGTTTCGGAAGCACCTCAAAACCATTCTCTTTGTTCTGCTTTTTCTCCTCCTCTCCCCTGCTGATTTCCTGGCTGATACTGAAACTGTAATGGTTTACCTGGCCACCCTATGACCTTGGGCCTAGGTCCCCTCTGCCACCAGTCGCACTCCTGAACTGCCCTTCTGGCAACCCTCGCACTTGGGACTGTTCTCTGTATCCCTACAGTCCCACTACCAGCACTTCACACCTGATACCTGCACTTACCCTTTACCCTTACACTTTCCACCTGCTGCCCATACTTTACCATTGCACTTTGATAATTATGCTTCCCATGTACTGCACTGTTCCCTCCCGTTTCCCCTCCCATGCAGTTGCGCAATCTGAATGACACCTGGACTAGAATGATCGATGTATGTCTTCCCTCTGTTCCCCCTCCCTTGCCTCATTGCACCTTAAAACACTTGTGTATATGTGTATATGCGCTTTATAAATGCCACATCATATCATATCATATCATATCATATCGTTCGTATCTGACATTAAGCGGTTTTAGTGCAGGACGATAGGAGAGAAACTACTTCCTGCATTGGGCAGTTTTCTTGGTGACATCTTGTGAAATGTAGATCCTGTTACGGTGCCAAGTTAGAGAGTTCTTCTCTTTGGTTTTTGATGTAATGAGCTGTAATTGAGTATATTCCAATAAGCAAATAAATCAGAGTGTGCGAGGAGCGTTGCAATGGTGATTAGCTTTTGACAAAGCCAATGCGGTCTGCACGTTGAATATTGAGGGGGTATTTCTTTAGGTATATGTAGTACTGCTGAAAGTAGATTTTGAAGAAATTAGATGGCGTCATTCCCCTCACAACCCGCCGGAAGCCCAGTGATGCGAAGGTTATTACGTCTACTTCTTTTTTCTAAATCTTTGTTAACTTTTTGAAGGTCTTTAACATATTTATCTAACAGTAACACGCTAGGAGAAATATCTATCATAAAACCAATTCTGTTTTCTATTTCTGCCATCATTTTTTCAAAGACATTCCACCTATCATCCATTTGATGCAATTTTTGGTTGGTGGTTTCTATGAAAGGTTTAAGAGACCTTATTTCTTGCAATATGGTATCAATTGCAGCTTCCACAAGGGTCTGCAGTGGGGGCGAGTTGCTTTTTAGCCTTTTATTGGCAGTAGATGCTGCCTGTGTTTCCTTTGAGGCCATGGGTAGTTTTTGATTATTTTTGCCTGAAGCCATGATGAACTGATGTGGACCAATAATATGACGAAAATGCCAAAAAAGATATATTACCTGCCCAAAGGGAGTCAAATTGTAGAGTAGATAGCAATAACTTCCAAGAGTAATGATATGCCCTTAAAACATGATATTTCAATGCTTCAAATAACCTTGTTATCCTGAAGAAAGAGCTGGTATTTCATAAAGTCAATAGTACAAATTTAAAACAAGCTGTTAAGAGTGAGTTTTCCTTGTAAATACCTTTGATTCTGTTTATTTTCCTCTATAATATAGGCGTCCACTAGATGGCAATGTCACAGCTGTTGAATGCTGACAAGACCCAAGCTGGCAGATTGTGTAATGCTGCTGCCGAGGACTTCCTCACACATGACGGGGACACGACATTAGTAACTGCTGTGAGCCCTTTCAGACGGTGCAGGCATTTCACATAACATTGAAAAGTGATATGAGTCTTCCTCTATGCTTTTGTGGCCGTCGCGAGATATAAGGGAGAGAAATCTGGACTGAGAAACTGCTGCAAGGTAGGATTATGAAGTGGTGGGCCAGAGTGACACGCTTAAGCTGCCATTCCGGTTACGCGCCAAGCCACGCCCTTGTCTGGCCTTCTTTTTGCTGTGACACCCTCTCAGGGGGACTGAAGGACAGGATGGATAAATTCAGGATCTTCTTTCCCAGCTCTAGAAGATTCTGGTGCAGAGTGGTAGGTCCTGGTCCACAGCCGAGGTCACTCATGATGTGCCCTTGGACTGGGCAGGAGACAGATCTTCCTCATGCCTTGGATGACTCCTTCTTCATCTCAAGCTGAGGGCTTTGAAAAGTACAACATTCCCAAAGATAGTCCAGTGAGTTATTCAGAGAGAATCTGCACACTTTAGAGAATACAAGAGGATCTGAGAGAATCATAGGAATGGGTGGAAGACACCTTCTTTTAAATCTGTAAGTCACCTGGTGCTTGGATTAAAACCAACTTGCCTTAGTGAGCCAATCAATGCTCTTGAATTTAGGGGACTTTGGCCATCTAATGTCACACCCAAAGTGATTTGTGCCAGAGGAAGTGAGGGGACAGAAAAGTTAATATGGACAGTAAGAAACAAAATGGTGGAAGTCTCCTGGTATTCACCAGATACTCTTGCCTACTGTAATCTAGCCCTCTCCACTTCTCACTAGGAACAACACCCTTTAGAAATTCAGCACCCTGTTGTGAGGCTACTCCTTTTAAATGAGTGTGCTACTTTTATGCCTGGTCCCAGAACAGCTGCCTGCTCTGCGGCTGTCTGGGTCAGACAATATTACCGGCCTCACAAAGAGATCAAAGAAGTGGCCCTGTATTTTGGGTTTCTGTTCTGCCATTTGGTAAAATCCACCCGGCTAAGCCAGAATACAAATCACATTCCACAGCAGCGCTGACTCACAGGAGCTGGCACACGTGATATATTAAGGGGGATATGGTGGCCTTGATCATAAGTAGTGCCACTCACTATGCCTAAACTCAGGCATAACTTTATTTGTAGAGTTTATTCTGCCAACATTAAGGCCTATTTATGGCCATCATAGTTTGGGTATAGGGACAAATATCTTAAATGCAGCACCTGTGCTGCAGAGACCTGGCTGTCACAGCAGCTGTAACATGGAAAGTGTTGACCCATGAACTTGCTCTTTACCACTGGTGGAGAAGTTGCAGTAGATCTGGGTACTGATGCAGCAATACAGAGATGCATACTAGGTTTTTGCTACAGAGTTTATGAAAGGTGAATCTGATCAGCAGATTACCCTTTCAGAGATGGAATTACCTACATCCTTGTATTGTTTAATAGAAATCAAAAAATCCATGGCTATGAAACCTCTCCCTTTGGCAAATTCTCACATTACCACGGGATTACAAGTGGTGGTAATTCCCCATTTTTGGAGACCATAGGACTCCATGGGGATTTTTGGTGGATGTATTGCTGGTGGAATTACCATATGGTAAATCTGTGAATTTTTGGAGGTAAAGTTGAGTATTTAACTCTGGCAACAAGCTGCATCTGCCACTTTTCCTCTGAAAATGGGTCGATTTACCACACAGCGATTCTCCTGGAGGAAATATGCCAAAAAAGTAATTTGGTGTTGCAGGAAATGTGGCCATAAAAGAGTTGCTGTCACTTTTTCCATGCACCACCAGACTTGTAATGAGGCCCACTAGGCAGATTATATGTATGTGCACATTAACATGGTCAAATGTATGTAATTGATCCCTGCCACTGTCTGCCTCTTTTCTCTGTTTTCTCTGTCACCCCTCTTACATCTCATGTCCCAGTCTCATCTCCTGGGATATTCCCATTATTCATACCTCATATTTTTCCCCTTCAAACCCCTTGCTCTTTCTGGATTCAACCTCAACTTCAGGACAAATAATTCTCTTTGACAGATGTATAAGAATGTTCAATTGATTGTGGCTAATGTCTTACATGTTGAGATTAGCAAATATTATTGAGTATGCACCATTCCAGATTGCTGCTACGGATATATTGACAACATAAAATAAACAAAGATTACAAAAAAATGTAAACCTAATTCAAATACTAATACTTTAATAATAATAATAATAATAATAATAATAATAATAATAATAATAATAATAATAATAATAATAATAATACGCATTAATAAGCATCACACAAACATGTCATCTATGGCAGTTATGACAGTCAATTTGCTATATATTTGAATATATGTACACATGGTGTGGCTTATGTGGCAAAACATACATTGTAAATTCAAAGAAAGATTCCATCAACCCCAGAGTCACAAAAGGAAGGTAAAAAGACTTCTATTTGTCTATGATATGTAAAACAAATAACATCAATATACAGCAATTCAGAGGTGCCAAATATTTATGTGAGAAGATTGTTTGGATTATCAATGTGTGGAGAACCCAGTGACAACTTCCCTCTAGCTCTATAACCCAAACAAACAGAGAGCAGCTTATTTATTAATTTATTTAATGTGATTTAGTCAAAAACTCAAACTTTACACATATTATACAAATTATAAAATAAAATGTAATAATTTATATACACAGAACTAATCAGTGGATCACATAACACTTAAAATGATTCCTACATGGACAGCCACCAGGGGGCGCACAGATGAGCCTGCTCTTCGCGTGAGCTCCGCACCTGAGGTCCCAAAAGTGGCTCTGAGCCCCCACTTTTACAACCCCCCCAGAGCTGGTTACAGAGCAGGACACGTCCGAAGGTGACCCCTCCATCTGGGGAAAAACCTGAAGAAAACTGGAGGAGTCTTCGCCGAGAAAACGAAATAGTCGTTCTGAGGCCCTGGCCACGACGTGCACAGCAACAAACGGAAAGCGCACCCCCGTGCCTGAACACACGCTTGAGGGGAGAGCTGATCTGCACGGCGGCCCCTACACGGATGAGGAAGCCTCGCTCGGCCTCGCTCGTGTCGCGGCCCGTTGGTGTGGGTCGGGCGCTGCGTGCTGAGCCCTGTCCCCGTGCGGGACCCGGAAGGGCCCCACCCGACGAGATAAGGTAGGCGGCCGCCCCTCACCCCCTGTCTGGAGGACTCTACCAGGCAAGGGACTATCCCGCGTCGTGGCATGCACCTCGGCGGCCGGTCCGCCGATGGAACGGAACTTCCTCATCTCCCTTTCCCTGCTCCTGCTGAGAGGCTGCGTAGCATGAGTGTTGAGTGAGCCGCCCTCACCTGACACGGAGCCGGGGTCCAGTGCCGTTCAGAACAGGAAATTGGAGTCTACAGGCACCTGAGGGCGAGGATACCCCCCCACCACGCATTCGGATCAGCATACTCGGGGCACCGCCTAGTAAGTGCCTCAACCCTGCCACATTAACAGATCTTACGCCAAATCCACCGGCATATCGGAAGGTCACCAGGACTGAGGCTTGGGCCCCCATACCTGGGGCGTGTGCCTCCTCGAGTAGCCTTGAACACAAGTGATCCGATATTGAGGGGCCACCCTGCACCCCCCCTGAGAAGGAGAAATCAGCAAGGCGCACAGGCCACTCACAGCTGGGGAGGGGTTTTGGAGGATGGTAATTCCTGCCTGAATATTCGGATGAACAAACTGCAGTCGCCTTGCGATAAAGGGTGCTTGCAGAACCCCCTCAGGCGACGAAGGATTGAGGGTTGGGCCCCTGCTTGACAGGGCGTGTGCCCTCCTCTGACTACATACACGCTCCCAAGTTCACCGTACTTGGGAACACGATCCCGGCCTTCCACCTGGAGTGGTCTTAGCGCACATGGTGAATCCAGGAGGGCCATACCCTGCCCGTGCCTAGCTGCCCCTCTTCTTGGAGACATATCCTCAGAGTTTTCCGTTACGCTACGCCACGGACGAACCCCCACCAGAATAAAACGAAACATGGTACAAGAAGGAGTCAAGTGGTGCCTGATCTTATGAGGAACGCTGCTCATCGGTGGCGAACTTTTCAAAAGCTCTTCGCCTCGATGCCTCCCCTGGCCAACGTGGGATAACAGCTTGCACACATAAGCGTATTACCCTCGAATGACCATCCCGGCGGCGTAGCCCTCTCAAATTCATCTGAGACCCGTCCTCTGTGGACCCTAAGGGTAAACCGGCCAAAATACAGGTTCACACCAGCCATCGGGCCTTCAAGATCTTCCACTGATTCCACGATGTCGACGGCAGGGTCTGATGCAGCTGCGACCAAGTCGGATGTCGCTGACCTACTCACCGAGATGAGAGGCATGAGAGCGGACATTGGCAGCAACATAGACAAAATTACACAGAGGATGGACAAAATGGACGACAGGCTGGAACAGGTTGAGCATAATCAAACCTCTCTGAACACATTGGAGGCACAAATGGATAACCGCATCGCCAAGATAGAACCTAAAGAGGAGGAAATACGCCTCAAGGTTGATGATCTTGAAAACAGGGAACGCCGCAACAACATAAGGGTCTTTGGTGTTCCCGAGAGAGAAGGTGAAACTGAATTCGATCTAAAACAGACCCTACACAGGATTCTAAAGCTCCTCTTCAAGGATGATTCGGTGGATGAACCTAGAATAGACCGTATTCACAGAGCTGGGGGTAGACCAGGAGGCCCGAGATCCGTACTGGCCTGATTTCACAATTATGCTGACAGAGTAAGAATCCTGGAGAAGGCCAGGAATATCCCACAACTTTCACTCGAAGACTCCAATATTTCACTCTACCAGGGTTTATCATCACTCACTCTGGCACTGCGGAAGAGGTGTTCCCCGATCACGAAGATGTTAAAGGATAAAGGCATTAGATACAGATGGGGTTACCCGTTCTCCCTCACCTTTGAATGGGAAGGCTCGGCGATGAGACTCGGCTCGGAGAAGGACATCACTGACTGTATAGCGGACCTATTGGGTCCCCAGGGGGAGGGTTCCTTGCTTGCGGAGTCAAAAAGGGAAGAGGGTGAGTGGCGCACCAAGGGCCCACGGCGGAGAAGAATTCAAGGATCTAGAAAATTCCGTAGGATGAACAACTCCCAGGATATGGAACATTAATCTGAGGCATGGATTCTCACACCATGCCGCATAATGCAAAAGAAACACTGAGGTGGTGACATGGTGGGGCCCGGGAGCATGAGCGTCGTCTAACAATGGGTGGAGTAACTTAGCTCGCTTGATTTCGATGTGACTCCCGGCGGGCGCCACTGATATGCCCGGCATAAGGGTCGAACACTGGACAGTTGCCTAAGATCGAGACTGGAAGTCGTATTTACAAGTTAGTTTTGATGAATGTTATGAGTGCAAAGTTGGGGGCTCACTGTTTTATTGGTTTATACTTTGATAGGACCGCTTGCTTTGCGGTTCCCATTGGTGGTCCGAGGCCGACTGGGTGATGTTAACCTGGTAGGACCGGACGTTGACTGCACGGGTGGGAGGGAAGGGGTGGGTGGGTGGGATGGGTCGACACGTAGTATACTGGAAGGCAGACCTGGAGGGCGGAAGAATACGAAGCAAGTATATGAAGGCACTGAAGGAGTACTGGGCGGGTCACTCACTGGCCTCCTTAGGACATGTTGGGTCCCAATCTGAGAAAGATGGATCATGCCCCGTCTTATCGATCAAGTCAAGGGCCATGAAGCAGACGATTCAATCATTGATATATTCACATAAACCTTGTGATGTCTCCCACATTCGCATCCACTAACAACACGCTACGCATATGCACACTGAATGTAAAGGGACTGAACTCCCCCACAAAACGCTCCATGGTGGCCAGAGAATTTAGGTGGTCGAACATAGACATTCTATTTCTCCAAGAGACAAGATACCGCAGAGGGGAGGAGAAACCTATTCCATCCCGTGAGGTGGGCCCTTCTTTCCGGTGCTCCAATATCACAAAAAAAGGGTGAGTGGGGATTCTTATTCGCAAAAGTCTCCGGATGGCGACTCTTGACACGTGGACGGATAACAAGGGAAGGGCTCTCGTGGTGGTGAGGAACATTCGCGGCACAATTTTCACCCTTGCTACACTTTATGCACCTAACCAGGGGCAGAGTAGGTTCCTCAATAAGATTACGGAGAAGGTTTTCACCATGGCACAGGGACACATAGCTCTTGGGGGTGACTTTAACACCTGGATGGACAGTTCGATGGATAGACAAACCAGGGCAGATGCACATAACCCACCCACCTCTCAAGATGAAGCCGTAATTAAACTTACCCTTGACCTATATGGTCTTACTCATAGTTGGCGTCACCTGCACCCAGCAGATAGATGCTTCACCTTCCACTCACTCCCCGACTACACGCTTACGCATATTGATTATATCATCCTTACCGATGGCCTTCTGCGGATACTTCGTGCGGCAAATATTCATCCCACCGCATGGTCAGATCATGACATGGTCGTGGTCGATTTGTGCTGGGACGGCTTGGCCCCTCGAAACTCCAAATGGAGGTGCAGCGATTCCCTATGGACTGACTCGGTCTTCAAGGAAACCCTTGAAACTGAGATTGAGCAATTCTTTCTTAACAATGATATGGGAGAGGTCGGGAAGATACACGTATGGGAAGCTGCTAAGGCCACCTGGAGGGGGGTACTCATTAGGGAAGGGGCCCCAAAAAAAGGAGAACGTGCACTGAAAGAAAAAAACATTAGGGAAAAGCTCCACATAGCCCAGAAATTAGTACAATCTTCCCCGTGTGATAGACCCAAACACATGGCTGAAGCCAGACGGCTCAGGGAAGAGCTCCGACTACTCATCGTTGGTAAAACAGCCCGAACCCTACAATATTTAAAACAAAAATACTATGAAAAGGGCGATAAAGCAGATGCCCTTCTGGCGGCTCGTCTTCGGGCGCAGAAGGCTGAAAGATGGGTAGATCGTATTGAAAGGGCTGATGGCACCCTCATAGATACGACCGTTATGTCCCCTGAGGGGATACAGGAGGCATTTGCCTACTTTTATGAGGATTTATACACATGCGACCCCCCCCCAGGAAGCATTGACACTTACCTTAGAGAAGTTTGCATCTCCACACTCACACCCACAGAAGCCGAATCCTTAGACATGCCAGTCACTGAAGAAGAAGTCACAGAGGCCATAAAACGTCTAAAGACTGGGAAGGCCCCGGGAGATGATGGTTTCACACCCGGATTCTACAAGGCTTTCTCTACACTCATCGCCCCCTTCCTTGCATCTTTATTCAATCACATTTTCGAAACAGACCATGCGCCCCCGTCCTTCTCACAAGCCCTTCTCGTTGTCATTCCAAAAGAAGGGAGAGATACCACGCGTTGTAGTTCCTACCGCCCATCTCTCTTCTGAATATAGATGCTAAAATATACACAAGAGTCATTGCAGCCCGACTCGAAACATACTTACCACGATTAATTCACTCCGACCAGGTTGGCTTTGTCATCGGGAGACAGGGTGCAGACACCATGAGGAAAACCTTACATCTTATTCACGAGGCGCAGGGAATGGGAGGGGACCCATCTCTTCTGTCACTAGATGCCGAGAAGGCCTTCGACAGGGTTGCCTAGGGCTTCTTAGAAAGGGTACTAGTCTGAAATGGGTTGGGGCCGAAATTACGCCGTGCCATTACGGCTCTGTACACATCTCCCACAACGTCAGTGACAGTAAACGGGGGCTATTCGCGATGGTTCCCTTTGGAAAGGGGAACGAGGCAGGGTTGCCCACTGTCAGCAATACTATTCGTGCTCTCTCTTGAACCGTTGGCACAGAGATTGAGGCAGGATGCTAAAGTAAAAGGCATTATGGTAGGAGATTGCGAATACAAACTAGGCCTCTATGCGGATGATATACTACTGCACCTAACTGATCCCCTAAGTTCTGTTCCCGGCCGCGATCAGCATAATCGAAGAATATGGGGAACTGGCTGGCCTTAAAATCAACACCGGAAAGTCGATCCTCCTTCCACTTGACAAAAGTGGAGACTCTGAGGCAGACCGATTCGCTCCCATAGGAGTAAAGGTCAGCCTCACCACACTTCGATATCTGGGTATTAATGTGACCCGAGACCTTGACTCCCTTTATGAGGCTAACTTTCCCCCACTATCGCTCTCCCTTCAAAAGGACATCCAAAGGTGGTCCAAACTCACCATCTCCTGGCTGGGCCAATTAAATGCAATAAAAATGGTGATTCTCCCTAAAATACTTTATCTGTTCCAAATGCTCCCCATTAAAATGCCCAAAGAATACTTTACTAACATGAGAAAAACCTTCTTAGCCTTCCTGTGGCGGGGCCAGAAGCCCAGAGTCCCCAGATCCTTGCTACAGCTCCGGAAGGACAACGCGGGAGTGGGCCTCCCGGATATAGAAGCACACTACAGGGCAGCCAAACTACGTGTCCTTGTCCCACACATCAGGCAAAAGTCAGAGCCACAGTGGATAGCCCTAGACAACTACCATCTCCGACCATTCATCCTAGCCGAATGGCTATGGGTTCCAGGGCCCCAATTGCAAAATAGTGTTAAAAACCACCGTATTATTCGAACAATATGGGCAATCTGGACACCAGGCAAGGAAATGGTGGGAGTTACAACTTGGTCATCTCCCCTTGGACACCTATGGTCACCGGGGATCCGGGACGCTATACCAGACCCAGGGAGCTTCAAGACATGGGGCCTCATTACGACCCTTGCGGAAATGGAAAAATGATGGCGGAAATGCAATACCGCCATCGAACACCGCTCGTTGCGATCATGACCCGTCACCGTAAAGTACGATGCCATTAGCGACACCGCAGTGAACGGCAACGCTAACTGCACCAAGTACGCGCACGCGCGCCTTGCAAAACCGGAATCACCGCCATGGCGCAACGGTACGCGAATTCTGACCCTAGCGGACATGTACTGAACGCCATCAAGCACGTCGTAAAGTACCATTCCGCCATGGCGAGAAATACGGCAACGTGAACCAACCGTAAATGGCCCACTGAGTGCCTGTACTCCACTCCCTGGCCTCATTGCACAACTCCTGGCAGGCGCAATGTACTCACACTATGCAACCAGTGAAATCCACAATTCACCCATGCATGCCAACGTAGAAAAGCATGCAGGGGCTCAAAGCGCCCCGTGAGTGGGCATCCATGTACGGCATGTCACCATAGCCGTACTGACGCAGCACAGGCATGTGAAGGTACAATACATCAAAATGAAAATCAAGAACACATGACACAAAACAACAGTAGTCCCCCATCGCTTGCCACCAGCGCAAGGCAACATCCAAAACAGCATCCTGAGGGGGATTGCACCAGCCCTGTACTCATGCCAGTAAACAAACCAACCATCAGCAGAAGCATGTACCACACAAGTTGGCAGAGTGACTGAGCAGCCAGGCTCATCCCAAGAGGGGCCGATGGGAGCTGCAGGGCACAGATGGCATCAATACAGAAGCTATTCCAATGGACATGACCCCAGTCCCCCTCCAACAAACGCACGCAAACACAGTCACCTGTGACCAGCCACATTCTGAACAACCCATCATTCCACCAATCGACCTGGCTGACAGGCACCAGTCGGCCAAAAGCCAATCCCCCGCCCCTGAACAGCACATCATGTAAACAGACACAATGGCAGCCCCTATCCGTGACCATACTGTGCTACGTAGGCAAACGCGGCCAGTACTGTACCACACAACTCAACTCAGAAGGCGGAACACAATGCAGATCATCTCGCAATACATACCGCCACAAAGCGAAAATCACCACATCACCTGCAAAGAACAACGCAACACGACAAATATCGGAATACAATTTAAATGCACATCCAAATGACAAAGGCCCCACAGCAATTTGCAAAATACCACCAAAACAACCATCATCACCGAGGGCTGCATCTGCAATAATTGACCGGCTTCCACTTGTGTGACGCCCTGTACCATCATGGCACACAGGGCCTACATCAACGTTCCAAAAGGCAACATGGAAGCGGCAAGAACCGCAGGTCCGTCCCATGAGGCAGGCACTAGTCGAGCTGAAAGGCCGAAATGTTGCACCTAGCCACCAGTACAGCGTAAGGGCATGTGGCCCATTGGCGATCGTCCCATAAGATCGAAATGGTGCTCCACTGATTCACCCGAAGCTGCAGGAGTCGAGAGTAAAAACCATCTGGAGGAGTGGCGTAGAGATGGCATCTGCAATAGGGCAGGAGATACCTGTCACCCAAAAGAAACACAAATTAACCGATTGCATTACGGGACTCATGATGCATTACAATCTTCATTCAACACACCAAATCCACACCCATATGCATGCTAGCCCACTCCAAAGGAATATACACACCCCTAAATCAGTATCGAATCATAACGAAACCAATCGAGCTAAATACACCATTGGCAACGTCGGTTACTGTGCATGCGTCCGTCAAGATAGAACCCATGACATGGGATTAGTAACGTGCCTAGACACAAGTGTATGAAGGCGCGTCGAGACAGGGAGGATCCGACAAGGGCAGATAGACGTATGTCCCACTATGGCAGCCTTGCATCACATAACGCAGGGGAAGGGGAGTGAATCAAAAAACCCATGTACATGGCAGACCCTAAACGGAATCATCAGTCCATGCATCCATTCATCATTCCCTCATCCCGCAATGAAAACGCATGAATATTCACTCACATAATATGTGAAACTTCCATCGCGTCTGTGCGTAATGCAGTCCGCAAAAACCACTGTGCCCCTGGCCGGATCTGTAGTGTTGTGAAGCAAGATGGATTTGGGAACGTCCTGCCTTATCGTCCACTACGCTATTGCGCATCCCATTCAATTCATATCATTCATTGCCTGCTCGTTATGGGCCATGTCCCAAGGACATTCTACAATAGAACGTTACATTTCCAGCCAGACCTGTGGGCGTATCCTCGCCGCTACTTCAAAACCCAAAATGCTGGCCTTCGAATTCCTCACTTGCAACATTACGTCGAAAAGGCTTCTGTGAACGCTTGCATTCACAATTACATCAATGTAGTGCGGCTGTGTGTCATGATGCTAACTGGCTGCAATCACAAATGGGACGCCACGCCCGTCGGTGAAGTACGTTACTGTGCTGCATGAGGGTCGGCCATCGATCGAGCCCTACATACCACTGACTCTTCACAGGTATGTAAGCGGCTGCAATCATAGCATGTGTAACAATGGGAGCATACCATGAAGATCAGTCAAAGTACATCACACTGCCATCGGGATTAGATACATGATTCCAATCCCAAGATGCCATGCGGCCAAATGCAGCCTTACGTGCGGGACGTGCTCGGCCAGAAGGGATAGCATCTGCCACAGAATCATTCAATCAGCACAGGTGGAGGCCATACAGGCCGACAGCACATATATAGCAGACCCAAACCCCTCCCACAACCACTCCCACTCCAAAATGCTACCGGCAGGACTAGCGATGTTGGGCCTGGGGGACCAGATAGCACTGCAAGTGCTACAACTACAAGAAGACGACGAACAACAACAGGTACAACAACCGGGCGCACAGGGGAGACGGAGGAGAAGGAGGAGGAGGAGGGCAAGGCAGGGTCAGCAAGGCCCACAAGCACTGCCACTACCACCACGCAGGCGGCCCGCAATCCCACGCCTCCGAGCCGATCCGTTCAACCTCACTGCTGAGCAGATCCACACCCTCTACCGTTTGGACCGGGACACCATAATCGCCATTGTGGACATGACACATGCTGACCTCGTGAGCATGATAGATAGCCCAACCGCCATCCCACCCCTACTGAAGGTGGTGTCTGCACTCCACTTCCTGGCCACAGGCACCTACCAGCACACAGTGGGACAGTTGCATGGCATTTCACAGCCACTGTTCTCACGGACACTCTTCCAAGTGCACGATGCCCTCCTGAAGCACGCCGACGACCACATCACACTACCACGCACGTACCAGGAGATTACCAACGCTAAAGTGGGATTCCATGCACTTGGCGGCATCCCGGGTTGCATTGGTGCCATCGACTGCACCCATGTTGAATTGGTTGTCCCACATGCCATGGAGGTCCAGTACCGCAACCGGAAACAATTTCATTCAATCAATGTGCAAATGGTGTGTGACTCCAACAAGATATTTACGCATTGTTGTGCCAGATTTCCAGGATCTACCCATGATTCTATGGTCCTGAGGAACACAAGAATACCACGCTACATGGAGCGACACGCAGGGCACAGATCCTGGCTACTCGGTGAGTCTCATTCCATGCATGACATCGTGGCCCATTTGATGCGTCAATGACCTTGCAGGGGGGGGGGGCTACTTAGCACTATCATTCCACTGACACCCTTTATTCGTCTCATACAGGTGATGCCGGGTATCCACTGAAGAGATGGCTCCTTACACCAATCCGGAACCCACAGAACGAGCATGAGGAGGACTACAACCATGCCCACTCACGTACCCGTGTGGTCATTGAACAGGCATTCGGCCTACTGAAGGCTCGTTTCCGCAGCCTCAGCAGGTCTGGCGGGGCACTCATGTACAGCCATGAGAAGGTTTCTAAGATGGTCATGGCATGTGTCATGCTGCACAACATGTGCATACGTAGGAATGTGCCCATGCCCCCTGACGCTGTACTGCATGCACCTGAAGATGATGATGATGATGAGGGTGGGGATGTGGAGGCACCTCAAGGAGTCCATGAGGCACAGGATGCACGTGCAATCCGACAGAGCATCATAGATGCATGCTTCTAGCAACCACGCATGGTGCCTATTACACGGAAAGGGGACCTGTGGCACTGTGTGTGTGTAGTACAGGCACATTGTGGACTGTACGCCTATGAAGGCCTCGTACGCAAATATCAATGTCCACACATGTCATTGGATGATTATGAGATGCTGTATTGTTAATGTGATTTGATTTATACACCCTATGGACCCGCCACCCAGTGAAGCCCAACACACCCCCTCCACCCTACTACCTCACCCCCCAACACCAGTGTCCAAATATGCATGCTGTCCGTGGTTGGACGCTATTGCAAGCCCCCTCTACGGGTATCAGGGGCACCCCTGCCCGTGGAGCGCAGGTTCCTGCCAGATCTGCGTTGGGGGCTGCCCTAGACGGAACTTGCCACGGATGATGTCTCTGCCTGCTCGCGTCCATGCATGTCTCTGAGGGTTTGTGAGAGCTCCGAGAGCACACGGCGCACAGCAGCAAGTTCAGCACAAACGTCTTTGGACGTCGCATGCAGTTCCCCCCTCAGGCTCTCGGTGCTTTTCTCCATTTGTGCTCTCAGGCTCTCGGTGCTTTTCTCCATTTGTGCTCTCAGGCTCTCGGTGCTTCTCTCCATTTCTCCCCTGAGGCTCTCACTACTTTTCTCTATTTGTGCCCTGAGTGTCTCGGTGGATGTTTCCATGGCTGCCCTGGAACCCCCGCATTCATTTGCATGGTCCTTGAGTAGCGTGGACACTTCCTGCTGTTGCTCGATCAGCAGGTCGAGGGACTGTTGCCTCTGCTGGGCCATGGACATTTGCGGTGGTGTGACAGGGGGGCTGCTCAACACATGTTGCCTTGGCACAGGACTTGTGGGGGTTGGCCAGTCGTCGTCTTCAGGGTGCCCCTGCGTGGTTTCGGAATTGGGATTGGGAAAGGTCATGGATGGTACCTACGTCGCCAGCACTGTTTTCCGTGTCGGAGCATGCTGGCATGACAGCTGTGTCACCTATGGTGCTGCTACCACCAGAGGCAGTGCCATCAGATACGTTCTTTGGGGGGACCCTGGTGCTGGGGTTGTGGACTTGCTGGCTGCTGGGGGTCCTGTTGCAGTCCCCTCCAGTGTGCTGCCACTTGATTCCTGCTGCTGCCGTGTCTTGATCCTTGCACCTGAGGTGGAGGCTCTTGGGACGTTGGTCCTGGCCCTCTTTGCAGGCGTGCTGGTAGGGGTGTCCTGCAGCTCGTCGTTGGTATCGGACCCTGTGGTGGAGTAAAGAGGGGCGAGCGTTAGTTATGGGTCTGTCGGATTTGGAATGGCAACGTATCAAATGCATTGGGGTGGTACATGAGGCTGATTTGGGACTGGGCCTTGGAGGTGGTCTCATTTTCGTGTGGATTGAGGATGCATTCATTTGGCTGCCTGCAGTTAGGGGGTGCATGCTGCACATGTAGGGGTTGTTTATGGCTTCTTGATTGATTTGTTTGTTCATTCTGACTTTTAGAGGGCGCTGTCAGGGCAAAGTATGTATTGCACTATGGGGTCACATGGTACTGCACATGTTCGTGGTTTGTGGATTTCGCATTGTTTCTCTTGGCCAACCTACCTGATTCTCCGGATGTCGGCACTCCTTTCTCCATCCCTCCG
The DNA here is from genome assembly GCF_040938575.1 of Ambystoma mexicanum. Taxonomy (NCBI): domain Eukaryota; kingdom Metazoa; phylum Chordata; class Amphibia; order Caudata; family Ambystomatidae; genus Ambystoma; species Ambystoma mexicanum. The sequence goes on from NC_090941.1 coordinate 924,522,286, forward strand.
ACTCCCTCTATGCTCTCCATTCCTATGGTGGAGGCGCAGATTTCCTCCCAGGGGGTCAACTTGATGGGCGACTCTGAACCCCCCCCGGTAGCTGTGGCGATGTTCCTGTTCGCAGAAAGTATGCTGCGTACGCGGATCCGCAGGTCGTCCCACCGCTTGCGACATTGCTGTGGCGTGCGGGGTGTTGTCCCCACCGCACTTACGCGCTGTGCCACCAGGGCCCATATGGCCTTCTTGTTGGCAAGGGCCGTCCTGGTCATTTGACTGGAGAAGACGACGGCGGCATTTTCCTGGAGGGTCTCGGTGAGCACGGTCAGTTCCTCTCGGGAGAAGTGTACCTGCCGCTTGCGGTCACACGCTTTCTTGGCTACCTTTCCCATATTTATTTTTTTAACTGGGGTTGCTAACGGGTTGGGATGTGTGTCAGGGTCGGATTTTTAATGGTTGTGTTGGGATTCGGATTTTATAGTTGTGCGGCGTGCTGTTTCCCGTTCCGGCCACATGCTTTTACTTCCGTTTCCGTATATTTACGGTGGCCGTAATTTGCGGTGCCCGCTCGTTACGGTGACCGCTCATTACGGTGACCGCTAAGATGGGTGGCGGTATTGCACCTGGTGCAGCGTACGGCGGCGGTAAGGGCCGTTTTGGGGTCATTTCCGCCATCGCAGCCTTTCGGATTCCGCCATGGCGTAATGCTCGTGCCCGATGGGTCGTGATTAGCCGCACTTTGCTCCTTCGTGCAATGGCGGAAACGCTATTTACGCTGTTGCGGTCCGGTCAGTCACTTTCCGCCAGGGTCGTAATGAGGCCCATGGTACGATGTGGGATTAGAGAGGGCTGATCAACTCTGGAGAGATGTTACCATTATTACAATTCAGGATTTACAAGAGGTGCTCGACATAGGCCCCCTCTCGATTTTCCTATATCTCAGACTCAAGGGGGTGATGACAAGGGCCGTATGGAAAGAACAATTACAAAGGGATCTCACCCTGTTTGAAAGCATTCTCAACACATGTACGAGTTCAAAGGGCTTGATAAGTGCAATGTACTCAGCGCTGATTGAGGTTGATATCACACCATCACACACACTGAGGAACAGGTGGGAATCGGACATGGGAAGACAGATTTCGCAAAAGCTATGGCTCCAAATTTGTAGAAGGACAGCAAAATCTTCCATATTCTGCCAATATAAATTGCATGCCGTCAAGTTGTAATACAGGTGGCAATATGACCTGGTCCGGCTGGCCAAAATGTATCAAGGTATAAACCCACATTGTTGGAGGGGCTGTGGAAAACGGGCCGATTACTGGCATATGTGGTGGGGGTGTGAGGCGGTCCAAGCCTACTGGACGGAGGTCCTCAGCTGGATCAAGGAGCTGGATGATGATGGCAGAGAGGTACACCCACTTCTGATCTTGTTTGGCTTGGTTGAAATGGAAAACACAATTAAGAAAGCACCCAAAATGATTCTGGGTTTACTGCTGGCCGCTCGAGCGTGCCTCACCATGGTGTGGAAGAGAGCAAGGCTTCCTAATAAAACCGAATGGCTGAGTTTTGCCTTGAATATATATAGAATGGACAACATCACGGCGGTCCTGCACGGAGATCGCACCTCAGTTGAGAACGCATGGTCGGAATTTCGGGCTAAATATGTGATATAAAAAATGTATGCAAAGCGTTACTATGTTCGGAGGCATTTTGGTTGATGGTTGAATCTCGCTGCTATGTTAAACTTGCAAGTTCTAATATGTCTATGTATTTGATGTTAGGAAGTTAATATTGGTTTGGAGATAGATACTGGTTTCTTCCAGCCCTTCAGACGGTACTATGTGCAAGGGGGGGAGAAGGGAGGGTAGGGGTAATTGGGTTTGATGAACCTACTCAAAGTTTATGCGATGTGCATCTGATCCCAAACGTTTTACATACTGTTTTGCTACCGATGTGATATCTTTTTTTTGTATTTGACCGTTCGGTTGCAAATGCCTGTACTTGACTGTCAAACTTTTATTTCAAAAACTAATAAAAAGACGAATAAAAAAAAATAATGATTCCTACATCAGCTAATTCACCACTTTGATTCTTATACGGCCACCTGCATGAATACAGATAACAGCTATAGTATTATCCCAGTACCAGCTCTTTCCCCTGGGCTAGGCAAAGTTATTACTATCTTATCGATATCTCAGTTCAACATTCCTAACTTATATTCAGCCTTTAGCCATGTGCTGTAGAGGGAAATTAATAAGCTCATATTCCCCGAATTTGTACAATAACACCAAAAGGACAGATCTTTCAAAGTTTCCAAGTTATGTACATATTTGCCGAGTAACAACTGAGTTGTATCGGCCATTTCTTGGCATTCAGTTAGTAAATGTCTAGCTGTCTCCAGTTTATCCATTTGCTTACAGATACGACAAAATCGATCTTTGGTAGGAGTCTCTGCTCTGCTCCCCAAGTTCATCATAGTTGGCAACTGTTCCATTCTAAAGAGAATGATAAATCGTCTAAGCCTTTTAGCTGGGCAGAGGTTCAAATAAGTCTGTGGCTGCATAAAGTTATAGTTTCTAAACTGAACAAACTGATAACTCTTCAATGTACTCAAATGAGCAAAGTTCTCGAGCCAGTCCCACAAAGCAACCCTCTTTCCAAGTACATTTAGAACAGGCTTCGAAAAGCTGACTCCTCTGTGGTTCCAGCCTATCTCCGCTAGGTATTTCATCATGGGTTCGAATAATATGCCAGTGATGTAACTTTTAGTTAATTCCTGGTGAGCTGCCGTTAGTAAGGGATTGGGGGTAGCACCAATCATCCTCAGAAAGAACCCAGCTCTCTTTTTTAGCACCACTGCTTTTAGGGAAGAGCGTCCTAATTCTAGTCTTATAACAGCCATCGGCACACCAGGGGGCAACTCCAGTATCCATCGACAGAATTTACCTTCAATGACTTGTAGCCAAGCCAGATCAAAAGTTAGCAAGGCCTCCAGTCCGTAGGTAATCATGGGAATGAACACTTGAACATATAATTGTTGTGTTGCCCACAGCGTAAAGCCACCCTGTTTGCAAGTAAAATTGGCCATCAAGGCAGTGGCTTGGGCAGCTCTGATAGTACGTGTTTGTCTACAGATCTTATAATCCTCATACGGTTCAAATTCTACCCCTAAGTAGTGATAAGAAGGGGCGTAAAGAATAGTCATATTGCCCACCAAAAGGTTGACCCGGGTAGCTCTTTTATAGGTATATGTCAGTACTTTGGTTTTCTCTAAATTAATAGTTAAACCATTGTTACTGACATATTCCCATAATACCATTGCAGACCTACGCAGTCCACATATGGTGTTATCTAGTATCACTAGAACATCTGCATAGGCTAACACTACGCAAGGGGATTCTCCAACTTTGGGGGGACAATTGTTTGCGGCTGATAATGCCATTGGTATGTCGTGGACATATAGATTATAAACTAATGGTGCCTTGACACACCCTTGCTTCACCCCCCTATTCTGCAGCACCCGATTAGTCAAATGTCCTTCCTGATCGAGTTTAAGTCTGACTTAGGTGTTTAGATGTAAAAGTCTAAGATAATACAGTAGGCCCTCTGGACAACCCATATCTTCAAGTTTCGCCCATAGCCGGTCTCTAGGGATGGAATCAAACGCTGCCTTAAAATCAATATACAATGCATAGAGCAGTGCCTGCCCCTTAATACTCACTGTGGTGCGTAGAATATCCTTAACCATCCGATTATGGGTAATGGAGTAGTCCCGATGGAAACCACTCTGAAATTTGTACAAAATGTTAGCTTCATCTACCCACTTATTTCTCCAAGCAGTAAAGATGCGAACAATTTACCTGTAATGTCCAACATTGACAATAACCTGTTATTGTGAGGATCTAATCGATTTCCTTTTTTGAAAATAGGGATAAGAATCCCTGTTTGCCAAGAATAAGGTATTTTCCCTGAGGACAGATCTTCTTAAACAGGATAGTAAACAAACTAGGTCAGGGTGGTTCTTGATAATGGCATTAGACAGTCCATTAGGACCAGGGGCTCTGGAAGCTTTCAGCTCTTTAATTTTACTTAGTGTCGTCCCATGCAAAACATCAAAGGGAGAACCAGATGGAGTCAGTCTTACTGGCATGTGGTCATCAGCCTGACTTTTTGAATTACGTGCTTCTAGGAATTTTACCCATAGCGCTCCACTTATAGGGTTAGCTAGTTAGCCTTTACTCTTCCCCTTTGCCTCACTTAATAGCGCCCATATGCTACGCGAGTTTCTGGAGCCAATAGTCTGAACCACTCGTTGATATGAGCGATTACTCGCAGCCTTTTTAATGTGCTTAATAGATGTCCTATATCTGTTTTTTATTTTCCTAACCAAGTCACCATATTGTGACATTGGTAGTTTCATAGCCTTCATTCTTCGAAGCTCGGCTCTTAGGTCCCTTTTAGCATCCCTTATCTCTTTATTGATGGGACGCATTTTACCTTCTGTTCTAAACATTACCCCCATGGAGCTGGCAGCATGGTCAACAGAAAAGGACAAAATCTAATCTTCAATAGCATTAATGGACATACCACTGAAGTCAAAAGAATTCAGGATGTCCTGATGGATTAGGGATTCGGTGGCTAACCTTATGTTCTTATCTGACCAGCTTATTCGGGTTCCAGCATTGTTGACCTTAATTTTTCCAATATTAGTTTGTGTGACAGAGTTCTTGGGGAAATTGAGTGTGCACCGGAGGATCGCATGGTCACTCCAATTGTTTTTAATCACTTCCATATCCATCACTTGTAGTAACAATATGGGACTCATAAAAATATAGTCCAACGTACTAGAGGTTACACCATTGGACCATGTGTATTTACCTTGGGAGTCGCTAAGAGTGCGACCATTAATCATTTCTAACTCCCAACAGTCAAACTAATGGATCCATCCTTGTCCCTCATCACTCTTTTTCACGAGTCAAACTGCATTTCTCCTTTAATTTAGGATTCTGAGTGATGCCTCCCTCACCTCTCATATGACAATTGCAATCCCCCAAGACAATTACCGCTGTCATTAGATCATGCAGAGCATCCTGGATTTGATCCCTAGATGCAGTACCCAGGGGGTTTTAGAGACTTATGAGGAGGAATCTTTCGAGACTACTCTCTCTCCCAGCTCCACTTCTACTGCAATAAGGTAATCATCTAAGTGGCAGCAGAGCCGGTTGGAGACCAATTAACATGTTACCCCAATAAGTAGTCCCCCATAAGGGCGACCTCTTGTGCCCCTTTTTTCGAATATGGGGTCCATTGCCCAAGTCTCTTGTAGGCAAAGACAACTATGAATTGCCAATAGAGCAGTAGACCCCTCAGTTCTTAATAAATGCGTAAAGCCGCGACAATTCCAGGACAATGGTTCGCTAATACCCCGGTAGGGACTCCAACAACCATTTTGGGACTTGCTGCACATTGGCGAGTTCGAGTTTCTTTCCTTCAATATCATTACCGCTGACTGTTTCCCTTGCTGGGATAGGAAGTTCTTCTTGTGCAGCATTAGGGACCCGCTCGATCAGATCCACATCAATGTCAATGTCCACTGATCTCAAATCCTCTTTGTATTTTCTAATAATCTTTGCTGTTGCTAGGAATTTACAATGTAGACATTAGGATTAGGACCATTTAATGGTTTGATGAACAGACAGTCTTCAGATGTAAGAATTCGAAATTGAGGAATAGTTATGATCGTGTTAACCATTTATGTTTACCACTTTGATAGTTCTTCATCAGGCACACCCTGTTTTCTGCCAGATCTTTCCGCTCTTCTACCGGCTTTAAAGGTGATATCGTCGATTTACCTTTCATAATCAAAGATTTCTCAGATTGATCTGAAGACCCTATTGATCTTATGCCTTCTTCCTGGTCAACAGTCTCTAATAATTCCTCTTCTTCTCCTTAAGAAGCCAACTGGTCAATTGGCCCTTCGCTGGTGGATTCTTGTTCCTGGTTTTAGTTGCTCTTTAACTAGCTTTTTTTGAACGCATATCTAAGAGAGGCAAATCTTCATCCAATGAGGGCAAAATGTTTGATTTAATAAGCTTTTGTGCTTTCTTTGCCAGTCGCCGCTTCTTCCGAGAGAAAAAAACTTGCGGGATTTCTTCAGGATGTAACTCAGTCTCTTTGTCTAATTGTTTCTCATACTCTTCGGCAATCTGTATCGCTTCAGAGAGATTGGCTTCGGTCTCTTCACCTTCTTTTACATTTTGCGCTTGTGTCGCAGTCAGAGTGTTAGTGTTAGCCAATATGCATCCAGACATTTGTAAAAGAATCTTGAGAGCAAATTGCAGCAAAGGCATTGAGGACTGTCGCTCAGCAATCTCATTTGTCATAGTAGTATGACCAACTAAGTCCTCTGTTTCTTTATCTGGCGCGTCTTCCATAGAAGTCATCATGAGATTAGGGGAAGCAGAACTCTCTGAAGGTTTAAGTAGACCAGGCGACACACAAATAGAGCTTTCAGTCTGATGCAGCGCTCCGTTTTCTACTGTCAGTTGAGTTTGTGAAAACAGCTCCTTTTGAATACTTAAACACAGCTCCAACAGGGAGTTGTCAATATCATCATATCGACAACATGATAACATCAGAGAGCAGCTGATGAATCCCATTTTGAAAACCATATTTTACCTCAATTGACAGGCAATTTGGATGAGCAGCAACAAGCGACTTGGTTACAGTGGTGTTCTGGAAGTAACCATCACAAAACCCACACTTACTTCTGCACTATTTTAATTTGATTATGTGTTTCCACTTATTGTACATTGTAGGAAAGGCAAAAAATCTCCTCAGCATGTTTGCATAAAGGTACAGATACCTTCTAGAAGAGATGAGCCTTGATGGAATTTTAAGGCATGGTTCACAGCAACGGGAACATACTGCAACATGCTCCTACTTAGGAGAAGGAAAGACAAAGTCTGGATGCTAAGTTCCCTTGAAAGGAATTTGATGAAAGGAACTGTTTTAATGTCTGAATGAGCAGCTATGAAACTGATCTGCAACCTGAGGCTTTCCAGATGTTTTCGACTACAAACACCATGATCCCTCACATTTAACCTAGCTAGTTTTGATTGGAGTTGTAGTAATCTGTGGAGCCCATGGTTGCAGAATACTGATCTATGATAAAGGTGTCAGAAAGCATTGCCAAAGAAAGGGAAATGTGCAGTAGTGTTCTAGCACTGGAGTAATTCCTGCAGAAAAAGATACACAATTACTGTGGATTTGCTAATGCAAAGAATCCTGCATGAAACAAAACAAAAACTCCAAAGGCTGAATAGTAAAGGTCACAAAATGAACAGAATGTGTTATTTTCAAGATGGAGGCAGTTAGGACGTGCACCCTTGTTCAAAAGCAAGGTATCAACACATCAACAAGTTAAACAAGCTAAGGATTGCCCAAACTGTAACTAATGTACCAAAGAAGAATCTAATATTTCCCATTGTTGACTCTTTCCAATATTACAATGTGCGTGAGTGAAATGTATATTTTGTATTAATTTTATTCTAGAAAAAAATCACTCCTAAGAGGAATTATCATTTCAGTGGTCTCATTTCTATTAGAGAATATACAACTATGCACAGTGTCACATTATAATTCTCAGTTCCATACAGTGCTTGTCGAACTATTTTATTTTGCAAAATACACACTTTTGCTCATTCTGTTTGGGATACATTCATACAATTTGCTGTTCTTTTACATTGACAGCATTTTGTAGGAAGGATTGGATGTACTCTTACCATTTGGAATTGTTCTTATAACTAATAATTAACTTATCAGCTCAATTCAGGTTTAACATTGTCCTGTCTCTAGTTTGGTGGCAGGCTTTCCAATATGCTCATGCTTATAGAAATGTTGATGGTAATATCTTAAAGAAAGGAACAAAAAGAAAACAAGGTGAAACCACCTCGTAGTTTATGACGCTCTCAGTTGGTTCAAAAACATTTGCAAGGAAAATGTTGTTATGTTGCACTCTTTTTTATCCTTGTATTTTCTTTTTCTTTTTTTTCTTTTCAAAAAGAGAGATACTTTAGTTCTCATATAAACCAGAATCACTGTAAAAATTGTAGGTGATGTTTAATTCACATTCCTACTTTTTGGTTACAAAATGGTATCTTTTAGGAAGAAATAAGATACTGTGGTCTTACAATTGCATTAAGCCTATACATTTCGGTGTTAGACAGCATCTTCAGGGCTATGCAAAATCAAATAAATAATTTACAAGGAAATATTGCAATTTAAATCATATACATACCATGTCATGACAGTAACGTTTGTAGCAGCAAAAAAAAGAGAAAAAAACACAAAAATCTTGGTCATCAACTGTCTAAGAATAACATCAAATGTGTGCAGATTCACTTATAGTAATTAGAGTTAAAGTGTAAGTTTGTGATTCATACCTCATTCCCACGGTCTATTCTGCTATGCCTTCATAACCACATGTAACCCGTATGTGAAGTCATACAATAATAGCGGTAACCTGAAGATATACATATATTCAGGCATCACAGGATTATACATTATCTTTTAATTGCCCTCATGATCAGGCAGATATTTCTTACCTACAGTGTCAGGTTGCGTAAATCACACTGAGGAAAAGCCGTGAGTTTGCGCGGCTCTCCTCGATATTTAACTGTAGTCATGGAGACCGGGCGAGGCATTGCGCTACGGCTGCTAGGTGCCGTTGCACATACACCTTGCGTCCCACCCTCCCATGGCAATGGGAGGGCGGGAGAGTCACCACGACTACGTTGTTGTGGTTACGTGGCATTCAGTATTACTGCATGCCCAAGGCGTTGTTCGTGTGTAAAATAATGATCGCTTAATGGAATAACGATGTGAATCTGGCTGTATATTACCACTTTACCTGTTAATTACTCACATTTCTCCAATTGGTCTAATGCTGTATTACTAAATTCAGGACTACGTAAATATATATTGTGTGGCTTCACAACCTTGCATTTGGTTCAATTGAAACCTTTTTCATGCACCCATACAGGATCCCACGTTTGTGGATCTACATACCGTGCCAAATACATGATTTGAGAACCTCAGTGTAATCACTCATCTACCACACTGTGTTCAGCATATTTCAAAATGCGTAATCAACATGCATAATAAAAATCCAGATGTATGTTACCTATTATACTCTATTTAGTGCACAATTGCGTGTCAACATACAAAAACGACTTTTCTTCACTTATAACGTTATGAACCAGTCGGCTCTTCTTAGGTACCTCATGCTTCTAGATTATAGTTTTGTTACCAGTGTAACCAAATATACCCAGTGGCCTTACATGTGAGGTACAATTTTCATCGGGACACCGGTAGAAACACAGGAAGGTAGGAAATGTGCATGTTTTGGTGGTTTCCTAGTGGCAAATGTCTGAAAATTGTATTTCTTTCACTACATTTTGGACTCTGCTGGGCCTTGTGTTTAATACATTCTAAGGCGATTCACGCAAGTCAGACCTCTTTGGATTCACAAGGGTGTCTTCTTTTAAAAAATGCATGAGGTTCCCTATTTTCCTTGGTGGCTGCGACACCACAGGCCCAAATCTGTCGGTTGTCCACAAGACCAAATGCAATGAAAATGTGGTTTTACCAGGCCCATTGGTGTACCAGTAGTTTAGCCTTTTTCCTTTGCGCCCGGGTAAGTGCACCCATACATGTGAGGTACTGTTTTTATATTGAGACACCTGTGGAAATGTGGGAAGATAGGACATTTGTTGTTGCCTGTGTGTTTCGCTGGTTTCCTAGTGGCAAATGTCTGAACATTGTATTTCATTCCCTACATTTTGGAATTTGCTGGGCCTTGTGGGTAATACATTCTAGGGCAATTCATGCAAGTAATACCTATTTGAATTCCAACGGGTGTCTTCTTTTCAGAAATGCATGGGGTTCCCTATTTTCAATTGTGGCTGTGACACCCCAGGCACAGTTCTGTGGGTTGTCCACAAGACCAAATACAGTAAAAATGTGGTTTCCCAGGCCCTTTGGTGCCAGTGGTTTGGTCTTTTCCCTTTGCGCCACGGTAAGTGCACCCACACATGAAATGTACTATTTTCGTCAGGACACCTGTGGAAACATAGGAAGGTAGGACCTGCGTTGTTGCTTGCATGTTTCAGTGGACTACTGGTGGCAAATATCTGAAAATTTAGGATTTTACCCTACATTTTTTTACTTTACCTGGCCTTGTGGGTAATACATTCTACAGTGATTTGCGCAAGTTAGACCTCTTTGGATTCCCACGGGTGTCTTCTTTTCAGAAATGCATGGGGTTCCCTGTATTCCTTGGTGGCTGTGACACCCCAGGCCCAAATCTGTGTGTTATCCACAAGACCAAATACAGTAAATATTTGGTCTTTCCAGGCCCTTTGGTGTACCAGTGGTTAAGCCTTTTCCATTTGCACTCAGGTAAGTGTGCCGTTTTCATCAGGAAACCTGTGGGAATGTGGGAGTTAAGGACATGTGTTGTTGCTGTTGTGTTCCAGTGCTTTAATGGTATCAAATGTCTGAACATGGTTTTTTCCCCCTTGTGGGTAATAAATGCCAGGGCGATTTGCGCAAGTCAGACCTCTTTGAATTCCGATGGGTGTCTTTTTTTAAGAAATCCATGGCGTTCCCTGTTTTCTTGGTGGCTGTGACACCACAGGCCCAAATCTGTGGGTTGTCCACAAGACGAAATACAGCAAAAATGTGGTCTTCCCAGGCCCCCTGGGCGCAAAGGGAAAAGACTAAACCACTCATACTGAGTGGTTTAGTCTTTTCCCTTTGCGCCCAGGTAAGTGCACCCACACATGTGAGGAACTTTTTTTGTCGGAACAACTGTGCGAATGTGGGATGGTAGGACATCTGTTGTTGCCAGCGTGTTTCAGTGGTTTCCAGGTAGCAAATATATCAAAATTCTGTTCTTATCCCAACATTTTGGATTTTGTAGGACCATGTGGGTAATACATTCTAGGGCTATAGGTGCAAGTATGACCTCGTTGGATTCCCACAGGTTTCTTGTTTTGAGAAATGCATGGGGTTCCCTGTTTTCCTTGGTAGCAGTGACACCCCAGATCCAAATCTGTGGGTTGTACACAACAACAAATACAGAAAAAATGTGGTCTTCCAAGGCCCTTTGGTATACCTGTAGTTTCGCTTTTTCCCTTTACGCCCAGGTAAGTGAACCCACATATGTGAGGTACTGTTTTTGTTGGGACACATGTGGGAACGTGGGAAGGTCGGACATGTGTTTTTAGTGGCATGTTTCCATTGTTTCCTGGTGGCAAATATCTGAAAATGGTGTTTTTTCCCTACATTTTGGACTTTGCCGGCTCCTATGGGTAATACATTCTAGGGCAATTCAGGCAAGTCAGACCTCTTTGGATTCCCACGGGTGTCCTCTTTACAGAAATGCATGGGTTTCCCTGTTTTCCTTGGTTTTTTGACACCACAGGTCCAAATCTGTGGGTTTATCCAGTCTTTCCATCGAAAAAGTTTCCAACAAAACTTTTTAAAAGACAGTTATCCATTGAAATGCATGCATGTGTGTGGTAAAGGGTTAATTTTTGTTGGGGCGGGTTTTTAAGGGTAAAAAACAGTGGGTTTTGGGGGGGACCCCACCAAAAAACCAGAAAATATACAAAAAAAATGGATTTGATCTAAAAAAGTTTGATGGATAATTTTCGATGCAAAAACTTTAGTTTGGAAAGATTTCGATGGAAAGACCATAAACCGTAAACATGTGGGCCCTCATTCCGAGGTTGGTGCTAGTCATGGCACTATTAGCGCCATGACTAGCACCAATACTGGTACCGCCACCGACGTGGCGGTATGGGGAAGTACCATTTTTCGGGACACCTGTGGAAACATATGAAGGTAGGACATATGGCCCTCATTACGAGGAACATGGCAGAAACAGGCTCATTACCGGCATGGAGGTACTAGCGCATCTTTGCTTGTATGGCGCTGCTAATAGCGGGTGATTACGAGTGTGCGAGCACGCGCAAACCCCCATGCCAGTAATGGCCATACCGGGATGCCGCTAAAGGCCCTCGAACCTCCCGATAGCGCCATCACAGGACCCGCCAAAACCCTCCCGCCTAGGAGGCACCCCTTAATACCGACCCAACTCCACACATTCCCTATGTGCATGTTCACATCGACACAGTGTACAAAGTGTCGCTGACACATATCTATCAACGTCCCTGTCGGTCAGAAGTATTCGTCAATCAGTGATTGGCGTACTGCATGGCCATCCTGTGCATCACATACTGGCAGGGGTGCTGCTTCCCCTCCATCTTCATCCTCATTATCCACACCCGGTTCATGCATGTCAATGTCAGGTGGCAGTGGTACATTTCTCCGGATGCACATGTTGTGCAGCATGACACAGGCCATGGTGATCTTAGCCACCTTCTCAGGCGCATAGAGGAGTGCTCCACCAGACCTGCTTAGGCAGCGGAACCGCGCCTACAACAGGCCAAAGGTCTGCTTAATCACTACACGGGTACGAGTATGTACCCGATTGTACTCCTCCTCATGGCTGTTCCGCTGGTTCTGCACAGGGGTAAGTAGCCACCGCTTCAAGGGATATCCTCCATCACCTGCAAGTGAATACAGATAGATCTAGGTGAGTCACTCTGAGCTGCCACCTTCAGGATACACAGTCATGGCCGCAGCTATTTGCTGTCGACCTACACATGTCCCTGTAGGTATGCACGAATATTGTTTAGATGCATTGTATACTGTAATATGGTGTGGTAGTCTGGATGGCTTTGTACAGATGATGCAGGGTGAAATCATGCATGCTGATGAGGATGTACTGTGGTTGTAGGACTTTGTTTTGCCTCCCATTTCTGCTGTGTATACTACACTGCGCATGGTCACACTAGCCACATTGGCACAGTTGCAATCCTGTTCAGTCATGCATTGCTTGACATTCCCATGGTGGCCAGGTTGTGCGTTTTACGTGTTGTCATTGATATGCATAATTGGTCAAATTTGTGCCAGTGATGTGTCATGTTGGGGTTGGAGGTTCAGGTTAGGAGTGTTTAGCTCTGCGTGCATTCTCCAATCACCATAAATTCCCACCCAGGTGGAGTATGCATCACCATTTCCCACCCAGGTGGAGTATGCATCCCCCCTTTCCCACCCAGGTGGAGTATGCATCCCCCCCTTTCCACCCATGTGGAGCATGCATCCCCCCTTTTCCCACCCAGGTGGAGTATGCATCCCAAAACATCACTACCCCAAAGCACTGCCATGCGCCAGTTAGGCAACTCACCAAGCAGCCAGGCACGTGGTCAGCATGTCGCTCCATGTGCATGGCGCTCCATGTGATGGGGTAGCGTGGAGTTGTGCAGCACCATGGCATCATGTATTGATCCGGGAAATCGGGCGCAGCAATGTGTGATGATCTTGCTGGAGTCACATACCATCTGCACATTGATGGAGTGGAATTGCTTGCGATTGAGGTACACCGCCTCTAGGCATGGGGGACTACCAATTCCACATGGGTGCAGTCCAGGGCACCAACACAATTGGGCATGCTTGCCAGTGCATGGAAGCCTACTTTGGTGTTGGCTATCTCCTGGGCAGTCCGTGGTAGGGATATGTGGGTGCTAGCATGCTTCAGGAGGGCATCCAGCACTTGGTTCAGCATCAAAGTGGAGCACAGACATCACCTTTAGTAGCGGGGGGATGGCAATGCGTATTTCTATGAGGCTGTCAATGTCGTTGCCTATCATGTCCACTATGGTGGTGATGGTGTCCCGTCCAACCAGTACAGGGTATGGATCTGGTCAGGGGTTAGATTGAATGGACTGGGTCTGATGCGAGGGATTGGTGGCTGCCTACGAGGTACTACTGGCTGCACTGGTGGTAATTGCTGGGCCTGTCTCACCCTCCTTCTCCTCCTGCGTCTCCTCGGTGCTGCCTGTTGCTGCTGCTGTAGCTGTTGTTGTAGTTGCTGTTGTTGCTGTATAGGCATGTCTTCCAGCGCCATGATTGCAACAGCTAGTGGTATCATTTTGGTGTAGGAAGGGGTGTGGTGTGTGGGTGTACTCCTTTTATACTGGGCCAGGCTCCATTGACTCCACCTGTGGGGATTGTGTGCACCTGTGGCAGTTTCCTTGATTGCTGTTTACGGGTGGTCCGCGATGCCTGCATGGCTGCCACCATGGAGGCCCTGATTACCACCTTCGGGATGCCGATATTTGCATGCCTGCGTGGGTTGTGATGTCCTCCTATTACCGGCATGCCGGTATTTACTCCCCGAAGGGGCGCATCTACGTGCCCATGCTGCTATGAGGGGGCACGGTACGGGCGGTGCCGGTATTGGCGGGTTGTCGGGTCGTAATGCCCCGGACCCGTTAACGATGCTGGTATTACCATTCCACCTTCCTTTTTTCATTACCTCCATTCTCGTAATGAGGCCCATGGAGTTGCCTTCATATTTCAGTGGTTTCTTGGTGGCAGATGTCTAAAAATTGTGTTTTTCCCTACATTTTGGACTTTGCCGGTCTTTGTAGGTAATACATTCTAGGGTGATTCAGCAAGTCGGACCTCTTTGGTTTTCCAGGGGTGTCTTCTTTTCAGAAATGCATGGGGTTCCCTGCTTTCTTAGTGGCTGTGACAGCCCAGGACCAAATCTGTGGGTTGTTCACAAGACCAAATACAGTAAAAATATGGTTTTGCCACACACACTGGTATATCAGTGGATTATTCTCCCTTTGCGCCCAGGTAAGTTTATCCAAACATGTGAGGTACTGGTTTCGTCAGGACACCTGTGGGAATGTGGGAAGGTAGGATATTTGTTCTTCCCAGTGTGTTTCCGTGGTTTCCTGGTGGCAAATATCTGAAAAGTGTGTTTTTTCCATACATTTTGGACTTTGCCAGGCTTTGTGGGTAATACATTCTAGGGAGATTCACACAGGTCAGACCTTTTTGGATTTCCACTGGTGCCTACTATTAAAAAATGCATTGGGTTACCCGTTTGACTTGGTGCCTGCGATACCCCAGGCCCAGATCTTTCAGTTGTCCACAAAACCAAATACAGTAAAAACCTGACCTTCTGAGGCCCTTTGGTGTGGCAGTGGTTTAGCCTTTTCCCTTTGTGCCCAGATAAGTGCATCCACACATGATCATTTTCATCGGGGCACCAGTGGATACGTGACATGGTAGGACATGTCTTGTTGCTGGCGTATTTCGGTGGTTTCCAGCTGGCAACTGTCTGAAAATGGTGTGTTTTTCCCTACATTTTGGAATTTGCCTTCCTTGTGGTAATATATTCTAGGGTGATTTGGGCAAGTCATATCTCGTTGGATTTTAAATTTGAAGAAATGTGAATACTGGATGGTTGCAACTTAATATTTTGCCAGAACAAAAATTTACTGTGGATAAATACAGATTTCATGGCCAAAAAGTAAACATTTCTAAATGCAGACAGAGATCTCAACAAAAGAAACGCCATGCTTAATGATATCCTAACCCAGAAATTAAAGCAAGGTTGGCATGTTTGTGTAAACAAAAAGACATCTGAAATACATGGCAGTAAATCATACATTTTGAGGTCCAACAGATATGGATATAGAAAGAGCATTACCTACTTGGAATCCACCAGACGTGCATTTTGCCATGAATACTTGATACTGTGATTATAACATCTCACATAACATCTTATGTCCCCTAAAAGCCTAGTCATGTTAGATACATTTGATGGCCATATAGGAATGTAATTAATGCCACATGGACAGTTACAGTCATGTCTCTGACACATATTGACTAGATGAAACATAGCTCTACTGTAAGTTAGGTAGGAGGAGGAAAACAAAAAGCTCAGAGATGGATCGTGGGGCACAACACCTTTGAATATGAAAAATGTATCTTCCGTGGCTGTAACTGAGTGTGTGCCATTTATGTGGCAATAGAAAATACTTCTAGCTGAGAGAATGTCTTTGCATACTTTGGGAGCAGGAGGGGATTACATTTAGTGCTCTAACCCTATGTGTTATCTTTCTGTAATGAGAACAAATACAGAGAGAAAGCCATAGAATTGTTTGCTGGCAGGAATATATTTTATATTTTATTTAGGGGCTATACATCAGTATGCTATCTTTATTGCAACGAGAGAGCATGCGTGTGAAGAAAGAATCTAAGTATTATTTTGAAATGGAATAACACGATAATAATATGTGTTAGAAAGGAACATCCTTAGAATACTTTGCCTTGGAATACTTCTGAGGCAGGAGGAGATTACATTCATTGGCTGTAATGCACTGAATCACAGTTTTGTGATAAGAGGAAATGAGCAATGCAAAGACATATTATTAAAAACGTTTGGTAGCAGGAGGATATTGTATTCAGTGGCTGCAACTCAGTGTGCCAACCTTATCTGAAGATTGATAGAAAATGCGCAGAGAAACAGTCTTAACATTCTTTAGATGCAAGAAGAGAATATATTCCCTCACGGTAATTCAGTATGCCATGATTGTTTGATGAGAAGAACTACTACTTGTGAACAAAACATCTCATAATCATAACGACAACCTGAGAACATTGCATCATGGACCGTAACTTTATGATGCATATATTTGTGACAATCCTGGAAAGTACAACTTGTGAAGAAACAATGTTAGAATTCTTAAACGGCATGAGTAGATTATGTTACGGCATGAGTAGATTATGTTACGGCATGAGTAGATTATGTTAGTGGCCTTTACATTTGCCCCATCATTTTGAGATGCAAGACACACTGGTTGCATGGAAAAGAAAACATTAGAATTATTAGAGAGAGGAGAGAGAAGCTGATATTGTGTGGCTATCTTTTTGATGTAAAGGGAAAGTATATGTTGCAAAGAAAATGCCTTACTATTCTTTTGGGGTGAGGGATTATATTCAGAAGCCGCAAAACAGTGTGCCATATGTTTGTGATGAGAGAAAATATCAGCGTGAAGGCACGGTCGTTCTGAATTCTGTATGCCGGGGCATTATACACAGTGTCTGTAACACCACGTGCCATACCTGTGTGTTGAAAGTAAACTCTAGTAGTTAGAAAAATGTCTTAGAATACATTGGGGGTTTGTGCCATCTTTTCTTGGCATGATAAAATACTACTATTCATAAAATATTTGTTCCAGAACTCAAGCGTATTGCATAAAACAGTAAAATCATCTTGTACGTTAGGCCCAAAACCTGAATGAGCAAAATCAATCCAAGGGACAATAAAGAGTGCACAAATTGCAAGAAGAACACGCTGTATTACATCCAATTTCGGTCAGGAAAGAAGCATGCTTCTTTCCACACCTACATTAAAAGGCGCTATATGAAGGAGGAACCCACACGCATAGAATTGAAACAGTTACAAGACACACGTAAATTCCCACAACCCCATTGGCTAATATCGGCATTCAACTATTGGCCCAATTCTACCCTTGTGACCCAATAAGTATAACCCCTCTAACGGCAATTTAATATCTTAGTCAGCTATAATTCTCAATCCCGATTGGCCGGTAGCTTCAGGTACATGTGTTACATTCAGACCCTTTCCCCACTGGTCAACCCACCCTCAAGGATCTCATTGCGTGCCTTGCCCCTCAGAATCAACAAATCCCCTTTGATGTGTAAACAGTGTGACAACAGAAACAGATACCTCATCCCACTGCAATGTGACTAGCAAGTTTGACACCCCCTGATAGCTTTCACCCTTGTGGCTGGCCAATGGACGGCTCCTAAGGCTATTCTCATGAAACATGTTGCATCTCTGGGACACATCCTTCCCTTCCTCCGATGAGAATATGTGGCCTTATAGAAAATGTCACTAAGTCACCACTCTTTGGAAATGTATTCCTCCAAATTGTGGGCTTCATTTACCCTGCTAACTGCAGTTCCAATTGAGAGACCATTCTTCACTGGGGGCAGTACATCCACAACCTGACCAAGTCCCTCAGGCCCCAGCTCAACACTGCCCTGTTCCCACCGAGATATGTCTTTCGCCACCAACGTGCTAAGCCAATGTTTAGAAAACAAAGAGTTATAATGTCCTTAATTTGACGCCTGGTAGGTCCTACAGCATCAACCAATCACTGTATGGCACTTACAAACCATCTCCACGGACATTGGCACTATCTGTCCACTGACTAGAGGGAGCAGGAATTAAATCTAACTCACTAACCAAAATAAAAGTTAAAGCTTTAGCCTAGTCATCTAGGGCAACCGAAAATTACAACTTCTAATGTGGTCTAATTTATTCTGGCACAACTCTAGCTGCTCTAACTTAGAGTCTGCTAATAAACCCTGTGTGCATCTTCCTTAATACTTGCACTGACTGGCTCCTAGTATCTAAATAAAAAAGCTTTCTTCAATACAAGAGATTACCTACAGCACCTTCACCTAGGTATAAACGTACCACAATCCAATTAAGGTACTGCTTGCTAGCAAATGCCCAACTCAATGCAGTTTACACATTGCAAAAATGTTGCACACAATGACAAAAATACTGGCATTAAATAGCTATTTCTCCATGCTATAGGAGCTTTCTTAGTTTGTACTTTCTATCGTGTTTGGGGCATTGCAACAATCTCACTATTAAAAACAGCAAATAAAAACAGAATGTAAATACATACACAATTGATTCAAGACCTCCTAGGAGGAATACCAACCTATTTTGAAATTATTTGAAAACAATATTCCTTTTAACCAATGTCATACTCCCATTTCCACTCCCTGTCACAGGCTCCATATTTGTATTTGCATTACATAAACTTCCTGAATAGGTATACAGTTATATTTTATTTTTTATTTTTGTATTGATACGTTTGTATATATACAGAGGAAGGAAAATATAAACAACCTTTCAATACATACATTAAAATTATTTTCAGCATATACAATCTTACAATCAGCATTTCTGCATGGTTGGGTTATCTTTGCTAAAAGTTAAATTAACATTGAAAAAAATGAAAATGAAAAGCTAAGAAAATGTAAAGTAAGCTTTGATAGCACAAGCAAAACCCTTTGAATCGTAACATTATTCATATTCTTGGCCTAGGCAAAGCGATTTTAAAAAGTTTACAATGGCATTTTTCACAGTCATCCTGTTAGTGCTAAATAGTTCAAACCAAAGCAATTCCGGTGTAAAAATTCTAAGATCATTAAAATATTTCTTTAGATAGATATTTCACTTAGATATAAGCAAAGGACAACCAGTAAAGATTCCGCTTGGCTCTCTTTCTTGCAGAATCGACACACATTGTCACATTCCTCAATAAGTCTCCATTTTGCAAGAACTTCTTTTGTCCCCATAGGTTGAGTCTAAAATGTAAGAAGGCTTGTCTATAGCTCAGTGATGGGAATTTCATCAAATATGTTTCTGCAGTCTGAAATCTCTTCTGTGCAAATGGATTGGCTTTGAAGTCAATATATTGGGAGCATTGTTCTCGTGTATAAATCCAATCTTGTTGCCATCTTTTTTGTTTCACATGATTTGGATTAGCAAGTAGAAGTTCTGTTGATATGCCCACCATCGACATAATGTTTGAAACTTTGTTTTTCCATATTACAATAGATTCGTGATCAGACAAACATAGATACAAGGCTAGAACATTTAACAATGATTGAGTCTTAGTTGATAGCAAACACTTTCTGTATAGTGAGCACATTTTCCAAGTGTACAAGCTAAACAGGAATAGTAGTACCAGTTTGTGTCTAAGTACAGCATTGGTTGACTAGGTGGCAAAGACAATACACGCTTCCAAAATATGCTCTACATTTTTACCCAGAATGATCGAGGCCTCCACACCTTAGTCTCTACGCCATACAACACTATTCGGAGCACTTTGTAATTATAGAGGTTGAAGACTGGATGCAGATGAGAAATTTCCGTATTTGTTATGTATAGCACAGGTTTGTGCAACTGCAGTAGACATTTTAATCTTAAGCTTGTTTACGTACGAGCATCAGAATTGCTATCATTTGTATTAGGTCCCAAATCACGGCACTCATGGACTATTTCTAGTTTTGTTTCATGCGGAGTCCATTTGTGATGGCCTTTATCACCACATCTGATGCCAATTGCAGAATTTGTGTTTGTGCTAAATTGACAGATAGATGATTAGCTATTGCATATTCACAGATAGCAGATACAAGATTTGTGAGTATCTTGGGAGTTTTTGATAACAGAACCAAATCATCAGCATAAAGCATTCACAGGATCCAATGAATTCCTAACCTGGGCAAATTTGAGGTAACGCTAGTAAGCTTCATCTTGCGATCCGAGATAAAGAAATTGAAAAGGGCTGATGCGAGGATGCACCCTTGCTTTAGACCTCAGTAAGTTGGGATCAAGGAAGAAAGTTTACCATCTAATTTTAAACTAATTTGAACTGTCTTGGGATGTGCAACTGATGAGTTTGAATTGAGAAAGGACAGCCAGCTTTCTCTAATTTGACCATAAGCAACTGTCTCGGGACCAAATCAAATGCCGTTTTAAAATCGACAAATCCCATATATATATAGGTTGCTTTAATAAAAGTCCATGTACTTTTATGCCGCTGATTGTCAGGAAGTTAATGGCCATGCCCAAACCAGCAACAAATCCTGTCTGGAAGGGGTTTTAAAGTTTACATTCATTAATCCAATGGTTGAAATCTCTAAGAATGAGACAAGCAAAATTCTTGCCTGGAGCATCCAAGAGGGCGATGAGCCGAGGTTATTTGGGTACGATTATAGATTTTCGCCAGGTTGGAGGAATATTATTAAAGGTTATTATATGTTGAAAAATGACATTGAGGATTTTAGACCAGGCTGCCGGATATTCCATAAACATACAGTTATTGAGACCTTCTGGGCATGGTGCTCCAGAGGAGCTCAATTTCACCAATTCGAAGACTAATTTCTCCACACAACTGTTTACAATGTGGACATGAGCTCTCCAGTGGAGGAGCATATAAAATGGAATAATAATCTGCCCACTGCTGTTCTGAAACTGCATTAATTAATATTGGCACCTGAGTTTTGAGGTTGGCTTTGTTCAGAAGACCCCATATCTGAGCTGAGTTCTTGCTTGCTATGTCAGTTATCATATGCTCTCTGTCATGTTGGAACAGGAGGGTTTTCCTTGCTCTTATCCACTTTTTATGTGAGGTTCTTAGTTGTTTAAGCATGATATTTCTTGATTCAAGAGGGAGAAACTGAGCTTTCCTTTTCGCTTGGCGATAATCTGTCTTTCTTTGCTGCAATTCGGGATAAAATACATGCTTTTGCTTGTGAATTGGCTCGTTGGTCATGGAGAAATGTTGGCTAAAAGTATGAAGGGCTGTGACATACAGTCCTTCTAAAAGAATGATCTGGGGGCAAAAGACTTGATTTGCAGATGTTAAGCAATTGCTTAGGTTTACTAAAGAAGCTTCGGACCAGCAGAGATGATTCCTCCTTCCCGTGATTATAATATTTTCATTGTAATTTGCTATGTTTACAGTAGAGGACTGGAAGGTCTGATTCCACGTCAAGGCGAGGATCTCGTGATCGCTGTGAATCTGAGGGCAGATCTTAACATTATCTGCAACATCATAGAGACTTATCAACAATCATGTAGTCAATGATAGCCTCTTGCTAGGATCTTCTACGAGTGGGCTGGGCTTGGACGTCACCCGGCAGGGCACCATTGAGCATAATCATCTGCCTATCAATCATAAGATTGAGCCAACGTTGTCTAAGTTGTTGTTCTACTGCCGTTCTAGTAGAAAAATAATGCATGTTTAAATCGGCAGTTATTATGGTATGGGTAACAGACGGATCAGCCATGATAAGTTCAAACAGTGGCTCAATGTCCTGATAAATGTATCAGGGTCTATGCCTGCATGGCTCCAGTAAATATTAATAAGGGCTATTGATTGAGAGCAACCTTTGATCTTAACTAGTTGAGTGTATAAATTAGGATTAGACCACGCCTCAAGATGGAGACCAGCAGTCACTTTAGTTGCAACTAATAGTACTGCAACGGGTCTCTCTGTCGAGGAGAGTTTGGCAGGGGAGAGTAAGATGTCAAAGCCACTCCAGATAGTAGATTTCAATAGCCATGTCTCTTGGAGCATCACAATATCATACTTCTTCAGATGGTTGGAAGATGTATTCTTTAGATGTGTAAATCCACGAGTGTTCCAGCTCGCAAGATTATACTGCGTCTTGGCATCACACCTGGGTGGTTATGCTTGGGATGATGAATGTGTCTCCGATCAGGGAGGATAAGATCTGTATACTGTGCAGATCTAAGAATTGTTTGCACACAAGTGACTTTTTAATTCACAGATTGATGCTAATGAATTTTTTTGCTACAGACAGGAGATATTTCATGTTCAGGTTCTGGGGGAGGCCTTCTTGCAAGACGGAGAAGCCCAAATCAAAAAGGCAGGTCCTAGCTTGCCCTATTGCATGTAAGACGACTCCAGACTGTATCCACACCCTTACCACCTAGAGATCCGAGTCTTCGATGAACTCCACTCGATTTATATCAAATGATGATATATCCTCCATGTTTGGAACATCACTAAAATGTTAAGAATGCTCGTCCTGTTGCAGTCATAGATGGGATATGGGTGTGGTCTACAATGGATGATTAATCAATGATAGGGAACCTCTAAGATCTTGCGATATGGTTGTCAATTAGATGTGGAATCTTTCACCGAAATCATGATCTGTTGATTCCTAACCTTCATGTGCTCACCATGCTCATTGCATGCTGGTCCGGAAAGTGAACCGCTATACATGTTGGTTGTATTATTATTATTATTATTATTATTATTATTATTATTATTATTATTATTATTATTATTATTATTATTATGCACACTGTCATGGAAACTCATATTCATTACATTGTCACATTCCAAGTTGGCAAAGGATATTGTAGGGAGGGGGAGAGGCAAGCTTACAGGATTCACAAACAAAGGTGTCAAAGCCGGCTTGCACGAGAATCATAGATTTTGATTTAGGGTCCTGGTGATCATTAACCGCTGATACAAGATCATCAAGAGGCTGATATGGTAAGTTCATTAAATTCACTTTAGAAATGCTGTTTCTTTTCTTTTTGGCAATTATGTCATATTTTCTGATTACAGCCGTTTTGGGTTTAGTCATTTGTTTATTTGGAGTAGTCAAGGATTTGATGAAATTCTTTGAACTACTGCCCAACTGTACAGAGCTGGACTTTATATTCTTACTTTTCTTCGTGTTTGCTACAGACTCGATATGCGGCTTGTTTCTGTCATTCTTTTTTTTATGCTTCTTATGCTCAGTGAATATAGTAAAGGTTGGCTTCTCTATACTTGGGATTGCCTCAGTAATATCAGTAGTCGTTTGAATACAAATTTGCGTTGATTCTGGTTGTTCTAGCCGAGTCTCAGCAGAGGCCGCTTCAACATGAGCTGGCCCCGCTGATGTGTTGCAGTACAGATACATGATCTGGAGTGATAGCATCAACACCAATACCTACAGGATCTGGAGCAATACCATCAACATCAACAGGCCGATTCATGGAATAAATGTGCGCCGAAAATCCCGGCGCAGAGGGGCCAATACGTGCGCTGCGCCGAAAATCAGCGCAAAGCGCAGGGAAACCAGCGCACGTCGATTCATGGAAGTCCCTGCGCAAGAAAAGCAGAGGACGTGCGCGGAAAAAACGCGCGGCGCAGGCCGGCGCACAGGTCAACCAACGTCGTGCGCCACGGCCACTGCACCATCACTCCGAGCGCAGCGCACAGCTCTAAAGTAGGCGGGACACAGGGCGGGACACTCGGAATGGGGAATAAAATGGGGCACAACACTCGGAATGGGGAAGAATGTGGGCGGCACGGGGAAAGTTTAGGAGGCAAGTGCGCGGAACGCCCACACGCTCGCATACAACACGTATTCATGGAATAGAATAGGGCAAAAAAGCGCACGCTCAAAGCAGCGCACAGGCACAAACAGGCACAAACACGACCGCCACAAGAAAGCAGGCGGTAGCGTCTCTGCGCCTGCAAGAAATGTGCGCTAAAAGGTGCGCCAACAAATAGCACCTATATACAGACATGATCAATGTCCAATACTGTGGCCCTCCAGGACAAAAGACGTACAAAGGGGTAACCACAAACACAGACACGTGCAGAGAGAAAAAATAAACGTGCGTGCATACCGGGGTGCGCGGTAAGTTGCACACGCGGTATGGCCGGGTACGTGGATTTCAGGGGTGCGCGGGAAGTTCCACACGCGATATGGCAGGGTACGTGGATTACAGGGGTGCGCGGGAAGTTCCACACGCGAAATGGCCGGCTACGTGGATTGCAGGGGTGCGCGGGAAGTTCCACACGCGATATGGCAGGGTACGTGGATTTCAGGGGTGCGCGGGAAGTTGCACACGCGAAAAAGCCTGCTACGTGGATTTCAGGGGTGCGCGGGAAGTTGCACACGCGATATGGCCGGCTACGTGGATTCCAGGGGTGCGCGGGAAGTTCCACACGCGATATGGCAGGGTACGTGGATTTCAGGGGTGCGTGGGAAGTTGCACACGCGAAAAGGCCGGCTACGTGGATTTCAGGGGTGCGCGGGAAGTTCCACACACGAAATGGCCGGCTACGTGGATTTCAGGGGTGCGCGGGAAGTTCCACACGCGATATGGCCGGCTACGTGGATTGCAGGGGTGCGCGTGAAGTTCCACACGCGATATGGCAGGGTACGTGGATTGC
This sequence comes from Ambystoma mexicanum, assembly GCF_040938575.1. Taxonomy (NCBI): domain Eukaryota; kingdom Metazoa; phylum Chordata; class Amphibia; order Caudata; family Ambystomatidae; genus Ambystoma; species Ambystoma mexicanum. The sequence continues at coordinate 924,547,026 of NC_090941.1, forward strand.
AGGGGTGCGCGGGAAGTTCCACACGCGATATGGCCGGCTACGTGGATTCCAGGGGTGCGCGGGAAGTTGCACACGCGATATGGCCGGCTACGTGGATTCCAGGGGTGCGCGGGAAGTTCCACACGCGATATGGCCGGCTACGTGGATTCCAGGGGTGCGCGGGAAGTTCCACACGCGATATGGCCGGGTACGTGGATTGCAGGGGTGCACGGGAAGTTGCACATGCGAAATGGCCGGGTACGTGGATTTCAGGGGTGCGCGGGAAGTTGCACACGCGATATGGCCGGCTACGTGGATTCCAGGGGTGCGCGGGAAGTTGCACACGCGATATGGCCGGCTACGTGGATTCCAGGGGTGCGCGGGAAGTTCCACACGCGATATGGCCGGCTACGTGGATTCCAGGGGTGCGCGGGAAGTTCCACACGCGATATGGCCGGGTACGTGGATTGCAGGGGTGCGCGGGAAGTTCCACACGCGATATGGCCGGGTACGTGGATTCCAGGGGTGCGCGGGAAGTTCCACACGCGATATGGCCGGCTACGTGGATTCCAGGGGTGCGCGGGAAGTTCCACACGCGATATGGCCGGGTACGTGGATTGCAGGAGTGCGCGGGAAGTTCCACACGCAAATTGGCTGTGTGCTCCCAGGCATTACCTGTACACCCTCCACGGCCCCTGCAGGCAGCACACACCACAGGGAACTACCCTGCACACCTGCTCATGTCTCCCACCACCCCCACCCCCCATCCACCAGGGACACCCTCCACCAGGCCCCCACCCATGTCTCCCACCACCCCCACCCCCAGCACTGTGGGGAACCTGCCAGCAGGCCCCCACCCATGTCCAACCCATGTCTCCCACCACCCCCAACCCCCCATCCACCAGGGGCACCCTCCACCAGGCCCCCACCCATGTCTCCCACCACCCCCACCCCCAGCACTGTGGGGAACCTGCCAGCAGGCCCCCACCCATGTCCAACCCATGTCTCCCACCACCCCCACCCCCCATCCACCAGGGACACCCTCCACCAGGCCCCCACCCATGTCTCCCACCACCCCCAACCCCCCATCCACCAGGGACACCCTCCACCAGGCCCCCACCCATGTCTCCCACCACCCCCACCCCCAGCACTGTGGGGAACCTGCCAGCAGGCCCCCACCCATGTCCAACCCATGTCTCCCACCACCCCCAACCCCCCATCCACCAGGGACACCCTCCACCAGGCCCCCACCCATGTCTCCCACCACCCCCACCCCCAGCACTGTGGGGAACCTGCCAGCAGGCCCCCACCCATGTCCAACCCATGTCTCCCACCACCCCCAACCCCCATCCACCAGGGACACCCTCCACCAGGCCCCCACCCATGTCTCCCACCACCCCCCACCCCCCATCCACCAGGGACACCCTCCACCAGGCCCCCACCCATGTCTCCCACCACCCCCAACCCCCCATCCACCAGGGACACCCTCCACCAGGCCCCCACCCATGTCCAACCCATGTCTCCCACCACCCCCACCCCCAGCACTGTGGGGAACCTGCCAGCAGGCCCCCACCCATGTCCAACCCATGTCTCCCACCACCCCCACCCCCAGCACTGTGGGGAACCTGCCAGCAGGCCCCCACCCATGTCCAACCCATGTCTCCCACCACCCCCAACCCCCCATCCACCAGGGACACCCTCCACCAGGCCCCCACCCATGTCTCCCACCACCCCCACCCCCAGCACTGTGGGGAACCTGCCAGCAGGCCCCCACCCATGTCCAACCCATGTCTCCCACCACCCCCAACCCCCCATCCACCAGGGACACCCTCCACCAGGCCCCCACCCATGTCTCCCACCACCCCCACCCCCAGCACTGTGGGGAACCTGCCAGCAGGCCCCCACCCATGTCCAACCCATGTCTCCCACCACCCCCAACCCCCCATCCACCAGGGGCACCCTCCACCAGGCCCCCACCCATGTCCCCCTGGCCCCTGGTCCTGACGATACACAATAATGGCAGTAATGGCCAGCATACCCAGCACAAACACCCAGGCAAGGATTGCATGCACCCACATAGTGAATGCAATCACATGACACAACCCCAAAGGCAAGTATGCAAAAGAACACATGTCCGCCACACACACATACACAATGGGTGCAAGTGAATGTCAAAACCCATATCATGACATGTAAGAAACCAAAGAAAAAATGACACAAGTGTAAGATAATATAAAAATGTATTAAAAAAAAAATCAAGTAAACTAATACAACTATCTTGCAAAGCAAATAAAAGGTCCATGTCCGGGAACAAAAATGAGAAACCAAAAAACAAAGGATAGAAAAATCAATAGATTTTGTCCAAAGTAAACACATGTAGTATGAAATGAAAGAAAAACCATTACGACATGGTGTAAACAATATGAAAGTAAAAAAATGTACCTCCCAAAAAATAACAATATATACAGGATTGTTCAAGGGTCCATGAGCCCAACACCACTAATGAAACCTAATACTAACTAATTAAAAAAATATGTACAAAGAAGTGGCCATTGTCCAAGCGGTCCAAAATAATAAAAAGAAATAAAGGAAACCTAGCACTAACTAACTAAAAAACTATATACAAAGGCAGCGGGCTAGTCCTGCGGCTCACTTGGTGATGCTGGCCAGGGCATCCTCGAACTCCATGTCAATGTCCTGGAGGCGGGACTCAGTCCTGGCCCCGAGGTCTCGCAGGGACAACCCCATGTGCTCACCAAATTCCCTGCGAGCCTCCTCGAGGCACTCAGCCCGCCTCAATGCCTGATGCATGGAGATCTCCGCCCTGGCCATGGCGAGCCGCTCCTCTTCCGCCCGCTGCCGCTCCGCACCTATCCGCTGGCCAAACTCCTCCCACACGGAACACACCGCCATGCCAGGGTTGCCCTGCCCTCCGGCCGATGCCTGCCCCTCCGATCTTGATGGCCCTGAGCCATGATGCCTCCCACGTCGAGCCCGCTGCTGCCTCCGACGCCACTGCCTCTGCCAGCACAACGGCATCCAGGCTGATGGTAACCACCGACGCCGTCGTGCACGTGCCCTGCCCGATGATGCCGGCACATCTTCCATCTGCTGGGGTCCACTTGCTGTGTCGTCCACCCCTGCTGGACCTCCGACTCCCAACTGCGGCAGGGATGGGATCCCCACCGAGCTCGCTGCATTGGTCGGGGCAGGTCCACAGGGGGCCATGGTGGCATCTGGGCCGGAATACGGCAAGGAGAACGACCGGTGGATAGCCTGCACAGAGGAGGAGAGGGCCGTCAGATTGGCCAACACATGCAGGAACCCCCCGAACATGGCCGATCCCAATTGGGCCACGTCGGCACGGTGCACTTCGTGATGACGTGCGTGCTCCTCCCGGGAAGCACGCACGGCATCACGAATCACAGCCGTGCGCATCGCGACCCCAATCAGGACCTGCTCCACGCGGCCAGGGGTTCCCACGGCCGCAGGTGGAGGGGAGTCAGTTGACATGGACATCCCCTCTACCTGCGGACGGGCCTGGGACGGGGCATCCCTGCTGGTGCATGGTGGTGCACTCACAGGGTCAGGGACAGCGACATGCACAGGCACCTCCACGGTGACCTGTGCTGCCTCCTGCCCCTGGCCCTGGACTGCACCACTTGCACCAGCAGGGATGCTCCCACCAGGCCCCATGTGTGCACCAGTGTCGGCCTCCTCCTCCTCTGTGCAAACCACCAACCTGGATGGCTCCTCACCGTCTCCCGCCGTAGCAGGCCCCTGTGGGGGATCACCCACCCCTTCCGCTGCAGCCGTGGGGGCATCCCCGCCGCCTTGCTCCACAGCGCCGTCTCCGCCCTCTTCTTCACTAGCCGCTGCGTAGAGGGAGACAAAGGACACAAGCATCAGGCTACTGTACAATGGTCCCCTAGACAGGAAGCAATAGCAGATGAGCACCCCTGTCAAAGTACACTTCCATCATGTCCCTCCACAACACATGGGTCAGTCCAGGCAAAACACACACAGTAACAGGCATGGTGCATGCCATGCACATTTCCATGCATGTCCAATTGACTCTTGAAACATTCAATGATATGTAACTCACATGCATCATGGCTCATGCATATCACATGCACACACTTCACCTCAGTCACATCCATCTGGCCCCAATCACACCGAACACAGGCAAAACAAGGGTAAGTTGGGTGCGTCACTGAATCTGTGCATTGTCACACACATGAGTCATGCATCCATGGCATGCACAAGTCACAGACATGCAGGTCAGGCACACAGACATGGCTACCATATATGTACCTGGCATCAGCACCCATCCTTCACCCCCATCCATGTCCAGGTACAGAGACTGGCATGCTCTCATGTCCCAAATCTGCATAGTGCTCCCCATGCCGCATTTCAACACATGCAACAACCATGTGGGTCACACATCACTGGTCGCACATGCATTACCATGATGTCCCAGCACACATACATGCATACATGGCCCATGGCACACATACAGGCAAGTATCATAGAACCAGCACACCGCGACATGCCCTGTCTCACACAGTGATGCTTGGACACTTACCGCTCAACTCCAGACGGGTCTCCCTCTCAAGGATCTGGGCGTGGAGCGCTGGGCGTACGCGTTCCAGGACCCTCTTCTGGATGGAACTCATGTGGCCCCGGCCCCCCTCCACGAGGCGCCGGGCCTTCACAAGGGTCCTGGACCTCAAGTCCTCCCAGCGCTTCTTGATTTTCAAGACGTTGCGGGTTGCCACCCCCTCCGCGTTGATGGCAACCACACAGTCGGCCCAGATCCTCTCCCGTCCTTCCTTGCTGGCGCGGGACGATCCAAAGAGGGCATCATACTGCCCCAGGACATGCTCCACCAGGACACCAACTTCGGTGGCAGTGAAGCTGGTGCCCCTCTGCCCCTCTGGCCTGGGGTTGCCACTGGTGCCAGATGTAGAAGTGCCCGACATGGCAACCCCAGAGGCAGGTGTGGGTGGGCAACTGGGTCCTGGGGCTGGGCTGTGGAGCGATGTAATCCCAGTTGGGAGTCTTCAGTTCCAGCAGGGGTGGACACAGCAAGTGGACCCCTGCAGATGGCTGATGTGCAGGCACCAAATGGCAGGGCACGGTGGCAGCAGGCAGGCAGGCAGGCAGCAGCAGATAGCACGTGGGAGGCTGCTCAGGGCACTGGGGGGGCAGTAACTCGGCCTTCGGGGCAGGAGCGTGGTGTTCCGTGTGTTTTCGGGTGGCCAGCTTGATACGGAGTGATTTGGCACGTGAAATTCCTGCACGTCAGCGTGAAATCCGAGGAAAGGCCCTTAGCGCGTAAGTGCGTCAGCACGCATACGCGATTCTATTGGACCAGAGTCCCTCATCGCGTAAGCGCGTCTGACGTGATCCGCACGGGCGTTCCCCACTCAGCACATGAAGACGGAGCACACGTGGAAATACTGCACGTCAGAGTGTCATCGCGTGTAATTGGCCAAAAGTGCGCGTACACGCCATTGGCCTATGTACGTGTATTTCATCGCGTGTAATTGGCCAAAAGTGCGCGTACACGCCATTGGCCTATGTACATGTATTTCATCGCGTGTAATTGGCCAAAAGTGCGCGTACGCGCCATTGGCCTAAGTACGTGTATTTCAGGGGCGCGCGGCCACTTACACAAGCAAGTACGTCAGCGCACCTGTATGCCTGCTGCGTGGGAATTTCCACACGCGATTGGAGTGGGAACTCGATTCCAGGGGTGCGAGGCTCACACGCTCGCCTACAACACGCGCAAGGCATTAATTTGCGCACTTTTCAATAAACAAGCCAGATGCCAGGATGAACATACCGTTCCTAGCAGCAGTGGCAGTGGGCTACCAAAGGAGGAGGAGGAGGAGAGTCAGGGCCAGAATATTCACACCCAGAACCAGCCTATTCGGGATGCCTGATGACCAGGTGTATGGGAGGTACAGGTTTCCAGCACACATCATACTGGACCTGGTCAGTGAGTGGGAGGATGACCTCACATCACCCACCCTGTGCTCCCAAGCACTCAGCCCCCTGCAGAAGGTCCTGAATGTACTGCACTTCTTGGCCACTGGATCCTTTCAGCGGACAAGTGCCATAGTGGGTGGTGTGTCACAGGCCACGCAGTCACGCTGCCTACACCAGGTCTTGAACATCATCACTGCACGGCCATCAGTCCGCAGGCACATATATCTCCCCAGGACTCATGCAGAAAGGCGGACGTGCATCCAGGAATTCTATGGTGTGGCTCAATTCCCCAAAGTGCTTGGTGCAATTGACTGCACACATGTGGCTCTACGTCCACCCAGGGCAACAGAGCACATCTATAGAAACCGCAAGCACTGGCATTCCATCAACGTGCAAGTTGTATGCAATGCCAAGGGAATAATCACATCAGTATATGCCAACTATCCAGGGTCCACCCACGACAGCTTCATCTACAGAATGTCTACCCTATGCCGGGACCTAGAGGCTGGCCAGCATGGAGATACATGACTGCTTGGTGAGCATGAATGCCACTGCACATGCATGCATGTCAGATACTGGGTCATGACACAACACCACTAATGATACCCATCACCACCTCCGCAGGGGACAGTGCCTACCCTATCAGCCCCCACATGATGACCCCAATCCGGAACCCCACCACGCCACCCCAGGTAAGGTACAACACAGCCCACATTGCAACACGGGGCATAGTGGAGCGCACATTCGGAGTGCTCAAGTCACGCTTTCGCTCCCTTGACCGTTCTGGCGGGCAGCTGTTATATGCTCCCCGAATAGTGTGCAGGATCATAGTGGCAGCATGTGTCCTGCACAACGTTGCAACACGCCGGGGCCTGCCCGTGGACATGGTGGTGCCCCCACATCCACAACCACATGCACGCCCGCTGCGCATGGGAGGGGAAAGGGCACGGGGGGAGGCAGCCCGTACGCAACTGGTGGCCAACTTCTTCACCTAGGAATCACAGTACTGGCTAGTGCACACTGCTCTGGCACATACCATCTGACAATCAATGATGACACTACCTGACAATGTCTGAAAATTACTTGACAATAAACAGTCAGATACACATCAGCCTGAGATTGTTAACATGGAAGTGTCAATATGTGTGCACCCCTAGCTACACATACACCAGCAATGCATCACAACGCAAAGACACAACTCCATCAATCTAATATGCATTGCCACAGGCGATTCACTACATGACAACATTGCCATGTCACCCATTCCCTTCACAGTCCCGCCACTGAGGACACCATGTCATGGTATGTGACAGCAAACAAACTGGCCATCACAACATGACACCAGTGTCACAAATAGCAGTGCCCCAAATGGAACATAGCCGCACTTGAGCAGCTAACCGCCTTGGAGCCACTACTACACACCTGTGTAAGAGTATTTTCAATCAAATTACACACCAACCCACCCTGAAGCCCACCCAAACAAGACACATTGCATGTAATCAATGGTAGTCTCATTACCTGATTCTGCTGGTATGTCCTCACGTCCAGATGTACAGTGATGGCGCCATGCAAAAGTGTCAGTGCACATCTACCGACATGTAGTCTGACTCCAGAGAGTATGCCCTTGTGAAGATCTGTGTGAAATACCTGCAAAACATGAGCAACATATGTAAGTAGAGGCACATATCAAACCATCATGCATAGTTAGGTGCAACAACAATGAACACTATGAATGTCTACACAGTATTGACTATGGACTGGCCAACAGCTCATGGGAGTCCAATGTCACCGTGTAATTTGCTGTCACTTGGGCACACCCTTTGCAAGCCCATGGAAACGGAAGCAGGAGGGGTGTGGATGTCTGCTACCCAAGCATCGAAACCAAACTCAGGACAAGCCTGCATGTGCCCAGCCACAATACAGTGTATGCCCAGGTACCCACACAAGGCAACACTCTTGCAAAATAAAAATAAAAATGAGAAAAAATGGCCATGAAAGGGCCGGCGGGGGGGGGGGGCCACCTATGAGGTCCGAGGACAGGATGCACGCCACAATCCACCTGTGTGGATCATGGGAAAGGAAAACACCCCATAGGCTCGTGGCCCACACGGCTACTCTGTTGTGGGAGATGAGTCGCTATGGCTCTGGCCAGACCCTGCAGCTGACTCTGGAGGTGGGGGAGCTGCCTCAGAAGATGGTGTGACAATGGGAGGCAGCCCACGCAAAGCACGAGTTTGCTCCTCCATGGCTGCAAGCAGGCGGGTCTGGTAGTTCTGGTTCTGGGTTATAATCATGCGGAGGTCCCCATGCAGTAACTCCCGGGATGACCTGACCTCCGCACGAGTTGCCTGCATCTCGGCCGAGAGCGTCCGTGTCAGACGCTCCAGCTGCTCCTCTGTCCTTCTATGGGATGAAGCCTCAAGCTCTAACAGGGTCGACCTGAGGTGACGGAGTTCTTCCCTCAGGCCTTCCCTGTGGCGCTGGGACTCCATGGAAAGTGATTCCCGCAGAGTCGCCAGTGCCGCCCGCCTGTCCATGTTGGACGCCAACATATCCTCCCTGTGTGCCTGGCAGATGGACTCTGTAGCCTGCTCCAGTCGCTCCATCAGCCTTTCTGGGGGGACAATGGAAGTGGCCACCCTATCCATGGCCTGTGCAATCATCTCGGATGATGCTGCCTGTTGGGTGGCCATACCGTAGATGGATTGCTCCCAAACGGTATTGCCAGGTGGCATACGGCCACCACGTTGACGGGCACCACACCTGCCTGGGGCAAGGCGGACTGCGCCTTGCTGTGCCGGCAAGGCCTCAGGCTGCAGGACTGCATTCCCTCTCTGATCTGCAGCCCCAGGAACAGGATCAGAGATTGGGTGGTGTGGCCCTGCATCCGTAACCACCGGAGGCTGATCTGCCGACACTGACATCCCCATTGAGGGCAATGGCCCGGCTGCAGGTGGGTCGGACAGAGGAGATTCTCTCCCAAGAACACTCACCTGCGACTGCACATAGGTGTCATCCTCCGAGTCTACACCTGAATACTGCTCGGGGGAGGAACCCCCAGAGACACCCCTCGACAGCACGGCCTGCAGCACTTGTGGGTTTTCACCCACAAACACACCACGTCCCTCACTTGTGGTAGGTCGGCCCGGGTTGCCCTCCTGGGACGGCTCCACCACCACATCCCCAGCATCAACAAGTGCTTCGTCCCCTGCAAAGACATGAAAGAGAAAAATGGAAACAGGCATTAGCACCATGGCATGCAACAAGGGCTGATGAACAACAGAGGCAGTAGTTCTACGACACCTGTCCAACATGACTGGGAGACCTCCTATGCATTCACCATCACTGGGTCTGTAGGGGAGGCTCAGGGCATACAATGTACAGATTGGAGAGCAACGCCTGCTCACCTTGCTGCCTAGCACTGCCATCACACATTGGCCGGTGATTGCCATGTCAAAGGCACATGCAATCACACACATGGCATGTGACATAGCCACCAAGTGAAGAGGGAGAGGAGGGCTACTTTTTTGGATTTCAACCACTCTGGTCCTGACATTGCATCGTCACATCAATAAGTATACATGTTGTACATGGATCTGCTAGTCCAAATTGGCAACGATGCACAGTGCCTTGTCTACATCAACAAAATGCTGTAAACAATGTGATTCCACCTCCCCATCACCTGTAAAGGATTCATATTGCATTCGTGAAGCACCGGTCAAGTAATGTATGAAGGTACAGCGGAGCACTGAGGGGTGGTGGGGCAGAAGGGGATGCCAGTCAACAATCCTACTGGTGCTGGTGTCATTCATGTCACGCAAGTGCAGGGGTGGGTGGCACAAAGAAGTGCAAGGGGAAGTGGCGGCTGGAAGTGCTGTACAAGGTAAGTAGGACTTGACGTCAAGGGCAGATGGTGTTAGGCGCAGACAAGTGCTGGGGGGGTGGCCTATAGGGGTACAGAGACAATCATGCAGTGCTGTGGGCTCGGAGGGGACAGGGGAGGTACACACTGCTTCTGGCTCAGCAAGGTCCTTTCAGATTTCTATGTGTCCTGCAGAGTTGTCACATGCCGCAGATATGTGCCCTTGGATTGGGGATCTCATCTTGGTGAAAAGGGTGAGGCGCTATTGCCTTTGGAGCATGTGGCAGGCCAGTTTGCCAGAGGATGGCCATGATGCAGGACATTCCCTCTCTGCCACCCGGCACCTGTGGTTTGGGTTCACAAGATCCGAGTCATGCCAGGACTCTGCATTGGCATGGGGCTTCAGACAGGTGGTCATGACCGTGGCAAAGACATCCAGTGTACCTGACATGGAGTGGAGCATGGAGTGGGCCCTGTCAGGATGGGAGTGAGCCTAAGGGGGAGCTGGATGGGGGGGAGATTTTGGCAGCATGAGCCTCGACTGACACACACTTCATGGGTCGGAATACCAAGAAGGTGTGTGACAGTGGTGAGGGTGGCTTTGCCTGTGGGGTGGTGAGGGTGAGCTGGGAGGAGAGGAGATTGTGATCACTCCAGGAGAGAGGAGTGCAGAGATGGACGGAGAGGGGAAAGTCAGATGAGATCAGAGCATCAAGAGTGTGCCCTGCAGAATGAGTAGGGACAGACGGGAGTCTAGAGGGTGAGAGGGAGTTGCTGAGGTCACAGAAAGGTCACGTGGGGGCGTCAACAAGCATGCAGGTGGATGCGTACAGCACCAAGGATGAGGATTTCTGTGTCTGGGGACATGAGTGAGGAGGAGAGGTGAGGACACTCAGAAAGGAAGTAGTACATTTGACCAGTTTTCCCAGACACAGTACGCACTGTTTGAGAATGTCAAGGTGTGGTGGAGAGAGACCTCACACAAGCCATTCCAGAGTGGAGTAGGTCTAAGTAGGAGTGACAGTGGCAGGAATACCCTCAGGGAAGCCAAGGGCACACCCCCCCTGCACAGTAGTGGCGGGCCAAGGAGAGGGTCAAGGATGCAGACAGTGCTGGCCGTCAGACATGTTTCCATGAGACCAAGGATGTCAAGGTGCATAACCTCATGTAAGTGACAGATATCGGAGGAATGCCTGATGCAGCCGCAGTGAAAGGAGTGTAATTGTGGAGGAGGTTGACAGCCTTGTAGGACTTACGGGGAGTGCTAGAGATCAGAGGTGCAACATGTGTAGGAGTTGGAGTGGGAGGCGGAGAAGGTTCATGGGAGGGTGCAGGGAGGCAGTGCAGGATTGATGAGGAGAGAGGAGGGGGGACAGCAGGAGAGGTAAGGAAGTTGATGAGATGTGGGTAGCATTTCTCAAGGAGATTGAGGTTGGCCTAAGGGCCTTGGACTGAGACGCTCCCATTACCATGCACATCAATAGTGGCCTCTGAGGATTGGAAGGAGGCCAGGAGTACACCCCAACGGGTCCCACCAATGATGGTGGAAGAGGAGCAAGGAGAGAGGACAGGGACCATGTGAAGGGTCTATGGGACAGGCAAAGGCATGTATGAGCAGATGTCAGTGAGAGTTAGCTTAGAGTAGGCTCAGATGCACTGGTCAGCAATAGGGTGGGTCGCATTGGAGGGCAGGGTGCCCTCATTTGACTTTTGGCAAGCAGGTGTCGTGAGTAGGGCACGATGGTCTGAACTGTAGAAGTCATGGAAGATAGACCATGAAGAGCAGCATGGAGTGTGAGGGAATGGGGCTCGAAACCAGACGGTACCAAAGCCCACAGGTAGGAGGTGGATGTCAAGGCAACATCCACAGTATGACAGCATGTTGGTTGGCATTTATATACAGAGGACGCATTAGCATGTGGTATCATTGCATGTCAGGCATGTGAAGATGAAACTTGAATGGCTGGGGGAAAGGATAGGAATGGTATGTAAGACATCAGATGAATAGACAGGGGAGTATGAGCAACAATGTAGTGACAAAATGACAATTCAAGGGCAACTTCCATGGTGTCGGCCCATATGTGCACTGTTGCCAGTAGGGATAGTGCTGTGGCCAGATGGTGTTGCACTGAACATACTGGATGAGGCACATGGGTGCCACTATCAACTCTGCCACACACCCCCTTGACAGGCACCCAACATGAATGCTTCACACACACACCATGCACATGGATAATACACACATGCATGTGCACTCACCGGATGATGCCTCGTAATCAGGGAGGTCTCCCACACCTTGGAGTTGTCCCTCGGTGACGTAGGATCCAGCTACGGACTCGTGTGGTGTGAGTTCTATTTCCTGTGCTGGGGACCCACCTCCAGTCACCAAGGTTGCGGCATGACTTGAGGCCAGCTTATCCTTTGCCCTGCGCTTAAGGTCATTCCAGCGCTTCTGGCAATCACTAGCTGTGCGCCTCACTACTCCAAGGGCACTTATTCTGTCAGCAATGGTCTGCCAGTGTGCCTGGCGTCTGGCATGTGTGGTCTTGGACCCTGCAACGATGACCATTTCCCTATCATGATCTGACACATACTGAACAAGTGCATTCAGTTCGGCGTCTGTGAAGCTTGGCTTCCTTGATGGGCCGGACTGTGCAGCCGTGCCTGGGGCATCAGCCTGTGCCGGACGTGCACTCTTCCTCTTGCGCTTGGAAGGGGGTGGGGATCCAGAGTGTCCTACGCCGCTGTGGACACTAGGGGCAGGAGTCGTGGTGGACTCAGTACTGGGTGTGTGGGATTGCCCACTCAGCATGGGAGTAGGTGCAGGCATTGGGGGTAGTGGGATGGGGTCAGGCCTGATCTGAGGTGCATGAACTAGGACCGACACAGTCTTGGCAGGGTGTATGAGAGGTGGGGTGGGTGGAGCCACACCCTGGCTACGGGGGCCAGCAGATGACCTATCTGGCATAGATGCGCGTGCCCTGATGACACCAATGTGCACCGGTGCACGTGCAGTGGACCTGCTGACCTGGATGTCAGCGATGGGATCACCCTCGGACAGGTCTGGTGCCACAATGGCCTGGTCCGACAAGGGCTGATCAGGGTTGGTATCAGCCACATGACTCTCAACTGGGGGGGGGGGCATGGGTGTCCCTGACTGTTCCTCCAGACTGGGGGGGACAGGGGCACCCTGCAAGTCACAACCACGTCCCCTAGTGGATCCTCCACGACCACCATGTGTGGCTCGGCCACCTTTGCCACCCTTACGGCTTGCACGCCTCCCAACCATGGCACTGATGGTATTGTGCGTATGGGAGTCGGTGTGCACAATTGTCCTGGGCAATTGGGTGTCAAAGGGGTTGGGTACCAGATGGTATTCGTACCCTAGTGCAGTGGCAAGGCTATATGACACCCCTGGGGAAAGATGACGGGTCACGCAACGCACAGGCACCCCAAAAAAGTTAAGGAACGTGCACAATACCCCTCCTAGACCACGTGTGCTGATGGAAAACCCTGCACTACGCTGTGGCATCCAGTAACACAATGAACGTATGCGTGTCACACGCAGCCTAGATTGACCTCTGAAGGGGTAGGCTACACACGGGGCAAGCACAGATGTTAGATACGTGCGTGACTCACCGTCTGCCAGGTAAAAGAGCGTGAAAAATGAGTGCTTTTGGTTGGCAACACCCCCGCCAAAAGAAGATGTGTACGCTGTCTGAGGAGACAGGACAACAGTAGAAGGGGACACTGTTTGAGGGAACAGGCCCAGGTAAACCAGTACAAGAGGAAAAAGAGAAAAAGCTGTCAGAGGTAACAGGGAGTACGAACTGGAAACGCCGTGAAGTAAATCGCGTGTGAAACGACAAGAAGTACAGAATTCACCCACTCGCTCTCCACGAAAAGCACGTACAAGGAAATGGTGTTCAACACTACCTTTTATACAGGCCCACACGTACAGCGTCACTTACGGCGTGTACGTGCTTGGCCCATGTTCACCAATCACACGCTTTGACACTCCTGCGTGTAGCTCACTTTTCACCAATCACACGCTTTGTCACTCCTGCGTGTGGATCCTTTTTCACCAATCACACGCTTTGACACTCCTGCGTGTAGCTCACTTTTCACCAATCACACGCTTTGTCACTCCTGCGTGTAGATCCATTTTCACCAATCACACGCTTTGACACTGCACGTGCAGGTAACTATTGACGCACATATGCTGGTGACGGGTTTTCGCGCGATTCGCTGAGTGTGGGGTTTTCACGTGCAAAATCACTCCCTATCAGGCTGTCCACGCGTTCAAACACGAAAGACCACGCTCCTGGCCAGGAGGCCAAATTTAAGTCCCCCAGAGCCCTGAGCACGCTCCCACCTGCCATCGGCTGCTGCCTGACTGCCTGCTGGCCACGTGCCCCACAGTGCTGGTGGGTGGGGGTGGTGGGAGACATGGGTGGGGGCCTGGTGGAGGGTGCCCCTGGTGGATGGGGGGTGGGGGTGGTGGGAGACATGGATGGGGGCCTGATGGCAGGTGCCCCTGCACTGCTGGGGGGTGGGGGTGGTGGGAGACATGGGTGGGGGCCTGGTGGAGGGTGCCCCTGGTGGATGGGGGTGCAGGGGGACATGATCAGGTGTGCAGGGTAGTCCACTGTTTTGTGGGCTGCCTGCAGGGGCCGTGGAGGGTGTACAGGGTACACCTGTGAGGGCCCACCCAGCCTATTCGCATGTGATAATTCCCACGCACCCCTGTGATACACGTACCCTGGCCAATCGCGTGTTGAACTTCCCGCTACCCCTGTAATACACGCACCCTGGCTGTTCGCGTGTGATAATTCCCGCGTACCCCTGTGATACACGTTCCCTGGCCTATCGCGTGTTCTACTTCACGCGTCCCCCTGTAATACACGTTCCCTGGCCAATCGCGTGTTGAACTTCCCGCTACCCCTGTAATACACGCACCCTGGCTGTTCGCGTGTGATAATTCCCGCGTACCCCTGTAATACACGTTCCCTGGCCTATCGCGTGTTCTACTTCACGCGTCCCCCTGTAATACACGTTCCCTGGCCAATCGCGTGTTGAACTTCCCGCTACCCCTGTAATACACGCACCCTGGCTGTTCGCGTGTGATAATTCCCGCGTACCCCTGTAATACACGTTCCCTGGCCTATCGCG
This sequence comes from Ambystoma mexicanum, assembly GCF_040938575.1. Taxonomy (NCBI): domain Eukaryota; kingdom Metazoa; phylum Chordata; class Amphibia; order Caudata; family Ambystomatidae; genus Ambystoma; species Ambystoma mexicanum. Next base: position 924,562,033 of record NC_090941.1, read on the forward strand.
TGTTCTACTTCACGCGTACCCCTGTAATACACGTACCCTGGCCAATCGCGTGTTGAACTTCCCGCTACCCCTGTAATACACGCACCCTGGCTGTTCGCGTGTGATGATTCCCGCGTACCCCTGTAATTCACGTTCCCTGCCTAGTCGCGTGTAGTACTTCCCGCGTACTCCTGATTTGAAGATTGCCCGCTTTTCTTTCCTTGTTTGCCTGCCCTGTGAAGTGGTCCAGGGTTAGCGCAGCCCTTAGCGATGATTTAGCGATTTTGATGGCTTTTCCTTGCGCGAGGGCGTTCTTGGGGGCGTTACTGGCGCTGCTGCAGGCTCGCTGCGATTCTCTGCGCCACGGCTGGTTTGGGAGCTTGAAATCCATGAATATGCTGTGCGCGGAAATCTGTTTTAGCGCACGTGCCTGGCGCAGACTATCGCAGGCGCACGCTGTGCGCCAGCCGTGTGCGCTACTTGTGCGCTGGATTCTATGAATTAGCCTGCAAGTGTTGTTGTGGGTTTGTTGTAGGTAGAGCTAACAGCCTCTTGGTTGAGAAGTTGCATGATAAGAGACATTTGGTGATTGATGTTATTGTCCATGCTCTCGTACAGTTTAGTTATTGACATTAGAGCAGTATTCATGGACATGAGTGCAATGTCTAAATAAGAAGATGGAGTATGGGTTGGAGTAGAAGAACGTTGCAAGGTTAGGCTTGGTTAGTTTCCTGGGAGTGGGTTTTGTAAATGATATGGACAAGGCCGATGAATTGTGGATTGAATGTGCAAACATAATAGGAGACTGAGAAAAAAAATAGATATAAAAGGGAGAGGCGTGGATAAAAGAATCTGGGGCACAGCTACGATGAGTTCAACAGATGAGTCGCTATTCACTAAGTGAAGGCTAGGACTTGTTAAATAACGATCTCTCACTACTGCGTTATGTGGACTTGTCTGGCTGTACTCATGTGAAAGCCACAAAGTTTTGGTGACAGTATTGTCAGAAGGGATGGAAATTCTCGCTTGCTTATGTACTGTGACCACCGCTGTTAAAAGCGTTTGTTTGAAGGTTTCATTAAGAGCGTGCATCTTCCTGATCGAATGCGGGGATCTGACTGAAGGGGAAGCATGAGTGTGTTGAGTGAGGAAGTAAAGCATGCCGCTACTAGTGAGTCTGGGGGTGTAACACAGCTGCTAGGACTTGGGGGTGCTTCTAATGGACTGTCAGAAGTAATAATGACCGCTGGGGCGGATGGCAAGTCAACACGCAATAATTGCTGTTTCGTAGCAGTAAATTTCCAGTGAGTAGAAGTGCCGAATATCGGCTGATAACGATTTAGCCCTGGTCCGATTTAATGTTTGGGTGTTTTCTGTGTGAATTTGGTGTATTTGAATATTACAATTATAAAATATGACTTGACTGCAGTATCTAAAAGATAGGAGTGCCGTGCTATGACTGCTGCGCTGCTAAGCAGCCAAGCAGCACTTTACAGCACTTCCTTAATGCACAAATGCACACGTGCAAATGCACTCGGCCGCTGGATATATAGGATTAGGGGTAGGATGTGGAGCTTTGTGCTCAATGATTTCCAAAGGGGTCTAAATTTAAACAGAAAGAAAACAATTGCAATTAATACATTAACATGAATTAGAAGATAAAAACAAGGTTTGCATCCAGTAAGCATACCAATTTCAAGAATGTAGTTGTGGAAACAAGGTCAGCACAGACAGGAGCAGCAGCCAAGCCTCACTTTCCAGCACTTCCTTAATTCTAGTGCGCAGATGCGTGCGGCCGCTGGATATATAGGATTGTGGGTAGGGGCGGAGCTTGTGTTCAGTGATTTCCAAAGGGGTAAAATTCAAGACTGCAGTTGAGGAAACAAGGTCAGCATGGACAGAAGGAGAAGCCAAGCAGCACATGCCAGCACTTCCTTAATGCATGGGCAAATGCGTGTGGCCGCTGGATATATAGGATTGTGCGTAGTAGGCACAGCTTGTGCTTAATGATTTCCAAAGGGTTCAAATTCAAGACTGTAGTTGAGGAAACAAGGTCAGCACAGACAGGGGGAGCACCCAAACAGCACTTTCCAGCACTTCCTTAAAGCGTGCCAGCGCTGGATATATAGGATTGTGGGTAGGGGCGGAGCTTGTGCTCAATGATTACCAAAGGGATCAAATTCAAGACTGCAGTTGAGGAAACAAGGTCAGCACTTTTTTGTCAACATTATAATAAGAATCCTTTGTACAGACTTTTCATGAAAGGTTAATGCATATGTGATGTCATCAGTGATGTCATCAATGACATTTGTGATGTCATCTATGATGTCCTGGGTGTTACTCTTAGCAGTGCATGGTGGTGGCGCGAGTTATGGTTGCTTAGCTTACCATAACTGGTGAATTTCAGGGGCTTTTCGGTTTTACTTGGAACCATAACGTCCCTTTAACACAGTTTTTTAATGATATTTCATAGGTTTTTATTACTCCAACTTAACCATAACGTCCACTTAACAAAGTTTTTTCATTTAATTTCATAGGTTTTTATTAGTGCAACTTAACCATGATGTCTACAAACATCTGACTTCATTGCAGACATTCCAGAGAGTGCCACATGACCATATGCTGGTGCGCAGCATGATGACATGTCCTATAACCCGTACGCACTTCACAATAAAATGTGTGCTTCTCGAACAGTTTGCAACAGCATTTTCTACGGATCTAGGAACTTTCAACTACAAAATTTCCCTTGCACAGTTCCAACACCTATTCCTACTCATCCCCTAACAACGTAGTACACAGTACATACTTTTAGCAAAACTGCTAGTTATCTTAAAATGGCATCAGCTAAGGCCATCACTCCTCCCCAAGAGACACCGACACTGCTGTAATCAAGGAGCAAGTAAAACACTGCCTCCTACCTTAGAAATAACGCACGCGCAACATTTTCCCCTGTCCACCTGCCCCTCCATATTAGTGTTTGGTGCCTCTTCCCTCATTTCCCTCCCCAACTTTCATTCTAAGCTCTCCTGCCAAAATAAAATCCATCCAAAAACAAAATAAATGTTCCTTTAGGAACCACCTTTCACAGTTAAAAAATAGAACTAAAAAAAAACTGCATATACTCCATCTACTATATATTTCTCAGTAAAGTACATAGACTCAATAAGATTTTCCAACAGTTCCATTTGCATTTTGTGTTATGCTAATGGGAATATTGGGGCGTTCATCCTCCGTTCCAGGTACCGGAACGGTGGATGCCGGCCCAGCAGCCCAAGATATCAGCCCAAGCGAAGCGAGGTTGGATAACGAGATCTCTAGACCATTACCCCCATTCCAGCCCCTGAAATGGGGGATGAAGGTCATTAGCAGCCTAGGTTCCCAAAGTGGTAACCCGTGGTACTAAAAAAGAGGATTATTCATCCTACACCAAAGGCGTCCCGGTTTTGGAAGGAAAATCCTTTTCCAAGATGGCCACCATGAAAAGGGAAGGCGGGGGTTCAATACAGGGCCCCTCTTCGCTTTCCATGGCAGCCTGCAGAAGGCAAAAAGAAAACCCTATGACCATATTACCACAAGCACATTTTTCTTCCCTTTCAAATCTATCCTAATTTCGAATAACTTTACCACAAAGCCAGTCCCAGGTGGATATGCCACTTTAATCCTATGTTTTGTCCCTTCTGGTCATGGGCAGTAGTCACATTGTCCGGATCATGACCTTATTCGAGGACCCGGACATTCTAGCCACTGCCCATGGCTACAGGCTGCCTCTCAGTCACTAAAGCTATACCGCTATTTTTTTTAACTGCATTATGACACTTGTCAAATAAGAAAACACTGCCACATTTGCAAAACCATGCTTTTAGATCCTTGCCAATGCGCCTTACGCAAGTTTGCTGGAAATCCACCCACGTTTTATTTTTTGAAAACTGTCAAATGAATGCACATACAATCGTCATATAAGCTCTGCACAAAATCCCATCAAACTTTGTAAACTCATTCGAAATCACGTCAGAAATATCCCACCCATCATCAAAGCCCCTCGACTCCCCAAACATTATTTCATAGGTTTTACAAGTGCAATACTCAGAAAATATTAATATCCCGAGGGTTCAGCCATGTATTTCTATACATAATTTGATCTATCGCGAACATTTCAAATTCATGTTACTTCACTTTTCCTCTTTTAAAAACATACGAAATCTGGCAGCAGGGCGCATCCATCTTGTGCTATTCTTATCCATTGCTGCATCTGCCTAAGGTAAACTGCACTGACGTCACTAAATCATATGCTCCGTCCCTGACCCTCACATCACCAACCCTAGTCATATCCTACACTTTTCACTGTGACGTTCCTCTTCAGCATAGCCAAGCGCGCCCAGGCATCACCTACGTGACTTGACGCAGAACCCGAAAATTAACACACATCCCCTACCAACACAGCACGTCACAGTTCTGTGGTGGCGCGAGTTATGGTTGCTTAGCTTACCATAACTGGCGAATTTCAGGGGTTTTTCAGTTTTACTTTGAACCATAACGTTCCGTTAGCAAAGTTTATTTTTAGTGAATTTCATAGGTTTTTAGTAGTGCAACTTAACCATAACGTCCCCTTAACAACATTTTTTTATTGAATATATATGTATCCTCACTAACTTTAACCACAGTAGCAACTGTAAATCAGGGCACATAAAACTGCCAACCAGATCCTCAATGTACTTTTCTAAACATGGACAGCTCTTGATCCTAAACCAATATGAAGATATCTTTAATATGAAATCATAATAATTTCCCAAGGATGACTGTTTAATTTGGAGAACAAAAAGTGTTTTAAAAGTAATCAAAAACCGGTTTGAGTGGAATTATACTTGAGATTGTCCGCTGTTCACCAACCTATAAGTTATTTTACAACGTTTGCAAGTGAAAAACAACCAGCAGCAGTAGTCCTTCAAAAGGAGAACCCTCCACCCAAGGGTTCACAGTGCAGTGAAATGATCCTAGAGACTACTGAAAGACTATCACTTCGCTTGGAACTGATATTCTTGGTAAATGGACATATATTCAGATATTGTTATTTTTGCAATTGCAAGCTTCATGCTGATAATAATGTAGTCCATGCATTAGATCAAGAAAATCTCTTCTTTGTATTGTAACAATAGCCGACACGTGTTTCGACCATGGTAGTCGTTCTCAAGGCATCTAAGTGCACTTGTTCTAAAAGTATATTCACTTTTGTTGCTAGAGCTCCTATATTAGTGAGTCACCAGACCTCTACACACAAATGTTGCTACTAGTATTACCTGTGACTTATAAACTATCTTTGCTAACCTGATTGCCCTGCCACCAAATCTTTGTGAAAAGCTAGTCACTTCCCTTCCTCGTCTTTCCAACGTCAAAAACTGGTTCCTTCCATTGCACTTTTCATTGAACTACCCTGCAAACAGTTGAACTGGCCCGAACTGCTATGCCAGGTTCCCTCTGCACAGAAACACAAGCAACCCCAGACATGTTTCAGCCTTGTTGGGCCTCCTCAGTGAGGTGCAGCTTGGTTCCCTATGGCACAGCGAGCAAGCGACACATGTCTGGGCATACCCTCTCTCACATAGTGAGACAAACTGTGACCACAAAAGTGATGGGTGGAAGGTTTTGAATGAATTTTGAATAGCACATTAAACATGCAGGCCCAGGTTAATAATCAAGTATCCACCTCGGCTTATCATATTAGACTTCTTTCTCGGTTACACCAGTTTCTATCTCAAAAAAGCTGCACCACAATAGCCAGAGCCATCATCAACCTACCTTCTGCACTTTTTGATCCGGTATAGGGACTGTCTGATTGAGCAAGCTGTCATGATGGCAAGCACACATTGTGTCTTGCTTATGATAATAGCAAAACCCTTCTCCAGACAGAGCTCATGAACGTGATTCCATTGGTGTTGTTGCCCGCTGGGATCTTCGATACAAACACCAAGTCATCTGCCAAAAGTAAAACATGTAAGAGTAAAGTGCATCTTCTTATTAGCCAGATTTGGCTAATGAAATAAGGTTACATATAGAGTTAGCCAGAATGTTTGTAAATGATGAAGATAGCAGGTGTGTAAAAACACACGTATGCGTAACGCCCATGAATTTGTCAGCTACCCACCTTTCCCATATCTTGCTGCCGCTGCATTATCTATGTACAGTCTCTTAATAGTGGGAACCATTGAGGGAACCAAACACCTACGATTTCACAAAACTGTCTGCATGGAACAGTATTGAATGAGCCAGAAGGTCAATAAAGACCTGCTAGAGCACCAGCTTGCCCATGGTCCCATTTTTTATGAGAATTAATGTCTGGTTTACAATACTAATGGCACTCATATTCTATTTGCCTTTGATCTACTTGATTGCACTTCACTTTGTTTCCAAATTTGAGATTTTTAGAAGTGTATTTTAGCAAGTCTTTTAAGTCTTGCTTTTTATCATTTTCATAGTCTATTTTCACTGCAATAGCTTTATTTTATGAAACTGTGCCACTTAGGTAGATAAAACGCTTTGTTTCTGCATATTTGCACAAGTAACTGCCCTCAGACTACAACTTCCAACACGTTTGTAGTCCTTGCGTATTATTTCTATATTTGACAGGTGCGTCATTGCTGGCGCATCAGAGCCCAGCACCAGCAAGTCTGTGCCGGTCTGTTGCGTTCGCGTATCCGCCACATTGCTTAGTCCTGTAGGTAAGCCATAACACAATGCATCCATTAGAAGTAATTCAGCTGGCAAGAGAGAACATAAGTAATTGTACCCAAGTGATCAATATCATATCTACACGCTCACAAACTATAGTAGCAAAATATATGCTGCAGTCAATCAATGCCCCTTACACTGGACCACTCCATCGCCATGCCCCGGTCCTACCTTACATGCAGTACAATTTGCATTAGATAGCAAGACTGCCCTGACTACCACAATGTTGCCAATGGAAAATAGAGCACTGGGATATAGCTACCCTTCCCAGACCGACTTGCATGATATGATATGATAGGTTATTTATAACGTGCTTAATACCCAGAGTTTTCTAAGCGGGTACCCGTGGATCGAACCTGTGTTGCTCCGAGTCGTATTGCTTCCAAGGTGAGCATGTTGCCCCTGAGCTTTCCTCCCGAGACATGGCACTCAGGGGTAGAAATATCACAATTTCAGTCAGGGAAGAGCTTAGATGCTCACATCAGTAATATAAGTACTCAACCGAAACAAATGGTTGTGAATACACATAAACTCCCTATTATGACGTTGCCGGACATAACTTACTCCAAGAAAGTGCTATATGCCCCTCAGAGTTCCGAACAAACAGTGCATCCTACAGGTACTGCAGATACTATCGAGCCACAAAAGCTAAAATTCTTATTACTCAACACCAGCTCTTTGGTGAAACATGTAAAAGAGGTTGCAGACTATATCTCAGAACATAACCTGGACTTATGTGCTGTTACTGAAAGCTGGTTACATGAGGCTGCAGGCCTCACTTTGGCCATTGAACATGGATATAATCAATTCAGAGCTGACAGACAGAATGGGAAGTGGGGGGGGTGGGGTGCAATGACTTACAAAGCAACTCTTAAGGTTTGGGAAGCTGATATTCTCTGTTCAGAGGGTTGCAAGATATTGCATATCAAACTAAGTACAGATGCAAACACACCAAAAATATGGCACTTATTTACAGGCCCCTACCCCCATGCAGATTGTTCCAATCAACTCATGGCCGTATTATTACCTTTGGTTAAATTAAATGGCAATTTCTTACTCGTGTGTGACCACAACCTATGGTCAAAGAATGACAAAGATCCTAATGCCCTGGTCTGAGAAACATCCCTGGCAGATCTTGGATTTAATGAGCTAGTGAATAAAGCTACCCATGAGAAAGACACACCGTTGATCGGGTGGGGGTCTGCAACACCACATACATCAATCCCATCATATCTCTGTGTCCATGGTCAGACCACATTTTTGTGGAACTTGACCTACTACTATCAAGAAAAATAAGGTGTTTCCAGAAGAATAGTACATGGGTCACCTCGAGAAACCTACGTAAACCCACGTAAGAAGTGATGGAAGAATGCATTGCACCATTAACTGTAAATATAGTAATGCTGGATTAAGCTATGGAAATAGCAAACCTATACATAGAGGCCACTTCTTACATAGAGGCCACTTCTGAAGCTGTGAACAAAATTTCCCCTCTGAATACTCACCGGCTAATATGTAAAAAGATTAATACAAGGTTTTCACCGGAAATACAAAAATGGAAATCTGAAAAATGGAAATGCTTTGAGGTCTGGAAACAGTCTGGAAAGGTTGCTACACTATATACAAATGCAACCGCAGAAGCAAAGAAAACTAAGAATGACAGCAGAATCTCCATTGCGGAACAAGATACTCACGAGTTATTAAAAATGTTGATGGAATTAGAGAATCCATGCACAAAAGAAGTTGAGGGACCCACCAAAGCTGCTCTGTGGTGTTCCAGAATTCAAGAAGCCTTGTTTGATAAACTTAGAAAGATCAAAAACAACATTAACCTTAAAAGAGCAGTTCAAAACGTGAGGACAGGACAAAACAACATGGGTAAGACAAGTACATCAGTCTCCCACTTTGAGGGTAAAGAAAGCTTTAACTTTAGGACTGTGTTGAAACAGATGTCAGATAATATGAGCAAACTAATACCAGCAAGTTCTAAGGGCGATGTATGCCCTGCCATCACTATCAAGGCATGTCGCCCATTGCTCATGGGTACAATTACTAATTTTGTCAACTATTCCTTTATGGAGAACTGTGTACGCAGAGAGCTAAAAAGTGCATGGATCATGCCCCTCTTTAAAAATCCGAAAATGTACCCTGTATTTGCCAACAACTATAGACCGATTACCAACACACCATTATTGCTAAAGAATCATGACCGAGTAGCGCAAAAGCAGTTCCTAGAGCATCTAGTCAATAATAATATTCTCAACAAATGGCAATCAGGGATCAGGCCATGTGATGGGACGGAGACAGCATTGCTGGACCTGAAATCCTCCATACTCCAATCCATTGATAAAGGTCATATAGACCTATCCACCACATTTGATCATTCTCTCCTGATTGAAAGACTGCAGAAGGTGGCAAAAACCTCCCATAATGCGACAGCCTGGATCCAATTTTTCCTGGAAGACAGACTAGTGAGAGTCTGTAGTGGGGATGCAGAGGCAACCCCAGAACGCTTACTATACGGGCACCCACAGCGGGCATGTCATTCTCCGCCCCTGTATAACATGTTTAGGGATCCATTATTCCAACTGCTTGAGAAGAAGGGAACCTGTTTCACTAATTACGCAGATGACACTCAATGAGTTATCTCCCCCTCCACAGTCCTTATGGAGGATGTAACAAAAATTAATAAGACCTACAAACTGATTCGGACTTGGCTGATACTTGCAATAAATGATGGAAAAAAATCTCCTGGTAGGAGGCTCCTCAGACAGAATCCCTAAACTATACCCAGCATATCAACAAATACAGTTGGCAGATTGTAAGTTCACCATCCAGCAGAAAGTAAAGACTCTGGGAGTCTTGCTGGATCACACATTATGACCACAAAAGTGATGGGTGGAAGGTTTTGAATGAATCTGTACCACTGGCATTGCTCTGGGCAACCTTCCACACCACCGTTTTTTAGCCCGTCTGTGCCATTGCAAAAGGAGTCCAGCCATATGCAAATCAGTCTGGTACTGCCACCAATGGTAGCAGCCCAGCCCGAACTGCTAGGCCAGATCCCATCTGCACGGAAACACAAGAAACCCCAGACATGTTTCGGCCTTGTTGGGCCTCCTCAGTGAGGCGCAGCTTGGTTCCCTATGGTGCAGCAAGCAAGGGACCCACGTCCGGGCATACCCTCTCTCACATAGTGAGACAAACTGTGACCACAAAAGTGATGGGTGGAAGGTTTTGAATGAATCTGTACCACTGGCGTTGCTCTGGGCAACCTTCGACACCACCGTTTTTTAGCCCGTCTGCGCCATTGCAAAAGGAGTCCAGCCATATGCAAATCAGTGTGGTACTGCCACCAATGGTAGCAGCCCAGCCCGAACTGCTAGGCCAGGTTCCCTCTTCACAGAAACACAAGCAACCCCAGACATGTTTCAGCCTTTTTGGGCCTCCTCAGTGAGGTGCAGCCTGGTTCCCTATGGCGCAGCGAGCAAGGGACACACGTCTGGGCATACCCTCTCTCACATAGTGAGACAAACTGTGACCACAAAAGTGATGGGTGGAAGGTTTTGAATGAATTTTGAATAGCACATTAAACATGCAGGCCCAGGTTAATAATCAAGTATCCACCTCGGCTTATCATATTAGACTTCTTTCTCGGTTACACCAGTTTCTATCTCAAAAAAGCTGCACCACAATAGCCAGAGCCATCATTAGCACCAAAATCGACTATTGTAGTAGCTTATTAGCTGGCATTGGCAAGAGGGATTGTGCAAGGCTCCAATATATTCAGAACAGTGTGATCAGAGCAGTTGTAGGACTTATTAGAAGATCGCATGTGTCTGAAGCCAGTAGAAAGTTGCACTGACTGCCTATAGAAGCTAGAATACTTTTCCATCTTTTGTCTTGCAGGCAATAGCCCCACCTATCGCTCCGAACCCTGAAAAAGAAACATCATGTAAGGTCCTTGAGGTCTAATGATGGCAATCTACTCACAGATCCCAGGACCAAATTTACCATGGCTAGAAAAGGCACATTCTTTGCAGCAGCATCCAAGGCATGGAAATCTATCCCTCCTGATCTCAGGATGATCGAATCAAGAGAACTGTTTAAAAGAAGACTGAAGACCCACTTGTTTAGATAACGCCTGACATATGTTGTACTGTCAGATTGTGTTCTGGTACCAAGTCCCATTGCATATTGCATTGTAATGTCTGTTGTGTGTTTGATATGTACCTTTATGACTTTCGGCCACTGTTGCATGTTACAAATTAAATAACATAAATACAACACTGTTAAATCCTGATTGTAAGTGTACCAGAGCATTGTTATTGTTTTGTCATTTCTGCAGGACTGTTATGATATGATAGGTTATTTATAACATGCGTAATACCCAGAGGTTTCTAAGTGCGGACCCAGGGATCAGCACATTGCCCTTGAGCTATCCTTCCATATACGTTTGCCAATGCATCCTAAAGGACACAGGAAATTAATTGAAGCGATCCCCTTTATCTCCCTTATCAGACATTGGCACCCAATTTGCTGCAAGTGTCAAACTCATGTTAATGCATTCTTTTGAAAATGATACCCAAATGACTTTTTTGTGTTTTAATAATTCTATCGGCATGCCATCCAGCTCGAGAGCTTGATCTATGGCCAGTATATCGGCAATCTCCCCAGTGGCAAAGAAAAGGATTTTATTTGTGCTACTTATGACTAATTGGTCGGTATAAGCTGCTGCTTCACCTGCCAGTGCAACTTCAGCACCTTTATCTCTTAGGGGATATGGGCCATTAAATGTCAGAGGAAAACTTCCACATTGATGTTGCATTCATGGCCACTGTAGTCTTCCGGTTCCCAATGCGGGATAATGATCTTTTACACCTAAACCATTCTGTAGTGATAATCACCGTTGGATGGTGTCACCTTTCTTTTGCTCTATCAAGTTTCAAACTGCTTTCTTTTAGAATTTAAAATAGATCACATACCTTGTTATTTATATATTATTTGTATTCTCTTGCAAGTGTCCTCCCCCATGCATGCTATTTGTTTTAGGAAAAATGGTTTTAACAGCTCCCACATTGGGCCTCATTATGAGTGTTGCGGTAAGGCAACAACAGCGCCGGTAGTGCTACCGGTGCCGTTGTTACCTCGCCGCAACATTCCCATTCTGCTCACTGGGCCACTCTGTATGCCTGGTCAGACCAGACCTGCAGAGCGGCACCCGCTAGCAGAACAGGATGGTAGCAACGGTTCGTTATTAACAGGACCGGTGTTACCATCCTCCCCATTCCCATTGAGCCCTATGGGGGCTCAAAGGGAATGGGGACATACCGGGTCCAGGTCCCGCGAATGGGAATTACCGGACCCGTAAAGGTTGGAATGGCCCGGTAATTCCCATTTTTTGGGACCCGGCCCCGGGTTTGGGGGTAGCCATGCCGGTCAAAATGGCATGGCTACCTCCAAACTCGTAATGAGGCCCATTGTCTCCTCCTCTGGGAGAACCTGGTTTAATAGGACACTCCACAGGTTTCCCTCCCATATAAGGGTACAATGCAAGCTCTTCTGAATTGGAATATTTACTTTGCGCAGTGTCTAAATACTTTGTTAGAGATTCTATCTATTGCCTTTGGTTATCCAACTTGTGCCTAACCACATGGCACCCATCACACGAACTGTCACAAGTCAAAAGGGTTCCATGTAATAATGTCACCACAAAAATCTTGTCATGCAAAAATGTCGCCGAAAAATGGCCGTTTTTTGTGGCGACATTATTGCATGGAACATCCCCCAAACTTTTTTTTTCTTTTTTTTTTTTTTGCCCTGTCCCCATATATATGGTCACTGTAGGGTATTTTGTGTAGATTTGGGGCCAAGCGGTATTTTCTTACCGCCGAGAATAAAGGTAATTTAGCAACAATCACTCCTTGCATTCAGATTGGGTTTGGTATTATAATGGTTTCGTGGCTATGCATTATTTCAGTACACAGATACATTTAGTTGGTATGCATTTCGTTGTGGTATAGTGATGAGCATAATTTCTTTTTATTTGTGGCCCCAACATACAAAACCCCTTTCTTTTGTTTAGACTGTTCTTGTGATCTCTAGAGGCCTCAGGCTTCTACATTATTCAAGAACACCACATTTTCATATGGAGTGCCACATATGGCTGTTATCACTGATTTATCTACGCCAGTGAGCTATGCTTCCATAAAGTATTCACAATAACATATGGTATAATCACTAATTTATTTACATTAGTGAAACTATTTCCAGAGGCCTCTTTCTCTGCTGACTCATGTACGTCCAACAGACTATCAGATTGTGTTCCACTCAGAAGTCACACACACATACACTGAGTGGAACCACGCACACAGCTATTTATAATTACACATAACATAACTTTTTCCACATGGGATGCTTGACATATATTACCTACTAACCTCCCCTTTTATCAGGTGATATGGGCTAACTGTACCAGAGCAAAACAGAAGCAAATAGAAGCTTTTACACGGATTGTGATTTACATCAATTTCATTTCAAAATCATACATTACCAGTATTGTGAGGCAGACTTTTCTAGAATAAACGTTAAGAGAAGCATTTGCAAAATGCATGGCATTTCATTAGATTCTTTGCAACAATAACAGTGCATCAGTTGACTTGCATTTCTGAATAGCAACATTAGAATGCAGCTATCGCCATGCTGCCTGACTGAAATAGCTTTCATTCACACACCGTATTCTCGCTTTGTGTAAGATAATTACCAGCAAAATTGTAGCAGATCAGCACGCGAACTCTCTGGACAGGTCGCTTTCTTGAAATGGCTCAGGGCTTCCTTTTGGAGCACCCGGCGAGGACATGCAGTTCCAATCTACACTCTTTGGTCCTCAAACCGGTGCCAATTGACTGGAATCTCCAGCCTGTGAAGGTCAGCAGTACACTGGAACGACGCCCTCAATCAGGCAGCCCCACAACAACTCCCGCCAAGTCCTCACCGAAGCTGTGTAAAAATGTCCACTGCCTTTCTCTCTCCCTGAGATTTTTCAGGAAACCTCTGTTACAGCCCCCAAGGTGACGTGTCACCAATCAAAATACACAATAATCTATCCTCCTCTTTCAACAATGGCTTGGCTCATACGGTTTAGAAACTGTATCTACTCATTTCCTGGCATACAAATTTCGCATCCAGCTAACACAGTGAACAGAGAAAAAAAATGAATCCAAGTGCACGTTTAAAATGACTTTCAGAGCCTGTCTTTTTGATTTGATTAGAATCATGTTAGTACTGTTAATTATATTAGTTCATTAATCCTCTAATGTGTCTCCTGCAACAGAGGCATTTCAGGTGAGAGAAAAAAAATGCGTTTTTAAATGTGAAAAAAATTGCTGTGTTTTTGACTGAGTAGCCTGTCTTCATTTACATATCCATATGTTACACCGGCAACACATAGCTTGCTGTACCACGTTATAGCAATACATTGATCCTATGTAGTGGCGCTGCGCTCCAAAAACACACTAAATAATCCTACATATCCCCTCCTTTTTCTGAGAATTTTGGCCATGGTCCAAGCCAGAATTGGAAGAAATCCAACTCGCCCCCTTTCTTCTTTCAACATGTAGCAATCCAATAAAATCAATACTCATTTGTGAAGAAATTAAACTGAAAAGTCACTGTTCAATCATCATAATATCAAAATTCATCTTTGTACATTTCTCTTCCCACTGAAGTGTCCATAGTCCAGTGTTTTAACTTTATTAATCACAAAACAATAAAATAAAACAAATAGTTAAAATAAATAATTAACATAACAGATTAAAATAATTAATTAAAATAAATACGTGGAACTCCATACTCCGCGACACTTGTCTGCCTCTGATATGTCCCGACCGGCGATGTCACATTATTTGGTTCATTCAGGTGCTCTTCCATCTTGGCACTCTTGGACTTTTTCTATAGAAGTCATCTTTTCTTTGGCATCCTGGTTATTTTGTCTTCACCTCCTCCCGGAGGCAGGCATCATTTGATCTTCTTTCAGGGGACTCCAAGACTCCATCACCTCCCGTGTCCTCTGGTCCCGTGTCCTCCAAATACAAATATGTTAATATTCTAAATCAAATAGAAAAGAAATAAATTAAGTACATAGCACAATTCTAACTTCACCCTTTTGCCAAAAATAAAACATGCTTTGTAAAATATTTCGCCCATTTTCTCTCGCCTTCTGAAATTAAGCACAGGTTAAAGACAGAACAAACATACATAAAACAACATTCAATATATAATACATTTTCATTTGGCACACCAACATCATAAATTTCAGCTTCCATTTTTTTAAATATATGTATACATATATTACAGTGTTTATGTGCCATTATCATAATCAACCATCTTTATTTAACTTCTCTGCCACTACTATTGACTAGACTCCTTTACTTTACCTTTTTATGTTCAAGGGACGTTATCTGTTTCTACAGACTCAAGTTGTTTAATCTCATGTTTGGGGTGACATGGTTTAATTTGATTCACATGAACAAACTGTTCTGTTGCTGTTTCACCTTCAGTCTTCAAAATTCTATAATTCGAAATGGTCCCTGCCAGGCTGCTAGAAATTTGGAATGTTTCTGTTTATCTTTTCCAAAATGAAATTTATACACCTGATCGCCCACACAATATTCCTTTACTGACGTCTTTTTATCATAATATGACTTTGCACTGTCAGCAGCTCTTTCTAAATTTTTCTGTACAAAAGCAAATGCATGTTGTAAATGCTTCCTCAGTTCATCAATGTATTCATGAACTGTGGATGCGCTCACAAGTGTTTGCTCATGTGTCCTGTATATTAGGTGTTGTGGTAACACCATTTTCCTACCTGTTAAAACTTCATGAGAGCTAATACATGTTGCTTTGGCAGGAGTTGATCTGATTGCCATCAGAACCAAAGGTAAGCGTATATCCCAGCTGGAACCTGTTTCTGCCTCAAATTTCTTTAAAATGTCCACAACAGACCTATTGCTGCGTTCAATTCCACCTGAAGAAGTCACCCGATATGCGATATGTAGCTTTCTCTTCACACCCAGTATTTGCCATACCTTACTCATTAGAGCACTTGTAAAATGACTTCCTCTGTCTGATTCTATACTTTGTGGCAACCCAAACCTAGAAAACACATGGTTCACCAGCAATGTGGCTGCTGTTTGCGCACTACAATCTGGTGCAGGAATACACTCAATCCACTTTGACATCAAACACACCACACTTAAAATATAACGGTTCCCCCTGCTTGACCTCTTTACAGGCCCTACATAGTCTATTTGCAAATCTGACCATGGAAGAGTTAGGCCTCTTTTCATTAATGGAGCTCTATGCATTGGTGAAGCAGGTTTAAATTGGACACATGCTAGACATCCTCTAGTATATAATTCTACATCTTGGGACATATGTGGCCAATAAGCATAATCTTTTAGTATTTCCATTGTTTTCGTGAGCCTCTGTGGCCTGCAGTTATAGCACCACGTGCATGTTGTGGCATTAATCCTCTGAATGAAAGGGGTACCACCCACTGTATTTGTCCTGTTATGGACTCTCTAATCATGAGTCCATCTTGTAGTCTTATTCCTTTTTTATTCTTTAATAGCACCCTCAACTCTTCTTTTCCCATACAATCATTTTCTGTTAAAGGGTTTTTTTCAGGATCTATCAAATGATTATAATAGATTCCCAAAATTCGATCATTCTTTTGTGCCTCAATCAGATCTTGGTCTGGTGTATCATAACTCCACTGTACCACTGGTTGATCTGTCTCCTTTGGTGCTTTAGAACGTGTTACTGCATCAATTTGTATTTCACCCAGTAAATGTTCAATAGGTAGCAATTCTCCCATCACCGCCCCAATTTTAGCCCTGTGATCTGCCTTATCATTTCCCTCCTTATCCTCTCCTGGAGTTTTTAAATGCCCACGAATTTTCCTCCAGTATACTGTTAAATCATTTTCTGACACCAATTTGTCTATGGCTTGTATCATTTTTCCATGTTTAAGTGGCTTTTTGTTGTATGTAATCATGCCTCTTGCTTTCCAGCCAGGTAAATATTCCACAAAGCTATTCCGTGAGTAATCAGAATCAGTCACCAGGACAATTTCACTGAATTTATTATCAACTGCAGTAGCAATTGCTTTATAAATGGCTGCCAATTCCGCTACCTGACTGCTCCTAGCACCAATTCTCATCCCTATACTCGGGATACCTTCACACTTCAACCAGACATTCCCTATTCCTGACACTAATTGTTTATCACTGTCATTTTCAATGTGAAAGGCACAACCATCAACATATACAGTTGGCAAGTCCTTGCATGTTTTTTCATCAAAAGCTTTGTGTGGTGATTGTTCAAATTCCTGTAAATTAGGTTCCATTTCTATTTCATTTGATACTGGTTCAGCTGCACATGTAAGTCTGCTAAACCTTGAGCAATTGGGCTTCTTTTATTTTGGCCATATCTTACTTCTACAGGAAAACCCTGTAATGCTAGCGTCCATGAAGTGATTCTGAACTGCGCTAAATTACCTGACCTAATTCTTTTACACTCTAAAAATTGCAAAGGTTGATGATTTGTCTCAATAATCACCTTTTCTTCCTGAACAATGGGGCGGAAATGTTGTATCGCCCACACAGTGCTTAATAGGTCCACATTCATTGAATTTAATTCCAACTTGGGAAAATGCCTTACTTGTATATGCAATGGTTTTGTGATTCAAATCATGTTTTTGTGATAACACTGCTGACATACAATGTTCAGAGAAACCTATTTCTATAAAGAAATCCCTGTCCTTTATGGGATATGCTAAACATGGTGCCTTTACAAGACATTCCTTTAATATAGCCACTGCCTCAGACTGCTCTTTTTTCCCATTTCCAGGGTGTATTCAGTTTAAGCAGTTTAGTCAATGGTTGAGTGATTTCAGCATAATTTTCAATGAACTTTCTGTTATAGCCTGTCATTCCTAATACACTTTTTTACCCCTTTCACATTTTTAGGGTCTTTTAGTTTCTGTATGGCCTCTATTTTCTTCTTTTGTGGATTTAGTCCATGTTCAGTCACTTCATGGCCTAGAAAATTCACCTTTTTCTTGCACCATTGTGCTTTTTGTAAAGATACTTTGGTGCCTGCTTTCTGCAATTGGCCAAGAACATGTCTTATTTCATCAAAATGGCTTTCAAGCTATCATTTTTTATCAGGACATTATCCACATAAATTATGGTTCCTCTTTCTGCTGCATCAGGCATAGCCTTCCTCAAAAATATGCCAAATGCACTCCCACTATTGACGTACCCGAATGGAGTTCTAACCCATGCGTATTGAATCTTATCAAATGAAAAGGAAAATAAATTCTGTATCTCCTCTGCCAATGGCACACACCAATATCCAGAGGTGAGATCTATTGTGGTGAACACTTTTGAACCATGTACCTGAGCTAATCCCTGATCAATGAATGGCAGTGGCCATCTGGATACTGGCACTCTTTTATTTAATTCTCTCAAATCTGCACACAGTCGCCATTGACCGTTTGGTTTTAACACACCTAAAATAGGTGTATTGGATGTGCTATGAATGGGCCTGATGATTCCCTGCGACTTCAAATTTTTAATAATCTCTGCCAATGATTCTAAACATGCCTGCGGTAGTCTATACTGGCGTACAAAATACTGAGCTTCTGCTACACCCTTCCGGAAGTGTGGCCACATGTAAATTAGTTAGCCCGCAATCATAAGCAGCTTTTGCAAATACATCTTTAGACTCCATAAATATCTTCCTCAATTCATTTCTATCATCCTCGTTGTCACATGCATCCGCTAACAAAATCTGCTCCTCTACCATTTTGGGGAATTCTGGAAAATGTTCTGGCATGGGAATCTCAGCGCTTTCCTCTAATTCTGTGTCTCTTTGTAAAGCTGCCACATTTAAATGTTTTGGCATATCAGCTTCCACTTCAGTGGGCTGATTTTCTATTTAATTTTCATTTAAGTTAAATGTTATGCAGTTCTCTTGATGACAGCACACTGTCTCGCTTGATTCATAAGGGTACACAGAATGAATTTTAAATATCCCTTTGGGTTGAGAGTCCAGGTATTCTGGCAATTCACCCTTAGCATCTACATACTTTTCAGGGATATTTCCAATCACCATGTTATTTAGATCAGCTGTGTAATGTGATTTTTGTATGGCCATTCCTACTGGGGAGTTTTCCTCTAAATGAATATTCTGACAACCTTTATCATTCACCATAATTTTTACAGATCCTTCACCCACATCTACCAATGGAATGTATTCATAATCCAAGCCCTGCTGTTTTATGGATTCATTCAGACACACAAATGCATCAGAATCTTTCATCTGCTGTCCATTTTTGCATTTCAGTGTTATTGCAAACTGCTTTGTGAATGCAGGGACAACAGTATGTTTCCTCATTTGTAATTCAATTGCATAAGGGACCAGCTGTGCGCAATGATAAGCCCTTCTTTTGTCTTCAAATTCAGGTGCCGGCCCACCTATGCGTGACCATATCTTTTGATTAAGGAAATCTAGCACCATACACATTCTGTGCATGATGTCATTGCCCATGTAAAAGTCATTTTTACACACTATTCAAACATTATGTTAAATTGTTTTTTTTCCAATGCTAATTTTCAGAATGCATCTACCTGCAATTCGGTTTTCAAAGTCTGGACCGTCCAAACCAGAGACATACTGGTTTTTAATCCTACATTTCGGGATCTCCTCCCTTTCCATTATTTTTTGCAACAATTTCTCATTAATGACGCTCCTTTCCTGTTCAAGCACTAAAGTGGCTTTCATTGTTTTAGAATAGTCATTTATCCCAACATGAACCCATGGTTGTTCATCTTCCATATGTATTTCAGCAAGAGTGGTAATGTGTTTTTCTGAACCTGCTCTAGGAGCAATATTCTGTTTGCATGCCTTCTCTTTTAAATAAAAACGTAAGATGTGCTCTTCTATGGCAGTTTGCCATTCTTTCCTTGGGTCTAAGTATATTTGTACAGGTAATTTTTTATTTTCACTCTGCATCTTGTCTTGACACATTAATATAACAGTGACGCTAGGTATGCAACTATTCTGGAGATACACCTCCACTGCATCATTTGTTTTTGCAACGGTGTGACATTCATTTATATTGCTGTTTTGTGCTTTTAGTTTCTTAGGTCTCAATGGATGTGACCAATACCTCCTGTTTCATTCAGTGTTTACCTATCTTTATGTCAACCTCGGTGGCGCCTATAATAGGCACCTCCTCCCCGTTAAAATTATGCACTGGACCTTGATTCTCCTTTACTGTGATCTGATTCTGCGGGGATCTCCCTTCATTGATACTCTTTACTAATTCTTTAGACATAATTGTGGCCTGTGCGCCAGTGTCAATCATTGCAAATGTATGGCATTTTTCTTCCACAATGATGGGAGCATAATACCTGTCTTCAACTTCCTCTAACACACATAGGAAATGCGAATTCTTACTGATTTCAGGGCTCACCTTTCTCAGGCCTTTTTCACTTTTGGCTAAGCACATCGGTAAATGGAAAGACATTTTTCCCTCCTTTTTGCTCATTCCTGTGTGAGAGACTTTATTCATTTCCACATGTTCAGAGGTTTTTGGGAGTGTGGCCACCGTTGGCCCATCCATCCAGGTATCATCAGAGGTCACACTACAACCCTCCAACTGAACATGTGTAACAACATCACTTGGCAATTTGTCATTGTCTAATTCTGTGCATTTGTGATTATTCAGTATGGTACCAGCCCTTTTAACCTCTTCAAAAATATGTGGTTCAAAGAATTCTTCAGGTGATTGACCTGTACCCTCCTTTTGAGCATTTCTTTTTCCTGCCTGTGTTTGGTCATTGTTTGGATTGCCCAGGGAAGGAGCTATAGCATCGCCACTTACTCCCGGTTCACTGGTATTCCCCATGCATGAGTCATTTTTCTTAAACCTGTCTCTTTGTTCTTTTGGATTTTCAGGTTTTCCTGTTTCATTTGTACATATCGCCAATGTTTGATTAAGTTCTAGGTTAAACCGTACCTCTCTTTTAGAAGTATGCATTTTCTGTTACATGTTCATGTACTGGTATTTTCACTTTTAAATCATTAGGCATCTCAGAGTCATTATGCAAAATTACATCAGAGCAAACTGTCTTTTCGGCGCTGCAGGTATCATAAGTACTTAGTCACTTTTCAGAAGCCCCCCTATCATTGCTATGGCTTTCTGCCCCCTCCTTTGATGACTGTTTTTGTGTTGTGCAGATCTTTCCTATTTGCTCAGCCAACATTTTCACTTGGGCCTCGAGGCACTGGCATCTTTCCATCTCTCTAGAATCCTCTCTCTGTGGCCTAGATCGATATTGGTTGTTTTCTCCTTGATTGGATCTATTCTGATACCTCTCAGAAGAATGATTTCTATTGGGATGGTTCCTGAACTCTTGATTCATTTGGTTGTAGTCCCCTGGTGGGGAATCATTGTACTGACGTGAAGTGTAGTTCATGTTCTGTCTCATGTCTTGTCTCTCAGGTTGTGGGTACTGGCCCCTATGTTGATTCCCATTATCAACAAATCGATCCACACATCGGGGTCTATGCTGATTACCATATATCATGGTATTTGGATCAAATCTGTTTTGTGTCCCCAATGTCTGATAAGGACCATCATTTCTTTGATCCTGATTTTGTCTCTGGTTATTGTTCATACCTGACATATCAGGTCGATAGCCTGCCCGGGGCCTATCTCCTAAGTACCTGGGGCTGATTTAACTCTCCCTATTAGTAGGATCATATGATTGGAACATTGGTGCAGTGTGTGATGACCTTTGTTGATTACCCCTCTGTTCAGGTGCCAAATTATTTTTACTTGGACTTTGAGCAGACTCAAGGGACATTTTGGCTGACATGATTTCCATCACTGTTGCTGAGGGTTCTTTAGATTTAGGTCTAGTATCTCTCATTTTATCACTTTCTCTACCCTGACAATAGAGTACCTCATATAGTTTTGTGCTTTGGTGTACAATCCATTCCAGGGACTTGTCACGGTCAAATTCCCGGACCAATTGGGATATGATGTCTTTCTGCAGCCCATAGAAGTAGGCAGTTTTAAACTCATTGGAATTGGGGTCAAAAGATACATCAAAGCGAGAAAATGCTCTTTTTAAGTCTTGTAAAAACTGGCGAGGGGATGTATTAGGCCCAGCAGTGATTGTGTAAGCGACTTTCTTTGCCTCCTGCAATGACTGGAAAGGAGAAAAATGACGCCTAATCTCCTTTTTGAACTCCGCCCATGTCATATTCTGCTGTTCATTCAATCCTCTTATAATACTGGCCGTCCGGGCATCTAAAGTTAAATGAAGATATTGCCTGTACTGTTCCTTAGGTATCTGGAGTGCTTTTAAATTGTCATGAACCGCTTCTAAGTGATCCTCAATGCAGCATTCCCCTCCTTTTTAAATGTTTTGATCAGGGCTTTAATGGATTTCATTATCTTTATGAGGCTACTTGTTGCAATGCATGGAATTGCACTACTTGGTGACTCAACCCTTGTTCCAGGTGTATGGGATTGGTGGCGGCCCCCAATGGGAGTATCAAATCCCCCAAGGGTGCTGCAACCAAGTTCAGTCACCGGCCCAGTCACTGGGGCACTAGCCCTTTGGGTAGAAATAGAATACACCTCAAATCCATTGAATGTGGTACCCTGCCGCCTCTCCTGGGACATGGGAATGCACATTTGCTGTTCTAAGTCCTTACACTTTTTAAGGAGCCTGTTTGCTTCGTTTTGCAAATAGTTGTTTTCATCACTCATTTTATTAATTACCTCCTGCATGTCCCACATTTGCATTTGGCACTCATTAAATTCTTTATTCCTCTTGTCTCTTTCTTGAAGCATTTTAACCATTTCTTGTTCCGCATTTTGGAGGTCACTTTTTTCTCATAATGTTCTTTTTGTAAAATCTGCATTTCTGACAAAACCTCATCTTTATCTTGTCTAATGTGTTCCCTCAATGATTTTAAGTGTACCAATTCTTGTTCTGTCCTCAAATTGTTTCTTGCTTTTGGACAATTGAACATCAAAATCTCTTCATTTTAACTGCATGTCTTTTTGGCATACATCCAATTCTGCTCTTAACATTTCCTGATTTTTACTTGCCCCATCTAAGTCAGTCTTTAACCTGTTAATTAGCTGGGTGTCATTTTCTTGCATTCGCAGGGACCTATTCAAAATAAACCAGATTTTGGCGCATAGCCGTATCAAACAGTCTTTCTCTGCATTTTTATCGGCTGCATTTAATAACCTTAGAAGGCAGACCTGAATTATGCTGCCTTCTGCAAAAATATTGTCTAGTTTTTCTTTCTGCACCTCACCCTTAATGCGGTCATGCCATTCTGAGGTACTGTTTGATGACCACGTCCCATGTGCGAATAACTTTGCCTCTAAATATTGCACTAGGTCTGAGAATGTAGTTTCCCTTTGATACATTCTGAAATTCGTTTTTAGTGACACACTGCTATTATGAAATGAGTTCCCTTTAATGTACAGATGGCGGTGGGAGACACACTTGCCACGCCCACTAGGTGCTCTATGATCACTTTCCCGGCCTGCAACGCACCATAAATATGTCTGGTATTTTGTGTAGATTTGGGGCCTAGCGGTATTTTCTTACCACCAAGAATAAAAGTAATTTAGCAACAATCACTCCTTGCATTATTTCAGTACACAGATACATTTGGTTGGTATGCATTTCGTTGTGGTATAGTGATGGGCATAATTTCTTTGTTTTATTTGTGGCCCCAACATACAAAACCCCTTTCTTTTGTTTAGACTTTTCTTGTGATCTCTAGAGGCCTCAGGCTTCTACATTATTCAAGAACACCACATTTTCATATGGAGTGCCACATATGGCTGTTATCACTGATTTATCTACACCAGTGAGCTATGCTTCCATAAAGTATTAACAATAACATGTGGTATAATCACTAATTTATTTACATTAGTGAAACTATTTCCAGAGGCCTCTTTCTCTGCTGACTCATGTACCTCCAACAGACTATCAGATTGTGTTCCACTCAGAAGTCACACACACATACACTGAGTGGAACCACGCACACAGCTATTTATAATTACTCATAACATAACTTTTTCCACATGGAATGCTTTACATATATTACCTAATAACCTCCCCTTTTATCAGGTGATATGGGCTAACTCTACCAGAGAAAAACAGAAGCAAATAGAAGCCTTTACACGGATTGTGATTTACATCAGTTTCATTTCAAAAATCATACATTACCAGTTTTGCGAGGCAGACTTTTCTAGAATAAACATAAGAGAAGCAATTGCAAAATACATGGCATTTTATTAGATTCTTTGCAACAATAAAAAGAACAGTGCATCAGTTGACTTGCATTTTTGAATAGCAACATTAGAATGCAGCTATCACTACACTGCCTGACTGAAATAGCTTTCATTCACAGACCGAATTCTCACTTTGTGTAAGATAATTACCAGAAAAATTGTAGCAGATCAGCACGCGAACTCTCTGGACAGGTCGCTTTCTTTAAATGGCTTGGGGCTTCCTTTTGGAGCACCCGGCAAGGACATGCAGTTCCAATCTGCACTCTTTGATCCTCAAACCGGTGCCAATTGACTGGAATCTCCAGCCTGTGAAGGTCAGCAGTACACTGGAACGACGCCCCTCAATCAGGCAGCCCCACAACAACTCCTGCCAAGTCCTCACCGAAGCTGTGTAAAAATGTCCACTGCCTTTCTCTCTCCCCGAGATTCTTCAGGAAACCTCCATTACAGCCCCCAAGGTGACGTGTCACCAATCAAAATACACAATAATCTATCGTCTTTCAACAATGGCTTGGCTTATACGGTTTAGAAACTGTATCTACTCATTTCATGGCATGCAGATTTCGCATTCCAGCTAACACAGTGAACAGAGAAAAAAAATGAATCCAAGTGCACGTTTAAAATGACTTTCAGAGCCTGCCTTTTCCACCTCATTTTGCACTGGAGAACACATTATAATGTTATTTGATTAGAATCATGTTAGTACTGTTAATTATATTAGTTCATTAATCCTCTAATGTGTCTCCTGCAACAGAGGCATTTCAGGTGAGAGAAAGAAAAATGTGTTTTTAAATGTGAAGAAATTTGCTGTGTTTTTGACTGAGTAGCCTGTCTTCATTTACATTTCCATATGTTACACCGGCAACACATAGCTTGCTGTACCACGTTATAGCAATACATTGATCCCATGCAGTGGTGCTGCACTCCAAAAACACGCTATATATTGATCCCATGTAGTGGCGCTGCGCTCCAAAAACACTATCACGTTTCCATTTGCTCTTTGACCGGTCTTCTCCCGCCAGTCTATACCTGCCTTTCTTCCAGGTATGCAGCAGATTGGTAGCTAAACTCCACACTTCTGGAGGCTCTTGCAAATCACATAGCATAACTATCAAAAGGTTGGATTCAAAGCTAGCCCGCAAAGAGAAGACCCGTTAGCAGTCATCTTGCCATGCATCAACCATCTAGAACGCTATCCCAGAAAAGGCTGGAACGGCCCCTTCTGACCTCCAGTCCCGCAAAACACTAAAAGGTGGGTCTTTCAACAATATCTGACAGAGGAATAAAAAGACCTGTATCCCTCCACCAACAGTATTGTGTTACTGTATAAAATGACAAGCCCAATTCTGGCACAATCCTGTTGTAAACATTCTGCTTTTCTTGAGTTAGGATTGCGCTATAAGCAATATCATTAAAACAAAAAAAAACAATATTATATAAATATTGGCATCTTTATCATCAACATGAGCTTTGGCCTGTCTCACTTGTTTCATTGGAGTATTGTGTGCCCTGGATTCTATGAGATCTCAAAATCAGTGTCCACTGGTATAATCAGTATGAAGATGTCATCTGCTTGCTTATGGCATTGGGCTCTCAAACATACAGTCTAACTTGATTAACAATTTCTTTGTGGGGTACATGCATGTCAGCTGTGAATAAGAGGTTGCTTCCCACTTCTTGATGTGTTTTGTGTTTACATTATCTGGCAATTTGGCTCTGACTCATTCTCCAGGCTTATGCAGTGCTCTTTGGGAAAACCGAAGGGTAGTTGATTTTGCTTGGGTATGTAACGTGTTCAGCATATATTGAGTAAGGGACTCATTCCCTTTCCTTTGTACTGTCTCTTAAATTATAGCGATTTTAAGCAGTATCACCTCCTTTCTTACAAGATCGACCCATGGGGACTTTTCTTTTCATTGCCTATTAGATCCACTCAATGGGGTGAATGCATGCACCTCTTCTTTCTCAGTAAGGTCAATGAACAGCACCTTAATGTTTGGGATTAGAGAGTCAGTGCCTATAACCAGTTCAATAATCTTAGCTGATTATGTTGATGTTTGGATTAATGATAGGGAAGTTGCAGCTTTGATTTTTGCCATACTTTCACAGATCATTGCACTAACCGGCCACACACCATAATGGCGTCAATGAAATACATTTATGTCAATCTATGTAGAATAGCTACGAATCCTGCACTTATCTCTACCTTTAATTCCTAGCTTTTTTTTGGATGAGTAATTTCCTCTCACAATAACTCTGCCATAGGAGACAAACCCTCCTCATGCCCTGTACTGTGCTTACCCACTTTCCAATCTTCTTTGGCCATCTACTTTGTTTGTCAGCTTTGATTGTTGATGGAAATGTCACCTAACACTGGTGCATGCCTAATAAGAGATACAGTTGCACATGTGATTGGCCAATTATGTAAACAATGGCCTAAATGTGTGCCAGTGTTGGTGATAGGCATGGTTGCAATGGTAGGTAAGAGAGTAGATTGGTGGAATTCACCAGCACCCACACAAAAACCCCTTACTCAGCCACTAATTGTGTAGATATATGATCGGGAGACACCCAGTAACAGCACATCACTGTAGGATGCTCAAAAAAACCTTCACTTACCCAGCTCTCATTTTTTCCCTGTAGTTTCAAGTACATGTTTCATAGGGTATTTAATTGAAGCTGTAGAGAAGTTGGAGCTCATTACTAGTTCAGCGGTATATGGTAAAAGTGGCAGTAAGACAATTACCACCACATTTACCAATCTATTGAATTAGAGGTTTTTGCTAGTTATGCTGGTGGAATTAGCACCAGCGGAATTAGCACCAGTGGAATTACTGCTGAGATTGATGACACTGACGAAATTAGCATCATTAACAAAAATCGTAATTCCATAACTTTAAAAGTGGAAATACTGCCAAAAATGGGCGATAATTCCATGAAAAAAAACTGCAGTTACCTTCCACCTAAAAGGTGGAGGTAAAAGCATCCAGGAAAAAAGGAAATGACTCCACAGGTGCAAATAATAGCGTCCAAAAGGGCATATAAGGCCCAAGCCTTGCCCAAACACACTTACAAGCAACATGCAGTCACAATCAGACATGAACTGTGGGATCCAAAACTTGCTACTGTTCATTGAGCTTCAGCGGCATGGAAGGATACAGGTATCACAAAAAGGTGGAGGAGACTTGTGTTTCAGAGGCCACCCATACAACATGTCCATCCATCCCATCAAACACTGACTGATGAATAATAAGTCACACTCTACTAGTTGGACCAGCACACCATATCAGACCTGCTGTCCCTGATTGAGGCTGATCTCCAGAGCACTGTCGCAATCAGAACTGCCATCCCGCCACTGGTAAAGCTGGTCTCCATCCTACACTTCTGTTTGTATTTCAGCACTCTGTTGGGGTGCTGCATTGCATGTCCCAGCCAACATTCTCAAAAGTGCTGAAGCAAGTCTTGGATGCACACATGAGGTATGCCCATCATCAGACATTTATACACCATTGCCCTGTTCCCCAATATCACTACAGCATTGGATTACACACACGTGGCATTAGCGTCTCCCCAGACAGTGGAGCCAGCATATTGGAATGGAAAACAGTATCATTCCATGAACATTCAGATGGTATGCAATGCAGATCTCATCATAATCCACTTCTCTGGCCGATTTCCAGGTGCCACCCACATTGGCATGGTCTTGAGGAACAGCACCCTACAAGCTTACATGAACACACACGGAGGACAGCATATCTGGCTTTTGGGTAAGTAGTCACTGTGACAATGATATAGCACAAAGGCACACATGGAGACAGGAATGAAAACAAATGCTCATAAGTTACAAGTCCCTTAATGCCTAATCAAGAATACATCGAATAGGCCATGGCCCATTACCCACTTTATGCAGCCCACATACTGACCTGATGAAAAGTATGCAGGCCATCTTGGCATACATGAAATCAGGCACACGGTTATTCACATCAATCAAGGTCCCTGTCAAATCCAAGAAGTCATTCCCTTCCAATGCATGGTCATTGGCCAGTAAATGGCTTAGCACCAACCCCATATTATCATCTTCCTGGTATAAGTCCAAATAGACCAAAACATACGAACAGCGGTTCCAGACACACTGTGAATCACTGCATGTGCCAATTGAAAGCCAATGCCCCATTCTCTCCAATTGATGTACAATGTGTCATCCACAAGCACAGATGAGCAGAGAAAGGCCACAAGCACACATAGGACAATAAACATGTACTTTGACAGACAAATGGTCATATTCAACTCTGTCCTTTCAATTTGTTGTAGGTGAGTCAGACTAACCGCAGTTACCCTGGTTGATGATACCTGTGAGGAACACTGGTGCACTGCAAGAGATAGCTTTTCATGAGTCATACAAGAGGAACAGGACATACATTGAGCGCACATCTGGACTTCTAAAGGGGAGATTCAGGACTTTTGTATAGCCCTGTTAAAATTGGGGAAAATAGTCATAATATGTGCAATGTTGTACAATATTTGCATACAACAGACCATTTGCATGCTTACAGATGAGGACATCCCCCCGCCTCTGATGAAAAAGAAAATTCAGGTAACGACAGGGCATGTCAGTATATAAACATGGGGAGGTGAGAGAAGAAAGCATTGCTGCCAGGACCTAATGTGCAACTAATTTTGAATCCACACATATACACCTCTCACAGTACTGTAACTATTCATTGAATGCACATACATAACTTCAATTAAATGAACCCTGGATACATTGACTAGACTCCACAGTGATGCATTCCATATGTACACACCCTTATCCCCAACATCATCCCCTCCCTACACCCTCATCTCTAACATGGTCCTCTCCCCATGCCCTCATACCCCACACCACCCCCTCTCAACACCCTCATCCCCAACATCGTCCCCTCCCAACACCCTCATCCCCAACACCATCCCATCCCCACACACTAATCCCTAGCACTGTCCCTTCCCCACACCTTCATCCCTAGCACCATCCCCTCCCCACACCTTCATGCCCAACACCATCTCCTCCCACACCATCATGGACTGCAGACAGTCATATGTACATGTCCACTATATCCTCTTCTTGGGTTGCAGTGTTTGGACTCATGATGCACTGCTGCAAGTGCCTTGTTGGGGTGCTCACCACAGAGCCATCTGTTGGGGTGGCTGACACAGAACTGGGTGGTTCACCACCCCAAAGGTGCTGCATGGTGATGACAATTATGTGTGAGATGTTCTCATTCATGTCTAACACGTGCTCCACCAACTCCTGCACCATTTTGCTCATGAGTGTCGTGCTTGCTAGGCCATCTGCAGCATGCTGACACAGATGGTCCAGAGCAGTGGCCCTCCTTCTGGAGGCACCCTGCACTGAGCCCTGCATCAACTGGGAGTGGCACAGTTGTTCCTGGGTGATTCTCATCATTCTCTCCAGGTGCTGATCAAAATGGGAGATCCTCTCCCAAATGGCGGTAAGCAGGTGTTTGGGCACTGGCCTTGGAGATTCATGGGGGCTTTATCTGAGACAGATGCCTGTTCTGTATACCCATCACCATCCTCTACAGGGGATCCTGTGTCCTCTAGTTGGCTCCAATGCAGGGCACGGCACGCTGATGAAGGGGAGGGACTGGTGTGACGTGGCGAGATGCTGGGCAGGGGAGATGAGTTCATGGCCGGCTGGCTCACTGAGGCTGATGTAGTGGCAGACTCAATGTTGGCTGCCTCAGGTGCTCCTATGTGACAAGGTCAGGTGTCTGTGTCCTGTGCAGGGGCCTGCTCGACAGCCTCACCATTGTCTTCTGTTGGTTGGTGATTTGCTCCCCAGATGCTGTGACAATAGTAGTGGAAGGTAGCTATCTAGGAGGGATTCCTGCAGGCTATGTAATTGGCAGAGTTGGGGCCACGGCCGCGTCAGGTGTGCCTGTTCCCCCAGAGGTGGCTGCAGTAGTGCACTTGGATTGAGGGGCTCTGGGGTGTCCCCATGCCCAATTGCCTTCTTGGATGCGGCAACACTAGTCCGTGCAGAATGTCCCAATGCCTCCTTGCCACTTCCAGGAGTAGGTGGGCCAGGTCTTCTGTGGCCTTCCATGGGGTCCTGACTGGCTTGTGTGCCTGTTGGGAGACAGGAAACATTGCTGCAATGCCTTGTAAAAACATTGTAGGGTTTGATCTCATGAAGTATACTGTGAACACTGAGGGTCAAGGGTGCTATGGTCCCATGAGTACCATGTACAAATGTCAAACAGTAGCATGGGTTACTGGTTTGATGATTTGGTGTGATTCATTGCTGTTGGGAATGTATAACCTTCTTGGACTATGGCCTCATGTGCATCACGGTTGAGCAAGGTCATGGGTGCCTGTGTACTGCTTGGCCAATATTTCATGCATCACCTGCATTCGTGTCACCTGAGGAGTGCCCTGCCAGCCATAGTTTTATGAGTCTGACATTTGGTGGCACACTCTATTTATATAGACCTGGCTGCTACCGATCTGTTGCACTTTTTGTCTGTTGGGCCAGGACACCGGCAGATGTCAGATTTGTACCATACTTTAAGTGGGTGGCTTCCATTAGATTGATTTGCAATTTGTATGCATGAGTGCTTAGTGTGCGTCTAAGAGGTGTAATTGATGCACCATTAAGTTCAAAATCCTCTGCATTGTCCACAAGGCCTTCTGGGGCCTGGGGCCTAAATACCTGCAACTCTCTCTTCCTAAATATCTTCCTTCCCGAGCCCTTCGCACATCCGTCTCCAACTCCCTCAGGGTCAGCCGCTTCTCGAAGCAACGAGCTGGGGGTAGATCTCTCTCCGCGGCAGGAGCCTCCCTCTGGAACAGCCTTCCTGTCTCCCTGAAACTTGAGGAGAACCATCTCCGGTTCCGGAAGCACCTCAAAACCTTCCTCTTTGCTTCTGCTTTCTCTCTCCCTCTCCCCTGCTAATTCTTCACTAAATTCTGCACTGAATCTGAAACTTGGCCACTCTCACCGACCTCGGTCCTGGGCCCAGCCACTCTCCACTTGCACTGCCTCCCTGGCAACCCCTGCACTGCGGGACTGTCTCTGTATCCCTACAGCCCCCCCTTCCCAGCACTTGTCTGCACTTATCTTGCACTTTCCACCAGCTGGCCCTATTTATTTATTTATCTATTTATTTCTATTCTACTTACCTTGTACTGCACTTTTCCCTTCCCCCTACCCCTGCACTTGCGCGGTCTGAATGACACCTGGCCTAGTAGGATCGTTGTCTGTCCTCCCCCTGTTCCCCCCTCCCTGCCTCGTCGCACCTTGAAACACTTGTGTATAGGCGCGTTACAAATGCCATATCATATCATATCATACCATGTGATTTGTGTCTGTCCATGTTACTTGCTGTAGCATGCTTGAAGTGTATGTCCTACATGAATGGTGTTCTCCTAATTGATGGTGGATCTTTTGGGGGTTCACACCAATCATGCCTCCTGATTCACTGTCCTGTGGTTTTTCATGTGCTGTGCCAATTTCCCGCTGGATGGCTGCACGTGTGTATGTAGACATTATATTGCAATTGGAGCGAGGTGGGCCCACGTTTCACTCATGTAGTCACCGGGGTCTTCATGGCTACCAGCTTTGAACTCTGATGATCCAACAACCTCCAAGCCTGCCATGTGGACGATGGTGCTCACCATCTGCTCCCATGGTGTGAGCTGCAGCAGCTCCACTGTACCTCCTCCAGTGGCTGCTGACTCACAATGATGATAGGCTATTAGGATGCAGACCCTGGCTTTGAAGTCATGCCAACTCTTCCTGATGTCCTCACAGTTCCATTTGACATTCCGAATGGCTGCCACCGTGTCCCAGATCTCTCTCCACATGGCGTTTTCTGCTCTGATTGGTTGATTGATACTTTATTTGTATAGTGCCTATATACACATGTTTCAAAGTGAAGCAAGGCAAGGGAAAATACAATTACATTCTTACAAGGCCTTGAGATAATAAGAATGTGAAATAAAGTATTGTACTAGGCCTGGTCACATTTCAGACACTTCGGAAGAAACTCCCTGCTAAGAGATTTCGATGACACAATCTGAACCATAAATGGGTGACACCAAAAATTTGAATATTGATCAAACATTCTTTGGCATGATTGTTGATCAATCTACCAATAAATTATAAAGGGAAGTAATAGATTATTTATATATAAAGAAATGCAAATCTTAAAAAAATAAATGCAGTTGCCCCTCTATTCGACCTCTGCACAACATATTTGATGGCAATGCAATTTCACCATATCTTGCTGCTCTTATTAATAACACCTCTGTTTGATCAAAATGTGTTTGTAGGTGTGTGGTTTGGCGAAGCATTTCCTCTTATACAATACACACTGTTTCAACAATCTGCACTGAACTTTGCTTAGTTACCTGTTAGGACCCCCCAAACATTACTACCTACATGACATATGGACAGCCCACCTCATTCTCCAGATTTCAGCCCCTTCATACATGAGACAGTTGCCTGAAATTGGGAAAACATCAATGTGTACATAGATGGACCGGTCCCGACACGAGGAACACAATTCGAGGTCCTGGCCTAGGATGCATGGTTTCCAAGATATTTGCACTGCAATGCACTACAACGAACTACACCAGGCCAGGGTGAAGCCATAGGTGGAGAGAGAGCACAGAAGGTCCCAGAATGCAGCAGCACACAGACTCTCGCCTCCCTCCAACCTCTGGTCCAGGGTATGACAGCCAGCCACATGCTCCCATTGTCAGTGCAGTTTACTTCAGGGTTCAAAGCACATCAAGCCATAAGTGAATCAGAACAGCGACCTACAGGATCAGTGTTAGCATGTCTGTCTACAGAACCCGTTTGCAGAATGGATAATTCTGCTAGTAAATATATAAAAATTAAATAAATTAATAAAGCATTAAAGAAGAAGAACAAGAAAGTGCCCTCCATAATTAAACTGTAAGTAAATCAGAAAAATAGGTCAAACATCAACAGACTTAGACTGCCTTGATTATGTGCTGTCCTCTTTTCACAGATGGAACAACTTGACTAGAAGTGGCTACTACGCCTACACACATACATTGAGACAAGCTGCCAGTTAGGCAAAACAAATATTATTTATATACAGGAAGGAACAATGCACTTTTGATCGCAAAATAACATACACCAGATACAACAACAGATTTGACGGGAAGCAATGAGATTATTACAATGGGATGAGCTTGAGTGATATTCTGGTAAGGTTTTGGAAGGTATTATATGGAACAGTCACCTGGACAATTCATGGGTGGAGATAGATAGATTATAGACAATCGACATTAGCCATTTTTAAGTACAAGTCATTGGCATGGCCAGCTGTGTTAGGGAGGTGATCATGATGCTAAAGTAGAGGCAGAGAAAGGGAGGGACAGAGTGAGGTTAGCGGAAAGGAAAACATTTTAGCTAGAGAGGAAATGAGATGAAGGCTAAGTGGTCAATTCGGAGGCGAGTAGGTAGGCTTTTTGTTTAGTTCTTAACAAATTAGTGTGGACTGTTACTCAGATGTCAGGGGGAAGAGAATTACATGCAAGGGGATCAGGAAGAGAGAAAGGTAGATTGTGGGACACTGTGGAGAAGATACTTATCATCCAATATTCGTACCCCTTATTTGTGGTTAATGTATTGTATAGAGACGATTTTTTTGTAAATAGGAGATATACATGCAACTGTGTGGTTATACCGGATGATATGAATAGATATGAGTGTAAAGGGGACTGTTATGTAATATTAGTAACGTCAAACAGTGGAGGGAATGGTGATGTTTTAATTTGGATGCAATGAAAAGGTGTGAATTGCATTTAAGATGTGTTATTATGTGAAAGTAATGTGTAAAAAGTTCAATAGAACTGTCACACACTAAACACATAACAAATAACAAATAAAAGAAGAGTGAACGAGCGTAAGCAAGATGATGCACAGGGAAGGTGAGGTGCTACATGGGTAGTCGAGGAGGCAGAGCACAGATTACATGAATGCTTGTAGAGTTGGATAGAGGAGGATAGATGCAGTGGTGACTTGCCGTGGATAGATTTGTGAACCAGGAGAAGGAATTTAAATCTTTCCCTGTTATTCATTAGACTTTCAGCCTGGTGACAGTACGAGGAAGTAGGTGTGAAGTGAGGGAGTTCAAAGAGAGTCCTGGTAGTGAAGTGAATGATGTTGTTGAGAAGACAGAAATCATAGTTGGGGACGGTTCAGAGTGACTGTTTCGACAGTCAAAGTTTCGAATGACAAAAGTTCTGACACAAAAGTGTCTAAAAAAAAAGTTTCGCTTTTTTTTTGTACACTTATTTTACTATATGAAATTAAAATAAACCCTTTAATATTAAAAAAATACATTTGAAATTTTTTTTTCGACACTTTCGTTTCAGAACTTTTGTCATTCAAAACTATTGTTTCGAAAATTTGACTGGACAGCGTTGGGGACACCAAAGAGGATGATGGCACAGTATACCAGTTTAAAGAAATGGTTAAGAGATGATTGCCAGTGTTTAAAGGAAGGAGGTGCCTCATTTTCCTAATAATTAGGAGGTTGAGGTGAGCCGCATTCGCAGTTTTGGAGATGAAAGTAGAGAAGGTGTGAGAAGGGTCATATGTGAGGTTTATAGCTGAAGAAGAGTAGAGGAGAGTTTCAGCTAGAAACTGGATAGTAAGGGGAAGAGATGAGAGAGAGAATTTGACAGGTAAGAAGATCACCTCTGTTTTCATACAGTTTAACATCAGAGAAGGTGATGCCAGACAAGAGTTAATGGCAGAGAAACAGTTTTAAATGTTGATACATCAGCAGAGAGTTCGGAAAAGAGAAGACATTTTTGGTGTCATCCGCAAAGAGTTTGTGTGAGAATCCAAAGATGGAGACAAGTTCCCCAGGAGCAGAGGTCAAGAGTGTAAAGATGAGCAGAAACAAGACAGAGGTTTGCTGAAAACCAATAGTTAGAGGAGTGAGTTCAGAGATAATTTGCAAGGAGCCAGGTAGAATTCAGTTAAGCAAGGGCGCATTGCGAACCCTAAGATAAGAAAGAGTATTACAGAGATCAGCGTGATCGACAGTATCAAAGGCAGTGGACAGGTGAAGGAGAATTAGGATAGAGGATTTAAGCAGAGGCGATGAAGTTGGAAACATTCATGTGAGTAGTTTGCTCGGAGTGACTGGTGCAGATATCTAAGAAATGTGTAAAACCGTTTAACACAACCCTTTCAAGTATTTTAGAGTAGTGCAGAAGGAGACACATGGCAAAGGTTAGAAGCTATGTTCGTGTCAGGTCCTTGCTCCATTAGGAGAGGGATGACCATGTGCGTTTTGAAAATAGATGGAAAGTAAGTAGAGTTAAAGGACAGCATTGAAGATTTCAATGAGGTGATAAGCTACTTAAGAGGCAATAGGCTTGACTAGTCTTCATCAGCGAGATAGGATTTAGTGTGATGAACATGGGAGATAGACATAGAGGGTGATGGTAGAGTAGGTAGAGTGTAGGAGGAGGGAGTATGAGGAAGGTCAGTAGAGAGTCTTTAATTTTAGAAATGTTTATAGCAAAATATTAATCTAGGTTATTAGCTTTGAGAGTGGAAAGTATAGTCAAATGATTATGGTATACAAGGAGTGATTTTAGGGTGACCTGCAGCTTGCAAGGATGGTTGGAGTAAGAATAATACCTGTCCTCAGGTATTATTCCGAGTAGTTGGAGGGAGTCCTTCTTGATTTCAGTCTTTAAGAGGGGTGATCCGGGGCCCCCTCCAATTATAGACTGCTGGCCGCCCTGGACTCCTGCGCTGAAGTATTTTCCACACTACTATTAAAAAAACGTAACATCTGGGTGGAAACCTCTGGCTGCATGAATCGTTGCCAAACAGGCTTTCGTAGGGACCACATCACCATCTATAATAACTGTGTTGGCCAGTGTCTTTTGGCCGACATGAGAACTGGTAAGCAGAAGATTTGTATGTGCCTTGTAGATGATTCCAGGGCTTTTGATACAGTCTGCTGAGATCGGCTTTGGCATAAACCTTTACAGTGGGTTCTAGATCCCGTCATTTTGCATTTTATTAAGGAATGATATACTGATACCAGGTATCCATCTGGCAGGAGGGGGTTTAGCTTGTACCATCAGAACCAATATTGGTTTGAAACAGGGATGCGCATTAACACCAACATTGTACAATCTGTATATGTCTTATTTTGACCTGGCCATGCAAGGCATTAGATTGTCCCCCCCAAGGGTAGATGGGGTTTCCATACCATGGTTAATGTATGTAGATGACACCATTCTTATGGACCGCACACAAATTGTCCTCTAGCATGCTATCAATGCATTGGGGGACTACACTAAGGTGAATTACCTGATAATAAATCAATCTAAAATGAAGGTCATGGTCCTGGGCAGAAGGTCAAAGCGGGGACACACCTCTCAGATGGTGGCTCAGTGGAATTAAGGTCATGGAAGGATACACATATTTGGATTTCCTGATTCGTCCGATTCCAACAATGGGATTCTTCGGGGAGACTGTCACTTGTCGTATTCTGAAGTAATGGTTTTTGGTGAAATGCTTTGTGGCTAGTCCGGGTGGCGACAATGTGGAGGCACTGATTAAGATTTATCTGTCCAGCAATGTTCCTGCCCTGACTTATGGCTTGGTCCTTCTTGCCAAAGTACATATAGCTTGGCTATAAAAACTGGAGGGGAAATTGTTAAGGTCTATCCTGGCTGTCCCTAAAACCACTCCGGTTGAAGCTCTAAGACCGGGATTAGGGGTTTGGGCGCTTCGGGCACATTGGCTCCTGAAGCGGTGCAAACTATACTGTGCCCTGCGACTATGTTCTTTCAATGACCATAAGCTCCTAAGTCTGGTCGTACGTAGCCCGGGTGTAATTTGCCAAAATCCCTTTCTGGTAGCACTGACTAAAACGGCTAAGGCAAATCGTGAAGAGATAGATTTCCAGCTCTGAAAGTTAATGGATTTCCCTGATTATTTGAACTTATTGAAGAGGAAAACCTGGGCCTGGGATCGTACCAATTGCCTCCACAAACTTGCTCAGAAAAGGCAATATACAGAGTTTACAAAGCAGGTCTTTAATTTTCGATGGCCCTGACACCTACATAGACTTTTCATCCTATACTTGCGCTTAAATATCTTAACAACTTACGAGTATATTGGGAGTTGGCCTGGTGTGGTCTTTGAGAAGCGGCTGTATCGGCTCTGCGCTGAGCACATTGAATCTAGCCACCATATACTGACCCAGTGTACCTCCCTTAACCATACATATCGTAGGGCATATTTCATTTTGTAATAACAGTCTATGGGGCAAACTCCCTTGTGATTTCAGGGGCAGCCTACTACATCTGGAAAGAAGCAGAAGAGTGTTTGGTTGGTGTTACATGACAAGTACTGTCTCGGGTTCCTCATAAAGCTACAGTCAACATGATGGGTTATACTGTATATTTCTGCATTACATTTTAATTTGAAGTTTTGTGATTTAATAAGTAGAATGGAATTGTGATCTTAGTATGTTTTATGTAATGTTGTAAATGTATTTTGTACTCATCTTGTGTCAAAGTTATTTGGTTTAACCAAAATGCACAATAAACAAAAAAAATAAGATTCAGTGAGCGTGAGGAAGAATCCCCTTTTGAGGACTTAAGAGAGTTCAGGGAAGAGAGCTAGAGTTACAGGCTCTCATGTGAGTGGGTGCATCCCCATTTGAGCAGCAGCCAATGCATTTCTGAGCATGGAAGCTTATGAATGGGGTGAACCCATGGTTGATGATGCTGAGAATTAGGGGTGAAAGTTAGTAGTTGGAAGTGAGTGGGGAATGATTGATATAGGAAGGATTGGAAGCTGGAGAAGGCAGTGTTAACAGAAGAGGCATCA
Source organism: Ambystoma mexicanum (assembly GCF_040938575.1). Lineage (NCBI taxonomy): Eukaryota > Metazoa > Chordata > Amphibia > Caudata > Ambystomatidae > Ambystoma > Ambystoma mexicanum. The sequence continues at coordinate 924,600,048 of NC_090941.1, forward strand.
GGTGCCATGGTGGAAAATGAGAACTGTAGGTCTGAGAGAAAAGGAGGAATGGCAGAAGGTTTACATTTCCCTTTAGTAAAAGGCAAGGCAAGTGGTAAGGATAGATTAGAGGGTGGAAAATAGATGCTAGTGGAAACAATGGAGTGATAAGATAGGGATGTTTTGACAGTCATATTAGTGGCTGAGGAAGATGTGTAGATGGACAAGAGATCCAAAGTTTTACCCCCAGACTGGGTAGGGAGCGTGTTGAATCTGAGGCCGCCCTTACTTCTTTCCTCAATATATCCTCCTCCCAGGTAGCCAGGGAAAGGCTGTTGCTTTTGGATCCTGAACCTGGGGGTGGATATGTGAGGGAGGATCACCTGGGTGGAGGCACATGGGGAGTGGGGAGGAGGCACCCTTGGGTGAGACATAGTATACCCCATTTCCCTTTTATAAGAAGTCAAATGTCCCCCAGGCTTTTTTAGGGTATTACCAATATTTTCCCTGTTATTCCAGAAAACACACCAGTCAGGTACTGAGAGGAGGGAGAGACAACCCAGAGTCATACATCCTTCCTTGATTGACTCAGACAAACACAAACACCACTCTGGTGCTGGCATGAGGAAGAGGGATGCAGAGTATCCAGACCGTGATGGAGTTAAGGAAGATCACCTGCACCTGTGATTACTCCCTCTCCATTAACCAGAGGCACAGAAGTCACTGGAAGGGAGGTGTGCCGAGCCGGGAGCAGCAACAGCCATAGAGAGCCTGCCAAGAATAGCACCCAGAGACAGCATACTCAGTGAGTCAAAACAGTCTGAATGACTCTGGGACGCTGTGGGGCAAACCGCGTGTTGAATGCCAGTCGGATAGCTCGAATGCCGGTAGAGCTTAAAATACAGATGATTGATAACTATGATAACCTGAAGATTGAAAGAAATTAATGAAATCATTTTGTTAATACTGAACTGTTAATGATATAAAACTGATAAGGCTAAGGAAGGGCTAGGAAAACAGTGAACTTTGAAAATGAGAATAAGCCCGGGAACAGGGTGCAAATTCCCAGCAGGACAGTAAACTGGGAAATTGAGGTTGCTTTATTCAAATGTGATTTATTAGAGTGAAATGAAACTATTTTTGATTACCGAAGAAAGCAAATGTGATTCAACACCAACTGGATTTAAAGCAGTTGGTGAAGTTCCCTTATAAAAAGGAATAGCGAACTGTTTAAAGCTGAGCAAGTGCCTTAAGATTAACAGGAACTGTGTAATTTGAAAGAATAAACAGTGGCAAAATCTCTGAAAAGACTTGATAATTCGCGCTCTGAAACACTTGTGTACAAGCGCGATATAAATAAAATATCAATATCAATATCAATAATCTAACAGGTGAATGGTGGCAAAGTACGTATTGAGAAAGCTGCAAGAGGATAAATCCAATACCACGGTGAAGCTGAAACAGTGGCAGTGTAACTGTGAAGAAGAAGCAATTAAGGCAGAGGCGTAGACAGAGTATGGCCTGAGCAGGTAAGGCCCACCCAAAATCTGTAAATACTCACGCAGCAGCGCTGTGTGGGCATTTATAGATGTTAATGTCTCTTTGATGTGTCCAACTACATTAGCTTCAGGCCTCTCTTTTGCAACAATCCTGGATATGCCTCGGAAGTAAGGCGTGTGGATTGCGTGACCTGCAATGGGTGGACCATTTGGTCCGACAACTGCACTTAGACTGAGTTCATCCATCTAAAGGAAAAGCCACTCAACTCCTGCACTCATTTGTGATTGAGAGTCAAGGAAAAAGTGTGTATTTTGAACTTAAGGAACGGAACATTGTGATATTGGTGACATTGGTGAAAGGCAACAAAGCCTGAAATGCTGGGAAGTATCCCAAGGAATTGTGTTGGTTTTGAACATTGAGAGACTTGAAAGCTTGGGGAAGGGAACCCTTCTTTTTGATAAAGTGAACTATCCTGAATCCTGGGGAAGGGAGAATGCTTTTCCAACCAAAAGCTGGTAGAAGCTCTGAACTTTTATTTGAACGCTTCTTATTTTGATGCTGACATCCCTACACATTATGTACACACAGATGGGAGGGCAAGTATAGGTTTTGGACACAGACAGACACTTACTTTGGACTAACATGAACTATCATTAGTTTCAGTTAGGTAGGGAAATCCCACTTTAGCATAGGACAAGTTATGCCTTTTTCCAACACTCTTTTGATTTGAAACAAAGTGTGAAGCCCAAACTATACTCTGTTGTGTCTGTCTACTTTCTGATGCCTTCACAAATGGTGTTAGAGTGAGATGCAGCTTAACCTATAACATTTGGGCAACCCACATATTTGAAAAGTTAAGTCCCAAAGCATCAGACCCCCTCAGTACCCATAGAAGGCTCACCTGGTTTGTATATCTGCAGTAGCAAGAAATAAGTCATTCCCACAGGTGAAAGAAGATGAATACCCACTGATCTAGTCTTAATTCCACCCCCACATACATATATCGGATTGGCTTCCAAATCAGGGTTAGCATGGAAATTTGGGATTGATGTGCGTGCTGGGGTTATAGACCCAGACTTCAGGGGACATATAAAGGTGTTGGGAAAGATCAGTTTCAAATCCATCAGAGGGACAAAATTGCACAGGGGGTACTCAAAAGGGAAATGTTTCTTAGGGTAAAGGAAGAAGCCAGGAAGGAAGTTACAGAACGAGGTACTCAAGGCTCTGGAGCATCTGAAAAAACACTTGACAACCCACAAAACCCTGAACCCCAAAGGGTCATGGAAGAACCAGAAACTCTTCGTGACCTAGCTTTTGCCCAATGAAATGACCCACTGTTAGCTGAAACCTCCCTACAAATCCCCCCAGAACGGGAAGTCTGTGAGAACGGAGGACCCTTTTACTTTTTGAATCATGCATTGATGTATAGGGGGCCTGGTTTGAACACAGTTAGTTATACCCAAAAGAAATAAGCAGTTTGGCCTGCAGATAGCCTATTCCCATCTGATGGGCGGTCACTTAGGGCAAACAAAAACCCTGGCACAAATTATCAGCAAATTCTATTGGCCAGGAATTCACTCAGGCATTAAGACATACATAAAGTTGTGTGCTGTGTGCCAAAAGACCAGTGCCCATATGCCACCTCCAGTACCACTACAACCGCTCGCAATCATTGACGTTCCATTTTCTAGAATTCGATTGTATATTGTAGGCCCCTTGGAAACATCAAAGTTAGGGAACAACTAGATCCTAGCCTTGGGCTGTATTTGCTGTTAGGAATACACCCCGGCTTCTGCAGGATTTTCCCCATTTGAATGACTTCATGTGCACGAACCCAGAGACATCCTGGCCATTTTAAAAGAAACCTGGAAGAAAGAGAGGAAGCCCCAATCCCACTTTCCCAAACCACACATGTCTTGAAGACCAGGTAAATATGGTAAGATCTTGAGTCGAAAACCAATATGTCAAAGGCACAAGAACAGCAGACAACCTCATACAATCAAAAGGTTATCTTACAATCCTTCTCAGTAGGTCAAAAAGTACTTGTATTGCTGTCAACCTCCGAGAACAATCTAATATCCAAATAAAATGGGCTGCATGAAGTGCTAAAACGGACATGACCCTGTAACTACAAACTTTCCCAACCTGATCGCTGATTGAAAACCTAGGTATCCCATATACATCTTCAAAAAGAGTGGTAAGGACGCCCTACAAAGTCAACTACTACCATTTTCTTATGTTTATTACCCAATGCCTCTGATAGATAGGTACTTATCTATCCAGAACTTAGTACGAACCAGAAACAAGAGATCTCTGGCCCACTCCTCCAGTTTACTAATGTGTTTACGGCTGGGTCAGGGAGAGGGAAAGGATTCTACCACTATATCCTCACCCTTGAGGGCCAAGTGCTACACCTAAATTCCTATAGGCTACCTGAGGCAAGGAAAGCAACCTTCATTTAGGAAGTCAAGCAGATGCTTGAAGCTAATATCATTGAACCATCTACTAGCCCCTGTTCTTCCCCATCATAATAGTAGCCAAACCGGATGGGAGCTGGAGATGTTCTATTGACTTCAGGAAAGTCAATACAATATCGACCTTTGATGCTTACCCAATGCCTTGTATTGATGATCTTATTGATCGACTTGGTAACACTGTCTATCTCTCTACCATAGACCTTACAAAGGCTATTGGCAGGTTCCATTGTATGGTCCTGATAAAGATAAAACTGCCTTTGCCACAACCCTAGGCCGGTTCCACTTCAAAGTTCTCCCATTTGGGCTTCATGGGACCCCTGCAACATTCCAATTGTTGATGGACAACATCTTATAATCTTTCTCTGACTTTTGTTGGACATACATAGACGACATTGTGATTCACAGTAAAACCTGGGAGGATCATGTCTATCACCACTAAAGTCATGAGAGTATTAAGATCAGCAAGGTTAACAGCTAATTTTAAGAAATGCAAATTGGCCCAATCCGCAGTCAAATACCTTGGGTTTGTGTGGGCAATAGCATAGTACAACCACAATAAGATAAGGTCAAAGCAGTCGTAGATACACCTACACCCAAAACAAAGACATATCTTAGGGTTTTCTTAGGACTTATCAGCTATTACTATAGGTTTATCCCCAATTTTGTGAGTAAAACCGCTAGACGTATGAACAAATTGAAGAATGCTCTACAGAAGATGATGTACATGTCACTCATGGAGCCCACCCTGTCACCTCCTTCATATTGGAAAAACAGCAAGAAAGCACTGTGCATGACACTTGGAATCATCCCAATACCACATCAAAGATATGAAAGACGTTATTCGCTCAGACAACCATATTGTATGTACCCTGAAACTGAAGTGGTAGAAGGAAGTCTTCAGACACCACAGGATGTGGAAGAACTATGATTAAAGTCTAACAGGTGTAAAGTGACATCATGAAGAGAAGACATGATGGCACACTGAAATGATGTACGAATACTTAAAGAAAGAAGATGTGACTGAAGTTACAAAGTGAACATACATGCAATTGCTAAGAAATCATATACGTTGAGAAGGTAAGTGAGAAGAAATGCAGTAGATGTATATACACAGAAAGACATATATAAGCTTGCTACAGTAGAAAATATAACGCGGGTAAAGCAGCCATGATGAGAAGATGGATGTTGGTTTCGTATAATAGTAGGCTAAACACGCAGAGGAGAGAGACCTAGGCTCCAGAGCTGAGAGGAACTGGAATAAAGATTCATGCAAGAACAAGGAATACAAGGATCAAGGATGCCGCAGACATAATTGCAAAGCATGAAAGGAGTCAAAGAGGATAAACCACATATGTAGAACATATTTCTCTTTGACTAGGCAAAGGAGTAAACACGCGTGCCAAACATTGGACAATTAAAGATGCAGAAAGTATATGCAAGACAGAGAAACCAAGTCTCCTCACATGTTGTGCAAGACTATAAAACAAGGCCTATTCATAAGGTTCAAAACCAAGATAGCGATGTACCTTCACTCCCTTAAAGGTTATGGAGAAGAGAACAGCCAGGAAGGTCAACTAGAAAGAAGAGGCCTTGGTTTAGGGCCTAATGATGAGAGATGGTAGGCTAATCGGCCAAGTGGCCATTTGTCTGACTTTGTTCCCTGCACCTGGGTTTCATTTTGATTACGTGCTGCTAACAAGCCAAATGTCCAAGGCTGGAACAGGGCGCCAACCATTTAGGATGGCCTAGGTGGTGATGGACTATACATTGTTGCAGAAGCCAATCCACTGCTGTATTCTACTTTTATCTGTATTATACATAGATAGAGGTTTTTCCAGGTGTGCATAATTGATAAGGGACAGCTAATGATTTTACTAACACCTAAATAAGCTATAGGTATATATGTTGCCTTAACCTATCCCTCTGTCCGATAGGTTTGTACTATTTGCCGTGTAGAATGACATCATAGCTGATGTACATTGAGGTATAGAGCCTTTATGTAACTAAAGTGTATTCGATAGTTTGTGAGCTATGACTTATTATGCTTGCCAGATTTCCCTACTTTATTATACGTATAATAAAGTAGTACTTTTCCATATTCTTTGAGTCTGTCTGGTTATTAGTGCCTGAAATCAGTTATTGCGGTACTGTCCAGCACTTGATACGCTCCAGGTGCTACTGCACATTTTGCAAGCAGTGCCGATGGTTCAAGATCCAGACCCTCACATTCTTGGCGTCTTCCGCCAGCAGCCATAAAACCGCAGTTTCCTGTGGAGAGCGGGAAAAAAAAACACGTGTAACCAGAGATGGTCAGCAGGTGCCCCTTTGAAGAAATTCCTGTCCGGTTCCTGTAGGCACCCACGGAAAGATGACAAAGTGGTTGATTAGGAATGAGCCGATACTGAAGGGCTGAAGCTGAATAAAGAGACTTAAGTAGAATCATGAAAAGTGACAAATAAAAGGGGAGGGATCATATTACATGTGTATATATTGTGGGGAATGAAACGGGATTTGATTAATCAAGAACGAAAGTCGGAGGTTCGAAGACGATCAGATACCGTCGTAGTTCCGACCATAAACGATGCCGACTAGCGATCCGGCGGCGTTATTCCCATGACCCGCCGAGCAGCTTCCGGGAAACCAAAGTCTTTCGGTTCCGGGGGGAGTATGGTTGCAAAGCTGAAACTTAAAGGAGAGATACCTAATTTCCTAATCTCAAGGAGAATAGGAGTGACTGCATCAAAGAGAGTACTATTTAAGTGATTCCTGCAGCTACAAGCCAAAGAAGGATGTGTGACAAACTCCAAAATGCAGTAGAATAGAGATGAGATACTCTTACTAGAGAAAGTAAGGAAGACAATCGTAGAAAGTACTATGCACATTTTGTTTGGGGTTGTGAAAATATCAGTGTAAGGTAGGGTGGGAGTGTCTTACACAGGTGGTGGAGGGGCGTGTCCCTTGATACATTGCTCTTACATTTACCTGACCTCAAATTCAGCGTTTCGATCATCTGTTGGTAAGGGAGGATCACAATGCAATCACAATATTATTACTTTACTATGAGCCTCTCAGGCTTCACACCTTACCAAGCATGCTCCACACGCCGCCCTCTTTCCACCGTCACTGCCCCATCATGCTCACCCACAATCCTGCGCATTCACCTTCTGCGCACCGCCACTTGTTCACACCGTCTGGCAATCCAAGTTTCCAATGCTAGATCCTCACCGCCTCGGTGATGTCACCACTTTACTAACTGCAGAGTGTTAAGAAGTTGAATAATGTGCGCACAATGCTACAACCCATTACTCCCAAGATGCACAAAGCCCAACCCAAACCCCACAGCTGTCCTCCTGCCTCAAAGCAGAGTATACCAATATTCTCTTGTGATCGAACTGTACCCGTGGCATCGCCTCGCATGCAACACATCTCTCTCCAGGAGACTTAACCAGTCGACTCACCTTCCACAATCTAGGCCAGATTCTTTGCTATCCCTTATGGAAATACCCATATCTATGAGGCTCAACCCACAGGAAATACACTATTTACAAAACTCCCATCATCCGTACCCTCGAGTCAATAGTCTAGGTTATTCACCAGAACCGTTTACCTCTAATCTTGAATATGCCCTGCCCACAAATAATGATGTCTACATCTGCTCCTGTCCCTACTAATTTTGACAATGCTAAACAATACTTTGACAATACTTGGCAATGCTAAACAATACACCACAATACTCAATAACCTCCTGCACACCCACATTTCCTGTGTGATGGGTCAATGTGTGTGATGTGTGATGGGTCAATACTTACACTCCGTGGTCTGCTGGCGCTGCTTGGCTGCTGTGTCCTCCAGAAAGTGCCTCTCTGATTTTGGGCAGGATACTTTACAAGCTGACTCCTGATGGCCTTTCCACAGGCACGCGTTCCCCGTCTTTCTCGAAATATGCTACCGTTCTGCAGCTTTTCATGTTCTGTGACAGAGGAGACGACTATGTGCTGGGCTGAATCAGCTAACCATCAGCTCTGCTACAAACTTGTTAGGGAGGACTCCCAGGTATCCCAGAGTGATGTTGGGGGTCCGTGGGCTAGTTTTGTGTGATTTCCACGTCACAGTCTCGGTCTGTCCCCATAAACCTATTGGTCAGAGGGATTGGGTATCGAGAGTGCTATAACATATACCATCACCTACCTATACATGTTATTCTACTGGCTCTTTGTCAGGTGGCTGGCCTGTCCCATCCCGGAAAACTATTCTATTACAATGTTGCAGAGTAGTGGGCTTACCATTGGTTCGTGCCCCTTGCCATGCACCCCTGGAATACTAAAATGTGATTGGTTCACTCTTTTAACATTTAGACTTGGCTGGTGGCAGTGGTATCTACCCTAACTTTTCTACCGCGATTAAATTAATAAACGTGGTACTGTTCTTGGCTATTATATTAGCCTCGAACATAAAGCCGCTTGACCAAATTGTCTTCCTTTCGGCTCTGGTTGGGTTTATTCGCCATTTCTTTTTGTTAAAGTCCTTCTTGTATTTTACTTTGTGTGGCAAACTAGGCCCGTCTTCTTTGTTCACTGTCTTTTGGCGAGCTTCTGCTCAGAAGCCCTTCTGAAGACACCTGGGTGTGTAGGTGGGCTGAATGTGAGGGAGGGGTGTAGTCACCCCTGCATAGGGTATCCTAGGAAACCCAAGTCGCACTTTGTCATGATTGGCCAGGGTAGTTGTCCGGGCTGGACAACCCCCCTGCTGGGTGATTGACAGCCAGGCTGTGTGAATGGGGGTTTTTCGCATAAAAGGCAAGACTCTTGGGCTAGAAGTCAGAGAGTCACCACTGGAACTACAAGGAACCAAAGAGAAGTGGAGAGAACGAAGGCTGCTGCAACTGCCCCATCCCGGTGAAGCCCTGCTGCAGTCCTGAGCTATCTGCCCTTCAACGACTTAGAGAAGATCCAATCCGGAGTCTTCTTCCCTTGAGCTTGGTGGGGATAACCAGCTCATCTTCTACAGCCAGAGGATCCTCTTCCTTGGTCAAAATAGCTGCACGCTGCTGTAGTGGTCCGGGTAGCCACCTGAAGAGCCTCTCCTGTTTTTAAGGAGCGCACCTTTTATTCCTTGTCGCTGCTGCCGGCTTCATCCCTGTGTGGTGCAGACCCCCTTCAGACGTCCTCCATCACAACGAAGCTCCAGAAATCGTGGGTCTGCGGGAAACCAATAGGAACAACTGCCAGGGCACCAGCTGCACCATTGGAACAAGGTACTGTGTTCTGCTGAGGAAACTGGGTGAATCCCTTTTTCATCATTTCCAAGGCTTGCTTTTGTCTTCCCTCCTTCTTATAACTTTTGCTTCCGAACATTGACTATATCGAAGTCCTTTTGGCTACGTTGAATCGTGAACTATCTGACTGTGTAATCTTCGGCAACAGGCCCCGGTGTCTTTCGACCCTGGCTGTGGCCCTTTGACTTTTGAACTCCTGTCTCTGAGTGTTTCTCGATTCTGTCTGCCTAACCAAAATATTGCTTGTGATTTTTGCCTCCAACTCCCTCTGGGTATCTCAGGTGCTAAGTGTGTTTTTGCCCCGGTAGCATTTCATGTCATGGATACGCGTTTATTTAGTAGACCGAACTGTCAAAAAGTGATCGCAATTGTGTTTGCGGTAACGTGTTTTGTGCCTAACACCGGTTCATTCAAACACAGGGTACTTACCTTGAGACATACTGTACAAAGTGAATTGGTTAGTTGTAGTATATTTAACGTGTGGTTTTTGTTTAAGTTTAGTAGAAGTGTTGTGTTTATAACGAATGGTTTAAAAATAAATGTACTTATATTTTTCTACCTGAAACCTTGAGTCAGTGTTTGCTTGAGTCACAGTAATTGTGGTCCCTTTGTGTAATCTCTGCTACTGCTCATATACTCTTGAGATAAGCCTGGCTGCTCTGCCACTGCTAACACTCTGACATAGTAGTACAGGCTTGTACCAAAGGTAAAACTTGGATTGCCACCTGGAGTCTTAATTGTGTGTAGTGGTCCCTAAGGGCACTGCACAGGATTCTGCCTAACAGCAGGCAGCCTGCAATACCACGCATCAGGGCCTCACCCTGGAACCTGACCCCAGGACAGATCCACACATTATACCGGCTGGACCGTCCAACAATCATGTACATCACCACCATGATAGAGGACGACATCAGCAGCCACATTTACATCACCACCGCCATCCCCCCCTCCTGAAGGTGGTGTCTGTACTGCATTTTCTTGGCACCGGAACTTATCAGCACACAGTTGGTGAGCTGCACAGGCTATCACAACCCTGTTTCTCCAAAATATTGCAAAACGAAAGGTGATGGCTGGAAGGTTTTGAATAAATCATAACCACGGGCAAAGCTCTGGGCAACCCTCCAGACCATCGTTTTTCAGTCTGCCAAGCCATTACAGAAGGGGAAAAACCATATGCAAATCAGGCATGGTCCTACCCCAAAAGGGGCAGTCCAACCCGAACTGCTAGGCCACATCCCTTCTGCACGAGACCACAAGCATCCCCAGACATGTTTCAGCCTTGTTGGGCGTCATCAGTGAGGAGTAGCTTGGGTCTCTAGGCCCGGCAGACTCGGGACCCACGTCTGGGCATACCCGTCCCACTCGGGGTGACTTTAGCAAAACGAAAGGTGATGGCTGGAAGGTTTTGAATAAATCATAACCACGGGCAAAGCTCTGGGCAACCCTCCAGACCATCGTTTTCTCCAAAATATTGCTACAGGTACTGGATGCCCTGTTGCGTCATGTGTCTGAACACATCGCCCTACCCCGTACCATTTCCCAGGTCATTGCCACCAAGTTGGCCTTCCATGCCGTTGCAGCCATGCCAAATTGCATAGGTGCAGTAGACTGCACCCACGTAGAGCTGACAGTACCACGTGCTATCGAGATGGTGTACCGCAATAGGAAACAGTACCACTCTCTGAATGTACAGATGGTATGTGATGCCACATAAGTGATAACACATTGCTGCACACGTTTCCCGGGCTCAACACATGACTCCATGGTACTGCGGAATTCAACGTTGCCACAGTGCATGGAATGCTACGCTGGACAAAGCACATGGCTATTGGGTGAGTACAACTGCCAAGGCACAGGCCCTGTGGAAGGGGGGTATGTGTCCAGGGCAATGACCTATGTGAGTGGGCTGCTACTACTGCACATGCATCACCCCCCTGCCCATTTAGTGAACAGTCAGCACAACCCACACATCACAAAACTATGCATGACAGGTTGCCACAGTATGCCTGTACACACCCTGCCACATGAGACACACAACCAATACTACCACTGTCCCATATACCTGGAGCCTCTCAATACATCCACCCACAATATGCACCACTGCCCCCCCAATGCACATGATGCCTGCACATTAGACATTGTGCATCGACAACATCATCACAGTCAATTGATTGACTCCCACATGTGTGTACATCACTGCACAATGCCATACTTACCAACCACTATTTCCCTCAGGGGCAACTACATATGCACATCAATTAATTGGTCAATGTCCAGATGCCAACGTCCACTACAATGACCCAGGAATTTTAATCACCCACCGGTCCAACCACTGCTTGGCACATATGGATCAATGATCAATGACACAAGATTGCACTGTATTTGATGAAAACATGATACAGCACACAATGACATGTCCCCCACATCTACATCCCATGTAGGTGATGCTGGATATGCACTGAAGCCATGGCTGATGACACCTGTACGGAGGCCAAGGAACAGGCACGAGGAGGCGTACAACAGGGCACACGTCCGCACACGTGGCATGACTGAGAGAACATTTGGACTACTGAAGGCCCAGTTCCGCTGCTTGAGCAGATCTGGCAAATCACTACTCTACAGCCCAGTGAAGACGGGTAAAATTACACTTGTTTGTGCCATGCTGCACAATCTGTGCTTGTGCAGGAACATTCCGCTGCCCCCAGACGCAGAGGATGAAGATGGGGATGGGATGGCTCCACCTCCTCCTGGGGGTGCGCAAGATGGACAACGAGCACAGGATACACTAATTTGCATTTACTTTTGAGAGACTGCACATTGACAGCATTGCATGGATATGGCGATGCCAGTTAATAAATTGATGGACTGCAAATGAAATGATGGATGTCCACTCATGAATGAATTTCTCAATGATAATATATTTTTAATATAACAACAGGGAAGAAGGTGCATTGGGTAGGGAAGCTGTAGACCTGTGCCCACCCACCAACCAAACGTACCCACCCCCAACCATGCCCCAATTTACTAACCCCCTAATGGACCTCCCCCACCACCCAAACATACCCACCCCCAACCACGCCCCAATTTACTAACCCCCTAATGGACCTCCCCACCACCCAAACATACCTACCCCCTTACACCCTTCTTGTCCATGTATGTGTCCTACACTGCCAAACACACATGGCATCATTTACGTGTGCGCTTCTGCGCACAGGCATCCTTGCCTGAGGGCCCTGTTAGGCGACTTGAGTGCCTCCGTGGGCTGGCAGAGGTGGAGCTGGATGGGGTTGTGCTTGTGGATGGCACTGTTGCTGGCATAGGTGGCAAATGTCCCAGATATGCCTGTTGGGCAAGCAACATAGAATCCGCAATGCTGGACATGTTGTTGTTGCCCTCCCGCAGATGGCATGCCAGGGTCACTATGGTGGTGGCAAAGCATCCAATTGACCTGGAGAGCTGACGCCCAGATGCACTGTAGCTCTCCCTCAGCAGCCTGGACTCCTCCAGCTGCCTTTCTATTAGCTGGGTGAGAGTGGCTTGCTGGTCCTCCATCCGCTGCATGTGGGCATTCAGCTCAGCCATCGAGGGGGTTGGTGACCTCATCGGACTGTGTAGTGATGGTGGGCTGAACTGGAGGTCATGGAAGGATGACAAGTCATCCAGGTTGGGCACCTCCCCCTTTGGCCCTACATCAGACTGCAGTACTGGGGCACTGTTGTCACTGCCTGCAGCCTCCTCCGCAGTGCAGATGTTTTCTGGGTGGCTTGTGTGGTCATGATGGGCGGCCGTCGCACCTGTGTGGCCACAAGCAGCGAGGAGATGGTGGTGTTGGCTGGTACATCCGTACCAGATGCAGCTGGTGGCAGATTTGCTGAGCAACTAGCGTCTTCCTCTTGGGCAGGGGTGCTGGGTCGCCCACGTGCAGGTGCAGATTGACTTGCCTGTTGTGCATTGTCACTGTCACTTGAAATGGCTGTGGGGACACAGAGGGCATGCTATTACTTGTGTGGTGGTACCTGATGGGTGCATCACATGCATCAGACAGGTTGATCAGTGACCATTTATATTTACACACATATGAATGTTGACGGCCATGTATTGTAGCGGTGTTGCTGATCATCTGGGTCATGATTGGTTGCTTTGGGGCACTCATGCACTGGCTGGGAGGGGTTGTTAATGGGTCCTTTGGGGCACTCATGCACTGGCTGGGGGGGTTGTTAATGGGTCCTTTGTGGCACTCATGCACTGGCTGGGACCGGTTGTTAATAGGTCATTTGGGGCACTCATGCACTGGCTGGGGGGTTGTTAATGGGTCCTTTGGGGCACTCATGCACTGGCTGGGGGGGTTGTTAATGGGTCCTTTGGGGCACTCATGCACTGGCTGGGGGGGTTGTTAATGGGTCCTTTGGGGCACTCATGCACTGGCTCTGGTGGGTTGTTAATGGGTCCTTTGGGGCACTCCTGGCCTCAACAAGTACTCATATGGCATTGAAATGTGTGCACTTACCAGCATCTGCAGGTGGGATCACTCCTGCCTCAGCATCCCCAATTCCATGGATTGTCTCCAGGTGGAGGACACTGCTGCAGCGCTCCTCCCACGTCTGCAGCCTCAGTGGTGAAGTAGGCCCTTCACCTGTGACATTGCTGTGCTGCCGGTGTGTTGTAATCAGGTTTCGCACCCTCAGTCTGAGGTCATCCCACCTCTTTTGGCAGTCCTTGCTGCTCCTTGTAGTGACGCCCACAGCTGTGCCCACACATCCTTTCTGCGCTGCTGTGTTGCACACCGTTGGTCAGCGCTAAACAGCATTTTGGCATGCTGCACTATGTTGTCCACTAATACAGTGAGCTCTGCCTCGCTGAATCGCTGTTTGCGCTGTCTCTGGGCAGAGATCCTGGCTGCCATGCTGTGGTCCTTTTTAGCTTCTCAGTGTGGAGATTTAGCCTGTGGTGACTCTGGATGGCAGTGGATTGTGGTTTATATAATGGCTGCCTCTCTCTTTCCGGTTTTCGCCGTCATGGTATTTCCACTTCCGTGTCCGTGAGGACGGCGGCGGACACGGTTTTTATACTGCTTGTGGGACCAGTATGACCATTTCCGTGGGTGTTAACGTGGCGACGGTGACACCATTTCCGTACCACTATTGGGCCTATGGATTGCTTGTGCCCACCCTGACTCACACGTGTGAAATGAATAAAACAGACACTCCCTGGGCAGAGAATAAGGCACAAAAGAGCAGGCTGCGAGAGTTCAAGGAAAAGTTTATCTAGATCTCTGAGAGCGCTCTGACCACATCAAGGTTACAACACATTTATATAGTACATCTACATTTTTAACATATGATGCTACGTTGGAGCAGGATTGGTCAGCCGTGGTGGTGACTTAGGTGTGGGCATCATCTCTTCCTCCAGGTTGGTTGCTTGCTTGGCGGGAGGATTGACGTCAGACATTTGTGCTCCGGATGGGTGAAGGTCAGGTCGCTGTGAACACGGTGGTCACTATCTCAGCTAAGAAAATACATTTTGAGTAATGCATGCACTAAATAATAGTTGATCAAAAAGACTCTCAGTAGTGTATCATGTCGTTATACAAATCACTCAAGGGTTTATACCATCTACACATTTGGGTTATACAGGTCACAGGTTTACGGGCCTTGACCACTATAATACTGTCATTGAACTATAGGGTTAGTCTCACAAGAATCTCAGGTATTTGGCACTTGTTAGTTTTAGGCGCGATATACTGCAACAGGGGTCTAATGTTAGTTGGGGGTCTGCTGGGTGGGCTTCATAGCATGGTTGGCAGTCTGGCACATGAAAGGGATACCTCGCAAGGGCACAGGGTTAGAATGGAAATAAGCTTCAACTGGCGAGGGTAAGAGGGCAAGGACATTTTTGTGGAGATGAACGAGCTATGTGCTTGGCTCATGTTGGTTCACATGCGGGACAGTGATCTCAGAGGAAAAGGGACTTGTTACATTTATTATTTGTTGCAAGCAGCTCCGGCCTCAGTGTGAGAATGGAGCTGTGGAGTTTTCCAGTTGGAGTGGGGACGAGGGTGGGGGCCATGTGCTCCGAGCTACAGTGGCGGGCAAAAGGGATAGATGCGTTTTGTACTATCGCAGTGGGGCCAGGCTACCAAGATGGAGTCAAAGGGGGTACAAAAAATGGATGCCCTGTGTCCTGCTTGGTGGTCCCATCTACGCGAATGTAACCAAAAGTTAGTATTGCATAAGGGCGAGGGGCGTACCCACCACTAGAGGCACTTGGTCCAAGTTTTGTACTGAGAAGTGATGGTGGAGAGGGGCCCATATAAATCCTGGTCAACTGGTGGACTACCTGGAAAGCCCTTTTGATAGCTACAATATACCATTCAAGCACAACCACGGAAATCCAGCAAAGACGCCTGCAGATCATTCAAGAACTTCCAAGAAGTAGCTCTAATAGAAGAACTCACCAGCCTACATGTGTCCATCTACCTCAGATGAACAAGGACCGTTATCTCTTCTCCAGGAACTCAACACCACCCTTGAAACCAACATCAACCACCGTGCAGCATTCGAAACAACACCTTAATTCTGAAATGCCCACATGCTGGCACACTGAACATCAACAAAAGAAACATCAAAACAGTTATGACCACCAGAGCACAATAGCCAAGTCAAACAAAAATAGCAGGGCCCTCTTCAAAGTCCTCAACCCTCTCAATGACCCACCCGTTTAGTACTCCAGTGTAATATCCACTGCCATCAACTCTTTCTTGATCAACAAAATCAGTATGATCTGCAAATATATAGATAGTGACACATGTGACAGCACACCACACATCCCACAAAAACTACCACTATCTGGCAGCAACTGATTTACATGGATGTTGTGTACAGCCAGGAGGTAAGGTGCGTGCTTACATGTAAAGATTGAAAATAAAGGGGGAGAGAATGGATTTGTGTTGTTCTTCTCCATTGCACCCTACACTAATGTGGTCTTCCGTTGACCCAATGTATGTTCAGCTATCAATACAGGCAGTAATACAAGTGATATTTGTAGGTGTACAGCTATAGCCACAAGTATACACCGCACAACATACAGCTCTGTTGTTGGTGATGGACGCAAGCACTGTTGCTTATACGAGAAATGTTCCTGCGTTAACATAAACAATACACGATTCCAAAAAAGTCCATAAATATTTGAGACAATTTATTTTCTCATACTAGACACATAAAAAACCTCTAGACCACAAAAGAAACCCCTAATTGGTGTTTCGATGAATGTAGAGTACATATGTTTGAAATAAACATCAACATAAAGTGCATAAGATCTACAGATCACAAACCAACCTAAAGTGTCAATGCTTACAGTTTAGAGAAAAGTGAAAATCAGAAAGATGTGAAAAACAATGGTTATTCGTGAGCATGAACTTGAAGCATCAACATTTCGGCGTATTCTCTTTTTATCCGACTTGCTCAGGACCCTACAAAATGTGCTGAGCTTTGATTTAGATTTCCTTACATGAATTAGGGAATCGTCTATGTGTATGGTATTCACTGACAATTAAAAAGCTTGTAAGGGAATAGCCATATAATTAGTCTCCTAGTAGCCACTTGTGTCTTTTTCCTTTTTATTTGTTTTAGTGACTCAGGCTAGCCAAACAGTTATTGCACATTAAGGCCTCCAGGTCACGTTTCCATGTGCAACTCACCTAGAGGTGACACGCTCATCATTGTAGTCTGTGTTAACTAGCTTCACTGTGATGTGTTTCTGTGTAAGGAAACAGAGAAAACATGATGAAACAAACGCAGACTTGAATGTATGGGAACAAGTCTGATAGTGATATACTTCCAGATTTGATTGGCAAAGGGTTTAGTCTCATACTACCCACCCTCTTGTTGTCATGTTACATGTATGGTTGTTGGCCCTAGAGACAAAGCATATACATAAATTCGTCCCATCATTGTTGGACAAACACATTGTTATACAGGTTCTTGAATATTTATTTATTTGTTTAGTCATTTCAGTGTAAAAATGGGAAATACCCCACTCGTTCATCTCCACAATTTAATAAAAACAAAAGCTTCACAGTCTGCTGCCTGTGGTCTACTGTTTAGTCAAAACTTCAAAACGTGTTGCACTGTTTTGGGCAACAGGTGAATGCCATGAGCTCTCAGGGGTCCCCCAAATCCCAGGCATCAGATTTTATTTGACCCGCAAGTCTGGCTAGACAGAGGTTAGAGCAGCCGAAGCCATACAAAGCTGCATGTGAAACCGATGGGCTGCTTCTACAAAGCACGTGGAGACATACACTGTCAAGGAAGCAGAATGGTTTCACAGTCAACTTTTAATTAGCTGTAAAGCATGCAGTATTTGAACGTCAGAACTCTTCAATTGGGCTGTTGTCGTGGTCCACTATAACGCAGGTTCATAACTGGGGTTATGTACTTCAGACTGGCAGCAGCTATATGGGTAGGGAGTAGGTTAAGTGATTGTCACTTCTACAATGACAAGCCTGTCTGCTTTTAGGGCAGAATGGTTTTGGGGATTTTCATCACATGCCACTCTAAATGCAATATCCTAAATACCCAGCCTATGAGGAGATGCATTAGTGAAATGGCTGGCCAGTCCAACAGTCCTCCTACTTGTAGGCATCTGAGCACTTTAGCAAATGTCTGGACACTCTCCATTGGGTTTTGCAGTCAGTGTGTATACTACCTTTCAATTGATGATGTCCGACCAATCCTCTGCTTCTAACAAGCCATTTGATTCATTAGTGTGGATTTAAACACTTGGCTTGCTCAGGAACACATTCTGAACTATACACTTCATTTTATTTTGATAACAGATGGAAATCAAATTTGGTCCCATATCCTCTTGCTATATATAATTTACACACATAGACAGCTTGTCTACTGAAGCAAATCAACCTGCTTTCAAATACTCATTAATTGTGGAACACACACAATGATTCACATGGATCCAAAGTATATTTCAAAACCTCAAATAAAAAAGGCAATTCGATTTCTAAGCAGCCCATTGTGCTTCAATCTTTACATTGTCACGTGTCTGCTAGTTTGCAACTACTTAACGTAACATATAGATAATACTGATTTTCTTTTAATGAATGACAGCTTCCTCAGAACATTTTATTTTCTCCAATTTCAATGACAAGTATTGGTATTATTATAAAGGTTACACAGCATCAGCATTAATAGGAATATGAATATGAATGATTTCCTCCTAGGTGTGTATATGTGTTGCTGTGGTGGGTTCCTGGCATGTGCATACGCATGTACATGCAATACGAGCTATGGTGGGTTGTATCAAAATCTACACACTTGAGCATAGAGAAGTTCTGCTAACAACAGAGCACATCGAATATTGATTGATTTACTCTATGTGTCAACCCTAAATTATGATTTTTTGAAAGGACAAGAACTATCCCCTCAATTCCCTTGGATGATTTAGATATATATAAATCAGGGACGTTTCTCCTCTGCTCAATGTCAATTGTTGAACTGTAAACATTCCATTGAATTTGCAACATTTTCTTTCATTCTCTTTCATTCCAAAATCTCCTTTAAATTACTAGTCTTTCACAAGTGTTGATTCATACATTCTTTGGAAAGCTATGGAGGTGGGCACCTGGCCACAGCCTCAGTTATTAACTAAACCGGTGAAAACAGAAAGCAGGAACCATTTCACATGAACTACCACATTCTACTTGCAGTAATTGGTTATGGTTTATCAGACACTGTATGCAAAATCTGCACTAAAATATATCTTACTTTAGTTTGTATACATTGAGAAAGCAAAGTCTATTTCACTCTAAAATGTGTAAACATTCTATTCGGAATCAAGCTAGGGGCCTCCTTCCCCAGTTCTCACCCACTGCAGGGACATAGCAGAGAGATTAATCTAGAGGGCATTGAGGCTTTTTATACTAACTTTTAGATAATTATTTTAAGGCACAAGGTCAGCATGGTCCATTGCAGCCTCTAGATAATCTTCCCAGCCAGATAGGCCCCTTTTTTCTCTGCTTTCTCCACTCCTGTCAATCAAGTCTGGTTCCGGTGAAATATACATCAGGCTTCCTCTTGCTCTCTACTCTTTGCAGGGAATGGTTTATTATTGGTTTATCAGAAGTATTACTGTACATTTCAAAGCAAAGGCTCCATATTTCTTTTTTTTGTTCCATTGTGTTTTAATGCACTAATCTACCACATGTTATGTTCATAGTTGAAGAAAAGTACACCATATTTTGTTTTTGTTTTTTTGTTTTATTGCTTAATCAAATTTAAACCTTTAACATTCCTCCATTTTCAAATTCATCATCATTAAATAGACATCTCCAATGTTCTTCAAAATAGGTTAAGATCTGCTGATATTAGTTTGTTCAATCTAATCTGCCTGCTGGAGTTGACTCACAGTTCAGGACTGACATCCTCCTGGTCCAATTTTAGGGATTCGACAAATTTTAATGCGTCTAAGGTTCTACCGACCTTTTCAACAGTCAGTAGCTGCTCCCAGTATTCTTCTTCCATCTCCTCAGTGATGTTACTAATATAACTGCCAATATAAACCTGTCTTTTCGATTCCAAGTTCGGGCAGGCTAGCATCACGTGCCTGACAGATTCTAGTTGGTCTATATTTTTACAGAACCTGCACTAAGCTTTTGTTTTTTCAATTAACCTTCTTATCCATTTTACCTCTCTGCAATGCCATATGTTAAGTCTGAAGTCTGCAGCGCATCAACAAGTCTCTGTAGTGGTTAGATGGGAATTTCAGCAGGTAAGGTGGAAGTCTATTTAAGCCTTTTTTTCCCAGATAATATTATAACACAGGTTTCTTTTCAGTCTTTTCTCCTGTGTTTCCTCCCAGTCCTTTTCCCGAATAATTCTTTTGGCTTTATCTGGGTTGCACTTCAGGGTATCTTCTGAGACATTTACCTGTTCCAAGCTTGCTTTGCATCTCTTTTTCCAGTTGAGGAGCATCATATCTTCGTTTGGTACCTCCGTCTGTACTAAAATTTCAAAAGGCTGAGACGGGTTGTCGAGGATACACTTTCTATAAAGGGATAAGGATTTCCATAGCGCAATTGAGACCACAGATTGTAGCCTTAGCTCTGTTCTTATGAGCTCTAGCGGTAACGAATTCGGAAGCCGCAAGATCTTTCACCAAAAATAGGCCTTGCATATGTTCCATACTTCCCATTTTAAGGCTAATAGTGCCTCCGCTCCATACGTGATTACGGCCACCACTTTTTGCTTATAAATAGTTACTATCGGCGTCAAGATGAGAATTTGCCATATCTACGATGTATACATGTTCCTTGGTTAGTCAGGGTCGTTAGTTTTTCCTGGATTAATGCGTAATGCGCCTGTTCATTACAGTTTTTATTTATCATTATCCCAAGATACATTGTAGTTTCCACCTCCTCCAATTTTTCTTTTTCCAATGACCACGTCTGGATTTTCCCTGCAGTTTTTCTTCCACGACTTGACTTCATGGATAGGATCATAGATTGTTGACATTGATCTTCATGTCATTGGGGGTCATTCTGAGCTAGGAGGTAAGGGAAAAAACATGCCAGTAATGATTTACCGGCATCGTTTACCGCTACAGGCTATTCTGACCTCTCAGACCGCTATTTACGGCACCGTAAACTACGATGCCCTAATTATCGGTCTTGGGTCGCGCGCGCGCCCCACCATGCCGAAATTAGCGGCATGGCGTAAACCGGAGCTGATCACAAGTAAGGAGCACACGTAAATAACGGCCTCCTTAAGCCTGTAAAGTACCTTACCGGCATGGAGTACATACAGGCATCTCAAAGAAGGAGTAAAGAACCCTGAGCAGTGGTTCCCATAGCCACAGGTGCACACAATCAGCACAGGTTGAGGCAATGGAGTCTGTCACAGCAGAAAAGGAACACCCCCACACACCACACCAAGATGATACCAATAGTGCCAGCAAGGGCACTACCACAATAACTACACCTACAACACCAGGCCCCGCCCATTGAGGAGACACAGGGGCAGGAGGAGGGGGAGACAGGCCCAGCATGCAGCACCAGTGCAGTCTCCGTCACCACCCCAGCAGCCCCCATTCCCACGCAGCATGTCCGGTCCCTCAAGGAAACCCCTGAGCAGATACACACACCCTACCAGCCTGACTGTGACACCATCACCACCATAATTGGGCAGAGAAATAACGAGATAAGCGAGCAGCATACAAATACACTCTGCTATCCTGGCACAACTGTAGGTGTTGCCTGTGCCCCACACCCATGCCACAGGCACCTACCAGCAAACAGTGGGGCCCATGCATGGCATGTCACAACCGTCCATTACACTGACACATAAACAAGTGCTGGTTCACCTCCCCAAGCACACAAGGGCCTACAAATCCCTAACATGGACTACCCAGGAGATATACAACACTAAAGTTGGCCCCCATGCATTGGCAGGCATGCCAAATCACATGGGTGCCCCTGACAGCACCCACATGTCGTAGGTGGACCAGCATGGCATGCAGGTGGTGGATAGCAACTGCAAGCAAAACCACTCCCCCTACGTGCAGATGGAATGCAACGCTACCAAGAACATCACACATGGGTGGGCCCGACATCAAGGAACAACTCATGACTCAATGGGCCAGCTGATCACCACGCTACCGTGCTGCATGGGGCGACATGCAGGATGACGTGCCTGGCTCCCTGGTGAGTCGTCTGACTGTGTCATGCCAGTGCATTGGTGCCATGAGGTGGGTGCCTGCATGAACAAACTGGGTCGAAATGATGAAGCCAGTGCACAATGTTCACCCCACCAACCACCCTGCCACAGAACCAGTGCAACGGCACATCAGTACAGATTCCCACATCGATGGAGTAAGGCACACACAAAACACAACATTTCCAACATCTGACAAGGCCAAATCCGTCAACACATGCACCACTCATTGGCGGCCACAACAACCGTAAGGGCATATAGGAAGACACACTGCATATGCACAATGTGGCTGCCCCCAGCATGGCACCACACCGGAGACTCATCCCTCAGAGTGGATTGAACTGAGGGCAGCAGGGATACCACACCACGTCACCGGTTTGGCACACCCACAGGAGTGTTGGAATTCACCATAGTATGGATCAGAGCAGTATGAAGAATACGAGCCACTGACTACATCCAACACACCCAACTACGGATTCACACAGTACACAGCACTACATGGATATAACATCAGGACTGCTGCATGCATCAACGAAGCATGTACCACAAGATGTCCGTGCCATTGTTCATGGACCATCTTGTAGACGCACCCCCCTACAGCATTTCATTGAACTGGACACATAATGTGGCCATGAATGGGTGAAATGCATCCATGGACATGTGCGTATGGCCATCAGTTACACGCTGCCATATCAGCCAAGTTCACTTCTCCACCATGAGAGTTCAAACACTTACCTCAATTGACTATACATTCAGGTGTTGGTGGCTGTCCCTTGACACCATGGTACATGACCCCTGTCAGTAACCCACAGAACAGGCCCAGGGAGCACTTAAACACTGGCCATACCCGTGCATGTGTGGAGATGAATCAGTCACCTGGCTTGCGTAAGGCATATATGAGTTGGCGAAGCTGGACTGGTGGGGGACCCTTCTACTGCTATGTTGTGTCCAAGATCCCCATGTCATGTGTAAAGCTGAACAAATAGTGCATCCCTTGGATTGCGTCTCTGTCCCCTGACATGGGACTGCTAGCAGCACATGAAGATGGAGTGAAGGAGGAGGAGGAAGTGGCAAGATGGCATCATGGATGCGGTGCACTTGAGGGCCATGTCGTGTGCCAAACAATGATTGGACACAATAACCAGAACACAAGTCAGCAGAGGGTGGCATTACATGGGCGCACAGGGCACTGGGTGTGTGTATACTTGTAGACCATGCACTGTCAGACGTCATAATGCACATTCTCAATGAGGAATGTCCAAACTTTGCAACACCAATAGTGTATTGAAAATAAAGGATGAGTGTGAACATTCCCTCCAGCCACCCCTCTCCCCCCAACTCCACAACAAACCCTCACCCCCCACGCATCTCCCCCACAACTCCACAACAAACCCTCACCCCCACCCCCTCTCCCCCAACTCCACAACAAACCCTCACCTCCCACCCCGCTCCTCCCCAACTTCACAGCAAACCCTCACCTACCCCCCCTTCCCCAACTCAACAACAGTAGTCCCATGTAGTACGTGAAGGCCACATGTGGCAGCATTGACTATTGATTCTAGCTCCCGGGGCCCGGGGGAGGCATGTCCCTGCGCCGCATGGAACGCAGAGTGCATCTTGGTGGGCTTGCTGGAGTGGCCCCACTGGATGAGGGTGTTTCCTCCTGATGAAGCTGCGGATTTGATTGGGCAGCCCCAAGGGCATTGGCTATGCGTCCTAGGACATGACACAAACGGTTTGTGCTGTCAGTGACTGTCTCACACAATCTGTTGGTGCTGTCAGTGAGTGACTGGCGCATTTCCCTGAGTTCATGGTGCCATTCCACCCTGGCCTGGCGGTTGTCCTCATTGAACTCATTGATTTGATCAGCGAGCTGATTTGCACGACGTGTGCCAAAAGATGGTAATCCTTCGCTCAATTGACTTGGCCCTGCGTGCTCTGGCGAGGACTGTACTGGTGGACTTGGCCCACGATCTTCGTGCCCCTGCCTGTCGGTAGGAGTACTACGTGCAGGTGTTTGTGGATCTCCAGAGTCACTGCATGAGGCCAGCGGGACATTGCAGGACTCCGGGGTGTGGACTGTCGGATAGAACTCATCCTCGGACGCCCCACAGATGGATGGAGAGCTGTCCACATTCTCCACAGGGCCTGTAGCTGCTACCTCCCCCGAAATGCTGGACTGTGCCGAGGTTGGGGTGGACACTGTGCCAGGTGCCGATACTGGGAGGGATTGGGGTGGTGCGGCCTCCACTGGCCTTTCCGGATCCGGGGTAGGTGTTCTCTTCGGTGCAGGAATGCGCCGGACCATGCCACTGCCCATGGAGGTGGTTGGGCGGCTGGACTGTGGCTCACCGCTGTCATGATCAGTGCCTATGGGGGTAGAAGAGAGGGCCAACATGAGTGATTGTATGATGTCATAATTGCATATATGGCTGCATTCACATTTCTGTCAATTGGGCCTTGTGGCCTTTTGGGTGTAGCAACAGCAGTGGTACAGGTGCATGAGTATGACATGTACGCAAGTTTCAGAGTGACTCATCATGGCCTGGTAATGTGCAGTCTGGCTGGCACACTGCCAAACCGGCTGCACAGTGTGCATGATGTGATGTGCAGGTTGATGCACTATGGTTGATGTGCGTTATGTACTTGCACTTGGCCCTTGATTGCGTGCCAGTTGGCTCTGCATTAGTTGGATGGGGGGGTAGAGTTGGATGGGGGGGAAGGCAACATGAGAAGGTGCCTTTGATGGCCCTTGGGGGAGTTTTAATCATGCAATGGCCATTGGCAGTGTAGACTTTGGACACTCACCTCCTTCGGCAGATGACGTTGCCCTACACTCCATGTCGCCGACGCCCTCAATGGATTCGGTACCAATCATTGCAGCACATGTCTCCTCCCAAGGCTCAAGTCTGACAGGGGAACTTGGGCCCCCTCCGGTCTGCATAGTCTGACTCCGGTTTGCAGAGAGGAGGCCCCGCACCCGCAGGTCATCCCACCGCTTGCGACAGTCCCTGGCGGTGCGGGGGGTGGTGCCTACAGTGCTCACCCTCTGGCCGATTTGAGCCCAGATGTTTTTTTTTCCGGATGATGGATTCTCTCCGCATGTCAGGGCTAAACACAACGTCAGCATGCTCTGCCAGGTAGTCCACCATGGCCTGCAGTTCTTCAGGGCTGAATTTCTGCTTGCAGAGCCGGTCCGCAGTCTTCTTTGGGGCTTTTGCCATTCTTCCTTGTGGTGTGATCCTTTTCCCCACTTCAGTTTGCTCCCAAGGGTGCTGGCTGATGAGGATTGCAATGGATTGTGTTTTTAAAGATGGCCGCCGCGCTCCTTCCCGTTCCTGTGCGATGACGAATTTTCCGGTTCCATTTTTTTGCGGTGACCGTAATTTACGGGATCCGTAAATTACGGTCACCGTTATTTACAGACGCTGCTGCTTCCAAGGCGGTGTTGTTATTTACGTGTCGCGGCATGCCGGTAGGGGGTTTTGCGGGTCGTTTAGCGGCATGCCGCTCAGAACTTTTCCGGCATGGCGGAAAGCGCATGTCCGCGAGGTCGGAATGTGTCGCAAATAGCGGTCTGACGCCAGGGTGGTGTCGTACTTTCCGCCATGCCGGAATTTACAGGTACTTACCTCCTAGCTCAGAATGACCCCCAATATCTTTTAAGTATTTGTTGAAGGCCTCGATCTGTCTTTGTAGTCCTATTGGTGTCTGGTCTACAAATACCGCGTCATCCGCTTATAGCATCCACGGTATCTCAGTTCCATTTATCTTCGGAGGGAAGGCACGGATCTGATCTTGGGTGATCTTCATGTCTGCCATATATAGGACAAAGAGGAAAGGGTCTAACGAACATCCGTGTTTTATTCCCCGCAACATTTTGATCGTTCTAGATAGCCCTCCGTTTGTTGTAGTTTGGAATTGAATCGAGGTATCAGTATAAAGGGCTTGAATTGCTTCTAGCAGATCCGTAGGGCAACCCCAGTTTCTCATTTTTGACCACAGGCGCTCTCTATTTATCCCATCAAATGCTTGTTCGAGGTCTATAAAGGCCAAGTAGGTCGTTATTTTTCCCTCTAGCGCCTTTGCCTTCAACAGGTTGATCAGGAATAGATTCAGGGCGGTACCAACACCACCTACGAAGGCTGTTTGCCTTTCATCCAGGATTTTAGCCTGAGATGCCCATTTTTTAGGTCCCTTAGTAGAAGGGACGCAAATAACTTGCCAATTGAGTCTAATAACATAATCGGCCTGTAATTTCTGGGGTTTCCCCGATCTCCTTTTTTGTATATCAGTACAATGTAGGCCTCAATTCACGTGGTTGGTATTTGTCTAGCTTTTTTTATTTGTTGAAATAGCACGTATATTAGATCAGACCAGTCTTCACAGTTTTCTTTCAGCATTTTATTAGAGATGCTGTCTGGGCCTGCTGCCCTGGAAGTACTCAGTTTTTTTATTAGAATTAGGATATCGTCTCTATCAAAATCCAGGGCCCATGGGATGTCGTCAGGCTTCACCTTAGTGATTCTTTCCTTGTTTTTCCCTGCATATAGTGCAGTGTAGTGCTGAAACCAATTTTCGTCTGAGACTTGGTTGACACCTATTGCCGATTGGTTGAGGTCCCTGTTGTTAAGTAGGTCCCACGTACTTCTTGTATTATTTGTGGATATTGCGGCTAGCATTTGTTCAGCATCTCTTTGTATTCTCAAGTAGCGGGTTGAACGCACCCAGTTTTTATATGTTTGCCGACACTTCCTCAGGAGTTCATCTCTCTCTCTACTGTTGTCCTTTTTTATACATATGAGATCCGCTCTATATTGTTTTCGTCTACCAACTACAAGCTCGTCATATGCATGTTTTTTTTTTTAATTTGCTTAGTTTTAGTTGAATCATGCTTGACCACAATAGCTTCCAACAACCATTTGTACTCAACCACCTCTTCATTGTTTATTGTGGCATCTTTGTATTCTTGCACCAATTTTGGGATCACCTGATTTTTTATCCTCAATCGATTTCTTCCCCATGAGACCTCTGTCTCCATCGTTCTTTCGCCTCCTGTGGTTAGTCTTATTTCCCAAACAAGTTCTATTGCCAACAGACAGTGGTCGCTATTCGCTTGTTTGATTATTTTGAATGAGTTTATCCCAGCTAACGTGTTCCCTCCTACAAAGCAATAGTCTAGAACGCTCCTGATTTACCACTGTGCCATGTGTTGGCACCAATTAGATCTCCTCTCGTCTGGCCATTCAGCATTCTCATATCACGGATTCTCATTTCCTTCATCCATGTTTTTTCTTTTCCTAATAGTTGTTCTATTTCTTTGATTTTACCCTCGTTATCCAGTAATTTGATGTTTAGATCCCCATTTAATAGTATCCGCTGATCATTTTCCTCCGTCATAGATTTACCAATGGTTTCCATGATTGATTTTAGATAGGTCATCGGCCTAGGCATGTTTTCACTCCAGTAGGTGTTAATCAGAGTCATTTTTTCCGGCACTTCCCTTTCTTCCACTTTGAATGTTATTTTCAGTATTTGCATGTATGGATTTGGGGTGTAATGTTCTAGCACTTTTAAAGGGCTATTCATTTTCTTTAGTATCATAAGTTTCTTGCCGGGTTGATATTTACTTCATAGCTCTCACACACTGGAGGTTCGCGCAACCAGGATACCTGAATCGAGATGAGGTCATATTTGGCCAAGAAGCAGCTGTCTTTTGAGAGCAGGTGTTTAAATCCTCTAGTGTTCCATGAGGCACAATGGACGGGTCTCTGCTGGCCCTCCTCACTCTATTGTTTCTTCTTAGAGTTCAAGTTGCTCGCCTTCCATGACCAGTCGTTAACTTTATTTCCTGCTTTATTTGAGCTACTTTTCATGCTCTTAGGATTCTATGAGTTGTCCACAGTAAATTTCAGGGTTTTCAATGTCTCGTCACTTTTTTTGTTATTTCTTTCTGGTTTTTCTCTCCATCTTTTACTTTTTCTTTTTCATCCTTTTCTGGGGCCATTCTCTTTCTTTTCTCTCTTTCGATTTTCCCTGTCAATATGGTTATATCTTGCAAGATTTTATTTGCTAGACTTGAATTGCTCAGGTTGGCTGGTGGGCGATCAAAGTTTCCGTTGGTACTAAGTCTAATGGATAGAATCGTCCTCCCCGATTCTCTGTGGACTTGTTTGTCACTGCGCACAGGGGTATGGTGCGTTTTATTCATTTCATTAAAGGCACTTAGATGTGAGCTCCCTTTTCCTCGTTGGAATTTTGTAGTCGTAGCCCTTTCATCAATCTGGTTATATTTTTGATAGCTTTTTTCCTTGTGATTTTGATTTGAAAAGTCTTCCCTATATGGCTGGAAGATATCAAATATTACTGAGGTTGCCTCCATGGAGTCAGTATGTTGTGATTTTTCTCCCAAGGCGGTAGAGTCCTGAAGGACTTCTTCCAATTGGCCTAATTTAATCACGTCGCACTGGCCTCCATGTTCCCATGATGCCAATTGCGGTTCCCTAGTGGTACTGTTAAGAGGCTCCGTGGCATGACTGAGTTCCTTTATGGGTAGCTTTGTCATTTCTCTTAATCTCAGATCAGCTCTCCCCTCCTCCGGGGGGTCATATAGGTCTATCATGCCCTCACCAGGAGAGGGTGTAGTCAAATTTGAATTTCCGGCTAATACACCATCGATCTTATTTGAGGTGTACCGGCTTTCACTAAGATCAGTCGGGAGTAATTCCAAACTAGGCGGGTTCTCACTGGCCTCGGTTTCACTTATTGGCTCAATAATCTCAATTTCAATGTCTGGTCTCCGATTGTCCAGAGCTTTCTCAGGGGGAATCCCCGAGGGCATGCTAGGTTCAACCAGCCCTCTGTCATGATGCCTACCCCCAGAGCACCAGGCCAGGCCCAGCACCCCCGGGAGCAGGCATCACGCCCCCGGGTAAAAGCCCAGCGGCCCTTTATAGGGGCTCTTTGGACTCTGTCCTGGCGCCGTTGGCACCAGGCTCCTGTTGGACATCAGTCCTGGCGCCATAGGTGCCAGGCTCATAAGGGGAAGTGTTTGGTGCACTTACCTGAAGCAGACCATGCTGCACACTCACCTGAAGCAGACCATGCTGCATGAAGAACCAAGCCAAATGAGGCTTAGGAGGGACTATTTTTCTGAAGGAACTATTTTGTTACTTGGGCAGGGCTGTGGAAGAATACTCACCTGGAACTTCTTCCAAAGCTATTTAAGCCATGCCTGGACAGCCACACGTGCTTCGCGTTGTTCTGCATCCCAGCAGCTGAATGCTCACCGTGTCTGCTCCTGCACCTGGACTCCAGCCACGCCCGCCTCGAACCTGGAACACCTGTAAGGGAATAAGAGAAGAGAAAGGTGAAAACCAAGAACTTATTCAACCTTCTTAGCTGCATCCGGAATCTTCACGCCAGCATTCCTGAAGGAAGACTTCCATTTGAAAGCACCGCGTTGCTCGCTGCAGTGCCGCGCTTCGCTCACCTGTTCCCGAGACGCCGCCCGGCTCCATCGCGGCTCTCAGCACCGGTCGCCACATCTCTGCACCTAGGGGAGAGAAGAAGAGACAAAAGGTGAGCAAGGGAACACAAGAGGAAAGCCGAATTTTCAGCCATATTACTACCGGCTTTTCTTGGTGAACCATTCCACATCTCGGGACAGCGCCGCATCTTTGGCAGGTACCGCACTCCGGCCCCTATGGGGAAAGGACAAAAGACATTACTGGGGAATTATAAAGACATTTAGAGGGGTCGCCCTCATCACTATCTCACCTGATTTTACCACCGGCAATTTAACCCCTCAACGCATCGCCTTTGTTCTGCACCTGAAATAAAGGACAGAAAAAAACAACATAAAAGGGGACTCACACTTGAACTTTTGCATCTTCATACATTACGGCGCCCTTTCGAAAATCAGTGAAGTAACTGGACGAACGCGCGCCCCTGCACCAGACGCATCCCTCCAAACCATAAGGTGAGCTTAAACCGGGGGTTTTGGAGGAAGTCCGAGAAGAACGAAGGGGGGAAAGGGGGGAGCTAGCACACTATTCAGCAGACAGTTAATCCCCTTTCTCATCTGCAGAAGGATATTCCTACCGGCCAGACAAGCAAGATTTGGGGGTTCTTGTTCAATTGGTGGTTCGAATTCTGCGCATCACGCTTGAAGAGGCCACAGCAACCCAGACCAGACCAGTGCCTCCCTGGGAGCTAGGTGAGCGTTACAGAACGCGAAGCCTTCCTACAAATTCCCACCCAGGCGCTATGGAAACTTCCGAGACTGACCAGTTGGCCCAACTACTGGGGGAATTACGGGCCGAAGTACACGCCGCTCGTCAAGAGACTAATGCTCTCAGGAAGGAAGTGATTGTAACAAAGGAAAGAGCTGATGACCTTACTAGACAGCTTTTGCAAGGTCAAGCTGGACAAACTCCTTTACCCGGTTCCGGAGGGAACCCCGCTCCTGTGCTTTCCAGTAACCCGGTGCAGATTAATCTACCTGGAAACATGCCGCTGGCCCCACCCGAACGCTTTGCTGGGGACCCCAAACGATTCGCCGTATTCATGAATCAGTGTCGTTTGCATTTCCTGTGCAGACCTGGGGCCTTCCCTAATGACCAGACCAAGGTAGCCTTTGTATTGTCATATCTCAGCGGCAGTGCTGCCGATTGGTCAGTTCCACTGGTAACTCAAGAAGACCCGATTCTTTGTGATTTTCAAGGATTTCAAGCAAGCATTGAAAGGTTATTTGCTCGTCACTCCCAGGGGCAGGCTTTAGATGGCGAACTTCTATCTCTGCGACAGGGCAATCAAGACCTCCTTTCCTACATTGCAACCTTTAATAGACTAATTGTGGAAACTGGGTGGCCAGAGGATAAAAGAATCACGTTATTTTATTGAGGTCTACTCGGAGAACTTAAAGATGTCCTGGCCCAAGTTGTAAATCCGTCTCAAGAATGCTCAGAATATATAGACTTAGTGGTCCAATTGGATCACAGATTGCAAAACAGAAAAGCAGATCGGTCCAAGTTTGAGACCCGGGTGTTAGTCAAGACCCACGCTAACCTCAAGGGGGCTGAAGTCTCTGAGCCAATGCAAATCGGAGGAGTTAAAGGACCATTAACGCAAAAGGAACATGAAAGAAGACGGCAGATGCACTTATGTCTTTATTGTGGATCCTCTGGGCACTTTCTACGAGATTGCCCGGCAAGGCCGCCCAGGAAGGTGGTAGGAGCAACTGATAAAATCCATGAAACCTCTGTATCGGGAAAAGACCCCGCCCGACAAGCGTAGGGGTCCGCTTGCCGAGCTTGAAAACGAACTCTCAGACCTCGCATTTCACTGTGCCAATGGTCCTCGTAGATCCGGAACAGCCTAAGCGGTTGCATGCAATAAAGGCATACATCGATAGTGGGGCTATAGGAAACTACGTGGATCGTGAATTGGTCTCCAGGATTAACCTTCCCCTGCGTCCTAAAACCAGCAAAGCTGTCATCACCACAGTTGATGGAACCGAAATTGCCTCGGGACCGGTAACACATTCCACAGCTGAGGTGACATTTGTAGGTCCGGACGGCCATCGGGAGGCAGTTGTGTTTGATGTAATCAAGGCTCCACAGTTTCAGGTTATTCTCGGAATCCCTTGGTTAGAGACACATAATCCTCGAATTGATTGGCGAGCGAAGAGAATAACCTTTCCGGAGTGTGCACGAACCTGCTACCAAGAAAATCTGAAGATCAGTCTAGCATCAGCAACCTCTGTCTCCATGCAACTACCTCCGGAATAACAAGACTTTCAGGACGTCTTCCAAAAGGAACAGGCCAACACGTTACCTCCTCACAGATCGTACGATTGCCAAATCGATCTAGTGCCCGGTGCACAACCCCCTTGTAGCAGGATTTATGCCCTTACTGAGCCGGAGAATCTGCATTTGAGAAAATATTTAGATCAATACCTAGCCAATGGTTTCATTCGCCCGTCAAAGTCTCCGGCATCCTCGGCTTTGTTCTTCCTGCCAAAAAAAGAAGGTGACCTTAGAACTTGTATCGATTACCGCGCATTGAACCAGATAACTGTTAAAAATCGTTACCCTCTACCTTTGATCCCTGAACTCCTTGACCAGGTGAAGGACGCTTGCATATACACCAAGTTAGATCTCCGGGGGGCTTATCATCTGGTACGAGTAAAAGAAGGCGACGAATGGAAAACGGCCTTCCGTCCAAAATATGGACTATTCGAATACCAGGTGATGCCTTTCGGGTTGTGCAACGCGCCTGCTGCCTTCCAATACTTCATGAACGATGTCCTTCGGGAACTCATCGATGTCTGTGTTGTCGTGTATATCGATGACATTCTGGTGTACTCCTCTTCGGAATCTGATCACAGAAAACATGTCAGGGCCATCCTTGAGAAATTGCGCCAGCACAAACTGTTTCCAAAGCTGGAAAAATGCGTTTTCCATACCACCGAGGTTGAGTTTCTTGGATTCATCCTGACACCTAAAGGGGTCCGAATGGACTCACGGAAAGTGGATGCCATCCTCAAATGGCCATCACCTAGTTCGGTGAAAGGTGTCCAAAGCATGCTTGGTTTTGCCAATTTTTATCGCAGGTTTATCCCGGAATTTTCACGGGTGGTGCAACCCATCACTGCACTCTTGCGGAAGAATAAACGTTTTGAATGGACCGAGGAAGCTGAACAGGCCTTTCAGGAATTAAAAGCTAAATTTACGTCCGCACCTATTTTGAAACACCCGCGTCCTGATCTCCCATATATAGTCGAAACCGACGCATCCAGCTTAGCCATGGGAGCTGTCCTGTCTCAGAGAGACCCCGAAACCAACCAACTGCACCCCATAGCATTTTGGTCCAGAAAGTTCTCGCCGCCGGAGATAAATTATGCAATCACCGATAAGGAATTATTAGCCATTAAGTCCGCCTTTAAGGCTTGGCGACATTATCTTCTTGGCGCCAGGCATACCATCACCGTGATCACTGATCACCGAAATTTACAATATTTAAAAACTGCCAAGGCTCAGTCTTCACGACAGCTCCGATGGGCTTTATTCTTTGCTGAGTTCGATTTTGTAATCATCTACCGTCCCGGCTGTAAGAATGGCAAAGCGGACGCGCTATCTCGAATTGGAATGGGACAAATGGACACAAACTCTGAACCTGTGCCGATAATTCCCGAACAAAGAATCTTGGGGATAACCACTTTACAAACCCTTGAAGACATTCAAGCATGGGTAAAACTATTCCTGGACTCTTCAGCCTTGCAGGATTGGATCAAAAGGGGGTCTGCCTTTTCAATCAACGATGGCTTACCTTACTTCCAAGGACGTTTATTTTTGCCAGAAAAGGAATTGCAAGAACTGGTTATTTCCCGTCATCACGATACTCTGATGGAAGGACATCCTGGCATTGCCAAAACAGAGGAAAAAATTAAACGACACTTCTGGTGGCCGTCCTGGCGAAAGGATATTAAATCTTTCGTGATGTCCTGTGGAGTTTGCGCCCAAAACAAAGGTCAAAAAACAAAACCCGCCGGTCTTCTTCAACCCTTAGACATTCCACCAGCACCTTGGCACACCTTGTCACTAGATTTTATCACGGACCTGCCCTCTTGTAATGGATACAATACTATTCTGGTTGTGGTGGATTTATTTTCCAAGATGGCCCATTTTATTCCGTTGAAAGGATTACCTTCAGCTTTTGTTCTTGCCAAGGAATTCCTCGAAAAAATTATCCGTCTGCATGGATTCCCGTCCATACTAATCTCTGATCGGGGAAGCCAGTTTATTTCTCATTTTTGGAAAAAGTGTTGTCAACTGGCACAAATCGACGTAAGACTCTCAACCAGCCACCACCCACAGACCGATGGTCAGACGGAGAGAACGAACCAGACCCTTGAACAATATCTACGATGTATGTTGCACCAATCGGAGGGTAATTGGAAGGATATTTTATGGGTGGCTGAATATGCATACAATAACTCAATACACTCTGGAACTGGTCAGAGCCCCTTTTATACCCTATATGGACATCACCCTCGTACTTCAGACTTGGACTCACCTTTGAGCCTTGAAATGCCCGCAGTGGACCATTTGCATTCTACGATTACTCAAGCCTTCAAGGATGCTACTGCACACTTACAACATGCGAAAGGGAAATACAAAAAGAATGCGGATCTGCATCGATAGGAGGCACCTCCATACCAAATAGGGGATCAAGTATGGTTGGCTACCAAACACTTACCGCTCAAGGGACCTCAGACTTTTACTCCAAGGTATTTAGGCCCTTACTCGATCAAAGCTATAATTAACCCAGTGGCAGTCAAGCTAGATCTGCCAGCTAACATGCGGATTCACCCCGTTTTTCATGTGTCGCTTTTGAAACCAGTGCAACCAGGAACCAGATTAATAAAGCCACCAGAACCAATCCAGATAGATGGGGAGCCTGAATTCGAGGTGAAGAACATTTTGGACTCTAAGATCTCAAAATCAAAACTTTTCTATCTAATTGATTGGAAGGGGTACGGTCCTCAGGAAAGATCTTGGGAACCCAGCGACCACGTACATGCACCTCGGCTAGTAAAAAGGTTCCATCGGAATTTCCCGAACAAACCAAAACCTCCTAGGGAAAATACCTTGGGAGGGGCCTTGGGGGGGAGTGATGTCATGATGCCTACCCCCAGAGCACCAGGCCAGGCCCAGCACCCTCGGGAGCAGGCATCACGCCCCCAGGTAAAAGCCCAGCGGCCCTTTATAGGGGCTCTTTGGACTCTGTCCTGGTGCCGTTGGCCCCAGGCTCATGTTGGACATCAGTCCTGGCGCCATAGGTGCCAGGCTCATATGGGGAAGTGTTTGGTGCACTTACCTGAAGCAGACCATGCTGCACACTCACCTGATGCAGACCATGCTGCATGAAGAACCAAGCCAAATGAGGCTTAGGAGGGACTATTTTTCTGAAGGAACTATTTTGTTACTTGGGTGGGGCTGTGGAAGAATACTCACCTGGAACTTCTTCCAAAGCTATTTAAGCCACGCCCGGACAGCCATACGTGCTTCGTGTTGTTCTGCATCCCAGCAGCTGAACGCTCACCGTGTCTGCTCCTGCACCTGGACTCCAGCCACGCCCGCCTCGAACCTGGAACACCTGCAATGGAATAAGAGAAGAGAAAGGTGAAAACCAAGAACTTATTTGACCTTCTTACCTGCATCCGGAATCTTCATGCCAGCATTCCTGAAGGAAGACTTCCATTTGAAAGCACCGTGTTGCTCGCTGCAGTGCCGCGCTTCGCTCACCTGTTCCCGAGACGCCGCCCGGCTCCATCGCGGCTCTCAGCACTGGTTGCCACATCTCTGCACATAGGGGAGAGAAGAAGAGACAAAAGGTGAGCAAGGGAACACAAGAGGAAAGCCGAATTTTCAGCCATATTACTTACCGGCTTTTCTTGGTGAACCATTCCACATCTCGGGTCGGCGCCGCATCTTTGGCAGGTACCGCACCCCGGCCCTATGGGGAAAGGACAAAAGACATTACTGGGGAATTATAAAGACATTTAGAGGGGTCGCCCTCATCACTATCTCACCTGATTTTACCACCGGCAATTTAACCCCTCAACGCATCGCCTTTGTTCTGCACCTGAAATAAAGGACAGAAAAAACCAACATAAAAGGAGGCTCACACTTGAACTTTTGCATCTTCATACTTACGGCGTATCGCTCAGAAAAGTCAAGTGGATTTGCCAGCGCCTTTCTGAAAACCAGTGAAGTAACTGGACGAACGCGCGCCCCTGCACCAGACGCAGGATGGAGAGTTCATCCCTCCAAACCATAAGGTGAGCTTAAACCGGGGGTTTTGGAGGAAGTCCGAGAAGAACGAAGGAGGGAAAGGGGGGAGCTAGCACACTATTCAGCAGACAGTTAATCCCCTTTCTCATCTGCAGAAGGATATTCCTACGGGCCAGACAAGCAAGATTTGGGGGTCCTGTTCAATCGGTGGTGCGAATTCTGCGCATCACGCTTGAAGAGGCCACAGCAACCCAGACCAGACCAGCGCCTCCGTGGGAGCCAGGTGAGCGTTACACCCTCTTTCAGACTCCTTCAAAAGGATAGAGCCATATCTTGAAGCCGTTTCGTCTGATACACCAACAATTTGCTCAGCCACTTTCCCCTGGCCTGCGTGTATATCAGACGGCTTGGGCATTACAGGGGCTAGAAGTGGGTGGTTTAAAGTGTCTGCTGCAATAGGAATAGTGCAAGCCATGGGTATATCAGGAGGCTTTGGAGCCAACCGCAGATTTTCTTCCTTATCCAAGCACAACAATTGGTGGCTTCCCATTTCCGTGTTAGCCAAATTTGCCCCCACAGATGAACTCTTGCGTTTTTTGGTGCAGAAGGGTAGTCGGCTCTGTTTAAGCATAGATGTTTTCAGTGTATGTTCCGGACATGCAGTGCAGTAGTTTGAAGATCTGGAGTAATGGGAGCTGACTTCATTCCGCTGTGCAGCTCCTCTTAATGATGCCTTAGTTTCGGTCGAGTTGGGCAGCCTACAGCCAGCAGATTGAATTGCTGGCCAAGCCACAACAAGCAGCCAAACAGCTCAACAGCAGTAATATCCACCTGAACAATGCCCTTTGCGCGCTCGGGCTTAGCGCCGCAAGGGTGTCTGGGTGCTAGTTATGTAGCACTTCCTGTAGGCGTCTCTCGTGGCATAGGGGGCGGGCAGGGGGCAGAGCCAACCAGCACGACAACGCTCTCTCCTGCACCGCGTCTTCCTTTTCCTTCAATTCAAGCCGCGTTACCCTAACACCTCCATAGTCCTCCAGATGGCTGGCAGAGGGCAGGTGAGGGGGTCACAGCCACAGCTCAACAGCAGTAATATCCACCTGAACGATGCCCTTTGCGCGCTTAAGTACACCATAATGCTAGGCCCTGAAGACCCTCGCGTATGGAAACAAGGCACAATCACCATATACTAAGTGATACGACAGACACAAGGTTCAATTCCCATGTGCTAGGGTTTATTGCAAAGCAAAT
Organism: Ambystoma mexicanum; assembly: GCF_040938575.1. Classification (NCBI taxonomy): domain Eukaryota; kingdom Metazoa; phylum Chordata; class Amphibia; order Caudata; family Ambystomatidae; genus Ambystoma; species Ambystoma mexicanum. Next base: position 924,637,045 of record NC_090941.1, read on the forward strand.
ATTCTCAGTCGGCTGACCGGGTCTCACGTCTCGCAACGTGTGTCACCCAGACCTCGCGAGACACAAGAGAGCGAACATTCTGCAACAGTCTCATATATACAAAAAAACAATCATACAATCTTTTTGTGACACACCAAACCCGCCCATAATGTATCTTCTTGAGCTAGGGTTCGATGATTGACAATTATGACAATTATGGCACGTTTCTTTCGTATGTACATTACTTGGTATAGCAACAGTTGCAATTTGCAGTACGCAGACATGGTTCTTTGTAATGGGGAACATAAACCACTTGTTTAGCAAGCAAACTGTGTTTGTAGGAGAGACACATTCCAAAGCATGCTATTGTCGAGTTTCTATTTGTGAACTAGGGGTCAGCCTGATCTAAGGAGGCCCCAAGAAGGACCGCTAGAAAAGTATCATTCATTTCTTTAATGGCCTGTTTCTGTAGTTTCAGCGAGACCGGCTGGCACCTGGCTTGTTGATTAAATGCCTCTCTGCTCGCCTTCAAGGACTTGTGAGGGAGGAAAATAATGTATTTCTGTACTGTTTAGCATCTCTGCCTGGGCTGGTCTCTCAACATGTATCTTATGGCCATGCTTCGTGTTAGAGCAGAATAAAATAAAATACATTTTGCAAAGCGTTTCAACAGAAAGGCAAGGAAAGCTAATGGTGGATCTAGAGACAAAATGGACGTTCTATGGTTATGCTGACGATTCTGTATGGGCGCTGTAGAGTATATGATGTGATTGGCTTTCGGCCAACATAATATACCATCTATGCTTTGGTAGGGTAATTTCTGGACTCACAAACCCTCCTTTTGGCCGTAAGCCAAGAGCATCATTCGTACATTGCATCTTCCTCTGACAATATATCTAGATCTGAGCTATGCATACCACTGTAATCGTCATCATCAATATTAATCGACATGAACTCTTTCATTGTTTCTGCTTTGTGGGTTATATTTGTATCCAATTTGGAATTTCTTTTTTCTGTTACCATGTGTATACATTCATTTGTTATCTCAGAGGAAATGATTGGCAGGCATTGTATGCAACAACAACATGTCATGAGGATTCCAAACAATGTTACTAGGATTGCAATTAGTTTCCATCCCCATGAGCGCAGTAACTCACAAAACCAGGAATTTACATTCAGCTCCCAACCACCGATTGTGATACGAAGGTCAGAGCTCAGAATGTGTAATTTCTTTATTGCCTCAAAAATCGTAGGGGAGGGGTCACTTACGAATACGCAGCACGCTGACCCCACAATTTTGCAAACACCTCCACGGTCGGCCAATATTATATCAAGAGCCATTCTATTTTGAAGTGTCATTAATCTAACTGCCTTCTCTTAGGGCCATATTATACAATATGTTGGTCGTTCCATTTATCATTTTTTCAAAAATTCTAGATAATCTCCGTATATTCCAGGAGTTTATTGCTTGGCCCCAAAATGGTATAAATGATTTTGCTATATTTTCCGCAATGAATACAGTTTCAACCCATCGTGGCCTAGATCTAGATAATCTCAATATGTTTAACGTTCTGGAAAGGAATAGTCCCAGGAAAAGGATCCCTAAGTAGCACGTCCCTCCCCAATTTCTGGGCAAACAGGGATAAGCTTTTTCTCCACATACAAAATAAACGGGATCACCTACATATATTGGTTCTTCTTCTCTCTCAAGTACTGCAATATTCATGCATCTATTGAATTTCCCTACTGAATACGAATTCTTCCGTAGGCAAAATGGGACAGTGTGAGGATTGTAATTTATTGTATAGGGGGGGGGGGCACTACGTCCTTGTTCCCTACTGGGTTCATGTGAAATGTTATTACAGTTGATTTATAAGGCACATACAGTCTATCTACTGGCCTTACCACTTGTTTTATTATTCTTGCTCTGTTAAATATGGAACAACCTACAGGTTCCATTACCACTTTCTCAAACTCGTCTATGTTTGTTCCGTCTAACTAACCCGTATCACTCTTATTCCACTTCCCAAAAAACAGTGCACTTGATGATGCATAGCATGCTGTATTGAGGGGCAATGGCTGTACAACCCATTCCTTTCCCGCCATGCTGGGGTAAATGTGAGCAGACCCAGCAGTTTGTTCTGTTCAGGATAGAGTGAGTCATATTCATTATCAAAAGCAACGTGTCATTACCATAACCTTCCCTGTGTCTTTCTTCTAATGGAGGGAGAGTGTAAGAAAGTACATGGACTGGACTGTCTGTGACAGGTGCTTTAGTGGCAGGAAAAAGAGAATTCAATGGATGCACGCTTTCCAAATGCCATAACACTGGGATCAGTGTACCCAGAATGCAAAGTAGTAATATAGTCATTAGCATGAGCATGAATTTTCTACAGCAAATTCTTCTGGACATTTTTATAGTCTCTATATCTACTACGTCATCAGCGTTGGTGCAGGCGGGAACAGGAGCAAGTATGGGCATTTTGTGCAATTCTTCTTCTCCAACAATGTTCGTCGTGAATAGTTCTTACAGCAGCACCCCTTTAAACATCAATATGTAAGCCCTTTCTCCTTCGTAGCAATCTTTTCAGGCTTTTTCTCAGGCTCAGGTAGTATTTGTGGCAGAGAACTGGCAACGGCGTCTTTCGAGTCAAGGGCAGCTGTTTCTTTCTTGTCGTCTGGATCAGGCAGTTCTTTCAATGAAAATGGAATTCTTTTTGTGTGGGTGGCATGGATCCAAGCCTTACGACCATCCACACGGACTGCAGTCTGCCGTGCCAGGAGAACTTGATACGGGCCCCTCCACCTGGGTGTGAGCGTAGACTTCCTCTCAAAGTTTTTGATTAGAACCCAGTCGCCCGGCTGCAGACAATGACCCGGGCCTGTGTATCTGACAGGAAGAGCCTCATGCACCTGCTGATGAATCAAACAGTGTTTTTGCGTTAACACATCAAAATAAGTGCTGAGCAAAGGGTATTCAACTTCACTCAGGTGCCTAGGCTGTGGTGTGCACCAAACATTCACAGGTCTCCCCATTACAATTTCATAAGGGGAGAGTCCAGCCCTTGCATGCACAGATGTACGCATGCACAACAAAGCTAAGGTCAGCGCATCAGGCCACCTCAATTGACTCCCTGAACACATTTTACTTATTTTATTTTTTAAGATGCCGTTCTGGTGGTCAACAAGACCAGCACTCATCGGATGTCTGGCGGAATGGAATCTTTTATCAATCTGAAGGCCTGCACAAATCTGTAATATCACGGTGGTAACAAAATGCGGCTGTTGTCTGACTATATGACCCATGGCAGGCTGAAACTAGAGTACTCCTTTAGCATCACTTTCGCTGTGCTCATTGCTGTGCAATCCGTAAGCGGGTATGCTTGCACCCATTTACTGAATGCACACGACTACCACCAAGATGTATTAAAGGTTCTGACATCTTTCCATTTCTATGAAGTCAAAATGGATTACTTCAAAGGGCATAGAAGGGGGGACAAACTACCTATTGGAGTAGTTGTTCCTTTGCCAATGTTATGTTCCAAACACGTCATACAATTCTGGACTAGCCTCTCAGCAGTTTTTCTAATGTGTGCGTTCTGCCATACCGTGGTCAAATGCTGAATCATTTTTTTAGCACATATGTGTGTGGGACTATGGGCCATGATGACCATCGCGGTTACATAGGAGTTGGGCAGCATCCACTTTCTACTCTCCTTGTCTACCCAGCAACCCATCTCTGTCTAATTCTGCTAAACCCTCAGCCCACCCTTTTATTTCATCTGCAGTGGCTTCCGCCCTTCATCTCTTTGACTGTGGCAATCCCATTTTCTATCATGCAGGGCACTTCTCAGGGCACTTCTTCTGATTGTGTTACAAACATTTTTGTATGTGGATCAGTGGCAGTTTGTTTCACAATTTTGTCTGCAAATGCATTTCCTTTTCCAATGTTACATGTTACTTTCTTATGTGCCTCGCTTTGAACATGTCAGTGCAGACAACAATCTTGCTATTAAAGCACCATGTTGAATCTTGGTTCCATGCGATGTCAGGAAACCCCTCTCAGCCCAGAGTCGACCAAAATTGTGTACCACCCCAAATGCGCACTGGCTGTCAGTACATATGTTTACTTTCAGATTTTCAGATATTTCACATGCTCTTGTCAATGCTATTATTTCTGCAGCCTGTGCTGAATTATACGGGATCCTTTTGCTTTCTACAATACTCTTCAACGTCGTGATGGCATATGCAGCAGTTGATGTGCCATCGGGCAGTATAAAACAGGAACCATCACAAAACCGTTCTCCGTCTGGCTCTTTCTGTGGGGTGTCAGTTAGGTCAATTCTTCCTTTCGTTTCTTGTTCAGTAACCATTATACAATCATGGGGTGGTGATTTCTTCTCCCCCATACTTTCATTGGGAGGGGGCATTAACTCTGCAGGATTCAAAGAGCAACATCTCTGAATTTGAATATGTGGTGCAAAGAGGACAATTTCGTATCTAGTCAGACTAGCTGATGTAAGATGTTGCGTCTGCGTTCTATTTAAAAGATCGTCTACTGTGTGGGGCACCATCAAAGTTAAGGCGTGACCCAAAACCATTCCCTCAGTTTGTTTTACTGCCGCAGCAGCCACATTGACAGCTCACAAACAGCGTGGCAAAGCGCATGCAACAGGATCCAGCACGGAAGAAAAATAACTGCATTGTCTATTTCTTCCTCCTTGTTTCTGAGTCAAAACAGCCATTGCACAGCCATTATTTTCATGCACAAATAACTTAAAATCCTTTTCATAATTTGGTGTGCCCAAAACTGGAGCTGAGCACAACGCAACTTTGAGCAGATCAAATGCATTCTGACATTCTTAACTCCATGGTAAAGGCAGAGCAACACCCTTCTTTGTCAATGCCACCATAGGTTTCACAATCATAGCAAAATTGGCAATCCACTGCCTACAATATGAATCCCTGCCTATTATGGCTCTGACTTCCTTCTGTGTCTTTGGAATAGGCATACCAGAGATACTCTCTATCTTTCTGGTGTCAGTCTCCTTCCCTCTTTCGAAAGGAGGTAGCCCAAATAGGCCACTTCATTTCGACAATACTGGAATTTTTTTAATGAAGTTTTATGTCCATGCGCTGCCAAATGTGTCAACAATTTAGCTGTACTTTCTTTGCAAATCTCTTCTGTGTCAGCAGCAATCAATAGGTCATCAATGTACTGCAATAGTACACAACCCTTTGGCAATTCTAACATGCTTAGTTGTTCTTTTAGTGCCCTGCTATAAATACTAGGGCTTTCAGTGTAACCTTGTGGAATTCGTGTAAATGTGAAAGAACGTCCTCCTAGTGTGAAAGCAAATACATATCTGCTATCTGGATGTACTGGAATGCTAAAAAATGCATTCTTAAGGTCTGTGACACTAAAATGTGAAGCAGAGGCTGGAATCATTGTCAAAATGGTAGTGACATCTGGGACCAATGGAAATTGGGGATCAACCACTCTATTCAACCCACGCAAATCAATTATAAAACAATATGGTATCTCATTCCCTCCTTTTTTATAAACTGGGAGAATGGGACTATTGACCAAATCAGACACAATGCTTTTTAATGCTTTCTCACCTTCCACCGAAATTTTATACTGTGGGATATGTGGCAATGCAACTCCCTCCTTTAAAACAATTCTCACTGGCTCTATTTTCAACCAACCAACATCGTCGTCATTCATCGCCCATATACAAGTTGGTATTTTACTTAATTCCGTTGGTAATGGTTTAGACACAAATTGTGACACTGGCATCTTTTGTGGTGATATTGTTAAATACACTCCATCAGGAGAACAATGAATAACCGCACTTAACTTTTTCAACAAATTTAAACCCAATAAATTCTCGCCGCAATTTTGTGTTAAAAGGAACGGGCAAGATTTTGTGAATGGACCTAATGTTATAGGTACCGACTGTGACACTGGACTGATTACTGGGGTGCCTGCAAACCCTACTGAAACATTCTTTTGCCCTGACAGTGGTATCTCCGGAATCAAGTGATGGTCTATTGAGTCCACTAGAAAAGTGTGCTTCTCATTCCCAACTTTCATTTCTACGCATGGTCCTTTCTGATCAACGGGAATAGACACTTGTTCCAACCCTTGTCTTGGGCTGTCCTAGTTGAACAATACGTCATCCAATGTAAAGTCACCAGAATAGTATGTATTGGGCTGAGTATCAAAAACATTCCCTTCTCCTGCACCATCCCGCTGATGTTGGTTTTGGTACTGATTCGGGTTGTTATTTCCTTGGCTATTCTGATTTTGTGGCATTCTTGTGTTTCTATTTTGTCCTTGCGTTCCTGGGCGACCTCTATTCTGCCTTCTTGGGGCATTTCCATTTCTATTCTGCAAATGTGGGCACTGTGCTCGCCAATGGCCTTCTTCCTTACAATATGCACATTGATTCAGTCCAAGTGGACCTCTGTGCATGTTGGAGAAATTCCCTCTCGTCTGTGCATTTCCTCCACCCTTATTATTACTCTCTACCTGTTGCAGTAACACTCTCGTTTTTAGATTCACTCTATCCCTCACCTCTTTCTCTTTTTCCGTATTTGTTCTCATAGCATCGCGCCATGTGCAATACTTCACTCTGTGATTTTGCTTGCCACGCACTTTCAGACGTCATTATTAAATTTTGAATTTTTGGTAGCAACCATCTCACATATTTGACAACAAATAATCTCTTCCCTGGTTCAGTGCTTAAATCCTGGCCACTAAAGTCTGCAAATACTTCTTCAAATCTGTTAAAATAATCAGTAGCTAATTCATCTTTCACTTGCACGCATGCTGTAAATTTGTCCCAGATAATTCTTCTCTCCGGTACCAAAATCTTTAATTTCTGCACTATTCGTGCTGGCAATGCTGACAGGGCTGGCGGTGGCTTTTTGCCAGCTTTTCTGTCTATGGGCCTCATTACAACCCAGGCGGTAAGTTACCGCCTGGGTCGTACCCTTTACCCCAAGTTGAGTGGGGCGGTAAATCCCCATTTCCCATTTAACCCTTCCCCATTCCCATTTTTGCCCCATAGGGCATAATGGGAGTGGGGAAGGCGCTAATTACGCCACCGTAAGTTACGGTGGCGTAATTAGCACCATGGTCCCTTAGCGCCATGGATTTTAACGCCTGCAAAAAGCAGGCGTTAAACTCACCCTGGCGCAAAGGGACCTCGGAATCAGGCGTTAAGGGTCGGCGCCGTTTATGGCACCGTTAACCCCTTAACGCCTGATTCGTAATGAGCCCCTATATCCTCTTTTATCAAATGTTCCCATGTATCACCCAAAATTTCAGTGTCATCTACATTACTAATTTGATTTTATAATTTGCTTCCATATATCTACCGGGAGGATCACAGGAAATAATAGGTCAATATCACTCATTGTGAAAATCGACGATTTCAAATAGGACTCAATCTCTTTATAGAATCCTGCCGAATTCTTTCTCAAATCTGGGATTGTTTGTTTTATATTATTCTTTTATATTATTCACGTTTTGTCTAGAAAAAGGGACATGCACGTACTGACCTCTATAATCAACTTCTGTTACCTGCGCTGGGGCCCCATTAACACCAGGAATTTCTACTTTTGGCACAAAAGTGGGAGGGACTTCCCTCATGGGAAATATCGAACTGGCCGTTTCCTCTTTTGTTCTTTTATTAAGCACTATAGCTAGATCGAGGGATAGGGCAGTCTTTCCAGTATCAGGTGAAAACACCCTCTTTTATATCGTCATTAATTCAGAGGGACAACAATCATTTTTCTCAACACATTTATCTTGCAAATACTCAACCATCACCTGCAACACCTTCCTATGCATTTCCATCGTATACTGTTCAAACGTTACATACACCTCCATTGTATAAATGCTAGCATCCATAATCCATCTAAGCGCCTCTCGTGTACATATTTTCATTTCTTCACTAACAGGTTTTGACGGCGGGAGAGATAGCCGCACAACATATGGTGCCACCTCTTGTCTCCCTCTTTTTATCTCTTGGTGCCGAAACCCAGGAACAGAAAACATCTCTGCATGCAATGCAGTCTATGTGCTCTTTTATTTCTGCCTCACTTTCCCCCATATATGTGAAAAAGCGTTTAAATCCTGCAACTTCTGCGGTGCTACCATACCAATTAATTGCCTCCTTCTATCCATAAGATACTTTCCCATGCATTCTAACAGTACCTGTTTTTCACCAAGCTTCTTATAGCCATACATTGCACTTAGCGTGGATCCCTTGCCATTTCCTTCAATATACGTTTCTGCCCATTCTTTAAGTTCTTCTCTCCTCTTCCTGCTAACCATACTACGGGTTACTCTGGTGCTTCCTCTCTGTGCAGGCCCCACCTCTGCATAGCTGCCTTCTCCAATAGCTGCTAATTCATGCTCTATTGGTGGAGGGGGAAATGGGATCACGTGTTCAGGGGGAGATGGTGCAGTTGGAACAACAAGAATGGGGGTGGCAACGGAGGTGGAGCAATCGGTACTGGTGCAATTTTTTCAATCTTGCTTTGAGGACGTTCTTGTCTTTTTTCATTCTAAATCTTATTTATTAGTTCATCTGATGCACGTAACTCTTGTTGTGGATATATATTTTGTATGCCTAATTGGATGCTCCTATCCCCTCTTCTAATATCCTCTTTCCATTTTAGCTCTTCTAATTCAATTGCTTTTTCTGTGTTTGATTTGTGCCTTTCGCGCATTTTTCTCTCTACTTTTCAAACGGAGGTTAGCTTCTTACTGCCAATCTCTTATGACGTCAAATGTTGCGGGGCGTGCTTTCTTGCGCAGCAGTACTGATTCCAAATGCTCTATTCAGGGTATCTCAAAAGTACTATCTTTCGGCCATTGCAAAACTTCTACATGTCTGGTCTGCCTAAGCCAAATTTCATTAAACATTAATGCTCCTATTCCATATTTCACATACATCTCAAATGCTGGCGACCCTACCGCATTGGAAAAATCCCACTAGACACGAAGACAATTTCCCAGGCATGTTTTGATCTTATTCATACCTTACCCTGGGCGTTAAATCTTGCAAGAGCAACTCTCAACCAATATCAGGGCTGTTAAGAATCGGGGTACGACTCACCTGATCAATCAGCTTGTCTCTCAAGACGCAATTCGTCCGTATACAGACGCAACCAAGAATCGTCGTGACTGCGTATCTGGCTCAATCTGGCTCGTTTTGGGACCCTTGCCTCGATGCTCTCTGGTTGCTGCTCATCGATCAGGGATCGGCTGTGTACAGATCTGCAAAGGAGTCTCTCATCACTTTCACAGGGGAGCCCCGAACACCTTTCGATCCCGGTTCAACGGCCTCGTCCTCGATTCGTTTTCGCCTTCTTCAAATTCAATGTACACGATGGAGCAAATGGGGGAGGGTCCCTATTCGGTGCCATTTTTTGCTAGGCCCTGAAGACCCTCACGTATGGAAACAAGGCACAATCACCATACATTAAGTGATATGACAGACACAAGGTTCAATTCCCATGTACTAGGGTTTGCTGCAAAGCAAATATTCTCAGTCGGCCGACCGGGTCTCACGTCTCGCAACGTGTGTCACCCAGATCTCGTGAGACGCGAGAGAGTGAACATTCTACAACAGTCTCATATATACAAAAAGCCAATCATACAATCTTTTTGCGACACACCAAAACCGCCCACAATGTATCTTCTTGAGCTAGGGTTCGATGATTGACAATTATGACAATTATGACACGTTTCTTTCGTATCTACATTACTTGGTTTAGCAAGAGTTGCAATTTGAAGTACGCAGACATGGTTCTTTGTTATGGAGAACATAAACCACTTGTTTAGCGAGCAAACTGTGTTCGTAAGAGAGACACATTCCAAAGCATGCTATTGTCGAGTTTCTATTTGTGAACTAGGGGTCAGCCTGATCTAAGGAGGCCCCAAGAAGGGGGGCCACTAGAAAAGTATCATTCATTCCTTTAATGGCCTGTTTCTGTAGTTTCAGCAAGACCGGCTGGCACCTGGCTTGGTGATTAAATGCCTCTCTGCTCGCCTTCAAGGACTTGTGAGGGAGGAAAACAATGTATTTCTGTACTGTTTGGCATCTCTGTCTGGGCCGGTCTCTCAACATGTAACTTGTGGCCTTGCTTCGTGTTAGAGCATAACGAAACAAAATACATTTTGCAAAGCGGTTGAATAGAAAGGCAAGGAAAGCAATTGGTGGATCTTGAGACAAAATGGACGTTCCATGGTTATGCTGACGATTCTGTATTGGCGATGTAGGGCATATGATGCGATTGGCTTTCGGCCAACATAAAATACCATCTATGCTTTGGTAGGGTAATTTCTGGACTCACAATAACTATTCACAGCAAGGCACCATTTTAGCATTCCACGGCCTGATCCCGGCAGTCCCCTATACAACATATTGAAGTTGGTGAGCACTGGATACACTATGTTAAATGGTCTATCTCACATGGACCATTATAACAAGCAGACAAGCTATGTCCCAACCTTAGAAAGGAAGCTTTGCTCAAATAACATTTATGTATGTACAGGACTTATCAATTACAAGCCTAGATGGAAAGCACTTGAGTGAGTCACATCCAGGGGACATGTGCAGTGTTGGGTAGCAGATGGAACAGCATAGTTTGGGGAAAAAAGAGGGGAGCACTTGAGTGGGATTTTAAGCGATCTTCTGGCTGCCATTAAATCAATACATTTTAACATAGTCCCCATTCATTCTGTCCACCTGTGCTTGCTCTATGTTCCACTGGGTGAATCATATTAATACACATGGGTTTCATTGAATAAAAACAGAATCCGCATATCTACACAATGCAGAGAAGCTAATAAAATATTTATGAAGAGAAATAATAAATATTTGCTTAATTGAGGGGCTAATAGTGCACTTGAACTGTAGCAGGTGTCAGCCATGTCTCTGATAATAAAAACAGGGTGCTCATGGAACACAGTGGAATTTTCTGAAAAGACATAGGGAAGTCTCAGGAGGAGACAAACTAACAATATGATTAAAGATGGTGATACCGGAGGAAAATGCAAGAATTGAAGCAAACTTAGAAGAGTCTAAACAGTGAAAAGGTGATGCACTATATTTTGTGAGATGTGACAGGTGCAGACTGTGCAGAGTTCAGTAATTCTGAGGTGGCAAGAGATTTCATAGAAGAGGGGTGGGGCTGAAAGGAAATGGGGGCTGAGAAAATAAGTGAATTAGTGTGGCAGGGTGCATACCCAGTTTTTCAGATTCCTTTATTGTGCTATGTCTATTGTGCTTTGGCGGTGTTAGTCAATTTCCGTCCTATTTCACTGCATCCTTTTTCTGTGAAGCTATTGTAGTCTCTAATAGCCCCTCTTCTTTCCTCCTTTTTGGAGTTGTCATTCTTTTTTTTTTCCCCTTTCAGTCAGGATTCCACCCAGGATGGGGCACAGAGAGTGTCCTGGTGTATGTGGTCGATGATCTTACCATAATAGCCTACCAGAGCAGAGTGGAAGCCCTGATCTTATTGGATCTGTCTGCGGCATTCGACACGGTCAATCACACTGTCTTGCTATCCCACCTACAGATCTCTGGCCTCTCGGGGCCCATCCTGGGTTGGTTTGCTTCCTTCCTCGCTGATAGAGGCCAATCTATATCTCTGCTTCCTTTTGTCTCACCTTCTCGGGTTTTACTCTGTGGTGTTCCTCAGAGGTCGCCTTGTCCCCTTGGTTCTTCAACATCTATATTCCACCACTAATTCGCCTCATCCATTCCTTTGGTTTCCGTTGTTATTCCTATGCAAACAACACACAGGTCCTGGTCCGTCTCGAACATTACCAGGGCACTGTGGCCCTTGAATTCAGGGAATGCCTTTCGGCAGTGGGAAATTGGATTAGTGCGAATTGGCTGAAGCGGAATGCAGACAAGACTGCAATCTTGGTGGTGGGTTCTTGTTTTATTTCTGCTGAATGGTCTGATGTCTTTTGGCCCTCAACTTTGGGTGACTGTCCCACTCCGGTGAAGGTGGATAGGAATTTAGCGGTCCTTCTGTCATCCGACCACTCAATGGCATTGCAGGTTAGTGCGCTCTGTAAGAATGGTCACTTTTTTCTCAGGGTCCTGCATAGAGTTCTGCCTTTTCTGCCTGAACGTCTTCTGCCACATGTAGTGTCCTCCTTGATTACCAGCCAGATCCGCTATTGTAATGCACTATATCTGGCTCAACCTCTTGGACTGGTGCACCATCTGCAATTGCTGCAGAACTTGGCTGCACGGGTGGCAACTGCCTTTCTCTATGGAGCCTACATATGTCCTGTGCTTCGGGCACTCCACTTGCTTTGGCTGGCACAGAGGATTAAATTCAAGGCCTTATCCCAGGTACATCATGCCATTTTAAGCAGGGACCAAAGTTCACAGCAATTAATTGAAAAGAGGAAATGTATGCTACCATGAATATAGCACTGCCAGGGGTAAATACAGAGGATTTGTGGCATTTCTGCATACCAACACATATTTTAAGACCCCACAATGATTGTACATTATTTTGTATAAGACTACTTACAAAATGCCTGTGCTACACATAACAGAAACCTTTGAATTATTTGTCTTTAACTTTTGCAGTATTGTTTCTGCTTATGAAAAATTGCAGGATATATTGCATCTGACTGAGCTCATTGCCAAACATTGAAGAGTATGGTAGTTTTTCATTGTATCATAAGGAATAAAGCAGTCCCTTTCCAAACAGAAAAAGGCTATGGCACATCACTTTGCAATATTAAGCCTTCAGTCGCCTCTAATTGCTCATGGTACTACTTGGTTACTTGCAATATTTGTACAACTTTATCTCATATAATATATGGGATACATTGTACCCTATCACACATTATAAGGATTTTGCAAGTCACTGAGGTCTTCCATGACCAAATTGGATAAGGTCACAGAATCCCAACGAGACTTGCATGGGTTTAGGGAGGGCTGTAAAGACTCTTCTTGTCTTGTTTGGCCGGTCTTTGTGTTGGATGCTGTAGCCGTTGGGGACAAGGGCATCTAGGATGTGGGTGGAGGTAAGTGTCAACCAGGGCTCTGTGATGAAGATGGCGTCAAGGTCATGTGTAGTGATGAGGTTGGTGATCTCTACTGCATGGGTGATAACTGATCGAGCCTTGACAAGCATCAAATTCCGTGATGAGGATGACCCAGGGTTGCTGATGAGCTTGAGGCTGATGTGGGTGAGGTTACTGCACTGCAGAGTTCATGCCTTAGAGAACGGGCAATGTTGTTGACTTTGGCATTGCCTGCTGATTGTGGGTATGGCCTGTGGGGACGAAGGGAAAAAATACATGTTGGCACATACTTACCTGTTGTCTGAGCAGGGGTTCGGGACCTGGGTCCTCTTGTTCTAAACAGGTCCAAACAGGATTTGACCTTTTCTTCATCTTCCCTTCATTTCGGGGCCCAGGCAAGAGACGCCCTGGATTAAAGAGGTAAGAACAGAATGGAAGACACAGGTCTAGGAAGGTGGGTGGGGCTTAGGCCACATGACCTATATCCACTTGCACCTGCTCACCAACTGCAAGGAAAAGAGGCTGGAGAGCTTCTTAAATAGGGATAAAAGGCAGCCAAACTGCAAGCTACCAACTGTTTAGCAGTGATTGCAGGTGGGTAGTGCTTAGGTCACATGACCTAGATCCATTTGCACCAGCTCACCAACTGCAAATGGAAAGAGGCTTTAGGGCTGCCTAAGTAGGGGAAAAGCGTGACAAAATAGGAAGGCACCAAAAGTTTAGCAGTGATTGACACTTGACACGTGGCCTAGATCCACTTGTATCTGCTCAGCAATTACTGATTGCAGGGCAGCAGTGATGTTATTGTCTGATTACTGGCCTGTAGAAATGGCATGACTATCACGATGGATTGCAGGCTGCAAATAGAAAGTGGTTATGTGGTAAAGTTATATTACTAGTGATGAATCTTTGCACCCTTTTGAAACTTTGACCTGTGGAATGAACATTTCACAGAGAGGTCCTAACATACATGAGGATTGATGTATCTGTTTTCTTAAAGTATTTTCTGAATGTTGATGCAACTGAAATGTGAAGTGCAAGGTTGAGAATAATAGCAATTCAATCATCAGCAAATTCCCAATTCATCTAATGGTTTTATTAAACTCGGTGGCAATTGAAGACATGTTATGTCCAATTTCTCTGCTCTCATGTGAATGCCTGATTGCGTTAGGTCAGCATATCTTTCGAGAATTCTGATGGTAAAACATGATTAAAAATCAAGAGTTAACATTGTTAATTTATTTTCTCTGTTTGAAACCATATATTATTACGTTTTATTTACCAATTCATTTATTTTGCAAAGCTCCATAAATCTCAACTTTCTTCTGCGCAGATGCATTACTTATTGCTGGCAGTGGATTTTTTTAGATTAATTCAATAACATCTTAAAAACGAAATACGAATGCAAATGAGACACATAGCACCGCATTCATGTATAGATATTTTTCTTATTCTGTCTGCACCCTTTGGTACGTTTCTTTCCAGGAATAAATATTATGCACAAAAATATCCAAATGAGGGACCTAATTAACATGCTGTAATCTTCCCCCGTCTTCACATCGAAATCTTTCAAGGGCCATCCATTCCTTTTCTGAAGCATACAGTTGTCTTGACTGCACTTACTATGCACTGATTGCCAGTATGGAATTGCACTTTTACTGAGAGATTTCTCGCCGTAGATTCTATGTTTAAACCCGACAGGTGCTAATGTTTTTTCTTTTGTATATTTTTACTTTATTAAATGTTCTTTTTTAAGCATTTGTTTTTGGTTTGCATGTGAGCAGCAGCTGTTAAAGAGCTTGGCAGTTGTATCATGCGTGTGCACATGGGCATGTTACACAGTGTTTTAAAACGGACACAATGAATAGTATAACCTTTGACAGTGTGAGCACATCGCACTTTTTGAGATTCACAAATAATGCTCTCCCTTATGGAAATACCACACTCGTTTAATGTCACTTGTTTTGTCTGTAAATCCATCACATTACAGAGGGTGGGAGGTGATTAGCAGTGTTAGTCCCCATTGTGGAGTCTCAAATGACTCCTCAGCGGGGTTGGAGCATGTACCTTGCACCGCAAAGCCTACCCCCTAGTGAGGTATTGTGAAGGAAAACATTCAGCCAAGTTCCAGCTTCCCTCCGACCTGGCAACATGGCTATGCCTTAAAAGTGGTCGGAATTCAGTTGCTGGCACTTTTTTACTTGCCGCCAATGTCGCACTATGGCTCCCAGTGCAGCTAAAAAGGAACTGTATGTGTACGAAGAAGGGGTATGGCATTTTAGCATCTAAATGGATGCATATATATGCTCCAGTGCTTTGACCATGTCTCTACCCTCCCAGATGTTCGTGGCTGACGTCACAACAGGACATGGCCATAATCCGCCATTGGCCTTTTGATGATGTCATTCCGATTTATCTAGGGCACATTTTTGTTGGAAGCTTTTTATCTGTAGTATCTGGGGTCAGTTTTTGAGTAAAAAGAAAAAACTATAGCCTACTGCATTTTCATTTTTATTGTACTCATTTAGATGCAATGATAAACAGGCCGACATATCATTAATGGCTTTTTAAGAAAGTGAATGTAATTAAATAACTATTTTTTTTTTTATTGTGTTGTTTGTGTTTAATATTTAGAATTAGATAACTGTAATTTGCCTCTGCTCGTTTGTATTTTTCAAATTAATTCATGGAGTCCTGTTATAAATTCCATTAGCATCCACTCAGGGTGTGGGAGCCAATCAGCTCACTCCAAGCATGGGTTGAACCTGACAATCTCAGCCTGTATTTGGAGTAAGCAAAGTTCTCCTCACCGCTGCACACCATTTTATGTGCCTGCCTTTACCTAGCACTCTGTTGCATTGGCACTGCACGAGACCCCAAGTCCACCACAGTACCCAAGACTCTCCATTTACCTTTTTTTTTTGCCCGGCCAGTGCCATTCCTTCAATTTCCTTCAAGCTGCTCTTGAGTATGCTCTTGTCAGCCATGAAAATGGAAGTGCTACTCAGCTTGGAGTGCCTGCTGCCATGTTCATGCAGTTATTTTAAAAGTATATTTTTCTTTTTGTCTAAAGAAACAGATTGCCTGCTAGACAGAGCTAGTTATTTTAGACATAATAATTTCTCTCAGCACCCAGGTTTACATATGCAGGGTGGTAATAGCAATAATCACCAATTTCAGAGTCTGTACAGGGTGTTACAGGCTATGGATCCTCACTGAATCTTGGACTATTTCTTAGGGTGACTATCTCAAATGGTTTGTGCTCCTCAATGTTATTTTGCTATTTACTGCTTAAAGGATAGGTGTCTGTCGATGTAGAACCCGAGGGACATCGTGCAGGTGGGCACCTGTGGTATGAAGCCCTCACGGGTCATTTTACAGAACCAGGTCTGGATGTCAGGGTGTTTGGTGTTGTTGGTCAGCAGTAGCATTTTGGACTTGGGGGTTGAGCTTAAGGTGAGCTCTGGACATAAAGGACTAGATCAATTTAAGGCAGGCCTAGAGCATTTGGATGTGTTTGAAGGAGGATATTTTGTGGTAGAGCAGCATGTCTTCAACATATTGGTGATTGTGGTTGTTCATTGGAGAAAGGAGTGTTCTGTGTTTGCTCCATTTCAAGGTTGAAGATAACGGGGGAGGGAATGGACCTTTGAGGAACTCTACAAATGGTGGTTAAAGTTGGTGATCTGGAGGAATCCATTTGGATGAATTGGTGGCAGTTAGCAAGGTAGGATTTGAACCAGATGAGGAAAATCTTGCTGATCCCCATGCAGTGATGTAGAATGTTGTAGAATGTTGGTTAGTGTTGGGCTGTCTACTGTGTCAAATGCTGCTGAGAGAACAAGGAGAACCAGGAAACAACAATGGTATTCATTGAGGATGATCAGGGCATCATCAAACACTTTTTTGGTTGCTATTTCAATGCTTCATATGGGTCTGAAACCAGATTTGTTGGATTGGAGGAGGGAGTTTGCTTCAATGTTTTGTAAGAGTCATGTGGCCACTGCTTTCATAAGGATCTTACTTAGGAAGTGAAGATGGCAGATGGGGAGGTAGTTTCTGAGGTCATCAGTGTGCAGTGCTTCCTTCTTGAGAAGCAGAAGGATCTGTCCTGTCTTGAGGATCGAGGAATATGTACCTTGAGTGAGGGAATTGTTGAATCGTTCATGTAATGGAGTAGCGTCTTCAGTTGGAAGGGTCTTGAGTACAAAGTCATGGAGGATATCATCATCATCTAATGTGGCCTTTACAGATGCTCAGCTGGCAGTAAGATCTTCCATGGTGAAAGTCTTGTAAGTTGTCCAGGTAGTGATGGATTTATGAGGTGGGATGTGCAGTGTGCTGTCAGTTATGGGGTTGGTTTCTATGTGCTTGAAGATCATGATGAAATTGTTGATGAAGAAAGAATAGATGGCAGTGGATTTTTTGATCTATCTTAGTAGAGTTGGGTCAAGCAGAGGTTTGCTGCAATGCTTGATGGTTTTGAAGATTAAGAATTGTATTATTATTCATTCATTCATTTAATTTTATTAGACGTAGGTGTTACAGCAATTACATACATATAAAATTAAACATTCCATACAACAATAAAATCAAAATACAAAGTTTTCCTTGTGAACATGTTTTAGATGGGACTAGTCCAAATCAGCTTAGAAAGTCCATCAGCCAACATCCTTAGCACATAATTCCAATATTCGGGTGTTACTCATTGCAGACAGCCATATATGAATCATGTACATAAGATTTCCATTTAAACCATGCTCCATGAATGTACATACTTGTCCTGAAAACCATGTTAACTACATCAGTTGAATTGCACAATGAAGTAGCATCCCTTACTGATCTAATGTTTCTCTCTCTCAGCAGTGGCTTGATCCTAACCTGACATAGCCTGAACACACTAATAAAAAATGTGCCAGATATTCTTTGGTAGACAAGTAGGCCGGATAAAGATATTCAGCACCAGTATTTAATTTATTGGTAAGGGATGCAGTAGGCAATATTCCAAAACGAAATTTCATAAACTGTGTTCTAGCAAAACAGGGGGAGGGGCAATCAGGTTGATGCATCTTTCTCTCCCCAGATTAGATTTATGGGACCAATATTCACTTACCAGCTTTGAACTTGCACTGAAAGTTAACATTCCTCTTTTGATCTGTACATCATGAGCCCCTTTTGTAATCATTTCTATAAGATCATGTTGGTCTGCATGTGCCTTAAGCATAGAGATAATAGTATATGGTTTACATGTGTACACCAGAGCACAGATACCTGACACGTAGGTCCTCTGCTGCCTTCCTATATTTAGATCAATGGGTTGAGGACCAGAGCTGAATCCAATAAAGTATGTGTTTGGGAGATACATCATCTGTTATGCTCGTCCGGCCCTAGCTCAGTTAACAGAATAAACCATGAGGTATTAGCTGGTAAGAGCAACCCACTTTTTAGACATTTTTGCTTAAAGACTGCCAGTCTCGGGTGATGTTCCAAGGCAGGTGAAAAAGCACCTCGCCCAAAGATCATGTAGAAGTGGACCATTGCAGTACAACCACGGTCAAGTTTCATACCAGTTCCTTTAAAGTGTGTAATTCACTAACAATCACTCAAGAAATCAAGACCATATAGCAAAAGCTGTCACCTATTTGAAGACATTACCTCGAATCTCTATACTTACAGGGTAATTCATAGAATTTCGCAGAAAAGTGTCGCAAGCGGCTGGCGCAGAGTGTCCGCGTGCGATTGACTGCGCCAGGCACGTGCGCTAAAACCGATTTCCGTGCACAGCGTATTCATGGATTTTAGGCTCCCAAACCAGCCGTGGCGCAGAGTATCGCAGCGACCCTGCAGCAGCGCCAGTAACGCCCCCAAGAACGCCCTCGCGCAAGGAAAAGCCATCAAAATCGCTAAATCATCGCAAAGGGCTGCGCTAACCCTGGACCAGTTTACAGGGCTGCCAAACAAGGAACGCAAAGCGGGTAACGTGCATATCAGGGGTACGCGTGAAGTTATACACGCGATTAGCCAGGGTACGTGTATTACAGGGGTACGCGGGAAGTTTAACACGCGATTGGCCAGGGTACGTGTATTACAGGGGTATGCGGGAAGTTTAACATGCGATTATCCAGGGTACGTGTATTACAGGGGTACGCGGGAAGTTTAACACGCGATTAGCCAGGGTACGTGTATTACAGGGGTACGCGGGAAGTTTAACACACGATTGGCCAGGGTACGTGTATTACAGGGGTATGCGGGAAGTTTAACATGCGATTATCCAGGGTACGTGTATTACAGGGGTACGCGGGAAGTTTAACACGCGATTAGCCAGGGTACGTGTATTACAGGGGTACGCGGGAAGTTTAACACGCGATTGGCCAGGGTACGTGTATTACAGGGGTATGCGGGAAGTTTAACATGCGATTAGCCAGGGTACGTGTATTACAGGGGTACGCGGGAAGTTTAACACGCGATTAGCCAGGGTACGTGTATTACAGGGGTACGCGGGAAGTTGAACACGAGATTGCCGAGGGTACGTGTATTACAGGGGTAGGCGGGAAGTTTCACACGCGATTAGCCAGGGCACGTGTATCACAGGGGTACGCGGGAATTATCACATGCGATTTGGCTGTGTACGTGTATTACAGGGGTACACGGGAAGTTTTACACGCGATTCGGCTGGGTACGTGCATTACAGGGATGCGATTTGGCCAGGTACGTGTATTACAGGGGTGCGCAGGAATTATCACACGCGATTTGGCTGGGTACATGTATTACAGGGGTGGTGGGAATCATCACACGCGATTTGGCTGGGTACGTGTATTACAGGGGTGCGTGGGAAGTCACACGCGATTAGGCTGGGTGGGTCCTCACAGGTGTTCCCTGTACACCCTCCACGGCCCCTGCAGGCAGCCTACAAAACAGGGGACTACCCTGCACACCTGCTCATGTCCCCCTGCACCCCCACCCCCCAGCAGTGCAGGGGCAGCCTCCACCAGGCCCCCACCCATGCCTCCCACCAACCCCAACCCCCAGCAGTGCAGGGGCAGCCTCCACCAGGCCCCCACCCATGTCTCCCACCACCCCCACCCCCCCGCCACCAGGGGCACCCTCCACCAGGCCCCCACCCATGCCTCCCACCACCCCCACCCCCCCGCCACCAGGGGCAGCCTCCACCAGGCCCCCACTCATGTCTCCCACCACCCCCACCCTCCCGCCACCAGGGGCAGCCTCCACCAGGCCCCCACCCATGTCTCCCACCACCCCCACCCCCCCGCCACCAGGGGCAGCCTCCACCAGGCCCCCACCCATGCCTCCCACCACCCCCAACCCCCAGCAGTGCAGGGGCAGCCTCCACCAGGCCCCCACCCATGCCTCCCACCACCCCCACCCCCCAGCAGTGCAGGGGCAGCCTCCACCAGGCCCCCACCCATGTCTCCCACCACCCCCACCCTCCCGCCATCAGGGGCAGCCTCCACCAGGCCCCCACCCATGTCTCCCACCACCCCCACTCCCCCCTGCCACCAGGGGCAGCCTCCACCAGGCCCCCACCCATGCCTCCCACCACCCCCAACCCCCAGCAGTGCAGGGGCAGCCTCCACCAGGCCCCCACCCATGTCTCCCACCACCCCCACCCTCCCGCCACCAGGGGCAGCCTCCACCAGGCCCCCACCCATGTCTCCCACCACCCCCACCCCCCCGCCACCAGGGGCAGCCTCCACCAGGCCCCCACCCATGCCTCCCACCACCACCAACCCCCAGCAGTGCAGGGGCAGCCTCCATCAGGCCCCCACCCATGCCTCCCACCACCCCCACCCCCCAGCAGTGCAGGGGCAGCCTCCACCAGGCCCCCACCCATGTCTCCCACCACCCCCACCCCCCCCGCCACCAGGGGCAGCCTCCACCAGGCCCCCACCCATGCCTCCCACCACCCCCAACCCCCAGCAGTGCAGGGGCAGCCTCCACCAGGCCCCCACCCATGCCTCCCACCACCCCCACCCCCCAGCAGTGCAGGGGCAGCCTCCACCAGGCCCCCACCCATGTCTCCCACCACCCCCACCCTCCCGCCACCAGGGGCAGCCTCCACCAGGCCCCCACCCATGTCTCCCACCACCCCCACCCCCTCCGCCACCAGGGGCAGCCTCCACCAGGCCCCCACCCATGCTTCCCACCACCCCCAACCCCCAGCAGTGCAGGGGCAGCCTCCACCAGGCCCCCACCCATGTCTCCCACCACCCCCACCCTCCCGCCACCAGGGGCAGCCTCCACCAGGCCCCCACCCATGTCTCCCACCACCCCCACCCCCCCGCCACCAGGGGCAGCCTCCACCAGGCCCCCACCCATGCCTCCCACCACCCCCAACCCCCAGCAGTGCAGGGGCAGCCTCCACCAGGCCCCCACCCATGCCTCCCACCACCCCCACCCCCCAGCAGTGCAGGGGCAGCCTCCACCAGGCCCCCACCCATGTCTCCCACCACCCCCACCCTCCCGCCACCAGGGGCAGCCTCCACCAGGCCCCCACCCATGTCTCCCACCACCCCCACCCCCCCACCACCAGGGGCAGCCTCCACCAGGCCCCCACCCATGCCTCCCACCACCCCCAACCCCCAGCAGTGCAGGGGCAGCCTCCACCAGGCCCCCACCCATGTCTACCACCACCCCCACCCTCCCGCCACCAGGGGCAGCCTCCACCAGGCCCCCACCCATGCCTCCCACCACCCCCAACCCCCAGCAGTGCAGGGGCAGCCTCCACCAGGCCCCCACCCATGTCTCCCACCACCCCCACCCCCCCGCCACCAGGGGCACCCTCCACCAGGCCCCCACCCATGTCTCCCAACACCCCCACCCACCAGCACTGTGGGGCACGTGGCCAGCAGGCAGTCAGGCAGCAGCAGGTGGGAGCGTGCTCAGGGCTCTGGGGGGCAGTAATTTGGCCTCCTGGCCAGGAGCATGGTCTCTCGTGTGTGAACGCGTGGACAGCCTGATAGGGAGTGAAATCCCACACGTCAGCAAAGGCCCTTAGCGCGTAAACCCGTCAACAGCATATGCGCGCCTATAGTCACCTGCACGTGCAGGAAATTGTTGCGTGACATGTCCCAGTGTCAAAGCGTGTGATTGGTGAAAATGGATCTACACGCAGAAGTGACAAAGCGTGTGATTGGTGAAAATGGATCTACACGCAGAAGTGACAAAGCGTGTGATTGGTGAAAATGGATCTACACGCAGAAGTGACAAAGCATGTGATTGGTGAAAATGGATCTACACGCAGGAGTGACAAAGCGTGTGATTGGTGAACGTATACGCCGCGTAAGTGACGCTGTACGTGTGGGCCAGTATATAAGGTACATGTAGAACACCATTTCCTTGTACGTGCTTTTCGTGGAGAGCGAGTGGGTGAATTCTGTACTTCTTGTCGTTTCACACGCGATTTACTTCACGGCGTTTCCAGTTCGTATTCCCTGTTACCTCTGACAGCTTTTTCTCTTTTTTCTCTTTTACTGGTTTACCTGGGCCTGTTCCCTCAAACAGTGTCCCCTTCTACTGTTGTCCTGTCTTCTCAGACAGCGTACACATCTTCTTTTGGCGGGGGTTTAGCCAGCCAAACGCGCTCATTTTTCACGCTCTTTTACCTGGCAGACGGTGAGTCACGCACGTATCCAACTTCTGTGCTTGCCCCGTGTGTAGCCTACCCCTTCAGAGGTCATTCTAGGCTGCGTGTGACACGCATACATTCATTCTTGTGTTACTGGGTGCCACAGCGTAGTGCAGGTTTTTCTTTCTGCACACGTGGTCTAGGAGGGGTTGCGTGCACGTCATCTCCCTTTTTTGGGCCTCCTGTGCGTTGCGTGACCCGTCATCTTTCCCCAGGGGTTACAATCAGCCGTGCTAGAGCACTAGGGTACAATTACCATCTGGTACCCAACCCCTTTGACCCCCAATTGCCCAGGACAATTGTCTACAGCCACTCCCATACGCACATTAATATCAGTGCCATGGCTGGGAGGCGAGGATTCCGTAAGGGTGGCAAAGGTGGAAGAGCCACAAGTGGTGGCCGTGGTGGATCCGGTAGGGGACGTGGTCGTAACTTGCAGGGTGAGCCTGTCCCCCCATGTGTGGAGGACCAGTCAAGGGCACCCATCATCCCCCCCCTCCCGTTGAGGCTGAAGTGGCTGACACCATCCATGCTCAGCCCTTGTTGGACCAGCCCATTGTGGCACCAGACCTGGCTGACTCCATGGCTGACTTCCAGGTCAGCAGGGCTACGACACGTGCGCTGGTGCACGTTGATGCCATCATGCCACGTGGATCTGGGGCAGCAAGGTCATCTGCTGCACCAAGGAGGCAGGGCAGAAAGGCTGCAGGAGCAGCTGCGGCTCCATCCACCCCAGCCCTCACACACCCAGCCAGGACAGTGTCGGTCCTAGTCCATGCTGCTGACATTCCCCCTGACACCATCACACTAGAGCCAATGCTTGCACCAACTCCCATGCTGAGTGTGCAATCCCACACTCCTGATACAGAGTCCACCAGGGCTCCTGCCCCTAGTGTCCAGAGCGGCGCAGGACACTCAGGATCACCACCACCTTCCAAGCGGAAGAGGAAGAGTGCTCGTCCGGCACAGGCTGATGCCCCAGACACGGCTACACAGTCCGGCCCGTCCAGGAAGCCCAGCTTCACGGATGACGAACTGAATGCACTTGTCGAGTATGTGTCCGGACATTACAACGAGATGGTCATTGTTGCAGGATCCAAGACCACACCTGCACAACGCCAGGCACACTGGCAGACCGTTGCGGACATCGTAAGTGCCCTTGGAATCGTGAGGCGCACAGCCAATGATTGCTATAAGCGCTGGAATGACCTAAAGCGCAGGGCAAAGAGTAAGCTGGCCTCAAGTCATGCCGCAACTCTAGTGACTGGAGGTGGGTCTCCAGTAGTAGACATGGAACTCACTCCACATGAGTCAGTCGCTGGGACCTACGTCACGGAGGAACAGATCCAAGGCGTGGGAGATCTGGCTGATTACGAGGCATTGTCCGGTGAGTGCACATGCATGTGTGTGTCATCCATGTGCATGGTGTGTGTGTGAGGGCTTCTGTTCGGGTGCCAGGTGAGAGTGTGTGCGCCTGAGTCGTATGGGTCAGCCATGTGCTTCATGCAATCCTTCCTGCGCAGCTGCATTTGGCCATAGCAGTATCCCTTCTGCCAACAGTAGACATCTAGCACAACTGCACGCCAGTTGCCCTTGAAGTGTCACCTTGACACAACATATTTGCTTCTTTTTCACTGTTCATTCAGTCAGTTTGTTTGCATTCCACCACTTTCACTAGGCATGTCGCTGTCCACTAGTCACATGTCTGACATGGGTATGGTAAAGTGGAGTGACTTTGTTACCTGGATATCATTTGTACACACATGTCCCTGTGCAATTTGACCATTTCAGACTGGCAGCTCCAGGTGAAAAATCAGACCTGTTAGAATTAGAAAAGCTATTACATGCGGGAACTGGACTGAATGAATAGGTGCTGCCCTCCTCTCCATCTTCACTCAATAGCAATGGTACATGCCATCTGTGTGATGGCATGTGTGTTTCACCTGCCAATCACAGGCCAATGTGTGATGCCACTGCCAGGCAGCATGCAGAAAATGTGTTCATCTTCCATCTTGGTGTCATCAGTGTGTGCCATTTGCCTGCACTTCATACGCAGTGAGGGTGCATGCATGGGAGGGTTTTAGTCATGTGGGACATGTGTCAATCAAGTACTGGTTCTCTTGCTGCTCAGCCCTCAATGTGTGCCATGGTGCTAATGCCTGTTTCCATTTCTTTGTTTACATGTCTTTGCAGGGGAAGACGCACCTGATACTGCTGGGGTTGTGGAGATGGCGCAGACCCAGGAGGTGTCCCAGGGCCGACCAACCACCAGTGAGGGACGTGGTGTGGTGGTGGGGTAGAACCCACAAGTGCTGCAGGTCGTGCTCTCAAGGGGTGTCTCTGGCTGCACCTCCCCCGAGCTGTACTCAGGTGTTGATTCGGATGAGACCTACGTGCCGTCGCAGGTGAGTGTTCCAGGGAGGGATTCTGTTCTGTCTCACCCACCTGCACCAGGGTCAGTACCCTCCATGGGGATGTCAGTGTTGGCAGCTACGCCTTCGGTGGTTACGGATGCAGGGTCACACTCCGCGACATCTGATCCTGTTCCTGGGCCAGCAGATCAGAGGGGGAATGCAGTCCTGCAGCCTCAGGCAGTGCCGGCACAGCAAGGCGCAGTTCGCCTTGCCCCAGACAGGTGTGGTGCCCGCCGACGTGGTGGCCGTACGCCACCCGGCAATACCGCATGGGAGCAATCCATTTACGGTATGGCTACCCAACAGGCTGCATCATCCGAGATGATGGCTCAGGCCATGGATAGGGTGGCCACTTCCATTGTCCCCCCAGAAAGGCTGATGGAGCGACTAGAGCAGGCAACCGACTCCATCTGCCAGTCACACAGGGAGGACATGTTGGGGTCCAACAGGGACAGGCGGGCGGCACTGGCGACTCTGCAGGAGGCCATCTCCATTGAGTCCCAGGGCCACAGGGAAGCCCTGAGGCAGGAGCTCCTACACCTCAGGACGACTCTTGTTGAGCTTGAGGCTTCAACACACCAAAGGACAGAACAGCAGCTGGAGCGTCTCACCCGTACGCTCTCAGCTGAGATGCAGGCAACGAGGGCGGAGGTCCGGGCATCCCGTGAGTTGTTGCATGGGGACCTCCGCACACTCATCCTCCAGAACCAGACCTACCACACCCGCATGCTTGCAGCCATGGAGGAGCAGACTAGGGCCTTGCGTGGGCTGCCTCCCATAGTGCAACCACCTCCGGATGCAGCTGCACAGGGTGATAATAGCGACAGCAGTGATACTCCCACAATAGGGTAGCCGTGTGGGCCATGAGCCCATGGAGGTGTTTTATCTTCCCAGGATCCACGCAGGTGGGTTCTGGTGTGCATCCTGTCCTCGGACCTCCTGGGTGGCCTCCCCAACCCCCCCGGGCCCATCAATGGCCATTTTTGATTGTTTCTTATTTTTATTTTTATTTTGATTTCTTTTATTCCCAATTTTTTTGGGACGATCTGTTGGCTTCGATCTGTTGGCTTCGATCTGTTGGCTTTGATCTGTTGGCTTCCGTGGTTCCTGTGGGCATACGCTGCATTGTGGCTGGGCACATGCAGGCTTGTAATGTATTTGGTTCAGATGCTTGGGTTTGAGTCACACACACCCCTCCTGCTTCCCGTTTCCATGGGCTTGCAAAGGGTGTGCCCAAGTGACAGTGAATTATACAGTGACGTTGGACTCCCATGAGCTGTGTGGCCAGTCTGTAGTCAATACTGTGTATACATTCATAGTGCATATTGCTGTTGTGTTGTACACTGCATGTTGCATTGATGTGTAACTCTTCTTCTGTGTCTACCTCCCAATTTGCAGGTCCCTTCCTCAAGTCCACACAAGGACCTCTAGTCTGGAGATGGGGACCATGTTGGCAGCAGTGCACCTTCAACTCTACATGGCGCCAACACTGCACAGTTGGTAGTGGTGGGAGTGCAGGCATTTCCAGGTGGTGAGACTACTAATATGTAACATTTGTGATGTCATGTTAATGGTACTACGTGCTCAAGTATGTTGTTGGTCCGGCATTGCTGTGAGCATTTCAGGTGTTGCAGGTTTCTAATAGTGCCACTGTACATAGTGAGAGTGATGTCATGTTGTGGGGATTACTTTGTTTACCTGCAATTAGCATGACATGGCACGGTGTGTCGTGTGGCAGTGCTGGGGTTGGGTTGGCTGACATGGCACTGTCCTCTTGTTGCATTTTGCAAGTGGGTATTCATTTTAGCTGCTTCAATGTGTAACTTCACAAAACTGCATTGGTGGTGTCTGTGTGGGTAGGGATGCACACATTGTGACACTTCCAGGTGAACAATCTCAGGCTGACATGGTATTCCCGGTTCATTCTCCAGACATTCAGGATCAATGTCAGGTTGAGTCATCATTGATTGTCAGATGGAATGTGCCAGGGCAGTGTGCACTCCACAGGGGTGTGATTTCTATGTGAAGTAATTAGCCACTAGCTGTGTACGGGCTGCCTCCCCCCGTGCCCTTTCCCCTCCCATGCGCAGCGGCTGTGCATGTGGTTGGGGATGTGGGGCCACCACCATGTCCACGGCCAGGCCCCGGCGTGTTGCAACGTTGTGCAGGACACATGCTGCCACTATGATCCTGCACACTACTGGGGGAGCGTATAACAGCTGCCCGCCAGAACGGTCAAGGGAGCGAAAGCGTGACTTTAGCACTCCGAATGTGCGCTCCACTATGCCCCTGGTTGTAATGTGGGCTGTGTTATATCTTACCTGGGGTGGCGTGGTGGGGTTCCAAATTGGCGTCATCATGTGGGGGCTGAGAGGGTAGGCACTGTCCCCTGTGGAGGTGGGGATTGGTATCATTGGTGAGGTTGTGACCTTGCTCAGTATCCAACATGCATGCATGTGCAGTGGCATACATACTCACCAAGCAGCCATGTATCGCCATGCCGCCCAGCTTCTAGGTCCCGGCTTAGGGTGGACATTCGGTAAATGAAGCTGTCGTGGGTGGAGCCGGGATAGTTGGCATATACTGAGGTGATGATTCCCTTGGCATTACATGCTACCTGCACGTTGATGGAATGCCAGTGCTTGCGGTTCCTATAGATGTGCTCAGTTGCCCTGGGGGGACGTAGAGCCACATGGGTGCAGTCGATGGCACCTAGCACTTTGGGGAATCGTGCCACTGCGTAAAAATCCAGGGCGGCAGCATGCCTTTCTGCAGGTGTTCTGGGCAGGTATATGTGCCTGCGGACTGATGGGCGTGCAGTCATGATGTTCAAGACCTGGTGTAGGCAGCGTGACTGGGTGGCCTGTGACACCCCACCCACTATGGCACTTGTCCGCTGAAATGATCCAGTGGCTAAGAAGTGCAGTACATTGAGGACCTTCTCCAGGGGGCTGAGTGCTTGGGAGCACAGGGTGGGTGATGTGAGGTCATCCTCCCACTCAGTCACCAGGTCCAGTATGATGTGTGGTGGAAACCTGTACCTCCCATACACCTGGTCATCAGGCATCCCGAAAAGGCTGGTTCTGGGTGTGAATATTCTGGCCCTGACTATCCTCCTCCTCCTCCTTTGGTAGCCCACTGCCACTGCTTCTAGGAACGGTATGTTCATCCTGGCGTCTGAGCTTGTTATTGTTAAAGTCCGCAAATGTATGCTTTGCGCGTGTTCTAGGCGAGCGTGTGACCCGCGCACCCCTGGAATCCAGTTCCCAGTCCAATAGCGTGTGGAAATTCACACGCACCACGGGATACAGCGTGTGACCCGCGCACCCCTGGAATCCAGTTCCCAGTCCAATAGCGTGTGGAAATTCACACGCACCACGGGATACAGCGTGTGACCCGCGCACCCCTGGAATCCAGTTCCCAGTCCAATAGCGTGTGGAAATTCACACGCACCACGGGATACAGCGTGTGACCCGCGCACCCCTGGAATCCAGTTCCCAGTCCAATAGCGTGTGGAAATTCACACGCACCACGGGATACAGCGTGTGACCCGCGCACCCCTGGAATCCAGTTCCCAGTCCAACAGCGTGTGGTAATTCACACGCACCACGGGATACAGCGTGTGACCCGCGCACCCCTGGAATCCAGTTCCCAGTCCAATAGCGTGTGGAAATTCACACGCACCACGGGATACAGGTTCGCTGACGTACTTGCGTGTGTAAGTGGCCGCGCACCCATTAAATACACGTACATAGGCCAATCGCGTGTACGCGCACTTTTGTCCAATTACACGCGATGACACTCTGACGTGCAGTATCTCCACGTGTGCCCCGTCATCACGTGCTGAGTGGGGAACACCCGTGCGGGTCACGTCACAGACACGCTTACGCGCTGAGGGACTCTGGTCCAATAGAATCGCGTATGCGTGCTGACGCGCTTACGCGCTAAGGGCCTTTCCTCGGATTTCACGCTGACGTGCAGGATTTTCACGTGCCAAATCACTCCGTATCAAGCTGGCCACGCGAAAACACACGGAAGCCCACGCTCCTGCCCAGAAGGCCGAGTTACTGCCCCCCAGTGCCCTGAGCAGCCTCCCACGTGCCATCTGCTGCTGTCTGCCTGCCTGCCTGCCTGCTGCCACCGTGCCCTGCCATTTGGTGCCTGCACATCAGCCATCTGCAGGGGTCCAGTTGCTGTGTCCACCCCTGCTGGAACTGAAGACTCCCGACTGGGATTACATCGCTCCACAGCCCAGCCCCAGGACCCAGTTGCCCACCCACACCTGCCTCTGGGGTTGCCATGTCGGGCACTTCCACATCTGGCACCAGTGGCAACCCCAGGCCAGAGGGGCAGAGGGGCACCAGCTTCACTGTCACCGAAGTTGGTGTCCTGGTGGAGCATGTCCTGGGGCAGTATGATGCCCTCTTTGGATCGTCCCGCGCCAGCAAGGAAGGACGGCAGAGGATCTGGGCCGACTGTGTGGTTGCCATCAACGCGGAGGGGGTGGCAACCCGCGACGTCCTGAAGATCAAGAAGCGCTGGGAGGACTTGAGGTCCAGGACCCTTGTGAAGGCCCGGCGCCTCGTGGAGGGGGGCCGGGGCCGCATGAGTTCAATCCAGATGAGGGTCCTGGAACGCGTACGCCCAGCGCTCCACGCCCAGATCCTTGAGAGGGAGGCCCGTCTGGAGTTGAGCGGTAAGTGTCCATGCATTACTGTGTGAGACAGGGCATGTTGCGGTGTGCTGGTTCTATGATACTTGCCTGTATGTGTGCCATAGGCCATGTATGCATGTATGTGTGCAGGGACATCATGGTAATGAATGTGCGACCAGTGATGTGTGATGCACATGGTTGTTGCATGTGTTGAAATGCCGCATGGGGAGCCCTATTCAGATTTTGAACATGAGAGCATGCCAGTCTCTGTACCTGGACATGGGTGGGGGTGAGGGATGGGTGCTGATGCCAGGTACATATATGGTAGCCATGTCTGTGTGCCTGACCTGCGTGTCTGTGACTTGTGCATGCCATGGATGCATGACACATGTGTGTGACAATGCAGAGATTCAGTAAAGCAGCCAAATTACCCTTGTATCCGCTGTGTTTGGTGTGTTTGGGGCCAGATGGATGTGACTGAGGTGAAGTGTGTGCATGTGATGGGCATGAGCCATGATGCATGTGAGTTACATATCATTGAATGTTTCAAGAGTCCATTGGACATGCATGGAAATGTCCATGGCATGCACCATGCCTGTTACTGTGTGTGTTTTGCCTGGACTGACCCATGTGTTGTGGAGGGACATGATGGAAGTGTACTTTGACAGTGGTGCTCATCTGCTATTGCTTCCTGTCTAGGGGACCATTGTACAGTGCCCTGATGCTTGTGTTCTTTGTCTCCCTCTACGCAGCGGCTAGTGAAGAAGAGGGCGGAGACGGCGCTGTGGAGCAAGGCGGCGGGGATGCCCCCACGGCTGCAACGGAAGGGGTGGGTGAGCCCCCACAGGGGCCTGCTACGGTGGGAGACGGTGAGGAGCCATCCAGGTTGGTGGTTTGCACAGAGGAGGAGGAGGCCGCCACTGGGGCACACATGGGGCCTGGTGGGGGCATCCCTGCTGGTGCAAGTGGTGCAGTCCAGGGCCAGGGGCAGGAGGCAGCACAGGTCACCGTGGAGGGGCCTGTGCATGTCGCTGTCCCTGACCCTGTGAGTGCACCACCATGCACCAGCAGGGATGCCCTGTCCCAGGCCTGTCCGCAGGTAGAGGGGATGTCCATGTCACCTGACTCCCCTCCACCTGCGGACGTGGGAACCCCTGGCCGTGCGGAGAAGGTCCTGATTGGGGTCGCGATGCGCACACCTGTGATTCGTGATGCCGTGCGTGCTTCCCGGGAGGAGCACGCACGTCATCACGAAGTGCACCGTGCCGACGTGGCCCAATTGGGATCGGCCATGTTCGGGGGTTTCCTGCATGTGTTGGCCAATGTGGCGGCCCTCTCCTCCTCTGTGCAGGCTATCCACCAGTCGTTCTCCTTGCCGTCTTCCAGCCCAGATGCCACCAGGGCCCCCTGTGGACCTGCCCCGACCAATGCAGCCAGCTCGGTGGGGATCCCATCCCTGCCACAGTCGGGAGTCAGAGATCCAGCAGGGGTGGACACCAGAGCAACTGGACCCCAGCAGATGGAGGATGTGACGGCATCATCGGGCAGGGCACGTGCACGACGGCGTCGGTGGTTTCCATCAGCCTGGATGCCGTCGTGCTGGCACAGGCAGTTGCGTCGGAGGCAGCAGCAGGCTCAACGTGGGAGGCATCATGGCTCGGGGCCATCAACATCAGGGGTGCAGGCATCGGCCGGAGGGCAGGAGAACCCTGGAATGGGAGTGGCTTCCGTGTGGGAGAGGTTGTGCCAGCGGATAGGTGCGGAGCGGCAGCGGGCAGAGGAGGAACGGCTCACGATGGTCAGGGCGGAGGACTCCATGCGGAGGGCGCTGAGGCGGGCTGAGTGCCTCGAGGGTCTTCGCAGGGAGTTTGAGCTTGACACTGCGTTATCCCTGCGGGACCTCGGGCCAGGGAACATGCCCGCCTCCAAGCCATTGACCAGGAGTTCGATGATGCCCTGGCCCATGACAACAACCAGTGAGCCGTCCGAATAGCCCGCTGCCTTTGTATATAGTTGTATAGTTAGGGTTAGGTTTCCTTTGTTTTTTTGATTTTTTTTTGGTTGCGATTGGACAATGCCCCACTTTTTTGTATATAGTTCACTTTTTAGTTAGTAGTCAGTTAGGTTTAATTTGGTAGGGCTCATGGACCCAGGATGATCTTCTTCATTGGCTTATTTTAATTTTTCAGATTATTTTCTTGGACATTCATCTTGTTTTGTTTGATTTGCTTTGTGTTTTTTCTTATTTCATTTCCATTCTACTTGCTGTTAAATACATATTATTTTTTTAATCTTCAATGTGTCGTATCATCTCATTGCTTTCAGGCATGTCATGTTGGGTGTTTTGTCATTCACTTGCAGCCATTGTGTGTGACAGACATGTGTTAAATTGCATTATTTAAATTGGGGGTGTAACATGTAATTGCCTTTGATATGTGGGTGGGTGTGATAGTTGGTTGGGCCTTTTGGCAGGGGAGGATGGGCATTACGGACATGATTGGGGAATGTTGGGACCCAGGTGCAGGGAGGCATGGATTGGACATGGGTGGGGGCCTGCTGGCAGGTGCCCCACAGTGCTGGGGGGGTGGGGGGGTGTTAGACATGAGTGGGGGCCTGGTGGAGGATGACCCTGCACTGCTGGGGTGTGGGGGTGGTGGGTGACATGTGTGGGGGCCTGGTGGAGGCTGACCCTGGTGGCTGGGGGGGTGGGGGTGGTGGTAGACATGAGTGGGGGCCTGATGGAGGGTGCCCCTGGTGGCTGGGGGGTGGGGGTGGTGGTAGACATGAGTGGGGGCCTGGTGGAGGGTGACCCTGCACTGCTGGGGTGTGGGGGCGGTGGGTGACATGAGTGGGGGCCTGGTGGAGGGTGACCCTGCACTGCTGGTGTGTGGGGGTGGTGGGTGACATGAGTGGGGGCCTGGTGGAGGGTGACCCTGCACTGCTGGGGTGTGGGGGTGGTGGGTGACATGAGTGGGGGCCTGGTGGAGGGTGACCCTGCACTGCTGGGGTGTGGGGGTGGTGGGTGACATGAGTGGGGGCCTGGTGGAGGGTGACCCTGGTGGCTGGGGTTTGGGGGTGGTGGTAGACATGAGTGGGGGCCTGGTGGAGGGTGCCCCTGGTGGCTTGGGTTTGGGGGTGGTGGTAGACATGAGTGGGGGCCTGGTGGAGGGTGACCCTGCACTGCTGGGGTGTGGGGGTGGTGGGTGACATGAGTGGGGGCCTGGTGGAGGGTGCCCCTGGTGGCTGGGGGGTGGGGTGGTGGTAGACATGAGTGGGGGCCTGGTGGAGGGTGACCCTGCACTGCTGGGGTGTGGGGGTGGTGGGTGACATGAGTGGGGGCCTGGTGGAGGGTGACCCTGCACTGCTGGGGTGTGGGGGTGGTGGGTGACATGAGTGGGGGCCTGGTGGAGGGTGACCCTGCACTGCTGGGGTGTGGGGGTGGTGGGTGACATGAGTGGGGGCCTGGTGGAGGGTGCCCCTGGTGGCTGGGGGGTGGGGGTGGTGGTAGACATGAGTGGGGGCCTGGTGGAGGGTGACCCTGCACTGCTGGGGTGTGGGGGTGGTGGGTGACATGAGTGGGGGCCTGGTGGAGGGTGACCCTGCACTGCTGGGGTGTGGGGGTGGTGGGTGACATGAGTGGGGGCCTGGTGGAGGGTGACCCTGTACTGCTGGGGTGTGGGGGTGGTCGGAGACATGAGTGGGGGCCTGGTGGAGGCTGACCCTGGTGGCTGGGGGGTGGGGGCGGTGGTAGACATGAGTGGGGGCCTGGTGGAGGGTGCCCCTGGTGGCTGGGGGGTGGGGGTGGTGGGAGACATGAGTGGGGGCCTGGTGGAGGCTGACCCTGGTGGCTGGGGGGTGGGGGTGGTGGTAGACATGAGTGGGGGCCTGGTGGAGGGTGACCCTGCACTGCTGGGGTGTGGGGGTGGTGGGTGACATGAGTGGGGGCCTGGTGGAGGGTGACCCTGGTGGCTGGGGTTTGGGGGTGGTGGTAGACATGAGTGGGGGCCTGGTGGAGGGTGCCCCTGGTGGCTGGGGTTTGGGGGTGGTGGTAGACAGGAGTGGGGGCCTGGTGGAGGGTGACCCTGCACTGCTGGGGTGTGGGGGTGGTGGGTGACATGAGTGGGGGCCTGGTGGAGGGTGACCCTGGTGGCTGGGGGGTGGGGGTGGTGGTAGACATGAGTGGGGGCCTGGTGGAGGGTGACCCTGCACTGCTAGGGTGTGGGGGTGGTGGGTGACATGAGTGGGAGCCTGGTGGAGGGTGACCCTGCACTGCTGGGGTGTGGGGGTGGTGGGTGACATGAGTGGGGGCCTGGTGGAGGCTGACCCTGGTGGCTGGGGGGTGGGGGTGGTGGGAGACATGAGTTGGACATGGGTGGGGGCCTGCTGGCAGGTGCCCCACAGTGCTGGGGGGTGGGGGTGGTGGGGGTGGTGGGGGACATGAGTTGGACATGGGTGGGGGCCTGCTGGCAGGTGCCCCACAGTGCTGGGGGGTGGGGGTGCAAGGGGACATGAGTTGGTGTTCATTAGTTCAAGGAGACATGTGCCTTTGCTGGGGGGCATGCCCATGGTGGGTGGGCTGCCTGCGGGACATGACCAGGGATGCAGGGTAGTCCCCTGTGGTGTGGGCTGCCTGCAGGGGCCGTGGAGGGTGTACAGGGTACACCTGGGAGGACCCACACTGTCAAATCACATGTGGAACTTCCCGCGCACCCCTGATATACACGCGCCCAGGCTATTCGCGTGTGGAACTTCCTGCGCACCCCTGGAATACACGCGCCCAGGCTATTCGCGTGTGGAACTTCCCGCGCACCCCTGAAATACACGCGCCCAGGCTATTCGCGTGTGAAACTTCCAGCGCACCCCTGAAATACACGCGCCCAGGCTATTCGCGTGTGGAACTTCCCGCGCACCCCTGAAATACACGCGCCCCCAGCCTATTCGCGTGTGGAACTTCCCCCGCACCCCTGAAATACACGCGCCTAGGCTATTCGCGTGTGGAACTTCCCGCGCACCCCTGAAATACACGCGCCCAGGCTATTCGCGTGTGGAACTTCCCACGCACCCCTGAAATACACGCGCCCAGGCTATTCGCGTGTGGAACTTCCCGCGCACCCCTGAAATACACGCGCCCAGGCTATTCGCGTGTGGAACTTCCCGCGCACCCATGAAATACACGCGCCCAGGCTATTCGCGTGTGGAACTTCCCGCGCACCCCTGAAATACACGCACCCAGGCTATTCGCGTGTGGAACTTCCCGCGCACCCCTGAAATACACGCGCCCCCAGCCTATTCGCGTGTGGAACTTCCCCCGCACCCCTGAAATACACGCGCCTAGGCTATTCGCGTGTGGAACTTCCCGCGCACCCCTGAAATACACGCACCCAGGCTATTCGCGTGTGGAACTTCCCGCGCACCCCTGAAATACACGCGCCCAGGCTATTCGCGTGTGGGACTTCCCGCGCACCCCTGAAATACACGCGCCCAGGCTATTCGCGTGTGGAACTTCCCGCGCACCCCTGAAATACACGCGCCCAGGCTATTCGCGTGTGGAACTTCCCGCGCACCCCTGAAATACACGCGCCCAGGCTATTCGCGTGTGGAACTTCCCGCGCACCCCTGAAATACACGTAGCCCGCTCCCCCAGGCCCGATCGCGTGTGAAACTTCACGCGAACCCCTGTGATGCACGTACCCTGCTGAAATCATGTGTTAGACTTCCCGCGCACCCCGGTATACACGCACATGTATTTTTTGTCAGCGGGTGTCCGTGTTTGTGGGTACCCCTTTGCACGTCATTTTTCCTGGAGGGCCACAGTATGGGACATTCATCATGGCAGTATATAGGTGCGATTTGTTGGCGCACCTTTTGGCGCACATTTCTTACAGCCGCAGAGACGCTACCGCCTGCTTTCTTGTGGCGGTCGTGTTTGTGCCTGTGCGCTGGTTTGAGCGTGCGCTTTTTTCCCCTATTCGATTCCATGAATACGTGTTGTAGGCGAGCGTGTGGGCGTTCCGCGCACTTGTGCCCTGTACTTCCCCCGTGACGCCCACGTTTTGGCAAGTTGTTCCCCATTCCGAGTGTTACGCCCGTGTTCCGCCTACTTTTGTTGCGTGCGCCGCGCTATGTGCGAATTTCGCTGTGGCCTGTGCGATTTTCGCTGTGACCTGGCGCACGCTGTTAGATGGCCTGTGCGCCAACGTGCGCCGCGCACTTTTTTATCGCACATCCGCTGGTTTTCTCGCGCACGGCCTTCCATGAATCGACTTGCGCTGCTTTTCGTGCGATTTTCGCAATTGCACTGCGATTTTCGCTATTCCACTGCGAATCGCACGTTTTTGCCCACTTGCGCCGCGCTAATTATTCCATGAATCGGCCTGTTGGTGTGTGGGGCTTTTTTCCTGTGATTAGGGCAAACAACCATACTATTTTTTTCCCCACTGTTAATCAAGAGGCTGACTTCTTTACAGCTCTCAAAATAAATATTGACATTTCTTTAACCCCAGGAGACAAGGGTGGAACAATCACATAATCTTACAGATACCAAACTTGGAGTGGGTAGAGATTGTGCATAACTTGGTGACGATAATGTTAATTAGAACGGAAAGAAGGGCTGGGGCCGTAACGCACCCTTGACTGACCCCCTGTTAATATCTATGGGTTCAGAAGTATCACCCTATAGGTTCCATCTGCTGACAACAGTTAAAAGAGCATAAAGAATTGGGGCGACCTTCGGGAGGGATTATAGCATTGCGGAATGCATTTTTCGCAGGCATAGAAAAGATTAATGATGATATGCCGGGTAACTGCCAAATCAAGGTCCACTTCAAAGATAAAGACTCTTAGTGTGATTAATATATATTGGAACACCGTAGTATCAACACTTCAATCTTCTTGAAAGTGCCTTGCCCAAGTTTTGACCCTGTTAAATGTTCATGAGTGGGCGGGCAGTATAATTCTATCTGGAGATGTTATTGCCCAGTGCATAAAATCACAGACAATAAAAGATGTATGGAGGGCTCCTTCGCCGAATAGATTTTTATGCTTGTCATTCTTAGATGACTGGAATCTCTGCATGGCCAATGGTAATATGGAGGGAGACGTTCCACCTATGGTGTCCTGGAGGAGTGGCTCCAAATGGTCTGCAATTGTCTATTTATTCTTATCAAAAGATCTTTTTACCCTGTGCAATGAGTCTTCCATTAAGACAACGAGTTTGAGCGACCATCTAAAGTTCACATGCTCATTTATAGGAATAACTATGGGAAAGGATCAAAGCTACGCCCCATCAGTCACTGTGAACACTGGGAAAAATCGCTTAGTCAAGTTTGAAAAGGGTGGATTATGTTTAAATAAGGAACTTTCAAGTAGGCTTCTGCAAGCTGAGGATTCAGAAAGGGATACTGGGCACCGGTAATGACACTAGTGCCGGTAATCCCTTTGCGCCCAATTCCGAGGTCCCTTTGTGGGTCCTTCCTTAACGCCTGGTTTTAGCAGGTGTTAAGGACGAACCCGCAAAGGGATACCGGGTCAATAACGGTACTGCAATTTGCCGTACCGTTATTGCCACCTTCACCCTTCCCATTGAGCCCTATGGGGGCTCAAATGGTAATGGGGAATGGCATTTCAAATGGAGACTTACCGGTCCCGCAAAGAGCGGAATGGACTGGTAAGTCCCCATGTCACCACGTCAGTGGCAGTACCGTTATTGGTGCTAGTCATGGCGCTAAAAGCTGTCAAGAATGCAGAGATTAAACAAATTATTAAAGATCTTAGAGAACTTCCACATGAGTTGAGACAAAGTTAAACTAAACATCTTGGAGAAAATCAGTTATAATCCTCATTTTTAAGAAGAGAGACAGTTCTAGCCCTGCGTCCTATAGATCAATTACCCTACTTGACTGACCGGGAAAAATCTTTGCAGGGCTGTTGCTAAGAGATTTTAACTCAGATGGGGTTCATCCCTGGTATAGGTACATGTGTTAATTTGCTCACAATTAATGCGGTTAAGGCCCGTGAGCAACAAAAGAAACAACCGCTGTACATGGCATTTGTAGATTTCCACACAGCCTTTGATTCTGTCCCAAGGGAATTACTATTTTAGAAATTACTTGATGAACAATGTCTACTATATATTGTAAAACCTCTATACCAATTACATACTGACACTACAATACAGATTCTTCTTAGTACAACTGGACAGCTTACAGCCCCTACACAGACATACCGAGGACTGAAGCAGGGATGTACTCTTGCTTCGGCCCTCTTTAATTTCTTTATTGCAGACTTGGGTCTGAACTTTTTAGGCCGCACCACTGATTCACTGAAGCTAGAAGGACAGATAATCAAGTGGTTACTTTATGCGGACGACCTAGTTCTTATGTCCAAAACACAGAGAGGCCTTCAGACACTGCTTAGTGCACTTGATAAATATGCAAAAGCCAATTATTTAATGTTTAATACCATCAAGACCGAAATAGTGCAATTTGGACCAGGCAGAAACAGGAACAATCTACGTAAATGGCATCTCCAGAATGAGACACTCCCAGTAGTTACAGAATATGGTTATCTTGGTCTCAATGTAAATAATTATCCTTCTGATCTTCCATATCACATAATCACATAAGCATTCAAAGTAAACTAGCTACAGCTATATCACGATCTATATCACAAGCTAGAATACTACATGGAAAGTATGGCAAGTTCTCCATTATACCTCTGCTTACATGCTACAGACAAAAGGTGACCCCGATTTTACTATATGGCGCTGAGTCTAAATTTTGGAAATCAGATACTTTCTGGCACAAGCTGGAAGGCAAGTACTGGAAGTCTGTTCTAAGGTCGCCTATTTCACAGCCCATGCCTGTTGTTAGATATGAGTTGGGTTTGTTATCGTTGTATGACATCTATACCTGATAGGTGTGTTCACTATATTGTACATGTTTACCCACAAAGGATTCTGTTGATTTACTACCCATGTTATGTATTTTTGTTAAGACATCAGATCACACTTTTATCATTCAGTTGAGATCTAAAGTCCAAAATATCCTCCAAGAGGCTGATATCTCAATTGATTTACTGGTAATGGATCCTGATCAAGCAAACAAGAAGCTAAGGCAGATACATTGGATTAGGACAAGGGACCAATGTATGCTTTATAAAGACTTTCAACAGAATCCACGTTTATTGAAAATGTGTGGTACTCTACCATCATATTTCATCCGATTGCCAGATCCAGTACACCGGACTGCATTCATGTAATTTAATTTGTGGCATACAATTACATTTTGGTCAGATGGAAATTAAACTGTCAAACTGGTGATATGTGCCGGTTTTGCCATCTACACTGTGAAACAATGAAGCAATTAAACCCCTCATTGTTGAATGCTCTGACTTATCTGCCAGAATATTGTTCTTTAAGGGTCATTTAAAACAGTGTGTTAATATGACACCAGATCGTTTATGGGAAAGTCTATTTCATACTGAAACTCAGTCAATTAGATAATCAATTGTGCATTTTTTGCTACTTTGAATTTATCACTTCCTGAAAAATAAGTCACATGGAACATCGTCAAGAGAAAAACATTATAATTTACAGAGTATGACAATTCCATACTGAAGGACACCTACACATATTTGATTTTACTATTTTATGTTCTCTTGTATTATTCTCATCAAATGTGTAAGTGTAATTGATAAAATTGTAATTTTTTTTATATAATTGTATTGTAAAATAATATTGAAAGGT
Source organism: Ambystoma mexicanum (assembly GCF_040938575.1). NCBI lineage: Eukaryota > Metazoa > Chordata > Amphibia > Caudata > Ambystomatidae > Ambystoma > Ambystoma mexicanum. The sequence continues at coordinate 924,676,561 of NC_090941.1, forward strand.
TGATTGTGAAAAATCAGCCATATCAATAATAAAATAATAATTAAAAAAAGATAGCCCTTTGCCTGTTTAATCTTCATTTGGCAGATGTAGCCAGAGAAATGCAGGGGAGAGCTCTTTTCAGCCCTACAATAGGTCTGGAAAGTATAAATTGGGTGGTTTATGCAGATGATATTGTACTACTGGATGACACCCCGGTAGGCCTCCATTGTTTGCTAGACATTTTGGGTCATTATACTGAAATTAACAACTTAAAGAGTAATCCTGCTAAATCAAAAATCATCATCTTTAAATGTACGTTAACAAAATAGCCAAACTACACTTGGAAAATGTCAGGCTAAGAGCTAGAAAGAGGAACCGAAGTAGTATATCTAGGATTTAACATCAGATCCTTTCCCTGTAAGGGATGTATAGAGGGTATCATGGAAGGCAAGCTGACCCAATTTGGGAGCCAAATGAAAAAAGTGAATTCTAAGTATTGCAAGTTTTCCCTATCTCCATTAATTATATACTACACAAGCAAAGTGATCCCGAGTTTGACATATGGTCTAGATGTTAATCCTGCAATTAACACAATAGATTGGGACAGACTCGAGGACTTATTGTGTAAACATTTCTTAACTTTACCCCAATACCACCATCACCACTCCGAGATATGAGTTGGGTTTGCTATCACTCCAATCATATATTGAGTGGAGATTATTGTCAGCCTTTAAATTAATCTGGGATCCACACGTTAATTCATTATATGAGGATCTGAAAAAAGAATTACTAAAACATTAAACCCTTTTCTAACCGGACAGATGAAGTGCGCCTCAGATATTCTGATCTTTTGTAAAAGTGTTGTTAATGACTTGATAAACAATCCTATGTTGGTAAAAAAGCATTTGAAAAGAAATCATTGGATCAAAATGATTGACAATATGAGGTCCAAAAAGTTGTCGAATGCTAACCTTGCATATGATAAATTTCAAGGCTTTTGGGGCCGCATATCTGACAGGCTTAACTAATGCTAAAAGTCGTAATGACTTCTTGAGATTTAGACTCAATTTACTACCAACAAGGGAAATCCTCCACTCCAGACACAAAGATATGTATAGTGATAACATATGTCATCTGTGTGATCTTCGGCATGTGGAGTCGCTAAGACATATCATGATACAGTGTACGGGTGCTCATATTCAGAGGGTATCTAAGTTCTCGAGTTTGTGGTTAGGTTGCAGTGGTTGGAGATGAAAGTTTTTGGGATCATCTGCGGCAAGTCTTCTGATGGCATAAGTAATATCATTCATGCAGAAATTAGCACTCTTGAAATGAAATGGAAAACAGAAGTGATTTGCTCCATCTTGCTGTATTGACATTGGATGATTGTTTGTTGTAGAATTGTTTGCTTTTTCTTTCTTATTTTCTTTTAAATGCAAATAGTGGAACTGGTGTTTATTTTATTTTATTATCTTTTAGTATGTGTGCAAAAAGTCAAATACATTTGACTAAACACAATAAATAAAATAAATAAAAAATTCTATCTTTATTCATAGTTGCTTGTAGTAGCATGTCCTATTTATTCTTAACAAACTATGTTTTCTTTTCGGTGATTAATGCTTTATAGTCCTTTCTCAGAGCATGAATCTCTATTGGCTGACTTTTTGCTTGAGTCTTTAAGCCCGACCAAAGTTATCTTTTCTTACTCTGCATTCATCATCGTACCATCCAACTCTATTTAGTGACAGCCGAGCTACCACTGTTAGGTTTATTTTTGTATAGAAGGTCATGGTTCTTGTCATTTCCCCGTCTATAGCCAATACTGTCTTGCGTTCTGTTGGGTGACGTGGTATGAAATGCTGTAGGGGTTCGAGTAGCTCTGTTTACACGTTATAGAGACATTTTTCCCCTCAAGTTCTGCACATTTTATGGTACAACGCGCAATACCTGTGTAAAGGCTCATCCCTGTTTTAACACGTGCAAAATAATAAATAGACACACCACAACGGGGAATGAGACTAAGAGAACAGGTTGCGTGAGTTAATCTGTTTTATCAAGAATTGGTATCCAGAGAACTCTGCTGCCTGAGAGCTCTCTGGCAAACAATACAATTACATCAGTTTTTGAAGGCATACATCATCATCAATGACATCATTAAATAAGGGACAGCAGGGACACAGGATTGGATAAAGATTGAATAATATAGGCTGCTGTAGGTGTTGCTACCTCTGGATTGGCTGTTCCGTTGATGGGAGGGCGAGCGTCACGAGGTCCATCTGCCTGTGTCCGGCAGGGGGGAGGGTCAGGTCGCTGTGAGGCGGGGTGGCCACTATCCGAGCTAACATAATACACTCTAATAAGACATGCACTAAATAATAGTCATCACAGCTCCTTTGAACAAATCAACATAAACACATAAATTGTATATTTATGTTTACACCATCATCTATTAAGGCTTATATGGAGTACCGGGCTCAACGGTCTTGATAGGTGTGATAACATTGACCACGGGGTGGGTCTGAGTGCATCAAAGAAACTAGGGGGCATGCTGACATTTTGTTAGTTCTGTGGTGCAATTTACTGCGGCAAATGTCTGATTTTAGTTGGGGGCACACAGGAGTGGGCTTCATGGCAGGGTCGCATGTCTGGCACTTCAAGAGAATACCTTGCAGGGACACAGGGTTACACTGGCAGTAATTTTCCAACATCGAGGGTGAGGGGGCACAAGTAGGTTTGTGGAGATGGATGAGCTACAAGGCCTGGCTCAGACCGGTTCACACACATGCCAGTGATCTCAGAGGAAGAGTGAGGTGTTACATTTGTTTTTGTAGCAATTGCCTCTGGCCCAAGCATGAGAATGGAGCTGCGAATCCTTCAGACACAGTGAGAAAAGGTGGGGGCCCTGTGTGCGGTGAGCGCGGCACTGCTAAGGGGAGAGAAGCCTTTTCGTATTATCACAATGAGGCCTAGTTCACAAGATGGAGTCTAGGGTGCACAAAATGGATACCACGCGTCCCGCACAACAGCCCCATCTACACCAATGCCAGCATAAGGCTGACACTAACATAAGTGCGAGGGAGGCATCCCCCACCCTTGGGAGAGCACATGGTCCAAGCTATACTGAATGTATGGTGGGGGGCCCCAACGACCCCTCAATCCCACACACCTGTGATCTTAAAGGGGACATTAACTTCACTGATTGAAATAAAAGATGAAAGATTCAGTCCTCCTTTCCACTTTAATTGTATAACAAGTGGCTGATGCTCGCTCTCATAGTGTTTGTCTACTTTGACAGACTCTGTATATTGCCAATCACTTGTTTGTACAAGGATATAATGAATATGTGTCTGCCAGGAACCACAAATGTAGGTTTAGCTGGCTGGTCATCGCGACAATGAGCTATTACATGCCCTGTTTGAGCAATTAGTACACAAATTTCAACTGTGCACTAATTTCAGCAGCACCACTGAATTCAATAGCAATAATGTGCACCATTTCAAAATGCTGCTAATATTGCAGGAAGGTGTGTGTTTTAATATACTGGCACTGATGTGTAGTTTAGGGTAAATGAAAAGGGGAAGTTGCTTTGGGGGCTTCAAGCATTAACATATTAACATTGCAGCACGTGAATGGCTTGCGCGGATTAGATTCTGAAAAAGCAGAACATAGAGAATTAAAAGCCTGCTTTGCACATTGTGGAAAATGGAAGGTCTTGGAAAATAAATGTATGTGTTCAGGCTGCGTGAACGCAGAAAGAGAAGATGTATGTAGCATGTATTCTTCAATGCGCAGGAAAGGGTGACAAAACTCAAAGTGCTGAGCTAATCCTAGAAGACTCCAGAAGCTTTGCAAAGGTTTTGTCACATGTTGCTGACACAAGGGGGTGGGGCAAGGAGGTGACATCAGCAAAGGTAGGTTGTTATGATGTGCAGATTCTATATTGTCTATAGGTTTCGAGTCTGGGAAAAGGCTATTTAAGAAATTGCAAGCTAAGATGTGGGTCTTTTGCTCTTTACCGGTTACTGCGCCTACGGGAGAGCTGTGTTTGGATCCTTATTTTCCTGGGTCTAGATAGGGTATACTGTGCCTACATTGTATTAAAAAAAGAAACAGGGCTTCAGGCTTAACAAACTCTTGTTGCGAGCAAAAAAAGAAAAACCTGAAGCAGTGTTGTTCAAACTCTTGAAAGGTTGAAAGGCGTCTCTCATGTGTAGGTGCCAAGCACTAGCTGTGCTCTCAGAGTATAAGGCATAGTGCCAAGCCTGGATGAGATAGTTGTGAAGGGCCTGGATGGGAGATCTGTGTGTTTGGCTTCACTGAAAGGTTTCTGAGCTGCAGCCTGAGATGAGCCTGAAAGGTGGGGGTTTGCTGTATGCTGAGGGAGATGAGCCAGTGGAGTTTGGGCATTTTCAGTCGCAAATTAAGAGTGTAAGTATAAACAGGGGCTAACAAAGAATTGTTTGTAATTTCTTGCAGGAGAATCTTGATTCAGCCAGGTCAATTTAACCAGACAGATAATTTCCTCCTTTGCCACGGTACCCGCAGAGATAGAAACATTCTAAATCTAAAATTGATTATGAAAAATTCCATTATGCAGGAAATTCCATTATTGATAACACTAGAATAACACAATATTTGACTAACAGAGCAAGAAGGCAGGCAGTGCATGAAACTGGTTCATAAAGTATGACTATCTCCATAACTGACAGAGTTGCATGCTAAGGTGTGTCCCCATCTACATCTCTAGCCTATACAAGGGGTTAACTACAATACATACATTATCCATGCATACAATATAGATTCTTTAAGGCCAAAGAAATCTGTCTGCTTCGGATTGCATATTTTGATTTTCTTTCTTTAATAATGTGCATGGGGAAATCTATTGGTTGTTTTGACCTTAACTGAGGACAGGTTGTAAATGGAATTTGTGGGCAGACACTTAACATGGACAAGGTACTGAATGTGGATTTGAGGTTGTGTTTCCTTTCAAACAATATTATTCTCTCCCAATGAAACAATTATTTCCTGTGTTTTATCTGTTTTCAATGAAAAATGCAGTGTTGATATTTTTCTATGCATGATTTTCCTAGTTTGCTGAAAGTTTATAAAGTGTTTCAGGGCATAATTGTAGAAACTATGTGTCATTTATTATTGTGTGGCCTGTTTATTTTGTGATGTATATAGTGGGAAGTCTGATGGATCTGGTACTGTCAGTGGTAAATCGAGTGTGCTTAGCTCAGCACTAAGTCTTGCAAGTCACTAGCCAGGGGTCCCGGGATAAAAACATTGCATATGAACTAATTCCCTAGTAATACGCTTATAAAAGCTTTTGCAGAGAAACACATATTCCTGCATATTGTGCAAAGGGGGCATAGATATATTTCCCTACATATTGCCTGCATCCCTATTGAAAATAAAATCCTAGCTGTATATAGGGAATTTTTCTAGGTTTTTTTGTGAGGTGGAGCTATTAAAAAGGAACTGAAAATGTTCAATATTCCTCCGCAATTATTCCCTCTAACAGCTAGAAAGAGTTTAATTTTCCAATTAAAATCTCCCATTAATAAACTATGGATCAGTCTGTTTCTGACGTATTCAATTCTATCCATGATTACATTCAATGTCTTCATATTATTATTGGAGGCTGACTGATTATATATATTTTGCAAATAAAGTAATTGATTCATGACCTTCTCCTAGATGTATCTCTTGAACATCAGTACTTGCTTTACAATTGATATGATCTATCCAGGTTAGGAGACCACCACTCGGTCTGCCCCTCAGGCCGTGCAGCGCTGGTATATGATAGGTTGCATAACCCTGCAAGTGCACATTATTTAATGCCCATGTTTCCTGCAGACAGATGATATGATAGGTCCTCACTTAATCACTCCATTCCTTATCTGCATGTTGTTAGCCTACACCAGAATGTTCCACGATATTGCTTTCAGGGTGCAAGGTGCTGTGATTGATGAAGACTGTCAGGTGATATGCTGCCTATGATCTCAATTTGCCTGCAAGCAGTGGTCGAGGTGTACAAAAAGAAGTAGTGGAACTATGTTCCTTGCTGGCCTGCACCCACTCCCCACAAACCTCATCAGCACACCGCCTGTCACACACAATACAAACCTCCAAACACATGCACCTGCTGTTTAAGTAAACGTTAAGTGTAGTGCACTGAAAGTGCACGTTTCAACTTCTTCCTACACTTTTATTTGAATATGAAACTGCTCCGGAACGGTTTCTTTTTCAAATAAAAGTATAGGAACAGTTAAACTTAATTTAAAAAAGTAGAAGAGCACTGCTCCCAACCGCTCCCGCCCACTTCGACCACTGCCTGCAAGTTTAATTGTCCTCTAGGGGTGGTAGTCAATCAACCTCGCCCAGATCCGTAGTTCTATTAGGAGCCCGATTGTTAACATTGTACTCTGTGGGATAGTGGATCACCTTCTGATGAAAGCAAATGTCAGATTTAGGCAAGGAGATTCTGTAACATTGTATGATCACAATTTTTAGGTATCGGAATTGTTTGTACAATGTATATCTCATTTATTGTTTTTTTGACTATTCATGGCAAACACATGACATTTTCGAAAATAAAATAAATATTTGATTTTGATCTGAAGGTGTTAAAACATGTATTTTGACCTGGAGTTGACCATATATACTTCGAAATAGGCTTGTGTGTCTGATATCTCAAAACCGTTATATATTTTATTTAATATAGATAAATCAAAGAAATCAGCTTTAATTTGTTTTAATTTTAGCATACCACTAGCTCCTAAGTAGAACCGCTGCATGACGCAACACATTCAAAAATGAGATTGTCAAACTTAATAAATGCACATTTTAAGATTTAAAACATGTACCTATATAGCAGGCATGCACATTAAAGCTTTATTCACAGAAACACAAATATGGATAATTCAGGTATCCATGGAAAATGTTGCATTAAAAAAATAATGGTACATTTGATCGAATTTTCGGCTGTACAAAAAATGTGTATAGCTGAAAACATTTACCATTCAGTGCCATTATAGTGAACAAGGAGAGCAGAGGTTTGAGGGGTGTCCCCCGCAATCCTGTCACTATAATGGCATCTGGGGTTGTGGGGGTGTCCCCGGCTCCCGATAGGATACAAATCTAAAAATACAAAATAAAAAAAAAGAACCCTGCAGTAAGGGTTCCCATGCAGGTAAGTGAAGGGAACCGGCACTGCAGAGAGATGGTGGATTCATGGCACAAAACAAGATGTGCCCGCAACAGGTATGTAAGGGGGCGGGGGAGTGGGTTGCCAGAAATATCTGTGGGAGAAAAAACAGAAAGTCTATTGTGTTCAAATAACATTCTTTTTTCTCCCGCAGCCATTTCGCATTCAACCATTTCATGGACAACCGATAATTCATGCAATAAAACTCAGATACATACAATAAACTACGTGATTATTCAGATGTGTGAAAAAACACAGATAGCAGAAGCATACACAAATACACATGTATCACCACAACTGTATATGGCATGCATGCCAAACACACACACATACACACAGCAGTGACACAGACAGATACACCACATGAGGGATCCCATACCCTCCCTTGCATTCACAAATGTCATCCCATCTCTGTGAACATCTACATTAAGGATCTGCAACATGAAACACACCCCCATGTAGATAAACCTCACCTCAAACCTCATGCAATTTCTGATACCATCACACATTTGTGCCACAACACACACGGCTGCATTCATAAATGTTTTGCCCACTGTGAACAACTGCATCTGTAATCCACGCCACAAAGCACACATTTACCTATATATGCATTCCCCTCTTTGTCAACATCTGCATCTAGAATGTTCACCCCAACCAACACCTCTGTCCACATAAACGTTGCACATCTGCACGTTTCTGAACCCAGCATCTTCACCATATCGGATTGTCTTCCATCTGTATTCATCAACATTATACACTCTGTGAACATATGCATCCAGAATCTGTTCAACCTCCGCAGCCCTGCATTAATAATTGCTGCCCACTGTATGAAAATGCACATCTGGAAATCATACTTCTATGGTACACCCACCTGCATGCATAACGTTTTGACACCTCTGTAAATATCTGGGTCTGGTTTAAACATAATGCACATAATTGGATTCCATTCAGAATACACAGTACAGCATGCATCCCTCTAACACTTAGACACGAACACGCACACATATTCAGACTCATCTTTGGTAAACAAACAAAGACAAAAATGACAGAGGGATAAAGGAATTTCTTTTTTTTAAAAGGGACCACTCTCACTCTAAGCAAAGTATATAATGCTACAAATTAAACCAAAACTCTCACTACTTTAAAATATTTCAGATTATTTACCTAAACTACTTTATTTCCCAGGAGGTGACTGTCCACATCCTGGGCTAGCCCTCTCTAGATCTTTTTGTTGCACAGAACCTTAACATCCATATGCCTGGGGAACTAACTTGTATTACTAGCAATGTCAACTGTACGGTTCTCTTTCATTAAGTGGGCATTTGGTGGGTAACTTACATCAATACAATATTCACACTGTGCCTTAGTTTGTAATTTGTAAGAAAATATATGCTGGAACATAATTAAAATGATCATTGGGACAAAGATTACTCTTTCACTGAGACCCTACCAGTATTTGTTCTCTGGTGAAAAAGCTGAATTCTGGAGCGGCTCTCCTTAGGATTCTGCCATTGAGTTTCCTTTCCATGGTGCATCTGATGTATCAGTGAAAGGTTCTCTTGCTTCTGTCCCTTTTCCCCTCCTTGGCATTCAAACTCACTCCTTGCTTCATCATTTGGCCATCCATTGCCACCGCTTTGAATTTCTGATATGCCATCCTGCTACAATTGATGCATCTCCGTGAACAAATTCAAGCATAGTGGAGGAGGAGGTTATGGAGGACGCTACCATGCTACCCACGCAAATTTACAAAGTTACCCGTTTGCCATCTATTTGTTCTGCTTTCACCCTGAGTTCTTCAAACCATTTGGCAAAATTATTTCCACAGTTTATTTCATAGTCACACTTGTAGCATACGACCTCATGTTGATTTGTTGCCTTGCATACACCCATGTGTGAGTAGAAGCATTGCCTGTTCTTACCCATTCTGCCTTGTATTCATATGTTAGCGATTTTGAACTTGGCGCCACTTGTGAGGGAAACCTGCACAGGCCCTGTCCATTGTTTATATGTATCTGATTGTGAGAAAACGTGCACTTGCCTGGTGGGAACCTTTCAAGAGAGAAGCTTGCTCTCATCCTGCGATCCACCAGAATTAAGGAAATGTGCAGACTTGAATTACAACAGTGCAAGAAGGAAGGAACCAGAAAACAGGCCTTCTCTGTCTAAGCTCCAAGACTCTGGAACCTCCTCCCAGTCAACATGAGACTTCCCCCATCACTTCTACACTTCAGGAACACCTCAGTCCACACACCCTGAACGCCCCACCCTATCAATGCTGCTAATTGCCCACTCTGCCCTGTTGACTTCCTGCTCCTTTTTTCTTAACTTCTGTCACTGCATTTTTCACCCTATATTTGTAAAGCATTCTGTTGCTTCCTGAAGCTTGGTCTGCACTCAATAAATACCCTTGTAATAATAATAATAATCTTACCCATGCTGTATCTGTTTGAGAAGGAAGCTTGACACACCATCTCCTTTCAGTATGCATACTTGGTTGTTAGGGAAGCTTGCATTGACCCTGCACATGCTCCACCTCTTTGCGCAGAAAGTTTCCACTGACCCTAACCATGCAGTGTAGTTGATTCTGAGGGATGCGTACTCTAACTCAGTTCAGGTTGTAGCTGTTTAAGTAATGCGTTCACTGATGAGCTGATTATGTGATGAAAGCTCACAATTCTGGAAAATGTACAGCGATTTTGCCTTGTTTTTACGTGGGTGCCTATAAATGAAATACCTTTGCTGTACCTGTCTGATGTGTTAAAGTAACTTACAATGTTGCTGTCCATGGTGCACCAATGAGTGTGTGATGATGATTTATAATGCTCCACCCCACATCTCTACAATGTCTTTGTGTAAGGGTCACCTGTCTTGATGTTACCCTTGTTGTACATTTCCTGCATGTCCAGTTTGACCTTCTGCTGCATATGTTGTCCTTTCTGTTTGTGACTTAGGCTTGCATTGTTTATGGGAGGCAGATCCAATGCCCAATTCTATTCAGTGCTCTAATTGCCGCCCATAGGCAGTAATCATGTCGGAATAGAAACAATATTATGCCTCCTATCATAACAATTGCATGTGTATTGGCCTACGCCAAGTTGTCTAAACATCATGTGCGAACAAACTCCACGGCAAGGTCTTGACCTTAGAGAAAGTAATGTAAGTCACCATCTTGGATTGAGCCGCCATTTTAGGTTCTCTTGCTATGTAGAAATCACCCTGAACATCAAAATGGAGGCCGAATGACATTCTGAGTAAGATTCTGGCCGTTGTGACCTCCGTACAACTGAATAATTAATATGCCTGCAGACCAATTGTCGGGGTCGCGAACTGAGACCTTGTCCTACCGTTGACCTATATGTAAATGTACAACTATATCAGTGAAACTAATCGAAATGCATATATTAAAGGATTGACCTGGCAAGGAACCCAAAGACCTGTTTCGCAGAATGGTTAACCCGCAATAGGGTTGCCCAAGGGCTGGACAAATTGTATAAAAAGCCCAGGTATTCCAATGTGCGGTCTCTCACTAACACATCGAACCCTTGTTGAAGTTCATTATGTTATTCTGAGAGCCGAATAGCTATCCGTTTGTCAATTGACTTGGTAACTGTTGTAGCTTTTAAATAAAGCACTTGTATGTTTCTTTGTAACCTGTGTTGGTGTGTTTCTTTTTGGGCTTCCCGGCCTCATATTATTTTTCTGTTTCCACAGTCAGCCCAACAGATGATCTTGAACCATGTGGATTCCCTGCACCTCAAGCTGCTTTGGTTATTTTCTTATTTGCTCTGGGATGGAGGGAACCATCCACTCTTATTCTTCATCTTGATGACTGCGATGCCAAAATAGTTCCCTTCACTCTACAGAAATTGTTCAGCCAATAGAAGCCCATTTGTTTGCTCTCTCTGATACCTTGAAGGAGGGTTTCAGGTTGCTACCACAATCTCAAGCTAGAGGTGGCGAAGTTAAAGCTACTGAGAGCAATCAACATCTTACCTTCACCGACTCGGCCAGCAATCTCTGCCACTTTATTGAATGTGTAAATGAGGCTGTTGAGACACAGAAGAGTGAGAGATACAGCTCTTCCAAATCAAGGGGTGCTGGTAGAGTCAGCAGTGTTGGTTTAGGGTAAGGATAGCCAACTTCCGAACCTTTAAAAATAAGCCTACTGTATGTCATTAAAGTACGCCACATTGCCCAACAAATAATCTCACACAGAACTACATGTGTGTTTGTGGAGTGTGAAGTGTCGAAAGGTGATGCCTTTTATGAAAAGGAGGTCTAAATCTTTATGGTAAAATGGTAGTTTGTGAATGTGATGGGAAAGATATATGTGCATGGAGGCGAAGGCACACCGGGCATGAGTAGATGGCATAAGCAGAACACATGAGGTTAGTAGCAGGGGATAGCAAAATGAGTTGTCACTATGGATAGCAAACATTCTTACAGTGTTCCTGAGTAGAGTTGCAAGTCGTACAGTAGAATTAACCAAGCAGGGACATAGGTATGAGCAGGGAAGATGAAGTAGGCTACTAGCACAGATATATGTGCTCTGTGGGCAGTTAGACTGGGAACATTGGATAAAAACCAAAACTGAACAGTTGGAGTCAGTCAATTCAACATAGCATTTGCAATATACAAAACATAAACACCATTTCTAAAATGATTTTTAAAACATAAATAACATTAATAAAAACCCACGCCACTAAAACATGCTGAAAGAAGGAAAATCACTTCAAACTTTGTGTGTATAATTGCAGTACGGGGCAAAATGTATTAACATACTATATACTATCCTACCTATTATCATAAGTAAATATCAGATTTCAGTAATACCCTTTGAGAATTAAAAACAATGTCCTTTCAAGATGTAGTCACATAATGTTGGAAAGAAGGTTCGATTGTCATCTCATCCTTGATTTGCATAAACATGTTTGGTCCCCAACGTTGTACGTTTCCTGGTGCACAAACTATTATGGGCCCATATAAAGTAACACATAGTCAGCAACATGTTTATCTAATAAATCAGTGCATTTGTTTTTATTTTTTTATTTTAATACGTTTTATTGAAGTTTTATAATATAACAGTAATGCATTGATCAATACAGTGCAGTTATCCATTACTTAATAGAAAAAAGACATAAATGAGGGAGCATAATGAGCTTCAGAAACTGTTTAGAACATATTAAATATGAACAATAACTAATTCAGTTTACATAAGATATATAGAACAAAAATTGTGAAACTAGCAACAACTAAGCATACTGCATAACTGGTAGAAAAATGGGTGATAGACAAACAAAAAGACTAACAAGAACAAAAACATGATACAGAAGGAAGAGGCGGGAAGCATGGGAATATAAAAGAAGATGCTATGGCAGCTAAAGTTCAATAGAGTGAGCTTATATAATATCAGTCATGACTCATAAAAAGGTGCAGTATAGAACATGGAATAATTTGGTATCAGTAGGGGGTTCACATTCCATGTGTAGTCACATCAAAGCAATCAAAACAGCGAATGAAAAACAGCCATTTGGCATTCTATTTAGAACTAGAGTTTGGGTTGTTTGCCATGCATAATTCCATTCTTTGTATGTGACAGATATTGTTCCACCAACCCTTGATAGATAGTAAGCGAAGGTCTTTCCAGTTGGCAGTTATAGATCTTAGTGCGATGATGAATAGGTCATAAAGTTCGGCAGCATCATGCGGTAATTTGATATTAGTAGCCAGGCTGCCAAAAACAATATTTGGGAAAGTTAGCAAAACATACACAGAAAAAATATTTCCATACATCTTGCCAGAACCTGAAAGTGAAGGAGCAGTTAAAAAACATGTGTTCATATGAAGCTGGAGTAAAGCAGCATGACCAACATTTATCATTGCTATCTAACTAAAGTTTTTGACAATTTAACAGGGGTAATGTACGCTCTGTGCATAAAGAAGAAGAAATGTTGTATAATATTAGCTGGCACAGATATGTTTTTGGTTTTAGAAAAAAGGAGGGACCATTTGTGGTCATCTAAAGTGTAACCAAAGTCATTTTCCCATTTTAAATCCACAGAGCATACATTGAAGGTTGAAGTAAGAATAATATATAATTTAGAAGCTCTGATATTGGAAAGCATAGATAACTGATGTAGTCTGGAGGCATCAGGAGTGAGAATATTATTTGAAAAACAATTAAGTGCCTCCAAACACAAGTTAACTAACTTGTGGTAGAAATTATAATCGCTATTGGGAATAGGGAATAGGTGTTTAAATTGCTGAAAGGAGAGAATAGAGGGGCACTTATGATTTGTTATATAAATCTGATGCCCTCGTTAAGCCTGGATTTCCCATTCAAGACTCTTTAATTAATCAAAATGTTCTTATTATGCCATAATAAAGTGGAGAGACATTTTTTAGGGGTTTTTGTATGTGGAAAAAGAAAGGTTCGTAGGGCAAAGAAGGTTGCTTTAATGGGATCAGACATTTGAGGAAGAATGATTAAATATGTAGATGAGATCTGCTAATTACGGGGATGAAACATATGTTTCTCTAATGTGCATTAAGTGGGAGTATCTATTGCTGCAGGACCCGCAAACCAACATCGAGATTGTTTGAGAAGAAAGGCAGTATGATATAGTTTAAAATCGGGAATCTTAACCCCACCTTTTTCAAAGGGCGCCTTTAATTTGGCTAAAGCAATTCTTTTACTTTTCCCAGAATCCCAAACGAGGTTATGCAGGGTAGAGTCGATAGACTTAAAAAAGGAGGAAGGTATAGAGACCACAAGGAGTTGTAGATAACGTAGGAGAATAGGCAAAATCATCATTTTAATGGTGTCAAGCCATCCCCACCATGAAAGATAAAGGGGGGAACATCTAGAGGTTAGATCTTTAAGTTTGTCTAACAAAGTATGAGTATTGAGTTTCATGGTATCATGGGTCGTGGGGGCAAAACGTATACCAAGATACTTGATAGAGGCGCTACACCATTTGAAACCAAAGGGATCAATATCGTGTTTGAGACAATAAGAGTTCAGAGGCATGATTTCGGATTTATCAGGTTTATAACCTGAAACTTGGCCAAATAGATGTAATATATTAAGTAAGTTAGGAAGGTGTAGTTTGGAATTCTTAATAAGAATTAGGATATCGTCAGCATATGCTGCAATTTTATTATAGGATGCTTCTCCTGAGAAGCCAGGAATGTTTTTACTGGATCTAATTAATTCTAACAATGGTTCTAAAGAGAGAATGCATAGGATTGGTGAAAGAGGGCAGCCCTGTCGAGTGCCTCTAAGGAGTGGGAAGAACGAGGAAGAGATACCATTAATATATATTGAAGATGTGGGGGAAGAGTAGGGTCATTTAACAAGGGAAATACATTTGTCACCAAAACCATGCCATTATAAGGACTGAAACTTAAAGCTTTTCCAGCATCTAAAGTGATAGCCGCATATCCCTGCTTATCCTTTTGGTCTTTGGTCGATAAATGAATGGCATCCAGAAGTAGCCTTGCATTGGAAGATATATTACGACCTTTTACATAACCTACTTGGTCTGATTTTATTAGATCAGGAAGGAAGAATTCGATTCTGTCAGCTAGGATCTTCGCAAAGATTTTGCTTTCGACATTGATTAGGGAAATGGGTCGGTAATTATCAGGGAGTGTGGAGTCATTATTGGGTTTAGGGAACAGAACAATTAGGGCTTCGGAAAAAGCACCTGATGACGATTTCTGGGAAATGATATAAGAAAATACATTTTTGAGCTTAGGCGTAAGTGAGTGAGATAAGTTTTCAAAAAATTCTGTGAAAGACCATCTGGGCCTGGGGCTTTGCCTTTGCCCAAACCTTGAATAGCTTTGGTAATCTTAGGGCTGGTGATATCATTATCTAAGTGGGAGAAGTCTAATTGAGGGTATGAGGATCTGTTAATGTTATCAAGAAATTAGGAACTATTATTGTGGGGAATAGGGTTCTCAGGAGTGTATAAATCAGCATAAAACTGTTTAAAACAATTAAGTATATCCTGATGTTGATAATGTAAGGTGCCGGTCGCATCTTTGATATGAGAGATGAAAGATTTTTCTTTTTTGTTTTTAAATATGAAGCAAGTGCTTTGCCAGCTTTATTGGATGTTTGGTATATTTTTGTTTTATATTTAAGAATGGTCCCTGCGGCTATGTCAGTAATTTCTTTATTGATTTGGAAACGTAAATACATTACCTTATGGAGATTATTAGAGCTAGAATTGTGATAAAAATGTTGCTCAGCCACAGTGAGCTGAGAATAAAGGTCATCCAAATGTTTTTTGTGCAAAGTCTTTTTTTCCAAGAGAAAGCCATGATGTGTCCTCTAAGGGCTGCTTTATACGCATCCCAATTATTCACAACAGATGTGTGACAGTCTAGATTATCCACAAAAAACTGGTGAGTAAATGATTTAACTGAGAGAATGAATTGTGGGTCTTATAATATAAAGTTGTTAAGTTTCTAGCGGGATGAAGATTTGTGCACATCAGAAGACTAAAGGAGGTACATACAGGGGCATGATCTGATATAATGATGTTCGCTATCTTGGAATCAACAATGGAACCTGAGAGGGTTTTGGTGGAAAAAATATAATCAAGACGATATAGAGTATTGTGTGGGTAGAATGAACAGTGTAGTCAAGTTGAGTGGGCTGGGGTAGTCTCCATGTGTCTTTAAGGCCGGTTTCAGCTAAGCATCCCAGAAAGGATTTATGAGATTTGCTAGTTTTGAACGTACAGCTTGATTTCCTATCCAAAAAAGGGTCCAGGACCTGATTAACATCCCAACCCATGATTACATTACAAAACTTATTTTTAAGTATCATTTGTTTAATGGCGACCACAAAATTGGGATCAGGTGTAGTAGGACTGTAGATATTTAGAATCAAAACATGCATAGATTCAACAACAAGCTTCAAGCCCACCCATCTGCCATTAATAGCAGCATCCTGATCTATTAGTTTGAAGGGTCGTTTTTTACTGATTAAAATTGCAACTACATTTTTCTTAGCAATTGCTGGACTAGAGATGACTTCTTTAACCCAGAGGGACTTGAGTTTCAATGCTTCCTTATTAGATAAATGAGCTTCTCGAATACAGGCTACAGATGGATTGAATTTATTGAGGTGAGAGATGATCTTACATCTTTTGATGGGATTATTGCAACCTTTGATGTTCCATGTTACACATTTAAAAATAATGTAAGCAATCCAATAGCATATATCAAAGGAAGGACACAAAAGGGAGGCATATCGGGAATAGGGGAGGGGAATGGGGTGTCTGATCGTGAAGAGATGGTTAGGATACCAAAATAAAGGACAGATATATAGATCAAACAAAAGGGAGAGAAAAATTGTAGAGATGGGTGATGCATGCTGAGTCGTCAAAAGGAAAAAGAACGACTCAGAGTAGAAGACAGACGCAGCCATGACACCCGTCCCACCTGTTTATAATAAAAGGTTAGTCAAGGCATTAAGAGAAATACAACTGAGTATGAGAGATGGTAATGAAATCATGTAATAGAAGAAATAGAGGTACTGGAAGGATGTATCCATACTATCAGATTTGATGGAGCGTATAAAAGTTCTTTGGTCAGCGGGGTCATCAAACATAGCGGTACGACCCTCATGTGTGACTTTAAAAGAACAAGGGTGGTATAGCCCATACCGAATGTCGAGCTGCTTCAGAGGATAGAAATACTTTTCTGTGTTGGGCCGTGATTTTGGTGACATCTTGTAAAATGAATATCTTATTACCAATCCAAAAGAGGATTTGCGTTCCTTTGCAGCTGATAGGATGAGCGGAAGTTGTGAGTATTCAAGAAGGTAGAAAATCAATGTTCTGGACGATGAATGCCAAGGAGTGGAGACAGTTGATTGATGGATTCAATTAGCTTGTTGGATATTGAGTGTTGTTTCAGATGGTAAATGAAGCATGGTTGGTACATTTTTTTGCAGAAATGCAATGGTATTTGATCCTTCAGAGCCCTTCAACAGCCCAGAAATTCTGAGATTGTTCCGTCAGCTTCGATTTTCCAAATCTTCATTGTGCTTGTGGTTCAGACAAAATCAGTAGTGCCCAAAAAGTGGCAGTCTAAATATTTCCAAAATAGACCATAAAATATTTAGAACAAAGGGTGATTATTATTATCTCACAAGATGTTACAAAGCATCAAGCAATAAAGTTGAAATACTAAAGTAATCATAGACTTCTACTTGTAAAACCTGAATCCTAAATTGGCGGAGTACAGGCACTTGAATAAGCAGAAATAGAACTCTTCATTTACACAAAGTTAAAAGGAAATGCTGTTTAGGATGCAATGGAGTGAAATGGTGCACTTCCAAAGTTTGCAAACACAGCGTTGAATTCCCCTTATTACTTTTATGTATATTATTTTCAGAGGAAGAGAAGAAGAAATGTTACTTTCCTTAGAGGCTCTCACTTGTTTTTATAATTGTTTTTTTCTCCTCTTTCCTTGCCTTCATGCAATATGGCCCAGGAACCAGCGGGGGCCTCATCCAGCACGTCACAGTGCGTGTGACGCCGTGTTTCTCCTCACCTAGGGCGGGTGTCTATGAAAGCTGCAGCCAGTGAAGGAAGTGCCAGAGCTCCGGAGCGCATAGGAGGCTTAGAAATACAGCGGAACAGCGCCGGAGCCCCATCGAGGACCCACCAACACAGGATATGTCATCAGGTAGGATGAGGGAACATTTAAAGTTACAGATAATGCCTTTGTTGTTCGTGTGTGGGACGGAGCAACGGGGCTATGCGGCCATCTTGTTGGCGTTCAACCACGCCCCCACCAAATCAGTGCATTTGTGTTTGTCTGCATCAAGATCAGGGTGACAGTCTAAATTATCCCTGAATCGATCAATGGAAAAAGGCAATATCATTATGCAATTGTAGCCAAAAGAGGCAAAGAGTACTGTAACTACAAACTTATCAACCAATCAATGCCCACAGCCAAAGCCATTAAGCCAAATATGCAAATGCAATTTACCACAAAAAGGCACAGTGAGCATCAAACAAGTGAAGACAATCTGAGCACTCACTCATTGGACACAGCACATGTCACATTAACATTAAAATTGCATAATTAGAAATTGAGCACAGGCATACCGAGAGATGAATGCACATATCCGCTGTACACAAGGAAATGGCGGCATAAAGAAACACCTGCATAAATGAGCGGGCCCATGCAAGAATTGACTTTGTACACTTACAATATTAGTGCTATGACCTAAATCCCACTGCCATCAACCACTGTGCAAATAACACCCACATGCTTTCCTTACAAACATTCAGTGTCACAATCTAGAAGAGATGGACCTGATTTTCCTGCTTACCGATGCACTTATGGGCATTTTTCATATGTGGGGGAAGGCACAGAGGCATGACAAATTCAACGGGTACAGAGCAAAAGCATGCTACTCCGAACACTTAGTCATTAAGAGATTTCAGCTCAACAAGGGCACATAGGAATCATCTCCACATGACTGGCATCATGTCCAAAGAGAAAATCCTAATGTCCGCTGTTAGAACTGATTTTCTATACTCTGTTCTGGTGGACAGATGTATAGAAGGCCAACCTAGTTTAGTGACAAGGACAACTCTGGGAACTGTAGCAAAACCAATTCAAGGTAGCAAGTTCAGTGGTCAAGGCTGCATCTCGAGAGGTGGTGAGCCTGTAAGGGTTCCTCTATGAGCACACCCAGTGAAAAGTCAATTAACACACTTAGACAATCAGTTATACAAATACATATTTATTTATGGTCATATGAAACTATGAAACATGACTACTAGAATGTAATATTATCTACACCAATCTCAACATACACAGTGTGCATGATGCACCCCAATGGTGCACCATCAAATGCTTCCTTGTATCATGGCACAATACTCACATCTTGATTCCCAACTGGGTATCAAAGTCTATGTGGAAATATTGATACAAGGCTGTGTCCTGCTCGGTAAACAATTAACAAATGCCCTTTGTGGGTGACTACATCAACCTTATTCCTCAATTGTTTCACTGATTCTTAGGTGTCTACCTATAGACTGACACCAGCTATGATTTTAAAGCAATGGCACCATCTTCATTATCCAGTGACAGCTGACAGGAGATGCCCACTGAAAACATGGTCATGATCTCATACAAACAACCTCAAACACAAGAAACTAAGTGCTAAAACAGGGCTCACATGCACATTAGGTTGACCATTGAGTGAGTCATTTGCTTCATGTGCCTTCCACAAAGCATAAACCTAAGACATGTCACTCTAGTGAAGACTGTCAATGTGCTACAATTCTGCCTCAAGTTACATAACATGGCTGGCCGCAGAGGTCCATCTATTCATAAGTGAACGGCACGGATGGACCATTCTTAAAGGGGGACTGGACCAGCTGTGCAGAGCCATACATTAGTAACCAGAAAAACACCATTGTGAAAGAGCAATGGGAGAACTGAGTGGAATAGATATAGTCAGAGGAAAAGATGACAGCACAGCAGGAACATGCCAAACATAATGTCCAGCAGACCCTTAAAGCTGCAACTATGTCCATTGACATGATTACATAGATGCGCTTGGCCCTGACTAGTCACCTGGCTAGTGCTTGAAAAGGCTGCAACACTCGTATGTGTAACACCCAATATCCCCTTCAATTCAGTATCAACCTAGTCGACATGAATGTTTACTCTCACAACACTAGGTACCAACAGAGAGGTGTTCTGGACAGCATTTACCTGTCTCCTGGCCCTGCATGGTACAAAGAACCTGGGGCATCAAGTCCTGTGCCAAATGTAAAATAATATGAATTAACTATGTATGTGACTGTCATGGGTGTATAGGTTGCTGGCACGGAATACTTGAACCGCATAATCGTTTGTCTAACACCTGCAATGCTGGACTCCACTGGTACAAATGTGGTGCTATCAACCTCACCACATAGTGGATGTGGATGGTACCTAGGAACATGTATCACCGTACCTTCATGCATACAAGTACCAGGTGATTCATCTATTCATCCAATAAGGTATTCACATCTTGCAGCCCATGCACATTTTCCCTTCTGTACAAACAAGAAGCAGAACAGGATGTGATCAGCATGGTGTTTGCCATTTGCTGCACTTTTTCTCCTTGTGCTCTGAATGGGCCTTGCATTGTTCTTCCCATTTATTTGCTGATACCTCCTCAGCTAGAGTGACACGCCTACCAATCACAATCTGTCTCTCAAGCAATATACTCAAAAGACTCTCAACCTCATCCATTATCCATTGTCTGCCCCTGACAATGCCCCGTCCTCTCATGAGTTCCCATCAACAACATTGTCTCCCAGCACAACAACTATGCTCTCTAAATCTGGGTCTCTCCTGCCTCCCTGACCCAGAACATGGTCCTGAGTATCAGGTTTATCAGTGGTTTTGGCAGCAGCACTATGAAATATGTGTGAGCCTTTTCTCCCATGGGAAGAACTAACACTTTGAAATAATACTATGCTAGTCCTGGTAACCCAGTCCCCAATTGAAACGCAAGTCCATTTTCTCTGCACAACCGCCCACCCAAATGGCCCTATATGCTTTAAATTACCTGCCGTTCCCTACACCTACATTTGGTTGACATACAACCCCATGGAACAGACAATTCATCAAAATAAGCATGTGCCACTCTGGAGATCTTTTCTTCATTGTGTCCACTGGCGACAATGTCTTCCCATTTGGTATAATTTGTCTAATTCTATCTGCCTGAACCAGTTGTGTACACACATTTGCTTCTAGTCATAATCCAATGGTTTATGGGTAGACAGATCTGGCAGTACTTGATCTTGAGTTCATAACATTGCCATGGACCTGTGTCTATGCACACAAATGATTATGAATACCATCCTATGTTTTCTGCCTTGAACAGTAATGCCACATGTGGCTGCATTTCTTTGAACTGTACCAACTTACCAGGTTTCCTGGTCTGATATTTTACTGCACCTCGTTGACTTGAACCCAACACCAGTGTTGTGTCTTGATAGGTACTAGCATGTTTGTTTTAATTTTTCTAAACTGCCGACTCACCAATGGGCCTCAGAGCACTACAATAGAAAAGACAATCATATAAAAAACATATGAGTACATATAAAAAAAAGAAGACAAGTATAACAACTAATCAAATTACAATTATTAAATTCAAGGTGGATGACAATTTTCCCAGGTTATTACAACTATTCAAATAGGATGGAAGATTGCCGTGGCCACAACAAATAAAGATACAGTCTGAGGCACTATTCGAGGACCACTCCTTAATTTGGACTCTACGCAGGAATCTAAGCTCCATAGTTCTAACACAACTTTTTCGAATTAAGTATCGTAGCCAATCCATGACTTTATTATGCAAAGCTTCTCTCAGCTACAAATTTTCCAGTTTATTGACATTCATAATGACAATATTTCTTCGGTCCACTGTCAGTTCTTTTATAATGGGATTTGTGATCTCAGGCATTGAGGACATTCGTATATGGAAGTCTCTGCACAGTGAGGAGTGGGACGGTTTGTTCAAGGACTTCCTGGGATCCAAGGATTTAAGATCTCATGATGTGGGATAATGGGACCATCCGATGTAAGTTGACATAAACTTAAATTCTTAAATGAAATTATTTAAAGCAGTTGCTAATAGGTACTAAATCTGTAAAGCCATGCACGAAAGACATCATTTGAGACAAAATAAGCCACTTTCAAGTCAGTTGATTGCTTGGCTGAAACCAGGGCCTGATTCACGCTACGAACACCTCTTTGAATAAAAAGTGGTTTGAAGTAGTTTGCCCCTAGAGCCCTTTGCCCGTGGCAAAATAACATAAAATGAACTAGGGTTTCAAATTCAAAGACACAGACCGGACAAGTGCTGACAGTGTTTGCACTCCAACTTTGGGTGAAACAAGCTACTTTTAAAATATTGAATCACAGCTTCATGACGAGCATACGTGCCAAAGGCAGTTTAACTACGTCCAAGTATTTCTCAAATCCAAGGGCTATTTGACGAGATCAGTATTCCGGATCAGCTTGTAATAAACGCCACGCTTCAAGCATATTTCTCAGCCAGTAAATAGAGGCTGCACATTTCACTCTGGCCAGGTCGTTTTTACCATTGATGTGTGGGTAGTGCCACAAGGAATCAAGATTCAAATCCAAAAGGGCGATTTTCAAATGCTGCATCCATGGCAACATTGATAGACATTAAACGTGAAAGTCAGTCGCCATATTTAGCTCAATTGGGCGAACTCCACACCCTGACCCAATAAAATGCACGTCTTAGTCGGACATCTAGCCCTATGTGCAGAGGTCCAATTCCAAGTGTGACAGGGCATTGAGGCAGCCGGGTGGAAGCATTACTAGCTTCTTTGAAAGCACATTTTCTGCAATACCTAGTTTAGATTGATTAGCAAAGCCCGGAATCGTGGCACTGTATAAGGTGGCAGCCTTGGCCTGGGCACAATATATGGCAAGTGCTGGTGAAACTGCCCCCTTGCTGTGACTGTTAAAACATTTCAAAGCTGCACCACTGTATTTACCATGGTTAATACCTGCCGTATCAATTTGGAGAATCAAGTGGCCATTTTCTGCAAAATGCACGCCTAGGTAATCATAAAAATGAGTTTGTACCAGGGTGCTATCATTAACATTGATGGTGATTTTTTTCGACTTTAAATTCGTAGGTCTAATCAATAGGGCCTTGGCCCTACCTATATTAACTTCAAATTTAAGCTCTTTACATTGATTTAAAATGGAGTTCATGGTGATCTCAGACCCATCAGTGATGTTGATAAAATAACCACATCATGGGGGCGTGGTCTGACGCCAAGGAAGATGGCCGTCTAACATGATAGCTGCGTCCCCACCGCATATAAATAAGGCATTTGTGAGTTTACTCGGTCTCTTCTCACTCACCTTTTTCTCACTGGGACTTTGTGAGAACGTTCGGCTGCCTGCTGTGCAAATTCTGACGTTGTTCGTCTTGTCTGAAGACCGCTTAACAGAACAGCACCATTCAAACGCCTGCAGCTCCTCGCTGTGACCGCCTTGCATGAGGTATCTAGAAGATAAATCCCCCAGGGTGGTACTGCTTGGAAAATCTATTAAAGATCTACAGAAAAACAATGAGTACCTAGAGAATAGGAGCAGATGCATTAATCTTCAAATATCAGGCCTGCCAGAGGGTTGTGAGGAGTCAGACCCTATTGCTTTCTTGCATAAAGTACTGCCAGCCGTTCTTCACTTACCCATGGTCACTGCACTTAACATACAACAAGCTCATCGCATTGATCAACTGAAAGTTTCTGCTTCCCCTCATCCTCCTCCTAGAACACTGATGTTCTACTTAGTCGAATGCCCTCAGCTCCAACTCAGTGTGTCAAGAAGAAATGCTGTTATTATCCTGTTATCTTAACTTTGGTGGGCCAGCCGCTGTTGTAGCGTCCCTCTCCCGCTGTGTGCCATCTTTTTCCTTTTGACAGACCTGCAGCCTGCAGATGTCGCCTGCCCCTGCTACATTTTTCTTCTTTTTTTTGTCCACATCCTGGTTTGATACCCCTTTTCATACTGCTATCCCATATACTGAGATCCTTGTTTTATTGTATTTTGAGATTTTTTTCTTCATGTTTTACCTCAGTATAAGCAGTCCTGGGTCAGATCTCATTTCCCCTTCCCTGATTCCTAATATGTTTTCCTTTTGTGTCTCTCTCCTGGTCCATGGGATTATAATTGTTCTTTGACATCATTGAAATGTACAGTCCTTGTGAGGCATTTCACCACCAGGCACATTTACGCTCTTCATTTAACATGGTTTTATATTAGTTCCCTAAAACTACCTAATTGCACTAATGATATTTAAATGTGTTACTTGGAATGTCAAGGACTGCACCAAACCTATTAAATGATGTAAGATTCTATTGCATCTTAATACACTTAAACCATACGTAGAATGTATACATGAAACTCATTTCTCTACCAAGAAGCAATGAAGCTTAAATCCATGTGGTTCAAAGATATTGTTGCAAGCCCTGCTGTTGCCAAGAAGAATGGAGTCGCTACACTAATTAGCAAAAAATGACCCTTTAACATTTTGGCTCCGGATGGTGATACTCAGGGATGTTGGGTGTGGGTGGGTCAAGCTCCTGATTGATTCTGTACAAATATCTATTTTGAACATTTATGGGCCCACCCTACCCAATCCCAATTTCTGGATCTCTGTCAAACAAATGATTCTCAAAAGCAGCTTCACTATTCTTATTGTGTGTGGGAATGTCAATCAGGTCCTTGATCCGTTTTTGGATAGGAAATCTAACTGTGTATTAAAAACCACCAAATCTCATAAGTCCTTTCTGGGTTGTCCATCTGAAACAGGTCTAATCGACTCTTGGAGGCTCTTGCATCCCACACAACTTGATTACAGATTTCACTCTTCTCCACTTAACACAGTATCCCGCCTAGACTATATTTTCTCCTCCAAAACTCTCACCTGCACAATTGTTGATTCTACGATCTCCAAAATTATTATTTCCGATCATGCCCCTGTTAGCACCTCCTTTAACTTCGAAGACATTAATAGACCTTCTTCCCGATGGAAGTTCAATAACTATTTATTACAAGACCAACAATTTATTCTATCCGTTTAATCATTCTTACAAATATTCTATGCTGAAAACCATGATAATGATACCTCAATTGTGAATAATTTGGATGCATTTAAAGCTGCTCTCTTTGGGGAAAAAAATGCGTAAAAAGCATCTTGACAATCTATACTCTCAATGTACATCTGCTGAGCAGCATTAACAAAGTACTCACTGATTTGGCTGCCGGAACCATTCTGTTCGCTCTCCACGCTGCATTCAGCACTGCTAGTAGTACTTGAAGGACACCTAAAGGGGGGACCTTTGTCTGACGAAGAACAAGTGGTGCCTGAACCAACAGAAGTAATACCCACTATGCCATCTCCAGACTTCTGCATCCTCCCTGAAAAAGAATGCCAGCTCAGAAGAAAAAAGCGGTTGTCAAACTACCTTTCTCAAGATTCATCTGAACTACTTGCACAAATACCTGACAGATATAAACTGTTCAGCTCAGCAGACACATTTTTTGCATCCCTAGTGCTCAGCATCCAGACAAGGGCCAACACCAAATGGCTCCAGATTGTTAGATGGGAACTGATCCAGCTGGCAAATGACACTGAGAAGGGGTTCAACGTCATCAAGGTGGAATCAAGAGCCCTTAAACTAATGACAATGCAGAATTGGTACGTTCTCTACCTCTTGACGGCAATGGAGGGCCATGTGTGCAAAAAGATCGGGAGTTCATGTTGCACATTCATACCTCTGAAGACGCTGAAAACGGGACACTATCACATGTCATTGCAGCGGTACATGAACTTGGGCTGAAAATGAAAAAGGAAGCTGGGGTCCAGGAGGAAGATTGGTTTACTATGGTTTTCAGCTGGGTCCCGTCATGACTCAGAATGGTGGTTATCTTGGTGATGTTCTGCTTGTGCCAATTGAGTCTCCGTTGTTGTGCCAAAGCAGTACCTAAACGTGCAATGATAATGGTGACAATTGGGAAACCTAACAATAAAGTACCTGAAGATGCACATAGAGGTCCAAACTGAGCAAGATGATAGCCCCAAATACCACATGGTAGCTCTCCCCATGGGCAATGAGATAGATACTCTGTACCACACTACCAGTGTGCCTCGGTCAGACCCTGAAAACTACAAGGAAGTTTGAGTAGATTTAGCACAGAACGGGGATGCATATACATGAGCTGCACACCCGAACAGTATGCACAGCATGGGGAAAGTTTAAGAAGCGTCTGTAGCGCATGGATTCCCATAAAAGGTACACCAGCATGGGAAGAAGGAGAAAGGCATCCCAATAAGCGCAACAGATTGGGGATACATTTGTTACAGTAGAAGTAACAAAAGGGGGGAATGCTGGGATGGAAATGAGCCTATCCCACACCTGTAGGTGCTACCAAATAATGTGGACCCCAGGTGAGGCAATGTAACCTCCAAGGGGGGAGCAGCCCATATCACCAGGCATCATATAAAAGCCCTGTAGCAGATAGATGTAGGTGCTTAGCACTAGAAATGCCCATAACCTGCATCTGGATTTTGTATTTGGCCCAGAACATGCTATGGCTCACATCTCTCCAATGCGTCCTAATAAATTGGCTTCTAGGTATTACGGTCCCTTTTCTATACAAGAAATTGTCAATCCAGTGGCCTTTCGACTCCGACTACCAGAATCATGGAAAAGGATCCATCCAGTCTTCCACACCTCCCTGTTAAAACCATATCTACAATCATCTCGAACAGCTCCAAGATCTACTACAGTAATTGTCAATGACCAACTTGAATATGAGGTTTCCAGAATCTGTGACTCTAGGTATCGATGTGGTCAACTACAATATTTGGTCGAATGGAAAGGATACCCTCACAGTGAATGCACCTGGGAACCTATGTCAAACATGAATGCCCCCAGACTGGTTCGAAGATACCATGTTATCCTTCCGGGCAAGCCCGGAGGAGCTGGGTTTCAGAGGAGGCATGCTGTCATGAACCGTCGTCATCGTCCCTTCTGGACTTCCTGGTCCCTGAACCATAGGGGATTGAATACAGTGATCCTTCCGACATGGCCACTCAAAACGTAATGCTGCTTACCAGTCTCTACGCTCCATGCTTTACGCTCTACAAAACAGACATGCCCCCACGGCTCTGCGCGTTTCAACGCTACCGCTTGCTGTAGTTGGACGTGTGCTGCTGGAGTTCGCTCGGGGCTGTCTGTTGATTCCTGGTTCCCAGCTCCTTGAATTCCCCTTCCTTCCTCCTATTCCTCTACCTTACCTTCGATCTTCCTGGATTTTCACCGTGCGCGCAGGTCACGGCCTTCTGTGCCTCCGAGTGCGAACAGCGTTCCTTCCTGGTATTCGGCCTGGACACTTGAACGTACCCGGGAATTGAACTGCGAACATCACGCTGGAATCCGAGGACCAGCGCACGGATTTGTACAAATCCCGGACCGTGAGAAAAAAGACATCAAAAAAGGTCACAGGCAAACAACAAAAGCAGGTGAGAATGGGAGAGACTTGTGACAGAAACAACCTAGAGACCGGAGGTGTTTTTTTTGTATTATTGGCAATCCCATTGACAGAAATGTGTCCAGTAAGCCTTAGATGTGGAGAAGTCGTAAATAAGGGCCTCCTAGGGGCCTTATTAGCAGAACCAAGTACATGGAAATCACAGGGGAGCCCAGACCGTTTGGCATCTTGTAAGCAAGGTGTGGGAGATTTTGATACATTACAAATTATTGTAATCCTTGAGAGGGGAGATTACTAAATAGCCTTAATCCTATTTCTAGCACATGTTAAAGGCCAAAATAGGGATTCTGAATGTTCCACAAGACTGAAGAACTTAGGACTCCCGAATATATAGGGGACACTTTTCATCAACAGTTGTTTTGACAGAAATGTTAAGGTGACTGTAACTGATAACATATGCTTTGAATATACTGCAGAAAATTTAAACATCTCAATAATTGGCTGAATGGAGGATTGGGGGAAAGTGCATTTAGGATTATCAGAGAACTGATGGGAACTATGATTTGGCAGATCTTCTGTATTGGTTACACCCCCGTGCTGCTCCCTTGTCTGAATTGTGAAAAATAGATTACTGATGCAATTCAACTTAAACATTCAATAAAAAGAATGCATACACAAAAACAGAAGGCAGAAGGGCCTGAAAGATTGTAAATGGAATCATCTTAATTCTGCGGACTCTACTTGGCACACACATAGCGGATACATGCATGAGGGAAGTTTGGGTCAACTAGAAAAGCTAACATGACAGTTACATGAGGCTCAGTGTGAACAAAGATGTGAGTAGCATCACACAAATGTGCTAATGAGTCCTACATTTATCATCACATCTGCAAGGCAAGGAATCAAGTGTGATATTGCATGTAATGAAGGCCAAGACTACCTGATTGACCAATTGAGGTCAGTTTTAGATGACAGCAAGCACTGTTCCTAGCCAGAAGTTCTAAATTAATCTTTAGGAGAACTGACTGAGTAATGGCCCTGGTAGAACATATGGCACTTTGCAAGCTGGATTGTGACTTTGTTATGGCAAACCTGTTCCTTACCTGCCCATGGGCCTGTCAAGCTAGCATCTGCCTCAGCATATTGCAGAATACCTGGCATGTGGGTAAGTTGCAGATGGGACTGGATGATACATCTTGCTGCCGGTAAAGTCCACTTCCCAAAAGAACCAGTTGCACCATTGTAAGTATTCCAGAAGTAAAGAGAGATGTATGGATTAGAAAGGACATGTGTTAACCTTATGGTCGATAGGACCACTGCATATTCAATGCATCAACAAAGTAAGCGTCTGCCAGGTATTGACTGCAGATGGACCAATATTCTGGGAAGGAGCAGATGAAGCATTGTACTGAATGGAACCAGAATATTTAGTGGAAACGACTGTTGCATCTATCCTATTACATAACTATTATCTGATGTGTACTTTGAGATTGAGAGATACACATTTTATTGGCCCCTGAAGTGAAATCTCTAGATACATTTAAAGTCAGCTTTCATTCGTCAACTATAGTGCCTTATCGGTTTTACAATCTTTTAGAATTGCACACCCAGATACTGAAGGTTGAACATATTAATCATATACGTTATGTACTGTGAATAACATATGAATGTGAAAAAAGCCATTCATTACATTTCATTTCTATAACCCTGGATATATTGTGTCATGCCACCCAGATGTTTACATTACCTGATTCATAAACGTAAGCAATAAGTAGTGATGTGTGAGTGCCACTATCATTGCTTCCCTTCTGGTTGGAACTGTTTTCAAAGGTAAAATGGCACATATCTTCGTGAACACACTGAGAAAACCTTTACCCATGTTCATAAATAGCATGACGATTATAAGAATACAAGAAATTGAATTAGAATAGAACACTACTGATGACATAAAGAACATCATGTCAATTGAATATACACAAACATTGTTTAGAATAACTTGCTAAGCAGGGCTAGAAAATAAAATCCATATGAGACCTGGAATGTTGTAAGAGAGAAACCCACAATTATAACAATAAGAGGACGAGGGAAGGCAAAATGTATATATGTATAAGATCATGCTAGAAAATACAAAGGTGGCAAAAATGACAGCATTCGTGTGTTATCATTAACACTGGCCATGCATCTGTACAGTGCAGAGCACGTCCACCGCCATAACTAGGGATATGCCATGATAGAAGCACTGCTAAGCATGATTAGAAGGTATGAATCGGAAAGCCAATAAGGCTGTCCGGATGCGACATTAGTCTGTGCTCACGGAACAGTCATGCCCAGTGATGCATGACAGTACAGGGGTGAGGGTCAGGTATTCTTGCCTGAGAACCAAGATTGGGGACATGTGTGTGGCAGTCGAACCAGAGGGCTTGTTAGGTATTATGGAGCCATCTTCCTCAGGTGGATATTGTGTCACATGGGTAAACCAATGGGAAATGTAGTAATATAATTATACAGTTAAACCGTGCCTCTCAATATCGGAGGATGTCCTGTAAGGACGTTTTTTGTTAATGCAACTTTATTTCAATTTTATTTTATTGCTTATTACACAAACCTAGTTCAAGAGAAGCAGTGCGCTTTACAACAAGATTGTGCCAGCATAGGGCTCTGCATTTTATAAAGTAACGCAGTACTGTTGGTGGAGGAAGAGAGGGATTTTTGTTTGGCTAGCAGGGATTGTTTTAAAAGCCACGTTTTTCGTGTTTTGTGGATCTGGAGTATGGTTGTGGAATTTCGAGCCTCTACCAGGACTATGTTCCAGATGGTTGGTGCTTGGCAGGGGAAGAACTGATTGTGATTTTTCTCTTTCAAGGCTTGCGTTGACTCCAACTTTAGATATTTTTGCTACGTGAAGTGCTAGAGCCTCCAGAGGTGTGGAGTTTAGCCACCAAGTGTGTTGGTGTTCCGTTTGAGGCTGCTTTGTAGGTGATACTGCAGTTCTGAATATGATCCTGGCAGGGAGGTGGGCCCAGTGACGTGTGCGCAGTGTTGGAGAGATACAGTCAAATTTACGGGCAACTGTGATGAGGCAGGCTGCTGCTTTGAAGGGGCCATGAGTGCAGAAGTAAGTACATTAAGTACATTAAGTAGGGCAATTGTGATGTGTGAGAATAAATGTATTTTAAAGCTTTCTATTTGAACTTCAATGTGTAAAGATCTACTAAACCAGTGAGATTTTCGTGCTTGAGGAACTACTTTTTAGGACACTGATACTCTGCTGGGTTCTCCGTCCATTTCTGCAGAGCATTATGGAACTAAACCTGACTTTGCTGCCATTGCCATTTGTGCATAATTGGATTTATTTGATAGCTTTCTTTACCACAAAGAGTAGGGCATGAGTTAAAATGCGGACATCTTGGGCAGATAGCTCAGCAGCAAAGTGCTTGCCTTGGAAGCAAGATGTCACAGAGCAACAGAGGTTCTGTCCCCGGGCACGCGCTTAGAAACCTCTGGGTATTAAGCGCGTTATAAATAACCTATCATATCATATCATTACGTTCAGTTTCCCATGGTGGAAATACACCAATCAATGGTTTCTGTTGTAAATTGTAGAGTTGCCAATAATAGTTCTGATGTGGCATGTTGAGGTGTCTGTAAATGCATACTGCCTGTGCCAGCAGGGGTGTCTGGCTTAGTATGCAGAGACCACTACCTTGCAGAGGTAATATGTATGTGTCAACTGGAGGTTACAGGTGAATGTCCCTTCAGAATAAGTTCCTGCACCTGAGATTCTCTGGAAGAGCTTGCGATTCCTATCAATTATTGGTTTCCAAGTGGCTCTGCAGCCCCCTGTGTCCTAATGTCTACCCAGTTTCAAACGATTATCACTTTATTTTACAGATCATGCAGATGCACAGGTGCTCATTCTTCAATCAATGGGGAACAGGTCCCAGGCCCTTGATGTGGCCATGTTCACACTGGCAAAGTCAATGCCATAGCTTCCTATATTAGAGCTGGCATATTTGTTAGTGGACATAGATGCACGTAGCTTCCTAGAGTTGTTAGACCGCTGTCTATTTATTTCTTGTAATTTGCACTTCAGTTCCCAAAACGCCCTTCTGTGTTCACTTAGCACCTTCACATTGCATGCCCATTCAACAATTCTGGACTGAAGGAAAGAGCCACAGATGATATGATGTGTTTGGCAATGCCACCATATGTTACTATATGATCTATACATTGCTGAGATCCACAGCACATTTTGCCCTCATTGTGTGGTGGAAAAGGCCATGCCGTGTTTGATTTTATCTGAGATCCCATAGCCACACTGGATTTAAAGCTTGGTCAAGCTCACTGTTGCTGGGGGGTCTCTAAGGTGAAGGGGATTAGCACATTTATGAGAATTCTCCCTAACACCCACATTATCTGTTACTGCCCTATGGAACACGGAGGATGATTGAGCTAACTAATGAAGACCTCTGCATTTAAAGTGTAGCCGGATTGATGCTGGCACTCTCAATAAAAATATGTTTAGTTTGAAAAACATAATGGGAAATGGCAGAACTGGAAATCACGTCCATTATCACCTGACTATTGTGTGAAGATCTGGTAGATGTGCTACTTCCCTTATTGACTGTAGATCAGACATGCATACATTATGCTATTGCTGCCAAATATGATGTGGCCCCTTTAACTGGGGTGTGCTGCCCATTAAAAAAATGAGTAATTACATCGTTGTGACTCGAGTTAATGAACAAAGGGGCAGTGGTAGACCCAGTCCTGTGTCGGTGTCTCATTGTATGGTGTGTCAGGTGTGCACTCATGGCCTGTGTGGGATCCTTGGTCTGTGTAATCACAACGCCGGGGAGCCAGCACACTGGGTGATCACAGTGTCTGTGTAGGGTCGGGTAATCCTGACCCCAGCAGGGTGTCCCCTTCGATATTCCTGGCTGCGTGGTTGCAGCACTCTTGATCCTGCTGGGTCACCAGCAGTTGTGTGTTCTGCTCAGGTGCCCCAGAGCAGGACACAACACCAAACTCTGAGTTTAGAGTAGCTTTAGCATCCGTAAACGCTGCCATTCTGTGCCAACCTCTGATTAAATACTGCTTATGTGCAATGGTCGAAATAATCGTTTTTTTATTGTTCGAAGAGCTTGAAGTAAGCACGTACGGCAAGCCATTCACCACTGCTGTGCTTGTGTCCAGCACCAATGTACAGAATGATGGGACATAGCGCCACTGCCAGAGCATGCTTATCTAAGTAGCCTGCATCTTGTGAAAAGCAAAATACATAGTCCGAAATTGATGATTATTCTACTGTACATGTGTTTTAGAAATGTTTGTCTGCATTGTGAATTTGAGGTGTTTAAGAACAGAATAAATCAGTGACTCATCCCTGAAATGTGCCTGAAATAAAGCTCTAATGAGTCTGGCAATTGTTGTGTAGAATTCCAGAACGATACATTATTTGTTATTCCTATTCTTTCTTATTTAGGGTCACTGCTCAAAGTGTTACACTTGTGGAACCCCCTGTGTTTTTTAAGAGGGCTGAACAAGAAAGCGGGCCACTCCAGAAACGAAGAGCCATAAATGGTGCTGGTCACAGCCCAGGAGCTTCCATTTAGGCGTAGCAAGGATGACCACAGGGGTAGCAAAGGAGACTCTGGTAGCAGCACAATACCAAACAGCAGAAACTAAATGGCAGTGCAAACAAACAGCTCGTGGGACTACGAGAACGTGTACTTTTGCAGCCTCCTAGTAAAGCACAGAGATGTGTAGAAGGGTGTGTAATTGAAGGGTTTTGCAGCAGTCTAGCTGCATTTCAACATATGGGTGTGCAACCTTCTCCAGCAGGGCCCACGTTACCTGGCACGAAGATGTAGAGATAAGATAAAGGGGCGGCATAATTGGCTCGACTGAAAACATGGGCTGACTAGAGCCTGTGCATACCCCCGTTTTCCAATGTCTCCATTTCTCATTACCTTTTACTTCCGTTGAAAGGTGTTTGGTCTAATGGATATACGTTCATGTGGGCAGTAACCTTCAACAGCATTATTATTATTATTATTATTATTATTATTATTATTATTATTATTATTATTATTATTATTATTATTATTATTATCATAGTGTTATGTTTCAGTATCCGTCTATGAATGCAGCACTCTCCTGTTTTGTTCTTGTTAAGAATTAATTCAATCATGTTTCTCAAACACACCAAAGCATAAATGCACACACACACCTACCCACAAACCCACACAAACACACAGTGCCTCTAGTATTATCCTTTATATTATTATTATTATTATTATTATTATTATTATTATTATTATTATTATTATTATTGTATTTATTGAGTGCAGACCTAGCATCGATAAACAACGTCGTGCTTTACAAAAGTATACAACAGAACAGATGCATTACAAAGTGTTTTTTAAGAGGTAACAGCAGAACAGATACACAGTGTGGGGTAGGACACATAGGGCACAGAGGACGGGTACAGCTGTACAGGGTGGCGGGGTGGAGAGGGGCAAAGGGTGTCTAGCGAGACAGGTAGCACCACCTAAAAACTGGCCAGGCAATGATAATGGGCATAACTGAATCTGGACTTTCATTGCTGGCCATATTACTATTAGGTTTTCCAGAAATAAGTATAAAATATGGAATGCACCCTTACTTAGCTAAAAGAGCATAATGAAATCTTGCTTTGTTGTAGAAACTGAGCACAAGACTATCTAGCCTTACTGTGCTAAATGGTAATAACTGTACAAGGCATAGCTTTTCTGGTCGGTTGGGCATAATGGATTTTCTTTCATTAGTATTTATTTATTTATTTATGTATTTATTTATGATCACAAATAAATGTACAATAGATAATCTTGCATTGCTATGCTAGCTGGGCAGATCACATTTGACTGCAAAAAATGAATTCCGGGACTGCTTTGCAAACTGAGCTTAATGAAAGTTGGCAACATTGTGAATTGGGCAGAGAGGAATCTGGCATTGCTAGGCTGACTCTGAATATTATTGATAATGGTGTGAGTAGCTATGCATTGGATGGTAACAATGTAATTAGCTCTGGTGTTGATTAAAATACCTGATGACTGCAGTTTGGTTAATAGAACCTTCAACTGATGTATGCAGGTTTTCTTTGTTATTACTGCAACATGATAGAAGTACCTAGCTTTTGATGCAAGTACCAGAGAACACCATGCCAACACCTGATGACTGATGACAATTGGTGAGGGTACTATGGGAATAGCTGGTCAATGGTGTGAGTAGCTGCGAATATGATGTCAGGTTCTATTCAATGATTAACCTTTAGATAACACTGTTGGCTTTTTCAACGCTTTTTTCGCTTATAGATAAACGAATTCCTAGTTCCTTGTAAAGTTACTGTACACTACAAGCGTATTTGAGCATGGTTCAGAAGTTTTTATTTTTTTTAACGTTGCTTCAAATAACACACTTTAGAGACATTCTAATTGAGTCATGTAAGGTACAGTGGAAAGGCATGAACAGTGCTAATTTGTAAAATAAACAGCCCGGTTGATAAAAGTGATAAATAACCCAGGGATAATTGGCCTCTGTTTCTATCTTATTTGAACCATGAAGTCCAATTTACAATGTGCTATTTCAAATTAAAATGGTTAAATGGAAACGGATGCAATCACCCCTGCTTGTAACGGGAGACCACAGTACCTTTGAAATTCGTTTCCTTATCGGAAATAGCACTGCTGTCTGAGGTGGCCCCTTTCACAGCTGTCATTGAAAATTAAACATCTTTGACAGGCATGGCTGTGCTTAATTCTGGGACACCGATATGGTTCAAGAAAGATTATATATGATAGCATGGCAAGAAAGAATGAGGACATTGTTAAATCTGATTTCGGTTAATAACCAGGGTGTACATTTCAGCTAAAGCAGTGTACAGCCATAGCATATGGAAACTTGTAAAACAGATTATACGATATGTGAAACTAAGGGTATACTGTTCTTTTGCCGCAGGATTTTTCATCGCGGGACACTGGGGGGGGGGGGGGGTTAAAAATTAAATAAATATTTGTGGGTGGAAGGGAATAATTAAAAAACGATGAAAAGTCCTGCGACGAAAAATCCAGCGGCAAAATAACGTAGAACCAAACTAAGGTAGAGTAAACGTTTAATTCACGTGCACCCTACCGATACGGTTATGGATGGATTCATAATTTCATCTTGTGCATAGCCTAGCCCATAGAATTATCGACCTTTCCAACAGCCCCAAATCTTACCAGGGCATGAGAAAGTAAAACTAAATAAGTACAACAGAGAGTGAAATAACACATCACTATAAATACAATAACAAGTACAGTGCCTCTTAAAATTGTAATGGTTGTCAAAATAAATGCGTGAGAAAGACAGATTTATAATAGTCCATGTTATACTCTTCCATAACCAGAGAGCATTCACTGCAAAATTCTTTGCAAGGGCACATCGAGGCAGCCACCACTTCAACAATGAGGAATACTAATTGAAAAGCAAGTTTATTTCAGCTTAATAATAATGTCCTGCTGTAAAATGCACTTGCTTTCTGTGACCTCAATAAACTACATGTCCAACAGCACATTGCACAGTTTCCACTGAAGGGGATTCACATTTGGTAATACAGAAGATACAGCAAGGCTCCTTCTCTATTGCCTTTGCTGTGCAAATTCTGACGTTGTTGCCCATCATTTGCACGGGTAATATGCCAAATAAAATTAGACAATTGTAATGAGAGGAGCATGCTCTGTATTTGCAAATGACCCGCATGAACAGCAAACATTGCGAAGATGTGGTTCTTAACCAATGGCTGTGTCTGGCTCAGAATTTGTGCACTGTATTAAATCCGCCCAAGAGCCTCATTTTAAGTAACCCAGTCTGGAAATCGTCATGCATCCTAACGAAGTCACCCTAATTAACATAACAGGACATGATATTTTGTGTGACATAAGGCTTTGATGGCAAAAATAGATCACTGTAAAACCTACTCAAGCTTTAAGAAAATCTGGGTTTAATGTATAACGACTTGCATTAGCATTGTTCTACGGGTAAGATTTAAGCTAGAGAATTACAATTATTTTGAAAGACTGTGATATGCCTGAAAAAGCCCCAAATAATTTCAGGGTTGCCCCTTTTTGAGAAACTACACAATGGGGCTCATTTTCGTGAGGTGCGTGATTTAAGAAACATGCGTAAAAGCCTTGCATAAGGATTTTACGCATGTTTCTTCCATCATGCCCCAGTTTCCTGCATTTGTATGGCAGAGAGGGGGGGGCGGAACGCAACTTGCATTTCAGCCGCCCCCTTCCTCTCTGCCATAAAAAGCAGGTGGACCCCATCAGAATCCATTGTAACCCTGCCTGTCATTCATACATGGCAGTCAGCATTTACTCAATTTGCTCTGCAGAGTACAGAAGTGAAGGGCAAAAGGCAGTGTAAACGCTTGTACGCCACCTTTTGCAAATGACCATAATTTGCCAGCCGGGACACGCCTACGTATATATCTGCATGTTATGGGTCTCTGCTACCGAATTACGAGAAGCATCGAAATGAGCCTCAAAGTAGTTAATCAAAAAGCTTATAATGAAAATTCTTGTATAGGCATTTTATAAGCTATTGTCGGGCATTTGTAACACTTAGCTAGGTACTAACAATGTGACGGCTGGTTCATAGACATAATTTCGAATACAAAATATTCGAAAGTCAAAAAGTCGAAAAAAAAAATGTCGAAAAAAAAATGTCGAATTTTTTTTTAATGACGTTTTTTTTCGAAATGGGGGGGTCCCCCCCCAACCCCCCCCTTTTTTTTATTTTTACCTATTTTTTTCTCAGAAACTAGAGCCAAAAAAAAAATATCGAAAAAAAAAACAATTCGACATTTTTTTTTTCGACATTTTTGATTCGACTTTTTTTACTTTCGAAATTATGTTTTCGAAATTATGACTGGACACCGTGACGGCTTATACCAGCATATGACTAGGGGTAGCATGTGTTTACTTGGTATTGCCATGGCACTAGCTAGTACTCACATTTAACTGCTGAAACCATATGCATGCATTAGTAATGGCCGAACCCCAACCCTCGCCCATAATGATAGGCTCACAACTTGTGTCAAGTGTTGGCAAAAAAGGCCGTAGGATTTTATTGTACAGATATGGGTAATGGCAATAACAATATCACATATCATGATGGTATCATACTTTTGGGCACCAGGTCCATGAGTTTACACCCTCGGACCCGTGACGCCTTCTTATGTCCCACGACTTGTTGTGGGCACCGTACAGTGCCTTGTACTTCTATTTGCTCTTCTCCCCTTTTGTAGGGTGGGCGGGTTCTGTGGTAAAGAAGCAAGAAGATTTGGAAGACACTGAGTAAACAGTGAACCTCCTGTTTGCTTGGGTCCCCGTTCAGGGTCCACAAACAGATTGTGTTTACTCCGAGCATGCTGCTCTCACTTATAGGACCCAGGGAGGCCCTGGGTCTTTGTTGTGTGTGTGGTGGGGGCTGCTGTTGTCGCAGCCCCCGGCCAGATAGCCGACTGTCTGACCCCTTGGTGGGGGCAGATCTTTGAACCTGGGCCTGACCTGATGGTTGTTTTCCTTATGGCACTTAGCACCTTGCTGTTTGGAAGGAAGGGTGCGACGACTGTTCACACCTTACCCTTCTGTGGCTTTTGTGCTGCTGAGACTGCGTGTCTCCCTATCTGGGGGGGAGGAGAGGAGCAGGCGCGGGAACGTTGGGGCTGCCCCTCTCCCAGCTGCCGATGGTAACAGCAGTTACCCTGCCTCGCTTGTGGGATGCCCATGCAGAATTGCTCAATATATCTGGTATAGCAATCCTAAAGCAAGTGTTGTGATCAAAAGGCCTGCACACAGACACACACATAATCTTATACTTACTTTCAAAAGCCCTTCACTCACACCATTTCAGGCATTCCGATATTCCACTGATACTCGTACCATTTCCATCCAGTCCTATTTACACATACTGCTCAGAATTCACAAATATGTGTACTGCATCCAATCAGCAGGTGTCCGGAGCATCTCAGATCTGCTCTTGCTAACTTACATCGACTTGCAAAGCAAACAACTAGAGCAAATACAGAGATTTCTGGGAGCTTCTTTGAAGTGCCCTTAAGAAAGTCTCTGAGAATTGCATTTCAAATGAGCAGATGTGGCACTACGCCCCAGATTTGCTCCACTTTTAGGCTTTGCAAATAAGGGTTAAGGTAGCAGGAGCAAATACGTGATGCTCAAAGTATCTCCTCATTTGCCCCAGTGCATATGCTTGTGTGCACTGTTGCCAGTGGCTGGGTTTGTCCGGACTGTTCTCTTAATTCTCAAATATTTGGCCATGGTTTATGATGGCTCTTCTCTAATGCATTGCCTAACAGTCTTATTTAGGCATATCTTTAAGCTTTATAGACCTAGCACCAAGGATGCTACAGAGATTTATGTACCCTGAAGACCAAGTTAAAGGTTTGAGCACTGCAATATGCCTGCAGTAATTGCTGTGAACTAGCTCGCTCCCTCCAGAGGGACCCCTTTTGAAGCCACTTGTTGAGGGCAGTTTGAAGCCCTTTGGAAGATTTGCTGCTGTCCTTTGTTTTTTTTTAGTTGTGGCCATTTTTATTTACAGTAAAATACCCCTCATTATGTTTTTCCAGCGAATACCAAGTCGATCCTTTGATGATCAAATTGCAATGCTTTCCAGATTCTTTTGCCCTGCAAAGGTCTGCTTTTGCATTTTTTGCTTTTTTTGACTTTTTACTACCCTTTATTTTTTTCCTTTGTATTCTACCAACTATTTTTTATCCCGATCCTCATTGCTGCCAACTTCCATATGTGATTCCTTGATTTCAATTGCCTCACACACATCCCTGTTGTTCATTTCGTTATTTGTGTGCTGGTGAAAGTTTCAATTTTGTGTTGCTAGTTTCTTTCTTGATGGTATAAGTATTTCATCGCTCTTGATAGACATAACGACTTTTGTTAAGTGCTCTAAGCTCATCATCGATCCTTACTTTGTTTTTACGTACACAGTCCTTACCCGACAAATTTGGTCTTTCCATAAATTCTTGCACTTTGCACATGTAAGCTTATTCACACATCTCGTTGTACATGCTCCTGCATGTTAGGGAGACTTCTCAAAATGTGCTAATTTCCCTTACCTTTTGAGACCCCCAGCAACTATGCTGGATTTCTAGGATTTGATGTTTTTACCTGGGATGATTGTAAGCCTTTTTTTCCCACTCTTTTATGTATTTTGTGTGTGTTTTACTTTTGTGTTCTTTGGTTATGGAGTTTTAAAACAACTCTAATGGCATCATCTTTTTCTGTGTGTCACTCAGCACCTCCTGTGCAGTGACACAGGGATGTCTTTTAGACTTCCCAAGGTTTAAATACCTTCTCTGGGACTGACTATTGTCTCCCAGAGCATGTAAAGTTAAATTGACTTTACTAGTCTCTTTAAATTTACTGACCCAGCACATACATTACTATAGAGCCCTGGAGGGATTACTTGGCTTCCCCTGAGTCAAAAGACTCATGTAACAGTAACATTTGACCTTTTCCTACTTTAAATGGCTGGTGGCAGTGGTTTAGATCAACCACCGTGATTTTTCCCGACCGCTTACAATGGTAGCTAAAAATCGGGTCAGCCATGTGTAGTAATCTGGCCTACAGATTAGCTTTGAGTGTGAGGTCATCTGTAGTGGAATGTTTGTGTGGAATGTTTGTGTGGAGGTGTACTGCTGGTCACGGTTGGAGAGGAGAGTGAAGCTGTGAGCTGAGAAGATGGGTGTGGGGGTGAGCCCGGTGTTTCCCGTGTCATCTTGTGTCCCCTACCATCCCTGTGTCTTGTGGAGGAGTTCAGGGCATGGACAATAAAGAACCCGAGAACTTACCTTGATGTACTGGCGGTCCATCATTGTTACACTGGTGACGAGGATGGGATGGTAGGTGGACTGCCCTCTGTTGGCGCTGCTCGGGGGGGTGCAGCACTCCTGGAACACCGCCCCCGTGAGGTCCCCCCACACCCAGGCGGCCTGGTACTTGGCCGCCTTATGCAGTTAGTTGCCCCTTCTCCAGGATGGGCCAGGTCCGGAGCATAACGCATCTCATGTCACTAGGGGCAGCGCTTACTGCTGTCTTGCTTGGACCCAAGGGAGATAGCTGACCATATTTTCGACGAACTGGCCGGCGTTCCTCTCTCTAGGAGGAGTGGAGCTCGCCCCCAGCTGTTCGCAAACGTCTGGGGCGCGGGTGGCTAATGAGGAGATGTGGCCGGCACCTGGCGCCATGCGGTGTTGGAGCGGACGATTTCTGCTTGTTGGTGAGCGCAGTGAATGCAGTGGGACGTGCAGGGCTGAGCAGGGAAGTATCGGCTCTTTCCGTGTTACAGAGCAGGCTGGCGTCTGAGGCAGCGCAGGGAGCATTTTTATGTACGGCTGCATTTCTGGTCACTTCTCCATTGTACCGGCTGGGGGAGGGGTGCAGGATATCGCCAGAGACTGGCTGCATTTCTACGAACACCCGCAGAGTTCTGGACGAGAGGGACTCGGAGCCTGGGGCAGTGCCGCGGCGTTGTCTGGCTGTGATACGCAGCATGGAGGGAGTTTGCAGGCGCTTCTGGTAGGTGTTGCTGTGCCAGCGACTCCGGTGTGACTGGTGACGTCACAGCGCAGAGTGGCGTTCCCAGCTGGTCACGTGTTCAGGGAACGTTTGTTCGGTGCGTTTCAACCCTGATCTTATCGGGGCGAGTGTAAACAAGGAGGACTATACCGCCACGTGCGGAATGCACGTTGCTCAGGTCTGCGGATCAAGGTTTCGTTACCCAGTGGGTCTAAGGGAAGCAGGAACTCGCCTCTGATGGAGTGTACATCGGGTTATATCACGCCGGAGAGTGATGGATCTGGACTGGTTTATTAGGTGGCAAACTCATGCCTATTATTCCATGAGCTGGAGCAGTTGGGGCATCTGTTGCAGAGTTCGCCAATCCCGTACTGGCAATAATTTGGTTGCAAATTTGCCTGGTGTATGGCGTACGTGGACATGGGTCAGGTTAGTGTATCGGGCCGTGTGAGTGAACATGGATCTACGTTACATGTTGTGGCCCATTTGTATAGAAGGTACCTAGCTCCCTTATTAAATCCCGGGGGGGTTGTATTGAGTTAGTTGTGGAAGGCCGTTGTTTGTTCCCTGTGGTGTCAAGTTTTGTGGCCTTTTGTTGGGGAATAGAACCCTGTGGGTGGGTTTGTTCTCCTTATTCTCCCGGGTGGGTGTTGTAATGCAATTAAGGTTTGCAATGTGATTCATTCTGCAGAGATGTAATGTGTTTCATTCTGCAAATGTCTAGTGACATTGCTGTGTTCACCTTAGGGTGGAACTTCGTTCCAGGGAAATGTTAACCCCTAGGTGTGTGGATTGGCATGCGAACTTGTTAGGGAAAAAGTTGTATTAATATGATTTTCCTCACTGGACACTGACTTTCATTCACAATTGACATGGGGTGGTCCCCAGGAGTTCTTGCCTGTGGCATTTGAGGGCTGTGCTGGAGCTTATCATCATCCAATTTATTCACATGTGATGTAATGTTTCACCTTAGAACATGTGATGTGTTTTTCATGATGTTTGCATTCAAATTCCATGCTACTATGCAATGTTATCAAAATGTCTTTTGTGCTTGATGTCGTCAGTGTTTGGGGTGTGAGTGCGGTGTACGGGTGCATGCAGTAGTTGGCGCTCCTGTAGTCACGTGTTATTACAGCATTGGAATGTTTGCGCCTTGTATGAGTGGCATTGTGGTTGCTGTGTGCAGTCATGGGTTGAGTTGTTTTGCCCGTGTGTTTTGTGTCATGAGTGCATGGTCAGGGGTGCATGTGTCCTTGTGTAGTGCCTGGTTTAAGCCGGGGTTGGTCGCTATGTTTTGGCACTCAGTGGTGTTGATCTCTTTATCTTGAGTTTCCTTTTAACTGGTGTGTTCCAGGTTAGGTGGCAGTGGTGTTTGTGTTAAGGTCTTTAGTGCCTGATGGGTCAGGGTAGGTCGCTATCAGCCCGAGCGTTGTTCTTGTTTCTGGTGCCTTAGTTTAAAGGGTTGGTCACCTTTGGCGTACTTGTTCCGTCATTAGTGCCTGTGATGTCAGAGTTGGTCGCTTTTGGCGTGGGTTGTGTCGAATTTTAGAACATTCATGGTTTCCGGCCCATTTGGCCGAGATGGGTTAGTATGGTTTGGAGTTTAGCTTTACCAGTGTGTTTCCTGATTCTGAGTGTGGTAAGTCAGGTTGTCTCCTGGTGTGTTCAATAACGGTGTTTTGTAGGTGGATGGAATGACTAAGGATTTGTGCAGAGGAGCAGTATTGGGTTGTGGGTCTTCCTTATACTGCGGTTCATGGTTCTTCGTGTGGTTCCTCGGTCATTGTCAGGTTTTTGTTGTTGCTTCCTTTGGGGGCGGTTGGTTAGTGCTTGGAGGGGCAGCTCTGAGACTTCGTGGTGGCAGACTGAAGTGAAAGATGATTTGTGCTAAGGTGGGTAAATTAGTTAGGGTAGTTGTGTTGGTGTTGGCTAACAATAGTTTGGCTAGGGGTGGCAGCCCTAGGTCCTGAGGGGCAGCTCGGGACAGGCGCAAGTGCTCTGTTTGTTATTTTGTGGCCTCGATGTGTGGACCGAGGGAGTGGTGAGTTGTTTTTAGGTTGCATGCCATTGGCACTTTCTACTTGGCCGGAGGGTGTCCTGCAAATGATGTCCTTTCGTGTGGTTCCCATTATTGGTGTTACAAGGGTTTCTATACATAGGCGGCCGCTGTGTTGCGGAATCCTGGTAGTGTGTTGTGTTGGGGTGTTAAGGTCTTGTGCTGGTCACATTACCTTGTCATTCTTTTGTGGAGGGAGTGGTGTAGTAACTGGCTTTGTGTTTCTAAGGGGAGGAGAAGTGTAGTAATCTGGCCTACAGATTAGCTTTGAGTGTGAGGTCATCTGGAGTAGAATGTTTGTGTGGAATGTTTGTGTGGAGGTGTTCTGCTGGTGACGGTAGGAGAGGAGAGTGAAGCTGTGAGCTGAGAAGATGGGTGTGGGGGTGAACCCGGTGTTTCCCATGTCATCTTGTGTCCCCTACCATCCCTGTGTCTTGTGGAGGAGTTCAGGACATGGACAATAAAGAACCCGAGAACTTACCTTGATGTACTGGCGGTCTATCATTTTTACTCCATGTTTTTTAATATGGCGGCCAAGACCTATCTGTAAAAACAGACTCCAGTCATCTTTTTTTTTGCCATTTCTTTTAGGAAAAGTCCTTCTTGTGTTTCACTCTGCGCACCATACCAGGTTTGGTCCCTTTGTTCGTTGACCTTTGGCGGGCTTCAGTGCTGAATCCCTCCCCTGGCACCTGACTGTCTGGGGTAACAGGATGCGAGGGTGGTGCCCGAAACTCCCTGTGCTTAGTCTCCTAAGAGGCCTGAATGCACTCTGGCGTGATTTGTCATCAGGTTGTCCGACAAGGACAGCCACTCGGCTGTGTGAGTGACCGCCAGGCTTGAATGAATGGGGGAAAATTGTTTAAAAGCAGGTCTCTGGGACTTGGAAAACATAGTGAGCCACTGGAATGAAAGAACCGAAGACGAGCTGAGGGAAGAGGACTGCTGCAACTCCTTGACGACCGGTGAAGCCCTGCTGCAGGTCCGAATTGCCTGAAACTCCATTGATTGAGAGGCCCTTCAAGGTTAACTTCTTCCCTTGAGTTTGGGGGGAACAACTAACTCGCAAGCCACCTGGACACCCTCCCCATCTGGTAAAATTTTCATCAGAGTGCTGTTGAATACCGGATAGCCAGAGGGAAGGAAACCAGCTCGTGGACTTTAAGGCACTCACACCTTAAACCGACGTCTTGCTAAAGCTTTTGGCCTCATCCCTGGGCAGTGCAGGAACCTCCCGACGTCCTCCTCTTGTCCCCATGACTGAAGTGCAGGAACAGGGAGATCTGCTCGAACTGCCAGGAACAACTGCCTCAGCTACAGCTTTCTTCATTAAGAAAGTATTGTGCAAACACGGTCTGGAAATCCTTTCGGCCACCGAGGAAGTGTGTGAAACTTTCCTCAACTACAAAGGCTTGTCCTTCCCTAAACATTTGTCAAACTTTTCGCCTAGCCAAATTTTTCTAAACTCTGTGGCAAAGACTTAACCGCTACTACCAGAACTGTGCTATCCTATACAAAGACTCTGAACCATTGACTTTGGCCTAGGCCTATGAGCAGAATTGCTGGTTGTAGATAACGTTAACCCTTTTCCCTGCTTATGAATGTATTTAGGCTGTCTATTCTTATAACCTTGTCTTTTTACTCCCTCAATAAGTATCTGA
The DNA here is from genome assembly GCF_040938575.1 of Ambystoma mexicanum. NCBI lineage: Eukaryota > Metazoa > Chordata > Amphibia > Caudata > Ambystomatidae > Ambystoma > Ambystoma mexicanum. Next base: position 924,721,198 of record NC_090941.1, read on the forward strand.
AGTGCCATTTTGCTCCCACTTCATTGGAGATACACTTGTTCATTTACTGACCGGTTGCATTTTTGTGGTTTATTAGTGTGTGATATTGAACTGCTTATGCTAGTGTAATGTTTTCTAACTGACTGAGGAAATAAATGTATATTCTTTTACCAAGAAACCTTGAGTAAGTGTATATTTGAATTACTGTACTGGTTGGTCATTTGTGTAACTTGATCTACTGCTCACTCAAACTCTTGAGATAAGTCTGGCTGCTCAGCCATCACTACCACTTTACTGTGTAGTACAAGCTTGTACCAAAGGTGAAATTGTGCTTATACTTGTAGTCTTAAGTGCCTGTAGTTTTCCCAAAGGGTACTGAAGGTGATTCTGCCTAACAATGCATAGCTTCTCCAGTGCCTTAAGTGTAAAATCCAAAGCGTGCATCAGGGTGTTCGGAGGCAGTAAGAATGTAGGAGTGGAGGTAAGAATACTAGAAACCATGTTTTATGAATGACCTAGCAAATCCAGACTGCCATGCAAGCTTTCGTTTAAGTTTTCCATAACTTTGCCCAGTGATTTGTTAACATTATGAGTATTTGGCTCCTTTACTGAAGTCTCAATGATTTGAGAGACTCTGTCCTTGTGACTCTCGTTTAACAAACTCTGGCAAAGTTCCAGTAGTAAATTGTCCATCAGTGGTTTTCAGTTTCCATCATTGTGGTTTGGGTCAAGTGGTTGATCAGCTGAAAGACTGTCAATTTCACCGGCAGAACAGTAATCTGTGATTTTACTTTTAGAAGATGGAGCCTCAGAGCTGCTTTCCAGCTCTTCAGATGGGGTGCTGGGTTTTGTTCGCTTTCAACTCCAGCATGTTTCATACTTCTCATGAAGTAGCCAGAGTTTTCTGTCAACATGTAATGTTGTAACACCCCAATGAAACCAGTACCCAACTGTTAGAACCAAACTCAGAAGGCGTATCTGGATTCAGCATGGTAAACTATGCAAAGTATTCTACCTGATTATATCCCACAACATACTCTGCGGACTGCAGTTTGCCACCACTTAACTGCCACTTGACCAGCCACTTCTCGTGTCTCCTCACTTTTTAATCACCAAGCGCCTTCAATGCCATTCTCCAAATTTAAAACAGGTTAGATCCATGGTTATATCGTCCTGCAGACTGCCTCCACCTGACCGCCACTTCACACGCACGCTTTGTGCGTGTTCACTGTTTTTAATCTGCCAAGTTAAGAGTTGGCAGAGCTACCAGTTGCCTCCAACCGCCATTCACCAAAATTGAAACAAGGTAGACTCATGGCAATTTTGTCTTGAAGAAGGCCACGACTTGACCAAAACTTGCCCATAAATCGATTAAGAGTGGAGTTGATGAATGCCGTGTTGCTGAATGATGTCTTCATTTGAACAAATCACTTCTTCAAAATAATTTCGTGATACAATGTTGAGACATAATTTATCTGACAGTTTAAACCTGAATCAATGTTGCTTAAAAATTATTCAACGTCATTCCCTGCACCAATTTAGTATACTGGAAAATCAAATAAATGCAGAACACGTTCTGTTCTTCCACAGTAGTTTAGGTTACATGGTCATCAAATTAATGAAGACTTCTTACTGTGCCTCTGCTGTAATTTAGTTTATGGGGCATCTAAATAAAATGCTAAATTCTGTTTTGACTCTACACTGACTCAGTTTACATGAGAGTTAAATAAATGTAGAAAAAAATGTCTCTTTGAAAAAATGTAAACATATTAATTTGAACATTGGTGCTGTAAATAGTGGCTCTTGACAATAGCTTGTTTACCCATCCTTTATGTGTGTTATATATATTATATTGAGTTCCATATGACACTAAATCAGTGAAATAATACAATGCATTGAAATGATATAATTCATTGTAGCAGTACAATTCATTGAGACAATACATCAAGGCTAATCCATTGAACTGATGCAATGAAATGGCAAAGGGGTAATGTAAGTATAGCACAACTATTTAACAAGAAGCTTTCATACCCATCTCTTCATAGCTGCCATTCCATCATATGGCTGGTATCCCATAATTCCTCGACTTTCCTCATCTGGCTGGTGCTTAGCTCCCTGCTCCCATCTTTTGCATGACTCTGTCTGCCAGTACCCCATCAGATTGTGTGCATTGTCTGAGCCTTCTACAAACCAGATTATATGCTGATTTGTTTACATTTAGGTGACTATTTAATGCACTCTAATATGAACTGCACAATGCTGCATTATTTTAAAAATACATTAGCTCACTGAATACCACTTTGCTTTACTGTGTGTTCAAGGCGTTTGCTTTTTGTCACAATTAATTCATTTTAATGTACCTTTAGGTAATTCAAACATTACTCTGTATCTAAGTGAGCTTTATCTACATCCAACTTGCTGAACCATGTTTACACTTTTCACCCTGCTTTTTGAGCTAGAGAAGCAAATATTTGAAAAGGTATTTTCCTAAATTCAAATCTGCATACAATATAAAATGACCATAGGCTTTTCACCTTTCACTTTTTCAATGTTAATGTCTAAATGCTAATTCCAATATATAATACATTCTATATGCAATATCTTGCTAAGTGCTACAATGAAGCTAGTAGTGAAAGCATAAAGTTCCATGAGTCTGGATGTAGTTACTACAGTGATGTTAGTTGTACTTGTATGGCATACAAAGCTACATGAACCTGCACCTATGTGCTGTGAAAGTGCTAATTATATAAGGTATATAAACTCTACTGTTCAAAATCCTCCAGCCAAATCCACTCTTGAATGCTTGCATAATCTCTGACACGTGTATGCTATGCTTAACTCTAACCACCCATGTGTTCTGTATACCTCTAGCTGGTCAAATGCGGAATGTAGGAGTGTACCCACAACGGTCCTGTTCATTTCATAGTTGTGCAAACATGGGTCTATTTTCCTTTTATTTTCTGCTACCATCCCTGATGTATGTATTTTCCCATGTATTGCCGTTAGTAGATTTTGGGAGGGCTTGTTGAGGTGATTAAAGACGCCTGTGTAAATTTCCACTTTTGCACATTGAAACAGCGCCAGCTCTGAAGCATGTGATATTTGAAGGTGAAAAACATGTGCAAACTTGAATTTTTAATGGCTGTCTATTATAGGTTGTAGTGTTTATCAAATGTGTTATTTTAAAGTGTAACATGAAGGCATAAAGAGAAATGCAATATTAAATTATAAAATGAAGAGTATACATAAGGCAGTAAAATCATCTTAGGTTTCCGCATCACTTTTAAGGCATATGATGTAGAGGCTCACATCACATTGAGGAATTATATGATATGTTGTGACATGGCATTTATAACACACCTATAGACAAGTGTTTCAAGGCACGACTATGAGACACAACATGAAAGCAAGGCAATACACATGTTATGCCTCAGTTTTATGGCATATACGTTGAGGCTACGCATAAATTATACTGAGACTTTGATACTATGGGCCTGATTTACAAAAGTGTTTCTCAATTAGTTTCGGTTCATATAGTTGAAATATATTTAGAGTTATTCTGATGATGCACACATTATTTTTAAACATAATATATTGCAAAATTACTAATTTCACTGTGTTATTTCTAGGTCAAATACATTCACTTAAACAATATTATTAAAAGAGAATCTTAATCTTAATTAAATTTTAGAGGAAGAGACGTATGTCTTCTGTCTTTTGGGGAATTGGAGCTGTGCCTTTCTTTTTTATATTTACCTCATCCATTAAATTTCCTTGCAACGTGGCTGTTTCCTCAATTGCAGAACATTGATTTTATGCAACTAGCTTGTGCTGTCGTGTCTCTTTTGAGAAGCAAGGCCTCTCCTTTATGTATTGTTAGTAAGAACCTGTTTCAAGGTTCTGTGAATGTTTTCTGTCCTCTCTCCATGTCAGCATTGTACCACTGATGCTCAGTTCCATTCTATCCAGTGAAAAGCAAGGCATGTGCATGAGTTTTAAAATCGTTATTCTTTATAGCCTATTCTGCTCCTATCAAATTAGGGATGGGTGAAATCCTGCTGGATTACTGATCAAGGCATGCAATGTTATGGTGTTGATGTTGAAACGGAGACTTAACATTGCAATGTTAATGAAGTTATAAACCACCCCTGCTGTGGCAAGAACATAGGATTAATCTGAGTGTAAATTCTGAAGGGAGTTGAGAATAAAATTTGGTATTTCCTGTTTTTTTAATGTAGGCACGCCAACAATATTTTCCTGGCTGCTTGGACTGTACGATCAAAATCCCTGAAGATCATAAATATCATGTTCTTATATAGTTGGCCCTTTAAGGATGAGGTCGCCATTCCTATAATTGAATATCCTCACAATTACTGGGCACAAGGTTCTACTTGGAGCAGTCTGTGGCCCTCCCGCCCACTGTACTTGCTCTATAAGGAAGCAACTTGAAAGGACTGACTGACCAAGCACTTCTGGTGGGTGTTTTTTTAGAAATATCTACAGAGGGCCCTTGGTTGAATACTCTGGCAATCCAAGGATTCAAATATTTGTATGCCTTGGGTAGGATTCTAAATCCTCATTTTTCATTTAGACAAGCTTCAATTCTGTAGTGATCATAGCCACTTTGAATTCCAATTGATGTACTGCATCTTAAGAATCACTTATGCACCTTCCAGTTTCCATGACTGTGCCACACAGCTGTTCTCTCTTGTACTGCAATTTCTCCACCTTTGTGGTCTGAGTATCCATCTTAAGATCCATGGCCTGTAAAGTCCCCCTCATCTCTCATAATATGGTATGCATATCTTTGCAAAAGCAATCCACTTACCCAAACCTGACATGGCTCATGTCATTTTATTGGGGGACTCAGGGCTTGCGGCTTGAGTTAATTTCCTGGTATTTCACCATATTTCACTCCCACCAATGGGCAGAGTACCTTTATTGCAAAACGTTGCTAGTTCAGGTTGCTTGATCTTCTGAAGTCCAGAGTGAACATGCAAAGGGTTGTACTCTGGAGACACAGTGAGATCATTTTGTGGTAGAGGCATACATTTCCAACATGAGCGCATTTAGTAAATGGTGCAGCAGATGGCACACACCAAACCACACCTAGACTCCATAGTGTCTGTTGAGACCTGAGCTGACAATACTTGTTCTATGACTCTATGACTCCATCGACAGTGTCTTGTCACCTACTATATTCAATTTGTGCTCTTTCCATGCACCCTGCACCTTTTCCACTTGCCTGTATTGGGGTCTTCCACAGTGGCAATTCCACTGAGTTCTCTGCCCCACTGCAGCCATGGGTGGGCCCTAGCAATATGTGCCACAGCGAGGAACTTCCTGCACAGCACCCATGCCCATCCACACTTGCACCTGTCCTCGGCCCTGCCCCTCTACACAGATGGGGAGGCTAACCACTGATCAGGGCAGTCTCAATGATGTTGCGTTGCAGGGGGACACCCTTGTGAGTCAGGCATGCACACGGCAAACCCAGGCCACACCACCTGCGTGCACGCCTATGGCCTCACCTGGTCTTTGGGGCGGCAAGGTCAGCAAATGCACTTGGGTGTCTTCAAGATGGCTGCTACAGCTTGATGATCTCGGTCAGGGTGCGCCCACAGGGCTTATCACTACCTTGATCAGCTCACTCCTTCACAACATCCAGCAGACCATGTGGTTGTATCCGAGTAGGCTGTCAGTGATGCTTAGTTGATAATGGTCCCCCGCAGTTTGCTAACGGTTCGGGCCCTGAATCTCTCACCTTCATCGATCATAGAATATTATGGGGGCAGCTCCGCAAACCATATATTTATATATGATTTAAGGGGATAATGAGCAAAGTTCTGGCGTTATGCGTACATCTTCCTTTCTACGCTCTAGCGTCCCCCCCAAAACTTTTAACATGATATTTGATATACTGGGATTATAAATGGATGTAGCTATGGTGTTTCCAAGTAAGTACACTTTTAAATGTTGCAGATTGTTCACACAAATTCTGTCCTTATCTCTAGAAAAAGGGGAAAAAAGGAGTTAGATTATTTATGAATCAGGTTTACTTTTAACCTTGCAACCAGTAAACATTGGCAGAGACAAGGTTGCAGGATGCTCAGTCTATTGTTTCTTTTAAACAAAATGTGTGCCAGGTTTCAGGGCTCAACCGGTTAATTCCATGGTAAAAGTGCATATATCATTAAAGCACATTTGGTAAACATTTGGTAAATCTATATAGTCCTGGATTATGTGGTTTTCGCAAGGGTCGATTATAGCAACAAGCAAAAGATTATTTTAGTAAATTAATGTTGGGTTTGGCAACACCAACTCCTACTTGGGCCTGCCATAGGGTCTCACCTGATCCCTATATTGAAGATGTACCGAATGAGGCTCTTTTAGCTTTGCTACTGAAGGTGATCTCAACTGTAAAAACAAGTATGTCCAATCTTGCCATCAAAGCTATGTTATCAACCAAACGGGCTCACAAGGAAGCCTGGTATGCCCATGTTTAAAGTAGTTTTCTTATTAATAGACCTGTTTTCTAGTAAAACATTAATTTAATTGGCTTATTCCCTTATCAAAAAAACACTGCAATACTCTTAAATTGTTTGAAGTATATAATGGATGAAAGAGCATTTGAAGAACTGATGAAACCTTCCAATCGATTTAATTTTTATTTTTTTGTCAAACAGGGGCATCAGGTTTGCTTTACACGATCAGATTAATTTCCAGTGCTGACACGACAGCGTTCAGCATGCACACACGAGGGAGCATGCAGCTAACCATCAGAACGTAAGACATGAGGCTAAAAGCACAGTGTATGGCCCAGAAGAAGGAGTTTAACTCCGAAATTCATAGCAAGTAAAATTGAACGGCCATCCAATTCAAACCCTTTTTTACGCAGATGATTGAGTCTTAATTTCCAGAACACAAGTGGGGCTACAGCGACTACTAAACGCCTTTTATAACTACACTGTGACCAATTAATTAAAAGTGAATCTCACCAAAACCCAAATTGTAGTTTTTTGCCCAAAAAGGTGTAGCCCGATTTCTTACGTATGGTCAATGAACAACCTTCCGATTAACAGGGTGCCTTTCTATAATTATCTAGGCATCATGTTTGAGAATGTGAAACATCCAACAGGCCATCTTTTACATCTGGAAACAAGACTAACATCCTTTACATCACAAGCCAGCATCCTAATGTATATATATGGCAAATTTTCACTACTACCAGCTTGGCACTTTTGGACTGCAAAAACTGTTCCAGCGTTATTATATGGCCTGGAAACCTTTTAAGACATTCCATCTCTTCAGTTGGCAAAATGGGAGGCAAAATATTGGCGTCATATTTTGCATCTTCCAAATTGCAACCCTGTTGCTTGGTTAAGGTACGAGCTTGGATTGATCTCATTACAGGCCCTTTTCAATTGGCGCAAATGCGCCTTTTTTTAGGAAATGCTTAATCATATATTTTTTCAAGTAAACATTTGTTCATTAAATCGTGGTTAATGTCTGTTCATTGTGTGCTAATCAAAGCAGACGTATCAATAGATCTACTGATTCGAAATCCAGATAAAGCTAAATCAAAAGTATATTATACAGACTGGATTTCAACTCGACATGGATGTCTTGCATATCACGATGCTGATGCTAATCGAGTTCAACACAAAAAAATGCGTACTTTGCCATCCTATTTAGTACGCTGTCCATCCCCTAATTACCGGCACCACATTTTGAAATTACGCTTCAATCTGTGGGGCATTAGAGAGTTGCTATCAAAAAGGAAACTGTTGAGCCACTCGGAAAATGTTTGCCGCTTTTGCACATCGATGAACAGTTGTGAAACTATGAGGCATCTCATTACAGAATGCTCAGTACTTCGCCCCTTGCGTGAAATACATTTTGTGCGACATTGTAATTATTTACAGCTTGCATCTCAAGACCTGTCCTGGTTTCTAATTTTGGGCTAGGGGATCTGCCATTACAGATTGCCACTGGAAATTTTCTTTTAAGTCTAAACTTAGAGCCTAAGTGAACGATTTGCTATTCAACCATTTTATGGAGTCTATTGATTATTTAACTATTCTTGATTATTCATGTATTTCTGTTATCTTTTGTTATCTTTTTTTTGTTTTCTCTTTTATTTTTAAGTATAATTGTTTATTGTAAAGTTTTAAATGTGTATGTATTTGTATTTATATTTGAAAGGTTGATTAATTTCAACTAAAACAAATAAAAAATAAAAAATAAAAAAATAAAAAAAAGAACTATGCCTAAGTCTCTGAAAGTTTGCTTCCTACAGCAGTTTTTTTTTTCAACTTATGAAAGGATTTTGTGAACACTAAACAAATGCAAACACAGGAATCTTGGAACCATTACAAATTACTAAATGGCTAACTCACTATAGATGTTGTGCTTTTTATTTTTGTATGAACAAACAAAAGACGTATGTAAATTACATAAAACTCGTTGTGAGCCATCATGAGGGCACAGGACCTAGCTCGGTATGATTACCCAGCTTCTGCCTTAAAACTATGATGTGTTCAGGTCCAGGTGTCATAGGACCTCTATATATCCAGTACCTCCACTAAGAATTACCTAAGCGATATATGAAGTACTACAAAAACAATTGTATATTGTGGTACCGACCTCTCTCTGCACACTCAGTATCTTGCCTTACACGACACCCATTACTTAAACATGGGGTTGTGCTCCCAGGAGCTTGTTTTGACGGCTTAGAAATGAACCATACCTCCTACAGTGGCAGGTAATCACCCAAGCACTGTGTCCTTTTTCTATGGAAAACATTGAAACAGTAAATCATTTAATATTATTTTGCCCTCAATACAATGACTAACGGAAAATATATCTGTGGCCTCTTTTATGACAAAAAGGGATTAGGCATTGCATTCCAGCTTTAGATTCATTGATGGCTATCAAGGACTTTGAAATCTCGTATAGCCCTTAATTTAAGAAAAGAAAAGTTAATTTAGAATTGTGTATAGTCTCCATGAAGATTTTGTTTTACCAATTGTTATTCAGAAACAATTGTTTTATTGTTTGAGTGTATATTTTACACCTATATCCGCTTTTTAAATATTTTGAAATACAGCAAAATGAAGTGAAAAGGAGAAAATATGCCCCAGCAGCAATTCAATGAGCGGTTCCCAGTATTGAGGGTTTTCCTGGGTCGGTCCATAAACAGTTGGTTCATCTGTCTAAGATTTAAGTAAGTTGAATTGTGTGAGTTAGTTGGTGATGCTAGAGCCTCTGCAATGCATGCACAGCTGTCACTGAGGGAATACACTGCATTTAGGTCTATTTCATGCAAAACAGCAGTGGAAGCTATTGTATTATTCTGATGGGGGGCTATTCTTTGCTGCTTGATGATTTGGTTGATCTGCTTAACATTCCAGAGACAACATAAATTGGCATAGATATTTAAAGATGACAGCATCCCCGCAAAGGTTCTCATTACATTAAAAAAGGCGAAAAGGACATTGTAGGTGTTAACATGAACCTGCAGACACAAGGAAGGGACAGGAAGTGACACCAGAACACAATGGGGCTGTGAACAACAATAGCAAAATATCAATAAATTAAGGGGCTGATAAAAAAAAGGTCATTCATTCATTTATAAACCTTGTATGGGGGTGAAGAGATACCATGTACTGCTGCTCATCAAGACCACCAAGTACTAGCACATTTCAATGAACCCATTGCTCCTGGGAAAATAAAAATTAATGAAACACCATTGTACAGATACAATCAGATTCTCCTTTTAAAACCTGGGGGATACAATCTCACTTTGTATGGCATTATCCTCTCCGCTGTCAGGGTACCTTGCAGAATGTCACTTCAATTTCTCATCAGTCTCTACTGATAGAAATGCCTCATGTATTAAGTGCAGGTGGAGTGACAGGGCCCTCCCACATTGGGCAATTTCCAGGGCAAGCAAACCAGTAAGGCTCGTAAACTGCGTGTAGCCCAGACATTCGGCAATAAGGTTAATGCGGCGTCATTCCCCCAGTGCTGCTGCACTTCCAATAGGGCTCTTGCGCGATGCTACCATGATGAGATGACATGCCGCTGGAATAGAAATTCCATCCGAGGTCATTATGAATGAATCCTTGTCCTCACCACATATTACTGAATCACTACATTCTGAAGCATGGATTCTTATTCAGTTTACTTGTGACTCGGAATTGGACCCAATTGATGGTAAATATGGAACAAGGATGGCGCTTGATGAAATCAATGAATGCACAGAACGAAATATCCGTTTTGCACTCTGCAATGAAGAAAAATACAAGATGACTGGACCTCGACAAGCATTAACTTTGGATTCTTCAAGGAAAACCTACAAGAGTATGTTTGAAATAATGTAACTTTTTCCTACTGAGGACAGCAGGGACTTAAACCATTCACACTTTCTGCACTTAGTTTCTACTGTCCCGCAACTGAGTGTACTGACATCTAGTGATATAGACTACATTGAATTTATCCAAGAATTTGGAAATCATGTAATATGCATCAAATGTAAATCCAATTATGTGACTCAGTATTCACTTAATATTCACACTTCTTAAAAATGGGGTATGACGTGTGGGAGATTAAGGAAGTAAGTGACAGGAGCACATTGGGAACACTATAATTGGAAGAAGTTCACCACTTGGGTAAAGAATGAGTGAAATATCCAGCACCAAAGCATAACTATTGTACTTCTGAAATCATCTTTGCTAACATCTGATTCCAAGATTGAAAAAGTCAAATCTTGCTGTTTTTGCTTTGTGCTTAAAAGTCAAATCTTGCTGTCTTTGCTTTGTGCTAAAAAGACAAATCTTGCTGCCCATTGTGAAATTCTCTGTATTTTGCTTGTATACTGTTTCTTCTCTGTAACTTGCCAGCCCAGTGACCTCACCACTCTCTTGTGTCCCACACCTACCTGCCTTAGCCCCCCCAGCATCTCCATCCTCTCCTCACTTCCACCCCAATGGTGCTTTCTGTTTCTCCTATCTTTTCCAATTGCTTCTCCATTGACTATCCTTCCCTTCTCACTAAGTCTGGTAGGAAGAAGTTCAAAAGGATATCTTGGCCTCTAACCCTGGTCTTCCTATCGCCGACGCCTATTCCAATGCTTCCTCCAGACAGACCCTTACCGACATCCTCTTTGTCATTCCTTCGCCAGGTCTATGGACTCCTCATATGGTCTCTTTGCTCTGCCCTATCACCTCGTCTCCCATTAATGGTGGCACTCACTGGAAAGTTCTCATGGCTTCCTTTCGACTCTTTTAAAGTCATCATTAATGTCTACCTAAATGGCACTGTCATGGTCCAAGGCCCTCAGGCCAATCTCCTCCTCTTTGATAGGTGCTTCCCTAGCCTCATCAATTTCCTCTCATCTCTAGCTGTCCCCTCCTCTTCCCCCTTGGCTACCTTGCCCTCTCTCTCCTCCTCCTCCTCCTCTGCCCCTCCTAGGGCTCTTTCTCCTCCGCAGGGCGTACCTCTGATCTGTACCCCTCACCGAGAGGTCTTTAAGGCTGGCAACCTTCTTCATATTGCCACTCTCAACTCTCGCTCTGCCGTCAAACACTCCTCTGACATCTGCCACCTCCTTAGAGAACTAGACCTTGATGTCCTGGGTCTTACTGAGACATGGTTCACGGCCAGCTCTGTCACGACCTTTGACACTCTCTTCCCTGATGGATACAAGATCCTCTTAGCACCCAGATCCACCCGGTCCGGTGGGGGGGGGTAGCCCTGATCTTTCCTGAGTGTATTCCTGCCTCTATCATTCCCACTCAGACCTACTCCTCTTTTGAATGCCTTGTCTGTAGGATTTCTCTCTCGCCTACCCATTCTTTTACTGTGATTACCATCTACCGGCCTCCTGGTCAAATCACCTCATTTCTCTCTGAGTGGGCAGACCTCTCCTCCTCCCTCCTGGCCTCTACCACTCAACTCCTCCTCCTCGGTGACCTAAATATACACTTAGACTCTCCTTGCTCCTCCTCCGTACTCTTCCGTGACCTCTGCGACTCCCTCTCCCTGTCCATCCTCCCCTCTGGCCCAACTCACTCTGCATGGCACACACTCAATGTCTTGATCTCCTCTGACCTCCCCCTCTCCATCCCTCTGACCACTCCTCTCTCCTGGAGCGATCACTCCCTCCTCTCATCTCATGTCTCCCTCTCTTGCCCTCAAGCCAAGCCTACCCCACCACTGCCACCTACTTTCTCGGACATCCGGCCCATGAAGTGTGTGTCAGTTGAGGCTTTTGCCACCACTTCCCCCCCCCTCCCATCTTTGGCTGTCTCACATCCTGACACAGCCCTGTCTGTGCTCTACTCTTCAATTTCTGATACGCTTGATGCTCTTGCCCCTGTCATGAGGATCCGTTTGAAGTCCAAAGCCAAGTGCAATTCCTGGTATGACTCTGACCTAGCTACATGTAAGTGTAGGGCAGCTGAGAGGAAATGGAGGACTTCCTGTTCATCCTCTGACAAACTGGCCTGTAGCCTGCTACAAAGGCAATACCGACTCTCTGTCCTCACCAAGAAGAGAGTCCACATTCAAGCTCGTGTCTCTGCGTCATCTAACAACTCGGCCGAACTCTTTAAAATCTGCAAGGAGCTGGCCAACGTTGCTGCAGTCTCTACCCCTCCTGTTGCCTCCCAGGCTCTTTGCAATGCACTTGCCTCTCACTTCATTTAAAAAACCCAGGACATCCTGTCCACCGTCTCCACCCACATCCCTCCTCTCCCCTTGCCATCTGTGCTTGCTGACCCTCCTTTAGCCACCCTCCCACCATCCTTCTTGTCCTTTCCTCTTTTCACCCCTGACTAGGTCGCCAGACAAGTCCGTTCTATGGAAGCCTCGTCAAAACAGGTTCATCCCTGTTCCTCTAAAATCACCAAGGACCACATTGCCACCCTTGCTCCAGCCCTTGCTGATTTTTGCAACCACTCATTTGCCTCAGGATCCTTCCCCTCCCTTCTGAAGCACTTGTTTGTGCGTCCTCTTCTCAAGAAACCCACAGCTGATCCTTCTTGTCCAGCTAACTATCACCCAATTTCCATTACTCCCTTTCTTGGAAAACTCTTGGAAAGGTTGGTCATCTCTCAGCTTAACCTTCATTCCAATTCTGTTGGCTGTCTTCATGACCATCAGCATGGCTTCAGAGCTGCCAGAAGCACGGAAACTGCTCTCCTGAACATCTGTGAAGATCTGCTCTCCAACCTTGACTCTAACAGTCCCTCTGTCCTCACCCTCCTCGATCTCTCTTCTGCCTTCGACACGGTCAACCATACCATCCTGCTCAACTGTCTCCATGAAAACCTGGGTATCACTGATCAGGCTCTGTCCTGGCTGACCTCTTTCCTCCCAGATCAACCCTCCCAGGTCCAACCTGGGTCCTTCCTTTAATCTATCTTCCTCTCTACCTGTGATGTTCCCCAGGGGTCTAACCTCTCGCCCTGGCTTTTCAACCAATACCTGTCAACTCTCACCCACTGCATTGCCACTTTCTGCTCAAATTTCCAGTGCTACGCTGATGACACTGAATTCATTTTCAGGCTGCCCTCTGTCACCTCCTCTCCCTCTCCCATCTATGATTGCCTAACTGCCATTAAAGAATGGTGTTCCGCCAATGATCTTTGTCTAAATGCCAGCAAGACGGAGATCCTCCTCATCGGCACACCTTCACCATCCTTTTCCCTCACTCTCTGGCAGGCCTCCCTTGGCCCTCCTCCCCCCACCTGCAAAGCTAAGAACCTCGGGGTCATCGTTGACTCCACCCTTTCCTTCTCTGCCCACATCTCTGAGGTATCTAAAAAGTAAAATTTCCGACTGCACCTCCTCAGAGTTACTCTGCCTTTCCTCTCCTTCCCCCAGAAGCTCATGGTATCCCAAGCTCTGGTTCTCTCTAGCTTGGACTATTGTAACAGCCTCTTTCTAAATCTACCTGTCTCTACTCTCCGCCCTCTGCAAGTAATCCAGAACAGGACTGCAAGACTTGTTCTTTGCCTCAAGCCCTGGGATCGTATCTCTCCAACTCTGAAATCTCTCCACTGGCTCCCAGTGGATGCAAGGATTAAATTCAAAACCCTCTGCATTGTCCACAAGGCTTTCTGGGGCCTGGTTCCAAAATACCTTCAGCTATCCCTCCGCAAATATCTCCCCTCTAGAGCTCTTCGCTCCTCTACCTCCAACTCCCTCAGGGTCAGTCGTTTTTCAAAGAAACGAGCTGGGGGTAGATATCTGTCTTCAGCTGGGTCCTCCCTCTGGAACAGCCTCCCTGCCACTCTAAAACTTGAGGAGAACCATCCCCGGTTCCGGAAGCACCTCAAGACCATCCTCTTTTCTTCTGCCTTCGCTCCCCCTCTCCCCTGCTGATCTGTTCTCTCTTGGCACTGTGCACTTGGCCACTCTCTGTCCTTCGGGCCGAGGTACCTGCTCACCCTGCCACCCTCCCGCACTGCCTCCGGGCCACCCCTTGCACTGGGGTTTGTATCTGTACCCATACAACCCCCCCTTTTTTCTTCCTGCACTTATCAGACCTACCCTGTCTGCTGCCTTAAGCCTAGCACTTGCAAAGTGCTGGCTGCATTACCACTGTTTGTTGCCTTTATTTTTTATTTATTTTTATTTATCTGTTTTTCCTCTGCTTCGCACTTTCCATTTCTCCCTCCTTCCATGCACTTTTCCCCGCCCCCTCTCCCATGCACTTGCACGTTCACAATGTCACTAGGCCTAGTAAGATTGCTGTTTTGTTCTCCCCTGTTCCCCTCCCTGCCTTGTCGTGCTCTGAAATACTTGTGTACGAGTGCGATAGAAATAAAATATCAATCAATCAATCATTCTAGTTAAGTTCATGAAATGATGTAGTCTATCTCTGGGCAAAAGTACACAGAATTTCTCAGAGCTGTTGGGAGCTGGTTGTGTTAAACTAATAATCAGATATTCATTGGTATCAATGAGCAAAGCTCCGTACTATATTACGACTGGGTGCGTACTTTGCAAGCCAGCTTTTATAAACGTAGAAATATGTTACATATTTCTATGTTTAGAAAAGATGGCTTGCATAGTACACAAACCATAGTAAGGTACGCACACAAATATATAACATTTATATATATTTGTGTGTATACCCTATGATTTGCATACTTTTTAGGCCATGCCCCTCCCACAAGCCACGCCCCCAAATGAGGGCCCCCCTCGATTTCTTACCCCACTTAAAGCCCTGAGTCTGCACACATACTGTTATGAAATCTACTGTGATTCAGTGTGATTCTTTTTTTTTTTTAATTAAACATTGTTTAATGTTTAAATTGCATTTCTTGGTCAACTAGGACCATGAGCTTCCCTAAAACACAATTATTTGTCACATAGGACCCTGTGATTTCTTAGATTGCTTTGCTTATTTTCCTAAAATATGAGATACTTTTTATAATTTCACTTCTTGGTCGCCTACGATATTGTAATTGTTTTAATTGCATGTATTTGTCACCTCTGACCCAATGGCCCTTCATGCATTGCCTACTATGCTGCTCGCAATCCTGCTCTTCCGCTCAAGATTCACTTGCTCTCTCCCATGGCCTCAACGTTCTTTCTTCCCCTCCCTTCCCTCAGTGCCCCCTTTTCTACCCCGGTCTCCCCATGACCATGTTTTATCCACCTTCCAAACACCACTCTGACTCGTCCTCTCTCTCGCAACCTAACATCATTTAACTTACCTGTCTCCACTTGTCTACTACAGCAACTATCTTCTCTACCTCTTCTCCACCCATTGACCTCACCCCGGGTCTCTGAAATGTCCAATCCGTCTTCAATAAAACATTCTTCATCATATATTTATTTGACAACCATAATCCCAAGGTCTTTGTGATGGCTATTAGTGAAACCTGGATTCCTGACATTGACACCACTTCCCTGGCATCCCTTAAAGCTAACTCACCTATTTCACTTACTTAAAAAATAAAATAAATAAAAAACATGGTGTTGTTGGTCTCAGTCATGATCAGTAAGGACACACCATTGCCACCCTTTACAATCTGTAATTTCACTAGCTTCTCACTTGAGCCAACCCTACCTTACTCTCTCCCATCTCTTGTGCCCCTACAGACCTGTTAATGACTTTACCTATGACACTCAACCTGAATGTGCTCTTTGACAGCAACATGAAACTGCCATTTCATCACAGCCACTGGCACTATAAACACACTGCCCACACCTAATGCGCCATTCATGTAAAACACATAACTAATGTTTTCCTCTGCAGAATGGCTCTCTGCCTGAGCCTACATCTTGGTCTACCACGCTTTTCTTTTTCTCCCCTCAGCGTTGTTAGCCACAACCTTTTGAACCCAGCCAGGTTCACACCCACCACTGCCGACAGCATAGTGGTGCTGGCTGGCTGTGCGTGCAAAAATGTTCTTTCTTTAAATCTGTACTGCTCATCTATAAGTCCATCCATGGAATAACCTCACTGAATGCATTTCACTGTGCTCTCCCTCTTGAACTCTTCACTTATCATCTCTTCATAACATTTTAGGAACCTGCTGACGTGTGCATTTTTTCTCATTTGCTCTTTTTCCATACTTAACACCACTCCACTGGAATGCTCTCCCTCCGGCCATCAAAGCCATCATCTCTTCAGGGAAACTCTCCAGAACGAGGTGAAAGCTCACCTGCTAGCAAGGAAAGGAGCTCCTCAAACTACCCCTACCTCCGATTCAGGCTAGCTTCCGCAAACAACGTTTTCTGAAATCTGCCCCTCCGGATACATATTGCAAATAACATAATGTGTCCATTCCCATTCCCTGGATCATGTTCCTGCTCGTTCTCATTCACCGCACGGCATACCTCATGCAGTCTTACTATTCTCTTATGTAAAGGCTCCTCACCTTAGGACTGCCTCTGCTGTCTTCTATTGGCTACTTTGTAGGTACTTTCTGTTCGAAATTACACCATTTTCTTAAATAAACCGAAACAAATTCACATTCACATTTGCTTTTTGTACTATTGTTATGGTTAGTTGTTTGAATAAACATATTTCTACTGGACATTACTACAAATAGCACATCTTTGTAAACTGCTACTACTCTTTTAAGTTATTAACAGGAAGATGCCCTTCCAATATTTATCGAAGTGGTTACCTTCCAGTAATGTTATTTTGAACGTGTGGAAGTCACGGAAATAGAGAAAACATGTTTGCAAAAACATACATGATCTTATTCATATTACATTGCTCTAGGCAAGGGGTTCCAAAGGGATTCCTCAAGCAGGGCAGCCAGGATTTCTTAAATCAGACGAGAGGATTAGAAAGATGGTAAAATTGGAATCTTGAGCTCAAGTTTGTAGGGTTTTGGTTAATGAGGTAATGGAGAAGCAGCCATAAAGATGTGAAAGAGAAGCACTTTTCAAAAGGCGTCCTATGAAGGTAACTGAGCACCAGCGTGCTATGATCTTGGAAAGGAGTGTCTAAAACCAAGCATGCAGCTGCATAATGAATCGACTGTCTCTTGTACCAATGGGGGCTCATTTTCCCCAGACGGTGGATGACGGAGAAAAAGACGGGTATAAAGGTCTTACGCCTATCTATGCCTCATTCACACTCATAGAGATTTTCACTGTTTTTGCACGTGGCGTGAGGGGGAAGAACGGCCAGTTTGAGATTTGTTCATGCTTGTGTAAAACCAATGTTTTTCTGGGTGATCCAATGGCTTTTTACACAAGCAAAAAGCATGCAGATTACATAGGAAATCAGTGTAAACGCTGTCTGCCATGCATACATGTTACATTAATAGGACTTCAAGAAATATGTGTACAAGTCTAGTTGTCAGGGTGCACTAAATCTGTATTGCCAGCTAAGTTAGTGGATACACTGAGGCAAACAAAAGTATAACTCTCTCTGACGCTTAAGCACACGGTGGGCCAATACATCCTATAGTCATGTTTCTGTGATAGCAAATCGATGCAGGTTAATGCTATCAGTAAGGATACACATATCCAGGTCATGATTATCCATGGGTCTTGCTTTAATAAGCATGGAATTTGGGATCAGATTTTTTGAGTGGATTTAGGAGAACTTGCTACCAGAGGAATATAGCTTCCATGCCCCGGCTGGGGGAATACATGGGTTTTAATGGCCCGCCAGCACGAGCTTTGGTAGACCCAAGTGAAACTGACATGGAAAACATGTTGCAAAATGGCCTCCGTAATCTGGTCAGGTATAGATTTCAGTTAGCGATGGGTGTTAAATGGGTGGGACACATAGCCAAACTACATAAATCCATCCTCATATGCCAACCTGCAGTGAAAAGCATTGAAACCCTGTATTCAAATCCCCTATTTCAAGCTCTCATGTTAATGCTCTTATTTTAATGACAACAGTTTCGGCTTTATAGGTACCACTTTCAGCGTCACTCAATAGCCAAACTAATAAAAAGGAGGAAAAAGTGCCACCCGGGAAGGGCCTCGTGTGGCTGGAACCTGGGCGGGGATTGTGTAATCTCACCCACTGTTCAGCCACCTTATTAGCTAAGCACCCTTCCCTGGGTGTGAATAGCAGAGCTACCAGTAAAAAAAATTCAAGAAAGGATGAAATTGTACCAGAGCAACATTTTTGCGAGGATAACATATAGATGCTGCCTGCTTCACGTGTAACTAAAACCCATCAGGTTAGTTTGTGGTCTGGCCTTATAGGAATGTATGTTGGAAATCATGAACTCATAGCGTTTTGCCTGTTTCCTCATATACAGGACCTCAAAGTTTGTTTTGACAGAACATTTTCTTTCAACGATGTGATAAATGTGTATTAATGGTGTGTCTCACCTGTGAGAAGAAAATGTGAAATAAAGATAAACATTATTTTTATTTAAACTGCTAATTTTCTGTACATAGAACACAATATCACAATAGATGATTTGTGTTATTCAGTCTCATGTCATCAAGAGTAAATACACTTTCCCAAAATGTACCATTTCTTATACGTCTCTATTGATCAGTTACCAAGCTGTTATAATTGTTCCGCCTGTAATATATTGAGAACATGTGAGAGTTCCTTTCAGCATCCTAGAATGTACCATCTTCAGCATAAAACGTCATACTCTGCGCAGACAATGAAGACATTTTAGTAATGAAAATAACAGTTAACCTAACATGTGGATCCAACTTTGAATATTTAAGAAAACATACATATCTCAATGTGATGCACAGCTGTACTGCCATGCGCTTGTGCAATTGGGCATCTCACTGTGGCACACGGGTTTAGTAAGAACGCCACCCAAAATGTGTCATGTGAAAGAAAGCACACGAAAATATTCCTGCAAAACATGCACAAGAACTGTGAATTTTACATTGTACCTGACAAAATGTACTTACTTTCACTGCATCCATCAGATGGACAAGTTTAATGCGAAAATGCTGTTAAGCGCGTCATGAGGTATCAAACTGTACACATTGCTGCAGATATAGCAAAACAAAGCGCGTAACTTTTGTTTAAAAAAAAAATCAAAAAGTCACAAACCAGGTCGTCTCAATCACGTCATCTGCCGGTATCTGAAGGCAGCAAGTCAACCAGGAGCACCAAGGAGAACAGGATTGCATTCAAGGAAACCCAGGATGGACACAATGCTGACATAGGGCGCAGAGCCAAAAACATCAGCGATGCTAAGATTGATGTGATCATTAACTGTAAGGGGTAGCACTATTTAACTTACATGGACACATGGTAAACATGACAATTAAAGTTCCCTTTGGGAAGAACTCACTACTAATGTCAATGCCCTGGGAGGAGACCACTCGCAGATTATACTGTGAAATCAGCGGGATAGTTTGTGGTGGGAATGCTAAACTCATTTGCAATCACATCTATTTGTGGGCAAGGCATAGCTGCTCCAAATCCGCGTTAGCCTTACTAATATCCCATTGCCTAGTGCATGTTCACACAGATGTGTAGTGATCTACTATTGTGCAATTAGTCTCCCTGCCACAGGATGCATATCACAATATCCATAGGCCTGTCAAAAACGGAAGTCCTCAAGTTATGTTTATCATGTATGGACATGTCTTGTCTTTAAGAGTGGAAACCAAGGAGGTCATGGGAACATTGGGAAAGCACGCCATAGTCACAGTGAATGACAGACAGCCATGGGCATAGGACATGGGGGGACAGGCAGGAAAAATTCCCCCCACAATTTTAAGTGGGGGGATATAATGGCATTTATCCCCCAGTATAAGTAAGTGTCTTGTCGTGACCAGTGCAGTGCACTGTGTCTCTGCACTGTCTGCAGTTGCATCATGCAGTCAGCGTGCAAAAGTACAAGATCTGAAGACTGTCTGCAGGCTAAAAGTACTTCTGCCTGCCGTGCACCTGCGCATTTGGAACGTGGCCGGGGAACAAACTGCACGTGCCCCTGTGCAGTGCACTGCTGTGCAGCCTCAGCCTGCGTTTTTCCAGAATGGAGTGGAGGAGCAGCCCAGCAGCGACGCACGTTCGTGCTGACTGAGATGGCTGGGCAGAATTATCGAGGGATTGAGACAGAGACTCGACTCGCCTCGAGCTACCTAAGGTAAGTGAAGTGTCATAGTGTGGTGTGTGTGATGTCGTGTCTGGCCCTGCTGGGCAGATACAGTTATTTCCTTATGTTCACCATATATGTCTGCATATTCTGCCTGAATAAATTATACACGCAGTGCCCCCCTCTCCCATGTGCGCCTGGCATGGTGACAATGTATTCATTGTAAACAAGAATCCATGAGGGCAGACAAATAATGCACAGCGGCGGCACACCAAATAATATTTAGGTTAGAGTGGGAGGTACATGGGATTATGTAGACCGAGAACTAAACTAAATAAATTAGAATCCTTTGCATAACCAGAGAATGTTCTCGAACTCACGCCAATGGAGGGCCCTGATGTGTGATGCTGGCCCATTCAAGGAGTATGATGCACTGCACAGCCATGGATGTCATTAAGTAACCCAATTGTTCTATGTGAATCACTATACTCCTGACCCCGGAGGTTGTTGTGTTGGGGTTTGGGTCCACCCCAGGGACATTCGTTTAAGGGAGCCTGGGGGAGTAATGGTCAATATGAGAAAGTGTATTTTGAGGAGTTTCTTTCAACAGGTCCTATGTGTTACTGATGTGTTGCCGAAGGAGGTGGACGTGTTTCAGTGGTGCTGCCAGAATCTTCTGTGTGTTCAGCGTGGTCATAGGTTAGGGATGACCAGCACTGGCCCGTGACGTTCTCTACATCACTGTGAACTTATTACACTCCAGTCCCCACCTCTGCAAGCTTTAAGCACCTACCACGAGTACAAGGCTGCATTCCTGGATACTAGTAAAAGCCCTGATTCTCTCTAGGCTGGACTATTGTAACAGCCTCTATCTAAATCTGCCTGCTTCTACTCTCCACCCTCTGCAACTTATCCAGAACAGGACTGTAAGACTTGGCCTCAAGCCCAGGGATTGTATCTCTGCAGGACTGAAATCTCTGCGCTGGTTCCCAGTGGCTGCGAGGATTAAGTTCAAAACTCTGCATCGTTCACAAGGCCTTCTGGGTCATGGGGCCTCAATACCTTCAACTCTCTCTACCCAAATATCTTCCTACGTGAGTTCTTCACTCATCCACATCCACCTCCCTCAGGGTCAGTCACTTTCTCAAGCAACTAGTTGGTGGTAGAACTCTTTCTTCGGCTGGTGCCTCCCCCTGGAACAGCCTCCTTTAAACTTGAGGAGAACCATCTCCGGTTCCGGAAGCACCTCAAAACCTTTCTCTTTGCTTCTGCTTTTTCTCCTCCTCTCCTCTGCTGACCTCCTGGCTGTAATCGGTCTGCACCGGCTACCTGGACACCCTCTGATTCCCGGGCCCATGTCCTTCCCCTGCCAGCGTCACACACCTGCACTGCCCACCTGGCATCCCCTGCACTTGGCGACTGTTTCTGTATCCTTACAGTCCCCTATCAGCCCTTGACTTCCGATGCCCGCACTTAACCATGCACTTGCCACATGCTGGCCATTTACTTATTTATTGCTCATCTTTCCCATGTACTGCACTGTCCCTGCCCCCTTCCCATGCACTTGCGTGATCTGAATGACAACTGGCCTAGTAAGATCGTTGTCTGTCTTGCCTCTGTTCCCCCTCCCTCGCCTCGTCGCGCCTTGAAACACTTGTGTATAGGTGCCTTTTAAATGCTATATCATATCATATCATCATATCATATCACTACCCACCACAGTAAAGTCGTCATACTGCTTATAAGTACACACTCTCACACTGTCCATCAGCGCAAGCTTCTGACGAAGCCAACAAGTGCAAGGTCATCACACTGCCAACCAATGTAAGGGCATCCCCTATTTCCCAAAGCAAGCTTTTCACAAGGTCCAATTCATCCTTGCCTTATTTTGGGTGTCTGAAATTACGCCATATTTCTGGGTGTGTCAAACTAGGAAATCTCGTTGGGTACCTAGGACTGAAGTCCCTATCTGTGGTCTGGTGTAAAGACACCTATTGGGAAACCTGGAGCATGCAAAAGCACCTGGCTGGTGTCCGACTGCGAGATCTTTGTGGGTATAGAGCGGCTGCCGTGCACTATATTACAGAGCTTCATTTACGACGACACAGAAGCGCAACCTAGCCTGCTTCCAGTTTATAAACATGCGCGTCGGCTTCATTTTGCTTATGGATTCTTTATGACCCATAATTTGATTGATGTGGTAGTTTGGTGGTGGACCTTTACCTTTTGCTCTACTGCAAATTAATTTCTCTTCATCTTTGCTTGATTTGAAAAGGCACTGGTTGGGGTCGGGTTCATTTGAACAATAAAATAAATGCCCTGGAGATTTAGTGAACTAGTCTCTGGGATCTTTTTTTCTTTGTACATAATTTGGTGTAAGCAAAAATTGAATATATTTTTCCAGCCTGTCCCACCACCCCAGATTGTATGTGTCTCCTATGCCCCGGCAGACAGCCCATTTGGTGACATACCAATGTGCATACAAGTAAGACCATATCATTGCACATGTTCATAGTGACAAAGTGACAGATATGTGTGGGGTCACATGAACCATATCTGTTGCTATCAAGTTGATCAGACAACGTGGCAAGATGTCAGGCAAAGATTATGCTCAATTCAGAAATGCAATTAAGACTAATGGCATGTTCATATGAATACTATCCCTCATCAATGGCTTTTCCCTAATCCACACAGATGCCAAACCACAGGAAACCTTTATCTTGTTCATTGCTCCAGACATACCTCCTCTAGAGAGGTAGGGTGAGGAAATAAAAATGGAGGAAGACACAAGTGCACTGACAGAGGGAATGCACCTTTCCTGGTTGGTATCTTCAGATGATGGAGCAGCACCAGTATAGGTGCTGGAGTTAGTGCACATTACAGATGTCACTAACCCTGTTAACAACTTGTCTGCCCCTCCCCCATTTCTCAGATCCCCAGATGAGAACAAAGGATGTCTCACATATACAGGGGGAGAAAAAAGACCAAGGCTTATGAGCCATCAGTGTGGAAGGGGAATTGCTCACCAGAATGTTTTGGCAGTATTGCAACATAGAATTTTATTGCTGTATAGCCATACTGAATTGTCTAATTAACGCAGCATGGGGACAGCACCTCAGATGTATTGGGACAGTCCATATAAGTATGATGATTTTAAATGAAGTACACTGTATTTAATGCTGGATGCACACATAACTCATTGTATTTATTTGTTATCTCGTGTTTACATGTGCTATGTGATTGTGTGTTTTGTTCCACATGTGGGTGCCCTGTCAACATTTTTTCATTGTCAATTTATTTTTACACCTGAAATCAAGACGACTGTGTGTCATTTCATTGAATAATGATATGATGAATGAAATGACTGGTTGACAATATGTTGATGATATTTATGGATGGTTAAAAAATCATAAGGATATTTTTTTGTTAACAAGCTAGGTCATGTGGCGCTGATGAATGACGAATGGTCCGAAATGCATAGGCCTTTTCTTGCTCTTTGCATCGAAAATAAGCAACATTTTTAGGTTAAATGTATCGGATTAAAAACGAATGATTGGACACAAATGGACAAGAACGATTTTTTTTAACTTGATTTATTTGATATTCTGATAAACAAAAGGAACTTTTCAGAAACTGATTAACCCTTCTTGGACATTAGGGTGTGCGTTCCACACCGATGGCTCATTAGCCTTGGTCTGTTTTCTCTGCATATATTTATAAGTACCTTGCACGGTGGTACTTGACAGAGGACTGCACCCCACATAAGTAACAAAACGGACAGACCCTTAAATTACTAAAACAATCTAATGAGCTGTGCCCACTCACCTCCACAGGTAATCTTTTCACACATACAGGCCCCACCAAAGTCCGAGGACCACCTGGGAAGAACAAACCCAGCAAAACTAGTTTTCTATCTACACACAATCGACTTCAATGACATTGACACTGTGTGAGGGCTGCCTTGATATGGGCTCTGACCTGGCTGCTAACACCCACATCCTAGTTGAAGAGGCTAGGTAGACCCAGAAGGAAGGAATACACTAAACCACACAGCTCATAGTAAGATGTGACTGCAGATGGAGCAACATGTGGCCATTGCTTCTTCACACAATGGCTACAGCGTTTGAGGGCTACATTGCAGTGATGGTCTCCAGTTCAAGCAGTAGCAGCACATTCAGTTTGCCATCTATGGCCGAACATGAACAACCTATTCATACTGAGCTTGCCATGTCTTCTGACAGAGCAGAGTGGTGGTTTCTGCACCAGGAAATGTCCCCCGTTGCCATGTGCTCAATTGAAGCCATTTTGCTTTCAGCTTATATTTGGACTTTGTTTTTAGTTTAGACTGGGACATGAATTCTTATATTTTTGATTTCTGTATATAGTAGGTCTGATGATAAGAAGGGAATACAATTGTTTGCAACTGAACTGTACGTTTAATCTCCTTTTTATTGCAAAAAGGCCCCCGTTGTTTTTGAATTGCCACTGGTAGTAAATGTGTCATCGCATTCATGATTGTGGTGATCTGTTTATGTTGATGAACAGGAGGTTGGTGAAGTTGGGACACATTTTGGGTGATCTATGCCAGGGGGATGTGTGCATATGCCTGCTACAATGAAAGTGGTCTCCCTCATGGTATCTTCTGATTCTTTGTCACTGTTCAATATTGCTGTTCACATCTAGGACAGGGGTAGGGATTTGCATTTGACAAGCATTGGCAAATCATCTGATTGGCCACTTTCATGTCGGATACAATAACTGGCCACTGGCTTGCTCAAATTTGCATCATGCATGCACATGCAGCACTAACACAGTCCCTGTCTGAAACACACGCCTGCTTATGTGAAGTATCTGGCAACATATAACCCTTATACCTGATTCTGTGTTCTTCAGTCCATTTACTGCAGCATGTGTGCAGCAGTGTTACCTTGCTGGCCTCTGCCCATTGAACTCCTGAAAGGGGTATCTATGTGTCTCCACAGGTGGTTAACACTGTCTCCATGAGAGTGTAATCACGTGGTGTTCAATGCCATATGTCCATATGTGTGCGGTAAATGTAGAATGTAAGGATTTAACAATCACCTATGTATTGCAGAATTGTCCTGCCTTGAATTGCTGGTAAGTGTAAGAGTGTTGGTAGATGTAGCTGCCAAGGGTAGATCCTGGGTAGTATGCTTTCATATTAAGGGCGATGTTGCTTACATCAGACATCATTTGTACATTCACAGAATTACACTGCCTCCTGTTCTTGGAGTGATAATGGTTCAAACGGGTATACGTGAATAGAACTGTACATCCCCAAAAACCCAACTATATCGTAACATGTCCTCACTATTCCTGCCCTTGTGCATGCACCATGAGGTTTAGCTATATGTAGCCTGGCAGATGCAAGTATAACATTCAGCACCTGATGTAGCCCTGTGAGTGTGTGGACTGGGAGATGCCTGGTGTGAGGCTACTGGTCCTGCAGAAAGAACCCATTGTGAGAGAATGCAAGGCTGCAATAGTGGTAGTATATGACACCCTCACATACTCAAATTGCAAGTGAAGTGTGGAAAATAATACCTTAAAATGACCTGTTCTTATTAAAGCTCAAATATGGTAATCATCCTCATTGCAATTATTTCCCTCCTCATTCTCATGATCATATAGAGCAGTGTGATGCCCATTTCGGAAAGGTGTGTCTGCTTCAATGTGCTGGGCCTGTATACTGTGTTATGTGTTCTGAATTGAGAGGGTATGATCACTTGTTTTGGTGGTGTGGTAAGGCAGAGCAATGACAGACCTGACAATAAAGAGTACATCTCATAAACTATTAATTCTCAAGTTTGTCAGAAAATGGGTTGGTTGGTACAAATGTCTGTAAAATCTTGTGTATGAATTATAAATGATAAAGATCTATCTAAAGAAACAGTGTGACAATGTAACAATATATTTGTGGGTTTGATCCAGGGGTCCAGTCTCTTGTTGTTTCAATGGTCCTTAAACAGGTTCCCAAAATGTATTCTTAGAAGTCCTTGTTCCTCTGTGGGACCCTGTCAATAACACGTCTTCCCTTATAAGGCTTCCAGGAGGATGACGAGTAGAGGTAAGGCCTGCCTTCTCTATAGGCCATCCTGCTGTCTCATAAATATATGACAGAAGCAAGGAGTCCTACCGGGAAAGATTGGTCCAGGTACTAGAGGCAAAATCCTGCACAACAGGATGGAAAATCCTCCAGCCGGTTTTGACTGGTCAACTGTGTAATTCACACTGCCACAGAGAAATAGGATGCCAAGGAGGGGATCCACACAGAGAGCTCCATGTAGCATCTCAAAATAGGAGCAAAATTCCAAGGGAGGTCCTGCAAGGTGAGCCACTAACCATGAAGGGCGAGAGCAGTATTAGTTTGGAGGAAGCTGGAAAGTCAGTAGCTATCGGGGAGACCAGCCGAATAGGAAAACAAAAAAAAAAGGGAAAAGATCTAGAAAAGGGCCAGGAGGACAGAAGGCCTGAGTATCTTATCAATAAAAACACCCTCAACAATAGGGAGACATTGTTAATACCCCTCAAGTTCCATGAAAGTAAATCAATTTTGCAAGCGATCATGCCATCAGAAAAAGCTGTTAATCAATGCAGGCTTAGAAGGAAACATTTTTGTAACCATAAGGGGATCACCAATATACAGTCACACAGAGCCAATAACCCCACCTGTGCGCCGCTTTCCAAGCATGGCATGCAATAATAACTGCTTGCAATATCTAAAATATAGCAGAGCAGACTGATGACATCAACACGTACATAAACACCTTGGTTAACACACAGCTGTACAAGTAATCTGGAGCAACACCTGTAAATCACAAATGGGCCCCATAACAGAATCAACAAGGATGGACAGAGACTAACTTTAATAAAGTATCATTTGCAATACATTTTTCACTCTCAGCCACACAGGCAGGAGAAGCACATACAGCAACATCTGTTGGCTCAGGGTTCACATGATGCCTTCCAATGTCTGTCAAACATCTCTGCGGCAACACTGTAATCAGGATAAAAATACAACCGGGTTCCATTGTGTGTGATATATCCCTATGCACGCTTTCAGGAAGTACATTCACCTTATCCTGGTGGTGCAGCAGATTGTTGATGATAGCCCGAGGTGGTGCACCAGGGGCTGGAAGCTGAGACAGAGACATACTGGCCCTGTCGACAATCACGCTCTTAAGTGGCGTCAACTCCAGAAATAGTGAAGGAAGAAAGCGCTCTAGGAACTTCTCCATGTTGCCCCTCTTTCAACCTAGCCCAGAAGGCATTCATTGAGTTATGAGTTACGTAGCACTTGCACGTCTGTGCACACTCAATGGTCTTTTCCTAGTTAACTTTGATGCAAACAAAGTCAACGCTGACATTCCTTGCATCTTAGAACACGATAGGCTATGGGCACTGTACACCCCTCCTCTAGATATGTACCCTGTACCTTAAAAAAGAAAAAATGTAAAAATAAAACCAATAAAAACACAACCTATAACAGATCTCCCAACAATACTATTAAAGAAACAACAACCAACTGCTTCTCCATCAAATAATACAAATACAAAACTGTCTAATACAAACTCAACTGCACTCCATCAGAAGACAAAGAGACAATTATCTTTTCTCAAAAAAGTACTGCAGGCCCATCAAAGGATGCAAAGGCACAACTCTCTGGTCCATTGAAATTCAGCAACACAACTGGGGTAAATTGCTATGCAAATGTAACAATAAATCTTCTCTTCCAATTGCCACCTATCGTTCACAACATTTACTTAAACGGCTCGGACCAGCTGACTTTGCAGATGCTCGTCCTTCATAGAAATGCCACAAGTAATCCTGACAACACTTACAGTGTCTCAGGTATAAGGCAAGAATTGGACTACTGTGCACGAATGCTAACTATTACCATAAACACACAAGAATTACTAATGCACTTACTACAAGTACTGGAAACAAAAAACATCCCAATGAATGAAATCTTCCAGATTTCACACATGTGAAAAGATATAGGCACTCTCTGTAACCATGTTTCAACAAAAGAGAACATTCCCAACAAGCGATTTCTATATGTATGCATACCAAATTGGGAAACCATTCAATTTCAACAGCTTGAAAAATTAAAATCTTGGCATTGTATGCCCTTTATGCAATTCAGACAATTGTTCCAGCATAAAAATAAACTCACATAGCCAATATGTCATACTAATGCTCTTAAGGTACAATGCAGATGGTATGATATGATATGATATGGCATTTGTAATGCGCCTATACACAAGTGTTTCAAGGCGCGACGAAGCAGGGAGGGGGAACAAGGGGAAGACAGACAACGATCCTACTAGGCCAGGTGTCATTTAGATGGCGCAAGTGCAGGGACCAAAAATAACTGTAAGCTCACTAGCTTTACACACGGCCAAGTATCTATTGGCAAAAACAACTTCACATCAGTAGGCATAATATATATTACACTGGTGCCACAACCACTTCAGGCACACTATGCTGCATTTGTCAAAAAAACAAGTGGTTGGTTTCAATGTAACAAATTGCCTGTTGCTCTAAAACATTGGTTACCTAACCTAACATATACATACTTAATATTCCTCCAACTCAAATTAACCCACTAATCTGTAGCACAATCAACAGTTAGAAAATGCCAACATGTATCTAACTACTTCAAAAATGTCCTTCATTACAATACACTTCAAATAAGCCATCACAATTCTTGTTACTACAAAACTTCTTCTGAAGGCTAATGCAGTTCAAATACGCCAACAGGTATCTTACTACTTTAAACATTCCCTTAATGACAACATACTTCAAACAAACATACTATCACACTTATACTCACATAATTGTAATCATTTTTTTATTCCTGTATAGATTTTTTTCCCAATGTCTGAATGATTATTTAATGTCAATACAACAACAGTGTATCATACACTAATTTTGTACCAAACATAGTACATAGAATGTAATGTTTAGAAGGGTCAAAAAAAGTAAATGAATATGAAAAATTGTATGCAATTAAAGCTCTTAAACTATCCTGCTTAACAAATTGTACTGTTCTTTTCCACATAAAATGAACCAAAGATTCCAGCTCCATTACTGTGTGCAACTAAGTAACCATACCAAACATGAACAAATACATAATCCATACTCACTATCCTCAATTGTACTACAATCATAAATATCATATACAGTTCAATTATATCACTCCACCATATTACAAACACTTTTGACACCCACAACATTACCTATAATGACTATACACATTTTACTGCTATGGTGGTTCTGGCTGGTGGCCAGATTCTTGGGGCCATGTCCTACAGCCCAAACCACTGGATGGAGTGTCAGCAGATTTGCAGCAGGAGTGGGGGCTTGGTCCCGAAAGCATGCTTTTGTAAATTTGGTGCAAAATCTGTCCAGTATTTCAAAACCGCCAACAAGTAGGTAAAACAAAAATAGTAATATCTGGGTTCAGTCCATGGGCTCACTTCGTGACTCGGAGTCCGCAGAAACTTCTGGAGCAAACAGAGAGCAGCGTGATGTCACCAGACATGAAACACGCCTGCTAATTTGATGCTCAAAACATGAGGTGCTTCATCTTTTTTTAAACGGTCACCCTATTGGATCTGCGGACAGCCGCTGGTGTCTGCAGATAGTGTGGTGAAGAAAAAGTGTGGAAAACACATTTGGGGTTATGTTGTTGTCGATAGAGGGCCTGGAAAGGGTAGGGGTTGGAACAAAAGTTGATAGGGAGCTGTTTTTGTATTTGAAAAAAAGATGTGCAAGTGTCACTGAGTCGACAGTCACTTATATTGTCCGCCGACAGCATGGTGAGAGAAAAGTTATGAAATTGTATTTGGGGTCATTTATTGACCGAAAGCGGGCCTGGAAAGGGTCAGGGAGTTTAATATAGTTGATATGGAGCTGTTTTTATAGGTGAAAAAAGAGCATTGCAGGTGCCGCTGAGTCCACCAATCAAGTTTTGTGTGTCTGGAGGAGGAGTTGTAGTGAACAAGAGTACAGGGTACAACGTGTTCTCTTTGTTGTGTGTAGTGAAGATGGCTATGGCTGTGAACAAGCGGAGTGTGTGGATTGTAAGTGACTCCAATCAAGCAATCCCACTAAGTCAGTGCCTTGTCTGGGATGCCCAAGGAAAGCCCTTATTTATATATTTTTATGGCAAGTTATAATCTGGATGATGAACCCTTGTATAACACCCCTCTCTTAGAATCCCCCTGACCCCACTGAGCCAAGAAGTAGATTTTTTTGCAAATTTAAAAGGTTTATTTGAAAAATTAAACAATATATATATATCACACTTTTATAATAAATTAATAATTGATATCACACTTATGAATATAATGTTGATCAACAATGGATAATCTGACACTAGCACACTTCTTTACAATCAATGAGGAGTTGGTATAGGATGGATAAGGCAGCGAAAATACTTTTATGGTTTCAAGGGAAAAGCAATGAGGAATGAAATGCAGTACAGAAATAACTTGATATGATTTTAGCAAAAGATAATATAATCACTTTTTCTCTGGCAATTAACCCCCCCTATGCAAATGTATGAAATGGATGGATATGGAAAGAGGAGCACACAGTTCTCAGGAATGCAATCAAATACAATACGAAATTCAGTTCCCCCCCAGCAAGCTTAGAGGAAACAGGTAGAAGTTTGAAACACAGGGCCAAAATGCTTTGAATGTGATGACAATGAAGTGAGAAATGTGCTAAAAATGCTTTTAATTCCCTCTAGAGGTTCAGGGTGGGTGAGGTCTAGTTTATATTAGTTCAGGCTCACTTTAGCAATGCTCTATGTGTAACCAGCAGGTTAAAACGAATTTTAGCAAAGGAAAGCAAGAAGCTGCTGATTTTTACACGTGGCTGAAATTGTGCAAAATGTAAAATCGCGGCAAATTTAATCACGCGCGTAGAGCATAATTACGGAGGCACTGTAAGGAGTAGGAAGTCGGTTATAGGTTCGTTGGAAAGCCTAGAATATTAGCTTAAAGATGAAAGTTAAATCTCCTAGCACAAACGGTTCCGGATATAAGGATATTTTGTGAAAGTAGTTTTTCGGATTTGAAATTTTAAAGCTCAGAATGACAGGTGACAGTTTTCAGTTTTAAAGATGGCAGAATGAGCACCAAACCATCCGATCCCTGTCTTTGTACGTTGTCGTGTCCACTGATGACAGAATTCCTCCCTTTTCATCCAGATAACGACCTCTAAACCTTTCCAGATTTTACACAAATGTGCACCAGGGATATGGGTTACAGATGATAAAGTGTCAGAATTTTAACATGCACACATTTGGAGTAACAACCTTTTCTCCGCTACTATCCCCATGAACATCCCACAGGGTCCTAACACCTCTTAAAATGTGCACGGAAAAATCCCAAGAATAATTATATTATTTATATAATTTTGACCAGTCCGCACTATGAGTTATCTATCTTTTTAAAATTATGCCCTGGTCAAAAAGGGGTGTGGCTTCCCACCTCACATGGTGGAATAACTGGTTTATCCACTTCCCCCAAGTTCAGCTGGCTCTCACAGGCACTGCCCCTCCTAGTTTCTCCCAAGAGGAAGCCATTTTACAACCCCCCCCAATATAACATTTGCCTGAGCCAAAGAAGGCCCATTGTTCAGTTCCCTGCAGTCTCCAGCTGCCACTCCCCTTTCAATCAACAGGGCCATGTGATCTCCTTTTGGTGGGGCCAGCAGGATGCAGCCAGGCCTGGGAAGAGTTGTTGAGCCAGTTGAACTCCTGTCGGGGGTAGTTGTCAGGCAGAATTCAGCTAAATGTCACTTTAGTTCCCAGTTTTCTACATTCAAATCCAACTTACATGCAGCCATTTTTTATATATACATTAAATAATTACTTCCTTCAAGTCATTTCAGAATATAGTTTTACATTGTATCCACCTCTTAGCAAGTCTTTCCTTGGCCTGGTTTCGGTTCATTTGTTCAGTTTTACACAAAAGTCTGGTGGTTTTAAAACGCCGGCTTTCTGATAGTGGTGAGCACCGGTACTGCATCCATTTTTGTTATTAAGAAAATGAATTCCCCACAGTTCTGGGTTGCTATTGTCAATCAGCATTGCCATTCCCAATGGTTTCAGGCTACTGTGTGTGTAGCCCAATTGTGGTTTTAGGTGGTGCCCTCCTGTGCTCACAACATAGGCAAAAATGGGTGGCAGCCTATTATACATGTTTTCCCTGTGCACTCTCTGTGGAGTTCTGGCCATCATGATGTTTTCCATGCCACTACTGCACAGTTTTATGGTAGGGCTTGGATGCATGGGTAAAAACACCCCACAAGCCCCCCCCCTCTTGCGATGGCCATTCTCATCTTTCACTGATGGAACTCGCAAGATCTGGGATGCACGCCTCATCTTCTTCCAATTCCGTAGATGGCACAGTTCAGCATCTTTTCCTCCCTCCAGCCGGTCAATTAGTTCTCCTTGCTGGTCCGGATGGAACGATTGGGCGGTACCCTGGGCCCCTCGGATCTTCGCTCCCGGTCCCCAGGTCGCCTTCCGTGGTCAGTCTCCAGGGTTTCATCTCTCCTAGGATGATAAAGCAAAGTGGCAATACACATTCCTACACATTTTTCCACCACTAATAATGGTGTGGCGAACATATACATTTTATAAATCAGAAGATATGAACATATACATTTTCTTTTTTAAATTAGGAGACAAGAACATATATATATATATACAAGAATCACAGCATTTTATATGCTATATGTGGAATATTTTAGGGTTGGAACTGAATTACTCTGGAGCGGCCCCAGTGGATTCCTCCAGTTGTTGCAGATTGTGCCTGGGATGGCAACACTTCAGCTGATTAATATGGACCCACTTATCTTCCCCTTCCGCCAAATTACCTTTGGGATACGGATTTTGTAGGCAACAGGGGAGATCTTGTCTATAATTTCAAAGGGTTCCTTCCATGTAGGCAAACATTTTCACTATTTGGCCTGGTTCCTTTGGAAATTGTATAGATAGACCCGGTCCCCCACAGTATATTCCTTCCTGGTGGTCTTCAGGTCGTAGTGGGTTTTCATGCTATCAGCTGATCTTTCTAGATTCTGCTGGGCATAGGCAAAAGCATGCTGAAGGTGTTTCCTTAAATTCTCCACATAGTCATGAGTTGTGGAGGCATTTATCAGTGTCTGCTCTTGGGTACTGTAGAGCAGATGCTGGGGAAGCACCATCTTGCATCCGGTCATCAACTCAAATGGTGACATTTTAGTTGCAGATGAAGGGGTAGATCTGATGGCCATTAGGACCAGAGGTAGTCGGATATCCCAACTTGGCCCAGATTCTGACACAAACTTTTTTAATATGCTCACAATGTTTCGGTTGTATCCCTCCACTGATCCAGAAGAAGCTGGCCTGTAAGCAATGTGTAGCTTCCTTTTAACCCCCAGTATCTCCCACATCTTTGTCATTACTTCGCTGGTGAAGTGGCTACCTCTGTCTGACTCAATCCTTTGAGGTAGACCAAAACTGGAAAAGATGTGGTTAATCATCAGGGCAGCTGCTGTTTCTGCCTTGCAGTTTGGGGCCGGGAGACATTCCACCAACTTGGTAAACAAGCATGTAACGGTCAACATGTACTTGTTTCCTCTAGACGAGCGAATTACAGGGCCTACAAAGTCGATCTGCAAATCTGACCATGGCAGTGTCATCCCCCTCTTTTGGAGAGGCGCACGGTATGTGAGGGATGATGGCTGAAACTGTGCACACACAAGACACCCCTTCAAGTATTGGTCGAGGTCCTGCCCCATGTGTGGCCAGTATGCAAACTCTCTTAAGATTTCCAGTGTTGTGTTAAACCCCCTATGACCGGCGGTGGCCGCATCGTGGGCGTTACTTAACATCAGGCTTCGGAATGAGGTAGGGACCACCCACTGATCATGGCCAGCAGGGATTTCCTTACCAACAAACCGTCTTGGATTCAGAACCTTTTTGGACATTTCATAAACACTCTTAGGTCCTCTTTCCCAATGTAATCGGTATCCGTCAGGGGAAAGTTCTCAGGGTCCTCAATGCGTTGGTAAAACTTACCAATTATCGGATCCCCCTTCTGAGCTGTAATCAAATCAGCATCAGGGGTCTCCTTACTCCATTGTGCAATTGAAAGATCATTGTGAGCATTTGTCTGGGACCTAGTGATAACAGTGACCTGGATTTCCCCCAACAGGGACTCTATTTCTATTAGATCCCCTTGGATGGCCCCGGTTTTGGCCAGCTGATCAGCTAAGTCATTTCCAGTTTTGTCTGGTCCCTCTCCTTTGGAATGACCCTTGATCTTTTTCCAGTAGATGGTCATCCCATTCCATGTGACCAGATCATCAATATTTTGGATTAGCTTCCCATGTTTCAGGGGTTTGTTATTAGCACATAACATGACTCTGGTTTTCCAATTAACCAGGTGCTCCACGAACCCGTTCCGTACATAATCCGAATCTGTGATTATGACCAGTTCGTGGAGTTGATGTTGGACAGCAGTGAGGATGGGCTGATGCACAGCCATCAATTCTGCCACCTGACTACTTCGGGGACCATGTTGTATCCAGCGGAGGGTTCTGGGGACCCCTTCACCCACGCATTCCCTACGCCAGCCACCAGTTCTTTCTCCCCGTTGTTGTCAACATGGTACGAGCATACATCCACATAGACAGTGAGCATTCCCTCACACTTGTCTTCTTCAAAGACTTTGTGTGGGGAATTAAGGTATGCTTCCATGTTGTCCTTGATTTTTAGACTTTCGTCCTCGAGACAGTTTTCTCTGGCACAATCATGCAAGTCAGCCAGACCTTCCGCGAGGGGACTCTTCTTGTTTTGGCCATATCTGACCTCCACAGGAAAGCCTTTCATTGACAGAATCCAGGAAGTAATTCGGGAATTACCCACATTTCCGGCCCGGATTCTGTCACTTTGGAGATATTGCAGAGGCTGGTGTGGAGTCTCCACTATGATGTGTTCCCCCTGGATAAACGGGCGGTAATTCTTCAATGCCCACACCGTTGCCAGGAGTGCCTTCTCACAATCGTTGAATTTTTCCTCTACAGAGGATAAAGTTTTGCTCGCATAGGAGATTACTTTATTGACCTTGTCATGCTTTTGGTATAATACTGCCATCAAGCACGTATTAGAAAACCCTGTCTCCAGGAAGAACTCCTTGTTTCTGACAGGGTAAGCTAGGCAAAGCGCTTGTGAGAGGCTTCTCTTGAGTTGTCTTACTGCCTCGAATTGTTCTGGACCCCATTCCCACTTGACCCCCCTCTTCAAGAGATGAATCAGAGGTCTAGTGATCTCTGCGTAGCCTTCAATGAACTTTCTGCTGTAATTAGTGAGTCCAAAGAGGCTCCTTAGTTCCCGCAGAGTGGTGGGGTCTTTCAGTTTCTGAAGTGCTTCTACTTTCTTTTCCTGGGGACAGAGACCCTGAGGAGTAATCTCATGCCCTAAGAAATTAACACGGGTTCTACACCACTGTGCTTTCTGAAAGGAAAGTTTTGCTCCGGCGGCCCTCAACTCTGTCAGAACATGACGGATCTCCGCTATGTGTTCCTCCACAGATGAACTTTTGATGAGGACATCATCTACATAAGCCAGGTTTCCCCTCGCACCCAGGTCGGGCATGGCCTTGTGTAGGAAAATGTTGAATTCATTGCCGGAGTTGAGGTATCCGAAGGGAGTCCGGGTCCATGTGTACTGCTGCCCCCCAAAGTTAAAAGCCAGTTTGTATTGGTCCTCCCTACTGACAGGCACGGTCCAGTATCCATTGGTCAGGTCTATTGCTGTGAATACCTGTGACCCCTGGATCTGGGCCAGCCTTTGGTCAATGTAGGGCAGAGGCCATCGGGAAGTATGGACCCGTTTGTTGAGCTCCCTAAGGTCGGTGCAGAGTCTCCAATGGCCGTTTGGCTTCAATATTCCCAGCAACGGATTATTGAAAGTGCTGTGGACTGGACGGATTATTCCCCAGGACTCAAGGTTCGTAATTATTTCAGTAAGGGACTCCATGGATGCGAGAGGCAAGCGATATTGCTTCGCAAACACTGGAGACATTCCAGGGTCCGTGGGAATTGTTGTGGTGTGGATGTTGGTGCAACCACAGTCATATGAGTCTACCGCAAAGAGATCTTGGAAATCCAAGAAAACTTGTTTCAACTTTTGCTTCTGTTCCAGAGTCACACAGGCATCAGCCAGGTTAACTCTCTCTTCCACCATCTGTCTGAAGCCTGGAAAGACTTCTGGTTTGGCTATCTCAGCGGCCTCCTCCAGCTGGGTGGAGAAGTCCCTGGTCAGAGTGCTGATTTGGACTGGAGGCTTGAGGTGGGAAAGGCAGCCCTCATGGACCTGGAACATCACCTCATCCCTCCTGAAGTCACAAGTCACATCTTCCTTACCATAATGGCAAGAAGTGTACACCAGAAAGTTCCCCCCATGCCGGGTGAAATCCTGTCTGGTGTTGTGTTGTCATCACTGTCACTGTCGAAACAGTCCTTGGGGATTGGTCCTAATAGTTAATTTCCTAGATCAATGGAAAAATGTTGGTCATCAACCGCCATTCCAATAATGGTGCCTGTGGCTAGAGTAATACTCTTTAAGTCGCTGTTATCCACCTCTATTGGAATGGTGTCATGTTCTAGGTTGAATAATGGAGTTGGGTTTATCCCCAACCCTTGCTGTTGGAGAGAAGCATTTAGATGTATGTAAGCATCAGGGATTTTAAATGTTTGTCCTCTTTTAACTTTCACTTCCAGGGAGAATTGTCGGGTCCTTTCTGGGATGGTGACCTCCTCTTTAATCTGAATTTCAACTGCATAAGGTAGCAATTGAGCTGACCTAAATGGTTTTTCTGGATCATGAAGCTCTGAGCTGATTTCACCTCTTTCTGGACTATAGGAGTGGGAGTGTCTGATTGTGGATTGGTAAAGAATTTCAGAGTGTTTCCTTCCAGTGTGGAATACCACCTTAACCTGGAAGGAAGGTTGATTTTCAGAAATAGAGAGGACCCCCCATCACCAGTCTGTTGTCCTACTGCTATTACTGTCACGTCTGGAATTTGGTTGTTCTGGAAGTGAAATTCTACATGGTCAGATTTTTGTTCAACCATGTGGCAGGTGCCGTTTAAACTAACATGGGAGACACTCTGTTTTAATTTTATTGGTCGGCTAGTCTGGGTCCAGAGGACCTTGTTTACGCAATCTATTAGGGGTGACAACCTTCTCAGGAGGTCATTCCCTAGTAAACAAGGGGTGCCCTCTGGAGACACTACTATGACCGGGTGTTTCACCTTGTGTCGCCCAATTTTGATGTCCAAATCTGCAGTCGCCTCGACAGGAATTTCCTTCCCGTCAAAGTTCTGCAGTTGTCCAGGAAGAGAGGTGAGAGGAATACAGTAATTCTCCCCCCTTTCTGCATTTAGTTAATCAAAGGCCCTTTTGGACAGAACGGTAGCCTGAGATCCAGTGTCCACCAGCGCTGAAATTGTACCCTGCCCCTGTACTTGTACCGGGGCATAATATCTTCCCTCCTTCTCCTCAAGGGGGCACAGATAATGCACATTTTTGGACAACTGGTGGGACAATTTTCTGGTTTTGGACATTTCAAGAGAAGAGATTTGGGCAGAATTCTGTGGAGAGCCTTGGGAATCTGAAAGAAAAAGTTGGCAACTGGAGATCAGAGCCTTTGTGGGTTCCCCTGGTTCCCGTTCTGGGCTGCCCCCCCTTCTTGGAGGCAGTCACCAGGATGGGTTTGACCCATGGGATTTTGGTATTGTCGGTTCTGGGATGAGATGATGGGCGGCAGTAGCTCAGTCTCCACATCTCCCCAGTCTGAATTGGCATCCCTTGGGACCCATTTTTCCTTGGGAGGAGTTCCCCCATCTCTGAAGGAGAAGATCCTTTTCCCAGGATCTTCTGAGGATCCCTCTCCCTCAAATTGGAAGACCTGTACCTCCTCCACAAAGTGGGTCTGTTTGGGTCCTTTGTTTCTCCTACCCCCCCTCTACTCCTTGGGAGGCAGGCTTTCAGGGGCAGGAGATTTTTTGTTTCCGGTTCCTGGTTTTCCAGGGGCTGTTTACAAGTTGGGAAGGAAGCTTCCTCCAAGGCTTTACACCCCCTTCCCCTTGTGCCTCCTCCCTGTGAACCGGTGGGTTATCGGGGTGCTGCCCCCGTCATTGTTCTGGAGCACTAGGTCCAGAGTTTGGGGCATTCTGCGGTGGCATAGTCATCTGAGGGTTCTGTTGAGCCCTCAGTATGTGACCCAGATCCCGTGCCATATTTTGGACCTGGCGCTCTAACTGGGAAACCCGCTCAGGCTGATACGGTCTCTATTTTCTCCCCTGGGCTGATCCCGGGAAGGGTAGCTATCCCTTCTCTGGTAATACCCCAGATTGGGAAGATTTGGGTAACCCTCCACCCTTGGCCTCCCCTCTCCCGGATTAGGTTGTCTGGGCTCAGGGAATTGGGGAAAGAAGGATGGATGATTTTGGGGCTGGAAGTTGGGTAGATACCTGGGGAAAAAATTCTGCCCAGGGTTTGGTGAATTTCTGCCCTCCTGGGGGAAGTTAGGAAAGAAATTCCCTGGGTAGGTGCTTAGCCGGATCCCCCCCTCTTGGGCTGGAGGAGTCCAGACATAAACCAGGATGGGTCGGTTTCCCTTGTAGCAGGGACTTACATAGTCAGGGAAGCGGGGGACCCCATTTGTGGGACTACCTCCTTGACTCCCTGTCTGTGACTGGCCCGAGGGCCTTCTGGGCTGTGAATTATTTGGTGCAGGCAGGTTTTTAGGCCCCCCATCTCCAAATCTAAAACGGGGCAACCTTTACCTCTGCCACCTTGGCAGCAGCAGGGGTACTGTTGGTTTTGGGTTTTTTTCTGCACATTACTTTTATTTTCTATGGGCTTCTGCACCTCATAGATCCGGGTAGCCTGTTCAATGACCCAGTCTAGTGACCTCTTCTCGTGAAAATCTCTCACTAGCTGGGTCATGATGTATTTGGGCAAGACATGGAAAAAAGTATTGACAAATTCTCTGCTGTCTGTGCGCACCCTTCTGGTGGTCTGCGCAAAGGCACGCTTTAATTCTTGCACAAATTCTTGTGGGGCCTGATCCTCCCCACATTGTAAATTGTAGGCTGCCTTGCGAGCCTCTTGGGGATTTCTGTGAACAGAAAAATGTTTCAAGATGGCCGCCCTGTAGGTGGACCATCTTGAATGGTTTTGGTCCTCCAGACCCGCAAAGAAACTGGAGTATTCGGGTGACAATGTCCACTTTACATATTGAATACAGCTTTGGCTGTCCTTCAAATGGAAAGTCTCAATCATTTGCTCATAGAGCTCCAAGTGTTCCCAAACAGAATACTTTGCGTTCTTATGATAAGGCGTGATGACACTCCTTATTGCCTTTATTTGTTTCAATGGGTCCTTAAGCAAGGCCCTTTTGGCCTTATTGGGCTTTTTGGTTCGGGTCACCCTGGTCCATTCATCCTCTGACTCCGAAGCACTGCTCCCAGAGGTGCCCGTCTGATCGTCCAGGTTTTCCCGGATTCTGCGAGCCTGGGAATGGCTGGCAGAATGTGGGGACCTGGTCTCCTGTGTCCTGTAATGCTCAGAGGAGTCTTCAGATCCCTCCTTGCTGGCAGGATTTGATGGGTACCCCCCCACTGACCTAACTGGGCAGAGGTTTTCAGGATGCCCTTAATGGGCCTACTCTCCTGGGGTTCCCCACTAAGTTGCACTGTGCTTGGGTGCCCATACCCATCTGTTCCTGGGAGGTACTGGCCTATGAGCCCCATACTTCAAGCTGGATAGTAATCTGCCATCCCCGTGGCCCTGGGCTCCTGTGCGCGAGGGGACATGGGGGTGGGAGAGTCCAGGGACTGGGAGAGATGAAGGCCTCTGGTACTAGGGGTCCTGAGGTTATGCTCAGGAGCTTCTCTTTCCCAGCGAACCTCATCTCTATCCGCCCCTGCTCCCTATTGCAATGCAAGAGCCTGCGCTTTCAGTTCCTCAGTTAAGGCCTTACTAGACTCTATCAGTCTCTCCTGCATCGCTACCTGTTGCTGGAGCCTATCATTGTGCTGGCAGAGAGCCTCATTCTCTCTCTGAGCCTCCTGACTGGTCCTGGAGTACTGGAGTCTTTGCTGCAGGAGGGTTACCTCCTGAGCTGTGTCCCTATTGGCCTGCTCCTGTCTTTCCAGAGCATCCTCCACCCTCCTGGTGTGCTCTAACAAGTTCTGGTGTTCTTTTTGGAGGTCACCCAGTCCCTGGAGGGCCAGGTCATTTTCTTCCATTTTCCTTTTTAAGTGGCAGACTTCATGGCCTAAGGTATCCCTTTCTTGACTAAGAGCCTGCATCTGTGCCGCCAGGTCGTCCCTTTGCCTTTGGAAGGCACCAGCTTTCTGGCACTCCTGATCAAACTCTGCCTGGGTATCCAGGTCTTTCAGAATCAATTTATTGCTTTCCTCTTTTTCCCTATCTAGGTGGCTTTTCAGGGTGACTAACTGCTCAGCACATGCCCTATTGAAATCTAATTGTTGCTCCAGCTTTTTCTGGCTCTGCAGTAGGGAGTCCAAACCTTCTTGGTACTCCCTCTGTAAGGCCAGAAATCTGGTATCCTGGTCAGCCTTTTCCTGTTGCAGCACATCCATATCCTCCTTTATTTTAGTGATGTACTGTCTGCTGTCCTTTTCTGACTCCTGGCTCCTGAGCAGCCTCTGCTTAGAAGAGTCCAAATCAGATTGGGCCTTTTCTAACGCGATCTGTTGCCTATTTACCAGATCTTGGCCTTCAGCACATTTGTCCTGCATGGCTCCCATATGTAGATACAAATATGCCGCTATCCTAACCATATTGTCGTGTTCATCTTTAGCTTTAGGAGCCATGTATAGTTCACTCAGGGCCACATGTAAGGGACCCTGATCTCTCCAGATATCTAACCCAGTTGTAGTGACCTGTTCCGTGATTGCCTGCAACCACGCATCCTGGCCCTGCTCAATCCATTCACCTCTCACAAATAGCTTATGTAAGAGGTGCTCTCTGGCTATTTTGATGTCTACCAGTGCCGTCATTCTGGAATTTGAGTTCCTTCCTGACTTACAGAAGTTTGTATTTTATTTTGCAAAACATACCCTTTCCTTAGAGCGTTCCTTTGAGGGGCGCTTTCACAGTGTAAAACAGCATGGTGATCTAACCAAAAGTATGTATCCTGTTAGTTAGCACACTGTATTAATCTGCACAATTGATAGATCTAACCCAGAATCTCCGGCTACGAGCCCCCACTCTGTAAGTGACTCCAATCAAGCAATCCCACTAAGTCAGTGCCTTGTCTGGGATGCCCAAGGGAAGCCCATATTTATATATTTTTATGGCAAGTTATAATCTGGATGATGAACCCTTGTATAACACCCCTCTCTTAGAATCCCCCTGACCCCACTGAGCCAAGAAGTAGATTTGTTTTGCAAATTTAAAAGGTTTATTTGAAAAATTAAACAATATATATATATATCACACTTTTATAATAAATTAATAATGGATATCACACTTATGAATATAATGTTGATCAACAATGGATAATCTGACACTAGCACACCTCTTTACAATCAATGAGGAGTTGGTATAGGATGGATAAGGCAGAGAAAATACTTTTATGGTTTCAAGGGAAAAGCAATGAGGAATGAAATGTAGTACAGAAATAACTTGATATGATTTTAGCAAAAGATAATATAATCACTTTTTCTCTGGCAATTCACCCCCCCTCCCCTATGCAATGTAAGAAATGGAAGGAGATGGAAAGAGGAGCACACAGTTCTCAGGAATGCAATCAAATACAATACGAAATTCAGTTCCCCCCCAGCAAGCTTTGAGGAAACAGGTAGAAGTTTGAAACACAGGCCCAAAATGCTTTGAATGTGATGACAATGAAGTGAGAAATGTGCTAAAAATGCTTTGAATTCCCTCTAGAGGTTCAGGGTGGGTTCTAGTTTAAATTAGTTCAGGCTCACTTTAGCAATGCTCTATGTGTAACCAGCAGGTTAAAACGAATTTTAGGAAAGGAAAGCAAGAAGCTGCTGATTTTTACATGTGGCTGAAATTGTGCAAAATGTAAAATTGCGGCAAATTTAATCGCGCGCATTGAGCGTAATTATGGAGGCACTATAAGGAGTGGGATGTCGGTTCTAAGTTCGTTGGAAAGCGTAGAATCTTAGCTTTAAGATGAAAGTTAAATCTCGTTCCTACAAACGGTTCCGGAGATACGGACGATTTTGTGAAAGTAGTTTTTCGGATTTGAAATTTGAAATTTTAAAGCTCAGAATGACAGGTGACAGTTTTCAGTTTTAAAGATGACAGAATGACACAATTCTAGGAGGCAGTTCTAATAGGCTAAAATAGTTTGGATTAGATTATTTTAAACTAAGAAATTGGTTTTGCATAGTGAGTACTCACACTATATTTTGAAATAAGCTGTCAAGGTCTGGTCAGGTTGGACGGGACTCCCGGTGGTTCTGAACAGCGGTCTGGTCTCTGGTTCTGCTCTCAGCACTGCACAGTTCTGGTCTCTCTGGATCTCTGGTCTCTCTGGATCTCTGGTCTCTCTGGATCTCTGGTCTCTGGATCTCTGGTCTCTCTGGATCTCTGGTCTCTGGAGGTTGATGGATTTGAAGTCTGGAGTCTCCCGGCAAAGCGTCCCGCAAGAAAGTGGAAACTGAATCCCCTACCTGGGTTTCAGTGGCCCTTTTTATGTGTTTAGAAAGTGGGTGTGTGCGTTGGTCATAACATTGGGGGAAGGAAATGTGAGTCAGAGTGATGCTGTAGGTTTTATGGTCAGAGGAACCTCCCCTTGTCAGATTGCACACAAATCTATTTCTGACCCAAACACATATTTATCTATGTACCATTTTTCTAATATTATAGGTCCAGTTAACATATTTTCTGTAGCACCAAACCATCCGATCCCTGTCTTTGTACGATGTCGTGTCCACTGATGCGTACATTTGGAGTAACAACCTTTTCTCTGCTACTATCCCCACGAACATCCCACAGGGTCCTAACACCTCTTAATATGTGCACGGAATAATGATATTATTTATATAATTTTGACCAGTCCGCACTATGAATCTTTTTAAAATTATGCCCTGGTCAAAAAGGGGTGTGGCTTCCCACCTCACATGGTGGAATAACTGGTTTATCCACTTACCCCAAGCTCAGCTGGCTCTCACAGGCACTGCCCCTCCCAGTTTCTCCCAAGAGGAAGCCATTTTACGACCCCCCCAATATAACATTTGCCTGAGCCAAAGAAGGCCCATTGTTCAGTTCCGTGCAGTCCCCAGCTGCCACTCCCCTTTCAATCAACAGGGCCATTTGATCTCCTTTTGGTGGGGCCAGCAGGATGCAGCCAGGCCTGGGAAGAGTTGTTGAGCCAGTTCAACTCCTGTCGGGGGTAGTTGTTAGGCAGAATTCAGCTAAATGTCACTTTAGTTCCCAGTTTTCTACATTCAAATCCAACTTACATGCAGCTATTTTTTTATATATACATTAAATAATTACTTCCTTCAAGTCATTTCAGAATATAGTTTTACATTGTATCCACCTCTTAGCAAGTCTTTCCTTGGCCTGGTTTCGGTTCATTTGTTCAGTTTTACACAAAAGTCTGGTGGTTTTAAAATGCCGGCTTTCTGATAGTGGTGAGCACCGGTACTGCATCCATTTTTGTTATTAAGAAAATGAATTCCCCACAGTTCTGGGTTGCTTTTGGCAATCAGCATTGCCATTCCCAATGGTTTCAGGCTACTGTGTGTGTAGCCCAATGGTGGTTATAGGCGGTGCCCTCCTGTGCTCACAACATAGGCAAAAATGGGTGGCAGCCTATTCTTCATGTTTTCCCTGTGCACTCTCTGGGGAGTTCTGGCCATCATGATGTTTTCCATGCCAGTACTGCACAGTTTTATGGTAGGGCTTGGATGCATGGGTAAAAACATCCCACAGGATGGGGAGAGATTCTTGGATCCATTCATTGAAGGTTTTTAGTGAATCGCGTTGCAACTCTGGTACTATTGGATTGAATGAAGTAGAAGTTTTGTGGTATGCAGATTGTGGGTTAAACTGGGTAACCTTAGAACCATTCTGTGAAAAGATGACACACTTTAAACATCCAGCCATTATTGTTGTGCATTGTGGGGGCAACAGTTTGGACTATGTGACTTTGCAGGTTCAATTGAAGGATAAGTTTAGA
Source organism: Ambystoma mexicanum (assembly GCF_040938575.1). Lineage (NCBI taxonomy): Eukaryota > Metazoa > Chordata > Amphibia > Caudata > Ambystomatidae > Ambystoma > Ambystoma mexicanum. The sequence continues at coordinate 924,765,979 of NC_090941.1, forward strand.
ATCCTAATGGAACTGTTTCCAGCTGTGAAGATTATGTTTTCAGAAATAAATCAAAGACAAATTTGGAGACAACCAAGTTTATTTTCTTTACAGGTGAAAGAAGGTAGACAGCTTGTGAATGGAGGTGTGTGTTAGGCAGAATAATATGCAGTACCCTTTGGGAACACCACACACAATTAGGACCACAAGTAACAGTACAAATTCACCTTTGGTACAAGCCTGTACTACAGAGTAAAGTGGTAGTGATTGCTGAGCAGCCAGACTTATCTCAAGAGTAAAGTGAGCAGTATCAATAGTTACACAAAGGACAGCAATTACTATGAGTCAAACAAACACTGACTCAAGGTTTCTGAGTAAAAGAATATACATTTATTGTACACATCAGTTATCAAACATTTCACTAATATTAAGCAGTAGAAAATCACGCTACTAATACACCACACCGCTCTCAATACATTCTGGACAAGTTAGAATCAAAATGAAGTGTGAGCAAAATAGCACTCCAGTAATTCAAAAGGGAGGGAAAGACAAAGTTAGACAGAAATTGAAAGGAACTACAGTGAGGTAATCAAATGAAAGGGGCCTTTCACAATGTCAATGGACCAAAGTCTTTGCAGAGGATCACACAGTTCAGGGTAGTTTGCGGTTCAAGATATCAGAACAAAGTTGGTCATACCAAAAGTTACTTTAAAAAATGAAGAAGGACAAGCCCTCGGATTGGCAAAAGATTTCACACACTTTCACCGCGGCTGGACAAAACGAACAACCGGGTTAGCATAGTACCTTTAAAGCAGAAGAATGCTGCAGCTGAGGCAGAAGTTCCTGGCAGATCCTGCAGGCTCACGGTTCCTGAAGTGACTGTCGGACTGACAAGAAGAAGGAACACGGGGGGTCCTGCACTGCCCAGGGAAGAAACCAGCCACAGAGCAAAGCGACAAAAAAAGGTGCGCTCCTTAAAACGCAAGCAGGGTCCGTTCCTCCTGGCTATCCGGTTCACTATAGCTCTGTACAGCAAATTCGACCAGAGAAGGGAGGCCTGATGAGTAGTTTGGCAAACTGGTTGTTCCCACCAGCTCAAGCAGAGAAGATTCCTTTCAGATCTTCCCTGTCATCGAAGTTGAAGATTCTGACCCGCAGCAGGGCTTCACCGGGAGGTTCAGTCATGGTAGAGGTCCTCTTCTGTTAGCTTCTCTTCGGTTCTCTTGATTCAGTGGCGACTCTGCCTTTCCAGCCCCAGATACCAGCCTTTTATGCAGTTTTCCCCCATTCACACAGCCTGGCTGTCAATCACACAGCAGGGTGGCTGTCCCGCCGGGACAGGCACCACAACCAATCAGATCAGAGTGCGACATGGGTCTCCAAGGAGACTCTATGCAGGGAGTCCTAAACACCTCCCTAACATCCTTTCCCCCCCAGACATTCAGGTGTCTAAGGAGGGCTTCTGTGCAGAAGCCCACGAAAGGACGGCAAACAAAGGAACCAAACCTGGTTTGGCGCGCAGACTAAAACACGAGAAAGACCTTTACAAAAAGAAATGGTGAATAAACCCATCCAGAACCATATACAAACGTATATGGTCCAGCGGGTTTAAATTTGAGGCTACCAAGATAGCCTAAAACAATACCAAGGCTATATAATATAACCGCGGTAGGGAAAATAGGGTAGTAACCACTGCCACCAGCCAAGTCTTAATGAAAAGGGAATGAAACAATGTTCCACGAGAAACAGACAAAAAGGGATAACTATTAACCCTTTCCAGAACTCTATGTAAGATAGTTGTACTTTATGTATGGCATCTTTTCACAATGAAAATATCAAGTTAGATGATTGAAATCATTTTCTTGGAGATGGAATGAATTTGACTGTTGGAAATCAGATTTTTATTCACAATATCTAAAATGCACTGAAACAATTTTTTTGAACTCGTGAATTATCTTGTGAAGTATTTTTTTCGTATTTGCAGTAATTATAAAACAAAAACAGAACTAAATTAGAAACAGTTTTTGTGAATGTTCAGTATGTAAAACCCCCCACATTGTTTTAAAAAAAAAAGGTTCTTTTAAGACCGACCACTTTTTAACAAAAATGTATTCAAATGATTTTAATCCCCCCACCCCACTCTGGAAATTGTCCAGGTGTCTGCCTACTACCTCACTGTCCACAGACTATGCAGGCTGCAAAACGTCCTGTGTATTTTTTGTTGTTGTATTTTTTTTTAATTGTAAAGTTGGCTCCTAAAGGAACCTATTTTATGTTTCTAGCTTTTATATTGTTGGAGAGATCATGTTTGGTTGTAGGACAGACAAGGTGGTAAGCTGGGGGAGGAAAGGGAAGGAAGGGGCATCAACCATAGATATGGAGGGGCAGGTGGACAGGGGAAGATGTTGGGGGGGCCTTAATTGAAAGGTGACAGTGCTTTAAAACTGCCCCTCCCTGTAGAGCGGTGTGTTGCAGTACATGCAGAGAATTATGACCCACAAAAGGTAAGGATTGACAGCCTCCTGAATGGCCTGCAAGGCAGCTTGCGGGTTCCTCTGCCCCACAAGCGTACAGTGTGCAGTGGCAGGAATGTTTCAGGAAGATGGGGTAGAGGACATTAACCTGCTTCTCCCTGAGAAAGGAGCAACTTTTCTGATAGCAAATTGGTGATTGGATCTAGTTTGGCGGTGCATGGAGGTCGTCCCGAAGGAGCACTGTCTGTGTTGTCTGCGACTGAGTATGACCCTGCACTCAATGCATTCAACACGGGCAGCCGGAGCCTTTGGGACCCCCCTATGGTCTTAAAGAACCACTACACATATGACTGTGTCGGGCGCTGTGGGTAGGCACTTCATGTTCTTCATAATACTCCACTGCATCACTTTTAGAAAGAGTACTTTTTGGGAGCTTATAACGTTGGAACCATTCAAACAATCGTCACCAAACTTTGTAGAGAGGTGCACACTGATTGGATGTGGCCTTATTGGATGGGCGGGTCACAGCTTATTTCTGTGGACAGCACCAGGAGGAAAAGAAGTCTGGAAAATATATTTGGGGTTATTTTGTGAACAAATGAGAGCTTGGAAAGGGTGGGGGAGTAGAACAAAAGTTTATATAGAGCTCTTTTTATAGAAGAAAACATGCTGTGTAGCTGATGGTGTGTGTGCTGTGAATGTTTGTGTCCAGTCCATGGACATTACTGGGATTGAGGGTGTGGGGGTCTGGGTGAGTGTTGTTATTTGAAGTTGTATTGTACATATGGTTCAATTCTATTGTGGTGGTTGTGGCCAGTGGCCAGATTCCTGGGGGCATGCTCACATACACTACAGTAAAATGTGTATAGTTCTGATAGGTAGTAAAAGGGGATTATACTGTATTTGTAATGTGGCGTAGTTATATAATTGAAGTGTAAATGGTATTTTTGATTGTAGTGTAATTGGGGGTAGTGACCTTGATCTCTTCTCCACCTTTGACACAGTGAACCATTCTATGTTTATTGAATGCCTCTTTGGCATCATAGACTGGGCACTGGACTGGCTGACCTCTTTCCTGACTAACCACCCTTTCAAGCTGCAACCGGGCAATTTGTCGTCCACCACTTCACTTTCAACCTGCAGTGTCTCTCAGAGTTCTATCTTATCACTGTGGCTCTTTAATATGTATCTCGCCCCTTTGGCTCAGCTCATCTGCTCCTTCCCTCCTAATTTCCAGTGTTATGGTGATGAAACACAGCTTTGCTTAAAACTTCCCTCTACTACTTTCTTATCTGTCTCTCTGATCCCTGATTGTCTGATCACCATCCAGGCATGGTGTGTGGCTAATGGTCTTTGTGTGAATTCCAGTAAGATGGAGATTGTTCTTATTGAGACACTTGTGCCCTATTTCCATCCTACTTTCTGGCTGTTTTCCTTGGGCTCTCTATCCTCGCCAAACCTGCGTGGCAAAACATTTTGGAGTTATTTTTAATCCCTCTATCTCCTTAACTCCTCACATGATGTACCTTTTTTAAGAAAGGCCATTTTGAACTTCACCTCTTTACATGAATTCCTCTCTGTCCTTAACTCCTCAAATGATGTACCTTTTTTAAGACAGGCCATTTTGAACTTCACCACTTTACAGGAATTCTCTGTTTCCTTACATGCCCTCAGAAGGTGAATGTTTTGATTGTCTTGGTCTTCTGTAGGCTCCACTACTGCTACAGCCTCTTCTTCAACCTCCCACTTGGTTTTTGTATGGCCCCTTTAGCTAATCCAAAATAGGGCTGCACGAGTTATGCTTTGTCTGAAGGCTAGGGATTGTATCTCGGCAGCCCTAACATTTCTACACTGGCTTCTGGTGGCTGTACAGATGAAATAGAAGACCCTCTGCATCACCAACAAGGCTTTCTGGGGCCTGGCACCATACTGCCCCTAAATACTCCCTTCTAGAGCATTGTGCGGCTTGAACTCCAATTGTTTGCTTGTGAAATGCTCCTCCAAACAGAGAGGGGGAGGTAGATATCTCTGTTTAGCTCGTGCTGTTCCTTGCAACAGTGTCCCTGACCCTTTCAGACTCTTAAGTTCTGGAAACACTTCAAAACACTACTTTTGTCTTCCACCTTTGCCTCTACCATTTCTCTGCTAACTGATCCCACTGCCACTGAAAGCGGTGAGCTGGTGCCTCATTAACTTCACAGGTAAAAGGCACTATATCTAGTTGATACCAGTACCTCCACCCCTTCAGCGGTGCACTTGCGGGCTCACGGCCTGGTGGCTGTGTGCCCCTCCCTTGGGACTCTTCCGCCCCAGCACTTAGGTAGTGGCCTCCCACATTGGTACCCATTGGCTCTTCTTTCCCAGGCTTCCATCAGAACTTGCCCATCCCTACTCCCCCTATCATTAAAACACTTTGTTTACTGCACAATGCATATGAGCATTTATAATAGTATTATGTAAATAAAGGAAATGCAGATGCAAAATATTTGTAGAACATTGTTAAGTGATAGTTGGTGTGTGAAAGTTTGATATGTTGATATGTAGAGCTTTTGGAAGTGATTCCTGGCTGAATGTGTGAATGTTCGAAAGCAGGCAATGAGGAAGTGTTGCAAACATAAAAGTGAAAAGGGTCGAAGGGCTGTCTTGTGCGATAGTGTGCACACACTATCTGGGTGTTTTAATGGTGCCTGGTCTGCAAAGGGGACGGCAGAGACCGTGGATAATTTTAAAAGTCCATTGATTATGGTCATTCTTGTATTCTAGAGAAAGGTGTTTGTGACAGAATATTGTTTCTGTCCTTTTTTCTTTTGCTCTACTATACAAGTATCCAAAACTTGACATTAGTATAGTGTAAAATGCAAATGGAAATGTTGGAGAATCTTATTGAAGCTATCTACTTTAGTAGATAAAATCTCCTTTTTTTAAAAATGTTTTTTTTGTTGTTTGTTTGCAGGAGAGGCCAGGAAGTAATGTGGGGAAGGGAAATGAGGGAAGGAGCACCAACCACAGATACAGAGGGGCAGGTGGAGAAAGGGAACATTTTGGGTGTGCCTTAAATGTAAGGTAAGGGCCAATCTAAGCAACCATAACTTGCAACACCAGCGTGCACTGCTAAGACTAACACCCAGGACATGAAGGATGACATCACAAATGTAATTGATGACATCACTGATGACATCACATATCAAATGAATCTGATGAAAAATAACTAAAAGGGGTTGTGTGTACAATGTTGTTAGCAACATCTCACTGATGTTAGTCTTAGCAGTGCATGGTGATGGAGTGATTAATCATTGCATAGCTTACCATAACTGGTGAATTTATGAGGTTTTTCGGTTTTACTTGTAACCATAACATCCCTTTAACAACATTTTTTCACTGAATTTCATAGGTTTTCATTAGTGCAACTTACCATATCGTCCCTTTAACAAAGATTTTTCAGTGAATTTCATAGGTTCTTAGTAGTGCAACTTATTAACAAAGTTTTTTCATTGAATATATATATATATTAAACAGCCCATGGTAGTGGCTGTGTAGTTATGGTTAAGTTTCTAATTCCATAGGAAGAACACTTTTTGGGCGGCTTATAACTTTGCACCCCCTGGACGAATCCTCACCATACTTTGCAAAAAAAAGTATATGGGCCACTCTGAATTTCTTTGCAAAGTTTGGTGAGGTTTGGTCAGGGGGGGGCAAAGTTATAGTTTTTTTTTTTCATAGACATAATGGGAAAAAACTTTGCGCATACCTACAGCTCAAACCGTTGGACGGATTTCCACCAAATTTGTGGCAGGAGCAGCGGCTTAGTCCCGAAAGCATGCTTTTGTTAATTTGGTGTAAATCGAAATCCATTTTTTTAAATGGCCAAAACGTAAGGCAAACAAATTAGTGATATCTATGTCCGCTACGCGGACACACTTCCCTGTTTGCTCCGTGGACAGGATAACGATTGGCTTATCGGCTTGCGTCATGTCCGTGGACACACAACATGTCCGCCCATAGGCTGGAGTGAGGCGTGAGGTGCATCACATTGTTTCGATGCGCCTGCCATCTTGGATTACAGCGCGGTGGCGAACAGAGGCAAAATGCAGTTTTAGGTAGTGTGTTGGTGTGCAGGAGTGCTTGGGGAGGGTTGGGGAGTAAGAGATCGGTCAAATACTGTATTTATTTAGGTGGCAGGTGCCCCTGATGTGTTTGCATGTCCGCAGTCTTTGCGGCTGTCCGCGGACATAATGAACACATTTTTACTTTAGAATGATGTTGGTTTTGGGTTGTTAGTAGAGGATTGATTGTAATTAATATCCCCTATAAGCAGCCCACATACCACAGTCAAAATGTTTGGTAGCATAGGTGTGTTATGCTGCTTTGGTTGTGGCCAGGGCCTAGAGTCTTGGGTGCATGGCCGAAGGCCGTAGGCCGTAGGCCATGCACCCAAGACTCTATGCCCTAGACACAACCACTGCAGCATAACAGACCCATAGAATCAAACAGCCATCAAATATCCACAACCCAAAAGTTTGTCTACTGTTTCATTTGTAGAGTTTGTATGTGAAGTTTTGGCTAGGCTATGCAGTTAAGATTGTATAGTTTGTAACAAGGGCTGTGTCATAAGATACCTTTGGAAGTAAACATTTTGGATTGTGGTGTATGGTTAGATGTTTGCTTGAATGGGTCTGTTATGCAGCAGCATTTGTGAGTCCTTTTGTTCATACTTTCTGGTTGAGTATTGTGTGGCTGTATGCAGTTTTTTCATGACATGGGTAACTGGATCCGACATACTTTTTCGATCTCTGAGATTAAAGAAAAGATCATATGTTAGAGTAGGCAGTTCATAATGCGTTATTGCATTGCATAATAGACATTTCTGTATTTTGTTGACCCTCATATTTAGTACTTTACAAGTGCTATAGTTCAAAGCAGTGTACTGCGCAATTTGCTCAGTTTCTGTGTTTGTTTTCTAAATCATTGAGTGTGTGGGGAAAAAAAATCCATGGTGGATTAAAAAAAAAAACCTTCTATGTTGTGGTACAATATATTTCTTTCATTGTTTTACTGTTTATTTCTTCTTTCTTGCTAATCTTCTATCTGTTGGCGTGTTTAAGATTTTTTGGGCAATGAGATACCTGTTGGCGTATTCGAATTGTTTATTTCTACTTTTATGCTATTCATGTATCTGTTGGGTTGTTGCAGATTTTCTGGGGCAGTTAGATAACTGTTGCCATATTCTAACTGTGTATCTCTTGTAACATTTTAGTGGTATTTATTTATCTGTGTGCTTGTTGCAGAATCTTGGGGTAGTTAGATACATGTTGGCTTATTCTAACTGTGCACAGTTTTGAAGTTGAAGTTGAAGTTTTGCTTATGTTCATACACAAATTACATATTAAATGTTGGTTTTAAGAATATTAAATACGTGTTACAAGATTTGCTAGTAATCTCTGCTTTAGAGTAATGGTACTATCATTACATTCAAACCATCCACAATTCTTTTATATATATGCAGTGTAGTGACCTGCATTGGTTGTGGCTCCTGCATGGTAGATTATACCTATTGTTGTGAAGGTTTTCTTACCAAGTCATACTTGACCCACTGGTGTAACAGGGGCCCCCGCACCCCACATGTTCTGGAAGGGGCCCCACTTGGAGTAAAAAAAATCTTTTTTTTTTTTTTTTTACATTTTCTTTTTGGATTTACTCTGCATTTCTAAAGAAATGATTTCTGTAACAGAAATAATTTCTTTATGACGGCAGAGCGAATACAAAAAAGTCTGGTGGCTACCCCCACCCCATGACATGAAGGCCCTAGGCTGGAGGCTTCCATGTCATGGGGTGGGGGAAGCCCTATGACTTCATAAATAAATAGTTTATTTTTGAAGTCACTCTGCCTTCATAAAGAAATTAAATTCAAAATTTGAATGGACCTGACAGTTCTCTGTCGAAGTCATTTGTTCGGAGTTTGTGTTGCTTCGTTGAAGAAGTAGTTGAGTTAATTTGACTAGTAGATTCTTCTTTGGTTGTGGTAGTATTACTTTCTTTTTTTTCTTTGGAGGAATTGCAGTGATATCCTGTATTGTTTCAGTTTGAAGTAGTGTTCTTTTACAATGTTTTGCTTTTTGTGGACAGGATAGGTTTTTAGATGGAGGTGTCGAGTTCAAACAGCCTATTGTATTCTAGAATGCAAGGACTATCTGCATTTACTTTACTTGCATCAAAGTTGATTAGAAATAGCCCGTCAAGTGTACGTAAGCGTGATAGTGCTACATAGCTCATGCCTTCTTTAAAGACTGTGCTACCAATATCTATTAATGCTTTATCTAGGGTAAGACCTTGGAATTTGTGAATGGTAACTGCGTATGCTAGAGTTAGGGAAAATTGTTCTCTGCATACATACATGTCTTTGAAAAGAAGGAAGCGGGCTGTTGAGCATCCTATCCTTGTAACTTCTGATAGTTTGTCAAAGAAAATATTGACAAATTGAATGTTGCTGTCATGTGGGTATGTTTGAAAGCCAACAACTGTACCAAGTGCTCTATTAACTAGTCCTTGCTCCACGTCAAGGTTACTTTTAAGCATTACTCTACAGTTTAAAGATATTTTTAATAATTTCTCCAAACCAGCTATATTGGAAATAGAGTTGTCTAAGGTATTAAGTCTTGTTGTGGCTTGTTGACACATGGGTAGTGTCATACCATGTACGTGCAGTTTATCTGTGGAGCAAATTTCAATTATTGGTTGCCTTTCTTTTTTCAACTTTGTTTCATTGAATTTTGAACAGCTTGCAAGAGTTGGCATCAAGGACATACAATTGACATTTTTGTGTGCTAATTGATTCATGACATCAGTAGCACATGAGTTATGGCCATAGAGTGCATGGATGTGCCTGGTTTTTAATATTGATTGTGCTTCTTGAGATAGTACACCGACTCTAATACTTTTTACAATGTTGGCGTATATGAAGTCTGCAGACTGGCGCATGGTTTCTTTTAATTCTCTGTATTGGAAATGTTGCCAAAGGTTGACATTTCCTATGCTCCCAAGAGTTTTACGGCACAGTTAGTGCGCTAAGCTTTTAAAAATAGGTTCAGCTTTCACTGCTGTCAATTGAACAAGATCTACGAAAACAAAATAATGTGTTTCCCTACAAAGAGCTCTACGTAGTCTGTTTTGAGGACCTCTTGTGATCTAAGGTGAATCAAAGCCAGTATTAATTTGGAGACCATGCTCAACTCATCTATTAGCATCATTTTCATTTGTTTGAAAACTCTGCGTAGTTAATTTGTAGATTCTGTGGAAAGTTTGTAATAGTCTAATTTGTTTTGGTTTTCTCCTGGAAGGAGTAGTAATCAGTGTAAAGTGACACTGCCTATGTTGTAGGCAGCTAAACCTGTGGGGCAGTTACAACAGCTGACAGTTTGTTGTTTGTCAATTGTTGGAGGAACTTGCTGATGATTTTGATTAAGAATATTTCACCAGAACCAGCTTCACAACTCATGTATAGCAGTATAGGTGTGCAGTCTTGGCAGGTACAGTTTTTATTTTCATGTTGCACACCATATTCAATTTGTTTTGTTATTTCTTAGACAATGCCACGCTGCTCATTGTTCAGTTGTGATTTCAGTGCAGCAAATACTTCTGTAGCTTGTTTTCTACTGCCACATGGTGTTTTCTACTTATGTCATGGCTAATTCTGCCTCATTTGCTATTAGTGGCTGTCCAAGTGGTTCTTGGCTTCCTGTTACAGAAGGTTGACTACTGCCGGGAGTGTCTACTTGTAGTTGGGCCTGGAGGTCTTCTTCGTGTTGCTGTTCATTGTGCAACATTGTTGGTACTGTGTAAAGTTTACGTCTGTTATAGTGCTTTTATTTGCTTTGAAAGCGTCTTCATAGGAGTCTTATGTATCCAGTAACTCTTCTTCGTTTCTCCATGGTTTAAAACGTTGTAACAGGGGCATGTAATACAGTTGAGGAGTTTTTAATAAACATTTGATATGATATAAAAGCTGCATTTGGTAAGTTTCACTAAACTGCCTTCACAATTTACAACTCTGTATGTATCTACCTTTCTTTTCATCTGGTTTAATATTATTTTTGTATATGAAGTTTTGGGCTACGTGGAAGAGACACATGGTTTCCCAAGTGGTGCTCCTGTTTGGGTAGTATGTGTCTAGTAAATTGTTTTTTAAAATGTCACTGCTGTTGGGATCATTTTTGCCTATTGTTTCAATGTCCTCATATGATTTGAGAACTCTTTTTCTAGATTTAGGAGGACCAAGACTTAGCCATACCATATTGTCAGATTTTCCATACAAGGCAGTACCGGTTAAACAGTCTGTAGCTTCATAGCGGCCACATTCTCTAGGAGAGAGCATTTTCATGCCTAAGCTGTACCATTTCTGTGATAGTGTTTTGTCAGATGTTATGTCATCCCAGAGGTCCTGAAGCTCTGTTTTCTCTGCCTTGGTTAAGTAGGCCGTGACATATCGTGCAACTGCAGTGACATTTGCTGCAATGTACTGCACATCTATGTTTGCATTCCATAGGAGGGCAATGATTGCAGTGTAATCATTGATGTATTTTGATTCTTCTGTTCTTTTTATATAATGTGTGTTCTTAGGTGATTTACCTTTGACACTACGTCTGACTGAAGACATGAAGTTGTTTACTTGACCTGTTGCTGAAACTGGTTTAGGGAAACCAAAGCGACATTTGGTGTAGTATTTCCCTTTATTTGAATATTTGCAATGACAATATTTCCCACATTTGTGTCTTTGAAATTGTAAAATTTGTGCATGAAGGTCACTATGTGTTGTTTGTGAAGGGATTTCACAAGTGACATATTTTTGGATGAACTGCAAAACAGTGGCATCACTTTTCTGACCAAATTTATGAGCATCTTTAATCATTTAATGTGAATGTGTGGTGCTCCTCTGGCTTGGTATTCTTTTCTCCAAAAGAAGTGTTGAACTTCTCCAAGGGGAGGGACAGTCTTATTACAAATAAAGTGTAGCATAGTACCCAATACATTTACAGGATCTAGAGAGCAGAGATCTCCTGGTGTTTTATATCTATGTTTGTTTTGTTTTTGTTTGCTATGCATAGGAAATTGTGTAAATCTTCCCATGCATATTCTGCACAACTTAATGTAAAAAACCAAGTGGGTGGGCCAAGGTTTCTTATCATACAGCGTACATCTTTGTGACGTCGGAACCAGTATTCTTTTGTACCACACATGTTTGCTAAAAGATTTGTAATACTTGACTGTAAAACCTCATCTTTTTCTTGCACTTCTTGTAATAATTGCGTAGGTGACATATTTTGAAAATGGGTACCTGATTTTAATGTGTGTACAACTCTGTAGCATAGAGTTGCTAGTTCACTTTCAAAGAGAAGGTGGAATATGAATTCCATGTTTTTGTCTGAATCTGGACTTGTCAGAGTACATTCGTAAAGAGTGATATTCTGATGCTGTTATCTGTGTGGGTCTATCATCGTACCTTCCTCCTTTTCCAATAGGAAAGAGTAGAGGAGTAGAGGAAAGGCCTGTGCTTCGATACTCTTTTTCCCATATGCTGATTGGAGATCCTTTGGCTTGTCGCATTTGATACGTTTCCAGTGCATCATCTATAGTGTCTTTAGAGTGTAAAGGATGAATTGTATAATGGTCTAAAATATTGGATTCTGTAGCAGGATTTAAAAGTTGAAATTGACCAGTTTCTGGTGACTCTGGGTTTTTCTTCAACATTAATTTCTTTGTATTATTCATTGTTGTTTTTTAGATATTGCAGGGCTTGTCTAACTTTATGTAAGTCCACAAGTTGTTGCCAACTGTTTTTGTCTTTTGTAGGTACGCCTTTTACTAAGAAAATTCAAGATTGATCTATTGGCCGCTGCACTCCTAGAGTGTGCGCATTTTCTTTGAGATCTAATGATAAATAAACTACTTTGCCACAAATGCCTTTCACTAATTCAGAGGGAGGTAATTTAGCTGTTTTTGGTTGAAGGCGTATTTTTGCTTGAAATGGTTGCATTTTTTGAATTATGATGCTCTCATATAAATTTAGTTGTTGCAGGCATTTTGGTAGTGTGAATAATTCCAAGTTGCAAAGTATTAAGAAGTCAGTAATGTCATATTTGTTTTATGCTATAAGGTAGAGAGCTTATTGGAACCATTTGAAATCTTCATTGTCTTCTATTTTGTACGTTATGTCTACAGTTTTTGTGCTACTTTTATAAAAAGTCCTGCGGAAACACACACACACATGGTTTGGTACTTCAGCAGAGGTACTTTTAAACTTTAGTATTTCTTTTTTGTATGTGCTTAATAGAAGGTTGCTATTTGTACAGTATTTGCTAGTTTGTTGTAAAGCTATTGCATTTTGTAAGTGGCTTTTACTTCCAAAATATTTTCTCTGGATATGCTCTATTTCTTCGAGCAGTTGTTTGGCTGTACCATGTAGAAGATGTTTATTTAAATTGGCTAGTGCTAAAGCAGGTTATTTAGCATAGTACAGTTTTTGGACCAGATTTCTTATAGTTGAATGATGTGTTGATATCATTTTGATATGATGGAATGTGCTTTTGCAAATAGGTCCTGAAATGCAGGCTAATGAATGTCCTTGTAGTCCTGTGTATTTGCGAACTGGACAGGCATCCATATTTTGTAGTAGTTTCATTTTGAATTCGTCTTTGCTTTTTCCACACTGATTGAGGAACTGCCGTAAAGATTTGAAAGATTTTTTGGCAATGTTACACGTTGATGTGCACAGCCATTTGTAGACTGGACGTTTTGGTTCAGTAGAATGGAGAGGTGAGACTGAGTTTTCTGGGGATATTTTTGTGAGCAGAGTTTCTTGTTTCCTAATGGTGTTATTAAGTTTTCATACCCTCGTCCACAGCTATGTATGGCAATAGGGTTTGTTGGCTTTTGTTTATATGCTTCTTCATTAAAATATGGTTCGGCGGTCATGGCGTTACTGCATTCACCTCCACATATGTTTAAGAAACTGTTTTTGTTAATATTCCATTAAAAGTCTTTTTTGTAGTTTAGTAGTTAGTTTTGTAAGTGGTTTCATTCTGTTTAAAACTAAAATAAATAACTTCCTTTTGAGAAGGATTGCACTATTTTTTTTGGTATGGTTACTTGCCACTACATCAAGATTTATAAGTGCAACGTTAGCAGTATTGGTAGCTATTGTTAATCACTTTCTGTTTCGTTTTACATTTTGATAGAGGAGGGACATTTTCTGTACTGGAAGCTGCTTTGTTTCACTTAATGACTGTATTAGCTGTTTTGTTTGAACTTTTTGTACAAAATCTGCTTGAGATGGATGCTTATTTTGGACACGTTTATTTTGATTTGATCTACTTCTGTGTTGAAGTTTATGGAGTTGCATTTTGGTAGGCATTCTTTGGGGTCTGTTGGAGAAAAAAGAAAGTGTGGGTTGGGCTGTTGTACAGTGTATGTGTGTTTTGTTAATGAGTGTGTCAATATGATGGTAAGGATGATTGTGGAGGTGTGTAATTGTGCAATGGGTAGCTACATCAAGTTGGGCAGGCTGGTCTTGTTTTTGTGTCTTACTATACTGGGCTTCAGATGACAATATAAACAATGCAACTGGTAAGGGGAAGCACTAATAGCACATCTAATGGTAAAGGGTTAATACACTTCTTTGTTCTACAATACTAAAATGCTAGTGTGTTTGAGTAATAGTTAGAACATTATCTTAGTATTGTATTTACTTTTTTGTACGGTGCTTTTCAGGAGAGTGGTCTTCACTGCAATTGTAAAAGAAAGAAGTTAGGGAATATGTGTGTTTATAGCCCTTTTGTTAATGTGGACATTGTTTTTTTTTTTATTTGTGTAGTAGTAGTGTTTTCTTACAACTGAGCATAGTATTACAGTTTATACAGGGTAAGTGGCAGTTACTCTGTTTATATTTTTATTTATTTTATTTTACATTTTTCAAGCGTTCACATAGCCTGCTGGCATCGAGGCCCTGTTAAAGGAATTGTTTGTTTTTTTATTTGCGTAATTAATTTGTCTTAGTTGCATATTTGTAATGCACTTAAACACCTAGAGGTTTCTAAGCGTGGACCCGGGGATGGAACCTGTGTTGCTTTGTGTCGTCTTGCTTCCAAGGTGCTCATTTTGCCGCTGAGCTATGCTCCCGGGATGTATTGTATTCCTAGTAGAGCTGTACATGTACTGTGTAGAAAATATTCATACCTGTAGTCTGTGTTCATGCATGTGGATGTGCATGAATCTGTAAGTGGAAATCTTGGGGAGATTTACATTAGTTGTTGCTGTAGGTCCTTTGCAGTCACAGCCAAATTGTACTGAAAATGATCAATAGTACATCTAAAGTGCTGATCTGTGATGATAGAGTTAGATGTAGAGTTCTTGGATGTGATTGGGGGATGATTGCGTGACTGCTTAACAGTAGCCAATGAAGAAATGTTGCAGAGAGTGAAGTGGAAAGAGTAGAAGGGCTGCCCCAGTGTTACACGCTCCGCGGTCACCGCAGTGGTCCGCGGACATGGCGTGCCACATCCGGGGTTTCTCAGCAAATGCAGCATGGAAAAGGGACTGTAGGCGTTAGCCGCTCAAATGTTGAGGTTGTGGTTTGTGTTGAAAGAGGCTGTGTGTAGTGAAGATGGCAGAGGTGGAGAAAGTCAGGGTGTTGGTGTTCGGAGATATGTTTGTTGATAGTTTGGAGAAGTATACTAAATGTAGGAATGTGGCAAAGAATTTTGATGTAAAAGGAGTGGAGGTGGTGTGGAGTACTGTGCCTGGTTTTCATTTGCATGCAATTTTGGAAATGTGTCAGGATATGGCTAGGTTCAATAGTCCTGATGTAGTTGTCCTGCACTGTGGTACTTTGCATTTGGACTATGTCAGTGGCCCTACTTTGTTGCAAGATCTGCAAAACTTGGTTCCGGAAATCATGAAAGTCCTTCCAAATGCCAAGGTTATATTTTCTGCTTTGTTACCTAGGGCAGTATGGGACAATACTTCTGTTTTTTGTCCTCAGCAAAATATTGCTAGATGTGCAATCAACCGAGGCATGTTTGCTTTCATGCTTAGAGCTGGGATGTTCTTTTGTAGTAATGAGAACATTGATTCTGGTAATGTTAATTTTAAAGAAGATGGTATTTCTTTATCTTTTATGGGAAATGCTGTGCTGTTTTGGAACATAAGGGTTGCCATGGAGACGCTAATGCGAAGATTTTTGGAGGAAAATAATAAGAAAAAAAAACAAATACAAAATAAAAGGAGTTTTTGAAGCATCTGCAAAAAAACAAAAAAAGAGCCAACTTCAAAGGGGAAATTGGGCATACTATTTAAATGTATAAATTATTATTTTTCAATTATTATAAATAATAAATTATTATATTTAAATATTCATTCCCCACGTTTAGATTTTTCGATTTGTTTGCGGACACCATAGTCGTCCGCGGACAACGCGTTTTCCATACAGGGATTTTGCGGTTGAGAGGCATGCAAATGAGACTGAGCAGAGCAAGGGATTGGTTGATAAGCTTTACTGGGTGTGTTGTGTAAGGAGAGAGTTTGTTAGTAGGTCTTTTTCCTGAGAGAAGTGCAGATAGCTATGGCTGTGTGTTTCAGAAAGCAGATTGTTTGGATTTTGGGAGATTCGTGAATAATTTGGTTGGAGGTGCATGCAGATAGCTGTGGAGTGGCTGCACATCTTGGATTCTCTCATGTGGAAGTGCACTGGCATGGAGTGCGTGGAATGAAGTGGTTGGATTTGGTACCTTTCTCTGCTTCTTTGGTGACACAGCGTCATCCAGACATTATTATTATTCATTGTGGCGGGTGGAGGGAACAGTTTAGGATATGTGTCTGGAATCTCTTTGCAATTTTCAATGAAAGAAGGACTTGGGAAAGTCACGGACATGTATCCTAACTCCTGAGAAATTGTTTCCCATATTGCACAGAGACAAATGTGGTTGAGTTCTTTTTCATTTGGTCCACAAGTGGGGAAAGCAAGGAGTAATGTTAACAAGGCTGTTTGTGCATTTTGAGAGGTGTTGGTATGTCCTCTTCTCAGAATGAAAACATTATGGGGGTAATTCATAGAATTCAGCGCACAAGTGGCGCACGCGGCTGGCGCACAGTGTGCGCGTGCGAATCCCTGCGCCAGCCGCGTGCGCTAAAATCCATTTCCGCGCACAGCGTATTCATGGATTCCAGCCACCAAAACCAGCCGTGGCGCACAGTGGCGCAGCGACCCTGCAGCAGCGCCAGTTACGCCCCCAAGAACGCTTCTCACGCAGGGAAAAGCCATCAATATACCCAATCCAGCGCAAAGGGCTGCGCTAACCCTGTACCAGCACGGCAAGCGGGCTATGTGTACACTGGGGTGCGCGGGAAGTACCTCACGCGATTGGCCCCGTGCGAGCAGGGTACGCGTATTTCAGGGGTGCGCGGGAAGTTCCACACGCGATTTCAGCAGGGTACGCGTATCTCAGGTGTGCGCGGGAATTTCCACACGTGATTGGGCCCGTGCGAGCAGGGTACGCGTATCTCAGAGGTTCGCAGGAAGTGCCACACGCGATTTCAGCAGGGTACGTGTATTTCAGGGGTGCGCGGGAATTTCCACACGCGATTGGGGGTACGCGTCTCTCAGGGGTGCGCGGGAAGTGCCACACGCGATTTCAGCAGGGTACGTGTATTTCAGGGGTGCGCGGGAAATTCCACACGCAATTTCATCATGGTACGTGTATTTTGGGGTGCGGGGGAAGTTTCACATGCGACATCAGCAGGGCACGTGTATTTCAGGGGTGCGCGGGAAGTTCCACACGCGATTCCATCAGGGTACGTGTATTACAGGGGTGCGCGGGGAGCACCACACGTGCATTGCACGTGTGGGTCCTCCCTCTACACCCTCCACAGCCCTTGCAGGTGGCTCACACCACAGGGGCCTACCCTGCACATGTCCTGCAGGCACACCATCCACCATGGCCATGACCCCCAGCCAACCCACATGTCAACTTGCACTACTGCCCACCAACGCATGTCCCCCTGCACCCCCAGTCACCAGGGGCACCCTCCACCAGGCCCCCACCCATGTCTCCCAGCACCCCCACCCCCCAGCAGTGCAGGGGCAGCCACCAACAGGCCCCCACCCATGTCTCCAACCACCCCCACCGCCGAGCCACCAGGGGCAGCCTCCACCAGGCCCCCACCCATCTCTCCCAGCACCCCCACCACCCACCCCCCAGGGGCAGCCTCCACCGGGCCCCCACCCATGTCTCCCACCACCCCCACCCCACCGGTCACCAGGGGCAGCCTCCACCAGGCCCCCACCCATGTCTCCCAGCACCCCCAGCCTCCAGGGGCAGCCTCCACCAGGCCCCCACCCATGTCTCCCAGCACCCCCACCCCCCAGTCACCAGGGGCAGCCTCCACCAGGCCCCCACCCATGTCTCCCAGCACCCCCACCCCCCAGCCACCAGGGGCAGCCTCCACCAGGCCCCCACCCATGTCTCCCAGCACCCCAACCCCCCCAGTCACCAGGGGCAGCCTCCACCAGGCCCCCACCCATGTCTCCCAGCACCCCCACCCCCAGTCACCAGGGGCAGCCTCCACCAGGCCCCCACCCATGTCTCCCACCACCCCCACCCCCCCAGCACTGTGGGGCAGCCTCCACCAGGCCCCCACCCATGTCTCCCAGCACCCCCACCCCCCAGCACTGTGGGGCACCTGCCAGCAGGCCCCCACCCATGTCCAACGCATGTTCCCCACCACCCCCAGCACTGTGGGGCACCTGCCAGCAGGCCCCCACCCATGTCCAACTCATGTTCCCCACCACCCCCCCAGCACTGTGGGGCACCCTCCACCAGGCCCCCACCCATGTCTCCCACCACCCCCACCCCCCAGCAGTGCAGGGGCACCCACCACCAGGCCCCCACCCATGTCTCCCACCACCCCCACCCTCCAGCAGTGCAGGGGCAGCCTCCACCAGGCCCCCACCCATGTCTCCCACCACCCCCACTCCCCAGCACTGTGGGGCACCTGCCAGCAGGCCCCCAGCCATGTCCAACTCATGTTCCCAACCACCCCCACACCCCAGCACTGTGGGGCACCTGCCAGCAGGCCCCCACCCATGTCCAACTCATGTTCCCCACCACCCCCACCCCCCAGCAGTGCAGGGGCAGCCTCCACCAGGCCCCCACCCATGTCTCCCAGCACCCCCACCCCCCAGCCACCAGGGGCAGCCTCCACCAGGCCCCCACCCATGTCTCCCACCACCCCACCCCCCAGCAGTGCAGGGGCACCCACCACCAGGCCCCCGCCCATGTCTCCCAGCACCCCCACCCCCCAGCCACCAGGGGCACCCACCACCAGGCCCCCACCCATGTCCCCAGCACCCCCACCCCCCTAGTCACCAGGGGCAGCCTCCACCAGGCCCCCACCCATGTCTCCCACCACCCCCACCCCCCAGCAGTGCAGGGGCACCCACCACCAGGCCCCCACCCATGTCTCCCAGCACCCCCACCACCCAGCCACCAGGGGCAGCCTCCACCAGGCCCCCACCCATGTCTCCCACCACCCCCACCCCCCCAGTCACCAGGGGCAGCCTCCACCAGGCCCCCACCCATGTCTCCCAGCACCCCCACCCCCCAGCACTGTGGGGCACCCTCCACCAGGCCCCCACCCATGTCTCCCACCACCCCCACCCCCGAGCAGTGCAGGGGCACCCACCACCAGGCCCCAACCCATGTCTCCCACCACCCCCACCCCCTAGCAGTGCAGGGGCACCCACCACCAGGCCACCACCCATGTCTCCCACCACCCCCACCCCCCAACAGTGCAGGGGCAGCCTCCACCAGGCCCCCACCCATGTCTCCCAGCACCCCCACCCCCCAGCAGTGCAGGGGTTCCCACCACCATGCCCCCACCCATGTCTCCCACCACCACCATCCCCCAGCCACCAGGGGCAGCCTCCACCAGGCCCCCACCCATGTCTCCTAGCACCCCCACCCCCCACACCCCAGGGGCAGCCTCCACCAGGCTCCCACCCATGTCTCCCACCACCCCCACCCCCCAGTCACCAGGGGCAGTCTCCACCAGGCCCCCGCCCATGTCTCCCAGCACCTCCACCCACCAGCCACCAGGGGAAGCCTCCACCAGGCCCCCACCCATGTCTCCCAGCACCCCCACCCCCCAGTCACCAGGGGCAGCCTCCACCAGGCCCCCATCCATGTCTCCCAGCACCCCCACCCCCCAGCCACCAGGGGCAGCCTCCACCAGGCCCCCACCCATGTCTCCCAGCACCCCCACCACCCCAGTCACCAGGGGCAGCCTCCGCCAGGCCCCCACCCATGTCTCCCAGCACCCCCACCCCCTCAGCACTGTGGGGCAGCCTCCACCAGGCCCCACCCATGTCTCCCAGCACCCCACCCCCCAGCACTGTGGGGCACCTGCCAGCAGGCCCCCACCCATGTCCAACTCATGTTCCCCACCACCCCCAACCCCAGCACTGTGGGGCACCTGCCAGCAGGCCCCCACCCATGTCCAACTCATGTTCCCCACCACCCCCACCCCCCAGCACTGTGGGGCACCTGCCAGCAGGCCCCCACCCATGTCCAACTCATGTTCCCCACCACCCCCACCACCCAGCACTGTGGGGCACCTGCCAGCAGGCCCCCACCCATGTGCAACTCATGTTCTCCAGCCAACATGTCATCACAATCTAGATCCCTGGTCCCTATGGTCAGCCTCCAAATGCAAAACACCCAACCGAGTATTGCATCCACCCACGCATAATTTGCTATTACATCACAGAACACCAATTGCAAGTTCCGAAACAAACACATTTCCCTCACATACACCCAATGGGTGTCAGTGAATCTCAAAACACATATCATGAAATGCATGAAACCAATGAGATACCACACATTGAAGTTCACCAAAAAAATATGTATTAAAGGAAACATAAATAGAATAAAAAATGAAGAAACAGAAATGTGAATGTACAAAAATTAAAAGAAGCATGTCCGTGAAAAAAAGCAAAACCAAAAATAAAATTCCAAAGTAATGTTGTCCAAAGTCAATCTCCACAAAACAAAATCCAATGGGAAATAAAAAAGAAAGCCATTGCTCCATGGTTAAAAAGTGAAAAAAAAATACAATCCAACTGTGAACTATGTACATGGGAACAAGCCGGGGTCCATTATCCCAACAAAATAAAGGAAACCTATCTAACTACACTAACTAATAAAATAAACTATATACAAAAATGTGGCCAATGTCCGAAAGGTCCAAATAAAATAAAAACCAAAATGAAACCTAACACTACCTACATAACTATGTACAAGGGCAGCGGGCTAGTTTCACGGCTCACTTGTGGATGCCCCGGCCCAGGGCATCATCGAACTCCTCCTCAATGTCCCGGAGGCGGTCCTCCTCCATGGCCCCGAGGGTCCGCAGGGCCGTCGACGTCTCCACCTCTAAACCCCTGCGGATTGCCTCGAGGCACTCGGCCCACCTCAGGGCCCTCCGTATGGAGTTCTCCGCCCTGACCATTGTGAGCCGTGCCTCTTCCGCCCGCTGCCGCTCCGCATCTATGGCATGGCCCAACCGCTGCCACACGGAAGACACTCTCTGTCCTGGGTCCTCCTGCCCTCCGGCCGATGCCTGCCCCTCCGATGTTGAAGGCCCTGAGCCTTCATGGCTTCCACCACGTTGCTGCTGCTGCTGTGCCTCTGCCCGTGCACTGCCTCATGATGCCTGCACATCCTCCGCCGGCTGGGGTGCAGTCGTAGATGTGGCCACCCCTGCTGGACGTCCGACTCCCAACTGTGGCAGGGATGCCTCCTCCACCAGCCTGGCCGCACCGTCAGAGGCACCCAGGTGACTGATGGGTGGGAAGATGGCACAGAGGACGACTGGCGCATAGGGGGTCCAGTTGAGGAGGGTGTCTTAGCAAGCCCCATCAGACGGAGGAATCCGGCCTGGGTGACCTGTCCCAGCAGGCTGACGTGGTCAACGAGCCATTCGAGATGACGTGCAGTCTCTTCATGAAAAGACTGCAGGTCACATCGCATGGCCCGTTGACGCAACGCCACACCAGCCAGGACAGGCTCAACCCAGACCTGGATAGCCACGTCCGCAGGCAGAGGAAGGCCAGTTGACGTGAGCTCATCCCCTGCCTGAAAACGGGTCTGGACCTAGGCATTCCTGCTGGTGCAAGATGATGCAGGGACAGGATCATGGACAGGATTGCACACAGGCACCTCCGCGGAGGCCTGTGCTGCCTCCTGTCCCTGGTCCTGCACTGCACCACTAGCACCAGTGGGATCCCCACCTCCAGACCCCGTCTCTGGTGCTTGCACAGCCTCCTCCTCCACCAAACCCCCCACCAACCTGGATGACTCTGTGCCATCTTCCCCTGTTGGTCCCTGTGGGGTCCCACCTGCCCCTTCTGCTGCCGAGGAGTCCAACTCCAACCTCCGCCTCTTGGACCTCCCCCCGGCAGCTGCGGCCTGGGTGCGGCACCGGACTCCTCACTCCCCGACGAGATGACAACATGGGAGGGGAGCCGGGCCTTGCGTCTCCGGCTGGCGGTGGGATCCCCGCCGCTGTGCTCCACAGCACCTTCTCCGCCCTCTTCATCAGTTGACGCTGCGGACAGGGAGAAACAAAACACAGGCATCAGGGCACTGTACAATGGACACATACACACATGACAGTTGTACATGAGTGGCATTGGCAAACCTCAGACATGTCATCACAATCCCCAACACACATGTCATTACAACTCGCACACATGAGCCATACCACAGCCATATCGCAACTGCCACCACCATCCATACACATACAACAGCATGAGCAGCCAAAGGTGAGCCAGACATCACATGCAACACAGGAAGAGCACCACACATGTACACACACCACCACACTTGCATGCATGTGTACACCTCTGCCAAGTGTCGCAGTGTTCAGACGGGCATCCATGTCACATCTGCCAGTCAGGCTTCCACATACCGCTGTCACATGCATCCATGTTGCATCACTGTTGCACCCTTGTCAAATACACACACATGCACATGTACACAGTGCTGATACATGCAGCCAAAAACAACATACATGCGTGACATCACGGACATGTCTACTTACATACACATTCATCCAAACATGTGTGCCCACCGAACTGCATTTGGCATGCAAGCCTACACACACACAAGCACCATCCATGTCTCACACATTACAGCCCTCGCATGTGTCAGCCCCACGGCCCTGTACACCCCCACCCATACTCGACCCCATACAAACAGATGTGCAACCTGCACACTACTGAATAATCACCACACGCACTGCTCACAATCAGGATGCATGTACACTCACCGCTCGACTCCAGACGGGTCTGCTTCTCAAGGATCTGGACGTGGAGCGCTGGGGATATGCGTTCCAGGACCCTCATCTGTTCTTCCGACAAGTGGCCCCAGCGCCCCTTGGCATCCGCTGCCTTCAAGAGGCGCCGGGCCTTGTTCAGGGTCCTGGACCTGAAGTCCTCCCAGCGCTTCTTGACATGTTGTAAGTCGCGGACTGCCACCCCCTCCGCGTTGATGGCAGTCACGATGTCAGTCCTGATCCGAGTCCATCCTTCCTTGTCGGCGCGGGAACTTCCGAAGAGGGCATCATACTGCCCCAGGACTTGCTCCACCAGGACACCAACTTCGGTGGCACTGAAGCTGGTGCCCCTCTGCCTCTCTGGCCGGGGGTTGTCAGTGGTCCCAGATGGTGTTTGCCCCGACATGACAACCCCAGAGGCAGGAGTGGGTGGGCAACTGGGTCCTGGGGCTGGGCTGTGGAGCGATGGATTCCCAGTCAGGAGTCTTCGGTTCCAGCAGGGGTGGTCACAGCAACAGCACCCCTGGCTGATGTGCAGGCAGCAAATGGCAGGGCACGTGGGCAGCAGGCAGTCAGGCAGCAGCAGATGGCAGGTGGGAGCGTGCTCGGGGCTCTGGGGGGCAGTAGTTTGGCCTTCTGGGCAGGAGCGTGGTCTTCTGTGTGCTTACGCGTGGCCAGCTTGATACGGAGTGATTTGGCACGTGAAAAATCTGCACGTCAGTGTGTAATTCGAGGAAAGGCCCTTAGCGCATAAGCGCGTCCGCACGCATACGCATTTTCATTGGACAGAAGGCCCCTCAAGCGCAAGCGCCCCTGTGACGTGACGCGTACAGACGTGCATGGGCATTTCAGCGTGTGTGAAAAAATGCACATCCACGTGTAATACTAGGAAAGGGCCCATGCGTGTAAGCGCGCGTGAAAAAATGCACGTCCGCGTGGTATACAAGGAAAGGGCACGGCAGCACGCATATGCGATTTCATTGGACCAAAGGCCCTCAGCGCGTGAGCGCGTCTGTGACGTGACGCGCGCGGGTGTTTCCCTCATTGCACGTGATGACCGAACACACTTGGATTTCCACCAATCGCTTGTGAAAGTTCCCGGCACCCCGGAACACACGTACCCAGGCTAATCGCTTGTGGAACTTCCCGCGCACCCCGAAACACACGTACCCAGGCCAATCGCGTGTACGCTCACTCCCCTCCGACCACACGTGATGACACCCGAATACGGGAAAGCCGCGCACGGCAAAAGACGTGCATAGGCGTCAACGCGTCCGCCCACACGAAGGCAGCCGGAGGCATCCCCGCGCACAGCATAAAAGTGCGCGCAAACAACAAACGCGTATATACAGCTACGATGAATGCCCCATTTGTCGCTGCACTGATCGTGGGACACCGCAGGAGGAGGAGAATAGCCAGGGCACGCATTTTCGCACCACGGACAAGCCTTTTTGGGATGCCTGACGACCAGGTCTACGGCAGGTATAGGTTTCCACCCCATGTCATCCTAGACCTGGTCAGGGAGTGCGAAGATGACCTCACATCCCCCACCCTTTGCTCCCAAGCATTGAGCGCCTTGGAGAAGCTGCTCAATGTCCTGCATTTTTTGGTCACTGGGTCATTTCAGCGGACCACTGCCATAGTGGGGGGGGTCTCACAGGCCACGCAGTCACGCTGCCTACACCAGGTACTGGCAATCATGACAGCGCGCCCCTCAGTCCGCAGGCACATATACATGCCCAGAACACCCGCAGAAAGGCAGGCCGTTGTCCTGGATTTTTTCAGGGTGGCACACTTCCCCAAAGTGCTCGGTGCCATAGATTGCACCCATGTGGCCCTACGTCCACCTAGGGCCATTGAGCACATCTACCGAAACCGTAAGCACTGGCATTCCATCAATGTACAGGTGGTATGCGATGCAAAGAGAATCATCAACTCTGTCTATGCAAACTACCCTGGCTCCACCCATGACAGTTTCATATACAGAATGTCCGCCCTGAGCCGGGCCCTGGAAGCTGGGCAGCATGGCGACACATGGCTCCTAGGTCAGTACAAATGCCCTTGCACATGCATGCAAGTCACACACAGACCAATATCCAAACCCTAATGATCTCAACTATTATCACCTCCCCAGGTGACAGTGCCTACCCTCTGAGCAACCACATGATGACGCCAATCCGGAACCCCATCACACCACCCCAGGTAAGATACAACGCCGCCCATATTGCAACCAGGGGCATAGTGGAGCGCACATTCGGAGTGCTCAAGTCACGTTTCCGCTCCCTTGACCGCTCTGGTGGGCAACTACCCTATGCACCACCAGTAGTGTGCAGGATCATTGTGGCAGCATGTGTCCTGCACAATGTTGCAACACGGCATAGCGTCCCAATGGAAATGGTGGTGCCCCCACATCCCCAACCACAGGCACAGGCGCTGCCCATGGGAGGGGACAGGGCACGTGGCGAGGAAGCCCGGACCCAGCTTGTGGCCACATTTTTCACCTAAACTCCCACCCCTGCGGAGTGCACACAGGCCTGGCACATACCAGGTGACAATCGATGATGACAAAGAGACAGTCAACTGTCACAACCCTACCACCCTGAGATAGTTGCCATGGAAGTGCCACATCGTCTGCATCCCTAGCTACTTAAACACAAGCTATCCTGTGTGACCAAAAGGCACACATATGACATATGACATGATATGGGCCATACACAAGTATTCCAAGGCGCAATGAGGCAGGGAGGGGGGAACAAGGGAACACAGAGAACGGTACTACTAGGCCAGGTGTCATTGAGATCGTGCAAGTGCAGGGGTAGGGGGAATGGGAAAAGTGCAAGGGGAACGGTGGGGGGGAGTCCAGTACAGGGGAAGTAGCCCAAAAAAATAATACATAGGTCGCCTGGTGGCAACTACAAAGATAAGTGCAGACAAGTGCTGGGAAGGGAGGGCTGTAGGGATAGTGAGACAGTACTACAGTGCAGGGGTTGCCAGGGAGGCAGTGCAAGTGGAGAGTGGCTGGGCTAGGGACCGAGGTGGGTGAGAGTGGCCCAGTTGCAGCTCCTGTGCAGTTCCAGTGAAGGATTCTGCAAGGGAGAGGCAGAGAGTAAGCAGAAGCAAAAAGGAAGGTCTTGAGGTGCTTCCAGAACTGGAAATGGTTCCCCTCAAGTTCAAGTCAGGCCGGAAGTCTGTTCCAGGGGGAGGGCCCTGCTGCGGAGAGAAATCTACCCCCAGCTAGTTGCTCTGAGAAGCCGATGACCCGGACATGCAAGGTGTGCATCACACACACCTGCAAAACAGGCCATGGCCATCACTGTCATGTCACTCAAACCCTCCCAAACATCAACAAGACATGGCAAGCAATACCCATACACCAACGCAGTAACGATAAGGTACACATTGCCATGTCCTAAATGTACAGTGGCATCGGACACTGCTGCCTGACCCGGAATCAGATGAAATGACAGACCAACAAAATCTCCCACCCAAAATAAGTCATTTCCAAATGCATTACAACAGTCGCAGACGTAACATCACAATGAATGCCTGTCTACATGCACATTATGCATTGCAAAATCAACACTGCAGCTCATGTGTACAGTGTCCTACTCCTGCATCACACTGCTCAGCGCACAGCACAGTGAACAGCCATTGTGTGTGATGCACACCCTGAGCATCACATCTAAGTGACAGACCACGTCAAACATCAAATTAGGCATGTACTGGATCCATGATCGGTCACAGAACATGTGCTGCCGGGACACAGTGGGCACCAGAAGGCAAACAGTGTACACGTGGATATGCAAGGGTGGGAGTACATGTAGTGCATCAGAGTGCAAGTGTGTAGTTCTGCAAGGACATGCACTCCACAAATGCATGTGCACTCAAGTGACCATCAGTGTTCCCTACACATCACATGTGAACATCCACCATGTGTACACCCCAGCATGTCAAACCACAACTATCCCCTCGCACCTGAAAGGAAAACACAACACATGAACAGGCATTGATCAGCAGAACACAACATGTACATAGTATACCACCATTACTATGTCAGAGTTCCCATCACACTGCAGGGCAAGGCAACTATCAACAACAACCCCCCCTCCCTCACAAATGACCATGACCCACTGAACAACTGCACCTGGGTCATGGAGCCTCCAAACCTCAATTCCACCTGGCCACAGGATCACCTTTACCCTTCGTCACCATCTCCCACCTTGTGTGTAAAAAGATGCCTGAACCCTCAGAATCCACACTCATTTCCAAAATCACAAAATCCAAGGCATAAAAACGAACCAGAACACCCTCCAGTAGATGACTTGACGTAGCAGTACCTCACAAAGGCCAAGTACTACCACAATGATGCAACAACCAAGGTAGCACAGCAAAACAATGTCACGACAGGATGTGAGACATGTGTGGTACATGACATAAGATGATGCACCATGAATGGATGTGTACTGTCACAGGTCCCCTGTACAGGCGCAGGAGTGTCACGAAACAACCACCCCCACCATGTCCCGGGTGCCTGCAAGGTCAAACTCACACAGGCCCCTGAGACCCTGGTGGGGAATGAGGTTCAGGGATATGCAGTCGGGACAATTGTTGACACACTGGATGACTGGAATGAGTGGCAGGAGAGGGGAGGAGGAATGACACATGAAACTAGGGAATGCACAAAAATGTACAACCTGCATGAACACATACACAATCCAAACAAACTTGGACATCATTGTCATGGCCTTCTGTAGTCCAGGCTCAGGAGTGGTACGAACCAACCACCCCCTCTAGGGTTTTGGCGCCTGCAAGTTCGGGGCTTACACAGGCATCAGCAACCCCAGTGGGGAAAGAGGGTCAGGGAACGTTGCTTGGATAGGCACAGGAAGCAGGAACACCGGGTAGAGGGTACAGGTTTCAAAATTGCATAGGATCATGGGTGATTAGGGAGAAAAAAAACATATCAAATTGAACCACACATACATCCATGCATCAGTACACTCCCCAGCAAGCCTATGCAGAGCAGTTCGTAAGAAAAACAACAAGACACTTAGCTCTGGTTTTGAGTGCTGGCCTCCTGCCTGCGCACTCTCAGGTCCGGTTACAGGAGCACTGCAATGCTGCAAATAGAGCCACAGTCAAGAAGCTGTACGTGCCAATTACACAAAAACACAACACCAAACATGCCCCATAGCGACAAACTACTCTACAAACAGACAATCTGTGGTCGATGCTTCGTACCCATGTATAACATCACCCCTGTGACGGGTCATACACAGTCAATGCAGTAAGTCAGCCGCTGGTGGGTGCGTGGCAAATGGAACACCAATGTGTCACAATTCACACAACATGCAATGTTCCCTGGGTAAGCAGACAGACCCATATAGCAAGCCATGGCTACAGAGCAAGTTGCGTACCACCATGACCGAAACAAAGTTGGCAGTGCATTTATCATGAAGTACGTGGAAAAGACATGCACTGCACCCGAGTATGTCCCTTGCTGTATGTCCCTGTGAGCTGCCCCTTTCCATGTCTCGCAAGGCTACATGGTTGATACAAGTGCCTCAATGGACCTTGGTGTACCGGAGGGTATGTGCCACTGCCCCTGCATGTGTCCCAGACAACCCTACTATCAACAGCCATCAGTCCACAAACACATCTGAGCTGCATTGTGTGCTTCAACACCAATATTCGTCTAAGCTCGCCCTCAGTGCTGTGACTAAGCCTGCATGTGCAACACGCCTGGTGCAAGCTTTGCTGTGTCGTGGCCCCCCTGTGATGCGCACCTTGCCTGGAGTTCCTTGGAACATGTCAGCAGTTCTAGGATGTGGGTCTGCAATCACTGTGCCTCTGCTTGTGCACACATGTGCACGTGGGCACCAACAAACGGGTCCATAATTCCGTCGTCCAATGGGCCATGCCTGCTGGCAAAGGTGCTCTGGAGGCTCATCCCCCTGCAGAAAGGGCATGAAACACATGATTAATGCTTCAAAGTCATCTGTGTGTGTCTCATCAGGCATCTCATTACTTGACCATGTCAGAGAGTCACATCACAAATCACACCATCAGTCCGTCTCGCACCTCCAAAGTGTGGAACACTATCTACAGCATGAATTGCAACAAGCACATGTACAGGAAGATATGAAACCTACTAAACAATGCATAGCAATAAATGTCCATATTAATCATGACACACCCCATCTAGCAAAAGCTGAACAGTGGACAATGACACCTAAATCATCCCCACTAGGGGTGTCAACACAAGTCACACAGCACCAGACATGCCACAGATATGACAGTCCAAAGCCCTTGTGTAAAATGCTGTAACACCGAACCATCCTTGTGAGCCCATGGATAAGGGAGGCAGGAGTGGCATATGTGAGTCAAGGACCCCAAGCAGCAAACACATACACAAGACAACCATGAAGGGCCCAGCTGGAACAGACAGTGGATGCCTTCAAAAGCCACAAAGCACCGCACCGTCACATGAAAGCACAATAGACTAGCAATTTTAAACTAACTCAACTATTAACTAATTACACTAACTATGGAAAACCTACATTACCTATTTAAACTAACTATCAAACAGAAACTTAACTAACTAAACTAAAAGAAAAATCAAAAATGGCCACATACTACCCGGGTGGGAGGGGAGGCACCCAGGAGGGGGGAGGTACAGGGTGCTGCTCAACATCCACATGCGATGATGCTGAGCCAAAAAAAAAATCCTCCATGGGCTCAACGCCTCCACAGCACGACCTATGTGGGAGATAGATGGTCGTCCGAGTCTGGCTCATCCTGGAAAGGAGGACGTGGCACAGTAGCCTGGCCACGCCTAGCCGCAGCTTGCCCCTCGTCGGCAGCAAGTCTGCCGGACGGGTGAGCCTGGTTCTGTGTGGCGATGTGACGTAGGTCTGCATGCAGAACCTCACGTGATACACGTGCTTCCTCTTGCAAGGTAGCACGTGTAACACGGAGTTCCTCCTGCAAGGCCTGGCTGGACAACCGCTGCACCTCCCGGCAAGCTTGTAGCTCAGCCGTGATGGTACGCTCAAGCTGTGCAAACCTCTCCTCTGCCTGCTGCCTCTGGGACATCATAAGGACACCCAGAGTGGATCTGAGGGAAGCATACTCCTCCCTCAGGGCATCCATGTGCGCCTCTGCGTGAGCAGCAATTGCTTGACGCAGAGACAACATTTCAGCCTAGCGTGCCCTGTCTGAGGCTGCCATGCCCAGCCTGAGCGAGCGGGCCATGGACCGTGCCGCCTGCTGCTGGAGAAGCACCTGCCTAGCAGGGGGGAGCACAGATCGGGCCACACGCTCCAATCTCTCAGCGATGTTCTCTATTGCTGCCCCCTGCTGTTCGGAATTGGCAGTCATGTCTTGCGACCGCGTTGCCGGGCTTGACCCCTGCGGGACCCAAGGACCGGGAGTACTCGCTGTCTTGGCACCGCCTGCGGCTGCACGACTACATGCCCCCGTCGATGTGATGTCCCAGGCACATCAGTGACTGGTGTGGAGGGTGACCCTGCGTCCCGATCTACCACGGGTGGAGGAACCAAGACTGTCTGATCCCTCAGTGCAGGTGTCGCAGACAGAGGAGTGTCCACATCAGAATCACTCACCCCTGACACATGGACTTGATGCTCATCCAACTCAACATGGACGTCAGAGTCGTCATCAAGGCTGGACTCATAGGCAGACAAGAGGGACTGCAGCACTTGGGGGTTTTCGTGACCTACCACCCCACGACCCCCACTAGTGCCGGGCTGATGTGGTGTTACCAACCCTGTGTCTGGCATGACAACACCATCCTCCGCCTCCATTGCGTCATCACCTGAAAAATAGAGAGAAAAAGGTCAATACACATGTCAGAAGCACACATCACACACACACACCGACAGCAAAGGCATCCGGCAGACATGTGACACACAACATATGACCTGGCATGCATGCTGGGTCTACTTTGAATAGCTTCTGTGATCAGACCTGTTGAAAGGTGGCAGTTTCCATGGAAGTGGGTCTATGCAGTGCAGTAAATGTGTACGCCACTCACTACCTACATGTACAAGCACTACATGGTGTGTGCCAGGAAATGTGAAGGCAGTGCAATGGCAAATTCAGACATCACGTGCATTGTGCATTCATTGTGTACCATGTCTAGAAGCCAAGCACCCCTCCACCCCTGTACCAAAGCAGGGATGCATAGCATGGTATCAAAAGGCTGACCATACACCTGTGTATTGACAGGCAGTGTTGACTGGCATTAACAGATTAATGTGATTCAAATTACAACACTGCAAATGATGCTGGGACAGTGGGCAGGACACATGATGGAAACTCTGGAGGCCGCCCACGTGTGAAGAAGACACAAGAGTTGGACAGAGTCATTGGCCATTGAACAGGCTGAGGCCTGTGAGCCACACAGATTGTCAGGGCCTAAACATGTGTGCAACGCAGGACTGAGCCACAGTTGACATGGGGAGGCCGATGAGATGGCAGGCAATGTATGTAACCAAGGACTCATATTACAGTGATCATCCAGTCAAGGACACATAGGGGCATGCGTGCAATGCACATGGAGCATGAATGGGCACTCATGTCCCTGCGGGACATCTGACCGATGCAGAGTACAAGTGAGAAACCCTGCATCGAGTACTAAGGCTGTACCACACGGCATATGTCTGGCAGTTTCTACGCTGGAAGTTAGCATCTACACAGGACACATGAACAAGAAACTACACATTGGCAAGATTGGAGTAGACCAGTGCAAAGGTGGAACTGGAGTGCAGAGTGGCGGAGGAGGGGCATGGAGTCGCGCATGCAGGCAGAGGGGACATGCATGACGGTAGCATTGCATTACTTACACATCAGAACCATATACACGTCACATGTAGCAGCAATCATGCACAACACATCCCACAATTGAAACACACACGTCCTCAACAAACACGCATCAACACTCACTGGACTGGGCATCAAAGTCCAGCATCTCTCCCACTCCTTCGACCAATTCAGGCGGTATGAACTCTGCAACGAGAGCCTCATGCGGAGTGAGTTCTTCCTCCTCTTGTGCAGGCCCACTGTCAGTCACCAGAGTCAAGTTGTAATTTGAGGCACGCTTGGCCTTAGTGCTGCGCTTGATGTCATTCCAACGCTTTTTGCACTCCTGCGCCGTGCGCACCTCATGGCCGAATGAACTGAATTGTTCCACAACATGCTTCCAGTGGGTGTCACGTTGGGCAGCCGTAGTCTGACTATTGGCACCCACTAGCATGTCACGGCTGTGGCCCCGCACGTAGTCCACGAGGAAGTCCAGTTCCTGCTTACAGAAAGGCTTCTTCCTCGACGTGCAGGAGGTCGTGGCTGTGTGTGGGGTCCCAGCCTGTGCTGCAGGTGCAAACTTCCTCCTCTTGGACTGTGGCGCAGACCCTGGCTGGCTAATGCCGCCCTGACCAGTATGGCCAGTGGGTTCGGTGGATTGAGCCAAGGGAGTGGCAGGTGGAGGGATGACCAAAGGCCTGACTTGTGTCAGTGGCAGCTGGGTGCCCACTAATGGACCCTGCGCAGCAACATCAGCTGTGGCAGGGTCATTGACCGCAACGGTCCTGGTTGGCAGACTCACACCCGGGGTGCTGTTGGGTGCATCTGCCCCTGCACTTGCCAACACCCTGCTGTTCGGGGCAGCAGATAACATGACTGCTCCAGGGACACATGTCTTGGTCTGAGAAGCCCGGCCTGCCCCTGTGGTTTACCCCCTGGACTGCTGGAGATCTACCAAGGGCTCTTCAAGTGCCAACACAGCCTGCGCTGGCAGACCCTGAGCCTGGATGGTGGTGTCCATAGCTGCACCTGCAGCTACCACTACCCTTGAGCCCGTGGCAGTCGATGGAACAGACTGCCGGGTCATATGGGTGCCAGTGCCAGATGCAGGAGCTGCATCCCCCAGAACCACAGGGGGGTGGTGGCATGGCTGCACCGACACATAGCACAACATTGTGCACAAGTGGCGCACCCCTGCCTCTTCCCCCTCTGTGGTTGCCCTGGACACCCTGGAGTCCCCCTACTCCCTGGTCACCACGGCCACGTCCCCGACCACGCCCGCCACGAGGAGTACGCCCAGCTGAGGCGCCCTTCACCTTTGGTGGCCTCCCAACCATGGCACAGATGTAGTAGTGCTGGCACAGATGGAGTGGTGCCAATGGGAGGTGTACACCACAATTGACCTGGGCAATTGGGGTGAAGGGGTGGGAAGCAAGATGTTAACAGCCCCCCTGCACCTGCAAGGCTGTATGTGACCCCGGTGATGTGGTGATGGGTCACGCAACGCTCAGGCACCCCAAAACTGCAGTAAAACCGTGCACGCAACCCTGCAGCCTACGTGCGTGGATTCAACCTCCCGCAGTACGCGGTGGCACCCAGTAACACGAATAACGCGTACGCGTGGGACACGCAGGCTACTATGACATCGAAAATGGGTGTGATATACAGGGGCAGTGTGCGACTCACCGTCTGACTAGCACGATGCAGAAAAACACGCATAGCCAATACCCCCGCCAAAAGAAGAGATACGTCCTTGATAGCTGTGAAGTTGTGATGGCGCGCGAAACAACAGGAAGCAGCAACACACGTCGGTCTCCACGAAAGGCACGTACAGCGAACTGCTGGGCCCGCTCACCTTTAACCCGTGCTGAGGGAAACGCACGCGCGCGTCACGTCACTTACGCGCATGGGCCCTTTCCTCGTATTACATGCGGACGTGCAGTTTTTCTGGCGCGCTTACGCGCATGGGCCCTTTCCTTGTATTGCACGCGGACTTGTATTTTTTCACACGCGCTTAAGCGCATGGGCCCTTTCCTCGTATTACACGTGGACGTGCATTTTTTCACGTGGGCTGAAATGCCCATTCACGTCTGTACGCATCACGTCACAGGGGCGCTTGCGCTTTAGGGGCCTTCTGTCCAATGAAAATGCGTATGCGTGCAGACGTGCTTACGCGCTAAGGGCCTTTCCTCAAATTACACGCTGACGTGCAGATTTTTCACGTGCCAAATCACTCCGTATCAAGCTGGCCACGCGTAAGCACACGGAAGACCACGCTCCTGCCCAGAAGGCCGAACTACTGCCCCCCAGAGCCCCGAGCACACTCCCACCTGCCATCTGCTGCTGCCTGACTGCCTGCTGCCCACGTGCCTGGCCATTTGCTGCCTGCACATCAGCCAGGGGTGCTGTTGCTGTGACCACCCCTGCTGGAACCGAAGACTCCCGACTGGGATTCCATCGCTCCACAGCCCAGCCCCAGGACCCAGTTGCCCACCCACCCACTCCTGCCTCTGGGGTTTTCATGTCGGGGCAAACACCATCTGGGACCACTGACAACCCCCGGCCAGAGAGGCAGAGGGGCACCAGCTTCAGTGCCACTGAATTTGGTGTCCTGGTGGAGCAAGTCCTGGGGCAGTATGATGCCCTCTTCAGAAGTTCCCGCGCCGACAAGGAAGGACGGACTCGGATCTGGACTGACATCGTGACTGCCATCAACGCGGAGGGGGTGGCAGTCCGCGACTTACAACATGTCAAGAAGCGCTGGGAGGACTTCAGGTCCAGGACCCTGAACAAGGCCCGGCGCCTCTTGAAGGCAGCGGATGCCAAGGGGCGCCGGGGCCACTTGTCGGAAGAACAGATGAGGGTCCTGGAACGCATATCCCCAGCGCTCCACGTCCAGGTCCTTGAGAAGCAGACCGGTCTGGAGTCGAGCGGTGAGTGTACATGCATCCTGATTGTGAGCAGTGCGTGTGGTGATTATTCACTAGTATTTTTGTATGGGGTCGTGTATGGGTGGGGGTGTACAGGGCCGTGGGGCTGACACATGCGAGGGCTGTAATGTGTGAGACATGGATGGTGCTTGTGTGTGTAGGCTTGCATGCCAAATGCAGTTGTGTGGGCACACATGTTTGGATGAATGTGTATGTAAGTAGACATGTCCGTGATGTCACGCATGTATGTTGTTTTTGGCTGCATGTATAAGCACTGTGTACATGTGCATGTGTGTGTATTTGACAAGGGTGCAACAGTGATGCAACATGGATGCATGTGACAGCGGTATGTGGAAGCCTGATTGGCAGATGTGACATGGATGCCCGTCTGAACACTGCGACACTTGGCAGAGGTGTACACATGCATGCAAGTGTGGTGGTGTGTGTACATGTGTGGTGCACTTCCTGTGTTGCATGTGATGTCTGGCTCACCTTTGGCTGCTCATGCTGTTGTATGTGTATGGATGGTGGTGGCAGTTGCGATATGGCTGTGGTATGGCTCATGTGTGCGAGTTGTAATGACATGTGTGTTGGGGATTGTGATGACATGTCTGAGGTTTGCCAATGCCACTCATGTACAACTGTCATGTGTGTATGTGTCCATTGTACAGTGCCCTGATGCCTGTGTTTTGTTTCTCCATGTCCGCAGCGTCAACTGATGAAGAGGGCGGAGAAGGTGCTGTGGAGCACAGCGGCGGGGATCTCACCGCCAGCCGGAGACGCAAGGCCCGGCTCCCGACCCATGTTGTCATCTCGTCGGGGAGTGAGGAGTCCGGTGCCGCGTCCCAGGCCGCAGCTGCCGGGGGGAGGTCCAAGAGGCGGAGGTTGGAGTTGGACTCCTCGGCAGCAGAAGGGGCAGCTGGAACCCCACAGGGCCCAACAGGGGAAGATGGCACGGAGTCATTCAGGTTGGTGGGGGGTTTGGTGGAGGAGGAGGCCGTGCAAGCACCAGAGACGGGGTCTGGAGGTGGGGATCCCACTAGTGCTAGTGGTGCAGTGCAGGACCAGGGACAGGAGGCAGCACAGGCCGCCACGGAGGTGCCTGTGTGCAATCCTGTCCCTGATCCTGTCCCTGCATCATCTTGCACCAGCAGGGATGCCTACGTCCAGACCCGTTTTCAGGCAGGGGATGAGCTCACGTCAACTGGCACTCCTCTGCCTGCGGACATGGCTATCCAGGTCCGGGTTCAGCCTGTCCTGGCTGGTGTGGTGTTGCGTCAACGGGCCATGCGAGGTGACCTGCAGTCGAATGGCTCGTTGACCACGTCAGCCTGCCGGATTCCTCCGTCTGATGGGGCTTGCTACGACCCCCTCCTCAACTGGACCCCCTACACGCCAGTCGTCCTCTGTGCCATCTTCCCACCCATCAGTCACCTGGGTGCCCTGTGGAGCTGCCTCTGACGGTGCGGCCAGGCTGGTGGAGGAGGAATCCCTGCCACAGTCGGGAGTCGGACGTCCAGCAGGGGTGGCCACATCTATGACTGCACCCCAGCCGGCGGAGGATGTGCAGGCAGCAGGAGGCAGTGCACGGGCAGAGGCACAGCAGCAGCAGCAACGTGGTGGGAGCCATGAAGGCTCGGGGCCTTCAACATCGGAGGGGCAGGCATCGGCCGGAGGGCAGGAGGACCCAGGACAGAGAGTGTCTTCCGTGTGGCAGCGGTTGGGCCACGCCATAGATGCAGAGCGGCAGCGGGCGGAAGAGGCACGGCTCACAATGGTCAGGGCAGAGAACTCCATGCAGAGGGCCCTGAGGCGGGCCGAGTGCCTCGAGGCAATCCGCAGGGGTTTGGAGGTGGAGACGTCGACGGCCCTGCGGACCCTCGGGGCCATGGAGGAGGACCGCCTCCGGGACATTGAGGAGGAGTTTGATGATGCCCTGGCACGGGACATCCACAAGTGAGCTGTGAAACTAGCCCGCTGCCCTTGTACATAGTTATGTAGGTAGTGTTAGGTTTCATTTTGGTTTTTATTTTATTTGGACCTTTCGGACATTGGCCACATTTTTGTATATAGTTTATTTTATTAGTTAGTGTAGTTAGATAGGTTTCCTTTATTTTGTTGGGATAATATACCCTGGCTTGTTCCCATGTACATAGTTCACAGTTGGATTGTATTTTTTTTCACTTTTTAACCATGGAGCAATGGCTTTCTTTTATATTTCCCATTGGATTTTGTTTTGTGGACATTGACTTTGGACAACATTACTTTGGAATTTTATTTCTGGTTTTGCTTTTTTTCACGGACATGCTTCTTTTCATTTTTGGACATTCACATTTCTGTTTCTTCATTTTTTATTCTATTTATGTTTCCTTTAATACATTTTTTTTTGGTGAACTTCAATGTGTGGTATCTCATTGGTTTCATGCATTTCATGAGATGTGTTTTGAGATTCACTGACACCCATTGGGTGTATGTGAGGGAAATGTGTTTGTTTCGGAACTTGCAATTGGTATTCTGTGATGTAATTGCAAATTATGAGTGGGTGGATGCAATACTCGGGTGGGTGTTTTGCATTTGGAGGCTGACCATAGGGACCAGGGATCTAGATTTTGATGACATGTTGGCTGGGGAACATGAGTTGCACATGGGTGGGGGCCTGCTGGCAGGTGCCCCACAATGCTGGGGGGTGGGGGTGGTGGGGAACATGAGTTGGACATGGGTGGGGGCCTGCTGGCAGGTGCCCCACAGTGCTGGGGGGTGGGGGTGCTGGGAGACATGGGTGGGGGCCTGGTGGAGGCTGCCCCTGCACTGCTGGGGGGTGGGGGTGGTGGGAGACATGGGTGGGGGCCTGGTGGTGGGTGCCCCTGCACTGCCGGGGGGTGGGGGTGGTGGGAGACATGGGTGGGGGCCTGGTGGAGGGTGCCCCACAGTGCTGGGGGGTGGGGGTGCTGGGAGACATGGGTGGGGGCCTGCTGGCAGGTGCCCCACAGTGCTGCGGGGTGGGGGTGCTGGGAGACATGGGTGGGGGCCTGGTGGAGGCTGTCCCTGGTGGCAGGGGGGTGGGGGTGCTGGGAGACATGGATGGGGGCCTGGTGGAGGCTGCCCCTGGTGGCTGGGGGGTGGGGGTGGGGGTGGTGGGAGACATGGGTGGGAGCCTGGTGGAGGCTGCCCTGGTGGCTTGGGGGTGGGGGTGCTGGGAGACATGGATGGGGGCCTGGTGGAGGCTGCCCCTGGTGGCTGGGGTGTGGGGGTGGTGGGAGACATGGGTGGGGGCCTGGTGGAGGCTGCCCCTGGTGACTGGGGGGGTGGGGGTGGTGGGAGACATGGGTGGGGGCCTGGTGGAGGCTGCCCCTGGTGGCGGGGGTGTGGGGGTGCTGGGAGACATGGGTGGGGGCCTGGTGGAGGCTGCCCCTGGTGGCTGGGGTGTGGGGGTGGTGGGAGAAATGGGTGGGGGCTGGTGGAGGCTGCCCCTGGTGGCTGGGGGTGGGGGTGCTGGGAGACATGGGTGGGGGCCTGGTGGAGGCTGCCCCTGCACTGCTGGGGGGTGGGGGTGTTGGGAGACATGGGTGGGTGCCTGGTGGAGGCTGCCCCTGGTGGCTGGGGGGTGGGGGTGCTGGGAGACATGGGTGGGGGCCTGGTGGTGGCTGCCCCTGCACTGCTGGGGGGTGGGGGTGGTGGGGAACATGAGTTGGACATGGGTGGGGGCCTGCTGGCAGGTGCCCCACAGTGCTGGGGGGTGGGGGTGGTGGGGAACATGAGTTGGACATGGGTGGGGGCCTGCTGGCAGGTGCCCCACAGTGCTGGGGGGTGGGGGTCGTGGGGAACATGAGTTGGACATGGGTGGGGGCCAGCTGGCAGGTGCCCCCACAGTGCTGGGGGGTGGGGGTGGTGGGAGACATGAGTTGAACATGGGTGGGGGCCTGCTGGCAGGTGCCCCACAATGCTGGGGGGTGGGGGTGGTGGGGAACATGAGTTGGACATGGGTGGGGGCCTGCTGGCAGGTGCCCCAAGTGCTGGGGGGTGGGGGTGCTGGGAGACATGGGTGGGGGCCTGGTGGAGGCTGCCCCTACACTGCTGGGGGGTGGGGGTGGTGGGAGACATGGGTGGGGGCCTGGTGGAGGCTGCCCCTGGTGGCTGGGGGGTGGGGGTGCTGGAGACATGGGTGGGGGCCTGGTGGTGGCTGCCCCTGCACTGCTGGGGGGTGGGGTGGTGGGGAACATGAGTTGGACATGGGTGGGGGCCTGCTGGCAGGTGCCCCACAGTGCTGGGGGGTGGGGGGTGGTGGGGAACATGAGTTGGTCATGGGTGGGGGCCTGCTGGCAGGTGCCCCACAGTGCTGGGGGGTGGGGGTGGTGGATAACATGAGTTGGACATGGGTGGGGGCCTGCTGGCAGGTGCCCCACAGTGCTGGGGGGTGGGGGTGGTGGGAGACATGAGTTGGACATGGGTGGGGGCCTGCTGGATGGTGCCCCACAGTGCTGGGGGGTGGGGGTGTTGGGGAACATGAGTTGGACATGGGTGGGGGCCTGCTGGCAGGTGCCCCACAGTGCTGGGGGGTGGGAGTGGTGGGGAACATGAGTTGGACATGGGTGGGCGCTTGCTGGCTGGTGCCCACAGTGATGGGGGGTGGGGGTGCTGGGAGACATGGGTGGGGGCCTGGTGGAGGCTGCCCCTGCACTGCTGGGGGGTGGGGGTGGTGGGAGACATGGGTGGGGGCCTGGTGGAGGCTGCCCCTGGTGGCTGGGGGGTGGGGGTGCTGGGAGACATGGGTGGGGGCCTGGTGGTGGCTGCCCCTGCACTGCTGGGGGTGGGGGTGGTGGGGAACATGAGTTGGACATGGGTGGGGGCCTGCTGGCAGGTGCCCCACAGTGCTGGGGGGTGGGGGTCGTGGGGAACATGAGTTGGACATGGGTGGGGGCCTGCTGGCAGGTGCCCCCACAGTGCTGGGTGGTGGGGGTGGTGGGAGACATGAGTTGGACATGGGTGGGGGCCTGCTGGCAGGTGCCCCACAGTGCTGGGGGGTGGGGGTCGTGGGGAACATGAGTTGGACATGGGTGGGGGCCTGCTGGCAGGTGCCCCACAGTGCTGGGGGGTGGGGGTGGTGGGGAACATGAGTTGGACATGGGTGGGGGCCTGCTGGCAGGTGCCCCAAGTGCTGGGGGGTGGGGGTGCTGGGAGACATGGGTGGGGGCCTGGTGGAGGCTGCCCCTACACTGCTGGGGGGTGGGGGTGGTGGGAGACATGGGTGGGGGCCTGGTGGAGGCTGCCCCTGGTGGCTGGGGGGTGGGGGTGCTGGAGACATGGGTGGGGGCCTGGTGGTGGCTGCCCCTGCACTGCTGGGGGGTGGGGTGGTGGGGAACATGAGTTGGACATGGGTGGGGGCCTGCTGGCAGGTGCCCCACAGTGCTGGGGGGTGGGGGGTGGTGGGGAACATGAGTTGGTCATGGGTGGGGGCCTGCTGGCAGGTGCCCCACAGTGCTGGGGGGTGGGGGTGGTGGATAACATGAGTTGGACATGGGTGGGGGCCTGCTGGCAGGTGCCCCACAGTGCTGGGGGGTGGGGGTGGTGGGAGACATGAGTTGGACATGGGTGGGGGCCTGGTGGATGGTGCCCCACAGTGCTGGAGGGTGGGGGTGGTGGGGAACATGAGTTGGACATGGGTGGGGGCCTGCTGGCAGGTGCCCCACAGTGCTGGGGGGTGGGGGTGGTGGGGAACATGAGTTGGACATGGGTGGGCGCTTGCTGGCAGGTGCCCACAGTGCTGGGGGGTGGGGGTGCTGGGAGACATGGATGGGGGCCTGGTGGAGGCTGCCCCTGCACTGCTGGGGGGTGGGGGTGGTGGGAGACATGGGTGGGGACCTGGTGGAGGCTGCCCCTGGTGGCTGGGGGGTGGGGGTGCTGGGAGACATGGGTGGGGGCCTGGTGGTGGCTGCCCCTGCACTGCTGGGGGTGGGGGTGGTGGGGAACATGAGTTGGACATGGGTGGGGGCCTGCTGGCAGGTGCCCCACAGTGCTGGGGGCTGGGGGTGGTGGGGAACATGAATTGGACATGGGTGGGGGCCTGCTGGGAGGTGCCCCACAGTGCTGGGGGGTGGGGGTGGTGGGAGACATGAGTTGGACATGGGTGGGGGCCTGCTGGCAGGTGCCCCACAGTGCTGGGGGTGGGGGTGGTGGGGAACATGAGTTGGACATGGGTGGGGGCCTGCTGGCAGGTGCCCCACAGTGCTGAGGCGTGGGGGTGGTGGGAGACATGAGTTGGACATGGTTGGGGGCCTGCTGGCAGGTGCCCCACAGTGCTGGGGGGGTGGGGGTGCTGGGAGACATGGGTGGGGGCCTGGTGGAGGCTGCCCCTGCACTGCTGGGGGGTGGGGGTGCTGGGAGACATGGGTGGGGGCCTGGTGGTGGGTGCCCCTGGTGGCTGGGGGTGCAGGGGGACATGCGTTGGTGGGCAGTAGTGCAAGTTGACATGTGGGTTGGCTGGTGGGCATGGCCATGGTGGATGAGGTGCCTGCAGGACATGTGCTGGGTAGGCCCCTGTGGTGTGAGCCACCTGCAGGGGCTGTGGAGGGTGTAGAGGGAACACCTGGGAGGACCCACACGTGCAATTCACGTGTGCTGCTCCCGGCGCACCCCTATAATACACGTACCCTGGTGAGATCGCGTGTGGAACTTCCCGCGCAACCCTGGAATACACGTACCCCGCTCAATCGCATGTGTAACTTCCCGCGCACCCCCGAAATACACATACCTGCTCAATCGTGTGTGTAATTTCCCGCGCGCCCCCAAAATACACGTACACCGCTCAATCGCGTGTGTGACTTTCCACGCACCCCCGAAATACACGTACCCCGCTCAATCGCGTGTGTAACTTCCCGCTCCCCCGAAATACACGTACCCCGCTCAATCGCGTGTGTAACTTCCCGCGCACCCCCGAAATACACGTACCCCGCTCAATCGCGTGTGTAACTTCCCGCGCACCGCCGAAATACACATACCCCGCTCAATCGCGTGTGTAACTTCCCGCGCGCCCCCGAAATACACGTACCCCGCTCAATAGCGTGTGTAACTTCCCGCGCACCCCCGAAATACACGTACCCCGCTCAATCGCATGTGTAAATTCCTGCGCGCCCCCGAAATACACGTACCCCGCTCGCACAGGCCCAATTGCTGTATGTTTCCACTTTTGTGATGCGCTGAGACTCTACCGCCTGCCTTCGTGTGGCGGACGTGTTTCAGCTTGTGCATGTCTTTGGCTGTGCGTGGCTTTGCCCTATTCGATTCCATGAATACATGTGGTTCGAGTGCGTGTGGGCGTTACGTCTGCTTCCCTGCAGTACATACCCAGTTACGCCCTTATTTTCGCGCGTTGTTCCCCATTCCACGCGTTATGCCCCGTGTCCCGCCCACTTTCTGGTGTATGCGCCGAGGTTGTGCGCTTTCACTGTGCGCGTCGCGCACGCCTTTCGGGATGTTGCAGTGACTTGTGCGCCATGCACGGGTTTGGCGCACATCCCGAGGTGTACACGCGCAGGGACTTCCATGAATCGCACGCGTGCGCCTGTTTTTTTACGCTTGCGCCTGCTTGCGCGAAGATTTTCGGCGCACGTTTGTTCCACGAATCGGCCCCTATGTTTTGTAGCACAGATATTTCTTTTGCAGAGATCGAGTACATCTTACTTATGCCGGCAATCAGATTTTTCTGTGAAATATACAAATGCATTGCAACCTTTTTTGTATTACAGCAATGCATTTTGCAGTAGGTGTTGACCATTTGAAGTTTTTGAAAAACAAAAAACACCACAAAAAGGCTATATAGAAAAGTGCAATGCTTCTGATAGGGCAGCGCCCCCAAAAAATACATGTCTGTGGACTGTCCGCTGGCTTCTAAAAAATGCACAGGGCGCTGCACTATTTATTTGTCACTTCTATTTTTAAACTGTGAAAGGCGGCTCTGAAAAGAGCCTTTTTTTCTTTTTGGTTTTTGTTGTTTTATATTTTTTTGGCTTTTTTAAACATGAAACACGAGGAAAGGAGGGTAAGGAACTAAGCTCTGTACTGTAACAAGTGCCACGATGTCCTCGGGCTGTTGTGCGCTATATAAATACGAATAAAACAAACAAAACAAATAAAACAAGGAAGGGACACCAACCTTCCTTGGAGGATAAGAAAGGGCAGGTGCAGAGAGGAAGATGTAGGGTGGGCCTTATTGAGGTATGTCGCACACCTTCTCATGTTCCTTGACCGCAGTCTCGAAAGCACTCAGAAGGTTCTCTCCCCTGCAGAGTACTGCATCGCAGATCATGCAGAATATTGTGACCTTCGAAAGGTAAGGTCAACAGCATCATGGATGGCCTGTGAGGCAGCTGAAGGGATGCGCTGTCCCACAGGAGTGTCTTTTTTGTTGACAGGAGCGGAAACAGAGGATGCTGCAGAGGAACTCAACCTACTACGTTTATTGCAAGGTACAACCTTAT
Source organism: Ambystoma mexicanum (assembly GCF_040938575.1). Taxonomy (NCBI): domain Eukaryota; kingdom Metazoa; phylum Chordata; class Amphibia; order Caudata; family Ambystomatidae; genus Ambystoma; species Ambystoma mexicanum. The sequence goes on from NC_090941.1 coordinate 924,809,038, forward strand.
CAATAGCCCCATCTTGGAACGACTTTAGGTGTCGCTTCATTGATGTAGTACCATAGCTATACAAAGCAGGCTTGCCACGACTCAGCACCATGTGGCACTGAGTGCAGATCACCTTGTTCGCATCAGCTTTTGCCTTTCCATCTACGGTGGTAAATAACCGCCACACCCAAGACTCACGATGCATGCTAGTAGTTTGGACTTCCACTACCTCATCCTCTTCATCCTCTTCATCCCTCTCCTCTGCATCCTCATGCCTGTTCTCCTCTGCAAGCCTTTGGGGATGTGATGGTGGTGGAGGGAGTGGGGGTGCTGAAGCTGAGGCAGTAGTAGCAGAAGCAATGTGGGATGCCATCTGGAAGGTTAATAGCCAGGAACTAAGAACAGCAACCTGCACAATTGTCCTGTTGTAAATCTTGGAGATCCAAAAGCTTAATGAGGGTCAGCTCTGGGGTGTGGCCTTTTATAGGGTGCAGGTGCACGCTTCGTGGACACCCGTGCTGGTCGCAGACATATCGAACACCAATAAAGGGCTCAAAAAGTTCCAAAAAGTATGTAGATCAGCAGGGACATTGTCTGGGACATGTGCAATGGTGAACATTTACTGTAAAATACCTTGGATTTCTCAGAAAAGCACTTTTTAAATGTTTGGGGGCCCGGACAGTATCCGCAAATAAGGACACACAATCAGCGTGGGTGCGGTCACATGATGACGTTGTGGACACGTTCGCGAATGGGACGGCTGTCCGCAGGACACCAAATGCGCAGGGACAGTTGTGCACATGGGCGCGGGTGTTCTACAGACAGTGTCCGGTTCCCCAAACTAATTAAAAGTGCGACACACGTGCGTCAGACAGTTGCGGACAGGTGCGATCTTCGTAGGACCCAAGTGTGTGATGCGCATGTGTGCGGGTGTTCTACAAACAATTTTGAAGTCCCCTAATAAAATAAATGTGCATCAAAACTTTGCAGACAGGCGGACGGGATATGTGTTCTACGGATATATTCATTCTGGTTGTGGACATTACGAACAGGGGACACCCCCATTTTGGGTGATTGCGGACAGGCGGACATCTTGTGTGTTCTAAGGACACCTCGATTTTAATTACTAACAGTACAAACAGGTATGTTGTCCTTAGGACACCCCCATTTTAGTTAATTACAGACAGGTGGACAACTTGTGTGTTCTAAGGGCACCTCCATTTTAATCACGGACAGTACGGACAGACATAGTGTCATTTGTACACCCCCATTTTGGTTAATTGTGGACATAACGGACACCCACGCTGTCTGCGTACACGATAACTGCCTTTAAAAAAAAATAAGACACAGGCATGTACTAAGAACACACTTATAATGTTATATTGTTTAACAGTTTAAAAATTATGAGAGGGGGAAGCAGAAACTGAAACAAATACAGGGGAATTAGGGGTTTGGACATGATTATGGGAGGGGAGGAAGGGATGGAAGTCTCATCGTAACATTTTTCTTGCTGGGGAGGGTTTGGGGATAGTTGGCTGGGACATGGGGAGGGTGAACAGGTACACGTGGGACAGTGATATTTAATCTTTTCTTTAATGTTGTCCTCAATAAACTATTTTAGGAGATTTACATTTTTCATTAACATATCCATTTTTAGTTCCATTCATTTCAGAGGATCTTCTAATGTCTCTCTTGGCATATTATAATTGTTGTCTGTATGGTCTGTTAAAAAAGAATATGTTTACTACACATAAAGTAATGGTTATTAATTGGATTCTATGGAGAAATTGTTGTGTCTACAATTAGTATCACTGTCTTCACTCATTTCATCTTGTGGGAAATTTTCTTCCAGCCATTCCAAAGTACTGGACATTTCTGTGTAAAAAACAAAAAATATTAGTTTTAGTGTACGTAATATAGAAAATGTATAAATATATGAAATAAATATTGTGTACTTACTAGTTTCTTACAAACGTTTGGTGTTACTGCTGTGTAGGTATGCTCTTGCTTTTGCTGCACAGTTTCTGTGAGGTAATTCTGCTGGAGGCATATTTATTTTGTTTTGGTATATTCCATTATATTGGAAACACTATTTCAGTGGATGGTTTGTGTCTTACATATACAGTTTCCACTTTTTATTTATTATTAAATGAAATGTATTTATGTGTTGCTTTTTGAACATGTTTGGTGTTTTTATTGCATGATACAATAATGTAAGATACCCCCTGACTTTTTGGATAGTGCTGATGGTGACCGTGTCCGTCCGCGGAAGCCCAAATCACTAGCGGGGCAAGGGGTTCAGTATTTTCTATGGGATATGTATGTAAGCTAAGGGAGTTTTAGTAAACATTTATAACATTTACATTATCTATATCTATATTCAGTGAAAAACACTTTGTTAAAGGGACATTATGGTTAAGTTGCACTTCTAAAAACCAATGAAATTCAGTAAAAAAACGTTGTTAAAGGGACGTTATGGTTAAGTTGTGCTACCAAAAACCTAGGGACGTTATGGTTCCACGTAAAACCGGAAAACCCTTAAAATTCACCAGTTATGGTAAGCTAAACAACCATAACTTGCGCCACCACCGTGATGACATCACTGATGATATCACATGTGCATTTACTTTTCATGAAAAGTCTGTACAAGGGATTCTTATAGTAATGTTGATAAAAAAAGTGTGAAGGATTATTGGATTAAATATCAAGAGATACGTAGTGCATTAAGTAATGCATTGATACAAATACCATTCTATTATCAGGTTCTTTCCAGTATACTAAGCTACTAATGTAGAAACATAGGCATTGAGTGCAACATACATGATGGATGTGCAATATTATTCATTTTACCATGTTGAATAGTAAAATGATAAATGCTTTTATTACAGTTTAGTGCAACATTTAATAACTAGCTAATAAAACCCACTTACTACATAATTTCATTATTCGAAACAAAACACAAATAACAACAACACATACAAATATGAGGATATACAGAGAAAATGAAGTAAGCAACATTATTACCAGCCAATCTTCATACCCCAACTGATTAACTTTATACACAGAAATGATCGCTCTGCTTCAAAGCTACTACTTTGCTATGTGTAACTAACATATAATGTGACTGGACACTAAGGAGAGTAGTGTGCATACAATGCTTACAAATATGAGCATATCCAGGAAAGTAAAGTAATAAAAAAAGGCAGAACTATAAGAAAGTGCTGATAACCTTACTGATTATCTTTATACACACAAAGCATTTCTGTTTTCCAAATCTGTGTTTTCCCCTATGTATACGTTTCATATGCAGTGAGTGAACCCCACGTGAATTACTGTAAGAACATATTTGAAGTAGAACTCTACAAATATAGTACTTGAATATGAATTATGAGTATATTAATTTTTTTGTTCCTGACTGTTACTGGCCTAGATATGTCAGTGAAGGAGAAAAGAGTGAGCCAGACATGTGATGCCATCAGTGATGTCATCAATGACATTTGTGATGTCATCTTTGATGTCCTGGGTGTTAGTCTTAGCAGTTCACGGTGGTGGCGCGAGTTATGGTTGCTTAGCTTACCATAACTGGCAAATTTCAAGGGTTTTACGGTTTTACATGGAACCATAACATCCCTTTAACACATTTTTTTACTGAATTTCGTAGGTTTTAGTAATACAACTTAACCACAACTTCCCTTTGACAAGGTTCTTTTCACTGAATTGCATAGGATTTTAGTAGCGCAACTTAACCATAACCTCCATTTAACAACGTTTTTTTCACTGAATATAAGTTGCTCAACTCATTGGAAGAACACTTTTTGGGCAGCTTATAACTTTGCTCCCCCTGGACGAATCCTTACCAAACATTGTAAAAAAAGTATATGGCTGGGAAGTTTTATGAGGGTTTGTCAAGGGTGGGTCAAAATTATAGGGGGTGTCCAAAATGTTTATTTTCCAGAGGCACAATAGAAAAAAAGAATTGCTCGACGCTACAGCCTAAACCACTGGACGGATTGTCACCAAATTTTCTGCAGGAGCGGCAACTTGGTCCGCAAAGTGTGCTTCTTAAATTTGGTGTAAATTCATCCAGTAGTTTTCTTTAAAACAGGCTAAAAGCAGGTAAAAAAATAGTGAAATCTGGTTCGGTCCGCGGACTCACTTCCCTGTTCGGCACGTGGACGGGCATCCAATTGTCCTAGAGGGCAACGTGATGTCTGCAAACATTGGATGCGCCCACTGATTGGAGGGTGGAAAGCATGAAGTGCATCAGATTTTTGGAACTGCCCGCCATGTTGGATTTGCCGAAAGCCACCAGTGTCCATGAACATTGATGTAAAAACATATTAAAAAACAGAACATTGACCTTGTCAAACAATCTCTGGGGAGGTGAGGTGTGGTGAGGATGGGATGGGATTTGACCATAAGAAGTCTGCGACCAGTCTGGATGTTCAGGGCATTTTTGCTTATTTCTACATTACTGGGTTGGTGAAAAATTGTTTTTGATGGCTTATGATTTTTCAGCACTGACAAGGAAACCTTTGTCCAAAGACAAACAGCAATACAGGTGGCCATCCAGCGAAACTCATTGGGGGAAAAAGATCAAGCAGAAATATCTTCCATTTCACAGGAAGTTTTTGCTCTTTGATCACATAAAACCAGTATCTTCCATAAATATGGCATATCAACAACCATTGAAGCAAGGAATCAGAGGTGTTGTAAAGCAGTTTTCCTGAATTTTAGCATCCCTTTATATGTCACCCTACCCACGTGGGTGGAAGAAAGTCTCATACTCCCATGATGGCATAGAAATCTTCACTGACATCTTAACACATACAAGCAAAAGGATAAACAACAGGGCCATCTTAGATTGGTTCACCTAATAGAAATGCAGATTCATGATCCTATCGCAAGTGCATGTCTATGCAAACTTTGCCATTGCATGGCTAAAGTCACATCACCAACGGACATCTCTGATTCTGTGACCCTGTAGCCAACTTCTATTGATGGGCAGCAAACAGCGACCAGGCCGCACTGTCTCTTTGGGCTTTCAAGCTGGTTCTGCTATAAAACATCATGGGATTCATAGTGAGTTTTCTAGTAAAGCAACGGATTACTTCACATCTGGTAATTACCATTATCACATGCAGTGATGGCGAATAACACCCCATAATGCATAATTTACTGCCAGGCACATGGTAACAGTAATTACCAGATGGGTAATAATGAGGATAAAGCATGTGATTATACTGGAAATGCAGCAGCATATGCAACCATATCATTATCAGATGTGTAATTAACACACATACGTGGTAAAACCCACTTTGCAATGGGTACCATTATTATTTCAAATCTCAGCTGAATCTATACTTCTGAATGGTATTGAACAAAAATGAGCAATGGCAATGAACATGACACTGGGGACTGACTATGTGGCAAAGACGAGAGTGGGCAACAGAGCAAGTATACATATACGAGCAGCAGCTGAATGTTCTGGCCAAAGAGGTCACCAAGAAGTCTTCCCAGCTGGGGGACATCTGATGGTGAGACGAGCCCTAACCTCGGTTGCTTTCGGACATGGTGCAGGACATGGCCATGCTTGTTTCTGACATCCCAGAAGCATGAAAGACTGATATGATATGATATGGCATTTATAACGCGCCTATACACAAGTGTTTGAAGGCGCGACGAGGCAAGGGAGGGGGAACAAGGGGAAACAGACAGCAATCCTACTAGGTCAGGTGTCATTCAGATCGCGCAAGTGCATGGGAAGGGGAAGGAGGGAGGAGAAGTGCAGGGGGAGGGGGATGAGGACAGTGCAGTACAAGGAATAAGAGCAATAAATAAATAACAATAAATAGAGGTACGGCCAGCAGGTGGCAAGTGAGAGGGTAAGTGCAGACATCCAGTGATAAGTGCAGGAAGGGGGACTGTAGGGATAAAGAAACAGTCACTAAGTGCAGGGGTAGCCAGGAAGGCAGTGCAGGAGTGTGACTGGCGGGGGAGTGGACCTGGGCCCGAGGTCAGAGGGTGGTCCATTAACCAGTGCCATTTCCGTGTCAGCCAGGAAATCAGCAAGGGAGAGGAGGAAAAAAGGCGGACGCGAAGAGAAAGGTTTTGAGGTGTTTACGGAACCGAAAATGGTTCTCCTCAAGTTTTAGGGAGGCAAGAAGAGGATGGATTAAATCAATTACCTGGTCCCAACCACCTTTTCTGAGGACTGTCTACAGGATGGCTGTGGTTCCAGACACATGTGTGTATCCATGTGAGATCAGGGCCGCAACTCTGGTGGACATCACTAGATTAATGGGTGAAGGTGATTTAGAAGGCATAGCTTGATCACATATTTATGAAGGCGAGAATTAAAATAATAAATGTACAATAATAACAATGTAATGTGGACAGAAAACAAGCCTAGAGTTTAAGTTGGAGGCAAAAATATTGAACTGGTCAAAAAATTGCCAACTTTGCGCAAACCAATGACCAATTCCACAATTAATCCATGAAACTGAATTTCATATTTCTGTCTAAAGAGGCATCTGAAACAGTAAGTGGCACTTCCATATACGTCACCGCCACAAAAGTTACAACAGGAAGGAACACCTATCCATGACATGCATGCATCAATCCTCACCTATGACATGCAAGGAGGATACAAGCCCACAAGAACGTCCTGCACAGAGATGCACATACGACAGTAGCAGTGTGCAAAATTAAGTATTGGAAGATCTGTTTTTGGCACTAGGGCTATTTTTACCCTGGTGCTATTATTACACAAAATCATACTTGCATTGGTGAAAATTCCTGTGACACAGTGGTGTAACAGTCCTTGCATATTCTAGGGTTTTGGCAATAATAAAATAAATTATATTGCACGCATCCTAGGTGATTTCAATATCCACCTCGACTCCCTTGAATCAGCCACCTAACAGTTCTGTGTCCTCTGTGACTCCCTCTCTCTCACTATTCTTCCTTCCAGCCCAACCAATTCAACCAGACACACTGTGGATGCCCTCATCTCCGGCGACATCCCTATCTCCAACCCAGTCACCACTCCCCTCTCCTGGTCTGATTACCCTCTTGCCAAGCCACCCGCAGCACTGTCAACCTCCTTCGTCATCATTTGACCGATAAAGTGAGTGTCAGTCGTGGCTTTTGCATCTCCCTTCATCCCCTAACCCCTGCTTCTGACTCTCCCTCTGACTCTGTCCTTGCCGACCTGCATCTCTAAATCTCTAACAGCCTCGATATCCTTGCCCCTGTAATGAGGATCCACCTAAAACCTACCTCCAAGAGTAACGGCTGGGACGATTGCAATCTACCATCTCTGAAACGTAAGTGCAGAATTGCTGAGCGGAAGTGGTAGACCTTGGGCTTACAAACTGGCCTGCTGCCTGCTCAAAAGGCAATATGTTTATCCAATCCAAGAAGAGGGCCCACATTCAAGCACGCATCTCTGGAGCCAGTAACAACACGGCCAAACTTTTCAAAATCTTCAAGTAACTCGCCAATCCAACTGCAGTCTACACCTTTCTCCTTCCCTCCCAGGCTCTCTGCACTGCATTGGCCTCCCATTTCTCATCTAAAACTCAGGAAATCATGTCCTCTCTCTCCACAATCCCCATCTCCACACCCACTCCTGCTCGCCTGCCTGACCTTGCTTCCCTCCTTCCTCCCGTCACACTTTCCTCCCTCCTGCCCATAGCGCCAGATGAGGTCTATGAAGTTGTCCACTCTATGAAGGTCTCCTCCAAACAGGTGCTCACCTGCTCTTCTAGGAGTATTAGGGACAATATATTTGCCCTCGCCCCAGCTCTTGCCGACTTCTGTAACTACTCCTTCTCCACTGGTTCTTCCAGCCCAGCTAACTCTCACTATCCCCTTTCTGGGTAAAATCTTGGAGAAGCTGGTCCTCCCCCAGCTGACCCCCACACTGAACTTGTTGGTACCTCCACGAGCATCAGTCTGGATTCCGGGCATCCAGAGGCATGGAAACTGCTATTCTGAACACTCGTGAAGACATGATCGCAAATCTTGACTTCAAATCTACTGCTGTTCTCATTCTCGTTGATCTCTGCTCTGCCTTTGACATGGTCAAACATTCTATCCTCACAAAATGAATCTGTGATACCCTCGGCCTCACAGATCAGGCACTGGAATGGCTGATCTCTTTCCTCACCAATTGCCCTCCCAGTTGCAACTGGGCCCTTTTTCCTCCCCCACCACAATCTTGACCTGAGGCATCTCCCTAGGGCTCTATCCTATCCCTGTGTCTCTTCAAAGTCTATCTCGCTCCTCCTTCTCTCCTCATTTCCAGTGCTTTGCTGGTGACACACAGTGTTCTTCTAAACGTCCCTCTACTACCTCTTCTTCCTCCTTCTCTCATCCCGACTGTCTGACTGCCATCCAGGCATGGTGTCCAGCTAACTATCTCTGTCTTAATGCCAGTAAGATGGAGGTCCTTCTCATTGGGACACCTGCACCCTCTTTTCCTCCTACCCTAAAGCCAACCTCCTTGGGCCCTCTACCCTCACCATCCTGTGAGACGAAAAAACCTTGGGGTCATCTTCGACTCTGCTCCCTCCTTCACCCCTCACATCTTGGACTTTGCCAAGAAGGCCCACTTCCAGTGTAACTCTCTCAGAGGTATTCTCCCTTTCCTCACCTTCCCTCAGAAGCTCAATGTCTTCCGAGCCCTGGTCCTCTCTAGGCTTGACTAGTGCAAAAGCCTCTTCCTCACCGTCCCCTTCTTCTCCCTATGCCCCCTTCAGTTAATCCAGAACAGGGCTGCAAGTTGTATCCTTGGCCTCGAGCCCAGGGAATGTATATCTCCAGCCCTAAAATCTATCCACTGGTTCCCTGTAGCTTCAAGGATCAAATTCAAGACCCTCTGCATCATCCACAAGGCTTACTGGGGTCTGGGACCACACTATCTCCAACTTTCTCTCCCTAAATACTCCCCTGCTAGAGCCCTCCTCTCCTCTAATTCTTACTCTTTGATTGTCAAATGCTTCTCCAATCAGAGAGTGGGGGGCAGGTCTCTATCCTCGGCTCGTGCCTCCCTTTGGAACTGCCTCCCCACAACTCTCAGACTTGAGCCAGACCTCCTTAAGTTCCAGAATCTTCTCAAAGCTCTGCTCTGCTCTACCACCTTCCCTCTTCCCCGTCCTTGCACAGGTTACCAGGGCCTCTATCCAGTCAACACCATCGTCTCTCCTCCCACTGCACTGCCCCCTGCTGACACCTGCTTGATGGCTGTGCATCCCAGCCTTGGGACTCATGCGCCCTGGCACTTAGCTGAGACTTCCCCTTGGGCGCCCCTTGGCACTTCCCTTCCCGGGCACCCACGAGTGCTTTTCTATTCCCCCCACTCCTCACCCATCCCTATCTCTTGCACTTCACGTCACTGCACTTGCAAGTCCAAACGACATAATGTCTAGTATACCACAAATGTATATTTGCTATTTTGCGATTGTTATTACTTCCCCTTGTTCCCTCCCCACTTAGCCTTGTGGCTCCTTGAAACACAATTGTGTTGTATAGGCACCTAACAAATGGTCAAAAGATAAATATCATGGAACACACAATTTAATAATCATGCAGAACAGTGATATCTGTTATGCTTGGAGTTTCAGTGGATGTTTCGTGCTAATAGTTCATTTGGTCTGCTTTTTGTTAAGGGGATAATTCATCTACTTTGCCACAAGCTAAACATATCAAAAAAGGTTGTCATTATTCATTTTCAGTGACATCAAAATCTATGGGATGATCTGACCACCTGACACAATAGCTTTTAATGCAATGCATTATCCAGCCTAATTTAATTTGATTCATGACGAATCTATTGGCCTTATGTCAAAATCAGTTACACTTCTTCTTTGTATTCAATTTATAATGTCATACCTCGCAGCTCATGCAATTTCCTCTTTTGTTAATTTTTAGTGCAAAGGAACAATGCACTATCCTAAATTACCCATAATTTTCATACATTTTCAAATACATGAGCTAGAAAGGCAGATGATCAGATTGCCAAGTGTCCTGGGGTTCCTGGGAAAGAAAGGGATAATCGAAGTGTGCAGAATGTGTGCCACATTACAAGAAAAAGGTGTTCTTTGAATAGGAATCCAGTGTTAATCACTCAGTAGAAAGTAACATCCACAATAGCGTTTAAAACTTTTGCTTTCACATTGGCTTTCTTTGTATCAACGTTAAACATGCGTTTGTTAAATTAATCATGCGAACACAGGGTTTACATGTTTTGGTCACAAAGACGTCAAACCGAGTTACTGTGTTCTGCCCCTCGAATATCCCCAGAGAGACCTCTGCTATTCACTGAGTGACTTAAATCGCAGTTAATATTTTTATTTCTTTATTCGTCTTTGGTGAACAGGCCCCTTTTTGTTTTTTTACAAAATAGTCAATATAATGTTGGAAATCCATAAATTCTTTACAATATCAGAAGTATATGCAAGCCCAACCGCGGCACATTACTGTCTCTGAACGAAATTGAACCACGAGGGTAGATTATTTGCCCATGGTCGGTGGTATTAAGCTGGTGAAGTGTGTTAAGACTGTACTCAACGCGGAAGGTACATGTTCTCTTATGAAAATTAATAGTGTTGGCTCGGTATGTGTTCCTCACTAGGAGCAACAGTGAAAGCAGGAGGTAGGCCTAGAAGAAAAAATAAACTGTTTTACAATCTGCCTGCTCACGGTATACTGCTTCTCATCTGGTGGTATCAATGACACATCAATCATGTCCACAATGGGTTATTCGGGAAGTCGCAATCGAATGATTCATTTACTTGTGAGCCGCAAGTACAGTGCACCATTGCCACTCCGTCTCTGCTACATTAACCTTGTTACTTGTAATGAGCAAGGCTTTCAGAGACAAAGTAGAGATTAAGAACCTAATGCCTTTTTCAAAATCTCTTCCAACTCTACAAGCTTTCTCGTAATCTCGGCTCTGCACCCTCGACTACCCTTGTATCTCTTCAACCTCCATGCGCTTCCTCATGCTTCTGCTCTTCATCTCCTCTGCTCCACTTGCATGGAATTCTCTTCTACCAGAGACCAGAGAAACAGTGCACACAGATCTGTTCAAAACCAAAATAAAAGCCTACCTCCTCTCCTCCTCGCCTCTGAGTTACCCTCTTTGCCTACCTGCTATCTGATACATATCCTTTTTATCTTGCCTATAAACTGCCTTTGTCCCTCACTTCCTCTCCCTCCACTCTAGCCTTCATCCATCATAGTCACACCCCGAGCACAGATGGCCATACCACCTACCTGCACATAAAATGTAAAATGTTTGTTGTTCTTAATCTATGTATGTCCACTTATGTGCTGTCTCCAGTGACTGCTCAATTTACTCCCCTCCACAACCTGGTCAGAATGTCAAGGAAACTGACCCCATTGTAAGAACCTCACTGCTTCCAGTCAAATCTGATTTCTTATATATTGTACATTGTTTTGTGATAAAATGTGCATTTCTCCCTCTGCATAAACAAATAAATGAATAAATAAATAAAATACTGGAAGCCTTTTTTATTTCCTTTGGGTGGGGTTTTACGTCACATCAACTCTCCCACACTTGCTTAGCAGATTCCACTTTTTCATATTCTATAGATGTTTTTTCATTGAAATGTGTATTACATTTTGGCCAATTATTTTCTTTTTGTCACTTTCTTATAGGGCCTCTGCATTTAGAAGCCTGATGGCTTTGGGTTGAGGTAAACCACTCATATGAAGATGTTCATTTCCTTTGGAAGGTGTAATGCCACCTCAGGTCACTTGAAGGTGTTTCTCCCTTGAACATTTTTGTGTGGGCTATTTTTGTCTACGGAGGATAGAGAAGGTCCAAGGCCCTGGTTATGCTGCCACATGTTCATGACTGTACATCAGAGAAAGTTCAATGAACATTTTTATTAGCAGACTTAACAGCACAAGATGGAAAGTTTCAGTCTCGGTAGGATAGCTCAGAGGCAACGTACTTGCCTTGGAAACAAGACGACAACATCCACAATAGCGTTTAAAAACTTTTGCTTTCACCTTGGCTTTCTTTGTATCAACTGTTAGGAACAATTTCATATTGTATGTAATTTTCCCTCCATGTGGCAACCCCCAAACTTTTTGCTGTTGTTTTACACCCTGATCTAGACTTTGCCAGAGAAGCGCAGCCTTCTGCCGCACTCTGGGCTTTCGCTCAATTCTTATGGGGAAACTGACATGCCCATAAGACAGTGAGTACTGGGAGACTTAGTTTCCCTTAGTCCTTTCCTCATGTTGCAGCTTTTGTGCAACATGAAACAAGAGTGCACTGTAACTTACTTTACCGCGCTCTTGGGTCTCTAGTCATTCCAAAGGCCCTAGAAACTCTCGCTGGACTTATTATGAACTGTGCAAGTGTGTCACAGACAGCACTGGTGGCAGCTATCGTTTCTGTTGTGTTTTGAACCCTTTTTCGCCATGTTATCTGCGCTTACCGCGTTTGGCACAAATGAGTGGCCTGGCTCCAAAATGGCCATGCCACGAGGTTCTTTGTCCTGTCCTTTGGCCATCTTTCCCCTTCACCTTCCCCAGGTCGAGCCGACCCGGGTAAGTCCTTATTTGGTCATACACTTTCCTGCGAAACACAACGCTTTTGCGGGCTTCTGCATGCCTTGTGTGTGCCTCCAGGATGTGGGCTGGGATGTTTGTTCTCAATACACATCCTGGGTGCTAGAGAGTCTAGAGTGTCCTGAATGCCTGGGACCACCGTGGTCCGTGATAGGTCCACATATGGTGTGAGTGTTTGTGAGCAGATCTCCCATTGGGTCCTCTCCGTTTTGGCGCAAAGGGAAATTTGGATAAGAGGAGGCTGAAAACACCACTGCCAGGTCGATCTCCTGAGTTCACACCGAACAAAGGATAAGGAGCCAAGTATCCTGCAACAAGAAGCTGAGTCGAGGAACCGCTGGTGACCCGCTGAAGGTTTGGCACCCTGAACTGCTGTCGTCCTGCGAGACCCCTCTTCATCTGATCGACCTAGAAGGTCTGCGAAGGTGCTTCGACCCATTGGAATAGTGGGAACAACTATTCCAGACACCTTCATCAAACCCTGCAAGTAAGCCTCTTCGGAAGTGTCCCTGGGCCAACCACTGGGCTGACCAGCTTACGCAGGATGCTTTGCTCTGTCACGGCTGCCGTTTCGGGGAAGCCCTCGAAACTTGATCTACTGCTTGCTCTGCATCCACAGCACCCTCACACCAAATTTCGTACACTTGGCACTCCCAGGTATGAAGTGAGACGAGTGCGCCCGGACCAGAGTAAAGGCGGTTGCCGTGTTGCCCTGCTGCGGTAACAACCTGTGCACATCCACTGCATTTGGGACACCCTCGACCCTGCATCCTGCTACACAGAATCTACAAGTGTCGAGACGTCCGGATCATCGCAGCTGAACCTGCCAGCAACGTGAACTGAACTGGAGAAGTCTGGGTCTGCCTGGGTCGGGGACCGGTGAGTAGTCCATACACCAACTGGTGGCCCCACGCGCAGGAGCCCATTTCTTTTCTACCGCTGTTGTGAAATAGCAACTCTATCCTGCACTCTCACCCTGCCTCTGCCCACAAGTGGATTTGTTCTGCATCGCTTCATTCACCTTCCTGAACTGCCTGATACCCTTGAAGAGACCCTACTTTATCCATTGGCACCAGTGCGTGCAGGTCCTTTTGAGCATAAGGCTCCTCTCTTCGTAGGGCTCAGACTTCCTCCTAGTTAGGTGTATTTCTGATGTCGGACTAGGTCTAATGATTACTTGCACTGCCTGTTTTCCTCCCCATCTAGGTGGTCTACATATTATGTGCTCATAACTCCTTAGACCCCTCGGTCTTGTATATATATTGTATTGATTGTGATGTTTTGGTTTACTTGAGTATTATTGTGATTCTTTGCTATGGTCGATGTTACAAAGGCCTTGCAATAAATGTGTCTATATTTTTAATATAACACCTGTTTGGAGTAATTTGTAAGTGGCCTTGCTTTGTGTGCTCATTGAGGTCTTTCAGTCACCCTCACCCCTCTTGAGACTTAGTCTTGACCGCCGCCATCGCTACCCTGATTGGTCTGGCTTGTCCAGAGGGTACCCTGTTCCAAGAAACTAGGCTGGCCTTCTGAACCTCTGCCCCTCCAGGTCAGAGTTCAGAAATCCATCTTAACATCAACGTTAAACATACGTTTGTTAAATTAATCATGCAAACACAGGGTTTACATGTTTTGGTCACAAAAACGTCAAACCAAGTTACTGTGTTCTGCCTCTCGAATATCCCCGGAGAGACCTATGCTATTCACTGAGTAACTTTGACTTAAATCGCAGTTAATATTTTTCTTTCTTCATTCGTCTTTGGTGAATAGGCCCCTTTTTGCTTTTTTACAAAATAGTCAATATAATGTTGGAAATCCATACATTATTTACATTATCAGAAGTATATGCAAGCCCAACCGTGACACATTACTGTCTCTGAACGAAATTGAACCATAAGGGTAGATTATTTGCCCATGGTCGGTGGTATTAAGCTGGTGAAGTGCGTTTAGACTGTACTCAACGAGGAAGGTACATGTTCTCTCATGAAAATTAATAGTGTTCGTTCAGTGTGTGTTCCTCACTTGGAACAACAGTGAAAGCAGGAGGTAGGCCTAGAAGAAAAAATAAACTGTTTTAAAATATGCCTGCTCGCGGTATACTGCTTCTCATCTGGTGGTATCAATGACAAATCAATCATGTCCACAATGGTTTATTCGGGGCAGTCGCAATCCAATGATTCATTTACTTGTGAGCTGCAAGTACAGTGCACAATTGCCACTGCGTCTCTGCTACATTGACCTTGTTAATTGTAATGAGCAAGGCTTTCAGAGACAAAGTAGAGATTAAGAACCTAATGCCTATTTCAAAATCTCTTCAAACTCTACAAGCTTTCTCGTAATCTCGGCTCTGCACCCTCGACTACCCTTGTGGCTCCTCAACCTCCATGTGCTTCCTCATGCTTCTGTTCTTCATCTCTTCTTGCTCCACTTGCATGGAATTCTCTTCTTCCCTACTAGCCAAAGCCAATACACTTTTTTTGCAAGTGTCACAGCACCACGAGACTGCACAAAGTTCAGCCACATGCAATGTAAAACAATAACCTAGCCTAAACACAATACAAAAAAAAATGAGGGTACAATATACAACCCGCAAAAGAGAGATATTCATATCTTATCAAAGAGGGGTACAGTATCCAGGAACACAAGCACATGCAAAGCTCTTCCTTGTATTATCTTTAGCAGAAATCCAATCAAACCAAACTTTGGGATTTTCATCGAGTATACTTGCAATAATAAGAGAACAGTAAGGATTCACAGTCACAGAAGTTCAAATGATGTGGTGATGGCTTAGTGGCATTAAAGCACAATAGGATTAGATCGATTATATCTTCCAGTCTTTAGGAACATTACCTCGAGATGCTCTAGGAGATAAGTGGAACAAAGTGAACACAATAGTTGTAATATTTGCTCTTTCAGATAGATCTGATCCTGGGAAGGAGTTAAAATATTGTTTACATTTCACCATGACTCTGAGAGAAAGACAATGTGTTCCTTGTCTTAATCTTGAGCAAATGATCCTAGTCTCCATATCAGGAGTTAATGTATGTATTGTGCATTTGTAAGGCACATATACATCAACTAAATTGTGGCTCAAAGCACCCACTAGGCAAAGGGAGGGAAATGGGGATGAAGAACAAATACAACAGTAAAGATAGAGGTGGACATACTAGGCCTTGTGAGCATTCAGAACCTGCAAGTGCAGAGACAGAGGGGGATGAGGGAGTGGGAGGCACGTGCTATGAGTATCACAGAGGGAAGGTATAATGAGTAAGCAGCTATTAAGTGATTTGGTGAGAGTGTTCAACAGGCAATGGATAAGTAATTTCAGATGTGTGGTGGTATAGGCCAGAGGTACCAAGACAAGTGATGGGAGCGGGCAGAGGCGCCAGGACCCGGGAAGAAACATAAGGGCCCTGGACACCAATCTCAGCAACTGGGGTTTAGCAGAGGAGAAAGGAAGGGAAGGAGGAGGTGAAAAGGACAGTCTTGAGGAGCTATTGGAATTTGAGGAGATCGGGCTCAAGATGAAGATAAAAGGGGAGGCTGTTCCATAGGAGAGAAACTGCCGAGGACAGAGATCGACACCCATCTTGCTGTGTTTAGCAAATCGCTTGATACACAGTGAATTGGTGCTGGAGGAGCATAATGATCTGGGTAGATATCATGGTCCCTGGCCACAGACAGCCTTATGGATGATGGAGAAGGATTTGAATTTGATCCTTGCAGAGTGAGGAGGGAAAGAGGGAGCAGGACCCCCAATAGGAAGGTTCTTAGTCTTGCTTGCATTAAGGCAGAGATCATTGGAGGAACAGCACGACTGGATGGCCAGTAGGCAGTCAGGAATGATGAAGGACTGTAAGGAGAGGATCAGAGGGAAGTTTGAAGAAGAGTTGTGTGTCATCTGCATAACACTTGCGGTTAGAGGAGAAGGTGGAAATTAGGTGTGCAAGCAGAGGAAGATATGTGTTAAAGAGTTAGGGAGAGATGCTGGAGCACTGGGGGACGCCACATTTGGAGATATAGGTCAGGGAGGAGAAGATCCCAGAATAACCTGCAAGGGGCATTGAGGAAGGAGGTCAGCCAGTGCAGTGCCCGCTCTGAGATACCTGGAGTATTATAAAGTTGATTTATGAGGATAGAGTTGTTGGCCGTGTCAAATGCAGAAGAGTCATCAAGTAGAATGAGAACAGCTTTAGAGTTGGAGTCAAGGGATGCAAGCAGTTTATTACAGTAGTTTCCATGCCTCTGGATGCTCGGAATCCAGAATGATGGTTGTGTAAGCAACAGACAAGTTTAGTTTGCTGGGTGAGTTGGGGGAAGACCAGCTTCTCAAAGAGTTTCCCATGAAAGGAGGTGATATAGGTGGGGTAGTATTTGGCTGGACAAGACAGGTATGCAGAAGGATTTTCAGGAGGGGGGGCACAAGGGAGTACTTGAGGGAGGAGAGGAAAGATCCAGTAGCAAAAGTGTGGTTGAAGAAATCATCAAGTGCAGGGGCAAGAGAGCCAATGTTGTCCTTAATGGATCTGGAGGAACAGGGGTAGACTGTCTGGAGGGTGAGCTTGAGGTCTGCCACTTCTGTTCCGCTTCAAGGCATGTTTCAGGTGGATCCTCATGACTAGGGCAAGAATGACAAGCATATTAGTGATGGCAGGATGGAGGTTGCTGTGCGCAAACTCAGAGGTACAGTGTGTTGTGGGGCTAGAGGGGGGATGAAGGTAGATGGGAAGGCAGCAGCTGACAGTCGTTTTATTGGAAGAATGTGTGTGAACAAGGTCTTCAGGGCTTGGGGAGGTATAGTCAGATGGCCAAGAGGACCCAGGTGAGAGGAGAGGAGATAACAGTCTGACCAGGAGAGTGGGGTGATCAGTGGGGGAAGAGCAAAAGATCAGTGTGGATGAAGGCATCAAGAATGTTTCCAGCTGAGTGGATAGGACCAGAAGGGAGAATGGAGAGGGAAAGCGAGGTGCAGAGGTCACAGAAGATAGTGGATATGGTGATTCAGGAGTCAAGGTGGATGTTGAAGTCACCCAGGAGAAGGAGTTTAGAAGTGGTTGTGAGGACAGAGGAGGAGAAATCAGTCAATTCAGAGAGGAACAAGGTGGTAGATGGCTTGTAGATAATGGCAATGGTCAGGGAGGAGGTGGAAGAGATGACCAGCTTGCAAACCAGGCTCTCTAAGGAAGAGTAAGGCTGGGTGGGTAGGATAGATAAGGGACCCACTGAGGGAAAATCAGAGCAACCCCACCACCAGCACGGTTAGGGCGAGGCTTGTAGATTATCTTATAGCCATCAGGGAGAAGGGAGTCAAAAGCAGTGTGTGAACAGGCATTGAACCACATCTTGGTAAGAGCAAGGATATCAAGCTCAATGTCTGCAAGGAGGAGGCAGATGTCAGGAGAGTGTTTGAAAGCAGAACAAGCATTAAGTGAGATCAATCCCTTTAAAGGTTTTCCGAGGGTGGTACAGGGGTGTGGTACATCAGTTGGAGGATGGGAGGCAGAGAGAGTGGAAGAAGGAGTTACAGGTGTCGGAAGGAAGTTGATGAGGGATGCAATCACCAGTCAAACAAGAGGCAGTTGGGTAGAGGATGCTGAACAAAGGTAGTGCCATTGTGATGGACATTAATGATACACCTGAATGATGCAAATCCCACCAAGAGTACTTCCCATCTGGTGCCACCATTAATGGGTGAATACGTGAGAGGGGAGAGAGGAAGGATAAGATGCAGACTTCAAAGATCTGGATAGGGGACAGAGAAGAGGATATCAGTGAAAATCTTTCTGGAAGTTGTACTGACATAGGTGTCTGCGTTAGGTAGGCCAGAGTTAGAGGTCAGAATGTCTTGTTTAAGCTTTTATCTTCCAGACGTCCTGAGAGAGGGAGGATAGGTGATTGTATAGGAATGCTATAGGGGCAATGGAGAAATGGAGGAAGATAAGGGAGGGGCTGTACAGCAGAGTATGAGCACAAATTCATAAATGCTTAGACAGGGCCTTAGTAGTGGTTTTTTGGAGCTGAGCCAGCACTCACCTGCCAGATCACTGATTGACTGCAGAGAAAGGTGGAAAGTCCAAACACAGTGGCCACAGTGCAAATTTAAAGCAGACCGAGATCTACTATCACTCTAACATGGCTGTTAGTGTTTAGAAAATGGATCTGTGTGATTTTGCAGAGGTTTTTTGCAGCCAGTTTCATGGATTTGTTTAACCCATTTTGCCTCATCATTGCGAGGGGAGACCACCATAATTATAAACCCAACCCATCCCCCATCTATTGTACGGGTGACATGCATTAAAAATTATCAATGCAATTGGCCACACACAAAAAGCTGTGCAGTAAACTGCCTACCATGCTCTCTATCATCAATGGCAAGAGAAAGAGGAGAGCATAAATTGGTCACATGGTGAAATCAAACAAACAGTATAGGATGACTTTATGAGGGGGCACCTGGTTACCCAGTACATGCATGCATGGGTAAATAATTGTACAAACAGAGTTAAACTACATGTATCCCTGTAGTCTTCATAAACAGATAACACTATAAAGATTCAGGGAGGCCACTGACACCTTTTCTATTTACTGTGCTGATCTAAAGACCACCTATGTCTACAGATGAACCCATACTAGTGAAAGTACTCACTCCCCACAATACCAATACAAATCAGAATAAAGGACACATCCCAGTAGGTAATGAGACCAAAAGAGTTGATCACGAGTTTCTCAAATATTTATATGGTATTCAGCATCCAGAGAACTCTGCTGCCTTGAGAGCATTCTGGAAAACATTACAAGTACAATAAGTTTTAAAGGGTTACAGCATCATCAGTGATGAGTTCTATAGGGGCTATATATTATAGTTTCATTGGTTAGAAAGGAGGTGCACATATATTTCTTTATGGGCCGGTTCCACAGGATTGGCTGATGACTTGGCGGGAGGTTGCCACGTGATTCTGCCTGACCGTTCCATGCGAGGTGAAGGTTAGGGCTGGTCGGAGAGGCGGTTGGACCTCACTAGCTAATCTACACACTTATTCTAGACATGCAATAAACAATGAGCATCAATATACATTTGAATAAAACTTAGAGGCCTATAAATTGTACATACACTCGATTGCACTGTCTTACATCGGATCATTCATAAGGGAAAGGGTGCAGGGGTCTTGCCTTCTGCGATAACTTGTGGACTGGGCTGGTCTGGCACATCAGGGCAAGGAGGGGAATGGAGTGACACATGTTAGTTTAGGACAGGATATACTGTGACAGGGTTCTGGGTTTATTGGGGGCATTCTGGGGTGGTTAGCACAGTGGGGCACACTTCTGTTACATCAAGAGAATACCATAGGAGGGCACAGGGTTACACAAGCAGTAATTTTCCAACAGCGAGGGTGAGGGGTGCAGGAGCAGGTTTGTGGAGATGGATGAGCTACAAGTCCTGGTTCAGACCGTTTCACACACAGGACAGTGATCTCAGAGGATGAATGTGATAAGACACATAGTTTTAATTGTAACAGTTAGCTTCAGCGCATCCATGAGAAAGGGACTTGGGAAGCGCAGAAAAGGTGGGGGTGGTTGGTGCTCGCTGTGCACAGTGCTGCTGAGGGGAGAGGAGACTTTGTAGTGCCAAATTGCGGCCTAGTCCAAAGATAGAGTCAAGGGCACACAACATGGAGTCCAAGTGTGTCTTGCAATAGCCCCACCTCTGCTTCTGTCGAGGCCGTATTCCTCATGACAGCAGATGGACAATGGAGGCGTCCCCTACTAGTGCAAGAGCAAGTGGTTCATCTTGTGTAGAATGTATGGGCCGGCTAATTCACCCCATCCTTCTTTACATTCCGTCCTTTCGTTACATCTAAAGTAACAAACTAACATTTATTATTGTTTGCATTCCGATAGTACTCCACCTCCATTAACGACTCATCCCAAGCCGGTGTCCCTTTTATTGGCATCCAGGCTCTGCATAGTCCTTGCAGGCTCTGGCCCCTTCTAGCATACTCATCAGGGGTGTAGGCCATGTATATTACCCCATCCCGATCCACCCACACCTCCTTACACCACTGTAACTCCCAGGGTTCCTTAATTGTAGTATGATACAATTTGTCCACCCTGTCCCCTCGATAGTGATATACTGCTGTCATACGATATTTGGAGGGACCAGACTCTCCTGTTTGTATCTGTGCATCTTTCATTTTTTGAACCCTTGTCGGTTGACCCATTGTCACCATCATCATTGCTGAGCTAGGCATTGATTTTGCACAACATCGAACCCCTACCTGACACACACAACAAATTAGTAACAGAAAAACGATGAGTGGGACAAAAATGTTCATCATCATGCTGAACCAGGAAGGTACTCAGTTGAAAATGTCATCGAGCCATGTGCTGGGGTTGATTCCTCCTTCTTTCTTCATTATTTCACCCAGGTTGTGCACTGCCGATATCACGTGTGACATGATCCCATTGCCCGCATCCGCAGAAGGTACAAATTTACAGCATGCGCTCCCGATTTTTTGCCAAACACCACCGTCCATTGCTGTGAGTAGGTCTAGGATGTACCGGTTTTGCATGGTCATCAACCGCAGGGCGCGAAGTTCCACTTTTATCAAATTGAATCCTTCTTCTGTGTCGTTGGTCAGCTGGATCAATTCCCAGTGCACGATCTGCAGCCATTTGGCGTTTGTTCGTGCCTGGAGTCTTGTCATTAGGAGTGAGGCAAAGAATGTTTCTGCAGAATTAAGGAGTTTGTATTGGCCTGGAATCTCTGCCAGGAGATGTGAGGATTTGCTGGAAATGTAATTTGATGATCATCGCTGGCGGGAAACTCTGTCTTGTAACTCATCTTCAGACAGAATGTCATATGTGGAGGGCTCTTTGGTTGTTGGCTGGGGTGCTGGTGATGTCTCAGTTGACACCCTCCCCCCTTGGACATGGCTCTCTGGGATCACCATCAAGGCTGAATGTAGTGTTGCCATGGCACAGGTACATCTCCATGATAGTGGAAGATGTAGTTACGCTTGTTTTCCACCCACGCAGTAAGTGTCATTAAATCTTCTGTTCCTTTTTTCATGTCTGGAAGGATGATTGTCTTGTTCCATTGTTTGTTTGGAAAAAAACTGTAATTGTGTGTGGGTTTTCTTCTAGGTGATCTGGGTTGGTGTGCATGCAAGGCATTTGGATCCATATGTGAATCCTTATGTGCCAGTAGCTTAGGATGCATTGGCCTAGTTGTGATAGTGTGTGTTATTGAAGGAGGTGTGGATTTCTGCTTTTTGGTGTCAGTGTGGGGAGGGGACTTATAGTGTTTGTGTGTGCTTGGCATACTTGGGTTTTGGTGTGGTATGTTTGCAGGACTATTGACGGTTTTAGTATGGGTTAGTGAGGGAAAGAGTGCCATCCTCTTGGCATTGGATTAAGTTGCATTTGTGCAGGTGGAAAGTTGGATAGCTGAAAGCCAGTGTTGCGTGATCAGCTGTTTATGGTCTCTCTTTGCTAATGGCCTATGGCTTGCGAGTTAACTCCGCTTATTAAACAGCCATGTTATTACTGCTTTCCTAAAGGTCAGGTGTTCCACGATTGTGCGAGTACCATTGTGGAGCGAGTTTCAGAGTTTTGTTTAGATGCTTGAAAATAATAATCCACCATATTTGATTTTCAAATAATGTTTGGGTTCAAGGCATATGTAATGGCTAGACCATACTGTTCTATTGGTCAGGCAAACCAGATATTTTTCTTGCAGAAATACTTCTGCTTGGCATGAAACACTCTGTGAAGTATCCAGAATATTTTGAAATAGACAAAGTAGTCAGTGCAGTGATCTTAGTGTCCGTGTGAGGTTGCGTCTTAGAGGGACTCTTGCTGCTACATTCTAGATTTGTTGTAGGTTTTTGGTAAGATTGTTAGGCATGCCAAGGTAAATGCTGTTGGCATAGTCTGTTCTTGAAATGATAAATGAGATAATGGTGAGTGTCCTGTGTGGTAAACTGAGAGAGGACAGTATCTCGCAGATAGATTGTAGGTGGCAGACGCCTTTCTTGACAACTGTTCACTTGAGATTCCATTTTCATAGGCCATGGTTTGGGCAGTTCGAAAAAAGGGGTGTTGGGCATAACCATGACTTCAGTTTTATCAGGGTTGAGTTGAAGGTAGTTCTTGCTCCTCCATGAGTTTATTTGTGCAAGGCAGTTGACAAAGTATGGGCGAAGTCCTTACTGGTGGAGACATTGTAGATAATTTAAATGTCATCTGCTTAGTTGTAGCATGCAAGCCCGTGTCATTTGATGAGTTTCATCAGCGAAGTCAAGTAGATTTTGAAGAATAGTAGTAAGAGGGATGAGCCTTGTGAAACAACACAAGTGAGTTTGCATGAGCTTTAGCTGAAAGGGGGGACCAGGTGGTTTCTGTTCTTTCTGTCAGTAAGGATTGAATTCATTGTAGTTGATGTGGCTTACCCCTACCTCTTCTATTCTTTAGATGAGGGATGCATGGATAACTGCCAAACTCCACTGACAGGTCTGATAGTATCACTGCACAGGTGGTGCTTGAGTCTGAGTTCATTTGTAGGTTGTCGCAGATGGAGGGTAGTGCTGATGTAATGCCCTTTATAGGTTTGAAACTGACTTATGGCTGGTCCAGTACATGGTTGCTTTCTACTTGTGATAAAAAACATAAATGACATGTAAAGAAAAGGCTAATCAATTCATGACAGATATTGATTATTTGCCACTAGTTGTCATTCAACAGGGATAATGATGCCTCTTCATGCATGCTGTTTATAAAAAGAACTTAAATGCATTGTTCCAAGCCATACAAGGACTCAGGTGCAAGTCATAAAAAGAGCTTTGGTCGGCTAACGTGTTGAACATTTGCCCAGGGAAAACAGCAGGTTTCCGTGCTGGGTTTAAGGCTGTATACCACATCGTGTTTAGTTTAGCCATTTAAACATATATAAAAAAAGATGAACAGTGCAGGAAAGGGAAATACCTCCAATGCAATTTATATAGTAGGTTCATATCAGCTTAGCCTGAGCATTGGTTAACCAGATGGTTGAATATTCACCTGGGAAGTGAACATACTAGCATCTGTGGGTTCTATCCTCACAACCAATGATTTCTAGATAGTATCCTAATAATGTTATAATTATAGTACCAATCACTGCAAGCACTATTGTATATTTGGCAAGTGTTTACCCATTGTTTTTGAAAACCCCAATGAACGTTGCAAAACAGTACTTTCCTATTTACGGTTGTGAGCAATGAGTTCTACAACATGGGAAGACACTTCCCTAGATATCACTGTTGCTTAACATGCCATAATCACCTACACTTGGAGAGAGATCTATGTCTTTGTCCGAGCTATGCCTGCATTTGCATTTTTAATGGGGTGTTGATGAGTAGTGAACTTAACTGCAGTTGAAATATAACGTTTTTGCAGGTAAACATTCTAATCAATGTCTGCATCCCAATTGGAAAGTACATGGCATATATATGCCTCCCACTTAAAAGTCTATGCACAGCTTTTAGCACACACACGTAAATTTGCATAGCATTTTCAGTATAGAACAATTGTCCTCTGAAAGGTATTCAACAGGCCCGAGTTTGTCACTCGAATATTAACACTAGCCCCAACCGTACTAGAACCAACTATATGCTTTACTGTTTGACAGGTTTAGACCCATTGGTGTTCACTTTGCTGGATGAGGTACATAGAAATGGTGTGTGAAAAGCATGGCTACAACATTTGTGCACGCTATTACGATTTAATATCGCCCAAGAGAAAGGTTTATTTTCTCACACTCCCCAGCGCTCCCAGTGCTGGAGGCTGTTTATAGAACTATATTGGTCCTATATCATGTGGAGCAAGCTGGGTGGTTATAAAAAGAAAACATGTTTTTTACATAGATCCATGCATTTCATTTACGTACGTGTTGATTTTACGGTACTTGTATGATTTATTTTATTTAGTTATTTATTTATTGAGCATTTGTTAGGCACTTCTACAACAAAATGGTGGTTCCAAGCGCCCCAAGACAAGTGGGGAGGGAACAAGGGAAGGAATTACAATGGAAAAAAGAACAGTACATATAAAAACGTGATCCTACTAGGCCTTGTGACATCTGGACATGCAAGTGCAGTGAAGAGAAGTGCAGGAGATAAGGAAGGCAGGGGGAGGTAGCAAAGGTATGGGCAAGTGCTGGTGAGCCCGGGAGGGAAGTGCCAAGGGGTAGCATCGAGGAAGCAACTGGTTTAGGGCTGGTGGTGGAGGGATTCCAAGGTTGGGAAGCATGGCCGCCATGCAGGGGGACCATAAGGGCAGTGCTGAGGGGTTGGAGGGTACTGGTGTCGATTGGGCAGAGGGCATAGTATCCTGTAAGATTCATGAATGACCAGGCCCTCAGTCTCAGTGGCCGTGGGGTGGTTAGAAGGGAAAGAGGGAAAGAGGTAGGGAAAAGAAGAGTTTTGAGACATTTCTGGAACTTAAGGAGGTCCATCTCAAGTCTGAGAGGGGCAGTGAGGCTTTTCTCTGCTTGGGGAAGCATTTGACAACTAAAGAGCTGAAGTTAGAGGAGCGAAGGGCTCTAGCAGGGAAGTATTTAGGGAGAGATAATGGGATAATGGGAGCTAGCATGGACCCAGGCCCCAGAAAGCCTTGTGGAGGATGCAGATGGTCTTGCATTTGATTCTCACGGCCACCAGGAGCCAGTGAATATATTTTAGGGCTGGAGGAACATGGTCCCTGGACTTCATACAAAGGATAAGTCTTGCGGCCCTATTCTGAATTAGCTGAAGGGGGTGAAGGGAGGAAAGGGGGAGATTGAGGAAGAGGCTGTTGCAGTAGTCCAGTCTAGAGCTCCAGAGACATTGAGCTTCTGGGGAAAGGTGAGGAAAGGGAGAATGCCTCTAAGGAGGTGAAACTGGAAGTAGACCTCACATGATGATGAGGGCAGAGGGCCCAAGGAGGGCAGCGAGAGGGTAGAAGGAAAACAGGGCGCAGGTGTACGAATAAGAATGATCTCCATCTTACTGTCAATATGATGTAGCACGGTGCAAGGTTCGTAATCTTTGAATCCACTTCCTGCCTCTCCACTACCATAATAATTTGACAGCATTCTTCACCTGCATGTAATTGTCATGTATTCAGAGATTGTGTATTTTTATACTACAGGTACCTGGTAGGACTTGATCTTCCAGACTAATAACAATATTTGCAAAAAAAATGATCAAGGCCTTTATGTCACCCCCTATTTCCTTCGATCCGTTTCTTATAAACAACTTTTGGTTATTTAGACATTTTTTTTGTTCATATAACAAAAACATGACAAACATTGACATTATGTTTGATTTTCAGACACAAAAGAACCAGTTGTTCTAATTTGAGACCTATATCCAGCATAGATCCAACATCTAAATCCAATATGTGAACAAAATACCCTGATTTGTTGCAGGGTTGTTTCAATACTTGTTCGTGCTTGACCTGCACTTTGTTTGCAGTGTCGTTATGCAAAGTTGGCACAGTGTGTTCCAGCTATCTATGAGCCATAACTATGGTTCCAAGCATTTGCGGCCTTCATCAGGATGTGACACATCTTTCAAATACAGCAAGGTGTATTCTGTGTCTACAAATAAACAACACAGATGTATGTGCATGTTTGAGTGTGAGGAGTGACATGTAAATTCTAGTAGGATGATTAAATGTGTTTTGAGTTATTTAAAAGTCAACACATGTACTGTTGCGCATCCTACCTGATGTAGTAGCCAGACTGCTAGTGGCAGGGTCGTTCTCAAGGCTGTACAGTGCAAAACCAAAATAAAATAAAAACATTGCCATTAAGCAAAATGAAAATGAGTGCATAAAAGAAAAAATATTATATGTCACAGTTGCCATTCATTAAATAAGGATAAGGAGTGAATATAGATGGCAACAAATCAAACAGCATAAAAATGCCAACAGAAATTGATCATCATCAAATCAAATTCAAAATTACATGAGAAAATGGTTGTAAAAAGGAATAATATAACATACCACAGTTCAGGGATTGAAGTGGGGTTGAACAGAGGCGTATATGAAAGAAAAATGACACAGAAAACATGCTAAAATGGAAAACTTGCATATGTCATAAACATGAGCCTCATTGCAAAAAATGGTGAAACACCGGATTTGCTCAAGGAAAGACAATGAAATGGAGTGACCAAGGGGTGTTGGTTTATTTGAGAGAATGGGTGTACCAGCATGCACAGCATGCTTAAAAGGGAAAAAAAACCTAGTGAACATTTGCTGGCTCGGGCCTGAAATATCAAGAGGAATCGAATTACCTAATTGAACTGTATTTTTGATCATACTGTTGACTGACAACTAGTACCAGGCCATGCATGTTGTTTGTGACTTCCAAGCAGAAATGTGTTAAATTTATATTGGAGATAGATGTTGGACTGATGTTAGATATAGGTCTCAAACTAGAAAAACAGGGATTTTTTTGCCTGAAACTCAAACGTGATGTTTGCCTTATGTTTTTGGAAAATGTGTATATAAGAATTGTTTTTATTAAATCACAATCTTTGTAATATGAATACAAATATATTTTGTTTAAATAACCAAAAGTCGTTCATGGGAAATGAATGAAAAGAAATAGGGGTGTGATAAAGGCCTTGATCATATTGTTTTTCTAAAGGTAGAGATTGTGTGTATCAAATTGTAGCCAGATTCCAATGGAATCCTTGTAAGTTCCATGCATTTTCATGCAGGGAGCATTTACGGATGTATTAATGAAGATGTGTCAAATTGCTCAGAAACCCACAACATCCAGATTCCCATGCATAATTAGCTATACAGTATTAAAGCAATACATACTGCAGAGAATGAACTGCATGCATGGAAGTGTACCAGTATGCAGAGCCCTACAAAATCTTGGACATGTTGACCCTTGTACACTACCTGTGTTCTACACATAAACTTCACTTTTATCTGTGAAAACAACATTTATTAGGAATGGCAATTATTAAAGAACAACATCCATAAAAAGAAAAACATATTTTAAATCATATTGTCACATAACAAATTACCCCTTCAATTGTTTTCTGTTACAAGAGACTCAGTAAAATAATGTTCGGTTTATATTCTCCCTGGTCAAATATATATATTTTTTATTTTAGGTGTTTGATTTCAATTAGTCCGTAGATGAGTGTCTTAGCTTTCCTCTCCAGCCTGACATGTTTATAACTACATGTTACTGGGGAATTTCTTTGAGAGGCAATAGAAGTTGGATACAATTAGACTTTTTAATTCTGTTAGATAGCATCTGTGAAAGGGAGCGGGAGAAACCATGACTGGAGGATCGAGAGGTTTAAAATCAAATGCAAATAGGATTGCAGAAATCAGTTGGAGAACATTCCTAAAATTATGCAATATCGGGAAATAAATGTAATTGCAGTTTACTGGAATTATTCTAGTCTATATGCTTACTCATAGGGCAGTGGGATATATATAATGAATCATCCTTTGAATTTGTACTTGTGTTTAGAATATTATGGAACTGTCTACTATGAGTATTCTTGTGTCTTTAAGTGTGAGGTGTAATGCAATATCAGGTTATTTTTCTTATTGTGTGCCGTGTACTTGATCTATCACTAGTCAATATGCATTGCACTATGTTCTCCAGGCAAGGCAGTTGTAAATAGGGATAAAGTCTTTCTTCTCATTTCTTGCTTATTGTTGATGCAAGAACGTTATTAAATAGGTTGCCTTATTTTGATAAACTTTGCATTTGGTGCCTCAAAATCTATGAACCCAACCAGAAACCATGGAACCCATGTGCAAATCCTGAACATAAATGTACACAAAGGATGTCCTGATCATTTAAAAATCATACTATATTAATGCCAAGCCACTTCAATATAAAAAATTAAAAATACATTATTTCTTGAAAAATACAATCTTTAATCTTAGAGACCAGCAGAAGTATATGTACCATGCACTTCACAATTCCTTCCTTCATCAGGGAACACATCTGCCACTAATTTGCTGTCTTTGAGATAACTTGAATGGTCATGAATCTCTCAGAAAGATGCTGTGCATATCACCACGAAACTCTAACACTCTTCTCAAAGTGAAGAGCAACAACTATGAGAATGTAGTCATGCACTGCCAACTCTTCTGTGCAATCCGCCGATGTTGTGATCAAACGTGCAGATAGCCTCTATACTTGTATACAACTGCATCTGAAGGAATTGGTTAACAGAATGGAAACATAGGAAACGTGTTTAGAATATGTAAACATCTGTATGATAGAAACTCTAAAAAACAGGATGAATATTCCCTTAAATGTGGTCATTTGACAACTATATCCATAGGCAATGCTCTGCCACCTAGAGATATAGGGAATCGTTTTGGAAAAGGCAACAATATGTATAGTGGATAACAATATGATCATTGGCCTACATATTGTTGACATGTCTAACACAACTTTTCTGCTTTCACATATGTCCAATAGTGTTCTACAGGCCCTACCTGTCTACATGCATAAGAAAGTATGTATTTGAGCCACAAAGAAACATGTCTCCTTTTCATTAGAATTGAATTTACCAAGAAAGTGGCAATTACAAATTCATGCAGATATTTGTTTAAAGGTTAGGCTTGTAATTAGGTAAAATGGACCCTTTCATTTGGGTCTCATTCACCATTGTAGGTTTGCAGCTCAAAGAAAATAGTTTTGCAAGGCTCGAGATTTAGAACAATAAAGCACGAAAAAAGGATGGCGTAACAAGTAGTGCATGATGATGTCAACAACGCTGGTAACATGTTGTTCGTTCAAAAAATCGTGAAATGCAGGAAATAAAAGTGGCATTGTTTACTGGCAAATGAGACTTTTGACCATGAAAGTGCATCCTCAGAAATAGGTGAGTAATGAATAGCCATATGTTTGGATAAAGAGTTCAGATAACTTACTTTTAGTACAATCGAAATTCATACTTAGAGAGGGATTCCATTATTTCATTCTACAGCCGTGAAAATACTTGAAAAGTATCCTGAAAAGTATCCAGATAAATAACATCATATTTCAAAGTATTATAAATATACAGGGTAATTCATAGAAATTCGCACAAAAGTGGCGCACGCGGCTGGCGCACAGCGTGCCCGTCCGAATGTCTGCACCAGCCGCGTGCGCTAAAATCGATTTCCGCGCACAGGGTATTCATGGATTTTCGCATCCAAAACCAACCATGGCGCAGCGTGGCGCAGCGACCCTGCAGCAGCGCCAGTTACGCCCCGAAGAACGCCCTCGCGCAAGGAAAAGCCTTCAAAATCCCCAAATAATCGCAAAGGGCTGCGCCAACCCTTGACCAGTTCACAGGGCTGGCAAACAGCAAACGCCAAGCGGGGAACGTGTATTTCAGTGGTGCGCGGGAAGTTCCACACGCGATTGTCCTGTGTACGTGTGTATCAGGGGTGCGTGGGAAGTAACACACGCAAAAGCAGCAGGGTACGTGTATTCCAGGGGTGCGCGAGAAGTATCACACGCAAAATCAGCAGGGTACGTGTATTTCAGGGGTTGCGCGGGAAGTATCACACACAAAAGCAGCAGGGTACGTGTATTTCAGGGGTGCGCAGGAAGTATCACATGCAAAAGCAGCAGGGTACGTGTATCTCAGGGGTGCGCGGGAAGTATCACACGCGATTCCATCAGGATACGTGTATTCCAGGGGTGCGCAGGAAGTATCACATGCAAAAGCAGCAGGGTACGTGTATTTCAGGGGTGCGCGGAAAGTATCACACGCAAAAGCAGCAGGGTACGTGTATTTCAGGGGTGCGCAGGAAGTATCACACGCAAAAACAGCAGGGTATGTGTATCTCAGGGGTGCGCGGGAAGTATCACACACAATTCCATCAGGGTACGTGTATTCCAGGGATGCGCGGGAAGTATCACACGCAAAAGCAGCAGGGTACGTGTATTTCAGGGGTGCGCGGGAAGTATCACACGCAAAAGCAGCAGGGTACGTGTATTTCAGGGGTGCGCTGGAAGTATCACACACAAAAGCAGCAGGGTACGTGTATCTCAGGGGTGCGCGGGAAGTATCACACGCAATTCCATCAGGGTACGTGTATTCCAGGGGTGCGCGGGAAGTATCACACGCAAAAACAGCAGGGTACGTGTATTCCAGGGGTGCACGGGAAGTATCACACGCAAAAGCAGCAGGGTACGTGTATCTCAGGGGTGCGCGGGAAGTATCACACGCGATTCCATCAGGGTACGTGTATTCCAGCAGTGCGCGGAAAGCAACACACGCAAAAACAGCAGGGTACGTGTATTTCAGGGGTGCGCGGGAAGTATCACACACAAAAACAGCAGGGTACGTGTATTTCAGGGGTGCGCGGGAAGTATCACACGCAATCCCATCATGGTACGTGTATTCCAGAGGTGCGGGGGAAGTATCACATGCAAAAACAGCAGGGTACATGTATTCCAGGGGTGCACGGGAAGTATCACACGCGATTCCATCAGGGTATGTGTATTACAGGGGTGCGCGGGGAGCACCACACGTGAATTGCACGTGTGGGTCCTCCCAGGTGTTCCCTCTACACCCTCCACGGCCCCTGCAGGTGGGCCACACCACAGGGACCTACCCTGCACATGTCCTGCAGGCACCCCATCCACCATGGCCATGCCCCCCAGCCAACCCACATGTCACCTCGCACTACTGCCCACCAACGCCTCCACCAGGCCCCACTCATGTCCAACTCATGTCTCACTGCACCCCTACCCCCCAGCCAACAGGGGCAGCCTCCACCAGGCCCCCACCCATGTCTCCCATCACCCCCACCCCCCTGCCACCAGGGGCAGCCTCCATCAGGCCGCCACTCATGTCTCCCATCACCCCCACCCCCCAGCAGAGCAGGGGCAGCCTCCACCAGGCCCCCACTCATCTCTCCCATCACCCCCGCCCCCCAGCAGTGCAGGGGCAGCCTCAACCAGGCCCCCACCCATGTCTACCACCACCGCCACCCCCCAGCAGTGCAGGGGCAGCCTCCACCAGGCCCCCACTCATGTCCAACTCATGTCTCCCTGCACCCCCACCCCCCAACCAGGAGCAGCCTCCACCAGGCCCCCACCCATGTCTCCCATCACCACCACCCCCCAGCAGTGCAGGGGCAGCCTCCACCAGGCCCCCACCCATGTCTCCCATCACCCCCACTCCCCTGCCACCAGGGGCAGCCTCCTACAGGCCCCCACTCATGTCGCCCATCACCCCCACCCCCCAGCAGTGCAGGGGCAGCCTCCACCAGGCCCCCACTCATGTCCAACTCATGTCTCCCTGCACCTCCACCCCCCAGCAGTGCAGGGGCAGCCTCCACCAGGCCCCCACTCATGTCCTCCTTCACCGACACCCCCCAGCAGTGCAGGGGCAGCCTCCCCCAGGCCCCCACTCATGTCCAACTCATGTCTCCCTGAATCTCCAGCCACCAGGGGCAGCCTCCACCAGGCCCCCACTCATGTCTACCACCACCGCCACCCTCCAGCAGTGCAGGGGCAGCCTCGACCAGGCCCCCGCCCATGTCTCCCATCACCCCCACCCCCCAGCAGTGCAGGGGCAGCCTCCACCAGGCCCCCACCCATGTCTACCATCAACCCCACCCCCCAGCAGTGCAGGGGAAGCCTCCACCAGCCCCCCACTCACGTCTCCCAGCCAACATGTCACCACAATGTAAATCCCTGGCCCTTATGGTCAGCCTCCAAATTGCATCCACCCACTTAGAAATTGCAAAAACATGACAGAAGCCCAATTGCAATTTTTGAAATGAACATATGTCCCTCACATACACCCAATGGGTGTCAGTGAATGTCAAAACCCATATCATGATATGCATGAAACCAATGAGATGATACTACACATTGAACTTTGAAGAAAAAATATGCATTAAAAACAACATAAATTGAATCAAAAATAAACAAACAATAATAGAAATTTAACAAAAAAAAACAGCAGGCCCGTGAAAAAATGCTAAACCACAAATCATAATGCAAAGGAAAGGTGTCAAAAGTCACAAATTAAAATCAAAAACCATTGCTCCATGGCGAAATCATAATAAAAATTGAAAATCCAAAAGTCAACTATGTACAGATAACTATCCAGGGTCCATGATCCCAACCGAAGAAATGAAACCTATCTAATAACACTACCTAAAAAAAAAAAACTATATACAAAAATGTGGCCCATTGTCCAAAAGGTCCAAAAATAAAGCCAAACCAAAGGAAACCTAACACTAACTATATAACTATTTACAAGGGCAGCAGGCTAGTCCGACGGCTCACTTCGGGATGTTCCGGGCCAGGGCATCATCGAACTACTGCTCAATGTCCCGGAGGCGCTCCTTCTCCATGGCCCGAGGGTCCGCAGGGCCGTCCACATGTTCCCCCCAAACTCCCTGCGGATTGCCTCAAGGCACTCGGCACCCCTCAGGGCCCTCTGCATGGAGTTCTCCGCCCTGACCATTGTGAGCCGTGCCTCTTCCGCCCACTGCCGCTCCGCATCTATGGCGTGGCCCAACCGCTGCCACACGGAAGACACTTCCCATCCTGGGTCCTCCTGCCCTCCAGCCGATGCCTGCCCCTCCGATGTGGAAGGCCCCAAGCCATCATGGCTCCCACCACGTTTCTGCTGCTGCTGCTGCGCCTCTGCCCGTGCACTGCCTCCTGCTACCTGCACATCCTCCGCTGGCTGGGGTGCAGTTGTTGATGTGGCCACCCCTGCTGGAAGTCCGACTCCCGACTGTGGCAGGGATGCCTCCCCCACCAGCCTGGCCGCACCGTCAGAGGCAGCTCCACAGGGCACCCAGGTGACTGATGGGTGGGAAGATGGCAGGGAGGACGACTGGCGCATATGAAAAGACTGCAGGTCACCTCGCATGGCCCGTTGACGCAACGCCACACCAGTCAGGACAGGCTCAACCCGGACCCGGATAGCCATGTCCGCAGGCAGAGGAAGGCCAGTTGTCGTGAGCTCATCCCCTGCCTGAAAACGGGTCTGGACGTAGGCATCCCTACTGGTGCAAGATGATGCAGTGACAGGATCAGGGACAGGATTGCACACAGGCACCTCTGCGGCGACCTGTGCTGCCTCCTGGCTCAGGTCCTGCTCTGCATCACTAGCACCAGTGGAATCCCCACCTCCAGACCCCGTCTCTGTTGCTTGCATGGCCTCCTCCTCCACCAAACCCCCCACCAACCTGGATGACTCTGTGCCATCTTCCCCCGTTGGGCCCTGTGGGGTCCCATCTGCCCCTTCTGCTGCCGAGGAGTCCAACTCCGACCTCCGCCTCTTGGACCTCCCCCCGGCAGATGTGGCCTGGGACGCGGCACCGGACTCCTCACTCCCCGACGAGATCACAACCTGGGAGGGGAGCCGGGCCTTGCGTCTTCGGCTGGCGGTGCGATCCCCGCCGCTGTGCTCCACAGCACCTTCTCCGCCCTCTTCATCAGTTGATACTGCAGACAGGGAGAAATAAAACACAGGCATAAGGGCACTGTACAATGGACACATACACACATGACAGTTGCACATGAGTGGCATTGGCAAACCTCAGACATGGCATCACAATCGGCAACACACATGTCATTTCAACTTGCACACATAAACCATACCACAGCCACTTTTCAACTGCCAGCACCATCAATACACATACAGCAGCATGAGCAGGCAAAGGTGAGCCAGACATCACATGCAACACAGGGAGTGCACTACACATGCACGCACACCACCACACTTGCATGCATGTGTACACCTCAGCCAACTGTCGCAGTATTCCGATGGGCATCCATGTCACATCTGCCAATCAGGCTTCCACATCCCGCTGTCACATGCATCCATGTTGCATCACTGTTGCACCCTTGTCAAATACACACACATGCACATGTACACACTTCTGATACATGCAGCTGAAAACAACATACATGCGTGACATCACGAACATGCCCACTTACATACACATTCATCTAAACATGTGTGCCCACACAACTTTATCTGGCATGCAAGCCTACACACACAAGCACCATCCATGTCTCACACATGACAGCCCTCGCATGTGTTAGCCTCACAGCCCTGTACACCCCCACCCATACTCGGCCCCATACAAACAGATGTGCAACCGGCACACTACTGGCACATCACCACACGCACAGCTTACAATCATGATGCATGCACACTTACCGCTCGACTCCAGACGGGTCTGCCTCTCAAGGACCTGGACGTGGAGCGCTGGGGATATGCGTTCGTTCTAGGACCCTCATCTGATCTTCCGACAAGTGGCCCCGGCGCCCCGGAGCATCCGCTGCCTTCAAGACGCGCCGGGCCTTGTTCAAGGTCCTGGACCAGAAGTCCTCCCAGCGCTTCTTGACATGTTGGAAGTCACGGACTGCCACTCCCTCCGCGTTGATGGCAGTCACGATGTCCGTCCAGATCCGAGTCCGTTCTTCCTTGTCGGCTCGCACACTTCCCTAGAGGGCATCATACTGCCCCAGGACTTGCTCCACCAGGACACCAACTTCCCTGGCACTGAATCTGGTGCCCCTCTGCCTCTCTGGCCGGGGGTTGTCAGTGGTGCCAGATGTTGCAGTGCCCGACATGACAACCCCAGAGGCAGGAGTGGGTGGGCAACTGGGTCCTGGGGCTGGGCTGTGGAGCGATGGAATCCCAGTCGGGAGTCTTCGGTTCCAGCAGGGGTGGTCACAGCAACAGCACCCCTGGCTGATGTGCAGGCAGCAAATGGCAGGGCACGTGGGCAGCATGCAGTCAGGCAGCAGCAGATGGCAGGTGGGAGCGTGCTCGGGGCTCTGGGGGGCAGTAATTCGGCCTTCTGGGCAGGAGCATGGTCTTCCGTGTGCTTACGTGTGGCCAGCTTGATACAGAGTGATTTGGCACATGAAAATCCTGCACGTCTGCGTGTGAATCGAGGAAAGGCCCTTAGCGCGTATGCATGTCAGCACGCATATGTGATTTCATTGGACCAAAGGCCCTAGCGCGTAAGCGCATCTGTGACGTGACGCGCGCAGGCGTTTCCCTCATTACACGTGATGACAGAGCACACGTGGATTTCCACCAATCGCGTGTGGAACTTCCTGCGCACCCCAGAAATACACGTACCCAGGCCAATCACGTGTATGCTCACTTCCCTCCAATTACACGCGATGACACTCGGACGTGCAGTTTTACCACGTGTGCTCGCATATGTGATCTCATTGGCCCAACGGCCAACATGCGCAGCTGTGACATCACGCGCATGGCCGTAGAGAATGGCGCGTGTAAAAATGAAGAGATACACGTCCGAGTGTCAAAGTGCATAATTGGTGGAAATGTCCTCATTGCGTATGCGCGTCTGTGACGTGGGTATAAAAGGTACGTGTAGAACGCCATTTCCTTGTACATGCTTTTCGTGGAGAGAGAGTGGGTGAATTCTGTACTTCTTGTCGGTTCACATGCGATATACTTCACGGCGTTTCCAGTTCTTACTCCCTGTTACCTCTGACAGCTTTTTCTCGTTTCCTCTTTTTCCTGGGCCTGTTTCCTCAAACAGTGTTCTCTTCTACTGTTGTCCTGTCTCCTCAGACAGCGTATAATTCTTCTTTTGGCGGGGGGTTGCCAACACGCACACGCGCATATTTTTCACGCTTTTGTTCCTGGCAGACGGTGAGTCGCGCACGTATTTAACATCTGTGCTTGCCCCGTGTGTCGCGTACCCCTTCAGAGGTCATTCTAGGCTGCGTGTGACACGCATACGTTCATTCTTGTGTTTCTGGGTGCCACAGCGTAGTGCAGGTTTATTTTTCCACGCACGTGGTCTAGGAGGGGTTGCGTGCACCTTACTTCGCTTTTTTGGGGTGCCTGTGCATTGCGTGACCCGTCATCTTTCCCCAGGGGTGACATACAGACTTGCTAGAGCACTAGGGTATGATTACCATCTGGTACCCAACCCTTTTGACCCCCAATTGCCCAGGGCAATAGTTCACATCGACTCCCATACGCACAATAACATCAGTGCCATGGCTCGGAGGCAACCAAGCCGTAAGGGTGGCAAAGGTGGCTGAGCCCCAAGTGGTGGCCGTGGTGGATCCAGTAGGGGACGTGGACGTGACTTGCAGGGTGCCCCTAGCCCCCCATGTGTGGAGGAACAGTCAGGGACACCCATGCCCCCCACCCCCTGGTTGAGGTTACCGTGGCTGACACCATCCATGCTCAGCCCTTGTTGGACCAGCCCACTGTGGAACCAGACCTGGCACAGGGTGACTCCATGGCTGACTTCCAGGTCAGCAGGTCTAGGCCACATGTGGCGGTGAACGTTGGTGTCATCAGGCCACGTGGATCAGGGGCAGCTAGGTCATCTGCTGCCCCGCGTAGGCAGTCTGGGGAGGCTGCAGGGGCAGCTGTGGCTCCATCCACCCCACCTCTCACACACCCATCCAGGACAGTGTCGGTCCAAGTCCATCATGCTGACATTCCCCCTGACACCATCACACTTGAGCTAATGCCTGCACCAACTCCCATGCTGAGTGTGCAATCCCACGCTCCTGCCCCTAGTGTCCAGAGCGGCGTAGGACACTCAGGATCCCCACCACCTTCCAAGCGGAAGAGGAAGACTGCTCGTCCAGTAGAGGCTGATGCCCCAGACACGGCTACACAGTCCGGCCCGTCAAGGAAGCCCAGCTTCAATGAGGCCGAACTGAATGCACTTGTAGAGTATGTGTCCGCACTTGACCGTGAAATGGTGATTGTTGCAGGATCCAAGACCACACCTGCACAACGTCAGGCACACTGGCAGACCATTGCGGACATCATAAGTGCCCTTGGAATCATGAGGCGCACAGCTAATGAATGCTACAAGTGCTGGAATGACCTGAAGCGCAGGGCAAAGAATAAGCTGGCCTCAAGTCATGCCGCAACTCTAGTGACTGGAGGTGGGTCTCCAGCAGACAACATAGAACTCACTCCACATGAGCAGGTTGCTGGGACCTATGTCACGGAGGAACAGATCCAAGGCGTGGGAGAACTGGCAGATTACGAGGCATTGTCCGGTGAGTGCATATGCATGTGTGTGTCATCCATGTGCATGGTGTGTGTGGGAGGGCTTCTGTTTGGGTGCCATGGGAGGGTGTGTGTGTCTGAGTGGTTTGGGTCACCCATGTGCCTCTTCCTATACATTCTTGGCACCAGCATTTGAGTATAGCAGCATCCCTTCGGCCAACATTAGACATCCAGCCCAACACCACACCAGTTGCCCTTGGAGTGACATCTTGCCACAACACTGTTGCTTATTTACCTCTGTTTATTCAGGCAGATTGTTTGCATACCACCACTTTTACTCGGGATT
The DNA here is from genome assembly GCF_040938575.1 of Ambystoma mexicanum. NCBI lineage: Eukaryota > Metazoa > Chordata > Amphibia > Caudata > Ambystomatidae > Ambystoma > Ambystoma mexicanum. Next base: position 924,846,982 of record NC_090941.1, read on the forward strand.
TCTCAGTCCTATTGTCACATGTCTGACATGGCTATGGTACAGTGGACTGGCTCAGTTTCCTGGACATGATTAGTTTAGACATGTCCCTGTGCTATAGGACCATTTTTGACTGGCAGCTGCAGGTTAAACATTTGAACCATTACAATGAAAATAATCAATTATATGAGCAAACTGGACTGAATGAACAATTGGTGACCTCCTCTCCCTCTTCACTTCATGGCTAGGGTACATGCCATCTGTGTGATGGCATGTGTATTTGACCTGCCAATCACTGGCCAATGTGTGATGCCACTGCTAGGCAGCATGCAGCATATGTGTTCATCTTCCATCTTGGTGTCATCAATGTATGACATCTGCCTCCCCATCACACGCAGTGACGGTGCATGCATGGGAGTGCTTTAGTCATGTGGGACATTTGTCAATCAAGTACTGTTTCTGTAGCCTCTCAGCCTTAATTGTGTGCCATAGTGCTAATGCCTGTTTCCATTTGTTTTCTTTTCTGTCTTTGCAGGGGAAGACGCACTTGTTACTGCTGGGGTTGTGGAGATGGTGCAGACCCAGGAGGGGTCTGAGGGCCGACCGACCACCAGTGAGGGACGTGGTGTGTTGGTGGGTGAGAACCCACAACTGCTGCAGGTCGTGCTCTCAAGGGGTGTCTCTGGCTGTACCTCCCCCAAGCTGTATTCAGGTGTCGATTCGGATGATGAGACCTACGTGCCGTCGCAGGTGAGTGTTCCTGGGAGGGATTCTGTTCTGTCCGACCCACCTGCACCAGGGTTAGAACCGCCAATGGGGATGTCATTGTTGGCAGGTGTTAGGCGGAAACCTGTGCAGTTCCCTCGGGGACCACTGCAAAAGATTTAGGACTACAGGCGTTTGGCAGTAAACCCACTTGGTAGCAGTCTGCACCACACAGATTCACTGTTGGTAGCTGTGGCTGAGCAGTCAGACATCTCTCAAGAAGAGCTAAGCAGTATGTGGAGTATACAAGATAGGGCAATTCTTCACAGTAAGACAAGCAAACAAGCAACGAGACTCAGTGTAAAGATATTAAGGTATTTATTTATAACGAAACATCTATCAAAAACACTATGGCACTATAACGGCAAACAAATCAATCACAATTACTCTACGAAGAAGAAACGATCAATCCCCCTAACAATATGTCGACAAGTCTAGGTTATTCCGGCACCACTTATTTACAGACAGAGGTGTATGCCTCAACCTAGATGGCACTCTAATATTAGTTAGGACGGGAGAGAAAAATAGGCAGGTTACGAAATCAACACAGTTCAATACTTCGCGGGAAAAATGCAAGGCAAGAAGGCAAGAACCACAATAGGCCCACTCAGAGAGAGGCAAGGCGAGATGTCCCAAAAGTCTCTTAGTGGAAATGCGTTCGAGTCTTTGTAGTAAATTGTTATCGGCAGTTTGAACTAGTTCAGAAAAATACGTGAGAAAGCTTGGAGGCGACCCAACGGAAAGGAGAGGATTAAGACACCTCACTCGAACCGATCGACAGGGAAGCCAGGCGGACACGTTACCTTGTTGTGGAGGGCAACTCCGGCGGGGGCAGTTGTTCCGGGTGGTGGATGCACGTCGGGTCTTGGCCAAGAGTAGAGAAGATCTCGTCGTCGAAGAAAAGTGAAGTCTGGTGCACCACCAGGGAAGAGACCAGCCGCGGAGTGCTCCGTCACAAGGCACCACCTTTTGGTCGCGGTACAGGGGTAGTGGCTATCCGGTTGCCGAGGTGCTCTGCACGGGCAATTCGACCACTGCGTCCTGTGGCGAAAAAAAAGCAAAGGGGACTGGTTGTTCACACCAGCCAGGGGAAGAGATTCTCCGGCAGGGAGATCTCCTCTGTCGTCAGGAAGTGGTGAGTCGGTTCCGCAGGGCTCCACCGGAGGTGTCGTCGTGCAGGTCGGCTCAGTGTTACCCTTGTTGGATTCTTAGGTCCTGTGGCGACTTCTGAAGATCCAGTCCCAAAAGCCCTGCTTTTATGCAGAAAACCTCCATTCATTCAGCCTAGCTGTCAATCAACACATGCTAAGTGGTGAGCGGGGAGGCTCACCACTTGGGCCAATCACTCCAGAGTGCCACCGGAGTTGGCAAGGCAACTCGGTCCAGGGTGTCTAAACCCCCTCCCACACCCCTGTGGTAACCCAGACAGAATGGCACCACTTTGGAGGGTGTCTGTACAGAGCCCGCCAAAAAGTGGAACAAAGGGCTTGACCTTTGGTTTAGGAGTCACAGAGACGAACACAGACGGCATTTTACAAACCGAGTTCTGGCAGAAAATACCATCCGATAAACTTATTTAAGATAAGTAGACCGGTGGTACGTTAGAGATTAACGAGAAAAGTATCAATCTCCAACAATGGGACGAATCCCATAGGGTTATGTTCGGGGTCGAACATAACAAGTAGTTTCCACTGCCACCAGCCAAAACTCGACGAGGGGGGACGGGACAGTGCCCCCTCGAATAACAGATCCAGGAGTAATCAAATTACCCCTACTAGTACGTCCACAATAAGATTGTTTGTACTAGTTATGTTAGTAAATTTAGGTCTAGTAAAGCCAATGGTGACTTTACATGCCCGGGGAGACAGTAGTCAGTCCCCGGGTATGGAGTCTATGACGGAGGTCCGCTAGGACGCCCCAGTGTTACGGCACGTAGGGTGCAGTGTAACACACATAGAAAAACATATGAGACCCTATGGAGTAAAAGACCCCATAGCCCATAGAACACATTGACATTCAAAGGAATTACAAACATACATGTCCAAGAGTGGGCAAAAAGAGTCTCACTCTTGGCAGGATGGAAAAAACAAACTCCAGAAATCCAGCAAAGCTGCTGGGGGACTCACTAGGTTAGGAAATTCAGCCTAAACAGAGAATTCTCCCTAACAGCAGGTACGCCTTTGGTGGTTACGGATGCAGAGTCACACTCCGCGACATCTGATCCTGTTCCTGGGCCAGCAGATCAGAGGGGGAATGCAGTCCTGCAGCCTCAGGCAGTGCCGGCACAGCAAGGCGCAGTTCGCCTTGACCCAGACAGGTGTGGTGCCCGCCGATGTGGTGGCCGTACGCCACCTGGCAGTACCGCATGGGAGCAATCCATTTACGGTATGGCAACCCAACAGGCAGCATCATCAGAGATGATGGCTCAGGCCATGGATAGGGTGGCCACTTCCATTGTCCCCCCTGAAAGGCTGATGGAGCGACTACAGCAGGCAACCGACTCCATCTGCCAGTCACACAGGGAGGACATGTTGGCGTCCGACAGGGACAGGCAGGCGGCACTGGCGACTCTGCAGGAAGCCATCTCCATAGAGGGAAGCCCTGAGGCTGGAACTCCTTCACCTCAGGACGACTCTTGTTGAGCTTGAGGCTTCAACAAACCGAAGGACAGAACAGCAGCTGGAGCGTCTCACCAGTACGCTCTCAGCTGAGATGCAGGCAACTAGGGCAGAGGTCCGGGCATCCCGTGAGTTGTTGCATGAGGACCTCCGCACACTTATCCTCCAGAACGAGACCTCCCACACCCGCATGCTTGCAGCCATGGAGGAACAGACTAGGGCTGTGCGAGGGCTGCCTCCCATAGTGCCACCACCTCCTGATGCAGCTGAAGAGGGTGAGGATAGCGACAGCAGTGATACTCCCACAATAGGGTAGCCGTGTAGGCCATGAGCCCATGGAGGTGTTTTTTTTCCGCAAGATCCACACAGGTGGGTTTTGGTGTGTACCCTGTCCTCGACCTCCTGGGTGTCCTCCCCCGCCCCCTGGGCCCATTAATGGCCATTTTTGATTTTTTTTTTTTTTTTTGTTTTTTTGGGACAGTGTGTTGCCTTGTGTGGCTCCCGTGGGCATACGCTGCATTGTGGCTGGGCACATACAGGCTTGTCATGGATTTGGTTAAGATATTTGGGTTTTTGTCACACACACCCCTCCTGCTTCCCGTTTCCATGGGCTTGCAAAGGGTGTGCCCATTGACGTACATGGTGACATTGGACTTCCATGAGCTTTGTGGGCAGTCTGTAGTCAATACTGTGTATACATTCATCGTGCATATTGTTGTTGTATTGTACACTGCATAGTGTATTGATATGTGCCTCTGCATCCATCTCATCCTCCATATTTGCAGGTCCATTCCTCATGTCTTCACAATGCGGTCCACCTTGGACCTGGAGTCCATGTTGTAAGCAGTGCACCTACACTCTTGCGTGGCGCTAACACTGTATACTTGGAAGTGTTCAGAGGGCTGTCATCATCAGGTGGTGAGGCTATCAAATTTTTAGGTCTGTAATGTCATGTTTAAGGTAGGTTGGAGGTTGTGTAGGTGATTGGTATTCTTGGTAAGTATTTGGTAATGTGGGTTGTAGGTCCTGCATTACTGTGAGCATTTCATGTGTGGACATGTCTCCATTAGGGACACTGTAGCTGGTGACACTTGGGGCATGTTGTGGGGATTAATTTCTTTCCTCTCACATTGCATGACATGCCATGGTGTGTTGTGTGGCCGTGCCGGGGAGGGGGTGGGTGACATGGCACTGTTTTCATGTAGTATTTTGCGAGTGGGTATTCATTTCTGCAGCATGGAAGTGTCATGACACTGCATTGGTGGTGTTTGTGTAGGTAGGGATGCACACATTGTGACACTTCCACATCAACAATCTCAGGCTGCTATTGTTCTGACAGTTTACAGTCCCTTTGTTCGTCTTAATTGTCGGGTCGAGTCATCATTGCTTATCAGATGGTATGTGCCAGGCCTGTGTGCACCCACTGGGGTGTGATTTCTATGTGAAGTAATTAGCCACCAGCTGCGTACGGGCTGCCTCACCCCGTGCCCTCTCCCCTCCCATGCGCAGCGACCATGCATGTGGTTGGGGATTTGGGCCCACAGCCAGGCCATGGCGTGTTGCAACATTGTGCAGGACACATGCTGCCACTATGATCCTGCACACTACTGGGGGCGCATATAACAGCTGCCCGCCAGAACGGTCAAGGGAGCGAAAGCGTGACTTGAGCACTCCGAATGTGCGCTCCACTATGCCCCGGGTTGCAATATGGGCTGTGTTGTATCTTACCTCTGGAGGCGTGATGGGGTTCCGAATTGGCGTCATCATGTGGGTGCACAGAGTGTAGGCACTGTCCCCTGGTGAGGAGGTGATGGGTATCATTAGTGGGGTAGTGACATAACTCTGCATCTGACATGCATGCATGTGCAGTGGCATTCATACTCACCAAGCAGCCATGTATCGCCATGCCGCCCAGCTTCTAGGTCCCGGCTTAGGGTAGACATTCGGTAAATGAAGCTGTCGTGGGTGGACCCTGGATAGTTGGCATATACTGAGGTGATGATTCCCTTAGCATTACATACTACCTGCACGTTGATGGAATGCCAGTGCTTGCGGTTCCTATAGATGTGCTCAGATGCCCTGGGGGGCCGTAGTGCCACATGGGTGCAGTCAATGGCACCTAGCACTTTTGGGAATTGTGCCACAACGTAGAAATCGAGGGTGGCAGCCTGCCTTTCTGCAGGTGTCCTGGGCAGGTATATGTGCCTACGGACTGATGGGCGTGCAGTGATGATGTTCAAGACCTGGTGTAAGCAGCGTGACTGCGTGGCCTGTGACACCCCACCCACTATGGCACTTGTCCACTGAAATGATCCTGTGGCCAACAAGTGCAGTACATTGAGGACCTTCTCCAGGGGGCTGAGTGCTTGGGAGCACAGGGTGGGTGATGTGAGCTCATCCTCCCACTCACTGACCAGCTCCAGTATTACGTGTGGGGGAAACCTGTACCTCCCATACACCTGGTCATCAGGCATCCCAAAAAGGCTGGTTCTGGGAGTGAAAATTCTGTCCCTCACTATCCTCCTCCTCCTCCTTTGGTAACCCACGGCCACTGTTGCAAGCAATGCTATATTCATCCTGGCGTATGAGCTTGTTTGTTGTTTGCGCGCACTTTTATGCTGCGCGGATCGACGTATGCCTGCTTCAGGCTGGCGTACGTGTCTCAGGATTGGACCATTTATTGTTCGGCATGTCGTAGGCGAACGTGTGAATCTTCCCGCCCACCCCAGGAATACATGTAGCATGCTCTCCCAGGCCCAGTCGCGGGTAAATATTCCCGCCCACCCCTGGAATACATGTACCCCACTCTCACAGGCCCAGTCGCGTGTGGAAGTTCACGCGCACCCCGTAGTACACGTACCCAGGCCAATCGCGCGTGGAAGTTCACGCGCACCCCGAAGTACACGTACTCAGGCCAATCGTGCGTGGGACTTCCCGCGCACCCCGTAGTACACGTACCCAGGCCAATCGCGTGTGGAACTTCCCGCGCACCCCGAAGTACACGTACCCAGGCCAATCGCACGGCTGGGGGGTGGGGATACAGGGGGACATGTGTGGGAGCCTGGTGGAGGCTGCCCCTGCTGGCTGGGGGGTGGGGTTGATAGGGGACGTGAGTGGGGGCCTGGTGGAGGCTGCCCCTGCACTGCTGGGGGGTGGGGGTGATGGGAGACATGAGTGGGGGCCTGGTGGAGGCTGCCCCTGCACTGCTGGGGGGTGGGGGTGATGGGAGACATGTGTGGGGGCCTGGTGGAGGCTGCCCCTGCACTGTTGGGGGGTGGGGGTGATAGGGGACATGAGTGGGGGCCTGGTGGAGGCTGCCCCTGGTGGCTGGGGGGTGGGGGTGCAGGGGGACATGTGTGGGAGCCTGGTGGAGGCTGCCCCTGGTGGCTGGGGGGTGGGGGTGGTGGTAGACATCTGTGGGGGCCTGGTGGAGGCTGCCCCTGCACTGCTGGGGGGTGGGGGTGGTGGTAGACATGAGTGGGGGCCTGGTGGAGGGGGCCTGGTGGAGGCTGCCCCTGGTGGCTGGGGGGCGGGGGTGCAGGGGGACATGTGTGGGAGCCTGGTGGAGGCTGCCCCTGGTGGCTGGGGGGTGGGGGTGGTGGTAGACATGGGTGGGGGCCTGGTGGAGGCTGCCCGTGCACTGCTGGGGGGTGGGGGTAGTGGTAGACATGAGTGGGGGCCTGGTGGAGGCTGCCCCTGGTGGCTGGGGGGTGGGGGTGCATGGGGACATGTGTGGGCGCCTGGTGGAGGCTGCCCCTGGTGGCTGGGGGTGGGGATGCAGGGGAACATGTGTGGGAGCCTGGTGGAGGCTGCCCCTGCACTGCTGGGGGGTGGGGGTGGTGGTAGACATGAGTGGGGGCCTGGTGGAGGCTGCCCCTGCACTGCTGGGGGGTGGGGTGGTGGTAGACATGAGTGGGGGCCTGGTGGAGGCTGCCCCTGCACTGCTGGGGGGTGTGGGTGGTGGTAGACATGGATGGGGGCCTGGTGGAGGCTGCCCCTGCACTGCTGGGGGGTGGGGGCGGTGGTAGACATGAGTGGGGGCCTGGTGGAGGGTGCCCCTGCACTGCTGGGGGGTGGGGGTGATGGGAGACATGAGTGGGGGCCTGGTGGAGGCTGCCCCTGCACTGCCGGGGGGTGGGGGTGATGGGAGACATGCGTGGGGGCCTGGTGGAGGCTGCCCCTGGTGGCTGGGGGAGGGGGTGCAGGGGGACATGTGTGGGAGCCTGGTGGAGGCTGCCCCTGATGGCTGGGGGTGGGGGTGGTGGTAGACATGGGTGGGGACCTGGTGGAGGCTGCCCCTGCACTGCTGGGGGGTGGGGGTGATTGGAGACATGAGTGGGAGCCTGGTGGAGGCTGCCCCTGCACTGCTGGGGGGTGGGGGTGATAGGGGACATGAGTGGGGGCCTGGTGTAGGCTGCCCCTGGTGGCTGGGGGGTGGGGGTGCAGGGGGACATGTGTGGGAGCCTGGTGGAGGCTGCCCCTGGTGGCTGGGGGTGGGGGTGATAGGGGACATGAGTGGGGGCCTGGTGGAGGCTGTCCCTGGTGGCTGGGGGGTGGGGGTGGTAGTAGACATGGGTGGGGGCCTGGTGGCGGCTGCCCCTGCACTGCTGGGGGGTGGAGGTGCAGGGGGACATGTGTGGGAGCCTGGTGGAGGCTGCCCCTGGTGGCTGGGGGGTGGGGGTGGTGGTAGACATGGATGGGGGGCTGGTGGAGGCTGCCCCTGCACTGCTGGGGGTTGGGGGTGGTGGTAGACATGAGTGGGGGCCTGGTGGAGGCTGCCCCTGCACTGCTGGGGGGTGGGGGGGCGGTAGACATGAGTGGGGGCCTGGTGGAGGCTGCCCCTGGTGGCTGGGGGTGGGGATGCAGGGGGGCATGTGTGGGAGCCTGGTGGAGGCTGCCCCTGGTGGCTGGGGGGTGGGGGTGGTGGTAGACATGGGTGGGGGCCTGGTGGAGGCTGCCCCTGCACTGCAGGGGGTGGGCGTGGTGGTAGACATGAGTGGGGGCCTGGTGGAGGCTGCCCCTGCACTGCTGGGGGGTGGGGGTGGTAGTAGACATGAGTGGGGGCCTGGTGGAGGCTGCCCCTGTTGGCTGGGGGTGGGGATGCAGGGGGGCATGTGTGGGAGCCTGGTGGAGGCTGCCCCTGGTGGCTGGGGGGTGGGGGTGGTGGTAGACATGGGTGGGGGCCTGGTGGAGGCTGCCCCTGGTGGCTGGGGGGTGGGGGTGGTGGTAGACATGTGTGGGAGCCTGGTGGAGGCTGCCCCTGCACTGCTGGGGGGAGGGGGTGATGGGAGACATGTGTTGCTGATCAGTAGTGCAAGGTGACATGTGGGTTGGCTGTTGGGCTTGGCCATGGTGGATGGGTTGCCTGTGGGACATGAGTGGCCGTGGCGCACGCTGTTGGATGACCTGTGCGCCGGCGTGCGCGGCGCTCATTTTTAGCGCACATCCAATGTTTTTCTCGCACACAGACTTCCATGAATCGCTGTGCGCTGGTTTCCCTGCGATTTTCGCACTTGCACTGCGATTTTCGCACTTTTCCTGCGATTCGCACGTTTTGGCACCTCTGCGCGGGAATTTTCGGCGCACATTATTTCCATGAATCGACCCCATAGATTCGTGTAATAATCAAGAAAATCAAAGTCTAACACAGGTCAGGGTCTTGCCATTCAATCAAACAATTCACTTCCTTGTATATAGAAATTCGTAGTCGTGTACCTGTGAGATGTTGGAGCAATCGGTAAAGTAAATATAGACAACATAGCCAGATACTTTCAGGGTTATTATTTAGGTCCTGACTGTTCTAATTAATTTTGCAGTGTGACCAAATAATTTCATGTCACACTATGTATGCAGAGTGACACAAGCTATAAGGGGAGCAAGGTCTGAAACATGGTAGTCTCTATACAATGTAAAAATGTATTTTCACATTAAAAGCAAATTCGGGTTTCTTATACTTATGGGGCACTGTAGTAATCGGTGAGGGGAATGCAGACACATAATTATGTCCTCATTAATTCTCTCCAGTTGTAGGAGTACACACGTGAGGAGAAAATACTTTCCCCAATGGAAATAAGGCACAGAATTGAAAACAGTTTTTCTGTACATTTTAGAATCAATAGACCAAATAACCTAGTTCCAATACAAAATCTTGCTTATTTGATTTTTGTTATTGCTAAATGCCTATTGAAGATATTTCACCAATACAATGTAGACATGAATCTTGACAGGATAGGTGGGAAGGCTATGATACTCATCTCAGGACTAATAGGCATCAAAAACGTTAAAAAGGAAAATATATCACACGGCCTGCGCTAGCGGGCGTGTAGTTATGGTAAAGTTGCTCATAGGAAGACCACTTTTTTGGCCGGTTTATAACTTCACTCGCCCCAGACAAATTTGAATGAAACTTTGCAAAAAAAAAGTATATGGGCCACTCTGAATTTGGGGGAGGTTTTGTGGATGGGGGCAAAGATATAGGGGGGGTCCCAACATTTTTTTTCCATAGACTGAATGGAGGAAAACTTTGCGCAGGCCTACCGGGCAAACCGTTGGATGGATTTTCACTAAATTTGCAGCAGGAGCAGCGGCGTGGTCTCAAAAGCGTGCTTTTGTAAATTTGGTGAAAATCCGTCCAGTACTTTAAAAAAAACAGCTAAAATGTGTGCCTCTAAAAAATAGTGATATCTGGCTCCGCTCCGTGGACCCATTTCCCTGTTCACTCCGCGGTCCAAAGTCTCATTGGCCTAGAGTGTGGCGTGATGTCGGTGAACATTGGACGCGCCTGCTGTTGGCTGGAGGGAAGCATGATGTTCGTCACAATTAAGGGAAACTTCGCCATGTTGTACAGCAGCACAGAAAAGGGGCTGCAAAACATGGTTTGCGGCATCTGGTGCTGGCTCAAGGTCAAAGGCCATGGCTAGTGGCCCTTTTATATGTTAGAATGTGTAGTGGGCCCAGCCAAAGATTGTGACCACTGGCCAGTATTGTGCTAAGGTTCATGGCTAGTGCCTGATCAGTGTATATAATATAAACTGTACCCACTGGTAAAGGCCAAAATATATGGTTTCTAGACTGTTAGTGTTTCAAAATATTCAGTGTACATGGGTGAACGTTGTTACCACTGTCCATAGCTGAAGGCCATGACTAGTACCCATTCATGTGTTAAAATATATTTGCCCATGCACACTGATCACACTGATAAACTGAAGGCCATGCTTAATGGCAGTTACTGTTGTAATGTAATTAGTGATGTAATCTGTGATGTCATCATGTGGTCATACGCTGGACAACAGGGAGCACAAAGGTAAAAGTTAAAGTTAAGATGGTTTTAGCTGAATTTCAGGGGTTTTGTTGCGTTAGATGTTTACCTTATCGTCCCTGCAACTAAATTGTTTTCCTTGATAAATATGTAGCTGCCCTATAGTTAAGGTGAGTTGGACTCCCATAGGAACCCCTCAAAATTCTAGTGTTAATAACTTTTGATTTGAGTAACAGATTTGACCGACATTTCGAAAGTGATTAGGGAGCGCCCCCACCCTCCCTGCAGACTGCAAAGTATCATAAAGATGTGTTAATAAATTAAAAGGTTATTAAGAAGAACTTTTTTTCTCAAAGTGTGGTCTACTTCCCATTCATTTTCCCATAGTCAAACAAGGAACATTTTTGTGAAAGCGCACAGCCCAAACCACTGAATGGATTTGGCAGAGGTCTGAAACAACTTGGGCACGAAGTGTTGACTTGTGATCCATGGTTTGGGGTTATTCCGTGCAGTAGTTATTTGAATATTTGAGGGGGTAGGGGGTGCCCCTTCTTAAAAATATATATCTAGATCTCAGGGATTTACCCAAAACTGGGTGTTTTTAGAATTGAAACAGCCACTGTCTTGTTTTTCTCTCGATGCAAGAGAGAATCACAGTTATAGTCCAGGATAACGGGAAAAAAAGTAGTTAAAAAGCTATTTGCACGTTAAAATAATTGCAAATGAGTTTAATCTAGAGGTAGGGAGGTTGCTGGAGGACACCAAATTAAATTTGGGAGTTATAAGAGGTCCAGGGACTGAGTTTGCAACACAAAGCTTTCTGTAGCCACAGCTATAGTAACGAATAGCGGAGATCCGAAAGCAAAGTGTGTCACAGAAACAGTGTGTGTTGTGGGGGATAGGGAGAGGGCAGGGGAGGTGACAATCCCAACTGGGGAGTGGGGGGAGCTGGCACAGATGAGGGTGGCACTTGGTGAGGGCCTAAAAGGGCAGAAAAGCATCTTTCTTCAGCTGTTTTCCAGATCTTTGCGGTTATATCCCAGGCTATGAATGTCTACAGGTACCCAACGGTAAGAGAAGTTCCATGCCCATGGCTATAATTTTTGGGTTATCTGTTTTCTATTTGTGCATTTATATGTTAGTAGTAGTCCTTAAAAGGACTGTTTTGGGGTACACTGATGGTAGTTTTCTAGCAAATTTGGATAGCTGGTTTGATGTTGTGAAGGAATACCATATTCCCTTCATCAGTTAGGTATACTCCATCTTGTCTATAGAAATCGGCCGTGTAGAACGGTATGTTGTTATTTGAAATCCATAATTGGTTGTGGTCTCTCATGAATGTTGAAACTACTTTATTAACATTTCTCTGTGATTTTTCAGTTTTACTATTATATGTGGTGCTCCACCTCTATTTTTGCCTCTCAGTTAGATTGGAAAAGATAAAGAGGGTGTGAGGAAAACATTCCATTAGTTTTTCCAAGTCATGTGTCATCATTAAAGTAAGGGACACACATGTGCATCCCACAAATGCCTCCACAATCAATTAGTATGATGTGTGGGTGCCATGCACTTTACATACTGAACAATTTTGGAAACACTTGGAACAAACACATTCCCAGCAATCCAAATAATGTAACTGTAAAATCTGTCAAGCCAAGGTCCATGTCAATGTTTCATTTCTCACAAAAAGCCAATAACCAAAGCATCCAACTGTCTCTGATCAGGCACACAGTTTTTAAACCAGCCATGATATCTGCAGTCATTCTCTGTTTCCAGGAACATTATTCCTAGTTTGAATTTCTAGTAATTCCTTTATCTAGTTGTTAGGGAGAATTCTCTATTTAGGCTGAAATTCCTAACCTAGTGAATCCCCCAGCAGTTTTGCTGGATTTCTGGAGTTTGTTTTTGTCCATCCTGCCAAGAGTGAGACTCTTTTCCTCCCACTCTTGGACATAAATGTGTGTAATTGCTTTGAATGTCAATGTGTTCTATGGGCTATGGGGTATTTTACTCCATAGGGTCTCATATGTTTTTCTATGTGTGTTACACCGCACCCTACGTGCCATAACACTGGGGCGTCCTAGCGGACCTCCACCATAGACTCCATACCCGGGGACTGACTACTGTCTCCCCGGGCATGTAAAGTCACCATTGGCTTTACTAGACCTAAATTTACTAACAGAACTAGTACCAACCACCTTATTGTGGACGTGCTAGTAGGGGTAATTCGATTACTCCTGGGTCTGTTACTCAACGGGGCACTGTCCCGTCCCCCCTCGTCGAGTTTTGGCTGGTGGCAGTGGAAACTACTTGTTATGTTCGACCCCGAACATAACCCTATGGGATTCGTCCCATTGTTGGAGATTGATACCTTTCCTCGTTAATCTCTAACGTACCACCGGCCTACTTATCTTAAAAAAGTTTATCGGATGGTATTTTCTGCCAGAACTCGGTTTTTAAAATGGCGTCTGTGTTCGTCTATGTGACTCCTAAACCAAAGGTTGAGCTCTTTGTTCCACTTTTGGCGGGCCTCGGTACAGAGACCCTCCAAAGTGGTGCCATTCTGTCTGGGTTACCACAGGGATGTGGGAGGGGGTTTAGGCACCCTGGACCTAGTTGCCTTGCCAACTCCGGTCGCACTCTGGAGTGATTGGCCCAAGTGGTGAGCCTCCCCGCTCACCACTTAGCGAGTGTTGATTGACAGCTAGGCTGAATGAATGGGGGTTTTCTGCATAAAAGCAGGGCTTTTGGGACTGGATCTTCAGAAGTCGCCACAGGACCTAAGAATCCGACGAGGGTAACGCTGAGCCGACCTGCAACGACGACACCTCTGGTGGAGCCCTGCTGAACTGACTCACCACTTCCCGACGACAGAGGAGATCTCCCTGCCGGAGAGTCTCTTCCCCTGACTGGTGGGAACAACCAGTCCCCTTTGCTTTTTCTTCGCCTCAGGACGCGGTGGTCAAATTGCCAGTGCAGAGCACCTCTGCAACCGGATAGCCACTACCCCTGTACCGCGACCAAAAGGTGGTGCCTCGTGACGGAGCACTCCGCGGCTGGTCTCATCCCTGGTGGTGCACCGGACTTCACTTTCCTTCGACGACGAGATCATCTCTACTCTTGGCAAAGACCCGACGTGCATCCACCACCAGGAACAACTGCCCCCGCCGGAGCTGCCCTCCACAACAAGGTACCGTGTCCGCCTGGCTTCCCTTTCGATCGGTTCGAGTGAGGTGTCTTAATCCTCGCCTTTCCGTTGGGTCGCCTCCAAACTTTCTCACGTATTGTTCTGAACTGGTTCAATCTGCCGATAACAATTTGCTACAAAGTCTCGAACGCAATTCCTCTAGAGACTTTTGGGACATATCGCCTTGCCTCTCTCCCAGTGGGCCTGGCCTCTGAACTTTATGATCTATTGTGGTTCTTGCCTTTGTGCCTTGCATTTTTCTCGTGAAGTATTGAACTGTGTTGATTTCGTAAACCTGCCTATTGTGTTCTCTCCCGTCCTATCTAATATTAGAGTGCCATCTAGGTTGAGGTATACACCTCTGTCTGTAAATAAGTGATGCCGGTAGAACCTAGACTTGTCGAAATATTGTTAGGGGGTTTGATTGTTTCTTCTTCGTAGAGTAATTGTAATTGAATTGTTTGCCGTGATAGTGCCATAGTGTTTTTCATAGATGTTCCGTTATAAATAAATACCTTAATATCTTTACACTGAAGCCTTGTTGCGTGTTTGCTTGTCTTACTGTGAAGAATTGTCCTATTTGGTATACTCCACATACTGCTTAACTCTTCTTGAGAGAAGTCTGACTGCTCAGCCACAGCTACCAAGTGAATCTGTGTGGTACAGACTGCTACCAAGTGGGTTCACTGCCAAACGCCTGTAGTCCTAAATCTTTTACAGTGGTCCCAGAGGGAACTGCACAGGTTTCCGCCTAACACTAGGGTATGTATGATATGTATGTGCTTTGATGTTTGTAATTGGTTGATGTTACTATTGTAATTCTGTGTTTGTCTGTGATAGTTTACACTCAAAATGTGTTGCCAATTTTTGTAGTTTGTTTAGTAAATATAGTCCTCTTTTTGTGATTTTGATTTTTGGAAAGTATAAAAGCTAACACATTATGTAGATTTATCATTCCGATTGTAGAACTCTGTATGCACTATACTCTCATGGTTTGTGTCCAACCCATGTTTTACTTGTTTTTGAACATTAAACACCCTACATAACCCCCATCTTGTATATCCTAACTACTATGTAATGTATACTTTATCATCATCCAATTTAAATAACTCCATGAGCAGTCATGTATTGTATTTATACCTTTTAATGACCAATGACCAATACTGTCTCTTTTGTTATTTATATTCCATGCTCATTAAAGAATTCTGATAGCCATGGCTATATGACTGATTGGTGTATTGAGGATCCTGCCCAGCAACAACCATGACTGGGGTATTTACCCATGACAATCCAGCACCCACTCACTGTGCGGCATTGCTTCCCATTGGTAAACGTGGCACCCTGTGCCGCTGCAGCTATGTTCTGGAAAATGGCATGTTGTATGTTTGTCGACATGTGGTAGCTGTGGCTATCCAATCTTTTGGGTGGGGTAGCATCATAGATGCATTGAGCATTTTGGGGGATTGTGAAAGACTAGGGGAGTGGTCTATTGCCGCAGCTAGAAGCAAAATGCCATGTAGGGCTTTTCTATAACTGCGTCTATGAAAAAGCAAGTGCGTAGGCGCGTCAATGCTTTAATCATTTTATTTGTTGTACCCCGTAAGCACAGTTATATATAGCCGTGTCTATAAACCATACATTTGCTGTACAATAATCATATTATTATGTGGATGATACAGCATAATTTGTGTGTGTTATTTTATCTGCTTAGGTGTTCTCTTATTTCATTTGAAGGCAAGCTTAGTTTGATTTTGTGCTTGCAAAAAAAACATACGTGTAGCCGCGGATATAAAGCAAGATCTGCAGCCATGTCGAATAGCTGTGACTGTGAAAGACTCTGATAGAATCTGGGTGGGGAAAACTTTGATTTCTGTCAATTTCATTGTTATTGGTTGCTTGTCTATTTGTGTAGGTGTTTGTGATACATTGTGCTGAAAATATGTCCTCCATTTTAGTAGTTGTATTTGTATATAGTGCTTTTTTATATTTATTTTGGAAAGTATAAAAGCTACCATTGTCTGCAGTTTCATCCTTTTGATTGCAAAACTCTCACTGTGCACATGGCAGGAGTATGGCTGATGTGAAAGTAAGTGTTAATATTTACATATTTGAAGGTTTATCTGCAGTGTTGTGTGTGTTAGTTATATTAACCACTGTCATTAGATGGTGTTCATGATCTTTTTTTTCATCTGCTGTGATTGTGTGGCAAGTCTTTTTTAATGTCATGTTTCAAACGTTCACTAACATGGTCCTACAAAATCAGATTTGTGAATCAATGGCATTTATATGAAGGCATTTAGTTTTTATATTCATTTTAGTGAAGTTGAAGGTTTATTTGATTGTAGTTGTTGTAATTTTTTCCTTAGTGAGGACCATATAAGTATTAACGACTTTTGGTTGAGGGCTGTTAACACAATTGTCATGAGACTTCATGTTACAATGTATGACGTATGGTTGATTATAGAGAGCCTGCTAGGTATAACCATTTAGGCGCTTTAGTACTCCGTGAAAAAATCTCATGTGTGAGAATGAGTGTCTGTATGCTAAAGTAATATTTATGAATTGATAAGCGATTACACCAGCAATTCTTTTTTCTGAATTTTTTAGAATGTGAAATTTCCACAGAATGAAATTGGTTATAGTTGAATTAAAGTAATGGGTGTGTGCTGTTTATATATTTGTGTAGATTTGCATTTTCCCTTTTAGTATATGCTTAAGTTTTCTTTTTCTCTCTCCTGTCTTCTTTTAATTCTCATTTTAATGTTTTATATGTTTAATTATGTTGCAATAATATTTCTTTTTGTAATCTGTATTGATTTATGAAATGTGAAAACCGTATGTTAAGCTATAACACATTAATAAATACATTTGATTTTAATGCAGTACTGTTAGCTGTAATGAGTTTTCTGTGAGGTACTACAATTGATGGTATTTTGCAAGGTCATTTTAGTCATTTTTTAATTTTGTATTTTGTTGTAGCTTCATCGTTGTCATCATCCCAGTGGACATGCAATGTTTAGCCCAATTTTCCGGATTCCTACTGTCCATGATTTGTCCTAAATGTTCAATGTTGTTTTTCATTAATTAATAGTTAATTTAATTATGTTAATGAATCCATGATTAGTTTTGTGCGTAGTTTGTATGGTGCTTATTGTTTAATTTTTTGATATATCTGGATGACTTCTTCATCTGCTTGAACATATTTGAAATATGATTTTAGACAAAGTGATAGGTTTATGCTGCAATTGTACAGAAATATTGTTGACAGAGTGCACAGGTTATTCTCTTCAGGAAAACAAAATCTACAGCCGGCCTACTTACAGCAATAAGAGCAGGCAGCGGTTTGGAGGTGATGGAACAGAGGGCCTCTCCCGATCAATTTCAAGTCCTAATAATATCCTGGAAATACACAGACATTAGGAGTATAGAAAAGGAAGATTATATACTTCTAATTAACACCTACTGGAATCCAGAAACAAGTGGGGACGAGCTATACCTGGAAAACATCATCATCATTCTAGATGAAGTCACGGAAATCCAACTTTGCGACCACATAATAATTACAGGAGATTTTAATGCAATATGTAATAATATTGAAAACCAACGCCCACACCTACCGAAATCCGCACCAATCCTGAAAAGAGGTGAGAACCTAGAAAAAACTCTGGGATCAAGAGACCTGCACAATCTGCACTGGATACGATCAGATAAAAATTTGGAGATCCCTTCCTGGCAAAGACTGGAACAATCAGGGACATTAGACCACACATTTGTGTCGAAGGAGTTTTTGGGAATGACGGTCAGTTTTGCAATGGTAAGGACCCTAAATAGTGACCATAATATACAGCACACAAGATGGGTCAATTTACAGAAACCCCAGCAATTTCTTAACCATGACCTGGATGTGAACAGCAATGGTTCCAGGTTAAAACTGACGAAGAATGCAATTAAGCACATTTCTGAAAAGTATTCGAGCACAATGAAAGGGGAAGGGAAAGGGGAAGCCAATATGAAACAAAAAAATCAGAGAAGCTGGTGGGCTACACACTCCTGTTAAAAAAATACATAAAGACTGCAAAAAAAAAATCAAGGAGACTCCAAAGAACCACCTTCATGCCTATAATCTAGAACTAGTGACAAGAAGAAGAACCTCACGAAAATTAAAATGGATAGCAACCAGATCCGGTACACAACTGGTGCAAGAAAGCTGGAAAAAAACGCCAATAGGAACTAAAAATCCTGGATAATACAAAAAAGGCACTCCCTATATCAGGCAGACTCGGAATTAATGTTAAAAACACTTTGTGGGAAAAAATCAAGAGATTTTTGGACCCTAATAAAATGCACCATGACGTCCTGTACTATCGCTTTACCAAACAGCGTGGGAGAAGCAAGTTGGATGTCCCGTTTTTCCAACTTATATGCACCACTGCCAGTTACGGAGAGTGCTTTTTTGCAAAAAAGGAAAAGGGTGAATGAGTCTCCATGGAATATTACAACAAAGGAAGAAGATATCCTAACGAAAATTAAAAAAACTCAACAATTCAAGGGCTCCGGGTCCTGATGGGATTACAAATAGCGACCTAAAACAACATCCAGAGATATGGGCCCCCTTGATCAGTAACATCTTTAAGAACTGCAACCAGGAGCAAAACATACCAGCATCATGGAGAAAAGCTATAGTAGTCCCAATCTTTAAATGTGGAAATTGAGAGGACCCATGCCACTACCGCCCTATATCCTTATTGGATGTTATAGGGAAAATATACGGCGGGCTTGCCTTGGAAGCATTTCAACCCTGGCTTAAAGCTGAAAACAGGGGCGATCCATTCCAGACAGGATTCGTAAAAAACGCAGGAAAATCGACCAATATACTGACGTTGACAACAAACAAAGCCAAGGCCATGCAGACCGGTCAACCAGTATATATGGCATTTGTTGACCTGGTACAGGCATATGACCAGGTTAACAGGGATATATTATGGGGAAAGCTGGAAGCCATGAAATGCCCTGTTCCTATTATGGGCCCGATTCAGACCCTGTATCAGGATACATCTATCAAAGTAAGGCTTGGGCAAGACGGATTACTGTTGAGGGAAATTCAGAGGTGTGAAGCAAGGATGCCCTCTCGCTCCTGCATTGTATAATGGTACATTGCTGATTAGAGGAGCATGAGAAGGAAATAAGATGCTTCCCTCCAACTATTGGTGGCGAAAAAATATTGCGCCTGTTATACGCTGACGACATCATCTTGCTGGATAACACTCCAATAGGTCTGCAAAGACAGCTCACAAATTTGATTGCATACCTGAAGCGAAACAACCTAAAGCTGAATCCAGAAAAAACAAGATAATGGCCTGGGAAGGCAATAAATGGAAGAGCCAAAACAAACAGAACTGGTTTGCGAAGGGGCAAAAATTGTAAAAAGTAAAAGACTTCAAATACCTGGGAGTCATGATGTCCATCAGTGGGGCTGAAACTGCCATGCAAAATCTGCTATGGACAAAGGTAAAAACTTTAACCATACAAGCACGAATGATCGATGAAAAATACGGGAAATTCTCACTATTGGCAGTAATCAACTTTTATAAAGCAAAGGTGGTACCTTCAATTCTTTAAGGAGTGGATGCAATGTTCCTAGTACGAGAAATACTATGGACTAAACTGGAGAGCTATTTCTGGAAGAAAGTCCTCAACTTGGCACAATCAACTCTGATGCCACTATTAAGGAGGGAACTATGTCTTGTATCACTGAAAGCGATTCAGGAGAGAAATATGCTAATGCTATGTTGAAAAGTCCACTTGGAGAATAAACCAAAACCATTGGAGCTGGTGAATAAACAGATGACAACGGACAAGATCCGGGCTCTGAAAGACTGGAAGTTGAGAAATATGGGCTTATTGAAAGATCTAGATATCTCGGAAGAGATACTTGAAATAAACCCAGATAAAACATCAAAAAAACTCTTTGAAGCAGACTGGATCAGGACAGAGGACATAGCGCAATCATACAAGTTGATGAAAAATGTTTCAACCGTCCCAAAAAAACTATATGACACAAGAAGCTAGTTGAAAAAGATCCCGGATAAAAGGTTGGCCAGAACGTATTTGAGATTTCGGCTAAACCAACTACAAATTAATGAAATTAAATTCATAAGGAAAAGGTCATCACACAACAAATGTAGATACTGCAAATCGGCGGAGATAGTAGAAACCAGCCGACATCTCCTACTTCAATGTGAAGGTACAAGGACATCTAGATCTGTTTATCTAGGAAAAATATTGCAATCGTTCACCACTTTAATGGAGAATAACTGGTGGCAGGCCTTTAATGAAGGAGAAAATACCAAAAGTGTGATTGTGGTGGCATCCTTCTTCGAAAATATTAAGCTGCTAACAACTTAAAGGGATCTGCAGATACTCTTCTCTTGTTAAACGTGTGATAAACCCAATCGAGGGGGAGACTTCCGAGGTGAAAAGGTCTGAGCAGGTCATACAAACTTGAGTTAACGTAACAACGTGAACATGGAGAAGCCTACTAAGGGATTAAACAAGCAATGGAAAGAAGATCGATAATATAAACTTGTAAATGAGCCTTAGTACAACCATGTTATGTAAGGAACTCAATAGGACAGGCTTCAGTAACATCGGAATTGGTCATAACGGACAACCTGGACTGTATTTCTGAAACATCTAAGGTTGAAGGGGATCTTTACGGATGCATTGGACTTTTTTTTATTTTCATCTTTGAAAATATTGTTTGTACAATTGAATCAAATAAAAAAAGAAAAAAAAAGAAAATCTATTGATCATTTAACGAAAGAGCACTATGTGTTTTTTCAGTGCACCTGCGGCTAAGCGAAGGTCCTCTTTGTGCAACCAGGGTTATAGCCGGGTTGTGTCATTTGTCAATTTAAATTAAAACATTGTTTTATTTGATTGTGTTTCTACAGGTTCTAAAAACAATTCTTTATAAGGATTGTTTTGGGGTTTACTGACTGTTGGAGGTCATAATACAAATGTGTTTGACATTTTACGTGTTTGCTTTGTACAGTCCTCTGTATGTGATATTGATTTCTGAAAGCTATGAAAGTGACCGTTTTGTGAACTTTTGATATTCTGATTTCATGTTCTGTATTTGGCTATTGTGAATTATTGTTTATATAAGATAAATTAAGTATTTTAGGTTTCTGATTTTACAAGTATTATTTGGAAAGTAGGGTTTTCCATATTTTGCTTCAGTGTTTTCAAGAGAGTTATTAAGCAGTAGCAGATATTATGCTATGGTTATGTCTGAGAAAACATATATTTCCAATTAAAGATCATTTCTCACTGACATTGGAACATGTAAACACAACATCGGCGCATAAGAAACCCTAGTGTCAACCAGGCAGCATCATTTTACCCTTGACAAATATTGCAACTGTGTATGTACTTTGTAGTTGGATATCAAGGTGTTTCCTGTAACCCTACATTTGTGACTTTCTACTGTTTTAGAGTTGTGGAAGTATATGAATGTGGCTTTTAATTTGAGAAGTCGTATGAGGCAGTGCACCTGCTGAATGCTAACTTGGTTATGATGTTCACCAATGTTCTTTGCTCATTTGTGGAGATTTATGGATTCTGCCAGCTTACAAGGAAAGTTAATTCCAACTTGTAAACTTGCAGTGAACATTTCTTCTCTTGTGAAGTGGTTTGGGAATTGTACTCTGAAGTTATGGTTAGAGTATGCCAGGTATTATTAAAGTCTTTTGGCGTTACAGGCAAAATACACCACGCAAACGGTTTCTGAGAAATTATGTAGCAAATTGAAGAAGGTGAATTCATTGTGGCTAAGTGGCTTAGACCTCATAGTTTGCATTTCAGCTATTCTTCAGTAATACATCAAATTCTTTTGCCACTTTTTATATAGGTATGACCTTATCCTTTTATTAATATGGGCATGCAGTATCATGAATTGTTAGGTTATGAAAGAAATGATTACTGTGGTATTTATGATTAGCTCACTTTTCATTTAGGCTTATCATCCCAAAAAATGTACGGTGTCAACCACATATATATCACAACCCAACAAACTCAGTGCCCACCTAGTGAAACTCTACTTTGCTCATCCTATTTAAGCTATATGAGTTGTTCAATACCAACCAATATTACAAGAGCACTTAGAGCAGAGGTCTACATGGGGCATTTTTGTATACTGCAGTATTTCAAATCTCATCTAATAGTTGCATAATGTAACTCAGTGTTACGCTTTTAGACAAATAATCAAGTAAACATCAGAACCCACTAACCTGGACAGGCAGCAGAGACTTGGAAGAAGTTATTTTGAAGAAGGCGAAGATTTCCCAGTAAATTCTACCTCCCTCTGTCCGGAAGAAAATCAGGAGGCGAGGGGGCAGTACTCCCAAGGAAACCCCCTGGGGAAGAAAACCTGAGCCGGAGCGTGGAGAGTCAAGGGTCCTGACCTTCGGAGACTGGATTGGAGCATTATCGCCGATGTCAGCTTTCGATATTCGAGCAGAGTAATGACTGGGAATGTTCCACAGATTAGGATACACTAAGAAGGGAAAAAGTAACAGGTAAGAGTTGATCTAATAGAGGGAAGGCAAAATAAACTCCACACGAATACCACCCACCTAGGATCTGCAACATGTAAGTGCAAGGTATGATGCGGCTATAGACGGAAGGCATCCTAGTAAAGAGAATAACAAGTGAGTAAGGGATAAGTGTTCCTAAATGGCAAAAGGACTAGCAACAATTGAATACCTACGGAGCCACTCCATTCACAAGCCAGCCCGGCGAGAAAACAGAGAGAGAGTACTCTAATGAGCAGCAGGTTTAGAAGAGGCAAACTTCCTGTAAAGAGGTGAGATGGGTTGGTTTGAAAGTATTGAGTGCTATGGAAATGTTGGAAGAATATCCTTAAATAAATAGGTACAGAACTCAAGTACCGTGAGGTGGGAACTATATGAAGTCTGAGAAACAGCAGCAAAGGAGACGGCTTGAACGTGATTACAGCAATAGTCTGGTGCGGATCCTCAGAGAAATTCACAGAGTAGTCTCTGTGAATTTCTAGATAGTGGAGAGTCGCTGGAGTTGAAAATGACCAGATCTAAGTACCCACAAAGAAAGGAAATTAGAATTGAGATATGAAGTATAAAACAATTTGCAATCCTAGTAAGCGGCAATTTACGAAGCATCTTTCCTAAGAGTAGCGACGCACTGAGCCGCTGCACTCTGATCGCTATATGCAGTCACATGATCAGCTGTCAATGCCAGGAGTGTGCGTGCAGAAACTGCACGGTCAGCCAGAGAGGAACGAGGAAAACCATCAGCCATCTTAGAAGGACCCATGAACAAGGAATGGCAAAGTCGGCCATAGTGCCAGAGAGACCAGCACCGATAACAGGATGTAACACTCAGCTATGTACAGTTTCTTCACTAACAATATATGTGAAATGGAGTCTAACATTTTGGTCACAGATTTGAAAGTAGATTCTGTCACTGTATTGTATGTAGAACAGCATGGGTACTATAGTGTTCTGCACAGATGCATGCTCAAGTCTAACCTGTTTGGTAGAAAAAACAAAATGTTGGCAGTAATTTATAAATAATAATTTGCAACCATATTTGGTAGTTTCACAATTTGCTGTGAACTGGTCTGCTTTGGAAGGGCAGGAGCATATTTGGTTTTCATGCTATGTAATAACATATGTTGTTACAAAATGCACAGACATAGACAGATGTAAAATGATAAGTTTCCAATGAAAATTTCCTCTCCTTAGAAGTGGTTTGGGAATTGTACTCTGAAGTTATGGTTACAGTATGCCAGGTATTACTGATGAAATGGTCACTGAAATTAGCCTTTCCCACACCCCTAGGTGCCTTAGAGTGAGGCGTGTCCCATAGATAAATGTACATTGTGTCAGGGAGGAGAGGGCTATGCTAAGAAACCCAGCATTAAAACACTATTGCATGAATTATAGATGCATAGAATAAGTGTGCGCATATAAAGAGTAGCCATTTTGTAGTTATGGTAGACACAATCAGTCCTGCTTTGCCACACGGTAAACGTAGGCCAGGTGGAGAAACCTGAACAGGCCCAAACTCTACTAATTCCCATACAAACTTCCCTTTGTTCTTTAACTGTTGCAATAATGTGTTATCCCAGAGAGGAATGCACCCTGCAAGGCCATGAGACAGCACCAAGCTCCTCGTGGTACAAATTCATCATAGCCAGGCCAACAGTAGACCTCCAACACCCACCCAGCCCACCAGGAGTAATGGCACCCACCACCGACCCAGTTCAAGACCCCCTGAATCCGCGACATTGGGTGACCACAAACCACTAACCATGAAACCAATGGTCATAACAGATCTAAATGAACACTGCCATTTCACCTTATTCTATAAATACACCCTTGTAATTCGAGGTACAGGGAGGAATACATTAAAGTTCAACAACATGATGGTGGAAGCCTTGGGTGCAGAGAGTGCGATATGAACTGAGCAAAGAATGTGTGGATCAACATAATCATGTTCCTCCACCTGTGCCAGCCCCTAGTTTCCCAGGTGCATGCCAAAATGATGTGGCGGCATTATCTCACATTAGCAACTCTGTAATAGCAACATGTGAGGAGCACAACAACCAGTCCCTAGAGAGATGAGCCCAGCTGACCCTATGGGGTGGACTACAGACAGGCAGAGCTGCAACCAATTGCAGCCTGACCTCCCCTATGGAGCAGGGCCATGTATAGGGTCTCACCAACCAGCCACAAAGATTTTCACTGTATATGATGAAGTCACCAGTGATGCTGTGTCTCCCTATAAGATTTGGTTTGTGCTAATTCCCCCAGAACATTCTCGAGCAGCAGAGTTCCTTGCTTGAACCCTTATTTGTTGTACAATTAATGTTGTAATCCATGCAAGAAATCTTGTGCCCTTTTTTCCCAATCGGGTTATATTTTTTCTGGGATGAACGTACAAGGGCATGCGTTGACATTCAAATCCTAGTGAGAGTGGGGATGGGGAGTAGAGGGAGGGCGTACATGGTGACATTTTTTGTGTAGCAGTAGTAGTGATTCGTTTGTAGGTGAAATGAAGGATAGCGGGTCAGGCCATTGGCCATACCATGCCTGAACAGGTACAAATAGGTTAGTTGGTTGTCTTTGCAAGTTCTTTGATGAGGACGCATAAAGAGGACTGATTAAATGGGTGGTGGGAGGAGCAAGTGTGTGGAAGGGCCCAGTCATTTGAACAGCAGTCTACACAATGTTATGTCCCTGGGTCTGACCTACAGTCATTAAGTAGAGTCATGTGGGGTATGAAAATTGGAGCTGGGTAGAGCAACTGAGTGGCAGTGCATTACCATACAGCTCTCCTCCTTCATCGCTTTGCTCATGAATTGAGGACATACCAGAGTTAATGAATAGCAGGTTGTTACATCAAACCAAATATATGTAACAGATTATCTTCCAACACCTTTATGTATGTGAATTAACAAATTATGATAATTTATGCTATGTTTATTGTGCGCAGGACTAAGATACCCACTTTATATGTTCAGTTTATAGTGATGAATGAATGTAGAGGGAGAAGACCATGTGCCCTTCCTTTACATGTCTGCTGAAGAAATGCCTTTTTCCCAATAGGCTAATATTATAGATTAGTCTTATATGATTGGAGAAAGTGTGTGAAGAATTGCATGTCATTAAATGAGCAAAGTTTGAATGGATGCTAACTGAGTTTCTAAGTTTGTGATGCATTTGTGGATTGTACAGTATGTTTTCGAGATGCTAAGCTTAAATGATACCTGAGTTAATTCTGTAGATTATAGTGACCATTTGTTTTACAGCCTTAGAATTCTTGATAAGGGATGCACACATGCAGTGAAAGATATGCACCGACTATGGGATTTGCCAGGTCATATCTATAGAAAAAGAAACAAGGACATTTGATATGGGAAATGTATTTTTCTCACACATAACCATAGTATAACATGTTATTTTGCTTGAACCCTCTTCAGAAAACACTGACATAAAATATGTAAAACCCTACATTCCAAATAATACCTATAAACTGTATTGAATTACAAACCTAAATATACTGAATACATTTAATTTAAATAACAATTCATATTATATATAGAAAATATAAAAGAACACATTCCCTGACCTTCACCATGCCAAATTTTGTCTTTACAGCTTTTTTCTAAGATGTCATCAAGCAAGCAAAACAAAGTGCCAGAAGGAAGAATCTTTTTCATGGAAGTAAAGAGTTACAATATAATATTTAAAAAAATAGTGTTCTCAAAGCTGTAGATACCAATAATGTAGTTAATAGAACAATACCTGTTATCGATAATACTTTTGAAAATCTGTAATTTGAAATAGATGGAATTAATGGAACCCATAATTTTAGTGAAAGTAATAAAAGGAAAAAATGTATCAAATCTGTTAGTAGCTGGTAAAAAACCAAAGCTTTTTAGAAGAAAAGATAGCCAATGTGTTATCAATTTGAAACAGTGGAATTAAGATATATATAAGATGTACCACCCTTGAGTTTTTAAAATTTGTGGAGAAGTGTGTAACCAAAATCTAGACATGTTGTAAAGTATTTTTAGGAAAAAGAAAATTAATAAATAAAAATGATTTTCATATGAAAAGAAAATTGTTCATTTTCACATTGAATAAAGTTAAGAAATTACTTAAAGTGACTACACCATCCTATAGAAATATATAAACAGTTAATGTACTTACACGTGACAACTTTTGGAGCGTGTATCTTGGTGAGTGGAAACACAATTTGTATACAGAAAGATTTGTTTTTAATGAGGAGAGCAACATTCAAGAACATAATTTGTCCCTTGCTATTGATACGAGTAGACATAGCTATGAAATCCTAAGGTCTGATAATACAAAAATGGAAAGTTTAGGTCAGTCAAGAAAAAAACCTTAAAAGAAACGTGAGGTATGGATGTGCAATTATTTTGTGCAATTATTTTGTGCAAAATGTATACAGTTTGTATACAGTTTTAAAGAGAATTTTAAAGAGAATTTTGCACTTTTTTCACGAAAATGATAAAGTTCAAAGACAGATCAAGATGCTATAAAGAATAAATGACTTTGAAATTTGTGAAAAACACAGGACTTCTGGGTACCTCTCTAGCTTATCTTGATAAATGTAGATGTAAGAGTCAGTTTCATTATAAACAGATGCTGGCTGCACATCATAAAAAATGAAATACCTTCTAGTTAAACTGTATGAGTGCAAAACACCAAGTG
Organism: Ambystoma mexicanum; assembly: GCF_040938575.1. NCBI lineage: Eukaryota > Metazoa > Chordata > Amphibia > Caudata > Ambystomatidae > Ambystoma > Ambystoma mexicanum. The sequence goes on from NC_090941.1 coordinate 924,874,069, forward strand.
TGTCTCTTGCACTTATTAATCAAGCACTTCTGACTGGAACCATAGAAGGTTTTGTTTGTACAGTGCAAATGATACATTTAATGCATTTAAAAGAGTATGTGTATGTTGATGAAACACTTACAGGAAGTGGAAATGATGATCTATGATTTCAAAGGATCTGATTTTTCAACAAGCATTGCAATGTTTGAGTTGGCTTCCACTGAAAGACCTGACATTATTTGCGTATCTTCAGAACACACTTTTTATAACTTTTTATGAGTCTCAAGTGAAAATAGTGTTCATTGAGGAGAACATTAAACACAGTCTAGAAGATGTTTTTATTTATTTTACTTATTTATTCATTGTTTTTGTTGACAGCACCAAAACCCATAAGTATCACGGCACTGGCACATTGATGTTTAAGACAAAAACAGATAAGTACATAAGCATGATAGTAGATGCTGCAGATAGTCTGGTAATGGGGATACCCCAGTTTCAGTTTAGTCATATTTGTCGGAAAACCCACATTTTTAGCAGTTTTCTCAAGCTAAGGTAGGATGGCTGCTCTTGGATGTGTAGAGGTAGGTTGTTCCACAGGGTAGGGGCAATGACTGTGAAGCAAGTGCCCCCCGCTCTTTTTCTTGAGAATATGGGGATGGCTAATGAAGGAGTGGATGAGGACCATAGGCAAGGGAGTTTAGTTCTTTTGGAAATGTGTTGGGTGATGAAGGAGAGTGTCGTATTGTGGATGTATCTGTGTGTTATCGAGAGGATCTTAAAATCAATATGTGCTTTGATTGAATACCAGCGCGCCTCATGTCTGCCATGAGAGATAAACAAACGCAGTGAAGGTCAGTTCTAAAGGCTATCTGTTGCAGAAGGGAATTGTTTGAATGAACATTACACTAATCATCCTCTACACCAGTGGTCTTCAAACTTTTTTGGCCAGGGACCCCCTGAGCAAAATTTGGACAGGTCGGGACCCCCCAGAAATGCCAAATGGACAGCATATATTGTGTGCCGTCACCTGCTCCCATCACAGTCGCTGGGCTCCCTCATCCCACTCCTACCAAGTCCCTGATCTCTCCCCACCCCACTCTGCTCCCACCACTATCCCATGGTTCCTGGCCATTGTGCTCCCACCATAGTCCCTGGGATCCCCCCATCCTGCTCCCAACACAGTCTGAGGGCCAGTGGCAGCTGGTAATTTTTTTTTAAGTGCAGGGGCATAACTATTTCCCCCAACAATGCCATAGCGACAGAGCATAGTGAGGGAGCCTAAAACAAAAAAGTGGGGTTTGGGGGTTGGGAGGGTTCCCCTTTGACAGTTCAGCAAGCCCAGGAGCACACCATCAGCTGGAAAAAGCAGCTGAGGGAGTGCTCATTGTTTTACTGGGCTGGCTCCTTAGCTCCTCCATAATGGATGAGGGGCCACTGGGTGGGCGCCCCCTCGCAATTATTGATGAGCCGCCAGGCTCGGACTGGCCTATAGGGCAATGCCAGTACCAAAAATGTAAAATGCTAGTGTGGGCCAGTCAAAATGGGCCACCATTTTGGCCAATGTGGACCAGTTTGATGAGTTACTTAACTATGCAGTTAGTAATTTTGACCATTCTCAAATTTACTGTCATTGTCATTGTCAAAGTTAGGCGGACCTGATAATTGCCCTTTCGTGGGTGCCGGTACCGGTAGATCCCCATTCCCATTTCAGCCCCATACGGCTCAATGGGAATGGGGAGCTCGGATGCACCGGCATCGTTAATAACGGTGCCCGTGCATCCGACGAGTTGTGCTCGCGGGTGCCACACGGCCTGCCAGGTCAGACCTGGCGTGATGTCAGGCACCCGCAATCCAAACTCTTACTATGACTGTACGGTAGTAACGGTGCCGGTAGCTTACCGGCACCGTTGTTACCGTACCGCCATAGTTGTAATGAGGCCTAGTCTGTGACTAAAGGAATGAATATCCATTTACAACTGCGGGCCACTTTTTCATTGTTGCCTGAGACAGTTTCATGCTTCAGCCCGACCATGTGAGCCACCCCTGGCCATTTCTTCCAAAATAAAAAAAACACATTTTTAAAAAAAAAGAATATTTCATGGTGAGCTCTCAGGGCCCCTCAGGGTTGCACCCGCGGACCCCTGAGGGTTCGCGCCCCACAGTTTGAATACCACTGCTCTACACTCTGTCTAGAAGATTTTTGTTTCTCTATGCTTTTTCCTACTGATACTAGAGGCAGCTTGGATGGTCAGAAGGTTCCAATCTCTTCTTCTGAATATCGTTGTACAATAATGCATTCTGAAGATTCCCAATTCCGCACCAATGTTGTATATATGTTTAACTTATTGTATGAAAGTGCATTTTTTGTATTATGTTATGCTTTTGCTCATACACTTCAGACCGGATTTAAATTTCAAAATCTTTCTGCATGTCAGATGCTGCAACAGGTGAATGAAAAGAATGTGGTTTTAGAGGGTATACCCTCTTGTTACAATGAGAGGAACCAAGGAATATTGGTATAGAAGACACTCCGAGGTTAGATGCATGATCAGAAACTTGGGCCCTCCAACTTAGTTTGTAACTTTAAGTTGTGCTGAGTATGGTTGGGATGATCTTGCAGAGTGCGATTTGGAAGTAACCCACAGACAGAAGATACAGAACACATGACACCAGGAGAATTGTGTTCCATGGACCCGTAAGTGTATTGTGGTTATTTCATCACAGATTACTAGCCATGTTACACTTTATATGTAATAAAGAAAATGGCCCACTAGGCAGTGTGGAACATTAATTTTGGAGGAAAGAGTACCAGGCATGTGGGGCTCTACATAATATGATATTGTGGATTAAAGGTGCTCCTCAGTTTGGAAAAGAAAGTGATGGGTGTGTAAAAAAGTACATAGAAAAATATGTTACTTGTTCCATTCCTGCTCAGCATGTGTATTCTGATCTATGGAACAAGGTGGAAATCTTCAACGGCACTCATGTGGAAAGTCCTGTTACACCGGTTGGTCGAGTGAATAGTTTGATGTCATCTGTTTGACACCATATTACTGGTAAGTCACCATAATTTACATTTGAAAAGAGATAAGTAATGACAATGCATTAACGATTGCAATCCTGTCATTGATCAGCTTTGGAATGCAAATACTGGTGTACAGTATATTGCTGATGATTCAACAGCTGTTGAACGTCATATTACAGCATACATGACAAAAGCTAAAAAGAGCAACGCAGCTGACCTATGGGCAGATTTAGCAGCAGATTAAAGTCTTAGCCAGGAACTGCTAAGCTTTGCTCTGATGATGCACCCACATATAGAGTGTGGTAGCTATGAAGCTGTAGGTTGGCTAACGAGTTTGCCTCTGTATAGATGTAACATTAATGTACTTTGGTTAAGTCTTGGCCCGGCTAGTACTAGAAATCAGATACTGAAGCTTTCTAATGAAATTCAGCATTTAGCTGAAACAGTACCTGATAGTACCTGATATTAAGCATCGATCTGTGGTGGGAGCTAAAATGCACCGGAGAGAGGTGGAGTGGGAGGGCTGGCCACTGTCTGTTGTGTACTCCCAATGACAGCAGCGTTAATTAGAAGCCAAGCTGAATCCCGAGAAATGTTGGGTTATGAATTAGGTTAACCCTGCACCCCGCAAGTCATTTCATCTTGCTGTGATCATTGTAAAAAAACAGCTAAAGGGACTACAACCATTGGGCCGTAACGCAAAAAAAAACAAAAAGCAAACAACGGAATTTGATAATAAACATGGGTGGCAATGGCTGAAGAAATTAATACCTGGTCTAGAAGCGTCCCAGAAGTGAAATATGGACATTCCCACTTTATACAAAAGGTGCCCTTCCTTGGATAAATGTGTTGAATATTTGTTAATAATGCTGCAAGAAACGTGGCTTATGCAGAATTATTCTATTGATGGGTTTGTAGTTCATCAGTAATGCACAAAGAGAGGGGAGGAAGGGCAGCCTTTTGGAGTGATTATTATAGGGGTCCAACAAGAAATACCATCAGTTTTTATTTCGAACCCTGATGATAGTGATCATGTGTTGGTTGTGGAGCTGTCCATTGGGACAGGTATTGAACAACAACGCCTACTTATTGTTAATGTGTATTATCCCCCGGATCTGTCCCCACTGATGGAGTATTTGATGCAATTAACGCCATTATTGTAAATTGGTATGAGACTGATGAGACAGATTTAATATTACTGGGAGGAGATGTTAACTGTTAATTGTATATGGAGTAAAAGCTATTTGCTGCTATCAGTTTCTACTTTGCCTAATCTAGAATTTGTATTGTACTAGTTCACGTGTGCATTGATTAAAAGCACTTTGGCACCTGAATTTTTTATTATAAGCTGAAAACAGGGCTCAGCTCCTTTGCTCGTACTAACTGGGAAGTAAACTACACTTCCCAGCAGTCTTGGTAGTTCTTCTTGCATTTTCTCCTTAAACCCGGCACGAACGTGCCGGTGTGAAGGAGACAAGCCGGTCTGTGCCGGTCCGTGGCCGGGCATGTCAGAGTTCCGTTCTGGGGTAAGATTAACGCTTTTGCTATGGAAATACTTTCCCCACCTCCTAACGCCATGGCTACTAATCCTCCATGCCTCCTCAACAGTTCTCTGTATGATACTGCTCCCTGTGTACCGCCTCTGGCTCTGCCACTCGTATCCTCCGTAAACCTGCACTTAGAATCTCCCAATACACTGTCACAGCCTGTTACTCACTTTAATAATAACAAAGGAGGGGATCATACCATCACACATCCCATTAGCTCCTTGTATTGCATGCTGCTCAATACACAATCTTTGGTCAAGCATGCCCATGAAGTTTCCACTTATATTGAGGATAACAATTTTGATGTCTCTGCTATAACTGAAACTTGCGGCACTGCCGCATCGGGACCCTCACTACAGTTTGCCACCCCGGATGGGTACTGCATGATTAGACAGGATAGAGAGACGGGGAGGGGAGGTGGGGTAGCCTATATCTTAAGGAAATCATTACTAGCCTGGAAAATCATGGGATATTCTATTGAAGGAACAGATCTCCTTCATATAAAAATAGGGATGAACTCCAAAACTATTGTGAATATTGTCCTTATCTATCGGCCCCCATCATGTTTAGGCAAATTTGGTACTGAACTTGCAAGCTATATCTTGCTGTTACTGAAACCAAATTCCTGTTTTATAGTGCTTGGCGATTTCAACTATTGGCTGGGTCACCCTGATGACCAGACTGCATTTGAATTAGCACAATCGTTTATAGATTTAGGCTTTTCACAAATAGTTCAAGCCCCTACTCATAACCTGGGACACACCCTGGATTGGGTAACAGTCATTAATAGCCTGCATCATGACGTATTGGTATCTCCCTGCCCATGGTCAGATCACAATGCTGTGCACTTCTCAATCATTGTACCTTTTGTCACTAAAGTCCAGCCAACTCATTTGGAAGCAATCTCATATCGCAATACTAAATTGCTAACTTTGGATAAAATAGAAGCCCTCACTACTCAGACTCTACATATTCTAGAGACAGACAACATTGGCGTGTTCTAATCTGAAATTGGTAGCTGACTCTCTTGCACCCTTGAAAGCCAAAAAAATATCATCAGAAAGGAAACCAAAAAATCCATGGTTTTTCTCTGAACTTCAATCTTTGAAAGCTGCCTCCCTCAAGGTATTTTACATCTGGAAACAAATCAATCTTCCATAGCATTGTCTAACTATAAAGTAGCTGCCAACAATTATAAAAGAGCTATCATCAAGAAATCTTACCTGGACTCCAGAATCCTACAGGCTACCTCGAACTCTAAGGAATTATTTAAAATTCTGAAAGAACAAGAGACTGTTTCATAACCTGTAGCATTGATGATTCCAAAAAATTATGATTGGTGCTTGGATATACAGAATGCCATGGTAAATAAATTGAATGGTATCCGAGAATCTATAGCCACCAAAAAAGTGCATTGGACACACAGGGCACCCATATAGTCAATAATACTTTTACCAGGGATCCATACATCCCTATCTTTGACTTTGTACCCATATCAGAGGAGGAGCCAGCCTCCATTATCAATAAACTTAAAGCAACTAATTGCACAGGTGATCCATGTGCCTCTACTATCATTAAAACATTCCCCCACCTCTAGTACAGGCCATATGTACATTTGTCAATGCCTCACTTCGGAATTGTACGGTTCCAGATGAAATGAAGCAAGCTTGGGTAACCCCACTATTGAAAAAAACCCAATTTGAATCAAAACGTACCTACTAATTATAGGCTGATAACTAATACCCCGTTCTTATTAAAGATATTGTACCAGGTTGCCTATATTCAATTGGTCCAACATCTTAATTCCCACCCTATTCTTAATCCCTTCCAGTTAGGATTCAGACAAAGTTTCGGCACCAAGACCTCGTTATTGGATCTTAAGTCACAACTGCTCCAAAGAATTGACAACCAGAAGGTCTCCCTCCTTATCTCTTTGGACCAATCGGCAGCATTCGACCTTGTTGATCATGTCATATTGGCAGAAAGGCTTATGTCAGTGGCCAACTGTCCACGGGCCGCCACTGACTGGCTTCTCTCCTTTTTAATAGATCCAGTAGAGTATGTGCCCATAATGCTAAAGCCCCGGCAATCCAGATACATTTTGGTGTGCCTCAAGGAGCCAGCTTGTCACCATGCATATACAACATTTTCATGACCCCATCTTTGCCCAGGAAGGCATTCTGTTCTCTAATTACGCAGATGACACACAATGTGTCATCCCTCTTACTGGCCAGCACGACCAGGACAAAAGAGAACTTAACCGCATATTCACCATCATTGAACATTGGCTGATGTTGAATAATCTCGCCCTTAACTGTGGAAAGATGGAACTCATGGTCGTGGGCTCTGATAGCATCTTGGCTAAATTAGACCCAGCGTATAAACACTTTCAGCTGGGAGATGCTCTAATCCCCATTCTTCCCAAGGTAAAGATTTTGGGGGTGGTACTGGACCAATCGCTCAACATGAAGTCTTATGTGGCCAGTACGGCGTCCTCTGCTACCTATTATATTAAACTGCTTTCCCACCTGCGACCACTTATTTCTCAGCCTAACGCAGAGTCCATCGCTCGTGCCATCATAGGATTAAAATTGGATTACTGCTGTAGCCTACTAGCAGGTGCTAGCAAAAAGACCATTAGCTACCTTCAGGTGGTTCAGAATGGAGCGGTCAGAGTGGTTTCTGGACTTACCTACAGAGCACATATATCTGAAGCACGTCGCGCATTGCACTGGTTGCCCGTGGATGCACGAATCACCTTCAGACTCATGGTCATTACCTTTAAATGCCTTAAGGGCTCCATGCCCACCTACCTACAAAGGTACATAGGAATAAAACCTAACCTCAGAAATCTTCGCTCCAATAATCAGAATCTGCTTCACCAGCCCAAATTCAAAACCAAAAAAGCACAATGGGGTGCTTTTGCCTTCCCAACACAGGCTATCTGGAATACCTTACCAGGTCAACTGAGAAACTCTGCAGCCCTGAGCAACTTCAAGAAGGACCTAAAAACCTTTATTTTCAAGTAATAGTTTACGATTTCTAGTTCCTCCTTTCTGATCCCGGTTCTCTCGGTTTCTCCAAGTCTTTATTTGTCTTGTCTGCGCCCATGGGTTTATGGTTGAGTAATATAAATGTAATAAAGTAAAGATATTGCTAAATGTGGTGAACATCCGATAAAGGAGTCATATTCAACTATTCTTAAAAAAAATGAAATTAGGCAAAAATCAGAGATTGAAAAGGGTATAAATGGCTTTACCTTTTAAAACAATATGTTATGATTATCTTGAACGGGCGTACGCCTGGTGATATTCCTGGACATACAACTTGGAATCGTGGGGCTATAACAACTAGCATAGATTATCTAAGTGTTACTCCCTCACTGATTAATACTGTTAAAAATGTATCTGTGGAAAACAATGCATTCAACAATCATGCCACTCTTGGTCTATCTCTAGAGTTAAATCAACAGAAAATCCAACAGTAGGGAAATGGTAGAGTGACACAAACCAGAGTGGTAGCTTTGACAGAAAGAAATGTCCGAAAGGTGTGCAAGAAGAGGACACATTCAATTAATACTGACAATTCTATACTAGATCTACACACAAGTTAAAAATGAGTGGTGCGACAAAACATGAAGTTCATATTAAATCACGTAGGTTGAGAAATGCGTATCACAATTGGCTAAGACATATGAAACGAATGAGCATTCATGTAAACTGGCAAAAGATGGCTAAGACACTGAGTGAAAATAACTCTACGCAGGTATGGCATATTTTAAACCTTTCTAGACCTCTTACTAAATGATTAATCATCAATTAACTCGCAGAGAATATATGGACTACCCTTATTGAAGACAAAATGAAAACACATGAGGTCATAGAGGCATTACCCAATCCTAAATGTGTGAACTGGCCGACTTTTGACTTGTCTGAGATATTAGCCCATTTAAAAAAGATAAAGAATTCTAGAGCACCTGGCCCAAATCGTCTTTCATCTGCAGTACTCAAGGGCTATTATGAATTATAGGCCAATATACTGTGCAATGTGTTATTATGTGATATGATATGCCATTTATAATGCACCTACACACAGGTTTTTCAAGGCGCAACGAGGCAAGGGAGGGGGAAAAGAGGGAAGACAGAGACAACAATCTTACTAGGCCAAGTGACATTGAGATCGCGCAAGTGCAGGGGAAGGGGAAGGGGAAAGTGTGGGGTGGGGGTGAGGAGGCAGAATAAATAAAGCAATAAGTGAAAGTGCAGGCAGCTGGTGGCAAGTGCAAGGGTAAGTGCAGATATCAGGTTTCAAGTGCTGGTAGGGGGCTGTAGGGATACAGAAAACAGTTCATAAAAGTATGCCGTGATAGAAGTTTCCCTATGTCATGGAAGAAAGCCATTTATATCAGAGTGGTAAAAAACGGAAATCGCATAGCCCGCAAAAATTATTGATTACTCTCAATGCTTGACTCCACCGGCAAAATTTTTGCCAGTTTTGTGTTAATTCTTTTGCAAAAATGGGTAACTGAGAATCATATTCTACATACTTTCCTGTTGATTGTTGATGAACTAAGGTTCATCAACAATTCATAACATCAGATTGTTAGATACTGTTATAGAACAAGCTAAAACGAAAAATAACCCCTCTGTGTATATCACCTATATTGATTTTCGCGAAGCTTTTGACCAGGTTAACCATGCACTACCCTGGAAGAAAGTAAGAAACTGTGTGCACTTGTTTGTGATTAGTGGCTATTACAAATATAAGCAGCATTACACAGAGACAGTACTGCGCACATTCGACTGAGTGATTCTGGCCTTCTGTCAGGTGAGATACAACTAGGAAGAGGCAGCCGTAATTTTAAACCTCTATTCTGCAGATCTCCCGGCCTTGATGACTCAAAGCGCAAAGCGTCCTCCTCGAATTGGCCAATATGTTGCACTGCTATGCTCTGTCAGTCATCTGCAATCATCTATTGACTGGTATGAAATCTATGAAAAATGCTCTATTGAGTTATGCCAAAGGTCATGGGCTGTCGATTAATTTATCAAAAATTAAAACTGTGTTATTTGCGACTCACCATGTAAAAAAGCTTTCTCTTATTACAGACCTTGGACATACAGAGTATACCGACACCTATACATATTTAGGAGTTAAAATGTCCAAAAGCAAAACACATAACGCATATGGTCCACCGTTTTGCGTATCATCACACTGGGTTTGCACCAGGAGGCATTCTAGAACTTTATAAGCAGTGGTGCTGCCCTGTGATATTGTATGTACTTGATGCACTAGAAATGAACAATTTGGAGTGGCTAAAGGTGTTAGTGGGATACTTCTGGCGCAGTGTGCTTTGTTTACCCATTGCTACCTTGGTAGAGTACATACGGCTAACATTAGGACTACTGTATTTAAAATAAACAGCAATCAAATGGAGAGTGGAACACTTTATGAAAGAAAAGACCATTGCGTTATGCCCTCTCTTAAAAAAAAATAGGTGCAAATCACTGCCTTGCACATACCCCTGATAAAAACAATGGGTACATGAAGCTGGTAAAAGAATTGTTTGCCAAACTAGATTGGAAACCTGATTTTGCCCATTGCACGAACTACTTGAAATTGAAAGAGGTGTTTTCCTGACATTTACGAAAATGGGACTGGGAAAACAACTACAAGCATTTACAAAGTCTCCACAACTATTATCTAGTGACACGGATTTCTCACAAGTTCTTGAAGCCTAAAAAATATTTACTACTCAAGGAACCAGAGGTACGACACTTCAGATTACTGATGTACAAATCAGTACCTGTGAGATCCATTCTGGATGGGCAATGGATTTGTAATATCCCAGAATGTATCGAAACAGTAAGACACGTGTTGACTGAGTGATAAAAACTAGGACACATATATATGATCACTTTAGGCCATATAACACATGATTATGAATCCTTAAAATCATTAGACTTGTGGACCTACTGTTTGAACACCTAATGTGGGGCCACTCATATTGCACTATATAGAGTATGGTGTTAAGATAAAACATACTTTGAACAAACGCTAACTTAACTATGAAAGTGTCAAAGATATTTTTTAGTAAGTGTGTAGTAAGAGTACTCTTCCACAACGTTCCAAATACTTTAAACAAGTAAAAATGTTATATATTTTGATATTTTAAGAATGAACCCAAAATCTAATGTGAATAGTTTAAAATTAGGAATATATTGATCTAAGTATTGTCTGTCCAGATTGTTGTGTTTATATGTATGCACTGTATCATGTACTGTATATTATATTTGAATGTATACAGATGTGAATAGACATATTATTTATTGATTTTGTAAAAGTTCAATTATGATTGCAAATAAATAAATAAATAGTACTGAGCTCATAACTTGATAGATACATATTATACAAATCGATCTGTAGAGTTGGATGATCTCTGTTTATATGAATTAGCAGAAAGCTACTCATATCAAAATATTGAAGCAAACAGTGACAGAGGACAGTTTAAAGAACATGGTCATACTGGTTGTCCAGTGAGACATGAGAAGGGAAGTCTCATTAACCACATGCAACTGTCTTGCCAAAGTGCATAAAAAAAGAATTATTTCATTTTTATCTTTTGCAGTTGTTCTTCCATTGACGTGGAGAAAGTGATTTACTTGTTTGTTTTGAAACTTTTGATGAATACTTTTTTCCTAAAAATAGCTTAGTTACATATCCCAAATTTGAGCAGTAGTTGGAGTTACTGGTGAAAGAACTATGTCAAGAATAACTTTTGGTAGCTGAATTGGCAAAAGAGACTCCTGAGGAAAGTCAAGATAATGCAGCAGGAAATCAAAATGTGCTTTGTGAGCCAATTATTTAAACTGATGTTGATCTTGCCGTGGAAAATGTAGAATGTGCAATGCAACAAATGTTGCAGATGCAAATTATGATGAAATAGTAATCTTACTATAGAGCAAAAAGAAGTGCATTATAAAATCAAAGATAGGTTATTGCATGGTTAGTAGACAAGCAGGGATAGGTACATCTTTGTTAATTCATGCAATACCAGCCATGATCCAAAATGTAACTGCTTACCCTATGTCATGTATTGTAACTGCTCCAACAGGTTTAGCAGCATTCAGTGTAGGAGGTGTTACTTTACATCAACTGTTGATGCTACCAGTGGAGCATGACAGCAAACTGGAGCATCGAAACATGTATCAAGTGCAGCACAAGACGTAAGAAAAGGTCTTAGAAATTAAATAACTTGATTGTAGATGAAGTGAGCATGGTGTCTAACTTCATGCTATCTTTAATTCATCTGCGAATGCAAGAGGTTTTGAAGACTGACTACAATGCTATGTTTGGAGCTAAACATGTACTTGTTTTTGGAGACAATTAACAATTTACTCCTGTGAAAGGTCAACCCGTTTTCAAAATTCTGCAATCTAAGGATAGTCAAGAAACCATTGGAAGTATTGGTAAATTCAATCATTGAAACTGTTTTGAATTCCAGTAATTTACCATTAATATGAGGGAATCTGCGAATTAGAGTATGCAGAAATGCTAAATAATATTTGCATAGCTGTTCTTGAGGAGAATTTGAAAGCGGCATTAAAGGGAAGACAGATTTCTAACATGTTTCATACAGATTGCAGTCCATCTGATGTCATGTTGATTCTTCAGAAAATAAAGATTTCTTGTGCTGCTTTGATGTGCACACTTGCACAGTATAACATGTTTAACTATGCAATGCTACTGTCAGAGAAGCAAAATATTGTGGAGAAATAATTGTGTGATGTTTTACATGGTCATGTTATGCCAATAGGATAAGGGAGCAAAAGCTCAACTAGAGAATTCAATTTCTAAAGCAGCAGGTCTGGAAGCAATGCTAAAACTGTGGATCTATGCACAAGTAATGTTAAAGAGGAATTTGAATATAGGAATTGATCTAGTCAATGGAGCAATGGGAAGACTGATTACATTTTACACGTTTCCTCACAGTACACATACTGAACATGTTGAAGTAAAGGTTGATCATGTAGAAGAAACCCATTTGATCTCTCGGACCTCTGCACATTCAATGCTTTTTAAGGTTACCTTTGTGAAGAGAGCACAGTTTCCATTGTGCTCTGCATATGCAATTATTATTCATAAATCTCAAGAGTTGACTTTAGAAGTAGCATTTTTTGACATTGGCCATAAATTGTTTAAAGAAGGAATGTCATATGTAGCTCTGGCACGTGTGAAAAATATTGAAGTATTATTTTTACTATACTTTGATGAAAGAAAAGTGACAGCTGACATTTCTTGCATTGAAGAATATAAAAGGTTAAATGTACTGGATGCTCCTCACCTGCACCTTATGCCTCTACCTGCTGAGAATTTAGCATGGAAACATAAGTAGTCAGTGAAACTACCTTCTAATAAAACCATTCCTCTTAAGACTAAAACAGAATCTACCGTAGTTGGATAGTTGTTCAACTATGACATACTCGCATTGCCGATTTAGTAATGAAACAGGAGTTGAATGCTATTCTAAGGCAGCTTTGTGTACGTTGTTCCAAATGACACCATTGAAGCAAGAAATAGCTTCGACAGCAGACAAGAATTTTTGTGTGGAACTTTCATTTCTTAAAATATCTGTAGATGAAAAACCGCAGATTATACATTTGGCAATATCAATCTGAAATGTAGTAACTATTGCAAGTGGAAATCAATAATTTCTCAAATTACAGAGGAAGATAGTCAAGACTGTTTAATGACTGTCTTTGATTTATTACTGTATGAAACTGTTAGAGAAGATAGCTTTTGATGAATTAATTACTAGTGTAATCATATGTGTCCACTGTAAGGAAGGCATGGCATCAACAGTAAGACACACACAAGTGACCACAGTTCAAGGGTGTTTATTGAACTTCAAAAAGGGTTTGAAACACACCTATCTAATCCTAAATCTACAGGTGGGAGCAAGCTATGACCATCAAATAATAATAAGGCAGTCCTTGTAGTGTCTTCTCAAAATAAAAGGGCCTATTCTAATAAACCTATTGCTAATCCCTAACTCTAAATACAAATAGTCTGGAAAATAATGTTACAAAAATGAAAGAAGTATTCACAAAATCATATGTCAGTATATTCAGTCCATTTGCCTCCCTTGCCCATGTTTTCAGCACGGGACAAGGCGGAACACTCAAGCTTAATACAGTCTCTGGTTTCCTGAGCATGAGGATACAGTTCAATCATTAGCATCAGGGCCTTCCATCCCAAAGTCTCTTTTCCTTCCAAAGTCTCTTCATCAAGCGGGCCCGATGTGACAAACAAATGATAATTTCTCTTCCTTTTTCAGATTATTACAAATACTCAAGTTCTTAGGTGATTCGTTATTCACCTTTGATCCCCGGCTGGTGGGGTCAGATCCTTTCACCACAATGTTCAAACAGTGTGACTGACTTGGCAATTTCCACCCACCTTTCTTCAAGGGTAAGGATCTTTATAAATGTACACAAACTTGCTCCAGAAGGTTTAGTTTATTCTCCCTCCGCCAGGCTCGAACCCACTTTATTCATATGATTTCATCAACTATCGAAGACTTTCAAATTTGCAGGACTATTTTGATTTCACAATTCTTTATCACTCTGTATATTTGCTTACTTTCAACTGGATAACTAACAGAGGCTGACTTGGCAATTTCCACCCGCTTTTCTTCAAGGGTAAGGAAGTTGTAATTAATGGTAGGTAAAAAGCTGCCACAGTATTTACTCGGAGAAATGGCAGAGTTGCATTGCATATCTTATTCATGCATTTAATTCCTCGTAGGGTATTCTTTCTCAGTGTTTAGAACACTAGTTCTGTTTAAGTCATAGACCAGAAAAATGACACCTCTGCATTGGAGGATTAGGTGATGGTGAGTATTAGAGGAGCACAAGCCATTCAGACCAACAGGTCCATTTGTGATTAGAGAAGTTTAGTTTAGTTTAGTTTGTTTATTTATAAAGCACGTCCGAACCCTCAGGTAGCTGGGCGCATAATCATGTGCACAGCAGAGTTACATATTGTTGCACGAACATCATAATACAACAGTCAGAGCATACATTGGTCCAGGCTCTGAATGTTTACATACAAAGATTATGTACAGAGCATAGGCACAAAAAAGTTACAGTGGCGAGTGAGGACCGGGTTACAGGTTGGTCCTGAATAGGCTGTAGATAGAAAAAATTACTAGTTGCAATGCAATTATATTGCAGGTAGAGAGCGGTGGCTGGCCGGTCGTGTCGGTGAGAGTCTAGATGTCTAGGCTAGTAGCCAAGATTTTACCATGGCGCTGAATGGCCAGAACGCGGAAGTCTGTGTGCAGCAAATAGTGCAACTGGCTTGGCTATTTTCCACCTGCCTTTCTTCAAAGGTAAGGAAGTATTCATTAATGGTAGGCAAAAAAGTGCAACAGGATTTACTTGAAGCAATGGCAGAGTCGCACTGCATATCTGAAGAGGAATAATGGTGGGGTTATTTTGAGAGTAGTTCTACTTCCTGTAGTAAATCAACTAAAGGTTTATACTGCAGGTCAGCAGGAGTTGCTTTAAGGGGTGAAACCTCAGTTTGCTTTTTTTGAAAAGCATTCTGTTGACGGGGTAAATTTGCATATTTTTTTTGTGACATCGGCAAACAATGATTGAGCTTGATTTTTAGGGATAGTTAAAGAATGTATGAAATGTTGAGAGCTCGATCAATCGGTTGTAATTGCTTGCTCGATGTTTTTTTTTTGGAGAGATGAATCGGTTTTAAAGATGTTTTTGAATTAGAGAAGATTGTAAATGCTGGCTTCATTAAGGGTGGTAGTTGCACAGATTTACGATCCGATTCATGGAATTAATGTGCGCGGAAAATCGCAGCGCAAGCGTGAAAATCGCAGCGCAAGCAACAAAATCGCAGCACAAGCGCGCCAAAACCGTGCACATCGATTCATGGAAGTCCGTGCGCGTGTAAATGCTGGGATGTACGCTAAAATCGTGGGTGGCGCACACGGGCGCACACGTCATCAAACGGCGTGCGCTATGCGCACAGAGAAAGCGCACTTAGCGCAG
Source organism: Ambystoma mexicanum (assembly GCF_040938575.1). Classification (NCBI taxonomy): domain Eukaryota; kingdom Metazoa; phylum Chordata; class Amphibia; order Caudata; family Ambystomatidae; genus Ambystoma; species Ambystoma mexicanum. The sequence continues at coordinate 924,889,692 of NC_090941.1, forward strand.
CGCACACAACAAAAGTGGGCGGAACACAGGGCGGAACACGCGGATTGGGGAACAACAAGTGAAAATGTGGCCGTTACGGGGGAAGTACAGGAGGTAAATGCTCGCAACGCCCCCACGCGCGCCTACAACATGTATTCATGGAATCGAACAGGGGAAACGCGTGAGCCAAAAAAGACACGCTAATCCAGAAACACGTATGCCAGAAGGAAGCAGGCGTACGCGGCCTCGCGCAGCATAAAACTGCGCGCAAACAACAAACAAGCTCAGACGCTACGATGAATGTACTGTTCCTCGTAGCAGTGGTCGTGGGACATCACAGGAGGAGGAGGAGAATAGCCAGGCCCCGAATTTTTAGACCCAGGACCAGCCTTTTTGGGATGCCTGATGACCAGGTGTATGGGAGGTACAGGTTTCCACCACACATAATACTCGACCTGGTGAGTGAGTGGGAGGGTGACCTCACATCACCCACCCTCTGCTCCCAAGCACTGAGCCCCTTGGAAAAGGTGCTCAATGTACTGCACTTCTTGGCCACTGGTTCATTTCAGTGGACAAGTGTCATAGTGGGGGGGGGGTGTCACAGGCGTGCAGTCACGCTGCCTACACCAGGTGTTGGCCATCATGACTGCACGCTCCCCAGTTCGCAGGCACATATACATGCCCAGAAAACCTGCAGAAAGGCAGGCTGCCGTCCAGGACTTTTACGGGGTGGCACACTTCCCCAAAGTGCTAGGTACCATTGATTGCACCCATGTGGCTCTACGTCCACCCAGGGCAACTGAGCACATATATAGAAACTGCAAGCACTGGCAATCCATCAACGTGCAGGTAGTATGTGATGCCAAGGAAATCATCACCTCAGTATATGCCAACTATCCAAGGTCCATCCATGATAGTTTCATTTCAGAATGTCACCCTTAAACCGGGACCTAGAAGCTGGGCAGCATGGCGATACATGGCTGCTTGGTGAGTATAAATGCCTCTGCACATGCATGCATGTCAGATACTGAGTAATGTCACAACCCCACTAATGATACCCATCATCACCTTCCCAGGGGACAGTGCCTACCCTCCGAGCACCCACATGATGGCGCCAATTCAGAACCCCACCACACCACCTGAGGTAAGATACAACACAGCCCATATTGCAACCAGGGGCATAGTGGAGCGCACATTCGGAGTGCTCAAGTCACGCTTTCGCTCCCTTGACCGCTCTGGTGGGCAGCTGCTATACGCGCCCCCTTTAGTGTGCAGGATCATAGTGGCAGCATGTGTCCTGCACAATGTTGCAACCCGCTGGGGCCTTCCGGTGGACATGGTGGTGCACCCACATCCCCAACCACATGCACGGCCACTGCGCACGGGAGGTGAAAGGGCACGTGGTGAGGCAGCCAGTACATGGCTGGTGGCTAATTACTTCACCTAAAATCCTACCCCTGTGGAGTGCACACAGCCCTGGCACATACCAGCTGACAATCAATGATGATGACATAAGGGACAGTCAACTGTCACAACCATACCAGCCTGAGATTGGTCACCTGGAAGTGTTACATTGTGTGCATCCCTACCTACTTAAAGACAACCAATGCTGTGTGACAAAATAAAAACACACTCATGCTGCATGAATGACTACCCCCTTTAAAAATACAACATGAAAATAGTGCCATGTCACCCAACCCCTCCCCATCTCAGCTACCCAACACACCATGGCATGTCATGCAATGTGAAAGCAACAAAATGAATGCACAACACATGACACAAGTGTCACAACACAAAGTGCACTGTTCCAAATGTAAACAGGCCACCGATAATATGCTCCCAGTAATCAATAAGAAACAGCACACATGAACACATACTTACCAGCAACACAGAACAGCAACACAGGATGAAACAGTGTCAAAATACGACAGTACAAAATCAAAGTAGTGCAAGTCTCACAACCTGACTAAGCCAGCACATCAACCCCTTCCAACTGCAGAGTGTTGCTGTCAGGCAAATGTGTCAGTGTACTGCATACAACATGAACTGTATCTGCAAAGGAGACGGCCTTGTGAAGACATGAAGAAGGTACATGTGAATAAGGAGAAAGTCATGGATGAACAAGCACATATCAATACACCATGCAGTGTTCAATCCGACAACAATCCCCACTAGGGATGTACACACAGTTTTGACTACAGACTGCCCACACAGCTCATGGGAGCCCAATGTCACTGTGTAAGTTACTGTCACTTGGTCACACCCTTTGCAAGCCCATGGAAAGGGGGAGCAAGAGGGGTGTGTGTGTCAGGAACCCAAGCATCTAACCCAAAGACAGGACAAGCCTACATGTGCCCAGCTGGAATACACAGTGGATGCCCATGTGAGCCACACAAGGCAACACACTGTACAAAAATGGCCATGTGGGTACCGGGGGGGGAGGCCACCCAGGAGTTTTGAGGACAGGGTGCACACCAACACCCACATGCGTGGATGTTGAGAAAGAAAAAATACCTCCATGGGCTCATGGCCTGCACGGCTACGCTATTGTGGGAGAATTGCTCTCGCTCTCTTCATTCTCTGCTGCTACATCAGGAGGTGGCCGTGCTATGGGAGGCAGCCCACGCAAAGCCCTGGTATGGTCCTCCATGGCAGCAAGCATGCAGGCATGGAAGGTTTCGTTCTGGAGGATGATGGTGCGGAGATCCCCATGCAGCACCTCACGGGTAGCCTGTATTTCTACCTGCATGGCCTCGCGTGATGCCCGGATCTTCACACAGGTTGCCTGCAGCTCTGTTGAGAGTGAACGTGTGAGCTGCTCCAGCTGCTGTTCTGACCTTAAATTTCGGGAAGCCTCAAGTTCACCAAGAGTCTCCCTGAGGAAATGGAATTCTAACCTCAGGGTTTCCCTGTGGCCCTGTGACTCTACAGATATGGCTTCGCGCACAGTCTCCAGTGCCGCCCGTCGGTCCCTGTTGGACGCCAACATGTCTTCCCTGTGTGATTGGCAAATGGAGTCTGTTGCCTGCTGTTGTTGCTCCAACTGCATTTTAAGGGGGGAGAATGGAAGTGGCCACCCTATCCATTGCCTGAGCCATCATTTCCACCTATGCTCCCTGTTGTGCTGCTATACTGTACATGGAGTTTTCCCATACAGTATTGCCTGGTGGTGTACGGCCACCGCGTCGGCGGGCAGCACACCTGTTTGGGGCAAGGCGATCTGCACCTTGCTGTGCTGGCACTGCCTGAGGCTGCAGGACTACATTCCCCCTCTGATCTGCTGGCCCAGGAACAGGATCAGATGGTGTGGAGCGTGACCCTGCATCCGTAACAGCCAAAGGCGGAGTAATCAACACTGACATCCCCGTAGAGGGGTCTCCCCCTGGTGCAGGTGGGTTGGACAGAACAGCATCCCTCCCAGTAACACTCACCTGGATGCCACATATGTCTCACTGTCCGATTCAGCACCTGAATCATAGAGGTCTGGGGAGGTGCACCCAGAGACACCCGTGGACAGTATGGTCTGCAGGATGATTGGGTTTTCACCCACCACCACACCATGTCGTACACTGGTGCCCGGTTGTGGCTGAGATTCCTCCTGGGTCTGCACCATCTCCTCCACCTCAACAGCATCAAGTGCGTCATCACCTGCAAAACCATGAAAGACAACAAATGGAAACAGGCATGAGCACCATAGCACACACATAGGCCTGACAAGCCAGAGATCCAGTACATGACTATAGCCCTGGCATGCATGAACTGTCAATGAGTTGGAAGGGGAGGCAAAAAGCAGACACTGAGGACTCCAAGATGGAAAAGCAACACATTTGCTGCATGCTGGATAGCACTGGCATCACACATTAGCCTGTGAGTGGCATGTCCAATACACATACATGACACATGCCAGCACACAGATGGCACGTAGCATAGCCATGGTACATTTGACAAGTACAGCCATATGTTAGTGAATGAGTACTGTCACCCATCCATGTGAAATGGACATGATGAGATGAAAAATGCAAAATAGTGTGACAAAATACGCGTGTGCCACACACTGCAACACATCCAGTGTACAATTATACAGTGATGGCAGGCAGATGGATACATCAATGGTTGGTCACTTCAACATGACAGGAAACAACAATCATGTTCCACATTCAAACATGCCGCAAAAATTAATGTGAGCAGGCACTTACTCAATCAGCCTGAATGGTCAATTCATTCCCATAACATGGTAATAAATGTGGGACATTGTGGGGTGTAATCTATGACAGAAGCATGTCACATATGTGGCATTAGGGCAGAAAAATGTGTTGCAAAAATGGGAGAATTGAAACAATCAGGCTGAATGAACAATGACAATTCCTAACAATGTTGTTGCAAGATGACATTTCAAGGGCAACTGCAGTAATGTGGTGCTAATTGGCCACTGTGGTCAGAAGGTATACTGTCATACCCAAATGCAAGGCCAGTGAATGCAAATGGGTGACCCATACCACACATGAGTACACACCCTCACCTGGCACTGAATCATAACGCATCACCCAAGCAACATACACATGGATTACACACACATGCATGGGCATTCACCGGACAATGCTTCATAATCTGGTAGGTCTCCCACGCCTTGGATCTGTTCCTCTGTGACGAAGGTTCCAGTAACAGTCACATGTTCAGTGAGTTGGTCGTCCTCCGGTGGAGACCCACCGCCAGTTACCAGAGTAGAGGCATGATTGGAAGCCAGCTTGTTCTTTGCTCTGCGTTTCAGGTCATTCCACCGCTTGTAGCAATCATCAGCTGTGCGCCTCACAAATCCAAGGGCACTAATGTGGTCCGAGATGGTCTGCCAGTGGGCCCTATGTTGAGCAGGCATAGTCTTGCAGCCTGTAGTCACCGCCATTTCACGGCTATGTGCCAACACATAGGCCACAAGTGCATCAAGTTCGGCGTCATTGAAGCTAGGCTACCTTGCATAGCCGTGTCTGGGGTCTCAGCCTGTAGTGCAAGAGCACCCTTCTTCTTCTTCTTGTAAGGTGGTGCGGATCCTGAGTGGCTTACTCAGTTCTGGTCAGTAGGGGCAGAAGCGAAGGTGGACTAGGTACTTGAAGCCTGTAAAGGCACAATGACCAAAGGTCTTGGTGCAGGCATTGGCTGCAGGGTGATGGTGGCAGGGCCAACGTCGATGTGATGGACCTGGACCGACACTGTCCCTTCTGGAAGACTTGGAGCTGGGGTGGATTGAGCTGCAACTGCCTCTGCAGCCTCCCCACCCTGGCTTCTGGGGCAGCAGATGACATTGCTGCCCCAGATCCACGTGGCTTGGTGACAGCAACTTTCACCGCCACACATGACTTAGACTTGGTGACCTGGAAGTCAGCCTGGGAGTCATCCTGTGCTGGGTCAGTTGACAAAATGGGCCGGTCCAACAAGTGCTGAGCTGGGATGGTGTCAGCTATGTTTTTCACAACCATTGGGGGGGCATAGGTGGCCCCAATTGGTCCTCCACACACTGGGCTCTAGGAGTACCCTGCAAATCCTGGCCACGTTCCCTACCGTGCCCACCAGGCCCACCTCTTTGAGATCGGCCACCTTTGCCTCCCTTACTGCTTGGTCACCTCCCAACCATGGCACTGATGTTGTTGTGCGTATGGGAGTTGCAGTAAACAATTGTCCTGGGCAATTGAAGTGAAAGGGATAGGGTACTAGATGGAATTTGTACCCTAGTGCTCTAGCAAGGCTGTCTGTGACCCCTGGGGGAAGATGACGGGTTACGCAATGCACAGGCACCCCAAAAACAAAGTACACATGCACTTAACCCCTGGTAGACCAGGTGCGTGGAAAAATTAACCCGCACTACACTGTGGCACCCAGAAACACAAAAATAAGCGTACGCGTGTTACACGCAGCCTACAATGAGCTCTGAAGGGGTATGCAACAAACGGGGCAACCACAGTTGGAAAATACATGCGCGACTCACCGTCTGTCTTGAAAAAGAAAGTGAAAAAGACGCGCGTGTGCACGTTGGCAACACTCCCACCAAAAGAAGAAAAGAATGCAGTCTGAGGAAACAGGGAGTACCAACTGGAAACGTTGTGAAGTAATTGCGTGTGAACCGACAAGAAGTACAAGAATCACACGCTTGCTCTCCACAAAAAGCATGTACAAGAAAATAGCGTAATAATCGTACCTTTTAAGCCAGCCCACACATGCAACGTCACTTACGCGCTTACGCGCTAAGGCCCTTTCCTCCAATAGCACAGTGACGTGCAGTTATCTCACGTGCTGTTTCACTATGCACCCATGTTGTGGGGAACGCCCGCGCGCGTAACGTCACTTAGGCACTTACACGCTAAGGGCCTTTCCTCGAATTACACACTGACATCGATTTTTTCACGGGCCAAATCACTCCGTATCAAGCTGGCCATGCGAAAACACACGGAAGACCACGCTCCTACCCAAAAGGCCATTTCCTGCCCCCAAGAGCCCCAAGCACGCTCCCACCTGCCATCTGCTGCTGCCTGCCTCCTGCCCACGTGCCCTGCTATTTGGTGCTTGCACGTCAGCCATCTGCAGGGGTCCAGTTGCTTTGTCCACCCGTGCTGGAACAGAAGACTCCCAACTGGGATACCATCGCTCCACAGCCAAGCCCCAGGACCCAGTTGCCCACCCACGTCTGCCTTGGGGGTCGCCATGTCGGGCCAAACACCATCCGAGACCACTGGCGACCCCCAACTAGAGTGGCAGAGGGCCACAAGCTTCAGTGAGACATTGTGGGTGCTATCAACGCGGAGGGTGTGGCACCCGAGACCTGAAACACGTCCAGAAGCACTGGGAGGACTACAAGTCCAGGACCCTCAGGAAGGCGCCGGGGCCAGCTTACCAACCAGCAGATGAGGGTCCTGGAGCGCATTCGCCCAGTGCTTCGCCACCAGATCCTCAGGATGCAGGCCCGTCTGGAGTCGAGCGGTAAGTGGCCATGCACTGCTGTGTGAGACAGGGCATGTTGCAGTGTGCTGGTAGTCTGATACTTGCCTGTATGTGTGACATAGCTCATGTATGGATGTGTGTGTGCAGGGACATCATTGTCATGCATGTGAGACCAGTGATGTGTGAACCACATGGATGGTGCATGTGCTCCAATGCAACCTGGGGAGCTGTATGCGGAATGCACACATGAATGCATGCCAGTCTATGTTCTTAGACATGGAGGGGGTGTGAGGGATGGGTGCTGCTCTCATGTACATGTCTGGTGTGCATGTCTGTGTGTCTGAGAAGCGTGTATGAGACTTTGAAACGCCATGGATGCATGACCCTCCGGTGATGTGTGGGCATGGGGTCAGTATGAGCCATGATGCACGTGAGTTTAAAGGCAACATTTTGGTTAACAGAGGCCCTTGTACATGGATGCTGATGTTGATTGCATGCGCCGTGCCTGCTTCTGCATGTGTGTTGTGTGCATTCACCCATGTGTTGTGGAGGGACAGGATTGAAGCTTCATCCGCAATCGCTACCGCGGCTGGCGGCTCCTTCCACGTTGGAGGCTAACCGGCAGGTAGAGCGGTGTAGTCCCTTCTTTGTGTCTGGTATCGATTCATGGCCACTCACAGCACTGCCAGTAGTATATCTGTCCTTCAAGCCCGGCAGTCGCTGCGTTTCAACCCTCCTGCTGGTTTCTGTCCCAGCGGCTCTGGTTCTTGCGCTCTCCCAGTGTTTGCCCTCTGCTCGCCTCGGCGTGCGGCGGGTCTTCTCTGCTTGCTCGTCCCTTTCACTTGGGATACAGTTTCTTTTACTTACTGGTTTGGCCATTTTGCATTCTGCAACGGCTTTTCGTTTTCCAGTTTCTTCCTCGCCGATCCCTCGGCACTTCTACGCTTTCTCTTTCTAGTCTCGCCGCTCCGGCGGCGGGCGTTTTGTCTTTTCCCCTCTTTGCCGCTTTTCTTTTAAATAGCGGCTCTCAAGTTTTCCCTTTGTCTGTTGTTTTTTTTTCCCTCCTGTTATTTCTCTCTTCTTTACCGAAGCCTTTAAAAGTCCTTGGCCCGGTACTTGCTTTGCATTGGGCTTCTCTCCTGTGTTCAACCCTGTGGACCTCGCATCTGCTTCCAGTCCTACCAGCTTGGATCTTCACCTATCTCATTGCCAGAAGTATCCTAAGGGTTTTTTCCCACGTGTGGGTTTTTTTCCCTCTTGTCTGGCCTGTTCCCAGAAAAGGGGCCCCAGGACGGCTGTATATTCAGCAGTCACTGTGGCTTCTCACCGAGACAGGCAAGTGCTACCTAAAAAAGAATGGGACTACCTGAGTCGGCGGAATCTACGGAACTCAGGCCAGTCTGAAGACTCAGGTGAGGAGAGTGTGGAGGAACGGAAAGACGAAGGGGTTCGACAGCTTATGCAGTCACAGATTGAAACGCCACCAAAGACCAAGATGTCAACCGAAGAACAAGTTCAGGAGTTATGGAAGGCTTTTCAGGCCATGTCACTGGAATTGCAGGGGGTCAAGACTGAGAATGCCCTTCTAAAACAGATGGTAGCGGTACGGGAACCCTCGCATCCCCCGGAGTTGCCTCCTATGGCTCTTTCTTCACGAAGATTTGATGGCTCACCTAAGAGGGTAAAGGAATTCCTGGAGGCCTGTAATGTGTACTTCACCTTCAGACCACATACCTTCTCCACGGACCAAGCCAGAGTAGGGTTTATGGTTTCAAATATGACGGGGAATGCTTTAGCCTGGGCTACTCCGCTAGTTACCCACAGTAATGCCATCTTACAGGATTTCTCGGGGTTCCAGAACCTACTGAAACAGACTTTCGAGCGACCTGAACTATCTTTTACTGCAGGGGAGGACCTGCTAGATGCACGACAGGGTGCTCTAGATGTGCTGTCATACATATCCTCCTTTAAGACATTAGCAGCAGGAGCGGGATGGTCCGAACAAGCACAATATGCTGTGTTCCGGAGAGGATTGAGAGAGGAGATCAAGGATGAGCTAGCCAGGTCTCCACGCTCTCCCACATTTCCAGACTTACTTGCTGCAGCGCTCCACATCGAATATCGTCTCCAAGAGAGAAGGGCAGAACGCCGGAAGCAAAGAGGATCAGATAATCCCATGAACCCTCCTTCACACTCTCCCTCTGGACGTTTCTCTATACTCAGAGCGAAGAAACGATGCAAATCGGAGCTACCAGGGCGCCTCTGTCATCAGCGGAGAGACGGCGAAGAAGAGAAAAAGGGTTGTGCGCTTATTGTGGTTCCGATCAACATGTACTGAAGGATTGCTCTGAGGTACCGGAGAGGAAGGTGGGAAACGACTACCCTCAGCGTCAATAGGGACGGACAGCCAGGGGTACTCAGATCGTTTCCAGCGTCCCTATGTCACACTTTCGGTGTCGGCTTCAGAATCCCAAGAGGACTCCAGACTGATGGTACTATCTGTTAACTTGAATCTGAATGGAAGACTGGTGGAAACATTAGCTTTATTGGATTGTGGAGCAGCAGGGAACTTTGTGGATACCCTGTGGGCTGACAAGATGGGACTCACTCGGATAGTTCGTAAGGTGGGTCAGAAAGTGGAAGGAGGTGGACGGTACACCTTTGTCGTCTGGACTAATCACTCATACCACTGAACAACTCTCCAGGGTCATCAACCAACACACAGAGGCCCTGCAGTTCGACATTATTAGAGCCGCACATTTCCCCATAATCCTAGGCATTCCTTGGCTGCGCAGGCATAACCCGTATATCAACTGGACGGAAAATCGACTAAGTTTTTGTTCCACGTACTGTTCGGTCAACTGTCTCCCTCCCAATACCAGGGAAGACCAACAGTCGGTTAGGGTTCTCTCCAAGGATCATGTGGGTATTCACGCGCTTCCTAATTTTTGTTCAAGATTCTCCGGGGTATTCCAAGAGAATCTCCACGCTCGGCTACCTCCTCATCGGCCAGAAGACTGCTCAATCGATCTCGAACCCAATGCACTGGTTCCATTTGGGCGCATGTTCTCTCTCTCACAGGCCGAAAAGAAGGTATTAAGAGTCTATCTGGATACCAACTTGGAGAATGGTCTTATTCGACCTTCGAAGTCACCAGCTGGCGCATCTCTGTTCTTCATCAAGAAAAAAGACACGACTGATCTGAGACCCTGTATCGATTACCGGGGCCTCAATAAGGTTACAATCCGTGATCGGTATCCCATGCCACTCATAACCGACATTATTGAGGCGGTACAAGGGGCTCAAATTTTCACAAAATTGGATCTCAGGAACGCATATCATCTGCTTCGCATCACTGAGGGGGACGAATGGAAGACGGCGTTTCGAACGCCATACAGTCTTTTTGAGTACAGAGTGATGCCTTTTGGCTTAGTGAACGCACCGGCTGCATTCCAGAGATTCATGGATAGGCTATTTTCAGATCTGCTGTCGGTCTAGGTGATAATATACCTCGACGACATTCTGATTTTCTCCCCTAACATGGAGGAACATATTCAACATGTCACCCAGGTTCTGTCTCGCCTTCAGGAAAACCAGTTGCTGGTCAAGGGCGAGAAGTGCAAATTTGCAGTATCCTCGGTTCACTATCTCGGATTCATTCTTTCCAAAGAAGGGGTGGCCATGGACCAAACCAAGGTCGATGCTGTTCTTGAGTGGCCAGCTCCTACTTCAGTCCGAGAAGTTCAGAGATTCTTGGGATTAGCAAATTACTATCGCAGATTTATCTCCAACATTTCGGAGGTAGTATACCCGATTACACGCCTACTCAAGAAGGAGGCTGTTCCGTTTTATTGGTCTGATGAGGCAGAGAAGAGTTTACATTTTCTCAAAAGATTGTTCTGTAATGCCCCCATTCTCCAGCATCTTGATCAATCTCAGCCATTTATTTTGGAGACCGACGCTTCTGCGGTAGCTGTAGGAGCAGTATTGCTCCAGACCATCCAAGGAGTGGAACACCCCGTGGCATACATGTCAAAAACTCTTTCTCCTAGCCAGCTCAACTATTCGGTACTGGAGAAAGAACTTCTGGCCATGAAACTTGCCTGTGAAGAGTGGCGCCACCTCCTACTAGGAGCCAGACATCCATTTCTGATTAGGACCGACCATAAGAACCTCAAGGTACTACAAGAATTGGAGTGTTCGAATTCCAGGCAGGCCCGGTGGGCCCATCATTTTGCACAGTTTGAATTCCAGGTCTCGTATATCCCGGGATCACAGAACAGTCTGGCGGATGCCTTATCGCACAAAGAATCCACCAAGGAACACATGGAGATCAAGAAGGAGTGCATGTTCAAATGCAACCAAATCCTAGCCTTTGTTGGTTCTTTTCTTAAAGAGGTGAAAGCTGCTCTCATTCAGGAAAATCACAAACTACCCCTACGTATTACCTCTCCTTTTCAACAAAGAGGAGACTGGCTGTTCTACAAACAGAAATTGTACGTTCCCGAAGGTTCTCTTCGTGCGAGAATCTTGAAGTGGAGTCACGACTCTCGCTCGGCAGGCCATAGAGGGGCCGATAATACCTTTGAGCTTCTCTGTAGAACGTTTCTTTGGCCAAAATCTAGAAAGGAGACATACGAGTATGTCAAGGCCTGTCCAATATGTGCCAGATCCAAATATCGCCTGGGAAAACCTTTGGGTCTGCTCACTCAGGTCGAACTTCCGACGCGCCCTTGGGGTCTTCTATCTACCGATTTCATTGTGGATCTGCCGGTCTCGGAATCTTGTACCTGCATCATGGTCACGGTAGACGCTTTTTCTAAGTTGGAACATTTTTCTCCCCTTCCAGGGCTGCCCACTGCGGCTAAGATGGCAGAGGTTTTCTCTCGAGACATTTTCAAGCTACACGGTCTCCCAGATAAGATAATCTCAGATCGGGGAAGTCAATATATCTCAAAGTTTTGGACTGCCTTCTGCAACCGTTTGGGCATTGAAAGAGCTCTGTCTTCAGGTTTTCACCCAGAGACCAATGGTCAGACGGAACGCCTTAATGCGACCCTGGAACAATACCTAAGGTGTTATATATCTCAACATCAAGACAACTGGGTCTCGCTGCTTCCCACGGCGGAGTTCTCGTACAACAACACCAGGCATTCCGCCACGGGACTCTCTCCTTTCTTCTGCACTTATGGGGTTCACCCTCGTGCCGTGTTTCCGGAGGTTCCCAGTTACACCAACTCCCCGACGGTGGAAGAGGTATTAGGGAAGATTAAGGAAGCTCAGAATTCAGCTATGCGGAGTTTAGAGGTCAGCAGAAGACGGACAAAATCCTGTGCCGATCAACATCGGAAGAAATGTCCAGTATGGAAGCCAGGTGATCAAGTGTGGTTGTCCACCCGGTTTCTTCCCAGATGGACAAGCCCTTCTAAACTGTCTCCTCGTTTTCTGGGACCTTTCACTATTCTCTCTAAAGTCAATCCTGTCACTTTTCGCCTTTGGCTTCCCTCCTCTCTTAGCCGCATTCACCCGGTGTTTCATTCCTCTCTTCTCAAACCTTACTTTCCCGACCTTCACCATAGAACCATTCCCAGATCTGTACTGGCACGGTCCTCGGAGCCTGAAGAGTATGAGGTATCCCAAGTCCGTGATTCTAGGTATTATCGCGGACGCCTGGAGTACCTTTTGTCCTGGAAGGGATACCCGGAGTCGGAGGACTCATGGGAACCGGTTTCTCAGGTTGATGCACCAAGATTGTTGGCTGCTTTTCACCGCCGCTATCCAGGGAAGCCTGGGGCGGTTAGGTGGGGAGGGGGTCATACTGTCATCCGCAATCGCTACCGCGGCTGGCGGCTGGCGGCTCCTTCCACGTTGGAGGCTAACCGGCAGGTAGAGCGGTGTAGTCCCTTCTTTGTGTCTGGTATCGATTCATGGCCACTCACAGCACTGCCAGTAGTATATCTGTCCTTCAAGCCCGGCAGTCGCTGCGTTTCAACCCTCCTGCTGGTTTCTGTCCCAGCGGCTCTGGTTCTTGCGCTCTCCCAGCGTTTGCCCTCTGCTCGCCTCGGCGTGTGGCGGGTCTTCTCTGCTTGCTCGTCCCTTTCACTTGGGATACAGTTTCTTTTACTTACTGGTTTGGCCATTTTGCATTCTGCAACGGCTTTTCGTTTTCCAGTTTCTTCCTCGCCGATCCCTCAGCACTTCTACGCTTTCTCTTTCTAGTCTCGCCGCTCCGGCGGCGGGCGTTTTGTCTTTTCCCCTCTTTGCCGCTTTTCTTTTAAATAGCGGCTCTCAAGTTTTCCCTTTGTCTGTTGTTTTTTTTTTCCCTCCTGTTATTTCTCTCTTCTTTACTGAAGCCTTTAAAGTCCTTGGCCCGGTACTTGCTTTGCATTGGGCTTCTTCCCTGTGTTCAACCCTGTGGACCTCGCATCTGCTTCCAGTCCTACCAGCTTGGATCTTCACCTATCTCATTGCCAGAAGTATCCTAAGGGTTTTTTCCCACGTGTGGGTTTTTTTCCCTCTTGTCCGGCCTGTTCCCGGAAAAGGGGCCCCAGGACGGCTGTATATTTAGCAGTCACTGTGGCTTCTCACCGAGACAGGCAAGTGCTACCTAAAAAAGAACGGGACTACCTGAGTCGGCGGAATCTACGGAACTCAAGCCACTCTGAAGACTCAGGTGAGTAGAGTGTGGAGGAACGGAAAGACGAAGGGGTTCGACAGCTTATGCAGTCACATGAAGTGATGTTTGACAGTGCCACTCATGTATTATTGCTTCCTGTCTAGGGGACTATTATACAGTACCCTGATGCGTGTGTTCTATGTCTCCCTCTATGCAGGGTCCACTGAAGAAGAGGGTGGAGACGGTGCTGTGAGCTAAGCGGCGGGGATACCTACACCGGGCGGCAACGCAAGGCCCAGCCACCCTCCCAGGAATTGCCATCATCCAGGAGACAGGGGACTGGTGCCGCATCTGCCGCTACGGCTGTAGCGGAAGGGCCGGGTGAGCCTCCAAAGGGGCTTGCAATGGCAGAAGACGGTGCGGAGACATCCAGGTTGGTGGTCTCCACAGAGGAGGAGGAGCCCACTACAGAGCCACACATAGGGCCTGGTGGGGGTAGTACCACCGGTGCAAGTGGTGCAGTCCAGGGCCAGGGTCAGGAGGCAGCTGTAACGCTCACCTGATTCTCACGGAGGCGCTGGTCTTGGCAGGAAGGTGTCTGTGACTCGAAAAGTGATGTGCAGGACTCGATTGGCTTCTGGGGTCGAACCTCTTCGCACTGTGTGTTGAACTCGTAGGGTGAGGTTTCTGCAGGTGAAAGAATATGGGGGTTAATGGTCTGGGTTGTTGAATGTCCCTCTCTCTCTCTCTCTCTTCCTAGCTTCTCCGTAGAGCCCCCAGGTCAACGTGCTCACCTTAGATAGGTGAATGCTGGACTCTCCATCTGCGTCTGGTGCAGGGTGCCGTTGCCAGTTCCTTCACTGGTGAAACATAGGCCTCTTGAACTCAGAGGATCGTTACCGTTGTTAACTGCACGAGCGGTGAGTTTCCAGACACCTTTTTAGTCCTTATAGTCTTTAGGTGTGTGGCACGTTAATATTGAACAGGACTCTGTATAATGCTTTTCCCTTTTTGTCTTGCGGGACTCTTGAGATGGAAGATGGAGTGAAGCGCCTGGAAATGCGTAAGTAAATGCAAGCGATCTAACTGTCTTTTTCCCTTGCAGCTTAGTTCGTGCTGAAGAGACGCCGGAGAATTTTCAGGCGTTCTATTGCGACGAGCGCGATGGGCGTAAGTAAATACCTGTCTAATGTCTCTTCTTTTGTCTTTCAGAAGTTGGGTTGCAGCGCCGGAGTCCGCGGAATGCCCGTAAGTAATAACAATGCTTTTGTCTTCACAGGCGGCGATGCAGCGTGAAGAAATCCGGAATTCGCGGAGTGCCAGTAAATAATAACAATGCTTTTGTCTTCACAGGCGGCGATGCAGCGTGAAGAAATCCGGAATTCGCGGAGTGCCAGTAAATAATAACAATGCTTTTGTCTTCACAGGCGGAGGTGCAGCGTGAAGAAATCCGGAATTCGCGGAGTGCCGGTAAGTAATAACAATGCTTTTGTCTTCACAGGCGGAGGTGCAGCATGAAGAAATGGCCGCAGCCGATCGATCAGGTGAGTAAGCACTGCAAGTAAAGGTTGCCTTGCTTACCTGCTGTTTCTTGTCTTTGCAGGTGCTGCTGTTGACTGGATACAGGAATGGTAAGTATAATTCTTGCAGGTTCAGGATCGAAAGAAGAAAGGCTGGAACAGACTCGGTAAGCGTTCTGCTGCAGATGCAGAATAACGCGAAGCACGTTTCATCTATCGGGTGTGGTTTAAATAGCCTTGGAGTGATGAGGCGTCTTCCTCCACGGCCCCGCCTAGGTAGGAAAAGAGTTCCAGTTCCAGAAGAGTTCCAGTGCTGTATCCAGGGAGAGGAGCTTGGCCCACCCAGGTAAGAAAGTAGTTCCTGTTAACAGAGGACTTCTAAGTGGCTAGTAAGTAAGCAGCATGGTCTGCTGCAGGTAAGTCCACCCAAGCACCTTCACATATATTATGAGCCCAGCGCTTCCAGTGCCGGGACCGATGGTTTTGATGAGCCTGGTGCCACCGGCGCCAGGACAAGGTCCAAAAGGTCCCAGTGGGGACCGGCTGGTGCCTAGGATTAGGGTTAGGGGCCTGCTTCCAAGGACGTTGGGCTGGTCCTGGCTCTTTGGAAGCAGTGATCATGACAGCAGCGCAGGTCACCGTGGAGGGGCCTGTGCATGTCGCTGTCCCTGACTCTGTGACTGCACTACCATGCACCAGCAGGCAGGCCCCATCCCAGGCCCATCCGCAGGTAGGTGGGAGGCCAACATCATCTGCCTCTCCACTACCAGCGGACGAGGAGTCCCACGACCGTATGGGCTCTGTCCTAATTGGTGTTGCTTTGCACACGCGAGTCATTCGTGATGACGTGCGTGCTTCCTGGGGGGAGCACGCACGCCATCACGAAGAGCAGAGTCGCGACGTGGCACTGTTGGGAGGGGCCCTGGTCGGTGGGTTCCTACATGTGTCGCGCACTCTGGCGGACCTCTGTGGAGACTATGCGCCAGTCGTTCTCCCTGCCATCTTCTGGCCCAGATTCCACCAGGGCCCCCTAAGGATCTGGCCCGACCAACACAGCCAGCTTGGTGGAGATCCCATCCCTGCCACAGTCAGGAGTCGGCGCTCCAGCAGGGGTGGACACCCCAACAACTGGAGACCAGCAGATGGAGGATGTGCAGGCATCATTGGACAGGGCACATGGACAGCAGCAGCAGCAGGCTCTAGGTGGGAGCAATAATGGCTCGGGGCCATCGACATCAGAGGAGCAGGCATCGGCCATAGGGTAGGAGGACCCTGGAAAGGGTGTGTCTTCCATGTGGCTGCAGTTGGGCCAGCGTATAGATGCGGAGCGGCGGCAGGCAGAAGAGGCTCGGCTCACAATGGTCAGGGCGGAGAATTTCCATGCAGAGGGCACTGAGGCAAGCCGAGTGCCTCGAGGCTATTCGCAGGGAGTTGGAGTCCAACATAGCATCGTCCCTGCAAACCCTCTGGGCCATGGAAGAGGACCGCCTCCAGGACATTGAGCAGGAGTTCGATGATGCCCTGGCCCGGGACATCGGAAAGTGAGCCGTCGGACTAGCCTGCTGCCATTGTAAATAGTTTTTAGTGTTAGGTTTCATTTCTTTTGAGGTGATTGGACTATGCCCCACACTTTTGTATATAGTTATTTCTTAGGTAGTTTCTTAGATAGGTTTCAGTTCTTTTGTTGGGCTCATGGACCCTTTCAAAATTGCTTGTACATAGTTGGACTTTGGATTTATGTTTACATTTTCTTTGGATTTCACTATGGGGCAATGGATTTTGATTTTCACGTTTCCTTTGGATTTTTTTTGGTGGACAGAGAATTTGGACCATTTTTCTTCAGGATTTGTTTGGATTGCATCTACATTTCATTTTTCATATTTTTGGCCATGCATTTCATTTCATGTTTGTATTTCTTTTTGCCTTTCATTTCATTACATTGATTTTGTTTATAATACATTTTGATATTATATTTTAAATCCATGTGTGGGATTCGCTCATTGGGTTCATGCATGTAAAATTGTGATTTTACACAATCTATGGCAAACAATGTGTGTGTGTGACCAACATGTGTTGATGTACATGGTTGACTTTTGATTTGTGTCCTGACATAGGCATGTCGGTGTGGGGTGGATTGGTGAAATCATTTCATGTCAAGACGGGTGGCGTGCAGTGGTATTTTGGTGCACATGAGGCCCTTGATTGTGCAGCTTCCTTTCGTGTTGCAGGGGGACATGAGTCGGGGCCTGCTGGCAGGTGCCCCTTAATGCTGGATGGATGGGGTGCTGGGGGACATGAGTCAGGGCCTGCTGGCAGGTGCCCCTCAATGCTGGGTGGATGGGGGTGCTGGGGGACATGAGTCGGGGCCTGCTGGCAGGTGCCCCTCAATGCTGGGTGGATGGGGGTACAAGGGGACATGAGTCAGGGCCTGCTGGCAGGTTCCCCTCAATGCTGGGTGGATGGGGGTGCAAGGGGACATGAGTCAGGGCCTGCTGGCAGGTGCCCCTCAATGCTGGGTGGATGGGAGTGCAAGGGGACATGAGTCGGGGCATGCTGGCAGGTGCCCCTCAATGCTGAGTGGATGGGGGTGCTGGGGGACATGAGTCGGGGCCTGCTGGCAGGTGCCCCTCAATGCTGGGTGGATGGGAGTGCAAGGGGACATGAGTCGGGGCATGCTGGCAGGTGCCCCTCGATGCTGAGTGGATGGGGGTGCTGGGGGACATGAGTCGGGGCCTGCTGGCAGGTGCCCCTCAATGCTGGGTGGATGGGGGTGCAAGGGGACATGAGTCGGGGCCTGCTGGCAGGTGCCTCTCAATGCTGGGTAGATGGGGGTGCAAGGGGACATGATCAGTGCTCACTTGTGCATGGTGACATGTGGGCTGGGTGGGGGGCTTCGCCAGGGTAGATGGGCTGCCTGTGGGGCATGGCCAGGGGTGCAGTGTGTACCCCTGTGTTGGGGTCTGCCTGCAGGCCCTGGGGAGGGGGGAGAGGGCACACCGGGGAGGACACACACTGCCAATTTGTTGGGGCACCCCAGAAATACACGTACCCTGCTCGCACAGGCTAAATCGCGTGTAAAACTTCCTGCGCACCCCAAAATACACATACCCCGCTTGCACAGGCCCAATCGTGTGTGAAACTTCCCGTGCACCCCCGAAATACACGTACCCCACTCGCACAGGCCCAATCGCGTGTGAAACTTCCTGCGCACCCCAGAAATACACGCACCCTGCTTGCACAGGCCCAATCACGTGTAAAACTTCAAGCGCACCCCCAAAATACAGGTACCCCGCTCGCACAGGCCTAATCGTGTGTGAAACTTCCCGTGCACCCCAGAAATACAGTACCCGCTCGCACAGGGCCAATCGTGTGTGAAACATCCAGCGCACCCCCAAAATACACATACCCCGCTTGCACAGGCCCAATCGTGTGTGAAACTTCCCACGCACCCCCGAAATACACGTACCCCACTAGCACAGGCCCAATCGCGTGTGAAACTTCCTGCGCACCCCAGAAATACACGCACCCTGCTTGCACAGGCCCAATCGCGTGTAAAACTTCCCGCGCACCCCCGAAATACATGTACCCTGCTTGCACAGGGCCAATCACGTGTAAAACTTCAAGCGCACCCCCAAAATACACGTACCCCGCTCGCACAGGCCCAATCGTGTGTGAAACTTCCCATGCACCCCAGAAATACAGTACCCCGCTCGCACAGGGCCAATCGTGTGTAAAACTTCCCGCGCATCCCGAAATACACGTACCCTGTTCGCACAGGGCCAATCGCGTGTAAAACTTCCCGCGCACCCCAGAAATACATGTACCCAGCTCGCACAGGCCCAATCGTGTGTGAAGCTTCCCACGCACCCCGAAATACACGTACCCCGCTTGCACAGCCACAATCGCGTGTGAAATTTCTCGCACACCTCCGAAATACACATACCCACTCGCGCAGGGCCAATCGCGTGTAACACTTTGCATGCAGCGGGTTACGTGTATTCGGAGGGGTGCGTGGGGATTTTTACGGACATTTTCGTGGTTGGGGGGCTGTTTGCTGGTCCACTGGGCTGTGCTCCATGTACAGGATTTGTGCACTGTTCATGGCACACGGTGAGGGGTTGGGGGCGTAACTGGTGCTGCTGCAGGGTCGCTGCGCTACTCTGTCCACGGCTGGTTATGGATGTTGAAATCCATAAATACGCTGTGCGCAGAATGGATTTTGGCGCACGTGGCTGGCACAGCCGCGTGCGCCACTTGTGCGCTGAATTCTATGAATTACCCACTTAGTTGGGGCTGAGAATCTTGTATCATAATTACATTTTCTTGCTGTAAAGTTGGGATGCTTGTGACATTTAGGGGCTCATTACACGGTAGGCGGTGAGCCATGGCGCTATTAGAGCCATGGCTCATGCCGTTAAAATACCGGCACCGCCTTGGTGGAAAGGGGATTTACCACCCCATTCCAAGGTTGGAGGGGCGGTAAATCCCCCTTCCACCATTGCCCTTCCCCATTCCCATTTCTGCCCCATAGGGCTCTATGGGAATGGGGAAGGTGCTAATTACGGCACCGCAATTTTGAGGTGCCGTAATTAGCTCCGAGGTCCCTTTGCGGGTTGGATTTTAACGCCTGCAAAAAGCAGGTGTTAAATCCCCCAACCCGCAAAGGGACCTCGTAGTAAGGCGGTAAGGATTTACCGGTACCAGTATTTTACCGGTACCGGTAAATCCTTACCGCCATCCATGTAATGAGGCCTTTAGACTAGATTCCTTACAGGAAGTCATATTGGGAAATGGAATAGCCCTGACAGATGTCCGCGTAGAGCCTTCCGATGGATTCCAGCAACCAAAATCAGCTTCTCTGGCAGAGATTCAGAATGGATACTCTCGGGAAGAGGAGTTTTATTCTTGAGAGCACTAGGGGTAATATTTGGAGCGGATGGCAAGTTAGCCCGCAATAATTGAATTAATATGTCTGTATGGGAATTCAATTTGGTGTCAAGATGTTCATATAGTTTAGTCAAGGAGAAAGGGGCTGTGTTCATTGCCTGCAGAGTGATTTCTGTATATGGAGGAACCAAAACCCGGGGGGATGGTGATTGGGATGACCGCGTGACCGCAGCTTTTCTGGGAGTAGGATTTGTGAATGAGAGTGATAGCACAGACGAGTCATGAGTAGAGTTAGAAAACCTAACAGGCAATTGTGAGAGGTTGGTTGGTACCGGTAAATAAAGCAAAGTCAATGGCATCGATGCAAGCACCTTGTTATGCAAGACAGGATACTTGGTAGGCAAATTAACACAGGGCTCATCACTTATTACATTTCCAAGGGTCATTTCTAGGTCACAAATGGCATTGGTCTGGCTAGGGACGGGTGCTCTTGGAGTGTCAAAAGAAGTGGAAGGTCAGTTGTGTATTGGGCCCTATTGACCATTTTGCTATGTGCGCTGAGCTAATGGGGCTCAGTAGGTAAAGCAAAGCCTGCAGCTACTAGAGAGTCAGGGGGAGTCCATAAATCAACAGTCAAAGGAGTAGTATCGTCGCATTCTGTTGGCAAAAGAGTGGCAGATTCAGACGCAGGTTTGCTGATAGCTGATGTTATAATTGACTTGAAGGGGGGCTCATCCATGCAGTAATGACGGATGTCGGTTGTTAACGACATGGAGCATGGACGTGCAGAGGAACTGCCGCTCTGGTTCAAATTTAAAGTGTGGATTACACGCTTTGGGGTATGGTTAGATTTATCTAATAGTTGTATTTTTTCCTTGGCTGAGGGCATTGCAGAGGTCAGCGTGTAAACACCAACCAAACATCAAAACAGCACTTTAGAATGCACCTACTGAAACGCACATGCGTGACAATGCTGAAATCAGATTTTTGAATAAAGAAAGTATGATTCCTGATACTAATATGAGTGTCCACATTAGTCCACATCCACATAAATGTGTTAATTATCCATACCACATAGGTTTCTTCACAGCAGCACAGGCAGCAGAAAGGTCTGATACAGCAAAACAGCACAGTTCAATGCAATTACTAAAATGTGCATGCGCAATCGTACGCAAGATAGTGATGAAATAGGAGCTTCTGGATAGGGGGGAACCAGGAGATTTTACTCTCGTGTAGCTTTCTTCACAGCGGTATGGGCAGCAGAAGGTTCTGACACAGCAAAACAGCACTTTTGAATGCACTTACAAAAATCAATGCAAAAATGTTCTATTTGCAGTGTGGAAGGTTTCAGGAAAGCCATACAATGTATTGAGTAATTACACCCGGAATGTTTTTTTGTTTTTTCATAGTAGGTTAAACAAAATTGTCATTGGGCCTCATTACACGGTAGGCGGTAGGGATTTACCGGCACCGGTAAAATACCGGTACCAGTAAATCCCTGCCGCCTTACTACGAGGTCCCTTAGCGGGTTGGAGTTTTAGCGCCTGCTTTTTGCAGGCGTTAAATACCAACCCGCTAAGGGACCTCGGAGCTAATTACGGCACCGCAAAATTGCGGTGCCGTAATTGGCACCTTCCCCATTCCCATAGAGCCCCATGGGGCAGAAATGGGAATGGGGAAGGGCAATGGCGGAAGGGGGATTTACCGCCCCTCCAACCTTGGGATGGGGCGGTAAATCCCCTTTCCGCCAAGGCGGTGCCGGTATTTTACCGGCATGAGCCATGGCGCTAATAGCGCCATGGCTCACCGCCTACCGTCTAATGAGGCCCATTATCTTCTTAAGTGTGTAGTTGGGCAAAAAAAAATGATGCACACAAATTAAAAAAAAGTATTGTCATCGCAATGTAGACATCATTTTTATATTTTAAAATGAAGTTTGATTTCATAAAAAAAGTATTTTACACTGCACACACATATGTGTGCAAATAGAAGTGTAAATAACAATTCCTTTTTTAAAAATGTCTAATATTTTGTGTTCATGATGAAATGTCATTAACCTCTCATGTGTTAACGTGGCCAACCAAATGATGCACACAAATTACATTTGTTAGGTTCTTAGTTCAGCTTTTGCTAAGTATTAATACGTTTACACACACAAACGTTTTTATTGTCTGCTTTAACTATTGGAATGACTATACTTTAAAAAGATTCATACTCAAAATAATGTTACAATGTTGGCATGTCTTCTTTCATTTATTTATAAAACTGAAGACATTGTTAGGTTATATGTCTTGATGTCCTTGTTAAGGTTGCATAAATAAATCTGCAAATTTGTCATCATTTAATATCAAATAATGTTTGTACATAATTCTAACATATGTTAATTGTAGTGAAATGCCTTTATAGGTGCACAAACTATTGACATTGTATGCGATTGTATTTAGAATTTGCTGATGCAAAATTAAGTTCATAGTTACCTAAATGGTTAAAGTAGTTGAGATAATCATACAGCATTTTATTTTCTATAGTACACTGGAAATACCTCTTCTCTTTGAAAATGTTATTCAGGTACTGATGTGGTTGTATCCATAGCTACATGCTACTCCTGTTAACATTGTAACCGCTGTTAAAAGCATACATTTTGGGGCATTTTAGACACTCAAACTGCATAAAATAAATACAATAGATATTGTTATATATTTTAGCAGTCTGTGATCAATTTCATCTATTTTGGTAATTTAAAGAGTGGCTGTTTTGGGGGAAGGAAAGACGGGGTGGAACTGGGGAGGAAAACACATAAGGGTGAAATATATAACAAAGTGAATTCAAATAAAAATGAACATATATTGTTTGGGTTATTTTCTTTACTTTTATTATTTTTTTTTTTTCATAAAAGGATAGAGAAATTGCCACTTAAAAAAACAACTAAGGATGACACTTAATCTGGTGTTGAGATATTACCTTCACCCAATCCTTAGTTGTGCCAACTGCTGCGGCTACCCATTCATGCCATTGTTTTCCACAGGACTCTCATCACTGAGAGATTGGGAGCCGGTAAAATTGCAACAATTGCAGTTGACAGTGCTGCAGAAGTTGAGGCTTCATTCAGTGTCGGTGATGTCCCACTGGTGGATGCAGGTGTTGGAGGTGGTGCTGATTGCTGTGAACGTAATTCATGAGCCCCATGCATTTTTATTTTCTGGTGCTTATGAGATTCCCAGTACGCATCATGCACATCATCCCAATGGAATCGCACCAGATGATTTATCATGATTGATGTTCCCAGGCTTTGTGATGGAACATTAGAAGGGCCACGTCTTAGTGTTTTCTTACACATTGTGCATAGCACATACTCTAGAATCCACTAATTCATTCAATCTGACCTAACTTACACATAGGCAATTTTATCTTGTATTCATGAACTCTCTCGGATACAATTGCCAAAAGAACACACTCTGCCCTACTCCATAACAAACTGTTGAGACACAATTAAGGTACTATGCCCTCACACGTGAATATTCCCTTGACCAACTATGATACAGTACCAATAGATTATCCATGGCCTTTTGTTTGATGATTGCATTTTGGTTTTAGACTAACGGTCTACTTTAGACTGCATCAAGCTTAGACAAGTGCATTGTATATTCCATTTGGGATTACCAGAGTCAATGTTGAAAAAATAAGTTGAAAAAATAAGTTACAATCATTAGAATGATATCACAAGAACCAGTTTTTTTCTATTCTCCCTTTTTGAACATAAAAATGTTACCAATATATATGCTAACAGAAATAAAAAGTACTCTAGTACAAATGTAATTATGTTTTTTTGAAATTGTCCCATAGATGTGTTGCATAATGTTGAATATACCCCCGAAGAAGAGATATTTATCTCGAAATGCGTTGGGCCTTCTATGAACCTTTGAACAATAACAATACGTTTGAAGAAATATCCTCATCTTTGAGATCAATCATTGGAAACCACAATATGCTTGTATGCCAGAAATCACAATTGAATGTATAAAATCTCCTAAATGTTTAGCTCATCTATGAGCTTATGATAGTGTGCAGGAGACGGGAGTTCTTCCATCAGGAACTTATCTTGTTCACATAGTACATACTCAGCCTCTTTTTTAGAACAGCGCTCTTTCACCTTCAAGATTGTCAACTGTTTGCGGTGGTATATATATGTAAGCACTTCAAAAAGTAATATGCAAACAAAGTTTTTTAAGAACAGGTTTGTGGGGAATGTGGTTGCACAATGTCTTTTTATTTTACTTTTTACACATGATACCTCATTTTAATTTGCTCAATTGTCTGTTATGTATGAAATAACAAAACGCTTGAAAATCTTTAGTTGCAGGGATGTTCAGGTGAATTCATCTTCGATGTCATGGGTGTTAGTCCTTGCAGTTTACAGTGCACAGTTGTGGCGCAAGTTATGGTTGCTTTGCTTTCCATAACTGCCAAATTTCTGTTTTGTTTGGTTTTACTTGTAATCATAATATGGATAGGTTGTTATTAGTGCAAAATAACTATAATGTCCTTTCAAAAAGGTTTTTGCACTGAATTTGGTAGGTTTCTCTTACAACAACTGAAACATAACTTCCCTTTAACAATGTATTTTCACTGAATTACATAGGTTTTTACCAGGATATCCTTAGGTTGTATAGATGTACCATACAACATACCAAATCAATGTCTACATGCTGATGTACTTAGTTACTGTGTACTGTGCATCTGTTTGCGGTCATCAGGTAGCATCCAAACTGCTCAAAAAGGCAGGGGCTCTCTTACATAGTGGTACCATTCAGCAAAGACACAGAATATATACAAACAGCACCATGTATTTGAATTGCAAGAACCAATACAGTAGGTCTGCAAACTCTGTACTTAGGAAACAAACAGAGCAGATGAATAGGGTATGCACCATAAAGGAATGCACCAACAACAGAAATAATGTCTGCCTCCAACAATATTACTGCACTGCTGCTTGACATAGGAGTGAAGAAGGAACTGTCAGAGTAAGGACTGCAAAGTACTGAGAGCAGAATGTCACTACTACGTGGTAAGTACAGAAACGTTTTTCCTATAATTGCACAGTTGGATCAGTGTACAATAGTAGAAAAACATGATGTTTCTTTTTTGCGCAGCAATAGCTAGCACCCTGGAATGGCTGGAAGAGAATTTTGGTCATGACGAAATGAGTGACGATAGTAACCCCATTGTTACGCAGCAAAGTCCCAAATGTAAGACATTAAAATATGTAGCTTCATATACAGTACATACTGGAAATGAAGGGAATGCACCACAAGTGGCACCTCTTCCACAACAGCATACAGCTAAAGGAAATGAAGGAAACTCTGTAAATGACAAACCGGACAGCCTGGATGCCATAATGGAGCATTTGCTAAACAATTTTGCTGCCTTAAAAAGATTTTTTACCAGGACATAATATGGAAAAATAAAATACCACTGCCCTACCTGCACCTGTACCCCTTCCCCATTTCCCAGCCAACCATCCCCACAAATTCCCTGTGAAGACAGACGTTACAATGAGACATCAATCCATCCTCCCCTCATGACCAACTTGTACAAAATCCCAATTCCCCTGTATATGTGTCAATTTCTGCTACACCTTCCCTTTCTTAATGGTATCTATGAATGTGTCAAAATAAAGGTTTATTTGTAAATTGTTGCTGTGTGTGTGTGTGTGTTCCTTTTTTGTTTAAATCCTGTTATGACTCTGTGACGCACAGTACTGTCCAAGATGGCCTCAATTAAGCAAAGGACACTGCACCTGCCCGGCCTATCCACAATCAAATTGGAGGTGTCTGTAGGATGCCACACCTGTCTGCATGTCTGCATTTTGTGATGCACCTTTAATTAGTTGTAGGAGCCCACGTCTGTCTGTCGCACACCTACGCACATGCATATCTCATCCACTCTGTCCTCGTAACGTTGCCCCTGTCCAGCATGTCAAAAAACTTGTAACGTACTTTTATTAGTTTGAGGTGCCCACCCACGTCCTATGGACAGCTGCACACAAGGCATCCCACATCCCGGTAGCCCCTGGGCCTGGTGCGCTATATAAATAAAATAAATACAAACACCCAGCTTGTTTGCAAATGTTAGTCGCATGTGTGTTGCACTTTTAATTAGTCCGGGGATCCTCAATCATGTCCGTAGGACACCTATGCACATGAGCACAAAGTATTCCACCCAATACGCTTCCTGCGGACAGCTCTCCCATTCGAGTACATTCGCAACATCACAATGTGAACGCACCTACGCTCTGCATGCACCCTTATTTGCCAGGCACGATCCGGGCCCGGGCATCGAAAAAGTACTGGTTTTGGCAAAGTAATGAGTGTTACTGTGAAACTACACCGTTACAGAGGTCCCACACTCTGTTCCTGGCCATCTAGCCATTTTTGGGAACGTTTTAGGCCCACTTACCCATTCCACATGCTTCCCAGCAGCCCTAAGAAAGACCACACCTCATAACTGCTCCTCATTCTGTTTTTGGCTTTGCAGAACACAGCAGCAGTCCAGATTGTTTCATGCTGGAATTGCTTTCTGATCAATTCTGCTGTGCTATATCACCTTTGGAGCTAAGGGCAACCTTAGCTGCTGTTATTGCCTCTACCTCACAGCACCCACACCCTCACCCTCACTACCACCACTACCTACCAAAGGGCCTGGACAAAGGAACAGGCGTTGTAATGTAGATAGGGATCAAGAAGGTAACGAGTAAGAAGTAGAGGAATTCCCCATTGCCTACAGCCAGCATTAGTCCTGGTTGTGGAAACTATTTACCACTGTAGGAGATGTGCCCAAAGCTCATGCTCACAGGTGAGATGCACTGAGTGCAGCATAGTACTCAGTCACGGCAAACCAGGCTTATACAGCTACAGCACCCCCTCCATGTGGCACGACATCTAAAAAAAACCCCACAAAGCAGCAGTTGGGTGGGTTGCCCGCTTCGAACAAGGCAGCAGGTTGAGTTCCTCTGTAGCATCTTCTACATCTGCTCCTGCCACCACGAGGGACACTCCTGTAGGGCAGCAAATCCTTAAATCAGCCTTGCAGGCCATACACACTGCAACATACCCTTACAGGGGGTAGCAACTTTGAAGTGCTTTCAAGGCTTCAGTCTGGGAGCATGAAAAGGGCAGCCCCCTACCTAAGTAAGGCCGACCCAATATCTTCCTCTCTCCACTTGCCCTTTCTTATCCCTGTGGTTGCTGACCCTTCCCTGCCCTCACTTCCCTTCCTTTCCTCCTGTGTTGTGAGTTAAAAGAACAAAATAAATATAAAAAAAAGGTTCTTTTCAGAGTCACCATTCAAAGTTCAAAAACAGAATTGCCAATGAAAGGATGCAGGTACCCGCACAACCTCTAAGATCCGCAAACACTGCGGTAGTCCGCGGACATCTAAAATAATGCGAGGGGTGGCTCAGTCAAAAACATATATTTCGAAGGGGGGGGCACTCAGGGGTGGCAGTGGTCTGCCCTCGGGGTAGCGTACCAGTGAAGGGCTAGTAAGACTTATAAATACAACAAAAGGGTTACTGGTAACGCAGGGGACGGCCCATGAAAACTCATAGGGAGTTAAATCCTGTATGGGTCCTATTCCGGAAATAACCTCATTGGTTATGTAGAACACTACACCCATTTGTATATTTCAAAGTCATAACCTCACATAACAATTGAGTTTTGTGTAAGATAAAAAACATATTTAATACGAAATATTTGTACATACAATTAAGTCAAACATGTAATAACATACATAACAATAAGTGAAATCATTGAAATCATATATTAACTGCTTGAAGCCATATACTACACATATATATAACAATAGGTGACATCATTGAAGCCATATATAAACTGTCAAATCAACACTTTTAACCAAACAAGGCCAAAGGGCAAAAAAACCAAAGCAAAAAAGAAAAGGGAAGATGCCGGACCAAAGCCGGATATAAGTAGGAGTTTTTAAATTGTTTTTAAGCTTACACTATTACTTAACAACAATAAGAGTTCCTAAAATACATATTCCTTTGAAAATGAAATTCCAGATTGAAAATATTAGGAAGCTGGGATTGGGTCTGCCAACGCATCAGAGGGGAGTTTTAAGAACCCAAAATAATAAATGCCACTGCTGCGTGTCCTTAGCAAATAAAGCACAAGGGGCAGGGTTCGGGACCCAAAATGGGTGAGGCGTGTAGGTTAAGAGCCTCCAATGTCCTCTGATCAAGAAAGTGTGTTTCGGCAGTGGTAACAGTGCAGAGAAAGTGGAATCTTCACAGTCGAAAAACTGTTCCGCCTTCGTCAGGGCAATGAGTAGCAAGACCCTGTTATAGTGAGATGAAGGAAAAAAATAGAAAACAAGTGCATGAGGGTATAGAAGAAAAAAGAAAACAAATTGCTGTCAATAGAAATACAATGTAAAGAGGTTATGAAACAAACATATACAAACTTGAGTTTCAAGTGTAGGGAAAATACACAAATGTATGTGTGCAAGTATAAGACCATGGTCCTGTATGCACTAAACTGTTAAGGGCCATGTAAGGTTGAGCCTCTAATACAGGGTGTACTCTGACAAATTGCAGATGAATCACTGTCAGGTAAAGTATTAATAATAGCCCTTAGTCCCTCCCAGGGGATCCTAAACCACCCAGGGCCCCGGCCCACCACATGTATCCCCAGATAAGCCCCATGGTAAGAGGGCACGGAGGGAGGCGGGAGAGGGGGAATATCCAATCATGTGGGGATCAAAATAAAAGGGGGTGTAGTTTACCTAGAGTGGTACCAGGAGAACTCGCTGTAGATAAATCGGTCCTCATGTACTCAATTGAGAAGATGGGATGTAAGTCGGAACCAGCTGACAAGCTAAAGATGCCGGTTGGAGAGAGTAAACCCTAATTGTGGGAAAACAAGAGGGAATGGACCTAAAGAAACCGACAAAAGATTGTTATTGTATCGTGAAAGGTAAGCATTCCTGTACCAGAGGGGCAGGGAATACATGAGAGGTACCCCGATGCGCTAAAGGTGGAGGTTACCTTGAAATGGATCCTCTGCAGAAAGTGTTAGTGCAGGAGCACGCTCCGCGCAAAGGGTGCGTCCGTGTCTTTCATAACATGGAAGCTCAGTCTCAAATCCTGTAAGAGCACGTTCAGGTGTGCTGGCTCTGAAGTGTGGAGAAAGAAAAAGGGAGACTCTATGAGGCAGTGAAAAAAAAATGCATCTGCTATAAGCTAAGTACATTGCCGTTAAGGCCCGTGGCGGACCTGCAGGGAAAAAAAATATATGTATATGTGTGAAAATGGGTGAAATACCTGGGAGCGGGTTAGGAAGTAGCTCCGAGTCGTCTCGAGGGAACTGGAGCATCTGTGAATGCCGTCGTGTCCCGTGCGCTGCGTTTGTGAAAATGCAGCTTCAGACTGCACTAAAAAAATGTGAGCTGACGGCGTCCGTTGCTATAGCAGCGACGTCACGTTCGGGAGGGCTCGCAAAACAGGGCCCGTATTGGTTGGTTGGAAAGGTCTCCAATCCAAGGGCCCTATGCGGTTGCCAGGTCCAGGGGTGTGTTGTGGATAGCCAGTCAAAGTGCGGCACGTCCAAATGTCGGAAGTGAGGCTTCAGAGGTGCCCTAAAAAAGGCGACACGGGAAGACGTGAAGTCGGGATGAATCAGGGAACAAACGGCTTGGTTCTTCGTGAGTACCACATCGCAAAATCTAAAAAGGAAGTGTGTATTCTATGAGCACTAAACTATATACACGTGAAAGTGCCTATGGGAAATGCCGTCGCCCTCTACATCAGACGGTGTTTCCATACTCGTACGTCTGGGGCGCGTCCCACACATGATGAAAGTGTAGGAAGGGGGATAAAAAAAAGAGAAGAGGGGGCCCATATGTAACGGGTGCCCCTAATTGGATGTAAGAAGTGACTAACATCGCGGGAGGGGAGTGTGGACCGCGTGTGTGAAAGGCGGACATTACCCCCATCCCTATCGAAATAAAGAAAACCCCGGGGGGTGTCTCAAACGAAAAAATGAAAGAGAAGAAGGTGGGTGAGGACCCCCGACCACTAGTGTGTAGTTATGGATAAGTCAAAAGGCCCACAATCACTGGTTTAAATGGATTGCTCGTTGAGGCCATTATGCAACGAATCCAGTCTGTAGATCCATCGCTTCTCTAGTTCCAAAAGTCTGTTGTGAATATTGGGACCTGTTTGTATCCTGTCGAGAACCCACCAAAAGATGCCATCAGGGGAATGTTGATGGGATAGATAGTGTGTAACCAAGGGGGAAGTGGTATTCTTGCATCGGATTCTAGAACGATGTTCTGATATTCGGGTGCCAACATTCCGCATGGTTTGGCCGACATAGCGCAGACCATATGGGCACTCAATGCAATATACCGCTTGGCTGCTTTTGCAATTGGATTGATGGTTCAGCACCCATTGTCTATCACCAATCCTAAACGTTTGGATTTTCTTGGTAAACTTGCATACCGAGCAGGCCCTGCAGGGGTAGTGGCCGGTAACTTTGCGTAGGTTCCAAAGACCTGTACGTGGTGGTATTCATGTAAATGAAGAGTGAACAAGGTGTTCCTTAATATTCCTCGTTCTTTTGAAGGCGAACCGGGGAATGGGTTCGTCTACGAGCTGTAGTTTTACAATAGGCCAATATTTTCGAATCACCTTTTTCAAATCAAAGGTGTTGGGGCCATGTGAAATCACACATGTAAGTCTTTCCTCATTGGATTCATTAGTTTGTTTGTTTGTTTGTTTGTTTATTTATTTGGTAATGCGCTCCGAGCCCGTGGGCATCTGGGCGCAGCAGTACAAGAGGACTCGAAACTTAGTTACAAAGCCTGACACAGGCTGTTACAGAAAAACAGTGATTGGTTACAGTAGGTGATACAATGCATATAAAATATCAAGTTTAAACGCAAAAAGAGCAGCATTATAACAGGTTGTGCCGTTACCACTAGGGTGAGGTACGTTGCATGTCGTTGTTGTGCAGCCATTTGAGAGCGTAGGATCTGAATCTTGTGTAGGGTAAAGGGCATCTAAGGTCGGGTGGGAGTGTGTTCCATGATTGTGCAGCTCTAACTGGGAAACTTGCACCGCCCGCTGTGGTAAGTTTGAATCTGGGGACTTCCAGTAGGAAGGTATTGGCAGATCTCGTCAGTCGGTTAGAGGGTCTCCAGTTGATTCTTTCCGCTAGGTAGGGGGGTGCTTGATTGTTGAGGCATTTAGAGGTGAGGGAAATAGTTTTAAGAAGGATTCTGTCCTTTATCTTTAGCCAATGGGCTTCAATCCGATGTTTGGAGATATGTTCTCTGCGTGGGATGTTCAGAGCTGCTCTAAGAGCGTTATTTTGCAATCTCTGGAGTTTGTCAGTGACCGACTTGTTGGCACCTGAGTATAAGGTGTTGCAATAGTCGAGTCTAGACATGACAAGGGCATTGGCCAAGGTGAGGCAGCTGGCACTGGACAGGAAGGGTCTGGCGGCACGGATGAGTTTACACGTGTAGGTGGTTGATGAGGCGAGGGAATTCACTTGCTTTTTGAGGGTGAGAGCTGAGTCAAGGTAAAAACCCAACGTTTTGACCTCGCGCATAACCTTAATAGTATTGTTATCAATGTTAAATGAGGTGTAGTCCGGGGTGAGTTTGGATAGTTTGTGGTCTGAACCGAGGAGCAGGATTTCAGTTTTATCGTTGTTCAGGCAGAGGCCATGTGTGGCCATCCATGCTTGAATGAGGATGTAAATTTTGTTCACCAGAGCCAGGTCCACTTCGTAGTTGCCCGAAAGGGGTATGAGGATCTGGGTGTCATCTGCGTAATTAGTGTAGGTGACGCCCAGACTGTCCAACTTGTCGAACAATGGCTTGGTGAAGATATTGTACATAGTGGGTGAGACACAGGAACCCTGTGGGACTCCACATGTGATTTGGATGGGGTCAGCACAGGTGGTGGAGGAGAACACTCTCATAGTCCGGTTGGCTAGAAAGGATTGGACCCAAGCTATAGCGTCTCCTGTGAAGTTGGCAGCCAGCTTGAGGTGGTTGCATAAGACTGCATGGTCCACCAGATCAAAAGCTGCTGACAAGTCCAGTAAGAGTAGCAACGCTGTTTTCCCATTATCCTTAAATTCCTCAATTTTGGTTTTGAGGTCTATCAGGGCAGCTTCCGTGCCATGGAGCAGGCGGAAACTGTCGGTTCTGGGTGTTAAAAGGAGATCTCGATTGGTAAAACGAGCCCTTTTGGTGGCATTATTAACCAATTTTTTGGGGTATCCACGACTTCGCAGGCGTGCACACAATGAGTTTGCGTTGTCGTAAAAGTCATTGAGAGAAGTGCAATTCCTTCTAATTCTGAGTAATTGACCGTACGGAAGATTTTCTTTGATGTGTTGCGGATGGTCGCTCTTATAATGTATAAGTGTGTTGCGATCCGTGGTTTTTCTAAAAAGGTTACACACTAGTTTATTATTAAGAGCTGAGATTTCAAGATCTAAAAAGTGTATCTGTGTGGCACTGGATTCCATAGTGAATTGAATATTGGTGTTCCGTGTGTTTAGCCAATCAAAAAATAGTTGGAGAGATGTCTTGTCTCCGAACCAAATGAAAATGATATCGTCTATGTAGCGATGCCAGTGGGATATCTTCGAGAGCCTAGGTTTGTTTGGCTGAAAACATGTTGTTCTTCGAATGTGGCCATGAATAAAATTGCTAAACTGGGTGCAAAGGTAGCACCCATGGCCGTACCCTTGATCTGTAGATAAAATTGATCATCAAACGTGAAAAAGTTTTTGCATAAGGCAAAGGTTGCTAGTTCTATAATGAATTCTGGTGGCACCCGGGGTGAACCAGTGTGAATTGCCTCTTGTGTCAAATGCTCATATATACAGTCTATCGCTGCATCCTGTGGGATAGACGTGTACAGGGCCTTAATGTCCATGGTTACTAACAGTTGTTCTGAGGAATTGAAGTCCAACTGTTTGAATACTTGAATGGTATGCATTGTGTCCCGTAGGTACGACTTCGTTCTAATGCTTAGTGGTTTGAGAAAGTAATCGATACATTGGCCTATTGGTTCTAAAATCGAGCCACAGCCAGAGACGATTGGTCTCCCCGGTGGGTCCTCAGCATTTTTGTTATTTTAGGGAGGGCATACAAACAGGGTGTGCGACCCAAAGATGTGGTCAGGAAATTTGCCTCCTTTTCAGTGATCCAGTCCCTTTCACGGGCGTAGTTCACCATTTCAGAGATTTCTATTTGCATTTCTCTGGTGGGGTCCTTTCTAAGGGTTTGGTAACTGGCACCATCTTGTAGTAGATTCATGATCATATGAGTGTATTGATCAATGGTCATAAGCACAATCCCGCCTCCCTTATCGGCTGGTATAATTACCAGATTGCGATTACTCGATAACTCCTACAGGGCTTTCCTTTCACCCGTGGTCAGATTTTGATGAGTTTTGTTTTTGTGCTTCTTAAGCAATCTGATATCTCGCAAAACACACCTCTCGAAGGTGAGCAGGTCGTTAGGTACCTGATTGTCCGAGGGTGTGAAAGAAGATTGTGGATGCAAACCTGTGTCTGGAATGATATCTTGACCATTATGATCCTGGAAAAAGACACGAAGTCTGAGACTACGCAGAAAACGGCGTATCTCCATTTCTGTTCTATACCAATCAGTGTCGCTAGTGGGTACAAAGGAGAGACCTTTAGTTAGAAGAGAGATTTGGCATGGAGAGAGATCAAATTTGGCCAAGTTGAAAATCGGTAGTTGATTGTTGTCTAAGGTCTGATTTATCGTCTGCGCCTCCTGGGGCGTCGTCGTTGTCCTTGATAAGGGGTGTTCCAAAATGGAGGACCCCATCCTCCTCCCTGTCCTCCTCTGCCTAAAAAAGGGAAAGATGGAGGGTAGGGGCCCTGAAAATGTGGTTGTCCGAAGTGTTGGGGCTGGTAGGGCGGGACGTTCTGGTATGGGCTTCCCCCTGAGGACCCAGAGCTACTTGATCCTGAGAAAGAGACTTTACCTCGTCTGCCTCTCCCTGGTGATTGGGGTGAATTCCCTTGTTTTTTAAAAGAATCAATGTAGACGTCTACCATATATGGATAGATAACTTCAGTCTTGAAATCTTTAAGGTCTTTGTTTAATTTATTTGTTTTCTTGGTCAAGGTGTTAGTCTTAAATTGTTCAAATTGTTTATTAATGTGCAGTCAAAAACATGGCACTTGTTTCCGGAAGGAAGGGGTGGCTCTGAAAAGGGTATTTTTGTGGTGTTTGTTTTTGGAATGGTTGAAGTTGTCAACACCTACTAGGGAAAAGCTTGCTATACTTGCAAGAAGCTCTGCAGTGCATTTGGATATTTCGCAGAAACAGCTGATTGCCAGCATCAGTGAGATGGACTCCATCTCTGCAAAAAATGTTGGTGCTATGAAACGTAATATTTTCATTGTGGAAGGCGAACATGACACAATCTGTCAAAAAGGTTCAAACAGACTTGTTCCCATTGTGCTTCATTTTCTTCATTTGTGGACCAAATGAAGAAGCACGCAGCCACATCTCTCGCTGGGCAATGCACGAAAAATTACTTGAGAGCTTGGAAACATGTCCATGACTTGCTCATCGCAAACTGCAGAGAAATTTCGGTAACATGTCCTATACTGTTCCCTCCACAATTAATAATAATATTGTCTGGATGATTGAGCATCACCAAAGTGGCACAAAGAGGAGCCACATTCAGCCACTTCATTCCACATGCTCCATACCAGTGGACATCCACATGATGGAATTCAAGATGTGCAGCCACTGCAACCAATGTATCCAGGAGTCAGCCAAAATCCATACACTGTGCCTACTGAACGACCCAGCCATAACCCTAGCCATCTGCACTGCTGCAAACACACTTTCTGCCACAGACTCTCCTTACAAAACACACCCAGGAAACCTTATCCCCAGGCCTACACAGTCCAATTTCCATGCCTGCAACCCTCAAAAGTCCCGGATCTGGTACGAGCGATCCTCGAACTGCCCCAGTGTCCGCGGACATACTGTCCTTTGTGCTTGGGTGGGTGGACACTTTTCAACCAGGGTAGTGGATCTCCTCTTTATTGGTGTCTCTGAAAAGAGCCTTTTTGTGTTTTTTTAAAGGTGCTTGTAAACAAACACCTTTTCTTTTGTATTTTTGGGGGATTTTTCTCTTGTTCACCTCCTTATGTTATTACACAAACCTCTCCAAAATAACTCTGAGTTTGTAGAACAAAATAGTATTTTTAAAAAAAAACAGAAGCACTGAAAAAGTTCACATTACCAGCATTAATGTTCTCATTGTCACAGAAGAACATCCCAGCATTGAACAATAATGCAGACATGCCTCCATTTACAAGACACCTTTCGACCTCTTGCTGGGAAGAAAGTACATTGGATTGTTCCATACTCTTCTAAGTGTAATGCATGGGAAAAACACATTTGGAGTTGGAAAAAGCTGCATCAGTGCTTTCACCAAGTCCTTCAGTTCACAGAGCAAACTTGCAGTAATGATGTAACCCAAATGCAGTGCTCCACAATGCACCACTAGGACAACAACAGTACTCCAAGTGGCCATATCTCTGCAAACTGCAATCACAGCCTGCAAACTGCACATAGGCACGCTGCTCCACAAAGCATTATCTCCTTTAAGACCAAAATTGTCATCAATGCCTCTACCATGGGCATACCTCTGCAGAACACTCACAAAGGAATCACCCACAATCAAAACTCTGAATCTCTGCATCTCTGCCATCTTCACTGTACACGGCAATGAAAAAAATATATATTAGTGCCCCTTCATGTTAAGCACATTCTCAACACCTGATTGGATAATCCCCACAGTCCAATTTCCATGCCAGGCATACTGAGAAGAGCAGGATGTGGCACGTGTGATTCCCCAACTACTGCGGTGTCCATGGCCCCCGTAAAGCAGGGGCAGTCCTTCTCCCCTTTCCACTACTATATTTGCAGCTCTCCCTCATTGGGTACTGTTAAGCAGTCACACACACATCCACCAATCACATCCAAGACCTCTGCATCTAACGCTATCATTTCAGTTCAACACCCCATATTTACCATTAAACTCTCCTGTGATTCTTGTGATTCAAAAGCACCTACAGTAAAACGCACTGTAAAACTATCCAAGTTTTCTGCATCCAGGTTCATCCACATCACCATCCATCACCAAAAACTACAGGTATCAATATTTTTTATACAGTACCTTTGCTACTCGGTTATAAGTGCTGCTCAACAGGTGACTTGCCACTAAACCTCCATAACATACTCAAAAAGCATACTGGCATTTCTCCAATCACCTACCATCAAATGCCACATACAATGGTATGTGCTTTGAACGTTTTCCTTCACCCATATCAGTCATTGTAATGTCCAAATGGTTACTCTCTTCTTTCCTTCTGTCATTTTTACAACCTTTTCCCCCACTAAGACACCTCCTATGAAATTTGTAAAATTCTCACAGAAAATGATCATTGAATGTATCCTACCAAAGTAAACCAAGTACATACATTGTGTGCATCCCAACAGGGTACCTGCCACTTACCTTGCACACTTCACAGAATGCACCCATACTTAAAAAGCAAAAATATATATATGTGCATTGAGAACAGTACCATTTATAAATGTGGATAAATAAATCAAGCAACTGAAATGATTGATCCACTCATGTAGCATGCATATATCTGCAGAAACTTTAATGCATTGCACACACGAAATCACTTTCCTTTCCAATCTGTACATCTTTCTGAACCTTTTTCTCACCCTTCTACAACTAGAATTAATCAATTTTCAAACTGAATAGTCCTACAATAATACACACACTTGCTAGAGTGCACGTCATATGGCACACTTACAAATTAACCACTTACCCCTTTACCAAAAATGCTGATGCTCCAAAGTCCCCATTCGTATACAAAGCCATCCAATTACACACACACACTAAGTCTTCCTGCCAAGACATCCCCCTACACTTTTAAATAATGTATTCTCTAAATGCAACCACTACTACAAACATATTTTCTTACTTTCTTCTTTGACAGTTGCAGTAATCTCCTCTGTCCTGAAAGCCAGTGGCATGTGAACATGAAAATACAACCTAGAATAAGCCTACTCTCAACAGCCAACAAAGTAAGTGCAAAACTATCATAGTGTTTTACCTCTTACTGAAACAGTGCAGTGTTCTTGTATTGTAAGATACACAATTCCATCAACCTACCAGTATTTGCTTTATTCTTACTCATTACACCTCAACAGTTGCTCACTTTATATTATCATCTCGCCGCCATTGTAGTAACCCCCAGATAGCAATATAGCGTTCCCAACCTAAAGTAACAGACCATTACACAATCGCACACCTGTATCTATATCCCTACCCTCATATTCACCCATTCATGCACAGTGCACACATATACATTACAAAATCTGCACATGCAAACTTTCATTTTTCCTCCAACAATTACTTCAGAATGCCTACCAAATATCAACTCCGTAGAAAACAATGCAGACATGGAACAGATCAACCTAAAAGCATACAAAATAGCTATCCACCACTAGCAGAATTTGTATAGAAAGTTCAAACACAACAGCTAATACAGTCACTAACGCAAATGAAAGCACCTACCAGTAAGCACACGTTCACTACTGCTAACAGAGCACGTACAAATTGCAATGTAGCCACAAGGAAGCATTCCAAAAACATTATTTTACAGAACGTTTTCCACCACAGAGTACTTCAGAAACGTATAAATACAGGGTTAAAATCACATTCTACCCTTAAAACTTACCACAGAAAAAGTTATCCTGAAAGCTCTTGTAGACAGTGCAATGGTCCTCAAAAGAACATTCTTTATATTAATTTTAAACAGACTGAAACCATTAAGAAAATGAATTAGTAAACTACAACCAGTAGTTTGCAACAAATACAATATCAGCATAGATACCTTTGGCAACAGCTGTACTGGTGAGTGGAGTCACATCACCAGCACAGAGCTATACTTCAATGAAGAATCATACAAACAAGAGCAAACAAACAAAATTACCATACAGAACAGTAGGCAAAGGTATGACAAGGTAGGCAATACCATAATGAAAGAAGAAACACTGCTTTCACAAATATCCCCATGAAACTTAGATGCACCTCTCCATTCCACCACCCCATCTACAAATGGCCATGCACATCCATGTGTAACGTTCACCAAAACTCCATCAAATGTTTGCAGCAGTTCCTCAATCATTATGTGAAAGCCAACAACAAAGGGAAAATGAAAATACAACAAACTATGAACTCCTGTCCAGTGGGCAAATACACAGGACTACAAGGACATTCATTAGCCTGCATTTCTGGACCTTCTTGCAAAAGCACCTTCCACCATATCAAAATGTTAGCAACACACCATTCTACTGTACAAAATCTCGTTCACAAACTGTACAATGCAAAAAATCCAGCTTTAGCAATGGAGCATTTAAATGATATTCTCCTACACTGTATAGTCAAACAGCTGCTCAAACACGTAGATCACAGCCAAAGCAAATATTTTGGAACTGAAGAGCACTTACAAATTGCAGTACCCTCAGAAAAGTAGCGACAACCTTGCAGTTGGTAACTTTCTATTTCACACACAAAAATCTGCTGAAGTACCAAATCAAGTATGTGTGTGTTGTCACAACACTTTTTATGCGAAGAGCACGAAAACTGTAGATAAAATGTACACCATCGAAGACAATGAAGAATTGCAATGATTCCTATTAGGTCTCTACCTTATAGCAGAAAACAAATATGAAATTAAGAACAAGTCCATACTGTGCACATACTGTACTGCAAAACTTGAAAATAACCAAATGCCTGCACAGGCTGTCAGTAATAATTTGGAAATGTTCCCACTGCCAAATGCACTCCAACAGCTTAATTTGTATGAGAGTATTAGAATTCAAACAGTACACCCATTTCAAGCAATAATACGACTGCAACCAAAAACTGCAAAATTGCCTCCCACTGAGGTATTTATGGAAAAGTAGTTTATTTACCATTAGATCTCAAAGAAAATGAAGACACTCTATGAGTGAAACGACCAATAGAACAATCTTTGATTATCCTGGTGAATGGTATACCTACATAAGACAAAAAAATGTGGCAGCAACGAGTAGACTTAAACAAAGTTAGGAAAGCCCTGCAATATCTTAAAGACAACAATGAGTACTACAAAGAAATAAACATTGAAGAAAACCTGAGAGAAACTACAGAAATATTTCAGGACTCCTCAACAAATGGCCAATTTGAACTTCTAGATCCTACTGCAGACTCCAATATTTTAGATCACTATACAGTTCACCCACTGCACTCCAAAGACACCATAGACGACGCACTAAAAACATATCAAATACGGCAAGCCAAAGGATTGGCAATCAGTATATGGGAAAAAAGTGTAGAAGCACACGCGTTTCCTATGCTCTTTCCGACTGGCAAAGGTGGAAGATACCATGAAAAATGCACACAAATGACAGCATCAGAATACCGCTCTTTACGAATGTGTTCTGAAGACCCTAGATTCAGACAAAAAGTGGAATAGATATTCCACCTCCTCTTTGAAAGTGAACTAGCAACTCTATGTTATGGAGTTGCACACACATTGAAAACAGGTTCCCATTTTCAAAACATGTCTGCTACAAAGCTACTTCAAAAGGTGCAAGACAAAGACAAAGTTTTACAGTCAAGTATTACAAATCTCTTGGCAAACATGCATTTTACGAAAAAATAATGGTTCCAATGGCACACAGATGTACGGTGTATGCTACGCAACCTTGGACCACCCACATGGTTTGTCACTTTAAGTTGTGCAGAGTATGCCTGGGAAGACTGCCACACTTTCCTATGCATAGAAAACAAAATAAAAACAGATATGTACATGAAAACACCAGGATATGCTCGTCCAATAGCACAGCGAGTTGAGAGCTTGCTTTGACATCTGGGCAAAGCATTCTAACGCTGGTTCGAATCCCAGCAGGGTCAATCTCATCCTTCCGAGGTTGATAAATGAGCACCACACACTGTGGGTAATGCGCTCAGATGCCCGAGGGTTCATAGTGCTATATAAATGCTGAATTATTATTATATTATTATTATTATTATTATTATTATTATTATTATTATTATTATTATTGTTATTATTATAACTCTGCTCTCTTCATGCTGTTAATGTAGTAAGGTACTTCCATCACCACTTTATTGCTATGCTGCACTTCATTTGTAATAAAACACTTCCTCCCCTCGGAGAAGTGGAAAAGAAGATCAATCCAGATAGGCACCACACATCCACATACTTTTGTGGATTGAAAATGCTCCCAAATTTGGTCAGGTCCGTGATGCAATTGTTTTGCCGTTCATTCACAAATATGTAACTTGCGAAATCCCTGCAGAAAGTACACATAGTGATCTACATGCACACATTTTGCAGTTTCAAATACACAAGTGTGGCAAGTTTTGTTGGCGCAAATGTAAAAACAAAGGCAAATTCTACACCAAATGCTGCTTTGGTTTCCCTAGACCTGTTTCCACAACAGGGCAGGCAACAGCTTCATGTCTTCGGATAGACACAGTGTGAAAGGCACGTTTCTTAAGAACATATACTGCATAAAAAGAACTGAATCATTCAAGTACATCAATGATTACAATGCAATCATCGCCTTCCTATGGAATGCAAATGTAGATGTGCAGTACATTGCAGACAATTCCACTGCAGATGCACAATATGTCACATCCTACTAAATCAAAGTAGAGAAAACAAAGCTCAAAGACTTCTGGGATGACATATCATCAGTCATAACAGTGTATCAGAAATTGTATAACTTTGCCATAAAAATGCTCTGCCATAGAGAATGTGGCTGCTACGAAGCTGCAGACCATTTATCTGACACCGCCTTACATGGGTAATCTGAAAACATAGTGTGGCTAAGCCTTGGTCCTGCTGAATCCAGAAAAAGAGTTATGAAATCATATGAAGACATACAAACAATACCCAAAAACGATAGCAAAAGTCAGGGCATTTTGAAAAACAATTTATCAACACATACTAACCAAACAAGATTACTGCTTTAGCAAACATCTGCCAATACCACATAGCCCAAAACTTCTCATACAAAAATAACATTAAACCAGATGAGAAAAAAAGGTAAATACAGAGTAGAAAGTTGTGAAGGTCAAACACAGCCGGATTAATCATATGACGCTGTCATTAAAAATGCCTCAACACAAAGAACTGTACTACATGGCTCTACTGCTACTTTTTAAACCATGGAGAAAAGAAGATTTATTTCACACCCATGCCTCCTATCAAGATTCTTTCAATGCAGATATAAACTTCACGCAGTACAAAAACATATTGGACAATGATAGCCAACAAGAAGAAGAACTTCAAGCACAACTGAATGTAGATACTCCTGAGAGCAGTGAACCTTCTGTGGCAGGAAACCAAGAACCACTTGGACAGCCACTCATAGCAAATGAGGCAGAATTAGCCATGATGGAAGCAAAGAACACCATGTGTTAGTATGAGCAATCTGCAGGACTTTGCTCTACTAAAATCACAAGTAAACAATGAGCAGCATACCATTTTCCTAGAAGTAAGCAAAGAAATTGAACATGGGATACAGCACGAAACTAAAACTTGTACCTGTGAAAACTACAATCCTGTGCTGCTAAATGTAAGGGATGAAGCTAGTTCAGGCAAAACATTATTAATAAAAATGATCAGTAAATCCCTCCACAATTAACAAACAACAAGCTTCCAGCTGTTGTAACTGCCCCCACAGGTTAAGCTGCCTGCAACATAGGTGGTGTCACTTTACACTGATTGCTACTCCTTCCAGTAGAACAACAAAACAAATTAGACTACTACAAACTTTCAACAGAAGCTGCTATGGAGCTACACAGAGTTTTGAAACAAATGAATATGATCCTAATCGATGAGGTGAGCATGGTCTCCAACCTAATGTTAGCTTTGATTCACCTCAGATTGTAAGAGGTCCTTAAAACAGACTACGAAGAACTCTTTGGGGGGAAACATGTGATTGTTTTCGGAGATCTCCTTCAATTAACACCAGTCAAAGGTGAACCTATCTTTCAAACTTTAGGACACAAACTATGCAGTAAGGCAGTAACAATCTTGGAAGCATAGGGAATGTAAATCTCTGGCAACATTTCCAATACAGAGAACTAATTGAAAACATGCATCAGTCTGCAGACCTCACCTATGCCAACATTTTTAAAAACATTTGGATTGGTGTACTATCGAAAGAAGTGAAGTCTATCCTAAATACCAGACACATCCATGAGCTATACGGCCATAACACATGTGCCACTGATATCATGGAACAATTAGCACACAAAAATGTCAACTCTATGTCCTTAATGCCAACTCTACTAAGCTGTGCACAATTCAATGAAACAATGCTGAAAGAAGTTGCAACTGTTGGGTGTCCTGACCCACGTTTAAGCTACCATGCCACAACATTTGGTGCTGTGGGCTTAGAAAATTCAAGATGGCGGAAAACCCACATGTGCGCCGAAATCCAGGAAAGCTGCACAGTTTGTGCACACACCAAAATGGTTGCCTCACTTGCCACCCACCAGTGCGAGAATGAAAGGCCGGGTTGCCATGAGGGAAATGGGTTGCCAAAGGAAAAATAGTAGCGCCGGTTAGCTTCAAAGCGCTTTAAAATCACCATTGGACTACCCGCACAGTAGTCTGAAACCATTGGGAATGGCAATGCTGATTGCCAAATGCAACCTAGAATGGTGGGGAATTCATTTCTTAAATCTCAAAAATGGGTGCAGTACCAGTACTCACCACTATCCAAAAGCCGGCGTTTTAAAACCACCAGATTTTGTAGAAAACTGAATAAATGAACCCAAAACAGGCCAAAGAAAGACTTACTGAGAGGTGGATCCAATGTAAAGTTATATTCTGAAGTGACTTGAAGGTTTATAACAAGGCTGGCTGCGCTGTGGATTTCAGCAGTTTAAGTAAATTTGGACTGAAAGACACTAAAAAAAATCTAAATGTTTAAATTGACTGAGTGACCTACTTT
This sequence comes from Ambystoma mexicanum, assembly GCF_040938575.1. Taxonomy (NCBI): domain Eukaryota; kingdom Metazoa; phylum Chordata; class Amphibia; order Caudata; family Ambystomatidae; genus Ambystoma; species Ambystoma mexicanum. The sequence goes on from NC_090941.1 coordinate 924,932,772, forward strand.
TGAGTGTCACATAGGTTGCAATTGTTTAAATGTCATAGTTTTGAACTTAGAATCAGCCTTCTAGCTGCATATGTGAAAATGTTTAGTTTTATTTGAATGCAGAAACTGGGGAACAAAAAGTGACATTTTCTCTGAAACTGGCTTAAAGAGATTCCAATTTTGCCTGGCAACTACCCCCATCAGGAGTGAAACTTGAGTCACAGCTGTGTTCCCAGGCCTAGCTGCCCTTTTTCTGCTCACACTAAGGATATGCCATCTATCTGATAATTGAATTACCTGTGCTCTGCAGGAAAGTGAACAAAGCCCTGTCCTTGCTCAGGCAAAGGTTTTATTGGCAGGAGTCGTAAATGGTCGTAAAAAGTGGCTTCCTCCTGAGGAAAGGGGAGGGGCACTGCCTGTGAGAGCAAGCTGGCTTGGCAGAACTGGAAAAACCAGTATTTCTACCTTGTGCTGAGAGGAAACCACACCCCTTTGGAGCCAGAACATAACTCTAAAAAGATGAATAACTCATAGAGCGGACATGTGAAAATTTTATAAATGATACCATAATTCTTGTGATTTTTCTGCCCACAGTTTAAGAGGTTTTTATAACCGGTGGTATGTTCAGGGGGGTGTTAGCGGAAAAGTGGATATTACTCTAAATGTATGCATGTTAAAAGTCTGAAACTTCATCAGTTAATGTCCATACTCCCTGCGCACATGTATGTAAAGTTGGGTCAATGTCAGAAATTGAAAAATCAGTTAAAAAGTCAATTATGTGCCATTTCTGAATGCAAGCTCTTAGAAACAGCAGATTTGGACAGAGACATGGCTAAATTCAGCCACACCATGTATATGTAATTTCAAGCAACTGTGTAACTGTGAAATATGTCTTTTATTATCAAATATAGAATGTGTGCAATCTGACAGAGGAGTGTCCTATCTGCAAGCCATAAAATGACATCCCTCTGACTCACAGTTCATTCCCCAATCAAATAAGAAATGGAAGTTTGACCAATTAGAAGCTGAGAGAGAGGTAGGGTCAGTGATGCTAGAACACACCCACATTCTAAACACATAAAAGCAGACAGACAGGACAGATAGGGACCTTCAATTCCATCTGCAGCGGGACGCTCTGCCGGAAAAATCCATACTTACCTCCATCAAACCTTCAGAGAGCAACATAGAGACTTCAAATCCATCAGGCCAGACCAGAAGCAGAGTAGAGCTGACCTGTTAGCAGAACCAGAGAGAGCTGACCCAGATCACTGTGAAGTGCAGAGACCAGAGGCGAGTTTAAAACCTGACCAGATCCATGGCGAGGCCCATTTCACTCAAGAATATAGTGTGAGTACCTAGAAACTGTGCAGAACCAATCTCCTAGTTAAAATAATATAATTCAATCTATTAAATCTAAGTAGAACTGCCTCCTAACTGTCACCTGTCATTTGTAAAGCTGTCACTTGTCATTTCCTAGTTGCAAGCTGCACTTGTCTTTTTGAACTTTAAAATTTCAAATCTGAAAAACGACCTTCACAAAATCGCTCATATCTCCGCAACCGTTTGTGCTAGAGACTTGCAGTAACTTTCATTTTGAAGCTGAGATCCTAGGCTTTCCTAGGACCCCAAAACGATAGAGATAGTCCTTGTGGTTCCTCTGTAATAGCGCTCGGCGCATCCGCGAATTTTGCCGCGATTTGCAAATTTCTCCACATGTAAAATCAGCTGCTGCTTGCCTTCCATTTGCCAGAAATTCGTCTAACCTGCTAACTATCCCTACATCATTGCTAGGGTGAGCCTGGACTAATATTAACTAGATACCACTCACCTTGACTTTCTGAACGGGAATTAAAAGCATTTCCAGCATATTTCTCATCCATTTCTAGCATATATCAAAGCAATTTGGGCCTGTGTTTTCAAACTTCTGTAGTCTAAGCTTGCTGGGGTGAACTGAATCACATTTGATTGCATTTCTGAGAACTGTGTGTTTTCCTTCCATTTCCTTGCCTTGCATCAAGGGGGGGAGGGGATTGCCAGAGAAAAGTGATTACATTGTTTTGTTGAAATCATATTGAGTATTTCTATACTGCATTTCATTCATTCAACCTTGCATCCATTTGAACTCTATAAAGCATTTTGTACCACCTTCTTCTTTTGTTCCTATTCACCTGTGTGCTACCTTATCCATTTCATGTCAACTCCTTATTGATTATAGAGAAGCGTGTTAGTGCCAGATTCTCCGTTGTTAATCTTTATCATATCAGATTAAGTGTGATATTCAATTATTAATTTATTATAAAGTGGGATATATATATCTATTGTTTAATTTATCAAATAAACCTTTTAACTTGCAAAACAGAACTACTTCTTGGCTCAGTGGGGTCAGGGGGATTCCAAGAGAGGGGTGTTATATAGGGGTAGTCATCCAGAACGCATGAACTGGACATAAAGATATATCAATAAGGGTTTTCATTCAGTATTATAGACTAGGCGTTGACTTAGCTGTAGTGTTGAATTGAATCCTCTTACAAATTGGGGGCTCGAGCTGAGACGTTGGGTTAGATTACCACTTGTGCAGCTTAATACAGTGTGCTAACTGACGGGATACATACATCCGGTCGGATCACCACGCTGCATTACGCTGTGAAGCATTCCTCAAAAGGGACACTCCAAGAAAAGTTCTGTTCTGCAAAAATAAAATACTAACTTCTGTAAGTCAGGACAGAGACCAATCTCTAGAATGACGACCTTAGTAGACATGAAAATAGCCAGAGAGCACTTCTTACATAAGTTATTTGTGAGAGGTGAGTGGACTCACCAGGACCAAACAGTCTGGTTGCAGGCCATCATGCAACAGGTCACGGAAACAGGGTCAGATATATGGAGGGATCAGGGTCCCTTACATGTAGCCCTGAGTGAACTATATATGGCTCCTAAAGCCAAAGAGGAACACAATAAGATTGCCAGGATAGCAGCATACCTGTACCTATATATGGGAGACATGCAGGATAGATGTGCTGAAAGCCAAAATCTGGCAAATAGGCAACAGATGGTGTTAGAGAAGGTCCAATCTGACCTGGTCTCTTCTGAGCAGAGGCTGCAGAGGAGCCAGGAGTCAGAAGATGATAGTAGGCAGTACATCATTAAAATAAAAGAGGATATGGGCATCCTACAACAGGAAAAGACAGACCAGGATACCAGATTTCTGGCCTTGCAGAAGGAACACCAAGAAGGTTTGGACTCCCTACTGCAAAGCCAGAAAAAGCTGGAGCAACAGCTAGACTTCAATAGGGCATGTGCTGAGCAGGTAGTCACCCTGCAAAGTCACCTAGATAGAGAGAAGGCAGAGAGCAACAAACTAATTCTGAAAGACCTGGATACCCAGGCAGAGTTTGATGAGGAGCGACAAAAAGCTGGTGCCCTTCAACGGCAAAGGGACGACCTGGCGGCACAAATGCAGGCTCTTAGTCAGGAAAGAGACGCCTTAGGCCAGGAAGTCTGCCATTTAAAAAGAAAAATGGAAGAAAATCACCTGGCCCACCAGGGACTGGGTGACCTCCAAAAAGAACACCAGAACTCGTTAGAGCACACCAGGAGGGTGGAAGAGGCTTTGGCAAGAAAGGAGCAGGCCAATAGGGACATTGCCCAGGAGGTAACCCTCCTGCAGCAAAGACTGGCCCAGTACTCCAGGACCAATCAGGAAGCACAGAGAGAGAATGCGGCTCTCTGCCAACACAATGATAGGCTCCAACAACAGGTAGTGATGCAGGAGAGACTGATAGAGTCGAGTAAGGCCTTAACAGAGGAACTGAAAGCACGAATGCAGGCTCTTGCATTGCAACAGGGAGCAGGGGCGGATAGAGATGAGGTTCGCTGGGAAAGGGAAACTCCGGAGCATAACCTCAGGAGCACTAGTACCAGAGGCCCTCATACCTCTCAGTCCCTGGACTCTGCCACCCCCATGTCCCCTGGCGCACATGAGCACAGGGCTGCAGGGATGGCAGATTACTATGCAGCTAAGAGTATGGGGCTCATAGGCCAGTACCACTCAGGAATGGAGGGGTGGGCATCCGGGTATGGGCACCCAAGTACAGTACAGTTCAATGGGGAACCCCAGGAGAGTAGGCCCATTAAGGGCATCCTGAAAACCTCTGCCCAGTTAGGTCAGTGGTGGGGGTACCCATCAAATCCTGGCAGCAAGGAGGAATCTGAAGACTCCTCTGAACTGCGCAGGACACAGGAGACCAGGTCCCCACATTCTGCCAGCCATTCCCAGGCTCGCAGAATCCGGGAAAACCTGGAAGAACAGACGGGAACCTCGGGGAGCAGTGCCTCTGAGTCCGAGGAAGAATGGACAAGGGTTACCCGAACCAAAAAGGCCAATAAGGCAAAAAGGGCCTTGCTTAAGGACCCCTTAAAGCAGATTAAGGCGATCAGGAGCGTCATCACGCCTTACCATAAGAACGCTAAGTATTCTGTTTGGGAGCACTTAGAGTTGTTTGAACAAATGATGGAGACTTTCCATTTGAAGGACAGCCAAAGCTGTATTCAATATGTAAAGTGGACCTTCTCCCCGGAATACTCCAGTTTCTTTGCGGGGCTGGAGGACCAAAATCATTTAAGATGGTCCACCTATAAGGCGGCCATCTTGAAACATTTTTCTGTTCACAGAAATCCTCAAGAGGCTCGCAAGGCAGCCTACAATTTGCAATGTGGGGAGGATCAGGCCCCACAAGAATTTGTGCAGGAGTTAAAGCGGGCTTTTGCACAGACCACAAGAAGGGTGCGCACGGATAGCAGGGAATTTATAAATACGTTTTTCCATGCCTTGCCCAAATATATCATGACCCAGCTCGTGAGGGATTTTCACGAGAAAAGATCTTTAGACTGGGTCATTGAACAGGCTACCCGGATCTATGAGGTGCAGAAACCGATAGATAGCAAAAGTAATGCCCAGAAAAACCCCAAAGCCAACAGCACCCCTGCTGCTGCCAAGGTGGCAGAGGTAAAGGTCACCCCCGTTTTGGATTTGGAGATGGGGGGGCCTAAAAACCTGCCTGCACCTAATAATGCTAGGCCCAGGAGGTCCTCGGGTCAGTCACAGACAGGGAGCCAAGGAGGCAGCCCCACAAATGGGGTCCCTCACTCTCCTGATTATGTAAGTCCCCGTTACAAGGGAAATCGACCCATCCTGGGTTATGTGTGGACTCCTCCAGCCCAAGGGGGGGGATCCAGACAAGCACCTAACCCAGGGAACTTCCCTCCAAACTTCCCACAGGAGGGCAGAAATTTACCAAACCCTGGGCAGAACTTTTTCCCCAGATATCCAACCGACTTTCAGCCCCAAAACCATCCATCCTTCTTTCCCCAATTCCCTGAGCCCAGACCACTGAATCCGGGAGAGGGGAGACCAAGGGTGGAGGGGTACCCAAATCTTCCCAACCCGGGGTATTACCAGAGGAGGGACAGCTACACTTCCCGGGATCAGCCCAGGGGAGAAAACAGGGCCCCGTATCAGCCTGAGCGGGTTTCCCAGTTAGAGCGCCAGGTTCAAAACATGGCGCGGGACCTGGGTCACATACTGAGGGCTCAGCAGAACCCTCAGATGGGCGTGCCGGCGCAGAACGTACCCAACTCTGGACCTGGTGCTCCAGAACAATGACGGGGGCAGCACCCCGATAACACACCGGTTCCCAGGGAGGAGGCACAAAGGGAAGGGGGGTGTAAAGCCTTGGAGGAAGCTTCCTTCCTCACTTGTAAACAGCCCCTGGAAACCCAGGAACCGGAAACAAAATCTCTTGCCCCTGAAAGTCTGCCTCCTAAGGAGCAGAGGGGGGGTAGGAGAAACAAAAGACCCAAACAGACTCAGTTTGAGGAGGAGGTACAGATCTTCCAATTTGAGGGAGAGGGATCCTCAGAGGATCCTGGGAAAAGGATCTTCTCCTTCAGAGAGGGGGGAACTCCTCCCAAAGAAAAATGGGTCCCTAGGGATGCAAATCCAGACTGGGGAGATGTGGAGACTGAGCTACCGCCGCCCACCATCTCATCCCAGAACCAACAGCAAGAAAATCCCCTGGTTCAAACCCATCCTGGTGACTGCCTCCAAAAAGGGGGGGGCGGCCCAGAACCGGAGCCAGGGGAACCCACAATGGCTCTGATCTCCAGTTGCCAAATTTTTCTTTCAGATTCCCAAGACTCTCCACAGAATTCCGCCCAAATCTCTTCGCTAGCAATGTCCAAAACCAGAAAGTTAGCCCACCAGTTGTCCAAAAATGTACATTACCTGTGCCCCCTTGAGGAGAAGGAGGGAAGATATTATGCCCCGGTACAAGTACAGGGGCAGGGTACAATCTCGGCACTGGTGGACACTGGATCTCAAGCTACCCTTCTGTCCAGAAGGGCCTTTGACGAACTGAATGCAGGAAGGGGAGAGAATTACCAAATTCCTCTCACCTCTCTTCCGGGACAACTACAGAACTTTGACGGGAAGGAAATTCCCGTTGAGGGGACTGCAGACTTGGACATTAAAATTGGGCGACATAAGTTGAAACACCCGGTCATAGTTGTGACCCCGGAGGGCACCCCTTGTTTACTAGGGAATGACCTCCTGAGAAGGTTGTCACCCTTAATAGATTGCGTAAACAAGGTCCTCTGGACCCAGACTAGCCGACCAATAAAATTAAAACAGAGTGTCAACCATGTTAGTTTAAACGGCACCTGCCACATGGTTGAACAAAAATCTGACCAAGTAGAATTTCACTTCCAGAACAACCAGATTCCAGACGACTTCAGAAACTGAAAGACCCCACAACTCTGCGGGAACTAAGGAGCCTCCTTGGACTGACTAATTACAGCAGAAAGTTCATTGAGGGCTACGCAGAGATCACCAGACCCCTGATTCATCTCCTAAAGGGGGGGGGTCAAGTGGGAATGGGGTCCAGAACAAGCCGAGGCAGTAAAACAACTGAAAAGAAGCCTCTCACAAGCGCCTTGCCTAGCTTACCCTGTCAGAAACAAGGAGTTCTTCCTGGAGACGGGGTTCTCTAATACGTGCTTGACGGCAGTATTATACCAAAAGCATGACAAGGTCAATAAAGTAATCTCATATGCGAGCAAAACTTTATCCTCTGTGGAGGAGAAATTCAACGATTGTGAGAAGGCACTCCTGGCGACGGTGTGGGCATTGAAGAATTACCGCCCGTTTATCCAGGGGGAGCACATCATAGTGGAGACTCCACACCAGCCTCTGCAATATCTCCAAAGTGACAGAATCCGGGCCGGAAATGTGAGTAATTCCCGAATTACCTCCTGGATTCTGTCAATGCAAGGCTTTCCTGTGGAGGTCCGATATGGCCAAAACAAGAAGAGTCCCCTCGCGCAAGGTCTGGCTGACTTGCATGATTGTGCCAGAGAAAACTGTCTCGAGGACGAAAGTCTAAAAATAAAGGACAACATGGAGGCATACCTTAATTCCCCCCACAAAGTCTTTGAAGAAGACAAGTGTGAGGGAATGCCCACTGTCTATGTGGATGGATGCTCTTACCATGTTGACAACAACGGGGTGAAAGAATTGGTGGCCGGCGTAGGGAATGCATGGGTGAATGAGTCCCCAGAACCCTCCGCTGGATACAAAATTGGTCCCCGAAGTAGTCAGGTGGCAGAATTGATGGCTGTGCATCGGGCCATCCTCACTGCTGTCCAGCATCAACTCCACGAACTGGTCATAATCACAGATTCGGATTATGTACGGAACGGGTTCGTGGAGCACCTGGTTAATTGGAAAACCAGAGGCATGTTGTGTGCTAACAACAAACCCTTGAAACATGGGAAGTTGATCCAAAACATTGATGATCTGGTCACCTCGAATGAGATGACCATCTATTGGAAAAAGATCAAGGGTCATTCCAAAGTAGAGGGACCAGACAAAACTGGAAATGACTTAGCTGATCAGCTGGCCAAAACCGGGGCCATCCAAGGGGATCTAATTGAGATTGAGTCCCTGTTGGGGGAAATCCAGGTCACTGCTATCACTAGGTCCCAGACAAATGCTCACAACGACCTTTCAATTGCACAATGGAGTAAGGAGACCCCTGATGCTGATTTGATTACCGCTCAGAAGGGGGATCCCATAATTGGTAAATTTTACCAGCACCTTGAGGACCCTGAGAACTTTCCCCTGACGGATACCGATTATATTGGGAAAGAGGACCTAAGAGTGTTGATGAAATGTCCAAAAATGTTCCGAATCCAAGACGGTTTGCTGGTAAGGAAATCCAAAGCTGGCCACGATCAGTGGGTGGTTCCTACCTCATTCCGAAGCCTGATGTTAAGTCACGCCCATGATGCGGCCACTGCCGGTCATAGGGGGTTTCACACAACATTGGAAATCTTAAGAGAGGTTGCATACTGGCCACACATGGGCCAGGACCTCAACCAATATTTGAAGGGTTGTCTTGTGTGTGCACAATTTCAGCCGACATCCCTCACACACCGGGCACCTTTACAAAAGCGGGGGATGACACTGCCATGGTCAGATTTACAAATCGACTTTGTAGGCCCTGTGATTCGCTCGGCTAGGGGGAATAAGTACATGTTGACTGTGACATGCTTGTTTACCAAGTGGGTGGAATGTCTCCCAGCCCCAAACTGCAAGGCAGAAACTGCAGCTGCCTTGATGATTAACCACATCTTTTCCCGTTTTGGTCTACCTCAAAGGATTGAGTCAGACAGAGGTAGCCACTTCACCAGTGAAGTAATGACAAAGATGTGGGAGATACTGGGGGTCAAAAGGAAGTTGCATATTGCTTATCGGCCAGCTTCTTCTGGGGCAGTAGAGAGATATAACCGAACCATTGTGAGCATATTAAAGAAGTTTGTGGCAGATTCTGGGCCAAGTTGGGATATCCGATTACCTCTGGTCCTAATGGCTATCAGATCTACCCCTTCATCTGCAACCAAAATGTCACCATTTGAGTTGATGACTGGGCGCAAGATGGTGCTTCCTCAGCATTTGCTCTACAGGACCCAAGAGCAGACACTGATAAATGCCTCCACTACTCATGAGTATGTAGAGAATTTAAGGAAACACCTCCAACATGCTTTTGCTTATGCTCAGCCGAATCTAGAAAGATCGGCTGATAGCATGAAGACCCATTATGACCTGAAAACTTCCAGGAAGGAATATCAGGTGGGAGACCGGGTCTATCTATACAACTTCCAAAGGAACCAGGCCAAGCAGCGCAAATTTTTGCCTACATGGAAGGGACCATTCGAGATCATAGACAAAATCTCCCCTGTGGCCTACAAAATCCACATCCCCAAAGGCGGTTCGGCAGAGGGGGAAGACAAGTGGGTCCACATAAACCAGTTGAAATGTTGCCATCCCAGGCACACTCTGCAACAACTGGAGGAATCCTCTGGAATCCTAGCGGGTACTGTCTCAGACCAATTCAGTTCCAACCATAAAACATACCACATCTAGTCTCTAAAATATTGTGATTTGCATGAAACTGTCTCTTAGTTATACTGTTTTTATTTTTTCAAAATAAGAATGTAATGTTTCGTTATGATGAAATGCATATGCTGCCCCACTATCTCAACAGTGGTGGAAAAACGTCTATGAGTAGGTATTGCCGCTCTTCCTTTGTCGTCCTAGGAGAAAGAAAACCTGAAGACGGGCCAAGGAGGATGATACGGAGACCGGGAACGAAGATCCAATGGGCCCAGTGGACCGCCCAATACTCCCATCAGGACTGGCGAGGGGAACCGATCGATCAGTACCGGATGGAGAAGAAGATGCTGAACTGTGCCATCTACAGAAGAGGAAGAAGATTATGCGGACAGACCGGTGCGTGGGTCAAAACCCTCGGGCACGCGACTCCCCATCGACTCAAATTCAAAGTGCAGTCGCGTGGGGGGGCTTGTTGGGTGTCCTGACCCACGTTTAAGCTATCATGCCACAACATTTGGTGCTGTGGGCTTAGAAAATTCAAGATGGCGGAAAACCCACATGTGCGCCGAAATCCAGGAAAGCTGCGCAGTTTGTGCGCACACCGAAATGGTTGCCTCACTTGCCACCCACCAGTGCGAGAATGAAAGGCCGGGTTGCCATGAGGGAAATGGGTTGCCAAAGGAAAAATAGTAGCGCCGGTTAGCTTCAAAGCGCTTTAAAATCACCATTGGACTACCCGCACAGTAGTCTGAAACCATTGGGAATGGCAATGCTGATTGCCAAATGCAACCTAGAATGGTGGGGAATTCATTTCTTAAATCTCAAAAATGGGTGCAGTACCAGTACTCACCACTATCCAAAAGCCGGCGTTTTAAAACCACCAGATTTTGTAGAAAACTGAATAAATGAACCCAAAACAGGCCAAAGAAAGACTTACTGAGAGGTGGATCCAATGTAAAGTTATATTCTGAAGTGACTTGAAGGTTTATAACAAGACTGGCTGCGCTGTGGATTTCAGCAGTTTAAGTAAATTTGGACTGAAAGACACTAAAAAAAATCTAAATGTTTAAATTGACTGAGTGACCTACTTTTGAGTGTCACATAGGTTGCAATTGTTTAAATGTCATAGTTTTGAACTTAGAATCAGCCTTCTAGCTGCATATGTGAAAATGTTTAGTTTTATTTGAATGCAGAAACTGGGGAACAAAAAGTGACATTTTATCTGAAACTGGCTTAAAGAGATTCCAATTTTGCCTGGCAACTACCCCCATCAGGAGTGAAACTTGAGTCACAGCTGTGTTCCCAGGCCTAGCTGCCCTTTTGCTGCTCACACTAAGGATATGCCATCTATCTGATAATTGAATTACCTGTGCTCTGCAGGAAAGTGAACAAAGCCCTGTCCTTGCTCAGGCAAAGGTTTTATTGGCAGGAGTCGTAAATGGTCGTAAAAAGTGGCTTCCTCCTGAGGAAAGGGGAGGGGCACTGCCTGTGAGAGCAAGCTGGCTTGGCAGAACTGGAAAAACCAGTATTTCTACCTGGTGCTGAGAGGAAACCACACCCCTTTGGAGCCAGAACATAACTCTAAAAAGATGAATAACTCATAGAGCGGACATGTGAAAATTTTATAAATGATACCATAATTCTTGTGATTTTTCTGCCCACAGTTTAAGAGGTTTTTATAACCGGTGGTATGTTCAGGGGGGTGTTAGCGGAAAAGTGGATATTACTCTAAATGTATGCATGTTAAAAGTCTGAAACTTCATCAGTTAATGTCCATACTCCCTGCGCACATGTATGTAAAGTTGGGTCAATGTCAGAAATTGAAAAATCAGTTAAAAAGTCAATTATGTGCCATTTCTGAATGCAAGCTCTTAGAAACAGCAGATTTGGACAGAGACATGGCTAAATTCAGCCACACCATGTATATGTAATTTCAAGCAACTGTGTAACTGTGAAATATGTCTTTTATTATCAAATATAGAATGTGTGCAATCTGACAGAGGAGTGTCCTATCTGCAAGCCATAAAATGACATCCCTCTGACTCACAGTTCATTCCCCAATCAAATAAGAAATGGAAGTTTGACCAATTAGAAGCTGAGAGAGAGGTAGGGTCAGTGATGCTAGAACACACCCACATTCTAAACACATAAAACCAGACAGACAGGACAGATAGGGACCTTCAATTCCATCTGCAGCGGGACGCTCTGCCGGAAAAATCCATACTTACCTCCATCAAACCTTCAGAGAGCAACATAGAGACTTCAAATCCATCAGGCCAGACCAGAAGCAGAGTAGAGCTGACCTGTTAGCAGAACCAGAGAGAGCTGACCCAGATCACTGTGAAGTGCAGAGACCAGAGGCGAGTTTAAAACCTGACCAGATCCATGGCGAGGCCCATTTCACTCAAGAATATAGTGTGAGTACCTAGAAACTGTGCAGAACCAATCTCCTAGTTAAAATAATATAATTCAATCTATTTAATCTAAGTAGAACTGCCTCCTAACTGTCACCTGTCATTTGTAAAGCTGTCACTTGTCATTTCCTAGTTGCAAGCTGCACTTGTCTTTTTGAACTTTAAAATTTCAAATCTGAAAAACGACCTTCACAAAATCGCTCATATCTCCGCAACCGTTTGTGCTAGAGACTTGCAGTAACTTTCATTTTGAAGCTGAGATCCTAGGCTTTCCTAGGACCCCAAAACGATAGAGATAGTCCTTGTGGTTCCTCTGTAATAGCGCTCGGCGCATCCGCGAATTTTGCCGCGATTTGCAAATTTCTCCACATGTAAAATCAGCTGCTGCTTGCCTTCCATTTGCCAGAAATTCGTCTAACCTGCTAACTATCCCTACATCATTGCTAGGGTGAGCCTGGACTAATATTAACTAGATACCACTCACCTTGACTTTCTGAACGGGAATTAAAAGCATTTCCAGCATATTTCTCATCCATTTCTAGCATATATCAAAGCAATTTGGGCCTGTGTTTTCAAACTTCTGTAGTCTAAGCTTGCTGGGGTGAACTGAATCACATTTGATTGCATTTCTGAGAACTGTGTGTTTTCCTTCCATTTCCTTGCCTTGCATCAAGGGGGGGAGGGGATTGCCAGAGAAAAGTGATTACATTGTTTTGTTGAAATCATATTGAGTATTTCTATACTGCATTTCATTCATTCAACCTTGCATCCATTTGAACTCTATAAAGCATTTTGTACCACCTTCTTCTTTTGTTCCTATTCACCTGTGTGCTACCTTATCCATTTCATGTCAACTCCTTATTGATTATAGAGAAGCGTGTTAGTGCCAGATTCTCCGTTGTTAATCTTTATCATATCAGATTAAGTGTGATATTCAATTATTAATTTATTATAAAGTGGGATATATATATCTATTGTTTAATTTATCAAATAAACCTTTTAACTTGCAAAACAGAACTACTTCTTGGCTCAGTGGGGTCAGGGGGATTCCAAGAGAGGGGTGTTATATAGGGGTAGTCATCCAGAACGCATGAACTGGACATAAAGATATATCAATAAGGGTTTTCATTCAGTATTATAGACTAGGCGTTGACTTAGCTGTAGTGTTGAATTGAATCCTCTTACACAACCACTTGTGGACGTTCACGGTATGACAATACCTATGTGTGAACAAGTAATAGCACAACTAAATAACTTAGAAAACGCTATCTACAACACAGCTGGTTTGGAGAACATTGTAACATAGTGTTTAAACTGTAGAGCAATGCTAAATTGTAACCTTTACGTAGAACAAGGTTTAGTTAATGTAGCACTTGGTACAGTTGTTAACTTCCAGACATAGCCACGTGACAACAGCATTCAGTTTGTCAACATCCACTTTGACAAACTGTCTGAAGTTAAAAAGATAGCATGCTCAACAGCTCGATTCCTTCTTTTGAAAGACATGTATGTGCGCAGAGAACTGTTTTCTCTGTCGCTAGCATAAGCAGTGACTATTCATAAATCACAAGGACTAACCTTAGATGAGGCATTAATTGATTTTGGCAGCACAGTCTTTAGAGAAGGCATGAGTTACATAGCATTGGCATGCCTACGTACACTTGAAGGACTATTTCTAGTAAATTTTGATGCAAGTAAAGTCAATGCTGACATTCCATGCATTGTACAAAAGACTATGTGCACTGTACACACCACATCTCAAAATGTACCCTGTTCCTCAAAAACACAAACTCTGTAAAAGAAAACTAATGCAATCAGAATGTATAAATCATCTGCCAACAGTACCACCAAAGAAAGTCAAATCAGCTCAAACTCAAACTTCCAAAAATGCAGATAAATGGACTGAAATGGCACTAAATACACAAAGAAAACTACCTCTTCAAACAAACCATTTGCACTTCCAACAAAGTACTCAGACACAGAACTATCTGGTCCATTCAAATTTTCCAATACAACTGGTGTAAATTGCTATGCAAATATAGCAATCAATGTTCTATTACATTTGCCAGCAATTGTTGAAAACATGTATTTAAACGGCTTGGACCAGTTGTTTTTACAAATGCTACTCCTTAACTGAAATGCAACAAACAATCCTGAAAACACAGTGTCTCGGGAATAAGGCAGGAATTGGACTACTTTGCTGGAATGGGAGTTTCACTATAAACACACAAGAAGATCCACAGGAATGTCTAATGTACTTACTACAAGTCCTTAACAAGCAATTTGTCTATGTATCTATACCAAAATGTGATTCCATTCCATTTGAGCAACTCGTACAAAATGCAAACCAGAGCATATTGTGTAGTACTTACAATTCTGATAATCGTTCCATGTTCCATATACAATCACATAGCCAATATGTAATATTAATGCTTTTAAGGTACAATGCAGATGGAACCAAAAACAACTGCAAGCTTACTACCTTCACACCCGGACAGGTATCACTTGGCAAGAAAACATTTGCAATAGTATCCATAATCTACCACACAGGCAATACAACCACTGCAGGTTACTATACTGCATACATTCCAAAGCAATGTGCATGGTTTGATGGCAATGATACCTCTGTTACTCTAAAGCAGAGATTACCAGTAAATCTTGCACATGCCTACTTAATATTCTTGAAACCAAAATGTACTCACTGATCTACAAAAGTAGAATAACCTACTCCCCACACTGACCAGCACATACAGAATTGCACACAAATTAAATCACCTTCTACTCAGTAGAACTGGAACAATTTAGCATACAGCAACTAGCCAAAAAATACAACTGTGTGCCTGCTGTACAATTTCTTCCTCAATGCTTACAGGCAGAACAACAATAAGTGTACAGAAATCACACTAATATTGTTTCCTACATGGTGCTTAAACAAACTACTAAGTATGAGGATTGGAAACTGTTCTCAGTATGCTCTGAAACCACCAGCCACTCAATTAAGGCAACACATGTCTAACAATGCCCATACCAATGCAACAAATATTCAAATATCATTAAGTAAACCCATAGTAGTGCACCAGAACTTCAGAATGTTGAAAGATGTGAAAGTGCCAACGAGAATGCAGGAGCTTCTAAACATATCCTATAAAATGGGAACTGTATGCTAACTGGTATATAACTACAAATATAATACTTTAATATTGCTTTCAACATTGAAACTGCTAAACTGAACCTTCAGCAACCACGGTGCTACAAACCTATCTTAAAAAACATCCAAACTGTCAACAGTTACAATACGCCAACAGGTATGTAACTTCCCCACAAATCTGCAATGGCACAAAACTTAGAAAACATCAGCAACAGCCAAACACATAAAGAAATACTGCTAAAGAAAGAAAACAAGTGCACAGTTAGAATACACCAACTGGTATATAACTGCAACCATACTACCAGCACTTACAAAACAGAAATCATACACCATTCCAATTCCTCCTACTGCAATAGTGCACCTTAAACATTGCTGTAACCAGTGCATACGTTATTGAAAATGCACTGCACAGCATAACAGCAAATTAATTTTGAAGTTTTTTTTTTTTTAATTCAGCATGGATTTTATTTCCCACAGACCCAATGATTATGCAAAGAAACACAGGACCTGTGCACATTGCACAGTACACTTGTTTAAAGCATAGTACTTATGCAGTACTAATTATGAGGGTCCACAAAGTATAGAAATAACTGCAACGCAATGAACTACAAAAGAACCAAGTACCTGCTCTAACATGTTATGCTTTTACCCCAGAGATTGAAACAATGGATACTCCTACATTACACATACCATACACAGAAACTGCATAGACCCTCAACAGTAGAAACATTACGTATAACATTATTGGTGTCATACTTCTTTATAATCTCCAAATTGTAATCTGTGCACATATTTCAGCAAATCCACATACCAATATCCCAATGTTCAAAGCATAGTTATTGTATGCTTTGCTGATGTACCGCCGGCCTACACTCTTGACTGAATACCCTACAGTATACGGCCTCCTTCTATGAACTCAATACTGTAGGCCATGGCCACAACCACCACAGCATACTACAAGCATGCTTGCAAACATGTACCCATTTACCAAAAACAAGAAACATAATACCACCACCTACCCCCATAGCCTCTTCAGTTCACATACTATTCCAGTACTTCCACTCAATGGACAAACTATTTTTTGAATGCCCTCTTCACCCAATTCTCTAATAACTGGCCACAATCAATACATTATAGTACAGTAACCTACCAAATAATGTGCACAGTCACAACAACCCAAACACTAAATGCATCCAAATCTCATACATAACTGTCCTATGCTCTATACGATTTGGCTCCACTCATGCCACTGGCATTGTTTACCCCATTTCTTCATGTTTGTGCTTATGTACACCATTTGACTGGAACGGGTAGAACACACAATCGAGTGGTCCACATGGTGCAGAACTCGGCAAACATATTTGAAAGTCGGCAGACGGCCTTTTAAACATGTCTTTTACTCTTTTAATATGTAATTCAAACACAATTTGAAAACCAGACCCTACTTTCAATCTTTTGAAGAGTTGTAAAGTAATTTATTTTGTTTAGTGGACAAGGGCACCAAATATGTCCATGCCCAAAGATGGTAAACTGCTTAATCTCACACACACTCGCCCAACATACACTGTTCGTTCGTAAGACACTGCATACATAAATATGACATAGGGGCCGTAATTGTGGAATTCTATTTTTATCATCCGTCTAATCATTGCATTATGTATAAGGTACTATCAGCTCACCATGTACCTGATACTAACTTCTACATAAGCACACTGCTCTCATTGCAAAATGCACAACAGCATTCTAATACTTTCCAGCATTTATTTTTTTTACCCGCATTTTGCACGGAAATCGAAACCGAACATGCCTTTCATTCAACAGGTCAAACGATTATTGTAAAATAGCCTCGACCACTATGCATGAATTGCTGCAAGGACAGACATTGTATGAAATTAAGAAAAAAAAGCAAAGATAACTTACACTACAGTCACAGCGGACATTTTCCACTTAGGTAGTCTGAAACTGTTCAATACGGAGTACAGTGCAACCATGGATTGTGAAGAAATTATGTTAGTAGAAGTTTACATAACATTTTTATAGGGATTTTATAAGGATTACAAATGATAAGGATGATAAGGATACAGTGCTATACAGTGCTATGAGCAGTGCTATAGGCATAAATATTAACGTACGGTGCCGTAAACTTTGTCCGTATGCACTGTACTGGTTTTTCTAACAGTAGTGTTGTATGTGTCCTTACAGTGCCATCTCTCCGGTATTCAGCCTAAGTGAGTGCTATGATTGTTGGTCGATTGGTGCATATCGATCTCCAGCGCATTCTAACCTGTACCTAGAGCACACCACTGCAATGGAACGCAACTCCTGCTCTCAAACAGGACGCTGTGTGTTTGTGTGTGTAAAGATAGGCAGTATTGTCCTTATAATTAACTTTCAAACACATGAGAGTTATGCGCTACCTTCTTATATCAGAATAAATAATGGCCAGAGGCTCATATAACACTTGGTTTTATATGATATGGTAGGTTATTTATAATGCACTTAATACCTAGAGGTTTCTAAGCGTGGACACTGGACAGACGCTGGAACTAAAATCATTCGCAAAAAGCAAAGAAATCAAATGAAGGGGTGTTGGCAATGTTTGAAACACAAACCACATATGTGTAGCTCTGTAAGGAGAGTGGCACTTACAAAACAGCCAGCAAGCCTTTGGGTGAACACCCGACGCAAGTCAATAACATGCATGAGAGACAACCATCTCCACTGTTCATGAATGCATCTGCAAATAAATGCCCACCATCCAATTTAAGTATAAAAGGAAACATATTTTCACTCCCTTACACTTTCCAGCCTCTTTTCTTACCACCAGATGCTGCAAAGCATGTTTTCCACCACCTTCACCACTGCACTATCGTCAGATGCAACATGGCGGCCGGTACCAAAAATGATGACGCACATCACGCTTCCCTCCAGCCAACCGCCGGGCGCGTTGTATGTCTACGAACATTACACCGACCTCCAGGCCAATCGGAGTTATGACCGTGGAGCGAACAGGGAAATGGGACCACAAAGCAGAGCCAGATGTCACTAATTTTGTGTTACCTAAATTTTACCTGTTTTTTAAAAAAAAAACGTCACCACATTTGCAAAAGCACGCTTTCGGGACCAAGCCTCCGCTCCACCCGCAAATTTGCTGAAAATCCATCCAGCAGTTTGAGCACTATGGGTGCGCAAAGTTTTTCTCCATGTAGTCTGTGGAAAAAAATGTTTTGGGGACCCCGTATAACTTCAGCCCCCCTGCACAAAACCACACCAAACTTGCTAAAAAAAATCAGAGTGGGCAATTTACTTTTGTTGCAAAGTCTGATGAGGATTCGTCCAGGGGGAGCAAAGTTATAAACCTCCCAAAATGTGGTCTTCTATGGGTTGAGCAACTTAACCATAACTACACGGCCACTACTGCGGGCCGTGCAATACAGTGGGCACAGCTGAAAGCTGTAGTCACTGGTGAAGACCAAAGTCTACACTTGATGGCCTGTTAGAATTTTGTGGCCAGTGTCAATGACTGAAGGTCATGATTAGTACCAATGAATGTGTTAAAATGTATTTGGCATACACACTGACCATGGCTGAAGGCAATCCTTAATGCTGGTTACTACTGTAATGTAATCAGTGATGTCATCAGTGATTTGATCTGTGATGTCATCTTTGTGGTCATAGGCTGCACAACAAGGGGCACGTGGTTAAGGTGGCTTTAGCGAATTTCAGGGGTTTTGTTCTCACCTTAACGTCCCTGCAACTAACGTACACATACATATATGTACTCAGAAAGCAATGAAGGAATAGGATAAATCATCACTTAAAACAGCCATGCAATGCATTTAGTGCTCAGCTATGCATGACCTTTTTCTGCTTAACCCAAACGTCTTGTTATACTCCGGTATTTCCATTTATCCTTGAATTTCATTATGTTTAAAACTCTTCACATAGCAACGCCTAATTGGATGGTGCTTTGGGTCTGCATAAAAGGTCATCCTTCTGGTACTGAAATACTCATTGAAGTGGTAGGTGTTGATAATATATTCCTTTGACTGGAATTGTATTGCACTGCTTGACCTGTATAGCTTTAGAATTCAAAGATCACACTTGATAACAGCATTCAAGTACTTCTTGGGAGTTTATAACTTGAAGAATTAAAAAAAAGTGTGTTCTACAACAAAAGAATACTTGCCTTGCTTAGAAGCAAATCTGCTTGTAAACGTTTAAAGCATAATGTATATTTTTGATATTAACTGTACAAAATGTAATTATTTGCCGTTTAAAATTGAACATTTTAAAACAACTTGTTTCATACTGCAATTACTATGCCAACTTTGCATTTTAAAAGTATTGCATTTGGGATGCTGCTACTATTTACAATATCAAATTAATGTATACACTGATTTAAGACAGTGGATTTAGTCGGTTTTCTAACCTGAAGTCACAAATGTCACATACTAAACTCCTACATATCATGTAACGAAAGTTCATGTATTTGTGTTCATCATTTCCTTTATCACATGTTTTAAGATATGATGGTGAACGTCTTGTATTTACATCATATTAAATTCAATTTGAGCTTCCTTTAGGGTTGCTCAAACTTCTCACAATGTAAAAAACAGCAAGTAAACATTAGCAATAATTATCTCAGTCCAATATGAGGATGATGGTGTGCACAAGATAGTCGAAATCTAATTTGAACCATGTTTCCCTGTGGAAAGTGTGTGGTTTTTCAGCCAGGTTCGATCTTTCTTATGGATTACATGGATTAGAACCCACTTGATATACTACCCCAAAATGCATTCTAGCCACAAAATAACAATTATCATGCTCGCTTTGTCATGCGTTTAAAGCAAATCTGAAAAGAGTTATTACATGCCTAGACTGGCACCAAGCACTTCCTGGCTGCTGCACTTGGGGTTGCAGCTGGGACCCCTTGAAACTCCCAAATGAGGTTCATGAAGATTTGCACAAAAATCTTCATCATCTGCAGAAACTGTTGTGCAGTCTTCCAAGAGATGGTCGTCGTGTTCTCTCCTACCGCAATCTTCAGGAATAAGATGCACAGAGTGCGCGTGCGAATCCCTGCGCCAGCCGCGTGCGCTAAAATCCATTTCCGCGCCCAGCGTATTCATGGATTCCAGCTACCAAAACCAGCCGTGGCGCACAGTGGCGCAGCAACACTGCAGCAGCGCCAGTTACGCCCCCAAGAATGCCTCTCGCACAGGGAAAGCCATCAAAATCCTCAATCCAGCGCAAAAGGCTGCGCCAACCCTGTACCAGCACGACAAGCAGGCTAAGTGTATCACTGGTGTGCGCGGGAAGTACCTCACGTCATTTCAGCTGGGTATGTGTATTTCAGGGGTGCGCTGGAAGTTCCACACACAATTCCATCAGGGTACGTGTACATTGGGGTGCGCGGGAAGTTTCACACGTGAATTCAGCAGGGTACGTGTATATCAGGGGTGCGCGGGAAGTTCCACACGCGAATGTCCTGGGTACGTGTATTTTGGGGAGCGTGGGAATTTTCACACGCAATATCAGCAGGGTACGTGTATTCCAGGGGTGCACTGGAAGTTCCACATGCGAATGTCCTGGCTACGTGTATCTTGGGGTGCGCGGGAAGTCTCACACGCGATATCAGCAGGGTACGTGTATATCAGGGGTGCGCGGGAAGTTCCACACGCGAATGCCCTGGGTACGTGTATTTTGGGGTGCGCGGGAAGTTTCACACGCGATATCAGCAGGGTACGTGTATTCCAGGGGTGCGCTGGAAGTTCCACACGCGAATGTCCTGGCTACATGGATCTTGGGGTGCGCGGGAAGTTCCACACGCGAATGTCCTGGGTACGTGTATTTCGGGGTGCGTGGGAAGTTTCACACGCAATATCAGCAGGGTACGTATATATCATGGGTGCGCGGGAAGTTCCACACGCGAATGTCCTGGGTTCGTGTATCTTGGGGTGCGCGGGAAGTTTCACACGCGATATCAGCAGGGTACGTGTATTCCAGGAGTGCGCTGGAAGTTCCACACGCGAATGTCCTGGCTACGTGTATCTTGGGGTGCGCGGGAGGTTTCACACGCGATATCATCAGGGTACGTGTAGTTCAGGGGTGCGTTGGAAGTTCCACACGTGAATGTCCTGGGTATGTGTATCTTGGGGTGCGCGGGAAGTTTCACACGTGACATCAGCAGGGTATGTGTATTTCAGGGGTGCACTGGAAGTTCCACACGCGAATGTCCTGGGTACGTGTATCTTGGGGTGCGTGGGAAGTTTCACATGCGACATCAGCAGGGTACGTGTATTTCAGGGGTTCCGTGGAGTACTACACATGAATTTGCTCGTGTGGGTCCTCCCAGGTGTTCGCTCCACAACCTCCACGGCCCCTGCAGGCAGCCCACACCACGGGGGACTAACTCGCACCCCCACTCATCCCCTGCACCCCCACCCCCCAGCACTGTGTGGCACCTGCCAGCAGGCCCCCACTCATGTCCAACTCATGTTCCCCTGCACCCCCACCCCCCAGCACTGTGGGGCACCTGCCAGCAGGCCCCCACTCATGTCCAACTCATGTCTCCCATCACCTCCACCCCCCAGCACTGTGGTGCACCCTCCACCAGGCCCAACTCATGTTCCCCTGCACCCCCACCCCCCAGCACTGTGGGGCACCCTCCACCAGGCCCCAACTCATGTTCCCCTGCACCCCCACCCCCCAGCACTGTGGTGCACCTGCCAACAGGCCCCCACTCATGTTCCCCTGCACCCCCACCCCCCAGCACTGTGGGGCACCTGCCAGCAGGCCCCCAGTCATGTTCCCCTGCACCCCCACCCCTCAGCACTGTGGGGCACCTGCCAGCAGGCCCCTGCTCATGTCCAACTCATGTTCCCCTGCACCCCCACCCCCCAGCACTGTGGGGCACCCTCCACCAGGCCCCAACTCATGTCCCCCTGCACCCCCACCCCCCAGCACTGTGGGGCACCTGCCAGCAGGCCCCCACTCATGTCCAACTCATGTTCCCCTGCACCCCCACCCCACAGCACTGTGGTGCACCCTCCACCAGGCCCCAACTCATTTTCCCCTGCACCCCTACCCCCCAGCACTGTGGTGCGCCCTCCACCAGGCTCCAACTCATGTTCCCCAGCCAACATGTCATCACAATCTAGATCCCTGGTCCCTATGGTCATCCTCCAAATGCAAAACACCCACCCGAGTATTGCATCCACCCACATAGAAATGTCAATAACATGATAGAACACCAATTGCAAGTTTGCAAACGAACACATGTCCCTCACATACACCTAATGGGTGTCAGTGAATCTCAAAACCCATATCATGATATGCATGAAACCAATGAGATGATACTACACATTGAAGTTTGATCAAAAAATATGTATTAAAGGAAACATAAATTGAATCAAAAATAAACAAACAGAAATGGGAATGTAAAAAAATAAAAAGAAGCATGTCCGTGAAAAAATGCAAAACCAAAGATCGTAATCCAAAGGAATGGTGTCCAAAGTCACAGTCCACAAAAGAAAATCCAATGGAAAATTATAATTGAAAGCATTTGCTCCATGGGTAAATTGTAAAATAAAAAGAAAATCCAACAGTGAACTATGTAGAGATGAACACGTCAGGGTCCATGATCCCAACACAAGAAATGAAACCTATCTAACAACACTACCTAATAAACAAAAACTATATACAAAAATGTGTCCCATTGTCCAAAAGGTCCAAAAAAATGCAAAAACAAAGGAAACCTAACACTAACTAAAGAACTATGTACAAGGGCAGCGGGCTAGTCCGACGCTCACTTTTGGATGTTCCGGGCCAGGGCATCATCGAACTCCTGCTCAATGTCCCGGAGGCAGTCCTCCTCCATGGCCCTGAGGGTCCGCAGGGCCGTCGACGTGTCCACCTCCAACCCCCTGCGGATTGCCTCAAGGCACTCGGCCCGCCTCAGGGCCCTCCGCATGGAGTTCTCCGCCCTGACCATCGTGAGCCGTGCCTCTTCCGCCCGCTGCCGCTCTGCATCTATGGCGTGGCCCAACCGCTGCCACACGGAAGACCCTTTCTGTCCTGGGTCCTCCTGCCCTCCGGCCGATGCCTGCCCCTCCGATGTCGAAGGCCCCGAGCCTTCATGGCTCCCACCACGTTGCTGCTGCTGCTGTGCCTCTGCCCGTGCACTGCCTCCTGCTGCCTGCACATCCGCCGCTGGCTGGGGTGCAGTCGTTGATGTGGCCACCCCTGCTGGACGTCCGACTCCCAACTGTGGCAGGGATGCCTCCTCCACCAGCGTGGCTGCACCGTCAGAGGCAGCTCCACAGGGCACCCAGGTGACTGATGAGTGGGAAGATGGCACGGAGGACGACTGGCGCATAGGGGGTTCAGTTGAGGAGGGGGTCGCAGCAAGCCCCATCAAACGGAGGAATCCGGCCTGGGTGACCTGTCCCAGTAGGCCGACGCGGTCAACGAGCCATTTGAGATGACGTGCAGTCTCCTCATGAAAAGACTGCAGGTCACCTCTCATGGCCCGTTGATGCAACGCCACACCAGTCAGGACAGGCTCAACCCGGACCCGGATAGCCACGTCCGCAGGCAGAGGAAGGCCAGTTGTCGTGAGCTCATCCCCTGCCTGAAAACGGGTCTGGACGTAGGCATCCCTGCTGGTGCAAGATGATGCAGGGACAGGATCAGGGACAGGATTGCACACAGGCACCTCCGCGGCGGCCTGTGCTGCCTCCTGTCCCTGGTCCTGCACTGCACCACTAGCACCAGTGGAATCCCCACCTCCAGACCCCTTCTCTGTTGCTTGCACGGCCTCCTCCTCCACCAAACCCCCCACCAACCTGGATGACTCGGTGCCATCTTCCCCCGTTGGGCCCTGTGGGGTCCCAGCTGCCCCTTCTGCTGCAGAGGATTCCAACTTCAACCTCCGCCTCTTGGACCTCCCCCTGGCAGCTGCAGCCTGGGACGAGGCACCGGACTCCTCACTCCCCAACGAGATCACAACCTGGGAGGGGAGCCGGGCCTTGTGTCTCCGGCTGGCCGTGGGATCCCCGCCGCTGTGCTCCACAGCACCTTCTCCGCCCTCTTCATCAGTTGACGCTGCAGACAGGGAGAAATAAAACACAGGCATCAGGGCACTGTACAATGGACACATACACACATGACAGTTGTACATGAGTGGCATTGGCAAACCTCAGACATGCCATCACAATCCCCAACACACATGTCATTTCAACTCGCACACATGAGCCAGACCACAGCCATATTGCAACTGCCAGCACCATCCATACACATACAACAGCATGAGCAGGCAAAGCTGAGCCAGACATCACATGCAACACAGGAAGTGCACTACAAATGTACACACACCACCACACTTGCATGCATGTGTACACCTCTTCCAAGTGTCGCAGTGTTCAGATGGGCATCCATGTCACATCTGCCAATCAGGCTTCCACATCCCGCTGTCACATGCATCCATGTTGCATCACTGTTGCACCCTTGTCAAATAAACACAAATGCACATGTAAACAGTGCTGATACATGCAGCTGAAAACAACATACATGCGTGACATCACGAACATGTCTACTTACATACACATTCATCCAAACATGTGTGCACACACAACTGCATTTGGCATGCAAGCCTACACACACAAGCACCATCCATGTCTCACACATTACAGCCTTCGCATGTGTTAGCCTCACGGCCCTGTACACCCCCACCCATACTCGACCCCATACAAACAGATGTGCAACCTGCACACTACTGAAACATCACCACACGCACAGCTCACAATCAGGATGCATGTACACTTACCGCTCGGTCTGCCTCTCAAGGAACTGGACGTGGAGCGCTGGGGATATGCGTTCCAGGACCCTCATCTGATCTTCCGACAAGTGGCCCCGGCGCCCCTTAGCATCTGCTGCCTTCAAGTGGCGCCGGGCCTTGTTCAGGGTCCTGGACCTGAAGTCCTCCCAGCGCTTCTTAACATGTTGGAAGTCGCGGACTGCCACCCCCTCCGCGTTGATGGCAGTCACGATGTCCGTCCAGATCCGAGTCCGTCCTTCCTTGTCGGCGCGGGAACTTCCGAAGAGGGTATCACACTGCCCTAGGACTTGCTCCACCAGGACACCAACTTCCCTGGCACTGAAGCTGGTGCCCCTCTGCCTCTCTGGCCGGGGGTTGTCAGTGGTGCCCGATGTTGCAGTGCCCGACATGACAACCCCAGAAGCAGGAGTGGATGGGCAACTGGGTCCTGGGGCTGGGCTGTGGAGCGATGGAATCCCAGTCGGGAGTCTTCGGTTCCAGCAGGGGTGGTCACAGCAACAGCACCCCCGGCTGATGTGCAGGAAGCAAATGGCAGGGCGCGTGGGCAGCAGGCAGTCAGGCAGCAGCAGATGGCAGATGGGAGCGTGCTCGGGGCTCTGGGGGGCAGTAATTCGGCCTTATGGGCAGGAGCATGGTCTTCCGTGTGCTTACGGCTGGCCAGCTTGATACGGAGTGATTTGGCACGTGAAAATTCTGCACGTCAGCGTGTAATTCGAGGAAAGGCCCTTAGCGCCTAAGCGCGTCTGCACGCATATGCAATTTCATTGGACAGTAGGCCCCTCAAGCTCAAGCGCCCCTGTGACATGACGCGCGCAGGCGTGCATGGGCATTTCAGCACGTGTGAAAAACTGCACGTCCGCGTGTAATCCGAGGAAAGGGACCATGCGCGTAAGTGACGTGACGCGCGCAGGCGTTTCCCTCAGCACGGGTTAAAGGTGAGCGGGCCCAGCAGTTTGCTGTACGTGCCTTTCGTGGAGACCCACGTGTGTTGCTGCTTCCTGTTGTTTCGCGCGCCATCACAACTTCACAGCTATCAAGGACGTATCTCTTCTTTTGGCGGGGGTATTGGCTACGCGTGTTTTTCTGCATCGCGCTAGTCAGACGAGAGTCGCACACGCTCTTTTTCCCACTGCGGGTGCCCCTGTGTATCGCACCCATTTCCGATGTCATAGTAGTCTACGTGTCCCACGCATACGCGTTATTCGTGTTCCTGGGTGCCACCGCGTACTGCGGGAGGTTGAATCCACGCACGTAGGCTGCAGGGTTGCGTGCACGGTTTTACTGCAGTTTTGGGGTGCCTGAGCGTTGCGTGACCCGTCACTACATCACCGGGGTCGCATGCAGCCTTGCAGGTGCAGGGGGGCTGTTAACATCTAGCTTCCCACCCCCTTCACCCCAATTGCCCAGGTCAATTGTGGTGTACACCTCCCATTGGCACCACTCCATCTGTGCCGGCACTACTACATCTGTGCCATGGTTGGGAGGCCACCAAAGGTGAGGGGTGCCTCAGCTGGGCGTCCTCCTCGTGGCGGGCGTGGTCGGGGACATGGCCGTGGTGACCAGGGAGTAGGGGGACTCCAGGGTGTCCAGGGCGGCCACAGAGGGGGGAGAGGCAGGGGTGCGCCACTTGAGCACAATGTTGTGCCATGTGTCGGTGCAGTCATGCCACCACCCCCTGTGGTCCGGGGGATGCAGCTTCTGCATCTGGCACTGCCGCCCGTGTGACCTGGCAGTCTGTTCCATCGACTGCCATGGGCCCAAGGGTAGTGGTAGCTGCAGGTGCAGCTGTGGACACCGCCACCCAGGCTCAGGGTCTGCCAGCGCAGGCTGCGTTGGCACTTAAGGAGCCCATGGTAGATCTCCAACAGGCCAGAAGGGAAACCATAGGGGCAGGCCAGGCTGCTCAGACCAAGACACGTGTCCATGGGGCAGTCATGTCATCTGCTGCCCCGAACAGCCGGGTGTTGGCAAGTGCAGGGGCAGATGCACCCAACAACACCCCGGTTGTGAGTCTGCCAACCAGGACTGTTGCGGTCAATGACCCTGCCACAGCTGATGTTGCTGCACAGGGTCCATTAGAGGGCATCCAGCTGCCACTCCCTTGGCTCAATCCACCGAACCCACTGGCCATACTGGTCAGGGCGGCATTAGCCAGCCAGGGTCTGCGCCACAGTCCAAGAGGAGGAATGTTGTACCTGCAGCACAGGCTGGGACCCCACACACAGCCACAACCTCCTGCACGTCGAGGAAGAAGCCTTTCCGCAAGCAGGAACTGGACTTCCTCGTGGACTACGTGCAGGGCCACAGCCGTGACATGCTAGTGGGTGCCAATAGTCAGACTACGGCTGCCCAACTTGACACCCACTGGAAGCATGTTGCGGAACATGTCAGTTCATTCGGCCATGAGGTGCGCACGGCGCAAGAGTGCAAAAAGCGTTGGAATGACATCAAACGCAGCACTAAGGCTAAGCGTGCCTCTAATTACAACTTGACTCTGGTGACTGGCGGTGGGCCTGCACCAGAGGAGGAAGTGCTCACTCCGCATGAGGCACTCGTTGCAGAGTTCATACCACCTGAATTGGTCGAAGTAGTGGGAGAGATGCTGGACTTTGATGCCCAGTCCAGTGAGTGTTGATGCGTGTTTGTTGAGGACGTGTGTGTTTCACTTGTGGGATGTGTTGTACATGATTGCCACTACATGTGACGTGTACACGGTTCTGATGTGTAAGTAATGCAATGCTTCCGTGATGCATGTCTCCTCTGCCTGCATGCGGGGACTCCATGTAGGCATTCTCCCTTCCCCCTTCTCCGCCACTCTGCACCCCAGTTCCACCTTTGCACTGGTCTGCTTCAATCTTGCCAATGTGTACTTTCTTGTTCATGCGTCCTGTGTAGATGCTAACTTCCAGCGTAGAATCTGCCAGACATATGCCGTGTGGTACAGCCTTAGTACTTGATGCAGGGTATCTCACTTGTACTGTGCATAGGTCAGATGTCCCGCAGGGACATGAGTGCCCATTCATGCTCCATGTGCATTGCACGTGTGCCCCTATGTGTCCTTGACTGGATGATCACTCTAATACAAGTCCTTGGTTACATACATTGCCTGCCATCTCATCAGCCTTCCCATGTCAACTGTGGCTCAGTCCTACATTGCACACATGTTTAGGGTCTGACAATCTGTGTGGCTCACAGGACTCAGCCTGTTCAATGGCCAATGACTCTGACCAACTGTTGTTGTGTCTTCTTCACACATGGGCGGCATCCAGAGATTTCATCATGTGTCCTGCGTACTGTCCCAGCATCATTTGCAGTGTTGTCACTTGAATCACATTAAGCTGTTGATGCCAGTCAACACTGCCTGTCAATACACAGGTGTATGGTCAGCCTTTTGATACCATGCTAGGCATCACTGCTTTGGTACTGGGGTGGAGGGGTGCTTGGCTTCTAGATATGGTACACATTGAATGCACAATGCACGTGATGTCTAAATTTGACATTGCACTGCCTTCACATTTCCTGGCACACACCATGGAGTCCTTGTACATGTAGGTAGTGAGTGGCGTACACATTTTCTGCACTGCATAGACCCACTTCCATGGAAACTGGCACCTTTCAACAGGTCTGATCACAGAAGCAATTCAAAGTTGACCCAGCATGCATGCCAGGTTATATGTTGTGTGTCACATGTCTGCCTGATGCGTTTGCTGTCGGTGTGTGTGTGTGTTGTGTGCTTCTGACATGTGTAGTGACCTTTTTTCTCTCTATTTTTCAGGTGATGACGCAATGGAGGCGGAGGATGGTGTTGTCATGCCAGACACAGGGTTGTTACCACTACATCAACCCGGCACTAGTGGGGGTCGTGGGGTGGTAGGCCACGAAAAACCCCAAGTGCTACAGTCCATCTTGTCTCTGGCTACCTATGAGTCCAGCCTTGATGACGACTCTGACGTCCATGTTGAGTTGGATGAGCATCAAGTCCATGTGTCAGGGGTGAGTGATTCTGATGTGGACACTCCTCTGTCTGCGACACCTGCACTGAGGGATCAGACAGTCTTGGTTCCTCCGCCCGTGGTGGATCGGGACGCAGGGTCACCCTCCACACCAGTCACTGATGTGCCTGGGACATCACGTCGACGGGGGCATGTAGTCGTGCAGCCGCGGGCGGTGCCAACACAGCGAGGCCATGTCAGGGTCAATGAAGTTAGATCGAAGACAGAAGATACAGTGTAAAATGTGTTGCATTCTCGCTGCTAGTCTCTCATGAGAACCGAACAACTGCGGAGATGGCAAAGGGGAGAAGGTGGGGGAGTAGCTTGTTCGTTGTGTGTGCCTGGCGTGGAGAGCTGCAGCCTTGCGTTCTGGTTTCACAACAGGCCTGCCATTATGAAATAACAAAATGGAGTCGGTAACCCACAAAATGGAGTCTCGTTCAACTCTGGGTATATGCAGTCTTAACGGGGGTTACAGTTTGGGGGCATTCCTGTGCAGGTGCTCTGGGGCCGGGCCCTAAAACCAAAGCAGATGCAACTGGGCTTACCCAAGAAGTGTAAGAATGGAGGGGGGGTCCAAGACCCTCTCCTCCCACACATTCCCCCCATTTCATTACTTAAGTAATGAATATTGTAACTGTCCAACCTCTTACGTTCTTCCTCTTCAGCCACTGCTTCATCCCATGCAGGTGTCCCTTTTATTGGCATCCATGCTCTGCATACTGCCCTGAGGCTCTCCCCCTCCTAGCATACTCATCTGGGGTGCAAGTCATATAAATACACCCTCCCTCACCTTCCAGGTCCACCCATACCTCCTTGTACCATTGTAATTCTTTGGGTTCCTTTATGGTTGTGTGATATAAATTAACTACTCTATGCCATGTGTTGTATATGGCAGTCATTCTGTACTTGGGCTCTGAACTATCTCCTGTTTGCACTTCAGCCTCACATTGTATTTGCGCCATTCCATTTGCACGGCCCATCATCAGCGTACTGTTAGGAACTGTGTTGATGCAGCATCTGAGTCCTAATTGGCACACACAAAAAACAAGGAGCAAAAAGACGATGAGTGGTATGAGAAGTTTCACTGTCATTCCAAGCCACGATGGCACCCAGGAAAAAAGATTATCCAACAAGGTGCTGGCCTGCGCTCCTCCTTTGTCTTTGATATGTTTCCCGAGGTTGTGCACCGCTGATACCACATGTGAGAGGCAGCCATTCGCCGCGTCTGCAGAAGGTATGAAAGTGCAACATGAGCTCCCGATTTTTTCTGGCAAACACCTCCATCCATTGCTGTTAACAGGTCTAGCACATACCTGTTCTGTATGGTCTTTAGTCGCAATGCTCAGAGTTCCACTTTGATGACATGGAACCCTTCTTCAGTGTCATTGGCCAGCTGGATGAGGTCCCACCTCGTTATTTGAAGCCATTTTGCATTCGCTCTCGCCTGGATGCTGGGAACGAGGGATGCAAAAAATGTCTCGACAGAGCTGAACAACTGAAATCGATCAGGGATCTGTGCCAGAAGTTCGGAGGATCTGGCTGAGATGTAGTTTGATGATTGTTTCTTCCTCCGCATTGTGTTCTGCAAATCTTCTTCATCCATTGTATATATGGGAACCCCTTCAGGCGGCGTTGGGAAGAGTTTGTTTTGCGCTGCCACTTGCGTGCTTCCACCTTGGATGTGACTTTCTGGAATCACCATTAGCGCGGAATGCAGCGTTGCCAGAGAGCACGTGTCCCTCTATGATTACTGGAGGTGTAGGTACGCCAGGTTGCTGCAGACCCAGTATGTGTCCAGCATTGCCGCCATGCCTTTCTTCATGTCAGGTATTATGAGAGTTTTGCTGCAATTTTGGTTTTCCCCCATGTTCTTTTTACCCTCCCCACAGAAGCAGAGTTTGTAAGAAATGTATTTTTCCAGTTTGAAGGGTTTTTCGATGGCAGTAACCCAAGTGAGCTTCATTATATGTTCAGACCATATGGGAGCGCATGTTCTCTGTACCCATGAAAGTTTTTCTTGTGACAGTCCTCGCAATGCTTCTGCCTTGCATAATATTTTGTCGTTGTGTCACTTATTGTCTGAAAGAACCATCCCTTTTATCACCAAAAAAGGCTCCTTCACACAAATGACTCCTTGTGGCCGGAAGTAACACGTCCGCTCGTTTTGCAATAGCTCAAATGAAACCAACTGAGCTTGAAAAGTATTTTTGATTCGACACAGCACA
This sequence comes from Ambystoma mexicanum, assembly GCF_040938575.1. Lineage (NCBI taxonomy): Eukaryota > Metazoa > Chordata > Amphibia > Caudata > Ambystomatidae > Ambystoma > Ambystoma mexicanum. The sequence continues at coordinate 924,963,825 of NC_090941.1, forward strand.
AGATGTAAGAGACACTGTGCCTCTGCAAATGGAATTTCTTGTGGCAACAATATCTTAGGGGTGCCCGAGGCATGGGGTATAAGCGAGCAAACATAACAACTCTTGTTAGTCATCTGCTTTGCCGTGTTGAGGATCATCAACTGTATAAAGGCCACATTTAATGCTCTTCTGATTTTTCCTGTTGCATTTCCCTCTTTCTTCTCCTAAAACCACCCTCCTCATTCCCCTAGATTTCCTTGTCATTCCCTTTATCTTCCCACTCTGCGTTAACATTGTAGTAGTTGATGGCTGTGTGTTTGTTATCGCTGTTCTCTTCTCTGGTAGTTATGTTACCTGATAATGCAGTTTCTGAGACTGGCATCATGGTTAATTAGGGGTGATTTTGTACCCACGTGAGTTCTGAAGGTGTTCTGTCATTCATCGTATAAACACTAAAGTTAAATTCATTCACATATTGGGGTTTTTGATTGTCCTGGATCATTTTACCATTTGTGATATTATTGTGTTCAATCCCATGATTCCCCTGTGCCCATATTAATTTAAAACAGAGGGGGGTCTGGGAAACTCTCTACCAGCACGAACACAGCCCATTGACTTGTTCTTTGGTGGATGGCCGCTGGGAGAGTCTGAACCAAGTCTTTAGCTCACTGTTCTTTTCACAGAGAAGACATTTCCCTGCATATCAGTCTTTGTCCTGCCCAGGGGCAGTCCAGCACCAAAATGTTAGGCAATACTCCTCTGAACAAGAGTACCACAGCAACCCCATACACGTGTTTCAGTCTAGTTGGGCATCATCAGTGAGGTGAAGCTGTGCCTCTCTAAGATCAGTGAGCAAGGGGTCCACGTCTCTTTTTCCTCACTGGGCACGTCTTGCTGAATGTCAATAATTTGAGAGACTGGCAATGAGTTGAATCCTTCTGGCTGTTCTTCCACTACTACCTTCTGTAGTATGTACTCATCTGTTGAGCTTTTCGATAAATAGGAGGCTTCCTTGGTGGCAGCATCCGCTGCCGCGTTCCCCAGTGAGATGACGTCATCACCTTGTGTGTGGGCCTAACATTTCACGGCTGCTACGAGTGTAGGCTCTTTCAGGGTGTCACTTAATTCCCCTAGTAGTGTTGCATGCTGGACTGGGGACCCGTCTGCTCTTCGGAATCCTCTCCTCCCCCTCTTGCCAATCCTCCAAGTACTGTTGTTGCCATGTAGGCAGAGTCTGTGTATATGGTGACCATGCACCCTTTTGCTGTGTGTAATGCTTCTATGAGCGCTACCAGTTCTGCTGCTTGTGCTGAGAAGTGCGATGGTAACCTTTTATGCACATTCACTTCAAATTCCCCATCTTCCACCCGAACTACTGATACTCCTATGTGTTTTTCTCCTGTTTCACAATCTATGGAGGCAGACCCATCAAAAAAATACATTTCCCCTTCTGGTAGTGCATTTTCATGTGCTGTAGGTGTGTCACCATCGTCACCTGTGTATGTGGCACAATCAGGTTGCTGCATGTATTCGACGGTGCATGCTTCTTTGAGAAAGGAAGCCGAGTTTACACTTTTGCACCGCACAATGTGAATGTTTGCACTGAATATGATCAACTCATACACTGTGGCCCTTTGGGTGGTTAGTGTATGTTTTGACCTTTCCAGGATGGCAAAAAGAGAGTGTTCTACATATAACGTGAGAGAGCATTCCATCACGATTGCAGAACTATTTTCGATTGCTAACGCAGCGGCTGCGAGAGCCTGTTCAAAAGCAAAATGCCCTTGCATTACTGCATCCTGTGTTCCACTATAGAATGCCAGAGGCTTGTGACCTAGTGATGTTTTTTGTGTTAGTACAGCTGTCATGAGGGTACGATTGCAATGTGAAAACAAATGAAATTTGCGCTCATAATTGGGTGTTGAGAGAACTGGGGCTGTGGATATCAATTCTTTGAGTGTGTCAAAGGCTGCGCACATCTCTTGTGTCCATTGTAATTTAGTGTTTTCTCGCTGTGCTTACTTGAGTGCCTGTAAAAGGGGTTTGGTGTATGCTGCATAATATAGTTTCCAGGCTCGGCAGTAGTTACACATGCCCAGGAACTTCTGCATTTCCTTTATTGTATTAGGCTCTTACACTGCTTTTATTGCTGCCGCTCTTTCGGGTATTATTCTCTTACAATCTCTGGACGTCAGCTGACCTAAGTATATCACTTCTGTCTAGCAATATTGCAGTTTTTGTACATCTACCATGCTAAATGTTAACAGGGTGATGGAATCCTCTCTGCACTCCTTTTCATCTTTCCCGCAGACCAACAAATCGTCCATGTACCGAATTATTGGGCTTGTTGTGTGAATGTTCCCAAGATCTTTGTGCAATATTCTGTTAAAAATACTGGGACTTTCACAATACCCTTGGGGTAATCTGCAATGCTCATATCTTTTCCCCATAGTGCAAATGCTGTTAGATACCAGGAACCTGGATCGAGTGGAATTGAAAAGAAGGTATTTTTCAGGTCCACCACTGTGAAATGGGTGGCTTGTGCTGGGTTGTTGAATAATATTGAGGCAGGATTTGGGACAATTGGGAATTCCTTCTGTACTACGTCATTGAGCGGGCGTAGGTCCTGGATCATCCTCCACACCCCTCTCTTTGTTTTCTTGATTGGGTAAATACAAGTGTTGCAGGGCGAGTCAGATGGCCCTATTATTCCCTTTATCATCAATACACATATTCAGCCTCATTATGAGTATGGAGGTATTGAAAAAAGGAAGGCAGAATGGCATTACCAGCATCGTTAACGGGTCCAGGCCATTACGAATTGACAACCCGCCAATACCGCCACCGGCCATACCGTGCCCCTTCTTACCGGCATGCACGCGTACACGCGCCCCTTTGCGGTGGATATACCGGGATGCCGCTAACAGGAGAACATCACAAGTTACGCAGGGATGCACTTACTGGCATCCCGAATGCAGTTATTAGGGCCTGCATGATGGCACCAATACAGGCAGCGCGGACCACCCGTAAATAGCAACCTGCAGTGTAGCCAACTGCCACAGGTGCACACAATCACCACAGGTGGAGTCAATGGACCCTGTCCAGAACAAAAGGAGCACACCCACACATCACACGCCTTCCTACACCAAAATGATCCACTAGCTCTTACAATCATGGGGCTGGAGGTCATGACAGTACTGCTACAACAACAGCAACAACAACAACAACAACAACTACAACTACAACTACAACAAAAGGCAGCACAGAAGAGACACAGGAGGAGAAGGAGGGTGAGACAGGCCCAGCAAGTTCCACCAGTGCAGCCAGTGGTACCACGTAGGCAGCCACCAATCCCTTGCATCAGACCCAGTCCATTCAATCCATCCCCTGAGCAGATCCACACCCTGTACCGGTTGGACCGGGACACCATCACCACCATAGTGGACATGATACACAATGACATTGTCAGCCTGATGGAAATCTGCACTGCCATCCCCACTCTACTGAAGGTGGTGTCTGTGCTCCACTTCCTGGCCACAGGCACCTACCAGCACACAATGGGGCAGCTTCAAGGCATGTCACAACCACTCTTTTCTCACATGATGACCCAAGTGCTTGATGCCCTCCTGAAGCATGCAAGCATCCACATTGCCCTACTACAGACTGGTCAGGATCTCGCTGACTCCAAAGTAGGCTTTCATGCACTGGCAGGCATGCCCAATTGCGTCGGTGCCCTCAACTGCACCCATGTACAATTGGTGGCCCCTCATGCCAATGAGGCGGTGTACTGCAATCGCAAGCAATACCGCTCCATCAATGTGCAGATGGTATGTGACTCCAGCAAGATCATCACAAATTGTTGCGCCCGATATCCCAGATCTACATATGATGCAATGGTGCTGCATAACTCCATGCTACCCTCCTACATGGAGCGACATGCTGGACGACGTGCCTGGCTGCTTGCTAAATTGCCTGACTGGGGCATGGCAGTGCATTGGAGTTGTGAGGTGGGGTGATGCATACTCCACGTGGGTGGGATTTGGGGGGATGCATACTCCACCTAGGTGGGATTGGGGAGGATGCATACTCCACCTGGGTGGGATCAGGGGGGATGCATACGCCACCTGGAGGGATTGGGGGGGATGCATACTCCACCTGGGTGGGATTGGGCAGTGAGTGGACAATGCACTCAGAGCTAAACACTGTTGTCCTGAACATCCCAACCTGAACATGACACATCAATGCCATACATAAAACCAATGCCGCACATCAATGACAACATGCCAGACGCACAAGCAGACCACCATGGGTATGTCAAGCGATGCATGACTAAACATGATTACAACTGTGCCAATGCCGCTTGTGTGATTAGGTACAGAGTAGCATACACTGCAATAATGGGTGGCAAGACATCGTTCTACATCCACAGTGCATCCGCATCCACATGCAAGTGACCCCCTGCATCATCTGTACAATGCAATCCACACTAGTAGACCATTGTGCAGTACGCAATGCATCAAATGAACCTGTTTGCATACATCCAGGGACATGTGCATGTCAACACCAAATATCTGCAGCAATGGCCGTTAATCCTAAAGGTATCATCTTAGATATCGACTCACACATACCTCTTTGTGCTCCCATGCAGGTGATGTCGTGACTACGTGAAGACGTGGCTACTTACCCCTGTATGGAACCCGCAGAACAGGCATGAAGAGGAGTACAATCAGGTTCATACCCGTACCCGTGTTGTGATTGAGCAGACCTTTGGCCTGTTAAAGGCACGGTTCCACTGCCTAAGCAGGTCTGGTGGAGCACTCCTCCATGGGCCTGAGAAGGGGGCAAAGATCACCATGGTCTGATGCTGCACAATATGTGCATCCGGAGAAACGTACCACTGCTACCTGACATTGACATGCATGCACCGGGTGAGGATGATGAGGATGATGATGGAGGAGAAGCAGCATCCCTGGTAGTACGTGATGCACAAGATGGCCATGCTGTACACCAATCACTGATTGACGAATACTTCTGACCCACATGGACGTTGATGGTTATGTGTCAGTACTACACTGAGCACTGGGATCGTATGGACATGGACACAGGGTGTGTGGGGAGTTGGGCACTGTGCGCTGTCACAAATAAAATGTACACACACGAAATGAACAATGTCCAGTCATGAAATGGTATTGAACACAACGGGTGTATTAAGAAAAATAACAATGTAGTGCTTCCTCCCTTCACCACTCACACACCATCCCCCTCCCATCCAAAACACCCAAATGCCCCTTACCCCCCAACACCCCATACCCCTCAAACAACCCATACCTCCCAAACAACCCACACCCCCACAACACCCATACCTCCCCAAACAACCCATACCCCAATGAACACCCCCATAATCCTCTCTACACCACCAACACCACCTCCCCCTTCACCCATTGTCATCCGACACACGATGTGGTTGGACCAGCTATTTGCAGGCTTTTTTTGTGTCAGGGCAGCATTTCTGTGTGCCTTGCACTGCGCCTCGTCATCCGCACAGAGCTTGAGGGAGTCGAGCTTGTAGGTGTGGTCGATGGAGTGGAGGTGGATGTAATTTGCACCGCTGGTGCAGGTTGTTGGTGCTGCATGTGTTCCAGCATCCTGGGAGGACCTTTGTGATGGCTCCTAAACTGTCACGTATGAGTATTGCACTCAAATAGATGGCCGCAATGGTTCCTGCATTCGCCTCCCATATTTTACGGCATATTTTCTCACCCTCGGCCACATACTGGTGCACCAGTTTGGTCATAGAGTCCTGCCGGGCCTCTATGCTGGACAACCGTGCCTCCATGTAAGTGGGGGCTGTGGAGGTGGAGGGTGCTGCAGCTGGGTGGGCCATTGCAGGGCTGGTCTCAGTGCTGCTTGACAGATGCAGACTTTGCAGTTGAACCGCTGGTTCCTGCATGGGGCTGGACGGTGTGTCCTGTGTGGAGTGGTCGGGGGTAGATGGGGGGCTTGGTGTGTGGGGACATTCGACATGGATTGTGCCGTCAATGTCCTCATACTCCTCCGCTTGCACATCCTCATCGTTGAGGTGGGCTGTGGCGGCTGCCGCACCCACAGAACTGGTGGCAGCGGACTGCGTTCCATCAGCCTGGCCTCCAGCAATTGTTGCCAAATCAGTATTTGCAGCCTTGTCTGCTGCTGTTATCTCCTCCTCAGCTGGCCTGGTCTGTACAGGTGCCCTGGGATGCACTCTGGCCCACGGTGCTGCCCCGGAGGTGGAAGGCCCAGTGCCCTGTGGTCTGCCCCTGGATGTTTATGCCCATGGGGCAGGGTCCTTTCCTTCACCTTCTGCATCAGTGCCTCTGGGGGAACATGAGATGCAGGGCATCAGTGATGGTGTTACATGCAAGATGCATGAGTTGGTGCGGTACAGTATCTGATTTCTCATGAAGTGCATTCTTATAGTGTGTCACAAATGGTACTTCCAAGGGGGCTTCATAGTGGCATAAGCCGTGGCCTCTCCATTCGGTACTGATGTGTACCAGGTGGCATACTGTTGTATTGCAGTTTGTGTGATGTGTGACATGCCATTGGTCCCTGTGTGTTGGGTGTCTGTTGGTAATGGGATTGGCACGCAGCATGCATTTCTTTGTGCCAGGGTTTGGGCCTCCATCTGGACATGGATCTGTATATGTTTGTATGATGGGCCATGAATTGGCTTGGCTCACTTTCACATCTGTTGTACTACGTCATGGCTTGGCCTCATGAGGTTTGCGGTGTCACTCAACTCCATCTCCTGATGTTGCTGCATCCGTCTCCATTTCGCCAAAGCCCTCTATGGACATTTGTATGGTGGTGCTACAGGTCTCTTCCCAGCGCATCAATTTTACTGATGAGTGGGCACCCCCGCCTGTGGCCATGACCTCCCTGCGATTGGATGCCAGGATATTACAGACCCAGAGACGTAGGTAATTCCATTGTTTTTACAGTATTTGACCGTGCTGCGGGTGGTGCCAACCGCTAACACCTTATGCGCAACCTCCTCCAATATTTCTTTTTTTCTTAGTTGTACTTCTCTTTTGAGGTTGTTTGGGAATACCTCATCTGCATGAGCTGCAAGAGTATCAGCCAGCATGTTTAGCTCCTCATTGGAGAAGCGCTTCTTGCGCAGGCGGAGAGTAGTTTTGCGGGTAGCCTTGTAAATGCTGGATGGTATGGCCCTGCTCTCTACTCTGTGGCACTAGTGGAATGATGGGATTGCAATGGATTGTGTTTTTAAAGATTGCAGCCGGCACTTTTCCCGTTCCGACGCGCAATGACGTTACTTCTGGGTCCGGTATTACAAGCCCGGTATTAGCATGTTATTACTGGTTCGTTATTTAGGGGTTGCTCCTTGGCAGAGGCGGTATCGGCAGGTCCAGTGATGCTGCTATCGGGGGGTTGGAGGGCCTTTACCGGCATGGTGGTGCAGCCATTACTGACATGGGGGTTTGCGTGTGCTTGCGCACTCGTAATCAGCCGCTATTTGCGGCACAAAGGTGCACGGATGCGCTATTACCTCCATGCCGGTAATGACTCTATTTTTAGTGGGATTCTTGTAATGAGGCCCATTGTCTCTTTTTTTCCTTCTTCAGCTTCCCTAGATATGGGGTATTGTTTTACCCGGAGTAAAATAGCTCTGGGTTTGAGCTTTATTTTTACAGGTGTTACTTCATGCAGAAGCCCTACATCGTGTGGCCTGTGGTCCACAACTGTTGCAATACTTGGGGCATGTCTTCTTCAAAGTATACTGGCAGTGCTTTAACGATCGCCATGAGGGGTAGTGGCACCTCTCTTCATTCGATCATTAAATCACAGGGGATTGCAATCTTCATCACTATTTCCCCATCATCTCCTAAAGAGTTCCTCGTCTGTTAAATCCCGCAGGGCTGTATTGGCATCGATGCACGGTAGTGTCCTCCACTGGCATCCCTGCATGTCCATTGCAATTACTGCTATTCTTTGCGATGATACCTGTACTGCATGTATATCCAAGGACACTATTGAGCCTGGCACTATTTCTGGGTCTGCGATTGGGCAGAAAAAGATTTCTGAAGGTACCTTCCATTTTTTATTCTTCAATTCTGGCATCACTCTGGCTAGTATTCTCAATCCTGTATGAACATATCTGGATTTACAGGTATGCCACGTGTTTGCGGGAAGTGTGCTTGAGTGTGTATTGCTAGCATGGCGTGAATCGCACATGTGCCTGGCATAAAGCACACTAATCCTCTTCAGTGAAGGATATGGTCATGTTGAGTTTGCTGAGAAGGTCCCTTCCCAGCAAATTGATGGGTGACTCTTCGTAATACAGCAGGGGTGCCCAAACAGTTTTTCCCCCTACCGTTATATCTAGTTCTTCAGTGTATGGAACCTCGACCACCGCCCCAGAGAACCCTTGTGTTTCCAAAGTCCGATTGGAGAGCGGGAACATGCCCTCTTTGAGGCATGATTTATCCGCTCCTGAATCCACCATGAAAATGAATGGTTTGTTTCCTATTGCCGCCCCTATCTCCTTTTCTTTCTCTTTGATCCTTTTACAGTGGTGCACTATTATGCTTTGAACTCCTTCCCTCTGCTGCGTTAAGGGTCGTCGACAGTACTGAACACGCAAGTGTTCCCTGTGGGCTGTCCTATGCCGAATGCCATGGGAGTTCATCAACGTCAAAAACATTTCCTGTTACCACTACCGTACCTCTACAGGGTGCGGGTGCTCCATTTGCAGTGGAAGCGTAAGGGTTACTGTGCGTGGGGGCAGTATGTTCATGAAACTGGGGGTGTTGAGATGTGTTCTGTGGGGGCATCTGATGCTCATTCATGTACCTAGGGTCAGGCAGGTTTTCTTTTCTATTCCCACCCATCGGTTACCCGTAGGGGCTTTCTAGGTGGGGGTGTCCATTCTGTTGTTCGGCTGGGTACAAATTAGTTGGCCTGCTCCGACATTCTCTCATGAAATGCACCCACCTCCTGCAATTCCAACTCTCTCGTTGCCCTCCTCCTCGGGGCCCTCCATACCCGGCACCTCCTCCTCTTTGCCCCCTGAATCCTCCCCTATTGCCCCGTCCACCTCTCAATGGCCACTGTGGTCCCTCATACTGGTTTTCCCCTGACCATGAGTCCTGGCTTTACCTGTCCAGTTTGCTGCCATTTGCACCGATATTCCCATCTGCCCGTCGTCCTCCTCTCGCTGCCTTCCTGTCGTGCTGGTTGCTGCTTCTGCACCAACCTTCAACAGTTTGCTTTGTACTAATTTAGCCTTGTCTGCCAACCGCCGCTGAGCTATCTCCTTTTCTTTCTCTTTGATCCTTTTACAGAGGTGCACTATTATGTTTTCAATTTCAAGCCATCCCTTGGCTTCTATCCCAGCTATTTTATCAAGGGCCTTCTGTACTTCCTTTGGGAGCCCTCTTTTTATAACAAAATAAAACAGGGAAGTTGATTGGTCCCAGGCCATACCCGTTTCCGCTCTCCACATGTCATGCACCCTGAGAATGAAAGAAATTGCATCTTCCTCATCTCCCATTGTACACTGCATAACTGACTGTAAAGCTGGTGTGTCTGGAAATGTTTCTCGAGGGGATCCAACACTCGTGCCCATACTGTGTTGAATGATGCACCATCATGTTGGTCACAATCGAGTGTTTTTCTGGGTAACCCTGCTTTCGCCCAGACCCTGTTTGCCTGGTCTCCCACTGCAGACACCAGCAGGTTTTTTAACATCCCCCCACTGCCAAGGGCACTCCTGCCGTATGCTTCTCAAATGCGTATATCCACTTACTGGTGCCTCCGGAGAGTGGGGGTAATTGTTTGAGCAAGTTGGCCTTGACCATTTGGGCCCATGGTATGTAGTTGGGCCTTCCCGCCCCCCTGTGTATCAATGGCAGCTGCAGATTCTTTCCCCCCTTGTTGGTACTCATCTTCTTCCCTTTCTTCCCTGTGACGGCCATGCGTCCTTTTCTGTTCTTTAACCTCCCTCTCCACTCTTCCATGGGGGACAATCCATCCCCAAATGAAGCCCCTTCAGTGACTCCTTTCTTCTTCCCGTTCCTCTATGTCACACCAATATTCTTCCTCCCTATCTGATACCACCCCTTCGTCTTCTTGCTGGCTCTTCTTGCTCGCGTTCACTGTCAGCTGTGTTTATTTCTATGATTCGCATGGGGGTGTCATTTATTCGAAATATTATCTCTCCCTTTTCCATCCTTCTTCCGCTGCCCCTTCACTCGGTCGAGATATTGCGTCTCACTCTATTCTGGGGGTGAGTGAACCTCCCTGTTCCCTCAGGGCTGTAAGACGGGACAGCTCGGTTCGAGCCATCATTAGTCGTGAGTCTAAATCTTGCGTAAGTTTTTCAATATCAATCATGGGTGTACTCACCCGTCCTGCTAATCCTTGACTCTCATACGGGGGTGGTGCTGTGGCAGGTGGCTTGAGTATGGAGGGCGCTGTGGGTTGTGCTACGTATCCAGGGTCACTATATCCTTCTGCGGGCACTGGTTTTGTCAATAAAGGGTATACATGTGTAACCTCTATCTTATTCTCATTCTGTGTAATTGGCCCTTCACTGCCAGTTGTTGTCAGAGGAGCTGCATTGTACTCGCCACTTTTACACCCGCCACAGATCCAATATTTCCTTCCTGTTTTGCAACTGCCTCCCTTTATATTTAATGAACAGAAAGATGGCAACCATATCTAGCACCACTTTATCTAAAGACCCCCCCTATGGCCAAACTTGGGGCAATCCTTCTCCCTTCAACTCCGTGACCCACTAGTCATGATACTTGTTGATTTTCTCTGCGTATCCTGGCAGAGTCTTACAAATATGGGCTATGGGCATCTCTGCGCCCATTGTACCCAACTGAAAGTGTTACTCAACTGACAATCCTTCTCTAGGCTGTTACACTTCTTGTGCAACCAACTCAGTATGTTATGCAATCTTCTTCAAAGGAATTGACTGTTTATTCACTTTTCATCAATTATAAACCACATCAATTTAAGCCTAAATTTCTACAACAAATTGTTAAACCAATTTAATTAATGTCATCAACAAAAAACAATGCTTACACAAAAGACCAACACTTAACAGATATCACGTTCAACGAATAACATAGACAACATACATTCTACTTCACCTTCCCTAGTACCCCCTTCTACTCCTCCTCGATCCTTTTCCTTGTATAAACTCCCTTTGAATAGTTTTCTCCCTTCTTTCTGCCTAGATTCACCTGAGAGGAAGAAAGATAGGAAAAACAAAGTAGGAAAAAAGCATTTCTAAATACTACTCCGGGTCTTCTTTCGAGACCCGTATGGTATTTCCTTTTACCTCCATTTTCCCATATCCATATATCCTGTACTAGTCGAGATAGAACTATGCAGCGCCGCCTTCCATGCCCCAATGGAGATAGGATCCCTTTAATCTCTTTTCACCTTATTCTCTGTCACAATCGTAATGGCCATATGCAATAGAATGAGAGTAGAATAGAATATAGAAAAGACCCAAACCCCCTATGTTTCCCCCTATGCTACAAATCTCTAGACCTGTTTACCCCTACTTTTGCTGCATTTCCCTAAACCTCCTAATCTGACTCCCACCCTCCTTTTAATATCACCCGCACTTTATACTCACTTGTCCGTCTTGATCCGAGACCCTCTGGACCCGATTGGTCGGTGCACCGCTCCTCTCTCAAAGAACAAGCCCGGCTCCAGCGAGTGGTATGGTGGGTTTTGTAAAGGGGGATCCCGTACCCTTTTGCCCTATTGTGTGCGCATGTCTAGGTGTACCGGTTGCCGTTGGCAGGTAGCTCTTGAGGGAGCACGGTCCGGGTTATAACAGGCGGATGTCTCGTGCCAGAAGGGCGAAAAAGAACGCTATCACACCGGGGTCAACAATGAAAGTGAGAGGCCCCCAAAAAATGCAGTTAGTTCTCCCAATAAAATCAATCAGGACACATCCCTGGAGGGAATGAGACCAAGACCAAGTGCTGGTTATATGAAAAGACTTTATCTAAAATAGGGCAAGCAGAATCTACTCTGCTCATGCCGAGAGCGGTCTGCAGAAAACATGTTACAAATTAGTTGTATACAGCTTTATCATCATCAAACAGAGGGAAGGCCTAAGGGGCATATGTACAGTTGGGATTGGTCACTAGGAATGAACACCTATAGGTGCCATAGGTTCGAAGGGCTGTGGTTGGTTCAGGAGCATGTGGTGTGGCAACGACACTTCTTGGGTCAATCGGTTAGCTGGGCTCATCGAATTGGCATGTGGGATCGGCAACTGTAGTGTTGTTTCTTTATTAAATAACCATTTAACATGTGCACTTGTGGCCACACATTCCCATTCATCTAATACCATAATCTGCTTTGTCCAGCAAGCTCAGAGACCTGGGAGATTAGGCACTTAGGAAAACATTTTTCTAATACATGTTAATTTATCATTGGACATAGGTTAAAATACAGCTATTAAATGCAGCACTTGATCTGTCGATAAGCAAGCTTAACTGTGTGTTGATACACCCCAAGATATATTAGATAATGAGGTAAGACTTTTGAGGTCACTGTGTGGTCTGGAATGTTCATCTGGTAAACAACAAAGAGAGCTCTAAATCTAAGGCTGGACTTATACATTAAAAGACTAGGTCAAAAAGAGGCACATGCCACCATGGTCATAAGTCTCATTGTGGGGGTTGCTGACTGGTTGTTTAAACATCAATAAATCTCTGCTAATCCCTAGGAAAGTTGGAGGAGAATCGAAACACCTTTGCGGTGTAGTTCTACATTGTATGAAGAGACAGGGCCTTTAGAAACAGATTTTACATACAGGCTTTTTACACGTGGCCTATTAAATTACATTCTGGTTATGTTTGTTTAACGTATTTCATATTTTCTATCTGGATAAATATTCTCTTTGTTACAAAACTCATGATGAAAATATGCACATGCTTAGGTTATTGTCCATGCTACATTAAGCAATTCTTGGTTCACGTTTTGTGCATGCGGCTTTAACACATATTGTCATGATAAGAACATCTTGTTTAAAGTGATAGGTTGCTATATTAATTTTACACACTCTCATACATGTGTTTACAATGAACTTAAAAAAGAGGTAGCTTTGTGTTGACATGTACAGTGTTATATTTGGGGATGCATTTCATTATTGCAGGTCATTTCCATTGAACAACGTTATACTACACATCAACACATACATCACACTTTTATGATTACATACTGACATTAGAGCTTTTTATTTACACATATATCATATAATATACTAATATGCTTATTGTTCTACCACGACCTTTGCATTATTCGGCATGAAGTGGGCATTTTACTCAGGTTGCGTGCATCAAAATACTTTGGTTTTCTCCTATTGGGGCGCGAACAATCAATTATACTTTAAGGGTATTTTCTAGTTGTTTGACTATGTTTTAAAGAGTATGGTGAGGATATTCTTTATGGTCAGGGTCTGTGAGGTGTGGGGCAGGTTTATAGAGAAGAATTACTTCTGTTGCTGGCCCCTGTGTTGGGCCATGTCAGGGTCAATGAAGTTAGATCGAAGACAGAAGATACAGTTTAAAATGTGTTGCATTCTCGCGGCTAGTCTCGCATGAGAATCAAACAACTTGGCAGAGATGGCAAAGGGGAGAAGGTGGGGAGAGTAGCTTGTTCGCTGTGTGTGCCTGGCTGGGAGAGCTGCAGGCTGGCGTTCTGGATTCACAACTGGCCTGCCATTATCAAATAATAAAATGGAGTCGGGGAGCCACAAAATGGATTCTCGTTCAACTCTGGGTATATGCAGTGTTAAGGGGGTTACAGTTCTGGGGCATAACCGCACGGGTGCTCTGGGGCCGGGGTCCTGAACTCTAATGCAGTCTAAAGCAAGCGTCAAACATCCAACAATCCTCTCCTTCATGCAGAATCAATCCTCTCCTCAATCCACACCAATCCACACCATACTTCACACTCACTCTCTTAAGACAATCCCTGTCTGATCTCCCCTTTCTCCCAAACCCAAAGCTCTTTGTGTAAGTGTCTGTTCTAATCATGGGCATAATTCTAGGGGGGGGGACAGGGATGCTCGTCCCCCTTACCTCCATGGCACACCATTCTGTCGCCACTCATTTTGGCTCGGGCACCTCCTCTTCAGATGCTATGTCCTCCCCAAACCCATCAGCAAAGCCCCTCCACTGGTTGTAATCAATCGGTTTGTCTAGGCCATGAACTATACTTCCCATTTTGCATGTGCATCTCTCTCCTCTCCAGCTCTGACTTTGTCAAGTCTCTCCTCTATGCACAACTCTGCAATCAGCCAGTCAGCAGCAGCGGGCCCCTCAAGATCTGGTCACACGACTGCCTCTGCCAAGCTCTGCCAAGCTATCGGATTCTGCTGCACCAAGACATCTCTCCCTCATTCTCAGGAAGCAGCTCCATCATCCAAAACTCCAACAGCCACTAGCTTGAACGGACTCCATCAGTTTCTAACCCCATTCTCAAACAGCAATTACCAACCACTAACAAGAACTATCAGGAACTACCAGCAACTACCAACGACTACCAACAACTACGGGGTCTCCTCTCTCTTCACCTCTGCTTATACTAATCCAATGACGCACTCATTGTCCATGGTTACTTACATTTTCTAAGCTAAGACTGTCTCTTCCTCTGTCAGCATTTAGCAATGCCTGCCAGTCTGTGTTATGCGTGTACTTTCACTTTGTGTTCTGTCAGCATGACATTGGACATCATATCTCTGCCTTGGCCTTCTGTGTCTGCGGTGCCTGCCTCCTATTTCTCCATTCACTCCACTATTGGCTCTCTCTGAATCACAAAATCCTCTCTTAGTGCCCATGTTCAAAGCATCTCATTGCCTGAAAAGGCTTCTCTCCCATCTCTCCATGTCGCGCTCCTCCACGAACACCAAGCTCATAAACCAGGCTGTCTCTCCACTAAGGTAAGAGTTTGTGTTATCTGTCTGCCTGCAAAGCTACTGTTTACAAATTCCTCTCACACTAACTCATAACAATCTCTCCGCACAGAGCCCAGTGGCGCTTCTGTGTCTCCATCAGAAATGGCTTCAAATGCCAGCTAAATGCTTTCTAACGTTTACTCTATTCTTTTTGCAATTTAAGCGCTAGCTACATTACTTCACTAATAGCCGAGAATTCCAAGCCTCTTTCACAACACATCATTCTAGGAGACTTCAACCTCGGGTACAATGACCCCAACGACACTCCTGCCTCATCCCTCGCCAACGCCCTATCAGAGCATAACTATACTGAAATCAACACACTACCAACCCATCAGAAAGGCAGAACCATCCACTGGGTCACAGCACATAATTGTAACATCACCTGCAAAGCACCCCAACCTCTTGTATGGCCAGACCATTTCCTCATACCTTTTGACATCAGCATCAACAACCCCAATCCCAAACAATGCCATCTCGCGCCTGCCTGTCTAACCAGAAATAAGCGCAACATTACGGCGGATACCCTCACACCACTGGTTCTCCCCCTCCTTAACTCACTTCGAGCCACTGTTGACCTCAGCCTCCTAGTCAGCACCTACAATGACGCCATGACTAATGCCATTGACGCTGTTGCCCCTCTTAAATCACGCAAAGGCAAACCTAGAGCACGTCTGAACTCCTGGTTCACACCTGAACTCAAAATCCTCTGAAAAAAGAAAGCCAAGATGGAAACCATATGGAAAACTATTCCATCAGTTGAAAACAAAACTAATCTCATGACCATCTCAGCCCATTACAAAAAAGAGATAATCCGCACTAAGAAGGAAGCCTACAATGTGATAATTGATAAGGCAGGATCCTCTGCTAAAGAACTTTTCATATGTTGAAGGAATTAGAAAACCCTAACCCACCGACAGACACCTGTGTGAAAGACAAACCTTGGTGCAACAGCATCCAATATGCCCTTGCCAACAAAATCAGCAGCCTCCAAACCAAAATTGAGGCTAAACGACTACAACTATCCAATAGCAACTCCTCCACCCCCAACATATCCAACCCTACCAATACCTCCACTGGCTTCACATTCAAAAAGGTTACCATACCGGAAGTCCAAAAAATGATAGCATCCCTCAAACCTTCGAACTGCAAAGGGGATAGCTGTCCTGCCCAGATTATCAAAGATGTTGCAAGAGACCTTTCCCCCTTCATCTCCAAACTCATAAACCTATCCTTCTCCACCAACTCTATACCCAATAACCTGAAACTGTCATCGGTTCTCCCCCTCCTAAAAAACCAATCCTTAGACCCAGCCATTCCCACAAAATACATGCCAATCACTACAGTCCCCTTCCCGCTAAAAATCCTTGATAGAGTTGCCTACTTACAAATTCAGGACTACTTAGAATCCAATCAACTACTAGGGCTGCGTCAATCTGGTTTTCGGAACAGAAACTGCCCTTGTTGACCTCAAACATCAGATTGATGACATCAAAGACAAAGGTAAAGCGGCCATCCTGCTCCTTCTAGACCTCTCAGCAGCCTTCTCACCCTCAGCTGTCATGTGGCTACAATCCTTCTTAGCCAATAGAACCATGAGAGTATTTTCACCAACGGCTGCAGCAGACCCCATCCCCATTACCTGTGGTGTCCCTGAAGGATCTTGTGTCTCCCCCACCCTCTACAACATTTTTACAAAACCTCTCTTTGACAAATTGGACCATCTGAGTGTCACCTACACAAACTATGCGGACGACTCCCAGATACTCCTCACCATCTTTGGCAACTACCAGGCTGACATCACCAGGATTAACGAAATCTTCTCCATCATTCAGGCATGGAGGGCCACACATGGCCTCTGCCTGAATGATGAGAAGACGGAACTCCTTCTGGTCGGCTCTCCCAATAACTTACAGAAACTCAGCCCTGACTACACCAACATCATCATTGATGGTAACACCATCCCCGTCGCTAAATATGTGAAAACCCTAGGCTTCTATCTTGATGCCAAACTAACCTTTCAAAACAAGTCAACATGACTGCCTCTACTACTGCCTACACTTGGAAACTAATTAGAGCTTGTAGACCTTTTCTATCTACGAACAGCTGCCTCACATTGGCCAGGTCACTCATACAATCTAAGCTTGACTACTGTAATAGATTTTACCTCGGGGCGAACCAAGCTATAATTAATAAACTCCAAGTTCTCCAAAACAATGCGCTGCGAGCAGCATTAAACATCCCTAGGAGAGAGCACATCTCCCCCATCAGAATCTCTTGCAAATGGCTCTCCATTCAACACAAAATCGACCTAAAAACTCCCTGCTTCACTTACAAAGCCTTAAACCACCTAGCCCCCCCATATTTCACCAACAAACTCTCCTTGAAGCCGAACACCAGAATCACTAGATCCGTTAACACTCTCTGCCTCATGGTGCCCAGATTTATCTCCAAAAGAGCTGGTGGCTCAAGCTTCATGGTCTTCGCCCTCAACTTTGGAACTCCCTGCCGCTGAATATCAAATCGGCCGCCTCATTCCATCTCTTCAGGAAGCTAGTCATTGGTTAGCTACTGGACAAATTAAAAACCAATCCAAAGTCTGACTAAGACCACGATTACTGTCCATACTGTACATACTATTCAAATGTTTCAATTGCATGCTCTAATTACCACTGATTGTATATATTGTATATCACTTCCACATAATGTATAACTGTAAATTCTACATATATTGTACCTTCTGTAACTTGTCTTTAAGCGCCCTTTTACTCCAGGGTCTGGCGCGCCATATAAATAAATAAACAAACAAACATAAACAAACAAACTCATTCTAAGTGCACACTCAATACACAGTGTCTCTACATGCATACATGTGTACATCTAACTACAAAACATAACAATGTATCATTCTAAATGGCTCTACATGGCATTTCAAATATGACAGTGTGTCATTTCAGACCTCATTCATTCTCTCTAGTGCCTAGCATGTTATCTCTCAATGGCAAGCGCTATAATGCAAACATATCATTCTAAAAGCATCTCTTTCAATCATATAGCAATAACATAAACTAAGAAAACCCTTCATATAACAAGACCTATTTCTCTCTTCAAATGCATAATGCAAATGGCTAATGCATACAAAGTGCAGTCTAATATGCGGATAGTGTAATGATGCTACTTCTACTAATCAGAACTAAACAGGATGCGATAATGGATAACTAAACATGATTCCATAGCAAAGCGTAATGATTGGGTAATGGTGATTCCCTAATGATAACAAATCCAAGCACCCCCATTTTATCGGATTCTACAATCTCTCCTCTTATCGTTAGATAATCATTCCAAACTATATGTCATAACATAACATAACATAACAATGTGGAATGCAAATACCAAGCAAAATGCAAAAAAGGGAAAAAGCATATTTCATGAAGCATAAAAATACCTTTTTAAAAATGGAAGCATTTCACTCTATCAGTGGCAAGCTAAAATATTCAAATGCATAGCTGCAAATGTGTCAGAATTCAGAACAGCATAGCCAAATTTCTCATAGCAAAAGTCAAGTCAAAAGTCAAACCAAAAGTGTCTACAAGCCAAAAGTGTGAAAGTTTCTCTACAAGCAGAAAACGAAAATGCAATGCACATAATCAATGCATATGTACTGTGAATGCAGGTGTTTACATTTCAATGTGTCAAGCACAAGAATATGACAATGTCACTTTCTCAGGTGTCAAAGGTCAGTAACCAAACAGGCCAAGCATTTAATTACAGATCAATGCATACATATCAGTGTATACATCCAGTGTATTGGTGATAAAGGACAATTCATTTATATTCCAGTCCAAGATATTTCCAGGTCATTCATGAGGTATGTGTGTCCTCACATATGCGCACAATTCCAGGTCAGCATAAATCCAGTTCTAATGCAAAAGTTTCAGCCAAGGAATGTCAACAAAGATGCAGTGTCAACGAAGCAAGTGTTCACAAATCGGGTAATGTGTTCACTATGAGCATATCAGTGTTCAGCAAAAGTTTTCAAAGTTCAGGTAGCAGATAAGTGTGCAAGCCAATTCAGTCTGGGCTGCTTAATAAATGACAACAAGCTAATGAGATTTTGCACAGGGCTCCAAAAAAGGCAGGAGCAAGCATCAAATGTGTCAGTACCATATGTGCCCCATGTGTCCCCATGTGGTGATCAACACATGCCCTTCACTTTTCAAAGGTAGCACCGGGAAAACCGCGTGTCAGAAAATGTCAATTTGATGCAGATCATACATTCCCATTCCCCTAGGCCTTCATTCCCATTTCATTCAAATTTGGGGAACAAAGGCAGGGCACTCATTCAGAGTGTTTGAATGACAATGCAGATGGTTACTCTCCAGTGCAATTCCATGCACAGTGGCCCTTGGCATAGGCCCAAACTCCAGCTTCAAATTTTCTCCTTCCTCGCCAGGTCATGCTGTTGCCAGTTGTTGCCATGCCATGCCAGTTCCTGTTATGCCAGTACCATGGTCTTCAAATGAGGGACCGGCCAGCATTGAATGCGGGTGTAAATTTTAAAGCACCATGGATCAATGCTCAATCTCTTTCACTCAAGAGACAAAGCTTCACTGCTTTTCGAACGTGGATTAGGAATTCAAATGCTTTCAGAGCGCGTCTTCCTGCTCATTCCTGCATTTCTCTCTTTCTTCTCAGGCACAAACTTGTCTGGTTCTGGTTCAGAAGGTAAGGCATTCCAAATGGATTCTCTTCTCGCTGCATATTACAAAAGCTGCTCACAAAACAATGTCTTTCTTCTTCTCTTCTTTGCTGAACAATCTTTCACTGCTCTTTCTCTCTCACTTGGCACAGAATGCTGGAAGGTGTATTCTCTCTTTACAGTCAGGCACGATCTTCACTTTCCATGGCAATACGTGTCATGCCACGAAGTCTGGGTAGCAAGCAGATTTTCTGGGTACATTCTCAGAGCACAGCCATTAGACAAGGCCAGACCTTAAGGTCTCAAATCGGTCGGTCGGCATTCCCCAAAAGTGCTGCTGCAAAGCGTAGCAAAAGACAGATGCCAATGCCTCATCATTGCTGCAAACAAACAGCCATGATGCAAAGTCACAAGGTGTCAGCCATCATGGATCTCAAACAGACGGTTATCAAGGTGTGGTCAATCTGATCTGGTCAGTTTGGTCAATCTGCTTTCAGGCGTCATGCTGCGGCCAATCATGGTCTGGTCAATTCATGCTGCGATGCAATCTGGTTAGTCATCAATGCGATCTCGGTCTGGTCAAGGTGTCTCCAGATTTCATGCAAAGAAAACAAAAGTGCAAGTATCAGTCTTCAATCAGATTCAGGTGGAATCAAAGCCAAAAATAAAACAGCATTTCCCAATGTGCGTTGCAGTGCACATCTAGTTCTTCCCATGTCTCTCAAAAGACATCAATGCTAGTTCCCTCAGTGTCTCAATCAGTTCTATCAATGTCTCAGTGCATATGTCAAACTATGCCTGCCTCTTCATGCTGCTGAATGCATGCATGCTTAATGCATGACTCCTACAATTCCATCTCTTTCTTTCTCAAAACAAAACAAATCATTTCACATACTCCAAAAAATAATACACATTCAAATGCTACATATATTCAAAAATGTCACCACTGCATTCTCATTCAAACACACTCCATATCCTATATTTCCATATCTTCTGTGTCACTTCCATGTCAAAGCTCAGTAGCCATATAGGCCTAGGGTTTGTACCAGCCACACTCTCCCATTTTTTTTCATCATTAAGTTCTTACGAAGCTGTATAACTCCATGCTGAAAAAAAAAACAAATCAGTTTCATTCAAAGAAATACTGCCAAATATAATGCGATTCACATTCAAATATTATTCCTTCAATACACTGCTAAGTCCTGCTTCAAATAAACAGTCTGCCAGTCCCGCGCAATCTCTAATGTCAACAAACGTCCTCTCCATGCACTGTCTTCAAACTAAAAAGGTTCATACAATCCAACGTCTGAAGACGTTGGATTGTATGAAAGATACTTCTGTGTAAGATACTTCTCTGTGCTCACCATTAAGAAAAAACTCTAATGATTGATACATATATATAAATAGTATACTTATTTAAATAAGGATTCAGCCATGGGCAGCAGTTATCAGCTGCCTAAACTCATGCATTCTCACATCTATGAAGATTTGGGGGGGCAGGAGGGGCATTGCCGGCTAGGTAATGCTTCAGGCCAGGTAGAGTCCCGAGCGAAGCAATGGCTTTCTGATTAGTATGTGGCATTACCAGGAGTAATATTGCTATTAGCATCCTGCATGATATATCGGATAGTAATAGGTTTTTTTTGTTTATTTGAGAAAGGATGCAGTTGTTTTTCAACTTAAAAACATAAAGAAAAAAGATGGCCATAATGGATCAAGAGAAGGGACTACATAGTCCCTTTCCATGATGGTCATTTGTGGGGCCACAAACACTGCAGTTCCTGGGCCAGGCAGAACAAGGTAAGTGGGGCAGGGGTGGGAGGGGAAAATATGTATATTTAAAAAAGCAGTCAGTGGTTAAGGGGACACTGGGATGTGGGGTAGCACTTACCTGAGTGCCTGGCTGGGGAAGATGACAACCTCCTGCTATGAGACTCGAACAATGGATTTACCATGTGTTAATGCCTCTGTTTTAAACCTCCTCATTAGCTCTGAGGCCGACACACCCTCTCTGCATACTAAACAGGTCATAAAATGCCAAGGAGTTCATTGTGAGAAACCAGAGGGTATTCTCCCTTGTAGAGCCCAGGAATCCCTCATTCAAGTGGCCAGGATGCGGCCATCACTGTTGGATCCAGTTCCAGTTCCTGGGGGCGGACTATTGGGGGAAGATCACCTGGGTAGGGAGCCCAAGGTTTTACTCGGGGAAATACGTCAGGTGAGATGGGGTACCCTCACGGGGAGAATGGTGAAGGGAACGAAGTCCCTGAAACTTTTATAAGCTATTCCCGGTCATCATCCCATTTATCCAGTGAATCTTCCTTACCCAAAGGCAAAACCAACAACCCATTCATATCTGGTAAACCCATTAAAAAACACAACTCCTACTATCCTGTCTTCTATTTGGAAATGTCCAATCATTCTACTTCACGTCCCTCTAACAATTCAATTCCAAACACTCAATCTATCTTTCTCACAATCCCCTCTGTTTAGTCCACAATTCTGAGTATCCCTGTTTGCTTCATAATCCCTACAAATCCCTACCCTCTGTTTATCACTTTCCAAAGTCCCAGTCAAATATGACCAACAGCCACAGTCCCCACAGATCCTCTTGTTTATTTTATAATAAAAATCCTGGTTATTCCCGTTTGTCTCACAAAACCCCTGACATAAAGGTTGTAATCCCTGACATGAACACTGCCTTATAATATGACAGTAAACAGACTAATGTCAAAACTGATCACCTGGCATGTCCCCATACAAGATTCAGGCAAAGACAGTCAATTGATCAGAATCACACACACCTGATGGCCCTTTCTCTTCCCCCTGGAGGAGCTTGGAAAACTTAGAAATAAAACCACAGCTTTAAAAACGTTGTATTTATGTTTGCGGTAGCTTATGTTCACTGGCAGTACAAAAGGAGAGCACCTGGCCCGTGCAGAAACAGCATCCGCATGGGCTCCTGCCGCCCTGTCAGGATTCTCTGTCTCATTGCCTCAGTACTGGGACTGGCAGGTAACAGGATCGGGACATCAGGAGCGGGACGTTATGCCACAGAGACGCCTCGGACAGAGAGAAGTGGTTCCAGGTGCACTGGTAGCACGAGCCGACATAGGCTAGTGGGTTAAGTAAAGAACCTAAAGATGAGCAGTGAACAAGCGCAAGCATCAAGGCGCACTGATCACACACAACGATATTATAGATGTACATTTTTGAGAGGGACACACTATTCTCAAAGTGGCCTCAAACCACAGTAGGGGATTCACAAACTTCTTACTCCGTGGAGCAATGCCTGTTTTCTACAAAAAGAAGTTCAATACCTAAAAGGTGCCACAACTCACATGGGTATCCTATCTAACAGGTAAGTAGCACTATGAAGTTCAAAAATACAAATTTTATTAGTTATACACAATTCATTGCTAAAAAAGTCATCATAAAAAATGGTCATATTAAATAAAACAAACAACCAATTATAAAATCACACAAGTAAATCAGCTTTAGTCGATTCAATTTGATCTCAGGTCAGACCCGTGTGACCTAATCATGCTAAATCCCCTAGCCTAAAATGTTGTTTTGGCTATTTCGTATTTTAGTTTTTCAAATTCCCAAATTGTACAAGTTTCTGTCCCATTGTCACATAAATGTGGAACATTCTTCAGGGGTGTGTAGTGTTTTGTGTAGATCTTATCCAAGCTGAAATCAAGTATTCAAATTTCTGTCTTCTTGTAAAGACGATGTACCCTGTTAATATAAAGGAGGCACTATATTACTCTCTCTTATGACAGTGCTAGTCCATCTGACTGCATGACCCTTATCCCCATAAGGGTGAAAAGTATGTGGTTAGTTACATACCTCTCTGACTCTAGAGTTCTCTATCCCGGAGTCTTCTTTAACCTTAAATGGTTGCTTTCAAGGCAGGATTTCCAATTATTCTAGAGTTTACTGCCTGGATTACTCTGTCTTCTGTCCTAGTATATAACACATATTGTCATTAGAATAATGTAGGCCCTGGATGGTAAAATATAATCTCTTGCTTATATAACAGAGGCATCTTACCATGTTCCTATAAACGTATGGCCCCAACGTTACTTCATCCGCTCATAATGTATATCCAAATCTTTCTTAAGCCCCCAGGACTGTCTGTTCCCTGAAAGATACAATAACAGGAACAAAAAACCTGTAAGGTTTGTCCGCTTCTTATACTCTATACCAATATATGTGATGAGTATCCCCAAGGTATCTAGCCTCTTCTTTGTGGTAGCTATAGGATAACACAAATTCATGAAGATCCACAGTTCTTAGGCCATGTGTAAAAGGCTGAGATTTCAAAAGTTACTCACTTGGGTAATCTCAAGAGGAGCCGGTAACGGGGGCCATGGTAACCCCTCACATATTTGAGAGGGGACATATACAATCTGGAAGGCATACCTTAGGGATGCATATTTCACCAGAGATCCTACTTGGCACACTGCTGTATTCAACCTTAGCACACATACTGCTTTGTATTTGGGAACCCACATATAAGACATTTATTTTTGTCAGATTCTAAACTGTCAATTTTCATAAGACACCATCATTCTTTTATCATCCCACTGAACCTCCCAGGAGAATTGGGGACTCAGTTTATCTGGATTGACCTCAAACAAATCACTTCAGGATGTTCAAAGATTCTGATTGGCCTGTTTATGCATGTCAACTCTCTAGCACCTGTGTGCTAGTAACTTAGAAAAGATTGGTAGCTGGTTACAGAGAGGTGCTGTCCAGACCTGTGGTGTTGTCACTTGTACAAATAAGCAGGAGGAGCAAAGGGGTCTTCTAGTGTTTAGGAGTCTTGTGTAAATAGACAGGTTTTCAAGTTTTTGTGGAAGGTCCAGACAGAGGGTTCCAATCTAACAGTGAGCAGGAGCATGTTCCAATGTTTGGCTGCCACCACTGCGACACTACGGCCGTCTGCCTTAGTCTGATTAAATCTTGGGATAATGACGAGGTGTACATAGGACACTCGGGTTGGTTTTTTGGATTGATGCTTGGTGAAATTGCTCGAGAGGCATGAAGAGGAAGTGGAAGAAAAACATTTATGTGTCAGTGAGAGAGTTTTAAATATGATTCAATCGAGTACCTGGAGCCAGTGGGAATCATCTCTGGGCGATGAGATGTGTTTATTTTTAGGATATTCAGAACTGCGCTCATCACATTGTTTTGTATAACTTGGAGTTTTTCGATGTTGCGAGTGGTGTAATCAGCAAACAGGTGCCAATATATGATTCATCCCACAAGATCTGCTTGGCAGGGGTTTGCAAAACCTGATCATGCATGACATGGTAGATTGAAGCCTAAAGCCATCAACCAGCTGTGACTGATAAGGAAAACGTGGCATAGGTAGGGGGTACAGCTATTACTGTACTCCATTAACTTCCTCACTCGCCTCATTACCCAATATCCTACTCCCCAGGCAATCAGCCTAATTGTTGCTTGTCAGCCATAGTCAGCATTTACCCCACTTTTATAATGTAGCCTTCTGATTCTAACCTCAATGTGTAAGATTACCATACTTTTCATCAAGCCAATTGGGTTTGTCGCCCCCAGTTTACTTTTTGGGAAGTTATGGATGGGGTAGAATTGTGAATGTTAGTTTGTGTCACATCTAGACAGAACTGTGAGGATTAGCCTGTGTCACGTCTAGACAGAGTTATGAATATTAGCTTGTGCCACATCTAGACATAATTGTTCTAGACAGAATTGTGAATGTCAGCTTGCGTCACATCTAGAAAGAATTGTTCTTGACAGAATTGTGAATATTAGCTTGCTCCACACATAGACATAATTGCAAATGTTATCCTGTCACACCCAGAAAGAATTGTTTATATCAGCCTGTGTCAAATCTAGAAAGAATACTGAATATTAGGTTGTGTCACATCTAGACAAAATTGTGAATATTAGCTGGTGTCACATCCAGACAGAATTGTGAATTTTAGCTTGTGTCACAGCTAGACAGAATTTAGATAATTAGCCTGTGTCACTTCTAGACAGAATTTTGAATATCAGCCTGTGTTACATCTAGACAGAATTGTGAATATTAGCTTTCATCACATCTAGACAACACTGTGAAGATTAACCTACGTCACATCTGGACAGAATTGTCAAGATTAGCCTATGCCACATCTAGACAGATTTGTGAATATTAGCTTGAGTCACATCTAGACAGAAATGTGAAGATTAGTCAGCGTCACATCTAGACAGCATTGTGAAGATAAGTTTGCATCACATATAGACAGAATTGTGAATATTAGGCTGTATCACATCTAGACAGAATTGTGAATTAGCCTGTGTCACATCTAGACAGAATTGTGAATATTAGCTAGCATCATATCTAGATAGAACTATGAAGATTAGCCTTTGTCACATCAAAACAGAATTGTGAATATTAGTTAGCCTCACATCTATACAGAAGTGTGAAGATTAGCCACTGTGACATCTAGACAGAATTGTGAAGATTAGCATGTATCATATCTAGATGCATTTGTGGATATCAGCATGTGCCCCCTCTAGAAAGTGATGCCACTAACAAACGCTACTAATAAAAAATTAAAAATAAACATCCCTCTGCGTACAACTCTAAAACTCTGAACTAAACGCAACCATGTTTGTGTTTATGTTTAGTGTTTATAATGTGATGCAGGCATCAGGGCGCATATGGAACATGAAACAAAAGACTACTAACAAATCTGACAAACGGCAGGGGGAAAGCAGAAGTGGAATAGTGGATCTGATTGAACAAGGATCTAAACCAGACAAGGGAGTTCTAATTAAGTAATAGCACCTTAAGCCATTTGCGGAACATGGGGAGACTCTTCTCTGTACGCATCTTGAATAGAAGATCATTCCAGGCGAGTGTGGCTGTAACTGGGAATGACCAACCCTTACCGTGTGTTCTTTTGACCTATGGACAGACGAGCCAGTAGGCATTAGTAGATCTTGAAGATAGTCTCTGTATTTGCAGGGAAAGGCAATATTTTGAATAGCTTGGTGCATGGCGGTGTAGGCATTTATGTATCAAAGCAAGGATTTTAAAAGTGATCCTGGACACAACAGGCAACCAGTGAAGTTCCTTCCTAGCTGGGGTTATGTGATCCCTTTTGGAGACTATTTTTAATAATTCAAACGGCATCATTTTGAAGAGTTTGAAGCTTTTGTATGCAGTTCTTACTTGCTCCGCCTAGAAGGGCATTGCAATAATTGATACAGAGCATTACAATAGTTCTAACCAGGGTTACGCAGTTCCTACTGCTGACGTAAGGTTTCACCAATCTAAGTCACTTTAGTTGACATTGGGATTTCTTTATGACATTGTCCACATGGGTGTCTGCTCCTAGAGACTTACCAAAAATAACTCACAAGGTTTGAACTATGTCCAGGGTCGTAATTCAATAGCCATCAATAAGAAACTCTGAATATTCAGAACCCAGTTTAGTCCTTGCTTGAGGAGACCCAAAACCAGTAATTTGGTTTTAGCACTGTTAAGACAAAGCCAATTGGCTGTCATACAGTTTTTCACAATTTGATAAATTCTCTGAATGTTACTAACATCCTCAGCATAGTCTCCACTCAGTTCTATCAACAGCTGAGTGTCATTGGCGTAATTTGCAAATCTGGCCCCTACTTTGCCCATAATATTACACAAAGGACGCAAGTAAATATTGAAGAGTGTACGGGACAGACACACTCCCTGCAGAACAGTCAGACGGTCTTTGTGTGGAGGGTGCGTGACTCCAGCAGACACTCGACATCCTGCCCCACAAGAAAAACCTCATCCACCCCACAGCTGGTGTAGAACAGTGGCCCACAGAACATAAATTAGCCAGTAATTTCTTATGATCCGGGAGGTCAAACACTGCCAATAAATCGAGCAACATCAGCAGGCCTGGCTCACTCTTGTCCATACAGTCCAGAGTAAGACCATACCTCTAAAGCACAACAAACTGCACACACCTCACTACACCACAACAAATCAAACAGAGCTCACTCAACAGCACAGGAAGGCTACCAACTGAAAAATACACCTAAGCTCAGCAAACAGTATAACCCAAACTGAAGCTGCCTACAGCAAATCACAGCTCTCTTGCTCTTTTCTCCTGCTCAGGCCTGCTAACTTACCCTACCATCTTGCTTTATAGATCCACAAGAGTGCCTGGGGACAACTCTGGTGGTGACAGTGCACGGTGTAAATATCCTTTAACATAACATAACATGACTATCAGTCAAGCACAAGAAAAGTGGTTCAAAAGCAGATGTAGAATCACTGTACCCATGATATAAATGTTTCATTCAAGAACATCCCTTTTATTATCAAACCCTTCTGGAATGTTCTGTTTTTTTAAAAAGGTATTTAGCACATGGTGAGAGATTCAAGACATTTCTGAAACTACTCCCTATTTCTCAGTTACGTAATGTAACTGTTCTGATAGGTGCCCCATCACTGCATCTTTTCTATATAGTGTTCATGTTTTTTTCTTCTTCTGAATGTAGATTCTTTCTTTAACCAAATTTTACCAAAAAGTACCCGTCTAGTATTTAAAGCACAGGTGTAGGATTAGCAACAGTAGGGTGCATTCTTCTCCTTTGATCCAAAACTGTGAAGATCCACAAAGAACATTGCGAGCACTTTCCTCTTAAAATGCATACTGTGTCTGCCTTGCCATCTAAGTCATGTTCTCAAACTGGTTGAACGTGGCCAATTTATGGAATTATGTCAAGCACAATACTTTTGTAAATGACAAAGCACATACACCGATATGTTGTGCGACTTCTTAAAAGCTGTACTAAATTACAGACATTGGTTAATTACTTCTAGTGCATACGTGTGAGTTATGTTTTTAATGTAGCCAGTCGTTGCATTCCACTGCTCATCTAGGCACTCCAGAAAGAGTAGCCTAGAGTTCAAGGGAGTTGAGATGATGTTGTGGCTTAACTTCAACTCATGTAATGCATTCCTGGACATGATTGGGCAACTGAAATAAGAACACATCTACTATCTCTAACTCATAATGGCCTCTAGAACTGGGCATGGGTGAATGAGTGATCACAGGATAGAGGCTATTAGTGAGGCAGGGGATGTGCATTGTCTTGCCTAAGCGCAGTGCGACAAGGATGTTTAATGCTTTGTTAATTGCCAAATGTAACACTTTGAGCCATCAGGGAGTAAGGTAGTATTAACCACTTCTTCAAACCTCGACTAGCTATTCTCTCCATTTTAAGGCTTGCCATCACGCGATAGCAAATCCCTTACTCCAAAAATTGTATCAGCAGGGCCTCCCAACATGCAGTAACCTGATGTAATCCATTTTCTGTTCCACATGTCCGTGTTAAAACTGATGCATTCCCCCATGTATTGGTAAAGGGGTTTGCTGAGTGCAACAAAGAGCAAGTTGTACAACTGTGAATTTAGCCACATGGATCTGCCATTTTGAGATCCAGACCTTACTATACAGAGTTTGATTGTGCACACTGCCGTTGGCAACATGTTTCCTTGCCTGGTCCAACTAGTAAATGTTCCATACAGTGGACCTCCATTGTGTGCAAATACACAATGTGAGCTCTTCTTTTTGGCATTAGTGTATTCTTAGTGTATTGCTCCTGATGCACTGTTGAAAGGTAGTGTTGGGAAATATTTCCCTTATGTGCAATATTCCCTCCATTTATGAAACCGCCCCACACGTTTTGCTATTGTTTGGCTAACCTAACCTGACTTTTTCCAGTGTAGCACAGCCTTCAACTGCACTCCTCTGGGCTTTTGCTCATCTGTTATGGTCAGTGGTCGAAGTGGGCAGGAGCAGTTAGGGAGAGGTGCTCTTTTACTTTAAAAACCATGTTTTACTGTTCCTATACTTTTATTTTTTAAAAGGAAACATTCCGGAATGGTTTAGTTTTAATATAAAAGTGTGAAAAGAAGTTGAAACATGCACATTCCCATAAACAGCAAGTGTGGTTGTTTGGGGGTTTGGATTTTGCGTGGGAGGGGGGGGGCAATACTGCAGGGAACATAGTTCCACTATTTCTTTTCGTACACTTCGACCACTGGTTATGGGAAAACTGACATGTCTTTCATACTGCCAGTACTGGAAAACTATGTGTTGTTTAGTCTTTGCCTATGTCACCATTTCTTGGTAATTTTTAATCTATAAGCCAAGTACCTTACCGCACTGCGCATAGGCGTCCTTTTTGTTTTATGGCCCTAGACACACTATAAGGATTTTCCGGTGATTGTAAAAGTGTGCCTAGGAAGAACTGGTGGCAGCAGTTTACTTTTTGTAGTGTTTTTACTTCTTTTAATTAACCATATCGTGTTTACCATGTTTGGCTCAAGAGACTTTGACCAGTGACTTAAATGGCCGTGCCACAAAGTCTTTTGTTCTGTCCTTTGGCCATTTCTTGTCTTTGCCTCCCCCAGGTCAAGCAGACCCAGGCTTTTCTTATTTGGGCATACAGCATCTAGTGCAAATTATAGTTTACACAAGCTTCTGCATACTGTGTGTGTTCGTGCCCAGGACGAGGGTTGGGACTGTCTGGTCCCAACCCACACTACTGGTGCCAGGATGTCTGGTGTGCCTGAATAACAGCGACCGGTGGAGCATGATTGGCGTGCATGCAAGAGAGCAGATCTTTCATTGGTTATCCAAGATTCGGGGGCAAAGCTAATCTTGGATAAGAGAAGGGGCTCTCCAT
The DNA here is from genome assembly GCF_040938575.1 of Ambystoma mexicanum. NCBI lineage: Eukaryota > Metazoa > Chordata > Amphibia > Caudata > Ambystomatidae > Ambystoma > Ambystoma mexicanum. The sequence goes on from NC_090941.1 coordinate 924,994,220, forward strand.
CCATTCTAGGTCAATGAACTGGAGTTCTCTCTGAACTACAGAAGGAGCCAAGTATCATGAAATGCTGAAGCCAACCTGGGGAACCACTGCAGACATGTTGGAAGGTTTGGCACCATGAGCCCACTGTTGTCCCGTTGGACCCCTGCTTTTGCATCAATCACAGAAGGCCTGCAAGGGTGCTTCAACCGTTTGGAGTAGTGGGAACAACTACACTCAGCACCTCCTAATTACCCTCCAAAAGTTCTTCATCAGAAGTGTCCCATTGCTATCCAGACTTGGGTAATCGCTAGCTTCTGTTCCTGGACCCTCTCCCACCATATGTCATAGTCCTAGCTCCTCTGGGTCATTATTTTAGGGAGTGTGCCATGCAGCGGGCATGTGCAGTCCCTGCTTCACCCTGCTGTGGTGACGGTCATTGTAGGAGCCTTTCCTGACTGCCCCACTGTGCCCTGAGATGTGCTACATTGGAAATGTCATCTTTTCCTCATCGTGAGCTGAGAAAAGGCTACTGTCCTGCCACAGATTATCGTCCCGCCCGCAGCCGCTGAGAGCCGCAGTGGCATGCAACTGCAGGGGTTGAACCTACAAATGACCCGGACTAGACTGTCAAAGTTTGATCTGGACTGTGTCGAGGGTCGGTGAGAACTTGCATCACTTACCAGTGGTACTCTGGCACAGCCATTGTTTTTTTACACAGGAGAACTCCTAAAAAGGATACTCACCATAGCTGGGCTACCCTGCACTACCTTGCTGTTCCCCAAACTCAAAAGTTGCTCTGCCTGTAAGGGTAGACTCTCTGCGAATAGTGGTACTCTATTCTTCATCACCTCAAGCCCCTTCCTGACTGCTAATGCTCCCCGGAGAGGACCTGCTTTTGCTCTTTCACACGACTGCATGTTTTTAATGCACTACTGTTCTTTTGAGCACAAGGCTCCCCACTTCGTAGGGTTGGACTGCTGAAGTTAGGAATTTAATTCTGGAGTACTGCCTAATGCAATATTTGTGTTATCCGACCCTTCTGTTCCATGTTGTGGATGTGTTTTCCCCTTTAACACATTAGCCGAAATGTAATTGTAGATTTGTTAAATATTTAAAGGCATGTGTGGTTAACTGTTTTATATTACTGTGGTTTATTTGTGTTTAGCTCTAAGGCCTAGAATACATGTATATGTATGTCTGATATATACTTGCCTAATAGTTTTCTTTGGAGTTTTACTGTTTACTTATTGTGGCCTTCCAATCACTCACTTCCCTCCTGATACAAATTCTTGACCGCCTGCCAATCTACCGTGATTGATCTGGCCTGTCCAGAAGGTTCCCCTGTTCCACTAAACTAGGGTAGTGTTGGGGAGAATTCTCAAGCATGTGCTACTTCCCCTTACCTTTTGATACCCCCAGCAACTTTTCTGGATTTCTAGGATTTAAATTTTTACCTGGAAAGGGTGTGAGCCTTTTTTCCCACTCTTTTACGTATTTTGATGCGTGTTTTACTTTTGTGTTCTTTGGCTATGGTGTTTTTAGACAAACTCCATAGGCCTAATCTTTTTCTTGTGTGTCACACAGCACCTTCAGTGCAGTGGCAAAGGGGTGTCTTTCAGACTTCCCAAGGTTTAAATACCTTCTCTGGGACTGACTACCATTTCCCATAGCATGTGAAGTTAAATTGACTTTACTAGTCCTTTTAAATTCATAGACCCAGCACACACTAACTTCCTATAAGTGCTGGAGGGGTTGCTTAGTATCCCCTGTGTCTAAACACTCATGTAACAGTCAGATGTTACCCTTTCCCCTTGAAATGGCTGGTGGCAGTGGTTTTAGAATAAACTACCATGATTTTTCCCGACTGCGAACACAGGTAGCTAAAAATCGGCTCAGCTATGTTTTTCAAAATGACGCCCATGACCCCTCTGTAAAAACAGACTCTGGTCATCTTTTTTTTTGTTTCTTTTAGGAAAGATCCTTCGGGCATCTTGTTCAATGCCATTTGGTGGGCTTCAGTGCTGAAGCCCTCCTCTGACACCTGAGTGTCTGGGGTGGACAAGATGTGAGGGAGGTGCCCGAAACTCCCTGTGCTTAGTCTCCTAGACCTGATTCTGAATGCATTCTGGCATGATTGGCTGGCTGACTGTCCGGCACGGACAGTTACTTTGCTGGGTGAGTAGCAGCTAGGCTGGGATGAATGGGAGAAAACGGTTTAAAAGGCAAGTCTCCAGGACTGGAAGGCAGAGTCGACCACTTGAACGAAAGAACCGAAGACGAGCTGAAGGAAGACGACTGCTGCAACTCCTGGACCATTGAATTGCCCGGTGAAGCCCTGCTGCAGGTCTGAATTGCCTGAAAATCCATCGGCAGAGAAGCTGCTTCAAGGACAACTTCTTCCCCTGAGCTGGTGGGAACAACCAACTTGTAAGCCGTCCGGACACCGTCTCCATACTGCTCGAATTTTCTTCAGAGTGCTCTTGAAAACCAGATAGCCAGTGAGAAGGATACCAGTTTGTGGGCTTTAAGGCACTCACACCTTAAACCGATGCATAGCCAAGCTTGTGACCTCTTCCCTGGGCAGTGCATGAACCTCCTGATGTTCTCCTTCTTGTCCCCACTACTGAGGCTCAGGAACAGCAAAATCTTCAAGAACTGCCAGGTACAACTGCATCAACTACAGCTTTTCTTCATACCTAAGGTACTGTGCAAACGCTGTGTGTAACTTGTTTCTGCCGCGGTGAAAGTTTGGGAAACTTCCCAACTTTGGGGCCACATTCGTTCCTAAACCGAAATATAACTCTTTTTCTAGCAAACTACTTCCTTGAACATTGATGTATTGTTTATTGTATTGCTAATTTATTTATAGAGCGCACCGGCCGTTAGGCAACTGGGCGCTTGTGAGCATCTTAAGTTGCAGTTACATGAATATCTTACATTTCTTATGTTACAGTTGCAGGAAATTGTTGCATACATATCTTACATTTCTTATGTTACAGTTGCAGGCATATCTAGACAGGTTACAAAAAGACATGTTAAGAAATATTTACAGTTGACGGAGGTAAAAGGGGATAAGGGGAGGGCATAGAAGGAAGGGAGAAGTGTCTAGGAGACCTGTCGTTAAAAGGAGAGATGTCATTGGTTTGTAACCAGAGTTTGACATTAGTTTTGAACATGTGAAAGGAGGGAATGGCCCTAAGTGGATCAGGAATGGAATTCCATAGATTTGCAGCCAGTCCTGGGAAGCTTGACCCTCCAGCTCTTTTCAGATTGAAATTTGGGATTCTGATACTATTTATTTGAGCCTTTCTAATAGGGTGGTCCGATGTATACCTAGTAAATTTCTCTGTGAGGTATGCGGGTGCTTTGTTATTAAGACAGTTGTTTGTGATGTTCAGGGTTTTAAATTTGATACGGTCATTGATGGACAGCCAGTTGGCAGTTCTTCTTTGGTCGGATATGCGGAGACCTTTGGGAATGCCTAGTGCTGTTGTGAGGGCATTGTTTTGCAAGGTTTGAAGTTTATGGGTGTTGTGTTTGCTGGTGCCGAGATAGAGGTCATTACAATAGTCTAGTTTTGATAGGATAAGGGCAAATGTTATGGTGATGCAGCTGTCCATAGACAGAAATGGTTTACATGCGTGAATTTGCTTACAGGTGTAGCTAGTTGCTGAAGCTGTGGCATTAACTTGCTTGTTAACATTGAGAGCTGAGTCTAGGTAGAATCCTAACGTTTTGACTTCATTGGTTACATTGATTTTGATACCATCAATAGTGATGGATTTGTATAGGTGGGAGAGTTTGTTTAGTTTGCTAGTAGATCCGATGCAGGTCCTGCTAGGGACGCCTGGTTTTAGCAGGCGGCCTTAGCGGGAGCCGCAAAGGGTTCAGGGAACAAATAACGGTACCGCAAATTGCGGTACCGTTATTTGCACCTTCCCCATTCCCATTGAGCACTATGGGGGCTCAAATGGGAACGGGGAATGGTATTTTCAATGGGGACTTACCGGTGCCGCAAAGGTCTGACTAGACCGGTAAGTCCCCATTGAATGAGGGCGGACTCAGCACCGTTATTAGCGCCAAGCCTCCAATCTCGGAATGAGGCCCATAGTGTCCGTAATTTAAAGCATGTGCATGAAAACATTCAATAGCTAACTAATCACTGACATTAGTGGCATCTGTTCTGCCCGTTTCTGCTGCCGCACAACTTGAACCAGTCCTTATGGGTCTCCTGTTGTTTCTATGGTAATTTACTTTTTGGTTGGGTGCAGGGGTTTTAATGAAGGGGAAATAAGGGTTTGGGAGATCACCCCCCATTAAAAATCACAATTTCAAATGAATGTCCACAAAGTAATGTGGTTTGCGGAAATGACATAGAACCCCAAAACAGTATTTGTTTACTCTCTTACTGTCCCGTAATGTTCATGGTGCTCTTTGATACCATCCAATTAATTTAAGCACATCGAGTAACGCTATGTAATAAAAACGAAACCAGTTTATAGTCTAATATGCATCAGTAGCTAATTGCAGTGTCATACTGTCCTTATTACTCATCAGGACCATCAGCTTCAGCCGACAGATAAAGGGGGTGGGGGGATATGCCATCTGACCTGGCCTTGCTGTTTTAAAATGTCGTGTGGAATGCTGAAAGTAGCAACGCACCAGAAACGGGTAGAAATGGGCACCATAGTGCACGTAATTTGATAGACACAGTGGAACATTTTAAAACTACAGATTCTGCGATTATAGTTTTGTGGTTAAATCTTTCAATTTTTCAAACAAGGATGGTCGTACTTGAAGATAGGCTATGGATTCTTAGGTATACTTTTCCATCAGGTGTAGTTTGATGGGTGCCACGTGAGCTTTTTTGTCTGTATGGCCAGCTCATTCTTGAATAATTAAGGGTCATATGTAGTTTCTCTACTCTGTCGTAGGCACAAAAACATTCTGAAGAGTTTCTGCTTCTTCTGTTCTGCATGCTTTGGGTGAGATATGTTCCTCTCCCTCTTTACTCTGCAGAGGGATTAGGCTGAAAAACCTCCTCCTGGGCATTCAGTCCCAGCTGCAAAACATGTGCCTGCAGCATCTCCGTCTTCTGACATGTAGGTATGTGTGTGGCTTCTGAATGGCCTGAAGCGTTGCATAATATCATGCACAATATGGGTTTCCCCTTATCCTACACCAGATACGTTAGCTACTGAGAGCCAGTCCCTCTTTACCGCTCATACTGTTCTCTGTATTTGTATCTTCTGTGCCCCAAAAACCATCTGCCATGTATAGAGGTTTTGTTTTGTCTCATTTAAAAATCACACGTTGATCTCTGATTTTCCACAGAAAAAAGTTGCAGCATACTTGTGCTGCACTTGATGGTTTCTATATATCGTAGACCTAGCTGTGAAGCAATGATGCACTGTACAAAGGTATAGTATGAGTGTACAATAATATGGATATTCTCAGAAGGTTAGAATAATAAGGGCACATGTGGAAGGACAAGGGGAGAGGGGAAGAAGCGGTTTACAGGCAGGAAATAGAGCCTGGGGGCAAAGGAATATGGTTTAAATACATTAGTTAGATGGTGTGCAGCTAATCTCCCATTTGAGCTACATTTATGTGAGTTCCACACAATGGGCCTCATCAGGAGTTTGGCGGTAACCCTTAAATGCGGCGGTAACGCTATTACCACCTCATTTAAGGGTCCGCTGTCAAGGATTTCCCGCCTTCTCACCTGAGTTCGATCTATGCTGGACTCCTTGGTTGATGCCTTCTTGCGAACTGGTCGAGTCTTGAATAAAGCTGTACGAGTCTCTTCCGACTCCAGCGTGTGTTCAAGGTTCCGGGATGCAGGGATCCGGGAGTTCAGGAAGTAACAGGGTGCGCAACAAGCACACAAGTCCAGGAACCAAGAAAGGAAGGAAAGGGACTAGGATGGGGTAAGCTGGAAGAAGCAAAGGATACAATACCACGAGCAACGGAGCACACGTCTGGTCGCTACTTCGCAATAGCGTTGAGACGCTTGGGGCCGCGGGGGTGTGGCACATTTATGTGACGTACAACTTCTGCCGTGAAGGCTGGTGCGAAGGAACAATGAATACAAGCCCCGTCGCGATAAGGACCAGGAAGTCCAGAAGGGGCGCGTTCTGTGGGTCATGACAGCATGCCTGCTCCGAAAACCTGTTCCACCAGGTTTGCCCGGGTGTATAAGGTGAAATCTTCTGAGTAGTCGAGGGGCCTTGAGATTAGAAAGTGGCTCCCAGGTTCATTCACTAGGAGGGTATCCTTTCTATTCAACCAGGTATTGAAGCTGACCCCGTTTATACCTGGAATCACATATTCAGGATACTTCATACTCCAATTAGTTGTCGACCAATAGAGGAGGAGGTCGGGAGGATTTCCGGGAGGATAGGTTGTAGGGTTTTAATAAGGATGTGTGGAATACTGGGTGAATTCTCTTCCAAGAGTCTGGTAGTCTAATTTGGTATGAAACTGGATTGATAATTTCCTTGATGGGAAATGGACCATAGTACCGAGGGGCCAACTTTTTTGGCCATAGATGCCGGGGTAGTAATTTCGAGGACAACCAGACTTGATCACCGATAGCATAAGAAGGACCTGGTCTCCTTTTTAAATCTGCATACCTCTTAGTCTGTGTTCTGGCCCTGTCTAAGTTTTCTTTGGTCTCCTGATGAACGTTGATGAGGGTTTCTATCCAGGAGTCGACAGTAGGTACTGTTGTAGGATGAGGGAGAACAGAGGGTAGAACCGATGGATGGAAACCTTGGCTACAAAAAAAAGGATTGGTCTTAAGTGCTGAATGGTCAGAATTGTTGTAGGCGAATTCAGCCGCAGGTATTAGGAGCAACCAGTCATCTTGAACCTTGGTGGCGAAACATCGAAGATACTGTTCCAGGGTCTGATTAGCACGTTCTGTGGCCCCATTGGTTTGGGGATGATAACCACACGAAAGTGCGCGTTGGATTCCCAAAATGAGAAAGAGCTGTTTCCCGAATTGAGAGACGTATTGAGGTCCTCGATCAGATATGATCTTGGAAGGAAGTCAATGTAAACGAAATATGTGTTCCAGGAAGATCCCAGCAAGCTCAGACGAGGATGGCAGCTTACACAGGGGTGTAAAATGAGCCATATGAGTGAACAAGTCTATGGTTACCATGATGGTCGTGTATCCTCGGGAAGGTGGTAATTCCACAATGAAGTCTGTAGCAATGAATTCCCATGGTCTTGTTGGCAGCGATGGTTGCAGTAGAAGACTCGCCGGTCTCTTGTTATCATGTTTGTTTTGACTGCAGACACACAAGCTTTGATGTACTGTTGTACTTTGGTCTTCATTCCAGGCCACCAAAACTGTCTTTGTATAAGACGGAGGGTGTTAGTTATGCCACGATGTCCGCAGTGAAGGGCATCATGGCAGAGGTTTATCATTCTTTGTTGTAATTTCTGTGTAGGAATGACCAGTGCATTGTCCTTGAATAAATATCCTTCCTTAACTCTTAGGTTCCATGGATTATTCCTTGAAATATCATTCCAGAGGTCAGATGACTGGGTTTGCACTCGGATTCCTTCCAGGAGGTTGACTACTTGAGCTACAAAGATTGTATGGGGAAACATCTTAGGATAGGCCTAGTCTTTAGTGGTTACATAGTGAGGACGTTGCGATAAGGCGTCGGCAATCATGTTTTGAGATCCGGGAACATGAGTGATTTGGGATTGGTACTGGGCAAAGAAGTAGGCCCAACGCACCTGACGACTGTTCCTGCACTCCAATGACTGTATAATTTGAAGATTCCGATGGTCCGTGCGGACCTGAACTGGATCTCTAGCACCCAGAAGTAGATGTCGCCATTCAGTGAAGGCTTGGCGGATGACTAACAGTTCCTTTTCCAGGACGGAATAGTGTGTCTCACTGGGAGTCAGGGTTCATGAGAGGTAAGCAATGGGCTGTTCCAGTTTATCCTCAAGTACCTGTTCAAGACCGCTCCTGTGGCGTAGTTAGATGCATCCGTTTCCACTAGGAATGGGTGATTTATGTCGGGTTGGGCCAGGATGGGAGCTTGCGTGAACTCTGTCTTCAATCGTTGGAATGCTTTATCTTGTGGTGTAGACCCTGATAAAGGGGGTGTCTTTCTTCAAGAGAGCAACGATCGGCTGAACGATCTCGGAAAAGGTAGAAATGAACTTCCGGTAGAGGTTGGCAAGCCCCAGGAAGGATTGAACTTGTTTCACGGATGTGGGAGCGGGCCAAGCCAGTATGGCTTTTACCTTTGAAGGGTCCATTCCAATTCCTTCTGGGCTAAGGATGAATCCTAGGTAGTGAACAGAAGTAACGTGAAACAAGCATTTTTCGGGTTTGGCTAAAAGTTTGTGTTCACTGAGTCGTTATAATACTGCCTTTAAATGTTCTTCATGCTTTAGAGGATCCTTGGAAAAGATCAATATGTCATCTAGATAGACAATGACGAAGAGGAATAACATGTCAGAAAACACACTATCCATAAAACATTGAAAAACTGCGGGGACATTAGCTAGTCCAAAGGGCATGACTAGATATTCATAGTGACCAAAGGGTGTTCTAAAGGCTGTTTTCCATTTGTCTCCTTCCCGGACACGGATTAAATGGTAGGCACCCCGGAGATCCAACTTTGTGAATATTACGGCGCCTCTCACAGCTTCCAGGATATCCGAGATCAGGGGCAGTGGGTACCGATCGTTGAGGGTGCATTGATTTAAGCCACGATAATCGAGGCAAGGTCTGAGTTCCTTGGTGTCTTTCTTGGGAACGAAGAACAACAAAGCACCCGCTGGAGATTTTGAGGGTCTTATGGTGCTGTTTTCAAGATTGGTGTCCAGGTTTTCTCGGAGGGACTTTTTCTCAGGTTCAGAAAGAATGAACATTCTGCCGAAGGGAATCACTGCTGAGTGATCTGTATCTATGGCACAGTCTTCAGGTCTATCAGGGGGTAAGGCCTGGACTATGGCAGTTTAAAATACATCAGCATATCCCTGATCGGCCTCTGGGACTTGCATGATATTGGAAACCATGAGTGGTGTTTTCTGGTCTCTGAGTGATTCTTTAGGAGGTGTCGAGGAGGGATCCAGGGATAGACAGTGGGACATACAAAACTCTGAGCCCAGGAATAGTGATCCTGCTGTCCAATTGATGTACAGATTGTGCTTTTGTAACCAGGGCATACCCAATACCATGGGGTAATGGACTGACTTAATGATGTTGAATGTAATCCGCTCTTGGTGATGCTTTATGGAAAGTTGGATCTCTTTTGTCTGCAGGCTTATGGGTCCTGAAGAGAGGGGTCTTCCGTCGATTGCTTCCACCGGCTGCATGGTGCTTCGTGTCTCGTACGGAATATGATGACTAACAACCCAATCTTGATCAACGAAGATTCCCATAGGTCTGCAGTCCACCAAGGCCAGAATGGGATAGGTCTTATTCTTGGAGGGCGACAGGAAGGCCTGTAGTATCACCAAATTGTTTTGTCCAGGAAAGTTCAAGGATGGAATTGATGTGGAGCAAATATCTCTCTCCCGAAGCTCTGCTCCATCTAGGAGCAGGAGCTGGTGTTTCCCGAACGCCGAGGAGGGGCTAGAGGACACTCCCTAACCAAGTGTTTGTCTGAGGCACAATACATGCACAACCCCGTATGAATCCTTCTCATTCTTTCTTGCGGGGATATAGGTCCACGGAAGGCTCCTATCTGCATGGGTTCAGGTTCAGAGACTGAGCCTGGGTTTGTGTCCGTCTCGGTGGTATTCTTGAAAGACAGCTTCGGAGGATTAGCTCTGGATTTCTTCTTCTCTGCCCTCCTCTCCTGGATACGGAAATCTATTTGCAAGGCAAGGTCCATTAGTGCCTGAAATGAGTTTGGGCGAGCCATTCTGGCCAACTCATCCTTAATCTGCTCATTCAGTCCTCTCCTGAAAAGGATAAAACTCGCCTCTGGGGACCAATCAGCTTCCTTGACTAATTGCTTCAATCGGGTAACATAGGTAAGCATATCCTGGGATCCTTGCTGGAAGTCTAACAGGCGTTCCTGGGCACTATAGACCTGCTCTGGACGGTCAAACATGGTCTTAAGGGCTTGTATGAAGCCACCATAGTCATCCAGAAGAGTATCGCCGGAGTTAACAAGGGGCGTAGCCCAGGTCAAGGCATTTCCTGAAAGGTGGGAAATTATGAACCCCACCTTAGCCCTGGGAGTTGAAAAGTAATAGGGCTTAAAAGTAAAGTGGGCCAAACATGAATCCAGGAATCCACAAAGGGTTTTTGCTGAACCATCGTATTTGTCCACTATGCCGCCCAGCAATACACTTTCTTTTGTGGCAGAATCACGGGATAGAACTAATTGTTTGAGAGCAGCGTTTTCCACCTTTAGATTCTGCACCTTGGTTGATAGCTCTTGCATGCCACGCATCAAATCCTGGACAGCCGCTTCCATGTCCATATCGAGTTTGGTCGGGTGGCATCTCAAACTGTGAAGGAGTTCCCCCCTTCTTTGCTGGATTCCTTGGTCGATGCCTTCTTGCAAACTGATCGAGTCTTGAATAAAGCTGCACGAGTCTCTTCCGACTCCAGCGTGCGTTCAAGGTTCCGGGATGCATGGATCCAGGAGTTCGGGAAAGTAACAGGGTGCACAACAAGCACACGAGTCCAGGAACCAAGAAAGGAAGGAAAGGGACTAGGATGGGGTAAGCTGGAAGAAGCAAAGGATACAATACGGACCACATGTCTGGTCGCTACTTCGCAATAGCATTGTGATGCGCATTGTGATGCGCGGGGCCGCGGGGGCGTGGCACATTTATGGGACGTACAACGTCCGCCATGAAGGCTGGTGTGAGGCGTGTTATGTGATACGGCCATGTTGGAAGGAACAATGAATACAAGCCCCGTCGCGATAAGGACCAGGAAGTCCAGAAGGGGCGCGTTCTGTGGGTCATGACAGATTTCCCACCAGCTCTGAGCTGGGGGGAAATCCGTGGCAAAATTGCCAATTTTCAGCGCTATTACCGTGAAATCCACCGGCGGTAATAGCACAAATTTTCCCCAATGGGACCAATGGGGAATGAGGAGTTCCCGAATGGGCCCAATGGGCAATGGGCACTAATTGCTCCGCCAAACCCGTGATCCGGCGCTAATAGCGCCTTGGGGTTTGGCGGTAGGGCTAATAGCACCGGCGGTAATACCACCGGCGTTACTGCCCAACTCGTGATGAGGCCCAATGTATTTGTATTTTATGTATATAGCGCGCCAAGCCCTTAAGCATTTGGGCACATTATTTACAGTTACATAGAATCGATATTTTACAATTGTGTACAGAAAAGTATTTACAAATGACATAGGGCAGGGTTTTACATAGTGAGAATACAGTTAAGAAGTATACAGTGAAATTCGCAAGAAATTCCAGGTTGATTTGCAAGTCAAGTAAGACAAAGTGTACAGTAAATACAATACGATTTGCAGGTGAAGGAAAGTGTACAAGATTATTTCAGGATGATTCATTCAGTGTGAGCCAGGTTTTTACATTATTTCTAAATATGTGGAAGGAGGGTTCAGCTCTGATATTTGCAGGTAAGGAGTTCCACATTTTAGCTGCTTAGACCGGGAAACTACTGCCTCCTGTTTTTTGGAGCTTGAACCTAGGGATGATAAGGCAGTTGGATCTAAAAAAAGTATGGTCCGAAGATTTTCGTATGAATTTGTCGCTCAAGTTTTTGGGTGCTAGATTGTTTAGGCATTTGAAGGTGAGTGACAGAGTTTTAAGACTGATTCTTTGGTTAACTGAGAGCCAATGGACGCTACGTCTCGACTCTGAGATATAATGTGATCTGGGGTGGTTAGTCGTTGATCTGAGTGTGTTATTCAGGAAAATGTGTAACTTTTTTAGGTTGTATTGGTTAGTACTTAATTAGAGGGCATTGCAATAGTATATCTTTAATAGGATTAAAGCCCTAGCTAAGGTAAGGCAGTTGCCTGTAGTCAGGGATGGTCTTCAGCCGTTAATTAGATTGCATGTGTATGCAGTGTTGGAGTCAGTCGTGTTAATTTGTCTTGTCAGTGAGATGGAAGAGTCGATGTAGATGCCTAAGGTTTTTACATCTTTGGAAACCGAGATATTATTGCCGTAAATATTGAAAACATTGAATTGTTTATACAGTCTGTTGAGTCTGGCTTGGGTGCCTACGAGGAGCAACTCAGTCTTGTCATTAATGAGGCCTAGTCCATGTTTGGCCATCCAAGCTTGGATGATAAGGTACATTTCGTTCAGGCGTTTGGAGTCTATGTTGTAGTTGCCAGCAATCTGGATAAGGATGTGGGTGTTGTCCGCATAATTTGTGTAGGAGACACCCAAATGGTCTAAGTCGTCAAAGAGGGGCTTGGTGAAAATGTTGTAGAGTGTGGGGGAGAAGCATGAACCCTGGAGGACTCCGCAAGTGACAGGGACAGGTATGGCGGACGCGGTAGGAGCAACATACTCTAGTAGTTCTGTTGTTTAAGAAGGACTGAATGCAGGTGGTGGCTTTGTCTGAGAAATGGGCTGCGGATGAGAGGTGATTACATAGGACTTTGTGGATCTATTAGGAAGAGGAGCGCTAAATTTTCTTTGTCTTTTCCGACCTCCATTTGTGTTACTGGGTCTAACAGGGCTGTCTCTATGCCATATCTGGGTCGGAAATCTGATTGATGGAGCTGTAGTAAATGTTTGTTTTCCAGGTGAAGCTGAATCTGTGGGTAAGCAGCCCTATCCAGAATTTTAAGGAGGAAGGGCACAGTGGTGATAGGTCTATAATTTGTGAGGATGTTGGTGTCAACGGAAGGCTTCTTGAGTAGTGGCAGGACCCAAGTGTCCTTCAGGTTAGTTGGTACCATGCTGGTAGCAAAGGATGCATTGATTAGTGCTGTGATAAAAGGCGCAAGATCCTTCGCTGATTCTTTAAAGGAGAGTTCCGGGACTTTTTTTTTATTGTCCCTACGGTTCGGCCATGTGTTTTTAAGCATAACTCGGTAGATCGTGGAAAACTTTCCTATGGACCTTACCCGACTTTTCGTCCATTAACGCACTCGAAATCAGCCGCCATTTTCTGATAATCCTATCACTTGCCGCATCGCCCTGGCTCACCTGCTTTTGCGGCACTAAATCAAATCCCCCGCCCCCGAGGCTGACATCAGCAGACGCGTACCGCCCATTTCCCAACGCCAAAGCACGTTTCGTGTCAACAATCGCTGCGCCTCAGCTAATGAAGTGTCGCCATGGAAACGGCAGGACGCCTCTTTCCTCAATAAGTATAAACACACCGTTTCACAACACACAGCAGCAGATTTTCGATTCCATTACTCTCGCTGTGTTACTTTGAGTATTCTGTGACTCGTTTCTGTGCTCTGGTCAGCTACCTTCGTTGATTGTAGCCCGTGTGAACAGATACCAGTACCACCGCTATAAATTATTTTACTTTCTTTACCACACAATGGCTACAATAATGCTGTATATGTACGAGCCCGAGTACACCGAGGAAGAACTACTGGAAAGGCAAGCACGCGAAAACGATGGGGATTCGGACGGCAGTTGGGAGGACCAGTCAACGGATGAAGAGCCTGGACCATGTCGCATGGACGGCGTCTCCACCTGGTGCACGTGCAATCGTTGCGAGCTAATGCCAACTGAGGAGGAGAACTGCTGCTGCCGTGAAAATTCTGGGTGCTTGGCCTACATTTCGGAAGGCGAGCCAAGTCCGCAATGCATCACCGAGCTGCCAGAGTTCAGGGAAGCCTGCCTCTCACGGACAGTGTTGAGGATGATGATGGTGCTTATGCACGAACTTTGCGGCACTGTTCGTCCGCGTAATCCGAGTAACGAGTAAGTATACTCTGGTTGTGATGTCAGTGATGCCACTACTATTTCATGGTCGTCTCCCACATATAAAACTACATCTACATATCATTCGAATGCATGTAAATTGGTTCCATGTTGTGCATTTTCTAGATAGAATTTTTTTCAAAGCAGAATGACATTTTTGTACCTGAATCGACAGTGATAAGAAAGTTGTCATTTTAATACAGTTTGCATCTTTCATTTTCACAGGTGGTACAGGCTGGTGGCCTATCGTTGCTTCACTTGGTGGCTTCACGGGAGGCTCGGACACCGCGTTCGGAGAGTAATACCTGCCTGTGCGGTACTTGCCATTAGACAACATTTCCCCAGCGACAGTGGACAATACCGCGGCTTTTCCCGGGATGTGCTGCAACCGCAACTTTACAATGTGTAATGTTTATTATTTATGTTCAATTGAAATTAAGATCTAAAATAAAACCCAACATATATTTTAACAATGGTTGTTTTGATTTTTTAAATGAATCTAGTGTGTCTCCATTGAATAGTCTTCCTGTGCCTTGTCTTGTCACACCACATGTCTCCGGCCAGCATCCTCCCTCACGCTGGCCGCCCACCTTCAATCCACATAACCGTTGAACCCATATGCAGCAGACAAACATATGTTATTTTGCGGGTTGGCATCAAGCCTCCCGGCCTTGCCTCCTCCCCCAAAAATACTTACCACACCACTTTGTTCAGGGTCTCCAGGGTGAACTGCACCCATATATTCTCCTGGGAGGCTGAGGTATTTATAAACTCACCCCCCTGCCTTCCATGTACTAGATCCTGCAGCCTGCCTCTTACATGCAGTTAGATGGCCTCTCCTTGGTGAGGCCCTACGGCAAACGAGTCTTGTCTGCACGACCACCGCCCGCACCGGGGTACTTGCGCTGGCAAGTGGAGCTGTCAGGGAGCGATAAAGGCCAAGAGGTGCCAAAGACCATGTACACTTCAAAGTGGTCTATAGAGCATGGGTTGTTGTTCCCATGTCTACCGCCAGACCCCGTGTCTCCTGCCAAGCATCTCCCCTCACGCTGGATGGCCCCCTGCAATCCACATAAGTGTGTCTCCATTCACGAGTCTTCCTGTGTCTTGTCTGCACGACCACCGCCCCAATCCACCCCCCGCCCTATCAAAGGCAGTTCGCACCGGGGTACTTGCGCTGGCAAGTGGAGCTGTCAGGGAGCGATAAAGGCCAAGAGGTGCCAAAGACCATGTACACTTCAAAGTGGTCTATAGAGCATGGGTTGTTGTTCCCATGTCTACCGCCAGACCCCGTGTCTCCTGCCAAGCATCTCCCCTCACGCTGGACGGCCCCCTGCAATCCACATAAGTGTGTCTCCATTCACGAGTCTTCCTGTGTCTTGTCTGCACGACCACCGCCCCAATCCACCCCCCGCCATATCAAAGGCAGTTCGCACCGGGGTACTTGCGCTGGCAAGTGGAGCTGTCAGGGAGCGATAAAGGCCAAGAGGTGCCAAAGACCATGTACACTTCAAAGTGGTCTATAGAGCATGGGTTGTTGTTCCCATGTCTACCGCCAGACCCCGTGTCTCCTGCCAAGCATCTCCCCACACGTCATTCATTCACAAACACACCCCTGTTTCGAATTCTTTATAACCCACTTCATATTTCTAATGAGAACTTCTTTGCGCTTTGCTAGTCAACCCGTGAAGGTGCTGGTTGTCTGCTCTTCGTCTCTGTGAACTTCCGTGACCACTTTGAGCAAACTCATCAGTTTGCAACCTGTGAACTGCTCCCTGTTCTACGACAAGAAACTACTCTGATCCCTGCATCTAACTGTTTGCTCGTCAAGGTAAGGCCATGTACCATACTCATTTTGCGTCCAATTTCTTTTCGTTCAAGACAGTACATGCAAGGAACTAGTCACATGTTCTGAGTTTAGTCAAATTATTTTTGTATTTTTTTAAAGTTATTCAAATACTTATCCGCATGTGAATACCGTGTATAGTTCCAAAAACCAAAACATACCTTGCATTGAACCTTTTATGTATTTAATTTTTTAACACATTGGTATTCATAGAGAATTGTTGATCTTTACTTTTCAGAACTTTCCACAATGCCTGCCTGTTCCATTGGCGGTTGTCCTTCGAAGACCCATAATAAATCTGAAGGTACTATAATGCATGTTTTCCCTAAGACAATAGATCAGATAAGAGAATGGGTCCGATATTGCGGATATCCACCCTCTGAGCTTGAAAGTAGAGTCCTAGAAGTCTTTGCGGACAAGAGGGGTGATCGATACCGCATCTGCAGCAGGCACTTTACCTCTGACATGTACTCCACATCATTGCTAATAAAGAAGAACACACCGCGAGCGAGGCGAAAAAATTGCTCTCAACCGCAATTCCCACTCTATTCGTCCACATCCCTCCACTGGTGAGTCAAGTTTACGTATTTATCTCTCGGCCTTGCGGTAGTGTGTAGCATTAGCTAACAATAATTTCCCCATTTATGTATCCACTCAATATGAAGGCGGAAGATTCTCCATCCGTGTCGTTATTGCAGTCATCAGCCACTTCAAGCGCCTATCGGGTAATATTACTAGGCTATTCTGCCACTGACTTGTTTTAGGCATGTAAATCAATAGTTTTAATTTATCGTGTAATTATTTTACCTAATGGTACACCCTTGTACTCGTCCTCTAGTCTTTGTTTTCAGTTATAATTATTGTTATCCAAAATAATTCAAGTACTGTCTTTCAGGGAGATGCTGAGGAGTCCAACGTATTGACGACTACCGTTGATGTCACTCAGATGCTCGAGGTACGTTTCAGGACAGTTCCATCGATGGAGATCATCAGATCTTGCATTCTTGTAGCGTGATTGTTACACACAATGTTTCTTTCGTTTTTAGCCATTGATATGTCCTTCTGTCGTCGCCCTCCTATGTGTCTTCTTTTTTCAATATTGTGTTCATTACTAATGAAAGTCCTATGTTTCAGGGAGTCGATGGAGCATTAGTCCAAGAAGAAGGGGGAGCGTGCAGTTACGGGTCGGCGCAACAGCTTGCAGAAGTGTGCACCGCAGTTACATCGTCCCTTGATGTTCTTATGCATTTCGAGGTATGGATACTGACAGCTCGATCAAGCGAGATCATATGACGTGATTACATCCGCTATACTTCCTTCTTTATTAACGCAAGTACTATGTTTCAGGGAGATGACGGAGCTTCTTCTACAAGAACATCACCCCTAGTAGTTGATGCAGATCTCTGGGTGGTGACACTTCCAACGATCGAGCAAATCGAATCATATTTAGATATCCATTATTTATTTTAGACAACTGATCATTTGTGCAGGTCTTTTTAGATGAGCCATTGACGCCTGCACAAAGTGTATGTTCTTTTTAACAAAATAGAAAACCATACTAATGCAATTACTGTGTTTCAGGGAGTTACTGAAGCATCATCTTCAATAATATCATCAATGGAAGTCTATGAGGAGCCCGAGGTATGGATCTTGACAGTTCCATCTAACTAGATCAACAATGCGTGAATAATTGTCGTTTGAATGTTCTACACAAAGCGTTCATTCGTGTTTTGCTATTGAGATGTACGTGGGTATTGGTCCCCAAGTACATTTTGTGTTTTCGATATTATTATACATACTAATGAAAGTTCTATGTTTCAGGGAGTCCATGGAGCGTCAGTGCGTGATGGATGTGCTTATCAGGAAAACATAGTCGTTGCAGCGCAAGAGGAAGTGGAGACATGCACACACGAGTCGGAGCAACAGCGTCCTGATGTTGAAGTTCGAGGCAAGAAAGTTTCAAAGAAAAGAAAGCAAAAGAAGGTTAGTGTCCTGGTCACTATATTATGTTGTTTTTCACTGTTAATAGTTCAATACTGTAAGTTGTGTTTAAACTGAACACCCCTTTTCCAATCTGTCCTCTAGTTGCGAGTGGGTGTACGAACTAGATCTACACAGACAGTGAAGCGAACGAGAGATGTTGCTTGTCAAACCTTTTGGCAGGGACTTGAGACTGGAGAAGCATCGTGCCAATGGGAAGAATATGAAGTGATTGACAACGGAGCTATACCACCACCAGCCATTGATAGTGAATGTCCTCCTGGTAGTTCGGATGCAGTCGGAGATCAATTCACAGAATCCACACCCGCAAAAACTAAGACGGCGAGAAAGTTGAAGAAATTGTTTTATTCACCCATCGCCGGAGAAGGAACAGATGTTGCAATGGAAGAGAATGAAGTAGACGACAATGAAACACCATCAATATCACTGAACATAGCAGAAGACGATATCAGAGATTCTACCTTTCATGTGAGTGACATGTCCTCAACGTTACAGGCCGAACCAGCTGGGATGCAGAGTGACAGTATAAGGAAAGAGGCCAAATTCATTGTATTCGATAGTTGTTTGATTGATATTATTATTCGGATTAAATGTGGGCATTTGGTAGGTGGGGAAGTATGTGGGGAGCCATTGATTAATGTGACTCGTGCAATTCGAGGCACTAACCTTAAAATACATGCCACCTGTACAAAATATCATCCTTTCACATGGTCTGCACAACCTATGCTGGGACAACTGCCAGCAGGCAATCTACTTTGTGCAGCGGCTGCACTTTTTAGTGGTTCAAGTTTTAAAAAATTAGAGTCTTTCTTTCAGTTTGTGGGAATCCATTTCATTGCGAAAACTCAGTTCTACAAATACCAAACCGATTATCTATTTCCAGCCATTAGCGAAGCTTGGAGAATGGAAAAAATGTCTATTGATAGTACATTCGCGGGCAAACGGTTCAGGCTAGCCGGTGATGGACAGTGCGACAGCCCAGGATTTTCAGCCAAGTACTGCACCTACCACTTTCAGGACATGGAAAGTAAGAAAATTGTGAGTTCGGTGGTCGTGCAGGTGTCACAAAGTACATCCTCAGTGGCCATGGAGAAAGTTGGCTTTGTAGCATCATTGCAAGAACTACAATCGCGGGGAATGGTGATCGACCTGATAGCCACGGACAGACACGTTTCAATTGCCAAGACAATGAGAGAACAGTACAAAAATATAAATCACCAATTTGACGTTTGGCATCTTGCAAAATCAATCAATAAAAAATTGTCGGCTGCAGGTAAAAAAAAAGAATTGCAAGGTATTTCACAGTGGTCCAAGTCAATCAGCAACCATCTTTGGTGGAGCTCAAAAACATGTGGAGGGTCGTTGGAAATTCTACTGGAAAAATGGCGGTCAGTAATGCCACACTGTACAAATGTTCACCGATGGAACACGAACCAACATTTCCACAATTGTGAACATGGCCATTTGTCCACAGAGGAGGCACGGAAGAAGAAGTGGTTGATTCCTTCATCACCCACTCACAAAGCCATTGAAAAGATTGTATTTGATAAAACTATAACAAAAGCTTTGAGGGGACTCACGGAATTCTGCCACACAGGAGATTTGGAGGTGTTCCACAATATGTGCCTAAAGTACAGGCCAAAACGATTGCATTTTGGCATGGAGGGCATGATAAATCGGACTCTTTTAGCGGTCTTGGCACATAACCATAATGTTGGCCGTCAACAAAGTAGGACGACCGGAACTTTAGGGACGCTTCGCTACAATAAGGCCTTCACTAAAAGAAGTAAACAATGGGTGATCAAACCAGTGTTTGAGGATATGCAATATGAGTTTATTGAGAAACTTATTGTTGACGTCCTAGATAGGCACATAAATGGAGTTGTGAACGAACCTGTGCAGGGGACAACTGCATTGCCACCCAACATTGCATCTGTTCCATGTCCACCTAAAGAAGAACTCATTGAGAAATACACATCACGGTTTAAATGATTGTAATTTGATTGTCTGTTCTCTCAAGTCTCCTCATGTCGCAGGCCCATTGAATATGTGTATCTACGTATTGTGTAAATAAAAGTGATTGCTCAGTGTACATGCAATGTGTCTCTCCACCCTTGTTCATTTGCGCATTAAATTAAACCAAACAGTAATATAAATCATTTTTCAATAAATATAGAATCTCTCCGTATTTATGGTTCTGTGTGGCTGCAAAGCACGCAGACAAAATGCAAAGATGGAGTGTAAATTTCAAGTCCTGTGAGAATGCCTTACACTGAATGTAGCTAACTTGGAATGTGTGCTCGTTCGAAGTGAAGGTCAGCTGCTTTGATTTTTTCTCGGGTGCCAGAATGGCCCACGACTCAGAATAAGGTTCTATTGTATTTTGACCTTGACAGGCCTGGACCACGTAAGAAACGATAATGAATATAATTTCAGAAACGAAAGCCATTTCATGTTCGTTCATTAGAAGAAATAACGTTGGCATAGAAGGAGTGGTATTTCGGGGCTGCCCTACGCACAGACGCAATGGAAAATGCAAATATAATGTAAGTAACTCTTTAGATGAGTTTATACCGCAATTTAATTACTATACAGTTGCTTTAAAGACGGGTTAAGTTGTACTTGTTCGTTCTATGTGGCATGTTGTTTTGTACCGCACACTATCTTGGGGAGAACCGTCTACTTTTACGGAAGCACCTCAAAACCTTTGCTTCTGCTTTCTCTCTCCCTCTCCCCTGCAACAACTGGTCCACTGTCTGCGATCTCGGTCCTGGGCCCTTCCACTCTCCACCTGCACTCCCTGTCAACCCCTGCACTGAGGGACTGTCTCAGTATCCTACAGCCCCCCTTTGACGTTTAAAACCCAGTTGCACTGTCCTAGCTATGAAATAATTTACCGACCGAATATATAAAATGAATAATTTTAATAAAGATCTGATGGTGAGACTAATTTCATTGTTTATGTTTTTCAAACAGGTACATCATGCATTACTGCATGTGTCACGAGTACCAGACACCGGCGGACGGCTTCTTTAACCGCCAGTTGCTTCTCCGCGTGAACAACGTTACCACCCTGACCATTTTATGGGACGATCGCCAAGTACAAGTATGCCCTTACGCGGTACTAATGGCTAGATGCAACATACAGACCGTTGTGGTGGCCTAGTGCCTCGTTGTTGGAACAGCCATGCGATTATCAGTGCGACCGAAGAGCTTATTTTATCGTAAACAAACACCATGTCTACTGCACACGAACATCGCTTGCCTCAAGACGAAATATTTTGGATCGAGAGCAAATAAAAATTCATTTATCTAAGACCCTGTGTACAGCAAAGGAACATCGTGTGCCTCGAAACGAACTTTTCGGAACGTGAACAAATAAAAATGCAAATCGCTGAATATTCTCAAAACATTTGATGTCAAATAAATGTACTTTGCCAAATGTACAATCTTGCCGTTTGCTTTTAAACCACTGTTTCATATTCCGAATTGTGGCGCTGTATTGTGAGATGATCTAAGACCCTGTGTACAGCAAAGGAACATCGTGTGCCTCAAAACGGAACTTTTTGGAACATGTGCAAATAAAAATGCTAATCGCTGAATATTCTCATAACATTTGATGTCAAATAAATTTACGTTACCAAATTTACAATCTTGCGGTTTAATTTAAAAGTACAGTTTCATATTCCCAATTGTGGCGCGCTGTGTTGTTTGAGCTCATCTGTGTTGATTTCCTGGTTCTGTGTGGAGTCGCGTAGAAGACGCCTGGGCGCGTTTGCCTACGCAGCTCAGTCACGTCACGGATAGAGGCGGGGAATATGAATGTTTTGATCAAGTCTGTTTCAGGGGCGGGGGATTTGATTTAGTGCCGCAAAAGCAGGTGAGCCAGGGCGATGCGGCAAGTGATAGGATTATCAGAAAATGGCGGCTGATTTCGAGTGCGTTAATGGACGAAAAGTCGGGTAAGGTCCATAGGAAAGTTTTCCACGATCTACCGAGTTATGCTTAAAAACACATGGCCGAACCGTAGGGACAATAAAAAAAAAGTCCCGGAACTCTCCTTTAATAATTGTTGCTGGGAAGGCATTGCCTAAGCATCTAGATGCTTTTAGACTCATGATTATGTTTCGACATCTTCAGTAGTGAGGGGGGATAACTTGAACAGGTCATCTTTATCTGGTGAGGGTACTTGAGTTACGAGGGGGGGTGTGTTGGTGTCCAGATTATTTTTTTTAGTCTCTAGTTCAGCTTGTAGGAGCTTAATTTTGTCAGAGAGAGCTTTCTGAATATTGGTGCACCATGTGAGGTCTTTGGTCCAGGTTACTGGTGCGGTGGTGGGGGAGTCAAGCTCTCTAAGGATGCTGAATAGTTCTTTTGTATTAGATTTAGCTTTAGTAATCCGGTCATTGTAGTAGTCATATTGGCTTGAATAATTGCTGTTTTATAGTTGGAGGAGGCTATTAGGAAACTGTCTTTGTTAGATGTTGAGACAACACTTTTCTATAAGGGTTCTGCAGCTTGTTTGTCCTCACACATGGTTCTGAGGTGAGGGGTGAGACAGGTGTTCAAATGCAAGCACGGTCTGGCTTTCCACATTTTTAAGGGGCTATTTTGTTAATGGCATTAAGTATAGTGGTGTTGTAGGAGCCCATTAGGGATGTTGGGCAATCATTTGAGGTGGTGGCGTTAATGAGGGGATGAATAAGCTTTTGAGCAGTTATGTCATGCACGTTTCTTGAGAGTCTGGGAGGTGCCAAAGACCTATCTAGGTTAGGGTGGTTGCCGTCCTGCAAGGTAAAGAGAATAGTATGATGGAGGGACCAAACGCATGAGTGGTTGGAAAGGATGTTAATGTCACAGTTGATGTTGGTGATCCAATCTAAAAGTCTGCCTTTACTGTGGGTGGGTTTGGAGATGCGCTGAGTAAAGCCTAACTCAGAGATACTGTTGGCGATGATTGATGCATTGGTGTCCTTGGGGTCGAGTAGACTAAGGTAGAGGTCTCCCATAAATATCACTTGAGATCCTGGCTTTGAAGTGGCTGTGAGGAGTAGGGTTGTATCTTCCTCAAAGGAGGATAGGGGATCTGGTGGCCTATACACAAGATGAAAGATAATGGTTTGGGTAGGTGACATAGGTACCTTGATCAAAATAGGTACAGGCTTGATGAGAGAATCACAGGGCGGCAATTAGATGGAGACAGGTCAGGTACAACAACCACACATACAACACAGGCAGGTAGCAATAGTGAATTGGGCGCGTCCTAGATGCAAGAGTCACAGGGCAGTAATCAGGTGAACACAAGCTAGGTGCAGTTATCACAAGGCACCGTCAGTTTGCAGGAATCAAGTACAGGTTGATGCAAGAATCTGAAGGCACAGGCTAGTAGTCATAATCGCCTGAGCACAGTTGTGGTGCTCAGTATTAGTATGAAGGCAAGGATGAAGGTATAGTAATAATGGACCTTAGATAGCAAGTTCGACATCTACATACAAAGTCTGCGTGTGAAAAGGTGCAGGTTGCAGTACTTTGCCCACACAGTCTACAAGCAAATTGACGTAGGTGGCAGTCAAGGTAGCATCATAAAGGAGCAGTTCTGTTACTTTTATGGATACTGAGCAAAATGGGGATATGCAGCTTAGCAGACAGTAGAAGCCACAGGAGACACATCAGAGTAAGGATTTAAGGGGTGCCTCTAATGTAATCATGCTAGCTGCAATGTTGAGTAACAGAGTTTTCATCAGCGATGCCCTACCTTTACTAATTTGTGTTTTGGCATTTGCCACCGTCTGTGATTTATGTTCACTGCTCCAAAAATCCCATGTACCACACTATGGGCCTCATTACGACCCTGGCGGATGGACCATGGTGCTAAAAGCACCATGGTCCATACCGGTAACTCTCCGACTACGCCATGGAGGAATGGGGAATTACCACCCCATTCCGAGGTTGGCGGAGTGGTAATTCCCCCTTCCGCCATTGGCCATTGGCCCTTCCCCATTCCCATTTTTGCCCCATAGGGCATAATGGGAATGGGGAAGGCGCTAAGTACGGTGCCGTAATGAGGCCCTATGATTTTTAGTTAACTCCAACATAAATCATTTGTTGTATTTTGTGTTTTTGTAATGACTTCTGCGTACATGCTGTGTTGCTCTTTGTGATTTTGTGTTGCATTCCATAAAATCATGTGCCAGTCTCTATTATTAAATGAACCCTCATGAAAATATTATGAGGTCCTCATTGTGATTCTGTGTTTTCACAAGCAAAAATCAAATGCAGATAATCTGGTATCACACTCTATGATTTTGTGGAGTGTATTACAAAAATTAAAACATCCTGTTTGACTTTGTGTTCTTTAGCTCAACAATCTTGGGTCACTCTCTCTGATTGTGTGTTCTCTCTGAAAAATTCAAATCATTTTGAATTATGTCATGCCTTCCATGAATATATGCTAATTTATGTCATTTTGTATTGCCTCATGCTAAAACTTTGTTTCAACATCACAGCCATTCTAGTATCACTTTGTGAAATTATATGTTAACTCTCAACAACAATTATGTCCTGTTATTTTGTATTCGATCCTGCAAACATCGCATCACATCACTGTATTGTATGATGCTAAAATCATGTGTCACTCAGTGTGATTTTATGTTCTCCCCTGCAAAAATCTCCTCACTGCCTTTGATTTTTATATTGGCTCCTGCCATATCGATATCAGTGATTTTGGTTTTCTCCAGCTATAACTATGTACACAATGAGAGCTTTTGATTTAGTTTCCATAAATGGAACATGCCAGTCTCTCGGATGGTGTGGTCTCTCCTGTATAAACCATGTGTCACACTCACAGTGCTGTTTCATTCTACAAATCTCTTGTCAATGTCTTTAATTTTGCATTGCCTTCTTGAAAATCTGTCACAGTCTTTGCTGTTGTCTTCTTTCCTGCAAGAAACGTGTGTCCCTCCAGATGACCTTCCATTTTTTTAACAGCATTTGACATTTTCTGTGACTTTGTGTTACTTCTCATGGCATTAACTAGGGTGCTTTTGTCTTCACTTCCAGAAAAAACAAATAAACATAATTGTCACTCTGCAGTTTTTCTTTTTCCAACAAACAAGAAAAGTAATCCCTAGATTGTACTCACCTTCAGGGAAAAACAATCCTAAACTAAAGCCCTAAGCTTTTTGTAATTTCACTGAACCACCTCAACACATAATCCCACTCTTAATTTACAAAAATGTAAACTCTACTAAGTGTAATAGAGCCAAAAAAATATATTTTTTGAGCCATGTTCATTCTCTATTGAGGAGCTCCCACATTTTTCTGAATTTGTATATTTGGGATTTAATTCTAAATTAGTAAGGATAATGTAGATGTGAATATGTACAATTGCTATGCCAAGAGTAGCTGCTAGATTGACATTGTTAATATTTACAATAGAGGAATTCCTTGAAGAGCTTGCCATATCTGCGATGTTATTTAAATGAGTACTATTGTGACTGGAAAATGTAAAGACTCGACCGCCTCCGATCTAGGACTAGCAACACATGCCTATGAAAACATATTACTAAACTTAAACCTGCCACTCACCTCACACATCCATAGCATCTCCAGGCCAGATCACTCCCTGCTCCAATGCCTCCTCCCCCCACACTCAACAGAAAGCCACGCCAAACCACCACCGAAACAATCAAAGGCGCACTTATCAATGCAAGATCCGTAGCCGCCCATGCCCTAGACATAGCTGACATCATCTCTCTCAATGATCTAGATTTCATAGCTATTACCGAAACCTGGCTCCACGCAGCGTCTGGCCCCACTCTCGCGCTAGTTATACCTAATGACTACACTATCTACCGCACAGACAGACAAACAGCCAAACGCAGCGGCGTAGCCAGTATTGCAAAAAGCGCCTTCAACATAAGACACATACAAAACCAATCATTTCCCTCTGTGGAATTACTCACCATCAAGGTGTCCACATCCAACACAAGGACAATCACCACCCACCTCATCTACAGACCACCAGGCCCTATATCATCATTCAATGATGATATAGCTCTCCTGCTCTCCAACAACACTAAACCCAACTCACGATTACTTATCCTAGGTGACTTCAACCTCGGACTCAATGACGAGAAAGATGACAAAGCAAACAGCATCGCTAACACCATCTCAGAATTAGGACTCACCCACCACATCACACAACCCACACATAATAAAGGCCACATTCTTGACTAGATAGCTGACCTCAATTGAAATACCACCATTCTCTCCAACACAGCTTGTGCCTGGACCGACCACCACCTCATCACCTTCACCATTAATAAAGACATTCAAACACTGGCTCCCCCGCATGCCTCACCTACGCTCACCAGAAACAGCAAAAACATTACAGTTGCGAAACTCCTCCCGCTTCTCCAACCTATCATTGACTTCTCACCCACCATTACCAGCCCCACTGAATTAGTAGATCACTACAATACAACCATTCTCAAGAACAGAAACTTTGTAGCACCATTCAAGCTACGGAAAGCCAAACCTCGTGCGCATCTCAACTCCTGGTTCATTCCTGAACTAAAAACTCTCAGAAAAAACAAAAGACAAGATGAATTAGCTTGGAAACAGTCTCCTTCCACTAACAACAAAACATCATACGCACTAGCCTCCAATAGCTACAAGTCAGCAATTATCCAAACAAAAAAAATGTGTATAACAAAAGAATTTGTAATGCCAAATCCAACACCAAAGAGCTTTTCAATATCCTGAGAGACCTCGAGTTCCCCTCCCCCAACCCAGACACTTGTACCAAAGACATTTCTTGGTGTACCAATATACAAGAAGCACTCCTTGGCAAAATTGCCATGCTACAAGCCAAAATTGAGTCAAAGAAAGAAAGTCTCACCTTCGCAGATAACACTATCCCTTCCAACCACTCCTCTCAATTGGATGACAATAACCTATTCGAATTCTCCACCATAACTACCAAAGAGGTTGAAGATATAATGAATTGCTTGAAACCCTCTAAATGCCAAGGCAACATCTGCCCAGCACCAGTCATCAAAGACACAGCCAAGCATCTTGCTCCTTTCATCACATCCCTCATAAACTCATCTTTCACATCCAGCACAGTTCCTAACAATCTAAAGAATTGTTGGGTTTTACCCCTACTCAAGAAACCCACCTTAGACCCGAGAGTCCCCACAAATTATAGACCTATCACGACTCTGCCCTTCCTCCTAAAAATTCTTGGCAGAGCTGCCTACCTGCAGATACAGAACCACCTTGAGAAAAACAACTTACTAGGACTAAGACAATCAGGTTTCCGCCCGAAACACGACACCAGGACTGCTTTGATAGACCTCCAGACCCAAATGGACAACATCAAACACAACTGCAAACTCTCACTTCTTCTCCTCGTCGACTTGTCAGCCGCCTTCGACTTGGTCAATCATGACATCCTCTGTAAACATTTATCCTCAGCAGCCAACTTCTCCGATAAGGCAAATGCATGGATTCAGTCCTTCCTGAACACATCTATGAGGGTCTTTTCTCCCT
The DNA here is from genome assembly GCF_040938575.1 of Ambystoma mexicanum. NCBI lineage: Eukaryota > Metazoa > Chordata > Amphibia > Caudata > Ambystomatidae > Ambystoma > Ambystoma mexicanum. The sequence goes on from NC_090941.1 coordinate 925,021,481, forward strand.
CAGTCTTTGCCAAACCAGCCCCAGTCCCAGTCACATGCGGCATCCCGCAGGGCTGCTGCGTTTCCCATACACTATATAATATATTTACAAAACCCCTCTTTGACATTCTGGACCATTTGGGTGTCATCTAAACGAATTACGCAGATGACACTCAAATACTCATCCCACTAACAGGCAACTATACCACCGACAACTCAGTACTGAACAACATCTACTCCATCATCCAAGAATGGATGGCCAAACACTGCCTTTGCCTCAACGATGACAAGACTGAGCTTCTTCTCCTTGGCTCCCAATCCTGACTCAAGAAACTTGACAAACTCTATCAGACATTCAATATTGACGGTAACAGCATTTCCGTTTCCAACAGCATCAAAACTATGGGGATTTGCCACGATTGGTCCCTTACAGTGACAAGACAGATCAACGTCATTTCATCTGCTACCGCTTACACACGTAAACTCATCAATGCTAGCAGACCTTACCTTTCACCTTCCAATTGCACCACATTAGCCAGAGCACTAGTTCTCTCCAAAGTTGACTATTGCAACTCTTTCTACTTGGGCACCAGCCAAAAAAACATCAATAACTGCAAGTTATCCAAAATAACGCACTAAGAACAACTCTGAACATACCCAAACATGAACACATCTCTGACGCCAGGCGATCCTGCCAATGGCTATCTATATATCAGAGAATTGAATACAAAACACTCTTGCTCACTCACAAATGCCTATCCAACCAAGCTCCCAGATACCTTTCAGACAACTTCACACACCACACCCCTTCTTGACCAACCAGATCAGCCCAAACACACTGCCTAAGCACCCCCAGATACAAACTCCAAAAAGCAGAAGGCTCAAGCTTCCCTGTACTGGCCACCAAACTCTGGAACTCACTACCCATTGATCTTAGATCTGAACCATCCTTTCATCGATAGTGCCAAAATCTGGCTCTTGGCCAAAGAAGCCTAGAACGACATTTACTACCTGCTAATGTACTCATTGTTTGCACAATCTGCACCATTTCAATCCTTGTAAAATATGTCATGTTATGCACACTATCAGCAATTGTTCTATTATGTTTATATTACCTGTATTGCTTACCCATTGACCATGTTTGTAATATATTGTTATGTTGGTATGTTTTATCCATACCAAGCGCCTGGATGCCCCAGGGCCAGGCGGCACCATACAAATAATACTCTAAACTGAACTAAACCACAGGTTCACCTAGTTCATCACAATGCCTATATAATGAGGGTATTTAAATGAGTCACAAAACTACGTCTTTGGAATAAACTAGCAACCCTGGACATTCCCCCTAAACAACTGATATGGTTGCCCATGGAAAATGCCTCTGTTATGTTTTCCCATCCTAAACAAAGAGCTGAAATACAATCTGACAACTATGTACTTTGGGGTGCAAATAATACCAAATTATTATTGAGTTGTTGACTGATTAATTTGATGGCTGCAAATGATCCTTGATTTGAACTTGGCTATACCAAATATCAATGAGATCATTGAGCAGCAAGTGGATGGCCTGAAAGGAGGAACAAGCTGTAGTATTCAGTCCCTCTTATGTCACAGAAGAGAAATTAGGGAGGCGTCCATAGAGGCAGTTAAGTGTGAATGACGCATCCCCTACTTCTAATGATGATGTAGTATTGTATTTCGTTTTATAACAGTTTTCTGATGCTTTCTGTGTGCATTGATCATGATCATTTTTATTTGTTTCATGGAATTTCCAGGTTAAATCTTGTTCTACTGGTGATTGCAATGCAGTCTAAGAATTTTGCAACCTGCTATGCTGGAAAGAGAAGGGAAGTAATTATTGATTACGATGACACTCACCTGCATGCAAAAAACACTAGCATGACAGGGATCATATTCCTTTTAATTTTTTCTACAATGGATTGGCTACTCCATTGGAGGTAGTTTGCAGTCTGAGAATCCAAGAGAATAGGGCCCACTGGGACAAACATTTTCCTCCAAAAAGAGCTTGTGGGAACAGATATCTCTCCTGGTACTCACTAAGCCAAGGGCAGAATTGCAATCCCTCATCAAAGATGCTGTGGCGATCGCTACGGAGTGGAGAACACTTCTCAACCACTGACAACAGACTGGGAGGCTGACGATGCATACCCCAATACAAAAGGGCTAAATATGTCCAGGTTGGAAATACTGACCGTTATGTGGCAAACATGTGGCAAAAACCATTTTTGCTACATCCTCAAATGAACAGGTAGAAGATGAGTGTTTAAGCAGATATGATAGACAATTATGCATTTTACCATTTTACAGACCAGTTAAAACATTATAAAGAAGGAACTCTAGTCACTAAGAAAGTTGACAGTGGCTACATTTCAGTCTGAGCAGAATCCTGTAAATATGTCTAATGTCAAATTGTGTGAAATAGTTCACGTTGACTCCCTGCTCTCCAACCTGTGCAGTAAGAGTTGTGGACACAGCAATTCGAAAAACATGGCTCCTGTGTGTGTCTGTGTACAACAATCAATGAGGTATATTTAGATCAGTCTCTCTAAACAGTCTGTAAATACTGCCTCTAGAAATGGATGTAGGGAATGATTTCGGGCCTGTTCTATTACAAAATGAAGCTAAGCTAAAATACATTACGTTTTCCACTCGACACTGTCACCAATGCAATTACAGCTGCAGGATTGACAGGGATCACTGGAGTAGTAGTGTCTCATCAAAAAATATACAATAGAGATTAGAAGGCAAATAGCAGTCAACATATCTTTCTCTGCATCCCTATCATGGGAGGGAAACTACTCAAAGGTTAGTCTGATGAATTGGTTATGGAGTGATACAGAGACAGCCACTCCTCCACCCCTTCTCCACCCCTTTACAGTGATCATCGGGAATCCCAATAAAAGGACAACTACCAGGTCCTCAAAGTACTCAATCATGAAGGAAGGTTGTAGCAGAAACCCAATGAGGTCAAATCTCAAACTCTTGCCAGGACAGCTTCACCACAGCCAACCATATGACAAGGCTGGCTATTCCACAGTTAATGCAGATAAAGGGGCACTTTGGATTTTATGATTCAATGATGCTTGGATCAAAATGATACCAATCATCTGGGAAAGTTAAGTGTCTACTTCAGAGAGTTTACCAGCACACCATGAGTTCCAGAAATGGTAGCGAGTCTCTAGAACAGGAAATGGAACAAGGGGATATCAATGTAGAATGCAATATTCCAGCTCTTCAAAAATGGCATTGTTAATACAAGAGGAGGAAGAGAAAGTATTTTGGGGGAGGAAAACCACTGAGGGTTTTTCTGCCATGTTAGGGAGAATTCTCATTCTATGGCTAATGTCCCTTACCTATAGAGTCTCCCAGCAGCTTTGCTGGATTTGAAGGGTTTTTTTTTTCTCCTGCTAAGAGTGGGACTCTTTTTCCCACTCTTAGGCACATTTGCTATGTGTGTTCTAGACTATTTCTTGTTTTTAATGTCTATGGGGTTTATCTCACCCTCATAGGAACCATCTTTATACACATATGTTACACAGCACCCTCCGTGCAGTAACACAGGGGTGCGCTAGGGACCCCCAAACATAGACTCCATACCCTGGGACTGACTACTGTCTCCCAGGGCATGTAAAGTCCCCATTGACTTTACTAGTCAATCTTTATGAACTAGACCAGTACAACCCATCTTACTATGGAAGCACTGGAAACGGTTAATAGTTTTTCCCTGGTGTTCATTTTCGAGAGGGTACCGTACAGTCCCTCTCTCAAAAGTTTCTGGCTGGTGGTAGTGGTTACTACTAATAATATTCGACCGTGAATATTTCCCTATGGGATTTTCCCATTGTTCGAGGCTATCACAATTACTGACAGCCTCTAACATACCACCAGTTTATGTTTATATTAACTTTACTCCAGTAGGTTTTATTTGCCAGAACCTTTATATAAATTCTTTCTCGTGTCTTTCTCTAAGATCCTAACCCAGTTCGGGGATCCTTTGTTCGTCCTTTTGGCGGGATTCTGCCAAGAAGCCCTCCTTTTGGCGCCTCTGAGTCTGGGGTGTACCCATTGTGTGGGCGGGCAGTAGGCGCCCTGGACAGGGTTGCCTCAGCAACCCAAGTCGCACACTGCCCTGATAGGTTGGAGGGTCTCCGGCCAGGATGACCACTCAACTGTGTGGGTGACAGCTAGGCTGCATGAATTGGGACCTTTTTGCATAAAAGCAGGGTCCTGAGGACTGGAAGAGCAAGACGTTGCCACTGGAACTAAGAAGCCGAAGAAGAGAGAAGCCAAAGACATCTGAAACGACCCCCGGTGAAGCCCTGCTGCAGCGTCTCACCACTTTTCTCCACACAACGAGAGAAGATCTTCATCTGCAAGAGCCTTCTTCCCTTGAGCTGGCGGGGTCAACCAGTTTGCCAATCGCCGTTAAGGACCTGCCTTGGTTGAATCGCCAGTGCCCTGCACTCAGAGACCAGATAGCCAGGCACCCGTCCACCACGACCGCGATTTAAAGGAGCGTACTTTTTAATCCGTTTCGGCATCACGCGACTGTCTTCTTCCCTGGGCAGAGCGTACCTTTTAATCCATTTCGGCATCACCGCAACTGTCTTCTTCCCTGGGCAGTGTAGTAACTCGAACCTTCCTCCACGACGAGAGCCTCTCTTCCTCTGCTGGAGAACACGAACTGCAGAAACTGCCAGGAGCCACCGCAGGAGCCACTTCCACCATTTCAGGTACATTGTTCCACAAGGCCTCCCGTTTCGCGGGGTATTGCTAAAGGTGTTTTAAATCCTTTTCCTACCTCCTGGGTTGGCCACCCCTATCGATTTACATTGTCTTTCACTTGCTGCAACCACCTTTTTGAAACGTTTAACAAAGACTTGACTTTAGCTACAAGAACATTTTGCTCCTAGGCACATTGTCCTGTACCAGTGACTTTGGCACAGGCCTATTGACTCTGGCTAAATCTGTTAGAACTGCCTTCTCTAGATTGCTTCTCACCTAGAAACGTGTTGGTGCACCTAACTCTTATAACCACCTTCTCCTTCCCTCTTTCTTTAAACTTGTGAAGTTTCATTTTGCTTGGTTTTCACCTCAGTATAATACATGCTAAAGTACTGCCTTGCCTAAAATTGTTCACAATCTTATTGGGGAGTGTTACTAGGGTGTCTAAGAGAATATTTCTGTATAACCTGTTCTTTCCCTCCCTTGTGAGAAATTGTTAGAGTGCCCTTTGTGTTTGGTTTTGACCGTGCTTTTTGCTCAGTTTTCACTCTTGCTCAAACTTGTCTACAATTTAATCAGGGAGTTGTGTATACTTTCCTTGACTGATTTTAACTTGCTTTAATAACTGTGATTGATGTGTTGAACTAGAAGTGTGTAAAATAAATATATATTCCCTTTAATACAAAGCTTTGGTCAGTGTTTCCTTGTGCCATAGTATTGTAGTCCTATTGTGTAAACCCTAAATACTGCTCATCTCCCCCTTGAGATAAGTCTGACTGCTTAGCCACAGCTACCAACTAAATCTTTGTGGTACAGACTGATAGCAAAGGGGATTTATTGCTCATACATGTAGTCTTAATCTTCTGTAGTGCTCCCTAAAGGAACTGCACAGAATTCTACCTAACACTGGTTTACAGCGGTGAGGATAAAAGTATTCGATTTATATTTTAGAGTGCTGCTAGTACCTTGGTTCAATTAACCACAAGGCTAACAATCACAACAAGTTTATTTTAAACAAAGTCAAAGTATGGAAAGTTACAGCCAGGAGACATTCCTTACTAATACTGCTGATTATTTAAGGGATCTGTGTAGACAGACATGTCTTCCTGTCAAAGGCAACAAATCAGAAATGATTGATAGACTGTTAGAAAAACAAAGTCTGGATAGTGGGGCTGTGGTGCCTACTCTTCCAGCAAATGTAGCAAACATTGAGGATGATAATGTCGATGATGTTATTGTTGAAGCAGATGAGGAAGAGGCGGATAAGCATGTCACCACCTCTGGCTCTCTGCCTGCTCAAAGGCCTCAACCTGTGGCTACTGGACCTTTGTCAGGTCCCACATTAAGTCCTCAATATATCACTCTAGAAAAAATTAGACTTGAGCTAGAATTCAAAAGAATTAGTGCACAAACTGAACAGAGACACCAAGAACTAAGGCTCAAAGAAATGCAGCATAATCATGAGCTAGAGATAAAGAAATTGTCTTTGGAAAATGCTTCTCTCCTCAAATCCTCTAGATCTTCCAAAAATACCCTGGATGCCTAAAGAGAATGTGGGTATGTATGAACCTACGTTGGGTGTATTAGATTGGTTAGCTATGTTTGAATACAATCATGGGCTCCAGGATATCACAGGGAATAAGTTGATCCCCTGGTTATTCTCCAGGCTCCCCTCTGTTGCATCTGATGTGGGAATGGAGTTGGGGAGGTGGATAGGGTGGATTATGAATGTGTAAAGCTAGCTTTAATAGCTAGATTTGGGAAGACTCCTTCCCAGTACCTTAAGAGCTTTAGGACCCTCAAAAAGCATAATAGTACCCCTTGGCCTACTTGGGTGAATGAGTGTTTGAAGAACTTAGAGGGATGGATTAAGGGTGACAGAGTGAACACTTATCCAGGAATGAGAAATCTTGCAATGATGGAGTCTATCTATGATGCCTGCTCTCCTGAGCTCAGACAGACCCTTGGCTGATTCAAAAGAACTAGATTCTAAGAAACTAGCTAAGGCTGCTGACTTGTGGGTTGCCAACATGGCTACTCACAAGGATTCAGGGGTCACTCAGAAAAAGGATGAGGGAAAGCAGCCTAAGAAAGACAACAAAGAGAATTCAAATAATTCCAATTCCAAAGAGGGCCCCAAACAAAATTCTAAGGGTAAGCCACAAGGGAAACCTAATCAGGCTAGTGTACCTGTTAGTCTAGAAAATACCCTACCATAGCATAGAGGGTATATGATGTTTGCCAAAAAGCAACCGCATCGTATGATTAGCATCGTCAGTACAGGATTGTCAGCATAACCATAGAGCGTCCATTTTGTAACAATAGAATTCACCATTTTGCAATTTTGCTTTTTCTTTGCTTCTGTTCAAATGCTTTGCTAAAAGTGAATTCTATTTTGTACTGCTCATGCACAGAGCAAGGCCACAAGTTACATGTTGAGAGACAGCCCAGGCAGCCCAGACAACGATGCACTGTTCCCCTCCCTCCCTCACAAGTCCTTGGAAGTAAGCAGAAAGGCATTTAATCACTAAGCAGGTGCCAGCTAGTCTCCCTGGAGCCACGGAAACTGTAGAAATGGGCAGTTAATGTCTTGAATTATACTCTCTTTTGCGGCCCTCCTTTCTTGGGCCCTTTATATCGAGCTGATCTCTAGCTCACAAATAGAAACCAATAGATAGTAAGGCTTGGAATGAGTCCCTCCTACAAACACAGTTTGCTTGCAGAACAAGAGCACTATGTTCTTGGTAACAAAGAATAGTGTCTTCACCTTCACAGATTGCAACTGTTGCTGAATAAATGTCTGCGAGGGTGTCATATTCATCATAATTGTCAATCGCCGAACCCTTGCTAAAGAAGATGCATTATGGGCAGTTTCGGATGTGTCATTACTGATTATATGATTGTCATTTTGTATATATGGAACTGATGTAGAATGTTCGCTCTCTTGCATCCCACGAGGTCTGGGTGACACACGTTGTGGGACGTGAGACCCAGTCGGCCGACTGAGACTATTTGCTTTGTAATAAACCCTAGATTTTGGGAATTGAACCTCGTGTCTGGCGTATCAGTTCGTGTGTGGTGATTGTGCCTTGTTTCCATGCAAGATGTTCCCCTAGGGGCCACGTAAAAATGGCGCCCGAATAGGGGCCCTCCCACACTTGCTCCTTCATGTACATTGTAATATGAAGAAGGCTGAAAAAACGAATCGAGGACGATACCGTCAAACCTGAAACGAAAGGTGTTCAGGGCACCCATGTGAAAGTGATGAGAGACTCCTTTGCAGATCTGTAGACAACCGGTCCCTGATCGACATGTCCGGCCAGAGAGCAAGAAGGCGAGGGTCCCGAAACGAGGCAGAGTGAGCCAGATACGCAGACACAATGATCCTTGGTTGCGTCAGTATACGGACGAATTGCGTCTTTTTGAGAGGACTTGGTTGATCCAGTGAGTCGTGCCCTGATTCTAATAGCCCTGATATTGGTTGAGTGTTGCTCTTGCAAGATCAAACGCCCAGGGTAATGTACGAAAAAGATTAAAACATGCCTGGGAAATTGTCTTCCTGTTTAGTGGCATTTTTCCACTGCGGTAGACAATCTTTGGAAACTGGCAAGGCTGTGCCACCCGTAGGATCGCCAGCGTATGAGATGTATGTGAAGTATGGAATAGGGGCAATAATGTTTTGTGAAATTTGGCATAGGCAAGCCAGACACAAAGAAGATTTGGCACGTATGGATTATTTGGAATCAGTATTGCAGCGCAAGAAAGCACGCCCTGCAACATTTGACGTCATTAGAGACTGGAGGAAGGAAGTTATGCTCCGTTTGGGGAGCAGAGAGAAACATGCGCGTAGGCACAAATCTAGAGAAGATAAAGCGCTAGATCAGGAAGAGAAAGAATGGGATGAGCAAATTAGAAAGGGGGATAGAAGTCTCCAAATGGGAATAGATAAATAATATCCCCAACAAGAATTGCATGCATCAGACAAATTAATCAATAAGATTTTAAATGAAAAGAGACAAGAACGTCCCAAAAGTAAGACTGACATAATTGCACCAGTGCCCATTGCTCAGCTTTTGCCCCAGCCCACCCCCGTTGTTCAACCTCCGTTACAGCCACAGCTACCACTAGCCCTTCCTGTTGTACCACCCGTAACAGCCCCTCCTCTTCACACAATCTCACTGTCCCCTCCGCCTACGGAGCTTGAATTAACTCCATACCCTGGGACTGACTACTGATGATCAGAGAAGACAGGATGGGAGGAGCAGGGCCTGCACAAATCGCGTATGCTAGAATCACCTGTAGTGCGGTCAGCAAAGAGAGGAAGAAGGAGCTGAGAGAGCAGGCAGAAATATATATTGACGGGAATGATGAGGCATCAACGCTGGCATCGATGTACGATTATATGAAGCTCAGTGAAAAACAGGTATTGTTGGAATGCTTGGGGGAATATCTGATGGAAAGATGGAAGCAATTAATTGGTATGGTGCCACCGCAGAAGTTGCGGGACTTGAATGCCTTTGCGCGTATAAGAGAAAGTGATTCAGAAATGAAGGAACATGTGGATAGGCTTTTTGATTTTAAAAATGAACTTGATGAATTGTATTCTGAAATGTTCTCTATGCCTTGGTTTCGAAACAAAGACATAAGAAGAGGTAGGCAAGAGGCGGTACCATATGTACAACACCGATTTTTTCCACTGTCAAAACATGTTAGTGAAGAAACAAAAATATGCACATGGGAGGCGCTTAGATGGATTACAGATGCCAGCATTCCTACAATGGAGGTGCATGAGACATTTGATCAGTATACGTTAGGGATGCAGAGGAAAGCATTGCAAGTAATGGTTGGATATCTACAGGATATAGTATGTAGATAAAAAGCAAAGTTGTCCACTTGAATTAATGGAAGTGTATAAGAGAGCATTTACACGAGATACAGGACAAACTGCCTTATCCCTTGATTTGGCAATAGTGTTGCATATGAGAGAGGGAGAAGGAAAAGCAATTGCGATATTTCCCATGAAGGAGGTTCCACCCACTTTTGTGCCGAAAGTAGAAATTCCTGCCGCAGGTGGACATCCAGCGCAGGTGACAGAAGCACATTATACAGCACAGTATGCACATGTCCCATTCTCCAGACATTGAGGTGAATAATATAAAACAAACAATCCCTGATTTGAGAAAATATCCAGCGGGATTCTATAAAGAAATCAATGTCCTATTTGAAATCGTCAATTTTTACTATGAACGATATTGACCTAATATTCCCAGTAATTTTACCACCAGACATATGGAAACAAGTAAGAAAAGTAGATGATCAGGAGAGTTTCAGTGATACGTGGGAAAATTTAGCAAAAGAGGATGCGGACAGGAAAGCAGGCGAAAAACCATCATCAAATATGGCAGCATTACCAGCACGGATAATACAGAGATTGAAGGTTATAGTTCCAGAGAAGAGAATTGTATGGGACAAACTAACTGCATGTGTGCAGAGCAATGATGAGTTGGCTACAAACTATTCCAACACATTTGAGGAAGTGTTTACAGGTTTTAGTGGGCAAGATTTAAGTACTGAGGCAGGAAAAAAAATATTTGTTGACAAATATGTGAGAGAATTGTTACCGCCGATCCAAAACTTGATAATGACATCTGAAAGTGCATGGCAAGCAAAATCACTGAGTGAGGTATTACAAATGGCCCATTAATATAAAAACAGATTGAATACAGAGAAAGAAAAAGAAGTAAAAGACAGAGTGAATCTAAAAATAAGGGTGTTACTACAGTAGGTAGAGGATCATAATAGAGGAAGAGAAAATGCAGAAGGGAGAGGAAGTAATTCGAACATGCATGGAGGTCCACTTGGACTAAACCAGTGTGCATATTGTAGGGTACAGGGTCATTGGCGAGCACAATGTCCACACTTGCAAAAAAGCAATGGGTCTGGTCAGAGAAGACAGAACAGAGGTTGCCCGGGAGCACAAGGGCAGGATAGAAGTAATAGTACGCAGCAAAACCAGAATAATCAAGGAAATAGAAACCAGAATCAGAACCAAAACCAAAATCAGAATTAGCACCAGCACAGGTGGGGACGTGAATATTTTTTGATACTCAACCAAATACATACTATTCTGGTGACTACACATCAGATGACGTATTGTTCCCCCACTAGGATAGCCCAAGACAGGGGTCGGAACCAGTGTCTATTCCCGTTGATCAGAAAGGACCCTACGTAGAAATGAAAGTTGGGAATAAGGAGCATAATTTTCTCGTGGACGCAGGTGCACAGAAGTGCTCAATAGACCACCACTTGGTTCCAGAAATACCAATGCCAGGGAAAAAAAAAAGGTTTCAGTAGGGTTTGCAGGCACCCCAGTAATTAATGCCGTGTCCAAATTGGTACAGATAACGCTAGGGCCATTCACTGAATATTGCCCATTCTTGTTGACACAAAATTGTGGCGAGAACCTGTTAGGTTTGAACTTATTTAAGAAATTAAGTGCGATTATCCATTGTACTCCTGATGGAGTGTTTTTGACAATAGCACTACAAAATGTACCAGTGTCCGAGTTCCTGTCCAAACCACTGCCAACAGAGTTAATTAAGGTACCGACTTCTATATGGGAAATGAACGATAATGATGTTGGATGTCTGAAAATAGAGCCAGTGAAGATTATTTTGAAAGAGGGAGTAACATTGCCACAAATTCCCCAGTATAAAATTTCAGTTGAGGGTGAAAAAGCATTGAAATGTATTGTCTCAGATTTGATTAAAAGGAACGTGATTGAAGAGATTAGTGGTAGCACTTTTAACAGCCCTATTCTTCCAGTTTATAAGAAAAGAGGTAATGAAATACTGTTCTGTTTTATAATTGATCTACGCGCACTGAATAAAGTAGTTGACCCCCAGTTCCCATTGGTTCCAGAATTCACTACCATTTTGACTACGATTCCGGCTCCGGGTTCATAATTTAGTGTAGTGGATCTGAAGAATGCATTTTTTAGCATTCCAGTACATAAGGATAGCAGATACCTATTTGCATTCACCCTAGGGGGAGTTCATTCACATTTACACAAATTCCACAAGGTTATACTGAGAGTCGAGTATTTATAGCAGGGCATTAAAAGAACGGCTAGACATGTTAGAACTACCAGTGGGGTGTGTACTATTGCAGTATATAGATGATTTGTTAATTGCTGCTGAAACAGAGGAAATTTGTGAGAATCAAACTGTTTTGTTGTTGTCGCATTTAGCAAAGCATGGGCATAAATCGTCTTTGAAAAAATTCCAGTATTGTCGAAAGGAGGTGGCCTATTTGGGATACCTACTTTCGAAAGATGGGAGAAGACTGACACCGGAAAGGATAGAAAGTGTCTCTTGTATGCCTATTCCAAAAACACAGAAGGGAGTCAGAGCCGTAATAGGCAGGGCTTCCTATTGCCGCCAATGGATAGCACATTTTGCAATGATTGTGAAGCCATTGGTGGCATTGACAAAGAAGGATGTTGTGTTGCCTTTGCCATGGAGTGAGGAATGTCAGAAAGCATTTGATCTGCTCAAATTGGCCTTGTGCTCTGCCCCAGTTTTGGGCACACCAAATTATGAAAACGTTTTAAAATTATTTGTGCATGAAAATGAAGGCTGCGCGCTGGCTGTTTTAACACAGGAATAAGGCGGAAGAAAAAGACCGAGCAGTTATTTTTCTTCCATGCTGGACCCTGTAGCATGCTCTTTGCCGCGGTGTTTTGTGAGCTGTTGCTGCAGCTGCTGCGTCAGTGAAACAAACCGAAATAATGGTGTTGGGGCACACTCTAATTTTGGTGGTGCCACAGGCCATAGACGTTTTCTTAAACAGAACGCAGACGCAACACCTTAGATCAGCTAGATTGACTAGATATGAAATTGTCCTGTTCGCACCATATATTCAGATTCAGAGGTGTTGCGCTTTGAACCCAGCAGAATGAATGCCCCTGCCCAGTGAAGAAATAGGTGAAAATGAATCACCTCCCCATGATTGTTTAATGGTTACTGACGAAGAAACGAAGGGAAGAATTGACCTAACAGACACCTAACAGAAAGAGCCGGATGGAGATCTGTTTTGTGATGGCTCCTGTTTCAAATTACCTGATGGCACGTCAACTGCTGCCTATGCTATCACAACGCTAAAAACTATTGTAGAGAGCAAAAGGATCCCACACAATTCAGCGTAGGCAGCAGATATAATAGCATTGACGAGAGCATGTGAAATTTCAGAAAAATGAAATGTAAACATATATAATGACAGTCAGTATGACTTTGGGGTGGTGCACAATTTTGGCCGACTTTGGGCAGAGAGGGGTTTCCTAACATTACATGGAGCTAGAATTCAACATGGCCATTTGATAGTACGATTGCTGTCTGCACTTATGTGTCCGAAGCGACCTGCGATAATAAAATGCCAAGCGCATTGAAAAGTAACATATAAGGTGGGAGAAGGAAATGCATTTGCAGACAAGTTTGCTAAACAAACTGCCACTGACTTGAGCACAAGAATGTTGATAGTACAGTCGGACGAAGTGCCCTGCATGATAGAGAATGGGATTGCTACAGTCAAAGAAATGTAGGCGGTTGCAACTGCCGAGGAGATAAACGGGTGGGCTAAGGGCTCAGCAGAATTAGACTTGGAAGGATGTTGGGTGGACAAAGAGAGTAGAACGTGGATGCTGCCCAACTCCTACGTAACTGCAATGGTCACCATGGCCCACAGTCCCACACACATCTGTGCGAAAAAATGGTTCAGCATTTAACCTCGGTATGGCAGAACACACACATAAGAAAGAATACAGAAAGACTAGTTCAGAACTGTATAACATGCCTGCAACACAATGTTGGAAAAGGAACACCTACTCCAACAGGGAGTTTTGTCCCCCCCCCTCTATCCCTTTTGAGGTGATCCATTTTGATTTCATAGAAATGGAAAGGTGTCAGAAAATGAAATATATTTTAGTGGTGGTGTGTGCATTCAGTAAATCGGTGGAAGCATATCCACTGAAGGATTGCACAGCCATGAGCGCTGCTAAAGTGATGTTAAAAGAGTATTTTTCCCGATTCGACCTGCCACGAGTCATATGGTCGGATAACGGCCCACATTTGGTTGCTGCCATGATACTACAGATTTGTGCAGGCCTTTAGATCGATAAAAGATTCGTCTGCGTCAGGCATCCGATGAGTGCTGGGCTTGTTGAGCGCCAGAACGGCATATTAAAGAGTAAAATAAGCAAAATATGCACAGGGAGCAAGCTGAGATGGACGGATGCGTTTCCCCTAGCTTTGTTGTGCATGTGCGCATCTGTGCAAGCATGGACTGGGCTCTCCCCCTATGAAATTGTGATGGGGAGACCTGCTAATGTTTGGTGTGCACCGCAGCCGAGGCGGTTGAGTGAGATAGAATATGCTGTGCTTAGTACATATTGTAACCTTTTAATACAGAAGCTTTGTTTGATTCATCAGCAGGTGCAAGAGGCTCTTTCTGTCAGATATACTGGTCCGGGGCATTGTCTGCAGCTGGGAGACTGGATCCTCATCCAAACCTTTGAGCGGATTACATCTCTTGCACCAAGATGGCGAGGGCCCTATCAGATTCTCCTGGCAACACAAACAGCAGTCTGTGTGGATGGTCGAAAGGCATGAATACATGCCACGCATACTAAGAAAGTTCCATCACCATTGAAAGAGCTACCTGATCCAGACGACAAGAAAGAAGCAGCTGCCTCTGACTCCAAGAACATAACTTCCAGTTCTTTGCTTCTAAATCTGCCAGAGTCTGAGACAAAGCCTGAGATAATGTCTAAAGAGGAGAAAGGGCTGGGTGTGCCTCAGCTTTGCCCAGTTGAATCTGCAGCACCACAGGTTGACACGAAGCCTGCATCAACGCTTTAGCGCCCACCATCATTTGCTGCGCCGCAGGCTAACATTGAACCTGAATCTGGAAGTGCACCTGCACTATTCATCGATCACACAGTACCTGGAGCAATGCGGTACAACCTACGTTCTCAAAATCGAGAGTGATCTGATCTTTGTGTTTGATTTTGTTGCCTCTATTTCCCATCACGGATGAAGTGGGAATCAGAGGCCTAGGGGAGCCTAGTGTGGGGATTGTACAAATCCAACAGCTCCGGAACGCGGGTTCCCGGTGCTATCTCTTTGTAAAAGAAATAAATAATAATCCATGTGTTGATCACCCTGTGCGAACGAGCGGGGCTCATATGGTATGAATGCACTTGATGTTTGCTCTGGAGTCTTTACATTTTTCAAAAACACGTGTATTTCAACGGGTGCAGTGGTGAGAAGTAGTTGCGATGAACATTGCTGGAGGAGAAGAATCAAGAAAATGCCCATACCTGCCCCCTCATGCACCAATGCTGATGATGTAGTAGACATAGAGACTATACATTTCCCGAGAAAGAATTGTGTGAAAAAATGTATGCTAATCACTACGATATTCATGTGTATTATGAGTGTACTGGCACCCATATCAGTAGTTCTGCTATTATGGTATTTAGAGGAAATACATCCAAAAGGGGTGTTTCAGCATATTAGAACTGTTTCTGTCACCGAGAGCCCAGTCCATGTAATCTCTTATACCTTGTCCCCAATGGAAGAAAGACACAGGGAAGGCTATGGGAATAACACGTTACTTCTGATAATGAACATGACACACTCAATCTTGAGAAAGAACAATTGTTGGGTGTGTACCCATATACCACAACATGGTGGAAAGGGAATAGTTTGGTATGTGCAGCCATTGCGTTAAGTTCAGCATGTTATGCATCATTAAGCGCGCTATATTATGGGAAATGGAATAAAAGTGAAACGGGTCGATTAGGTAAGACAAATATGAACGAATTTGAAGAAATGGTAATGAAACCTGTAGGTTGCTCCATATTTAACAGAGCAAGAATGATAACACCAGCAGTAACGCCACAAGATAGATTATATGTGCCTTATAAATCATCTGTAATCATGTTTCACATGAACGCATTAGAGTATAAAGATGCAGTACCCCCCTTGTATACAATAAATTACAGTCCACGCACTGTTCCATTTTGCTTGCGAAAGAAAGGCTCATATTCAGTAGGGGCATACAACAGATGCATGAATATTGCAATCCTTGAGAGAGAGGAAGAACCAGTATATGTAGGCGACCCTGTCTACTTCATATGTGTGGAAAAAGCTTATCCATGGTTGACTATAAATTGGGAAGGTACCTATTACTTAGGGATCCTTTTCCCAGGGGTATTCCTTTCAAAAACGTCAGACATAGCAAGATTATCTAGGTCGAGGCCACACCGAGAGGAGGAAGGAGGATTAATTGCAGAAGATATAGCAAAATCATTTATACCATTTTGGGGTCGGGCAATTAATTCATATAATATAAGACAACTGTCAAGAATTTTAGAGAGAACAATAAATGGAACAACGGACATATTGTATAATATGACTCTGGAGGAAAAAGCAATTAGAGTAATGACACTTCAATATAGAATGGCTCTTGACATAATTTTGGCTGACCGTGTTTCATGATCTCTGCTTCCAAAAGATCAGGACTTGCCCGACTCCCTTGGAAGCAGACCCATAACCCCGGTTCCGAGTGCCAGCCAGTCCCAATTGGGACCTTTTGGACCCTGTCCTGGCGCCAGTGGTACCAGGCTCATAAAGATGCCCAGTCCCAGCGCTGGTAGCGGCGGGCTCATAATGCTTGGGTGGACTTACCTGCAGCAGACCATGCTGCTTACTTACCTGCCAGTTGAACCCCTGATCCTCTTCTGTTTGGGACTACTTTTCCTGTTGGGTGGGGCAGGAGCCACTCCCTAGGTTCAGAACACTGGAACTCTTCTGGAAAGCAGGAACTCTTTTCTTACCTAGGCGTGGCTGTGGAAGGAGACACCTAAGCACTACAGGAGGCTATTTAAACCACACCCGATGGATGAATCTTGCTTTGCGTTATTCTGCATTCTCTGCAGCAGAACGCTCATCGTGTCTTCTGCTTCTGATCCTGGGCCTAAGGGAACAAAGGCTTACCATCCTGGAATCCAGTCTTCAGCAGCACCTGTAAAGACAAAGAAAGAACAGGTTAGCACTACCGTCTTCAGTGGCAGCGCATCTCTTACCTGGTCCATCGGCTGTCACCAACGCCTCGCGCTGCATTCCGGCATCTGAAAGACAAAGGCTTACCAGCTCTTCGCACGCTCCGGAGGCCTTCTGCGCTGCATCCCGCATCTGAAAGACAAAAGAAGGTGCGTTTAAAGACACTGGGCAACTTTATTACTCACGTGCCATTACTCCTTCCCACGCCGAATCCAGTGGGTATTCCAGCACCCTTCAGCTTCTCTAAAGCTCCGAACTTGTACCTGCAAGATAAAAGGGACAGTTAGTGTGCATCGTGAAGCAGGCTACAAGCGCTTACTTACGTGCTTCCAGGCGCTTCTATTCCTCACGCGGGTTCGATCCTCAACTCTCATCAGCCCGCCATCCGCCATCGCCGGAACCCTGCAAAACAAGAGATATCATTACAAAAGACTTTTAAGACATTTGAAGTGCCCAGAACTTACCGTTCGTGCTGTTAACGACGGACAGCAGTCTCTGAGGTCAAGAGGCCTGCACCCTTATCCAGTGAAGAAACTGGTTACGGCACCCTGCCCCGAGGCAGATGGAGAGCTCGTTGTTCACTTACCTAAGGTGAGGGCGTTAACCTTTGGGGTTCTACAGGAGAAGAGAAAGGGAAGAGGAGAGAGGCACCCAATAACCCCAGTTCATTAATCCCATATTTTCTATCTGCAGACATCTTACTCTTCGAGTCAGACATACAGTGCACAGAGGTCCAGCCCAAAGAGCCAACCGTGTGTTACACATCACCTTTGAAAATACGGCATTCACCCAGTCAAGACCGGCGCCTCTGCGGGAATCAGGTGAGCGTTACAGAACGCAAAGCCCACCGCAAAACTCCCACCCAGGCGCTATGGAAACCTCGGATACCGACCAGCTAGCCCAGTTACTTGGGGAACTAAGAGCAGAAGTGCATGCAGCCCGTCAGGAAACGAATGCTCTAAGAAGGGAACTGATTATTTCCAAGGAGCGAACAGACGATCTCGCTAGACAATTGCTACAGTCACAAGCCGGACAAACTCCGTTACCCGCATCAGGGGCAAATCTTCCTTCAACATCCTCTACGAACGGAGTGCATATCAAACTACCTGGAAATGTACCTCTGGCTCTGCCCGAACGATTTTCTGGTGACCCAAAGAGGTTTGCAGTATTTATTAATCAGTGCCGGTTGCACTTCTTATGCCGGCCAGCAGCCTTTCCAACTGATCAAGCTAAGGTAGCTTTCGTGCTTTCGTACCTTAGTGGCAATGCGGCAGACTGGTCGATCCCTCTAGTTAATCAAGATGATCGGTTCTCCATGATTTTCAAGCTTTTCAGCTCAGTATGGAAAAACTGTTTGCAAGACATTCACAGGGGCAGGCCTTGGACAATGAGCTCCTTTCATTGTGACAGGGTAATCAAGACCTTTTGGCTTATATTGCGTCTTTCAACAGACTGATAGTGGAAACTCGATGGCCTGAGGACAAAAGGATTACGCTGCTTTATAGAGGTTTACGTGGAGAGCTCAAAGATGTGTTAGCCCAAGTAGTGAATCCCCAGCAAGACTGTTCGGACTATATTGACTTAGTCGTTCAAATTGACCACAGCTTGCAGAACAGGAAGGCCGATCGTTCCAAGTTTGATGCTCGAGTATTTTCCAAACCACCAACTCCTACCAAAGGAGTAGACTCTGGGGAACCCATGCAAATAGGGGGCCTGAAAGGACCACTAACACAAAAGGAGCGGGAAAGGAGAAAACAGCTGCAATTATGACTCTATTGCGGAAACTCGGGGCACTTTCTTCGAGACTGTCCGGTGAAACCAGCCAAGAAGGCAGTAGGAGCTGCAGTTACCAGGGTCACAAACTCTGAGCAGGGAAACGACCTCGCCCGACAAGAATAGAGGTCCTCTTGCCGAGCGTTAAAACCAGTTCCGTGACCTCGCATTTCGTGATACCTATGGTCCTCATTAGCCCTGAACATCCGGATCGATTACATGCGATTGAAGCTTACGTCGACAGTGTGCCATCGGCAATTATGTGGATCATGAAATGGTTTTGAGGATGAATCTGATTCTTTGTCCAAAGGCTGTAAAGGACGTCATTACTACGGTGGATGATACAGAGATAGCCTCCGGACCAGTAACGCATACCACCCAAGAAGTGACGCTAGTAAGTCAAGATGGACACCATGAGAAGATCGTGTTCGATGTGATCAAGGCCCCTCAGTTCCAGATTATTCTAGGAATTCCTTGGTTAGAGAAGCACAATCCTCAGATCGATTGGCGAGCAAGAACGGTTCAGTTTCCAGAATGTGTCTCTACTTGTCACCCTCGACCTGGTGTTGCACTGGCAGCAATTTCCTCGGAGGCTCACCAGTTACCTCCTGAATACCTAGAATTCCAAGATGTTTTCCGGAAGGATCAGGCTAACTCTCTACCTCCTCATAGGTCTTATGACTGCCAGATAGACCTGATACCTGGATCTACTCCTCCTTGTAGTAGAATTTATGCCCTCACCGAGCCTGAGAATCTTCACCTCCGACAATACCTGGATCAATACCTAGCGAATGGGTTTATTCGTCCTTCCAAGTCCCCTGCTTCCTCAGCTTTGTTCTTCGTTCCAAAAAAAGAAGGGGACCTTAGAACTTGTATAGATTATCGCGCCCTGAACCAGATCACTGTTAAGAATAGATATCCGTTACCTTTGATCCCTGAACTCCTGGACCAAGTCAGAAAAGCATGCATATATACAAAGCTGGATCTTAGAGGAGCCTACCACTTGGTACGAGTAAAAGAGGGCGATGAATGGAAGACGGCCTTCCGCACCAAGTATGGGCTATTTGAATATCAGGTCATGCCCTTCGGACTTTGCAATGCCCCGGCTGCCTTTCAATATTTTATGAACGATGTCCTCAGAGAGCTCATAGATATGTGTGTTGTTGTTTACATTGACAACATCCTCGTTTATTCTTCATCGGAAACTGAACATCGGAAACACGTGATAATGGTCCTCGAGAGATTGCGTCAACACAAACTTTTCGCTAAGTTGGAAAAATGTGTTTTCAACGTGACTGAAGTTGAATTCTTGGGATTCATATTATCACCTAGCGGAGTGCGTATGGATTCAAAGAAGGTCGATGCAATTCTCAAATGGCCATCGCCATCCTCCGTAAAAGGTGTTCAAAGCATGTTAGGCTTCGCTAACTTTTACCGCAGGTTTATCCCCGAATTCTCTCGAATAGTCCAGCCCATCACCGCCTTGTTAAAGAAAAACAAACGTTTTGAATGGTCTACCGAGGCGGAACAAGCTTTCCAGAATTTGAAGACTAGATTTATCTCTGCACCGATCTTAAAACATCCTCCCCCAGAACTCCCCTACATCGTTGAAACTGATGCTTCGAGCCTTGCCATGGGGCAGTTCTATCACAAAAGGACCCAGTAACCAATCAGTTGCATCCCGTGGAATTTTGGTCCCGCAAATTCTCGCCTCCTGAAATCAATTACACTATTACTGATAAGGAACTTATAGCTATCAAGTGCGCCTTTAAGGCTTGGCGGCATTATCTTCTGGGGGCCCGACACACCGTTACTGTGATTACAGATCACCGAAGCCTGCAATATTTGAAAACCGCAAAAGCTCAAACTTCTATGCAACTCCGTTGGGCACTATTCTTTGCCGAGTTTGACTTCATAATTACCTATCGACCTGGTACAAAAAACGGTAAAGCTGATGCCCTTTCTGGGATGGGAGTGGAAGAACATTTGATCAATCATAAACCTGTACCTATCATTCCCGAACAAAGAATTCTAGGTGTAATCGCCACACAATCCATAGAGGAAGTTAAGGATAAAGCCAGGCTACTGGTAACTCCAGCAGACATACAGAATTGGCATCTGCAGGGAAAGGACTTTACGGTGAAGGACAACCTATTATATTTCCAAGAACGGTTATACCTGCCCAGCACAGATTTACAGAAAAAGGTAATCTCTTGTTATCACGATTCTTTAATGGAAGGACATCCCGGTATGACCAAGACCTCGGAAAAGATCAAGCGCTACTTCTGGTGGCCGTCTTGGAAAAAAGATATCAGAGACTTTATAATGTCCTGTGGAGTATGCGCCCAAAACAAGAGTCAAAAGGAAAAACCAGCCGGCCTCTTACTCCCTATTGACATCCCGCCTCGCCCTTGGCATACGCTTTCTATGGACTATTCTCCAAGATGGCGCATTTCATTCCACTCAAAGGCTTACCAACAGCAGTAACTCTGGCCCGAGAATTTCTCGAAAACATCGTCCGACTGCACGGTTTTCCTTCAGTTCTAATTTCGGATCGAGGTAGTCAATTTATTTCTCATTTTTGGCGAAGTTGCTGTCGGTCGTCTCAAATTGATGTGAGACTTTCGACCAGCCACCACCCTCAAACCGACGGACAAACCGAGAGGACCAATCAAACTCTGGAACATTATTTGCGCTGCATGCTACAACAAACTGAAAAAACTTGGAAAGATATCCTTTGGATAGCCGAATATGCCTACAATAACTCTGTCCACTCGGGAACTGGGAAGACCCCGTTTTTTCTTTTATATGGTAGTCACCCTCGAACCTCAGAGTTGGATCCACTCCAAGATCTTGGAACACCAGCAGTAGACCACCTGCATTCTACAATCACCCAAGCCTTTAAGGAAGCCGTTTCTCACCTTCAAAGGGCTAAAGAACAATACAAGAAAGGAGCAGACCAACATCGGAAGGAAGCCCCCCAATATCAAGTAGGAGATCAAGTCTGGTTATCCACCAAATATCTACCTCTAAAAGGACCACGCACATTCAACCCAAGATACCTTGGTCCCTATTCCATCACTACCATAGTAAATCCAGTAGCGGTCAAGTTGGACTTGCCCCCTCACATGAAGATACATCCGGTCTTCCACGTCTCTCTATTAAAACCCGTGCAACCTCAAACCCGACTAACTACATCTCCAAAACCTATTCTAGTTGATGGAGAACTCGAGTTTGAAGTCAAAAGCACCCTGGATTCCAAGATCTCCAAATCTAAACTATTTTACCTGATTGACTGGAAAGGCTACGGTCCCCAAGAAAGATCCTGGGAACCTGCAGAATATGTCCACGCGCCTCGTCTAATCAAAAGATTTAATCGAACATTTCCTAACAAGCCCAAACCCCCGGAGAAGCCCGGTTTGGGAGGGGCCTTGAGGGGGGGTGCTGTCATGATCTCTGCTTCCAAAAGATCAGGACTTGCCCGACTCCCTTGGAAGCAGACCCATAACCCCGGTTCCGAGTGCCAGCCATTCCCAATTGGGACCTTTTGGACCCTGTCCAGGCGCCAGTGGCACCAGGCTCATAAAGATGCCCAGTCCCAGCGCTGGAAGCGCCGGGCTCATAATGCTTGGGTGGACTTACCTGCAGCAGACCATGTGCTTACTTACCTGCCAGTTGAACCCCTGATCCTCTTCTGTTTGGGACTACTTTTCCTGTTGGGTGGGGCAGGAGCCACTCCCTAGGTTCAGAACACTGGAACTCTTCTGGAAAGCAGGAACTCTTTTCTCACCTAGGCGTGGCTGTGGAAGGAGACACCTAAGCACTACAGGAGTCTATTTAAACCACACCCGATGGATGAATCTTGCTTTGCGTTATTCTGCATTCTCTGCAGCAGAACGCTCATCGTGTCTTCTGCTTCTGATCCTGGGCCTAAGGGAACAAAGGCTTACCATCCTGGAATCCATTCTTCAGCAGCACCTGTAAAGACAAAGAAAGAACAGGTTAGCACTACGGTCTTCAGTGACAGCGCATCTCTTACCTGGTCCATCGGCTGTCACCAACGCCTCGCGCTGCATTCCGGCATCTGAAAGACAAAGGCTAACCTACTCTTCGCATGCGCCGGAGGTCTTCGCACTGCATTCCGGCATCTGAAAGACAAAAGCTTACCAGCTCTTCGCACGCTCCGGAGGCCTTCGGCGCTGCATCCCGCATCTGAAAGACAAAAGAAGGTGCGTTTAAAGACATTGGGCAACTTTATTACTCACGTGCCATTACTCCTTCCCACGCCGAATCCAGTGGGTATTCCAGCACCCTTCAGCTTCTCTAAAGCTCCGAACTTGTACCTGCAAGATAAAAGGGACAGTTAGTGCGCATCGTGAAGCAGGCTACAAGCGCTTACTTACGTGCTTCCAAGCGCTTCTATTCCTCACGCGGGTTCGATCCTCAACTCTCATCAGCCCGCCATCCGCCATCGCCGGAATCCTGCAAAACAAGAGATATCATTACAAAAGACTTTTAAGACATTTGAAGTGCCCAGAACTTACCGTTCGTGCAGTTAACGACGGACAGCAGTCCTCTGAGGTCAAGAGGCCTGCACCCTTATCCAGTGAAGAAACTGGTTACGGCACCCTGCCCCGAGGCAGATGGAGAGCTCGGCGTTCACTTACCTAAGGTGAGGGCGTTAACCTTTGGGGTTCTACAGGAGAAGAGAAAGGGAAGAGGAGAGAGGCACCCAATAACCCCAGTTCATTGATCCCATATTTTCTATCTGCAGACATCTTACGCTTCGAGTCAGACATACAGTGCACAGAGGTCCAGCCCAAAGAGCCAACCGTGTGTTACACATCACCTTTGAAGATACGGCATTCACCCAGTCAAGACCGGCGCCTCTGCGGGAATCAGGTGAGCGTTACACCGTGTAGGAGTTTGCAAAATCGTAGGGTCATCATGTTGCGTATTTGTGAGTGACTCCTCCCCTACGATTTTTGAGGCAATAAAAAAGTTACACGTCCTGAGCTCTGACCTCCATCCCCCAGCAGGTAGTTGGGGGCTGAACATAAGCTCTGGGTTTTGGGAATTATTACGCTCATGGGGATGGAAATTGGCTGCAACTTTAGCAGCAGTCCTCGGAATCTTCCTAACATGTTGTTGTTGCATACATTGTCTACCAATAATTCGCACTTAAGTAAGTGATGAATGCATACACATGGTGACACAAAAAAGAACTCCCAAAGTAAATACAATCATGAACCACGAAATGCAGACTGTGAAAGAATGCATGTCAATTAATATTGATGTTGATGATGACGATAATAGCAGTATGCCGAGTTCAGAATCAGATACGTGGTCAGAGAAAGAAGCGATGTATGGTTGATGCGTTTGGCTTACGGCCGAGAGGAGGGTTTGTTAGTCTAGAAAGTATCCACCCATACCATAGAGAGTATATTATGTTGGCCGAAAACCAACCGCATCGTATGACTAGCATCGTCAGTACAGAATTGTCAGCATAACCATAGAGCGTCCATTTTGTAACAATAGAATTCACCATTTTGCAATTTTGCTTTTTCTTTGCTTCTGTTCAAATGCTTTGCTAAAAGTGAATTCTATTTCGTACTGCTCATGCACAGAGCAAGGCCACAAGTTTCATGTTGAGAGACAGCCCAGACAGCGATGCACTGTTTCCCTCCCTCCCTCATAAGTCCTTGGAAGTAAGCAGAAAGGCATTTAATCACTAAGCAGGTGCCAGCTAGTCTCGCTGTAGCAGCAAAAACTGTAGAAATAGGCAGTTAATCGCTTGAATTATACTCTCTTTTGCAGCCCCCCTTTCTTGGGCCCCTTTAGATCGAGCTGACCTTTAGCTCACAAATAGAAACCAATAGATAGTAAGGCTTGGAATGTGTCCCTCCTACGAACACAGCTTGCTTGTAGAACAAGAGCACTATGTTCTTGGTAACAAAGAATAGTGTCTGCACCTTCACAGATTGCAACTGTTGCTGAATAAATGTCTCAGAGGGTGTCATATTCATCATAATTGTCAATCACCAAACCCTTGCTAAAGAAGATACATTATGGGTGGTTTCGGATGTGTCAT
The DNA here is from genome assembly GCF_040938575.1 of Ambystoma mexicanum. Taxonomy (NCBI): domain Eukaryota; kingdom Metazoa; phylum Chordata; class Amphibia; order Caudata; family Ambystomatidae; genus Ambystoma; species Ambystoma mexicanum. The sequence continues at coordinate 925,046,191 of NC_090941.1, forward strand.
TACTGATTATATGATTGTCATTTTGTATATATGGAACTGATGTAGAATGTTTGCTCGCGTGCGTCCCACGAGGTCTGGGTGACACACGTTGCAGGACATGAGACCCAGTTGGCCGACTGAGACTAGTTGCTTTGCAATAAACCCTAGATTTTGGGAATTGAACCTCGTGTCTAGCAGATCAGTTTGTGTGTGGTGATTGTGCCTTGTTTCCATGCACGAGGGTCCCATAGGACCAGAAGGAGGTCAGAAAAAGCCACCATTCATAAAGAAATTTTTTGAAATGTTATGTTTGTGGCTCTACTGATCATGTGAGAGGGGATCCCAGGTGTAAGGGTAAACCTTCAGGGGTCCACACTGTCTCCTTAGCCTTGGCTCCAGAGGAGGAAGTACTTATGGCCAGTGGAAACGTTCAACTGCTAGCTGAATACCCTATCAGAGTTTCAGCTAGTGAACTTTAGTATTCCTAGGGTTGTGGGAACAACAGAATTTAGATGTGTATACTTCTATCCCTCCTAATACTAAAGAGTATTATAAAGACAGTGTCCTAGTAAATGGTCAGGAGACCCCTGCCATTAGAGACACTGGGGCCAGCATAATGTGGTGGATGAATCTTTTTTCAAGGTGGAGGATGTTGATAAGGCACCCAAACGCCTCACCAAGTTAGGTGGAGGGCCTGTGCAGATGCTTCCCCAATTCCCAGCTCTTATTGGAGATCTGGACCCTGTGGACCATCCTGAGCTGTAGTCTTTACTGACAGAAGGCGGCCCCACAGGCAAGACTTCAGTAGGGGACAAAGAGAATGTCAAAATCTGGAAGGTCTTCACCACCAGGCAGCTTCTCAGCTTGAAGGGCAATAGCCTGGGAAGTATAGCATACACTGGGAAGATGGTCTCTTCTATAGTGAACCAACTGAGTCAATCCCTGGAGACTACAAGAGACTTGTAGTACCCCAAGAGAACAGACTCCAATTCTTGCAACCCGCCCATGAGATACCTTTGGCTGGTCACTTAAGTTTCAAGAAGACCAAGGAAAGGCTCTCTCTCTACTTTTCATGGCCTAAAATGGGAGCCGAGGTAGATAAGTATTGCAAGAGTTGCCACACCTGCCAAACATCGGGTAAGAGTGGCTCCAAGGATGTGGCACCTCTAGTGTCTCTCCCTGTGATGGGAGTACCATCTGAGAGGGTAGGGATCGACATTCTTGGTCCTCTTGACCCTCCAACCTCTTCAGGCAACAGGTTTATACTTGGTAGTAGACCATGCTACTAGGTACCCTGAAACAATTCCTATGAGGACTGTTACAGCTCAGGCTGTGGCTAAGGCCCTCCTTGATATTTTTACCAGGGTTGGGTTTCCAAAGGAGGTAATATCCGACAGGGGATCACATGTTATGTCCCACTACATGAAGGCCATGTGGAAAAACTGTGGAGTTATCTACAAGTTCTCAACAGCATGCCACCCTCAGACAAATGGGTTGGTAGAAAGGTTTAACAGAACCATGAAGAGCATGATAGGAGCTTTAGACTACCCCCTTAAGAGAAAGTGGGATCTTCTACTGCCATGCCTTCTCTTTGCATATAGAGAAGTCCTTCAGGAGGGAGTGGGTTACAGTCCCTTTGAACTTCTCTATGGCCATCCGGTCAGAGGTCCATTGGCCCTGATCAAGGAAGGTTTGGAGAGTGCTCCTTCCTCCACGCCAGTCAGATTCACTGTCTAAGTGATCGGACTCCGGAGGAGAATGTCACACATGATGGCTGAAGCAATTAATAACTTGAAAGCAGGTGAGGCTCTGGTTAAGTATTGGCATGACAAGAAGGCCAACATGGTTGAGTTCGCTCAAGACCAGCTAGTTCTTATTATGGTACCAACAAGGCAGAGGGCCTTGCAGGACAAGTGGGTAGGACCCTCAAGATAGTGGGAAAACCTGTAGAGGTGAACTATCTGGTGGACCTAAGCAATCCTAAGGAGGCTCCTAGATTCTTTCACACTAACTGTTTAAAGGATTATGTCTCGAGACCAGAACTGGGAGTTTTGCTTCTAGCTTCAGCTCAAGAAGAGGAGGAGAGTGAACCTCTGCCTGACCTTCTCAGAGGCAAACCTTTATGTGAGAAAGTAGAAGGAGTTAATAGCTCTTCTAATCTGACCTCTGAACAACAGGAGGAGTGCAATGTTTTGTTAAATCATTTGCCCCTCTGTTTTCTCTAGCACCAGGCTTGACCCCTTGGGGCCAGCATGCTATCAATACTGGTGACTGTTTACCTGTCAAAAGCAGGGGTTACAGAATAATGTCAGAAAATGTAAGAACCCACATCAAAGGAGAGGTCAACAAGATGCTTGATCTCTGGGTAATAGAGCCCTCTACTAATCCATCGTCTAGCCCAGTTGTGTTAGTACCGAAGGCAGGATCCAAGCCCTGACTGACCATGCCAAAGAGAAAACTGCATTATCCACACCAGTTGGCTTAAACCAGTTTAAGGTTATGCTTTTTGGACTAAAGAATGCACCTGCTACATTTCAAAGGATGGTTAACCAGGTTCTGAATGCGATGGAGGAATTCAGTGTGGCATACTGGGATGACATTGCAGTGTTCAGCCCTACTTACAAAGAACATCTTGACCACCTAGGGTATGTTTTGCAGGCTCTTGAATAGGCCTATCTAACCATAAAGGCAAGCAAATGTCAAATTGGTCAGAGTAAAGTGGTCTAGCTTGGGCATGAGGAAGGGGGTGGTGAAATAAGGCCTTTGCTCAGCAAGATTGAAGCTGTGCAAAATTGGACAATCCCTTCGTAGGCCTCACTGGGTATTACTCTCTCCAACATTCCCTAAAAAGTTCAAATGGAATGAAGAGTGCAATCAGGCCTTTGAAAGCGTCAAGAAAGCCCTTTGTCAAGCTCCAGTTCTCAGAGCTCCTGACTACCACCAACTCTTCAGTGTACAAACAGATGCTTCCAATATAGTTATAGGTGCAGTCCTCAGTCAACTGGATGAGAAATGTAGTGAGCACCCCATTTTCTTCATTAGGAGGAAACTGAAGGAACCTGAAACAAGGTGGGCAACTATTGACAGAGAATGTGTTGTCGTTGTGTGGTCTTTGAAGAAGTTTAGACCATACTTGATTGGATCTACTTTAATTATTCAAACAGACCACCAGCCCTTGAGATGCAAATGAAAGGGGAAACCCCAAAACGGCTAAGATGGTCAATCTGCCTTCAAAGGTTTGATTTTACCATTGAGCACAGGTCAGGATGTCACCACCAAAATGCTGATGGTCTCGCTAGGATATTTATAACCGACTGAAGGTAAGAGACTCCTCCAGGAGTGGATTAGATCCTCCTGTCCCTTAGTCTGGGGGGGGGGGGCGAGTGTTAGCAAGAATGCTCATTCTATGGCTAGTTTCCCTTATCTATAGAGTCCCCCAGCTTTGCTGGATTTGAAGGGTTTGTTTTTTTCTCCTGCTAAGAGTGAGACTATTTTTCCCACTCTTAGGCATATCTGCTATGTGTTTTCTAGGCTATTTTTTGTGTTTAATGTCTATGGGGTCTATCTCACCCTCATAGCCACCATCTTTATACACATGTGTTACACAGCACCCTCCGCCCAGTAACACAGGGGTATCCTAGGGACCCCCAAACATAGACGCCATACCCTGGGACTGACTACTGCCTCCCAGGGAATGTAAAGTTCCCATTTACTTTACTAGTCAATCTTTATTACCTAAACCAGTACAGCCCATCTTACTATAGAGGTACTGGAAAAGGATTAATTGTTTTTCCCTGGTGTTCATTTTTGAGAGGGTACCGTACAGTTCCTCTCTCAAAAGTTTTTGGCTGGTGGGAGTGGTTACTACCAAAAATATTCAACCGCAAATTTTTCCCTATGGGATTTTCCCATTGATCGAGGCTACCACAATTACTGACAGCCTCTAACATACCGCCGGTTTATTTTTATATTAACTTTACTCCGGTAGGTTTTATTTGCCAGAACTTTTATATAAAGTCTTTCTCTTGTCTTTCTCTAAGATCCTAACCCAGGTCGGAAATCCTTTGCTCGTCCTTTTGGCGGGCTTCTGCCAAGAAGCCCTCCTTTTGGCGCCTCTGATTCTGGGGTGGACCGTTATTGTGGGAGGGGGCTTAGGCCCCCTGGACAGGGTTGCCTCAGCAACCCAAGTCACACTCTGCCCTCATAGGCTGGAGGATCACCCGCCAGGATGACCACTCCACCTGTGTGTGTGTGACAGCTAGGCTGTATGAATTGGGATCTTTTTTCATAAAAGCAGGGTCCTGAGGACTGGAAGAGCAAGACGTCGCCACTGGAACTAAGAAGCCGAAAAGAAGAGAAGAGAAGCCAAAGACATCTGCAACGACTGAACCACTGATGAAGCCCTGCTGCAGCGTCTCACCACTTTTTCCACATAATGAGAGTAGATCTTCATCTGCAAGAGCCTTCTTCCCTTGAGCTGGTGGGGCCAACCAGTTTGCCAATTGCCATCCAAGACCTGCATTGGTCGAATCGCCAGTGCCCCGCTTCCACTTTTTCAGGTACATTGTTCCGCCAGGCCTCCCGTTTCGGGGGGTATTGCTAAAGGTGTTTGAAATCCCTTACCTACTTCCTGGGTTGGCCACCCCTATCGAATAACATTGTCTTTCACTTGCTGCCACCACCTTTTCGAATCGTTTAACAAAGACTTGACTGCAGCTACAAGAACATTCTGCTCCTAGGCACTTTGTCCTGTACCACTGACTCTGGCACAGGCCTATTGACACTGGCTAAATCTGTTAGAACTGCCTTCTCTAGATTGCTTCTCACCTAGAAATTTGTTGGTGCACCTAACTTTTCTAACCACCTTTTCCTTCCCTCTTCCTTTAAACTTGTGAAGTGCCATTTTGCTTGGTTTTCACCTCAGTATTATAAATGCTAAAGTACTACCTTGCCTAAACTTGTTCTGACTGCTTAGCCACTGCTACCAACTAAATCGTTGTGGTACAGACCGATACCAAAGGGGATTTATTGCTCATACCTGTAGACTTAATCTGTTGTAGTGCTCCCTAAGGGAACTGCACAGGATTCTGCCTAACATGCTAAAAGGTTGAACCTGAACAATGCAAATCATGGGAGCCAGGGCCGGCATCTGTGGTGATGTCACACAGTCCAGGATGCAGAAGGACAAAACTATGGGAATCCGAGAGGGCTCTTGCCAGGTACTGCTTTACAGTGTAAGCAGAGCCATCAGCAAATGTGTTCATGTTTCCATGGCCAAAGCTCATTTCAAAAGGACTGTTAATGCAGCTTCCCATGCATTGGGGTCAGACCTCAGGAGATTTCTAACTGATCATACTCTCTTCCCCTGACATCAGATTGAGCTTTTAATGGTGGATTGTGAAGGAGTTCTTAGTGAAGTGTATTATTCTTGATCTACCTTAGTGACGGTTTGAAATGATAGATACCATTGAAATACGTTGTGGGATACAAGGAAGTACCTATTAAATAGGTGAAGGTGAGACACATATCTCAATATGAGAGGTCATCTATCAATAAGAGAAATATCTTCTGGTACAGGTGACTTTGGTTATGCCAGAAAACACTTCCACAAAGGCATATGGCAAGAGACAAACGGCTTCAAAAGTGACTTCTCTGTAGGAAGTTTATGACAATTTAATGTTATGGGGCGAAGAACAATGTAGATGCATGCAGGGCAGATACCGGGGATACATATAAAGAGAGAAGACCAGGTCATTTTCTTTTTCTTTTTATTACCAGAATCTGATCACGATGCATACTTGGTCATCGCTAATACATTTAGGGTTTTTCAGCAAATTAGGCTACTTTGTGTTTATTGCATATGTGTTTGCGATCGTGCTTTAGAGGTGTAGGTATATCCCCACGACATGAAGAAAGTGACACTGAGGTAACACTTGCATAACGTCTGGTAAATGCCATTATGCGTGGGCTGTTCTATTAGGACTATACTCACAACACTTCACACCTACTGGTGGTTGTGGCTACTAATTTGGGGATATATGGAGTCAGCCCGTTGTTTGGATGACCATATGAGGAAGGCAGCGGTGGTAGGGGGATAGGGCAGTTAACTGTATTATTGGAATGAAGTGAAAAGGTTCAGATTATCTAATGATGTGATTATTGTGACTAGGGTTGAGGCCCAGTATAATGCAGATACATAATGTACATAATCTATGCAGTAGGCAGTGTTTATGACTGACATAAAGTACTCGTGAAAAGCAAAGAAAACAACATTATTTGCAGTATGTTATTTTTTTTTAAGTTTGAAGGAGTTACTTATCTACCAGTAGAAGGGATAGGGCCTATTTACAGATGGGTGGTAAGGGGTTAACGGTGCCGGTAAAGGTGCCAGAGCCGTTAACCCCTTACCTATTATGAGGTCCACTCGCGGGACCCGCTCTGGATGCCTGGTTTTACCAGACGTCCTTAGCGGGTCCCGCGAGCGGCCCAGCATGCTAACAACAGGCCCGTCATTAACAGGCCCATTATTAGCATGCTCCCCATTCCCATTGAGCCCTATGAGGACTCAATGGGGATGGTCTGGGTTCCCGGAATGGGGAAATACTGGGCCCTTCAAGGTCAGAAAGGCCCAGTATTTCCCCATTCAGGGAACCCAGACCCAGACCCTAGTTTGGAGACAGCCATGCCCTTATTAAGGGCATGCCTACCTCGAAACTCGTAATGAGGACTATAGTGTTTCTCAGGGAAATGTGGACTACCGGCTTCAACCAATCTCCCCTGCAAGCAACACTTTCAGCCTAATTACGAGCTTGGCAGTACTGGAAAAGCACGTGACAATTCCACATACTGTTGGTTTTACTGCTACAATGAGTTATAGGTTTCATAACTCAAATTCTTCAAAACTGCCTGCTTTTGTGTGAAGGAAAAATCCTGCAAACAAAAGCGTTACTGTATGAGGTATTCTCTATGTAGGTTTACAGTATGCTACAATTTCACATTTCCGCCATGGAGTCCATGTGGAATTACAGAAGACTTTGAATGCAAGTCTCTGAATCAAGTGGACCCGCACCATTAACACACACTTGCAGAATGTTTAGTTTAGTTTAATTTAGTTTAGTTTATTTATTTATATGGTAATCTTAACCCAAATGTATCTAGTTGCAAATTTGCAGGTTAAAATTAAAGTGCAGTTCGTTTCCAGTACACGTTTAGCAATGGCGTACGGATGGTGCATGATGATAACAGTACAGTTATATGATAGTATATTTATATCGCGCCTATACACAATGTGTTTCAAAGCGCTTCAAGGCAAGGGAAGGAACAAGGGAAAATACAATGATATTCTTACAGGCCATGAGCAGTAACGATGTGAAATTAACTATCGTACTTGGCCTGACGCTATTTCACATAGTGCAAGAGCTAAGACATAGATAAGGAAGGGAGGGGGAGAGTGGGAAAGAAATGGAAACAGACAGTTGACTACTTTACTAGGCCTGACGACATTTCTGGTAGAGCCAGAGAAAAACAAAAGGTGAGAGAGAGGGGTGCAGAAAGTTAGGGGAGGAACAAAACAAGCAACTATCATACTAGGCCTGATGACATTTCTGATAGTGCTGGAGGGGGAGGGGGTGGAGGAAAACACCAGTAAGGGGAGGGGGGAGGAGACAGATGAGATAGCTATCATACTAGGTCAAGGGACAATTCAGATAGAGTAAGTGCATAGAAGCAAGTAAGGGGAGGAGATAGGAAAAGGGAGAAGGGAAAGGAGGAGAGAACAGAGAGTTAGCATTCAAAAGAGTGGAGAAGCAAGAGGGGAGAGTAAATACAATTGCATAAGTCAGTAGTCATAATATTGCAAGCCAGGATACAAGATGAAGATGGGAACAGCATGATTCAGGGCCACCATGAGTACAAGATGCAAAGGAAGTCCATAATGAGAGTTGGGAAAGGGTGACACACCGTGAATGAATGAAGTCCATAAAAGTAAAATCCAGCATTGGCCACAAGACAGTGATGGTGAAACCAGAATTTATCAGGACAGACTCCTGCAGCAGTAGGCTTGAGGGGGTGAAGGGGGAGCAGGGTAGAAGAATCAAGCAAGACAGGTAACACCTATGTGTGAAAATGGTTGGGGCACAAGGGAACATCACAGGAGGACCAGAGGGGGTGGGGATGGCCTGTGGGGACAGAGAAAGTAACACATGTTGGTGCATGCTTACCTGCTGTCTGAGCAGAGGGTCGGTGTTGGGTTCTCCTGTTCCGGACAGGTCCAAACAAGAATTGCCCTTTTCTTAATCTGCCCTTCGCTTAGGATGCCCGGGCGAGAGACACCCTCGATCTAATAGTTAAGAGCCGGAAGGAAGAGGCAGGGCTAAGAAGGTGGGCGGGGCTTAGGCCAGGTGACCTAGATCCACTTGCACCTGCTCCCCATCTGCAAAGGAAAAGAGGCAGGTGGGCTCCTTAAGTAGGGAAAAAGAGCAGCAAGCAGGAAGGCACGAGGTGGGAGGGGCTTGCTAAGTGGTGAAAAAGAGCGGCAAGCAGGAAGGCACCAGGTGAGTGGGGCTTGCTAAGTGGTGAAAAAGAGCAGCAGGCAGGAAGGCACCAGGTGGGTGGGGCTTAGGCCAGGTGACCTAGATCGACTTGCACCTGCTCCCCATCTCCCCATCAGTTAATGATATACATACAGGATAAGGGATTAGGTGCATGAAAGGTGGTAGATTTATAGTGCATAGTATCACAGTCAGTTACAATACAGGGGTGCATGGGGATACCTCCATGCTCAAATAACCTGGAGATGGAATTATTCTAGTTCTAGAGAGACTAACCAAGCATTCCGTTTTTTCCAGAAGGCCCAGTATGCAGGCTCAGTTCTTAGTTCTGTAGGCAGGTCATTGCAGCGTTTAGGAGCAAGGACAGGAAAACTCTTACCCTCTGTTGTTTCAAGTCTGTACCTGGGAATCATGATCTGGTTGACCTGGGAGGTTCTAGTTGGTCTGCTAGATTGGTTCTTGGTGAACTTGCAAATTAGGTATAAGGGGGCTTTATTTGCTAGGCACGCGAGCGGCCCAGCGTGCTAACAATAATTAACAGGCCCGTTGTTAGCATGCTCCCCATTCCCATTGAGCCCTATGGTGGCTCGAATGGGAATGGGGATGTACCGGGTCCGGGTTCCCTGAATGGGGAAATACCGGGCCCTCCAAGGTCAGAATGGCCCGGTATTTCCCCATTCAGGGAACCCAGACCCGAGATTAGAGGCAGCCTTGCCCTTACTAAGGGTATGGCTACCTACAAACTCGTAATGAGGCCCAGTGTCTTGTAGGCAATTCTATTCTTCACTGGAAGCCAGTGGACTGTTTATCTGGTGGAGGTAATGTGGTTGGTTTTAAGGATGTACAGGGCCGCTCTTAATGCGTTGTTAGGAGTAGTTTGTAGTTTGTTAAGTTTGCGGCAGCTGGTACCTATGTACGAGGCATTGCAGTTGTTCAATTTTGATAAAAATTAGGGCTCTGGCCAGGGTGGTACAACTATCTGGGGAGAGGAATGTGATATTTTAAATAGCTTTAATGGTATCACCAAAGCAAATACTGCCAGACTCATAGTGAGGACAATAGCCACAAAACGTTCTGAACTCTTGACTCCACTGTCAATAGACTGATTCATTAGCATGTTATGTTCTCTTTTGTTCTAGGATTTAACAGAAACCCTCAATATTCAGATGGTTCTGAGTTTGATCAAATATGTGTGCACAAGCCTATTTCTGTAATGTACACTGAAAATTCAAACTGAATCTGAAATGTAGCTGCTTTTTAATGCGGACGCCCAGCTCTCATTCTTTCATTCTCATTCTCATTTATTTTGAAAAAAGATATTTTGTTGCATCATTAAACAAAGTAGTTTTCGAGTCTGCTGCTCATAGACTTATGATTTGAATGCTATTCTTTAGCAGGGATAACACAATTGCTCGTCTTTACTAACTGTCTGTTGAATGTTTTTGCAACAATGAAAAGTGCTGAATTGCTGTTTCTATCCTTTACTCTGAATAATGAGCAGGCAGAGGCAATGTGCAGTGAAAAGATGCTTGGCATCGTCAATCACTGAAGTAGCTGTCACTGAAGTAGCTGTTGCTAGGCAATGTGAAGAGTAGAGATACAATCATGTGCTCCCTGCCAGACACGGTATGAAATAAGCACTGTGGAAAACAAGCATGATTCTTTCACATGAATGTTGATTAATGTATGCAATAAATAAATTATGATTTAATTAGAAATGAACAGTGCACAATAACAGTTGGCATGGTGAAGTTAACCTTTGCCACACATCATTGAAACAAGAGTCAAATAGCAAAGCATACTGAGCCACATTCCGAATATGCTGTGTTACCACAGGAAATTCCGCCAAACGTGCTTGCCGTTATCACAACAGGGAATGGAGGTACATTGTACATAATCCAAATGGCTCTTATATGGTATCCCATAGGACTCCATTTTAGTAGGATGTGAAGGATTTACTGCAGGTGTTAATTCCACTTGTGATACATTCTCAATTTTTCCTCCTACTTACCTCCAAGTGGGACAGTGGTGGGGCAGTACAAATGGCAGTAAATTGATTAAGGTGAAGGTGTGTGTGGCATGTTGTTTTGTAGTGGGGACATCTGATTGGAAATCCTCATAGAATGGAAATGGAGGGCATACTATTGATTTTGGATAGACTCCAAAGAGGAAGGTAAGAAGTTGAATGTTGAGCCATATAACTATTAGACAGTGGTCTTTGAGTTAATATATATGAAAAAAGCAATCTCCTTTTTTGTAGGTTTTGAATAGCTTAAGGAATGCTGACAAACACTGGAGAGTGAGGAAGGTTCACTAACCAAGAACTGAAAAAGGTCAGTGACCGTTGGGAATCTTTTTCGAGTACACCAGACTCTCCTAAAGAAGGGGCGAGATTACCGAAACGCATAGCGATAACTCAGAGGAGCAGAGGGGAATACAGTCTGGGAACTGGTATGAGTTAGATGATTGAGAAATTGAATTCTTGACTTTTACTTTATAGTCTGAATAGTAAATGCTGGAGATGGGAATGTTTGCTGCATATTTGAATACAGTCTTTATTAGATGAAAGAGTCAGTAATCTTGTTACAACACAATTTAATTGTCTGTATAATAGATTTTCTGCTAAGGAAAATCTGTGAATTTTATGTACAAATGTGTTTATAAATAATCTTGGTTAAAGAAATATATATAAAAATACAAATATTTTATAAAGAAAAGCAATTTTATGATTTATGTTACATATCAGTTTAAATGAATTTGTGAATATTAGGAAGGGTTATACTGACCCGATTGGAGAGCGCATGGAATACTTCTCTGATAGGGGGAGTTTTTGTATACTACGTAAATTGATTACTGCCATTTGTCAACTGCACTGCCATACATGTAAAAAGTCCAATGCCTTTTCAAGAGTCTGTGCTTTAAAACAGGAGCATTGCATTAATCAGTTAAAATGCCACCCTACATTGTTTGTGTTAAGATGATAATGAACCAGTTTATATAACACCCCCATACACCACAACCTAACTTCCTACACATAACTGCCTATAAAACTGTAAAAGGAACACGCATCATTAGCCACATTGAAGCATCAGAAAGAATGTATATAGAACATAGACAGTGTACACACAAAGTCTTGGGATCAGTATGATTGTTTCAGGCACTTTCTCAGCCGGGCTACAAGAGATGCGTCCCTGTGAGAAATACTGCATAGGCTTAGATATCAATGCCTCGCATCAAGAAGACATTGATATTTGTCAAGATATATTGACCCAAGAACCATCTCTCTAAAGAACAAACTGAAACTGAGATACAATTGTGAATCTACCTGCGTGAGTAACCACTTGCTCACCCAAGATACATTATTCGACAAATAGGGAAATCACTACAAACTATAGCCATGCCAAGGGCAGTTTAGCATGTTACATTCAGACTGGATTTTACAAATGCTAAGGACCCACAAGAAATGGAAAACGCAGTTCTGCAATGAAGAGTGTTGTGCCAATTCATTCCTATGATTCAAAAGTAAAATTGTGCATTTGTTCAACTACTGTTAGGTTTATTGTAAAATCCCATTATGTCACATTGAGTTAATTCACCATAATAAATTAAAGCTTAACACTGTGTATTTATTTCTCTTCCATGGTACTGTAAACCTGGATTCAGCTTGGAGCAGGTACACCTACACAAGAATGTGTCATAAGACTCAGATCACAAGATGTTGTTGTTCTTCTAAGCATCACATTCCTGGGCTACATCAGTATTATGAAAAAGAGCATGCAAAAGTGAAATTTGTCTGGATGCAGTCCAGGTCTTAATGAGCAACATGTTGTATATGTTGCAAAATAACATATATAATGCATTAAAAATAAATATCTTTGTAGCAGAGAATGATAGAACAGCAATTGCACATTATTTATATATAATATATATATATATATGTATGTATATATATATATATTTATATATAGTACACAGCCATGGTAGTGGCTGTGTAGTTATAGTTAAATTGCTAATCCCGTAGGAAGAGCACTTTTTGGGTTGCTTATAACTTTGCTCCCCATGGGTGTTATTCTTAGCAGTGCACGGTGGTGGTGCGAGTTATGGTTGCTTAGCTTACCATAACTGGTGAATTTCAGGGGGTTTTCGGTTTTACTTGTAACCAAAGTCCCTTTAACAAAGTTTTTTCACTGAATTTCATAGGTTTTTAGTAGCACAATTTAACCATAACGTCCCTTTAACAAAGTTTTTTCATGGAATATATATATATATATATTCAGTAAAAAAAGTTGTTAAAGGGACGTTATGGTTAAGTTGCGCTACTAAAAACCTATGAAATTCAGTGAAAAAACGTTGTTAAAGGGACGTTATGGTTCAAAATAGGTGGTGTCACTTTACACCGATTGCTACTCCTGCCAGTAGAACACCAAAACAAGTTAGATTATTACAAACTTTCTGCAGAAGCTGCAATGGAAGTACGCAGTGTATTGAAACAAATGAAAATGCTACTAATAGATGAAGTGAGCATAGTGTCCAACCTAATGTTGGCTTTGATTCACCTCAGATAACAATAAGTACTCAAAACAAACTATGAAGAGCTCTTTGCAGGAAAACACATCATTGTTTTCGGAGATCTTCTTCAATTGACACCTGTAAAAGGTGAGCCTATTTTTAAAACATTAGGACACAAACTCTGCCGTAAAACTGTTGGCAGCATTGGAAATGTCAACACTTGGTAACATTTCCAATACAGAGAATTAAAAGAAAACATTCACCAATCTACAGATCTCACTTATGCCAACATCTTAAAAAGTATCAGAGTTGGTATACTTTCTAGAAAAGCAGAAGCAATATTGAAAACCCGGCACATTCATGCACTTTATGGTGATAATGCATGTGTTACAGATGTTATGGAACAATTAGCCCACAAAAATGTCAATTGTATGGCCTTAATGCCAACTCTTGCAAGCTGTTTCAAATTCAATGAAATAATGTTAAGCAAAGAAATGCAACCAATTATGGAAATTAGCGCCACAGACAAACTAGATGTACATGGAATGACACTACCCATGTGTGACCAAGCCACAGCAAGACTAAATAGTTTAGAAAAATCAATCTCAAACACATCAGGCTTTGAAAAGATATTAAAATTATCCTTAAATTGCAGAGTAATGCTTAAACGTAACCTTGACGTGGCCCAAGGACTAGTTAATGGAGCACTGGGTACAGTTGTTGGCTTTCAAACATACCCACGTGACAACAAAATTCAGTTTGTCAATATTCTCTTTGACAAACTTTCAGAAGTAAAAAGAATAGGACGCTCAACAGCTCGATTCCTTCTCTTCAAAGACATGAATGTACGCAGAGAACAATTTTCTCTAACTCTTGCATACGCAGTCACCATTCATAAATCACAAGGTCTTACTCTAGACAAAGCAATGATAGACATTGGTAACACAGTCTTTAAAGAAGGCATGAGCTACGTAGCACTGTCACGCCTACGAACAATTGACGGTCTATTTCTAATAAACTTTGATGCAAGTAAAGTAAACGCTGATATTCCTTGCATTTTAGAATACAATAGACTTTGTTCACTATACACCCCCCATCTACAAACATATCATGTTCCACAGAAAGGAAAATGTTCTAAAAGAAAACTAAATCAAACAGAAATGCAACAGGATGTCACTGCAAATCCTCCAAAGAGACTAAAAGAAACTAAAACTTCATCAAGTACCACAAGCAAAAAAGAATCAATTAGGGGAAGTAAACCAGGTACTTCTTTAAAGAAGGAAGACAAACTCCAAAAAAAGCAGTTAGATACAGAACTACCTGGACCATTTAAATTCTCAAATATAGTTGGTGTAAGTTGCTACGCAAATGTATTCTATTTCAATTACCACCAATTGTTGACAACATTTACTTACACAGTACAGACCCATTGTGTTTGCAAATGTTAGTACTTCACAGAAATGCAGCAAACAATCCTGACAACACGTATAGTGTTTTTGGAATAAGACAACAATTGGACTACTGTGCTGGAATGGTGCAATTCACTATAAATTCACAGGAAGATCCACAAGAATTTCTAATGTACTTACTACAAGTACTGGAAAACAAAAACATACCTATAAATGAAATCTTTCAGATTTCATACATGTGGAAACATACATGCACTCTCTGCAACAATGTGACATAAGAAGAAATCCCCAATGAACGCTTCATATATATATCAATACCAAATTGTTAATCCATTCCATTTCAGCGACTTGTACAAAATGCAAACCATTGTAGATTATGCTCTACCTGCAATTCAGATAATCGATCCACGTTAGTAATACAAACACATAGTAAATACATAATACTAATGCTTCCACCTTACAATGCAGATGGTACCAAAAACAACTGCAAGCTGACTGGATTCACACATGGTCAAATATCACTTGGTAAGAATACCTTCACAACAATAGGTATAATCTACCACACAGGAGCCACAACCAATTCAGGGCAGTACACTGCATATATAAAAAAGAAATGTGGATGGTTTGAATGTAATGATAGTACCATTACTCTAAAGCAGAGATTACCAGGAAATCTTACAAACGCTTATTTGATGTTCTTAAAACCAAAATTTGATAACTAAATTGTATTTAAACCCTAAGTAAACTTGTATTAAAAAAATATAAACTGTTAGAATAATCCAAAAGCTATCTAACTTCTCAAAGATTCTACAACAACTAATCAGATAAATGAATACCACTAAATTAGACCAAAAAATACACAGTTAGAATACGCCAATTGGTATCTAACTGTCCCAAAATTTACAAATATGCAAACAGATAAATCAATACCACGAAATTATATCAAAACATAAACAGTTAGAATACGCCTACTGGTATCTAACTGGGCCAAAATTTTACAATATCCAAACAAATACCTAATATCTTACTGCTCACAAAAACTGGAACAATCCAATGCATAAAGCATTAGGCAGAAAGAACAAGTAAACGCGGAAAACAAACAAATAAATAAACTGTAGCATAACAGAAAAAGGTTTTTTTTTTTTTAATCCAACATGGATTTTTTTTCTCCCACAGACCCAATGATTTTAGCAACAAACACAGAAACTTTGCACATTGCACAGTACTCTGGTTTGTAATCTACTAAATATGAGGGTCAATAAAAAGAAGAAAATGTTGATTGAACAATGTAATAAGTCATTATAAAATACTAATACTAACATGCTATTTTCTTTTATTACAGAAATGAACAAGAAAAACATGGACTCCCGTTACTAAACCAAATAGTACGCATAACAAGATAAATACAACCATCGCAACTTATCACACCCATACAAGCTTATAACATTGTTCCTTATAAATTAGTTTTTGACCCAAAGTTAAAAGCCACTATGGGTGTGATATGCTGCGGTGGTTGTGGCCAGGGCATACACTCTTGGGTGCATGGCCAAATGGCCTTGCACCCAACATTCTATACCCTGGCCACAACCACCGCAGCATATCACACCCATAGATGCAAACATTGCAACCATTTTTATGTCCGTTGACAGGGGGAAGGTCCTAGGACACATTCAACTTGCTAGAGGACAATACAAACAGCGTCTTCAGGACACCCCCATTTTCTTTATGTACGAACATTTCTGGACACCGCGATTGTTCTTAAAACATTTTCACCTTTCCAATGAACAATACAGACAATGTCTCTAGGACACCCCCTGCAAACATTCCAAGACCCCACGAGTGTTCTTAGAACACTTTCAAGTTGACACCGTATCCATTCTGTTTATTTACAAACATTCCAGAACAGCCGTGTTGTCCGCAGACAAATCGAACACAACAAAAGCGTCTAGCACATAAATAAAATACAACTTTGAACCTACCTCATACTCCCCCATCCTCCCCAAAGACTTCTACACACCAACACACTCTACTAAATACACACTTTGAACAAACTTTCACCGCGCTGTCCGCGGACGTCCGCAAATGCAAGATGGCGGGCGTGACAGAAAATCTGACGCGCATCACGCACCACGCCGCCCAATCAACGAACACGTTGCATGTCCGCGGACATGACGCAAGCCGCTGGGCCAATCGGGGTGCTGTCCGCGGAGCGAACAGGGAAGTCCGTCCGCGAAGCGAACACAGATATCACTAATTTTTTTGCCTTACATTTTGGTCATTTTTTAAAAAACTACTGGACGGATTTACACCAAATTTGCAAAAGCACGCTTTTGGGACCAGGCCGCCACTCCTGCCGCAAATTTGGTGTAAATCCGTCCAGCGGTTCGGGCTGTAGCCGTGCGCAAAGTTTTTTCCCATTCAGTCTATGGTAAAAAAAAAGTTTTGGGACCCCCCCTATAACTTTTCCCCCCCTGGACGAATCCTCACCAAACTTTGCAAAAAAATTCAGAGTGGGCCATCCAGGGGGAGCGAAGTTATAAGCCGCCCAAAAAGTGCTCTTCCTATGGAAACACCAACTTAACCATAACTACATGGCCGCTATCGCGGCCATGTAATATATATATATATATATATATATATATATATATATATATATATATATATATATATATATATATATATATATATATATATATATAGAGAGAGAGAGAGAGAGAGAGAGAGAGATAGATATATATCTTACAGCCAATACCAAATTAAATTGTATACAATTATGGAAATTAAACAAAACATGTCAACTCATCATAGGAAGGATAGCTCAGGGGCAATGTGTTTGTCTTGGAAGCAAGAAATGCAGGCACAACACAGGTTTGAATCCTGATCCTGTGCTTATAAACCTCCTGCTGGTATTAAGAACATTATAAATGAACAATACAATAAAAATAAAATTAACATCTGTAAAAATACCTCTCACAGAGTCATAAACGTTATGATGAATTTCCTGGCCTGATGTGTACATTTTATAGGTCTTTATTTTATTGAACTAGGGCATTTACATAACAAAATGACTCGCCGTAACATGAGGAGTGATTTTTTCCTTATGACCTTTTCAGTCAAAATACTAGGTATCTAGACTACTTGTTTGCAAGATTAGGGGAGGAGTATGGATTATAAAATACATTGCACAAAGATAGGAGGATCAGAATTATTTTGGATTTACTGTAAGGAGATGGTTGGCTGTCGAAGAACAGGAACCCAATAGAGTGCTGGATTTACATAGATGGCAGAAAGGATTGTCCCTATTCTGTTGGGTAAAATATAGCCCCTGAATGTCAGAAATTAAAAGACCTGGCCAGGCCAATAAGAGTGAAGCTGACTGGTGCTACCTTTTGGAAAATGTAGGCCACTTCCAAAACACTTCTGTTTCTGACTTAAGGCCTAGGACATGAACAGAAATAGCCCTTCTTCAACTTTACCAGAATGAACAGGCACAATATTAAAAGTGCTAGATGTGCCAATGCATGGCAAAAGAAAAATGTGGCTGAGAATGCTGTTTTCCTAAATACATGGAAAGCTACACTTTCTGCTTAAAGCAACATATAGCAGCATATACTTTATCTTTATGCAACATGAGACTGTGATCCAGAAATCTAAAGTGAAGTCAAGCACTTAGCACTTTTCACAAATAAAAATACTTACTTGTCAACATTTAAATGGCACAATTTAAAAGGAGAGGCCTACTCAAATCATTGCGATACTCATGTTATTCCAACTGTTATATTAAAGAAAGACATTACACATGGAATGATTAAAAACTGAAGCTGTACTTTGAAAAGCATGGATGCAGAGGGGCATTTCCACTGAAACAAACTGTTACCCATGACCTGTTGGTCTGGGCTCTCTAGCAGAAAGATATCTGTTTCTCAATTAGTTGCTGAAAACAGGTCCTGTAGAAGTACACTTGAGGTCAAGCTTTCCATAAAACTGTACATGAAACAATGAGCAGGGCATTTGAAGCCAAGAAGGACAAGTGAAGATAAACACAGATAAACCAGATGGCTGGTCACATGTTTTCAGGGACATGGAAACATACCTACTGAGGCCATGTGATGTTTTGCCAGTGATTAAACATAGAATACAGTTTTTCCTTAATAAGAGGAGCAGCGTGTGTCTGATAGATCCCAACACAGGTTCAAATTAAACAGGAGAAAAAGCTCATTGTGACCCTGTAAACACACATTTTGTGTGATGTACATAGTTTAACTTATGTGGCAAAGTATGATTTATTCCATTTACCTGAGCAATGGGAGAGTTGGCACGGGGGTAGATTGTGAAAATAAGATCTAAATGAGAAATGGTACCTTTTTTTATATTTCGGCACAGCAGAAAAACACGAAAAATAGTAAGTTGAAAGAGAAGGGTTTGTTGCTCCCGGCTAGCTTGCTAATAGTTTATGAAATAAATATTTTCAACACTTTGGTTGGTACGAAGTTAATTCGTTTATTGTTCGGTGTTTTCCGGTGATTGTTTCTAAATACATGTGTTTATGAGAAACACTATTAAGACCTTTGTCAAGCAAGTTGAGGTCAGCCGACACGTGTTTCGACCTTACGGTCGTTCTCAAGGCCAGTTGCGGCTTGCTGTGTGCCCTCCGTGGGGTTCTGTATTATAAACTGTCCTTTACGGCAGTCCTGGCTCCTGTTGGGCCCTGTATGCTTTGTCTGGCGTCCCCGGCGGTGCTCTGCTGCTGAAGCAGAGCACCGCCGGAGCCAGGACTGCCGTAAAGGACAGTTTATAATACAGAACCCCACGGAGGGCACACAGCAAACCGCAACTGGCCTTGAGAACGACCGTAAGGTCGAAACACGTGTCGGCTGACCTCAACTTGCTTGACAAAGGTCTTAATAGTGTTTCTCATAAACACATGTATTTAGAAACAATCACCGGAAAACACCGAACAATAAACGAATTAACTTCGTACCAACCAAAGTGTTGAAAATATTTATTTCATAAACTATTAGCAAGATAGCCGGGAGCAACAAACCCTTCTCTTTCAACTTACCAAACTGGGGCTTAGGCTAAACCCCAAGACCGCTCCTGTGATCTTGCCTAAACTTGCAACAACAATATAATTGGAGCTTAGCACTGGCAGGTTCCACTCCTAGAGCCTAAAACCCACCTTACGAAAAATAGTAACTCTGCTCAGAAAGGGCACGCTAAAGTAAAATTAGTAGGGCCGTATTTGCCATTGTTAGGCAGAATCATATGCAGTACCCTTTGGGAACACCACACACAATTAAGACTACAAGTGCATGTACAAATTCGACTTTGATACAAGCATGTACTGCACAGTAAAGCTTTAGCAATGGCTGAGCAGCTAAACTTATCTCAAGAGTAAAATGAGCAGTATCAGAAGTTACACAAAGGACAGTATTTACTGTGGTTCAAGCAAACACTGATTCAAGGTTTCTGAGTAAAAGAATATACATTTATTTACACTATCAGTTATAAAACAGTTCACTAATGTAAAGCAGCAGAAAATCACAATCTTAATACACTACACAACACTCAATCAATTCAGGACAAGTTAAGCTCAAAATGAAGTGTGAGCAAAATGGCACTCCAACAATTCAAAAAGGGAGGGAAAGAACAAGGTTATCACAAATCAACAACACCAACAAGTAATAGGCAGGGCAATCTAGAAAAGGCTTACTACAACTAGGATTCAAATCAGTAGGCCTAGGGCAATGTTAATGGTTCAGAGTCTTTGCAGATGATCACACAGTTCAGAGTAGTTCACGGTTAAGTCTTTGCCAAGAGTTCAAAATGAAGCTGGTCGAAGGAAAAGTTATTCTAAAGAGTAGAGAAGGACAAGCCTTCAGAGAGGCAAAAGATTTAAAACACTTTCACTGCGGTCGGACGGAATGAACAACCAGATTTGAACAGTACCTTAGATGAACAAGAATGCTGTAGCTGAGGCGGTAGTTCCTGGAAGTTCCTGCAGGCTCACAGTTCCTGAAGCAACTGTTGGACTGACAAGAAGGAGGAAGACTGGAGGGTCCTGCGCTGCCCAGGGAAGAAGCCAGCAGCAGAGCAAAGCGTCAAATAAAAGGTGCACTCCTTAAAAGCACAAATGGACTCTCTCTCACTGGCTATCCGGTTTCCTGTAGCACAGCAAATTCGACCAGGCTGAAGAGGAGGTCCAAGGTCTTTGTGAGCTGGTTGGTCCCACCAGGCTCAAGGGGCAAAGACTCCTTGCGGATCTTCACTGTTGGAGTTTCAGGTGATTCGGACCTGCAGCAGGGCTTCACCGGGATGCCCAGTAGTTGCAGTAGTCGTCTTCCTTCAGCTCCTCATTGGTTCTCTCGTTCCAGTGGTGACTATGCGTTCCAATTCCCAGGGATCTGCTTTTAAGCAGTTTTCCCCCATTAATTCCAGCCTGGCTGTCAATTAGACAGCAGGGTGGCTGTCCTGGCAAGACAGTCACCTAGCCAATCAAACTAGAGTGTGACTTGGGTCCCAAAGGAGACCCTGTGCAGAGGGCCTCAAACCCCTCCCTCACATCCTGTCCCCCTCAGACATTCAGGCGCCTAAGGAGGGCTTCTGTGCAGAAGCCCGCCTAAGGACGGTGAACAAAGGAACCAAACCTGGTCTGGTGCACAGCGTAAAACACAAGAAAGACCTTTACAAAAAGAAATGGTGAATAAACCCAACCGGAACCAAATGAAATTAAAAGGGGTCCAGCAGATTAAAGTTCGAGGCTACAACCATAGCCTGTAACAGTACCGAGGCTATTCTCATACCTTGCGGTAAAGTAAAAATGCTAGATACCACTGCCACCAGCCAAATCCTAGAGAAAGGGGAACGAAATAATGTTCCATGAGAAACAGACAAAAAGGGATAACTATTTAACCCTTCCAGTACTCTATTGAAGATAGCCTGTACTGAGTCTGTAAATTTAAAAAGTCAATGGCAACTTTACATGTTATGGGAGGCAGTAGTCAGTCCCAGAAAATGAAATTTAAAATGGGAAGTCTAAAAGACAACCCTGTGTCACTGCACTAAAGGTGCTGTGTGACACACAGTAAAAAGATGATTCCTATGGAGTAGGTGAGGCCCCATAGTCCATGAGCACAACATGTACAACACATAGCCAAAAACACATGTAAGAGTGAGAAAAAAGGCTCACACTCTTACCAGGTGAATAGTTTAAATCCTAGAAATCCAGCAAAGCTGCTGAGGGACTCAGTATGTAAGGGAAATTAGCCATTCTGGAGAATTCTCCCTAACAGCTGTAAAATATCGAACCTACATATGTATATATAGATATAAAGATATATATATATATATATATATCATCATGATCATGGGGTAATCAGAAAGACCAAGGGAGTTATTGCAGTATGAGATTTTTCAGAACAAAAGATGCACAAATCCTTGTCAATTTGAAATGATGTACCTATTCCCCTCCCTCAGCCTATATCATACAAATCTCCCAACTTCTGGTCCTATCAGCAGCCAGTGGGCATTTCGTGGAAGATGAAGGGAACATGCTAGCAATTCTGACCAATGGAATTGTGAATAGGTTGCTTTGTCACTAGCCCTAGAAAAGGTCGGGTTTGCATCAGAACTGGGCTTTTTGTGAATTATTTGGGGAGAGAGCTGCTGCTGGATACTTGCGAGGAACAATTAGCAGAGAGACCTCAATCCTTGCATTGGAGATAGTGGCTGGGACACAGAGAAGCTAGCTGGGACTCAAACCAGTGGAACAGAGCCGAGAGGGAATCCTTGACTGAAAGCCCTTGACCAGAACCTTGCTGTCCTCAGAGGAGCCCTGCTGTTTCCCCTGACCAAAGCCTCCCATGTAAGTAGATATCCCAAAGCCATCCATTTTGTGCAGAACCCCCTTCCTTTATCCCTTTCCTTTAGTGGGTAGAGGGGGGTGAAACTGGGTATACCCTTCGCACAATTTATTAACTCTTACTCAAACTTATTTCCCCGTTAGAAAACCACCCCTTTGTTGAAATTGCATTGTGTTAGGAGCAGCCATCTGTAAACCTTTCCATTAAAGTGTGGGCAGCGGGCACACTGTGTAGACCCTTAGCATATTTGATTAAAGTAAATCAATTAATTCCCATATAGAAAATCACTGGATGAGTTGTGGTAGAATTCAAAACTAACAAAGATCATGCTTAGTGTGTTATAGCTGGTATAGCCCATAAAGACCTGGTTGACTGTTTATGAAATCCTTGACTTCAACATAGAAAGGGGGTGGGGGTGTCCATACCCCAAAAGGGAAGTAACACACAACACACCACCTTTCAATTCCGTGTGGAGGGTGTAAAATGAAATTCCCCATTCCTATAAAATCAGAATTACAAAGTATTGCATCTCATCTCTCTGTGGGTACAAAAACAAAATTTCCCTTTTGGTTCCCATTTTTCTCTGACCCCAAGTTATCAAGTCCTGCCTTTTATTTTCAAGCAGCAACATGATTTTTCCATTTTGCTCACACTCCTTGCACCTTGCCTTTCAACCAAAGGGGTCATAGTTAATTGAGGCCTGGAGGCCGGGTTGCTGGGAGAAAAGTATTGTTTCAAATTGAGTAATTTCTGTGGATTGTGTATTATATTGCAAATGTCTTTCACTGGTTAAATCGAAATTCTGTTGTAAGTTGTGATTGCATGTTTCAAAAGTTCATCTGTGTTGTTTGAGAATAGACTTATTGTTGTGATAATGGGTGTTGCCACAGCATTGGTGGCTGATGTTAGTCTGTTTGGCAAACCTTAATTCAATATATTAATAAATATATATTCTTTTTACACACCGGCCTGGTTTCTAGTCCATTGGTGATGCAGGGTATTTGTTGGGGTTTGGTGCGAGACGGGTTGAAGGCCTCAACAAATTGAACCTAAAATAAAATTGTTTTATTGTGTGCCACCTTGCTTTGGGGAAAAGAGTTGAGAGTGACTGCATAATAAATCGCAACAAAACTGAGGGCTGGTGCCGAGATTGGTAGAGAGTCTTCACTTGTGACAGTGCAGTAGCAGCAGACTATTCATTTGGGTGTAATTGCATTTCAGTGGATGGAATGTTGTGTTGCATTGTTGTTAGACGAGAAAAGCAACGCTATAATCGAATGTTTTGTATAATATGTTGGGCAGAAGCATTATGTTACAAACATCACAATCCAAGAATCGTCAATGTAACCAAAGGGCGTCCATTTTGTGAAATGTCGGCCGTTTGCTTTTTTTCTTTTCTGTCAAAATGCTTTGCAAATGTATTCTATGCTTTAAACTCGCACGCTGTGCAAGGCCATTACTTGAACACTGAAATACTAACACAGACAAGAATGTCAAACTGTGCAGAAACACATTGTTTTTCTCTCTCACTAAGTATTTGAAGTCGAGCAGAAGCACCATCTAATCAGTAGCCCAGGTGCTGGTTTGTCTTGCTAGCACTGTTGTAAAAGGCAGTTAAACATGAATTATATTCTCCTAGCGGTGCTCCTTCGCGGCGAGTGGTATTTTCTGCTTCAGAACTATCTGACCCTCAGCTCATGAGTCTAAACACACAGATAACATAGTAAGGAATGTTTCCCTGCTAAGAACACGATATCCTTGCCGAGCCAGAGCTCCATGTTCCCCATAACACAAAGCTGTCTCTGCTTCCTTTTACCTTTTGCTAAAATATCTATGTTTAGGCTGAATGAAGACTTGTCATAAAGTGTCATAATTGTCATAATTGTTAATCACTGAACCCTAGCCTGTATGACATGTATGTGGGCGGGTTGAATTGCTTTAACAAAGGATATGTCTAATCTATATATATATATATATATTGCTTCTTGAGTGCTGCTCGCTCTCTCGCATCTCAGAGTGTTTCGGAACACACGTCGTGAGGCATTGAGACCCAGTCGGCCAACTGAGAAACCTATGAAATAAACAAGACTTGTTTGGAAAACAAACCTCAGGTCTGACGTGTCATTATGGTATATGGTTATTGTGCCTTAGTTTCCATATGCAGTCTTTATGGCCTAGCATTGGGAAGGTGCTCTTCAGACCTGTACCCTGGGTTACAGGGCAGTGTATAGATAAAACAGTGTTGATTTGAGTTGCAAATTAAGCAGGAACAGGGTTGAGATTTTGTCCTCTCATAGAGAGTATGTTAGGTGCAGAACAAATTTCAGAA
Organism: Ambystoma mexicanum; assembly: GCF_040938575.1. NCBI lineage: Eukaryota > Metazoa > Chordata > Amphibia > Caudata > Ambystomatidae > Ambystoma > Ambystoma mexicanum. Next base: position 925,070,828 of record NC_090941.1, read on the forward strand.
TGAGCACATTGGAAATCAATATGACCAGGAAGCACCTCCTATCAAAATTGTTTATTAAAGGTTAATTGGTAGAACAGGATCATGAAATGTGGCAAGCTAGAATGACGTGGGAGGTTACCTCCGCCAATGTTGATACGTGGCAGGATAATGGGCTGTTACATCAGGCCCTAACAAACGTCTACATGACACAGACCAGCAAAGATGAGCAAATTAAAATGGCTCACCTCACAGCATATATGTTGTTACATTTGATAATCATTTAAGAAAGATACCAGGATAGTGTAGCCCCTGTGCAAAGCCAGTCCAAGCTTTTGAATCAAGCCCAGAGAGAGTTGTAACAATTTGAAAAAAAGTGCAACAGAGCAAAAATTCAGAGATAAAATTAGAACACATTATTCAGCTGCTGAAAGATGAGTTAGTAACACAACAACAATTGAATTCAGAATGAGAGGTTTTTCTGAGCTGCAAGGGGAGTATCAAGAATGTGTTGAAAACCTGAGCAACACAAATCTAGAAAGCGGAGGGCAAGTGTTGTTTGCTGGTGCTGGAATCCCCCTTTACCTGAATCCGGATACTGTATCTTTAACTGCTTGGAGGCGGGTCTATATCACCAGGAGGAACTGTTATCTATGCTTCCTGTAGCGAAAGCAGTGGCTGAGCAGTCAGACTTCTCTCTAGAAGAGTTAGGCAGTATACAGAGGATACACAATAGGGCCAAAAACACAGTAGAACAAGCAAACAACGACCAGAGCTTTGTATCAAAAGTTTATAATTATTTATTTAACACACACTTTAGAAAATACACTAGCACTACTAATCAAAAGCAAGTTCCAACACAATCAGAAACGTATTTACACCTCCCTTAGCAATTACTAGACAAGTCCAAGTTAAAACATCACTTTTTGTCAAAACAGAGGTGAGCGTGTAACTTAGATGGCACTCCAATAATTAGGTTAAAGGGAGAGAAAAAGGCAGGTCATAAAAATAAAACAGTTCCCAACACTTTTAAGAGACAAAATCAAGTTACTGAAGGCAGGGTATACTTAGAGCCAAAGTTCATAGGCTAGGCCCACTTTGAATGGAGCAAGGCGAAATGTGCCCAAGATCACACAGTTTCACAATGCATTCAAGTCTTTGTAGAAATGTTCAAAAGAGGTTGGGGTGGTTCAAAAGACAAAGTTGGAAGGTCTGGGGGCCAATCCAGTTGGAAAGCCAAGGATTTAAGGGTCACCTTGGGCAAACCGAAGAAAGGGAGGCCAGGTAGAACACAGTACCTTAAAGAGTGAGGAAGCTCCAGCGGTGGCAGTTGTTCCTGGCAGCAGGTGCAGTTCATGGTTTCGACCAGGGGAAGAGAGGATCTTGTCAAGGAGGAAACTTGGAGTTGTTGCACTTCCCAGGGAAGAAACAAGCTGCGGAGTTTGTCAGTGAAAAGGTGCGTTCCTGGTATTCGCGGTCACAGTGGTGAAACTTGGCTATCCGCCCGCCGGGGTGCTTGGCACGGACGATTTGACCAAGAGACGTCCTAGAAGGCAAAATGTCAAACTTTTTGATCCCACCAGCTCAGAGAGAGAAGACTCTTCCAGCAGAAGATCTCCTCTTGTCGCTGGGAAAGTGGTGAGGTCGTTGCAGCAGGGCTCCACCGGTGGTGTCGTCGTTGCAGATGGCTCAGCTTCTCCCCTCTTCAGATTTCTTAGGTCCTGTGGTGACTTCCGAAGTTCCAGTCCCAAAAGCCCCACTTTTATGCAGAAAAACCCCCATTCAACAGCCTAGCTGTCACTCAAACATGCTAAGTCGTGAGCCGGGTGGCTCACCACTGGCCCAATCAGAATAGAGTGCGACTTGGGTTGCTAAGGCAACGCAGTCCAGGCTGCCAATTCCCCCACCCACACATCCTGTGGAACCCAGACAGAGTGGCATCAGTTTGAGGGCTTCTGTGGAGAAGCCAGCCAAAAAGTAGGAACAAAAGGCCCGACCTTGGTTGGAGTTACGGAGACGGACACAAATGCCATTTTAGCAAAGAGTTCTGGTAAAAAGACCCAACCAGTGATTTAATATTAAATAAATAAACCAGCGGTATCTTTAACATTGCACCAAAAAGTGGTGCGTTTAAAATCAATGGGAACATCCCATAGGAAATATTCCGGTGGAATATTTAGCGTGGTAACCACTGCCACCAGCCAGAAACTTGACAAGGGGGGACTGGACACTGCCCCCTTGAAAACAGACCCGGGGGCAATCGAATTAACCACTTCCAGTACTTCCACAATATGATGGTTTGTACTGGTTCTGTTCACAATTTTGGAAGAGTAAAGTCAATGGTGACTTTACATACCCTGGGAGACAGTAGTCAGTCCCAGGGTATGGAGTCTATGTTTGGGGGTCACTATGACACCCCTGTGTTACTGCGCTGAGGGTGCTGTGTACACATACACAAAAACAGATGATACCCTATGGAGTAAAAGACCCCATAGCCCATAAGCACACAAAAAGTCAAAGACATACATGAAATCATGCCTAAGAGTGGGAGGAAAGAGTCTCACTCTTAGCAGGAGAAAAAAACAAACCCCAAAAATCCAGCAAAGCTGCTGGGGGACTCACTAGGTTTGGGAAATTAGCCTTAAAAGAGAATTCTCCCTAACAACGACCCCTATGCCTCTCTCAGATGAGACCCATCAGATAAGTCCCGATTGTGCTTCCCCGACCATGGCAATCCATACCCCATCAGTACATCTAGCAGATGATGGGGTAGAACAAGGTACAGCAGAGAAAGAGCGAGCAAAGTCTAAAAAATTAAAATGGAAATCTCTTCACGAACGACGTTCCAACTCGGAAGTTCAGCAGGAACTCTCACAATTGGTTTCAAATCAACGTCTGCAGAGACTCTTGTTGGATCTGACAGAATTGCAAGAGTCGAAAAAGAAAGCATTAAGAACTCAGACAGAACATAGATCAAAGCTTCATGACTCGCTGCTCCGCAATTGAACTAAACATCAAGGTTACCCCTCAACAAGTTCACCGATTTCTGATGGTTCTGATACTGGTCCAGCACCTACATCTAACCAACTTATTACACAAAATGGGAATCATACGGATAATTTAGTGCGACCCAATTGACAGGAATCTGTTGTAACAATGGTAATCTACAGAATATGCTTATCGCAGTATGCACACAAGCATTAATCCCATACATGAAGCTTCAAGAAGCCCAAGCAGAAGTAGCCAAAGACCAAGTCACAATCCTCGCTTCTATTTTTTTCGAAACAAAAAATCCATGAAGCATTGATGCTCAATCTCGAAACTAGACTTCATGCAGAATCCAAAGCAAGTCTAATGTGGCAACAACGTCTAGCAGATATAGCTCGCAAGGACAGGGCGGAAAAAACCCATTTTACAGATGCTCTGATTGACCTTATGCGTGTAAATATGTCTAAATATATGGGACTCCAGTGTCATCACCAACGTCAGCCAAATCCGGACACCCGCCTCCTACAATACCTACATCATTTACTGTAAGTAAGCATGACAACCTGTTTCCTCCAGCTGCAATCATATCTGGTGATGACAAAGTGCTTCTTATTGATCTTACTACGGAACGTAGCGTGCTTCAGGGAGAATTTGCTACCTCATATCTACCTTTGAACGACAAGGTGCTAATAACTATGGACTCTTTGAAACCGATAGACAACAAACAACATCCTCTAACGAAAAAAGACATGTTCAGTATATTTGACCCTAATCGATTTCCATCTAAGTTACCCAATCAAAGACAACAAAGGAAAAAACAACAAAAGGGTTTGAGAGCTTTCCTCAGAAATCTAACTCTCACTAAACTGGACACCAAGAAGGAATTACCCAAAGTTAGCCCAAGCAGCAACTTGATTATCCAGGAAGATGACACAGATACAGCAACTTTGGACCTTTTGATAAATCTTTCGACATATTCAAATCAAGGACATAATATAAGTACCCATGAGGAAAGTCAATTGAATGAATCTTCACAAATAACTAAAGACTGTTACTAACCAACATGTTCTGAAATGTATTTGTCAACTTCCTCTAGATTGTTCAGTAATATCGGATACTTCTCTAAATGACATGATGCTACCGCAACGAGAACTGGCCTCTCTGGAATTACCTGTATTTATAGACCCAAGAAAGTCCTCTATTTGTAACATACTAATGCTGGAAAGAGTTAATTGAGATGACAAAACGCTGATCATTAATTGAACAAACGTGCTGTGGCTTTTACATGCCATCCTCGATCTAACAGCAATTACAACAAAAGATATCGATTTGGTTGAATTTATCAACCCAGATGAATTAGACTCAATATGGATACACTGCTGCAGCAACAAGATCTTACGAATGATCACAAACAAAATGCATGCTTTTCAAACTCTGGGATTTTATCTAAGAACAATTGAATCCAACCAAGTTGCGCAACATGACCTTCATAACACTATTAGTGACCTATCCATGTATTCGCAAATCACAATATCAAATTCTTCCCTTTCCCCAAATACTACATTCAAACAGATCACTTATACCTTCTCTCCTGCTACTGGGGAATGACTCCTTTACACACTCAGAGCCAACCTATAACCACCAGCATTAGCAACCAGTGGCTATACCCACCCTGCTAACCGTTTGTTCATGGAACACGAGAGGACATCGTCAACTTTTTGGTCAGAATAGGCTGGAATTTACAACAGCAGATGTGATATGTCTCCAAGAGACATGGCTTCTCCAAAAACCGGTATGCGACGGATTCAACATATACATGAACTCAGCAATTCTTAATTAAAAAGGACAAAATTCATCAAGTCTATTGATCTTAATTAGGATGGATTCACAGTTAAAAGAAGTTAAACAAGAAATCATCAACCCTTGGATTCAGATAATAATCCTACTGTCTGATCCGGATTCGAAAACTACTAATGCTCCCGATCGCCCAACCAACCCCAACCAATTTTTAGGTGTGCTCAATGCATACTGGAATCCTCAAACAATTGCAGATGAAATATTTATAGATATCTTACTTATGGAAACTTTTAAACTATCCGAAACAACAAAAAGGTCATTTGATTTCTGAAGTCTCTAAAGAGAATTGGAAATTACACTTTGAATATCTATCCCAACAATGCTCTAACGGAAATGGACAAGACCTAGTTTCCTATGATGCAAAATGGTCACTCGACTGGACTTTTGTTGACATCACCGAAGTAATCAATAAGCTAAATGTATCAAGAGCTCCAGGGCCAGACGGCCTGACAAATTGTACCATCACATAAGATCCAGAGGTATGGGCCACACTATTTTTACAAATCCTGGTCCTAATAAATAAAACAAAAAGCATACCTCGATCCTGGTAAAGAGCTGTACTAATACCAATCTACAAACAAGGCCCATCTGACGATCCCACAAATTATAGACCCATTGCCCTTCTGGACCCTCTGGGCAAACTCTTTGCAAATGTATTACTACAGCAGCTCAGTAAATGGGCAGCTGGAACACAAAGACATGCGACAAGACAGACGGGCTTCACTAAGTACCTTGGTACGACAACCAACTTGATAAAACATGAATCATATAGAGCTAAAACCCAGACATACGCTGCATTCATTGATCTTCATTTAGCCTTTGATGAAATTAACAGAAACTTGCTTGCCAAACTAATGAAATGGGGCTGTCCACAAAACATTATAGAACCAATAAAACTTTTGTATTCAAACACAGAAATTCGGATCAGATTATCGAAAGCTGGCCTTGTATCTCAGCCCATTAAAACATGGCATAGGCTAAAACAAGGCTGTCCTTTAGCAGCCGCACTTTATAATGTTTTTCCTTCAGACCTTGAAGACTCAGTAGCCTCTCCCCTAACAAATCCTCCAAAATTTAATTCGACAGTGATTTCAACAATGTTATATGCAGACGACATTGTGTTGTTCTCAAAGACTCCTAGAGGATTACAACTTGCACTGAATAACATTGATAGCTACATGATTACCAATGAATTAGAAATCAACACCAAAAAAACTGAAGTGATGACCCTTATTATAGAATTAAGTTCCTCAGCGATACGACCCACCTTCTATCTGAACAGGGAAAAAATCATCAAAGTTAAGTCCTTCAAGTACTTAGGGATGTGGATCAACCAATCTAAAACTGAAGAACCATGGGCAACTCACCTAATCACTAAAGCAAGAACATAGCACAAATATAGCAATATAGCAAGAATCACTAAAGCACGCCAAGGCTTAATTATCCATAGAAAATTTGGAAAGTATTCAATAAAACCCCTCTCCTTTTCTATAAGCAGAAAGCTGCTTCCATCCTTGCATATGGTGGAGAGACCATGATCAACCTACACGACAACATATGGAAAAACTCGAATGCATTTTTTGGCCAAAAGTACTCTCTTTACCTAATGCTGTTCCAGCTGCACGCATTAGATTTAAATTAGGTCTGCAGTCTTTGAGCTCAATAGTAAAATGGAAGCAACTCGACCTGCTCAGAAAACTCTTGAATACCAACTGCATCCCTGCGTGGGACATAGTCTGCTCAAATTCAACGAACATTAATGCTGCAGCTATGAATAAATGGAAAGACTTTGTCCAAACACAAAGGATCGACAACGACATTTCAATGGACACCCTGCTTTATCGGCCGCAAAAAGCAAAATTACAAGTAGCAATACTTGATTGGATTAGGACTAAAGCCATCAAAAACCAGTACAAATTTACGTTGAACTGCACCAATGATATCAGAACTATCAATGAGCTTCCACCATACCACAACTTATTTCCAGATCGCCTGATCAGGGATTTATTTCTCTGGTTAAGACTGAACATTTTATCCACACATGAAATCAATGGGCTTCGAAATCGATTCTTGCCTTGCAACCAGTTGTGTTGATTTTGTATGGAAAAGGACACCATTGAAACAATATACCATATGCTTATGGAATGTTCTGCTCTTACAACAAACTGGACCGTAATTGCGCAACTATATTTAAAGTCCACAAGAATGCTGGACCCGGAAGAGCATTGGTCGCTAAGATTAGCTGGAAATAACAGAAGAATGATTACTGCTGTGATTCGTTTTTGGCTCGACATAGTATCCCTTATTTAACCTGATTTATTCATTTTCGTTTGACGGTGCTAAATGCAATTGACCTTCTTGTCTTCTTTCTCTGTTTCGATTTGTACTTTTCAGGTGAAATATAAATGTAAGGTTTAATTATATAAACCAATGACATTTTAAATTAAAAAAAATAAAAAATCAAGTGAGCAGGTTGTTCACAATAGAGCCTGCTTAGAGGACATGTTCACATTTCAAACTCAGATTGAACAACTGAAGGCTGAAAATAGCCAGTTAGTCATTAGGGATGTTCATACTCAGGGTGAATTCTATCAGTTGCGCCAAGATCTGAACACTTTGAAACAACAGAGAGAGCAGTTGAAGGAAGAAAATAACACATTGAGTCAAGAGAATAGTAGTCTGTTTCAGGAAGTGTGTCCGTTAAGGACGGACAGGGAGAAAAGTGAGTTATGTTCTCAAGAACTGACTGACATCAGTTCATTGAAGATTATGAAGAGGTCACACAACTCTTGGCCCATTTATTAAAGGACAGGGTCAAGTGGGAGTGGGGTCCAGAACAATCAGTAAAACAACTAAAGAGAAGCCTTTCCCAATGCCCTTGTCTGGCTTGCCCCATAAAGAACAAGGAATTCTTCTTGGAGACAGGGTTCTCAGATACTTGCTTAACGGCAGCATTATATCATAAGCACAACATAGTCAACAAAGTAATCTAATACACGAGCAAGACTTTGTCCTCAGTGGAGGAAAAATTCAATGATTGCGAAAAGGCACTCCTGGCAACGGCGTGGGCATTGGAGAATTATCGCCCATTCATACAAGGGGAGCACATCATTGTGGAGACTCCTCACCAACCCTTGCAATATCTCCAAAGTGACCGAATCTGAACAGGGAACGTGAGTAATTCCAGAATTACTTTCTGGATTCTGCCCATGCAAGGCTTTCCTGTGGAGGTCAGATATAGCCAAAACTGGAATAGTCCTCTAGCGCAAGGTATGGCTGACTTGCATGACTGTGCTCAAGAAAACTGTCTCGAGGACAAAAGTCTAAGGACTAAGGAAAATATGTAGGCGTACCTTATTTCCCCTCACAAAGTCTATGAGGAAGACACATGTCAGGGATCCCCACAATTTCTGGGGGTGGCTGCTCCTACCATGTTGACAATAATGGAGACAAATAACTGGTGGGTAGCATTGAGAATGCCTGGGTGAATGATGCCCTGGAACCCTCTGCTGGGTACAAAATTGGTCCCCAAAGTAGTCAAGTGGCAGAGTTGATGGCAGTGCATCAAGCCATTCACACTGCCGTGCAACACCAACTCAAAGAACTGGTCATAATCACTGATTCCGATTATGTCAGGAATGGTTTGTGAAGCACCTGATTAATTAGAAGAATCAAGTAGTGCTGTGTGCGAATAACAAACCGCTCAAGCACAGGAAATTAATCCAGTCAATTGATTGATCATCGGTAACCTCTAATGAGATGATCATCTATTCAAAAAAAATCAGAGGTCACTCCATAATAGAGGGACCAGACAAAACTGGAAAGGACTTGATTGACTAGTTGGCCAGAACTGGAGTCATTCACAGGGATCTCATAGAAACTGAATCCCTGTTGGGGGAAATCAGGTTGCTGCTGGGACCATGTCCCAAACACATGCCAACTCTCAACTGCCCAGTGGAGTAAAGAAACCCCAGATGCAAATTTGATTACTGGACAAAAAGAGGACCCAGTTAATGGGAAATGTTATCAACATATTGAATACCCTGCAAATTTTCAATACATTCGAAATCTTGCGAGAGGTTGCATACTGGCCACACATGGGTCAGGACCTATACTTAAATGGGTGTCTTGTGTGTACGCAGTTTCAGCCAAGTTCCATCACGCAAAGAGCTCCGCTATAGAAAAAGGTAATGACACTCTCTTGGTCAGATTTGCAAGTCGATATCATCGGGCCAGTGGTTTGCTCCTCTGGTGGAAATAAGTACATGTTGACTGTGACATGCTTGTTTACCAAGTCGGTTGAATGCCTCCTGGACCTAAATTGCAAGGCAGAGACAGCTGCCACACTAATGATCAATCACATCCTATTTCGTTTTTCGTTCATTGATGACATCACTGATGACATCACATGTCTGGTTCCGCCTTTTTTCCTTTACTGACATATCTAGGCCACATGGTTTTCTTCAGTAACAGTCAGGAATTAAAAGTGGAAATGGTAGTATATTTGTAGACTTATCTTTCAAGTATGTTCTTACAATAATTCCCTTAGGATCCAGTCATATCATATGAAACATATACATAGGGGAAGACACAAGCTGGAAAGACAGCAATCCTTTCTGTGCATTAAAATAATCAGTAGAGTTTCTTTCTGATAGTTCTGTTGTTTTTTTATTACTGTACTTTCCCTGTATATGCTCATATTTTTATATCTTGTATTCACACTACTTTCCTTAGAGACCAGGCACATCATGTGATATATATATATAGGGTAAGTAGCAGCTTTGAAACAGAGCAATCATTTCTCTGCATAAAGGTAATCAGTTAGGTTATGAACACTTTTTGCTACTACTTCAATTTCCTTGTATATACTCATATTTGTATGTGGTGTTGTCTCTTTGTGTTTTATTATCTACTTATCACATGTTTCACAGTATGCAAAAGTCTAATAAGAAAACAGTTATCATTTCTCTATTCAACATGGCAACCTTATGAATAGTGCACCTCCATCATGTATGCTGCACACAATGCCTATGTTTCTACGCGAGCACCTTAGTATATTGAATGGACTAAATAGCCCTTGATATTTATTCCAATGATCATTGACACTTTTTTAAAAATTAACATTACAATAAGAAACCCTTGTACAGACTTTTCATGAAAGGTAAATGCACATGTGATGTCATCAGTGATGTCATCAATGACATTTGTGATGTCATCTTTGATGTCCTGGGTGTTAGTCTTAGCAGAGCACGGTGGTGGCGCGAGTTATGGTTGCTTAGCTTACCATAACTGGCGAATTTCAAGGGTTTTTCGGTTTTACTTGGAACCATAACGTCCCTTTAACAAAGTTTTTTCACTGAATTTCATAGGTTTTTAGTAGCACAATTTAACCATAACGTCCCTTTATCAAAGTTTTTTTCACTGAATTTCATAGGTTTTTAGTAGCGCAACTTAACCATAACGTCCCTTTAACAAAGTTTTTTTCACTGAATTTCATAGGTTTTTAGTAGCGCAACTTAACCATAACGTCCCTTTAACAAAGTTTTTTCACGGAATTTCATAGGTTTTTAGTAGCAAAACTTAACAATAATGACTTTGACTTTATATACATGTCATATGGAACTGACTAGATCTCTTCTTATGAACTTGATGTCCGCGAAATTATTTAATGTTCGCGGACATGTTCGGAGAACAGTACCAATACCTAAAAACTTTGGGGGGGTATGTTTGATTGTTATATCATAATATAAGAACATTTAACAAATTAAAAAAGCAGCCCACAAACACATTATATATAGTAATACATAAGAAATGTAACCCATATATGTAACACACTAACCATTCATTTAAATACAATATGTTTTGAAATGGAATATACCACAAGAACATAAATTGGCTTCCAACATAATTACCTCACAGACACAACAGAACTGAGAACAAGACCAGACCCACTGAATACATAGGACTTATCTTACCAGAAATAGTAAGTGTACTTCATGTTACTCATATATTTATAAACTTTCTGTATTAGATTAAAAAATATATAATATTTTCTTTTTTTTTCTCACAGAAATGTCTAGTACTCTGGAATGGCTAGAGGACAATTTCCCACATGAAGAAATGTCACACGATAGTGAAACTAATGGTAAACACTTCATAATATAAACCATTTAAATATTATTATTTTGTATATATTAAACATATATATATATTTTTTATACAGAGCATAACAAAATAGAAACTACCTCTGAAGAAGCTGTTATGGAAAACACGCTTGACAAAATAAAAGAAAAAATTGATTTACTGTTGACCAATTTTAATAATTTAAAAACTTTTGTTGAAGATCATTTTAAAACAAAAACGTCATACCATTGCCCCACATGTACTTGTCCTCCTCACCATATCCCAGTCAATTATCCCCAAACCCTCTCCATAATCCAAAACGTTTTGATGAGATTTCCATCCCTTCCTCACCTAATACCAATCATGTTGAAACCCCAAATTCTCCTGTTTTTGTTTCTGTTTCTGCCTCACCTTCTCTGTCATAAATTATTAATATATGTTAAATAAAGTTTAATTTTCATATTGTATTGTGAACAGTTTCCGTTTTTTTTTAATAACAATAAAAGTGTCCGCGGACAGTGCGAGTGTTCTGAAATGTTCGTACATAAACGAAAATGGAGGTGTCCTGAAGAACACCACACCTGTTTGTACTGTTCGCTAGCAAGTTGAAACTGTTCTAAGAACACACGTGGTGTCCTGAAATGTTCGTAAAGAAACAAAAATTAAAGTGTTCTAAAGAACACTATATCTGTCCTTAATGTTCGATATCAACTTAAAACTGTCCTAAGAACACAATTGCTGTCCTGAAATATTCCTATATACATGAAAATGATGTGTCCTGAACAACAGTACAACTGTTCGTGGTGTTCGCTACCCAATTGAAAGTGTTCTAAGAACACAATTGGTGTCCTGAAATGTTCCTACATAAACTAAATTACATGTGTCCTGAAGAACACTATATCTGTCCTTACTGTTCGCTACCAAGTTTAAACTGTTCTAAGAACACACGCGGTGTCCTGAAATATTTGTTTCACGTGTGACGCACTTTTAATTACTTCAGAACCCGAACAGTGTCCGTAGGACATCAATGCGCATGTGCTAACCAATCTCCGTGCACTTGGTGTCCTGCGGACATGCGCTTCCTTCGCAGACTAGTTCGCAAACAGATCATATGACCGCGCCCACGCTCATCGTGTGTCCTGAAATGCGGACACTCTTCGTGTCCCCGAACAATTTAAAAGTACATTTTCAGTTAATCCATAATATTTTTCAATAAAATCTCACCATGCCACAAGTCCCACATAGCAATCTTGCCTTTCTATATACCTTTTGAAACTTTCCGATCCTTTTTTTGTGTTTGATCTGTCCCCGCACAGTGCGCATGTCCGCGGACCGCGCACAAGCACCCCTATAAAAGACCACGCCCAAGAGCTTATTCCCATTGTGTTTCTGGCTATTCTTCAGAACACAGTGATTTTTGCTACCACCTGCAGACTACAGCATCATCGACATGGCATCCTTGGCTGCTGAACTGCCACTTGGTGCTGCACCTGCTTCAGCACCACCACCACCCCCTCCACCACCACCACCTCCCCAAGGGCCTGAAGAGGGGAACAGGAGTGAGGATGCGGAGGAGGAAGAAGAGGATGATGAGAATGAGGTAGAGGAAATCCCTACTACCCGCACTAGGCGTGAGTCTTGGGTGTGGCGGTTATTTACCATTCATGGGAATGGTCCTAAGGCTCGTGTGAACCATGTTACCTGCAATGAGTGCAAAATGATACTCAGTCACGGGAAGCACGGTAACTACAGCTTTGGGACCACTACTATGAAGCGACACCTGAGGTCATTTCACTCTGGGGCTATTCGCAGGGTTGTACCTTGCGAAGAACGTAGCAGGTTGATTTCCTCTACTTCATCCTCTGTTTCTGATCCTGTCACCACAAGGACCACCTCTGTGGCACAGCGTCTTTCTCAAGCTGCCTCACAGGCCATACAGAATGCTGATGACCCTTACCTTTCGAGGGTCACAGTTGTATGTATGTACTGTGACACAGTACTCTGAAGGGGGGAGCGACTTTGGAGTGCTTTTGAGACTATCGTCTCAGAGCACGAGAAGACCTGCTCACTACCCAAATAAAACCCACTCTACATCTTCCTCTTTCAGCTCGCCCTTTCTTATCCCTGTGGTTGGTGTCCCCCCCTTTACCCTCCTTTACCCTCCTCTCCTAGTGTGTCGTGTCTGAAAAACCAAAAAAAAATACAAAATTACAAAAATCAAAAAAAAATAAGGCTCTTTTCAGAGTCGCCTTTCCAAGTTAAAAAATAGAAGTGAAAATAAATGAAGCAGGGCTCTTTGTATTTTTTAGAAGTCCGCGGACAGTTCGCGAACATTAAAAAAATTGGGTTGCTACTCCATCACAAACATTGCAATTTTCTCTGGAAAGAAGTGGTGGCTTTGAAAAGAGCCTTTGGGTGGAGTTTGTAAGTCAAAAAATGTAAATGCTTAACATCTACTTCAAAATCGTTGTTGTAATTCCAAAAAAGGTTGCAATGCATTTTGTACATTTCTCAGAAAAATCTGATTGCCAGCATAAGTAAGATAGACTCCATCTCTGCGAAAAATGTATGTACTACAAAACATAATATTTTCATTGTGAAAAGAAGACATGCCAAAATCTCTTAGAAAGCCACAAACAGCCTTATTAACATTGCGCCTTGCTTTTTCCATTTGTGGACCAAATGAAGAAGAACGAAGCCACATTTGTCTCTGCGCAATCCGTGAAAATATCACTTGAGAATTAGGAAACATGTCCATAACCTTCCTCAGTCCTTCTTTCATAGCAAATTGCAAAAAAATTCCAGTCACATGTCCTAAACTGTTCCCTCCACAATGAATTACAATTATGTCTGGATGTTGCTCTGTCTCCAAAGTAGTACAGAGAGGTAGCAAGTCCAACCACTTCATTCCACGTACTCCATGTCAGTGTACTTCCACATGTGGGAATCCAAGATCTACAGCTACTCCACAGCTTTCTGCATGCACCTTCAACCAATGTATCCACGAATCTCCTAAAATCCAAACAATCTGTTTTCTGAAACACACAGCCATAGCTATCTTTTGTTCTCTCAGCAAAAAGAGCATCTGAGAAAATCTCTCCTGGCACAACACACCCACCAAACTTTCCTGACTAATCCCTTTCAGTGCTTATTCTCATTTGCATGACTTCTGAACCCAAAAATCCCCGGATGTAACTCCCGATGTCTGCGAACTACCGCCATGTCCGCGGACATATCGTAACATGAACAGCCCTTCTACCATTTCCACTACACTCTCTCTGTCATTCCCTCATTGGATGTACCTCAAAAATCACATGACCATGCACCAATCACATTCAAGACCTCTACATCTAACTGCATCATAATAGATCAGCACTGCAAATGTACTCTGAATCTCTCTGAGTACAAATGTCATATCATTGGCAAGCAGCATCTACCAGAAATACTGTACAAGTCTTCAAGATTTCTACTTGCAGCTCCTTGCATATCCATATGCATGAACACAAACTTTAGGTATGCATATTTTCTGTATAGTAGATGACATAGCTCTCAACCATTTTTGTTTTACAGGCGGGTGAAATCACCCGATTTTGTTTTTGGCGGGTGAGACGCCCATTGGAATGAATGGGCGTGCAGGAGGCTTGGCGGGTGAGTCTGCCCTTTACAAGGCGTGTGACACCCGCCAAAAACGTGTGAGTTGAGAGCTATGGTAGATGAACACATTTTCAAACAGACTTTTACCTTGTAAAATCTGTAAAATTAATTTACTGTACTTTTTTCAATTTCCTAAAATCAACTATCACTTATACACCTTTATACTTTTTACTTTCTTTATACACACACACTCAAATCATGTTAAACTAACATTTTTTAAATGAAATATATAGACTACATATATTCAAACAAAATTGCATGCAAACACAATCTATGTTTAAACCTTTATAAAAATACTTATACAATTTCATATTTTTTGTTTTTATTTATTTATTTACTTAATTACTTTAAATTAGACATGACATTGAGGCGCTATTACCTAGAACAGTTTACTTACAGAAATAGTGGTATTCACTAATCTATTATAAATTTCACAAGACATAGTAAAGATATTTTATTTTTGCTACAGTTAGTCATTCAATACAATTTGTTCATTAAGAACATATCATATGTACTGAACTGATGCAATGTATCTTATGTAAATAAATTAGTTTAATGGTTTTACAGAAGGCACTGAGGATTTCAATTAAAAAAATCTATATCTAAATTAAAAACAGTGCTATATACAAACAAAGTTACTAATTTGAAGCTTTTACAATTGCAGTGAAGACCAGTTTCCTGAAAAGAAGCAGCAGAATTCGAAGAAGAAAGAAAAACTAAGAAGTTACCTGTTAATTTTTAAAAAAAGTAAGTAAAATATCACCATAATATTTATATTATTAATCAAATATACTATAACATTAATACGAGCTATTTTGGTTTCTTAAAATAGAGATTTTGTACCATTTTGTCCAAAAATTTCCATGTCTTAAACAGCGATTTACAGCCAGAATGGCCCACAAATTTCTATTTTTGGACACACAAATTAGCCAACTGAACCACTACAATTTTCATATTATAGAACAAACAACTGTTTTAATTGTATACATTTGTTTTACTATTTGTACTTTTCCACACCACTAGCTTACTTGTTTTTGTCATCTGAACCCCAGTTTAGTAACACATAAATTCAAGAATACCTATCCCTACTAGTTTTAGTTCCCAATGCACAATCACACACCATTACATACATCTTTATCATCTTACTCAAACACTCATGCACACAGCACACATACATTCCAGAACACCCCAACCCATTTCTTCTTTATTTTTTTCAACAGACCCTAAAGAATGCCTACCAAAAGACAACTCCGTAGAAAGCAACGCAAAATTAGAGCAAATGAAAATAAAGGTGTCCAACATAAGCATCCATCTCTAGCAGAATTTGTAAAAAAAGTTTAAACAAAGCAGCTAATACAATCATTTAGTGAAACACAAGAAGTTTCAAGTACAACAACTTTGCTTCCTCTATCAAAATGTAAAACAAACTAAAAAACAATTAACAGAAAATCAGCTATCAGTACAGATAAAACTACTTCTTCAAATTTCAATATAGTGCAAAGTAAGAATACCAAGAAAAGTATTTTAGCCAAAATATACCGTCACAAAGTCCTTCAAAATCTTATAAAAACAGGAGACAAATCAGGTTCAAAGCTTAAAACCTATCGTAGGAAATTAATCTTAGAAGCATTGATGGACAGTGCAATTCTTCTGAAAAGAAATGTATTTATTTTACTGTTAAACAAAATGAAACTACTAACAAAACTAATAACTAAATTACAAAAAAGACTTCTCAATAAGCGAAATGTCAACAGAAAGAACTTCTTAAGTATCTGCAGAGGTGAATGGAATCACACTACGAGCACAGAACCATATTTTAATGAAGAAGCGTACAAACAAAAGCAAACAAATACAATTGCCATAAATAGCAGTGGTCGAGGTTATGAAAAAGTGAATAATACCATAATGGAACAAGAAGTACTCCTTACAAAAATATGCCCTGAAAACTTACAATTACCCCTCCATTCAACTGAATCAGAACGTCTAGTGTACAAATGGAGATGCACGTCAATGTGTAACATTCCCAAACAATGTTTCAAATCTTTACACCAATTCCTCAATAAATATGTAAAAAGCAAAGACAAAATCAAAATTAAATTACTGCAAAATATAGATACCTGTCCAGTGCGCAAGTACACAGGGCTGCAAGGACATTCATTGGCCTGCATTACAGGACCTACTTGTAAAACCACTTTCCATGATATCAAAAGGATATCAACACATCATTCAACTATAAGAAATCTAGTCTATAAACGTACTATGCTAAAAGTCCTTCTTTAGCACTAGCAAAGTTAAATAACATCCTTCTACATGGTACAGCAAAAGACCTACTTGAAGAAATTCACTATATCCAGAAAAAATATTTTGGAAGTGAAAGCCATTTACAGAATGAAATAGCTTTAAACCAATTAAGCAACAATTCTACACATGGCAACCTTTTGCTAAACACATACAAAAAAGAAATACTAAAATTTAAAAGTACAGCAGTTGAATTACCAAACCATGTATGTGTATGTTGCCATAGAATTTTTTATAAAAATAACACAAAAACTGTGGACCTATCATACAAAATAGAAGACAATGAAGATTCTAAATGGTTTGAATTAGCTCTCTACCTTCTAGCAGAAAACAAATATGAAATAACTGAGCCCTTAATACTTTGCAGTTATTGCACTACAAAATTTGACAACAACCAAACTCCTTCACGTTCTATCACAAATAATTTGGAATTATACCCTGTACCAAAACCTCTACAACAACTTAATTTATATGAGAGCATCATAATTCAAACAGTCCACCCATTTCAAGCAATAATACGTCTTCAACCAAAAACAGCAAAATTACCTCCCTCTGAATTGGTAAAAGGCATTCGTGGAAAAGTAGTTACTTACCATTAAATCTAAAAGAAAATGTGCATACTCTAGGAGTGCAACTTCCAATGCAGCAATCTTTAATTATATTAGTAAATGGAGTATCTACAAAAGACAAAAAAATATGGCAACAGCTGGTAGATTTATATAAAGTTAGACAAGCCTTCCAATATCTTAAAGAGAATAATGAATATTACAAAGAAATTAATATATAAGAAAACTTGAAAGATACAACTGAAATAATTCAAGAAACACAAGAAGCTGGTCAATTTGAGCTACTAGATCCTGCTACAATATCAAATACTTTAGACCATTATACAATTCATCCTTTGCACTGTAATGACACCGTACAAGATGTACTAGAAACTTACCAAATGCGTCAAACAAAAGGATCGCCAATCAGTATATGGAAAAAAGTATAGAAGCACGTGCTTTTCCTCTACTCTTTCCTACTGGCAAAGGAGGAAGGTATGATGATAGACCTATTCAAATATCAGCTTTAGAATACCGCTCATTACGGATATATTCTGAAGATCCCAGATTTAGACAAAATGTTGCACATATATTAAAATCAGGATCACACTTTCAAAATATGACAGCTACACAATTATTAGAGAAAGTGCAACAAAAGGATGAGGTTTTACAATCAAATATTCCAAATCTATTAGCAAATATGCGTGGTACTAAAGAGTACTGGTTTCGACGTCATGGAGATGTACGTTGTATGATCAGAAACCTTGGCCCACCCACTTGGCTTGTTACATTAAGTTGTGCAGAATATGCATGGGAAGATTTACATGATTTCCTACGCATATCAAATAAAAACAAAACAAACATAGATATGCTAACACCTGGAGAAATTTGTTCTTTGGATCCTGTTAATGTTTCAAGATATTTTCACCGTCGCTTCATTGCTATGCTACATTTTATTTGTAATAAAACTGTTCCTCCCATTGGAGAAGTGCAACACTTCTTTTGGAGAAAAGAATACCAAGCCAGAGGAGCACCACATATCCACATGCTTTTATGGATTAAAGATGCTCCTAAATTCGTGCACAAATTTTACAATTTCAAAGACACAAATGTGGAAAATATTGTCGTCGCAAATACAAAAACAAAGGCAAATACTACACCAAATGCCGATTTGGTTTCCCTAGACCAGTTACAAATAAAGGTCAAGTAAACAACCTCATGTCTTCAGTTAGACATACTGTTAAAGGAAAGTCACCTAAAAATACATATTACATAAAAAGAAAAGAAGAAGAAAACTATATCAATGATTATAATGCAATCATTGCCCACTTATGGAATGCAAACATAGATGTGCAGTACATTGCAGACAATTCTACTGCAGTTGCACGATATGTCACAGCATACTTAACTAAAGCAGAAAAGACAGAGCTCCAAGACCTCTGGAATGACCTGTCATCAGATAAAACAGTATCTCAGAAATTATACAGCTTGGGCATAAAAATGCTCACCCATAGAGAATGTGGATCTTATGAAGCAGCTGATCGTTTAACTGGTACTTCATTGTATGGTAAATCTGAAAATATAGTATGGCTAAGTCTTGGTCCAGCTAAATCTAGAAAAAGAGTTCTAAAATCATATGAAGATATAGAAACAATAGCCAAACATGATCCCAACAGCCAAGACATTTTAAAAAACAATGTATTGGACACATACTACCCAAACAGAAGTAATACTTTGGAAAACATGTGTCTATACCAAATAGCCCAAAACTACACATACAAAAATAATATGAAACCTGATGAAAAAAAAGGTAAATATAGAGTGACAGACTGTGAAGGCAGCTTAGTTAAACTCACTAAACCAAATTCAATTAATCATATCAAATTGTCATTGAAGACTCCTCAACATAAAGAAGTATATTACATGTCCCTGCTACAACTCTTCAAACCATGGAGAAAAGAAGAACAATTACTAGATAACTATGTCTCATATGAGAATGCTTTCAAAGCAAATGAAAGCACTATAACTGATGTAAACTTTACACAGTACAAAACAATGTTGCACAATGAACAGCAACATGAAGAAGAACTCCAAGCCCAACTAGATAAGGATACTCCTGACAGTAGTCAACCTTCTGTAACAGGAAGCCAAGAACCACTGGGAGAACCACTAATAACAAATGAGGCAGAATTAGCTATGATAGAAGTAGAAAACACCATGTGTCAGTATGAAGATAAGGAAGACTTAACGTTACTACAATCAAAACTAAACAATGAGCAAAGTAGCATTTTTCAAGAAGTAACAAAACAAATTGCACATGGTGTAAAACATAAAAATAAAGAATGTTCCTGCCATAATTATAAACCTATACTACTGTATGTCAGTGGTGAAGCTGGTTCTGGCAAAACATTCCTAATCAAAATCATTAGTAAGTTCCTTCAACAATTGACAAACAACAAACTGTCAGCTGTTGTCACTGCCCCCACAGGTTTAGCTGCCTACAACATAGGTGGTGTTACATTACACCGATTACTACTATTACCAGTAGAACACCAGAACAAATTAGACTATTACAAACTTTCTGCAGAAGCTGCAATGGAATTACGCAGAGTATTGAAACAAATGAAAATGCTACTAATAGATGAAGTGAGCATGGTCTCCAACCTGATGTTAGCTTTGATTCACCTCAGATTACAAGAAGTACTCAAAACAGACTATGAAGAGCTCTTTGCAGGAAAACACATTATTGTTTTTGGAGATCTGCTTCAATTAACACCAGTAAAAGGTGAACCTATTTTTAAAACATTAGGGCACAAACTCTGCCGTAAAACTGTTGGCAGCATTGGAAATGTCAACCTTTGGCAACATTTCCAATACAGAGAATTAACAGAAAACATGCGCCAATCTGCAGATCTAACTTATGCCAACATTTTAAAAAGTTTGAGAGCTGGTATACTTTCTAAAAAAGCAGAAGCAACATTGAAAACCTGGCACATTAATGCACTTTATGGCGATAATGCATGTGCTACAGATGTTATGGAACAATTAGCTCACAAAAATGTCAATTGTATGGCCTTAATGCCAACTCTTGCAAGCTGTTTCAAATTCAATGAAATCATGCTAAGTAAAGAAAGGCAACCAATAATGGAAATTAGTGCCACAGACAAACTAGATGTACATGGTATGACACTACCCATGTGTGACCAAGCCACAAGACTAAATAATTTAGAAAAATCAATCTCAAACACAGCAGGCTTAGAAAAGATGTTAAAATTATCCTTAAATTGCAGAGTAATGCTTAAACGTAACCTTGTCGTGGACCAAGGACTAGTTAATGGAGCACTGGGTAAATTGTTGGTTTTCGAACATACCCACGTGACAACAAAATTCAGTTTGTCAATACACTCTTTGACAAACTTTCAGAAGTAAAATGGATAGGACACTCAACAGCTAGATTCCTTCTCTTCATAAGATATGTATGTACGCAGAGAACAATTTTCTCTAACTCTTGCATACGCAGTCACGATTCATAAATCACATGGTCTTACCCTATACAAAGCAGTGATAGATATTGGTAACACAGTATTTAAAGAAGGCATGAGCTACGCAGCACTATCACGCTTACGTACACTTGACGGTCTATTTCTAATCAACTTTGATGCAAGTAAAGTAAACGCTGATATTCTTTGCATTTTAGAATATAATAGACTTCGCTCACTATACACTCCCCATCTAAACACATATTCTGTTCCACAAAAACTAAAACGTTGTAAAAGAAAACTAAATCAAACAGAAATGCAACAGGACGTCACTGCAAATCCTCCAAAGAGAGTAAAAGAAACTAATACTTCATCAAGTACCACAAACAAAAAAGAATCAATTAGAGAAAGTAAACAAGGTACTTCTTTAAAGAAGGAAGACAAACTCCAAAAAAAGCAGTTAGATACAGAACTACCTGGACCATTTAAATTCTCAAATATAGTTGGTGTAAGTTGCTATGCAAATGTAGCAATGAATATTCTATTTCAATTACCACCAATTGTTGACAACATTTACTTACACAGTACAGACCCATTGTGTTTGCAAATGTTAGTTCTTCACAGAAATGCAGCAAACAATCCTGACAACACGTATAGTGTTTTTGGAATAAGACGACAATTGGCCTACTGTGCTGGAATGGTGAAATTCACTATAAACTCACAGGAAGATCCACAAGAATTTCTAATGTACTTACTACAAGTACTGGAAAACAAAAACATACCTATAAATGAAATCTTTCAGATTTCATACATGTGGAAACATACATGCACTCTCTGCAACAATGTGACACAAGAAGAAATCCCCAATGAACGCTTCACATATATAGCAATACCAAATTGTGAATCCATTCCATTTCAGCAACTTGTACAAAATGCAAACCATGGTAGATTATGCTCTACCTGCAATTCAGATAATCGCTCCACGTTAGTAATACAAACACATAGTAAATACGTAATACTAATGCTTCTACGTTACAATGCAGATGGTACCAAAAACAACTGCAAGCTGACTGGATTCACACATGGTCAAATATCACTTGGTAAGAAAACCTTCACAACAATAGGTATAATCTACCACGCAGGAGCCACAACCAATTCAGGGCACTACACTGCATATATAAAAAAGAAATGTGGATGGTTTGAATGTAATGATAGTACCATTGCTCTAAAGCAGAGATTACCAGCAAATCTTACAAACGCTTATTTGATGTTCTTAAAACCAAAATTTGATAAATAAACTGTATTTAAACCTTTAAGTAAATTTGTGTTACAAAAATATAAACTGTTAGAATACTCCAAAAGCTATCTAACTGCTCAAAGATTCTACAACAACTAATCAGATAAATGAATACCACTAAATTAGACCAAAAAGTACACAGTTAGAATACGCCAATTGGTATCTAACTGTCCCAAAATTATAAATTTGTGTTAAAATAATATAAACTGTTAGAATACTCCAAAAGCTATCTAACAGCTCAAAGATTCTACAACAAGTAATCAGATAAATGAATACCACTGAATTAGGCCAAAAAATACAGTTAGAATACGCCAATTGGTATCTAACTGTCCCAAAATTTACCAATATCCAAATAAATAAATCAAAACCACTAAAATATATTAAAAAAATGGACAGAATACGCCAATTGGTATCTAACTGCTCCAAAATTTTATAATATCAAAACAAATGAAGAATCTGTTACTGCTCCAAAAAAAATACAACAAAGCAAAGTATAAAGCATTAGCCAGAAACAACAAGTGAACACTGAAAACAAACAAACAAATAAACTGTAGCATAAAAGAAAAAGGTTTTTTTTTAATCCAACATGTTTTTTTTTTCTCCCACAGACCCAATGATTTTAGCAACAAATACAGAAACTGAGCAAATTGCACAGTACTCTGATTTGTACTCTACTAAATATGAGGGTCGAAAAAAAATCAAAGTATATTGCTTATACAATGTAATAAGTCATTACAAAATACTAATACTAACATGCTATTTTCTTTTATCACAGAAATGAAGAAGAAAAACATGGACTCCCATTACTAGACCAAACAGTAAGTATACAATAATAAGGACAACCATAGCAGCATATCACATCCATAGTATCTAATACCTTTGTTCCTTATACATTTGTTTTTCACCCAAAGTTATAAGCAAATATGAATGTGATATGCTGCGGTGGTTGTTGCCAGGGCATACAATCTTGGGTGCATGGCCAAATGGCCATGCACCCAAGACTCTATGCCCTGGCAACAACCACCGCAGCATATCACATCCATAGAGTCAAACATTTCAACTATGATCTATGGGAAACTTTTAATGTCCGCGAACAATGTGAGTGTTCTTAGAACACTTTGAACTTGCCAGCAAACAATACGGACACCGTTTTCAGGACACCCCCTATGAACATTTCAGAACAACGCGATAGTTCTTACAACACTTTCAACTTAACAACAAACAATACGGACAGCGTCCTAAGGACACCCCCTACGAACATTCCAGGACACCGGGAGTGTTCTTAGAAGCGTCTTCAGAACACCACCATCTTGTTTATTTGCGAACATTTCAGGACACCGCGAGTGTTCTTAGGACACATTCAACTTGACAAAGAACAATACGGACAGCGTCCTCAGGACACCCCCTACGAACACTCCCCGGACACCGCGAGTGTTCTTAGAAGCGTCTTCAGAACACCCCCATTTTGTTTATTTGCGAACATTTCAGGACACCGCGAGTGTTCTTAGGACACATTCAACTTGACAGAGAACAAACGGACAGCGTCCTCAGGACACCCCCTACGAACACTCCCCGGACACCGCGAGTGGTCTTAGAAGCGTCTTCAGAGCACCCCCATTTTGTTTATTTGCGAACATTTCAGGACACCGCGAGTGTTCTTAGGACACATTCAACTTGACAGAGAACAATACGGTCAGCGTCCTCAGAACAACCCCTACAAACATTTCAGGACACCGGGAGTGTTCTCAAAAACGTCTTCAGAACAACCCCATTTTGTTTATTTGCGAACATTTCAGGACACCGCGCGTGTTCTTAGAACACATTCAACTTGACAGAGAACAATACGGACAGCGTCCTCAGGACACCACCTACGAACACTCCCCGGACACCGCGAGTGTTCTTAGAACAGTTTCACTTTGCCTGCGAACAAAACGGACACATATTGACTCCCTAGAACACCCCCTAGTCAGTTTATTTAGAATATTTCAGAACACCTGTGATGGCCGCAAACAAATTAAACACAAAAAGAACGTCTAACACATAAAAAACACAACTTTCATCCTATCTCATACACTCCACCCTCCCCAAACAAACAAATAAACTGTAGCATAAAAGAAAAAGTTTTTTTTTTAATCCAACATAGATTTTTTTTCTCCCACAGACCCAATGATTTTAGCAACAAATACAGAAACTGAGCAAATTGCACAGTACTCTGATTTGTACTCTACTAAATATGAGGGTCGAAAAAAAATCAAAGTATATTGCTTATACAATGTAATAAGTCATTACAAAATACTAATACTAACATGCTATTTTCTTTTATCACAGAAATGAAGAAGAAAAACATGGACTCCCATTACTAGACCAAACAGTAAGTATACAATAATAAGGACAACCATAGCAGCATATCACATCCATAGTATCTAATACCTTTGTTCCTTATACATTTGTTTTTCACCCAAAGTTATAAGCAAATATGAATGTGATATGCTGCGGTGGTTGTTGCCAGGGCATACAATCTTCGGTGCATGGCCAAATGGCCATGCACCCAAGACTCTATGCCCTGGCAACAACCACCGCAGCATATCACATCCATAGAGTCAAACATTTCAACTATGATCTATGGGAAACTTTTAATGTCCGCGAACAATGTGAGTGTTCTTAGAACACTTTGAACTTGCCAGCAAATAATACGGACACCGTTTTCAGGACACCCCCTATGAACATTTCAGAACAACGCGCTAGTTCTTACAACACTTTCAACTTAACAACGAACAATACGGACAGCGTCCTAAGGACACCCCCTACGAACATTCCAGGACACCGGGAGTGTTCTTAGAAGCGTCTTCAGAACACTCCCATTTTGTTTATTTGCGAACATTTCAGGACACCGCGAGTGTTCTTAGGACACATTCAACTTGACAGAGAACAAACGGACAGCGTCCTCAGGACACCCCCTACGAACACTCCCCGGACACCGCGAGTGTTCTTAGAAGCCTCTTCAGAACACCACCATCTTGTTTATTTGCAAACATTTCCGTACACCGCAAGTGTTCTTAGGACACATTCAACTTGACAGAGAACAATACGGACAGCGTCCTCAGGACACCCCCTACGAACACTCCCCGGACACCGCGAGTGGTCTTAGAAGCGTCTTCAGAGCACCCCCATTTTGTTTATTTGCGAACATTTCAGGACACCGCGAGTGTTCTTAGGACACATTCAACTTGACAGAGAACAATACGGTCAGCGTCCTCAGGACACCCCCTACGAACACTCCCCGGACACCGCAAGTGTTTTTAGAAGCGTCTTCAGAACACCCCCATTTTGTTGATTTGCGAACATTTCAGGACACCGCGAGTGTTCTTAGAACACATTCAACTTGACAGAGAACAATACGGACAGCGTCCTCAGAACAACCCCTACAAACATTTCAGGACACCGGGAGTGTTCTCAAAAACGTCTTCAGAACAACCCCATTTTGTTCATTTGCGAACATTTCAGGACACCGCGCGTGTTCTTAGAACACATTCAACTTGACAGAGAACAATACGGACAGCGTCCTCAGGACACCACCTACGAACACTCCCCGGACACCGCGAGTGTTCTTAGAACAGTTTCACTTTGCCTGCGAACAAAACGGACACATATTGACTCCTTAGAACACCCCCTAGTCAGTTTATTTAGAATATTTCAGAACACCTGTGATGGCCGCAAACAAATCAAACACAAAAAGAACGTCTAACACATAAAAAACACAACTTTCATCCTATCTCATACACTCCACCCTCCCCAAACACTCCTACACACCAACACACTCTACAAAATACACATTTTGAACAAAGTTTCACCGCGCTGTCCGGGGTCGTCCGCGAATCCAAGATGGCGGGCGCTACCGAAAAATCAGATGCGCTTCACGCACCACGCCGTCCAATCAGCGAACACTTTGCATGTCCGCAAACATCACGCAAGATGATTGGCCAATCAGGACACTTTCCGCGGAGCGAACAGGGAAGTGTATCCGCAAACCGAACATAGATATCACTAATTTTTTTTTACCTACTTTTTGGTCATTTTAAAAAAAACTACTGGACGGATTTTCACCAAATTTGCAAAAGCACGCTTTCGGGACCAAGCCGCTGCTCCTGGTCCAAATTTGGTGGAAATCCGTCCAGCGGTTTGGGCTGTATGCGCGAGCAACATTTTTTTCCCATTCACTCTATGGAGAGTGAGTATAATGTATACAAATATGAGCATATAGAGGGAAGGTAGAGTAATAAAAATAAAACTATGAGAAAGTGCTGATAACCATAATGATTATCTTCATGCACAGAAAGGATTGCTCTCTTTCAAGCCTGTATCTTCCGCTATGTATATGTTTCATATGATGTGACAGGACCCTAAGTCTACAAATATAGTACCTTTTCAATTTTTACTTCCTGACTGTTACTGAAGAAAACTATGTGGCTTCGATATGTCAGTAAAGGATAAAAAGGGAGAGCCAGCCATGTGATGTCATCAGTGATGTCATCTATGACATTTGTGATGTCATCTTTGATGTCCTGGGTGTTAGTGTTAGCAGTGCACGGTGGCGCGAGTTATGGTTGCTTATGTTACCATAACTGGCGAATTTCAGGGGTTTTTCGGTTTTACTTTGAGCCATAACGTCCCTTTAACAAAGTTTTTTCACTGAATTTCATAGGTTTTTAGTAGCGCAACTTAACCATAACGTCCCTTTAACAAAGTTTTTGTTAATATCGCGCAAACAACATACAAAAGGGGCGTGCAAAAACCAACTTCTACAGATGGCTTTACACAGAATGTTGCAAAGTAAGAATTTATGCTCGTTCACAGTAAAGGTCAGCTGCTTCCACAACTTCTACAGATGGCTTTACACAGAATGTTGCAAAGTAAGAATTTATGCTCGTTCACAGTGAAGGTCAGCTGCTTCCATTTTTTTCTCGGGCCCCGGAGAGGATCACGAAGCGGACTATAAGGTTGTATTGTGTTTTGACCTTGACAGACAGAGATTGTGATGAAAGACTTCTCTTGAAGGAGTGTTGCTAAAACGTAAGAGAAGATAAAGATGAAATTTCTGAAACGAAACCACTTTTATATATTATATCACTATACGAAAGATCGTTGGCACACGCAGAGTCGTATTTTGGGACTGCACCACTCGTAGACAATGGAAATTGCAATTGTACTGTAAGTAACCCTTTAGATTACTTTATACCAAATATAATTACAATAGCGTAGCATTAAAGACCGCTCAAGTTGAACTTGCTCGTTGAAAGTGGCATAATGTTTTCTACCGCGCACTATCACCGCCGAATTGATCCCCTGTCGTTTAGAGGGCTCTGAAAAAGGCAGACGACTCATGGTGGGTTAATAGAAATAATTTAACCGGTCTATAGGCGGTCAAGCTCTCTACTCGCTGTGCCACTTCACTGTAGCCTGTCAAGTGGCACAGCGAGTACAGCGCTCGCTTTGACATCCGTGCACAGCTTGCTAACGCAAGTTTGAATCCCGGCAAGGCCAAACTCAGCCTTTCATCCTTCCGTGGTCGATAAATGAGCACCACACACCGTGGTTAATAATAAGCACCGCTTACATACCTCACAGTTCTTAGCGCTATATGAATGGGAAAATATTATTATTTTATTATTAACATACTCTGTTGCACTATCTTCGATAGCAAATAGTTTCACGCCCTAATAAATAAAATGATGATTTTTAATGAAGATCGGCTGGTGAGACTAATTTATGTTTTTTAAAACAGGTACGTGGCCCCATTTTGTCTATGTCAGGATTTACAGACTCCAACGGATGGTGTCTTGAACTGCCAGGTGCAGGTCCAAATATGCAACTTCATGACCCTCACCATTTTATGGGACAATCGCCAAGGACCAATATGCCCTTACGCAGTACTAGCGGCTACAAACAACATACCAACCAATAGGGTGGTCTAATGGCTCGTTGTTGGAGCAACCTTCTGATTATCAGAGCGACCATTTACTGCTTTTATCATAAACCAACAGCCTATCTACCGCAAAGGAACAACGCGTGGCTCCAAATAAACTTTTGCTGATCGACAGCAGAGACAATAGCAAATCGCTGAATATTCACTAAACATTTCATGTGAAATAAATGTACTTTACCAAATGTACAATCCTGCTGTTTACTTTTAAACCACAGTTTCATATTCCGAATTGTGGCGCACTGAGTTGTAAGCTGATCTAACACTCTCTGTACCGCAAAGGAACATCGCGTGTCTCAACATGAAGTTTTGCGGATCGACAACAAAGACAAATGCAAATTGCTGAATATTCTCTAAACATTTTATGTCAAATAAATGTACTTTACAACATTTACAATCTTGCTCTTTGCTTTTAAATCACAGTTTCATATTCCGAATTGTGGCGCGCTGTGTTGTGACATAATGTGTGTTGTCTTCCGGGTTCTGTGTAAAGTCGCGTAGTACTGGAGACGACTGGACGCGTTTCATTACGAACCCTGTAACGTCACGGAGAAAGGCGGGGAATATGAATGCTTTGATAATATCAGGCTTAGGGGCGGGAGATATGATTTAGTGTCGCAAAAGCAAGTCAGCCAGGTCAATAGCGCCAGTCATAGGATTATCACATAATGTCGGCGCACACCAGCCGGATTTATCGTTTCTTTAGTGGACAAAAAGTCAGTTGACGCCCCTAGGAAATTGTACTATTAGCGAACAAAAGTAGTACTCTTAAAACACTTTCACCCTGACAACGAACAATACAAACAACGTTCTCAGAACACCCCCATTTTGTGTAATTGCAACCATTTCGGGACACTGCGAGTGTTCTTAGAACACATTCAACTAGACAGATTACAATATGGACAGCGTCCTGAGAACACCCCCAGTTTGTGTATTTACGAACAATTAAGTACACCGCGAGTGTTCATAGCTCATTTTTACCTTCCTTGCGAACAAAAATGACACATACTCCGTCCTCTAAACACCCCACCATTTAGTTTATTTACAAAATGTCAGAACAGCCGTGTTCTCCGCGGACAAATCGAACGCAACAAAAAGGTCTAGCACATAAAAAAACAAAACATTGAACCTATCTCGTACTCCCCCACCCTCCCCAAACACTCTTACACACCAACACACGGCACTAAATACAATTTTTTATCCACGTTTCACTGCGCTGTACGCGGTCGTCTGCGAATACAAGATGGCGGGCGCCACAAAAAATTTGACGTGCTCCACGCCCCTCGGCATCCAATCAGCGAACACGTCGCATGTCCGCGGACATGACGCAAGGCCATGGGCCAATCGGGGTGCTGTCCGCGGAGCGAACAGGGAAGTCCGTCCGCGAAGCGAACGCCGATATCACTAATTTTTTTGCCTTACATTTTGGTAATTTTTAAAAAAAAACTACTGGACAGATTTACACCAAATTTATAAAAGCACGCTTTTGGGACCAGGCCGCCGCTCCTGCTGCAAATTTGGTGTAAATCTGTCCAGCGGTTCGGGCTGTAGCCGTGCGCAAAGTTTTTTCCCATTCAGTCTATGGGAAAAAAAAGTTTTGGGACCCCCCCTATAACTTTTCCCCCCCTGGACGAATCCTCACCAAACTTTGCAAAAAAATTCAGAGTGACCCAACTACATCTTTTGCAAAGTTTGGTGAGGATCCATTTAGGGAGAGCGAAGTTATAAGCCGCCCAAAAAGTGCTCTTCCTATGGAAACATCAACTTAACCATAACTACATGGCCACTACCGTGGCCATGTAATATATATATATATATATATATATATATATATATATATATATATATATATATTAGGAAGTTACTGCAGTATGAGATTTTTCAGAAAGAAAGATGCACAAATCTTTGTCAATTTGAAATGATGTATCTATTCCCCTCCCTCAGCCTAAATCATACATATTTCCCAACCTCTGGTCCTTTCAGCAGCCAGTGGGCATTTTGGTGGGAGGTGAAGGGAACTTGCTAGACAATCCTGACTGTGGGAATTATGACAAATATGCTATGTCACTAGCCCTAGAAAAGGCTGGGTTTGCATCAGAACCGGGCTTGAATTATTCAGAGAGAGATCTACAGCTGTAGTCTTGTGAGGAACAACTAGCAGAGAGCCCTCAATCCATTCATTGGATACAGTGGCTGGGACATACAGAAGCTAGCTGGGACCCAAACCAGAGGAGCAGAAGGAGTCTGTGTGCAGGAGAAAATCCCTGACTGAAAGCCCTTGACCAGACGGGTGCTGTCCTAGAGTAGCCCTGCTGTTTCCCTGGCCAATGCCCACATGTAAGTAGATATCCCAAAGCCATCAATTGTGTGGGGAACCACCAGCCTTTATTCCTCTCCATTAGTGGGTAGAGGGGGTAAAACTGGGGTGGCCCTTCACACAATTTTTTAAATCTTACTCAAACCTATTTCCCCATTAGAAAACAACGCCTCTGTTGAAATTGCATTGTGTTGGGAGCAGCCTTCCTTAAACCTGTCCATTAAAGTGTGGGGAGGGGGAAAACTGTGTAGACCCTTAGTACATTTGAATAACATAAATCAATTAATTCCCATATAGAAAATCATGGGATGAGTGCTGGTAGAATTTGAAACTAACGAAGTTCATGCTCTGTGTAGCTAGAATAGCCCATAAAGACTTGGCTAACTGTTTCTGAAATCCTTGCCTTCCACATAGAAAAGGGGTGGGGGGCCTATAATCCCAAAACAAAGTAATCCACAAAACAACACCTTTCAAGTCAGTGTAGCGGGTGTAAAATGAAATCCCCATTCCTTTTAAATTAGAATTACAAAGTATTGCATCTCATCTGTCTGTGGGTACAAAAACAATATTCCCCCTTTGATTCCCATTTTCCTCTGACCCCAAGTTATCAAGTCCTGCCTTTGATTTTCAAGTGTGTTGAAAAACGATTTTCGTTTGAGTTCCCTTTTGCCAACATTGCCTTTTAAATAACAAGCCCAAAAAAGTGTTTACATTGAATTCCTTTCCCAAACTGCTCCTTTTTAAATCAGCAGCAAAATGATGTTTCCATTGTGCTCACACTTCTTGCACCTTGATTTTCAACTAAAGGGGTCATATTTAATTAAGGCCCGGAGGCAGGGTTGCTGGGAGAAAAGTATTGCTTCAAATTAAGTTGTTTCTGTGGATTTTGTATTATATTGCAAACATTTGTCACTGGTTAAATCTAAATTCAATCTGTTGTTAGTTGTAATTGCATGTTTCAAAATGTTATCTATGTTGTTTGAAGATTAGAATTATTGCTTGATTCAATAAATACATAAATGTATATTCTTACTACACAGCGACTTGGTTCCTAGTGAATTGGTGACGCAGGGTATTTGTTGGGGTTGGGCGCGAGATGGGTTGGAAGCTTCACCAAATTTAACCTACAGTAAAAGTACATTATTGTGCGCCACCCTGGTTTGGGGGAAAGGAACTCCATGAATTGAGAAAGACCACATAATATTGGAGCATGCCTATTCACAGCAGTTAAAAGGGACCTTGTTGCTGGAGGAATTTCAAACTGAGAGTGTTCATGCTTAAACCCACATTCACTTATAGTGCAGTCCATGGCACATCTAAAGAATGAGAGGGTTTAGGAGCAAAACGGGATCCTAGTTTTAACAGGTATGCAGGGGCAGTGTAAGATGAAAATGCACTGTGTTCTATATTTGAAGGTATAACTGAGATTTCATGTTCAGCCAAAGCAAGAGTATTTGTTACGCTCACCTGGTATCCACGGGGACGCCTGTATGCCCTGGTTGCCGTATTCCCCCAAGATGTACTCATTCGGGAAGATGTCTTCTATGGCAGGTGGGCCTGAAAACACAGGAGGACTGGACTTAGGCACAGATGTCCTTTCCTCCTACCAGCCCCTTCGACTCGACCTGAAGGCGCCCCTCCTCACCTTGTTATGATGTCTGGCATGCTCTCCGTCCTGCTTTCTTCGCAGGGGCGCGTAGTTTCTGCGGGTTGAAGTGACCGAGTAAACATCACTGATGCCAACCCATTCAAGTGTCTTTAAAGAGGTAAGTTTGAATATAGCAGTCTCAGAGGGCCTTTGCTTTTCTTTTGGGCTATTAATGTATTTCCGTGATTGTTTCCCCCTTAGGTATTCGGAGGTTCGATGGGTGCGCTGCTTGGGTTCAGCTCCCGCCGGGATTTATGGACGCGGAGCGTATGAAGAAAGGTAGGTTCAGTGTGAAGTGCGGCGCGCTAATCTCTTTTTGGGCTAACCTGTATTCTTTATTCCTTTTCAGGTTACGATGGTCTTTCTGGGCGTGCAGTGATTTCCGGAGCGGAACTGGGCACGATATGCCCAGCCAGGTGAGGAGATTTTGGTTGCTGCTGTGATTGCTGTGAGTAAACTGTTTAACGTTGTCCCTTTTTCTCTCCTCTCCAAGTGCTTTGTTCCGGTGCGAGCGCGATGTCCTGAAGATTCTGCCAATGGGATGGTAGACCGCGAGCAGCTGGGATCGAAGGATGGAAGACTGCAGGTAAGCTGGAACTGCTAATGATGTTCTTTTGTCTCCTCTGCAGGTCCACGATTCCAGGAACGCCGGTTGCTGGTCTCTGAACACAGTGAACGTTACGCTGCTGGCTGCAGAATAACACGAAGCACGTTCTTTAGCTTGGGTGTGGTTTATATAGCCTACCCTGTAAAGTAGTCCAGGTAAAGTAGTCCGGACTACCACACCCTAAAACATTGCACCACACAGTCTGGTTCTTAGGGACTAGACTGTGTGGGTGCCTCGATGTTGGATGCAGGCCTCCACACAAAAAGTAGTCCCTTCAAGTCCCATTCCAGGACTGACTCCAGGAGAGTCCCCGGTGAAAATGCAAGGCCCTTGGGAGCCAACATTTACCCCAAGCCCTAACCCTACCTGGCATGTGACCATGCCAGTGGGGTTCTGGGTCACGGGTCGTGACAGCACTCCCCCCCAAGGCCCCTCCTAAGGTGATTCTCCTGCCTGGTCCAGGCTTGTCTGGAAAGTTTCGATTGGATCCCAAGATCTGTCTTGAGGGCCATAACCCTTCCAATCAACTAGATAGTATAGTTTGGATCTCTTATATTTGGAATCTAGGATGTCTTTCACTTCGTATTCGGGTTCTCCATCGATCAAGATCGGTTCATGTGGTGGTTTAACTCGTGTACCGGGTTGTACTGGTTTTAGCAGTGAGATGTGGAACACTGGATGAATTTGCATGTTAGCTGGCAATGTTAGTTTAACTGCTGCCAGGTTGATGATGGCTTGAACAGGATAAGGCCCCAAAGAGCGAGGACGAAAGGTTTGGGTTCCCTTTAGTGGTATGTATTCTGTTGCTAGCCAAACTTTGTCTCCTATCTGACAGTCAGGAGCCTTTTTTCGATGTTGGTCTGCAAACCTTTTTTGCTTACTTTTGGCTTGGATTAATTGTTGTGTTGCCTTTTTAAAGGCCTGGTTAATGTTTGCATGAAGCGTCTTTACAGCAGGCATTTCGAGGCTGGGAGGGCTGTCAAGTTCGGAAGTATGCGGATGTCTGCCGTAGAGGGTGAAAAAGGGTGTTTGCCCAGTACTGGAATGTACAGAATTGTTATAAGCATATTCAGCTATCCATAATAGATCTCTCCAGGTTCCCTCAACTTGATGCAGCATGCATCTCAGGTATTGTTCGAGAGTCTGGTTGGTCCTCTTTGTTTGACCATCCATTTGGGGGTGATGTCTGGTGGATAGCCGTATGTTGATGTGAGCTATAGCGCAGCACTTTTTCCAGAAGTTTGATACAAATTGGCTCCCTGGATCAGAGACCAGGACTGAAGGGAATCCATGCAGTTTGATAATGTTTTCTAAAAACACCTTTGCTAGCTGGGAAGCATCTGGAAGGCCTTTGAAAGGGATAAAGTGTGCCATTTTAGAAAATAGGTCCACTACAACTAAAATGGTATTGAACCCTTGGCTGGGAGGTAAATCAGTAATGAAATCGAGAGAGAGTGTGTGCCATGGTGCCAGAGGTATTTCTAATGGTTGCAGGAGGCCAGCTGGTCTTTGCTTCAATGACTTGTTTTGTGCACACACTCCACATAACTGAACGTATCGGATGACACCTTGACGCCAAGTGGGCCACGAATAATTGTATTTTACTTTGGCTAAGGTTTTGGCGATTCCAAAATGACCTTCCATCAAAGAGTCGTGATATTCTGAAATGATTTGTTGTTGTAGCTCAGTATTAGGCACGTACAGGCGTTCGCCAAAATATGGCAGTTGATTTTTGACAACGTATTGTTTTCCTTTGGTATACCATTCCAGTAACTCGCTTGGGGTTATTTCCTGTTGGATCGCATTTCTAAGTTCAGTTTGTGTTAAAGCTGTGGTGAGACCTAAAAGCTTGTCCTCAAGTATAATGGCCACTGGATTTGGAGTTGCATATTCTCTTTCTTCAATGCCCATGCGAGATAGTGCGTTAGCTTTCTCATTTCTTACGCCTGGTCGATAAGTGATTATATAGTCATATTCGCAAAGAAAAGGGCCCATTGTGATTGTCGTGAGGATTGCGCCTTTGCTGTTTTTAAATATTGTAAGTTCCGATGGTCTGTAATTACAGTGACCGTATGACTGGCCCCTAAGAGATAATGCTGCATGCCTTGAAGGCAGATTTTATAGCAAGCAGTTCCTTATCGGTAATGGCATAATTGAGTTCAGGAGGTGTGAATTTTCACGACCAGAAGGCCACAGGGTGCAATTGGCCAGTTTCAGGGTCTTTTTGAGAAAGAACCGCCCCCATCGCCATACTGGAAGCATCTGTTTCCACGATGTAAGGTAAATCTGGACGAGGATGTTGTAGGATCGGGGCTGAGGGGAATTTTTCCTTTAGTTTTTGGAAGGCCTTTTCAGCATCTTCTGACCATATGCATTTTTTATTGTTTTTTCGTAGAAGTAACGTGATTTGATGCACAATCTGAGAAAAGTCTAGAATGAATCGACAGTAGAAATTTGCAAAACCCAGCATACTCTGGATCCCTTTTACTGAGGTCGGGGAGGGCCATTTTAGAATGGCATCCACCTTGTGTGCATCCATTAAAATGCCTTTCGGAGTAAGAACGAAACCAAGAAATTCAACTTCAGTTACATGGAAAGAACATTTTTCAAGTTTTGCTATAGTCGATGTTGGCGCAGTTTGGCAAGGACAGCACGGACATGCTTAACATGGTCTTGTTCTGAGGTTGAATACACTACGATGTCATCTATGTAGACCAGGGTGCAAACATCGATCAGCTCCCTTAGCACGTTGTTCAAAAAATATTGGAACGCCGCCGGGGCGTTGCACAGCCCGAAAGGCATTACCTGGTACTCAAACAACCCATATTTAGTACGAAAGGCCGTTTTCCATTCATCTCCTTTTTTGACTCGGACCAGGTGGTACGCTCCTCTGAGGTCTAACTTCGTATAAATCTGGGCATCTTTGACTTGATCTAGCATCTAGAGAATAAGGGGCAGTGGGTAACAGTTTTTCAGTGATCTGGTTCAGGGCCCGATAGTCAATACAGGTTCTCATGTCCCCTTCCTTTTTTGGTACGAAGACCAGGGGACTGGCTGCCGGAGATTTGGATGGGCGAATGAACCCATTTGCCAAGTACTGGTCCAGATAGGACTTTAGATGCTGGTTTTCTGATTCAGTGAGCGCGTAGATTCTACCACAAGGGATCTGTGCACCAGGTATGATCTCTGTGCGGTGTTAGCGTATTAGCTTGTTCCTTCTGGAACACATCCTAGAAATCTTGATATTCTTCAGGGAGAGTACTGGTTGCGTCAAGTGTAAATATGCCAACTCTTGGACTCCTAGAAACCTTGACACTGGACTAATTTTCTTGGAGATAGCAAGTGGAGGCGCAATAATGAGGAAAAGTCAGTTTTCCTGCATGCCAATCTATCCGAGGGTTATGAGCAACTAACCATGGCATCCCTGATATTAGCTGCAACTGAGGCGCCTTGATGAGATCAAAGGAAATTGATTCCCGGTGTCCATCCTGGCACACCAGGTTTATTCCTGCTGTACATCGGGTTACTGGTCCAGAAGCAATTTCAGTCCCATCTACTGTGGCACCTTTTCTGTGTTCGGCTTAAAACTTAAGGGAAGCCCCACCCGTGCGGCCAGATCTTGATCATTATCATTCCCAACTGCCCCGCTGTCTATGTAAGCTTCAACAGAATGCATCCTTGAAGGTTGTTGGTGATTGATTAGGATTACTGGTATTGCAAAATGTGAGGTCGGTGGCTCATTATTCTCACTCGACAAACTGACCTCTACCTTTGTCGAGCTAGGCAGTTTTCCGACTCCTTACTCTCATCCTTTTATGTAGCTCCTAAAATTCGCTTGGGAGGTTTTATTGGACAGTCTTCAAGAAGTGCCCTGATTGTCCGCATTACAAACATAACTGCTGTTGCCTTCTCTTGTCTCTTTCGGCTTTTGTTAACGGTGGTCGTATGCCTCCAATTTGCATTGGCTCTGTGGTATTCTCTGACGTGCTTGGAGTAGCATCTTTGGTCCGTAAATACATGGCCTGTGTGTCAGATTTGGACCAATCCGCTTTCCGATCTTGTAATCGATGATCTAATTGCACCACCAGATTGATGAATTCACTACAGTCTCTAGGTGGATCAACTACCTGAGCCAAGACGTCCTTTAATTCCCCTCGAAGGCCTCGGTGAAACAATGTGGTTCTCTTGTCTTCAGGCCACCTGGTTTCGGCCACTGTTAGGAAAGATTTCATAATTGTATGTCATTTTCCCTCCATGTGGCAACCCCCAAACTTTTTGCTGCTGTTTTACACCCTGATCTAGACTTTGCAAGAGAAGCGCAGCCTTCCGCCGCACTCCTCTGGGCTTTCGCTCGATTCTTATGGGGAAACTGACATGCCCTTAAAACAGTCAGTACTGGGAGACTTTGTTTCCCTTAGTCCTTTCCTCATGTTGCAGCTTTTGTGTAACATGTAACAAGAGTGCACCATAACTTACAGTATCGC
The DNA here is from genome assembly GCF_040938575.1 of Ambystoma mexicanum. NCBI lineage: Eukaryota > Metazoa > Chordata > Amphibia > Caudata > Ambystomatidae > Ambystoma > Ambystoma mexicanum. The sequence continues at coordinate 925,108,081 of NC_090941.1, forward strand.
GCTCTTGGGTCTCTAGTCATTCCAAAGGCCCTAGAAACTCTCGCTGGACTTATCATGAACTGTGCAAGTGTGTCACAGACGGGACTGGTGGCAGCTATCGTTTCTCTTGTGTTTTGAACCCTTTTTTGCCATGTTATCCACGCTTACCGCGTTTGGCACAAGTAAGTGGCCTGGCTCCAATATGGCTATGCCACGAGGTTCTTTGTCCTGTCCGCTGACCGTCTTGCCCCTCCACCTTCCCCCAGGTCGAGCCGACCCGGGGCAGTCCTTATTTGGTCATGCACTTTCCCGCGAAACACAACGCTTTTGCGGACTTCTGCATGCCTTTTGTGTGCCTCCAGGATGTGGACTGGGATGTCTGGTCCCAATACACATCCTGGGAGCCAGAGAGTCTGGAGTGTCCTGAATGCCTCGGACCACCATGGTCCGTGATAGGTCCACGTATGTGTGAGTGTTTGTGAGCAGAACTCCCATTGGGTCCTCTCCGTTTTTGCACGAAGGGAACTTTGGATAAGAGGAGGCTGGAAACACCACTACCATGTCGATCTCCTGAGTTCACACCGAACAAGGGATAAGAAGCCAAGTATCCTGCAACAAGAAGCTGAGTCGAGGAACCGTTGGTGACCTGCTGAAGGTTTGGCACCCTGAACCGCTGTCGTCCTGCGAGACCCCTCTGCCTCTGATCGTCCTAGAAGGTCTGCAAAGGCGCTTCGACCCATTGGAATAGTGGGAACAACTATTCCCGGCACCTTCATCAAACCCTGCAAGTAAGCCTCTTCGGAAGTGTCCCTGGGCCAACCAGTGGGCTGACCATCTTACGCAGGACGCTTTTCTCTGCCGCCATTTTGGGGAAGCCCTCGAAACTTGGTTTCCTGCTTGCTCTGCATCCACGGTACCCTCACACCGAATTTCGTACACTTGGAATTCCCAGGTCTGAAGTGAGACGAGTGCGCCCGGACCAGAGTAAATGCGGTTGCTGTGTTGCCCTGCTCTGGCAACAACCTGTGCATGTCCACTGCATTTGGGACACCCTCGACCCTGCATCCTGCTACGCACTGCCTGTTTTCTACCCCATCTAGGTGGTTTACATATTACGTGCTCCTAACTCCTTAGACCCCTCGGTCTTGTATGGTTTACTTTAGTATTATTGTGATTCTTTGCTATGGTCGATGTTACAAAGGCCTTGTAATAAATGTGTCTATATTTTTAATATAACACCTGTCTGGAGTAATGTGTAAGAGTCCTTGCTTTGTGTGCTCATTGAGGTCTTTCCGTCACCCTCACCCCTCTTGAGACTTAGTCTTGACCGCCGCCATCGCTACCCTGATTGGTCTGACTTGTCCAGAGGTTACCCTGTTGCAAGAAACTAGGCTGGCCTTCATTACCTCTGCCGCTCCAGGTCCGAGTTCAGAAATCCATCTTAACAAATTGGTGTACAGCGGTGGGATACGACTGAAGGTATCCAGTGTTGCGCACAAGCGAAGGCATTTCAAGTTATTCCTACCAGGACACGTAGTGAATTATCGTAGTGTAACTTTTTAAAGGCCATAGTCCTATCTAACAGTATGGAAACAAGTACCTTGTTAACTTTAAATGCTTCTAAATCCGAAACATTAAACATGATGTATGCTGAAAGAGGTGTCTCCTCTCAAGGCACCAAAAAGGAAATGATCCAAAGAATCATGGCGTGGCAAGAAGCTCATCTTAGCGCTTTAGCTTCAGAGGACAGTGCAGAAGGAGGTGGGGCTGCTCTCACTGGTAGAAGTGACAGTTCTGCCACTGCACTGGTCCACAGCGACCATGAGGACAGGGAGGATGAAATGTCCAATGTTTCGTCTGCCAGTGCTGATGGGGAGGCCATACTTGAATTAAAGAAGCAAGAGCTGCTGTTAAGGCAGAAGGAGCTTGATTTCAATATGGCCAAACTAAAAATTGAACAGGCAGAAAAACAGATAGACAGGGATCACCAGTTGGAACTGGCCAAGCTCCAAGTTGCCAATGGATCCAAGGGTCCTGGACACAGGTCTGGGTCCTCCTCTCATCCAAGGTTTCCAAAAGATCTGCTCAGTGTGTATGAGGAAAAGAATGACATTATGGACTGGCTGAATACATTTGAGTATGCATGTGAAGTTCAACAAGTTGACAATGCTGATAAAATTGCCTGGTTACTTAGCAGACTGCCCCATTCTGGCTGCAGTGCCATTATGGAAATGTCGAAGGCTGAGCGAGCAGATTTTGCAATGTTGAATCAGACTCTCATTTTAAAATTTGGAAAGACTCCTGCCCAATACTTAAAAAGATTCAGAGAGTATAAGAAAAAAGAAGTGGTACTTGGGTATCTTATGTAACTGAATCCTTAAAAAACTTGACTGGCTGGGTCGAAGGTTATAAGGTTTCTACCTTTGAAGGTATGATAAGTCTTGTCATGCTGGAACATATTTTTGCATCCTCTTCCCCTGACCTTAAGCGGCATTTGGCAGATTCGAAGAAGATAGATCCTAAGAAACTTGCCATTGCAGCAGATTTATGGGTGTCACATCGAGTGTCCCATAAGGACAAGACTCATCCTGGTAAGCAGGAAGAAGGGAAAAAGTCCAAAGATAAGGAGGGTGGGGAAACTGATAAATCTTCTTCCCAAAAGGGCCACAAAAAGAAAAATAAGGGTAAGACACAAGAGAACTCACAGGGTAGTGGAGGTCAGCCTCCAAAACCGAACTTTGGTTATAATAAGCCTCCCTATGTAAACAGACCCAATGGATCTTGTTTTGCTTGTGGAGCAACTGACCACATGAAGGGGGATCCCAGATGTAAGGACGATCCCTTGGGGGTCCACTCTGCTAATCTGGCCTTCTCTTCCTACAAGGAAGAAGAAATTACCAGAGCAACCTTCTCCTCAGACTCCTTCCCCAGTGGGATAGAAGTTGAGGTAGTTTTAGTTTCCCTGGGTTCCTGGGAGCCTAAAGTCGCAGAGGCTTATGCTAGGATTCCAGATAACACCAAGCACTACTTTAAATACAGTGTGCTGATCAATGGAGTAGATACTCCAGCTCTTAGGGATAGTGGGTGCAGTCGAACGGTAGTGGATTCTACCTTGGTAGACTCAGACGAAGTTGCCAGAGCTACTCTGATGCCCACTAAGTTGGCCGACGGCTGACCTCTCATGTTCCCAGTAATACCTGTAAATCTTACAATGAATGGTTAAGCCAGTTGGAGTCAAGGGCGACTTTCAGACGCTGTTTGCTGGTCCTGTTGCTATTGTTGCTCCTGTTGAGTTTCCTTCTCCCTGTGCCCCTGAACACCTGAATCGACCGCCTGCCACGCTCCGAATCGCGTTAGACTGCGGCTGGAGCCGTAGCAGTTTGAAGCGAGAGCGGTTAGCAGCTGAAGCGAGTCACGTGGTAGCAACAAGCCATGCCCCCCGGAAGCACAAACAAAAAGGAGACCTGACTGCCCTTGCGGCGTTAAGCCCGTCAGAGTCAAGGGCGACTTTCAGATGCTGTTTGCTGCTGTTTACGGATGGTGACGCGGTAAGTCCTTCTGTTTCACCTGTCAGACGGCTGTATAGTATAGAATGAATTTCGAGATAGAGACAATGGATTCCACCAAACCCCGCACCCGATTACAGGAAAAACTGGAAGAGACACTAGCTAATGTGCCTAAAATCACTACACCTATATATACAGTTGCAAGCCCTAGTCAAGATCAACTTAGCACTCCAGCTAAAATAACAAACAAGATTGATCAACCGCCTCCTGTTGAGCCAAAGAAAGAAGATCAATTAATTAGAGCACCCAGACACAACTCATTAGGAAATAACAAACAATCTGATTCGAAAACAGTATTGAACTTAGAGAGAAAAAAAAAACAAACAAACCACTTTGACCATTCAAGAAACTGACTCTCCTTCACAAAATGTCTCATCCATACAAACTTCAAAAATTCATTCAAAGAAATGCAGGGACGTACCCTGTACTCCATCTTTGCAGCAAAGAGCTCAAACAGCAAAACAGCAATGGCAAACATCATATTATCTGTTAGACTCTCCACAACAAAATACAAATAAACAACTGGAAAACCGTGTGGCCCGCCTATCTCTTGACATCACGGAAATAGATGCAATTATGGACTCACAAGAAAGAAGAAAAGAAATCTTTGGAGGATCAAAGAATACCAAAACAATGTCAACAAATAATACATCTATGCCAATTGTCAACAAAACTAAACCAATGCATATTAAAACCTCTCACCTCATGCCTCTGCATTAAAATCCATTCCAGCTGACAACAGTCAACCGGCAATAGAGGAGATTACAACAAACATTCCCGCTGAGATACCAGAAAGAATTCCAACAACAATGCTGAATCTCCAGAACATGTTAGTGGCTGTTCTCTCATTAGCTATGGTACCCTTCCTTAAAATCCAAGAAGCAATGGTAGATTCTACAAAAGACCAAGCAACCCTGTTGGCTATGATTCTAACAAAACAAATTAATATTGAAGGCTTCATGGGTACGATACAAGAACATCTCAACTATGAGGCAGAAGCTACCAGGACCTGGCAAAGCCGCCTGGCAGAAATTGCTAGGATTGATAGGGTCGACAAACAAAACCTAACAGATACCCTGAAAACAATAACAAAGAAAATGTTGGGCGACAAATCAAAAAAATACCTTGGAACAGACAACAAACCAGATCATTTTTCAATGCAACATCAAAGTGAAAAAGTCGCATCTGATCCCAAACCTACAACAAACCAAACTACTCAACACGAAACTCAAGCTGATCCCGTAAAACCACTTACAAGTATTGCTAATACCGAACCTGTGTCATGTACTCCATTTGACATCTTTGACCTAACCAAAAGAGGCCTTATAGGAAATCAACCTCAGCCAAAGAAAAAAACTGCAAAAAAACACCAGACAGGTTCTCGAGCGTTCCTAAGAAAACTCCTGGTGGTTGAAAAACAACAAGCTACCCCCATAATAACAACCCAAAAAAATCTGGAAAATAAGAAGAAACAAGATCAACCAGACACGATGAAAGCCCCTGCGACACCAAGATCAGATTCTAAAGAAGCAACGACTGGCTCAGAACAAAAGCGAGAAACATCGATACAAAGAGAAGACAAACCACTCGACACACTATTAGCTGTGATTGACCAAAACGCAATTATCGATTTGACGAGGAGTCGCTATGACAAACCAAAAAGCCTAAGTATTCCAACAGATCTGGATGCCACTTTAACCGATCCTTAAGATGAGCCACTAATAGTCCTAGACGAATGTTCTGAGACCTCAACTCCTAATTCGATTTCGATCAATACATCCACTAATCTCTCCTTCACATACCCTATATTATCAAATGAGGAAACCTGGACTCAGTCGAAACTGAAAATTCCTACACAAGTGTGGAAATGACTATGGACCAAGGCGAATGCCCATTAATTCGACCTATCTTTGTGGATCCAAGGAAAGTAAATATTATCTTTTGCCTATCATTGACTGCAACTACCCCAAATCCTACTAAAGTCCTAATCATGAACAGATCAAACATCCTATGTTTATTTACAGTCATTCCACAATTGGCTGAAATCACTTCGAGAGACATTGATGTTCTACACTTCCCAAACAAAAACCAGATGGACATAGTTCATATCGACTTCTACAATCAAAAAACGATGATGCATGTCCTGTCAACAAACAGTCACCTACTGAAATTGGGATTTACAACAGAAGAAGTCCTTGTAACCAAATCTATGGCCTCAAAAAAACTAAAAATATCTATGAACCATGAGTATTCGGATCAAAACAAACAGAAAAATATTGGCAGCCAACAGAAAACAAGGCAGCCAGTATTATGCAATGTCCTGCGGAACGAAAACATTCAATCAAATCCTCATCCGATCCGCAGGACAAACCAAATGCATTCTGACATGTCTTATAATGCTCAAATCAAACAAAAATTAACACAACGAGCCGATATCCAAAACTCAAGAATTAAGACCTATCTATAACAACCAAAAAACAATGAAATGAAGACAGAGGAGATCACATTATGTTCCTGGAATACTAGAGGCTCAACCCATCTATTTGAAGAAGGATCCTTAAATCAAAAAGATGCTGCAATAATTTGCCTTCAGGAAACTTGGCTGTCCGAAGAGGTAACCTGCGAAGGTTTCTCGACCTTCATGAACTCAGCGATTACTTCACACCAAGGTAGACCATCATCAGGCATGCTGATTATGTCCAAAATTAATCCATCCTGGTCAATCGTAGCAAAGCAAAATCTACACCCCTGGGCCCAATACATCACCATCTGTATCCAAACCCCAAAAAAGGAATCCAGCTATTTAGCAATCTTCAATATTTATTGGAACCCAACATCAATGAATGAAAACATATTTCTTGATTCAATTTTCGATGAATTTGATACAATTGCCAGCCTACACAATTCGACAGATTTTATTATTGCTGGTGATTTGAATATCCATCTTTATAGCCCAGAAGGTATGAAACTAAATTCCTCCAATCTATCTTCAAGAGCAACAAAATGGACCAAAGAAATTCTTATTAGAAACCTAACCTTGACTGAACAACCACGAAATGACCAAGATAAGCCTCCGCCAACATGGACACGAGAACAATCCAACTCAATCATAGACTATATCTTCATCTCAGAAACGATACTAAAAAATCTAACGGCAACTGCAAACCATCCACAAATAAGTAGTGATCATCACCACATTTTAATCACATGGACTACTGCTCAAACACAAACCTCACGATTATACCTCCCAGAGCTGGAACTCAATAACGGTCTAAATAAGCTTCGAATAAACCAGCACCAAATGGCTGACCTGCTGACAAACTTTGAGACTTCAAATTTACCAGACCACGCAAAACTCAATTATGAGTGGATTCTGCACAAATATCAGCAACCCAAAAAAACCTGTGCGATCCAGCAAATCAAACACAAACATCAGTTTAATCATGATATCAAGTTAATGAAAAAGAACTTACACAAACATTTTCGAACAGAATACAATAACCTCTGCGGTAGAAATAAAAAAGGAAAAATAGAAATATTCCAACTTCATAAAATCACATAAAGCCAATATGCGCCAAGCAGACGCAGAGGCGATATTAGCGGCTCTAAGACAGAAAAACACCAGACAGCTGTGGTCGCTCCTAAATGAAAAATCCAATGCATCAATTATGATACAAGAGGTAGAATCCGGAGAATGGTCTCAACATTTCAAAAACCTCTACAAAGACAAAACAGACATTTCACCAAATGGAAGCTCGAACAACCAACAGGCTTGGGACCTAACATGGGAAAAGGATGAGATCAAAAAAACCATTATGTCCTTGAATCCATCGCGAGCACCAGGCCCTGACGGGCTCTCAAACGCCCATCTAAAATCTGCCCCCGAAGAATGGGCTACCTTTTTCTCAAAACTGCTTAATTTAATAGAGAAAACCAAACAAATCCCATCCACCTGGAGCCTAGCGATATTGATTCCGATTTACAAAGCTGGTGACAGGAAAATGCCAACAAACTATAGGCCCATAGCCCTTCTTGACCCACTGGGAAAGCTGTTTGCGGGATTCCTGATGAAAAAACTCAATACTTGGGCTGAGGAAAACGGTTTCCAAGAGAAGAGACGGACTGGTTTCGCCAACAAAATCGGCACAAACGTGAATCTGCTACTTCTAAGTATGATTAAGTACCAAGTGACAACAAAGAAACAACAAGTACATGCTGTCTTTATAGACCTAAAAACAGCATTCGACTCGGTGAATAGAGAAAAATTATGGTTGAAGCTAACATCATGGGGATGTCCCTCATCCATTCTCAACCCAATTAAACAGCTCTACTCCAATACATCGATCAGAGTCAGATTAACAAAAGACGGTGCAGTAACAGACGAAATTACCACCTGGAATGGCCTCAAACAAGGATGTCCCCTGGCTGCTTGTCTATACAATTTATATACATTTGGCTTTGTACAAGCGATTCACAACCCCCTCTCGAATCCGCCGAAGATTAATAACGAACCGTTAAAAACCCTAATGTATGCAGACAACATCATTGCTATGGACAAAACACAATCAGGTTTACAAAAAACGGTAAACAAAGTAGGCCTTTTTATGAAAGAGAACGACCTACAAATTAACATCCCTAAAACCAAGTTAATGAGACTAACATCTCTGCATAACATCAGGCGACAAAAGGTGAAACTAAAATTAGAAGATAAAGAGATTGAAGAAACAAAAGTATTCAAATATCTTGGCACCATGATAAATCCATCACCAGTTGAGTAGGAATGGAAAGACCACATCGAGAGGAAAGCAAGATCCTTAGCCCGTTTAGGTCGCTTTTTTCATTGCAAATTTGGAACCTTTCCAATAAAATCAACAATCCTATTGTATAGACAAAAAGTGGTCCCCATCCTAACCTATGCTGGAGAAACAATAATCAATCAAGATATGATGAAATGGCAACAATAAGAGGCCATATTTTGGAGAAAAACTCTTGCTTTACCTAACTCATTTCCAATGCCAAGAATTCATTTTAAATTGGCACTACAATCTCTAGAATCTATAATTACTTGAAAAAAAATTGATCTTTACAGAAAAATAATTTGCCAGGATAAAATTCCATCTTTAGAAATACTCAAGGAAAAAAAGACCCCTGTATATGTAACAGCTCTTCAAAACTGGACCAACGAGATAAAAAAGAAAATGAAGGCCGAAGACATCAGCGAAGACATTCTAATAAATAGACCACAATATGCCAAAAAAAGAGTTCAGCAAAACGATTGGATCAAAACAATAGGGGAACAATCAAAATACAAGTGAACATTGAACTGCTCAATAGAATCAAGAGCTCTCAACAGACTACCACCATATTTAGCATGCTTTCCTGAATGATCAATACAAGACCAATTCCTACGCTTTCGCCTAAACATATTGCCAACCTGCGATTACTTATCTAACATAAAACATCAAACCATAATGACTACAGACTGTCGATTTTGTAAGATTGACAACACCAAAGAGAATCTCTTTCATGTAATCATGGTTTGCCAAGCTTTGATGAATGCAAGAAACTTGTTCAGGGACTTCTTCAAAATCTCCCAGAAACTGATGAACACACAGGAACGATGGGCCCATATCCTAAAAGGACATGACAAGAACCTAATCGTAACAGTAATTAAATTTTGGACCATGATCCTGAATACTAGCAATCATCAAGAATAAGAAACCTAAATTTTAACCCCTTCTCATCTTGTAAATGACGTAAATGAAAAGTTTGTATTACCAAACAGAACATTTTAAATAAAAAAAACAATCAATGGTACAGCAGTCAGGATTCCAGTGAGCATTCAGAGGAGTGTCCTAGGAAAGGTCTTGTTGGACAATGATCTCAGAGCTTTAGGGCTTGTGGGAGATACCACTGACAGACCCTGCACAAGGTCTCAAACGAGGGCAGCATTGGCCAAGACCAATGCCCTGCCCCAGCCAAATGGGAACCCCAAGGCTAAAGGAGTCAAGAAACCAAAAAAAGAGGGAAAGAAAATGTTCCCCCTAACTCGCCTACCACTGCGGTGGAGGTAGTTGGTCAATCACCCGGACCAGACGAGGAGGTAGTGATGCCTGAAGTATTGGACCCCAATGACCATCCTGAACTAAACGATTTGTTAGTAGAAGGTGGTCCTGACCGGGAAGAATTCAGTAAAGGCCAACGTGAGTGCCCATCTCTGGAAGGCCTAAGGAGACAGGCCTGCTCCCAGCTTGAGGGTGAACCTCCTGGGAAGCATCGGATTTATTGGGAAGGTGGACTCCTGTATAGTGAGCCCACAGAGTCTACAGAAGGAGACTATAGGATGTTGGTGGTTCCCCTTGCTGTAAGGCCCTTCCTCCTGCAGTTGGTGCATGAAGTGCCCCTTGCTGGTCACCTTCGTATTAAGAGGACCAAGCAAAGGTTATCCATATACTTTTACTGGCCCAAGATGGGGGTGCAAGTAGATAGTCACTGCAGGAGTTGTGCCTCCTGCCAGTTATCTGGTAAGAGTGGTTCGACAATCCACGCTCCATTGGTACCACTCCCAGTTGTGGGAGTACCATTCGAGAGGGTAGGCATCAACATTGTTGATCCCCTTGACCCCCAAACATCCTCAGGCTATAGGTTTATCCTGGTATTGGTCGACCATGCCACCAGATATCCTGAGGCCATCCCATTGAAGACTGTGACTGCCAAGTCAGTCGCAAAAGCTTTACTCAGCATCTTTACTAGGGTTGGCTTCCCTAAAGAAGTTGTTTCTGACAGAGGCAGCAACTTTATGTTGAAGTATATGCAGGCTATGTGGTAAGAATGTGGGGTCACCTACAAGTTCTCCTCTGCATACCACCCCCAGACCAATGGTCTGGTGGAACGGTTTAACAGAACATTAAAAAGTATGATTGGGGCTCTGGAAGAACCACAGAGAAGAAAATGGGATCTTCTTTTACCATGCTTACTGTTTGCCTACCGAGAGGTACCACAGGAGGGTGTTGCTTGAGTAGTGGGGACTTGTTCTGCATCCCTTCATTCACCTTCCGGAACTGCCTGATATCCTCGAAGAGGCCCTCTTTTGCCCATTGGCAAAAGCGCGTGCAGGTACTTTTGAGCATAAGGCTCCCCTCTTTGCAGGGCTCAGACTTCCTCCTAGTTAGGTGTATTTCAGATGTCGAACTGGGTCTAATGATTACTTGCACTGCCTGTTTTCCTCCCCATCTAGGTGATTTACATATTACGTGCTCCTAACTCCTTAGACCCCTCGGTCTTGTATATATATATATTGTATTGATTGTGATGTGTTGGTTTACTTTAGTATTATTGTGATTCTTTGCTATGGTCGATGTTACAAAGGCCTTGTAATAAATGTGTCTATATTGTTAATATAACACCTGTCTGGAGTAATTTGTAAGTGTCCTTGCTTTGTGTGCTCATTGAGGTCTTTCCGTCACCTTCACCCCTCTTGAGACTTAATCTTGACCGCTGCCATTGCTACCCTGATTGGTCTGGCTTGTCCAGAGGTTATCCTGTTCCAAGAAACTAGGCTGGCCTTCTGATCCTCTGCCCCTCCAGGTTCAAGTTCAGAAATCCATTTTATCAGCCACCAACCTATTGAAGGTTGCTATGTATGTTAGCAAGTCCTGATTCCCCTGCCGGAGTGACAAGAGTTTGTTGTTTACAGCTTGTTCATGGGTGTGTCGGGCAAAGAGCTTTTCCATTTACCTTTGGGAGCCCCCAAAGTCACGTAGTAACGGATCACTGACCAGTCTCCTGCACTACCACTTAGATATGATCAAATAAATGCTACACGTGCTTGATCGTTAGGGAATGTAGCCGGTCTGCAGAGGAAATGAAGGCGTCATCGATTCATGAATGCTGCATATTTTCTTGGATCTCCTGAAAACCTTTCTGGCGGTGCTAAGGGTATTGTTCCGGGTAAATTTATTTGCACTGGAGTGGTAGACGACGTGGTTGCCTGTGCCGGTGAAGTTGTTCCTGGTAATGGAGGTTGCCCAGCCTGTGATTGCAGTAGTAGCTTGCTGAGTTCTTCAGTGCGATCCTTGGTGATGACAAGATCCCTTCGCAGGGTATTAGTCTCTTGCCTAGCCGAATGCACTTTGGCGCGTAATTGTCCTAATAACTGGGCAAGTTGGTCCATTTCTGAAGTCTCCATGGCACCCAGGTGGATTTTGTTATGAGGCTTCACGTTCTGTTAGGCTCACCTGGTATCCACTGGGACGCCTGTATGCCCTGGTTGCCGGATTCCCCCAAATGTACTCAATTCGGGAAGATGTCATCTATGGCAGGTGGGCCTGAAAACACAGGAGGACTGGATTTAGGCACAGATTTCATTTCCTCCAGCCAGCCCCTTGGACTCGACTTTAAGGCCCCCTTTCTCACCTTGTTATGATGTCTGGCGTGCTCTCCGTCCTGCTTTCTGCGCAGGGGCGCGTAGTTTCTGCGGGTTGAAGTGACCGAGTTTACTTCACTGATGCCAACCCATTCAAGTGTCTTTAAAGAGGTAAGTTCGACTATAGCAGTCTCTGAGGGACTTTGCTTTTCTTTCGGGCTATTAATGTCTTTCCCTGATTGTTTTCCCCTTAGGTATGCGGAGGTTCGCTGGGTGCGCTGCTTGGGTTCGGCTCCTGCTTGGATTTATGGACACGGAGCGTATGAAGAAAGGTAGGTTCAGCGCGAAGTGCGGCGCGCTAATGTCTTTTTGGGCTAACCTGTATTCTTTATTCCTTTTCAGGTTACAATGGTCTTTCTGGGCGTGCAGTGATTTCTGGAGAGGAACCGGCCAAGATATGCCCAGCCAGTTGAGGAGATTTTGGTTGCTGCTGTGATTGCCGTGAGTAACCTGTGTAACGTTGTCCCTTTTTCTCTCCTCTCCGGGTGCTTCCTTCCGGTGCGAGCACAATGTCCTGAAGATGCTGCCAACAGGATGGAAGACAGCAAGCAGCTGTGATCGAAGGATGGAAGACTGCAGGTAAGCTGGAACTGATAGTGATGTTCTTTTGTCTCCTCTGCAGGGCTGCAATTCCAGGAACGCCGGGTGCTGGTCTCTGAACACGGTGAGCGTTACACTGCTGGATGAAGAATAACGCAAAGCACGTTCTTTAGCTTGGGTGTGGTTTATATAGCCTACCCTGTAAAGTAGTCCAGGTAAAGTAGTCCGGGCTACCACACCCTAAAACACTGCATCTCACAATCTGGTTCTTAGGGACTAGACTGTATTGGTGCCTCCATGTTGGCTGCAGGCCTCCACATAAAAGAGTCGTCCCTTCAAGTCCCATTCCAAATATGAGCCTGGCACCCAAGGCGCCAGGATGACTCCAGGCGAGTCTCCGGTGAAAATGCAAGGCCCTTGGTGCCCCAAATGAACCCCAAGCCCTAACCCTACCTGGCATGTGACCATGCCAGTGGGGTTCTGGGTCACGGGTCGTGACAGCATTTTGCAATGTGTTTTGGTGCAAAAGTAACATAATTGTGTGAAAATGTAATGCAGTGTTGTTCTGCAAAAATAATCACCATTTAAAATAGAATCCATGTGTTCTGCCGGTATAGTCCGGAGTTGGACCATCGAGGCGTCATGAAGCACCATCACCTGACAGAGATTTATGTATAATTAACATCAGTGGGGGCTGTGACCAATCAATGAAATGTATCCCTTCTTCCCGAGCGTCACCCACCCTGTGAGGGTGAGCTGCCTCTACACCACACCCTACCTAGGTGTCGATGCAAGTGGGACCTCACTGGGAGAGACTCCCTCTTAGGTGCCAAGGACTCTAAAGCAGAACACATTATGGCCTATATGGCATGCGCTAAAATTGTAGAAACTGCTAACCATCAAAACTTTGACAAAGAAACTCTTCAGAGATGCCATGATCTTATAGGGAAAGGATATGTCCCTTTACATCAGATTCACCAATCAACTGGGACGAGGGCAATGATTAGCGTATACTCAATGAGCCAGAGGGAGAAGAAGGTAGACATCAAGCCAGTGAATGCAGGAGGTTTTGTGACACCTGCAAGACGCAGAAATCAGGAAACCTGCAAGATTGAAACTCTCTCAATGTTAAGCAGCATGGAAGCCTGCAAATAGGCAGTGGCGAAACCACAGAAGAGAATACGTGGTGGACCTCGGGTCTGCAGTACTTTGAAATGAGAAACCACAAGGAGAAGAGAGACCGTGAGGAAGCAGATGCCAACAAAGAGAAGGTGCCAGCGGTCCAGGATGAACGGTAAGGGTTCAGAGTAATGGAAGGTCTTGAAGAGAGAATCATTACACCATACAGCAACCTCATCTCAATAATAGTTATGAGACAAAGTTAATCTTGAAACAAGCAAACTAGAAATGGGTTAATAAAACAAAATGGGTTATTGAAAAGCAAACTAAAGAGAGAGAAGAAACCGTGATCACAATATCCTTGGAAAAGGTAAAAGAGGCAAAGTTCAACTTGAACCTGATGAATTTAAAAGTGATAATACAACAGAGAGCATTATTGAAAAGCTGGATAAATGAATAACAGAACCAGTGATTGCATCACCCAGGGAAAATGGGAAAATAAATCAGCAGATACAAGGTCAAATAGACCAAAGTGAGCTGAGCTATCATAGTCAGGGTGGGATAGCCCACCCTAACAGCAAGCGTATGCAGGGATACATTGAGACTCACAAACAGAAGTATAAAACATGTACAAAGCCCTAATGGGGGTTCACAGACAAGAAGGAAAAGTCACTAGCCCATTTGAAGAGTTAAAGAAACTGATCCAAGAAGTTGCAAGAGGCTATCTAAGGATCCTGTACTAATTCAGACTATATAGACGGGAGAAGGGAGCCATTCACTGAGCTCAATTTAGTTTATATTGTGGCAGGGTCAGTTAGGATAGTTTGGACAGTGGACTTCTTTATTTGGATTATCACGGTAGTTTGACAAGCACCTTAGTTAGTAAAATAGGTAGGGACCACCCATAGAGATAGGGAAAGAAAGGCCTTATTATTCTTAATACAATATTTTGAACTACGACCAATAAGAGTCTGTGTCCTTATTCTGACTCACCACAGAGCCTGGTCATTAAATTGATGTGCAACAGAAAGTAGCTCAGAGAACTCGTTCTTTTCACAAAAAATCATGCCAAGTGTAGAACCCATGGAATCCTTTATAGTGAAAGGCACAGGTAGACATTTGGCTGATGTGAAAGTGCAAGTGTGCTTTTACCTTTAACTACTTAAGTGAAGAATATTAAATCTCCAACCCAATAGATTAGATGTAGTTATGAAGGCAAATTATTGCAAATATTTTGAAAACTGCACACACATGTTAAAGAAACACTGTAAAAATTATAACATTCCACTGATTCTGTAAATTGTGGGTGACATTTGGGAAAATGAAGACAGTAATTTGATGTGACTGAAAATGTGATTTTACTCGTGTTGACATGTTTTTTAAGAAATTGTGCGATATTTATTGACAAGCAATAGAAGTGTATTTAGAATTCCTAAAATTCTATACAACTTAATATACATAGAATGTGTTATGGAAACAAATGTTTGTGTGTGAAACATAGTAAGATGCATGCAGGCAGGTCATATTTAGTTTTGCTGACACATTTTGTAGGAGTATATAACATTATTGTGACTTCCCTAACATAAAGCTTGACAACACCTTTCTTTGGATTTTATTTTATTTAAATAAATTTGAGTTCTAAACCTCCCTGTTCCTTTGCCAGTATTGTGGGGTGTGTATGTTTGAACGGGGGTGTATAGCGATATGACACTGAGGAGAGTTAATCATTTAAATGGAATTACACGGCCCACGGTAGTGGCTGTGTATTTATGGTTAACTTGCTAATCCCATAGGAAGAGCACTTTTTGGGGGGCTTATAACTTCGCTCTCCCTGGAGGAATCCTCACCAAACTTTGCAAAAAATGTATATGGCCCACTCTGAATTATTTTGTAAAGTTGAGTTTTGGTCCAGTGGGGGCAAAGTTATAGGGGTGGTCCCAAAATGTATTTTTTTCCCATAGACTGAATGGGGAAAAAACTTTGCTCACGCCTACAGCTCAAACCGCTGGACGGATTTTCACCAAATTTGCGGCAGGAGCAGCGGATTGGTCCAGAAAGTGTGCTTTTGTAAATGTCCAAAAAGTATGTCACAACAAATTAGTGATATCAATGTCCGCTCCGCGGACACACTTCCCTGTTCGCTCCGCGGACATGACACCTATTGGCTAATCGGCTTGAGTCATGTCCGCGCACACGTGACGTGTTCGATGATTGGCAGGAATGAAGCGTGAGGTGCATCATATTGTTTTGATGCGCCCGCCATCTTGGACAGCGCGGCAACTAACTGGGGGAGAAATACAACTTTGGGGAGTGCATTGGTGTGTAAGAGTGCATGGGGAGGGCGGGGGGGGTAAGAGATGGGTCAAATGCTGTATTTGTTTAGGTGGCAGGCACCCCTGATGTGTTTGTCATGTCCGCGGTCACAGCGGCTGTCCACGGACATATAAAAATGCAATAGCCCATATAGCCAGTTAAAATGTTTGATTCTATGGGTGTGATCTATGGGTTTGATATGCTGCGGTGGTTGTGGACAGGGCCTAGAGTCTTGGGTGCATGGCCTATGGCCTATGGAATTCGGCCATGCACCCAAGACTCTAGGCCCTGGCCACAACCACCGCAACATATCACACCCATAGATCACATCAATAGAATCGAACATCTATCAAATATTTGCAAATCTACAGTTTGTGTATTGTTTGATTTGTAGTTTGTATGTGAAGTTTTGGCTATGTCATGTAATTAAGATTGTAGAGTTTGGTGACAAGCACTGCAGTATAACATATCCATGGAAGTAAACATTTTGTATTGTGGTGTATGGTTAGATGTTTGCTTCAATGGTTGTGTTATTTGATTGTTTGTGATTGGATATATTTTTTCATGACTTGGGTAACTGGAGCAGATATTCTTTTTCAATTTCTGTGATAAAAGAAAAAATCATGTTAGTATAGGTAGTTTATAAAGACTTATTGCATTGCATAATAGACATTTCTTCTTTATTTCCACCGTCCTATTTAGTAGTTTATAAACCAGTGTACTGTGCAATTTGCTCAGTTTCTGTGTTTGTTTATTAAATCATTGGGTCTGTGGGAATAAAAATCCATGTTGGTTTAAAAAGAAATCTTTTGTTATGGTATAGTACATTTCTTTCTTTGTTTTCAGTGTTTACTTGTTGTTTCTGGCTAATGTTCCATCTGTTGGCTTGTTGCAGATTATTTGATACTTGTTGTCGAATTGTAACTGGTTATAGTTTTTTTTTATATTCTCAAATTGCTCATCTATCTGTTGGGTTGTTGCAGAATTTTGGGGCAGTTAGATATCTCTTGGTGTATTCTAACTGTTTATTTCTTGTTATATTTTAGTGGTATTGATTTATTTGTTTGGTTCTTGCAAAATCTTGGGGCAGTTCGATACCTGTTTGAGTATTCTAACTGTGTATTTCTTCTTATAATTTAGTGGTACTGATTTATCTATTTGGTTGTTGCAGAATCTTGGGGCAGTTAAATACCTGTTGGCGTATTCTAACTGTTTATAGTTTTCTGATTGAAGTTTTATTAATGTTTATGCACAGATTAGTTATTAAATTTTGGTTTTAAGAATAATAAATAAACATTTATAAGATTTTCTGGTAATCTCTGCTTTAGAGTAATGGTACTATCATTAAATTTGAACCATCCACAATTTTTTTTAAATATATATAAAGTGTAGTGACCTGCATTGGTTGTTGGTCTTGTGTGGTAGATTATACCTATTGTTTTGAAGGTTTTCTTACCAAGTGATACTTGACCAAATGTGAATCCAGTAAGCTTGCAGTTGTTTTTGGTACCATCTGCATTGTAACATAGGAGCATTAGTATTAACTATTTACTATGTGTTTGTATTTGTAAGGTGGAGCGATTATCTGAATTTCAGGTAGTACATAATCTGCCATGGTTTGCATTTTGTACAAGTTGATGAAATGGAGCGGATTCACAGTTAGGTATGGATGCATACACAAAGCATTCATTAGGGATTTGTTCTTGTGCCACAATGTTGCAGATAGTGCATCTATGTTTCCACATGTATGAAATCTGAAAGATTTCATTTATAGGTATGTTTTTGTTTTCCAGTACTTGTACTAAGTACATCAGACATTCTTGTCGATCTTCTTGTGAGTTTATAGTGAATTTCAGCATTCCAGCACAGAAGTCCAATTCTTGTTTTATTCCATGAACACTTTATATGTTGTCAGGATTGTTGCTTGCATTTCTATGAAGGACTAACATTTGCAAACACAATTGGTGTGTATTTTGTACGTAAATGTTGTCAACAATTGGTGGCAATTGGAATAGAATATTTATTGCTACATTTGCATAGCAATTTACACCAGTTATATTTGAAAATTTGAATGGATCAGATAGTTCTGTGTCCAACTCATTTCTTTGGAGTGTGTGTTGCTTCTTTGAAGAAGTAGCTGAGTTACGTTGAGTAGTAGATCCTTCTTTGGTTGTAGTAATTGATGAAGTATTAGCTTCTTTTACTCTCTTTGGAGGATTTGCAGTGAGATCCTGTTGCATTTATGTTTGAAGTTGTTTTCTTTTACAATGTTTTGTTTTTGTGGAACAGGATAGGTTTTTAGATGGTGGTATACAGTGAACGTAGTCTATTGTATTCTAAAATGCAAGGAATATCAATGTTTACTTTACTTGCATCAAAGTTGATTAGAAATAGACCGTCAAGTGTAAGTAAGCGTGATAGTGCTACGTAGCTCATGCCTTTTTTAAAGACTGTGTTCCCAGAGTCCATTAATGCTTTATCTAGGGTAAGACCTTGTGATTTGTGTATGGTGACTGCGTATGCTAGAGTTAGAGAAAATTGTTCTCTGCGAACATACATGTCTTTGAAAAGAAGGAATCAAGCTGTTGAGTGTCCTATCTTTTTTACTTCTGATAGTTTGTCAAAGAGAACATTGACAAACTGAATGTTGTTGTCACGTGGGTATGTTTGAAAGCCAACAACTGTAACAAGTGCTCCATTAACTAGTCTTTGCTCCACGTCAAGGTTACGTTTAAGCATTACTCTACAGTTTCAAGATAATTTTAATATTTTCTCCAAACCAGCTGTGTTGGAGATAGTATTTTGTAAGGTATTTAGGGCCTCATTACGACCCAGGCGCTAATGGGTTAATGGCGCCGTAAAAGGCTGTGGCGCCGTTAACCTATTAGTGCCTAATTACGAGGTCCCTTTGCGGGACCCGACCTTAACGGCTGGTTTTACCAGCCGTTAAAGTACGGACCCGCAAAGGGACCTTGATGCTAAGTACTGTGCTGCAATTTGTGGCACCGTACTTAGCGCCTTCCCCATTCCCATTGAGCCCTATGGGGCAAAAATGGGAATGGGGAAGGGCCATGGAGGAAGGGGGAATTACCGCCCCGCCAACCTTTTAATGGGGTGGTAATTCCCCCTTTCTCCATGGCGGAGTCGGTAAGTTACCGGCATGGACCATGGTGCTATTAGCACCATGGTCCTCCGCCTGGGTCGTAATGAGGCCATTAGTGTTGTTGTTGCTTGTTGACACATGGGTAGTGTCATACCATGTACATCCAGTTTGTCTGGGGAGCAAATTCCAATTATTGTTTGCATTTCTTTTTTTTTCCAACATTGTTTCATTGAATTTGGAACAGCTTGCAAGAGTTGGCATCAAGGACATACAAGTGACATTTTGGTATGCAAATTTTTCATGACATCAGTAGCACATGAATTATGGCCATACAGTGCATGGATGTACCGGGTTTTTAATATTGATTGTGCTTCTTGAGGTAGTACACCAACTCTCCACTCTTTTAAAAATGTTGGCATATGTTAGGTCTGCAGACTGGCACATGCTTTCTGTTAATTCTCTGTTTTGGAAATGTTGCCAAAGGTTGACATTTCTTATGCTGCCAACAGTTTTACGGGAGAGTTTGTGTCCAAAATAGGTTCACCTTTCACTGGTGTCAATTGAAGAAGATCTCTGAAAACACTAATGTGTTTTCCCCCAAAGAGTTCTTCATAATTTGTTTTGAGTACTTCTTGTAATCTGAGGAGAATCAAAGCCAACATTAGGTTGGAGACCATGCTCTCTTCATCTATTAGTAGCATTTCCATTTGTTTTAACACTCTGAATAGTTCCATTGTAGCTTCTGTAGACAGTTGTAATATTCTATTTGTACTGGAAGGAGTAGTAATCAGTGTAAAGTGACACCGCCTATGTTGTAGGAAGATAAACCTATGGGGGCAGTTACAACAGCTGAGAGTGTGTTGTTTATCAATTGTTGAAGGAACTTACTGATGATTTTGATTAATAATGTTTTGCCTGAACCAGCCTGACCACTGACGTATAGTAGTATAGGTTTGTAATTTTGGCAGGTACATTCTTTATTTTCATGTTGTACACCATGTGCAATTTCTTTTGTTACTTCTTGAAAAATGCTACGCTGCTCATTGTTAATTTTTGATTGCAGTACAGTTAAGTCTTCTGTATCTTCTTCATAGTGACACTTAGTGTTTTCTACTTCTGCAATAGCTAATTCTGCCTCATTTGCTATTAGTGGCTGTCCCAGTGGTTGTTGGCTTCCTGTTTTAGAAGGTTGACTACTGTCAGGAGTGTCTTCATCTAGTTGGGCCTGGAGTTCTTCTTCATGTTGCTGTTTATTGTGCAACATTCTTTTGTTCTCTGTAAAGTTTACATTGGTTATAGTGCATTCATTTGCTTTGGAAGCATCTTCATAGGAGTCATTAGTAACTCTCCTTCTTTTCTCCACAGTTTTATTTATTTATTTTATTTTATTTTATTTTATTTTATTTATTTTATTTATTTGGATTTGTATAGCACACATCTGCCCAGGGGCATCGTGGCGCTGAAAGCATTCTTACTTGTTACAGGCAAACAGATACATTGCTGAACGTATATGCATGTTTATATACAGTTGTGCTTATTTACATACAGTTGTGAAAAAACAGTTAGGACGGTGGGGTGGAGTTAGTTAAACAGCGTGGTTTTGAGTAGTCTGCGGAAGACATGGTAAGAGTTTTCGTTCCTAAGCGCTGTGGGGAGTGCGTTCCAGTTTTTTGGTGCTAAGTGTTGGAAGCTAGACCCCCCCGGCTTTGCTTCTTTTGAATATGGGTACGTAGGTCTGGTTGGTCATGTGTGACCTTGTGGGTCTAGTGGATGTGTTAAGGGTGATTCTTTCAGAAAGATAGGGCGGAGCCTTGGCTGAAAGGCATCTGTGGGTGATGGCCATGGATTTAAATAGTATCCGTTCTTTTATTGGTAGCCAGTGGGCTTCTTTCCTGGCTTGGAAGATGTGCTCCCTTTTAGGGATGCTTAGGGCTGCTCTTAGAGCATCGTTTTGTGCGACTTGCATTTTTTTTAGGTTTTGTGCAGACGTGCCCAGGAAGAGAGCATTGCAATAGTCCAATTTGGTACCTACTGTGGCTCTATCTACGGCCAAGCAGTTTTGGTGGATAGGAAGGGTTTAACGGCGTTGATTATCTTCGTGGTGAGTGCGGCTGAGGAGGCTATGGCATTGACTTGCCGTGTCATGGAGAGAGTGGAGTCAAGGTATACTCCTAGCGTTTTTACTGCAGTGGAGACTGTAATGGTGGAGTTATCTATGTTAAAGGATTTGTACTGCGGTGGGAGTTTGTTTAGCATTTCTTTGGTACCAACTTGTAGGATCTCTGTTGTGTCCCCATTTAGGCAGAGGCCGTTGGCTGCCATCCAGGTTTGGATGGCTGTATAGATCTTGGTTAATGCTGCTGCGTCTTGTTCATAGACCCCTGTGAGAGGGAGCCTGACTTGCGTGTCGTCAGCATAATTGGTGTATGCTATGTGACGACGGTCCAAGTCATTGAACAGTGTGAGGGTGAAGAGGTTGTATAGGGTGGGTGCAGTGCAGGACCCTTGTGGGACGCCACAGCGGATGGTGGTGGGGGTAGCACTTGCAGAGTCTGAAAAGACTTTCATAAGTCGTCCCTCGAGGAATGATTTGACCCAAGAGATGGCTAAACTGCCTTCACAATTTGTCACTCTATATCTACCTTTGTTTTTATCTGGTTTTATATTATTTTTGTATGTGAAGTTTTGGACTATGTGGTATTGACACATGGTTTCTAAACTGGTACTCCTGTTTGGGTAGTATGTGTCCAGTACATTTGTGTCTATTGTTTCTATGTTGTTGTATGATTTGAGAACTCTTTTTCTAGATTTAGCAGGACCAAGACTTAGCCATACTATATTTTCAGATTTTCCATACAAAGCAGTGCCGGTTAAACGATCTGTAGCTTCATAGCAGCCACATTCTCTATGAGAGAGCATTTTTATGTCTAAGCTGTACAATTTCTGAGACAGTATTTTGTCAGATGATAGGTCATCCAAGAAGGCTTGAAGCTCTGTTTTTTCTGCTTTGGTTAAGTAGGCTGTAACATATCGTGCAACTGCAGTGGAATTTTCTGCAATGTACTGCACATCTATGTTTGCATTCCATAAAAGGGCAATGATTGCATTGTAATCATTGATATATTTTGCTTCTTCTGTTCTTTTTATGCAATTTGTGTTCTTAGGTGATTTACCTTTAACTCTATGTCTAACTGAAGACATGAAGTTGTTTACTTGACCTGTTGCTATAAGTGGTCTAGGGAAACCAAACCAGCATTTGGTGTAGTATTTCCCTTTGTTTTTGTATTTGTGATGACAACATTTCCTACATTTGTGTCTTTAAAATTGTAAAAAGTGTGCATGAAGATCACTATTTGTTGCTTGTGATGGAATTTCACAAGTGACATATTTTTCGATAAACTGTAAAACAGTGACATCACTGTCTTGAACAAATTTAGGAGCATCTTTAATGCATAAAAGCTTCTGGATATGTGGTGCTCCTCTGGCTTGGTATTCTTTTCTCCAAAAGAAGTGTTGCACTTCTCCGAGTGGAGGAGCAGTTTTATCACAAATAAAGTGTAGCATAGCAATGAAGCGATGATGGAAATATCTTGAAACATTAACAGGATCTAGAGAGCAAAGTTTTCCAGGTGTTATCATAGCTATATTTGTTTTGTTTTTGTTCTATGTCGTTGTATGATTTGAGAACTCTTTTTCTAGATTTAGAAGGACCAAGACTTAGCCATACTATATTTTCAGATTTTCCATACAAAGCAGTGCTGGTTAAACGATCTGTAGCTTCATAGCAGCCGCATTCTCTATGAGAGAGCATTTTTATGCGTAAGCTGTACAATTTCTGAGACAGTATTTTGTCAGATGATAGGTCATCCCAGAAGTCTTGAAGCTCTGTTTTTTCTGCTTTGGTTAAGTAGGCTGTAACATATCGTGCAACTGCAGTGGAATATTCTGCAATGTACTGCACATCTATGTTTGCATTCCATAAAAGGGCAATGATTGCATTGTAATCATTGATATATTTTGCTTCTTCTGTTCTTTTTATGTAATTTGTGTTCTTAGGTGATTTACCTTTAACTCTATGTCTAACTGAAGACATGAAGTTGTTTACTTGACCTGTTGCTGTAAGTGGTCTAGGGAAACCAAACCAGCATTTGGTGTAGTATTTCCCTTTGTTTTTGTATTTGTGATGACAACATTTCCTACATTTGTGTCTTTAAAATTGTAAAATGTGTGCATGAAGATCACTATTTGTTGCTTGTGATGGAATTTCACAAGTGACATATTTTTCGATAAACTGTAAAACAGTGACATCACTGTCTTGAACAAATTTAGGAGCATCTTTAATGCATAAAAGCTTCTGGATATGTGGTGCTCCTCTGGCTTGGTATTTTTTTATCCAAAAGAAGTGTTGCACTTCTCCGAGTGGAGGAGCAGTTTTATCACAAATAAAGTGTAGCATAGCAATGAAGCGATGATGGAAATATCTTGAAACATTAACAGGATCTAGAGAGCAAAGTTTTCCAGGTGTTATCATAGCTATATTTGTTTTGTTTTTGTTTGATATGCATAGGAAATCATGTAAATCTTCCCATGCATATTCTGCACAACCTAATGTAACAAACCAAGTGGATGGGCTAAGGTTTCTTATCATACAACGTACATCTCTGTGACGTCAGAACTAATACTCTTTAGTACCATGCATGTTTGCTAACAGATTTGTAATGCTTGATTGTAAAACCTCATCTTTTTCTTGCACCTTTTGTAGTAATTGCGTAGCTAACATATTTTGAAAGTGGGTACCTGATTTCAATGTGTGTGCAACTCCGTAGCATAGAGTTGAAAGGGGCCCCTAGGGGACCCTGACGTCTATGGAAACAAGGTGAGTGACCACACACGATAGAGACGCCAGACACAAGGTTGTATTCCCAAAGCTAGGGTTTTATTGCAAAGCAAAAGTCTCAGTTGGCCAATTTAGTCTCACGCCCCGCGACGTGTATCTCTAGACCTCAAGGGACGCAAGAGAGTGAATTACGTACATCAGTTACATATATACAAAATGCATTTCAAACAATCAGCTATGACATGTTTAACACCCCCCTTTATTGGGTTTCTTTGAAAAAGGTGTGACGATGGACATCTCCGACCACTATGACACCTTCAAACATCTATTCTAGTAGCAATTTGCAATTTGAGAGTGTGAAGGCATCTTTCGGTTATTGAATAGAACACAGCGCTTCTGTTCTTGGAAGCGAACTACATACGGGGGGAGTTGCTTTCCGGACCTTGCTATCTATCAGGTGCTATTCGCGTCCTGGGAGCCGACATGCTCTAGCGGGCTCAGCAAAGGGGGGCCATAAGAAAAGCATAATTCAAGCCTTTAGCGGTATTATTCTAACATATTCTACCATATAACGGGACTGGCTGGCAGCTGTGAAATGATTAAATGCCCTGCAGCTCTGCTTCAAGTCTACATTCGGGAGGGAGCCGGGCATTCTTCCTGGCGCTGCCTACGTTTGTGTTTCAGCGAACTCTTGTTATCCTCACGGCCCTGCGGCCTTGTCCTTTTCACATACAGACAACAATGTTTCGCAGTTGAGCAGTGTAAGCGGAAAATATACTGCGAAGCAATAGGAACAGAAAGCAATGAGCAATGGTTAGAAAACAAAATGGCGATTCTTGTTACATCAAAATGGCCGTTCATTGGCAAACTCGAAAACCTATATTTTGTCATATCGTGCATGAGACGGTTGGCCCACGGCCACCAAAATGCGTTTGCGGTTTCAAAGTAAAGGTATCCGTATTTCTAGACTGACAAACCCTCCTTTGGCCGTATGCCAAACGTCTCATCTATTTATTGAAACCTCCTCTAGTGATGATGAATCTGAAGTACTTATGTCTGAGTCTTGCATGCTATCGTGGACATCATTGTCTTCATCAATATCTATTGCCATCAACTCTTTTACTCCTCTCATCTCGTTTGGGTCTGGGCTAGTTTGATCATGAGGTTGTTTTTTCTTTGTTATCATATGCATGCATCCTTCCGTATATCCCTCAGTTACCTCAGCGCAAACTATGGGTAAACATGTATACAACAACAGCACGTTAGGAATATTCTGAAAACCACTACTCCTCCAGTAGGTGTTCAGAGCTTAGAACGTGCATTTTCATTATTGCTTCAAAGATCGTGGGGGAATAGTCATCGACATAAACGGAACATGCTGATCCCACTTTTTTGCAAATTCCCCCACGATCAACCAGGATCACATCGAGAGCCATTCTATTTTGCAGCGTCATTAAACTGATTCCTCTTTCTTCCAACGTCATGTTAAATAATATATCTGTTGTTGTGTTTATTGTATTCTTTAGGATTCTGGACAGTTGCCTTATATTATAGGAGTTCACTATCTGCCATAAGAATGGAATTAATGATTTTGCTGCATCAGTTGCTATTAAAACACCTTCGTTAGTCCTTTTGACTCTAGTTCTGGATAATCTGGCCATGGCTGCTGTTTCTAAGAGGAATACTCCTGGGAACAGTAGCCCTAGGTAACATGTACCTCCCCAGTTTCTGGGCAACCAAGGGTATGCTTTCTCTCCACATATAAAATAAACTGGATCATCTACGTATACTGGTTCTATTTCCCATTTTAGTACCACTGTATTCATACAACCAGTATATGTTCCGACTGAAAAAGAGCCTTTCTTTTTTAGTCAAAAAGGGACAGTTCTTGGGCTATAATTCACCATGTAAAATGGGGGAATTGCATCTTTGTCCCCTTCTGTTCTTACACGAAACGTCATTACAGATGTTTTTTTCTGGTGGGGACAATCTATCTCATCTATTTTGTCGTGTTATCTTTCGTGTACTTTTCCTCGTGGGCTCTGGGGCTATTACTTGTGCTTTATGGAAAATGGAACAACCCACAGGCTTCATTATTATCTCCTCAAACTCATTCATGTTGGGTCTGTCTAATTGACCCGTATTACTCTCATTCCATTTCCCATAGAACATTGCACCTAAAGATGCACTACGTGCAGAACTTAATGGTAATGGCTGCACATACCACCCTATTCCTTTCCCGGCATGCGGTGGTAAATGGGCACATACCCAGCAATTTGTTTTCTTCAGGATTGCATGTGTCATGTTCATTATCAGCAATAAGGTGTTATTTCCAAAACCTTCCCTGAGTTTTTCTTCCATTGGGGGTAGGGTATAAGTGATCACCTGAACCGGGCTTTCAGTAGTGGATATATTAATTATTGGTACAAACATTTCTAATGGGTGTATTGTTTCTACCCACCATAATATTAGTGCTGTAGATATTGGTGCTACCACGCTCATAAAGCACATTATTATCGTTAGTGCCAACATACAATTTGTTTTACCATGCGTTTTTCTTAAGTTTAAAATCTTTATAATTGACTCATTCTCAGCGGTGGTGGTGCAGGAGGAGGCTGGAACCGGTCCCGGCATGTTTCTCGTCGTCCTTCTTCTTTTTTATCACAGTTTGTTGTGGATATCTCTCTTTGTCGCGCTTGCTCTGATGTTAATAAGTTCAATGGAATTGTCACAGTTCAGTTCTGCCTGTCTCTTTTTTAGCCTGGAATCGATTATTCATTTTTAGGGGAGATCACTTGTCCCCTCTTATACTGCTCAGAGGACCTTCGATCAGTTATCTTATCGCCTTAGTATCATGTGCGCCCAGCTTGTCCGCTCTGGTTCAGGACAAATGTACTTTTTATGATCGCACCGAGGAGCCGCGAGTCTTGAATTGTCCGACTTGCACAATTCTCACGCTTCTCTCCTCTACACCTCTGGTTCCTTCTCCGTCCATGAGCTGAACCAGAGGTTGACATAAACAACAAAATGAACTGTGGATCACTTTGTCTTTCGAGGCCGCAGGTTGTATCGCCTTGCTCCTGGTATCATATGATCCGTGAACAGTGCCGGTGCACTTCCAGATTAAGGCTTGAAGTCAGCCTGTGGCGCTACTGCAGGTGCTGGTGTGCGCCGCGCCAATGATGCAGATCCGTTTTTTGGTGTGCTGGCAAGTGCTGGTGGGCGCCAAAGGGGTACGCGATTTGGTTTTGCTGGTATCTGCAAGGCAGATTTTGCGTAGGTCAGCAGTGATGTCGATTCTGCTGGGCAACGTTGGGGCACTCTTTGCCCTTCCCCCTCTTTGGTAATTTTCTCAGGCTTTGTTTCGAGTTTCACTTCTCGTTTTGGCAGATTAGGTAGCTGCTTACTGGCAACAGTTTCTTTCGTTTCTGGGACCGCTGTCTCTTTCCGGTCATCAGTGTCAGGCAGGTCTTTCAGTGCAGCTGGAATCTTCTTGGCATGGGTGGCATGGATCCACGACTTCCTTCCATCCACCCATATTGCCGTCTGGGTTGCCAAAAGTACTTGATGGGGCCTGTGCCACCTGGGTGCTAATGATGACTTTCTTTCAAAGTTCTTTAGCAGCACCCAGTCTCCTGGCTCCAGCACGTGCCCCGGACCGGTGTATCTCACTGGTAATGCCTCCTGCGCCTGCTGATGAATCAAACGCAATTTCTGCATTAAAAGGTCACAATAAGTACTAAGCACAGGATGTTCTATCTCACTTAGTCGCTTTGGCTGAGGTGCGCACCAAACATTTGCCGGCCTCCCCATTACGATCTCGTATGGGGAGAGCCCAGTTTTAGCCTGTACAGACGTACGCATGCATAATAGTGCTATTGGTAATGCATCCACCCAACTCAACTTGCTTCCCGCACAAATCTTGCTAATCTTTGATTTAAGAATCCCGTTGTGCCTCTCCACAAGACCGGCAGAACTTGGATGCCTTGAACTATGCAATCTCTTATCAATCTGGAGACCAGCACATATCTGTAATACCACTGCACCCACAAAATTTGGTCCATTATCAGACCATAGGACTCGGGGCAAGCCAAATCTGGAAAAGTACTCCTTCAACATTACTTTTGCCGTACTCATTGCTGTGCAGTCTTTCAAAGGATATGCCTCCACCCACTTACTGAATGCACAGATCACCACCAAGACATATTTCAAGTTTTGGCACCACCCCATCTCTATGAAATAAAAATGAATTACCTCAAATGGCATGGAGGGCGGGCCAAAACTGCCTGTTGGAGTCACCGTTCCCTTCCCTACATTGTGTTGCAAACACGTGATACAGTTGTACACCAACCTCTCTGCATTCTTTTTTATGTTTACATTCTGCCAAACTGTAGAAAGGTGCTGTATTATTTTCTTCGCACAGATGTGCGTAGGGCTGTGGGCCATTGTGACCATTGCAGTCACATACGAATTTGGCAACATCCCGTTTCTAGTTCACTTGTCCACCCAACAACCCTCCAGATCCAACTCAGCAGATCCCTCTGCCCATCCCTGTATTTCATCGGCGATCTGAATGACACTTGGCCTAGTAGGATCGTTGTCTGTCCCCCCTTGTTCCCCACCCCCCTCGCCTCGTCGTGTCTTGAAACACTTGTGTATAGGCGCGTTACAAATGCCATATCATATCATAACATATCATCTTGGTATTCAAATCAGTGGCACTTTGTTTCGCAATTCTGTCTGCAAACGCGTTTCCCTCTCCTACTTTGCATGTTACTTTTTTATGTGCCTCGCATTTCACTATTGCTAAGCGCTTTGGAAACGTGAGTGCAGACAGCAATCGTACAATCAAAGGGCCATGTTGAATTCTGGCACCATGTGATGTCAGAAACCCTCTCTCAGTCCAGAGTCGACCAAAATTATGAACCACTCCAAAAGCATACTGACTATCAGTATATATATTCACATTCAAATTTTCAGAAATCTCGCAGGCTCTGGTCAATGCTATTATTTCCGCGGCTTGTGCTGAATTATAGGGGACTCTTTTACTTTTTACAACATTCTCTAGGGTAGTGATAGCGTATGCGGCAGTTGTCGTGCCATCTGGTAATTTAAAACATGAGCCGTCACAAAATAACTCTCCATCCGGCTCTTTCTGTGGAATATCACTTAAATCAACTCTTCCCTTGGTTTCTCCCTCAGTGACCATTAAGCAATCGTGGGAGGGGGGGTGATTCATTCTTTCCAATTTCTTTTATGGTTAGTGGCATTAATTCTGCAGGATTCAAAGCGCTACACCTCATAATTTGGATATGGGGCGCGAACAAGATATCTCATATCTGGTCAATCTAGCAGAGGTGAGGTGTTGCGTCTGTGTCCTATTTAATAGAATGTCTATGGCATGTGGCACCATCAGAATTAAAGTGTGCACCAATACCATCCCTTCCGTTTGTTTCACTGACGCAGCAGCCGCCGCGACAGATCGCAAACATTGTGGTAGTGCGCGCGCTACAGGGTCCAGCGCAGAAAAAAAATAGCCGCACAGCCTATTTCTTCCACCTTGTTCCTGTGTCAAAACCGCCAATGCACATCCTTCACTTTCACACACAAATAGTCTAAAAATGTTCTCATAGTTTGGCGTACCCAAAACTGGAGCCGAGCATAATGCAGTTTTCAATCCATCAAATGCTTTCTGACATTCCTCATCCCACTGCAAAGTCATAACCTCATCCTTTCTAGTTAAATTCACTAATGGTTTTACAATTAACGCAAAATTACCAATCCATTGTCGGCAATATGAAGCCATGCCTATTATGGCTCTGACTCCTTTTCATGTCTTTGGAATAGGAATACAAGAAATACTTTCTATGCGTTCTGGCGTTAGTCTTCTCCCTCCTTTCGAAAGTAGGTAGCCCAAATAAGCCACCTCCTTTCGATTATACTGAAATATCTTCAAACTAGCTTTATGGCCATGTGCCGCTAGGTGTGACAGTAGTAATACAGTGCTTTCTTTACGAATCTCCTCTGTGTCTGCAGCTAGAAATAGATTGTCTGTGTATTGCAAAAAATACACAACCCACAGGTAATTCCAGCATGTCTAGCTGTTCTTTTAATGCTCTACTGTAAATACTTGCAGGGTCATTCATAGAAATTCGCACAACAATGGCGCACGCGGCTGGCGCACATTGTCCCCGTGCGATACACTGCACCAGCCACGTGTGAAAAAATCCTTTTCATCGCACATCGTATTCATGGATTTTACCCTCCGAAACCAGCCGTGGCGCAGAGTGGCGCAGCGACCCTGCAGCAGTGCCAGTTACGCCCCCAAGAACGCCCTCGCGCAAGGAAAAGCCTTCAAAATCCCCAAATCATCGCAAAGGGCTGCGCTAACCCTGGACCAGTTCACAGGGCTGCCAAACAGCAAACGCCAAGCGGGGAACGTGTATTTCAGTGGTTCGCGGGAAGTTCCACACGCGATTGTCCTGTGTACGTGTACATCAGGGGTGCGTGGGAAGTAACACACCCAAAAACAGCAGGGTACGTGTATTGCAGGGGTGCGCGGGAAGTATCACACGCAAAAGCAGCAGGGTACGTGCATTTCAAGGGTGCGCGGGAAGTATCACACGCAAAAGCAGCAGGGTACGTGTATCTCAGGGGTGCGCGGGAAGTATCACACGCGATTCCATCAGGGTACGTGTATTAAAGGGGTACGCGGGAAGTATCACACGCAAAAACAGCAGGGTACGTATATTCCAGGGGTGCACGGGAAGTATCACACGCAAAAGCAGCAGGGTACGTGTATTCCAGGGGTGCACGGGAAGTATCACACGCAAAAGCAGCAGGGTACGTGTATTTCAGGGGTGCGCGGGAAGTATCACACGCAAAATCAGCAGGGTACGTGTATTTCAGGGGTGCGCGGGAAGTATCACATGCGATTCCATCAGGGTACGTGTATTCCAGGGGTGCGCGGGAAGTATCACGCGCAAAAGCAGCAGGGTACGTGTATTTCAGGGGTGCGCAGGAAGTATCACATGCGATTCCATCAGGGTACGTGTATTACAGGGGTGCGCGGGGAGCACCACACGTGAATTGCACGTGCGGGTCCTCCCAGGTGTTCCCTCTACACCCTCCACGGCCCCTGCAGGTGGCCCACACCACAGGGGCCTACCCTGCACATGTCCTGCAGGCACCCCATCCACCATGGCCATGCCCCCCAGCCAACCCACATGTCACCTTGCACTACTGCCCACCAACGCATGTCCCCCTGCACCCCCAGCCACCAGGGGGAGCCTCCACCAGGCCCCCACCCATGAATCCCATCACCCCCACCCCCCAGCAGTGCAGGGGCAGCCTCCACCAGGCCCCCACTCATGTCCCCTATCAGCCCCACCCCCCAGCAGTGCAGGGGCAGCCTCCACCAGGCCCCCACTCATGTCTCCCACTACCCCCACCCCCCAGCCATCAGGGGCAGCCTCCACCAGGCCTCCACACATATCCCCTATCACCCCCACCCCCCAGCAGTGCAGGGGCAGCCTCCACCAGGCCCCCACTCATGTCCCCTATCACCCCCACTCCCCAGCCACCAGGGGCAGCCTCCACCAGGCCCCCACTCATGTCTCCCATCACCCCCACCCCCCAGCAGTGCAGGGGCAGCCTCCACCAGGCCCCCACTCATGTCCCCTATCACCCCCACTCCCCAGCCACCAGGGGCAGCCTCCACCAGGCCCCCACTCATGTCCCCTATCACCCCCACCCCCTAGCAGTGCAGGGGCAGCCTCCTACAAGCCCCCACTCATGTCTACCATTACCCTCACCCCCCAGCCACCAGGGGCAGCCTCCACCAGGCCCCCACTCATGTCTCCCATCACCCCCACCCCACTGCCACCAGGGGCAGCCTCCACCAGGCCCCCACTCATGTCTCCCATCACCCCCACCCCCCAGCATTACAGGGGCAGCCTCCACCAGGCCCCCACTCATGTCTACCATTACCCCCACCCCCTAGCCACCAGGGGCAGCCTCCACCAGGCCCCCACTCATGTCTCACATCACCCCCACCCCACTGCCACCAGGGGCAGCCTCCACCAGACCCCCACTCATGTCCCCTATCACCCCCACCCCCCAGCAGTGCAGGGGCAGCCTCCACCAGGCCCCCACTCATGTCTCCCACCCCCCCCACCCCCCAGCAGTGCAGGGGCAGCCTCCACCAGGCCCGCACTCATGTTTCCCATCACCCCCACCCCCCAGCAGTGCAGGGGCAGCCTCCACCAGGCCCCCACTCATGTCCCCTATCACCCCCACCCCCCAGCAGTGCAGGGGCAGCCTCCACCAGGCCCCCACTCATGTCTCCCATCACCCCCACGCCCCAGCATTGCAGGGGCAGCCTCCACCAGGCCCCCACTCATGTCCCCTATCACCCCCACCCCCCAGCAGTGCAGGGGCAGCCTCCACCAGGCCCCCACTCATGTCCAACTCATGTCTCCCTGCACCCCCACCCCCCAGCCACCAGGGACAGCCTCCACCAGGCCCCCACCCATGTCTCCGATCACCCCCACCCCCCAGCAGTGCAGGGCACCCTCCACCAAGCCCCCACTCATGTCTCCCATCACCCCCACGCCCCAGCATTGCAGGGGCAGCCTCCACCAGGCCCCCACTCATGTCCAACTCATGTCTCCCTGCACCCCCACACCCCAGCCACCAGGGGCAGCCTCCACCAGGCCCCCACTCATGTCTCCCATCACCCCCACCCCCCAGCAGTGCAGGGGCAGCCTCCACCAGGCCCCCACTCATGTCCCCCAGCCAACATGTCAACACAATCTAGATCCCTGGCCCTTATGGTCAGCCTCCAAATGCCAAACACCCACCTGAGTATTCCATCCACCCACTTAGAAATGGCAAAAACATCATATAACCACAATTGCAAGTTTGGAAATGAACACATGTCCCTCACATACACCCAATGGGTGTCAGTGAATGTCAAAACACATATCATGATATGCATGAAACCAATGAGATGATACTACACAATGACGTTTGAAGAAAAATATGTATTAAACGCAACATAAATTGAACCAAAAATAAACAAACAATAATGGAAATTATTTAAAAAAAAAACAAGCAGGTACGTGAAATAATGCAAAACCACAAATAATAATGCAAACGAAAGGTGCCCAAAGTCACAGTCCACAAAAGTAAATCCAATGTAAAATTAAAATCGAAAACCATTGCTCCATGGGGAAATCATAAAAAAAAAATGAAAGTCCAAAAGTCAACTATTTACAGATAAACAATCCAGGGTCCATGATCCCAACAGAAGAAATGAAACCTATCTAATAACACTACCTAAAAAAAAAATAATATATACAAAAATGTGGCCCATTGTCCAAAAGGTCCAAAAAAAATGCTAAACCAAAGGAAACCTAACACTAACTACAGAACTATTTACAAGGGCAGCGGGCTAGTCCGACGGCTCACTTCGGGATGTTCCGGGCCAGGGCATCATCGAACTCCCGCTCAATGTCCCGGAGGCGCTCCTCCTCCATGGCCCCGAGGGTCCGCAGGGCCGTCCACATGTTCCCCCCAAACTCCCTGCGGATTGCCTCGAGGCACTCGGCCCGCCTCAGGGCCCTCCGCATGGAGTTCTCCGCCCTGACCATCGTGAGCCATGCCTCTTCCGCCCGCTGCCGCTCCACATCTATGGCGTGGCCCAACCGCTGCCACACGGAAGACACTTCCCGTCCTGGGTCCTCCTTCCCTCCGGCCGATGCCTTCCCCTCCGATGTCAAAGGCCCCGAGCCATCATGGCTCCCACCACGTTGCTGCTGCGCCTTTGCCCGTGCACTGCCTCCTGCTGCCTGCACATCCGCCGCTGGCTGGGGTGCAGTCGTTGATGTGGCCACCCCTGCTGGACGTCCGACTCCCGACTGTGGCAGGGATGCCTCCTCCACCAGCCTTGCCGCACCGTCAGAGGCAGCTCCACAGGGCACCCAGGTGACTGATGGGTGGGAAGATGGCACGGAGGACGACTGGCGCATAGGGGGTTCAATTGAGGAGGGGGTCTGAGCAAGCCCATCAAACGGAGGAATCCAGCCTGGGTGACCTGTCCTAGTAGGCCGACGCGGTCAACGAGCCATTCGAGATGACGTGCAGTCTCCTAATGAAAAGACTGCAGGTCACCTCGCATGGCCCATTGACGCAACGCCACACCTGTCAGGACAGGCTCAACCCGGACCCGGATAGCCACATCTACAGGCAGAGGAAGGCCAGTTGTCATGAGCACATCCCCTGCCTGAAAACGGGTCTGGACGTAGGCATCCCTGATGGTGCAAGATGATGCAGTGACAGGATCAGGGACAGGATTGCACACAGCACCTCCACGGCAACTTGTGCTGCCTCCTGTCCCTGGTCCTGCACTGCACCACTAGCACCAGTGAAATCCCCACCTCCAGACCCCGTCTCTGTTGCTTGCACGGCCTCCTCCTCCACCAAACCCCCCACCAACCTGGATGACTCCGTGCCATCTTCCCCCGTTGGGCCCTGTGGGGTCCCAGCTGCCCCTTCTGCTGCCGAGGAGTCCAACTCCGACCTCCGCCTCTTGGACCTCCCCCCGGCAGCTGCGGCCTGGGATGCGGCACCGGACTCCTCACTCCCCGACGAGATCACAACCTGGGAGGGGAGCCGGGCCTTGCGTCTCCGGCTGGCGGTGCGATCCCCGCCGCTGTGCTCCACAGCACCTTCTCCGCCCTCTTCATCAGTTGAAGCTGCAGACAGGGAGAAATAAAACACAGGCATTAGGGCACTATACAATGGACACATACACACATGACAGTTGCACATGGGTGGCATTGGCAAACCTCAGACATGGCATCACAATTGGCAACACACATGTCATTTCTACATGCACACATGAGCCATACCACAGCCACATCGCAACTGCCAGCACCATCCATACACATACAACAGCATGAGCAGGCAAAGGTGAGCCAGACATCACATGCAACACAGGGAGTGCACTACACATGCACGCACACCACCACACTTGCATGCATGTGTACACCTCAGCCAACTGTTGCAGTGTTCCGATGGGCATCCATGTCACATCTGCCAATCAGGCTTCCACATCCCGCTGTCACATGCATCCATGTTGCATCACTGTTGCACCCTTGTCAAATACACACACATGCACATGTACACAGTGCTGATACATGCAGCTGAAAACAACATACATGCGTGACATCACGAACATGCCTACTTACATACACATTCATATAAACATGTGTGCCCACACAACTGCATTTGGCATGCAAGCCTACACACACAAGCACCATCCATGTCTCACACATGACAGCGCTCACATGCGTTAGCCTCACGGTCCTGTACACCCCCACCCA
This sequence comes from Ambystoma mexicanum, assembly GCF_040938575.1. NCBI lineage: Eukaryota > Metazoa > Chordata > Amphibia > Caudata > Ambystomatidae > Ambystoma > Ambystoma mexicanum. The sequence continues at coordinate 925,143,350 of NC_090941.1, forward strand.
TACTCGGCCGCATCCAAACAGATGTGCAACCGGCACACTACTGGCACATCACCACACGCACAGCTTACAATCATGATGCATGTACACTTACCGCTCGACTCCAGACGGGTCTGTCTCTCAAGGACCTGGACGTGGAGTGCTGGGGATATGCATTCCAGGACCCTCATCTGATCTTCCGACAAGTGGCCCCGGCGCCCCTTAGCATCCGCTTCCTTCAAGAGGCGCCGGGCCTTGTTCAGGGTCCTGGACCTGAAGTCCTCCCAGCGCTTCTTGACATGTTGGAAGTCACGGACTGCCACCCCCTCTGCGTTGATGGTAGTCACGAGATGTCCGTCCAGATCCGAGTCCGTCCTACCTTGTCGGCGCGCACACTTCCGTAGAGGGCATCATACTGCCCCAGGACTTGCTCCACCAGGACACCAACTTCCCTGGCACTGAAACTGGTGCCCCTCTGCCTCTCTGGCCGGGGGTTGTCAGTGGTGCCAGATGTTGCAGTGCCCGACATGACAACCCCAGAGGCAGGAGTGGGTGGGCAACTGGGTCCTGGGGCTGGGCTGTGGAGCGATGGAATCCCAGTCGGGAGTCTTCGGTTCCAGCAGGGGTGGTCACAGCAACAGCACCCCTGGCTGATGTGCAGGCAGCAAATGGCAGGGCACGTGGGCAGCAGGCAGTCAGGAAGCAGCAGATGGCAGGTGGGAGCGTGCTCGGGGATCTGGGGGGCAGTAAATTGGCTTTCTGGGCAGGAGCGTGGTCTTCCGTGTGCTTACGCGTGGCCAGCTTGATACGGAGTGATTTGGCACGTGAAAAGTCCTGCGTGTAATTCGAGGAAAGGCCCTTAGCGCGTAAACGCGCCTGCACACATACACAATTTCATTGGCCCAAAGGCCCCCATGCACAGCTGTGACGTCACACGCATGGCCGTAGAGAATGGCACGTGTAAAAAAAAAGAGATACATGTCCGAGTGTCAAAGTGTGTAATTGGTGGAAATGGCCTCATCGCGTATGCGCGTCTGTGACGTGTGTATAAATGGTTCGTGTAGAACGCCATTTCCTTGTACGTGCTTTTCGTGGAGAGCGAGTGGGTGAAATCTGTACTTCTTGTCGGTTCACACGTGATTTACTTCACAGCGTTTCCAGTTCGTACTCCCTGTTACCTCTGACAGGTTTTTCTCTTTTCCTCTTTTTCCTGGGCCTGTTTCCTCAAACAGCGTTCCCTTCTACTGTTGTCCTGTCTCCTCAGACAGCGTACAATTCTTCTTTTGGCGGGGGTGTTGCCAACGCGCACACGTGCATATTTTTCACGCTTTTGTTCCTGGCAGACGGTGAGTCGCGCACGTGTTTAACATCTGTGCTTGCCCCGTGTGTCGCGTACCCCTTCAGAGGTCATTCTAGGCTGCGTGTGACACGCATACGTTCATTCATGTGTTTCTGGGTGCCATAGCGTAGTGCAGGTTTATTTTTCCACGCACGTGGTCTAGGAGGGGTTGCGTGTACCTTACTTCCCTTTTTTAGGGTGCCTGTGCGTTGCGTGACCCGTCATCTTTCCCCAGGGGTGACATACACCCTTGCTAGAGCACTAGGGTACGATTACCATCTGGTACCCAAACCCTTTGACCCACAATTGCCCAGGACAATAGTTCACATCGACTCCCATACGCACAATAACATCAGTGCCATGGCTGGGAGGCGAACAAGCCGTAAGGGTGGCAAAGGTGGCCGAGCCCCAAGTGGTGGCCGTGGTGGATCTGGTAGGGGACGTGGTCGTGACTTGCAGGGTGCCCCTAGCCCCCCATGTGTGGAGGAGCAGTCAGGGACACCCATGCCCACCCCCCTCATTGAGGTTAACATGGCTGACACCATCCATGCTCAGCGCTTTTTGGACCAGCCCACTGTGGAACCAGACCTGGCACAGGGTGACTCCATGGCTGACTTCCAGGTCAGCAGGTCTAGGCCACGTGCGCCGGTGAACATTGGTGTCATCAGGCCACGTGGATCAGGGGCAGCTAGGTCATCTGCTGGCCCGCGTAGGCAGGCTGGGGAGGCTGCAGGGGCAGCTGCGGCTCCATCCACCCCACCTCTCACACACCCAGCCAGGACAGTGTCGGTCCAAGTCCATTATGCTGACATTCCCCCTGACACCATCACACTTGAGCTAATGCCTGCACCAACTCCCATGCTGAGTGTGCAATCCCACATTCCTAGTACAGAGTCCACCGGGGATCCTGCCCCTAGTGTCCAGAGCGGCGTAGGACACTCAGGATCCCCACCACCTTCCAAGCGGAAGAGGAAGAGTGCTCGTCCAGTAGAGGCTGATGCCCCAGACACGGCTACACAGTCCGGCCCATCAAGGAAGCCCAGCTTCAATGAGGCCGAACTGAATGCACTTGTAGAGTATGTGTCCGCACATGACCGCGAAATGGTGATTGGTGCAGGATCCAAGATCACACCTGCACAATGTCAGGCACACTGGCAGACCATTGTGGACATCATAAGTGCCCTTGGAATCGTGAGGCGCACAGCTACTGAATGCTACAAGCGCTGGAATGACCTGAAGCGCAGGGCAAAGAATAAGCTGGCCTCAAGTCATGCCGCAACTCTAGTGACTGGAGGTGGGTATCCAGCAGACTACATAGAACTCCCTCCACATGAGCAGGTTGCTGGGACCTACATCACGGAGGAACAGATCCAAGGTGTGGGAGAACTGGCAGATTACGAGGCATTGTCTGGTGAGTGCACATGCATGTGTGTGTCATCCATGTGCATGGTGTGTGTGGGAGGGCTTCTGTTTGGGTGCCAGGTGAGGGTGTGTGTGCATGAGTGGTTTGGGTCACCCATGTGCCTCTTCCTATACATTCTGCACACCAGCATTTGGGTATAGCAGCATCCCTTCTGCCAACATTAGACATCCAGCCCAACACCACGCCAGTTGCCCTTGGGGTGTCATCTTGCCACAACATTGTTGCTTATTTACCTCTGCTTCTTCAGGCAGATTGTTTGCATACCACCACTTTTACTCGGATTTCTCAGTCCTATTGTCACATGTCTGATATGGCTATGGTACAGTGGACTGGCTTTGTTTCCTGGACATGATTTGTTTAGACATGTCCCTGTGCTATAGGACCATGTTGGACTGGCAGCTGCAGGTTAAACATTTGAACCATTTCAATGAAAAAATCAATTTCATTAGCAAACTGGACTGAATGAACAATTGGTGACCTCCTCTCCCTCTTCACTTCATGGCTAGGGTACATGCCATCTGTGTGATGGCATGTGTATTTGACCTGCCAATCATTGGCCAATGTGTGATGCCACTGCTAGGCAGCATGCAGCAAATGTGTTCATCTTCCATCTTGGTGCCATCAATGTGTGCGATCTGCCTATCCTTCACACGCAGTGACGGTGCATGCATGGGAGGGTTTTAGTCATGTGGGACATGTGTCAATCAAGTACTGTTTCTGTAGCCTCTCAGATCTAATTGTGTGCCATAGTGCTAATGCCTGTTTCCATTTGTTTTCTTTTATGTCTTTGCAGGGGATGACGCACTTGATACTGCTGGGGTTGTGGAGATGGTGCAGCCTCAGGAGGGGTCTGAGGGCTGATCGACCACCAGTGAGGGACGTGGTGTGGTGGTGGGTGAGAACCAACAACTGCTGCAGGTCGTGCTCTCAAGGGGTGTCTCTGGCTGCACCTCCCCCGAGCTGTATTCAGGTGTTGATTTGGATCATGAGACCTATGTGCCGTCGCAGGTGAGTGTTCCTGGGAGGGATTCTGTTCTGTCCGACCCACCTGCACCAGGGTTAGAACCCTCAATGGGGATGTCAGTGTTGGCAGCTACGCCTTTGGTGGTTACGGATGCAGGGTCACACTCCGCGACATCTGATCCTGTTCCTGGGCCAGCAGATCAGAGGGGGAATGCAGTCCTGCAGCCTCAGGCAGTGCCGGCACAGCAAGGTGCAGTTCGCCTTGCCCCAGACAGGTGTGGTGCCCGCCAACGTGGTGGCCGTCAGCCACCTGGCAATACCGCATGGGAGCAATCCATATATGGTATGGCAACCCAACAGGCAGCATCATCAGAGATGATGGCTCAGGCCATGGATAGGGTGGCCACTTCCATTGTCCCCCCCGAAAGCCTGATGGAGCGACTACAGCAGGCAACAGACTCCATCTGCCAGTCACACAGGGAGGACATGTTGGCGTCCGACAGGGACAGGCGGGCGGCACTGGCGACTCTGCAGGAAGCCATTTCCATAGAGTCCCAGTGCCACAAGGAAGCCCTGAGGGTGGAACTCCTTCACCTCAGGACGACTCTTGTTGAGCTTGAGGCTTCAACAAACAGAAGGACAGAACAGCAGCTGGAGCGTCTCACACGTACGCTCCCAGTTGAGATGCAGGCAACTAGGGCGGAGGTCCGTGCATCCCGTGAGTTGTTGCATGGGGACCTCCGCACAATTATCCTCCAGAACGAGACCTACCACACCCGCATGCTTGCAGCCATGGAGGAACAGACTAGGGCTTTGGTGGGCTGCCTCCCATAGTGCCACCACCTCCTGTTGCAGCTGCAGAGGGTGAGGAGAGCGACAGCAGTGATTCTCCCACAATAGGGTAGCCGTGTAGGCCATGAGCCCATGGAGGTGTTTTTTTTTTTCGCAAGATCCACACAGGTGGGTTTTGGTGTGCACCCTGTCCTCGGACCTCCTGGGTGGCCTCCCCCACTCCCCCGGGTCCATTAATGGCCATTTTTGATATATTTTTTTTTTTTTTTGGGACAGTTTGTTGCCTTGTGTGGCTCCCGTGGGCATACGCTGCATTGTGGCTGGGCACATGCAGGTTTGTCATGAATTTGGTTCAGATGCTTGGGTTTTTGTGAAACACACCCCTCCTGCTTCCTGTTTCCATGGGCTTGCAAAGGGTGTGCCCAAGTGACATTGACGTACATGGTGACATGGGACTCCCATTCGATGTGTGGGCAGTCTGTAGTCAATACTGTGTATACATTCATAGTGCATATTGTTGTTGTATTGTACACTGCATGGTGTATTGATATGTGCCTCTGCATCCATTTCATCCTCCTAATTTGCAGGTCCATTTCTCATGTCTTCACAAGGCGGTCCACCTTGGAACTGGAGTCCCTGTTGTAAGCAGTGCAGCTACACTCTTGTGTGGCGCTAACACTGTATACTTGGAAGTGTTTGAAGTGCTGGCATCATCAGGTAGTGAGGGTAGCAATTTTTTAAGTCTGTAATGTCATGTTTAAGGTAGGTTGGAGGTTGTGTATGTGATTGGTATTCTTGGTAAGTATTTGGTAATGTGTGTTCTAGGTCCTGCATTACTGTGAGCATTTCATGTGTGGCGCTGTTTCCATTAGGGACACTGTAGCTGGTGACACTTAGGGCTTGTTGTGGGGATTAATTTATTTGCTCTCACATTGCCTGACATGCCATGGTGTGTCCGTGCCGGGGAGGGGTTGGGTGACATGGCACTGTTTTCATGTAGTATTTTGCAAGTGGGTATTCATTTCTGCAGCATGGAAGTGTGTCTTTTGATGACACTGCATCGGTGGTGTTTGTGTAGGTAGGGATGCACACATTGTGACACTTCAACATGAACAATCTCAGGCTGCTATGGTTCTGACAGTTGACTGTCCCTTTGTTCGTCATAATTGTCAGGTCGAGTCATCATTGCTTATCAGATGGTATGTGCCAGGGCTGTGTGCACTCCACAGGGGTGTGATGATTTCTATGTGAAGTAATTAGCCACCAGCTGTGTACGAGCTGCCTCACCACGTGCCCTCTCCCCTCCCATGTGCAGCGGGTGTGCATGTGGTTGGGGATGTGGGGGCACCACCATGTCCACAGCCAGGCCCCGGCGTGTTGCAACATTGTGCAGGACACATGCTGCCACTATGATCCTGGACACTACTGGGGGCGCATATAACAGCTGCCCGCCAGAACGGTCAAGGGAGCGAAAGCGTGACTTGAGCACTCCGAATGTGCGCTGCACTATGCCCCGGGTTGCAATATGGGCTGTGTTGTATCTTACCTCTGGAGGTGTGATGGGGTTCCGAATTGGTGTCATCATGTGGGTGCTCAGAGGGTAGGCACTGTCCCCTGGTGAGGAGGTGATGGGTATCATTAGTGGGGTAGTGAGATAACTCTGCATCTGACATGCATGCATGTGCAGTGGCATTCATACTCACCAAGCAGCCATGTATCGCCATGCCACCCAGCTTCTAGGTCCCGGCTTAGGGTAGACATTCGGTAAATGAAGCTGTCGTGGGTGGACCCTGGATAGTTGGCATATACTGAGGTGATGATTCCCGTGGCATTACATACTACCTGCACATTGATGGAATGCCAGTGCTTGCGGTTCCTATAGATGTGCTCAGATGCCCTGGGGGGACGTAGTGCCACATGGGTGCAGTCAATGACACCTAGCACTTTGGGGAATTGTGCCACACCGTAGAAATCGAGGGCGGCAGCCTGCCTTTCTGCAGGTGTCCTGGGCAGGTATATGTGCCTACGGACTGATGGGCGTGCAGTGATGATGTACAAGACCTGGTGTAGGCAGCGTGACTGTGTGGCATGTGACACCCCACCCACTATGGCACTTGTCCGCTGAAATGAGCCTGTGGCCAAGAAGTGCAGTACTTTGAGGACCTTCTCCAGGGGGCTGAGTGCTTGGGAGCACAGGGTGGGTGATGTGAGGTCATCCTCCCACTGACTGACCAGGTCCAGTATTATGTGTAGTGGAAACCTGTACCATGGTCATCAGGCATCCCAAAAAGGCTGGTTCTGGGACTGAAAATTAGGGCCCTCACTATCCTCCTCCTCCTCCTTTGGTAACCCACGGCCACTGCTGCTAGGAACGGTATATTCATCCTGCCGTCTGAGCTTGTTTGTTGTTTGCGCGCACTTTTATGCTGCGTGGGTCGACGTACGCCTGCTTTATGCTGGCGTACGTGTTTCAGGATTGGACCATTTATTTTTCGGCGCGTCGTAGGCGAACGTGTGAATCTTCCGCCCACCCCAGGAATACACGTAACACGCTCTCCCAGGCCCATTCGCGAGTAAATATTCCTGCCCACCCCTGTAATACACGTACCCCACACTCACAGGCCCAGTCGCGTGTGGAAGTTCACGCACACCCCGAAATACACGTACCCAGGGCAATCGAGTGTGGAACTTCCCACGCACTCCGAAGTACACGTACCCAGGCCAATCGCGTGTGGAACTTCCCGCGCACCCCGAAGTACCCGTAGCCAGGCCTATCGCATGTGGAACTTCCCACGCACCCCGGAGTACATGTACCCAGGCCAATCGCGTGTGGAACTTCCCGCGCACCCCGAAACACACGTACCCAGGCCAATCGCGTGTGGAACTTCCCGCGAACCCCGTAAAACACGTAGCCTGCTGGTATCGCGTGTGGAAGTTCACGCGGACCCATAATACACGTACCCTGATGGTATCGCATGGGAGACTACCCGCGCACCCCAGGAATACACGTACCCAGGCAAATCGCACTGCTGGGGGGTGCGGGTGATAGGGGACATGAGTGGGGGACTGGTGGAGGCTGCCCCTGCAATGCAGAGGGGTGGGGGTGATGGGAGACATGAGTGGAGGCCTGGTGGAGGCAGCCCCTGGTGGCAGTGGGGTGGGGGTGATGGGAGACATGAGTGGGGGCCTGGTGGAGGCTGCCCCTGGTGGCTGGGTGGTGGGGGTAATGGTAGATTGGGTGGGGGCCTGGTGGAGGCTGCTCCTGGTGGATGGGGGGTGCGGGTGCAGGGAGACATGAGTTGGACATGAGTGGGGGCCTGGTGGAGGCTGCCCCTGCACTGCTGGGGGGTGGGGGTAATGGGAGACATGAGTGGGGGCCTGGTGGAGGGTGCCCCTGCACTGCTGGGGGGTGGGGGTGATGGGAGACATGAGTGGGGGCCTGGTGGAGGCTGCCCCTGCACTGCTGGGGGGTGGGGGTGGTGGTAGACATGGGTGGGGGCCTGGTGGAGGCTGCCCCTGGTGGCTGGGGGGTTGGGAGTAATGGTAGACATGGGTGGGGGCCTGGTGGAGGCTGCCCCTGGTGGCTGGGGGGTGGGGATGCAGGGAGACATGAGTTGCACATGAGTGGGGGCCTGGTGGAGGCTGCCCCTGCACTGTAGGGGGTTGGGGGTGCAGGGGGACATGAGTGGGGGGCCTGGTGGAGGCTGCCCCTGCACTGCTGGGGGCGTGGGGGCAGGGGGACATGAATGGGGGCCTGGTGGAGGCTGCCCCTGGTGGCTGGGGGTGTGGGGTGCAGGGGGACATGGGTGGGGGCCTGGTGGAGGCTGCCCCTGGTGGCTGGGGGGTGGGGGTGCAGGGAGACATGAGTTGGACATGAGTGGGGGCCTTGTGGAGGCTGCCCCTGCACTGCTGGGGGATGGGGGGTGATGGGAGACATGGGTGGGGGCCTGGTGGAGGCTGCCCCTGGTGGCTGGGGGGTGGGGGTGCAGGGAGACAGGAGTTGGACATGAGTGGGGGCCTGGTGGAGGCTGCCCCTGCACTGCTGGGGGGTGGGGGTGCTGGGGGACATGAGTGGGGGCCTGGCAGAGGGTGCCCCTGGTGGCTGGGGGGTGGGGGTGCAGGGAGACATGAGTTGGACATGAGTGGGGGCCTGGTGGAGGCTGCCCCTGCACTGCTGGGGGGTGGGGGTGCAGGGGGACATGAGTGGGGGCCTGGTGGAGGCTGCCCCTGCACTGCTGGGGGGTCGGGTGATGGGAGACATGAGTGGGGGCCTGGTGGAGGCTGCCCCTGCACTGCTGAGGGGTGGTTAAGATTAAGTCTAAACCTTCCAGCCATCACCTCTTTGTTTTTGCTGTGGGGGTGATGGGAGACATGAGTGGGGGCCTGGTGGAGGCTGCCCCTGCATTGCTGGGGGTGGGGGGGTGGTAGACATGTTTGGGGGCCTGGTGGAGGGTGCCCCTGCACTGCTGGGGGGTGGGGGTGCTGGGAGACATGTGTTGGTGATCAGTAGTGCAAGGTGACATGTGGGTTGGCTGGTGGGCATGGCCATAGTGGATGGGTTGCCTGTGGGACATGAGCAGGGGTGCAGGGTAGTCCCCTGTGGTGTGGGCTGCCTGCAGGGGCCGTGGAGGGTGTAGAGGGAACACCTGGGAGGACCCACATGGCCAAATCACGTGTAGCATTCCCCGGCACCACCAAAATACACGTACCCTGCTGAAATCGCGTGTGAATCTTCCCGCGCACCTCGGAATACACGTAACCAGGCCAATCGCATGTGGAACTTCCCGCGCACCTGAAGTACACATACCCAGGCTAATCGCATGTGTAACTTCCCGCGCACCCCGTAGTACATGTACCCAGGCTAATCGCGTGTGGAACTCCGTAGTACACGTACCCAGGCTAATCGCGTGTGGAACTTCCCACGCACCCCGAAGTACACGTACCCATGCCAATCGCGTGTGGAACTTCCCGCGCACCCAGGAACACACGCACATGCTATTTTTAACACAGCGGGTGTCTGTGTTTGTCGGTACCCCTTTGCACCTCATTTGTCCTAGAGGGCCACTGTATGGCCCATTCATCATGGCTGTATATGGGTGCTTTTTGATAGCGCACATTTTGGTGCACATTTTTTTCAGGCGCAGGGGCGCTACCGCCTTCTTTCTTGTGGCATACTTGTTTGGCCCTGTGCGCCTCTTTGACCGTGCGCTGCTTTGCCCTATTCGATTCCATGAATACGGGTTGTAGGCGAGCGTGTGGGCGTTCCGCGCACTTGCCTCCTGTACTTCCCCCGTGACGCCCATATTTTCACGCGTTGTTCCCCATTCCGAGTGTTACGCCCCGTGTTCCGCCTACTTTTGTAATGTGCGCCGCGCTATGTGCGATTTCGCAGTGGCCGTGGCGCACGCTGTTGGATGACCTGTGCGCCGGCATGCGCGGCGCACATTTTTAGCGCACATCCAATGTTTTTCTCGCGCACAGACTTCCATGAATCGATGTGCGCTGGTTTCCCTGCGATTTTCGCACTTGCACTGCGATTTTCGCACTTTTACCGCGATTCGCACGTTTTGGCACTTCTGCGCGGGAATTTTCGGCGCACATTATTTCCATGAATCGACCCCTTGGACTTTCCGTGTAACCTTGCGGAATCCACGTAAATGTAAATGATCATCCTCCTAATGTGAACGCGAACAAATATCTACTGTCCTTGTCCACTGGAATACTAAAGAATGCATTTTTCAAATCTACTACACTAAAATATTCTGCTGAAACAGGTATCATTGTCAATATTGTAGTGACGTCTGGCACTAGAGGAAATTGCGGATCTCCTACCTTATTCAATGCGCGTAGATGAATTATGAAACGGTATGGTACCTCATTACCTCCTTTTTTATAAACTGGAAGAATCGGGCTGTTGCATGTACTGCCTGTGATTTCCTCGATTACCCATAATTTCACCAAATCTGTAACAATACTCTTTAATCCTTTCTCACCTTGAACCGAAATTTTGTATTGGGGTATTCGCGGTAGGATAACACCTTCTTTCAAAATAATCTTTACTGGCTCTATCTTTAAACATCCCACATCGTTGTCATGCATTGCCCATATACAGGTTGGTACTTTACTTAGTTCCCCTGGTAATGCTTCAGACATGAATTCTGACAAAGGGGCATCGTGTGGCCATATCGTTAGAAACACTCCGTCTGACGTGCAATGTATAACAGAACCTAGTTTTTTCAACAAGTTTAATCCCAACAAATTTTCTCCACAATTTTCTGTTAGATGGAAAGGACAATGTTCAGTAAATGGTCCTATGATAACTAGAACTGGTTTGGACACTGGGTTTATGACTGGTGTACCTGCGAACCCTACAGAAATATTCTTTTGCCCTGACAGTGGTATATCCGGAACCAAGTGATGGTCTATTGAAGACTTCTGTGCTCCTGTATCTACAAGAAAGCGGTGCTCCTCATTTCCAACTCTCATTTCTACGTAGGGTCCTCTCTGATTCACAGGAATAGGCACTGGTTCCGACCCCTGTCCTGGGCTGTCCTATTGGGGAAATAACACATCGTCCGATGTGTAATCATTACTATTACTGTAATATGTGTTTGGCTGTGTATCGAAAACATTTCCACTCCTCCCTCTATTTCCCCCACTCTGATTTCCATATTGTTGATTTTGCTGTCCCTGGCTCTGGTTTGGGGCATTCTGGTTTTGGCCTTGGTTTTGATTACCTCCGTTATTATGATGCTGCTGCATACTATTCCTATTTGGTCCATTTTCTCCTGGGTGTCCTCTATACTGTCTCCTCTGACCAGACCCATTTCTATTCTGTAGATGCGGACATTGCGCTCGCCAATGTCCTTCCTCTTTACAATATGCACACTGATTCAGTCCCACTGTTCCCCCAATCATATTTGAATTACTCTTTCCTTGTGCGTTCCCTCGCCCTCTATTATGTCCCACTACTTGCTGCATTAATACTCATGTCTTTAGATTTACCCTATCCCTCTCTTCTTTTTCTTTTCCTGCAGTCACTCTGCGCTCATACTATTGGGCCATATGTAATACTTCGCCCAACGTTTTTGCTTGCCATGCACTCTCTGATGTCATTATTAAATCCTGAATTGGAAGTTTTAACCCCCTCACATATGTTTCAACAAATAACCTCTTTCCCTCTTCCGAACCCACATCCTGCCCACTGAAGTCTGTGAATACTTCTTCAAATCTATTAAAATAATCTGTAGCCAACTCATCTTTGCCTTGTACACATGCAGTCAATGTGTCCCGTTGATTTCTTTATTCTGAGACAATTGCTTTTAACTTCTGCACTATACGTGCTGGTATCGCCGCCATATTCGCTCCTGGTGTCCCTCCAACCGCTTTATTCCTGTCTTCTATTATCAAGTCCGCCCATGTGGCGCCAAAGGCTGTTGGGTCATCTACCTTCCTTATTTGTTTCCATATGTCTGCTGGCAGGAACACCAGGAATATTAGGTCTATATCACCCATGGTAAGCATGGATGATTGTAGGCAGGACTCTACTTCCTTGTAAAACCCTGCAGGATTCTTTCTTATATCAGGAATCGTCTGTTTTATGTTGTTCACCTCCTGTCTGGAAAAGGGGACATGCACATATTGGGCGGTGTAATGGGCTGGTGTTACCTGCGCCGCTGCACTGTCCACTGCGGGAACCTCCACTTTGGGCACAAAGGTATGTGGGACCTCTCTCATAGGAAATGCCCCACTTACCGTCCCCCCTCCTTCTCTTAGATGTAACAATATTCTCAGATCCAATGATAGGGCTGTTTCTCCTGTCCCTCACTCTAGTTCTCTTCTATATACTGCCATTATTTCGGGTGGGCTGGCCTTATCGTTTTTTATATCGTTGTCTAATAGATGTTCAGCCATCGACTGTAGTGCTTTTCTTTTCATGGGCATGGAATATTCATCAAATATCTCATGTATCTCCATTGTGGGAATACTAGGATCTGACATCCATCTAAACGCTTCTCGCATACATACTTTTAACTTGTCTCCCCTTTGTAGTGACGACATTAAATGTCGTCGTTGTATATATGGCTCTACAGTTTCCTTCCTATTTCTCCCGATATCTCTACTCCTGTACCCAGGTGTAGCAAACATTTCGGCATAATCATTATCTAATTCATCTTTAAGCTCAAAAAGTCTATATACATGTTCTCTCACTTCTTCATCCCTCTCCCTACAGCGTGCTAATGCATTCAAATCTATTAATCGCTGCGGTGGTAATTTCCCAATTAGCTGTTTCCATTTCTCCACCAAATATTCACCCATGCATTCCAACACTACCTGTCTTTCGTTGCTTCTACGGAAGTCATATATCGAAGCCAATCTTGTCGTCCCATCATCCCCGTCTATATGCATCTCTGACTGTTGCTGCAATTCCACCTTCCTTTCTTTGCTGATTGCGCTGTGGGTTACCCTTGTGCACCCCCGTTGGTCAGTCCCGCCTCTTGCCCCGTGGTTTCAACTTCAACCCCCGGAGTAACGGACGGTACCAAGTCTGTGTCTGAGGCGGGAGATGCGGATGGGACAATGGGAACAGGGAGTGTCTGTTGTAGGCCTGGTTGGCTAATAGGAAGTGTAATGCGTGCGGCTTGAGCTACCGGAGGGGGAGCTTGAGGTACGGGCGGGGTCTGGGCAATAGCTGCTGACGTGTCTGGTCTTACTTCTGATCTTGGGCATTGTTTTGTAAGGGTCAATATATTTTCTATCAATTCATCTGCTATGTGTAATTCTCTTTGTGGGAATATCTTTTCTATATTCAACTGGTCACGCCTACCTGCCCTTCTTAGACTCTCAGTCCACTCCTCCTCTTCTTTTTCTTCCGCTACTTCACCTTTCGATTTATGCCTGCGCGCATGCTTTGCTCTGCTTTTAAATCGGAGCATTGCTTCCTTTCTCCAGTCTTTAATAGTCTCAAATGCTGCAGGACGCGCTTTCTTTCTTATCAACTCCCTTTCCAGGATAACTATCCTTGCTATCTCAAAACTACCATTAATCGGCCACTTTCTGGTTTGCCTATGCCAAGTCTCACAGAATATTATCGCACCCACTCCATACTTCACATACATCTCATACGCCGGCGTTCCCCCAGGTGGTACAATTTGGCCATCTTCCAAAGATTGTCTATCACAGCGGAAAAACCCTGCTAGGGTGGACAATACCCCAGGCATGTTTCAACCTTCCCCCTGGTTAATCAACCTTACCTAGGGCGTTTGATTTTGCAAAGTCAACTCTCACCAATATCAGGATACTTTGAATTGGGGAATGACTCACCTGATAAATCAAGTCGTCTGTATACTGACGCACCAAAGGACGTTGTGTCTGCGTTTCTTGGCTTCCGCCTCTTTTTGGGACCCTCGCCTCCTTGTTCTCTAGCCAGGCACGTCGATCAGGGATCAGATGTGTGCAGATCTGCAAAGGAGTCTCTCATCACATTTACAGGGCGCCCGAACACCTCTTGATCCCGGCTCGAACGTCCCGTCCTCGCCGTTCTCTGCCTTTTTCAATTACAACGTTACGCGATAGAACAAGTGTGGGAGGGTCCCTATTCGGGTACCATCTTGAAAGGGGCCCCTAGGGGACCCTGACGTCTATGGAAACAAGGCGAGTCACCACACACGATGGAGACGCCAGACACAAGGTTGTATTCCCAAAGCTCGGGTCTTATTGCAAAGCAAAAGTCTCAGTTGGCCAACTCGGTCTCACGCCCCGCGACGTGTATCTCTAGACCTCGAGGGACACAAGAGAGTGAATTACGTACATCAGTTACATATATACAAAATGCATTTCAAACAATCAGCTATGACATGTTTAACACCCCCCTTTATTGGGTTTCTTTGAACTTTGTGTGATGATCGACATCTCCGACCACTATGACACCTTCAACCATCTATTCTAATAACAATTTGCAATTTGTGAGTGCGAAGGCATCTTTCGGTTATTGAATAGAACACAGCGCTTCTGTTCTTGGAAGCGAACTACATACGGGCGGAGCTGCATTCCAGACCTTGCTATCTATCAGGTACTATTTGCGTCCTGGGAGCCGACATGTTCTAGCAGGCTCAGGAAAGGGGGCCGTAAGAAAAGCATAATTCAAGTCTTTAGCGGTATTATTCTAACATATTCTACCATATAACGAGACTGGCTGGCAGCTGTGAAATGATTAAATGCCCTGCAGCTCTGCTTCAAGGCTACATTCGGGAGGGAGCCGGGCATTCTTCTTGGCGCTGCCTACGTTTGTGTTTCAGGCCTTGTCCTTTTCACATACAGATGACAATGTTTCACAGTCGAGCAGTGTAAGCGGAAAATATACTGCGAAGCAATAGGAACAGAAAGCAATGAGCAATGGTTAGAAAACAAAATGGAGATTCTTGTTACATCAAAATGGCCGTTCATTGGCAAACTCGAAAACCTACATTTTGTCATATCGTGCATGAGACGGTTGGCCCACGGCCACCAAAATGCGTTTGCGGTTTCAACGTAGAGGTATCCGTATTTCTAGACTGACAAAGTTGATAGTTCACTTTCAAAGAGTAGGTGGAATATGTATTCCACATTTTGTCTAAATATGGGAATGTTCAGAATACATTCGTAACGAGCGGTATTCTGATGCTGTTATCTGAGTGGGTCTATCATCGTACCTTCCTCCTTTCCCAGTAGGAAAGTGTAGAGCAAAAGCACGTGCTTCTATACTTTTTTCTCATGTGCTGATTGGTGATCCTTTGGTTTGTCGCATTTGGTACATTTCTAGTGCATCATCTATGGTGTCTTTAGAGTGTAATGGATGACTTGTATAATGGTCTAAAATATTGGATTCTGTAGCAGGATGTAGAAGTTCAAATTGACCAGTTTCGGGTGACTCTTGAATTATTTCAGTCGTTTCCCTCAGGTTTTCTTTAACATTCATTTCTTTGTAGTATTCATTGTTGTCTTTTAGATATTGCAAAGCTTGTCTAACTTTATGTAAGTCTACGAGTTGTTGCCAATTTTTTTTGTCTTTTGTAGGTACATCATTTACTAAGACAATTAAAGATTGCTCTCTTGGACGTTGCACTCCTAGAGTGTGTACATTTTCTTTCAGATCTAATGGCAAATAAACTACTTTGCCACAAATGCCTTTCAATAATTCAGAGGGAGGTAATTTTGCTGTTTTTGGTTGAAGGCATATTATTGCTTGAAATGGATGCATTGTTTGAATTATGATGCTCTCATATAAATTGAGTGATAGCACGTGAAGGAGTTTGGTTGTTGTCAAGTTTTGCAGTGCAGTAACTGCAAAAGTATTAAGGGGTCATTTATTTTGTATTTCTTTTCTGCTATACAGTTGAGAGCTAATTCAAACCATTCAGAATCTTCAATTACTTCTATTTTGTATGTTATGTCTACAGTTTTGTGCTACTTTTATAAAAAGTTCTGCGGCAACACACGCAGACATGGTTTGGTACTTCAGCGGAGGTACTTTTAAATTTTAGTATTTCTTTTTTGTATGTGTGTAGTAGAAGCTTGCCATTTGTAGAATTGTCCCTAGTATGTTGTAAAGCTATTACATTTTGTAAGTGGCTTTCACATCCAAAATATGTTCTCTGGATATGATCTATTTCTTCAAGTAGGTGTTTGGCTGCACCATGTAGAAGATTGTTATTTAAATTGTCTAATGCTAAAGCTGGACTTTTAGCATAGTACAGTTTATGGACTAGATTTCTCATAGTTGAATGATGTGTTGACATACATTTTCCGCAGAGATGGAGTCCATCTTACTTATGCTGGCAAACCGATTTTTCTGAGAAATGTACAAAATGCATTGTAACCTTTTCTGGAATTACAGCCATCCATTTTGCAGTAGGTGTTGACCATTTGAAGTTTTTCAAACACAAACAAACACCAACAAAAGGCTCTTTTTCAGAGCCACCACTTCCTCCCAGAGAAAAGTGCAATGGTTATGATAGGGCAGCACCCCAAAATTTTAGATGTCCGTGAACTGTTTGTGGACTTCTAAAAAATGCACAGGGCCCTGCTCCATTTATTTGCCACTTGTATATTCTGAAAAGAGCCTTTTTAGGGGGGATTTTGTTGTTTAATATTTTTTGGGGTTTTTTACACGCGACACACTAGGAGAGGAGGGGAAAGGAGGGTAAGGAAGGGACACCAACCACAGGGATAAGAAAGGGCAGGTGGAGAGAGGAAGATGTAGGGTGGGCCTTATTTAGGTAGGTAGCAGACCTTCTCATGCTCCTTGATCATAGTCTCGAAAGCACTCTGAAGACTCTCCCCCTGCAGAGTACTGCATCGCAGTACATACACAATATTGCAACCCTCCAAAGGTAAGGGTCAACAGCATCATGGATGGCCTGTGAGGCAGCTGGAGAGATGTGCTGTCCCACAGGAGTGTCTCTTGTGGTGATAGGAGCGGAAGCAGAGGTTGTAGAGGAACTCAACCTACTACGTTTATCACAAGGTACAACCTTGCGAATGGCCGTACCGTGGAACGACCTTAGGTGTCACTTCATGGATGTCGTACCAAAGCTGAATGAACCAGGCCTCCCATGACTTAGCACCATTTTGCACTGGTTGCAGGTGACCTTGTTTGCACATACTTTTGGTACGTCAGCATGATTGGTAAACAACTGCCACAACCAAGACTCATGGCGAGTGCTGGTAGTAGGGACTTCCACTACCTCATCCTCTTCATCCTCTTCATCTTCCTCCTCTACATCCTCATGCCTGTTCACCTCTGCAGGCCCTTGGGCAGCTGTTAGTGGTGGAGGGGGTGGTGCTGAGGCACTAGTAGCACCAGAAAGCTAATATAGACCTTCAAAGGTACTGTTGGCTCAATACACAATATGGTGTGCCACTCACACCCATTTGAATCAGTCCCAATTACCACAATCCTTTCTCTGACACCATCAACCTTTGCAGGTACAGTGAAAATATTGTCCCTGCCACAATCTCAGGTGTCACAATGGGCCTGGAGATGAAAATCAGATGGTATCTGCCAACACACTTTACCGATCTGGGGCACTGCATCAAGTAAAACCGTAATCCCATTTACAAACATATCGGGGTGAACAGGAATGCCCTGAACCACCAGCTCCCCCTCCTCCGGTATGTATTATCAGCATTTCTTTCACAGCACAAATTTCTGGGGTAGCACATACTATTCCTCGATCCGTAAAGGAGAAGGTCATATTAAGTCTGCTCAAGATATCACACCCTAACAAATTTACTGGTGAGGTTTCTGAATATAATAGGGGTGCATGGACCACTTTGCCTCTTATTTAGATTAATATGTCTTCTGTAAAAGGAACCGTTGCCACAGCCCCAGAGAATCCTTGCGTGTCAAGAGTTTCACCTGATAACGAGAAATTTCCCTCCCTAATGCATGATTTAGTGGCACCCGTGTCAACCATAAAGTTGAATAGTGTCTTTCCAATCTCAGCGCCCACCAAGGGTTCCTCATCTGGGTGGGTAGTTATGGACAGGACTGGACACAGAAGAGCTTTCTGTGGGCTGTCCTAGTCAGGATATGTATTTGTACCTAGGAACGTGACAGGGTTGCTTCCCCGGATGCTTACTCCTCGATTGTGTGTCACTGTCCCATTGGGAACGACATTGCTTCCATGCTTTTGGGTGGCATATGATTGCCCTGGTGGCACAGCTTATGTTGGGATGCCAGGCTGGGCAGGCAACTGTGCCTGAGGGGGTCGTGGTGGCAGCTGTCAATACGCTTGATGTATCTCATATTGTATTTACGTGGGCATCTGGGGTGCTGGAAAGTGTTGCTGTTGTGGTATTGGACCTGCAGGAGTGTATGGATTATATCCCACTCCCATCCTGCTTCTGCACGCCCAATTCTTCTGCATCACCAGCACTGAACTCGTCCAGCTGCCCATCTCAGTAGCATTCATCCAAATCCACCTATGCCCCCCTTCCTCCTTGAACCCACCTCTTCCACGCAGCTGACCTCCAGGGTATCACTCAGGGTACTGTGACAGAGACCCACAATTCCATTTTCCTCTGCCTGGCCAGAACACTGCTATTTTTGTGCTGCTGCCTGCTCTGCTGAGTCTGTTTGATTAACTGCCACGACCGGCCCCTTCTACTGCTATTTTTGACAATTTCCTGTGTACTAATTTTGCTTACTCGGCCTGCAACCTTTGTGCCGTTTCCTTCTTTCTTTCTTTGATCCACTTACAGTGACGTACATTTATAGTCTGTATTTTGGGCCAGCCTTTCGCTTCTATATCCACTATATTATCAAGAGCTTTCTGTACTTCCTTGGGTAATCTCCTTTTAATAAAAAAATGGAAAAGCGGAACCGACCAGTCTAACTACTCCCCCATCTCTGCCATCCATATCTTCTGTACTTTCAAAATGTATTGAGTGTGGTCTTCATCATCCCCCATTGTATACTGCATTATGGACTGCAGATCCGGTGTGTCTGCGTATGCCCACCGAAGTGCAGCCCACACCTGTGCTCTGATGTCATTAAGTGTGCCACATGATGTACATCATCATATATCTTAATTCCTGGACATTCAGCCCTAACCCAAACATCCCCTGCCTGAAACCTCACAATTGCTACAAGCAAACTTTTTATATTGCCCACTGCTAAAGGGATACCAGCTGTTTGTTCTTCAAAGCATATATCAGTTTCCCAGGCCCCACAGTGAGGGGCGGGAGCGCTTTAATCAAGGGCCCAAGGAATATACTGCGCACTCCCGGGGCCTTTATGAAATAATGGCAGCTGTCTGCCCACTCCCCTTTTCCTGTTCTTGTTGTCACTCACCTTCTTCTTGCCACTGATACCCGCCGAAATCTGTTCCTCAACTGCACACCTCACAAGCTCTCTACCTGTGGGGTAATTACCGGCAGCTCCTCTTCTACTTCTAACTTCTCGACTCATCCTCCAGCAGCTCCCTTTGTGTATCTCCATCCGATCTCACCGTCCCATAGTCAACACTCCCTGCATTCATCACACTTCCCCTTCTCCTCCCCAATATGAACACCTTTGATTGCGATATTATCTATTCCAGACAAAATGTCTCTGGCCCTCCATTCGTCTTGTCCAAAACCTGAGTTTCTCCTCAACCATGCCAATTCCATTTGTGCTGTCTTTAAAGACTCTTCTGACTCCTTCTGTGGTTTCCTATCTGCCGGTATGGCAGCATTAGTTTTCATTTGGTATAGAGGCAGAAACACAGATGGGGTGGTGCTGTGGCAGACGTGGACATATTTGTTGGATTGGTATATCCAGTGACGGGAAGGGCCAGGTAACATCCTACTGGGGACACAGTTAACTGTTTTTCTTTGGATACTGCTGCTTTAACTAAACTCAGGGTTGGACCTTTGTCACACTGGGATTTACACTCATCATCGTCCTCTATGCCCTCCACCGTTTTCCATAATTCTAAAATCTCTTTCCTCTTTTGAAGATGTTTAGCTTTATATTTGACAGCCAACAATGTGTACGTGTGTTCCATTATCCCTCTGTTGTTCGTACCCTGCTCTGGCCATGGGCAGAACATTCCCCCTCATGTCTCTGCCACCCACTGCTTGTGGTTTTTCTAAATCTTATCCTTATACAACGGTAATGCACTACACATGTACTCTAATGGTGTAACTACCCCCATGTTAAAAGACTTTATATTATGAAAAGGTCACACCATATACAAAATATAGTTTGCGTTAAGCATTCCTACCAGTCCTTTACTCGTGCTCCCCTTTCACCCTATACCCACACTCCCTTCTCTCACAATCACTCCACGGGCTCATACACACACACTTTCCCCACACACAACACCTACACTACTTCTTCCACAGGCCCTCACTTGGCACCCTCCCAATGCACATCATAAGTTAAAAACACTAAAACAACAAGTTGAAACAACAAACTAAAATAACAACCACTACCTCACCTTGTTCCCCCAACCAAAATATATTAGGCTCTGGTATTCAACCCATCTAATTGTAGAGAGCCCCTACTTGTGTATCCTCTTATTTTTTTCATACTATGGCACTATCTTCTTCCCTGCCTCAGAAAGGATTCCACTTCTCCATCTCTTCTCATATACTTATAATAATAATAAAACTATAGAAATCTGCCACGTGGTCTTTACATACTACTCAACTCACTCACACACCATTTCACCATGAACTCAGCCCCCTCCTCTTCAATACACACAATCCCACACACCTTTTGACAGTTCCCCCACTTCCCTCTCAGCAGCCTCCCCCATTGTTTTCACTCACTTACATCTGCATGTTCACCCCAGCTCCTCCGTCACGGGTCCCATTAACGGCCTGCACCATCATAGGAGCCATGCCCCGCTTTAAAGAGCAGACAGGTTTTCTGTCAAACGGCTCCTTTACACCACTACGGGTTCCATGCTTGACACTGGTCGCTGCAGGTGGGCATGGCTCCTCCACATGTGTGGACTGGAATCCTCCATCTCTGTGCAAAATCTGGGATCAGTTTGGAGTCACCAATTTGTAGAGTAGTCCCTCAATGCTTGCAATATAAAAAATAAAACCCACTAGAGGAAAAGGCCCAGCACACATCTTGCAAGATGAAGAAGGTTTATTCTTGTAAACATACAAGAGGTGCCAGCAAACAACTCTGCTGCCACAAAGCAATCTGACAAAAACAGCATAAGCAATGGGTTTTAAAGATACACAGCGTCACAAGTGACGTACATCGCATAAGGTACAAATCCAGGTAGCTGGTAGGTGCAACCCTATACACATATATCCTGCTCCATGCATCTTTTGTCCATCTTCTTCCACATGGGGATCTTCTTCTTTCATCATCAACTAAGAAAACTCTAATTAGCAATTTAGTTACACAATTCATTATTTGAAAGCTCTACTGTGCACCTGGTATCAAGGAAATGATTGTGGCAGCTACTTTCAAGGTTGTGATAACTTCTCAGAACTACTTGAACCCCTGCTCCTTCCCAGACATCGCAGTGCCTCCACAACTTTCCCACCCACAGTCGAAAATGTGTGACCCGTCACCGTTCTCTGATCTTCTTGTACAATTGGCCAATTTATGGCCAGGGGTCTTGGGCTGGTCAGTGCACTCATTTTTTTGTGTCTTGGGCTCGGGGGTTCTTGACTGCTCCATTCCTGCCCTCTCTTCGAGTTGCGCGGCACATTCCTTCTGGGTTACATGCACTGCATGCACAAATGATAAGACACAATAAACAACTGTGTGTGAGGCCTCAATTGAAAGATGGTGTCTAACTTCTAAAATTAAGTTTCATTACACATGTAACACTAATACCAGAATTTGCAGATCTATGTGATCACTGCTCCACCCCTAATTCCGCAGACAAAAATATTGACTCCAGTTATGGTGTAGCACAGTGATCAGATAGATCACTTTTGCCTGCATCGCCCTACCCGCTCCCTCCCTCACTTACCTACTTTTTTGCCCCATACCACAGCGGTATGCAGAGAAACACCCAAAACCCCTGATGACTCCAGTTACAGTGACCAAGGGCAGTAAATGTACAGTTAGCATTAGAAAGGTGCAGTATTTGTATGTTTCCAAATTTGCGACATTTCCACTATACTTCAGCTTCTATGGGTAATTCCCCTACCCCCTTCTTTCTCCTAGCTCCCATGCAACATCAGCTTCTACAATCGCCTCATCCTAAATCACTGAGGTTCCTGGTACTGCTGCCCCTACACTCCAACATGACTGATGAAACCAATAGGGTGTTCCCTGCCTTTCTCATATATGTGTGATAGATGTGCTTCTATCACAGTGTTACAGACATCTGTCTGCACAATAAATGTTCTTCTGATAGTCAGGGACCCTGAGAAAAGGAGCATAGCAGAGGGAGTCTTTTAAGCCTTGGAAGGACTTCTCACACTCCTCAGATCTACTTGGGTTTCTTTGGAGTAGTGAGGGCAGTCAGGGGGCAGCTATGGTTCCATAGTCTGCCATGAAGTTGCTGTAATAACCAGTGAGGCCCAGGTAAGCTCTGACTTGGGTTTCGGTTGTGGGGGTAGACCAGTCTTGTACTGTGTTTACCTTACTGGGAAGAGGCTAAATTCTACCTCCACCGACCTAATGCCAAAGGTACACCACTGATCCCGGACCAATTTGAAACTTGTTTGCATATATGGTCAGGTGGACCTTCTGAAGGGCTTTCAATACTATTCCTAGGTGTCTCACATGTGTTTCCCACGTCGTGCTGAAGACTGCTATATCATCCAGATATGCAATGTAGAATTCATACAACCCATTCAGCTCATGGTTGACCAACTGTTGGAAAGTGGCAGGTGCATTCTATAATCCAAATGGCATTACCCAGAACTGGTAAAGCCCTTTTGGAGTTCAGAATGAAGTCATATACTTGGCATCTTCTGCTATGGAAATTTGCCAATACCAGGTAGTGAGATCAAAAGTGCTGAGATACTTGGAAACACAGAGCTGCCTAATAATTTGTCTGTTCTTGGTTGGGGTTTGCCCTGTAGTACACACATAACGGCAACTCAGAGGTGCCTGCCTTTAGCACCAGAACCACAGGATTTGACCATAGCCAGGGTTCAATCACCCCTAGATTCAACATCTTGTTGACCTTACACTTGATGTGGGACCTCACTTTATCTGACATCCTGTGGCTCCTACTCATGGTAGGCACACACTTTCCACAAAGGGACGAATGTCTTCAGTCTATTCTGGCCCATGCCTTCCAAGGTTCCCTAAATAGTTCACCACACCTAGTTGCTCCACTACGTTGTAAGGACCTGACCGTGCATCCTGTAGGGCCCTGGCCATTATGGGATTCATGATTAGGGCTTCTTGGCCTGGGGGAAAATGTACAAGTGAAGCTTTCTGGTCATACCAATGTTTGACGAATGCATGTACAGTCTTCAACTTGTCACAGGTCTGAGGCCTCAGTAAGGCCAGCCTCTTGTTCAATCCCAGCACATAGTTCACCACATTAGTAGTGACAGGAGTTGTGGGGAGCTCCATCCATTCCTTGACTATAGCCACTGGTCCCCTGACAGCGTGACCAAAGAGAAGTTCAAAGGGACTGAAATAAACCCCTTCTTGAGGAACCTCTCTGTAGGAAAAGCATACGCATGGTGGAAGGACATCCCATGTTCTACTCTGGGGCTTCAATCATGCTTTTGAGAGTTTTGTTGAAGCCATGTGTCTGTGGATGATAAGCTGAAGAAAACATACAGGAGACCCCACACTCCTTCCACATGGCTTGCATGTACTTAGACACAAAGCTGATGCCACTGTCAGACACAACCTCTTTACGGAAGCCAACTCTGGTGAAAATGCCAAGTAATTATTTAGCAACTGACCTGGCAGTTACTGTCTTGTGTAGGAGGGTTTCTGGATACCTGGTGGCATGGCCAACTAACACCAGAAAAACCTGCTGCTAAAGGATATTGGAGGGTCAAGGAGACCAACAATGTTAATCCCACCCCCTCGAATGATACATCCACCACAGGGAGTGGTACAACTCAAGCCTGAGCCTGATCCCAAGAAGACTTGCAAGGGGAAACTCATGCGTCTCATCAGGAAGGGTCTCACTTGAAGGGGGACCACCAATGTCCTGTGGTCTTCTTCAGTGGACTCTGTGAGCTCACTATACAGGTGCCCTCCTTCTCAGTAAATTCTATGTTTCTAAGGAGGCTCACCCTCAAGCTGGGAACTGATATGTCTCCTGAGGCCTTCGAAAGATGGGCACTCACATTGGCCCTTAATAAACTCAGTCCTGTCAGAACCACCTTCTGCAAGCACACTTTGCAATTCAGGATTGTCATGGGGGTTGAGAACTTCAGACAGCCCCTCTTCCTCGCCAGGTTTGTTGGCTTGCCCAACTGACTCCATCTCAGTAGGTGAATTGGGGGAACATTCTCCTTCCCTCTTTTTGTTTATTAACTCCTTTAGCCCTGGGTTTCCCCTTTGGTTTTGACTGAGCCTTGGATTTGACCAGATAAGCCTTGGTCTGAGACCTTGTGCAGGGTTGTTCTGCAATATCCCCCAACAATGCATACGTCTCTGAGGTAATTTCCCAACAGAACTCTGCCAGGGATTTTCCTCTGAACACTCACATGTATCCTAACTACTCCACCATTCACAGCTACACTTACATGTATAACTGGGAACCTGAGAGGGCGGCCATTAGCCAACTTGGTGGGCACCAGCGGGGCTCCGACTAGCTCTGCTAGGCTTACCAGTGTGAACTCCACCATAGTTCTGCTGGCCCCAGTGTCCCTAATGGCAGATTATTCTACACCATCTACCATGATATTATTTTTAAAGTAGTGTTTTGTATTGTCAGGGATGGATGCATATGCCTCACCTACTCTAGGTTCCCAGGATCCCAGGGAAACTAAGACTACGTCTGATCCTATCCCAAATGGTAAGGAATCAGAAGAGAAGGATTTCCCTGTGAGTATTTCTTATTCATTATGAAAAAAGGCCATATTCTCAAAGAGGACCCCCAAGGTCTTGACCTTACATCTGGGGTCCCTATTCACATGGTTACTTGCTCCACAAGTCACACAGGATTCACTGGATTTGGGGACATGAGGAGTTTTAGGGTAACCAGAGTTGTGCTTGGGATGATTAGTCCCACTACCCTGTACATGGCCAGGTGACTTACCCTTTTTGAAAATCGTATGGCCCTGTTGTGAAGATTTTTCAGCTGACCCACCATCTTTCGCTTTCTACTTCTTTCCCTCTTCCTGCTTACCAGATGCGGGCCTGTCCTTATGGGACACCCTGTGGGATACACACAAGTCAGCTGCAATGAGTAACTTCTTAGGATCTATCGCCTTAGAGTCAGCCAAATGCTGCTTAGGCACAAGGGAACATGAGGCAAAATAATTTCAAGCAAAACCAAATTAATCATGCCCTCAAAGGTGGTACCTTATAACCTTTCACCCAATCATTCAAGTTTTTCAAAGATTCAGTACATATGTGACCCAAGCTTGTTATTGTACTCTCTGAATCTTTTCAAGCATTGGGCAGGAGTCTTCCCCAACTTCAAGATGAGAGTTTGCTTCAATTCTGCAAAATCGTTTCTGTCAGCCTTTGACATTTCCACAATAGTACTGCAGCAAGAATGGGGTAGTCAACTTAGCATCCATGCAATTATGTCAGCATCTACTACTTCTAGCACTTCACATGCATACTCAAACATAGTCAGCCAGTCCATGATGTAATGTTTCTCATCATGCACACTGAGCAGATCTATAGGAAATCTATGATGTGAAGTGGGGCCAGAAGCATTCCCAGATCCTATTGATGAGCAATTGGTAGCTTGACTCTTGGACAGATCCAATTTATGTTCCCTATCTTTCTGTTCCTCCAACCTTTCCATCTCAAGTTTAACCATGTTGAACTCAAGTTATTTTTCTCTAAGCCTAAGCTTTTGTCTCTCTTGAGTTCAAAATACTGTCAGCCTCAAAGGAAACAGATGACACATGGGTCAGAGCATTATCCTCCTCATCAGTTACTGGGAGCTGCCCCAGCACCTTCTGCACTATCATAGGGGGAGAGAGGTATAATCCTACTTTTTTACCAATCTAGAATATGTTGGATCTGTTCAGTTTTTGTGCCCAAAGTAGTTATGCCTCTTTCAGCACACAGCCTTCTTAATGTTTCAGATTTGGAAGCACTTAGATTAATAGCAGTGACTGTTCCCTTTTGATAAGTTTAGCAGGTGCTCTATAATTACTAGCTATCAAAAGTTACTGGGCCTCATTATGAGTCTGGGGGTAGCCATGCCCTTAATAAGCATTGAATCCAAAAGCATTGAGTGCAAAAGCCTTGATAAAATGTATTTTTTTCGTAGGTCATTTTTCAAAATTATAATGGGGATTAAGGGGTAACAAATCAGGGGTTGGGGGAACCCCCCCATTAAAAAAAATGGAAAAAAAATGAATTTTCTCATTGCTATAAACTGTGACTAAGATTACCTATACGGGGAGCCAATGTCAAGAATGCACTCATGACATATATTGGGCCAGTAGTATCTTGAAAGTGACATTGATGATATATATTAGGGCACCCACATCATGGATGTAATGTGAGGTGGCAATCATTACATCTATTGGTTGCACCATCGTTATCTGTGATATTTAAGGCAGCAATAATGGTATAATGGTGTGGACGCCAGTGTCAGGAAAACAGACATATTACAGTTGCACTAATGGCATTTAATGGGGATACCAGTATCCTAAAAGTGCTCTACAAAGGCAGTAATTGTATGTAGTGTGTATAGCATTATCAGGACAGCATTGTTACAGTGCCAAAGTAAGATATCGAGTGGACACCATTCTCCTGAAATTCTGTTACAATGGGCCTCATTACAACTCCGGCCATAGTGATTTTCTCCAGCATCTAGCTTCACGGAATCACCGGGGTATTACAGCCCTGGCGGTCCTTGAAGTCAGGCGCTGGAAAATGTTAGTCCCCATTCACATTTGAGTCCCATAGGACTCAATGGAAATGGGGAAGACGGAAGCACCGGGACCGTAAATAGTGGTGCCGGTGCTTCCGTCCAAGTCTGTGAGCAGGCGCCGTCTCGCCCACCAGGTCTGACCTGGCGGGCGGGACGGCAGCCGCCCGCAGACTCGGATTGTGCCGCTCCGATAACAACAGTGCCGTTGGGCTTACCGGCACCGTTGTTACTGGACTGGCGCACTTGTAATGAGGCACAGTGTCAATGATAGCATACCTTGGGGGTCATTACGACCCAGGCGTTAAGGGGTTAAAGGCGCCGTAAAAGGTTGCGGCGCCGTTAACCCCTTAACGCCTTACTACGAAGTCCCTTTGCGGCTCCCGACCTTAATGGCTGGTCTGGACCAGCCGTTAAGGTAGGGACCCGCAAAGGGACCTTCAAGGTAATTATGGTACCGCAATTTGCGGTACCGTAATTACCACCTTCCCCTTTCCCATTGAGCCCTATGGGGCAAAAATGGGAATGTGGAAGGGCCAATGGTAAATGGGGAATTACCGCCCCGCCAACCTTGGAATGTGGTGGTAATTCCCCACTTCACTATGGCGGAATCGGTAAGTTTCCGGCGTTAACCATGGCGCTAATAGCGCCATTGGTTAACGCCGGAGTTGTAATCAGGGCCCTTGTAGGCTCAGACATCAACAATATGGCAATTACAGTGGCAGTGGGCAATGACATGTTGAAAATGTATTGTAAAATGCTCGTGTGTAATGTTGATGAAATGGAATGTATTTGATTATCTTATTGGTTTCCTTAGAAAACTGAACTGAAACTATGTTCTTTATGGTGTTTTACCCAAGTAGTTGTATCAAACATTGTGCTGTACATTTTTACAATATTAACACATTCTTTAAAACATGTCTTCTGGTATGAAACTCTCTCGTGCCCCCACTGCATTCGTTTGGGCACCCACTCAGCATACGTTCACTTACACACATTTGCAGAAATGATGTATGCTCCTCTGAAAAATGTCACCAGGGACCACTTGTATTTCTAAAACGTATGAAGGCCACTCTTTGTATTCCTGATGAGCAGCATTTTAGGAGTCATAGTTCCGAAATACTACATTTACAGAATAAGACTGTCAGGATACCTCTACATTGAAATAAACAATGTAAAAAAAGCTGCCTGATTCTACTGAGGTTTGCTTAATACTTAATCGTAGTCGTGCGCAGAGTCATTGCAGTCTGCGCAGTTAACTTTGACGTCCTCTGAAGTCTTTTGTTTGTGGCTACCTTGTTGATGTTTGCCACATAGGAGCAACATACAAAACCCCCAGTTCGCCACGGAGAGGCACAGGGTCGTGGGCAGAGTAATTTCAGTCTGCGCAGCAGGCAAGACCCCCAGGTGAGTTGGTGCTTATCGGAATTCAGGCTTGGACTCACTGCATATTTAGCAGGTTCAGATGCAAGCACCACGGTCAAGTACTTGTGTAGGCTACTGCTACTCCCTTGTGCCGCATGCAGAGTGAGGATTGTGACTCTCGTATTAACCCTTGTCATTTCTGAATAACTCTGCATAAGCACGCACCGGATTAGACTTTTTGGAAACTATTGAAACTACTGAAATCAGTGAATTTTGTTCTGCATATGTATGGTTTAAGAAGTGTCCACAACATGCTGCATGTTACCCAGAGTAATCAAATTACTGATGCAGAAAGGCTCGATGTGGTTAATCTCCCACTAACAATATCCCTGACATCCTCAGGGGAGGGGTTACCATCTACATCGCAGAATGGGGTTTTGGAGCCTCCTCCATGTGTGGAGAATGATGGATGTGGAGCCATGAGTCGATTCCCTCAAATGGGTATTAGTAAAAACACTTCTAGGAAGATGACCTCTTTTTTTTCTCCAATTCATTGTACACTGCCAACATAGTAAAGGATGGCATCGTCAGTTGCTTGGAAGCAAATACTAAGCTGGACAACTTGATTTGGAGATGGTAAGGTGGAAGGTAGTACGACGGTCATCAGTCCCCTACCTATGATCAACAGGACCATAAATAGGAGCGGGAATCACATGAGTCTTGTACATACTCCAACAGACATGACTCAGAGATATTCACCCGACTTTGACTCCTCTATATCCTCCGTTGCATTGCGTCAACTCTCCCATTTCTGCCTCTAAGAAGGCTATCCTTGGTAATGAGGACATTTGACTTGGGGGGGGGGGGCTCAAGAACAGATCTTGGTTGAAATTAATCAAGTGCTTTGTAGCCTGGCCTCTCTTTATGAGGGTTCGAAAGTGGAAACTAAGACCAATTGCATCCTTGTGGAATGATTATTATAATTTAAATGTGATAGCATCAAATCACACTCCTCAGTAAAATAATTCTTGTTCAACCAAACTACACATAATGCTGAGATCATCTGAAATATCAGGAAGGAACATCGAGAATAAGGGTGTGAAGTGATACATGAAGTAGGCATATTAGATAATCAACCATCAACAGTCGGGATGTGTTCACAAGGCACGTAAAGCCTCTTCCTTCTCAATGTGTTCCCACCTGCACATCCTTGTGATATAAACATACTGTTAACTTGCCTTGTTGCAAAGTCCATAGAAATTCCTGGCTCCTCAGATGAACAAGTAAACAATAATGAGGTGCTTCTCATCCCCTTTGATGGGTTGATATCCAATCCAGAGAGTATTTGTGTTGAAGATGTGCAACCTTGGCAGCTGGCAAGTAACAACTGCCTAAATCCTGGTACTAGTGGCAATTGTAATCTAAATGTTCCTATAGTCAGAAGAAAACAGGGCAATCAGCTAAAGAAAACAATGAATCGCCCCCCTCAAGAATTAAACAAACAAGCTTCCTGCAGGTTTGTACAGGCTCTTCTCACTCATTTTATGGTGAATTCCACCCTGTTTCGAGCTCCAGTGGATCAATTATGGGTAGTAGTAAATGAAATTATCGCAATAGAACTTCCTGCCTGTACTAACAATGTGATTCCTAAACATGGAGTTATGAACCACTCTACGCAGGCAGGAGCAAGGGTGTGGGTGTTAGCCCTTGATGGGGGAATACGAAAGTAAATTTGTTAGGGTGTTCAACTTAGGAGAAGTGCAGTCCTACCTCAATCATCCAGAAAGATAATGCTACTTTATCCAACCATGGAATTTCACACCATTCCAATGTTCCACCACAGTGCCCACGCCAATGCATTTTAAGCAAGTTTTACTCATCCTATTACTAAAGATTAATCAACTCAATAAACAAACATAAAGTGATAGGAAAAAGTGGATGTTGGAAATTACGATTGTTTTCCCTTGTGCCCTAAATTACTCCAGAAAGGCTATAATATGGACTTTGGAGTTAGACAAGAGGACGCCTATGATGAGCATCCATTCATGATACTAAATGAAAGTGTCTTTCCAGACAACAGATCTTTGATATTGATCAGCACAAACATTCTTCGCCTCCTTGGGGAAATTTCAAACTTGTCTGGTATCTCTACTAATGATCTAAGTATAGTGGACTTTATTGATCTCTACAGGATGGATCGCTCAGTAATTTACGTGAATTCCAAAATTATATTTGATATCATGTGAAGCATTACATGGAGACAAGTCTTAGTACACACCTGAATGGAAATCCAAGGAATGCAATCCCTATTGAGCCTCTCGCTAGATTGACTTAACATGGAGGAGCAAGCACTGAGGAAATTCAGGCCTTAAAAGGCAGGGTGCAAGCGTCCAAAGTGAGTCGGGTCTGGTCCTGGTTGCTGAATGTGACAAACTGTAAATGAGTCAGAACCTGCACTTCCATGAACATGCAGAGCAGGTCCACTCACGTTTTTAAGTTGGAATACACATGGGCATTCTCCTCTGTTCATAATCCCACTGTGTGCAAGAAATTAAAATCTCATTCAATAGTCTCAGGAAACTTGGTTAACACCCCCCCCCATTGATGGTTTTATTGTGTGCTTCCAGGCAGCCAGGTAAGGGGAATTTGGACACCCCTATGGTGGCTTAACAACCCTAATATGATAATGTAAGGAAATGGCAGTGATGGGCAATGTGGATGTGTGGTTGTTTCTGCATTATGGTCGCCCATGTTAAAATCTTGGGTAATGACTCTTTGAATCTTCTGACCGTAAATGTGTATTGGCATTTTCGCACTTGCAGCATAGAGGAGGCCATTGACAAAATGACTCTCTGTGCCAATGATTGGAGCGAGGCGTAGGTGGGTGGCCAAGTCATCCTGTTGGGTGACCTAAATTCTTATTGTATAAACTACACCCTACTGGAGGAAAGCATTTCCATTAGGGATCCTCGAATGTCGAAACAACAGAATGGTCTAATTTGGATGGACGGGTTAGGTGGGTTGGGTTTGTCCCTACTGAATGGTGCTGCTGATATCCCCAGTCAAATCGACTATTGATTACATCTTTGTAGGAAGGTGGTTGTTTCAGAAACTTTCTTTGTTAAAAGTTGTAAATAGTGGTTTTAGTGATCAAGCAATGTTGGAGACTGGTTTCGAAGAATGTTTGAGGTGTGTTGATGGGAGTGCATGGTCCCAATGATGTCACCACTAATACAGCAAGCAAGAGGATAAAGTGGAACCTAGGCTCAGCCTAATGAGTAAATAATGCCATCTACATGCGTATAATGATGAGGTTGCCACCTGGAAAAGGGAAATGAGAATGGTATTAAGGGAGATACGTCATAGGATTGATTTAACTGCTGCGGCCAAAGCTGCCTGGATTGGTTGGGTGCAGCAGTTTTACCAGGGGGGTAATATTGTCATTTTAAACACTTGTGACTACATCACCATGGGCCTTA
Source organism: Ambystoma mexicanum (assembly GCF_040938575.1). Lineage (NCBI taxonomy): Eukaryota > Metazoa > Chordata > Amphibia > Caudata > Ambystomatidae > Ambystoma > Ambystoma mexicanum. The sequence goes on from NC_090941.1 coordinate 925,175,174, forward strand.
AACATCTTGAAACCCCCGGCTGCTACCTAATTCTCAAATAGAATCCTACTAAACGGGTTGTATTAGACTTAATTGATTTGATTGACCATTGGCATTCTAAAGGTTATTTAACTGATGATGAAAAGGATTTTTTGCTAATTACTGATCCCACCATACCAACGATGTATTTTCTACCCAAGATTCACAAACCTTATGACGCTTTACCTGAAGTCAGACCCATTATGAGCGGAATTAATTGGGCTACAGAGAGCTTGTCGAAATATTTGGATGAAACGCTGAAACCATATGTAACGCAAATGAATTCTTATATTAGAGATAGCACTCACATTCTCAAGGACCTCTTTGCTATCACCTGGCAAACAGACTTCATGTTAGCTACCATTGATGTTGTTGCTTTGTACACTAATATTAATCATGATTTGGCATTACTTACATTAGACTATGTTTTCAAAGATTGCTCGGCATCATTTATTGAACATGTTTCTATGTTTAAACAATTTTTGAAATTTGTCTTAGCTAATAATGTTTTTCTCTTTAATGATCAATTTTATCTCCAATAGAAGGGGGTGGCGATGGGGGCTAAATTTGCACCCTCCTTGGCTAATCTCTTCGTGGCATATTTTGAAGAAACCCACATCTTGAATCAAAATCAGTATAACGCCAATATCGTTACATGGCGACGCTTTATTGACGATATTTTCCTGATTTGGAAGGGTACTGGAGACACTTTCAATGGGCCTCATTACGACCCTGGCGGTAAGGGGTTAACGCCAGCGTTAGCTGCGCCGACCCCTTACCGCCAATTACGAGTTCCCCTAGCGCCATGGTGCTTTTAACACCTGCTTTTAGCGGGTGTTAAAATCCATGGCGCTAAGGGACCATGGAGTTAATTACGCCACCGTAATTTACGGTGGCGTAATTAACGCCTTCCCCACTCCCATTATGCCCTATGGGACAAAAATGGGAATGGGGAAGGGTAAATGGGGATTGGGGACTTACCGCCCCGCCAAGGTCGGAATGGGGCGGTAAGTCCGCCAACCACCATGGCGTAAACGTAGTTTACGCCATGGTGGTAAAGTCACGGCCCAGGCGGTAACTTACCGCCTGGGTCGTAATGAGGCCCAATGACTTTCTTACCTATGCCAACACCAATACATTTGGGATTAATTCCACCAGTAAATGTGATTGTAAACAAATTGACTTTTTGGATTCACACATATTTGTTGAGAATCAACAAATTCTTACGCGTATTTATAGGAAACCCACTGAGGTGAATTCCATATTAGCAGCACAAAGCAACCATCGACGAAGCACTATTAACAATATCCCTGTGGGAGAGTTCCACAGGGCCAGGCGAAATTGCACACGCCCTAATGATTTTGATATGGAATGTAATATCATTAATCAACGCTTTCTAAACAGAGGATATCAAGCCTCTGTAATCAATGTAGCCCATGCTAAGTTTACTAATGTCACTCAACCGGACCTTTTGAACAAGGCGCCCAAACCCAAAGACTCTTCACCACATATTTCTTTGGTTACCCCATTTACGGCTGATTCTTCTATGTTGTACAAAATGGTTGCTAAACATTGGCACATCCTGAGCCCGGACAAGGATTTTTAGCCATATTTGACACTTAAACCGAAATTCACTTACCTGAGATCACCTACCAATAAGTCACGAGTGAGTCCCTCATTTTTTGAGAACAAAATGGCTAATCCTACATGGCTACAGCAATTTACGGGTTTTCGCAAATGTGGGAACTGCAATCAGTGTCCTTGGGCTTTTCCCAAGTGTGAAACCTTCACTGATAAGTTTGGATCTTTAGTGACTATTAAGGATTTTATTAATTGCAGGACAACCCATGTGGTATATGCCATTGTATGTGTCTGTGGCAGACTCTACGTGAGCAGTACTATTCGCCAGCTTAGAATTCGTATTAGAGAACACTTGGCCAGTCTCCGGATGTGTGAACCAAAATCTCCTCTAGCAATTCATTGGCAATTAGAACATCAACTTGATTCAATCGCTGATTTACATTTTATTGGACTGATGAAAGCACATAAGGGGAAAAGGGGCGGGAATCTCCAGCTTAAACTGCGGCAGATGGAAGCAAAACTAATATGTCTTCTGAGATGCACCACACGTGGATTAAACTCTGACCATGAGATGCACGTTTTTTTGTGAATCCAGTTCACCTATTAATGTTAAATTCTGCGTTTTTAAATGCGTTCTCAGGTGTGTGCATCATTGATTAAGCCATCTGTCTGATTGTGGCCAGTCATCACCATGGCGCACCACTGATGCGGGTCCAATTGCCAGCACCTACCATACCTGTTAACAGTGTCATTTGGATATTCTATGTTTACTGTGCAGATGGAGTCCATATACGATTTGCTCTCCACTTGAGTCCCGTTCAACAAACAACTTTCCATGCTTTTTAACACGCTTCTGCGGTTGGAAAGGTTGATTTATTTGAACCTCACTGTGATCTTGTATTGTGTTCCGGTAATCACCGGTATTTGGAACTTTTTCGGTGCTGTGTTGACACTAAACGTCATTGCCTGCGACTGCGGTTGCTTTTCTCTCTACTACCGTCACTTTGTTGACATAATATGTCACTACAGCGACGTAACGTGTCAACGTTTCCGTCGGCGTCACTCCTGTGATGTCTCCGGCGGCATCTATTATTTCGGAGCGTTCACGATTACCGAAGGTTGGATTTGTCCTGTTATATTTGAATCTCACTCGATTTGTCAAGTAAGTATCTCTTTGCGAGTATCTGCTTCTTGCTCACCTTAATACCGCAGTTTCTCACTAACCTTGGTCATCTTTCAGGCTATATATTTTTGCCGGCCAATGTGGCATCTTGTCTTTTGTTTTCTTTCACTCGTAATATGTCCTGATTGACGGGAACCACTCAGCATATACAATCGGTGAGTGTTTTTATTTAAATCTCTATTATCTGATTCAGGACGCATTGACGCCTCCGAACTGAGGTCTATTTTACTTCTTTCCTTAATAGGATATCGCCATTGAACTGATTATTTGTAGCTTTGTGTGGTAAGTGATTCTATTGTGTCCCATTACTCTTTGACGGACTCCTTACTATAGGATGTTGTGACTTTATATAATTGGTGTTTCGAGTTGCCTTTTGTCACCAATTAGTGGTTAATGTTTGCATTCCTGTATTCTTCCTTTTAATATCACGATTATTGTTTTGGGGTTATCTAGATTTTTGGTTATCACCTGAACTCTTTTGGTGTCTGGATTTGCATGTGGTTGTGCCACGGGGTGCTGGTCGTAACTAGTCTAGAGATGGCAATAGGGTATTAACCTTAACTTATGTTGATGAATCCTGTTTTGATTATTGTCAATTTCTTCTTTTATTTTTATTGTGTACCTACATTGATCCGCAAATGCTGTACCACACCCCTTACCTGTTTCTTGGTATGTCTTTTATTCTGTAATATCCTTAAAGCACCTTTTCACATTTATTTCAATAACAATTTCTTCACTGTTATCTATTGAATATGTTAATTATCATCTGCTAATGATGTTTGTGACTCAGCCTTGAGGACGACCCAAGTGTCGAAACACGTGTCGGCTGTTCTTCAATATATCTTCATTAAAATTCTGTACCCAGATTTTTGTACTTCAATGGTGTTAAGCGCAATCCTACCCCCCTCAATATATAACTGTTAATTAAGCGCCAGCCTATGTGGATTGGTTGGTGGGTACTGGACTGCTGCTAACACCCTTTTCATTGATATTGTGCTTCACGGATTGAGCAGTGATAAATAGCGCACAAGTACTTTGTTTGTGACTCCACACTTTTGGTTACTGTTTTACCAGAATTGGCTACATTGTAGTCAGGCTCAAAGGTGTCAAGAGGACACTGAGGCAATGTTATCGACTCTGCGCAATAAAAATGCACAGGTTTTTTGGAGGCTAATTAAAGAGTAGATATCTCTCAGCGTAATAAACAGATAAACTTGGTGGCCAAGAACGACTGGGTGCTTCATTTGCAATCCTTGTATGCTCAACCTGAAGGGAAGGAGTTCAGCCACAGTAGTGATCATTCCAGTAAAGTCATGAGCAGTAAATTAAACTTCACTTTATGAGAATGAGTTTAATTTAATTCACAAGATCAGTACTTCACAAGTGCCGCGCCAAAATAGATTGTCGAATTTCCATTTCAGTGTGAACCGCAAGCCTGTGCAACAACTCTGACTTATTTATTAGAAATTGTGGTTTGGACTGAATCCTTCCCAGAATCATGGACATCAGCGCATATTGTGCCCATTTATAAAAGGGGAACAAGTTCTGACCCTACCAACTACGGACCAATCGCCATGTTGGATGCCGACAGCAAGGTGTGTTGCCTCTATATTTCTGCATTACCTTTAGCAGTGGGCAAATTAGACTGGGAGAATCAAAATATGTCAGATTGGGTTTAGAAGACACATGGGACAAATGGGAACATCCCTGAATGGACTGACGTTAAAATGCATACATCAGGCATGGGAGGAGAAGTATGATCCTGTCTATGTCAGATCCATAGATCTTACAGCAGCGGTTGATGCCGTTGACCATACTCTTTTATGGTCTAATTGAGTATGTGGGGTATCCCAAATGGTATCCTAAGGATTCTAATCAGCCTATATGCTAATTCCAACATCCAGGTGTGACAAAACAATGAAGGCCAACTGCCTCGCCAAATTCCAACTTTTCATGCGTTCATGGCGGTCTGTGTGTTAGCACCTACCTGTTTAATCTATATATGGGTGACATAGGTGAGTATTTAAAAAATGCTCCTCTGGTAACTCCCAAATTGCATAACATAAGACAGTTTTAAATTGCTTACGCTGATGACCTCCTCATTTTTATTTGCACCCCCATAGGACTGCAGCGCCTGATTGATTGTCTCTTGTTTTTCGTTGATAGAGATTCCTTAAAGATGAATCCAGTAAAGACTAAAACAATGCAGTGCTTGAGATGAAATAAGTGCTCTACTTTCTGTTGATGTATTGGGTTGGAGCCTGTTGAGACTATTGATAGCATCTTCTATTTGGGTTTCTTTATTTCTGCTAAGCCAGGCAAGACAACATTACAGAACTGGTTTAAAAGTCATACCTCTCACCTTGCAAATCAACTATCTAGGGTTGATGCCCGTTACAGGAAATTGTCTTTACTACTGGCTGTTTGATATTGAAGTAATCCCAAAGATTCTATTTGGAATGGAAGTGTACACCTTATCCATTTTAAAATGTTTCGCCCATCTGGAGGCCCTGATTTGGATGAGGGACCTTCATATTCAGGGCTTGGTTCCATTATGTGCCATAAGATATGAGTTGGGCATTATTTCAATGAAGGCTAATGCACATTAGAAATGTCTGTCTCTTTGCAGGAATATCTGGTGTCGCACTGAAGGATCTCCGTTTCTAGATCTCCAGGCTGCCTTATTGGAGAAAGGCTGCAAGTTTGTGGAAGATCTCGATGAGTGTGCCTGTATCCTCATTAAAATCGACAGCTAACTAAGTGATCTAATAGGAAATCCAACCAAGGTTACATTATCCCTGTATACATTTGATTGGATTCGCACAACAGAGGACATACATACATATGCCTCCCTGGGGCACTTGAACGAGGATCATAAAAAATGATGCACTCTTGATCCCTATCTTGCAATATACCCCTATCCGAATAATCTGCGCCTGTTCCTTCACTTTCGTTGTAATCTCGTGTTGACATAACAGATTTTAGTCAGATATGGTGTGTTGTCTCATGAGCAAGCTCTGTGTAGCTTGTGTAATGTTGAAGAACAATGTAAAACTCTAAGACATCTTTTGGTTTTATGCCCTGCGGTACAAGGTCTTTGGTGGAATCATCTTAAAATGTTTTTGGGCTTGCTTGCTTTGGGGGATGAGGGCTTGGTATGGGGAGGCTGTCTGGCTGGACATACCACATCCACAGTTCTGGCAGTAACCAGCTTCTTAAAATATTTGAAGTGGAATTGCAGACTGACACATCTGTCACCTTATCTTCCACCCTGTAATGACTCTATTTCTCGTGAGTGTCATTGGTTTGTACCCTGTGTGGGGTTGGGAAAAAATAACTGGTTATCTTGTATGTTTTTTTCTTCCCTTTTTCTTTTTTTTCTCTTTCTCTTTTTATTGAACTGATTATCAGATGTCTGTATGTTTTGATTTGGATCTTGTAAATTGACCATTTCATTTTCCTTTATATGTTAAAGGTTACATTACTTAATGATTCATAAGGAGAGTGTGTAACAATTAAGGGAAGATTCATATAAGGGAGAACTTGGTTAAGAAGGACAACGTAAGGGTTTTCTGATTTAGGATTGTGCCTAACCCGAAGAGTGGGAGAGAGGAATTTTGATTTTTGACCAGGTGCATTCTGGAGGATGTAGGTCAAAAATTAACTTACAAACTACCAAAGTCAGCATATAACGAATTAGAAGTAACATCACCATGGAGCAGCATGGGACAGCGTGTCCATTTTCACAGATGGGCTCAGCAAATTTCAGGCAAGAATAGTAAATGTTGCATTAATATTTCAATCAAAATGATCTGAAAAGGGTTGGGACTGTTGAAACTAGGTGGTCCTTTGGTTCTCTCAACCTCCCTGTGCACTCCATTCACCCATCACCAGAATGTCCCTGATGTATTCTAATGCACAGTAACCCGTACTGTGTACATCATCAGTATTCTGGGAGGGAAACCTAGAGTCTGGGACTTTTTCTATTTATCACTCTAATTTTACTAATGGATACGTCTGTTTTTTCTGCCCAATGTCACCAGGGTTTCTATTCCAGTCTCTCTCCTTCACACTCTCTCACTATTTCTCACTCCTTCTCTGTTTTTTCCTCTTCAGCTATCTGTGCTCTCCTCCCTCTTGGATCTATCTAATCTTCTCCCCTCCTCTGTATCTGACTACAATCCTTCCATCTCTCTACCTGCCTTCACTCCTCTCTATGATCCCCACTCTCCTTTTCCTGTTTCCTGTCTCTTCTGTGTCTCTGCTCTCAATCCCCTATCTACACTGCAGCTTCTGGATTTTATCAGATTTTCTCCACCTATCTCCCCCTCCTTTTTCACTGTGCACTCATCACTACTCCCACTATCACCTTGCACTCCCTCACCAGTCTTCTCCAGTCCTAGCATACAATCTATATATCACTTCCACTCACTATCACTCCACCTCTGCCCCCCTGTATTACTCTCTCTTTCTCTCACTGTCTCTCTCTCTCTCTCTTTCTCTCTGTCTCTGTCTCTCTCTCTCTCTCTTCTCTCTCTCTCTCTTTCTCTTCTCTCTCTCTCTCTTTCTCTCTCACACACTCAGCTTTTGGACACTCCTCGCCATATTACACTCAACAGGTACCACTCTCTCTCACACACAGCACTTTACATGCACTCCCTCAGAGCACTCCATTCCACCGTCAGCCACACACCTTCCAATCTCCTCTCCTTCCAACTCCTAATGGTCTGCCTGGTCACTTGCTCCCCTTGGGCAATCTCAGTCTAAGCTATTGCACTGAGGGTTGGGACTTCCTCTGAAAGGCTTTCAGTAGAGTTCCAGCCTCACTCTCCCTTTAAGTATACAATTTTAGGATGGCAATCATGTGTTCAGGCTGCTCATTTTTGTTATGGTTTGCTTGAGGTGCTGGTGAGTTTTGTTCCCAATTAGGACTGGGGAGGATTTTCTATCTCTTGTGCTCCCATGTAGTCCCTTCTCATGCTCACTTTGTTTTATCTTGGCCCACCACATTATCCTCTTTTGAAACGTGTGCGGTCTGAGGTGGAGTTTCATGTAATGAGGTATACACTGGTCAGGACTCTCGAGAAAAGGGGAAGCTGGTAAGGATGGTATATTCCCAAAGTTTCGGATGGAAACATTTTGGATTTCTGAGGAGAAGCATTTTGGGAGTCTGGAGTTCATGTAAATATGTATATAAGCAGTCTGGAGCCTGGAAGCCAGGGATAAGGACAAGATGAGGTGACGCTGCAGACATGTGTGTGTATACCAAAGTAAAAGAACGTAGTGTTAGGCAAGATTGTATGTAGTAACCCTGTGGGAGACTACACCATCCTTGTCCTCTTGGTAATAGGTAACCCAACATTTGGTATAGGCCTGTACTGCACAATTTGGTAGAGTGACTGAGCAGCCAGGCTTATTTTAAGAGAGGTCAATGTGAGCTGTAGGGCTGTAACATAGAGATGTACAGTGACATGTATTCAAATAACACTTATGATCAAGGTTTCTTGATTAAAATATGTATTTATTAATTTAACAGTCAGTTTTAAAATAAGCCTTCTTTAGAAAGGAGCAATTTGCATCACTTAAATATACTTCAAAAACACACTCCTTCAGTTCAGTTAAGTAAGTAAATACCCTTTTGGGATGGCACACAGACACTTCCTACACCCTGAGGTCACTTCAAAAGTTCTGACACTTTGGACATTAATATATCACTTTTACACTTAAAATACAATACTGATGTTCTGACAAAAAGGAAAAGGTTAGGGGGGAAACAATGGTTAACATGTTTCTCATACAGTTAAGCACTTTTGAATCCCCCACTGAAATATAAGTTAACCTTTTCCCAGCTGTGTATGGTATGTATGACTGTTTGGAGGGATAGTTAAACACAAAGTCAGAGGGTAAGAAGAGTCTTCAGGGAGCAAGGACAGCTAATGTCAATTGGGCAAAGTCTAGGGCAGCTGAGGCACTTCTTGAAGATAGCACAAAATTCTTGCACAATGTTAAAGAGAGTTGTGTTGTAAAAAGAATCACTGTTGGGCCACAAGCTGAGAGGCTTCTGAAGGGCAATGCTACAACCAACTCTGCAAAGGGCAGCAAATGCAAGTCTACAGTGAGATAAAGCAGGCTAGACACAACAAGAGGTAAGTACCCCTAGTTACATTGTACCGTGAGTCTGAAGAAAAGGTTCCAGCTGGCTTCTGTTCCTGTTGTAGTCCTGCAGATCCTGTTGTTCCTGGGCCTCAGTCGTGGGGACAAGAGGGAGGACGTTTGGGGACTCCTGCACTACGGTTTGAAGGTCAGCAGCAGCAATGGGCACACTTCAGATCAGCGGCACTTCACGGTTTCAGCTACTCGCAAATAGCACCACTGCGGTTCTTGGACACATTGTGGACTTTCCTTGCTTCTGGTATCCAACACTCTGTTTATGTGGTTCAGGCTTGGTTAGTCCTGCTTCGAGGGAGTATGGAGGATCTTCCTGGAGCTCGGATCTGTTTGAAAGGTGACACACTCGCCCTGGTGGTCCTGTCCCCTGGCACTCGGTTTCTGCAGAAGCAAAGAAGTACAGCCAGCAGAGAGAGAGGTTCCAGGCAAGTTTGTCTTGCGGCTGATTGATCTCACCAACCCAAGGGGAGAAGTCATCCTATCCGGGCTTGTCTAGTCGATTAGAAATTCAGAGCTTCAGCACTGCTGCAGGGCCTCACTGGGAAAACCAATGGTTGATGAGGAAGCAGCAAGCTTCTCTTCCAGTTTCTTCTTCAATTCCTTCATCCAGTGGTCAACTCTGCCTTCCTTGCAAAGGACCTCGCCTTTTATGCAATTCTGTCCCATTCATTCACAGCCTAGCTGTCACTCACACAGCAGGGTGGCTGTCCTTCAAAGACAGTCAGCCAATCACCTTTGGGTGTATTCTGTAACCTTGGACACTAAGCACAGGGAGTTTCGGGAACCTCCCTCGCTTCCTGCCCTTCCAGACTCACTGGAGCCATTGGCGGGTTTCACCAGTGAATTCTGCCAAAGGCAAAATGAAAAAAGGGCACAAGCCTGGTTTGGCGCACATAGTAAATCTCAAGAAGGACCTTTCCCCCAAGAAATGCTGAAAAAAGAAGACTGGAGCCATTTTGACAAAATATGCACCTATGGGTGCAATACTGCAGCTGTGAATGCAGCTTGTGGTAAAAAATCACAACAGTAGGAAAAAGTGAACCACTGCCACCAGCCAGTAGTAAGGGTAACATTTTTACAATGATACATGAGAAGTTAGACAAAGGGATACTAAGTAACCCCGCCAGCACTCTATGTAAGATAGTGTGTGCTGGGTCTACAAAGAGAAAACAGCAAGTAAAGTCAATTTCACTTTACAACTCTTGGAAACAGTAGTTTATCCAAGAGAAGGTATTTAAACCCTAGAAGCTCTGTGACACTGCACTGAGGATGCTGTGTGTCACAATACAAAAATATGATGCCTATGGAGTTTGTCACGCTCCAAAACCAAAAGAAAGACAGGGTTCAAATCAAAGAAAAATACATGAGAGAGTGGGAAAAAGGTCTCACTCTCTCCAGGGTAAAAATTAAAAGTCCCAAAGTCCAGCAAAAGAATGGGGGGTCTCTAAGGTAGAAGGGAATTAACACAGAATCGAGAATTCTCCCTAACACGTAGCAATTCAGATTCTGACATGGGGCATTGTCGACGTCATTTTCTAGAAATGAGCGTACATCACGGTATACCTACATTTTTCAAGGAACTACATGGGACTGTTTGCCTTTGCTCAGGTGCAGTGTGTGTTTGAGATTGCGGAATAAGGATGGTTTGATTTTTTGCATGATAGGTCTGGACTCCTGGTAGAAGAAGATGAGAGGTTGCTCTGATAACCATTTGTGTCCACATGTGCTCGAAGTAGCCACTTCAGATTTCTGACCAAGCCAATGTGGAACTCTTAATCCGAAAATCGACCTAAAGTCTACAACACTGATCATACAACCAAAGGAAGTGAGGACCATCATATTACTGCGTGTCTGTGCTCATGTGAAACCATTGTGTTGTGGAACATTATTGTATGGTTGTATGGATAGTATGAGCTAATGAAGGGGTAGGTCATGTAACAGAAAACTGAAGCAGTCATGAATCTGGAGAGAAAGACACGTTGAGGAGAGTCTGGATTTAAAAGTGCATGTCCTGAAGTGCAGGGGGCGAGCACTTTGGGTTCCTGGTGAGCAGCATTCTGAGATGTGTAGTCCTGGAATGAATTTACACAGTGCAACAGACAGGGTACATCTAAACAAACACTGCCAATTAACTGCATGGTAATACTTGAATATGCTCATGCAATGGGAGCGTGGCTTGGTGATTCCTTGGAAGAACGGGTATAGTAAGGGCAGTGACATGTATATAAGGCAATGCGGCAAACGTCAGGTATCCGAGGAGAAGGAGAATGTGAAGGGTGCCTAGGAAGGATGGTGACTGTCCCGAAGTGGGTGAGGCATTACTTATGTTTTCTGACTGGGCACATTCTAAAAAAGGTAGTCCAAAACTTAAATAACAAATTGCAACAATTGGTATACTTAAATTGAAGTTCTGTCAAAAAGCAAAGTGCAGACTGGAGGTTCGTAAGAAGAGAATGTGGGGCAATGAAGGTTTATGGAACTTTGTTAGCTCTGGTCAGGACAAGATAAATGCTAAATGCGAGGGCTAGCCAGGGAGGACTATGCAAGTCCGAAAAAACTGAATGTCAGGATTTCTGACCAGAAGCAGTGTAGGGCCATACTCCAAAAATGGACTTATTGAAATCAACATATGATTTAATTGAAATGGTTTAAACCTAATCAAGGTATTTCCTAGTATTGCTTAGTCTTGGCTATGTGTAGATATGCCTTGTTATATGTTCATATTAGCTAACGGGTCCCAACTCATGCAGGTTCAGTAGATCAAGTCATTCCATCTCATGCAACATGCTAACATGCTGAGAGGATAATACTGAAGGAAAAGTTCATATAAAATGGTGGAGCATGGTTTTGGGTCCAGAGAGGAAGAAAAGATGACGGGTATCTGGAAAGAACAGAGGATATCCAGAAGTGTAGGAAGGCAGCATAAGGGATATCAAAGCAGGGTATTCTGGGATTTGCAGTCCAGAAATCAATTTAAAGACTTCTACACTCAGTATTCACATAAATGGGAGAATGGTGTAATGTTTCTTGTCTTTGCCCATTAGAAGGCAGTGTGGCTCGAAGATTCATCTGAAGACACTGTGTAATATTGAAGGCAAGTTTGATGCAAAACATTGCAGCAGTGTTCAGGACCAGGACACGGTGTGACACGGCTGAGCAGGACAGTGTGTGTCCTGAACTGCTAATAGGCAACACTCTGCAATTCTGATAATGGGCATTCTAGGAAACATAGTTCAAACATGTACTTGAAGACTGCAAAACTCAGGATTCACCAACATTGGCTTCTCAAAGAGTTGCATGGAACTGTTGGCTATTCTCCTGAAAAGGTTGTGTGGTTTATGGATGCATAGGAATAGATCATGGAATTATGAAGAGACAGTTCATGTAAGATGGTGTGGCAATATTCAGGACACTGGAGAGAAAGAATAAGTGAGGTGTAGCTGGGATAATTCCTAACACTATGTGTAATCAGGATACACCTAACTGGTAGCGGCATCACAAAATAAATGCATGGCACTGCTTTGCCATGCTCATATCAAGGATGGTAGCTGCAGGGTTCGCATGAATGTAGAACGTGATAATGAAGGAGAGGTTGTGGCAGCATATAGAATTTTCATGATAAGGACAAGGTGAGGGGCAGCTAGATAGGACAGAGGATGTCCTAAAGTTGATGAAATCAGAACATAATATGTCTGGGCCGAGGCATTCTGGCCACCATAGTCTGGAAATTGACTCAGAGATTGCAAAACTCAGGGAACCTCTAAAGTAAAGTAATGTCAAATACAATAGTCTTCCTGGATATGCTCATCTTAAGGAAGTGTGACTAGACCATTCATAGAAAGAGAGTGTGGAATAATAAGGGGAGGTTAATTTAAACGATTATGATAGGTGTGGAAGCCAGCAATTTAATTTCCGACCATGAGCATTCTGGGAGTTATATTACAGAATATAACTTGAAGATGGCACTCATAACTGGACATTGCTCCACAGAAGTTGCTTGGGTAAACAGCAGCTTTGGCAGCATGTTGAAAGCATGTTGAAAGTGACCCATGCCCGCTATTCTCTATTAATATTTATGCCTTTGGTAGACCCTTATTCTTCACCTGTTTAGTGCTGAGTGGTTCCTCTGGCATGTCTTATCTTTCTGTTGCTATATATGGCTACCAAGACTGCTTCCTGAAACATCATCTCCAGTTCCTTCCAGGATGTCTCTCGATAATATGAATCAGATTACTTGTGTGGTCCCCAGTATTGTCTACTAACCCCCAAAGAACATCTTAATCCCATGTTGTGCTCTGATTTGTGCAGGGAAGAGTAAGATGATCGAGGAGGAACACTGGTGGGACCTGCTGCCATGTGAGGATTTTCTGACACACACTTTGTACTGCTAGTATTTGTGGAAAGCAAGAGAATATTGTTGAGGTGGCAATGCACTCAGCAATTACCAGGCAACAAGAGTCTCTCAATTCCTCCAGCACACAGTCCATTGTGGACCTCTGATGACATCGTCAGCCATCATGTTGTGTTCCAAGCCTCAAACTCCTTGCCAGCCAGCCAGTGCAGAATACATCTCTGATTTTCTCCACACCACTATAACCTGAGGATCTGTGAAGCTGGAACGTCTGAAAGCATTTGTTAGATTAGCATATAGGCATCCATCCTATAACTCCGGTGTTCTACCTACTACCCAAGATCCACAAAGATGAAAACAATCCGCTTGGTCGTACAATTGTAGCCGGCTTAGGATCTGTTCTTGAACCCCTATCTATTTATATCAACTTCTTTCTACATCCGTTCATCAGTAAAATGAGGTCCTACGTCGAGGTTACCACATCAACCATGTGCTCGTAAGTGAAGAAGACTTTTTGGTCACCCTTGACATCGAATCACTTTACACAAGTATCCCTCAACGAGAATTCATCGACGTCCTTGCCTCCTATTTAGACAAAAGAACTAAGATGGAACCCCCCACGGCCTTCTTACTTGAATGCATTCGGATTGCGATTACAGAAAATTACTTCATCTTTGAAACATCTTTCTATCAACAATGCCATGGTACGTCTATGGGAGCGACTTTTGCACCAGATATAGCTAACCTATTCAAGATCATTTTGAAGCCAACTCCGTTTACGATAACAACAATCCCTACAAAGAAAAGATAGGTTTCTGGATTCGATATATAGATGACGTCCTCATGACATGGAAAGGAAACAAAACCGAACTACAAGATTTTTTCACCTGGCTCAACAATAAAGATGCCTGCATCAAGTTCACCATCCAATCGGACAAACAGTCTATTCTGTTTTTAGACCTTACAATCTACAAAACCACGACCAATACTTTGCCACCACTCTTTTTATCGTAAACCTAATGCAGAAAATACCCTTTTGGATTTTCAAAGTTTTCACCCAGCAGCTCTCAAGGAAAATCTACCCTTCGGCCAATTCTTACGCTTGAGACGTAACTGTACCACTCGAGAAGATTTTGATACATCTAGCAAAGACCTCGCAAGAAGACTGAAAGAAAGAGGCTACTATAGCCACATAATTCGCCGAGCACAAAAATGAGCCAAAAACAAAAGTAGGGAATCATGCCTCTCCCCAACTACCCGCGACCCCTGTGAAAACAAACTCACCTGTGTTACCACTTTCTCACCACTCAGTAACCAAATAAGAAAGACCATCCTAAAACATTGGAAAATCCTCCACACCGAATCCTTTGCACCTACCAAACCCAGATTTGCTTTAAAAAAAAAAAATAGGAACCTGAAAGATCGACTAGTCAATACGTACACAGAACCCACCAAACAACCAGAAAACACCCTGTGGAATCTACCCCCTGTCAAAGGGAACTACAAATGTGGATCATGCTCAGTGTGCTGTTTTACAAAAAACATGAAATCCATCGATCTAAATGGAACGAACTGGAATTTTGAAACCTTTACAAATTGCAAAAGCAAATGGACTGTATACGGCATCCAATGCCCATGTAAACTAATGTACATTGGTAAATGCAAAAGAGAAGTATGACAGCGAATATGCGAACATCGTTCATGCATAAAAAATGGCATCCCCGACAAGCCCATGGTGTCTCATTTTCAGGAGAAACACCACACCCACAACAACATGTTCTGGTTTGTCCTTCAAATAGCCAGAACCCCTTTAGAGGTGGCAACAGGGACCTTTCCCTTCGTAAACTAGAGCAACAATGCATTTTTCGCTTAAACTCAGTTAAACAAGGCCTCAATGTGGCAATCGAATGGAATCTATTTTTCAAATAATTCCTAACATTTTTTGGTACTACTCTGAGCCCTCCATCCAGCCAACCTCATTAGTACACCCCTTGCACAGCCCACTAGCCCAGCTGCCTATCCGTATCCCTGCACCTCAGTCCCAATGCCAGAGGAATCGAATAGACATATCCACACAGTATCACCGTCATAACAGAAAACTGCTTGTGTCTTTGCTGCGGTAAGTGTGCAGAGAAAACATGATACTGCCTGATCAATCACCATAGAACCGTTATTATGCCACACTAATGGATGTAATTGTGTCATCTCGTTTTAATGTGCAACTTTCAAACATTAATTGTTCTCAACCACACTTCTTTTGGTTTGTGTGACACACGTGTTCTTCTGATACCGTTCTGTTTTTTGACTAAGGGCGTACTATCATACCTTTATATATTTTAAATTCCCTTTTGCCCAAATGTAAAGTTATCTAAACATACTACACAAAATTCGACATGCGCATAGATAACATTATCTCAACACGAAGCCGCGCACAGTGTTCCCTCAACGCATGCGCAATATCTCGCCATTATGATGTTGCCTCAATCACTAATCCGCAGTGTCAAATGTAGCTAGCATCTTTAGCTACTACACCTCGGCGCATGCGCATTCCTTGCATTTTTCACCACTCGGTACTATGAAACGCCTCACTTTCCAGTCCACTGCTCACTGCAGAACCGAGACCCTTCGTATGAGGACCTTCATGCTCCAATTCATCAGGTGAGAAAGTAAGCCAAGCGATCTCCACGCTATCGCACGGGGCCCTCTATTATTGTTATTAGGTTTCAATCATTAGATTTCACGCCTCGCACGTTCGTATAGACATCCTGCTACAGACGCCCGCACCAACTGAGGTGCCGTTTTTACATCCAGTCTATGATCTTCCGTAAATTGATATAGGTATGTGTCTAGCACACAGACCCGATACAGCACTCAATCTGCATGGTCTCCCTTTTAACTTCTGATAACACACCCACTTCCCTATGTGTCACCTGTCTCTATAGGCGTTCAGCAGTCCCAAACAACGTCCTGATGACATTTCGGACCCTTCATCTGTGAACATTCTCTACTCAGTGAAGGCTGACTATTCCCCGAACCAGAAACACCTGCATATTATATGTGTCGACTGTAATATCATACTACTAAAATCTAATAGTAGTATTTGGAACAAATACGATACACTTATGCTACTAACCCTCACTCAATTCATGTTAACAAGTTTTTTATTATTTTTTTATTTGTTTTCACCTTCCATCTTAAGCCGAATGAGGCTCATATGTGACATTTCTAATTTGTTTTTCTTTGTGTTTTTTCTTTTTGTGAACTAACTTTTAACATAGATGTGCCCAAACCCATGAATAAATTGAATCTGTTTTTCTAAACCTAAAACTATTGTATGACCCTAATTAGCTAGTGCTTCAACTCTAGTTTCCTGCCTGTCTTGACCTACCTATCCTACAAGGTTGATCTGGGGTAGCTGCTGACTCCATTCCTTCTCCTTATGATAACCCAAGGGGCAAAGATCCTGCCCAATCTACATAAGAAGCACCTCAAGGGTAGCCTTGGGTGGCATCCTTGCATGGACAAAGTCACTTTCACCAAGATCTAAACCCTAGTTCTTAGGACTTCCTTACGAGGGTTGTAGATAACTGAAAAAAACCCTGCTATGATATCACTACTTTTTTTGCAGGCTGCCAGATTATGGGGTTGTAAATCCATGAGCTGAAAAAGCCTGCTCGTGGCAGTATTACCTACAATAAATTGCAGCAGTATTTCTACTCACATTAATACATCCGTTCCCTTATGAAATACAATGAGACTCTGAATGGTTGTCAACAGTGGGGATGGTAATTACTTTTGGAGGTATTAGCACCACTAATAATTCCAAACTCATAATGATACCCTTAATATGTTCCTAAAACAAATCTGACATTGCCTCATTATAAGCTTGGTGGTAACAAAAATAATGAGTATTTAAAATATTTGTGTTTTTTAAAATACCACCAAGCTACTAGCTGAGAGTGCATGTGATATTTACTGGCTATGGTACACGGAAAGTACTTCAAATGGTAAATGTTCCATATCTACACCTGTGCAGTCAGTACTTTCTATGGGTCCGATGCAATATATTTCCATGTAATCTCGCTTTATAATTAGGTGTTACGTTAAAAAGAATAGTGGTATTTAAATTGCTACCTGTTTTGTACTAATACTACAATACTTATGTGATTCATAGACATTATTTTATGAAGTACACAACCAACATTTCCCCAATGCAGTACTTTCTGTGAACCCTGTTTAATATGTCTGCAAACGTATGACTATGCAGTATTTTTAGAACATGTGGTATTTCAAATATCATATTTTTTTCTCTGTGAGCACCATGCCCAAAATGCAGCTATATCGTTGAGTAGTATACAAAGAGAGTAACATTATAAACCTGTCTTTCCATTTTGTACAGTATAACACAGAAACAAAGAAAAGTCTATCTAAATTTTGAACATATTCAGAACTTCTTTACGAGTCAAAATGTACAATGCAGTAGCAAACTTCCGAATCCAGGAATTCAGCGATCGTAAAGTTCCTCCAATGGTTTTGTGAATATATAAATGACAGCTACTTCATGAATTAATTGAACTGACAACTATGACTGGAGTATATCCTCGTGCAGATTGCTGGGCCCGAGGGTCTGATTGATTATGAACCAGTGCCAATTGGAATTGTACTTTCTGATTCTTTCCAAAGAAAGAATGTGTTAATAGAAACATCTTTGCAAAATCAATGAGCTCTGCTGTTCATCCCTTGTTTACTGAAATTAGCTATCTCTTGAGTCTTGCTGAGCAATAGCCTGAGGGTCTATTTTCCAGAATCCACTGAAAATAAAATAGACTTTTGCTCAGTATGGCTGGCATCATATTAGTGGCTATGCCCCAAAGAGATGTAGGAGTTGCATTTAATAACGTGCACATTAAACTCAATTAAATAACAGCACATGGCCGGTGAAACGCTAATTCACATTCCAAAGGCAATTGCTACTTCATTAACTAGCAGGACCTAAGCATTAAGTGGGAGTACAAGAAGCCATCTATTATAGTTCATTACATAATGATTGATTGCTAAACTTGTTTGCATTTACATTGCTTCTAACGTTTCCTCAGAGACCTTATGTTTCATTGTAAACGCATTAACTATGAATCACCCTGCCATTATATTGCATTGAAAACATCCAATATTTAAGTTACAATATGTAAGTGTTATCCATGTGACACACCCGAAAATGCATGTACACAGTACACGTGACACAAAACGTATATATGTTGTCACTGATGTATAGTTGATTAGCTGTAGTAATTAACACCATGCACTACTCCAATTCATCTACTTTTGATTAACATGGATTTGCACACACATGCTACTCCCAAATTACATAGTATACGTAATAATCAAACCCCTTTAACCATTAACTTCCTTTTTCTTGATAATAAATCATTCCGCTCTAAATTCCATTGATCCTTTTTTTCCTTGTCCCATTATTGAATTAAAATTGATTAGTTCGTGATCTATGACCTACACATCGATGAGCAAGAAGGAAAAGTAATGAAGATAAACAATGTATTTTTTTAAATGTATATATAATGTGCTTTCGCTCTATTTGAACAGTTCACATTTATCAATAACATTCTAAATGCCCGTCTGTAAATCATAATTACACTTCCTCTTTTGACTTATAACTCTAGTTCCTTCTATTTCATTCTTGTTATTTCTGGGGTACTAGGGGCCCTTTTTGTCCTTTTTTTGTTGTCTGCGCCTTCATGCCTGAGGGTCTATAGTGTGCTATATAAATATCCTGTAATGTAATGTAATGTAATCAGTTAAAATACAAACACAAAATTCGTTCATCACAACTCATCCTAACATACTTAAAAAGATATCTTTGTATGTATTGTTACTTTACAGCATCACACGGTTTTACCTGTTTATTTACCTGTTTATCAATCTTGTATATATGACTGGGCAACCAATATACAATGTGCTTACCTTCAAAATACGGTACTGAACTGTATTCACATTTTTAAACTTACCATCACCTGTTGTCATATCTTGTAAAGTGCTAAATGCAGAGAGGAGTTTCCAGAGTTATAGCAATATTGCCAGAAATCACTCGTTTTCACATGCCACAACAATTAACACACTTACTGGTAAACAGTGTAGTACAAAAACACCCACATATTTCAAGTAAACCACATATCACATATCACAATATTTACTTTTACTGGGATCAACATGCCTGTTTATCATACATTTACATTATCTTTCAAAAATGACCTAATCCGTGGTGCACACAGGCATGTATTTATTTCCCTATACGTCAATAGTAATGTGGCCCCTGATCTGAGCTATAAAAGGCATTTTACCGAGCACACAGTTGTAGCGGCAACATCAAATGTATTGTGAAGAAAATTAGTTTTGTCTTAAAGAGCTGCACGTAGTGTGTTTCCAAGGGCGGGAAAGCCTGTCGATACAATGATCTTCAATTTCATCCATAAAGCAACCACCAAGGCCACACATGTTGTCCAGCATAATTGCAGAGACAAAAATACAAATGCAGTCATCACGTAAAAGTGTAAAAACACGAACAGTGCAGTAGAAGCTTTTTAGCTTCTGTGTATATCTATTCCCGCAATCATATCCATTTCTGAATTCATGCACGCACCCCTCATTGCCCTGTATAGTAAGATGTAAATGTGCAAAGACCACAGCCGCATGTTCATAATGAACATTGGCAATACAAATTCCTTCACCTGTTACTTCAATGTTGGCTAACACTGTGGCAAATACACTCTTTGTCTATTGCAATCTGCAGCCACTTAGCATAGTATCCACTTTGCAGCGTGTCCAAACTTCATTTACTTTATTAATTTTGTCTTGGTTATTTGTGAAGCTCCTAAAACCCCCCAAACAATGTACACATCAATACAAGACCAAATAAGAGTGGTGGGGCCAGGGAACAAAACAGCAAAGATTTCAGTAAGTAATTTAATGCACCTCTACACAGGTGTTTCCAGGCGCAACTTGACAAACCAGGGAACAAGAAAAGGAAAAAGAATACATGATCTTACTGAGCCTTCTGTCATTCATATCATGCAAGGGCAATAGAAAACTAGAGCAGATGTGGCAGGGGGATACAAAGGGAAAGTGCAATAACAAACCTCCAGTAAGTGAAAATAAATTATGTGGGTAAGATACATGTAACAGATCAATCTTGTTTTGCATCCCGTTTTACGCAGAACAAGAGGGGTATGAATGCCTTACTTTTAACCTGCATGTATCGTTGTCCCCTCCAATCTCCTTTGCCCTGCTCTCTCCATCTCCAGGTGGGGCCTCCTGTCAACAGCAAATAGAAAGGCTGCAAGTAGTAGACAGCACTCAACCATGTGCTAATTTTAGATAGCCCTGATGAAATTGGTATAACGTGAACTCACCACTGAAACCGGTAGGCTTTGTGCCCACAAATACAAGTGAAAATCCAGGAACTTGATGACAGGCCACATATTGATCCTCTCATGAATCAAGAGAGAGGACTATGATATATTCTACACTATAAATGGAGTTTAAAAAAACTTTAGAATCTCTTTTTCAAGTGTACAGGAGAATATACCGAGCAACCTCGGTCTATATATCATATTTAACTGTGTGTCCAGTAAAAACCCACAACATTTCTTTGGCAAGTTGTTGTGTTCAGCCAAGAACTATTTTAAGCTCTGCACTCCATAGAACTCTAATAAAATTGAAAAATATTTCATTTGGAGAGCAGTTTGAAATTTAAATGGAATCAACCAAGGAAACATCACCAGACCTCAAAAAGAAGTATCAGATTCATTTTCCAACCTTGACCCCATATTATTAGAAATGACTGAATCCAGGTACCTGGCATATACAGAGGATTTGGTAGAAAATATCTTGGCCAACTCATCTATTCTAGGTAGATGAATTCTACACGAAACAGGAACCAGTAGAAACGAGTGGAACGAACTCGAAGTATTGAAAAAACTACTGATTCGAACTGAGCTCCATGAAGCGATAATGACCGAATATTTCCGGGCACATGCGGCCCTATGAACCTTACCATAAGAATCAAACCATGGATATTCCTTGAACAGGTACAATTTAGGACGGCTTGGTCCTACATATCGAACAAATGTACAAGACGCCGATTAGTACTTATCATCAGTACAGCAAAAGCAGTGTCAGAAAAGATAATGAAGGAAATTGAAGCAAAACAAGGTGCCCTTAAATCATCTAATGTCTTGGCCAGTTACAAGAAAAGCATTGAAGATTTAGACGCATCAATGAAAGAATTTAAAGAATTCAACCTCAACAAGAAAGTGACGAAACTAAAGAAGGACCTAGCCAATTTCGCCAATACCATAAAAAACGAATCCAGAACTTGCGTCCAAAACCTTCAAATTGGACCTTCTCGAGTTGCAGTTCCAATGGAAGCAACAACAGCATAGCAAGTACAAGCAGCTCTGCAAGTAATGTACCTAATATGAATACCACGACGGGACCTCATTTTTTTTGGCGGGGTCAAAGAAACAAAGGCAAAGGACAGTGGCAGCCACAATGTCAGAGCCAGTCGCCTCGAATAACGCGCAGTCGAGGACGCAGATGGCAGCAGCACCCCCATAAGAAAAACAGTCACAGGGCAAATTGACAGCAATGGAACTAGGAATGAACACACAGTGATGGATGTCCCTAGATAATTACCTGACAATGAAGATCTATCGACTATTGAACAGACCCTCTAAGCAGACAATGAAAAATCGCTAGTCATGAATTTCTCCAAATATGTCTTGAACCAAGATCAATATACCCTTCTGGAAAAATGTTTTTCATTTGTTCCAACAACACATCATGACCCTTTCCGGTCCCGGATTGAGGTGGCCCAACTCATCCAGAAAATACGGCTTAAACAATATTTTGGTACCATAACAAATATGGAGAATGAAAAATGTGCAACCAATTTGAGAAATACATCTACTTTTTATCCACCTCCAATGGGATATCTCCAGAATCAACTACCTTTGAAAAGGCGCTCCTTAAAAAAGTTGAAGAACTAGAAAAATAACAGATCCACATGTTCAACAACTTCGCACGGAGAGAGAAAACTGCCTTACGGACTCTGACTAAGAGAGATCAAATCATTATCAAATCTGCAGATAAAGGGGGAGCCACTGTCATTCAAGACACAGAAGACTACAACAGAATGGTGTTGACATTGCTATAAGATCAAACAAGCTACAGAGAGTTGGGCAAAGACCCCACTGAAGATATCCACCAACGGATCAGACCAATTCTAGAAGAAGCCTTAACTGAAGGACATATTAGTGCAAAGGAATACGACTTTCTTGATCCAAAGACACCTAGGAGACAGGCTTTCTATGCATTAACTGAAGTCCACAAAGGGAACACATCCATCCCAGGGAGGCCGATAGTTCCAGGTATAGGATCTATCCTGGAACCTTTGTCCGAATTTGTTGACTTCTTCCTCAAACCAAGGGTATGCGAGATGAGATCTCATCTAAAAGACACCACTGCATTTCTAAGTCTATTGAAGGATTGCTTGTTTCATACAGACCTACAAATATTAGTCACTCTGGATATCGAAACGCTGTACACAAAGATCCCTCAAATGGCGACACTTCAGGTAGTCGAGAAGGTGCTCAGAAGCGTAGATCCCCCTCTGGAAACACCAGTCAATTTGATCATGCAACTGGCAGACATGTCTCTAACGAAGTACTTCTTGTATGAAAAAACCTTCTACAAGCAAATTTCCGGTATTGCAATGGGGGCCACTTTCGCTCCATAGACTCGCCAATTTGTACGTAGCCGAATTTGAGTAAGAGACCATCTATTGTAATACAAACCCTTGGATCTCCCACATTGACCTATTGGCTAGGTATATTGACGACGTATTGATCATCATCAAGGGCACTGAGCAAGACCTGACAGCATTCATGATCTGGCTAAATGAACAGAATAACTTTTTATCTTTCTCTGAGACACATTGGGCCTCATTACGACCCTGGCGGTAAGTTACCGCCAGGGCCGTGACTTTACCGCCATGGTGCT
This sequence comes from Ambystoma mexicanum, assembly GCF_040938575.1. Classification (NCBI taxonomy): domain Eukaryota; kingdom Metazoa; phylum Chordata; class Amphibia; order Caudata; family Ambystomatidae; genus Ambystoma; species Ambystoma mexicanum. The sequence continues at coordinate 925,198,546 of NC_090941.1, forward strand.
AACTACGTTAACGCCATGGCGGTAAGGGGATTTACCGCCCCATTCCGACCTTGGCGGGGCGGTAAATCCCCAATCCCCATTTACCCTTCCCCATTCCCATTTTTGCCCCATAGGGCATAATGGGAGTGGGGAAGGCGTTAATTACGCCACCGTAAATTACGGTGGCGTAATTAACACCAAGTTCCCTTACCGCCATGGTTTTTTACACCCGCTAAAAGCAGGTGTAAAAACCGCCATGGCGGAAAGGGAACTCGTAATTGGCGGTAAGGGGTCGGCGCAGCTAACGCTGGCGCTAACCCCTTACCGCCAGGGTCGTAATGAGGCCCATAGTCAGACTTCTTTGCACTTTCTAGACATCAAACTAAACATTATAAACAACAATGTTACAACACTTGTGTTCAACAAGTCTATAGACAGAAATTCATTATTGACTTTTTCAAGCTACCATCCTGCAAATCTGAGAAAAAATTTACCATTTGGACAATTCCTAAGGTACTGCAGGAACTGTTCCAACATTCAGGATTATGAAAGACAATCAGGACAAATCACTAGAAAATTACAAAATCGGGGGTATTCCAAATGGACCATCAAGCAGGCCAGGAAAAAAGCAAGTAACATCCTGAGAGAACCACACTCGAACAACATGGGAAACGGGACAACCAAGATGACAAGATCACAGCAGTTTTGACCTTCAGTCCCATGACTAACAAGATCAAAAATGAAGTACTCAAACTGTGGCCCATCCTGAATGTAGGAGAAGTATGGCTGGAAACACCTAGATTCACCATAAAAAGAGGAAAGAGCCTAAAGGACTCAATGATTCACACCTATAAGGAACCAAGCAGTCCCAATTCCAATAGCTTGTGGAACCAGACTAAACCAACCGGACATGCCCCATGTGGCACATGTAGTGCCTGTGCAAGCACAACAAGAACAAACACAATCAACATCGGATGGCATTACCCCTGGGTGCAAAAAGATTTGACAAATAGAAACAGCATGGACGTTATTTATCTCATTACTTGCCCATACAGACTTCAATATTTGGGGTTGACCACCCGCCCAAACAAAATCAGACTTGCTGAACATCGGTCATGCATTCATACTAAAAAACGTTCTGCGCCTGTGGTGGAACATTTTGGGGACAAACAACTCAGCCAGTCCAAGTTCTGCTGGCCCATCATTGAGAAGTTAATCATCCTCACAAGTGGAGGCAACCTTCATAATTTACTTTATAGATGAGAACAATTATGGATCTTCAGGCTTAAATCTAACACCACAGGCCTGAACGAACCAACATGTTGCCAAACTCTGGCAACATTGTGAATCAATAGCCAGATAAAAAAAAATATGGAATCTCGCTCCTAAAAACTATTTGAAAATAGTTGAGAAATCCAAAAACCCTTAGGAGCCACTTTGACAATATTGGAGCTGTGCTCTTTAACCGCAACTGTGGTTGCCTGAACACTTTTTTGGACAGCATGTATGCATGTCGATAGATGTATACTGAGTTGTTTGTGCGTCTTGCTATGAATGTTGCAAACTTATGATGCAAAAGCATTCATTGTCCTGGCAAACTATCATTATCCATTCTGTATAATTCTATGTGGTTGAAGAAGTAAGAGGAATACTACATGGGCTGTACCTTTTGTGACACAAGTAGTGCATTTCTAAAACTATACATTGGTCCTGATATGTTTGTGTTGTGAATGCTACATACTTGTGCTGTTTTATTTAGTGTGGGAATTCATGATATTTTCATCTGCATGGTTTTATAAGGATTATGTAACACTAGATATGCAAGAACGTAGGACTGGGAACATGTGACCCAATGATAAACATCTCGGCATATCGTGCCACAGACACTCCCAACATGGCACTTTGCCATGCCCATTTTTCCCCTTTAGTCCTTGTGACTAGTAGTCAGGATCACTGACGTTACTAACCTATGCAGCTTTGCGGTTTAATAAACAAACCCATAAAATCATCTCACGCTGCATAAGGGTGCAAATAGCTAATGCCTACATTTATGGATTTGTCCTTAAAATGTTTGCGTTTTGAACGGTACACACTTGTGATGGGTTATTATGCAATATCTTGGGAATTTCCCCAAACTTTTTGGTACTTTTGCAATTCCAACATTGCTACACTTTGTCATGCCCAAAGTCCTTTTTCAGTCTCCATGACTGTTAGGCAGAATCCTGTGCAGTTCCCTTGGGGAACACTGCAAAAAGATAAAGACTACAGGACCGAGCAGCAAACCCAATTGGTAGCAGTCTGCACCACCCAGATTTACCTGGTAGCTGTGGCTGAGCAGTCAGATTTCTCTCAAGAAGAGTAGGGCAGTATGTAGAGTATACACAATAGGGCCGAAACACAGTACAGCAAAGAAACACTGACCAGAGCTTTGTATAAAAAGTATATCATTATTTATTTAAACACACTTTATGGCATATGCTAGCACTCTCAATCAAAAGCAAGTTAAAACCAGTCAGGTCAAGCATACACACCTCCCTTAATAGCTATCAGACAAGTCAGGGTTAAAACACTACTATTTGTTAGAACAGACGTGAGCGCTTAACCAAGATGGCACTCTGATAATGTAGTTAAAGGGAGAGAAAAAGGCAAAGACACTCAAATCATGCCTAAAAGTGGGAGGAAAAGAGTCTCACTCTTAGCAGGAGAAAAAAAAAACCCAAAAATCCAGCAAAGCTGCTGGGGGACTCACTAGATTTGGGAAATTAGCCTTATAAGAGAATTCTCCCTAACACTCGCCCCCCCCCAGACTGGCGGACAAGATGATTGAATCCACTCCTGGGTGAATCTCATACCTCTAGTCGGTTACAAACACCCTAGAGAGACCATCAGCATTTTGGTGGTGACACCTTGACCTGTGTTCAATGGATAAATCAAAGGTTTTCCTTTGTAAGCTATATGACCTACAAACCCTTTGAGGAACATCTTTCTTGTTAAATCTATAGGGGATCTGGTTGACCAGTCCCTCAGAAGTTGGTACAACTTCTGAACCTATGTTAGGCTTTTTCAAGGGGTCCTTATAAAGGATTCCCTTAGATCTAGAGGGGCCTCCAGGGTTCCTCACCACCTCTCTGTTGGGAGCAGGTTGGATCTCAGGCATCTTGGTTGGAGGGGTTGGGGTTAGGCAATGTACCTGCTTCCCATTCCTCTTAGATCTTACCTCACCTACTTTAGGAGTTTCACTCCCAATACTAGGATTGGAGTTGGAGTCTTCAGAAGAAGATCCAACAGTCTGAAGGTTTTTGGCCTTAGACTTTTCTTTTCTGGTTTTCCACCAGTACTGAGAATTAACAGTTCTCTTAGGTCTAGGTAGGGATCCAGTTGGTCTATCCACCTCTTCCTCAGAAGCAGGGGGAGTCAGACTCTAAAACTGGGGGAACAATGATGGAGCTTGGTTCGGGCTCCCATGTTCCTAACATTTTAGCCTGAAATGTGCCTGGGTTAGAGGCCAACTTACTAACACCAGGGCTTGTAGTGAGGTTCTCAGTAGAGGTTCCCACAGACTTAGAGTGGTCCCTTAAGGTGGACTCTCTAGCCAATTTGGTTAGGTTCTGTATCTCCATACTGGGGGTTCTGGGGGTACTGGATACTACTCCTAGAGTTTTTAGCTCATTCCCCAACAGGACTCTCCCAGGCACCTCAGTCTTAACACTGACAAGAATTCTCACTGTCATGTTATTACACTGAATGAGGGCTGGTAGAATAGTAACCATCTGGACAGGGCCTCCAGAATTTCTAGTGGGACCTTTGGGTGCCTGAGCCACATTCTCAGGTTTGAACAAGCTTTCATCCACTACTGTTCTGCTAGCCCCAGACTCTCTCCTGTCAGGATTATCCTGGCCATTGATGAGAGCACTGTCCATATAATATATCTTAGAGTTTGCTGGTAGGGAGTCATATATTTCCCTATTCTGGCTGCTCACCAGACCCATAGGCTCTAAGGTTACACTTGCTTGAAGACTCAAAGGGTCTTCAGCAAAGACTTCAAAGTGAGCACTAGCCACTTGTACTTCCTCCTCAGGAGTGAAGGCTAAGGAGACTGTACTGATCCCTGCAGGTTTACCCTTACATCTGGGATCTCCTTTGATGTGGTCAGTTGCCCCACAGAGATAGCATGTTCCAAATGCTTTCTGGAATGGTGGCTTATTCTGACCGCCTTCTGGTTTGGGCCCAGAAGGTACACTAGCTTGATGGGGTTTCCCTGGTGGCTTACCCTGGTTATTTTGTTGTGTGTGGCCCTCTTCTGTATGGGGGTATTAGAATTCTCTGGATTCACTTTGGGTGGCTGCTTTCCCTCATCCTTTTTCTGAGTGACCCCTGAATCCTTGTGAGTAGCCCTGTTGGCCACCCACAAGTCAGCAGCCGTAGCTAGCTTTCTAGGATCTATTTCCCTTGAATCAGCTAAGTGCTGTCTGAGCTCAGGAGAGCAGACCTCATAAATTGACTCCAACATCACAAGATTTCTCATTCCCTCATAAGTGTTCACTCTGTAACCCTTAATCCATCCCTCTAAGTTCTTCAAACTTTCATTCACCCAGGTAGCCCAAGGGGTACCATCATGCTTTTTGAGGGTCCTAAACCTCTTAAGGTACTGGGAAGGGGTCTTCCCAAATCTAGCTATTAAAGCTAGCTTCACACATTCATAGTCCATCCTATCCACCTCCCCCAATTCCATTACTACATCAGATGCAACAGAGGGGACCCTAGAGAACAACCAAGGAAGCAACTGATTCCCTGTGATGCCCTGGAGCCCATGATTATACTCAAACATAGCCAACCAATCCAACACATCCAACTTAGGTTCATACATACCCACAATCTCTTTAGGCATCCGCAGTCTTTTGGGACTGGAACTCCTAGAGGATCCGGGGAGATAAGTATTTTCAACAGACAATTTCTTCATATCTAGCTCATGCTTGAGCTCCATTTCTCTGAGCCTTAGTTCTTGGTGCTTTTGTTCAGATTGGGCACTAATTCTTTGGAACTCTAATTCAAGTCTCATTTTTTCTAGTTCAATGAATTCAGGACTTAGTGTGGGACCTGACACATGTGCAGTAGATACAGGTTGAGGTGGTAGAGCAGGCAGAGGGCCAGTGGGGACAGTTATATTAGCCTCACCTTCCTCCTCTGCCTCTTCATCAATACTATCAATGCTTTGATCCATATTAATCTCATTACTGTTATCTACATTTGCTGGGGAGGTACGCTCCTCTGAACCACTACCCAGACTTTGGTTTGCTAACAATCTTTCTACAATATCCATTTTCTTGACTTTAGTCAGGAGATTCTTATGCCTACAAAGAACTCTTAAAAAATCAGCTGTCTTTGTAGAAAGGGACTCCTGGCTGTAGCTTTCCATGGTTGACATGTTAGAAAATAGCTTTTTACAGTGCTAAGCTTTGTGGTTAATTGCACTAAAGTATCAGAGAAACTCTAAAATGTACACTCAATACAAATCCCACCCCTGTACACCAGTGTTAGGCAGAATCCTGTGCAGTTCCCTTGGGGAACACTGCAAAAAGATTAAGACTACATGAGTAAGCAGTAAACCCAATTGGTAGCAATCTGCACCACCCAGATTTACCTGGTAGCTGTGGCTGAGCAGTCAGACTTCTCTCAAGAAGAGTAGGGCAGTATGTAGATTATACACAATAGGGTCACAACACAGTAGAGCAAACAAACACTGACCAGTGCTTTGTATAAAAAGTATATAATTATTTATTTAAAACACACTTTATGGCATATACTAGCACTCTCAATCAAAAGCAAGTTAAAACACAGTCAGGTCAAGTATACACCCCTCCCTTAATTGCTATCAGACAAGTCAGGGTTAAAACACTACTGTTTGTTAGAACAGGCGTGAGCGCTTACCCAAGATAGCACTCTGATAATGTAGTTAAAGGGAGAGAAAAAGGCAGAGCATAAAAATAAAACAGTTCCCAACACTTTTAAGAGTTCAGAACAAGGGGAGAAAGGCAGGTTATACTGTAGAGCCAAAGTTCATAGGTCAGGCCCACTTTAAATGGAGCAAAGCAAAATGTGCCCAGGATCATACGGTTTAAAGTGCACTCAAAGTCTTTGCAGAGTGTTCAAAAGAGGTTGGGGTGATGCAAAAGATATAGGGCCTCATTACACGGTAGGCGGTAAAAATCGGAATTTTACGGCATGGCGCCATTAGCGTGTCCGCCCTCGCAAGAGGCCGCTAATAGCGTCCCATCACGAGTACGCGGACACGAGCATAGCGCCATGCCGTAAATGACCGTTCCGCCCTGCCGCTAAATACCCCAAAAAGCCCCTTACCGGCGCCCGCAAAACCGCCGATAGCGCCTCCACCCTCCGCTACCCGTAAATAGCGGACACCGCCATTACCTCACACCGTTAAAAAGCGGAACCGGAAATTACGTCGTCGCACAGGAACGGGAAAGAGCACAGCGGCCATCTTCAAAAACACAATCCATTGCCATCCTCTGCCTCCAGGACATATATCCAGGCAACTCCGACCAGGAACCATACCGGGTAGCTCGAGGATGCCGAAGGCGCTTAAAAAAACTGCTGATCGCCAGCGCAAAGAAAAGTTCACTAATGAAGAACTAATGATGCTGACCACCACACTTGCTGCAAATGCAGGAGTAGTATTTGTGAACGATATGCGGCGGGAGGCCCTCCTTAAGAAGAAGGCCATCTGGGCCGAAGTCGCGCTAAAAGTCAGTGCGGTGGGCACCACCACCCGGAGTGTCAGGGAATGCCGCAAAAGGTGGGACGACCTCCGGGTGCGTGTGCGCAACATTTTATCTGTGAACCGCAACATGGCAATGGCCACAGGAGGTGGCACAGAGTCCCCCTTGAAGATGAAGTAGTGGGAGGAGATATGTGCCTCCACAATAGGAGTCGAGTCGATAGAGGGGTCGGCGATATGGAGCATGGCGTGGCCGTTTCATCGGATGGAGGTGAGTGTATGCACCCAAAAATGCGCAGTGAAGGGTGAGGGGTCCCACAATCATGTGTCCATATGAATGCCGTGGATCCAGCCACAAACAGACATGCATGCATCATCACATACCCACCAACACAGGGCCAATCATGCATGAGCCAGCCAACATCCCCATTCCATGCCTCCACAATGATGACCCCAAAATGCATCAAACTGCATGACTATTACATCTGCCATGATGCAGGTAGACCCATAGATGATGATTTACCCTTCTTATCACCCCTGCAGGATCACACACGGAAAATGATGAGCCACGCACGTCAGCACCCACTCCCACACCCATGAAAAAAGCCAGGAGGGATGCCACCGGGGACCACGCAACATCCTCTAGGGGACCCAAGAGTAGTGACCGGGAAAAAGGCAGCAGGAGCAGCAGTGCCACGCAGCCAGAGGCCATGCCTGCCGCTGTTGTGGTAACCACGGGAGTGTGTCTCCCATCAATTGAAGGCAGCATGGAGGGAGTGCACTCTGCTGCCACCAGCTCTACGGGTGAGGCAGCAGCCACTGGGCCACTTTCCGATGGGGAGGAAGCACCGGTGAATGAGGATCTGAGTCAGAGCCCCATCCCCACACGCCACTTACTCGCATCCCCAATGTTTTCACCAGGTCCGTTCAGCCAAGGCGGATCACCCGCCCACACACATGATGTGTCATGGAGCCCCCTGGAACCTACGCCTGATGCCAGTGCCATTGATCCAGGCGCATCAGCCATTCCACCGGCAGACAACGAGGAACTTGACCTATCAGCCATCTACCAGAGGCAGACCGAAATGGCTGGTCTGGTAGGTCAACATGTGGCAGAGACAGGGCACCTGAGGGAGGACATTGGTGCATTCGCACGCCAGACGAGGGAGGCCATGGAGGCATGCACCAACCGCATATGCAATGAGATGGGGCAACTCAGGCAGGCCATGATCCGCATTGCGGAGGTGATTGAGCGCAGATGTCCACTCCCTACCCAGGAGGAAACAGGCCCAGCCTCCTCTGGGAGTTCGCGGCAGACAAGCCCCCTACGCCGCTCTATGCGCAACCTCAGGCGCACACCATCGCAAACTCCCGCAGAAGGAGCGAACAAATAGGGCCAACAAGGAATATCGGCCACATTTGGGGAAGGACATGTTCACGCCTTGGAACTCACGTGGGAGTGTTGTGGGGGGAGGGTGTATTCGGAGGTGTTGTGGGGGGATGAGGGGGAGGGTGTTTGCACAGTTGGGGTTATGCACTTTCTGTACACGTTATGTTCAAAATACACTTTTCTGCAGTTGAAAAACAGGCATGGTCTCCATCATTGTGTATGTGTGATTTTCTTTGGGAGAGGGCCCTTTGTGGGCCTCAAGACGGCCACAAGGGCAACAATGCACGTCTCTCCATGCATGATATTCCACCTTTGTTCCTGATGCTATTCCTGATTCCGATGCTGACGCGGATCCTGTCCCGCCATGCCATCGCCTCTTGCATGTCCGGGCTGGGCATTTCGACAATACTCATCCACATCCACATCATGCTCATCTGGTGTTTGCATGGTGCCATGGGCACATTCTATCAGATGCACATTTAGTTGTGCCTTACACATACCATGGTCATCTTCGCCTTGATTCCGGGGGTTTGTTGGCTGCCCTTGTGGTGTTTCTGGGTGCCCCGGTGGTGCTTGCTGCGCAGGTCTCGGCCTCCTCCTCCTACTCCTACTCCTACTCCTACGTCTCTTCGGTGCTGCCTGTTGTTGTTGGTGCTGCACTGCAGTCATGTACGCAGGCCTATGTCATGCTGCTGGTGTTGGGACCATCTTGCTGTGGGAAGGGGTGTGGGAAGGGGTGTGGTGTGCTGTTTAGTGCTGGCTGTCTCCATTGACTCCACCTGTGCTGGTTGTGTCCACCTGGGGCAGATGGGCAGATGGGAACACTGCTCAGGACTCTTAACGTGTGGTTTTCGATGCTGTTATTAGCGCCATGCACAGGGATGAAACCAGCCGCAGAGTTTCCTATTAAAAGGTGTGGTCCTTTTATTCACGGTCAAAAGTGGTGAGCTTGGCTATCCGGCCGCCGGGGTGCTTGGCACAGGCAATTCAACCAAGAGATGTCTTTGGAAGGCGAAAAGGGCGAACTGGTTGATCCCACCAGCTCAGAGGAAGAAGACTCGTCCATCAGAAGATCTTCTCTTGTCATGGGGAAAGTGGTGTGGTAGTTGCAGCAGGGCTTCACCGGTGGTGTCGTTGTTGCAGATGGCTCAGCTTCTTCCCTCTTCGCATTCTTAGGTCCTGTCGCAACTTCTGAAGTGCCATTCCCAAAGGCCCTGCATTTATGTAGAAAATAACCCATTCATCAGCCTAGCTGTCAATCACACATGCTAAGTGGTGAGCCAGGCAGCTCACCACTGGGCCAATCAGAGTAGAGTGCGACTTGTGTTGCTATGGCAACACAGTCCAGGGTACCAATTCCCCCCTCCACCCTTCCTGTGGAACCCAGACAGAGTGGCGCCATTTGGAGGGCTTCTGTGGAGAAGCCCGCCAAAAAGTGGAACAAAGGGCTCGACCTTGGTCAGAGTTACAGAGATGGACACAAACGCCATTTTAGAATCGAGTTCTGGCAAAAAGACCCAACCGGTGATTTAATATGAAATAAATCAACCGGCGGTATCTTTAACATTGCGCCAAAAAGTGGTGCGTTTAAAATCAATGGGAAAATCCCATAGAGAATATTCCGGTGGAATATTTTGCGTGGTAACCACTGCCACTAGCCAGAAACTCGACAAGGGGGGACAGGACAGTGCCCCCTCGAAAACAGACCCAGGGGCAATCGAATTACCCCTTACCAGTACTTCCACAATATGTTGGTTTGTACTGGTTCTGTTCAAAATTTTGGACTAGTAAAGCCAATGGTGACTTTACATGTCCTGGGAGACAGTAGTCAGTCCCAGGGTATGGAGGCTATGTTTGGGGGTCTCTGTGACACCCCTGTGTTACTGCACTGAGGGTGCTGTGTAACACACATACCAGAAAAACAGATGATACCCTATGGAGTAAAAAGAAAAACCCCATAGCCCATAAGCACACACAGAGGCAAAGACACTCAAATCATGCATAAGAGTGGGAGGAAAAGAGTCTCACTCTTAGCAGGAGAAACAAACAAACCCCAAAAATCCAGCAAAGCTGCTGGGGGACTCACTAGGTTTGGGACATTAGCCTTATAAGAGAATTCTCCCTAACAATGACATGTATTCCCCGACGTTGCTAGGCTACGCGGCTTCTGTTTGAATAATCAAACCGAATGACATCTCCGATGAACAAGTTTTGCAGTTCGGCGTTACACTGTCAGGAGGCACAACAGGGACCTGCAAGGTTGGTACACAGACAAGCTGCTCACGTTGTGCAGAGTGACAACATTCTCTGACACATTTTTGCCACTTTTGTAGCCCCCTTGTACAGTTTCAAGGCTTTCCTGCTTGAATAATACCACCCCCCTAAAATGATGCCTGCATTTCTTTGCTAATACTGGTTTATGTTACCTGATAAAGTATGTGTCTAGAGTTCACTCAATGCGGAGTTGACCCAGAGATAATAAATCTAGCTAGCCAACATGCTGTCCTTTGCCCGTGACCTAGAGACTAATGTTTTATGCTCATTTCTCTAGGTTTCCAGGCATGCACTACTCAGAGTGTCCCCTCAGAAGCAAATTGATAGTCTTCCTATCCATACGGACCGTATATGGGAAAATAAATTATGAGGGTAAGATACATAAGTAACAGATCAATCTTGTTTTGCACCCCATTTAATGCAGAAATGGGGGTATCAATACCTTCATTTTAACACGCATGTATCTTTGTCCCCTCCAATTCCCTTTGCCCTGCTCGCTCCATCTCCAGGTGGGGCCTCCTGTCAACAGCAAATAGAAATGCTGCAATGCACTCAACCATGTGCTAGTCTTAGATAGCCCTGATGAAAGTTGTATAATGTGAACTCACCACTGAAACCGGTAGGCTTTGTGCCCGCAAATACAAGTGAAAATCCAGGAACTTGAAGACAGGCCACATTTTGATCCTCTCATAAATCAAGAGAGAGGACTATGATATATCCTACACTATAAATGGAGTTTAAAAAAACTTTAAAATCACTTTTTCAAGTGTACAGGAGAATATACCGAGCAACCTTGGTCTCTATATATTTTTTAAATGTGTTTCCAGTAAAAACACGGAAAAGATATTTGCAAGATTGTTGTGTTCAGCCAAGAACTATTTTAAGCTCTGCACTCCATAGAAATCCAATAAAATTGAAAAATGTATCATTTGGAGAGCAGTTTGAAATTTAAACGGGAAAAAGGGTAAGAGAAACAGAATCCTAAAAATTGGAAACTGATAAGCAACCGAAAATCAATTTACCTGATATCATAATGTGGGACGACATCACAGATTGTGCCTCAATGACGACAAGACCGAGCTGCTCCTCATAGGTTCTCAACTCAGGCTTGCCAAACTGAGCACTGCATTTCAATCCTTTAACATTGATGGCAATACCATCACAGGTCAAAACTCTGTGTTTCTACTTAGATTCATCCCTCACCCTAGCCAAACATGTGAACGCCACTACCTCTGCCACCTCCTAGACATGCAAACTGATCAACGCCTGCAGACCCTTCCTCTCGCATGACAGCTGCATCACTTTGGCCAGAGCTCTCGTGCTAACCAGATTGGACTACTGTAACGCCCTATATGCAGGCACCTCGACTTACAACATTCACAAACTCCAGGTCCTTCAAAACAACGCCATCAGAGCAGCGATTAACATTCCCAGATCAGAACACATTTCTACAGGGTTGTACTCTCACCCATGGGAGCCATAAGGGTATCCCATGGGTCTGTTCACCACAACCAAAAAGAGGAAGAGCATCACTGCCAGTAGTCCCACATGGGCCCCTGTGCAGAAAACAACACAGAACACACATGATAAGGGAGTACAGGACAAGGACATGGAGGCCCTGTCCCTCCAATGCATTTCCAGCATCACAGTCTCCCCTCTAATTTTGTTCTCTCTTGGCAAAACGGCACCACACTTTTCAGAACCATTCAGAGTCAGGTCTAGTATGTAATTTCATGCAGTTTCATTGAGTGGCACCAAAGTTATAAGCCATCTAAAAACGGTCTTTCACCAACCCTGCAATGCACAAATAAGCATAGAGCACCCAAACATTTAACATGTTTGCAAACATCACAGGACTGCCCCGGACTGTTTGCGGACATCGAAGAAGAAAAACACCTGTTTTTTTTGCTTTTTAAGTTAATATCCCATCCTATCGTTATCACCCCTCAGTTCCCCAGAGATGATTGCATTAGTTTGACAAGTGCAATGTTGTCTTTTTAATATTTTTCTACCGCAAAGTTCGTGGACAGAGGAGTATCCAACATGGCGGGCTTTTCCCAAATATCTGACGAACCTCACTCTCTTCATCATCCAATCAGTGAGTGCGTCAAATGTCCGTGAACATCACGCCCACCCCTGAGCCAATCGGCGGCCCGTCCACGGACCGAAGAGGAGAGTGAGTTTGAGGACTGAACCCATATATCACTTATTATGTTTGGCCTACATTTTGGTCATTTGAAAAAAAACTACTGGATGGATTTACACCAAATTTATGAAAGCACACCTTTGGGACCAAGCTGGACAGTAGATGTGAGCAAGTTCTTGTTTCCATTGCGTCTATGGGAAAAACCACACATTTTGGGCCAACAATAACATTGACCACCCTAATTAAACCTCACCAATTTTTTCGCAAGATCCATATGATGGAGCCATATACTTTTTTTGCATAATTTTGTGAGGATTGGGCCGGGGGGGGGGCAAAGTTATAAGCCACCCAAAAAGTGCTCTTCCTATTGGTTGAGCAACTTAACCATAACTACAAGGCCGGTACAGCAGGCCCTGTAATAAATGACTTATCATATGATATCATATATGGTGACCATGATCCATCATACCACAGTGTAAATTGAAGGCTTCTTGCCTTTACCAACATGACTACTTTCTTTGTATGTCCTACATATGTAAACATTAATCTTCAGATAAGAAAAAATCGTTCCAAGGGAAAATTGTGTTTTGATAAAAAATGGAATAAAATCGATTGATCTTGAAAGACTGCTCCGAGAAGTCTATCTAAATTGAAGTGGCATGCCCTTTGCTGCAAACTAGTGCGGGCAGGGGCTTACATGTGCGGCTGGGCTGGAAGAAGGATGTCCCAGGATTCCCAGGTAAGTGTTTTTGGTTGTTTATGTGTGCTAGTGTGTGTGTGTCTGTCTGCTTGTGTTTGTGGAGGAGGAGGGGGTACATGTAAGTGTATTTCTGTGTTTGTGTGTCTGAATCAGTGTGTCTGTGGTGAGGAGTAGAGGTGGAATTCTTTGGATGAGGAAGAGAGGTGGCATGGGAGAAAAATGGGGCTTGAGGGATGGATACCCCTGATTCCTAAGAAATTCCATCAGCGTCAGAGAATGTGGGGTCGGGAGGCTTCCTGGGAGTTGGGCAGATGAACCCCCCCAGAAGTGTGATACGTCTGTGTTGGAAGGCTACACAAAATCAACTGAAATAAATCAACCTTTTTGTGTGCGGTCTTCAAAATGCAGAAATATCACATAGAACTGGAAATGTTTGGAATAAAAAGATGGCACAACAATTTCCTGATTACAGTGAATGAGTAAAACCTCTTCATTTTAAAAGTAGATGGTGTTCCCAAATTCTAAGATTGGGACACTGCCCTCAGAAACACCATTGCCCTACAGAGCCAGGTCGATATAATAGTGACCAAGAATTCCCTTCAGAAACAAACATTTTAGGGAGATCTATTGTAACGTCTAAACAAGGGGCATATGTGGAGCCAAAAGAACGATTAGATCTCAAAGTTGGAACTTAGAGGGCAGGTCTGATCAGAGAAAACCATTTATTGAAGCAATGACAGAAAAAACCTTCCCAAATAAGGGACAATGGGCTTCATTACAAGTTTGGCTCATAAAAAAAGGTTAGTAATTCCATTGCTGCCAACATTTGGGCAGTAACAGAGTTACTGCTGGTTTTCCCACATGGCTTAACTACATGTTTGACCTTGTAGGGCTAGGTGCTGCCAGCTCAGGTCCAGAAAACCAAGGAAAACAGCGATGCACAAAAAAACTGAAGTACATAATGTATTGTTATACTGCGGCCGGGAAGATGCATGCAACACACCAACTTTGACTATAATTTTATAGTCACAATAAGAACATTAGCATACGTTAAAACAAGTGTAACCTACATATCATCTGGGCAAGGTGATTTACTGGTCATCACCAGCCACCTAAACATTTTTATACACCCCACATAGTCAGACCCCCCCCCCTTGATCAACCCACAAACTGCACCAATACTATTTCAGGAAAACAGTTTGGGCAAGTGTGGCAGTCAAGGTGCCATCTGCTCCTTATGAAGTGTGATGCATGCATTTATGTGGTGTCATGCTTCAGGTCTTTTCTGCCATCTTGTGCAAACAAGGGGTGAAGAATATAGTGTAATGCTTTGTGTTGTGGGTTGTGTTCAAGCAGGAAACAATGTGTTGTGTGAAAACTAATGTGCTGCACCATCCCTGTGGAGTGCAGTGCATGTCAACAGTTCTATGTTTGGTGCTCCATGGCTTGACAAAAAGCAAAATGCTATCCCTGTCTATGTTATATAAAAAATAAAAGACACAACTACAATCATGAGCCATATATAAATAAAAGCAAAACCTACACTCATGAGTCATTCTACTGTTCCAGTGGCACATAGCCCCGATGCCCTGCTAGATGATCATCCTCAGCCAGTACCTCCACTCCCATGGGGGACAGTGCACCTGCATCTCAACACTCCTCTCTTTTTGTTATGTTAGTAACGAACATCTCCTCCCCACCCATTCTTTTCTTCCTTCTTCTTCACCCAAATCTTACTGAGTCCCTCCAAGCTGTAGCCCTCTTCGACACTTCTTGAGAGACACAGGGAGTATTACACAGTCATTCCCACCAAAGCAACTAACCCAATATGTTTCATAGTTATCAGGGTCCGATGGTTCGGCAAATACCACATTCTTAATGTCAAAATGTTTCCTTATTGTTACCAGCCCATCATCTCTCTTTCCTTACCTTCTCCCTTCCTTGGTTGTTCCCACATTAAACATCCTCCCTGTTTTTGTCCCCCATTGCCTCTTAAGTCTTCTCACCAACCTCTTCCCTTCGTGTGCCCAGCAGCCCAATACTATTTGGATTGCAAAAAGAATGATAAGCACCACTACGAGGATAGGGACCAAAACCTTGAGGACCTTCGACAACCACTTGTGTAGCCATGAACAAATTGTATTGTCTTATTCTTGCTTTATGATACTGCTACTTTCTTCTTCCATCTTCGTGTGCAGGTTGTGAAGAGCACTTATGGCTGCTACTAAACTACCATTTTGTTCTTCATTAGCAGGTGTTAGGGTGCTCCTCTTGTATCGCATTCAGCCCTAACTCAATGACATTTGCCAGCTGCAAAAGCTCCCATCTCGTAATCTGGAGCCATTTTCAATCAAACAATCAATCAATCAATCAATTAAGTATTTATAATGCGCACTATCAGCAAAGGCATAATGGCGCAGCACAAATACAAGGAAAGAGACATTTAGTCTGCATTTTAAACAGCTCAAAATCTTCGGTGCGCCGTAAAGCCACTGGCAGGGTGTTCCAGAGTTTAGGGCAAGTGATGGAAAATGCTCTGCCTCCCACTCGTTCTTTGCAATAGCTAAGTATCTTCAATATCGCTGTGTCCATAGATCTAATTGAGCCCGCCGGGCAGTAGCATTTTTGTTTATCCTGAATTGCCAGGCAACCCGTCCCATTCAAGACACGGTGGATAATTCATAGGGTTTTAAAATTGATTTGTGCTGAAGGAGGTAGCCAGTGCAGGGATTGGCAAGCTGCGTTTACATGATGGCCATAAGGAATGCCCCTGACCAGGCAAAAAGCTGCATTTTTCAAGACCTGTGAATTAGGTATGCAAGCCGGGAAAAATAAATAGTGTTGCAATAATAAATGCTGCCATTAAGGCAGGCTGCAAACACCTGAGCGTGGAGATAATCTGCGATAAAAACAAGGACTTTCTTGAGCCGCTTCAGCTTAAGGGAATTTTGCATTGGCAGCTGCCTGAAGACCTGGTGCTAAAAGAGATGCAAAAAAGGTAGCAGTCGAAGAGGACAATCTGAACTCTGCGGGTATCTCATGCATTACTTCTGTGATATGTAATTGTTCTCCCTTTTCCTTCTTTAACTTCCATTCTGCGCTTCTTCAACTTCTAATATGCTAGCACCAGTGAAATTATCCTTCCCTATGATCCAAGTGCACATACCTAACTTTTGACAGTCCTTCAAGTGTTCCCCTAGTGCATGAGTGTTCGACATCCTTTTCAGAAGACATTTTACTAGTTCCCGAATGTTTATTTAATGAATGTTCAAAGACAGAATCCTTATCGGCAGACAGTTTGGCAACAACAAGGACATTGAGAGGGGCAACGTCTGAATGAGGCGCTACCAGTGCTTGGGTATGCAGGATTACAAAGGAGCATTAGCTGGCCCATCGTGGCAGCAGCAGAAGATAGGTGTGGGATCCACAGGCTCACCACTGATCCATAAGGTTTGAGGTACCATCCGGCATCTCGGATAACTCCATCATTCTGTTGCAATCCTCATTGTGTCCCAGGTTGGCAGTGCCCCATGCTCTGAAACACAAAGATAAACATGTGAGTGGTTCTTTTGAGAATAGCGTTTTGTTGTTTGGTATCCAAGTGAGAGCTTGTACATTTGTTTTCCATGTTTTCAGACAGGATTCATTATTGGCGTATGCCACCTCCAAACCAAATCCCACCAGTGTCCTTGCCCTACAGCTCCTTATCCCCTCCACCCAACTACATATTCAATGTGAATCAATGGATGAGTCCTAAACCAGGGAATGGGATGCACCGTCATGTTGAGTGTTGTGTGTTGTTAATGCAACCTCCCCACTTTGCCGTCCTTCCCTTTTGAAATGCAATACCAGGTTCTTCATGACATGGATCTCTGTCATTTTTCTCATGTTGATTTAGTTGTCTAAATGCACTACCTCCCCTTCTTCCACCCACTGTACAGTGATTGCCCGACCCTGGATAATGACCTGTAACTTCATACAGTGCCATAGTAAGCACTGCGCCTTCTATGCCTGCACTTCTCTTGGGATAAATGTTCTGGGTGTTCCTGCTGATTGGGTGTAAGGCAACACACATGTCATGTTCCATTAACGCTCTCCTTTCCTAGTGTTGCTATGTGCTCATATCACATATTCCCAGAGTTGGTGTGAGGTTGGCCCACGGCCTTACTCGAAAACAACTCAGATTGTAATACTTCTCTCTAGGCTCATGCTATTATGTGGACAGTGGCTAAGGGTGCATCTGATGGCAGCCCCGTTTCACCATTCCCCTTATTATAAACACAACCCTCAAACAGGTCCCATGCAAAAAGTGGAAACAAGAAAATAACAAGAAGGGATAAAAGGACAAAATGGCAATACATTTTCTAGCATTTTTCCCCCTTTCTGTTGCCCCCACTGCTTGACACAGACCTATTCCCAGATGCTGGAAAAGGAAGACCACGGAAAAACACTTGACTGGCAGTAACTCCCTATGTTCTCCCTCCTCTTCTTCTCCTGCAGTGGGGTGTTGCTTTTGTCCCATTGGATCCATTTCTTTCGTTCTTTGACCTTCATGGGGGTGGGGGTGGTGAGAGTCACTACGTAGGACCCCAAACATCATGGCTCTCTCCACTTCTCTCTTGTGATATTTTACACCAGCACTCTGTCTTCCATGTTTAGTTGGAGTGGGGCGGAATGTCCTGCTCTTCTTTTCTGCTAAGGTCTCAGATGATGGCAATAGCAGCCGGTGTTGTAGGGCCCAGTCTGTAGGGAGATCAATTTGAGAGATTGAGTGAGCTCCATAAGGTACCCCCTAAACCTCTCCACCAGCATCTCAGCCATACTGTGGGCATCAGAGGTAGGCCAAACTTTGTGTGCAGAATCATGAGCAGTTAACATTTGCCTGTCAGTCACAATCCTATGAGTTGTGAGATGGTGATTGTATCCAGGCTGATTGCCCATTTCAAAGAGAGCAAATGGTAAGAAGAGGAGCCAGCTCTTACACCGTGTTTCACACAGCTTTGCAAAGCTCTCCTTTAGTAGGCCCCCTAGGCATTCCGCCAAACTGTTGGTTTGAGGGTGGTAAATAGAACACAGTTTGTGTTTGATGCCTAATAGAGAATGTATCTCCTTGAGTAAGTCATTGGAGAAGTGCAGGTTATTGTCAGACCTTAATACTTTGCACATTCCCACTGTAGGAAAACTTTGCATATGAGGAATTTAGCTGCTGACTTTGCAGCACAATGGAAACATGGGCCTGCCTCAAGCCAACGTGAAAATGGACACGCCATAAAAATGATATAGCAATAGATTGCACACCTGTTTTGCATATCAATATAATCAATATGCAAAAAGGAAAGGACCCAAAGTGCGAGGTAATGTTGCTTTGATCGTCTTTAGTGTATGCCTCACAGTAAACCGCTGATATGTCATACAATTAGCAATGAATTCAGCCAATTGCTCACTCAGGTTAGGGATGAACCATTTTGCTAGGTGATGGGATGCAATTCTTTCTTTTGTTATGTGTGCTAGGTGTCGTAACTGATTGTGTGACATCTTAAACAACTCTACTGGCAACCCTGGCTTCCCAGAAATGTTTTGATGCCATAGTGAATCGGTGGGTGACAAATAACACCCCTGTTTCTTCCATAGCTCCTGTTCCTGTAAACATGCTTTGCCTTGTAGCTCTGTTATCTGTGTTATTGGTAGGGCATTATGTCAGTCTATTAATTGCACCTGCTGCGGTGTCATGCAGGTGAATATGGGAGGCTGATCTGTAATGTGGGGCAGATAAGCTACTTGTTTTGCCGCCATGTCTGTGCTTCATTGTCACGTGACACAAAGTCTGTATCTCTGTGTGGGTAGCACACTTGACCACCACTAGACTCAATGGTAATTCTAAAACTTTTACCAATCGAGATTGAAAGTGTGCGTGCTGCAAAGGCCCCCTGCCACTTTGAAACCCTTTCTCTTTCACCTTGAAAATCCAAAAGGTACCATGGAGATATAATATACAGAATCACTGTAAAGCAGCCCTTACATATTTCTACTGCTGATATCAAAGCCACCAATTCAGCTGCTTGTGCTTAATAATGTGATGGGAATCTCATCTGTGCTGCCACCTCAAAATCCTACGCCTCAAAGTGCACCATGGATGACCCAGTGAGGGGACATCGTGTTCTGGTCTATTTTCTATGAACCATCAGTAAAATATATCTTTCCCTCTTCAAGTGTCTCTTGTCTCGCTGTGGCCTGGACCTCTGAAACATCTTAAAATGTGGTGCAATCATGAACTTTATCACCTTCATATACTGGCTGGACAAAAAAAGTTGCAGCATTGACCACATGAGACCTCACAATTTGCACTGCTGGGGTTCTGAACATAACTTCGTACCAAGATGCACATTAGGTGGAGAGTGTAGATTTGATTTTTCCAGAATTGTTACTGTACAGGCCTTTGTGATGGCAGTTGGGTTTTTGATGGCAAAATCTGCTGCTGCAAGCACTTGCTCACAAGGAAAAAGGCCCTGCATTACTTTATCTAAAATACCACTATAATAAGCCAGAGGTTTGTGTCCATGGGGCTTTTTCTGAGTGAGGGCAGCCGCCATCACTTCTCCATTTAAATGAGAGAATAGTAACAATTCTTTGTTGTAATCCAGAGTTGCTAATACTGGTGCATGTATCAATACATTTTTCAGTTCCTAAAGGAATCTATCATGTTGGCTGTCAAGGTAATGGAACCTTTTACCTTATCAACTGCCTTGAGCCCCTGCAGCAATGTTCTGGTGTAACTGGAGATATTAAAAATCCAGGACCGGCAGTAATTGCACAGGCCCAGGAACTGCTGCATTTCCTCCACTGTGTTCAGCTAGGGTGTACTGTGTACTGCTGCTGCCCTTTCAGGTGTGAGTCTCCTGTCTTCTGAAGAAAATATCTGTTCTAGGTAAACCGCCTCCTTCTGACAATATTGCAGCTTGTCTTTGTCTGTCTAGTACCCTTTCTCAGCCAATAAGGTCAACAAATGGGGCCACCTCTTTGTGCACCGCTGGCCTAAACAGGAATTTGGTAGGCAATCAAAATGTGCACGTTTTTATCCTGGTTACCCATCCTACCAGTACCTGCACCCCACAGAGGAACAATTGGAGGTCTCTTGGAATCCCTCGCTGTCAACTATGGGCACACTAAATTTGCAACACTGCTTGTGCTCTGCTGTAGTGCACTTCAGGAGTGGAACACACTTCATCTTTTTCAGTGAATGAAATGGTCATGTTTAACTTGCTCATGATTTCTCTGCCTAATATGTTAGTCAGAGTTTCTTTGGAATACACAGGCTGTTTGAATGGGGGATTTTGGCAAAAAAAGGCAGGACTCTTGGGCTGGAAGTCAGAGTCGCCACTGGAACTTCAAGAACCGAAGAGAAGTGGAGAAGAAGATGGCTGCTGCAACTCCTGGATCCTGGTGAAGCCCTGCTGCAGTCCTGAGCTATCTACCCTTCAACGACAGAGAAGATCCAGTCTGTGGTCTTCTTCCCTTGAGCCTGGTGGGATCAACCAGCTCACCTTCTACAGACAGAGAATCCTCTTCCGGCTCGAAATCGCTGCAGTGAGCTGTAGTGGTCCGGATAGCATTCGGAAGAGCCCTCTCCTGTTTTTAAGGAGCACTCCTTTTATTCATTGTTGCTTTGCTGCTGCTGGCTTCATCCCTGGGTAGCGCAGATCGCTCCAGACGTCCTCCTTCTTGTCCCCACGATTGAAGCTTCAGGAACCATGAGTCTGGAGGAACTACCAGGAACAACTGCCGTAGCATCAGCTTTTCTTCATCCAAATAAGGAACTGTGTCCATTTGGTCGTTCTCTCTGTCCGACCGTGAGGAATCGGGGTGAACCCTTTTGCTTTCCGAAGGCTTGTCCTTTCTTCCTTCCATCTTATAACTTTTGCTTCCCGTTGACAATATCCAGTACACCTGGCAACTTTAATCTTGAACTATTCTAACCGTGTGATCTTCGACAACAGGGCCCGTGCTCTATTTGACACTGGTGCAGGCCTATTAACTTTTATCTTCCTCTTAGAACACGTCCTCTGATTCCATCGCCTTGATAAAAATATTGCTTATGTTTTTTATCCACTATTCCCTTGTTTTAATTCTATGGCCCTCATTACAACCCAGGCGTTAAGGGGTTAACGGCGCCGTAAAAGGTGGCAGCGCTGTTAAACCCTTAACGCCTGATTACGAGGTCCCTTTGCGGGTTGGAGACTTTAATGCCTGCTTTTTTCAGGCGTTAAAAACCAACCCGCAAAGGGACCTTGGTGCTAAGTACGGTGCCGCAATTGTACTTAGCGCCTTCCCCATTAACATTGAGCCCTATGGGGCAAAAATGGGAATGGGGAAGGGCCATGGTGGCATGGGGAATTACCGCCCGCCAACCTCGGAATGGGGCAGTAATTCCCCATTCCGCCATGGCGGAGTCGGTAAGTTACCGGCATGGACCATGGTGCTATTAGCACAATGGTCCATGCATGGTGCTATTAGCACCATGGTCCACTGCCAGGGTCGTAATGAGGGCCTATGTGCTAAGTGTGTTTGACTTCGGGTGCATTTCTTCTTGCGGGTGCACTTTATTTTTTCGTAAAACCGAACTGTCATTACTGTCAAAAAGTCATCACATATTAACCCACGGTAACATCTTTATTTCGAAACACCGGTCTGTCAAATCCTAATGTACTTGCCTTGAATTGACCTGAACAAGAGGAATTGGTTGTGTGTAGTATATTTAGAGTGTGATTTTATTTAATAGAAATGAAGTGTTTTGTGAACAGATGGTTTAAAAATAAATGTACTTATATTTTTTACCCAGAAACCTTGAGTCCGTGTTTGCTTTTGTCAAAGTAATTGTAGTCCTTTGTGTAATCCCTATTACTGCTCATTTGCTCTTGAGATAAGTCTGGCTGCCCAGCCATCGCTACCACTTTACTGTGTAGTACAGGTTTGTACCAATGGTGAAATTGTACTATCACTTGTAGTCTTAATTATATGTAGTGTTCCCTAAGGGTACTCCATATGATTCTGCCTAACAGTGATACCTCACTATCTTCTCTCTATGTTGTGGCAATGTCTCAATCATGCACTCCAAAGGAGTCACCATGGTGCTGGCATGTCTCTTTCTCACTGATCCTTTTGTGAACGCTGTGCCAGAAGTTCCCAGTACTGCTTCCATTTCTGTGTCAACAGGTTTTTCTTCTCAATGTTTTTTAACTCACACCACACCTATCTCTTTTCATTTCTTCATACTCATACAGCACCTTCTATTACACCTTACGCACACGCACACACACACCCACACACACGCACACACACACACCTACTCAACCTACAATCCTATATATTTCATCAATCAACACAAACATAACCAACCCAATCAGTCCCAAACCCCACCTTCAAATCAGCCTGAACACAACAAAAAATGTCTCCTCTAAACTTTTTTAACACACCCATTCAAATAAAAGACTCCTCAGTTCCACATTTACTCCTTTCTTATTGTTCACAAATTCAAAAAACAAAATCACTTCTGTGCAGTGTGGTACCTTATTGGTCAAAACAATTCCTATAGACCAATAAATCAATGCTACTCTACTCTGCAAGTTCACCAAGTTCATCCACCACTTTAAATCCCCTAATATCCTGTCTGCTCGGCATCCACACATGGATGAGCTGAGAATGGCTTTGCCTTAACAGCGATAAAACTGGTGCTTTGGTGGTGGGTCCCCTTTGGCCTTCTTTGGCTGGTCTCCAGCGTTTTGGCCTTCGATCCTTGGCCCGCTGCCCTCACCCACATAGAGGTTAGAAACCGGGGGGTGAAACGCTCTGATTCTCTTTCGATGCAGAGTCAGATTAGCGCAGTCTGTCAGTCAGTTCACTTCAAGCTGTGCATTTTGCGCAAAGTTCTCCTGTTCCTCCTTGCTTACCTTCGCTCCTTGGCGGTATTGTCTCCTGCAATGCGCTCTATCACGCCCAGCCCGTGTATCTCCTCCAGCGTATTCAAGTGCTGCTAAACGTGGCGGGCGCGGCTTGATGTGGGGGTCCCCAGGTTTTGCTCGGCCTCCCCTGTGGTGTGTGGACCATTGTGCGTTTTATCCAAATTCCGCCTCTACACCCCCACGTGGCATCTGCATGCTGTCCCCCGCTTAAGGCTGTCTCACATGAGGGGTTGCTCTTTTTCAGTTGCAGCTGCCCCTCTGTGGAATGCCTCGCTGGTTTCTTTACGGGCCATGGATGATCATCTTAAGTTCCGTCATGCTCTCAAAACTCTCTTCACAGTTTAGCTTGGAGCTTCCTTCAGTCTTGGTTTTTCCTCGGCACCATGATGTACTTGCTGGTGAAGATGTGCTTTCTAAATTATTTTTACATTACATTATATCCTTCCTGAACCTCCCAGATGTAACTTTTCTGAGGAAACCAAGAAAATTGAAGCCACCTATAGGTGTGAAACAATGGAAATTGTGTCAACCAACTTGTCATTGTGATCCATTTTTCTTAGGAAGCAAGTTACGAAGTGCATGTCATATCTCCAGGGACTGTGCTCTAGCACTTTGCAGAGGTATAAGACTTGTGTTCAATATTTGACATATTCGGTGAAAGTGAGGGAAAAGTGTTTGATGTTGTGTGGTGAGACATTCTGAGAATTGTGGAACGTTATATTTTTTCACCCAGTACCTTACTGCAGGAAGCGGTTATTACACTTTTAAGGTGCCTTTATATTCACGAGCCATTGCAAAGCATGGGTGCGAAAGTGAGGGCAAAGTGTATGGTTTTTGGTGCACAATGTCGGGGCAGTGGCTGCAAGGCCTTCAGCTACATTGAAGACAAAGGCCCTCATTACGAGTCGGGCGGTACCGGGTTAACAGCAGTGGTAAAGGTGCCGGTGACGTGAACCCCGTACCGCCCGATTACGAGTTCCCCTCGCGGGACCCGTTCTGCACATCTGGTTTTTAAGTGCAGAGCGGGTCCCGCGAGGGGAAGAGGGTAATGGCCCGTTGTTTGCTCCCTCTCCCATTCCCATTCAGCCCTATAGGGGCTGAAATGGGAATGGGGAAGGACCGTGTCCGGGTCCTTGGAGGGAGGAATTACTGGGCCTTCCGAACTCGGAATGGCCCGGTGCGTCCTCATTCCGATGACTCGGACACGGACGCGATTTCGGCGGCAGCCAAGCCGCCAATATCGGCATGGCTACCGCCGAACCCGTAATGAGGCCCAAGATGTGATAAATACTGTATCCTGTTTTGACTTTAACAACGTCAATCTGATCTGCTGCTTCTGACTCCCTTACCACGGACGAAGGAAGCGCAAGTGTTTTTACACGTTGCATGCGCCCAATTTAGTTAGAATCCTTTGGACTTTAAAACTATTTGGATTGTCTGTCTGAAGCACTTGGGAAATTGAACACTCTTTGAACTTTGGCAAAGAAAGGAATAGGTTTTCTTGTAATCTGCTCACTGAACACATTGCACAATGAGTGCCCGTCTGATATCAGCCCATGTGTTCAATTAAAATAAGGTGTATACATTACAATTTTAGACGTTGGCATGTCTTCCCAGTGATTGAAGCTTTTTGGTTTTTCAACTTGAGAAAACAAATAGTATGCCGACTGTGGATAATTATCCTTTGAGTCTTTTCACATCCCTGTTCTAAATTACTCAGATTTTCAGCTTTGAGTCTTTTGGTCTAGTGTTGCCAGTTGGTTGTATTTGGCTGGGATGATTTGCTCCGGACGTGGTGACTGCGTGTCATAGAACCTTTGAGCCTCCCCAGTTTTGCTATTTGTCTGTGTATGGAGCAGAAGGTGTTTTTAATTTTGCCTCTACTCACATTCATTAATTATTTTTTCAAATTTGTTTTTATGGATTTTCATAACAGAAACAACCAACAATATAAACATTCCCCTTAATCCCCCTCCCCGACATATTCAAAGTTCCACCTATCCCACTGACAAAGAGCAGGAGGATTATGAGATGTCCAAAAGATGCAGCTTGTATGGGCAGTATTGTTCCAGAAGGTCCCCTTGCAGAATGTCTAATATTGAGGCCCATTCCAGCAAGAACTTGGTTTGGTTCCCCTGCATAGCAGAAGTCACCCATTCTAAGGCTGCAAAGTTCCAGAGCTTGTACAGCCAGTCTGCTAGTACCGGGGGGTCTGATGTTTTCCATTTGCATGCAATAACCAGTAATGCTGCCATGTAAAGGCTTTCCTTTTAATGTATTGTCCAGGTCTGCCAATCCCAGGAGGGTTTCCCCATTTGCCCTGTCCATTTCCAGGCCGTACATGTCTGGAATGATCATATTGACTTCCTCCCAGAAGGCCTGTAGCACCGGGCAGGTGTCCCACACATTGAGCCAGACCCCTCCGCCCACACCCCCTCCATCAGCGATATGGAACATCAGGGTTCAACCTGTGTAGCCTCTATGGGGTGTAGTGCCATTGGTACATGAGCTTCAGCCAGAATTCCCTGATCTGAATAGAGGATGTCTGTCGAGGGATGTCTGACCACAGTGAGGCCTAGCCCTCCTATGGGATTTTGCTATCTAGTGTGCTCTTCCACCTGATTTGGAACAGCAGCTGTTTAGGCAGAGGGGCGTCCACAAGAAACCTGGAAATATGCAAGATTAAGTGTTTGTCCGCTGGATTTGATATTAGACATTTTACAAAACGTGTAAGAGGCCTGATTGCCACTGCACGATTAGGGTGGGAAATGATCCAGTGGTGGACCCGGTAGTATGGAAAGCTTTGGGATTCATGTAGGTCCAATTTATCTTTACATATAACAAACGATTTCACTTCCTCCCCTAGGAACATATCCCTGAGTTTTACACAGCCCGCCGCATTCCACTGGGGGAATGCGCGTGTGTCCAAGCCTGGGGAGAACTGTGGGTTATCATAAAGTGGTGTGAATGGGGAGGGGAATGTCGTGATGTCGTGTGGGTGCACTGCTTGATCCCACATGTCTTCTACTACTTTTGTGATGTCACTATGATGGATATTGCAGGGTCTATTTGCTCTTGGCAGCCATAGTTTTTCTCCCATGTGAGGTCCTGCCACTGCCCTCTCCATGTGCACCCATCTTTTATCCTTATTTCCCCCAAACCAATTTTAAATGACCCTAAGCTGTGCCCCCCGGAAGTATTCCTGAAAATTCGGGAGTCTACCCCTCCTCTATTTGGGGGAAGCATCAGGGTTTTCAGTGCAATTCAGATTGTTTTATTCACTCAGATGTATTTGGAGATGAGTTTATTTAGTGTCCTAAAAAAGGCAGTCGGGTTGGGGATTGGGAGAGCCTGAAATAAGGATAGGGTCCGTGGTAGTATTACTATTTTGATGGCATTAATTCTCCCTAGCCAGGATACCGATAGTGGGGACCAGGTCTGTAGTTGCTCCGGAATCTGGGACAGCAGACAATGGAAGTTGGCCTCATACAACCCCTTAACGTGCGCGTGATGTTCAACCCCAGAATTCGGATACTATCGGGGACCCACATAAGTTGTGTCGCTGCTTTTGCCGCTATCAATTCTACCTGATTAACCAACAGATTCAGGATTTCTGACTTTGTAATGTTAATTTTTAGGCCTACGACAGTGCCAAACCCTTCTAACTCCTGCAGCGCCACCGGGAGGGAAGATATCGGAGCGGTGAGTGTAAGCAACTTATCATCCACGTACGCCATCAGTTTATGGTCTTCCCCCCCAAAGGAGATACCTTTGATTGCATCCGTGCTCTGGAGTCTCACTAAAAGTGGCTCTAGGTGCAGTGCGTAGAGCAGAGGGGGCAGCCCTGCCTTGTTACCCTTTGAAGCAGGACCGGGCTCGAAATCTGGCCATTCACCAGCAGCCGTGCTGTGGGATGAGCATAGTTTGCCCGTACCATAGCTATGATTTAGGGCCGAACTCCAGGATGTGGCATGTGTTGAAGGGAAAGGACCATTTGCCACAGTCGAATGCCTTATCCACATCCAATGAGACCAGCACTGCAGGATCTCCTTTCTTTGCGATTTTTTTCTAGTAGGTGACAAGTTCTCCTGAGATTGTCGTGTGTTTGAAGGCCCTTGATAAACTCTGTCGGTTCCGGCTGGATCAGTGTTGGTATCAGCAGCGCTACTCTGTTCGCAAGAATCTTGGTATAGATCTTCGCTTCCATGTTGATGAGTGCGATATGGCGATATGACCCGCAGCTAGTGGGGTCCTTCCCTGAACTATCTTGGCCTCTTCCATGGAGTCGGTAATGCTGCCTGTGACTGCGAAGGAGTTAAACAGAGCTACTAGTCTGACAGCCAGGGTCACCATGAACCGCTTGTAAAAAGACGCTGGTAATCCATCCGGGCCCAGCGCTTTGTTCGGTGGAAGATATGCTATTGCCAGTAGGACTTCCTCCCGTGTGATGTTGCCCTCATTGGAATCTCTGTCTTGGGTCGACAGGGTCTGCAAGGGTGTGGTCTCAATATACTCCTGCTGCAGCCTTTGTTCAGGGTGATCCGATGCATAGAGTGGTATAGTAAGCATGCAACTGTGCGGTTACATGTTCTTTGGTAGAGACCCTATTGCCAGGAGTTGCTTCAATCACTTGGATAGTTTGGGCTGCGTTTTTTTGCTTAAGCTGTCTCACCCGGTTTTTGTCTGCCTTGTTGGCCTTAATATAGTACATTTCTTTTAAGAATAGCAGGCTTCTTTCAGCTAGTTTCGTGTGGAGGAGGTCAAGTTTACCCTTAGCGCTACTGTAGTGCCTGTACAACTCTGGGGAGGAGTCTGTCTCCATTCTGTGCATGATTTGTTGTACCTCCGATTCCAGTTTCCGCTAAAGCCTTGTACTGTGTGCCTCTGCTGTGATAAGTGTCCCCCTCATTGTTGCATTAAACGCGCCCCACACCTCACCCCTTGGGGGTAGCCATCCCTGTGTTATTTTCAAATAATTCTACCATTTTGTCTTCCAGAGATTCACAGGTGGACTGATCCAGAAGTTGGGCCTTTGGGAAATACCAATTCCATGGCCTGGATCTCTGTGCGGGTACATTAAAGGGGCAAAGGTAATCGGGGGATGGTCGGAGGTGGTTATAGTGTGGGTATCTATTGTTCCAACCCTCCCCATGAGCATTGCTGAGGCCCAAACCTAATCTGTTCTAGAGAATGATTTGTGCCCATATCAGTAGTGTGTATATGCTATTTCACCACCACGTAGGGAGGCCCAAACATCCCTGAGGGTCAGCCTCTGGAACTGCGCATTAAGGTTCTGTGACGCAGGAGGTTGGTGTACTTTGTTGCTGAGCTCCTATCCCTGATTGGGTCCCAGACTGTGTTCAAATACCCCAGGACAATTATGTCACCCATGCAAAAGTGTTCGAGTTTAACTATGACCATTTTCAGGAACGCCTCTTGGCCTATGCTCGGGGCATAGATTGAGGCCACCGTGAGTGTGAGTGAGCCGAGTTTTAACAGGAGAAACAAGTAGCAACCTGCCGTGTCAGCCTGAGTCTTTAGAATAGACACTTAAGTGTTTTGTTTAAGCACAACAAGTACTCCTGCCCTCTTTCCCCCACATGGGCCTGAAGGATCTTGGGGTATTGCCCTAGCTTCAGCTTATGTTTATCCTGCCTCCTAATGTGGGTCTCCTGGAGGGCCACTAAATCCGGCTTGTGTTTAGAGAGGAGACCTTCCAGCTATCGTCTTTTGGATGGGGTATTCAAACCCAGATATTAAGTGTCAGGCATTGGAATGTGTATCCTTCGGGGGTGTCATTGTGGTACATAACCTATAAGTGGCTTATGTGTGAGCCGCTGCTTAGTTCACCTTGTATGCCCCCCCTCGCTGCCACTGTTCTCTCTCTTCCCCATCCCCCTCTCCCACCCCTCCCGGGTGTAGGCCCCACACGCTACTCCAGCTGCGGATACAATTCGCAGAGGTGACTTACCAATGATAGGCAGGATTGTGTGCAGGGTATCCTAAAACCCTCTGTTAATTACACCCCCCCAGACCTATGTCAGAGCTATCTTTAGTCACCCGCATCCCCAGGCTATGTCGGTTACGGCTCTTCTCTCGTCACTCCTTAGGTTGCTTGCCCAGGTGAATCTTCTGCCGGGGTGTGTGCTGACTTTCCCAGCCCTCTGAGTGCTGGGCCTTTTATTTGTGGTTGGTACCCCTCTTCTTGTTTCTTTTTGAATGAATCATTGATCATTCCCAGCTTCTTGGTCTGCTTTGGTCGCTTGTGGTGGGTACGCTCATGGCTTGTTGCTCTTTCTCTGGGGCCAGGAGTTCTGCTCCCTCTTCCAGAGAGCCAAACATCCGCTATTTTCATTGCCACTCGAATACCATCCCAAATGGGAAGGTCCATCTATACCGGCTGTCCTTGTCTCGGAGGGAACAACAAGAGGGGGTAGGGAGGCAATAACAATTTAAATCAAAACAGTCAATGAGGTAAGGTGACTATGTAAAATTTTCAAAAAATGTAATTTATAAAGAGTTTCAGGTGCAAAGAGGCAAATGTCACAAGGCCACTCGGGACTGATTAGAAAACTGAGAAACGCAATTGTGTGTCGCCACATGATAGCCCCATATGGACTCCTAGGAAACCTAGATTCCACAGCTGTGTTACGTGGATCTATAGTCCTCCAAACCCTATAAGCAGGGAATGGCCAGGAATATAAATTGTGTCATACATATACAAAAGTATGTTTTCCTTAAGATCTCAGAATTCAGTACCCTCAGGAGGAGGATAAAGCAACTTGTTTGAATTGTGTATAGCAAAACTAGCAAAAACAAATCGGTACACTTGACTTCACTAGGCACGAGAAGATCAATTTCAGAAATAAAATGTTTTTTTATCAAATGATCAAATAATCTTTCTTTAAACCAATGTTATACAGTTCACAAATCGTGTTTCAGGACCAAATGGATATCTTTTTGTTAAACAAATAAACTTCACTTGGCGTCACTTTCAACATCAATATAACAAAACAATAATTGTGACAGTAAAAATATATTTCTTGCACATCTAAAGCAAATGTCATGACTAGTGTTCACAACATCCACACTTAGTTATGTAGGAGAACCCTTGATTCAAATGTAAATTGTTCCAAATAGCACCGATAGTTCATTTCATTGCCAACACATTTCGGACCATCATCAGGGCTGGGATTGCTATTGGTTCCGACTGGTCAACGTACTCAAACTGTAAATTCCTAGGGGAAAGTGTAAGAGGAGATTGCTATCATTTCAATATAAGGGCCACCCGGCATATTCACAAGTCAAGTCAACTTCCACAAACCTTTTGTTCCACAGTTGGGACTTCTCACTGGAGTTTAACCATACTCGGGTGTAGTTGTACACTGGAGCACGGTACAGATGCGTAAAAAACGATTATAATCCAAACGCTCTAGAATATTTAAAAGACATTTTTGGGAGATTTTAATCAGATATTATAGTGCACTGTCACTCACCATGTAACCTGCATAGCTGTTATCATACATATCTACAGTGCTCTGGAGAGTGTAAATAAACACAGCCTAAGGCCAAGCTTTGGGCGCCATTAATGTTGTCAACAAGAGGCGATCCGGATTCTGGGGAGGGAATTTATTGGTACATTATTTTAGGGACAAAGGAGTTACCAGGCGCAAATACACGCCCTAATTCTCTAAACAAAATCACCTATTCAACTTTACACTGAAAGGTAACACAGAGTGCACTACTAATGGAGTGAAAAGAAGCACCAACTATAAATAAATGTGGAGGGCTTTAAGTGTTAATGTTAGAACCAATGAATGCTGCAAGAAGCAGCCGTTGTGGTGGCCAAACAGATACATTGTACATACTTAGGGGGGCATGGGCTATACCAGTTTATAGTTCCAAAGCCTTATCTTACCTCGCCATGAGAGATGCTGCAATCAGTCACCTGACGCGAATGCGCAGCGCTGAATTCCAGGTGTTGTCTCGAGGGGCTCCTGTGATTGGGGTCATTTTTTTCCTCTTTGCCAGTCTTATATGGGATGTATATTGCAACAAAGAGATATCTGCTCCATTGTAAGATATTTGATTTGCGTTCTTTGCGGCCGCTAGAATCTTCTCCTTTGTGGTATAATCATGTAGAGCTGCAAGGACGTCCCTTGGCTGAGCCCCAGGTCTGACTTATGCGGGCTCACTCTGTGCACACTATAATGTCTGACCGCTGCTGCCGTCTCCTCCTATAGTAGGTCAGCAAAGATATTGTGCACCACTCCTTTCAGATCCTTGTCATGAACCTCTTCAGGCAAGGATTTTATTTGAATGTTGGATCGCCTAGACTGGTGTTCTAGGTCCTCCGTCTGTAGTTTGTGGTTGTGAGTTGCGTTTTCCAGTTTTTCTAAGAGCGCCTCTGACTTATGTGCATCTTCTGACAACTTCTTCTCATTGATGTCCACCCTCTCGTCAATTTTACTCAGATCCGTTTTCATTTACGGCAAGGCAGCTGGCAGGTTCATCCTCATTTTGTCCATTTGTGTTTGGACAGTGTTGGTGATCTTGTTGCCTAATTCCATGAAGAATTGCTTTAATGCCACATGGGTAAGGGCTTGGTCTTGCATTTCATGAGGCAGGGCATCCTCACTGTCTGACTTTTCCTGCCTAGCCCCCAATAGTGGCGGGGAGGCTGCTCTTCATCCCCACATCCTCTGGATTCTGCCCTCCTGGGGTTTCTTTGTGCCTTTTGTGGTCTGGGGGGGGTCTCTCACCCTGGATTTTGACATTGCTCCCTTGGGGGCGGGGGCTTGCCTGTACCAATGTGGAGTATCTGGCTGTTGTTCTGGATCTCCCAGGCCCTCTGTGCAGCTGGCTTGGCATGATTGAGGATCACTAGCGAGGTGGTGGGGTCTCTGTGAGGCTCCCCAGGGGTTCTACCCTGTCTCAGCTGCTTTTGAGGTTCTTGTCTCACTGTCCTGGACTGGTCTGAAGACCCTTGGGTTTTCTATTTGGCATGCTGTGTCCTGGCGGCTCCCTGCCATGTATAGGTGTAAGCACTGCTTGTGATCCTGCTACGCTGAATGGCGGAGCCGTCCCAGCAGGGAGCCCATTGCTATATCCTCTGTGCGCAGCCTATCCATGCTCCCTCTTTAAATTGACTTGCCCTTCTTTACCCGGCTGTTGCTGTGCGGTTGTTAGCTTATGGGGCCCCCACCGTCATTCCGGGCTTCCCTGGTGCCTTGACCTCCCCCGAGTCTGGACTGGGGGGTGGGCAGTCGGGCCTCCATGGGCATAGTTGGGGGTTGTGCACCCCATTGCAGCACTTGTATATTTTAAAGGCCCTCTGTCTGGGCACCGGCCAGGGGGGTACCGGGATCGGTTTGTGTCCCTCTACACTGGCGTGGCACCCTGGTGAATTGGGATGCCGCGCACTTTCTACTTTCAAATGCACTGGGGGCGCAGCTCCGGATGCCTGCGGCACCAGCGATCCGTGCCTCCTCACACTATGGCTCTCTTTTCCTTACCTGGCCGTCACTGTGTATCAGTCCGTGCCTGTCCTGCGATTGATGCAGGCTGTGCACCGCATCCCTCTCAGTGTGCTCTGGCCCTGAGGTGCTGCTGCGATGCCTCACTATCTCCCGGCCTCAGTCTGGGAGCCCCATTGCTTTGTTTCTTTGCTCCTCCACGATACGATCTGGCCCTGGTGTCTCCCCCTGGTCAGCCCTCTTGTTAGTTCTAGCAGAGGTTGCACTGTGTAGGCCACCTCAGGGGGTTCCCGATCACCTCTGTGTTATGTGGATACAGGAACAGAAATGCCATACCTAGTAGCCCCTAAATATCAGCACTCCGGCATGCTTTGGATTAATAGTGGAGGGGTCAATCTGCTGCAGGATCATCCCCTACTGGGCTTAATGGTGCGTCCTTCATGGCTGCCATTTTGGAATCCCTACTGACAAATTTAAATATGTGATGGTGGCTCTGTAGAGAAGTCAAATTAACCACTGCCATGAAGAAGCTGATTAAAGTGAAGCAGTTGTATTGACACCATACTCGTGTGTAGCAATTGAGGATGTATTAACTGGTGCCTTTCCTGCTTTAGAGGCGTCCCATGATGTTGATGTGCTGACTGCGGGTGGGAGTCGGCTTGCTTGGTGTATTCCCAAACATTTTTTTTTTAAAATCTTTATTGTGTTATAGTTCACAAGGAAATTTTCACATATTTTACAATATAAAAACACATCAAGAAAACACAAAGAAACATACAAATACAATATACATGCTAAAACTACAAGGAAAAGAAAATTAATGCACTTCATTAAAATTCAATTAAAATCATGACAATACATTGTTTAATTTAGGTTAAAATTTTAGAACGCCCGCCTAAACTCTGTTCATTTACTACACTACGGAGAGCACATCAAGAACATCTAGCATAAAAACGAATCACAGCCCATGCCCACTTAAAAGATTTGTCCAAAAATATTTCTTGCCATAACCATCCTGGCTGGACATTTTTTAAATCCTTTAAAACATATGCAAAATGTATCTGTCCCTTACCACTGAGAAGCGGACATTCAACCAAAAGATGAAATATTGTTTCTACATTTGTATCCGTCTGAAGCCACCAGCTTGGCAAAACGTCAGTTTAAGTTGTGAGTGCCTTAAAGTCCACAATCTGGTTTCCTTCTCACTGGCTATCCTTTTTCAACAGTACTCTGATGAAAATTCGACCAGTATAGAGATGGTTTCCAGGTGGCCTTCGAGTTCGTTGTTCCCACCAGCTCAAGGGAAGAAGTTGTCCTTGAAGGGCTTCTCTGTCAGGAATTTGGACCTGGAGCAGGGCTTCACCGGGCAAACCAGTGGTGCAGGGGTTGCAGCAGTCATCTTCCTTCGGCTCGTCTTCGGTTCTTATGTTCCAGTGGTCGACTCTGCTTTCCAAATCCCAGAGACCTGCATTTAAACAGTTTTCTCCCATTCATTCCAGCCTAGCTGTCACTCACCCAGCAGAGAGGCTGATTTTGCCGGTCAGTCAGCCAGCCAATCACGCCAGAGTGCATTCAGGTCTCCTAGGAGACTAAGCACAGGGAGTTTCAGGGCACCTCCCTCACATCTTGTCCACCCCAGACACTCAGGCACCAGAGGAGGGCTTCAGCACAGAAGCCCGCCAAAGGCCAACGAACAAAGGGACCAAACCTAGTTTGGCTCTCAGAGTCAAACACTAGAAGGACCTTTCCAAAAAGATACGGCGAAAAAAGATGACCAGAGTCTGTTTTTACAGAGTGGTCTTGGACGCCATATTGAAAAACCTGGCTGAACTGATTTATAGCTACTGGTGTTCGCGGAAAATCATGGTAGTTTGTCCTAAAACCACTGCCACCAGCCATTTCAGGAGGAAAGGGTAGCATTTGACTGCTACATGAGTGTTTAGACCCAGGGGTTGGTAGCCAACCCCTCCAGCACTCTATAGGAAGATATTGTGTGATGGGTCTACACATTTTAAGTCAATTTAACTTTACAATCACTGGGAGACAATAGTCAGTCCCAGAGAAGTTATTTAATCCTTGGGAAGTCTGAAAGACATCCCTGTGCCACTGCACTGTGGGTGATGTGTGACACACAAGAAAAAGATGATGCCTATGGAGTTGCCTAAAACTCTATATTCAAAGAACACAAAAGTAAAACACACAACAAAATACATGAAAGAGTGCGAAAAAAGGCTCACACTCTTTCCAGGTGAAAATTAAAATCCTAGAAATCCAGCAAAGTTGCTGCGGGTCTCAAAAGATAAGGACAATTAGTACATTTATGAGAATGCTCCCTAACAGGCACTTTTAAAATTCTCCTCCAGAAGGCCCCCTCTCATTTACTCCATTGCCCCTTAAGAGCAAACCGTGTCCTTTCTGCTCTGTACGTTAAAATAGATACCACCTTTTTGTAGTGGAACACACTTACAGGCACTATCGAAAATGAACCAAACCTCTTATTTATGTGTTTTGCCTGTGCACCTAAGGCAGTGATCTTTTGACATTTTGCTGCAAATCGCAGCGTTATGTTTTCTTTCGAAAAGATTGGAAACCCCAGGTATATAAAGGAGTCCCATTTACCTAATGGCTTATTACTTAAGGACCACCTGAACTGGCCACCAGCTTTCTCAGATCATGTTTTTTAGGATGCAGATTTTTTTTGTGACATTGACAGTTAGATTGTTTTATTTAGTGTAGGTCTCCAGGGCATTTAACTGGTGCTGCAGCCCCATGGGTGTATGATCCATTAAAATCAAATCATCTGCATACAGTAAGTAGTTAATTAATCTACCGTCTATTTTTGGTGGGAAACATGTAATGCCCAAAAAAGCCTCTCCCATATCTGATAATATCAAATTATATACAATCGAAGCCAGCAAGCGGCCTTGTTTGAGACCTCTTCCTATGCTGATTGGAGCCGATAAACTAGCATTCCTATCCAACCTCACACGCAGTGAGGTATCTGAGTGTAACAATGTCAGTATTGCCAATAACGCTGGACAACAGCCCCACTTGTCCAGTTTGGCCCATTTATTCCTTGGCACTGTATCGAACGCCATAGGGAAATCTCAAAACCGACATATAATTGCTTGTTATGTCTTATTGCCACCTTCTTTCCCAATACTGTGATGGGTGCTATCTGTACTCCTGTGTGCCAAAGAAGATTGAATGCACTGAGGTCGGTGGAGCTACTGTTATTAATAACTCTCACATTGCCCAGCAATCATCAAAAGACTTTCTTAGCAAGAATGCTAGAAACACAGATGTAAATCAAAGTTTAACACCTAAGAGTGAGCAAAACAATTCATCATGTGGAAATTGCTAATGAAACGGATTTGGTGTCAAAACTTTCATTTTGGCATGTGGGATGTATTGACCCACTCCGCTGTGCTATGCGGCATCACTCTGATAGTTATGGTGCAAGAAACAGCAACAATGGGGGCAAAACTCTTGTGTGCGCAAAAAAGACCCCCCAAAACCACGTGTCTGAACACACAAAAAGATGGATGCACAAGCTGCCACCCATGGTGCATTTGTGGTGGGATAGAGCACACACTACAGAACAGGTGCCAGTGGGCTCCATGACCAGCAAACAGAGTGCAGAGAGAGAAGCAGCACTTTGCAAATGAAACTCCAAAATGTGCATATAAATGACATTTGCTTTGTTGCTAAAAACTCCAAAAAGCCTATACACAACACTTCTAAACATTCAAAATCTTGATTGGTGCTAAAATGTATGTAATCTAATGAAGCATGGTGAATATAAAAAATCCTAAAGTGTAAAGAGTAAAAAATGTCTTCAGAAAAACTGGATTGTCTGTAAACTGACAGCCCCTGTCAAAATCTGTGTGCAGTACCCTGGGCTACCTGTGAATGACAGCTGTCAGATGAGCTCCTGATAAAACTTAAAAGTATTTAACAGTATTTAAACTAAAAGTCTGACGGATTAGCAAACATCAAAGGAATACAGACCTTTGTTGTGTTTTTGATCCCACAGATTTAAAGCTTGTGTGATTTGATGAAACAAGTTTGTTTTCTGCTGCATTTTTAATTAAGAATAAATTAGCCTTTCTGAGCTGCAACCCTTTGGAAGTGGAAAAACAGGTTTCTTCCAAGGGGAGGGGAAATCCTCTCAGCAGAAACTCAGTGGGAGATGATAATTGTGCGTTAGCCCAGACTTTTGTCTACAGAAAGAGAATGAACAATGGTAGAGCATCAGCCCAGGAAATGGAGGTGTGAAAGGGGTTGTAAACACCTCCTGGAAGGAACTCCCAAGGGATGTGGCTGCTCCTGGACTGCAGGAAGAGAAACATGGGTGGACCATTTGCTGTTATGCATGAAGAATTAACGATTTTTAAAGACTCATAACTTGTGATTCAAAGAGGGGAAAAATATACAAAGGACAGATCGGTTAATCTAATTTTTGGCTGTACGTTTCAAGAGGTGGAAGAACTGTGTAACATTTTCTGGACAGAAATGGCAATATATGTGGTTTTATGTGAACTGTGTTAATGCTAAAATTGTGCAGAAAATTTGGAAATTGTGTTCATGGTGAAAAGGACAAAATTCTGTAAAAAGGTGAAACAACATCACACAGCTGCGGGATTTTGAGGAGCAGCTACTACATAAAATACAGAATCTTTGTGTGTGATTTGTGTAAAGTTGACCAATGTAGAAATATGTTTTTAATATAAAATCCGATTTTGAGACCAGTAGCTAAAGGGAGATTTCTAAGGATCGTAAAGCAAACCATAAAACGTGACATCATCCGGCCTTGATCCAATCACTCAGTTGCAAATGAGGTTTTGATCCAATCCCAACTCACAGGGACAGGCTTAGTTAAGCCGGCCCATACACCCATTTTGTGATGTCATTTAAAAGGATAGAGACAGCTGACAACACATAGGGACTCACTGATTCACTCACTTTCCTGATTCCGGCGAAGCACTCTGATACAGCGTTCTACATCCAGCTTTAACATCCTTCCAGATCCATATGCCAAGACTCTTGCCAGCAGTAAAGAACTATTGATTTCAGCAAGCCTAAATCCTCAAACTTATTCTTGCAACCCAGTGAAGCGCTGTGGTGTGAGAAGGCCTTTTGAACCAGTATCCTGAAACTCCCTGGCTTGATACCACAAGGCTTGCCTGAGGAATTCACTATCCAGCTGATTGAAATACCCACACACAAGAAGGGCAGATCCTGTGCAAATCTGATGACTGGCCTTGCAATCGAGTCCCGTACCTGATGTGCAGTCCTTCCTTGGCAGATCCAACCCATGACCAGAGCTGACGGTCCAAATTAATAACTTATTCTGTGAGTATTAATAGGAAGAACAGTGACCCATAATATATTTGCATTGTATGATCCCAATCTCAAACCCAGCGATTCACCCGTTATAGAGAATAACGCGCAAGGAAAAGTTTGCAGCGATTTGAAAGTCTGAAAGGCTTTACACGTCTGTAAAATTGTTTCCTATTTGGACTTTGAGATTTCAAATGTTTTCTTTTGACTAAATCATTGCTTGTGATTGTGTGCCACTGTTCAAAGCGGCTGCCATAGGATTAAGTATTTTTGACCACATTTGGTGTTTTTGCTCAGTCAATTCCAAAGACAATTTCAAAGCCATGCTGACAGCTGAAAAGTCAATTCCGTTTTTCTCTTGTGTTTGAAGGGGGAAGGTGGGAGTGATATTCTTTTTTCTGTTTGATTTGTGCTATTCCTGAGTACCTACCCTCTCCTCATATCTATTTAAATTGCCTATTGGGGGATTGTGGGGTGTTGCATGGGGGAACCCTTAACCATAGTGCCATCTGTTCAAACCAAACCAAAAGTATTCTTGTCTGTGCTGCATTTGCTTATGTGCTCATTATTTGATTCCTAGTGTATTAAAGATATTATTCAGTGTTCGGTCACCGCATTGGTGATTGTTGTTTACCTATTAAAATATACTGGGCCTCATTCCGAGTATGGCGGTAAGGGATAGCGGCCACCGCTAACGAGAGCGGTGGCGGTAATCCCTTACCGCCATACTCCGAGTTCCCTTTGCGCCATGGAGGTTTTAACACCTGCTTTTAGCAGGTGTTAAAATCCATGGCGCTAAGGGACCTTGATGTTAATTACGCCACCGTAATTTACGGTGGCGTAATTAACGCCTTCCCCACTCCCATTATGCCCTATGGGGCAAGAATGGGAATGGGGAAGGGTAAATGGGGATTGGGGAATTACCGCCCCACCAACCTTGGAATGGGGCGGTAATTCCGCCATCCACCAAGGCGCTGCCGGTCCGGGTACGGCGTCAACCAAGGCGTTAATAGCGCCATTGGTTAGCGCCGTACTCGGAATGAGGCCCACTGTGATTTGAATTCTAAATAAATATTTACCTTTGCAAACTAGCCTGATTCCTGGTTCAGTGTGACCGGGGGGTCTCAGGAGAAGGGTGTGATATGAGTGGTATATTGTTCAGAATAATAGAAATAAATAAAACAAACAAACAAAACAATCAATAGATACAAATAAATAAGGGTTTCATTTGCGCACTACATGCTGGGCATGACTTGGGTGTGTGCCGGATTGAAATCACTTACAGCTACCAGTGATTTCACATGAGCTGGG
The DNA here is from genome assembly GCF_040938575.1 of Ambystoma mexicanum. Lineage (NCBI taxonomy): Eukaryota > Metazoa > Chordata > Amphibia > Caudata > Ambystomatidae > Ambystoma > Ambystoma mexicanum. The sequence goes on from NC_090941.1 coordinate 925,237,854, forward strand.
GAAGCCTGTATGCTTCTCACTGGATTTTAAATCTAACTGATGGACGTTACCCGAGACATCGCTCGTGGAAGACGGTCTGACTGAAATTTGATTGCATTATCTGGGTGCACCCGATTTGCAATTCGATGTAGTGTGTTCCCGTTGAAAAAACCATTTACCCCATTTGAGATTAAGGCATTGGGTGGTTCAAGTGAGGCAGAGTTAAGTGCTGTAGTTGAAAACAAAAAGAAGGGGGCCAAGAGTTAACCCATATAGACAAGTTATATTTCCCAGTATTGGACCGTCTACTTGATACAATGGATAAATGGAACGATACCTTGAAATCTAAATGCAGGCGGTGCACCTTATGCTGAAAGTAATGTGCGTGAAGATTGAAGGTATGATTACAGCTATTACAATAAACCAAAGAACTGATGATAAGGGGTGGGTGGTAAATCTGGATTTTGATTAGCATAGGGTGCTTGGAAACAAACATTGAGAAGACTGTAGTGCAGAACGTGCCCTTGAAAGTTATCGATTGGGCTGCTGCTCCTCTGCCGCACGACAGCATATTGTTTAGTTTGGAGGTTCTGCCTGCCGAAACAGAGTCTATACCAGCTCCGGCTTTGGCGCAAAAAGAGGTGCTGCCTACAGTATCAATTCTGGCGTTGAGGTCACTGGGACTGAAAGGAGCCTCTGATTTACCTCTTCTCAACAGTAGTACGATTGAGTTACCAATCTTGACCCAGATGCCAGTATTACTGCTGACGACGGAGAATACAATTGGGAAACATCAAAAGAAATCAAAGAATTGTAAATCCCCACGTAGACAACAAAATAAGGGTTCTAGAAAATTCTTGTGACAATTAAGGATAAAGGTGGCCAAAACAATTGGAAAGCAGACCTCCTTAGTGAAAGTCATAGGCCCCCTCTATTAACAGAGAAACTTCAGAATAATCAGTGAACAATGGGATCCTCTAAAGGTGGTTGTCTTTTGAAAGGCCAGGGAATTGTTAAACATTATATGACCCCTGTAGTGGGGAAGATGTTTCCTTGGACCTGAGCAACATCTCAGTGCATCCATGTTTTGTGGCTGCAGGGGCAAATGACTAATGCGATGTTGAGCCTAGTGAGGATAATGAAGACACAAGCTGGAAACAAGTGGTCAAGGGAAAGTGTTGTAAACCTATTGACCCACACCCTAATTTACAGTCTAAGAGTGGGTTATGGCCCACTACTGTTTCATTCAAACAGACGGTAGACCCCCAACACATTTTCCCAATATTTAGGACTTTGGAGGAAAAGAGAATGGTGCCCAAACAGAATCCTTATTTGGGAGGAAACACTTTGTCTCATAATACTGCGCAAGTCCATGATAACAAAATTGATATTGGAAGGTTGCAGGTAAACAAAGTAAAAGGTAACAAAAAAGATGGGATGAAGGGCAAAGGAAAGGACGAGGGGGAGTATTGTTGTCTGTCTTTGGGTTATCTTTTTGAAGAGCAGGGCAATAATTCCCTTAATCAGAAGTACATGTTATCCTTGTTCTCTAAAATTCTAAGTCTGCAGCTAGTGAATTCAAGCAATATTCAACTAGTTGGTTTTGTGTATAACGACTTTGTCGATTTGGCTAAAGATAGTTCCTGGACACAGATAATTAAGAATGCAATCCTGGAAGAAGGTGAAGCATTGTTATCACTTGGCTATGAAGTGTTGGAAAAGCTTGTGCTGGAATCCCATGACCCTCCCAATATGGGTCCTGGGGCACAATCTGCAGAGGAGGAACCAGTACAACATCTGACCATAATGTTTTCAAATGAAGGGAGGGCTCAAAGCAAATGTGGTAATGAGAACAAACATGTCTTCTGTGTTCGTGTGCTACGGGCAGCGTATTGGAGCAGAGAGTCAGCGGGCTTGGGAAGCGAGAGTCACAATGGCCAGGGCGGAGATTACCCTTCATCAGGCAAGGAGGCGGGATGAGCTCCTGGAGGCAACTTGCAGCGAGGTGGAGGGGTTGGGGAGGAACATGTTGTAGGACCTGCAAGCCCTCCAGGAATCCACAGAGGGCCGACTGGGGGTAATGTATACAGTATTCGATGATGCCCTGGTCCAGACAATGAGTGAGATTGGTGATGAGGAGGACTAGCCTGGTACCTGTGTAAATAGTTTTGCAGTTGTACGTTTCCTTTGAATTTTTCTATTATTTGAAGCTGACATTTGGGACAATACTCCAATTCTTTTGTGCATAGTTCTGCAGGTGTAAGTTTCCTTTTGATTATTTTTTGTTGTGAGTGGACTAATTGGACAATCCTCTGTGATTATTTTGTACATAGTGTTGTATTGTGTGTTTGACTTTTCATGTTCAACTGACTTTTTGGACCTTTCTTTTATTTTTGGATTGTACCGTATTTTTTTTTTTTACACATGTAGATTTTTCTCTTTTTAAAGTTTTTCATGGACACCTCTTTGCATTATTTTTTACAGTATGTGTACAAGTAATATTATTGTATAATATATTTATTTATTTACTCATAGTCATTATTTGTAGCAGGTACTTTAGCTGTGTGCCTGTTTGGTAGTCCATTTAGTCGCCCTGATTCTGACCATTGGTAGTGATGTGTCTGGTTGCTTACATGTATGTGTATTGTTGCAGGGTTTATTTCAAAGGGCAGTATAAGCATGTGGCTGACTTGTGCTGCTGTGTGAAGTGGAAGTTTGGGTGTGCACTGTCAAATGGTGTTTCCTTTCACATGTGCTGCATCACTCTGTGTTAGCCCTCATTGTGTTTGAGAGGGAGGTGGGTGGGGTGACTGTGTGAGTGTTGCATGTTCAGGATAATGGGACATGATTTACTTAATGCTGTGTAACACATGGAGTGCATTCCCCTACAACAGGATGTGTTTCTACAGTATTCATTATCTAAGGTGTTCATCATCCTCTTGCACTGGGATACATTGGTGGCATTTCTTTATATTCCACAGTGGCTGACCAATGCAGCTGTCTCTGTGAGTTGTGCACTCTCTGATATGCATGCCCTTCACACATGCCCGGACCAGTGATGTGTTTGTTAGGGAATCTCTTCTGAAAATAGCAGCTCAATGAGGCTCAGGCACTGAGACACTGGTGCATTGTGTTTTCATGTGCCACACATTGAGGGTATGATTGCCTGTGTCATTAATAAGAATTTCGTCACTGGGGATTGATGTCATGACATTGTCACATGGGCAGCATGTGCACTTTCACAATCACATGTCACATGTGTATGTTGGGAGATGTTTACGGCCAGCAATTGTGTGTGAGCAGATGCCACACTCATGGATATGGCACAGGTGAATGGTTTAATTTTGGTTTGCAGGATACATGTTCCTAAGGATATTCTGGCTGATGTCACAACACAGCGGTCCAGATGCACAGCACAAAATTGTTGCAGTGATGATGAGTCACAATGTCAGGGTACAGCCTGCTGGTTATGTCCCTTGTGGAGGGAGCCGCCTGCATAGTGGTGTCATGGGTAAAGGGGCTGTGGGTGGGGGTCCAATCTGGAGGGGGCTGCCTGCACGGCAGTAACATGTTATGGGGCTGGGGTGGGGTGTCCCATCTGGAGGGGGCTGCCTGCAGGGTGGTGTCATGGGTAATGGGGCTGTGGGTGGGGGGTCCCATCTGGAGGGGGCTGCCTGCAAGGGCATTCAACAGGTGATGGGGCTGGTGTGGGGTGTCCCATCTGGAGGGGGCTGCCTGCAGTTTGTTGTCGTAGGTAATGGGGCTTTGGGTGGGGTGTCCCATCTAGAGGGGGCTGCCTGCAAGGGGGGGGGCAACAGGTTATGGGGCTGGGGTGGGGGTCCCATCTGGAGGGGGCTGCCTGCAGGAGGGGCAACATATGATGGGGCTCGGGTGGGGTGTCCCATCTGGAGGGGCTGTCGGCAGGGTGGGGCAACAGGTGATAGAGCTGGGGTGTGGTGTCCCATGTGGAGGGGGCTGCCTGCAGGGGGGTGCAACAGGTTATGGGGCTGTGGGTGCGGCATCCCATCTGGAGGGGGTTGCCTGCAGAGGGGAGGCAACAGGTTATGGGGCTGGGGTGGGGTGTGCCATCTGGAGGGGGCTGCCTGCAGGGTGGTGTCATGGGTAATGGGGCTGTGGGGTCCCATCTGGAGGGGGCTGCCTGCAGGGGGGGCAACAAGTTATGGGGCTGGGGTGGGGTGTCCCATCCTGAGGGGGCTGTCTGCAGGGTGATGCCACGGGTAATGGGGCTGTGGGTGGGGAGTCCCAACTGAAAGGGGCTGCCTGCAGGGGGGCATCAGGTGATGGGGCTGGGGTAGTGTGTCCCATCTGGAGGGGGCTACCTGCAGGAGGGGGGGCAACAGGTGATGGGGTGAGGTGTCCCATCTGGAGGGGACTGCCTGCAGGGAGGGGCAACAGGTTATGGGGTGGGGGTGGCGTGTCCCATCTGGAGGGGGCTGCCTGCAGGGGGGAGCAACAGGACATGGGGCTGTGTGTGGAGTGTCCCATCTGTGGGTGTAGGGCACTGCCTGCAGGGTGGTGGCATAGGTAATTGGGCTGTGGGTGGAGTGTCCCATCTAAAGGGTGCTGCCTGCAGGGTTGTGTCACGGGTAATGGGGCTTTGGGTGGGGGGGTCCCATCTGGAGGGGGCTGCCTGCAGAGTGGGGCAACAGGTTATGGGGCTGGGGTGGGGTGTAACATCTCGAGGGGGCTGCCTGCAAGTGGGACAACAGGATATGGGGCTGGGCTGCCTGCAGGGAGGTATCACAGGCAATAGGGCTTTGAGGAGGGTGTCACATCTGGAGGGGACTGCCTGCAGGATGGTGTCACGGGTAATGGGGCTGTGGGTGGAAGGTCTCATCTGGAGGGGCTGCCTTCAGTGGGGGGACAACAGGCGATTGAGCTGGGGGGGGTGTACCATCTGGAGGGGGCTGATTGCAAGGGATTACAAGTTGCTGACTTGCTATTTGGCTGTGGTGTGGCCTGGGATTGCAAGGTGCTGGTACACGAATTGGCTGGTGTAGGGGCTGGCCTTGTGTGGGAAGGCACATGTTTTCTATTGGGTGTGCAGGGGGATAGTTGGGTGTTCTCGCGCAATTACTCTGGGGTACGGCCGGGGATAGCGAGGTGTTTGCATGCGATTTTGCTTGTGTAGGTGCTGGCCTTGCTTGTGAGGGCACCCTTTTCCTATGGGTGCGCCCAGGGATAGCAGGGTCTTTTAGCATGATTACGCTGGGGTACGGCCAGGGATAGTGAGGTGTGTGCACACCATTTGGCTGGTGTAGGGGCTGGGCTTGCATGCGAGGGCACGTGTTTTCTATGGGGTGTGGCTGTGGTTAGCAGGGTGTTTTCACATGATTTACGCAAGGGTACAGCCGGGGATAGTGAGGTGTTTGCACAGCATTTTGTGGTGTAGGGGCTGGGCTTGCGTGGGAGGCCACGCATTTTCTATAGGGTACAAATGGGGCTAGTGGGGTGTTTTCATGTGATTTAGCTAGTGGGGCTGTATGCTGGGTCAGGTGTGGCACACAGGCTTGCGCGGTGTTGGGCATTTCAATGGCTTTTTGGTGTGCATGGAGGCATGTTGGGGGCATTCCTCGCTCAGTTTGCTGTTACTTGTGCAACGGCTAGTGATGCCTCTGGGAATCCATGAATACGCATGCTATGCAAGTATTTCTCTGCACCACGGCTCACGCAAAGTCCTTCTCGGCACATGTCCCATGTGCCATTTCTGCCCCCGATTCCATGAATCCCATTGTGGAGGGTACAGTTTGGGGTTTGTGACACCACTGTCTTTGCAAGTTGCACTGAAGGATTTAATTAAAAGCCAACTGTTCCTGCGGCTAAGATAGTCCACAGATGTCACATGCCACATCCGGCTCTTTTAACGTTGCCTGGCATGGAAAGTGGACTGCGGACGGCGCAGACCAACCAGGTGTCTGCGGACATCGGAGGAACAGCCAATCAGATTTACTGAGTGTGGTGTATGGGAAGATAGGGTAGCAGGAGTTTTGTTCATAAGAGTAGCGAGAGGATTGAAAATGGCCATGGAAATTTCTTTCAGCATCCAGAGTGTTTGGATTTTGAGGGAATCCTGGGTCCACTGGGTTAAGGTGTATGCTGAGCATTGTAAAATACCATTGTGGAAATGCCAAAAATCTTGGATTCCCTGCATTGGAAGTGTTCTGGTATGTTTGTGACATGAAGTGAGTGGATTTGCTGCCATTTTGTGCAAATATGGTTCAATGAACCATCAGGACATTATTATCATTCATTGAGGTGGGAACAGTTTGGGGAACGTGACTGTAATTTCTTTGCAGTTTGCAAAGAAGGAGACACTGGGAAAGTTGAAGGAAATGTCCCCTAATTTCAAAATCATTTTTTCAGGCATTTGGCAGACACAAATGTGGATGCGTTCTCGTTTGAACTGGGAGACTCCAGCCCTTTAAGACGAAGTAGCAATACCCTTGAGATGAATGGGGATGCAGAAGTTACTCAAACATCAATAATCGAAAAGACTCAGGAAGTTGGCAAAAAGATGACTGTTATAATATCAATTATCTAAAACAGGGAGTACAATGGTCATCAATGGATGTCTCAGCACACAGTTTCTCAATGCATCTTAAAAAAGAGCATTCTTTTATAACACAGAATCATCATTGATGACTTCAACCTACGGATATACTAACGTTATCCTACATGGCAAACTACAAAAACCTAGTGGCTATTGTCATTGTTTCTAAGAGAACTTCTAAATATACGTTCCATACTAGTCTAAGAAAGTGATAGGTTTGTTAACATTAGGTGGGGCATCTAAGACCTCCCCTTAAACAGGTCACTAAATGTCACTAAATACACAACGTCCCATCGGTTACACAGACTATAGGACCCATAAGCATGCAGCCCATACAATTGGTTGGCACTCTAACCTCTGTCAGTAATTTTAGTAAAAGTTGTACAAAGTGGCCAGATCAATGTAGAATGGGTCTGGGAGCTGGGCAAGGGTAAGATTTCTGCTTGAAACACCCTAGAGTGGTTGGAAAAGCACTTTTGAATGGTTGGCGACCACGGACACCATTTGCGGACTCTGCCGTCACTCCGCATTGGTGCTGTCACATGATGACGTCCACGACCTCTACGGGCATCCCCGGAAATCCTCCAATTGGGAATCACAAGGCTCATGTGCCAGGTGTCCGTGGACTAATTCAAGATATGTCACACAAAAAAGGAAATGTCCAGACATAGTGCCTGTCTAGGGGCACCTTCTATTTTGAGTGCGGACGCACCCGGGTAGAAATACTGTCAGCGGACTAATTAAAAATGCGCCACATGAAAATGGACATGTCCGGATATCGTGTCTGTCCGTGGACTCATAATGGGCGTTTAAAAAAAAAAAGAAGGTAATACCACACAACAATAAACAAAACACTTGAAGTACAAAAAATATATTTATTCAAGAATGGGATGGGATATCAGAATGGGAAACATAAATGGAAGAATTAGTAATTTGTGTAAAATAATCTTGAGGGGAGAAAGGGAGTTCAGAATGTGAGGCAGATGATTGCTGGGGACAAGAAGGACAGGTACACGAAGGACAGTAGCAGGGAACATTTTGAATGACATGATTTTTGACATACTTTAAAAGTTCCTTAAAATCTTTACTTAGTTCATCCAAGTTTTTAGACAAGATCATTATTTCAGAATTTGCAGTTGGGAATAGGACTTCTCTTTCGGGTTATTTGGATTGTGAATGATTAAACTGGGGCATTGTTTCTTCATGAAAACTATTTACTGTAAGAGAAATAGAAATTATTATTTAAGTAAGGTGTGTACAAAATACATTATTTGTTGACATTAAAATATCTATTGTATACCATTGTAGATGTTATCATCGCTCATTTATTATTTTGGGAAGTTCTCCTCTAACCATTTAAGTGTGCTTGCCATTTCTGTGAGAAAAAAGGGCTTATGTCTTATAACACTTGTGTATGTAATGAAAGCTAATAAAACAAAAATAAATACAATGCACTTACTAGTTAGTGAGAATGAGTTTTCCAATAAGCAACTGGTGTTTCTTAATCTGTATACATGGTTGTAGTGAGGAGATGTTATGATGTGCACAGTTATGATTTGTGATTAGGGCAATGTGTGTTATATAAAAAAGTAATTGCCATTTTTTAACGTGATTGTCTTTTTTATGTCTCCCCTATGATTCTGATCCTTGTAAATCCCGCCCGATGTCCGCTGACTACCGCGCTGTACTGGACTGTATATCTGCCGTTTTGGTTCAGGTGGTGTATAATATAGGGAAACATTAGCAGATTAAAGAGGCACTAGTAAATTCCTATGGAATTCACTGAAAAAACTTTGTAAATGTGACGTTATGGTTAAGTTGCACTAGCAATAACTGATGCAAATCAGTGAAAAAATGTTGTTAAAGAGACATTATAGTTAAGTTGCACTAACAAAAACCTATGCAATTCACTGAAAAAACTTGGTTAAAGGGACGTTATGGTTAAGTAGCACTAACAAAACCTCATGCAATTCAGTGAGAAAACATTGTTAAAGGTACGTTATGGATACAAGTAAAACAGAAAAACCCTTGAAATTAGCCAGTTAAGGTACACTCAGCAACCATAACTCGCACAACCTCTGTGCACTTCTAAGACTAACACCTAGGACATCAAAGATGACATCACAAATGCACAGTACACAGAGGTGGCACAAGTTGTGGTTGCTTAGCATACCATAACTGGTGATAGTCTAGGGTTTTTCAATTTTACTTGTAACCATAACGTCCCTTGCATAAACAAACATCTTTAGACAATGACGTGGTGAGTCGGCAACCAATGGGACATCGAGTTTTGGGCATGCACTTGTAATCGTGGAAATGGAACAAAGACATGAGAAAAAACTAATAACATAAGGAAACTTTTTTCACACACAGTAAATAAGTATGGAATGTTAATTTTTGTTTCACTGGATATGAATTGAACTCTGGGATGTAGTTTACAATTTTGTTTTCAAATTGCACATTACTTCACATCTCTTGATGACAACAGGTGAGGTGTCAACTAATCAGGCTTTGTTTCCTTGAAGACAGAATGAAAACAGGAAAAATAATTATTAACATTTACAGAAAAAGTATGTTACACGGTGTAAGTAAGTATCGAATGTTAGTTTGTGTGTCACTGCACATACATTATACATTGGTAGTGTCTATATAGCTTTGTTTTTAAAACTCTATGTTGCCAGAGAAATCTCACATAAATGGATATCCTGAGAGAATAATGGCTGATGAGGTAGCCATTAGGAAGCTGCATATTCTTGCTGGGCTCCATTTTCTGTGGAAACTGAATGACAGCTGGCAATGAAATTGCCTTGAATTACAGATAAGTGTATTTCATGTATTGTGGATTAACTGGACAAGATATGTAGTTTACAAATGTGTTTTGTATTTTTGTTTTAAAACTGTGGGTTGCCAAGGCAATCTTACATAGATGAAAATCCCACTGTTCCCACGGAAAAAAGAGGAACACAGGAAAAATATTGTATTAAAATTTTGAAACATATTTTTGCCACAGTTAAAATACACCTGGAATATTAACTTGTGTATCACTGGTCATGAAATGAAAACATGTGCTGCCTCAGGAATTGTGTATAATTGCAAATCTCGCAACAATAACAGTTGGACCCGTAACCAATGATACCGGGGTGATGTAGGGAATAGGATGATTTACATTGTTTCAAACAATTATGTGTCAAACAGTTTACAGGGGAAATTCAATATGGAACTAACTAAAGTTGTTTTTGTATAGATGAAGGAATTTGATAGTTGTATGATGTTGTCAGAAGGAAATGGGTGTGTTTTATTAAATGGGAATGTGGTACAGTCTGCAAAATGTTAATATTGTAATTGTAATATTTGTGTTTCATTGTCTTTTAGAAATATGTATACTATTATTGCAACAAATTAGTTCTTCTGCAAGTGTTCCTTTTGATGATGTGCATGAGTTTCCAAACAGTGTGAAGGAATATCTTGCATAGATTACAGTATTAGTAGTGATGTGGAGAGCAGAGGGAAAGTGTTGATATGATATAATAGGTCATTTATAACACGGCTGTACACAAGTGTTTCTAGGCATGAGGTGTGTCAAAGACTTAGTCTAGATTTTATATTGGATTAATTTTACAGTAGATGCAATATATGAGCAAAGAGATACACGTCCAGCTTGTGTACAGATGTTTTGCCTGTAGAGTTTAACTGCATTCTCCCAATGGATCAAATATACACATTGCTGAAGGAGACTGTCTGTCAGAATAGAGACAATTTCACATGTGTAATTATGAAATAAAACACAAGGGCTCTTTTAAGAGCCATCTTTTCAAATTATTGAATGATATACACTGCTTGGTCCAAATGTGTTTACATGGTTTAAGTCCTCCTGGAATATCTACAGGAATTACCTAGGTTTAAAAAAATATATCTTCAAATTGTTTACTTGATATGGAATATAAGTAACCCTTAGAAAGCTTGTTTGGTGTACATTGTGTGTATTTCTCAACAGAGTTCCATTATTGAATGGGTGTTCTCAAGAAGGAGTGCATTTCTATCAACAGTTAAAGGACCTCTACTATGCCCAAAAAGGTTAGCCACGTAAAACGTAATTGTTATTTATTATTATTATTATTATTATTATTATTATTATTATTATTATTATTATTATTATTATTATGGCATTTATTGAGCATAAACCTAGATACAGGAAGTTATGGAGTGATTCACAATTACAGGGGGAAGAACATGATTAAGGAAGCAACTGTAAAGATGGATGTTGTTTTTGGTCATGCATATATCTTTGTGATCAGTAATGAAAGCAGAAACTACATAGTTTACATCTAGTTGTGAAGTATCAAATTTAAAATGTAACTTGATGGTCCACTTCCATTTTTGCCACTGTTTAATAATTGAAAAATTAAGGTGCTTCCCAGACTGCACTATGGGTTTTGCCAGATCGTGTTTTATAATCAAAGAGGGAGATATGCCTCGGACATTCCCCAAATATGTTCCCCTTAAACAAATGAGTATGACATTTCTATGTTGTTTATGTCTCTTAGAAAACGACACTGAAAAATCTTGCCACTGTTTCATTTCTCTTATACCAAACCAATTAATTTTAGGATATTTAGATCAATGTCAATATGTAGATTTCTAATATAAATTGTCAACCAAAAAATGTAAGAGTCACTCAATAACTACACAATGTTACCTTGGTCCATAACACATTCACTATGTCACAGATTTGAGGAACATGAACGGTACTTTTGTGAGGAAATTGCCATCTGTCAAGGGTGCAAAGCCCTTTTTTTATTTATTAGTCATAAAATGATGCAGGTGATTCCTTCTCCAACTGGCTAATCTGCTGAACCCCTTTTATCACAAATCCATACTAAAAGGATAGTGCACTTGTGCCCTGCTGCATCAGTAGCCTGATCTGCAGCGCCCGCTCTGCTTGTGGCACAGGGCAGGTTAAAATGTCACAAGATGTCCATTTGACTGCTGCAGGGACAGCAGCATCACTCCAGCACATGGGCAACATTTAAGATATTCCCCCTGTACCCAAACTATGATGATCATGAGTACCCTATGCTGGTGTCAGGGTAATCTCTAAAAATAAGCTATGCCTGAGTTTGGGCCCAATGCATGGCAATAATTATAATCATGGCCACCACATCCCAATCGATATTGCACATGTGTATTTGTGTCAGGCAGGCTGATACTGCCACACACCAGGACAAAAACCCAGAGGACCCAGTCTCTTTTCGATTCTCTTTGGGAAGGCTGGTAACCCCCTCCACCATAGACAGCCGCACAGCAGGCAGCGGGCCTTGCAACAGGTATCAAAGGAGCACTGCCATTCATGAAGAGTAGCCTCAGACCAGGGTGCTGCATATCCAAAGGTATTTTTCAGTAGGAGGGACGGGGGCAGGAGTAGGATAGGCAGGAGTGCTCTGGATACTCCAAGAAGCCTTCCACCATCTTGTTTCTCACTACCTCTCTTTTCCCTTTCCTGTGTCCTGACTTCCTCTGGAAAGAAGCATTTGCAAGTTCAACAGGCAAAGTCCACTCAGGAACAGAGATCGGTCTCTTAAGGCTGGCCTTCTTTAGCCCAATGGCTAGAGGACTACTGCCCCTAAGAGAAGGAGTGTTGCATCCTTGTTCCTCAAGGATCCTTAAGGCTGAGAGACATTCTGAAGATTCTCACATGGGCTTCCTTTGGGTCAGTTGCATTTTCCAAAGCCCTCCGCCGGAGGCGAAGAAGGAGCTCTCCAAGACAGAAGGAAGATCTGTCCCCTAATCACTCCCAAGGAATATCAGAAGTGACTAGTGCTGTGGACCAGGATCAACCATTCTGCAACAGATCGTCTGTGCCCTGAACTGGAGTATCCTGTCCTGGAGTCCTTTACAAAGGCCTCACAGCAACCGAAAGGCCAGACCAGCCACAGCTCCCTGATCTCTCACCCTGAACTGGTCGCTCTGTGTTCCCCACATTGTGAACTGAGGGAGTAACCCCAGCCGTTTAAGACAAGGTAGCAGTACTATGAGAGGAATGGGGATGCAGAAGTTACTCAAACATCAATGATCGAAATGACTCAGGTAGTTGGCAAAAAGGTTAACTGCTTTAATATCAATTAATTATCTAAAACAGGGAGTACAACGGACATCTGCATACATCTCATAGCATGGTCTCTCAATTTGTTTGCCGACGTCAACCTACATAATTGCTAACGTCATCCTCCGTGGCAAACTACAAAAACCTATTGAAGAGAGTGATTGGTTCTAAGGGAACATCTAAGTATATGCTCCATACTAGTCTAAGAAAGTGATAGGTTCCTTAACATCAGGTGGGGCAACTAAGCCCTCCCTAAAAACAGGTCACTATGAACATCACTAAATGCACAATGCCCCATTGGCTACACAAACTATAGGATAACAAAAAGGTGATAGCTGGAACGTTTTGAATTAATCATAAACACGGGCATAGCTCTGGGCAACCCTCCAGACCATTGTTTTTCAGCCTGCCAAGCCATTACAGAAGGGGAAAAACCATATGGAAGTCAGGCCTGGTCCTACCGCAAAAGGGGCATCCCAGCCCGAACTGCTAGGTACATCCCTTCTGCATGAGACCACAAGCATCCCCAGACATGTTTCAGACTTGTTGGGCATCATCAGTGAGGAGTAGCTTGAGTCTCTAGGCTGGGCAGACTCGGGACCCACGTCTTGGCATACCCGTCCCACTCGGGGTGATTTTAGGAAAACAAAAAGGCTGCAAGGTTTTGAATTAATCATAACCACAGGCATAGCTACACAAACTATAGGGCTCATAATTACGTGGACCCCTACAATTGGTTGGCACTCTTACATCCGTCAGTACTTTTACACCTATGTTTAGCAGCATGCAGGGTGGACTTCCAGGTGCTGGTGAGCTGGTCATAACCATAGCTTCCCACCAATTAGCAAATCATCTATCATCATATTGCTGGTCTGCTGTCAATTAAGGCTTTGAACTTGTCCTTGGAAATGTTCTTTGCTCTGGAAAATTAAAGGGAGTGAAGGCACGCTCTGCCTTTATGCATAGGTGTGGTTCATCATGTTTGTCCAACTTAATTTTTCCACATGACTGAAGACCACACATTTGAGCTCTGGTGCATTTAAAATACTATTTTTTAATAGACCTCACGTCTTCCTTGTTTTCGTCCATGTCTTCTGAACAGGAGCTTCGTTCTTTCACACGATTTGTAACTACTTTCTGCTCATCCCAGTCCCATATGACCTTGGCTTCTTGGGGCTTATACAGCCTCGCCCTTCTGAGATCTGCTTTTTTAATCCAATTGCTTTTTCAACTGCAACACACTGAAGAAGGGGCCTTCCTGCCCTGGTCGAGCTCTGCTATAACACGTTGTGGAAACATCCATTCTTTATTTATTCCTATATATGTTGGCGCTTGCCGCAATCTCTTCACTACTTAGCAAGCCTCCAGAATACTTTGTCTAATTGCATTTCTTTGCATATGTAGACGTGTAAAATGATTTGATATCTTCATCATTTCTGTAGCATACGTTTCTTCATCTTGAGCCCAAGATGTCACTTATCTTTGATACTTTCTTGATGCCTTAGAGAATATCTTCACTTCTCTTGTCTCTGCATCTCTTCCATTGTATATCAGGGTTTCTTCGTGTGACGTCACCATTCCTCTCTTTCATTCATTGGTCCTGTTTCTTCCGGGATTTCATTCAAATGTCTGTATGCTGGTATGGCTTTCTCACTGGGATCCTTACTTCCAGAAGTCTCCTTGTTATCGGTATTTTCAATGGTACTGCACATGTCTCACACTCTGGTTCCGAACATATAGGCAATGTGGACGAGTTGGTTGAGGTGGGGGTACTTAGCTCCATCTCTACACTCCCATCAGCTGAGCAATTGCACTGCATCTAAAACCAGCTCAACACTATACCGTGTTCTAGCAAAGCAGGTCACCTGCTCGCTCTGAGTGTCTGCTCTATGCCAGCAACTGAACTCTGTAGTGTCACTCGTTGACTAACCAGGGGTGACAACCACAGCTTCGCCTAGCTAACCCGAGATCGGCTACATCATTGACTGCACATCAATGCACCCTCTATGTCAGGAATCAGGGGTTGTGGTGCAGGAGAAGACATGTATTGCCTAGATAGGGGAAAACACTACAATTCCCAGTAGGCATGGGGAATGGGTGTAGTTTTCTGAAGCGCGCCGGTAACCTGCTGCAGGCACTTTGCATTAGGAGGATGTGCTCTTAACGGCCGCACGCCCATTCTCAGGTACTGATGATTGATGTTGGAGAGCATGGGCAGCGGCAGCAGCAGCAGCGGAGCAGCGAAGTGAGAGGCGGAGGCGGGCAATTCGAGGCAGCTGAAGGACTAACGCTGACCATGCGTGGCAGCATTTGCATCTCCCGAGCCGCAGCGGTGAATGCTGGCTAATGTGTGATCCGCTCTCTTCCGCCAGGTCCGGGGCAGCCGCAGGAGGAACCCAGACACTCAGTTAAGTGTTTATGTGTGTTCTGTGTCCTCCTGGGCCGCAGTGATGACATGTATTGAACAACGCTTCAACTCGTTGATGTCCGGACGTTATGAGGAAACGTCCAGACCATTAGTTAAGTGTGCTTTCTTGAAGTGTGCCTTCTTAATTGTATATTTTGTGCTACTTGCTACTATGAACCATATGTTTGGATGCTACGATCTGTACTACGGCATGGATATGATTGCTAACCAGAGACGACCAAAAGCCTGCTAAGTCTGCATTCCTCAGTCACATTGTTTTCTCCACAAGGGGAAAACATTGTTCTATGTACAGGGGTTTATGTCAACCCATAACTGGGGCTTGTTGTTGTCTCAGTGTCATTGCTTGCTATATGTTTGATGTAGCTTTAAGTCATGCTTTGTAAATCATGGTCACTAACATTCAAAAGGTCATGTATACTGCTCCATGTGTTTTGTGAAACTTATGTTATGTCCTACTAGTTTATGAAGGGAGAGTCAGATTAGGTTTCCAGGGTATTACAGTATCAAGCCCAGAAATTGTATGTGATTTTGCTGTTGATGTCTAGTTGTCTTTCTTTCCTTACCTTGATTAGTCCATCCCTTTTCCCTAACTCCTTCTTCCCCCAATTTTTCAATGAGTTTGATTTTGTGGTGACCTTCAGGCCGGGGAAAAGAAATGTAAAGGGAGATGCATTATCTTGTCAACAAAATATGGTCAACGTGGTACCGGAGACAAAATCTATAATCCCGCAGAGAAGGTGGTAGGTGCAGTTGTCTCCAAGTTGATGAAGCAGGTGAAACAGGCAATGAGGAATCAAAAGAATCAGAGTTGGAGAATGAATAACCCCTTCGAAACAGTTAAAAATAACCTCCCTTACTATGATGGGCGGTTATATTTGCCTAATTTGGAACTACAAAGAAAGGCTATGCACTGGTGTCATAACTCACCCTTGGCCGGACATTCAAGTAGTAAAAAGACACAGACTCTAGTAGAAAGATACTTTTGGTGGCCAAATATGAGACGAGAGGTAACTAGGTATGTGCAGGAATGTGAAACATGTGTACGAAGTAAAGCAGATCATACCAAGAAGTCAGGTCTACTTAAACCATTGCCTACTCGAACTAAAATATGGACACACATATCAATGGACTTTATCACAGACTTACCACCGGATGATCAGTATGATACAATATGGGTGGTAGTGGATTACTTATCTAAACAGGCTCACTTTGTGCCTTGTAGAGGCATTCCAGGAGCAGGGAAGTTGGATGAATTCTTTCTGCAGCATGTGGTTCGACTTCATGGATTACCACGTACTATTGTTTCAGATAGGAGCCACAGTTTACATCAAAGTTCTGGCGCGCCTTCTGTCAGATGCTAGGAATCAATTGTGCCCTGTCCACTAGTTATCATCCTCAGACAGATGTACAAACGGAAAGAGTGAATCAGACGCTTGAACAATACTTGCGCTGTTATTTACATGACGGAATGGAGTCGTGGGTTCAAGCATTATGGTTAGCTGAATTCACCTATAATAATACTGAACATGCTTCCCTGGGACTGGCTCCCAATGAGTGCCTGTATGGGCAGGTACAGGAAATGTTACCGGAGCAGCTACCAGATGTAGAAATCCTTCCAATAATCCAAGACAGAAAACAATTGCTTCTGACCATCAGACAGAAGGCTTGAGACGATCCTGAGTATGCAAAGACTCAATATAAGATGTATGCAGATAAACAGAGACGGGAGGCTCCTCAGTACAAGGTTGGGGATAAGGTGTGGCTATCCACACGTAATATGCCTCTAATAGGATCTCGAAAATTTGCTCCAAAATGTATTGAACCCTATGAAATTGTCAAAAATGTGCCAGAAGTTGCTGTAAAATTACGTTTGCCTAAAACTTTAAAAATCCACCCGGTATTCCATGTGTGTGTGCTTAAACCCGCAGTGCCTGGAACACGTGTGCAGTGACCTCCAGCCATCCACAAAGAGGGTCAGTTGGAATATGAGGTAAAGAAGATTTTGGACTTGAAAAGGAGAAGGCAAGTTTTATGGTATCTGATCCAGTGGGCTGGATACGGACTGGAAGATTGTTCCTGTGAACCTGCTAGTGCAGTTCATGCTTCTCGCCTGGTAAGAACGTTTCATGCAAAATATCCAAGAAAAGCAGGTCCTGGGAAGAGCCCTGGAAGGGGAGGTACTGTCAGGAATCATGGGTTGTGGTGCAGGAGAAGACTTGTATTGCCTAGATAGGGGAAAACACTACAATTCCCAGCAGGCATGGGGAATGGGTGTAGTTTCTGAAGCGCACCGGTAACCAGCTGCAGGCACTTTGCATTAGGAGGATGTGCTCTTAACGGCCGCACGCCCATGCTCAGGTGCTGATGATTGATGTTGGAGAGCACGGGCGGCGACAGCAGCAGCAGCGGAGCAGCGAAGTGAGAGGCGGAGGCGGGCAATTCGAGGCAGTTGAAGGACTAACGCTGACCATGCGTGGCGGCATTCGCATCTCCCGAGCCGCAGCGGTGAACGCTGGCTAATGTGTGATCCGCTCTCTTCAGTCAGGTCTGGTGCAGCCGCAGGAGGCGCCCGGACACTCAGTTAAGTGTTTATTTGTGTTCTGTGTCCTCCTGGGCCGCAGCAGTGACATGTATTGAGCAACGCTTCAACTCATTGATGTTCGGATGTTATGAGAAAACATCCAGACCATTAGTTAAGTGTGCTTTCTTGAAGTGTGCCCTCTTAATAGTATATTTTGTGCTACTTGCTACTATGAACCATATGTTTGGATGCTACGGTCTGAACTACGGCATGGATATGATTGCTAACCAGAGACGACCAAAAGCCTCCTAAATCTGCATTCCTCAGTCACATTATTTCTCCACAAGGGAAAACATTGTTCTATGTACAGGGGTTTATGTCAACCCATAACTGGGGCATGTTGTTGTCTCAGTGTCATGGCTTGCTATATGTTTGATGTAGCTTTAAGTAATGCTTTGTAAATCATGGTCACTAACATTCGAAAGGTCATGTATACTGCTCCATGTGTTTTGTGAAACTTATGTTATGTCCTACTACTTTATGAAGGGAGAGTCAGGTTAGGTTTCCAGGGTATTACAGTATCAAGTCAGGAATTGTATGTGATTTTGCTGTTTATGTCTAGTTGTCTTCCCTTCCTTACCTTTATTAGTCCATCCCTTTTCTCTAACTCTTTCTTCCCCCCATTGGCTGCCACGTGGATACCTGTACTTCAAAAATCCAGGTGCCCGTGCCAACCACGGTGGGAGGGTCGATCCATTCGGCTTCTGTGGTTCAGCAGAGGGGATTGATATCCTCCTCCCTTAGTTCAATAGTGACACTCGATCACCACTTCAATGACAGTCGCCCAATGACGCAAACCACTGGAGGGTTACTCGCCGACCTCTCTCAGAAGTCAAAGCACAACTTGGCCTGGCCAAACTGTGACCCATTCTTGGACTGCCCTGACCTGCATCATTGAACTGCCGCTGTTCAACCATGCAGAGCACCTCTATTCAAACCTACTCGATGACTGCCTGCTTCCAGGGCCTTAACGAACCTACATGCCTGACTGAGCCTGATCAGCTCACATCAACATTCAAACCTGGGTCTGATGCCTCAGCCAACCAAGAACTGAATCCAGGTATTGTGACACTGAACTGCCCCACGGCCCACTTGCACCCTAGAGACTGGTTAGGTCATGATTGCTCCTGTTTTAAAACCCAATATACATTTTATTGTAGTACCTTACCTACCACCCCTGACACTACACTCAGAGTGATGCATCTCTTCTTCTCTTTGCTTAGGGATGGGTTCTGTAGAGTAATTGCTTTTTGTTTTACTTGCAGATGGTGTGCTTTATTAAAGTGTTCATATTTTTATAGAACCTTGATTTGACATTTATTTTGTACTGTGTTATTTGGGTCACTACTGGTTCACCTTCACACCCCTCTTAGGAGTATATCCCTCCGTTAGTCTGCATTACCACAAAAAGCAGAAAAGGTATATCTCTTAATTGGCCTTGTTTTACCTTTCTGGTCACATTGTGATTTGGTTTGTAGAAGTGTAAGTGCAGAGTAGGCCATTTTACCCCTACTCATCATTGTTCCTCTGTGAGGCAGAATCCAATTCATCACAATTTATACTTCTTTTGTAGCCTCATGGGAATAGAGATATTTCACTGTGGGTTTGTTCATAATTGGTTGGTTTGTATGGGTGTACTGTGTTCATAAATGTTATAGGTTACAGTGGAAATGTGACAGTAGTCTTGTGAAACAGTGAACTTTAGTTCGCTTTCCATGTCACTGTTTTGTGATGGGATTTATAGGCACCATTTTGTATCACCCTGTCAGTAAATTGATGAGAGAACCAGGGATCAATTTATGCTTGAGTGCAGGAGTAGCAAAGACAGAGAGAGATTATGGTCCGAAGATGATCCCACACTTGATACAGTACTGAGATTAGCTAAAGAAGTAGAGCACACGGAAACGTGCATATCGATTTTGGAAAACAGAGTGAAAGACATTTCGGTCAAACCTTCTATCAGTTCTGTGCAGTCTGATCAAGATGAAGAAATAGGAGTGATAAGAGGTGGTAGAAAGAAGAAATTGGCACCATATCACAGTGGGACAACGTCAAATGCCAGCAATTTCAGCGCAGAAGTTCCGGTAATACAGAAATGTATAGGAACCAGACGATGGTGAGAAGACCTGATAGAGTAGAGGTCAGAAGGAGTGATAGGTTTGAGACAACCAGAATGTTCATGTCGGGAGGAGAGCATCAGAATAAAGGACAGTTTCCCCAGAGCGGAAGAGGGAGAACCAGACAAAGAGGGTGTTATAGGTGTGGTAGTCCAAGTCACTGGGCGAACAACAAAGAGTGTCCTGCTTTTGAGATAATTTGCCGGAGATGTGGAGGTAAAGGACACATGACCAAATGTTGCAGGAGCAACCAGAATGAAGAATGCGCTTCAAACTGGATTGGAGATGATGATGAAGAGGAGGAATGTGTGTTCATGGTCACCGATGAAGACACACATATTGAAAGTCCCAGAACAAAGATTGCTGTGAATGGTTTTCCTGTCATTATTATGGTTGACTCAGGAGCCAAATATACACTTATACCAGAGGAGATGTGGAGGACTTGTGGACCGGAATACCTACATGAAGTGGATGTAAAGCCTAAAGCTTATGATGGAGCCAGGATTGATCTAATTGGATGGTTTATTGCCAGATTAGAATTTAAAGGCAGACAGGCATGTGGGCGCATTTATGTCTCAAAGAGAGGAGAGACAGCCTTACTTAGTTGGACCCATCAGAAACTGCTAAGAGTGCGTTTAGACCCGAATGCCGATGATGCAGTTTATCAAGTTCATGGGACTCGCATTGAGGATATCCAGAAAATCAAGGATGAAATATTCAGAGATGATGTGATTGGATGTCTAAAAGGTTTTTCACATTGCATATTGCTAAAGACGGGTTCGAGGCCCTTAGCCCAGAAACTCAGGAATGTACCATTGGCTCTCAGGACAGAGGTCAAAGAGGACCTAATTATATTGGAGAAGCAGGGCATTATCGAGAGGGTTGATGCTGCAGAATGGGTTTCGCCAATGGTCATAGTAAGGAAAACTACAGGAAAAGTGAGATTGTGTGTCAATATGAGGGAGTTGAACAAGTGCGTGATTCCGGACAGCCACCCGTTGCCCAACATACAGGAACTGATGTCTACACTAGAACCTGTGAAAGTTTTTTCTACCTTGGATCTCACGGCGGCTTATCACCAAGTCAAACTACATGATGATTCCAAATGCCTGACAGCTTTCATTACGCCGGAAGGGCTTTACCAATTTCGAAGGATGCCTTTTGGGCTGATCTCGGCTGCTTCAGCTTTTCAGAGAGTTATGCAGAGAATTCTTGGAGACATGGAAGGAGTAGTATTCTTTGAAGACGATGTGTTAGTTTATGCAAATGATCAGGATGAGCATAATGTGAGATTGAATAGAGTACTACAGAAATTACACCAGGCAGGAATGGTATTGAGTTAAGCCAAATCTAAGATAGACAGGAGGGAAATAGAATACTTAGGACACGTTATTTCAGGAGAAGGTATCAAACCAAAGAAGGATTTGGCGGACTCCATCAAATCTATGGTTGTACCGAATAACAAAGAACAACTCAGAACATTCCTTGGTATGGCAGAATACTTGCTAAATTCATGGAAAACTATTCTGACCATACGGTCGAATTGAGAAGTCTACTTAAAATGAACAAGAAATGTGTGTGGAACAAAGAAGTGAGAACGAGTTTTGTTTCATTAAAGAAGCTTTAGCTAGAGCCCCAGCAGTTCAAAGCTATGTTAGAGGTAGGAAAACTGTAATAACAACGGAGGCAAGTGAAGTTGGACTTGGTGCATCTTTATCACAATATCATAATGGACAAGAATTGGTGATTGCTTTTGCGTCCAGACTGTTAAAAGGAGCAGAAAAGAACTATGCCGCAATTAAGAAGGAGGCTCTATCAATTAAATTGGCCACAGAGAAGTTCAGGTCTTTTGTCTGGGGAGTGCAATTCAGTATTCACACGGACCACAAACCACTATTAGAAATCTTCAGTACCAAGGGTCTTGATAAGGTCTCTAGTAGAATCAGGAGATGGGTCTCTAGACTACAAGAGTTCAGCTTCAAAGTTTTATATATTCCTGGATCAAAGAATGTTACAGCAGATTGTCTGTCACGCCTGACTGGGTTGGACGAGGTTGAGGATGATCTTGAAGAACAAGAAGTGGTTTGTGTAGCATCAAACCAGGCCATATCTGAACAGGAGTGGAATGTTGAAATGTAGAAGGACGAGACTTTACTGGAAGTAGTGAAAAACGTCAAGGAAGGAAGGTGGAGGAAGAATGAGAAGATTCTCACAGAAGTCAAAGCATTCTAGGATGCACGAGAGGACTTATATTTGCAAAGCGGATATCTCATGAAGGGCGATAAGATAATACCTCCCACTAAACTCAGAGAGAAGATAATGCAGATGGGCCATGAGGGACACCAAGGCATTGTAAAGACCAAGAGAAGGATTAGAAATACCCACTGGTGCCCCAGATGTGATCGCCAGATTGAGGACCAAGTCAGAAAATGTATCCTTTAATCCAAAAGTGATAAAGTATGCATGGGTGCTAGTTATCCGATGTGATGAGAGATGTTCCCGAAAGCCTGTGAAGTAAAATAGCTATGGATGTGATTGGGCCAGTTTGGAGTGATGGTTGCTCAACTTTTTGTTTGGTGATCATTGACATGTTAACCAGATGGGTTGAAATCACTTTCTTGCCCCAGGTTACTACACGTAAGGTTATAGAATTCATGGAAGAACTGTGTGAAAGAGAAGGGTATCCACAAGAGGTACTCACGGGCAATGGTCCTCAGTTTAAATCCAAAGAAAATGAAAGATATTTGAGTGATAGGGCCATTAATCATAAGTTTTGTGCCATTTACCACCCGCAAACCAACGGTACTGTGGAGCGCTTTAACAGAGTGATAAAGGACGCCATCAAGTTAGCGTGGGTTAGTGTGAGAGAGTGGAAAGAAGTTGTCAAAGAAACTCTGATAGCTCACAGATTCACTCCTCACAGCTCCAGAGGTGTTTCTCCCTTTGAGCTGAGTAGGGCCAGAAAAGCTAATACAAAACTGTTCCCAGCATGGATGAGTGCTGTAGCGGGGAATGAAGTAAACCTAGAGGAAGTGAAGGAGAGGGTTGAGCAGAGACAATTGAATAATAAAAGACTGCATGATAGCAACAGTTTCAGGAAAAGACCTGAGTTTCAAGCGGGTAGTTTGGTGAGGATAAAACTTCCGGCAAACCTGAGACAAGATGGATGTCATTGGCCCAAACCAATTTGAGTGGTAGAGGTATATTCACATGCGGTTAAAACCCAGGATGGCAGAGTCTGGAATAATGAGAGGGTGATGATTCTAAGGGATGAGTGTTTGAAGAATAATTATGATGAAGTGATTGAGGTGAGCAGAGAGAGAAGGAGAGAGCGTGAAATCATAAATAGCGATGATGAAAGTGTGTGGGGAAAGAATAGTAGAAGTAGGTTGTCTTGGAGTGTGTCTTCCTTGGCAACCTATTCAGATAACCACCCAGAAGAAGGAGCCAGGAAGAGGTCTAGAACCGGAAGAAATTACAAACGACCGAGATATCTTTCAGACTATGTGAACTAACAAGTTTAACATGTGTTCTATTAAGAAGGGGGATGTGCAGTGTTCTTAATTTGCATTATACAGCTCGTACTTTGTCTAGCACGTGAGGAATGCACGAGGAGTGGGAGCGAGGTTGTGAAGAAAGGATTCCAGTTTGGAATACCACCTCTGCCGGTACCTATCGTTATAGGCCTGTAAACCTTGTTAAACATCCTCACTGAGATATGGCCTTTAACTTGGTATTCTGCGCCAATAACTCCGAACACTACTTTCAGGGTAGGTCTATTCATATTACTGGGAAAAGTTTTGCTCTTATCAGGCTCATGCAACACTATGGTGTGAACAAAAGATATCAGACAAATTTAGAATTACTACAAGTCTTACCAAGTACACATACCAATAGAACCATGACAAAAATTATGCCAAAAGCAGAACAGATTCCAAATGTTGATTTAGGAGTTTATTACAAAGCGAGAAAGATGTGAATATTCAGGAATAAAACAAACAATTGGCAGTTTATTTGCAGTGAGAAAGGATGTTTGCAGAAGAGTGTTGTATCATCAAGTATTTAACAGTCTTTGGAAGAGTGTGAACATGAAACAAATGTATCTGCAACAATTTCTGCAGAAATAAATAGAGGCACTTATCACGAAAGGTTTTCATGTGAAAAGAAAACTGTTCATTTTAGTTTGAAGTCAAATAAAATGTTTTGTAAAGCAACTAAATAATTAATTATAAGGGCATGCAAGTGGAATGTTTGTAAGAGAATTGTAGCATCAATCTTATAAATAGTGTTTTTTTAGAGAAGAGTGTTACCATCAACAATCATATGTGCCTTTTGCCATCAGTAAGACAGGTAGGAAATAAAACTGTAAAGATAATGCGAATGCAAAGTAGTAAAACATGAATAAAGACAATTAGGGCACATTTCTGCTGAATTAAGACAACCTCCTTTTCTATGGAAATATTCCTCAATGTGCAGCATTCAGAAAAATTCCTGCAGGGACTGAAGACTAACAAGTCTATTCTCAAAAACATGAAAATGTTAAACAACAAATGAAAATGCTAGAAAGGAGTGATGACTGTGAAATGCCTCAAATGAGTGGATTTTAAGGTCATTCTCTAGCTTCTCATGAAAAAGGAAGATGTGACTGTTCGTTTAATCACATACGCATGTTTGCTGCACATCACACTATAACGCAGTAGCCTCATGTTAATATGCATGAATGCAAAACACCAGGGAGCTCATTTGGAGTGTTTCATAAAGTGCATTTGTGCTCCAAATCGTCCGAAAAACAGAATAGAGGCGGAAGTGAAATCACCATGTTTCTGTCGTCATGAGTACAGTAAAACTGCTGCAATGTACGCCAAGGTGACAAATATCAATCTGTCATTCAGACTGCTACAGCACCGATGCATCTGCCATAAAAGAGCGGTCAGTATGCCACAAAATCATCGTAAATACTGGTTGGAAACAATGCCACTATGGATGTGGGGGAAATGGAATGACACCAGTGGAGTTGGTCCTGACTATCCGGCAAAGCAAGATGGTAATTGCTTTTGCACACCTAGCTTTGGTGGCCATCCAACTGCACTTCAAGATGACAGCAAGCAAGAGTGACAATGCCAGCCCCAGATGGGGCTGAGCCAGAGGAAAATGCAGCAGAACATGTATGTTGAGTGGAGCAAGGGAATGCATACATATGTTGGGGTTTATGTCCCAAGACGGACATGGAAACATGCATTTTGCATGCAACCTAGCAGGGCAGGAAGAGCATGTCAACAACAATGCACCCGTCCAATGACTGCATGATCAGCATTACATTCTACCCGGGGAAATACAACACATGGGGTCTGCATGCAATGTATGCAGTTCACACAAACATGCACACTTGTAAATTGAAATGTATATACTAAATGGTGCACCCTTCAGTGCACATCAAGACAGTGGTGAAGACCATGTATCCATCTGCCAAGGGCATGTCTCCAGGTGTTGTCAGCAGACCAAACACTCAGCATCTACAGACTCCTCAGCCAAAGGACCATCATGGGCATGAGAGATAGGATAGCTGCTGAACTCAAGGCACAGATCAGCATTATCACATACATTCTTCCAATTCTCAAGGTGATGAGTGCCTCACATGTCTATTCCAGGGGATCTTTCCAGTCCTCTGTGGGATGCGTATCTGGCATCTCACAGCTTGCATTCAAAAGTATCCTCACTCAGGTGTGGGACACTATCATTGCATGTGTGGGGGAGCAGATCATATTCCCAAAAGATGTCCCCACAATCATAACCATGAAAGAAGAATTGTACAGTGTGGCTGGCCTACTCAACATGGTGAGTGTAATTGATGGGGCACATGTTGCCAACATACCCCCCAGGGCATGGGAACGCATGCATCAGAATCAAAAAAGGTTTCCATAGTATCTACGCCCAGGCTGTGTGTGATGCAAACATGATATTCACTCATATATGTGCAGGGTTCACAGGATCCACACATGATGCCATGGTAATGCGGAACAGTAGTGTGTCTCAAATGATGCATAGCCTTACCAACAGGAGGACATGGCTGATAGTTAACTGTTGGAACACTGTGGGGCATAACAGCACAGTACTGTCAATGAGCATGCTACAAATCAAAACATGCAACTGTGTCTCTGAATTTCCCCACAGGCGATGGTGCCTGTCCATGCAGACCAGGGCTACTGAGACATGCGCAATCCACAAAGAGCAGCAGACCAACTCTACGAGCACACATGGGTCACACATTGTGATGGAACATGCCTTTGTGGTGCTGAGGATTTGATGGCACTGCCAGCACTCTACTGGAGGCATTCACATGTATTCGCCTAGATAGGTGTGCAGCATCATCCTGGTGTGCTGCATCTCATACAACATTGCAATGCATAGGCAGTGCCATTACTATTGAAAGCAGTCAGGGGTCGGAAGCGGCTGAAGAGGTTGAATTATTTTCCACTTTCAGTGCAGCGTGACACATTTCTGGACGCCAATGGGGCCTTTCTTCTAACTGTCTTGGAGACCCTGGAGGGTGGACACCTGTGTCAGCTGTCCTCTGTTGGTGCTGATTGCCACCGACCGCTATTGCTGAGTGGATGTGTTGAGTACAATTGTGCTGAATACCAATGCCGACTTCAAACAAGTCTGTAGGCTCCCCCCAAAGCCGGCGCTGATGCCACTACTAGCATGGCTTCAGTAGCCAGCATGCTTAAACTCTTATGACAACACACTGGTAAGCGGAGAGTGTGTGGTGGTAGAGAGCAAACAGTGGATTAGATGTCTTTTACTTTTTATTTTTTTGTTTGTTTCAGCTAGCAACTAGTATCTGGTAGTCCCCTTTGATGCATTACGATAGTTTGGCTCAGGCCCCGGTAATCCCTTGCTCCCTGGCATACCCCAGACATACTCTCTGTGTTGAGGTACTGTGAAGGAGTCATTTCAGTGAGTGGTTTAGACAAGCACACACACATTGATTTCTTCTCTTCAATCAACCATGAAAGAGATGCAGAAAAATAAGCATTACACATCTTCACATCCCCTCAAGGAGCCCTATAACTATCAGGTGGGCCCCTCAGACTAAGAAGGTGGCCAAATATATCCCCCCTGTAAAAGATGGGAATAATATCCAGTCTAAAACTAATGGGCTTTAGCCGATGATATTTTCTGGCATCACTGTCACGTCCTTGAAGCAGAGGGCTGAGCTATTTGCTGCGCGTGCTGTGGCGTTGGAAACGAGTGCTGCAAGCCAATCCTTCACTACATAAACAATGGATCACTTCTTAATCTCTGTAAAAATCTACAGAGAAATTCTGTGGGCCTCGTGGGATGTTATAGAGACTAATCTATCTCCCTCCCTTAATCTTGAAGCACTAATTTTCGACACAGGAGAATATATTGGACCTGTTGCTTCAGAAGGAGAATATCCTACAATTACTACATATGTAGATCCATCTTCTTTACTTCCTCTGACCTTAATTTCTAAATTGGATGTATTGTGTCCATCTTGTTCTCCTAATTCACCACCAGACAACAGACACTTAAAGCTGCAGTGGTTAATTTGCCCAATCTCATAGTGATAAATAATCAAGACCACACACCTCCCCATTGTCATACCATTGCTTTCTCTGAATCTACTCAGGGTATTGATTGCCCATCTGTTACTTTCTCTAGTCTACTGTCAGACAATTTTGATAGAGAATTTGAGGGTGACTATGTTGACCATTCGGACACATCTGGGCTGGAGCTTGGATTGAACGATTCTGTCCATATTTCCGCATGAAAATGGAGGTGGAAGCTATTGAGGCCTTCTGTAATGAGATCTCATTACTGAGAACTCCACCTGAAAGGGCAAAGACTAGGGCTAAGCAGAGTGAAAAAAGACAGCCCTGCAGCACCTTAAGCGGGTTGAATTTCTCAAGCCAGAGGGCTCTGAAAAGAAGCAATGCCCTATAGCGTGGCACTCAAAACTGGCCAAGGGTTCAGTCTCCTTATTTATTAAGGAACAAGAAGATGTGTTCGGTAGGCAAGTAGAACTCAGAGCTCCCTTGGACAAGTGGGTGTGCCCTACAAGGGCTCGGGAACCTCATATTTCCATCAACAAGCAGTAGGTAATATCTGCTGGACACAATTTATTTTGATACACACCACAGCCAAAGTCATCGGCTCCTGACCTTTCAACTATCATCACCAAACCAAGCGAAGCTCAGAGCATTTTCATCAAAATGACTGACATCTTGAACATTCCTCAACCCTGTTTACGCCTCACAGCAATAGGCCCTTTTGAACAGGACAATATCTTGGTTCAAAGCAAATAGGTGTGAAGACATCTATGGAGTTGAGTGGGATAGTGTGTCAAAGTGGGCCCTCATTAGCCTAGCCTCACCGGCAATTACTGCATTGGTTTGCATTGGTGCCCAATGACTTGAGATAAGCGGCTTTAAATTAACAGTCTGATGTCTGTCTTCAACTGATAGTGAGGTCTGTTGGAATAAGACATCTTGTGAGTGGAGGCCCCCACAGATCATGCAGAATCATCTGCATCGTCATACCTGGGAACAAGAACATATACCCACCCCTGAAATTCTGTACTTAAAATACTTTAAAGATGCTTTGTTGGAACACTCGGGGGGAACACTCAGGGTGAAACCTCTTTATGAAAAACCAAATTGGATTGTCAGTCATTGGTGATAGTGATGTAATTATACTGCAAGAAACCTGGGCCACCAACAATATACACATTAATGGTTTTAGTATGATGTTTAGGCATGCAGCATCTGGTGTTTCAGGCTGCTGGTCTGGAAGTCTAATCATAATTGATTACTGCCTGCTGATTATGAACATCTACTCTCCTCCCGGGGTCAGATAAAGTAGAAGAAATACTATTCCAATTGGAGGATATATTGTGAACCTGGATTGAAATATACCCAGAGGGGAGTATTATAATTGCAGGAGACTTCAATGCTCCCAATGTAATAATCAATTATAACCTGCAGAACATGGATGATGTCAACGCCGGCCTGACTGAAGTGGACACTGAAACTTCTAAAGGGAAAGATCAAACGTGGTACCACATTATGTCTAGTTTTGATTTGACCTGTTTGAATTGTAAATCTGGGGCTACTGAGCTGCCATTGTACACATGGAGCAATGGCAACCAGTGTGTATTTACGGACAAGCCCACAAGATCTCGCTGTACCAACTTCATTTCCACTTTCGTCTCTATTAGTGATCACACAACACAGAGATGGCCACTTGAATTGAATTGGCCACACAGGATCACCATACTCCAGAATAAATCCCTCTTAATTGTCAAGGGAACCACATAGTGTGGGGCCCTACAAGCATCAACAAGATTGGCACATACATAAACCTGCATGCCAAATCTTTAATTATTTGGCTTGATACCAGAAATTGTAGCATACAATGCTTCATTGTATGGATGAATTTGTGCTATATCTTCAGTCCCATTCTCATGGACAGCTGGTGCAGCATTCTAATTGCTTTGATCCCTTCTATAGATAGGGCTAAGAGAAACCTCCAGAACCACAGGAGATCTATACGTACTTCTTGGCATTATGATGCTCAGTACAAGACTCTTGCTATTAGTAAATATAGGAACTGGCTAAGAAGCCATCAATTTATTGTCCCGGCAGTCTTCAAACTGTACGTCCTTTTGGGAAATTGCAAAAAATAATCATGAAAAAGGTTCTGGGCCATGTCAAGACGCTTTAAATCTAATAGCTTGGGCATAGAATTGAATCATATATGTGAGAGTGTTTGGAATGAACCATTAGGAATCTATTCTATTGCCTTAGTATGGACCCAGAGGTAAATACTCCCTATGTATATAAGCAAGAATTTGCTGACAGTTTCCAACGAGATGATATCATCCATATAATCAACTCTTTCAATAACTCTCATGCCCTTCGCTCTGATACACTATCCAATGCAGCACTTAAAGAAAACCCAG
This sequence comes from Ambystoma mexicanum, assembly GCF_040938575.1. Taxonomy (NCBI): domain Eukaryota; kingdom Metazoa; phylum Chordata; class Amphibia; order Caudata; family Ambystomatidae; genus Ambystoma; species Ambystoma mexicanum. Next base: position 925,267,615 of record NC_090941.1, read on the forward strand.
CATTCTGGGCAGTGGTCCTGGAAAATCTTTAAAAAGAAATATAAGTTGAGTGGGTTACACCTCTTAGTTGGAGGCAGTCCATTTTGATCGCTGTGCACAAAAAGGGAGACTGCACTGACGAATTATCGCCTTCTAGCAATGATTGACAACTATCAAAAAATATTTGCGAATATCCTACTAAAAAAATGAACAAATGGATAGCGGAAGCGGGTCTGCTGCCACCAAATCAGACAGGCTTTCGTAAGGGGTACAATACCATGCACAACATCCATACGCTTCAATCTGCGCCTCTACCTCTGCTTTATAGATTTTAGTCAGGCATTCAATACTGTTTCACGACCACGGTTGTGGAATAAGCTCTGACTTATTTTGTCATCTTTCTTCATACCGATAATTTGGTAAGGGTACGACTAAATCAGGTGGGACAGATGTCATCTGAGATAAGGGTTAACATCAGAGTGAAACAGGGGTGTGTATTGGCTCCCATATTTAACAATCTCTATTTGAGTGATGTGAGCCCTTTCATTCAATCGATCCAAAATGTCCCCCCTAAAATAGGAGCACAGGCGATGTCCTGGCTTAGTCATGCCAACGATACAGTCCTGCTGGGTAGTACACCAATAGGACTGCAGAGATCGATCAATGCCCTGGCTCTGTTTGCATACATTAATAATTTGGTTCTTAACACTAGCAAGACTAAGGTTTTGGTCATTGGTGTGCGCTCGAGCGAGATAGGGTTTTTTTTGGTCCGTGAATGGGAAAATGCCTGAGGTGTTAAAACAGTATAAATATCTGGGCTTTCCAATCTGCAGCTCGCCATCTGTGGAATTCTATAATTGGCATGATCTTTCTAAATGTATTCACCTCAAAGCTGGGAACAACATTAATGGTCAGAGAGCCTTGTATTGGAAAAGTATTGTGCCCGGAATTCTCTATATGCTGGCTGTGGTGCCTGGTCATTTGATGAGTTGGGTGACCCATTTGGAAGGGAAAATACTGCGTTGCATATAGGGGGTTCCACAGTCAGTACCTCTGGAGACTATGCAGTGTGAACTAGGCTTGCAATCAATCAGATCATGCTGGCTTACACAGCAGAGAAATTATGTATATTACAATTCTGAAAGTGGATGGAAAAACCTGGCACTCTCGTCTTATCTGGCTGCAGCAGATACTGGCTGCTCTAAGAATGTGTTCCTTTTGCAGATGCATGAGGACACGGCCTCCCTACCTTTCAACAGTAATCTCTCATTAAATGACCTACTGACACTTCCAAACGGGATCCAATTCTTAAAGAAGAAAGCCTCAGCTTTGGTTCACTATAATGATGTTGACCGTATATCTTCCCTGAAACTTTACACATAATACAGTAAACAGTGTTTTGGTAGAAACGGCAGAAAAGCACCATGCACATATCTAAATAAAATCCATTTGGGAATGGTTAGGAGATCTATCATCTATTTGCAAATTAATATTCTCCCTACTTTGGAGCATATCTGCAGATGGAAAGCGCTGCCCAGGGAGGAACGACTGCGCAAACAAACAGTGGAGCCAAAACCTCACATCCTAGCACAATCTCCAGCTATGACATCCTCCTATGAAATAAAAGGGAATGCCAGCTTTATTTCTCATAAACTGAGCAGAGAAGATGATCCATTTTGGAGCAGAATCAGTTGTAATCTCTGCAGCGGCATATTATGTATGGGGCTTTGCTTGTGCACGTATTAATTGATTTTAACTCTCCTTCTTTTCTTTTTTCTTTTCTGTTATTGCTTGTGATTGTAGGGATGTTTTTAGATTATGTACACACATAATTCTATTTTAATTGCATTATGTTATTGATGTGTATTGAATTTTACGTTGTTGTGTTAATTGTGTTTAAGTTTTGTTTTAACCAATACACACAAACCAACAACAATGAAAGCAGGCAGTGAGGATGAAGCAGATGTCAGAGAAGAACCAGCCAAGTTGGGTTCACCAACAAATTTAGATGAATACACAGACATGTCACAGGATTTGATACGTGAGTACTTTTAGAATAGTGACACAGAATGCAGCACACACCTGGGACACTTACATCCCACACATGATTTACACTGAAGAATAACTGCACAGGGCAATACGGCATAGCACACATGCACACTTGTGTCAGTATGGCCTGCCTGGGGCTATCGGTCCATGCAGCAGACACGCTGCATAACGTGCCATATCCTAGCTGTGTGTCATTCTGGTGCTACTGTGTATATGGGCCATGCAGTATGCACATTCCCTCACACATGTGTGAAATGCCAAAGTTTCTTTGAACTGTACAGTGCACCCTCATGAATAATGCTGTGATCCATTAACTTTCTGCATATTTTGTTTGCAGGTGGTTCCTGGCAGTGTCGAATACCCCCTGACACTAGTGTGGGAGTGGACCGGCTGTGGGTGGAATGTGGGCTTGCATCCAGGGATGTCATGCTGGACACATGAGACATGAATGACTATGCCTACTGCAGCTGTGGAAGGGTGTGTGTATGTCACTGGTCCTGTCAGTCAAGCAAAGTTGTCAGACGCTCCTGGAGCCTGTTGGTGGCATCTATACAGTGAACCATATCTAGATGCATACCTCACTACAGCTAACACAGCACAAGTGAATACCTTAATTTATCCTACTAGTCCAGAATTTCTTCCCACCAGCCTACTTTTGCTTTGTGTTGATTGCACTTGCTCCACCCTTGTCTTTTCATGTAGGTCCATTATGGACATTGTGTGCATGTCGAGAGATTCCTTGAGTCATGCATGGATCTCATTCTGGTGTGTGAGTAGTTGGTTTTGCTGCTCAATATGTTGCTTGCCCTGGACGTGCAGCTGTTGTTCTGCTGCATCATACTGCCGTCTGGACTTGGGAACTAGGTCACATTTCCGTGCAACCATCAGGGCTTTCGGATCTGGTATCTCAATGTCATTGTGTGCAGTGGGTGTGTGCTGTGGGGAGTGGTGTCTGAGGTGGAGTGGTGGGTCAATCGTCAGACTAGTCATCTGGATTGTCTTGTATGTATTCATGCATATCTTCATCCTCCCCCTGCATGTGTGCCTGGTCCACAAGGTCAGCAGGTGTCACCTCTTTTTCCTGCCTTACTACTCCCACCTGTGACATGGGTATTTCAATGTTGATTTTGGCTGCTGGTTTTGGCCCTGTGGTAGCAGTACTACTATGATCTTCTGTGGCTTTGGCTTTGTACATGGCTACCGGGTCTGCACTGCTGTCAATGGCATGTGCTGTGTCCCCAGAAGTGCTGGCGATCTGTCATGATGTTGCAGCATAATCCTGTTTGCCACTCCTAATCTGCAGTTTGGCATGTGCAGATTCATGGCCACTGGACTGCTGTGATGTGTTGCCTGCATGAGGCAAAGCATAAAGACATGACATCAGCTTGTGCTCAGGTGGCAAGTTTGCATCTCTGTGTATGTTGAATTGTAGATGCATGACTAATAGGTGTTGCAGGAAGGTGAGTAGTTGTGCACTTGGCATGGGGGAAATGTGCAGGTGCATGTTTATTGAGGTGCACACAGGTCTGTGCAGGATTTCTTTTTGTAGTTCTCCACTCATCTGTATTATGTTCCTCAGGACTGTCACACTTCCTTCTCTCGTAGCACCATGGACAGACTATTGACTGCATTGACAAGTGCTATCCGTATGTCCTTCTTCTCACTGCCACTTCATATGTGCATCTCTACATCAAGAAGGCTTGCCTCTACTGGCATCATGTTGACCACCCGCACCTGCAATTCTATATCAATGAAAGGTGGGGCCCTTGCACCTGCCATTATTGATGTGTCGGAATGTGTGTGGATGGCCTACTTCAATCTCTTCTCTTCTCCTACAAGGTCTTTGCTGGGGACCTGTTTCTGCGGTTGTGGCAGTGTATTTTAAGCCAGTGGTCTGACTGCCGCTGGAGAGGGTATAGCGTCACTTCTACCAGCAGTCTGACAGCCTCAAGAAAAGGTATGATGTCACTTTTGCCGGTGGTATAACCACCACCAGAAAGGGTTTGAAGTCACTTCCATCAGTGGTCTGACTGACACATCTTCTGTTTGCGGTGGCAGTGGATGTGTCTGTCATCAGACACAGGTCCGCCATCATTGCGTATGTAATGTTACCACTGTGCCGGCGCAAGGATCATGATATGGCAGTAGACTGTCAATCCATGTCTGATTTGCCGTGATTTTTGCGGTTTTCAGGCCACACTCGGAATGAGTTCCAATATTCGTCACTTGCACTTATACATATGGTGTGGACTACTCGAACTGTAGAAAGTGCCGTGACTACTATTGAGATGGTTGAGGCATTATATTTCAAATTAGAATATTGTAATGAAGAAGTACATCTTGAATGTGGACATGAGAATCAAATGATATCAAACACACCATTTTTTAGAGGAATTTAACAGAAGTGGCTATCTTTGATTCCTCTTCTAGTGAAAAGGCAGAAAATATTTGTGTTTCTTCTCTGCACAGTCTATGAATCCCAACTACAGCGAGTGGCATTAGAAGAAATAGTTGTACATGCTGTATATGCTGTTTGGAAAGCACTGTATCTATATTTGTTTTTGGACGAATTATTTAATACAAGTGAATATCACGTTTTAATAAAAATAAAATGTTTCATTGTTTCCAAATAGGGTAATATTTAATAATATGGATGCAACTAAAGTCTTGTAGTTGAAAACCTAAGCATGTAGGGGTGTCTATCAGGGATGTTTTATATTGGTTGTATGTATTGTATAAAAATAGTGAAATGCGACCCCTAGTTATGTTAAAAGGTGTAAAGCTGCCTTTTGAAATCGCTACATATTTCTGCCTTTGGGAAGTGGATGGTATGTTTGTCTGTTGGGCTGTGGGACTGTTGGTGTGTTGGGCTGTTGGGCTGCGGTGATTATGCCCCGAACAATGTGGACATTTGCCATAGCTATGAGGAATGATATATTGCATTTAGATTGGGAATGGGCCTGGTCTGAAGCAAGGGGCAATGTACTTTAAGATGATCAGTGGGATTGCAATATAGTCTGTAGTCCTGCTTTGTTGCAATGGCCAATGTGTGCTTTCAGATGATTAGTTGGGTGTGGAGTTGGCCCGGCCTGTTGCAAGGGACAGTGTGACATTGAGATGTTAAGTGGGATTGCAATATAGTCTATTTATGAGGAAAGGTTGGCGCTGGGAATGGACAGCAATGTATACTTTGAGATGGCTAGTGCAATTTGCAAAATGACTGAAGGCCATGCCCCAAGGTGTGTGGGAAGTCTGCATGTCTGTATGTTGTTTTGGGCTGATAATGGAAAGAGGTCATAGAATGTGTTGATCACCTGCAAAGTAACACAAATATATTTAATGGTAGAACATGAAATGGAAAATAAACATACATTCACTTTTTTTTTACCTTAATAGGTAAGTACATTGAATGCACTGTTTAGTACAATTTATGTGTGTGGTACGCTCTTGTTGCATAGAAGCAAAGGGGGGGAAAGAGGTGGGCACCATTGTGTTTGTGAAGTTTTTTATGTTTGATCCTCAGAGACCCAATGTACACTACATCGGTATATGAAACCAAAAGCAGAAGAGTGTCTGGTGAAAACTCCACCAGACCGGGGTTTGCCAAGTATTGTAGTCAAAACTCCTGAATATAATGCTTAAGTGTTCCGTTTATCTTGAATAAGTATACTAATCACAAAAAATAATGAATACCTGTGTATTTAAAAGGTGCAAAAAGTTTCTTGTTTTATTCAAGTTTGTTTTTCCATGTAACTTGAGCAGAAGCCTCTACCGTCGATGAAATTCGGACTAATGTCCTTCTTCAGGGCGGATACTACAATAAAAATGTCAAATAAACATTATTTAGAAAGGATCTGATCATATCAGCAGTGCAACTAAATCATATTTGTCACATGATTATACGTGAAAAATGAAAAGAAATAGAAAAGGAAACAAGGGAGGAGGAGCCTCATTGTACCTTCAGTCTTGTAAAGTCAAGAGAACAGGTGCATACAATAGATAATGGTGTGCTCCACTTCTGTAATATGAATATGTATGTATAAATATACAAGATCATGGGATGACCATCATAAATGTGTTCGTTTTAAACTCGCAATATGCAAGATGATTCTTACCCCTTGATGTGATGCGTGTAAAAACCCTGCTAGCAGAAGTAAACCCATGGTTGCTTCAATGATGTTTCATGCAGCAGTGCACAGTGTATTGGGAGTGAGTCCCTCACCAATTATGATGTGAGTGTGCCTGTCACAAGCGGACATGTTCATGAGTATGCAATATAGCATTGCGTGTCATGCCAATTGAAAAATCAGTGTTCTATAATGAGGATAATCATTCCGCTTACCTCAATATGAGGCTGTCGTGTCACGTAGATTTCTAACACTGCCGAGTAACTAGAAGGGGATGCAGCCGTCAGGTGCAAGTGTTGCATACTCGAGTATTGCTGTGTGTGTAGTAGCATGTGATGACGTGTCGGCACAGCAGAGTTTGCGGCACATAGGGTTGCCAAGGCAACATACATATAAAGTAGAAATGCTCCTGCTCCGAGCGGATATTAACGTATTATAATATCTAAATGAAAAATATTCATACACTAACTTTGTTTCACCTTTATACGTAGATTGTATGCACTGTTTAGGTCAATGTATGTGTGTGGTACACACTTGTGCATTACCACATTTCTAATCATTGAGTCATGGGAAAGAAATCTGAGGTGGATTAGAAAATATATATTTTGCTTTCAGTCTTCTTTTTTCAAATATTTGCAAGGAACTTGGGGTTGGTCATCCTGAGTTACCTGGGGGCAACCAGATGTGGACTCCCTGCTCACTGTGCTCAGAGAGGCACAGCTTCACCTCACCGATGAGGCCCAACAAGGCTGAAACACGTGTATGGGGTTGCTGTTTGTACTCTTGTTCACAGAGGAATTGCCATAGCATTTCGGTGCTGGACTGCCCATGTGGGCGGGACAAAGACTGATATGCAAATAGTGATTTTCACATCGGTGAAAGGTACAGTGAGCAAAAGGCGTGTGCTGCAAACTCTCATCTCAGAACAGGTTATCATGCCATGTTCTTTGTCGAGAGGAGCGCCTGCTACCTTTTTTGAAATATGTACCAAATGGTCCTAGCCATTTCTCCTATTAATTTATAAACAGATTCTGCACCTGCAGAGGACAAATATTTTATGAACAAATACAATCATGGCAGCAGTGATGGTTGTTCCTCAACTTCATGGGCCACTAAAACTTCCAGAACCATGACTTGGAGGACACGGAGATGGGCAAATCACAGCGCTTGGCTTAGGATTTATAGTAGGAAATGGAAGGGTAGCATTTTGGAAATTGCCAAGTATTAACACTAATATTTGCACAATATTTGTATGTAGTACACTGCTGTTATATTATCATATTTCTAATCATTGATCCATTGGAATAAAGTGGGATGGATTGAATAAAAAAAACATATTTTACTGTGTGTTTCAGTACATGTTTTGATAATAATAGCTGTATATTTTGCATAGAATGTTTGAAGTAGTTAGATATCTGATTGTGTATTTAAACTGGTATTTAAGAAATACATTTTTGAAAGTATAAGTTAGCATTTTGTGTTTAATGCATACTTTTGTTTGTTGCTTTTTTTGGTGTTAAAGTAGTTAGATTCTCATTGCAATTGTCTAGCTCTATCATTGTTGGAAATAAACATTTGAAGTATCATTTATTGATAACATTTTGGTTTATGGAATATTAAGTAGGCATTCTGTAGGTTTGATGCTAACCTGTTTTTTTGTGTGACGCAAGCGTCATTACATGAAAACCAACCAAGTCTTTGTGTCTCATTATAAGTTTGATGGTCTGGAAATGAAGTGCTGGTAATATTGTTTTCCAAACTGGCAAAGTACAAGTTTGCCAGTGGGGTGGCCTAATATACTTCCAGCCAAGAGCTGGAGGTAAATCAGACACAACACCAGTGACAAACAGCCGGTATTACCAGCACCAGTATTACTGGATCTGGTAATACCAGCAATCTCCCCATGGAATCCTATGAAAATGGGGATTAACATACGCTTTTAAGCACCTGTAATCTGCCGGTAATACTGACAGATTGTGTTACCGCCAGAATACCGGCAAACATGTAATGAGGGCCTTTGTTTGACATATGCAGTATAGTTTCCTGAAATGGTTGTGGCGTCAGTGTGATATATTATGCCTACTGTGGTGAATGTTTTTCTGCCAAGAGAGACTTGTGCATGAGTGAAGATGGTGAGTTTACTGTTATGTTTTGTTCCATCTGCGTTGTATCATAAATGCATTCCTGTGACATATTGTCCATAAGTATTTATTTTTATTGTGGAAAGATTATCTGAATTGCAAATGAGCACAACATGCTGTTATTTGTGTTTTGCAGAATTTGTTGGAATGGCATGGTAGAAACATTTTGTAAGTATGGCGTGAGTCCAGTCCGCTCCAGCTTACCTGCGGCAAACACTGTGGAGACCCGTGCTCTCATCTACTTTCATCATTGAACTTCACACATTGGAATGCACTATTGCTTTAACAGTTAAAGGCTGCCTTCAAAAGAACAGAGTGACGCGGAAATCTGGCACGTAGAGTCTGGTGTGAGTTCAGTCTGTTCCAGTCTGCCCCAGGAAGCCGGCAGCCGTACAGCTGTGCAGCCATGTGAGCTGAGAACTGTGAGAAAGCGCCGCAGACCTTCACGCTTTGAGATGACCAGCGTGCTATAAAAATGCATGAAGCCACTGGTACACTCACTAAGCAGAAATTGCTGCATCGTCGTCGGCTGGAACCTGATCATCGCCATAGTGACTCTCTGGCAGAGGTGAGTGCAGTGAAAGATGTCACTCTTGCTGATAGAGAAAATAAGTCTATGACCTGCACACCGGCATGGCCCCGCCCGACTTGCTAGCCCTTCCCCCCTCACAAATTCCGTTGTTACCGAAGTCCATTCGGCTGTGTTAGGGAGAATTCTCCAAATGTGCTAATTTCCCTTAAATTTTTAGACCCCCAGCAACTTTATTGGATTTCTAGGATTTTATTTTTTACCTGGGAAGAGTGTGAGCCTTTTTTCCCACTCTTTCATGTATTTTGTGTGTGTTTTACTTTTGTGTTATGGACAACTCCAGTAGCATCATCTTTTTCTGTGTGTCACACAGCACCTTCAGTGCAGTGGCACAGGGATGTCTTTTCAGACTCTCCAAAGGTTTAATTACCTTCCCTGAGAATGACTACTGTCTCTCAGGGCATGTAAAGTTAAATGTACTGACCCAACACACCCTATCTTACTGTAAAGTACTGGTGGGGTTGCCTAGCTTCCACTGAGTCAAAACAATCATGTAACAGTAAAATGTTACCTTTTCCTATTTGAAATGGCTGGTGGCAGTGGTTTAGATCAACTCCCTTGATTTTTCCTGACCGCTAACAACGGTAGCTAAAAATCAGGGGGAGCCATGTTTTTCAATATGGCGCCCGAGAACTTTCTGTAAAAACAGACTCTGGTCATCTTTTTTTCGCCATTTCTTTTAGGAAAAGTCCTTCTTGTGTTTGTCTCTGATCACCAATCCAGGTTTGGTCCCTTTGTTCATGCCCTTTGGTGCCAGAGGGCCTGGGGTGGACAGGATGTGAGGGAGATGCCCGAAACTCCCTGTGCTTAGTCTCCTATGACACCTGAATGCACTCTGGTGTGATTGGCCGGCTGGCTGTCCGGCAAGGACAGCCACCCTGCTGTGTGAGTGACAGCAAGGCTGGAATGCATGGGGGAAAACTGTTTAAAAGCAGGTCTCTGGGACTTGGAAAGCAGATTCGACCACTGGAACGAAAGAACCGAAGAGGAGAGGAAGGAAGAGGACTGCTGCAACTCCTGGATGACCGGTGAAGCACTGCTGCAGGTCAGAATTGCCTGGAACTCCGACGACAGAGAAGCCCTTCCAGGTTAACTTCTTTCCTTGAGTTTGGTGGGAACAGCCAACTCGCAAGCCACTCACAAGCAACTGCACACTGTCCTATTCTGGTCCTATTCTGGTCGAATTTTCTTCAGAGTGCTGTTGAAAACCGGATAGCCAGAGGTCTTGCCACAGCTTTTGGCGTCTTCCCTGTGCAGTGCAGGAACCTCCCGATGTCCTCCTTCTTGACCCCACGACTGAAGCAAAGGAACAGCGAGATCTGCTCGAACTGCCTCAGCTACAGCTTTGCTATCTGTGCTATCCTATACAAAAGACTCTGAACCATTGACTTTGGCCCAGCCCTGTTGAGAAGAATTGCTGGTTGCATTTAACTTGAACCCTTTGCCCTGCCTATGATTGTATTTGGGTTATCTATTCTGATAATCATGTCTTTTCTCTCCTTTTCTAAGTATCCAAAGTGCCATTTTGCTCACACCTCATTTTTGATCTAAACTTGTTTAGTTACTTACCGGTTAGATTTTTGTGGTGTATCTGTGTGTGATATTGAGCTGCTTATGCTAGTGTAATGTTTTATAAATGATTGAGTAAATAAATGTATATTCTTTTACTTAGAAACCTTGAGTAAGTGTTTACTTGATTCACAGTATTGGTTGATCATTTGTGTAACTTGTTCTACTGCTCACTTAAACTCTTGAGATAAGTCTGGCTGCTCAGCCATTGCTACCACTTTACTGTGTAGTACAGGCTTGTACCAAAGGTGAAATTGTGCTTACACTTGTAGTCCTAATTGCCTGTAGTGTTCCTAAAGGGTACTGCAGGTGATTCTGCCTAACAGGCTACAATCGCTGCTACTGCGGCAAACTCAAATTTCTGATATAACAGTTACCGGACTACTGGAAATGGGCACGCCAAATGTGTTCATAATGCAAAATGATGAGAACGGAAATAATCAGGACATTAATGCACAGATAGCACGTCACAGCAAACAGATCATTCATTGCTCAACAACAGACGGTCGTTTTAGTAATTCTGAATTGAATGATGAAGATGTTGATGCCAATCCATTGAAACTGCCCGCATTAATGTCTGCAATGCTGAGCTTGAGTGAGTCTCATGTAAAGCAGGCTCGGTTACCGTATAAATGCCTCCACTCAAAAGAAACAACAAACTGAAACAACAGACTTCCATCATTAAAGGAAACAAGTATTTTAGTCGAGGCTTGTAACAGCAAGCAAGGCACAACGCCAAATGTTAATGATGAGCTTGATGCATCATGGTCTGATATGACTATGGAGAGACAATGTATTCGAGCTGAAATCACCAGAGTGACAGATGGCCAAGACCGGATGTATAACGGCCACTTCCGGGTCGACCTGGCAGCAAGAAAGGCACGGTTAACTGAGCACCCTAAGAGTGACTTTTTAAATCTGAGAGAGAGGCTCAATGACAGTAGCGAGTCTCCGGTAACAGTCAAGTACCTGGCGCTCCTACAAACTGCCTTTCACATTTTAACAGTGAGAAAATCCCAGAGACGTTGGCGAAAAATGGAAGAAAGCATGGTCCCGTCATGTTCTATAAGGATCTCACAAGTACTCCCCAGTCTAGGATGGCACTTCAGTATCAAAATAAACCGGATCAGATGACCATAAAAGGTACTCAAAATATTGAACATGCTAGATCTGTGAATGTAGATCTGCAAGGAGATAATCATCCGTATGAAGGTGACCTTCCATGCCAATCTACAACCCCCCCGGCAAATTGAATCTGACAATGAGGCGAGAAATAAAAGCAATATATCTGAGGCTGCTGGCATACATATTCATAATAATGTGCTGGCAGCTACAACAATAGCAATGCTACCCTTTGTCAAGTTATATGAGGCATTGAACAACACTCTGATGGACCAACAGTCTCTACTGGCAAAGATTAATTCTAAACTATTGGCATTAGAAATCTTCACAGAGCGAATACAAATCAGGCTCGATAGTGAGGCTGATACCTCCATGAAATGGCATAACCGATTAAGTGATCTGGCCAGGAACGAGATATCAGACAAATTGGTCTTAATGGAAGCAGTTTAAGAATGTACTAAATGGATGAGGCACAACTTTGATAAACTGACCCCGATCTCAACGACAAATGTTTGCAAATGTTCAAACAAAGAGACTATTCAAAAAGAAGCCCTTCTGCTTTGACCAACTCAGTAATGACTAATAAAGACCATGTAGAAGATTTGAAAATATATCAATTATCATCTTGAAGCCAAAACCTATGAAAGAAAATCTCAAATGCATAGGCCTGCCAACTAGGCAAGTGGTAGAGTCAGTGGAAAAATCTGCAGAGTCTTTATCACTAGCAAGAAAGGTTAACCCCCCCAACCGTCACCTAACAACATTACTCCAAGTGATGCCACCTTTCTCTTTGGAAAGCAACTATCAACATCAGGAAAAGTGGCAGCTTCCCAGGGTGGTTTGATGGGAAATACCCAAAGTTCGCTGTTTACAAATGCAATTAGTGGAACCAAACCAACTTTTGGAATCTTCGCAGGTTCAACAAAGCCATTATCAACAAGAAACACAAAAAAGAGGATTCCTTGTCAAAACAAGGACCAAATAAATAAATCGAAAGAGAAACCCGGAACTTGAACGAAAACTAAATCTAACAGTTCAAAAATGTTCATCAGAAGCTTGTCCACTCTGCCACAACTCAGAGTCCTTGAACAAACAACAAAAAAAGGCAAAAAATGAAGCTTACACAGGAAAATGCCATTTCTTCACAAGTCTCCACAAAAGCTCTTATTAACCCAAAAAACAACCAAGGTTGGAGCATGATGACATGAGAAAAATGGAAATGAGCACATTTATTGATCTGGTAGACCTTTCTACATGTTCTATTGGAGATGACGAGCAGATCGATTATGCGGATGATCATCTTAACGAAATAGAGAGTCTTGGCGAATCTTCGGTAACTAGTTCTGTACTGAGTACAGATTCAGAGAAGAGAACACGTCCTAGTGTGAAGGGTCAGCCACGATACCATGAAGTGAGAATATTCAATGGTGAAAGTTCACCAGAAAAAAGGAGTGTTCCGAGAAGATCTGTTGAACACCAGAGGAATGATCTTAATTTAAAACTGAATCCAAAACTCATTCTTGCACAAGCTCAAAGTAATGGAGAAAAAAAGGAACAAATCAGAACTCAAAATCCAGTAAATGTTCACTATTGTCGGAAATTACAATTGGAAAACATATTTAGTGAAAAGAAAGAGCTGAATTCGAATAGGCGAAATACAATGAAACTTCTTCATTGTGTTCCCTCATTGAGAACTATTACAACTGAAGATATCGCTATTGTGGAATACATATCAGAAAAAAGATCTGATTGGCTAATTCTGCATGTGCATTCCCAATTGATCAAAAAAAAAAGTTATGGGCTGCTAGAAATTAACTTCTATCTTTTGGATTTGAGTTAACTAGTAATTTTGAAACCAAGAATAGACAACCTGAAAATCCATTGAATTCTAGTGGGAGAAATAGCAGAAATCTGACCTATCATGAACGGAGGAGAGTCATTCAAAAGAAAAGGGAAGGTGGAAAAAGAGACGACCATGAAGTATCAAGACATACATTGACAAACAACAAAGATCAATTAATCAGGAAGATAGATGAATGAACCGATATTAGCTAATTACCTCAGCGCAAAATGTCAACTGCTCCCTCATTCCATGGAATATCCATTGCTTTCTACATTTATTACCACCCCAACCGTCACCTTACGACATTACTACAAGTGATGCCACCTTTCTCTTTGGAAAGCAACTACCAACATCAGGAAAAGTGGCAGCTTCCCAGGGTGGTTTGATGGGAAATACCCAAAGTTCGCTGTTGACAAATGCAATTAGTGGAACCAAACCAACGTTTGGAATCTTCGCAGGTTCAACAAAGCCATTATCAACAAGAAACACAAAAAAGAGGATAACTTGTCAAAACAAGGACCAAATCAATAAATTGAAAGAGAAACCCGGAACTCGAATGAAAACTAAATCTAATAGTTCAAAAATGTTCATCAGAAACTTGTCCACTCTGTCACAACTCGCAGTCTTTGAACAAACAACAAAAAAAGACAAACAATGAAGCTAACACAGGAAAATGCCATTTCTTCACAAGTCTCCACAAAAGCTCTTATTAACCCAAAAAAACAATCAAGGTTGGAGCGTTATGACATGAGAAAACAGAAATGAGCACATTTATTGATTTGGTAGACCTTTCTACATACATGTTCCATTGAAGATGACGAGCAGATCAATTATGCGGATGATTATCTTAACGAAATAGAGAGTCTTAGCGAATCTTCGGTAACTAGTTCTGTACTGAGTAAATAATAAGAGAAGAGAACACGTCCTAATGTGAAGGGTCAGCCACGATATCATGAAGTGAGAATATTCAATGGTGAAAGTTCACCAGAAAAAAGGAGTGTTCCGAGAAAATCTGTTGAACACCAGAGGAATGATCTTAATTTAAAACTGAATCCAAAACTCACTCTTGCACAAGCTCAAAGTAATGGAGAAAAAAAGGAACAAATCAGAACTCAAAATCCAGTAAATGTTAACTCTTTCCGGAAATTACAGTTGGAAAACTTATTTAGTGAAAAGAAAGAGGTGAATTTGAACAGGCGAAATACAATGAAACTTCTTCATTGTGTTCCCTCATTGAGAACTATTACAACTGAAGATATCGCTATTGTGGAATACATATCAGAAAAAAGATCTGATTTAGTAATTCTGCATGCACATTCCCAATTGATCGAAAAAAAAGTTATGGGCTGGTAGAAATGAACTTCTATCTTTCGGATTTGAGTTAACTAGTCATTTTGAAACCAAGAATAGACAACCTGAAAATCCATTTAATTCTAGTGGGAGAAATAGCAGAAATCTGACCTATCATGAACGGAGGAGAGTCATTCTAAAGAAAAGGGAAGGTGGAAAAAGAGACGACCATGAAGTATCAAGACATCACATTGACAACCAACAAAGATCAATTAATCAGGAAGATAGACGAATGAACCGCTATTAGCTAAATACCCCAGCGCAAAATGTCAACTGCTCCCTCATTTCGTGGAATATCCGTTGCTTTCTACATTTATTACAAGTGGGTGGGCTAAAGAAAGGTGAACATCCTCTGATTTGCCTTCAGGAAACTTGGCTGCATGAAACACCGGTATGCGATGGATACACAATTCTTCTTAACGTGCCAGGCTGTCCTTTCTCTAGTCTTCTGACAATGATTAGAAATAACATAAACTGGAAAGTGATACAAACCTCAAATCCAAATATGTTCTTCCAAGGAACTACCCTACAAAGTACAAACCAAACTAATATCAAAAGTAAACAACTTTTGATTGTGAATACTTAATGGAACCAGGCAAAGATATCTTCCGGGAAGTTCATCACATCAGTTACATTGTTAATTGATGATTGTATGCTGGAATTGTGGAACCCAGCTATCATCGTCTGTGGAGATCTAAATTTCTCCTGGTTTGATGAAAATGGGACAATGAAAGATGTAGATGCACATAATGGAAATATAAAACGTGGTAAACATTGGGAGAAAGAACTAGAGATTCAAAACTGTGAAATGTTGAATGGAAACACAAGAGGAGATATTCCAGCGTCTTATAATTGGCATAAAAAAAGCTACAAAACGCTAGCTTACATATGGGATTCAAAAAACCTCTTAAACAAAATGAAACATTTGAAAATAATTAAGATAAAAAACAGCGATCACAACGCCATCGACTACACCTGGAAAACAGATTTGATCCCAGTTGGAGACAAATATACCTGGAATTTAAAGATTATCCAAGGTTTAAATTTATTAAAAATGCACAAGAAAGAGATTGAAGATGTGACTAATCAAATCTCAACCAATGACATATTAGAAGTAGCCACTTAAATTACGCACTGCTCTTAGCACAATTTAAAAGAACAAAAAGTGGTTTCAAAGTCACAATGTAAATATACCCCTTTAGTAAAAAAGTTGCTGAGGAAAAGAAAAAAATGTACAGAGACATCACGCTCTTAAAATCAGGTGATTTTGAGCATCGATTGTTGGCGATAAGAAAAAGCTGCTAAAGATATTGCAACTGGCTCATATCATTTGAACTGATTTGTGACCAAGAGAGAGCAGAGGCTATGTTAAAATTAATATGCACCCATCATAGCAGAGCTACCTGGGCAATAATTAACAAAGAGTCCTTAAATCAAAACACCAATATGAGTACTGGAGTAAACTCTGATGTTTGGGTGAAACACTTAACGAGTGTGTTCAAAGGCTCTATACCAACAAGAGCTGTGTCCATTATGGAGACAAAAGTACCATGACAACATCATAGACGTGATTTCCAAACTAAAATATTCAGGGGCAGCAGGCCCCGATGGACTCACAAACATCATGCTAAAGAAAAACAAAGAGCAGTGGGTCTCCTTTATTGAAGTCCTTTTCAGAAAAATATCAGCAACAATGACAATTGCATCTTCTTGGCAATCGGTGGTGGTTGTACCGATATTTAAAAAAGGTGATCGGGATGATCCTCGCAACTACCGCCAGAGCATATTGCTAGATATCATCGACAAGATCTTTTCCTCCTTCCTCCCAAAAAGATTATCGAATTGGGCAAATGATTCTGGAGTTGTCGATGCACACCAAAAAGGCTTCACAAAAGGAGTGGGGACCGAACTAAATGTAGTTTTGCTAAATATGAGACCATTAATGCAGGATAAAAACTGTTCCTAGATTTTGTCGATCTACGCCAAGCTTTCTATAGTGTAAACATGGGCATGATGTGGCAGAAACTAGAATGGAGGGGTTGTACAGTTGTCATGATCCATCGATCGCGCCCCTTTTGGTCCTCCTGGTCCCTGGCACGTCGGGGTTACTCACCGTAGTACACCCAACATGGCCCTATTTGCAGAACGTGGTCTATCGACCTTTACGTCCATGCAGCACGTTCCATAAAGTAACCACGCCCCTGTCGCTCCGCGCGTCTCAACGCTTTCGTTAGCTGAGGCTAGACGTGCATCGCGTTGTGCTCCTGGAACTGAGTTTCTGCTCTAATTACCGGACCCTCTCCTTCTCCTTCCCTTTCCTTGTACCTGTTCTTCCGTGTTCCACGCACACCTCTCCCGTGTGCACTCTTCCCTCCTGGTCTTCCTGGATTTTTCTTGATCCCGGACGAAGAAGCTGAACGAATCCTGGAATCTGACGACGGCCGAGCTGGCTTATACAAGAGCCGAACAGCAGGGAAGAAAACCCCGGCGAAGGATCCCGCAAGACAACATGAACAGGTGAGAAAACACGAAACCTCTGACAGATTGAGACGCCACCTGACTGAATTCGACACAGACATGGAAGCGGCCATCCAGGACCTAATGCATGGCATGCAAGAGCTGACGACCGAAGTGCAAAATTTAAAGGCAGAGAACACACAATAAAGCAATTGGTTTTGTCCCGTGAATCCGCTACGAAAGAGAGTGTAATACTGGGCAGCGTTGTTGATAAATATGATGGTTCCGCAAAGAGTCTTTGTGGATTCCTTGACTCATGTTTGGTCCACTTTACTTTCAAGCCTTATTATTTTTCTACACACAGGGCTAAGGTGGGATTTATTATTTCACATCTTTTCGGCAATGCCTTGACCTGGGCCACCCCACTGGTTAACTCTGGGGATTCTCTCCTGGATGATTACGATGGCTTCATACAGGCCCTTAAAACCATGTTTGACCACCCAGAGCAGGTCTACAGTGCCCAGGAATATCTACTCGACTTTCAACAAGGAACCCAGGATATGCTTACGTATGTCACACGCTTCAAACAGCTGGCTAAAGAGGCGGATTGGTCCCCTGAAGCTTGTTTTACCCTATTTCAAAGAGGGCTAAACGAAGACAGCAAGGATGAACTAGCCAGAGTGGCACACCCAAGTTCTTATCAGGCCTTAACCCTTTAAGTGCCATGGGTATTTCTCCCCAGTGCCAGAGCCTTTTTTGGTGATTTTGGTATGTGGCCATTCAATGGCTTGTAACTTTTTGTTACATGAGATATCTCGGACAAATTTGGCTCCTTTTTTTCCCACATGTAGGCGGTCGTAACGCCACCCAGGAATCCCAGGTTGCTGTAGGGGGTGAGAGAAAATAAGGAAAAAGTGCGAAAATTTTGGGTTTTTCAAAAAATGCCAATAAAATGATGTACAAAGAAGCCTGTGTTTTTTTCCTTGTAAGAGCTAGGAACAAATGGTTTGCTGTGCTGAGTTCCCCAATGTGTTGGCTTTCAGGAACAGGTTGAGTGGAAATGGAAAAAAAATTATTTTGATGTGGTTATCAACCGTTTTGTGAGAGGTAGGCGATTTTTGCCATTTTTGCCAATTGGACATGCATGGACGGAATGGAAGAAAAGGGCAGGAAAGCCAAATTGGAGGACAGAAAGGCATATATTTTTGAAAAGTAGACAAAATTCCAAGTTTAGGAAGGGGTGATTTGCATAGGTCAGGCAACAACTAGGTAGGGGAAACTGCCATTGAATGGGGGAAAAGCGGGAAAATGACTGAAAAAAAAGGTATGTGTTGGACATGGTTGGCTTGGTACGGAAATGGCTTCTATGAATTTTTAGAAAAGCAATGCTCCGCTACATTCCCCCGACTCTTGCAGTTAGGAGAGCATACCATTTTTGTAATGTTTTTACAAAATAAGCAATACCACAAGCCAAACACTGAGCCATGGTACACAGGAGTTTTACGCTCACGGCCTGACCAGACGCACTTAGCATGTGTAAATTGGGAAAACCAATGTGGTGAGGAACGGCAGCCATACATTTTTTGAAAGAGCACAGGCAGACCTTTTCAAGGGTAGGTGACTTGTGCAGGTTACAAAAGTGCATGGTGGCTAAAGCAGCGACTAAATGTAGGTCACATTTGGGAAAAGAAAGGGTTGTGAGACAAAGGGCACCAACAAATGGGTCAAAAAGTTATGAAAACCACACAAACACAACACATGGCCTACCGTCCCGCGTTCCCACAGGTGTCCCGATGAAAACGGTACCCCACATGTGTGGGTGCACCTACCTGGCCGCCAAGGGGAAAGCCTAAAACACAAGTAACCCCAAGTCTGTTTTCAGAGCGAAATCTCAGCCATTCTGCCGACCGGCACAACATACAGATATGGGCCTCGGGTGTCCCATCCACCGAGGAAAACAGGGAACCCCATGCATTTCCGAAAAGAGGACACCCGTGGGAATCCGCAGAGGTATGATTTGCGCACATCGCCCCAGAATTTTTTACCCAGACAGCCCCGAAAAGTCCGAAATGTCGGGAAAAAAACACTTTTTCTGCACATTTCGCTCAACGCACCCATCGAAACACGCCCCCAACAACACATGGCCTACCGTCACGCGTTCCCACAGGTGTCCTGATGAAAACAGTACCTCACATGTGTGGGTGCACCTACCTGGCCGCCAAGGGGAAAGCCTAAAACACAAGTACCCCCAAGTCTGTTTTCAGAGGGAAATCTCAGACATTCTGCCGACCGGCACAACGTACAGATATGGGCCTCGGGTGTCCAAGCCACCGAGGAAAACAGGGAACCCCATGCATTTTCGAAAAGAGGACACCCATGGGAATCCGCAGAGGTATGATTTGTGCACATCGCCCCAGATTTTTTTACCCAGACACCCCTGCAAAGTCCGAAATGTGGGGAAAAAAACGCTTTTTCCGCACATTTCGCTTGACGCACCCATCGAAACACGCCCCCAACAACACATGGCCTACCGTCCCGCGTTCCCACTGGTATCCCGATGAAAACGGTACCTCACATGCGTGGGTGCACCTACCTGGCTGGCAAGGGGCAAGCCGAAAACGCAAGCAACCCCCAGTCTGTTTGCAGAGGGGAATCTCAGCCATTCTGCCGACCGGCACAACATACAGATATGGGCCTCGGGTGTCCCAGCCACCGAGGAAAACAGGGAACCCCATGCATTTCCGAAAAGAAGATACCCGTGGGAATCCGCAGAGGTATGATTTGCGCACATCGCCCCGGAATTTATTACCCAGACACCCCTGCAAAGTCCGAAATGTGGGGAAAAAAATGCATTTTCCGCACATTTTGCTCGACGCACCCATCGAAACACGCCCCCAACAACACATGGCCTACTGTCACGCATTCCCACAGGTGTCCCGATGAAAACGGTACCTCACATGTGTGGGTGCACCTAACTGGCCTCCAAGGGGAAAGCCTAAAACACTGCTATCCCCCCAAAGGGTTTGGGGAGGCAACCAACAGATTTAGGCCTGGGGTGCTTCAGCCACCAAGAAAAACAGATACCCCCATGGATTTCCGAAAAGAGGACACCCGTGGGAATCCGCAGAGGTATGATTTGCGCACATCGGCCCAGAATTTATTACCCCGACAGCCCTGCAAAGTCCGAAATGTGGGGAAAAAAACGCTTTTTCCGCACATTTCGCTTGATGCACCCATCGAAACACGCCCCCAACAACACATGGCCTACCGTCACGCGTTTTCACAGGTGTCCCGATGAAAACGGTACCTCACATGCGTGGGTGCACCTACCTGGCTGGCAAGGGGCAAGCCGAAAACGCAAGCAACCCCCAGTCTGTTTGCAGAGGGGAATCTCAGCCATTCTGCCGACCGGCACAACATACAGATATGAGCCTCGGGTGTCCAAGCCACCAAGGAAAACAGGGAGCCCCATGCATTTCCGAAAAGAGGACACCCGTGGGAATCCGCAGAGGTATGATTTGCGCACATCGCCCCAGAATTTATTACCCAGACACCCCCGCAAAGTCTGAAATGTGCCCCGAACTTTGCAGTGGTGTCTGGTTAATAAATTCTGGGGCGATGTGCGCAAATCATACCTCTGCGGATTCCCACGGGTGTCCTCTTTTAAGAAATGCATGGGGCTCCCTGTTTTCCTTGGTGGCTTGGACACCCGAGGCCCATATCTGTATGTTGTGCCGGTCGGCAGAATGGCTGAGATTCCCCTCTGCAAACAGACTGGGGGTTGCTTGTGTTTTCGGCTTGCCCCTTGCCAGCCAGGTAGTTGCACCCAAACATGTGAGGTATCGTTTTCATCGGGACACCTGTGGGAACGCGGGACGGTAGTCCATGTGTTGTTGGGTGCGTGTTTCGATGGGTGCGTCGAGCGAAATGTGCGGAAAAAGCGTTTTTTCCCCACATTTCGGACTTTGCAGGGCTGTCGGGGTAATAAATTCTGGGCCGATGTGCGCAAATCATACCTCTGCGGATTCCCACGGGTGTCCTCTTTTCGGAAATGCATGGGGGTTCCTGTTTTTCTTGGTGGCTGAAGCACCCCAGGCCTAAATCTGTCGGTTGCCTCCCCAAACCCTTTGGGGGGATAACAGTGTTTTAGGCTTTCCCCTTGGCGGCCAGGTAGGTGCACCCACACATGTGAGGTACCGTTTTCATCGGGACACCTGTGGGAATGCGTGACAGTAGGCCATGTGTTGTTGGGGGCGTGTTTCGATGGGTGCGTCGAGCGAAATGTGCGGAGAATGCGTTTTTTTCCCCACATTTCGGACTTTGCAGGGGTGTCTGGGTAATAAATTCTGGGGCAATGTGTGCAAATCATACCTCTGCGGATTCCCACGGGTGTCCTCTTTTCGGAAATGCATGGGGTTCCCTGTTTTCCTCGGTGGATGGGACACCCGAGGCCCATATCTGTATGTTGTGCCGGTCGGCAGAATGGCTGAGATTCCCCTCTGCAAACAGACTGGGGGTTGCTTGCGTTTTCGGCTTGCCCCTTGCCAGCCAGGTAGGTGCACCCACTCATGTGAGGTACCGTTTTCATTGGGACACCTGTGGGAACGCGTGACGGTAGGCCATGTGTTGTTGGGGGCGTGTTTCGATGGGTACGTCGAACGAAATGTGCGGAAAAAGCGTTTTTTTCCCCACATTTCTGACTTTGCAGGGGTGTCTGGGTAAGAAATTCGGGGGCGATGTGCGCAAATCATACCTCTGCGGATTCCCACGGGTGTCCTCTTTTCGAAAATGCATGGGGTTCCCTGTTTTCCTCGGTGGCTTGGACACCCGAGGCCCATATCTGTACGTTGTGCCGGTCGGCAGAATGTCTGAGATTTCCCTCTGAAAACAGACTTGGGGTTACTTGTGTTTTAGGCTTTCCCCTTGGCGGCCAGGTAGGTGCACCCACACATGTGAGGTACCGTTTTCATCGGGACACCTGTGGGAACGCATGACGGTAGGCCATGTGTTGTTGGGGTCATGTTTCGATGGGTGCGTCGAGCAAAATGTGCGGAAAAAGCATTTTTTTCCCACATTTCGGACTTTGCAGGGGTGTCTGGGTAAAAAAGTCTGGGGCGATGTGCGCAAATCATACCTCTGCGGATTCCCACGGGTGTCCTCTTTTCGAAAATGCATGGGGTTCCCTGTTTTCCTCGGTGGCTTGGACACCCGAGGCGCATATCTGTACGTTGTGCCGGTCGGCAGAATGTCTGAGATTTCTCTCTGAAAACAGACTTGGGGGGGCCCACCTCATGCATCCCTCCCTGGGGTCAGATGCCCCTTCCTAGGAGCAGATATCTGCCCCCAGGGAGGGTTGCATGAGGTGGGGCCCTCCATGCAAAGGGAGAAAGTCCCCTTTCCAGGGACACCACTTTTTGATCAATCCCTGGTGGTCCAGTGGGCCCCAGGGCCCCAAACCCCCTCCCACCTCCCACCTCCCCTCGATTTTTTTTGCTTTTATTTATTTTTATTTTCACCCCTGGGGGCAGTGATTATCTGCCCCCAGGGGTCTCTGGCACTGTAGCCCCATGCCTTGGGGCCACAGGGGGAGGGGGCCGCTTACCTAGTAAGCAGCCCACCCTCCCCCTGCATCACAAATGGATCTTCATTGATCCACTGGCATTGCTGCCCGCGGATCGCGCCACCTGTGCCCGATCCGTGGGAAGCAATGCCTCATATGTGGTGTCCTTGGAAAGGGGAGAAAGTACCCTTTCCAGGGACACCACTTTTGTTCCATCCCTGGTGGTCCAGTGGGCCGCAGGGCTCCAAAACCCCTCCCACCTCCCTCCATCCCTCGATTTTTTTTTGGTGTTTTTATTTTTTTATTTTCACCCTTGGGGGCAGTGATTATCTGCCCCTAGGGGTCTCTGGCGCTGTGGCCCCATGCTTGGGGCCACTGGGGGAGGGGGGCCGCTTACCTAGTAAGCAGCCCCCCCTCCCCCTGCGTCACAAATGGATCTGCATTGATCCACTGGCATTGCTGCCTGCAGATCGCACGCCCTGCGCCCGATCCGCGGGCAGCAATGCCTCATATGTGGTGTCCTTGGAAAGGGGAGAAAGTCCCCTTTCCAGGGACACCACTTTTGTTCCATCACTGGTGGTCCAGTGGGCCCCAGGGCCCCAAAACCCCTCCCACCTCCCTCCATCCCTCGATTTTTTTTTTTTTTTTTTTTTTTAATTTCACCCTGGGGGCAGTGATCATCTGCCCCCAGGGGTCTCTGCGTCACAAACGGATCTGTATTGATCTGGTGGCATTGCTGCCCGCGGATCACGCGCCCTGCGCCCGATCCGCGGGCAGCAATGCCACACAATGGGTATCGTTGGAAAGGGGAGAATCGCCCCTTTCCAACGATACCCGCCTCGATCTCCGGCTTGAAATACAGCCAGAGATCGAGGCGGACAAAGAAGGTCTCTTACCTCTCTCTTCCCCGCAGCAGCCGAAAATGGCTGCCGCGGGAAATTTACTTTCAGTTTCACGCCGACGTGCGTTACGCACGCCGACGTGAAACTGAAGGTACTCCAGCCCCCTGGCAGTGAGGGGGGACCTCCCCCTCACATAGCCCGGGGGTTGGATTACAGTTTTGAGCGATCCCTGCTTTGCAGGGATCGCTCAAAACAAGGTGCCGAAAAGGACGAGCTATCTCGTCCTTGGAACTGCGTGTGCACTGTCAAGGACGAGATACCTCGCCCTTGGCACTTAAAGGGTTAATGGATCTTGCTCTGCAGATTGACTTTCGCATTCAGGAGAGAAAGGCAGAGAAAAAGAAAAGCAAGTCGCCATTCCAGAAGAGCCCCATTGTGATACCCTCGAAACCCGAAGGTATTCCCACTTCAAGTAACGAGCCTGAACCTATGCAGCTAGGGGCATTCCATGGACCCATATCCTCCCAAGAAAGAATGCATAGGATCCATACTGGGTTGTGTATGTATTGTGCATCAGACAAACATCTAGTAAGAGAGTGCCCAATAGCCCCCCACGGTGCTCGGGAAACACCAGCTCCCGATCCTAAATGGAGCACAGGTTCGGGAGAGAGATGTCTGCTCCACATCAATTCTATCCTTGAACTCTCCTGGACAAAATTCCTTGGTGATTTTACAGGCCTTCTTATCACCATCCAAGAAGGAAACGTATCCCATCTGGGCACTGGTGGACTGTGGAGCTATGGGGATTTTCATAGACCAAGAATGGGTTCTTAAACACCATAGTCCTTGCGAATCCCGGACTATCATGCAACCTGTAGAAGCTATTGACGGAAGACCCCTTTCTTCAGGACCCATAACCCTTCAGACCAAGGACGTCGAACTTGCCATAAACCACCATCGAAAAAGGATAAAATTTGACATCATCAAGTCGGCCCACTACCCAATGGTTTTGGGAATGCCCTGGCTTCAAAAACACAATCTGTACATCAATTGGGCAGCGAGTTCCTTGTTCCTGGGCTCAGAATTTTGTATGTCCCACTGTTTATTGTTTGACCTTACTCTGACACCATCAGAAGGACCTCCTACGAATCACCAAGGTACCATCTCTGTCTCAAACATTATCCGGGTTCCGGAGATTTATCAGGAATACTCTGATGTCTTCTCCACTGCCATTGTCCAGGCGTTACCTCCACATAAACCTGAGGACTGTGCTATAGAAATGGACCATTCCACTGTAATTCCCTTTGGGAGGATGTTCATCTTATCCAAAACTGAAAAGAAAGCCCTTCGAGAATACATGGATACTAATCTTGCAAATGGCACCATACGACCCTCTAAATCCCCAGCAGGGGCCTCACTGTTTTTTGTTCCCAAGAAAGATACCAAGGAACTCAGACCATGTCTGGACTATCGAGGTCTAAACCATTGCACCCTTAAGGATCGCTATCCGTTACCCTTGATCTTGGACATTCTGGAGGCAGTAAGGGGCGTAGTTTTTTTCACCAAGTTGGAACTCAGGGGTGCCTACCATCTGATTCGTATTAGGGCAGGAGACGAGTGGAAAACAGCCTTTAGAACACCCTTTGGTCATTATGAATACCTGGTCATGCCTTTTGGACTTGCTAATGCCCCGGCGGTCTTCCAACGCTTCATGGATAGGGTGTTCTCAGACATGCTATTTCTTTTTGTGATTGTCTATCTGGACGATATCCTAATATTTTTTAAGGACATTTCCAAGCACGAAGAACATGTAAAGGCAGTGTTACAATGACTACGCGAAAACAAGCTCCTGGCAAAGCCCGAGAAATGCATCTTCCATGTTTCTACTGTACACTACCTAGGATTTATCCTTAGTCCAGCAGGCGTTGGAATGGATCAATCCAAGGTTAAGGCAATATTATCCTGGCCACGCCCCACCTCTGTGAAACAAATCCAGTCTTTCCTGGGCTTAGGTAATTTCTACATGAAATTCATACCTTCCTGTTCCGAGATAGTCCAACCAATCATTGTTCTATTAAAGAAAGATGCACCCTTGCTTTGGACCACAACTCAAGAGGAAGCCTTTCAACGGTTGAAGACTGAGTTTACACAAGCTCCCATCCTGGCTCAACCTGATGTCAACCGACCATTCATAGTAGAGACAGATGCCTCCAGTTACGCTATTGGAGCCGTCCTCAAACAGCTATCCGGGGCAGGATGGAACACCCCATTGCTTACCTTTCCGGGAGGTTAACTCCCAGTGAAACCCATTACTCAGTCTTGGAAAAGGAACTGCTGGCCATCCGTCAAGCCTTCACCGAGTGGCGTCATCTACTCCTCGGAGTGAAGCATCCTGTCCAAGTCCGCACGGACCATCGAAACCTACAAGTACTGCAAGCCTTGGAATGTAGGAATAGCCGTCAAGCTTGCTGGGCCTTCTTCTTCGCCCAGTACCAGTTCCAGATTCACCACATTCCCGGAACACAAAATCTAATAGCTGACGCCCTCTCTCGACGTCCAGACTATGAACCTCCGGGAGATCGGGCATATCCCAAGATGTTTCCCCATACAATTTTTGTAGCTCAAGCAAACAATCTCCTGGAAGACATTCGCATGCAAACTCAGACTTCGGAACTCTGGAAGGATCCTTCGAAAAGGACTCTATGGGATCTGAGAACCCAGAACGGATACCTGTTTAAAAATAACAACCTGTTCATTCCCACACAGAAACTACAACAAAAGATAATAAACCTCTGCCATGATACCCCTCACTCCGGTCATCGCGGAATTACCAACACTCTCCGTCTAATACAAAGACAATTCTGGTGGCCCAGAATGAAGGCTGACGTTCAACTGTACATGCAATCTTGTTCTGTCTGTAATCAAAACAAACATGAAAACCAGAAACCAGCAGGACTCTTATTACAGCCTACACCACCAACAAGACCTTGGGAAGTCATCGCCACAGATTTTATTGTAGAATTACCGCCATCCAGAGGGTACACCACTATCATGGTCACCATTGACTTGTTCACTCATATGGCCCATTTTACACCTCTGTATAAGTTACCATCCTCGTCAGAACTTGCTGGAATCTTCCTGGAACACATCTTCCGAGTACATGGAATTCCTTCCAAGATTATATCGGACAGAGGACCACAGTATATCTCTCAATTTTGGAAGCACCTCTGCAGGATACTAGGAATCCAACAAGCCCTCTCCTCAGGATATCATCCCCAAACCAATGGAGTCACAGAAAGAGTGAATCAAACCCTTGAACAATACCTTCGTTGTTTTTCTACTAAGCTCCAGGACGATTGGTCGCTTCTGATACCAGTGGCAGAATTCGCCTACAACAATTCAAACCATTCGGCTCTTAAAACCAGCCCATTCTTTTGCAGCCATGGATTCCACCCTGCGATACTACCTTCAGTCCTTCCGCATCCTACACCATTTCCAACAGTCGATTCCTGGATTGAAACACTCATCAATGTACAGAGAGAAGCCAAAGAACATCTAGAAAGAGCACAGATCCAAACTAAGCACTATGCAGATTCGAGGAGAAGGCCAGGGCCTTCTTACACTATTGGAGATAAAGTATGGCTATCCTCGAAGCTACTGCCCTGACATCTCGGACCGAATAAGCTGGCTCCTCGATATTATGGGCCCTCTCCTATAAAATAAATCATTAACCCTGTGGCCTTTCGACTTAAACTACCAGACTCCTGGAAGAAAATCCATCCAGTTTTTCACAAATCTCTATTGAAGCCTTACATCCAAACCACCCGGACTAATCTTAGACCCAGTCCTGGGGTTGTCAACGACCAACTAGAATATGAAGTGTCTCGAATATGTGACTCCATATATAGACGAGGACAACTTCAATACCTGGTGGAATGGAAGGGCTATCCACCCTGTGAACGTCACTGGGAACCAGTCTCAAACCTAAACTCCCCCAGATTGCTCAGAAAATTCCATCTAATACATCCAGGCAAACCCAGTGGAACGAGTTTTAGAAGGGGGCATGCTGTCTTGATCCATCAATCACGCCCCTTTTGGTCCTCCTGGTCCCTGGCACATCGGGGGTTACTCGCTGTAGTACACCCAACATGGCTGTATTCACAGAATGCGGTCTATCGACCTTTACGTCCATGCAGCACGTTCCATAAAGTAACCACGCCCCCGTGGCTCCGGCGTCTCAACGCTTTTGTTAGCTGAGGCTAGACGTGTGTCGCGTTGTGCTCCTGGAACTGAGTTGCTGCTCTGATTCCCGGATCCTCTCCTTCTCCTTCCCTTTCCTTGTACCTGTTCTTCCGCGTTCCACGCACACCTCTCCCGTGTGCACTCTTCCCTCCTGGTCTTCCTGGATTTTCCTTGATCCCGGACGAAGAAGCTGAACGAAGATCCGACGACGGCCGAGCGGGCTTATACAAGAGCCGAACAGCAGGGAAGAAAACCCCAGAAAAGGATCCCGCAATACAACATAAACAGGTGAGAAAACACGAAACCTGTGACAACAGTGGATATCCTACAAGAATTCAAAGTTCTTCACTCCAACACAATGATTCGGGTGAGAACTAATGCTGAAGGTGAATTAACAGAAAAAATTCCAACAGAAAAAGGCGAAAAGCAAGGCTGCCCATTGGCAGCTACAGTCTTCAAATTGAATATATCTAACCTGTTGCAGCCTTACTGAAAACCAACTCTGTACAACCTTAAACAATGGAGGGGAAGCTTGTGGAGTGAATGAAATCCCAATATCTGGAACAATTCCCCTTGAGATATCATCAAGATCAGTTTTTGAGGCTACAATTAAATTTATATCATACAAAAGAGATGCTGTTCTTGAAATATGACTAGAATACTTTGAACAACCACTGTCGATTTTGTGAGAATTCAGTTGAGTCCTCTAAACATCTGAAAGAGGAGTATAGGGGTGCACAGACAGGTTAAGTAAAAAGTCTGAAAGTAGTAGGATTTATAAATAAAAAATGTATCAACAAAGGGTAGTGTTCCGTATTACAATCAGTCTTATGGTGCAATCGGGCTGTCGTCACAAGGCCACTTGGGACAGAAGAAAGCAAAAGAATCCAAAGCTGTGTATTGCTACACAGCAAGCCCAGATGCACTCAAATAGGGAAAAAGATATCCCTCTTTTTCTATTTAAATTCATTAAACATTTGGTGCCAAAAGAGGCGTAAATTTTACGATGTGTTAACAACGTGTGAATTTCTCTTATTTGCAACAGAAGGGTCATTTAGAACATTTGGCAGTATTATTCAGGATAAAATATACAGTCATAGAGGTCAAACCAATAGAACAATCAGCACGAAAACACTACAGCTGACTTATGGATTTTAATATTCTGAGTCCAACAAGTCGTACATTAGTAAGCAAACAGTAGTACAATCAGTGTTCCCTATTTGCACATGGAAAGGACACTTGTAGGTATTCAATATAACAAAGGTGAGAGCAACAAGCGTCTACAAAAAAACTCTTGTAAGGAGCAACACAATTGTAAAGCTGTATAATAGTTACAGTGCAAACAAACTCTAGATGTATGGATTTGATCATTCAGCAGTTCATAAATGAAGTCTCGTATTCAGGTGTGACCCGATTAAGACCGACGCGTTTTGGTTCATGGAACCATCTTCAGGGGATAGGCTTTATTTTCATTTACATAAACATTAGATTCTAGCACAGTCTCTGTGGGGTAGGAAAGAAAGAAGATATTTCAATAAAACTCTCTGATTTAAATGAAGTCAATTAACATAGTGAGACGAGTCAGAGTCACTAACCTTGCTGATATATGGGCCAGGAACCATTGTGTGCACTCCACAGGGGGGTGAGGGTTTAGGTGAAATACATTGCCACAAGCTGGGCATGTGGAGCCTCTCCACATGCCCTTTGCCCAGCCATACGCAAGCGGCGGCCCTTGGGTGTGGATGGGGTACCACCACCATGACCACTGGGATGCCATGCTGTGTTGCAACATTGTGCAGGACACATGCTGCCACCATGATCCTGCAGACTAGTGGTGGTGCATGTAGCAACATACCACCAGAGTGGTCAAGGGAGCGTAAACGTGACTTGAGCACTCCAAATATGTGCTCCACTATGTCCTGAGTTGCAATGTGGGCAGTGTTGTATTTTACCTGGGCAGGTGTGTTGGGGTTGCGTATTGGCATCATCATGTATTTGCTCAGAGGGTAGGCACTGTCCCCTGTAGAGGTGAGATTGTTTGTCATTTCTTGACAGTGTTTATTTGTAGGTGTTCAACATGCATGCATGTGCATTACCATTCCTACTCACCAATGACGCATGTATTGCCACGCTTCCCAGCTTCCAGGGCCCGGTGTAGGGGGTGCATCCTGAAGATGTAACTATCATGGTTGCTGCCAGGATAATTGGCATAGACGGAAGAAATGATGCACTTGGGATCACAAACAACCTGAACCTTGATGGAGTGCCAGTGCATTTGGTTGTGGTATATATGCTCTGTTGCTCGAGGTGGACGTAGAGCAACATGGGTGCAATCAATAGCACAGAGCACGTTTGGGAAGTGTGCCAGCCCATACAAATCCTGTACCACTCCCTGCATTTCTGCAGGGGTTCTGGCCATATATATATATATATATATATATATATATATATATATATATATATATATATATATATATATTCAGTAAAAAAACGTTGTTAAAGGGACGTTATGGTTAAGTTGCGCTACTAAAAACCTATGAAATTCAGTGAAAAAACGTTAAAGGGACGTTATGGTTCAAAGTAAAAATGAAAAACCCCTGAAATTCGGCAGTTATGGTAAGATAAGCAACCATTACTCGCTCCGCCACCATGCACTGCTAACACTAACACCCAGGACATCAAAGATGACATCACAAATGTCATTGATGACATCACTGATGACATCACATGTCTGACTCCCCCTTTTTTCCTTTCCTGACATATCTAGGCCACATGATTTTCTTCAGTAACAGTCAGGAACTAAAAATTGTAAATTACTATATTCGTAGTCTTATCCTTCAAGTATGTTCTTAGAATAAATCCCTTATGGTCCAGTCATATCATATGAAACATATACATAGGAGAAGTCACAACCTTGAAAGACAGCAATCCTTTTTGTGCATTAAAATTATCAGTAGATTTATCAGCACTTTCTGATACTTTTGATGTTTTTTTATTACTGTACTTTCCCTGTATATGCTCATATTTTTATATGTTGTACTCACACTATTTTCCTTAGGGTCCAGACACATCATGTGATAGATATAGATAGGGTAAGTAACAGCTTTGAAACAGAGCAATCATTTCTCTGCATGAAGGTAATCAGTTAGGTTATGAACACGTTCTGCTACTATTGCTGTTTCTTTTTCCTACTTCAATTCCCTTGTATATATTCATATTTGTATGTTGTGTTGTCTCTTTGTGATTTGTGTATAATAATGCAATTATGTAGTAAGTGGGTTTTATTACCTACTTATCACAAGTTTCACTGTA
The DNA here is from genome assembly GCF_040938575.1 of Ambystoma mexicanum. Classification (NCBI taxonomy): domain Eukaryota; kingdom Metazoa; phylum Chordata; class Amphibia; order Caudata; family Ambystomatidae; genus Ambystoma; species Ambystoma mexicanum. Next base: position 925,298,797 of record NC_090941.1, read on the forward strand.
CGCAAAACTCTAATATGAAAACAGTTATCATTTCAATATTCAACATGGCAAGCTTATGAATATTGCACCTCCATCATGTATGCTGCACACAATGCCTATGTTTCTACATGAGTACCTTAGTATACTGGATTGAAGTTAATAATAGAATGCTATTTATATCAATGCATAGCTTAATGCACTGATTAGCACTTGATATTTATTCCAATAATCTTTGACACTTTTTTTTATTAACATTACACTAAGAATCCCTTGTACAGACTTTTCATGAAAGGTAAATGCACATGTGATGTCATCAGTGATGTCATCAATGACATTTGTTATGTCATCTTTGATGTCCTGGGTGTTAGTGTTAGCAGTGCACGGTGGCGGCGCGAGTTATGGTTGCTTATCTTACCATAACTGCCGAATTTCAGGGGTTTTCCGGTTTTACTTTGAACCATAACGTCCCTTTAAGAACGTTTTTTCACTGAATTTCATAGGTTTTTAGTAGCGCAACTTAACCATAACGTCCCTTTAGCAAAGTTTTTTTACTGAATTTCATAGGTTTTTAGTAGCGCAACTTAACCATAACGTCCCTTTAACAAAGTTTTTTTACTGAATTTCATAGTTTTTTAGTAGCACAACTTAACAATAATAACTTTGACTTTATGACTTTATGTACATATACTATGGAACATACTGAACCCTTTCTACTGAATTTGACGGTCCGCAGACATGTTTGGACAACAGTACCACCACCTAAAAACTCTGGGGGGGTAGGTGTAATAGTTATATCATAACATAGGAACATTTAACAAATTCACAAAGCAGCACACATACAAAGTATATGTAGTAATACTTAAAAAATGTTACCCATATATGTAACACACTAACCATTCATGTAAATACAATATGTTTTAAAATGGAATATACCAAAAGAAGAAAAAGTGGCTTCCACCATAATTACCTCACAGACGCTCCACAACCAACAGCAAGACCAGACGTATACACTACTGATTACATATCTCACCAGACATAGTAAGTGCACTTCTTTTTACTCATATATTTATAAACTTTCTATATTAGAAAAAAAAAAAGATATTACTTTTTTGTTTTCTCACAGAAATGTGTAGTACTCTCGACTGGCTAGAGGAGCATTTCCCACGAGAGGAAATGTTAGAAAATAGTCCACCTAATGGTACACACTTTACTATATAAACCAATTAATAAATATTATTTTGTATACATTTAACATATACATTTTTTTTATTACAAACCATACAAAAATTCCAAGCATCTCACAACAACAATCAGAGGATATCACTCTACAGCAGATTAATCAAAAAATGGACGACCTTATGCAAAATGTTATGGATTTCAAAAACTTTGTGGAAAATTATGTGAAACCCCCAACAGCACACAATTGTCCAACCTGCACTTGTCCCCCCTCACCCTATCCCACGCAGTTAACCCCAAACCCTGTCTATGGACCAAAGCGTTTCGATGAGATTTCCTTCCATTCTTCACCTGATCCCAGTTATCTAGAAATCCCTAATTCTCCTGTTTTTGTTTCCGTTTCTGCCCCACCTTCCCAGTCATAATTGTATATATATATATGAAATAAAGTTACTTTACTTATATTGTGTTGTAATTACTTTCAGTTCCTTGTGATAAAACCAATTTAGGTGTCCACGGACACCGCGGTTGTTCGGAAATGTTCGTAAAGAAACGAAAATGTTACTGTCCTGAGTACACTACATCTGTCTGTAATGTTCTCATGCAAGTTGAAAATGTTCTAAGAACACTCGTGGTGTCCTGAATTGTTCGTAAATAAACGCAAATGGAGGTGTGCTTGAAACGCTATGTCTGTCCGTATTGTTAGCAAATAAATTAAACTGTGCTCAGAACAAACGGCTGTCCATAACTGTTCGTTTTACATGTGACGCACTTTTAATTAGTTCAGGACCCGAACACTGTCCGCAGAACATCAACACGCATGCGCAAAACAATGTCCGTACATTGGGTGTCCTGCGGACAACCGCTACCTTAGCGAACATGCTCACAAAACAATCATGTGACCGCGCCCACGCTCATCTCGTGCTCTAAATGCAGACAATGTTTGTGTCCCCAACCAGTTTAGAAGTACATTTCCAAGTAATCCACAATATTTCTCATTAAAAAATCACCATACCACAAATCCCACATACTAATCCTGACTTTCCACATAGTTTTTGTGACTTTTTGAACCTTTTTTGATGTTCGATCTGTCTTTCGGACGGCGCGCATGTCTGCGACCCCGCACAAGCACCCCTATATAAGACCACGCCCTAGAGCGCACTCTCATTGTGTTTCTGACTATTCCACAGAGCACACTGCATTTTGCTGCATACTTTGCAGATTTTGAGATTTCCATCTCCAAGCCTATGACATCCATGGCTCTACTATTACCACATGGTGCTACATCTGCCTCAGCACCACCCCCACCCCCTCCACCACCACCATTTCCCCAAGGGCCTGAAGAGGGGAACAGGAGTGAGGATACAGAGGAGGAAGAAGAGGATGACGAGAATGAGGTAGAGGAAATCCCTACTACCCGCCGTCGGCGTGAATCTTGGGTGTGGCGGTTGTTTACCGTTCATGGAAACGGTCTTAAGTCTCATGCGAACCGTGTCACCTGTAATGAGTGCAAAATGGTACTCAGTCGCGGGAAGCATGGTTCGTATAGCTTTGGGACCACTACCATGAAGCGACACCTACGCTCATTCCACACTGGGGCCATTCGCAAGGTTGTACCTTGCGAGAAGCGTAGTAGGTTGATTGCCTCTACTTCATCCTCCGTTTCTGATCCTGTCACCACAAGGAACACCCCTGTGGGACAGCGTCTTCCTCAAGCTGCCTCACAGGCCATACAGAATTCTGATGACCCTTACCTTTCGAGGGTCACAGTTGTATGTGTGTACTGTGACACAGTACTCTGCAGGGGGGAGCGACTTCGGAGTGCTTTTGAGACGATCGTCTCAGAGCACCAGAAGACCTGCTCACTACCCAAATAAAACCCACTCTACATCTTCCTCTCTCAGCTCGCCCTTTCTTATCCCTTTGGTTGGTGCCCCCCCCTTTAGCCTCCTTTCCCTCCTCTCCTAGTGTGTCGTGTATAAAAAAGAACAAAAAAAATACAAAATAACAAAAATCAAAAAAAAAATAAGGCTCTTTTCAGAGCCGCGTTTCACAGTTAAAAAATAGAAGTGAAGATACATAAAGCATAGCCATTTCCATTTCGTGAAAGTCCGCGGACGGTCCCCGAACATAAAAACAATTGCATTGCTACCCTATTGAAACCAATGCATTTTTCTCTAACAGGAAGTGGTGGCTCTGAAAAGAGCCTTTGGTAGGTGTTTGAATGTAAAACATTTTAACTACGTAAGACGTACTTCGAAACGAATGCTGTATTTCTAAAAAAGGTCGCAATGCATTTTGTACATTTCTCAGAAAAATCTGATTGCCAGCATAAGTAAGATGGACTCCATCTTTGCAAAAAATGTATGTACTACGAAACAAAATATTTTCATTGTTAAAAGAGGACATGCCAAAATCTCTTAGGAAGGCACAAACAGCCTTATTAACATTACGCCTTGCTTTCTCCATTTGTGGACCACATGAGAAAGAACGAAGCCACACTTGTCTCTGCGCAATCCGTGAAAAAAATTATTTTAGAGTTTGGAAACATGTCCATTATCTTCTGAAGTCCTTCTTTCATTGCAAATTGCAAAGAAATTCCAGACACATGTCCTAAACTGTTCCCTCCACAATGAATTACAATTATGTCTGGATGTTCCTCTATCTTCAAAGTTGCACAGAGAGGTAGCAAGTCCAACCACTTCATTCCACGCACTCCATGCCAGTGCACTTCCACATGTGGGAATCCAAGATCTACAGCTACTCCACAGCTTTCTGCATGCACCTTCAACCAATGAATCCACGAGTCTCCCAAAATCCATACAATCTGTGTTTTGAAACACTCAGCCATAGCTATCTGTTCTTCTCTCTGCAAAAACAATATCTGAGAAAACCTCCCCTAGCACAACTCACTCACTAAACTTTACTGACCAATCCCTTGCTTCATCCAATCTCATTTCCATACCTCCCCTCCCCAAATTCCCCGGATGTAATACGTGGTGTCCTAGAAATACCGCCATGTCCGCGAACGTATCGTAACATGTACAGCCCTTCTACCATTTCGATTTCACTCTCTGTGCCATTCCCTCATTGGATGTAGCTAAGCAATCACATGACCATCCACCAATCAAATCCAATAACTCTACATGTAACTGCATCATCATAGAGCAGCACTACAAATGTACAGTGTATCTCTCGGAGTACAAGTGTCATACCATTGACAACCACGACCTACGAGAAATACTATACAAATCTCCAATATTTCTACTTGCAGCTTGGTCCATAATCCATATACATGAACAGAAAGTACAGGTATGCATATTTTCTACACAGTACATGAATACATTTTCTAACCGACTTTTACCTTCTATAATCTGAAAAATGAATGGACGATCATTGTTTCATTGTCCTAAAATGACCTGTCACTTACAAACCTTTATATCGTTTAATTTCTTCATACACACACACACATGCAAATACTATTAAACTAACATTTTTGTAATAAAATATATACACGACATATAATCACACAAAATAACATACACACTCTATGATCAAATCTCAAACAATAATATTTGTACAAACAAATAATTGGTTTGAATTTTTTTCGTTTATATAGGTACTTACATACATTTATATAGGACAAGCAGACTATGACATTCGCTCACTGTTACATGCAAAAGCAGGCTATGACACATAGCTCTCAACTCACACGCTTTTGGCGGTGTCACGCGCCTTGTAAAGGACTGACTCACCCTGCAAGCCTCCTGCACGCCCATTCATTCCAATGGGCGTCTCACCCGCCAAAATCAGGTGATTTCACCCGCCTTTGCGACACACATGGTTGAGAGCTATGATGACAATGACTCACTATTACGTGGAAAAGCTTAGTTACAAGAATAGTGGTATACGTTGGTAGATTATGAATTCCACAAACCATAGTAAAGATATTTTCTTTCCTAGTCTTAGTCATAATATAGTTTTAATGATTTTCAGGAAGGCACTGAGCATTTCAATTTAAAAAAATCTATCTCTAAAATGAAAACAGTGCTATATAGCAACCAAATTACTAATTTCTTTATTTTACAATTGCAGTGAAGCCCATTCTCCTGAATAGAAGCAGCCGATTTTGATTTACAAAGAACAACTAGAAGCAAACTACTCATTTTTGAAAAAAAAGTAAGTAGATTGTTACCATAATATTTGATTTATAACTCACACGCACTGTACGGTGCATTCATGGTATTTCTGTGCCTAAAAATAGAGATTCTGCACCATTCTGACCAAAAATCCCCCCCCGTCTTAAACAGTGATCTCCTGTCAGAATGGCCCTCAAATTCCTATATTTCGGCACACAAATTACCCAACTCAGCCGCTAGAATGTAGATGTTGTAGAACAAACAACTGTTTTAATTGTATAGCTTTACCTATATTATTTATTCTTCTCCACACCACCGGCTTACTTTTTTCTGTCATCCGAACCCCAGTTTAGTAACACATTAATTGAAGAATACCCATCCCTAGTAGTTCAACTTCCCAATTCACAATCACACACCATTACATACATCTTTATCATCTTACTCAAACAATCATGCACACAACACACATGCATTGCAGAATACCCCAACCCATAACTGTATTTTTTTCAACAGACGCTAAAGAATGCCCACCAAAAAGCAACTCCGTAGAAAGGGACGCAGAAGTAGAGCAAATGAAAAGAAAAGTCTCCAACATAAACACCCATCTATAGCAGAATTTATAAAATTGAGTCACACTACAAGCACAGAACCATACTTTAATGAAGAAGCGTACAAACAAAAGCAAACAACTACAATTGACATACATAGCAGTGGTCGAGGTTATGAAAAAGTTAATAATACCATAATGGAACAAGAAGTACTCCTTACAAAAATATGCCCTGAAAACTTAGATTTACCCCTCCATTCGACTGAATAAGAACATCTAATTTACACATGGCCATGCACGTCAATGTGTAACATTCCCAAAAAAATGTTCAAATCTTTACGCCTATTCCTCAATCAATATGTGAAAAGCAAAGACAAAATCAAAATTAAAATACTGCAAAATATGGATGCTTGTCCAGTACGCAAGCACACAGGACTTCAAGGACATTCGCTGGCCTGCATATCAGGACCTACTTGCAAAACAACCTTCCATGATATCAAAAGGATATCAACACATCATGCAAGTATAAGAAATCTAGTTTATAAACTGTATTATGCAAAAAGTCCTGCTTTAGCACTAGCCAATTTAAATAACATTCTTCTACATGGTACACCAAAAGACCTACTAGAAGAAATCGAGTATATACAGAAAAAATATTTTGGAAACCCACTTACAAGATGAATTAGCTGTCAACCAACTTCGTAACAAATCTGCACATGGCAACCTTTCACTACACACATACAAAAAAGAAATACTAAAATTTCAAAGCACTTCAGCTGAAGTACCAAACCACGTGTGTGTATGTTGCCGCAGAACGTGTTATAAAAGTAACACAAAAACTATAGACCTTTCATATAAAATAGAAGACAATGAAGATTCTAAATCGTTTGAATTAGCTCTCTACCTTATAGCAGAAAACAAATACAAAATAACTGACCCCATAATACTTTGCAGTTACTGCACTACCAAACTTGACAACAACCAAACTCCTTCACGTGCTATCACAAATAACTTGGAATTACATCCACTACCAAAACTCCTTCAACAACTTAATTTATATGAGAGCATCATAAATCAAACAGTTCATCCATTTCAAGCAATAATAAGCCTTCAACCAAAAACTGCAAAATTACCTCCCTCTGAATTCGTGAAAGGTATTCGTGGAAAAGTAGTGTATTTACCATCAGATCTAAAAGAAAATGTGCACACTCTAGGAGTGCAACGTCCAATGCAACAATCTTTAATTGGTAAATGGAGTACCTACAAAAGACAAAAAAATTTGGCAACAACTGGTAGATTTACATAAAGTTAGAGAAGCCCTGCAATATCTCAAAGAGAATAATGATTATTACAAAGAAATTAATATCGAAGAAAACTTGAAAGATACAACTGAAATAATTCAAGAGACACAAGAAACTGGTCAATTTGAGCTCCTAGATCCTGCTACAATAGCAAACACTTTAGACCATTATACAATTCACCCATTGAACTCTAATGACACCATAGAAGATGCACTGGAAACGTACCAAATGCGTCAAACAAAAGGATCACCAATCAGCATATGGGAAAAAAGTATAAAAGCACGTGCTTTTTCTCTACTCTTTCCTACTGGCAAAGGAGGAAGATACGATGATAGACCTGTTCAAATATCAGCATCAGAATATCGCTCATTACGAATGTATTCTGAAGATCCCAGATTTCGACAAAATGTGGAATACATATTCCATCTACTCTTTGAAAGTGAACTTGCAACTTTATGTTACGGAGTTGCACACATATTAAAATCAGGATCACACTTTCAAAATATGACAGCCACACAATTATTACAAAAAGTTCAAAAAAAAGATGAGGTTTTAATGGCAAATCTTACAAATCTATTAGCAAATATGCGTGGTACTAAAGAGTACTAGTTTCAACGCCAGGGAGATGTACGTTGTATGATCAGAAACCTTGGCCCACCCACTTGGTTTGTTACATTAAGTTGTGCAGAATATGCATGGGAAGACTTACATGCTTTCCTACGCATATCAAACGAAAACAAAACAAACATAGATATACTAACACCTGGAGAACTTTGTTTTCAGGATCCTGTTAATGTTTCTAGATATTTTCACCATCGCTTCATTGCTATGCTACATTTTAGTTGTAATAAAACTGTTCCTCCCCTTGGAGAAGTGCAACACTTCTTTTGGAGAAAAGAATACCAAGCCAGAGGAGCGCCACATGTCCACATGCTTTTATGGATTAAAGATGCTCCTAAATTTGGTGGAGACAGTGATGCCACTGTTTTACAGTTTATTGAAAAATATGTCACTTGTGAAATTCAGTCAGAATCCACAAATAGTGATCTTCATGCAAAAATCTTACAATTCCAAAGACACAAATGTGGCAAATATTGTCGTCGCAAATACAAAAACAAAGGGAAATACTACACCAAATGCCGATTTAGTTTCCCTAGACCAGTTACAAATACAGGCCAAGTGAAAAACCTCATGTCTTCAGTTAGACATAGTGTTAAAGGTAAGTCACCTAAAAATACATATTGCATAAAAAGAAAAGAAGAAGAAAAATATATCAATGATTACAAAGCTATCATTGCCCACTTGTGGAATGCAAACATAGATGTGCAGTACATTGCAGACAATTCTACTGCAGTTGCACGATATGTCACAGCATACTTAACCAAATCAGAAAAGACAGAGCTCCAAGACCTCTGGAATGACCTGTCATCAGATAAAACAGTGTCTCAGAAATTATACAGCTTGGGCATAAAAATGCTGTCCCATAGAGAATATGGATCCTATGAAGCAGCTGATTGATTAACTGGTACTGCATTGTATGGTAAATCTGCAAATATAGTATGGCTAAGCCTTGGTCCAGCTAAATCTAGAAAAAGAGTTCTAAAATCATACGAAGATATAGAAACAATAGCCAAACATGATCCCAACAGCCAAGACATTTAAAAAAACTATTTATTGGACACATACTACCCAAACAGGAGTACCACTTTGGAAACCATGTGTCTATACCACATAGCCCAAAACTACACATACAACAATAATATAAAACCTGATGAGCAAAACCGTAAATACAAAGTGAGAAACTGTGATGGCAGCTTAGTAAAACTCACGAAACCAAATTCAATTAATCATATTAAATTGTCATTAAAGACTCCTCAACATAAAGAAATATATTACATGTCCCTGCTACAACTCTTCAAACCATGGAGAAAAGAAGAAGAAATACTACATACCTATGACTCATATGAAGACGCTTTCAAAGCCAATGAAAGCAGTATAACTGATGTAAACTTTGCACAGTACAAAACAATGTTGCACAATGAACAGCAACACGAAGAGGAACTCCAGATCCAACTAGATAAGGACACACCTGACAGTAGTCAACCTTCTGTCACAGGAAGCCAAGAACCACTGGGAGAACCACTAATAACAAATGAGGCAGAATTAGCTATGATAGAAGTAGAAAACACCATGTGTCACTATGAAGATAAAGAAGACTTAACTACACTACAATCAAAACTAAACAAAGAGCAACGTAGCATTTTTCAAGAAATAACAAAAGAAATTGCACATGGTGTGCAACATGAAAACAAAGAATGCACCTGCCAAAATTACAAACCTATACTATTGTATGTCAGTGGTGAAGATGGTTCTGGCAAAACATTCCTAATCAAAATCATCAGTAAGTTCCTTCAACAATTGACAAACAACAAACTGTCAGCTGTTGTCACTGCCCCCACAGGTTTAGCTGCCTACAACATAGGTGGTGTCACTTTACACCGATTACTACTCCTGCCAGTAGAACACCAAAACAAGTTAGATTATTACAAACCTTCTGCAGAAGCTGCAATGGAAGTACGCAGAGTATTGAAACAAATGAAAATGCTACTAATAGATGAAGTGAGCATGGTGTCCAACCTAATGTTAGCTTAGATTCACCTCAGATTACAAGAAGTACTCAAAACAAACTATGAAGAGCTCTTTGCAGGAAAACACATCATTGTTTTCGGAGATCTTCTTCAATTGACACCTGTAAAAGGTGAGCCTATTTTTAAAACAGTAGGACACAAACTCTGCCGAAAAACTGTTGGCAGCATTGGAAATGTCAACCTTTGGCAACATTTCCAATACAGAGAATTAACAGAAAACATGCGCCAATCTGCAGATCTCACTTATGGCAACATCTTAAAAAGTATCAGAGTTGGTATACTTTCTAGAGAAGCAGAAGCAATATTGAAAACCCGGCACATTCATGCACTTTATGATGATAATGCATGTGCTACAGATGTTATGGAACAATTAGCCCGCAAAAATGTCAATTCTATGGCCTTAATGCCAACTCTTGCAAGCTGTTTCAAATTCAATGAAATAATGTTAAGCAAAGAAATGCAACCAATTATGGATATTAGCGCCACAGACAAACTAGATGTACATGGAATGACACTACCCATGTGTGACCAAGCCACAACAAGACTAAATAGTTTAGAAAAATCAATCTCAAACACAGCAGGCTTGGAAAAGATATTCAAATTATCCTTAAATTGCAGAGTAATGCTTAAACGTAACCTTGACGTGGACCAAGGACTAGTTAATGGATCACTGGGTACAGTTGTTGGCTTTCAAACATACCCACGTGACAACAAAATTCAGTTTATCAATATTCTCTTTGACAAACATTCAGAAGTAAAAATAATAGGACGCTCAACAGCTCGATTCCTTCTCTTCAAAGAAATGTATGTACGCAGAGAACAATTTTCTCTAACTCTTGCATACGCAGTCACCATTCATAAATCACAAGGTCTTACTCTAGACAAAGCAATGATAGACATTGGTAACACAGTCTTTAAAGAAGGCATGAGCTATGTAGCACTGTCACGCCTACGTACAATTGACGGTCTATTTCTAATAAACTTTGATGCAAGTAAAGTAAACGCTGATATTCCTTGCATTTTAGAATACAATAGACTTTGTTCACTATACACCCCCCATCTACAAACATATCCTGTTCCACAAAAAGAAAACCAAATCAAACAGAAATGCAACAGGATGTCACTGCAAATCCACCAAAGAGACTAAAATAAACTAAAACTTCATCAAGTACCACAAGCAAAAAAGAACCAATTAGGGAAAGTAACCCAAGTACTTCGTCAAAGAAGGAAGACAAACTAAAAAAAAACTCAGATACAGAACTACCTGGTCCATTTAAACTTATAAATGAAATAGGTGTAAATTGCTACGCAAATGTAGCAATCAATATTCTATTTCAAATACCAGCAATTGTTGACAACATTTACTTACACTGTAGAGACCCATTGTGTATGCAAATGTTAGTACTTCATAAAAACGCAAAAAAAAAACCTGACACCCCGTATACAGTTCATGGAATAAGACAAGAATTGGACTACTGTGCTGGAATGGTGAAATTCACTATAAACTCACAGGAAGATCCACAAGAATTTCTAATGTACGTACTATTAGAAATGGAAAACAAAAACATACCTATAAATGAAATCTTCCAGATTTCATACATTTGGAAACATTCATGCACTCTCTGCAACAATGTGACACAAGAACAAATCCCCAATGAGCGCTTTGTCTATATATCAATACCTAATTGTGAATCCGTTCCATTTCAGCAACTTGTACAAAATGCAAACCACGATAGATTATGTTCTACCTGCAATTCGGATAATCGCTCCACATTACTAATACAAACACATAGTAAATAAGGAATACTAATGCTTCTACTTTACAATGCAGATGGTACTAAAAACAACTGCAAGCTGACTGGATTCACACATGGTCAAATATCACTTGGTAGGAAAACCTTCACAACAATAGTTATAATCTACCACGCAGGAGCCACAACCAACTCAGGGCACTACACTGCATATATAAAAAAAAACATGTGGATGGTTTAAATGTAATGATAGTACCGTTACTCTAAAGCAGAGATTACCAGCTAATCTTACAAACGCGTATTTGATGTTCTTAAAACCAACATTTGATAACTGAACTGTACTTAAACCTTAAGTACACTTGTAGTATAAAAATATAAACTGTCATAATATTTCAAAACCTATCTAACTGCCCAAAGATTCTACAACAACTAATCAGATAAATTAATACCACTCAAATAGAGCAAAAAATAGACAGTTAGAATACGCCAATTGGTATCTAACTGTCCCAAAATGTACAAATATGCAAACAGATAAATCAATACCACAAAATTATATCAAAACGTAAACAGTTAGAATACGCCTACTGGTATCTAACTGGGCCAAAATTTTACAATATCCAAACAAATACCTAATATCTTACTGCTCACAAAAACTGGAACAATCCAATGCATAAAGCATTAGGCAGAAGGAACAAGTAAACGCGGAAAACAAACAAATAAATAAACTGTAGCATAACAGAAAAAGGGTTTTTTTTTTAATCCAACATGGATTCTTTTTCTCCCACAGACCCAATGATTTTAGCAACAAACACAGAAACTTTGCAAATTGCACAATACTCTACTAAATATGAGGGTCAATAAAAAGAAGAAAATGTTGATTGTACAATGTAATAAGTCATTATTAAATACTAATACTAACATTCTATTTCCTTTTATAAAAGAAATGAACAAGAAAAACATGGACTCCCATTACTAAACCAAATAGTACGTATAACAAGATAAATACAACCATCGCAGCATATCACACACATACAAGCTTATAACATTGTTCCTTATAAATTAGTTTTTGACCCAAAGTTAAAAGCCACTATGGGTGTGATATGCTGCGGTGGTTGTGGTCAGGGCATACACTCTTGGGTGCATGGCCAAATGGCCATGCACCGAACATTCTATACCCTGGCCACAACCACCGCAGCATATCACACCCATAGATGCACGCATTGCAACCATTTTTATGTCCGCGGACAGAGGGAAGGTCCTAAGACACATTCAACTTGCCAGAGGACAATACAAACAGCGTCCTCAGGACACCCCCATTTTCTTTATGTACGAACATTTCAGGACACCGCGATTGTTCTTAAAACATTTCCACCTTGCCAACGAACAATACAGACAACGTCTCCAGGACACCCCCTGCAAACATTCCAAGACCCCACGAGTGTTCTTAGAACACTTTCAAGTTGACACCGAATCCATTCTGTTTATTTACAAACATTCCAGAACAGCCATGTTGTCCGCAGACAAATCGAACACAACAAAAGCGTCTAGCACATAAATAAAATACAACTTTGAACCTATCTCATACTCCCCATCCTCCCCAAAGACTTCTACACACCAACACACTCTACTAAATACACATTTTGAACACACTTTCACCGTGCTGTCTGCGAAAGTCCGCAAATGCAAGATGGCGGGCGCAACAGAAAATCTGACGCGCATCACGCACCACGCCGCCCAATCAGCGAACACGTCGCATGTCCGCGGACATGACACAAGCCGCTGGGCCAATCGGGGTGCTGACCGCGGAGCGAACAGGGAAGTCCGTCCACGAAGCGAACACAGATATCACTAATTTGTTTGCCTTACATTTTGGTCATTTTTTAAAAAACTACTAGACGGATTTACACCAAATTTGCAAAATCACGCTTTCGGGACCAGGCCGCCGCTCCTGCCGCAAATTTGGTGTAAATCCGTCCAGCGGTTCGGGCTGTAGCCGTGCGCAAAGTTTTTCCCAATCAGGACCCCCCCTATAACATTTCCCCCCCTGGACGAATCCTCACCAAACATTGCAATGGGTGGGTCATTTACTTTTTTTGCAAAGTTTGATGAGGATTTGTCCAGGGGGAGCAAAGTTATAAGCCACCCAAAAAGTGCTCTTCCTATGGAAACACCAACTTAACCATAACTACATGGACGCTAATGCGTCCATGTAATATATACATGAATGAGCCAGCGGCCAAAAAGTGCAATACCGTGAGCATCTTTTGCAAGGGGCTCAGTGCTTGGGAGCCCAGTGTGGCTGATGTAAAGTCATCTTTGCACTACTTGACAAGGTCTAAGATGAAATGAGAGGGGAACCTATACCTGGCATAGACCTGGTCATCAGGTATCCCAAAAAGGGGGTCCTTGTGGAAGATCTGGGCCCTGGCCATCCTTCTCCTCCTGCGGTGTCCCACAATCCCTGTTGCAAAAAATGGTACATTCATCATAGCTGTATATGTGTGTTTGTTCATTGTGCAAGCTTTTTATGCATTTCTTTTTGTGTGCAAGTTAATTTTTACGCCTGTTTACACCTGCTATCGCGCCTGCTATCGCGTAGCGTATGTGTTTCGGGATTTGCATGTGCTTTATCGCATGCTGTCGATCCCTGTTCAATTCCATGAATGTGGTTGTTTTGCACACGTTTGGGTTGACTGTGGAAGGTCCCTCGTAACGCCCACATTTTTGCTTGTTCTTCCCCAGTTCACATATTCTGCCCCGTTTTAAGGTAGCTGCACAGACCCGGTTGACCCTTCACTTGGAGTATTGCACAAGGTGTTTGTGGTGTTGCAGTGATATGTTGGACCGGCGCGATTCCTCGCAAGACCCGGGTAGGGCCCCACACATTGTGTTCCATGAATTAACAAACAAGGACGCAATTTCACGCAAGTTCTTCCTATGTATTGTTTGTACTAGCACAAGTGTTGTAAGTCTTGAATTGTTAGCTAGTTATTACATGTTTAACATTACTCAAAACTCTGATAAGGTAGCACTCATTATTGTACTGTCCAAAATTACAAGATTATAAATATTGTACTTCTTTGGTGCATGCTGCAATCATTGCCTATATTTTTGACTCATTAGGTTTCTGAATTAACAACAACTACATTCTTTAACAGATTAAGTAGTTCATGATAGGTCTCCTGATCACGCCTGACATCTTGTTACCAACAATATTGACACAACCCTTTGTAGGGACTTTTCACCAAAATGTATTTCACATGTGATGTCATCAGTGATGTCTCACTGACATTTATCATGTCATCTTTGATGTCCTGGGTGTTATTCTTAGCAGTGAACGGTGGTGGCGTGAGTTATGGTTGCTTACCTTACCATAACTGGCGAATTTCTGGGGGTTTTCAGTTTTACTTGTAACCATAACGTCCCTTTAACAACTTTTTTCCAGTGAAATGTATAGGGTTTTATTAGTGCAACTTTACCATAACGTCCCTTTAACAACGTTTTTTCAGTGAATTTCATGGGTTTTTACCAGTGCATGTTATTTTCCTACAACTTACTACTATAATACTTACCCAATATATCAGTATTTGTATCCAATTTACAAATTGTCACCTTATAACTTTGCCATTTCCACCTTCTAGAATAATTTCTAACACTTCCATACACTTTTTGCAACTATTTCAAATGGTTTTGCATCCCTAGACGTCTACGCACATCTGACTTCATTGCAGACCTTCCGGACAGTGCCACATGACCAAACACTGGCGCACAGCAAGATGACGTGTCCGAGAACCCGTCCGCACTTCATGATAAGATCTGTGCTTTGCGGACAGTCGGAACTGCATTTTCCACTGATCTAGAAATGTCAGCTTCAAAATTTCCCTTGCACAGCTCCTACACTTATTCTTACTCATTATCCATTAACAATCTAGTACACAGTACATACTTTTAGCAAAACTGCTATTTATCTTAAAATGGCATCAGCTAATGCCTTCCCTCCTCCCCAAGAGCCACCACCACTGCTGTAATCAAGAAGCATGAGAAACACTGTCCCCTACCTTAGAAATAATACACGAGTGACATTTTCCCCTGTCCACCTGCCACTCCATATTAGTGTTTGGTGCCTCTTCCTTCATTTCCCTCCCTACCTTTCGCTCTAAGCTCTCCTGCCAAAAAAAGAAATAAATAATACTTCCGAAAACAACAAAAGAAATGTTACTTTAGGAACCACTTTTCACAGTTAAAAAATAGAGCTAAAAAATGTATAGACTCCGTCTACTTTACATTTCTCAGTAAAGTACATAGACTCAATAAGATTTCCCAACATTTCCATTTGCATTTTGTGTTATGCTAATGGAAATATTGTGGCGTTCATCCCCTGTTTCAGGGTTACCAGCCCAGCAGCCCAAGTTATCAGCCCAAGCAAGCGAGGGTGGATAAATAGGTCTCTGGACCATTATCCCCCCATTCCAGCCCCTGTAATGGGGAATGAAGGCCATTAGCACCCTAGTTTCCCAAAACGGAATCTTGGGTGCTAAAAAAGAGGATTTTGCTTCCTACACCAATATTACCAAAAGCACATTTTTCTTCCCTTTCAAACCTATCCCAATTTCGAAATAACTTAAACACATAGCCAGTCCCAAGTAGACATGGCCACTTTAACGTGTATGTGGTCATGGCCAGTAGCCAGATTGTCCGGATCATGACCTTATTCAATCTGGCCACTGCCCATGGCCACAGACTACACCTCAGTAACCAAAGGTATATCACTATTTTTTTAACCTACATTATGCCACTTGTCAAACAATAAAACACAGTGGCCCTCATTACGACCCTTGCGGAAATCGAAAAACGATGGCGGAAATGCAATACCGCCATCGAATAGCGCTCGGTGCGACTATGACCCGTCACCGCAAAGTACGAAGCCATTAGCGACACCGTAGTGAACGCCAACGCTAACTGCACCAAGCACGCGCGCGCGCGCCATGCCAAACCGCAAACACCACCATGGCGCAAGGGTACGCCAATTCCGACCCTAGCGGACATGTACCTAACGCCATCAAGCATGGCGGAATGTACCATTCCGCCATGGTGAGAAGTACGGCATCGCGAATCAACCGTAAACGGCCCCACTGAGTGCCTGTACACCGCTCCCTGCCCACAAAGTACAACTCCCCGTAGGTGCAATGAAGTCACAATGCAACCATTGAAATGTACAAGTCACCCATGCATGCCAACGAACAAAAGAAACACAACAGGGGCCAATGGGAGCTGCAGGGCACAGATGGCATGAATACAGAAGCCATCCCAATGGACATGACCACAGTCCCCCACCAAGAAACGCACGCAAACACAGGCACCTGTGACCAGCAATATTCCGAGAATCACATCATTCCACCAGTCCACCTGGCTGACCGGCATCTGTTACACAAAACCCAATCCCCCGCCCCTGAGCATGACAACATTCAAACTGTCATATTGGCAGCCCCCATCCCTGACCTCACGGGCTTCGTAGGCAAACGCGCCCAGTACAGTACCACGCAACTAAACTCCGAAGCTGGAACCCAATGCAGATCTCCCAACAATACATCGCCCCCCAAATAGGCATATGCCACATCACTTGCAAAGAAAAACGCTACACGGGCCAAATCAGAATAGAAATTTAATGCACATCAAAATCACCAAGCCCATACAGCCATCAGGCCATGAACTCCAAAACACTTTTCACCATTGTGTGCTGCATCCGCAAGAAATGACCAGCCACTACTTGTGTGACGCCCTGTTCCCTCATGGTACACAGAGCCACATTCACGTACGAAAAGGCAACATGGAAGCGCACAGAACCGCAGGGCCGTCCCAATGGGGAGGCACTAGTCCAGCTGAAAGGCCGAAATGTTGCTCCGAGCCACCAGTACTGCGTAAGGGCATGTGGGCCATTGGCGATCGTCCCATAAGATCGTAATGCTGCTCCACTGATTAACACGAAGCAGCAGGTGTCGGGAGTAAAATCCATCTGCAGGAGTGGCATACAGATGGCAGTGGCAAAAGGGGAGGAGATACCTGTCAACCAAAAGAAAAGAAAAAGAACAGAATGGCCATCAGAACTACATTCCAACAACTCACTTCAATGATCACACTAAATCCACAGCCATATGCATGCTAGCCCACTCCAAAGGATCATCACCACCCCAAAACCACTTGCGACTCATAACCATCTATATCGAGGTGCAAACACCATCACAAACGAGTGTACCTGTGCATGCGTCTGTCAAAACAGAATCCATCAGATGGGAATGTTAACGTGCATGGACACAAGTGTCTGAGGGCGCGTCGAGACAGGGAGGGCTCAACAAGGCCAGATAGACGATGGTCCCACTATGGCAGCCCTGCATCACATAGCGTAGGGGAGGCGGATAGATCCCAAGAAGCCCTGTACATGGCAAACTCTGTATCAAATCACCTGCCCATGCATCCATCCATCATTCCCTCATCCCGGGATCAAAACGCCTGAATAATTACTCACATGACATTAGAAACATCCATTGAGTCTGTGCGTTATGCAGCCTGCAAAATCCACAGTGCCCCAGCCCGTAATTCCAGTGTCGTGAAGTAACATGTATTTGGGAACGGCCGGCCTCATCGGCCACGTAGCTATTGCGCATCCCAAACTATTCATATCAATCATTGCTTCTTCGCCATGGCCCCTGTCTCAAGGACATTGAACAATAGAACGTTATATTTGCAGTCAGACCTGTGGGCATCTCCTCGCCGCTAGCTGGAAACCGAAAGCGCCGCCCTTCGAATTCCTCATTTGCAACATCACGTCGAAAAGGCATCTGTGGCCGTTTGAAATCACTAATTATTCCATCGAGTGCGGCTGTGTGTGAAAATGGCAACTGCCTTCACCCACAAATGGGACGCCCCGCCCGTCGTTGCAACACGGTACAGTGATGCATGAGGGCCCACCGTTACTCGAGTACTACGTTCCACTGACCCTTCACAAGTCTGTTCGCGACTGCACAGATAGTATGTGAAACAATGGGACCACAGCAGAATGAACATATCAACCAATCTTACACGGCCATCGGGTACAAATACATGATTGCAATAGCAAGATGCCATTCCCCGAATTGCAGCGTTGTGCGCGGGACGTGCCCGGCCAAAGGGGAGAGCAGTTTGCACAGGTGGAATTAATCACCACAGGTGGAGGCCATACAGCCTGAAAACACATAAATTGCACAGCCAGTCTCCTCCCACAACCACACCGAAATGCTACCGGCAGGACTCGCGATGTTGGCCCTGGGGGACCTGATAGCACTGCAAGTACTCCAACTCCAAGAAGAAGACGAACACCAACTACAACCGGCCGCACGGAGGAGACGCAGGAGGAGGAGGAGGCCAAGGCAGGGCCAGCAAGGGCCGCCAGCACAGCCACTACCACCACGCAGGCAGCCCGCAATCCCACGCCTCCGAGCACATCCGTTCAACCTCACTGATGAGCAGATCCACACCCTCTACCGTCTGGACCGGGACACCATAGCCGCCATTGTGGACATGACACAGGCTGACCTTGTCAGCATGATAGATAGCCCAACCGCCATCCCACCCCTACTGAAGGTGGTGTCTGTACTACACTTCCTGGCCACAGGCACCTACCAGCACACAGTCGGACAGTTGCATGGCATTTCCCAGCCACTGTTCTCACGGACACTATTGCAAGTGCTCGATGCCCTCCTGCAGCACGCAGACGACTACATCTCTCTACCACGCTCGGAGCAGGAAATTACCAACACAAAAGTGGGATTCCATGCACTTGCCGGCATACCGGGTTGCATTGGTGCCATCGACTGCACCCATGTTGAATTGGTCGTCCCACATGCCATGGAGGCCCAGTACCGCAACCGAAAACAATTTCATTCCCTGAATGTACAAATGGTGTGTGACTCCAACAGGATCATTACACATTGTTGTGCCCGATTCCCTGGATCAACCCATGATTCTATGGTCTTGAGGAACTCTACAATACCACGCTACATGGAGCGACACGCAGGGAACAGATCCTGGCTACTCGGTGAGTCTCATTACATGCATGAATATGTGGGGTATGTGATTTGGCAATGACCTGGCAGGAAGGGGGGGGGGTGTGCGTACGTAGCAATGGCATTCCACATCATGCGTTTCTCGTCCACATACAGGTGATGCTGGGTATCCACTGAAGAGATGGCTCCTCACACCAGTCCGGAACCCACGGGACCAGCATGGACCAGCATGAGGAGGACTACAACCGGCCTACTGAAGACTCGTTTCCGCTGCCTCAGCAGGTCTGGCGGGGCACTCCTGTACCGCCATGAGAAGGTTGCAAAGATGGTGATGGCATGTGTCATGCTCCACAACATGTGCGTACGTAGAAATGTGCCCATGCCCCCTGACGCAGAACTGCAAGCACCTGATGATGGTCATGATGAGGGTGGGGATGTGGCAGCACCTCATGGAGTCTGCGAGGCACCGGAGGCCCGTGACATTCGTCAGCATCTCATTGATGCATGCTTCTAGCACTCACGCCTGGTGGCTGATACATGGACACGGGACTCGTGGCACTGTGTGTGTCTGGGACATGCACAATATGGACTGTACGCCTATGATGGCCTAGTACACAAAGATCAATGTCCACACATCTCATTGGTTGATCGTGCACTGTTTATGGCATATGTGATATCATGTTGAACACCCTATCGACCCGCCACCCAAGTGAGCCCAACACACCCCCTCCACCCTCCTACCTCCCCCCCGAACACCAGTGTCCAAAGATGCTCATTGTCAGTGGGCTGTCGCTATTGCAAGCCCCCTCTGCGGGTATCAGGGGCACCCCTGCCTGTGGAGCGCAGGTTCCTCCCAGATCTACGTTGGGGGCTGCCCTGGACGGAACTTGCAACGGATGATGTCTCTGCCTGCTCACGTCCATGCATGTCCCTAAGGGTTTGCGAGAGCTCAGTGAGCACACGGCGCACTGCGGCAAGTTCGGCACATACGTCTTTGGACGTCGCATGCAGTTCCCCCCTCAGGCTCTCGGTGCTTCTCTCCATTTGTGCCCTTAGCGTCTCTGTACCTCTCTCCATTTCTGCCTTAAGTGTCTCAGTTGATGTTTCTATGTCTGCCTTAGTGCCCCCACATTCATCGGCATGGTCCTTGAGGAGCGTGGCCATTTGCTGCTGTTGCACGATTAACTGGTCGAGGGACTGTTGCCTCTGCTGGGCCATGGCCATTTGCGGGGGTGTCACAGAGGGGCTGTTGTCCTCATGTTGCCTTGCCACAGGGCTTGTGGGGGATGGCCAGTCGTCGTCTTGTGGGTGCCCCTGCGTGGTATCCTCATGTTGTACGGGATGGGACAGACAGGGGGATTGGGACAGGTCATGGATGGCTCTGACTTCGACATCCCCGTCTTCGGTGTCCGAGCATGCTGCCATCAATGGGGTGTCACCTATGGTGCTGCTGCCACCAGAGGCAGTGCCTTCTGTGGCATCCATTGGGGGGACCTGTGGTGGTGGTGGTGTGCCCATGCTGGCTGCTGGGGTGCCTGTTGATGTTCCCTCCTCTGTGCTGCCACCTGATTTGTGCTGCTGCCGTGTCTTGATGCGTGCAGCTGAGGTGGAGGGTCTCTGGCCGTTGGTCTTGGCCCTCTTTGCAGGTGTGCTGGTAGGGGTGTCCTGAAGCTCGTCGTTTGGATCGGACCCTGTGGTGGAGTAAAGGAGGGCGAGGGTTATTGATGGGTCTGTGGGAATTGGAATGGCATTGTATCACATGCATTGGAGTGGTACCTGAGGGTGATTTGGGTCGGGGCCTTGGAGGTGCTTTCATTTGTGTGTGGAGTGAGGGTGCAGTTGTTTGGCAGCCTGCAGTTAGGGTGTGCCTGCTGCACGTGTAGTGCGTGTTTTAGGGGTTTTTAATTATTTATGTATTTATTGTGGGTTTTAACGTGCGCTATCAGGCCTATGTGTGTGGACGTTCTCCTGGACATGTGTTTCTGTAGCACTATGTGGACGCATGGTACTTCACATGGATGGACTGTGTGGATTTGGCATTGTTTTATTTGGCCCCCCTACCTGAATCTTCGGATGTCTGCACTCCTTTCTCCATCCCTCCGACTCCCTCTATGCTCTCCATTCCGATGGTGGACGCACAGATTTCTTCCCAGGGGGTCAACTTGATGGGTGATTCAGGACCTCCCCCGGTGGCTGTGGCAATGTTGCGGTTGGCAGAGAGTATGCTGCGGACGCGTATCCGCAGGTCGTCCCATCGCTTGCGGCATTGCTGGGGGGTGCGGGGTGCGGTCCCCACCGCACTTACCCGCTGTGCCACCAGAGCCCATATGGCCTTCTTGTTTGCAAGTGCCGTTCTGGTCATTTGCGTGGAGAAGACGACGGCAGCATTCTCCTGGAGGGTCTCTGTTAGCACGGTGAGTTCCTCACGGGAGAAGTGGACCTGCCGCTTGCGGTCGCACGCTTTCTTCGCTACTTTTCCCATTTTTCTTGGTTTCGCTAGGGTGGATGACGGGTTGGGGTGTGTTTCAGGGTAGTGATTTTAGTGGTTGTGTGGTTTTAGTGGTTTTATAGGTGTACGGCGGGATGTTTCCCGTTCCGGGGCCATGTTTTAACTTCCGTTTCCGTATATTTCCGGTCACCGTACTTTCCGGTAGGCGCACACTGCGGTGACCGCTAAGAGGGGTGGCGGTATTGCACCTAGGGCGCCGTACGGCGGCGGTGTGGGCCGTTTTGGGGTCATTTCCGCCATCGCGGACTTTGCACTTCCGCCATGGCGTGGTGCTCGTGCCCGATGGGTCGGAATGGGCCGCACTTTGCTCCTTCGTGCAATGGCGGAAACGCTATTTACGCTGTGGCGGTCCGGTCAGTCACTTTCCGCCAGGGTCGTAATGAGGGCCAGTCACATTTGCAAAACCATGCTTTCAGGTCCTTGCCAATTCTCCTTACACAAGTTTGCCCGAAATCCACCCATGTTGTATTTTTTCAAAAGTGTCAAATATATGCACATACACACGTCATATAACCTAGTTCCCACTTGACAAATCCATTCAGACTTTATGAAAACATTTTTATCTAGATCTATAATCTTTTTGCAAAATGTTGTGTAGATTTGTCAAATGGTACCACATTTATAAGCCTTTACAATATTTTGGGACCCCTCTCTAATTTTGCCCCCTCTTGACAAAATACCTCAAAACTTCGCAAACACATTTATATCAAGATCTATTATCATTTTGCCAAATGAAGTGTAGATTCATCAAATGGCACCTCATTTATAAGCCTTTACATTATTTTGGGACCCCCTCTAATGTCCCCTCTTGACAGAACCCCACCAAACTTTGCAAACTCATTCGGAATCAGGTCAGGAATTAATATAATTGCAAAATTACATGCAGTTTCATTAAGTGGTGCCAACGTTATAAGCCATCCAAGAACTGCTTTTCACCAACCCTGTAATGTAGAGATATCGGCGAACTTTACAGGACTGTTCGCGGACCAAACAGGGACGTGAGTCCGTGGACCGGACCCAGATATCACAAATTTGTTTGGACCAAGTCACCGCTCCTACTGCAAAATCGGTGAAAATCCGTCCAGCGGTTTGGGGCTTCATTCTCTGGAGACAAAAAAAGGTTGGGACCTCTTTATAACTCCCCCCCCCCTTGACAAAACCACACCAAACTTACATAACAAATATAGAGAGGGCCATATACTCTATTTGCAACATTATGCTGTGGTGTTTGTGGCCAGCTGCTAGACTCTTTCTTGGGTGCATGGCTGGAGACACGCAAGAGTCTGCCCACTGGTTGAAGTACTGCAATAGTATGTGTAGAGAAGTGGACAGGGCCGCAAGAGGTTTAGGGTAAGGGAGTGGAATGTGAATGGTTGCAAGTACTACAATAGTATGAGTACAAAAGTGGGCAGGGTGTGTGGCAGCTGGCGTAATGGACTGTCCTGAGATTCTTGGGTGTACGAGAGTGTGTGCAGTGGACGCAAGGAGTGTAATAGTATGTGGACTGAAGTGGATAGGGCCTCAGGCGGCTGCCTTATGTGTGTGGGTCAATAGGCAGAATTTTGGGTGCATGGCCGTATTATGCTGCAGTGGTTGTGGCCAGATCCTAGAGTCTTGAGTGCATGGCCAGAGGCTATAGGCCACTACACACTGTACATATTGTTGAGGCACCCGTACACTTTTTTTTAATTCAGTGTAGAATACTGTTGAAGCGGCAATAGCAGATTTGTATATTGTGGCATTGTTGGCACTAATTGTCTTTATTACATCTGCCCACTGGCTGCAAGTAGTGTAATAGTACGTGTACAGAAGTGGACAGGGCCTCTGGTGGCTGGTGTATGTGTGTGGGATGTGGGCAGTGTGTAGATAGCTGGGTGTTTGTCTGTATTATGGTATGGTGATTGTGGCCAGCTTCTAGTCTATTGGGTGAATGGCTGAACGCCATGCACCCAAGGGTCTGCCCACTGGCTGCAAGTAGTGTAATAGTTAGTGTACATACATGGACAGGGTGTGTGGCAGCTGGCTCATTGGACTGTCCATAGGGTTGTGGCCACAGGTCAGATTATTGGGTGCATGTCTGTATGATGCTGTGGTAATTGTGGCCAGCTAGGCCATGCACCCAAGAGTCTGGAAGAGTGTTCCCACTGGCTGCAAGTAGTGTAATAGTATGTATAGAGAAGTAGACAGGGTGTGTGGCAGGTGGCTTATTGGACTGACCTGTGGGTTGTGTCAACTGTGCTGTATAGCTGTATTATTCTGTGTTTAGTGTAGTTTAGTTTAGTTTAGTTTAGTTTAGTTTAGTTTAGTTTAGTTTAGTTTAGTTTAGTTTAGTTTAGTTTAGTTTATTCATTTATAATGCGCACCAGACCGGGGCGTATCAGGGCGCAGCAGTTACAAGTAATGCAATTGGCAGTGCAGTCAAAAGAAGTGCAATTAAGGATCACAAAAAGATAGAAGAAAGTGCAGTGGGATATATGTAAACAGGTAAGAATAGTCTAGACAAGGTACAGCGGCATGGTTCATAGAACTAGGATACGGGGGTGTACAGGCAAATATACAAGGAGAGGTACAAAGGTGCAAGAGTGTCATCAGGGCTAGGGGATATGTATATGTGGACATTAGATGTCGTTCGACTTAAGCCAGTTGATGTAATTTAGTCTGAACTTAGGATAGGATTGGTATTCTCTAATGTGGTGTGGTAAGGAATTCCACAGTTGGGCAGCTTTGACGTGGAAGCTGTTTCCGCCGACCTTAAATAGCTTGAATCTAGGGATGATGATGCAGTTGGCATTAATAAGTCTCGTGGGTCTAGTGGAGATTCTTCTGTGAAATCTGTTTGTGAAATAATTGGGGGCAGCGATGTTCAATGCCTTGTGTGTCAGAGAGGTTGTTTTTAATTGAATTTTATTAAGGGTAGAGAGCCAGTTGTTTTGGCGCCCTATCTCCGAGATATGTGATCTTTTGGACACGCCAAGGGCTGCTCTCAAGGTGTTGTTTTGATGGATTTTAATCTTTTGGATGATAGATTAGTTAGCCCCAATGTACAATGCATTGCAATAGTGTAGCCTTGATAGTATCAAGGCTCTTGCCAGGGTGATGCAATTATCATCCGAAAGGAAGGCTTTACCAGTTCTGATCAGCTTACAAGTGCAGGCTGTGGCTGAGGCCATGGTTCTTACTTGTTTAGCTAGGGAGAGGGTGGAATCGGGGTAGACGCTGAGCGTTTTCACCTCCTTGGCCACCTTAATAAGGTCACCATTGATGATTAAAATGAGTAATCATGTCCTAGCTTCTTCAGGTTAGTGGAGGTACCCAGAATGATAAGCTCCGTTTTGTCATCATTCAGCCATATGCCGTGTTAACTGTGGTCAGCTACAGAGTCTGCCCACTGGCTGCACGTGGTGTAATAGTATGCGTACAGAGGTGGAAGAGTGTGTGGCAGCTGGCTTATTGGACTGACCTGAGGGTTTTGGCCACAGGTCAGATTCTTGGGTGAATGACTGTATTATGCTGTGGTAATTGTGGGGAGCTAGGCCATGCACCCAAGTGTCTGCCAACTGACTGGATGAGTGTGCCCACTGGCTGCAAGTAGTGTAATAGTATGTGTACAGAAGTGGACGGGGTGTGTGGCAGGTGGATTATTGGACTGACCTGAGGGTTGTGGCGAGTGGGCAGATTCTTGGGTGTATGGATGTATTATCTTTTGTTAATTATGGTCAGCTACTAGAGTCTTGGGAACCCAAGAGTCTGTCCACTGGCTGCAAGTAGTGTACTAGTATGTGTAGAGAAGTGGATAGGGTGTGTGGCAGGTGGCATATTGGACTGCCCTGAGATTCCTGGGTGTATGACAGTCTGTGCAGTGGGTGCAAGTACTGCAATAGTATGTGAACTGAAGTGGATAGGGCCTCAAGCGGCTGCCTTATGTGTGCGGGTTGTGGTCAGTGGGCAGATTTATGGGTGCATGGCTGTATTATGCTGCTGTGGTTGTGGTCAGGTCATAGACTTGTGGGTGCATGGCCGGAGGCCAGAGGGCCTACACTCAAGAGTCTAGGGCCACAAATGTGTGTATAGAAATGCAATTTTCTGATTACAAAGAAGCATGACACCAATAATCATATATTTACTGTATACATAGGCTATGTAAACCTTTTTGGAACTCAGTGTAGCATACCGTTGAAGTGGCAATAGCAGATTTCAATATTGAGACATGTGGAAATGCAGGAGAAAACTTTGTTTTGTTATCTGTGATGAAAGAAAACAACATGTTAGGGTAGGTACTTCATAATGTCATATTAAATTTCATTTCAGACATGTATGTACTTTGTGGACCCTTATAATTAGTACTTTAGAAGTACAATGTTTTAAACAAGTGTAATGTGCAATGTGCTCAGTTCCTGTGTTTGTTTGCATAATCATTGGGTCTGGGGGAAAAATAAATCCATGCAGGATTAAATAATACCGTTCTACATTCATTTGTTGTTATGTGGCACACTCTGTTTCATTGACATGTGCAGTACTTACAGGCATGTTTTTACGGAGCATATTTATGTGGTCTTGCTGATATAAGCACTGCTGCAGTAGGAGGAACTGAAATGGTGTACGATTTTCCTTTTGGAAGTGGTGATAATGTGGTTGCAGTTAGATACCAGTTTGCATATTCTAATTTTGTATCTGTTTCCTCTTTTCAGGAGCATCTGTGTATGCGGTTGATTGCTGTTGGTGTTTTGTAAGTACAGTAGTATTGCAAATTAATATTACAGGATTGGGGGGGCAGTTAGATACCTGTTGGCATATTCTAACTGTAGGTAGTTTGAAAGTTGTTGAGGGTATGTTTGTAGCACTTTGATTGTTGAAGGTTGATATTGGTAGTTTGACCGCTGGAAGTAATATTGTAGTACTGCGGGTGCAGTAAGATACCAGTTGATGTATTCTGGTTGTTTATACTTAATAAGTGCCTAAGGATTTCCTCAGAATAAATTGTGTAGTAATGGGAAGTTATATGGCAGTATTATGGTTGCAGTTAGATACCAGTTGGTGTATTCTAACTGTTTACAGTTTCTCAGTTTTACAGGGTATGTCTTCAGGCCTGTTCATTCTACTTGGCAGATTTCCATTATTCACTATTGTGAAGTCCCTTTGCAGTATTATGGGTGTAGTTACATGCAGTTGCATATTTATTGCAGTGGTATGGGCATTGTTAGACAGCTGTTGCCTTATACTACCAGTTGGTCATTTCACAGGTCATTGAGCACAGTTTGTAGACCCTCATACATTTTCTTTTTAAGTACTATGTGGGAAACAATATTAGTGTGTCTTTTCCACAGTTTTTGTTTATGTGACTGTAATCATTGGGTAAAAAACTGTATAGCAGTGCAATGTTACGCTCACCTGTTATCCATGGGGATGCCACTCAGCCCGGGTTGGTTGCCGGAATCTTCTCCCCAGTTTCCCAGGATGTTGTCTACAGAGAATGTTCAGCCTGAAAACAAAGGAGGGCTCGGTTCAAGACTGGCCAACTGAGGTAAGTATCATCCCACCACCACTTTTGGCTTCAGCCCCTCTGGGCCCTCTCCTCACCTTGTTGTGGAATTAGGCATGCTCTCTGTCCTGCCTTCTTAGCAGGGGCGCATTTTCTTCAGTGGGCGTGGGCGACCAAGTTATTTCACTGGCATGTGCCCGTTCAATGTCTCTAAGGTAGGTCTTATTGCAGCAGTTCTGTATAGCGCTATTATCCTTGCATGCCTTTCTTTTGATTAAAAATGTCTTTCTTTCTCCCTAGGTGTGTGGAGCTTCAGCGTGGCGAACTGGTCAAGTTGGGCCTCGCCGATAAATGATGGCGCGTGATGAGCGCTGTAATGCGGTACGTAAGCGCTATTTGCGGCGCTGCTTTGTCTTGCCTTTGCTAACCTGTGTTCTTTCTTTCTTACAGGTTGCGGTGCTTCTCCAGCGTGTGTGGAACTCCGGAGCGATGCCGGCCCGGAGGCAACCAGCCAGGTAAGCTTCTTGTGCTGTTCCTAGCTTAGCAATGCCAGAGTATGCCTTTTCTAATATTGTCTTCGCCTTTTCTCTTTCAGGTCTTTTTGATCCGTAAGGTATGCAGTGTCCAGAAGAAGCCATTCACTGGAGCTGGGAGTGGTTGACAGGATGGAAATTGCAGGTAAGATGCTGCTAACAATGTCCCTTTTGGATCCCCTGCAGGTTCTCTTCTCCGAGGCTCGTGGGTATCACAGGACACAGTGAGTGTTAAGTTGCAGTCTGCAAAGTAAAGCAAAGCGTGCTTTGTTGCTTGGGTGTGGTTTAAATAGCCTCAACAAAGTAGTCTAGGTAAAGTAGTCCCAGGCCACCACACCCAAAACACTATACCGCTTAGCTTAGTTCCTATGAATCGAGCTATGTGGAGGCCTCCATGTTAGCTGCAGGCCCAAATAAAAAGTAGTCCCCTTTTACACATGTTCTTTAAAGAGTATAAGTCTGGCGCCAGAGGCGCCAGGACTGGCTCCAAGAGAGTCTTGGGAGTGGGTGCCAGGCCTTCAAGGCCTTAATGGAGCCCCCAGCCCTGATCCTACGTGGCAAGTGGACTTGCCAGTGGGGTCTGGGGTAAGGGTCGTGACAGCACTTCCCCCCTAAGGCCCCTCCCATGGTGGTTCTTCTGTTCGGTCCAGGCTTGGTTGGAAAGTTCCGATGAAACTCCTTGATCAGACGTGGTGCATGGATGTTCTCCCTGGGCCCCTAGGATCTATCTTGAGGTCCATACCCTTTCCAATTGACTAGATAGTATAATTTGGAGTTAGTGTATTTAGAGTCCAGGATTTCCTTGACTTCGAATTCTGGTTCTCCGTCAACAATTATGGGTTTTGGTGGTGTCATAACCCGTGTACCGGGTTGCACATGTTTCAAGAGTGAGACATGGAATACCGGGTGGATTTGCATATTAGGTGGTATTTCCAGTTTGACTGCCACTCGGTTGATGATTGCCTTGATGGAATAGGGTCCCAAATATTGAGGGCGAAAAGTCTGAGTTCCCTTGATGGGTACATATCTTGCTGCTAAGCAAACCTTGTCTCCTACCTGATAGTCAGGAGCCCTTCTTCAGTGTTGATCAGTGAATTTCTTTTGTCTGTCCTTGGCGTGTGTGAGATGTTCTTTCGTCTTTTTAAAGTCCTGAGAGATGGTTGCGTGAAGAGTCTTCACTGCTGGCATTTCCAAGATGACTGGAAGGTCTAGTTCGGAAGTACGTGGGTGTCTGACATAAAGGGTGTAAAAAGGTGTTTTTCCTGTGCTGGAATGCAAGGAATTGTTATAAGCATATTCTGCTATCCATAGTAAGTCCTTCCAATTCCTTTCCGCGTGGTGCAGAAGGCACCGTAAGTATTGCTTGAGATTTTGGTTGGTTCTCTCTGTTTGGCCATCCGTTTGGGGATGGTGACTCGTGGATAGTCAGATGATGATTTGTGCCATTGAACAACATTTCTTCCCGAAGTTGGACACAAACTGGCAGCCTCGATCAGAGATCAGAACCGATGGGAAGCCATTTAGTTTAACAATACCTTCTAGGAACACTTTCGCTAAACTGGATGCATCTGGGTGACCCTTGAGAGGAATGAAGTGTGCCATCTTCGAGAACAAGGCAACGACTACTAGAATGGTGTTGAACCCTTGACTGGGAGGCTGGTCGGTGATGAAGTCAGGGGAAAGTGTGTGCCATTGAGCAGGAGGAATGTCCAATGGTTGCAGGAGAGCAGCTTGTTTCTGTTTTTGCGATTTGTTTTGTGCGCACACACCGCAGGACTGGATATACTGGTTGATGTCCTCAAGCCAGGTAGGCCAGCAAACGATTTGTTTCACCTTGGCTAGGGTTTTGGTGATTCTAGGGTGACCCTATATCAGTGAATCATGATAATCTGAAATGATTTGTTGTGGTAGTTCCCTCTTGGGCATGTATAGATGGTCGCTGAAAAAGGGAAATTGGTCCTTGATGGAGTATTGTTCTCCCTGAGTATGCCATGCAAGCAAGGCGTCGGAAATTCATTGCCCGTTGGATTTAGTTTCAGAGTTTGGTTTGCGTCAAGGTTGCCGTGAGACCCAAGAGTTTGTCTTCAGGAATAATTGGTACTGAATCTGGAGTTGTATACACCTTTTCATCAATGCCCATACGGGATAAGGCATCAGCCTTCCCATTCCGGACTTCTGGTTGAAACGTGATCACATAATCGTACTCGGCGAAGAAAAGGGCCCACTGTAGTTGGCTCGAGGACTGGGCCTTTGCTGTTTTTAGATATTGCAAGTTTCAGTGGTCCGTGATTATCGTAATGGTGTGCCTGGCCCCCAGGAGATAGTGCCACCATGCCTTAAAAGCAGATTTAAATGCCAGGAGTTCTTTGTCAGTGATGGCATAGTTGATCTCCTGAGGTGAGAACTTTCTCGACCAGAAGGCCACAGGATGTAACTGGCCGGTTTCAGGGTCTCTCTGTGAAAGGACAGCCCCCATTGCCATACTGGAAGCATCACTTTCTACAACGTAAGGGAGGTCTGGATGAGGGTGTTAGAGGATCGGAGCGGAAGTGAACCTTTGTTTGAGTTCTTGAAAAGCCGTTTCTGCCTCTTCGGTCCAAACAAACTTCTTGTTGTTTTTTCATAATAGTACTGTGATAGGGTGTACAATCTTGAAGAAGTCTGGGATGAACCGGCGGTAGAAGTTCGCAAAGCCCAGCATGCGTTGGACCCCTTTCAATGACATCGGTGATGGCCATTTAAGAATGGCGTCTACTTTGTGCACATCCATTCTGGTGCCTCCTGGAGTGAGGATAAAACCAAGGAATTCTACTTCGGTGACATGAAAAATGCATTTCTCGAGCTTTGCGTATAAGCGATGTTGACGGAGCTTGGCGAGAACAGAGCGAACGGGCTTGACATGCTCTTGCTTCGAGGCCGAGTACACTAAGATGTCCTCTATGTAAACTGAGGCGCAAACATTGATTAATTCCCTCAGGACATCATTCATGAAATATTGGAATGCGGGGAGCGTTGCATAGCCCAAAGGGCATGACTTGGTATTCATACAAGCCGTATTTGGTATGGAAGGCAGTTTTCCACTCATCTCCTCTTCTGACTCGGACCAGGTGGTACGCTCCTCGAAGATCCAATTTGGTATAAATCTGGGCATCTTTTACTTAGTCTAGCATTTCAGGGATAAGTGGCAAGGGGTAGCGGTTCTTCACGGTGATCTGGTTTCATGCGCGGTAGTCGATGCAGTTCCTCAAGTCCCCTTCTTTCTTTGGTACAAAGAACAAAGGACAGGCTGCCGGGGACTTAGACAGGCGGATAAATCCGTTTGCCAGGTACTGGTCTAGATATGATTTTAGGTGGAGGTTTTCTGGTTCTGTGAGTGCATAGATTCTGCCGCAAGGGATTTGTGCACCTGGAATGAGGTCGATCTTGCAGTAATAGGGCCTGTGCGGCGGTAATGTGTTTGCTTGGTCTCTTTGGAACACATCCTGGAATTAGTGGTATTCACTTGGTAGGGTATTAGTTACTCCTAGTGTTGATGCCACCATTCTGGGAGTAGTAGGGGCACAGAAGTCGGGTCTCTGCTCTTGGTAATAGCAGGCAGGGGATCAATTGCCGGGGAAGGTTAATTTCCGTGCACACCAGTCTATCAGAGGATTGTGAGCAACTAACCATGGCATCTCTAATATTAGCCGGAACTGAGGTGCCTTGATGAGATCAAACTAAATGGACTCCCGGTGCCCATCCTGGCACAGCAAGGTTACCACGGCTGTACACTGGGTTACTGGTCCGGAAGCAATTTCTGTCCCATCCACGGTGGTTACCTTGTCCATGGTCGGCTTAGAATATAAAGGAAGCCCCATCTCCGCTGCCATTTCTTGTTCGATATAATTCCCAACTTCTCCACTGTCTATCTATGCCTCAATGGCATGCATCCTAGACGATCGTTGGTGGTTAATTAAGATCACTGGTATTGCAAAGTGCAAGGTCAGTGGCTCTTTCTTCTCACTTGACAAACTGACCTCTACGTTTGCCCTGCTTGGTAGTTTTCCGATTCCTTAACATCGTCTTTCTCTCTGGCCCGGAGGTTTTACTGGGCAGTCCTTAAGGAATGTCCTGTTTTTCCACAGTACAAACATAGTTACTGTTGTCTTCTTTTATCTCGCTCTTGTTTTGTTAATGGGAGTCGTATCCCTCCAATTTGCATGGGTTCTACAGTGTTTTCTGGCACATGTGATACATTGGCTCTTGGTCGAACATACACGGCCCGAGTGTCTGCCCTAGACCGATCTGCTTTTCGATCCTGCAATCGGTGATCTAGTTGCACAACCAAATTGATGAATTCGGTACAGTCTCTGGGTGGGTCAACCACCTGGGCTAGAACGTCCTACTATTCACCTCGAAGGCCCCGGTGAAATAACATGGGCCTTTTGTTTTCAGGCCACCTGGCTTCAGCAACCAGTCTATTGAAGGTGGCAATGTACGTTAACCAGTCTTGATTCCCCTGTCAGAGTGACAAGAGTTTGTTGTCTACTGGTTGTTCTTGGGTATGGCGAGCAAAAAGTTTTTCCATTTCCCTCTGGAACCCCCCAAAGTCATGTAACAAAGGATCATCATGGGTTACCAGTGGCACTGACCAGTCCGCTGCGCTACCACTCAGGTATGACACAACAAAAGCTACTCGAGCTTGATCGTTTGGAAATGCCCCAGGCCTACAAAGAAAGTGAAGGCGACACTGATTCATGAATGCTGCATACTTCCTTGGGTCGCCCGAGAACCGTTCTGGTGGTGCTAGGGGAACTGTTCCGGGTAGCGTAATTTCTACTGGAGTGGGAGTGGATGATAAGGTGGGGCCTTGTGCCAATGGGTTGTTTCTGGGCAGAGGAGTCTGTCCTGCCTAAGATTGCAAGAACTGCCTACCGATCTCTTGAGTGTGATCCTTGGTTACTACTAGGTCCCTTCGTAGGGCATTAGTCTCTTGCCTGGCAGAGTGAACTTCGGCACGTAGTTATCCTAACAATTGAGCCAATTGGTCAATTTCGGATGTCTCCATGGCGCCCAGGTGGATTAGTTATGGGAGGCTTTGCGTTCTGTTACGCTCACCTGGTATCCATGGGGACGTCACTTAGCCTAGGTTGGTTGCCGGAATCTTCTCCCCAGTTTCCCTGGTTGTTGTCTATGGAGGATGTTCAGCCTGAAAACACAGGAGGGCTGGGTTCAAGACTGGCCAACTGAGGTAAGTATCCTCCCACCACCCCTTTTGGCTTCAGCCCCTCTGGGCCCTCTCCTCACCTTGTTGTGGAATCAGGCGTGCTCTTTGTCCTGCCTTCTTAGCATCGGCGCGTTGTTGTCAGTGGGTGTGGGCAACCAAGTTACTTCACTGGCGCGTGCCCGTTCAATGTCTCTAAGGTAGGTCTTATTACAGCAGTTCTGTATAGCGCTGTTATCCTTGCATGCTTTTCTTTTGATTAATAATGTCTTTCTTTCTCCCTAGGTCTGTGGAGCTTCAGCGTGGTGAACTGGTCAAGTTGGGCCTCGCCGATAAATGATGGCGCATGATGAGCGATGTAATGTGGTAAGTAAGCGCTATGCGCGGTGCTGCTTTGTCTTGCCTTTGCTAACCTGTGTTCTTTCTTTCTTACAGGTCACGGTGCTTCTCCAGCGTGTGTGGAGCGATGCCGGCCGGGAGGCGACCAGCCAGGTTGATTGATTGATTGATTTATTTATTTATAGAGCGCTTTACACCAAGGCGCTGTACAATGGAGCAACATAATACAGAGTAACAGCAACAAATCACAATGAGAGCAAAGATTACATCTTGAGTCATTCAACAAAACAGTGCAAAGAGCAATTAACTGAAGGGGGAATGGGAGTGGGAATAGGCGAGGGGAGGGGGTAGGAGATGGTTTGGATGAGGGAAAATGGAAGGGAGAGAGAGTGTAGTAGGAGAGGGGAGAGAGGAATTAGATGAAGGGGAAAAATAGGGGGAAGAGAGGGCAGAGGGGGAGTTTTCAAGGTGGAGAATGGATGAGGAGGGATTTAAGGGAAGTGCGAAATGAGGTGAAGGTTGTGGTAGAGCGGATTGAGAGAGGGAGCGAGTTCCAGTGCAGAGGAGCAAGGAGTTGGAAGGAGCGGAACCGGGAGGAAGCGCAGGGGAAGGAGGTACAGTGAGAAGGAAATGGTCAGCGGAACGAAGGGAACGAGAGGGGGAGTAGAAGGAGAGAAGGGGGGAGAGATAAGGAGGAGCAAGACCATGGAGGGATTTGAAGACAAGGCAGAGAAAGTAAAATTTAAGCTGTAAGTGGAAAGGTAGCCAACCAAGGTGAGAGAGCGAGGAAGAGATGGAGTCACGGGATGTAAGGAGACAAAGGGTACGAACAGCAGAGTGGGATATGGATCTAAGAGGGGCAAGCTGAGATGCAGGAAGTCCGAAGATTAGAGAGGAGCAGTAGAAGAGGCGGGAAAAGATGAGAGAGGAGATTAGGAGTTTGGTGGCGTGGAATGTGAGGGAGGGACGGATTTTGCTAATATTGTAGAGGTGGTATCGGCAGGTGCGGGAGGTGAGTGAAATGTGTTGCGAGAAGGTGAGCGAGGAGTCAAAGAGAATGCCTAGATTGCAAGCATGAGGGGAGATAGGAAGATTGAAGGGAGGAAAGTGGATGAAAGGGGGAGGAGAGGGAGAGGGAAGAGTATGAGAGGGGAAGAAAAGGACTTCGGTTTTATCAGTGTTAAGAGAGAGAAAGCGGGAGGACATCCAGTTCTTGATAGCTGTGAGACAAGAGGAGAGTTTAAGGTGGAGGTCAGGTGTAAAGGAGGAGAAAGAGATAAAGAGTTCAGTATCATCTGCATAGAGATGGTGGGAGATGCCAAACGAGGAGATAACAGGGGCAATGAGGGAGGTAATGAGGCAGGCGCTTATTGTGCTGTTCGTAGCTTAGCAATGCCAGAGTATGCCTTTTCTAATATTGTCTTCTCCTTTTCTCTGTCAGGTCTTTTCGATCTGGAAGGTATGCGGTGTCCACAAGAAGCCATTCACTGGAGCTGGGAGCAGATGACAGGATGTAAATTGCAGGAAAGATGTTGCTAATCATGTCCCTTTTGTCTCCTCTGCAGGTTCTGTTCTCCGAGGCTCGTGGGTATCACAGGACACAGTGAGTTTCACGTTGCAGTCTGCAAAGTAACGCGAAGCGGGCTTTGTTGCCTGGGTGTGGTTTAAATAACCGCAACAAAGTAGTCCAGGTAAAGTAGTCCCAGCCCACCACACCCAAAACACTATACCGCTTAGTTGAGTTCCTAAGAACCAAGCTATGTGGGTGCCTCCATGTTAGCTGCAGGCCCAAATAAAAAGTAGTCTCCTTTTGCACACGTTCTTTAAAGAGTATGAGCCTGGCACCACAGAATGGCTCCAAAAGAGTCTTGGGAGTGGGTGCCAGGCCTTCAAGGCCTTAATGGAGCCTCGAGCCCTGATCCTACCTGGCAAGTGGACTTGCCAGTGGGGGTCTGAGGTAAGAGTCGTGACATGCAACTGATGTCCTTAGGGGCCAGTTGGTGTATGCTAAATTGTTCCAGTTTCACAGGGCAGAAGGTTATTTTTTGTTTGCAATAGCGTATCTGTTGGTGGGTATTGGGCAGTAGGCTATGCTAATTGTTTAGATCAGTGAGTACATTTTGGTTTCAAGAATATTAAATTTGCATTTGCAAGATTTGCTGGTAATCTCTGATCCATAGTAATGGAAGTATCATTGCATTCAAACCACCCACATTTCTTTTTAATGTAAGCAGTATAGTGACCTGCAGTGGTTGTGGTGCCCATATGGTAGATTATGCCTACTGTTATGAAGGTTTTCTTGCCAAGTGATACTTGGCCGTGTTTGAAGCTAGTAAGCTTGCAGTAGTTTTTGGTACCATCTGCATTGTATCATAACAGCATTACTATTACGCATTGGCTATGTGATTGTATCTGTAAGGTGGAACGATTGTCTGAATTGCAAGTAGTCCATAATATGCCATGGTTTGCATTTTGTACCAGCTGTTGAAATGGAATGGATTCACAGTTAGGTATAGCTACATACACAATGCACTTGTTAGGGATTTGTTCCTGCCCCCTCCCCCCCATGGCTGCAGAGAGCGTGTATGAAATATGAAACATTTCATTTATAGGTATGTTTTTGCTTTCTAGTACTTGCAGCAAATGCATTTGAAGTTAGTGTGGATCTTCTTGTGTGTTTATAGTGAATCTCACTTCCAGCACAGTAGTCCAATGCCTGCCTTATTCCTGAGACACTGTAAGTGTTGTCAGGATTGTTTGTTGCATTTCTATGAAGGAGTAGCATTTGCAAACACAACTGGACTGTGCTGCTTAAGTAAATGTTTTCAACAATTGGTGGCAATTGGAATAGAACATTGATTGCTACATTTGCATATCAATTTCCACCAGTTGTATTGGAAAATGTTAATGGACCAGACAGTTCTGTGTCCGAGTCATTTGATGGAAGTCCACATGTTTTTTTGAAGAGGCAGTTCTCTTTGTTTATGCAGTTGGATATGCATGTGCCTTTTCAGTACATCCTTCTGTGGTTGTGGTCAATGATGGACTACCAGCTGCTTTCAATTTCTTTGGTGGTACTGTTGGGAGGTCACATATAAGTTGTATTTGGCTTTTTGAGGTACAGGGTATATTTTGAGATGGGGTGTGTAGAGTGCACGTAGTCTGTTGTACTCTATGATGCAAGGAATGTAGCCTTGACTTTGCTTGCATCAAAAGTGACTAGAGATAGTCCTTCAAATCTACGTAGGTGTGACAGTGCTTTGCAACCCAGGCCTTCTTTAAAGACTGTGCTGCCAATGTCAATCATTGCTTGATCTAGGGTTAGACCTTGCGATTTATGAATAGTATGCTAGAGACAGAGAAAACTCTTCTCTGTGTACATACATGTCCTTGAAAAGAAGGAATCGATCGGGCTGTTGATTGTCCTATCCTTTTAACTTCTGAAAGTTTGTGAAAGTGGATGTTGACAAACTGGATGCTGTAGTCACATGGGTATGTCTGGAAGCTAACAACTGTAGCAAGTGCTTCATTAACTAAACCTTGCTCTACGTCAAGGTTACACTTTAGCATTACTCTACAGTTTAAACATAATGTCAACATTTTATCCAAACCAGCTGTGTTGGAGATAGAGTTTTCTAATCTATGTAGTGAGGCTGTGGCTTGTTGACACATAGGTAATGTCATACCGTGCACATTCAGTTTGTCTGTGGAGAAAATCTGGAGTAAATTTGCACTATTGTTTGCACTTCTTCTTTCAAAATGTTTTCATTGAAGTGTGCACAGTTTGCTAGCTAGCGTTGGCATTAAGAACATACATTTTACATTTGTGTATGCTAATTGTTCCATGACATCAGTAGCAGATGTGTTATGCCTGTATAGCTCATGGAAGCGTCTTCTATTTAAGATAGACTGTGCTTCCTTAGAAAGCACACCAATCTGAATGCTTTTCAAAATGTTTACAAAGGTGAGGTCTGCAGACGACACATGTTTGAAGTTAGTTCTCTGTATTGGAAATGTTGCCAGAAATGTACATTTCCTATGCTGCCAAGTGTTTTACGGCACAGTTTGTGTCCTAAGGTTTTAAAAATAGGTTCACGTTTCACTGGTGTTAATTGAAGAATATCTCTGAAAACAATAACGTGTTTTCCTCCAAAGAGTTCTTCGTAGTCCGTTTTAAGGACCTCTTACAATGAGAGGTGTATCAAAGCCAACATTAGGTTGGAGACCATGCTCAACTCATCTATTAGGAGCATTTCCATTTATTTCAAAACTCTGCATAGCTCCATAGCAGCTTCTGCTGAAAGTTTGTAGTAGTGTAATTTGTTTTGGTGTTCTACTGCAAAGAGTAGCAATCAGTGTAATTGTAACGCTCACCTGATTCCCGTAGAGGCGCCGGTCTTGACTGGGCGTATACCGTATCTTCAAAGGTGATGTGTAACACACGGCTGGCTCTTTGGGCTGGACCTCTGTGCACTGTATGTCTGACTCGAAGGGTAAGATGTCTGCAGATAGAAAATATGGGATCAAGGAACTGGGTTATTGAATGTCTCCCTCTTCTTCCCTTTCTCTTCTCCTGTAGAACCCC
This sequence comes from Ambystoma mexicanum, assembly GCF_040938575.1. Classification (NCBI taxonomy): domain Eukaryota; kingdom Metazoa; phylum Chordata; class Amphibia; order Caudata; family Ambystomatidae; genus Ambystoma; species Ambystoma mexicanum. Next base: position 925,337,025 of record NC_090941.1, read on the forward strand.
AAAGGTTAACGCTCTCACCTTAGGTAAGTGAACGCTGTGCTCTCCATCTGCCTCGGGGCAGGGTGCTGTAACCAGTTTCTTCACTGGATAAGGGGAGCAGGCCTCTTGACTTCAGAGGACTGCTGTCCGTCGTTTACTGCACGAACGGTAAGTTTCGAGTAATTCTAATGTCTTTAAAGTCTTTAGTAATGATGTTTCTTGTTTTGCAGGGTTCCGGCGATGGCGGATGACGGGCTGAAGTGAGTTGAAGATGGAGCCCGTGTGATGAATAGAAGCGCCTGGAAGCACGTAAGTAAGCGCTTGTTGCCTGCTTCACGATGCGCTTTAACTGTCTTTTTATTTTGCAGGTACAAGTTCGGAGCGGCTGCAGGGTGCCGGAATACCCACTGGGTTAGATGTGGAAAGGAGTAATGGCACGTGAGTATTAAAGTTCCCCAATGTCTCTAAACGCACCTTGTTTTGTCTTTCAGATGCGGGATGCAGCGCCGAAGGCCTCCAGAGCGTGCAAAGAGTTGGTAAGCTTTTGTCTTTCAGATGCCGGAATGCAGTGTGAAGACCTCCGGAGCGCACGAAGAGTAGGTACGCCTTTGTCTTTCAGATGCCGGAATGCAGCGCGAGGCGTTGGTGACAGCCGATGGACCAGGTAAGTGAAGAGCTGTCACTGAAGACCGTAATGCTAACCTGTTCTATTGTCTTTATAGGTGTTGCTGAAGACTGGATTTAGGATGGTAAGCCTTTTTCCTTAGGCCCAGGATCAGATGCAGAAGACACGATGAGCGTTCTGCTGCAGAGGATGCAGAATAACGCAAAGCAAGATTCATCCATCGGGTGTGGTTTAAATAGCCTCCTGTAGTGCTTAGGTGTCTCCGTCCACAGCCACGCCTAGGTAAGAAAAGAGATCCTGCTTTCCAGAAGAGTTCCAGTGTTCTGAATCTAGGGAGTGGCTCCTGCCCCACCCAACAGGAAAAGTAGTTCCAAACAGAAGAGGATCAGAGGCTCAACTGGCAGGCAAGTAAGCAGCATGGTCTGCTGCAGGTAAGTCCACCCAAGCATTATGAGCCCGGCGCTTCCAGCGCTGGGACTGGGCATATTTATGAGCCTGGTGCCACTGGCGCCAGGACTGGGTCCAAAAGGTCCCAATTGGGACTGGTTGGCACTCGGAACCTGGGTTATGGATCTGCTTCCAAGGGAGTTGGGAAAACCCTGACCTTTTGGAAGCAGAGATCATGACAGTACCCCCCCTCAAGGCCCCTCCCAAACCGGGCTTCTCCGGGGGTTTTGGCTTGTCAGGAAATGTTCGGTGAAATCTTTTGATTAGGCGAGGAGCGTGGACATATTCAGCAGGTTCCCAGGATCTCTCTTGGGGGCCGTAGCCTTTCCAGTCAATTAGGTAAAATAGTTTAGATTTGGAGATCTTGGAGTCCAGAATGCTTTTGACTTCAAACTCGAGTTCTCCATCAACTAGGATAGGTTTTGGAGATTTAGTTAGTCGGGTTTGAGGTTGCAAGGGTTTTAATAGAGAGACGTGGAAGACCGGATGTATCTTCATGTGCGGGGGCAAGTCCAACTTGACCGCTACTGGGTTTACTATGGTAGTGATGGAATAGGGACCAAGGTATCTTGGGTTGAATGTGCGTGGCCCTTTTAGAGGTAGATATTTGGTGGATAACCAGACTTGATCCCCTACTTGATATTGAGGGGCTTCTTTCCGATGTTGATCTGCTCCTTTCTTGTATTGTTCTTTAGCCCTTTGAAGGTGAGAAACAGCTTCCTTAAAGGCTTGGGTGATTGTAGAATGCAGGTAGTCTACTGCTGGTGTTTCAAGATCTTGGAGGGGATCCAACTCCGAGGTTCGAGGGTGACTGCCGTACAAAAGAAAAAACGGGGTTTTCCCAGTTCCCGAATGGACAGAGTTATTGTAGGCATATTCGGCTATCCAAAGGATGTCTTTCCAAGTTTTTTCAGTTTGTTGCAGCATGCAGCGTAAATACTGTTCCAGAGTTTGATTGGTCCTCTCGGTTTGTCCGTCGGTCTGAGGGTGGTGACTGGTCGATAGTCTCACATCAATTTGAGCCGACCGACAGCAACTTCGCCAAAAATGAGAAATAAATTGACTACCTCGATCCGAAATTAGAACCGAAGGAAAACCGTGCAGTCGGACGATGGATTCGAGAAATTCTCGGGCCAGAGTTGCTGCTGTTGGCAAGCCTTTGAGCGGAATGAAATGCGCCATCTTGGAGAATAAGTCCACGATTACTAGAATCGTATTGTATCCGGAGCATGGAGGTAGATCGGTGATGAAGTCCATAGAAAGCGTATGCCAAGGGCGAGGTGGGATGTCAATAGGGTGTAAGAGGCCTGCTGGTCTTTCCTTTTGACTCTTGTTTTGGGCGCATACTCCACAGGACATTATAAAGTCTCTGATATCTTTTTTCAAAGACGGCCACCAGAAGTAGCGCTTGATCTTTTCTGAGGTCTTGGCCATACCGGGATGTCCTTCCATTAAAGAATCGTGATAACAAGAGATTACTTTTTTCTGTAAATCTGTGCTGGGTAGGTATAATCGTTCTTGGAAATACAATAAGTTGTCCTTCACTGCAAAGTCCTTTCCCTGCAGATGCCAATTCTGTATGTCTGCTGGAGTTACAAGTTGCCTGGCTTTATCCTTAACTTCCTCTATGGATTCTGTGGTGATTACACCCAGAATTCTTTGTTCGGGAATGATTGGTACAGGTTTAGGGTTGATCAAGTGTTCTTCCACTCCCATCCGAGAAAGGGCATCAGCTTTACCATTCTTTGTACCAGGTCGATAGGTAATTATGAAGTCAAACTCGGCAAAGAATAATGCCCAACGGAGTTGTCTAGAGGATTGGGCTTTTGCGGTTTTTAAATATTGCAGGTTTCGGTGATCCGTAATCACAGTAACGGTGTGTCGGGCCCCCAGCAGATAATGCCGCCAAGCCTTAAAGGCAGACTTGATAGCCAGAAGTTCCTTGTCAGTAATCGTGTAATTGATTTCAGGAGGCGAGAATTTGCAGGACCAAAATGCCACGGGATGCAACTGATTGGTTACCGGGTCCTTTTGTGATAGAACTGCCCCCATGGCAAGGCTTGAAGCATCAGTTTCCACGATGTAGGGGAGTTCGGGGCGAGGGTGTTTTAAGATTGGTGCAGAGATAAATTTAGTCTTCAAATCCTGGAAAGCTTGTTCCGCCTCGGTAGACCATTCAAAACGTTTGTTTTTCTTTAACAAGGCAGTGATGGGCTGGACTATTCGAGAGAATTCGGGGATAAACCTGCGGTAAAAGTTAGCGAAGCCTAACATGCTTTGCACACCTTTTACGGAGGATGGTGATGGCCATTTGAGAACTGCATCGACCTTCTTTGAATCCATACGCACTCCGCCAGGTGATAATATGAATCCCAAGAATTCAACTTCAGTCACGTTGAAAACACATTTTTCCAACTTAGCGAAAAGTTTGTGTTGACGCAATCTTTCGAGGACCATTTTCACGTGTTTCCGATGTTCAGATTCCGATGAAGAATAAACGAGGATGTCGTCAATGTAAACAACAACACACACATCTATGAGCTCTCTGAGGACATCGTTCATAAAATATTGAAAGGCGGCCGGGGCATTGCAAAGTCCGAAGGGCATTACCTGATATTCAAATAGCCCATACTTGGTGCGGAAGGCCGTCTTCCATTCATCGCCCTCTTTTACTCGTACCAAGTGGTAAGCTCCTCTAAGATCCAGCTTTGTATATATGCATGCTTTTCTGACTTGGTCCAGGAGTTCAGGGATCAAAGGTAACGGATATCTATTCTTAACGGTGATCTGGTTCAGGGAGCGATAATCTATACAAGTTCTAAGGTCTCCTTCCTTTTTTGGAACGAAGAACAAAGCTGAAGAAGCAGGGGACTTGGAAGGACGAATAAACCCATTTGCCAGGTATTGATCCAGGTATTGTCGAAGGTGAAGGTTCTCAGGCTCGGTGAGGGTATAAATTCTACTACAAGGAGGAGTAGATCCAGGTATCAGGTCTATCTGGCAGTCATAAGACCTATGAGGAGGTAGAGAGTTAGCCTGATCCTTCCGGAAAACATCTTGGTATTCTAGGTATTCGGGAGGTAACTGGGGAGTCTCTGAAGAAATTGCTGCCAGTGCAAAACCAGGTGGAGGGTGACAAGTAGAGACACATTCTGGAAACTGGACCGTTCTTGCTCGCCAATCGAACAGAGGATTGTGTTTCTCTAACCAAGGTATTCCTAGAATAATCTGAAACTGAGGGGCCTTGATCACATCGAACACGATCTTCTCATGGTGTCCATCTTGACTTACTAGCGTCACCTCTTGAGTGGTATGCGTTACTGGCCCGGAGGCTATCTCCGTACCATCCACCGTAGTAATGACGTCCTTTACAGCCTTGGGACAAAGAGTTAGATTCATCCTCAAAACCATTTCATGATCCACATAATTGCCGATGGCACCGCTGTCGACGTAAGCTTCAATTGCATGTAATCGATCCGGATTATCAGGGCTAATGAGGACCATAGGTATCACGAAATGCGAGGTCACGGAACTGGTTTTCACGCTCGGCAAGAGGACCTCTATTCTTGTCGGGCGAGGTCGTTTCCCTGCTCAGAGTTTGTAACTTTGGTAACTGCAGCTCCTACTGCCTTCTTGGCAGGTTTCACCGGACAGTCTCGAAGAAAGTGCCCTGAGTTTCCGCAATAGAGGCATAATTGCAACTGTTTTCTCCTTTCCCGCTCCTTTTGTGTTAGAGGACCTTTCAGACCCCCTATTTGCATGGGTTCCCCGGAGTCTACTCCTTTGGAAGGAGTTGGCGGTTTGGAAAATACTCGAGCATCAAACTTGGAATGATCGGCCTTCCTGTTCTGCAGTCTGTGATCTATTTGAACGACTAAGTCTATATAGTCCGAACAATCTTGTGGGGGATTCACTACTTGGGCTAACACATCTTTGAGCTCTCCACGTAGACCTCTATAAAACAGTGTAATCCTTTTGTCCTCAGGCCATTGAGTTTCCACTATCAGGCTGTTGAAAGACGCAATATAAGCCAAAAGGTCTTGATTACCTTGTCGCAACGAAAGAAGCTCATTGTCCAAGGCCTGCCACTGTGAATGTCTTGCGAACAGTTTTTCCATACTGAGCTGAAAAGCTTGAAAATCATGGAGGACCGGATCATCTTGATTTACTAGAGGGATCGACCAGTCTGCCGCATTGCCACTAAGGTACGAAAGCACGAAAGCTACTTTAGCTTGATCAGTTGGAAAGGCTGCTGGCCGGCATAAGAAATGCAACCGGCACTGATTGATAAATACTGCAAACCTCTTTGGGTCACCAGAAAATCGTTCGGGCGGAGCCAGAGGTACATTCCCAGGTAGGTTGATCTGCACTGGATTCATAGAGGATGTAGAAGGAAGATTTCCCCCAGATGCGGGTAACGGGGTCTGTCCGGCTTGTGACTGTAGCAATTGTCTAGCGAGATCATCTGTTCGCTCCTTGGAAATAATCAGTTCCCTTCTTAGAGCGTTCGTTTCCTGACGGGCTGCATGCACTTCTGCCCTTAGTTCTTCAAGTAACTGGGCTAGCTGGTCGGTATCCGAGGTTTCCATAGCGCCTGGACGGGAGTTTTGTGGTAGGCTTTGCCTTCTGTAACGCTCACCTTATTCCCGTAGAGGCGCCGGTCTTGACTGGGCGTATACCGTATCTTCAAAGGTGATGTGTAACACACGGCTGGCTCTTTGGGCTGGACCTCTGTGCACTGTATGTCTGACTCGAAGGGTAAGATGTCTGCAGATAGAAAATATGGGATTAAGGAACTGGGTTATTGAATGTCTCTCTCTTCTTCCCTTTCTCTTCTCCTGTAGAACCCCAAAGGTTAACGCTCTCACCTTAGGTAAGTGAACGCTGTGCTCTCCATCTGCCTCGGGGCAGGGTGCTGTAACCAGTTTCTTCACTGGATAAGGGGAGCAGGCCTCTTGACTTCAGAGGACTGCTGTCTGTCGTTTACTGCACGAACGGTAAGTTTCGAGTAATTCTAATGTCTTTAAAGTCTTTAGTAATTATGTTTCTTGTTTTGCAGGGTTCCGGCAATGGCGGATGACGGGCTGAAGTGAGTTGAAGATGGAGCCCGTGTGATGAATAGAAGCACCTGGAAGCACGTAAGTAAGCGCTTGTTGCCTGCTTCACGATGCGCTTTAACTGTCTTTTTATTTTGCAGGTACAAGTTCGGAGCGGCTGCAGGGTGCCGGAATACCCACTGGGTTAGATGTGGAAAGGAGTAATGGCACGTGAGTATTAAAGTTCCCCAATGTCTTTAAACGCACCTTGTTTTGTCTTTCAGATGCGGGAATGCAGTGTGAAGACCTCCGGAGCGCACGAAGAGTAGGTACGCCTTTGTCTTTCAGATGCCGGAATGCAGTGCGAGGCGTTGGTGACAGCCGATGGACCAGGTAAGTGAAGAGCTGTCACTGAAGACCGTAATGCTAACCTGTTCTTTCTTGTCTTTATAGGTGTTGCTGAAGACTGGATTCAGGATGGTAAGCCTTTTTCCTTAGGCCCAGGATCAGATGCAGAAGACACGATGAGCGTTCTGCTGCAGAGGATGCAGAATAACGCAAAGCAAGATTCATCCATCGGGTGTGGTTTAAATAGCCTCCTGTAGTGCTTAGGTGTCTCCTTCCACAGCCACGCCTAGGTAAGAAAAGAGTTCCTGCTTTCCAGAAGAGTTCCAGTGTTCTGAATCTAGGGAGTGGCTCCTGCCCCACCCAACAGGAAAAGTAGTTCCAAACAGAAGAGGATCAGAGGCTCAACTGGCAGGCAAGTAAGCAGCATGGTCTGCTGCAGGTAAATCCACCCAAGCATTATGAGCCCGGCGCTTCCAGCGCTGGGACTGGGCATATTTATGAGCCTGGTGCCACTGGCGCCAGGACTGGGTCCAAAAGGTCCCAATTGGGACTGGTTGGCACTCGGAACCTGGGTTATGGATCTGCTTCCAAGGGAGTTGGGAAAACCCTGACCTTTTGGAAGCAGAGATCATGACAGTAATGTAACACCACAAATGTTGTATGCAGCTGAACCTGTGGAGGCAGTTACTACAGCTGAAAGCTTGTTGTAGGTTAATTGTTGGAGGAACTTGCTGATGATTGTTATTAAGAATGTTTTGCCTGAACCAGCTTGACCACTTACATATAGGAGTACAGGTTTATAGTTTTGACAGGTACAAGTTTGAGTTTTGTGCTGCACACCGTGTTCAATTTCTTTAGTTACTTCTAGGAAAATGCTACGCTGCTCAATATTCAGTTGTGATTTCAGTACAGCAAAGTTTTTCTTCAGATTGTTCATACTGACACATGGTATTTTTTACTTCGGGCATAGCTAATTGTGCCTCATTTACTATGAGTGGCTGTCCAAGTGGTTCTTGGCTTCTTGTAAGAGAAGGTTGACTGCTCTCTAGAGTCTCTACATTTAGTTGTGCTGGAAGTTCTTCTTCTTGTTGGCGTTCATTGTCCAACATGATTTTGTACTGTTTAAAGTTTATATCTGTTATAGTACTTTCACTTACATTGAAAGCATCTTCATAGGAGGCATGAGTGTCCAATAAATCTTCTTCTTTTCTCCATGGTTTAAAAAGTTGCAGTAGGGACATGCATTAAAGTTCTCTATGTTGAAGTATTTCTAATGATAGATTCATATGATTAATAATGCTCCATTTGGTAAGTTTACCAGGCTTCCCTCACAAATTTTGACTATGTATTTACCTGTTTTCTCATCTGTTTTAATATTATTTGTGTATGAGAACTTTTGGCTATGTTGTATAAACACATGGCTTCCAAAGCAGTACTCCTGTTTGGGTAGTATGTGTCCAATACATTGTTTTTCAAAATGTCCTGGCTGTTGGGATCATTTTCGGTTATTCTTTCTACATCTTGGTAAGATTTGAGAACAATTTTTCTGGATGCAGCAGGACCAAGGCTTAGCCAGACTATGTTTTCAGTTTTCCCAAACAAGGCTGTGCCTGTTAAACGGTCTGGGGTTCATAGTGGCCACATTCTCTATGGGGGAGCATTTTTATGCCAAAGCTGTATCATTTTGTTGACAGGGTTTTGTCAGATGATATGTCACCCCACAGGTCTTTCAGCTCTGTTTTCTCAACTTTGGTTAAGTATATTTGACATATTATACAACTGCAGCAGAATTATCTGCAATGTACTGCACATCTATGTTTGCATTCCACAGGAGGGCAATGGTTGCATTGTAATCAGTGATGTATTTTGATGCTTCGGTTCTTTTTATGCAGTAGCTGTTCTTAGGCGATTTGCCTTTCACACTGTGTCTAACAGAAGACATGCAGCTGTTTACTTTGCTGAATCTGGTCTAGGGACACCAACATGTCATTTGGTGTAGCATTTGCCTTTGTTTTTATATTTTCACCACGACAACACCACACTTGTGTCTTTGAAACCGCAAAATGTGTGCATGTAGGTCACTATGTGCACTTACTGAAGGGATTTCGCAAGTGACATATTTGTGAATGGACTGCAAACAGTGACATCACTGTCCTGACCAAATTTAGGACCATCTTTAATCCACAAAAGCATGTGGATGTGTGATGCTCCACTGGATTGTTATTCTTTTCTCTAAAAGAAGTGTTGCACTTCTCCGAGGGGAGAACTTGTTTTATTACAGATGAAGTACAGCATGGCAATAAAGCGATGATGGAAGTACCTTGCCACATTACAGGGTCGAGAGAGCCCATTTCTCCTGGTGTTTTCGTTGTCTATCCCTGCTTTGTTCTTGTTTGCTTTGCGTAGGAAATCGTGCAAGTCTTCCGATGCATACTCTGCACAACTTAAAGTTACAAACCATATGGATGGGGCAAGGTTGGTTAGCATACACCGTACATCTGTGTGATTTCTGAACGAGTATTCCTTCGTACCACGCATGTTTGCCAAGGTATTTGTAATACTTGACTGTAAAACTCCATCTTTCTCTTGCACCTTTTGAAGTAGCTGTGTAGCAGACATGTTTAAAAAATTAGAACGTGTTTTCAATGTTTGTGCAACTCCATAGCATAGAGTTACTAGTCTACTTTCAAAGAGGAGGTGGAATATGTATTCAACATTTTGTCTGAATCTGGGGTCTTCAGAATGCATTCTTAAAGAGCACTATTCTGATGCTGTTATTTCAGTGCATCTTTCAACATACCTTCCAACTTTTCCAGTAGGAAAGAGTAGAGGAAAGGCTTGTGATTCTGCACTTTTTTCCCGTATGCTGATTGGAGATCCTTTGATTTCTAGTGCATTGTCTATGATGTTCTTGAGTGCAGTGGGTTCATTGTGTACTGGTCTAAAATAATGGAGTCTGTAGTTAGTATAATCTAGAAGTTCAAATTGGCCAGTTGATGAAGAATCCTGAATTATGTTGGTGGTTTCTCTCAGGTATTCATTAATGTTTATTTATTTGTAGTATTCCTTGTTCTCTTTAAGATATTGCAGGGCTTCTCCAACTTTGTTTAAGTCTATTAGTTGCTGCCAAATTCTTTTGTCTTTTGTAGGTACACCATTCACTAGGATAATCAAAGATTGATCTATTGGCTGTTGCACTCCCAGAGTGTTTACATTTTCTTTAAGATCTAATGGCAAATAAACTACTTTGTCATGACTGCCTTTCAGTAATCTAGAAGGAGGCAACATGGCTGTTTTCGGATGAAGGCGTATTATCACTTGAAATGGGTGCACTGTTTGGATTACAATGATGCTCTTATGCAAATTAAGCTGTTGGAGTGGTTTTGGCAGTGGGAATATTTCCAAGTAATTAGTAATAGCCGGTGAAGGCATTTGGTTATTGTCAAGTTTTCCAGTACAGCATGTGCAAAATATTGAGGGGTTATTCATTTTGTATTTATTTTCTGCAATAAGATAGAGAGATAATTGGAACCATTGGGATTCCTCATTGTCTTCTATTTTTATGTTATATCTACAGTTTTGGTGCTCTTTGTATTAAAAAGTCCAGCTACAACACACACATACTTGGTTTGGTACTTCAGCAGATGTACTTTTAAACTTTGCTATTTCTTTTTTGTACATGTGTTATTGAAGGTTGGCATCTGCAAGGTTGTCGCTAATCTAATCTAAAGTACTGGATTTTGTAAGTGTTCTTCATTTCCAAAATATTTGCTTTGAGTGTGGTCTATTTCTTCCAGCAGTTCTTTGGCTGTACCATGTAGGAGAATGTGCTTGAAATGCTCCAGTTCTAAAGCAGTACTTTTTGCATAGCACAGTCTCTGAACAAGATTTCCTACAGTAGAATGCTTTGTTGCTAACATTTTGATGTGGTGGAAGGTGCTTTTGCAAGCAGGCCCAGAAATGCAGGCTTATGAATGTCTTTGTAGTCCTGTGTATTTGCGCCCTGGACAGGAGTCCATGGTTTGTAATATTTTAATGTTTAATTTGTCTTTGGCTTTCACACACTGATTGAGGAACTGAGGAAAAGATTTTAAGGATTGTTGTTGTACGTTACACATTGAGGTCCATGGCCAGTTGTAGATGGGACGGATTGTTTCGGTGGAATGGCGAGTTGATTGCAAGTTTGCTGGGGATATTCTTTCAATGAGTGTTTCTTCTGGCATAATAGTATTGTCTACCATTTCATACCTTCGCCGACTGTTATATATGGCAATTGTGTTTGCTCTTGTTTGTATGCCTCTTCATTGACATATGGTTCTGTGCTGGTGGTGTGAATCCACCCACCTGAACAGATGTTTCGAAAGGTATCTATGTTGCTATTGCATATGTTGCAAAGTACGGTTTGTATTTTACCAGGTAATTTTGTTAGTGGCTTCATTCTGTTTAATATTAATATAAATAGTTTCCTTTTGAGGAGCATTGCACTGTCTATGAGAGCTTACAGGGTCAGTTTTCTGTGGTAGGTTTTAAGGGTGGAGCGTAGTTTCTCCCCTCTTTTATAATGCTTACTTGTGGCTATGTTGACATTGGTAGATGTAGTATTAGCACTACTGGTAGTTGCATTCTTCTTAATACTTTAAGTTTTACAGTTTCATTTTGGAAGAGAAGTCACACTTTTTTTCCTGCTAATTCTTTCCATTTTGTTCAGTGAATGTATTAGCTGTTTTGTTTGAACTTTTTGTACAAAGTTTGCTAGAGGTTGATGGCCATTTTGCATGGTTTGAGTTTTATCTGCTTTATGTCTGTGTTGCTTTCTATGGAGTTGCTTTCTGATAGGCATTGTCCTGTGTCTGTTGGAGAAAAAAGGAAAGTGTGGGTTTGGAAGTTGTGTAATGTATTTGTTTGTACTGTGCGTGAGTGTCTGAGTATGAGGGTAGGTATACCTAGAGGAGTCTAATTGTGAAAAGGGTTGTTACTTTTAGTTGGGATGGTTGTGCTGGTATGTGTGTGTTCCTGTGGAAAAGGTTTGCTTCAGTGTATATGAGAGTGTAATGTGCTTGAAGAAGTAAGGACATTACAATGTTTTTATGAAACTAGTGGGTATTAACATACTGGTGTTCTGATGACAATAGAAACAGTGGACTTGGCAAGGTGCAATGAGTAAGGGTGAAGTAAGTGATGTGGGGTTGGACACAATTATCTAGGCTACAATATAACAACACTGCACTGTCTGAGTAACAGGCAGCACACTACAATAGTATTGCACTTACCTTTGTGGATGTGAAGAGCAGGTTTCCTTTGGGTTTTATCTTCCAGCAGAGAAGTCACTGGCTATTAGGAGGCTGTTCTTCATTGCAATTGCAAAAGAAGGAAGTAAGTGGGTATGTGTGTTAATGGTACAGTAATAGCAGTAGTAGAACACATTGTTTTAGACTGTAGGAGGATATGTTGGCAGGAAGAGTTAGTGTGTGTGTGCAATTGTGCAGCACTGCAAATGAGTGGGGACTTTGGAGTATTAGCATTGTTGGTATTGGGGCCAGTGCTGCAGTGATAACTGTATATATACACTAGGTTTCCAAAAGACCGCTAGCAAAAGTTATTTTGCCCAAATGATGAAATAAATTCAATTAGTTTTTGTGTTGAGTATCTTTAGATATCTCAATTGTTTTGATACCTTTGTAGTTGAAGTAACCAGTCAGCCGCAAAAGGATGAAGGAAAAAAGAAATTCTTTGCATTTTGTTTATTTTATGCTGATACAAGTGTATAGAAAATATTAGAAAAATATAGTACAAGTGATTTAACAAAAAAATGTAAAAAAGAAATGTTGAAAAAATAATCAAACATATTACATGTTTAAATAGCAAAAGACAATAAAACAATAAAAAAACAATTTATAATGTTATTTGTACAAATTAAATTATTTGAAAGGATTCAAAGTCTTTCAGAGTCAAAGTATTCAGAGTCTTTCAAAGTCTTGATTATTAAAGCAGGTTTTAAAAGTGATAACTGTGCCTATAGGGCTGCAGTTTTGAGTGTGTGAGATGTTTTTGCACTACTTGTTTTGGAAATGGATTATTGGAAGGCATAGTAGAGTGAGAAAAAGGGCAGAAAGATGTAGAGATTGGAAAGGAGAATATTACCGCAGTTGGAATTTTGTTAAGTTTCTCACACATAAATGCTCACTACATGAGTGCAGGAATCCTTTTCTGTTGTTTCATTTATTTATCCAAATTTACAGATAGAACTGTTTCCAATGCACACATGCATTTCTTTGCTTTCCTTCCAGTGGTGCATTTTGTCAATTGTGCAATGCATGCACGTGCCATGCTTTCCTAACATACATGCAGTTCCCTTTTTGTGTGCATTCTGGGCATTTCACATAGGATCTGCCACTTGAATATGCTTTGCAAATGTTCCCAATGTGTTTTTTATATATAAAAAAACACAGGCAGTGGTGCTGAAAATGAAATTTGTGGTTTGCAGCTGTTATGCTAGTGGACAGTACAAGAAAACTGTGAAAGCATTGTAAGTAACTGTCAGTTGAAGTGAGGAGATGGTACCCATGACAGTATTATTATTGAGTCAGTTATGCAGGGCAAGTGGCATGCACCCTGTTCACATACATGCAATCTTTGTACTTGCTATGCTTTGGTTACACACATGCACATTTTTATTTTCTGTGTGCATTACAACACATGTGCATACCTGTAGTTTGTGTTGATGGATGTAGATGTGGATGAATATGTAAGTAGACATCTTGGAGAGTTCTACAGTACTTTTGGATGCAGGTGCTTGGGAATCATAGGAGACCTGTGCTCCTAGTGTTGAACAGTACATCTGCAGTGTTGTACTGAGTTGATAGAGTTAGGTGTGGATGTATTGGATGTGATTGGTGGATGGTTGTGGGACTGCTTACCAGTAGCCAATGAGAGAGTGCTGCAAAGTGTGAAGCGGAAAGGAAAGAAGTGATGCCCCTGTGTTACGGGATCCGCAAACACTGCAGTAGATTGCGGATCACACATGCTACATCCGGGGCTTCTCAGCCTACCTGGCATGGAAATGTGACTGTGGGAATTAGCCAATCAGGTGTTAAGGGTGTGCTTTACAGCAATGGAGGATAATACCATTTTCATTGCTGTGTTGGTAGAGTACTGAAGATGGCTTGAGTTATTGTATGGATTGTGCGAGATTCATTTTGATGTGATCTGGAGAGTTATGCAAAGGCAAGAGGGGTTTCTGCAGATCTTGGTTTTCCAGTCCTAGAGGCTTTATGTGTGCCTGGCCGCAATTTGCGGGCACTGCTTGCTCTTTGCTGAAACATGGCAATTTTTGGTAATCATGATGTTTTGGTGGTACACTATGGAGGTGAGCATTTAGGATACATCAGGGCCTCAAGTTTGATTCTGGTATTGAAGTTGTTGGTGGAAGAACTAATGCTGCATTCCCTAGTGCAAAGGTGTTTTTTATTCTGAAATACTATCAAGAGCACAATGGAACAACCCCAATGTCTTCTATCTACTGCAAAATGATGGAAGGCGCATTGATAATAGATGGATGGGTATAGTTTTGAAACGTGCAGAGATGTATGTTTTCTCCAACAACAACTTTGACTTCCTTAGTGTGCACTATTTTACAGCAGATGGCATTTCATTGTCCATTCTTGGAAATGCGTGTTTCTTTTGGAATCTAAGGGATGTTTTGAAGGTGTTAATGTAAGGCAGTAAGGAGGAAAATAAGAGAAAAAAAAAGGTGTTTGTTTACAAGCACCTTTAACAAAACAAAAAAAGGCTCTTTTCCATAAGGTTTCCTGGGTCTGGTGTGCAAGGAGAGACTGTGACAGAAGGTCTGTTTGCAGAGAGGAGTGCAGAGGGCTATGGCTATGGCTGCGTCTTTCAGTAGGCAGAGTGTGTGGATTTTGGGGGATTTGTGGATACATTGGTTTTGCTGCGCTTGTAAGCCTTCGGGTCAATGGTGTGCATTAAAAACTTATACACAATATAATACAATACAATGCAGAGCACTGTGGAGTGGCCGCACATCTTGTAATCCCTCAAGTGGATGTGCACTTGTATGGAGTGCATGACAGGAAGTGGCTGGATTTGCTTCCCCTTTGGGCCACTTTGGTGACGCAGCATGATCCAGTCATTATTATTGTTCATTGTTGAGGGAACAATTTAGGCCATGTTACTGGAATCTCTCTGCAGTTTGCGAAGAAGGAGGTCCTTGGGGAAGTTATGGACATGTTTCCAAACTCTTGAGTCATTATTTTGCACATTCCCCAGAGACAGATGTGGCTGCACTCTTCATCATTTGGTCTGCAAATGGAGAAAGCCAGGCGCAATATCAGCAGTTTTGCCAGATGTTGCTATGTCTTCCTTCCACAATAAAAACATTACATTTCGTAGCACCAACATTTTCTGCAGAGATGGCATCCATTTTACTGATGCTGGCAATCACCTTTTTTTGCGCAATATACAACATGCTTTGCTGCCATTCTTGCTGTTCTTGCAAGCATAGCAAGCATGTTTGCAGTAGGTGTTGGCCACTTCAAAAGTTCCTAGAACAAAAAAAAAAAAAAATCTTTTCAGAGCCACCACTTTCTCCCAGAAAAGAATACAATGCCACAACCAAGCCAAGAGTGCTGCCACACCCTGCATGCTTTGGGAGTCCGCGGGCTACCGCACTGTCCACAGAACTTCACCGACTGCACAGGGGCCTGCACCATTTCTTTGGCACTTCTATTTTTAAACTATGAAAAGTGGCTATGAGAAGATTCTTTCTTTTATTTATTTTAGTTTTGTGAATTTTTGGGGATTTTTTAAACACGACACACAAGGGAGGGAAGGGTAGAGAGGGTAGGGAAGGGGCACCAACCACAGCAATAACGAAGGGCAGGTGGAGAGAGAACGATGTTTGGTGCACCTCATTGAGGTAGCGGGCACTTTCCGTCGTGGTCCTGGACCGCAGCCTCGTAACCACTCCGGAACGGCTCACCCCTGCAGAGTACTGCATCGCAGTATGTACATAACAACCCTTGAAAGGTAAGGATCTACTGCACTGCGTATGGCTTGCAAGGCTTTTGGAGGAATCCTCTGCCCCACAGGAGTGTCCCTTTGGGTGACAGGAGCAGATGTTGGGGATGCTGCAGTGGAATTCAACCCACAACCATGTTCGAAGGGGACGACCCTCAGAACTGCTGCTTTGTTGCTGGATCTTAGGTGTCGCTGCATGGAGAAAGTCCCATAGCTGTACAGCCCAGGTTCACCGCGACTGAGTATGTGGCAATCATTTCAGCAAACCTTGGCCTCACTAGCCTTCAGCTTACCAATATGGTGGAAAAGACTCCACACCCAAGACTCACATCGGCAGCTGATAGTGGGGACTTCCACTACCTCATTCTCTTCTTCCTCTTCTTCCTCCTCTGCATCGTTACACTTGTTCCACTCTCCAGGCTCTTAGGAAGGTGGTGTTGGTGGGGTGGGGATGGTGCTGAGGCAGAGTCAGCAGCAGAGGTAGACATGGATGCCATTATCCAAGTAAAAGCAGCCTGGAATCAGGAACAGAGCAATCTGCAAAACAGCAGGAACACAGCAATCTGACAAACAGCTAAACAGCAACCTGCAGCAGTAGTCCTGGTCAGCCAGAAAGTGCAATGCCAATCAGAGCAATGTAAACAACTGCTAAGTGCTCTGAGAAGGACATTTAGCAGCATCAATGCCAATTACAGCCAAGTGCTCTGAATAGCAATCCAGCAGTAGCAATGCCAATGATAGCCAAGTGCCCTGTCCTGGAAATTCAAAAACAGATTGAGGAGCAGCACTGGGGTGTATACTTTTATAGGGGTGCTGGAGAGCGCTTAGCGGACAGTCGCAGGCTCCGTGGACACCACAAACTCCAAGCTGGGCTCAGAAAGTTCCAAAAAGTATTCAGATTGCCAGGGGCATGGTCTTGGACCTATGCAAGGGTGACGTTTCACAGTAAAACACCTTGGATTGGCCCAAAAAGCACTTTTCTGGTGTTTGGGGGCCCAACCCTGTTTGCGATTAAGGGCCGACGCTCAGTGTGGGTGCGGTCACATGGTGATGTCACGAACATTCGTGAATGGGGTGGGGTCCCCAAAATAATTAAAAGGGCAAAACACGTGCAGCGGACAGTTCCGAACAGGCGCTGTGTTCGTAGGACCCAGGGGATGAAATGTGCATGCGCCCGTGTGTCCGACGGACATGGGTGGGGGTCCCCGAACTTATTAGAGTATGTCACCACTTTGTGGACTTTGCGGTTTTTGTAGGACACCTCCATTTTGATTAATTGCGGTCATCCCCAACAGTACAGCGCTCCACGTGCTCCTAACCGGGCTTTTAAAAAAGAAAACACACACACACAGCAACATTATACACATAGAACTTTATTTACACATATAAATACACACAATTAGGAAAGGGAAGGGGTATCAGAAATGGAAAGATATACAGGGGAATTGGGGTTTTCCACAAGTTGGGCATCAGGGAAGGAAGGGATTTAGGTCTCATCATAACATCTTTGCTTACAGGGAATTTGTGGGGATGGTTGACTGGGACAGAGGCAAGGGGTACAGGTGCAGGTGGGAAGGGGTATTTAATAATGTCCATTATATGTCTCTGTACAAATTGTTTTAAGTCACCAAAACTGTTCATTAATTGGTCAATTTTCATCATCACGCTCACTAGTTTATTTTGCAAACTGTTAGTTTGGTTTTCAATGCACCCATGTACTTGTGGAGGAGCTTCTGCTTCTGGGCCATTCCATTCATTTCCCGTATGTACTGTTAAAGACAAAATATGTCTCAGGTACATGTGAAGCAATGTGTATTAATTCTCTTACTTTTCAAACTGACAATTGCTTCTCAGTTTGTATGTAATGGAGCATTGAGGAAATACTTTTGGAAGCACAGGTTATTGTCCTGCTTGGTGCATTCCATTATGTTGCACACTCTATGCAATTGCATTGCTGCTTTTATAAGTACAGAGGGTGTAGACCTATTTAATTTTTCCTTACATTCACTTATGTGTTAGTCTTTAAAGATATTCAGTTTCTTTGCTGTATGCTACCATACTGTGAAAGAACCCCCATGCTATTGGGCAGTTTGGATACTACCCATATCCACAAACATTCACACAATCCGCGGACCCTGAAGTTACCAGCAGGGAGCCAGAAGGTTCAGTATGGTGTATGGTAAATCTACACAAATTAAAAGGACGTTATGGATAAATTGCACTAAAAAAACAAAAACTATGAAATCAGTAAAAAAACGTTAAAGAACGTTATGGTTAAGTTGCACTAATAACAACCTATCATATTCAGTGCAAAAACTTTGTTAAAGGGACGTTATAGTTACATTGCACTAATAACAACCTATCCATATTATGCTTACAAGTAATACCGAAAAACACCAGAAATTCACCAGTTATGGTAAGACTAACACCCATAATATCAAAGATGACATAACAAATTACATAACCGTAACGTCCCTTTAACAATGTTTTTTCACTGAATGTGATAGGTTTTTATTAGCACAACTTAACCATAATGTGCACCGAATATATATATGTACATATATATACATATATATCTCTCATGCCGGTAAGATAGCTCAGCGGGTTGAGCGCACGCTGCTGCCATCTGAGCGTGATCTGCAGGTCGCAGGTTCGAATCCCGGCAAGGCCAACTCAGCCTTTCGTCCTTCCGAGGTCGATAGATGAGTACCAATTTCGGTTGGGTGATATTGTATGTAAATATCAGCTATCTAATGCGCGTTGGATTAAGGCGCTATATAAATAACACATTGTTATCGTTATAACAAAGCATGCTTAAGTCCTCTTAGAGCTCTGACTTCTGAATTGCAGTGGGTGTCACTGGTCACAGAGTAAGCAACTCTATAATAGTTCCAAACAAATTAGGTCCAACTCCTCTGCCATCCCACACATGTAAAAGGGATGCAAAACGTTTATTTTCAAAGTCCATGGGTTATATAACCAAATTAATCAAAACTAACATGGACAAAAGCAGTTAAAATACACAAGAAAACGGGTCAAAATGCACCACGTGTTACATCCTCTAAACGACTTCCTCAGGCTATTATCAAGAATCAATGACTCAGCTACAATATTTAAACAATGAGCTTTGAGTTCGAAGAGCAGTCACATGATTGTCACATGATGCTAAATCATAGACTCTTTTTTAAGAGGTATGGAAACAATGCAGCCATATTGGTCAAGTTCTGTGGTATGGGAAACTGTCTAAAGGTACACAGACCTTCTCAAAATATATACTCAAATGTTAGACAATAGATTTTGCTTTTTTTAAATGACTGCATTTGTGATGTTATCTTTGAAGTCCTGGGTGTTAATACTACCAATTCACAGAGGTGGGATGGTTATGGTTGCTCAGATTACCATAACTGGCACATTTTCAAGTGTTTTATGATTTTACTTGTTTTTTCAGTGAATTTCCTGTTTTTTTTTTACTGCAACGTAACCACTTTCAGGTTTAGTGGCACTAAAAAAATAGGCGTAGCTTCCAGGTTAAAGCAGCTCAACTTTGGAACTCCCTACCACCCACCCTGCAGACAAATCAACCATACTTCACCTTCCGACAACAACCTTACAAGGTGGATTAAAGACGCAGACAAATAACAGACCACCATCCTGCCTGGACTTATCCTGCATCTCTCTCCACTTCTGCACTTTGCACACACCTACTACCTAGCAGTTACTGCCTGCTTAAGTAGAACTGTAAATACGTGCACCAGCACTCCTGCCTGTTGTGTATATTGTGTATATATATTCTTTGTATATTTCTTGTTTCTTTTTGCCATGTGTTTTTCCTGTAACTAAGCTGTAAATTGTCTTCTAAAAATGCGCCCGGTTACCCCTGGGTCGGTGCGCAATACAAGTAAAAAAAACAAACAAACAAGCAAACAAACAAACAAACAATCAATTTCAGAGAAAATACCTTGTTAAAGGGACGTCATGGTTACAAGTAAAATCGCAAAAACTGAAGAAATTTGCCAGTTATGGTAAGCTATGCAACCATGACTTACACCACTGCTATACATTGTTAAGACTAACACCCAGGACATTAAAGATGACATCACAAAGAACATCATTGATCACATCACTTTAACAAAGATTTTTCACTGAACTTGATAGGGTTTTATTACTTCAACTTAACCATAATGTCCCTTTAACAAAGTTGTTTCACTGACTTTCAAATGCTTTTACAAGTGCACCCTAATTTGCTAGATCTTCCTAATATCTACTTTCAATGGTTACACCTACAAATTACTCTCGCCTCCAATGTGGCAGCTCTACCGTCCATGTACAGTAAAGAGGTCCGTGGACCTGCTTGAGACTAGGAAGCATTAACGTAACGCAAAAACACAGGGGACATCACAATATGTTGTACCCTTCTAATGACAAACCACATACATAAACCAACATTAACAATATTCAGTACACCCAAAACATATATATATAAATAAATAAATAAATTAGCATTTTTATAGCGTATCTGAACGCCACTTACCCATGGTGGGTGGTGCCCATTTATCGACCTCGGAAGGATGAAAGGCTGAGTTTGGCCATGCCGGCATGTGAAGCTGCGTCAGCAGGCTTTGCACAGATGTCAAAGTGCACGCTCTACTCGCTGTGCTATCGGACCGGCTACGGACCAGATACATTTAAACCTTTACCAATGTAAAAAATAATGTGTGTTTGAAATATTATGAAGTAAACCAAACACAAAGCATAACTGTACACCTAATATCATCAGTTCACTGCAACTCTTCACACACATTTAGACACAGCAACCACATTGCAAAACAATCTCTCGCAAACTAGGAAGTAAACTTGATTTATTTTTCTATTGTAACCAATATATAAACATTATTCATAAGCAAATATGACCATTCTATATCTTGACAGAAATGGCAAGCACACTTGAGTGGTTGTAGGAGTACTTCCTAAACATTGAAATGAGTGATGACCAACGGTGGACAATGTATGTTATAAAGCAAGCAAATAATGTAACTTATTCTAAATGTATTTAAATATTAATTTCTCATTTTTTTATACTACATAATGTAGAAGAAGAAACCACACCCAAAACGAATCATGAAAAAGCTGAACTACTACAAACAAATAAATAGGAGAACTTAGTCATCAATTTAAAGAACATGAAATATGTTAAAAATCATGTAATTAGAAATTACTTGTGCCTGCTCCCATTTCCTCCAGCCATCACCTGAATCCATTTAAGAAAATATAAATGACAGAATGTTTGATAAAAAAGTCTCTCCATGCTTCATCTGATCATGACTATCTACCTCCCCAAAATACCCTATTTATGTTTCCCCATCCCTTTCTTAAATTAACTTATTGTTCATATTGAAAGGCTTGCGGTCACAGCCCTGTAGTTATGGGTAAGCTGCACAACTCATAGAAAAAAGTTCTATCTAGGCTGCTTATAACTTTGCCCCCACCGATGAATCTTCAACAATCTTTGCAATAAAGTATTTTGACCCCTCAGAATGATCTGAGAAGTTTGGTGTGGTTTCGTCCAGGGAGGAGCAAAGTTATAGGTTGAGTCCTAAAATGTGTGCAAATCCTCATAGGTGTAATGAAAAACATGTTTTGCTTGTGCCTACAGCCCAAACCAATGGATGGATTTTCCTAAAATGTGTGCCAGGAGCAGTGGCTTTGGTAAATTTGGTGTAAATCAGTCCAGTAGTTTTTTTTACCAACTGCCAAAAAGTAGGTAAAAAAATACTAGTGATATCTGGGTCCAGTCCGCTGACTCATTGCCATATTCAGTGTCTGCAGACATGTCTGAACCAATCGGGGGTGGCATGATGTCCGAGGAAATCATACGCACACACTGATTGACTGCTCAAAAGTGTGAGGTGCGTCATATTTTTTAAACAGTCACCATGTTGGTTCTGCGGATATCCACCAGTGACTGCGGATGGTGAAGTAGAGAAAAAGTTTGGAAAATACATTTGGGGTTATTTGGTGGCCGAAAGGGGGCCTGCAAAGTGTGGGGAATGGAATCAATTTGACATGGAACTGTTTTTATAGGTGAAACCACAAGCAACACTGTGAGAAGAAAGTATGGAAAACAGATTTGGGGTTATATGGTGGCCGAAAGAGGGGCTAGAAAGGGTGGGGGAGTGTAATAAAGTTTACATGGAGCTCTTTTATAGGTGAAAAAAGGTGGGTAGGGGCCGTGGATCCTGTGGTAGTCCGTGGACCATCCAGGTCTTTTAGGGGGGATTAGCCAATCAGCTTTTGTGGAGGAGTTGAAGTGCACCAGACTACAGGGTAAGACATGTTTTCTTTGTTGTGTGTAGTGAAGATGGCAATGGATGTGAAGAAGCAGAGTGTGTGGATGGTGGGAGATTCCTGGATCCATTCATTGAAGGTTTATATTGAGTCTCTTGGCATTTCTGCTACTATTGGATTGGACAAAGTGGTAGTTTTGTGGTATGCAGATTGTGGGTTAAACTGGATTATCGTATTACCATTCTGTGACCGGATGGCCGATCTGGGCAGGTTTCACTGAAGGATATGTTGAGAAGCCAGCTGAAAATATTATTGTTTCTGAAATCAACCAAAGATAAATATGGAGACATCCAAATGTGTTTTGTCCTCCGATGGAAGATGGTAGACGACTTGTGAATGGATGTGTATTCTTTTTTTTTATATGCTTTAGGAATGTCATCTTTTCACAATGAATATATCAAGTTGGATGATGTAAATCATTTTAGAGGAGACAGATTGAATTTTACTGATGTTGGAAATCAGATTTTTCTTTCAAATATTTTTCTATTTAAATATTAGTGAACTCTTGAAATATGTTGTGAAGTTCAGTAGAACATGTGTAGGTTCAGTATATAAAACTCCCAATTTAAAGAAAAAATCTTTTAAGAGCCACCATTTTTTTACATAAAACTATTAATAGGATTTTAATTCCTCCATCCCACTCTTTTCCAGGTGTTCGCTGACTATCGTACAGTCGTGGACCGTACAGGCTGCAAAAAGTCCTGTGTATTTTATTTTTACATTCTATTTTTTAACTAGGAATGGTGGCTCCTAAAGAAACATTTTTGCAGGGTTTCTGCCTTTTATATTTTTTGGGGTATTTTGTTTTTTTTGTAGGGTAGGCGAGGAGGTAAATTGGGGAGGGAATGGAGGGAATGGAGGGAGGGGCATCAACCATAGATATGGATGGGAGGGGCAGGTGGAAGATGTTGGGGAGGCCTTAAATGTAAAGGTTTGGGGCAGTGTTTCTGTAGGCCGTGCCCCCTAGAATCTGGCCACTGGCCACATTCACTATGATAATATGTGTGTAGTTATTATAGGTAGTATAAGGGGAGCACACTGTGTACGTAATATAGTGTAACATTTTGTAATACTATAATTGATGTGTAAATGGTATTTTTCATTGTAGTAGAATTACGAGTAGTGCTCATTAATCTCTCCTCTGCATTTCATGCAGTGAACCATTCTATGTTCATTGAACGCCTCCATGATACCTTTGGCCTCACAGACCGGACACTGGGCTGGCTGACCTCTTTGCTGACTAACCACCCTTTCCAGTTTCAACTGGGCTGTTTGTTCTCCACCAACTCCCTTTCTACCTGCAGCTTCTCCCAGGGTTTTATCCTATCGCTGTGGCTGTTCAATGTGTATCTCGCCCATCTGGCTCACCACATCTGCTCCTTCTCTCCTAATTTCCAGTGTTATGGTGATGCTACACAGCTTTACTTGAAACTTCCCTCTACTACTTTCTTCTCTGCCTCTCTGATCCCCGATTTTCTGACTCGATCTTTGTGTGAATACCAGTAATATTATGAATTTTCTTATTGGGAGTCCTGTGCCCTGTTTACTTCCTACTTTCTGGAATCTGTCCTCGGACTCTTTCTCTTTGGGGATATTTTGAACTCCTCTCTTTCATTGACTCCACACATGTTGGACCCTTGAAGAAGGGCCATTTGGAGCTACACCTCTTTACCGAAATACTACATTTATTTACATTACCTCAGAAGCTGAATGTTTCGAGAGCCCTGGTGTTCTGTATGCTGTACTACTGCAACAGCCTCTTTGTCAACCTCCCCCTTTGTTTTGTACAGCCCCTTTATTTAATACAGAATAAGGCTGCAAGAGTTATGCTTGGCATGAAGGCTAGGGATCGTATCTCAGTAGCCCTAACATTTCTACAGTGGCCTCTGGAGGTTGTAAGGATGAAATTGAAGAGTTCAACAATGCTTTCTGGGGGCTGGGACCATGCAATTTCAATTTTCTGTCCCTATATACTCCCCTGCTAGAGCCTTGAGCTTCTTTAACTCCAATTGCATGCTTGTGAAATTCTTCTCCAAACATAAAGGGGGCAGTAGATCTCCCTGTTTAGCTGGTGCCTTTCTTTGAACAGTGTCCCTGCCCCTTTTAGACTTTGTGCAGGAATTCCTTAAGTTGTGGAAGCTTTCCGAAACTCTGCTTTCATCTTCCTCTCTCCCTCTCTTGTTTCTCTGCTAACTGATCCCACTGCCTGATTAACTTCAAAGGTTCAATGCACTATACCTAGTTGACAACAGTGCCCCCCCCCTTCAGCACTGCCCTTGCGAGCTCACTGCCTGGTGGATGTGCACCCCACCCTTCAGACTCTTCTGCCTCAGCACTTAGGTAGTGGCCTCCCACATTGGCAACCATTGGCTCTTCCTGCCTAAGCTCCCATCAGCACTTGCCCATCCCTACTTCCCCTTTCATTAATATACTTCTCTTACTGCACAATGCGTATGTGTATTTATATTTGTAGAATGTTGGTAATGACAGTTGGTGTGTGGAAGTTTAATACTTTGACAGGGTTACATGTACAACGTTTTTGGAAGTGATTGCTGGATGGATGTGTGACTGTTCAAAAGCAGGCAATGCAGGAGTGTTGCAAACATAAATGTGAAAAGGGTAGAAGGGCTTTCTTGTGCAATGCTGTGCATGTGCTATCTGGGTGTTTTAATGATGCCTGGTCTGGAAAGTGGACTGCAGAGACCGTGGGTAGTTATAAAGGTGCATTGATCATTGTTGTTGTTGTATGCTAGAGAAAAGTATTTGTGACAGAAAATTGTTTCTGTCCTTTTTTATATTTCTCTACTATACAATTGTCCATTATTTTTATTAGCAAAGTGCACATTTCCAATGGAAATGTTGGGGACTCAAATTGAGTCTAACTACTTTATTGAAAAATGCAAATTAGATGGAACCTATAAGATGCATTTTTTTAGTTCTATTTTTTTACTGTGAAATGTGCTCCAAGAGAACATTTTTCTATTTGTTTGTTTGTGTGCAGGAGAGGCCAGGAAGGGACATGAGGGAAGTGGCACCAACTAGAGATAAGAATGGCAAGGTGGACAGGGGAACCTGTTGGGTATGCCTTAAATTTAAGGTAAGGGGCAATGTTTCCATGCTCCTTGGCTGCAGCATCGAAAGCACTTTGAACCTGCTCTGCCCTCCATAGTGGTGTCTAGCAGTATATATAGAGTATTGTTGTCTTAGAAAGATATAGATCAACAGCATCTTGTATGGCTTGCAAAGTAGCTGGTGGGATCTTCTGCCCCACATGAGAAGCCTGTGTGGTGGCTGTATACGTTGAGGAATATGAGGCAGAGGAAGGCAGCATACTACTTCCTGAGAAGGAACAGCCTTTCTCAGAGCATATCAGTGGTTGGATTTGGTGTGGTGGTGCATGGAACATCCGAGTTTTCTTCTGTTATAGGGTTTTGGTTCCAGGCGGATGTCGGTGCTTGATCTCAGTGTTCTTGTCGGTTGATGTAGGCGTAGTTTATCGCTTAGGAATTCTGCGCCTTGTTTGTGTATTGCTCTGTGCGTGATGCACATGGACATGAACTTTATTCGCTGATTTAATGGTATCCAGTGTAGTATTTTTAGCACAGGTGTGATGTGTTCTCTTCTGGGTACCTTGAGGAGGAGTCTGGCTGCTGCATTTTTTATGCATTGTAGTTTTCTTAGAAGTCGTTCAGGCATGCCCAGGTATAGGCTATTGGCGTAGTCTACACTGGACATGATCAGAGCGATGACAGGAACACTAGGATCCTTTTTGCTGCTCTTAAGAGGAAGAAACATTTCTTGAGTAGAGAGTTTACTTGTGGCTCTAGAGTGAGGTTGTTATCCATCAGGACCCCTAGGTTTTTTACAGTTGATGATGGTTCTGGTGTGGTGCCGAGCTCTCTTGGCCAGGGGATGTAGCTGATGTCTCCTCCCTTTTTTGAAACAATCATTATCTCTGTTTTGCCTGGGTTGATTTTGAAGTGGTTGAGTTTCATCCAGTTGAATATCTCACAAAGGCAATTCTCTAGTGTAGTGTTTTCTTCTCGAGTGTCTTGCATGTTGAAGATTATTTGAGTATCGTTGGCGTAGTTGTAGCATGTGAGGCCGTGTTTTTTGATGAGTTTAATTACTAGGTACATGTAGATGTTGAACAGAAGCAGCGAGAAGGATGATCCTTGTGGTACTCCGCACGTGGAGTGTCTAGGTTTGGATTTAAAAGGTTATATCCATACGGTTTCGGTTATGTTTGTTAGGAAGGATTTGATCCATAGTAGGGCGGTGTCTGTTATGCCTAGTCCTTCTAATTTCTTTATGAGGATGTCGTGGTTGACAGTGTCGAAAGCTGCAAACAGATCAAGGAGAATCAGGGCAGTGCTGTTGTCCGAGTCTGCGTTCATTTTTAGGTCGTCCCATATTGAGAGAAGAGCTTATTCTGTTCCTCTCATTGGTCTGAAACCAACTTGTGCCTGATCTAGTAGGCAGTGCTCTTCTATTAATTCTTGGGTTATTTTGTAGACGTACGTTTCTAGCAGTTTGTCTATGTAGGGTATATTGGAGATGGGTCTGTAGTTGGATAAGTTCTCTACATTTCCTGTTGTTTCTTTCAGTAGCGGCTTGTGTATGAGTATGATCTTATGAATTTATGAGTATGTAATCCGCACTCATGGGAATGGGGAGGTATGCTGCCTCTTTTGCTGTGGCTGTGGCTGTGTTTCCCAAACAAATCTCGTCCAGATTATGGGCGTGTGCCTGGCACTTTATGATCGCTACTACTGAGGATTGTGCTAATGCTTCAATTAATTTATTTAGTAAATCTGCATGTTGCATTGGGGACCCGTCTGCTCTCCTAAATCCCCCCTTCCTCCATCTGGACAGACCGGCATGTACTGTGGTGGTATGTTTGCTGAGTCAGAGTATATTGTTATGAAACATCCGTTTGCTTCGTGGAGGGCTTCAATTAATGCCACTAGCTCTGCTGTTTGGGACGAAAATTGTGTGGGCAGATATTTTTTAATCAGTGTTTCATATTCCCTTTCCTCTAATCTTACTACTGCTTCTCCTACATGTTTTTCACTTGTTCCTTGACAAATGGATGCTGAATCATCAACAAAAAACACTTCTCCTTCCTCTAGTGCATTCTCATATGCTTTGGGAATGTCATCCCCTTCACCCTCTAATGTAGCACAATCATGCTCCTGCATATCTTGAACAGTGCAGGGCTCAGTAAGGAATGTGGCTTGGTTTACTGTCTTGCATCTGACAACATTGATGTTGGGGCTTGACAATATAATTTCATACGCTGATGCTTTCTGTGTTGTGAAAGTGGATAACAGGGAGTGTTCTACGTAAATGGTGACAGAGCACGCTATCTCAATTGTGGAATCCTTTTCGATGGCAAAGGCGGCAGCTGAGAGAGCCTGTTCGCAAGCGAAGTGACCCTGGATCTCCGTATCGATTGTGCTACAATAATAGGCCAGTGGATGATGACCCATGGACGTTTTCTGTGTCAACACTGTTGTCATAAATAAATAGCTATAGAACGTACTCCCTGCTGCCCTCAGATATAAAACATCTCTCCATGCCTTTTGCAAAAATCTCAAAACTGCTATCTTCAATTAATTGTCCACACTCACACACCCACCTTTTGTGCACTCTACTAATACGCATACTATCCATTCCTAGTATGCTTGTCTGTATGTTGTATGTAACAAAGCTAGCTTCAACCACTTTAACAAACGCTACAATGCCATAGGGCTGCTGTCTGTATTTATGTGTGTAACTAAGTTATGAGCACCAATGGAACAAGCGCCACAATGCCCATGGGCTGCTGTGCGCTCAACAAATTTGAATAAATACATCATGGTGCCATTAGAGTGCAAGCATTTAGAGGGCAGTGATCTTGTATCATACAGCACGCCCCACCTCTCACTTTCTTGATTGGATAGATGGCCGTATTGCATGGGGAAGTAGAGGGGACGATTATCCCATGTCCTAAAGGGCACACAGTGTTTCCTGTATCCCTTCATCAGCCTCTCTAGACAGGGGCTACTGCTTTACTCTAGGCAATATTGCTCCTGGTTTTAATGTAATTTTCACAGGTGTCACTTCTCTTAATAGTCCTACATCATGGGGTTTTGTGGTCCATAAATGAGGAGGCACTTGTTGCATATCTGTGTCGTGAAAGGGCGGTGGTGCACAGACTTTAGCCATGAGGGGGCTGTGTACTTTTCTGTACTGTACCATCACTTCCCAAGTTATACTTATTTCATTGCTGTCATCTGTGAACAGTTCCTCATCACTTAGCTCATGTAAGGGTATATTTGGGTCAATGCACAATACATGTGCCATTCACATCAAAGAGTGTCCATTCCTATTGCTACAATCCTCTTAGCAGTTACTTTCACCCCTCAAGATCTTGTGATAGAATTGTGTCAGCAGCCATTTCGGGGGCAGCTACAGGGTGGAATATAAAATCAGAGGGCTTCCTCCATTATTTTCTCGTGAGCTCAGGTACTGCTCTAGCCAATACCTGATCCCATAGATAAACATGTCAGTGTCCACTGGAATTCCTCTCACACTCAACTCATTTGCCATTGTGTTTATCAATAGTATGGTTCTGAGGGAGCACATGCCAGGGGTAGAACATACAACCCCTCTTTCAGTGAATGACATTGTCATATTCAGTTTGCTCAGTAAATCACGACCTAACAAATTGACTGGGGAACTTTTGTAATAAAGTAGGGGTTCGCACACTGTTTTACCTCCTATTTTGACATCCAAATCTTCTGTAAAAGCAACCGTTACTACAGCCCCAGAGAATCCTTGCGTTTCGTGATTTTTGTCAGATAATGGAAAATCACCTTTGTTTATACAAGATGTTTCCGCCACTGAGACCACCATGAAGATGAACTGTTTGTTCCTATCTCGACCCCCACCAGTGGTTCCTCTTCTGGATGCAAGGTAGTTGATACGACTGGACACGCAAGGGCTCTCTGTGGGCTGTCCTAGTCGGGATGGGTGTATGTCCCTGAGCAGGAAATGTTTTTTAATTAAGTACACATGTTCCCTGATAAGGTGCAGGTGCACCATTCACAGTGGTGGCAAAGAGATTTTGGTTTTGTTGGATTTGCAGAGTGGGGCAATTGTGTTACAACGGCATCATGTGGGTGGGGAGACGTAATGCATTATTACCAGGTGGCAGTGTTTGTGATCGCTGTTGTTGTTGTGGGGGTCCCTTTTATGATCCCTGAGTCAGTTCGTAGGGGATTCCTGGGTGTGGGTGTCCACAATGGGAGGGGCGTATGTAGTAGGGTTGATTGTATTGGTAATTTCCACCCTGCCTGCTGCAGCACTCTCATGAAAAGCGACCCCACCTCTTGCATGTCCAGCACTGCCCTTGGTTTCCTCCACTGGGGCCTGGCCCTCTATATCTGCCCTGCCCCCAATGTCCTCCTCCCCAGGGTCCCCTGAACCCACCTCATCCCCTTGCAGGCCTTCCTTCCCACTGGGTCTTATATATAGATTTTCTCCTTCCCATTGCCCTTGTCCGTCCACACTGCAGCCATTCTTGCCTGTGTGGCTACAGAGACACACCCCTATTCTCCCAACTGATCTGTGGGCAGTGAGGTTGTGATTGCCGTGACCTTCACTAACTTTGTTTGTACAAGTTTTGCTTCTTCAGCTAACTTCCTTTGAACAATCTATTTCTCTTTTTCTTTGAGCCTCCTTCAATGGTGCACTATGATGCTTTGAATTTCAGGCCACCCCTTCACTTCTATTCCTGGTATTTCATCTAGGGCCTTCTGTATTTCCTTGTGTAATCCCCTTGTTATGATAAAGTAGAATAGGGAGGTTGACTGGGACCACATGGTGCCCGTTTCCACGGGCTACATCTCCTGCACCCAAAGAAGGAACTGCGTAGCATCTTCATCATCCCTCATTGCACATTGCATTATAGAGTATAGATCAGGCTTGTCGGGGAAGGTCCTCCACAGTGCATCCCACACTTGTGCCGAATGTTATTAAATTATGCACCATTGTGAGTGTCATTACTCAGCGTTACTCACGGGTACCCTGCTTTCACCCATATTGTGTCTCCTTGATCTCTTACTGCAGACACCAAGAGCTTTTAATGTCCCCTATAGCCAGGGGTATTCCAGTGTTTTTTTTTTCTCAAAGGCATATATCCCTTTTCCCGCTCCCGCAGTGAGCAGGGGGAAGGACTTGAGGGGGTTGTTTTTATCCATTTGAACCCACGGAACATAATGGGGTTGCCCCGGTCCATTGTGGATGAGGGGCATTTGCAGTTTTGATTTTACTTTTCCACCCGTTGTTCCATATCCTTTCCTTTTAGCTAGTGCTATCCTTCCCAATCTGCTCCTCAACATTCCTTCCGAGGCATCTTCCACGGTAGGCATGATCCACTGGACCGGCTGTACCCCTTCCGCCACCCCATCTTCCCATTCGTCAAAATCATGCCATGATTCTTCGTCTCTCACTGAGGCTACAGTATTATACCCCAAACTATAAGTCTCCCCCTCCCTCTCTTCTTGCACGGTGCATATGTGTGTCCTGTCAATCTTTCCATGTATCTTCCTGTATTGGTGGGGTACCCATTGGGGGTTGGAGGTGCCCTTTCAATTCCCGCATTGGGTCCCATGCTGCCCGTAATTGAGCTAGCTCTGTGCGGGTGGATGCTAGCACCACCTGAATGTATTGAACACCTACTCCTGCAGGGGCAGGTATGGTGGTCAATGGGACATAAGGAGGGGGTGGAGCTGTGTTCGGAGTTACTGACTTATTCCCCGAGGAACATATATAGGATTTGAATACCCTTCTGCTAGTTTTGAGAGTAAGGGATAAAGCCGTTAAGGCTTTTATTCCCGCATTTCTTTGTCTGTCCCTTCACATTTCTCCACTGTCGGAATTTCTGACTCTCTTCCCTTCTTATGTGTAGTTGGAGTTTCATACGCCAAAAATTTAAAATTTCCCTTCTATTTGGCAACTGTTTCCCCTTGTATTTAGCTGTTAGGAACGTGGACAAGTGTTCTAACATTCCCTTAACAAAGGATCCACTGTCCAGCCAGGCATGTGATAGTCCTTCTCCTTTTGTTTATGTTACCCACTGCCCATGGTATTTTTTAATATGCTTATTGTACAGAGGGAGCTTCTTACAAATATGTGACAATGGCATTTCTGCCCCCATTGTTTGTCGTCCCTGTTCTTTTTAGTTTGTTCTCTTTCTTCAAGGCTTGTGCAGGGAGAAAAGTACCCCAGATGAATACACTCTCTTTAGAGCAGATCGCTCTCAGGGCAAAGGTGGCGGAGTGGCACTTATGTGCAAATCCAGCCTAAATTGTAATGTACTACCACACAATTTACCTGATGGTTGTGAATCCTTGTTGTTAAAAATTAAGATGTCCTCTAATACCTCTCTTAGTGTACTCACCGTCTATCAACCACCCACCGACATGCCTCTTTTCAAAGAACAACTCACTGGGCCTCATTACGACCCTGGCGGAAATCGAAAAACGATGGCGGAAATGCAATACCGCCATCGAATAGCGCTCGGTGCGACTATGACCCGTCACCGCAAAGTACGAAGCCATTAGCGACACCGTAGTGAACGCCAACGCTAACTGCACCAAGTACGCGCGCGCGCGCCATGCCAAACCGTAAATACCACCATGGCGCAAGGGTACGCGAATTCCGACCCTAGCGGACATGTACCTAACGCCATCAAGCATGGCGGAAAGTACCATTCCGCCATGGTGAGAAGTACGGCATCGCGAATCAACCGTAAACAGCCCCACTGAGTGCCTGTACACCGCTCCCTGCCCACAAAGTACAACTCCCCGTAGGTGCAATGAAGTCACAATGCA
This sequence comes from Ambystoma mexicanum, assembly GCF_040938575.1. Taxonomy (NCBI): domain Eukaryota; kingdom Metazoa; phylum Chordata; class Amphibia; order Caudata; family Ambystomatidae; genus Ambystoma; species Ambystoma mexicanum. Next base: position 925,368,719 of record NC_090941.1, read on the forward strand.
ACCAGTGAAATGTACAAGTCACCCATGCATGCCAACGAACAAAAGAATCACAAGAGAGGCCAATGGGAGCTGCAGGGCACAGATGGCACGAATACAGAAGCCATTCCAATGGACATGACCACAGTCCCCCCCCCCCAGAAACGCACGCAAACACAGGCACCTGTGACCAGCAATATTCCGAAAATCACATCATTCCACCAGTCCACCTGGCTGACCGGCATCTGTTACACAAAACCCAATCCCCCGCCCCTGAGCATGACAACATTCAAACAGTCATATTGGCAGCCCCCATCCCTGACCTCACTGGGCTTCGTAGGCAAACGCGCCCAGCACAGTACCACGCAACTAAACTCCGAAGCTGGAACCCAATGCAGATCTCCTCACAATACATCGCTCCCCAAATAGGAATATGCCACATCACTCGCAAAGAAGAACGCTACACGGCCCATATCAGAATAGAAATTTAATGCACAACAAAATCACCAAGCCCATACAGCCATTAGGCCATGAACTCCAAAACACATTTCACCATTGTGGGCTGCATCCGCAAGAAATGACCAGCTACTACTTGTGTGACGCCCTGTTCCATCATGGTACACAGAGCCACATTCATGTACGAAAAGGCAACATGGAAGCGCACAGAACCGCAGGGCCGTCCCAATGGGGAGGCACTAGTCCAGCTGAAAGGCCGAAATGTTGCTCCGAGCCCCTAGTACTGCGTAAGGGCATGTGGCCCATTGGCGATCGTCCCATAAGATCGTAATGCTGCTCCACTGATTAACACGAAGCAGCAGGTGTCGGGAGTAAAAGCCATCTGCAGGAGTGGCATACAGATGGCAGTGGCAAAAGGGGAGGAGATACCTGTCAACCAAAAGAAAAGAAAAAGAACAGAATGGCCATCAGAACTACATTCGAACAACTCACTTCAATGATCACACTAAATCCACAGCCATATGCATGCTAGCCCACTCCAAAGGATCATCACCACCCCAAAACCACTTGCGACTCATAACTATCTATATCGAGGTGTAAACACCATCACAAACGAGTGTACCTGTGCATGCGTCTGTGAAAACAGAATCCATCTGATGGGAATGTTAACGTGCATGGACACAAGTGTCTGAAGGCGCGTCGAGACAGGGAGGGCTCAACAAGGCCAGATAGACGATGGTCCCACTATGGCAGCCCTGCATCACATAGCGCAGGGGAGGTGGATAGATTCCAAGAAGCCCTGTACATGGCAAACTCTGTATCAAATCATCTGCCCATGCATCCATTCATCATTCCCTCATCCCGGTATAAAAACGCCTGAATATTTACTCACATAACATTAGAAATATCCAATGAGTCTGTGCGTTATGCAGCCTGCAAAATCCACAGTGCCCCAGCCCATAATTCCAGTGTTGTGAAGTAACATGTATTTGGGAACGTCCGGCCTCATCGCCCACGTCGCTATTGCGCATCCCAAACTATTCATATCAATCATTGCATCCTCGCCATGGCCCCTGTCTCAAGGACATTGAACAATAGAACGTTATATTTGCAGTCAGACCTGTGGGCATCTCCTCGCCGCTAGCTGAAAACCGAAAGCGCCGCCCTTCGAATTCCTCATTTGAAACATCACGTCGAAAAGGCATCTGTGGCCGTTTGAAATCACAAATTAATCCATCTAGTGCGGCTGTGTGTGAAAATGGCAACTGCCTTCACCCACAAATGGGACGCCCCGCCCGTCGGTGCAACTCGGTACAGTGATGCATGAGGGCCCACCGTTACTCGAGTACTACGTTCCACTGACCCATCACAAGTCTGTTCGCGACTGCAAAGATTGTATGTGAAACAATGGGACCATAGCCGAATGTACATATCAACAAATGTTACACGGCCATCGGGTACAAATACATGATTGCAATAGCAAGATGCCATTCCTCGAATTGCAGCGTTGTGTGCGGGACGTGCTCGGCCAAAGGGGAGAGCAGCTTGCACAGGTGGAATGAATCACCACAGGTGGAGGCCATACAGCCTGAAAACACATAAATTGCACACCCAGTCTCCTCCCACAACCACACCCACTCCGAAATGCTACCGGCAGGACTCGGGATGTTGGCCCTGGGGGACCTGATAGCACTGCAAGTACTCCAACTCCAAGAAGAAGACGAACACCAACTACAACCGGCCGCACGGAGGAGACGCAGGAGGAGGAGGAGGCCAAGGCAGGGCCAGCATGGGCCACCAGCACAGCCACTACCACCACGCAGGCAGCCCGCAATCCCACGCCTCCGAACACATCCGTTCAACCTCACTGATGAGCAGATCCACGCCCTCTAGCGTTTGGACCGGGACACCATAGCCGCCATTGTGGACATGACACAGGCTGACCTTGTCAGCATGATAGATAGCCCAACCGCCATCCCACCCCTACTGAAGGTGGTGTCTGTACTCCACTTCCTGGCCACAGGCACCTACCAGCACACAGTCGGACAGTTGCATGGCATTTCTCAGCCACTGTTCTCACGGACACTATTGCAAGTGCTCGATGCCCTCCTGAAGCACGCAGACGACTACATCTCTCTACCACGCTCGGAGCAGGAAATTACCAACACAAAAGTGGGATTCCATACACTTGCCGGCATACCGGGTTGCATTGGTGCCATCGACTGCACCCATGTGGAATTGGTCGTCCCACATGCCATGGAGGCCCAGTACCGCAACCGAAAACAATTTCATTCCCTGAATGTACAAATGGTGTGTGACTCCAACAGGATCATTACACATTGTTGTGCCAGATTCCCTGGATCAACCCATGATTCTATGGTCTTGAGGAACTCTACTATACCACGCTACATGGAGCGACACGCAGGGAACAGATCCTGGCTACTCGGTGAGTCTCATTACATGCATGATAATGTGGGGTATGTGATTCGGCAATGACCTGGCAGGAAGGGGGGGGGGTGTGCGTACGTAGCAATGGCATTCCACATCATACGTTTATCGTCCACATACAGGTGACGCTGGGTATCCACTGAAGAGATGGCTCCTCACACCAGTCCGGAACCCACGGGACCAGCATGAGGAGGACTACAACCATGCCCACTCACGTACCCGTGTAGTCATTGAACAGGCATTCGGCCTACTGAAGACTCGTTTCCGCTGCCTCAGCAGGTCTGGCGGGGCACTCCTGTACCGCCATGAGAAGGTTGCAAAGATGGTGATGGCATGTGTCATGCTCCACAACATGTGCGTACGTAGAAATGTGCCCATGCCCCCTGACGCAGAACTGCAAGCACCTGATGATGGTCATGATGAGGGTGGGGATGTGGCAGCACCTCAAGGAGTCTGCGAGGCACCGGAGGGCCGTGACATTCGTCAGCATCTCATTGATGCATGCTTCTAGCACTCACGCCTGGTGGCTGATACATGGACACGGGACTCGTGGCACTGTGTGTGTCTGGTACATGCACAATATGGACTGTACGCCTATGATGGCCTAGTACACAAAGATCATTGTCCACACATCTCATTGGTTGATCGTGCACTGTTTATGGCATATGTGATATCATGTTGAACACCCTATCGACCCGCCACCCAAGTGAGCCCAACACACCCCCTCCACCCTCCTACCTCCCCCCCGAACACCAGTGTCCAAAGATGCTCATTGTCAGTGGGCTGTCGCTATTGCAAGCCCCCTCTGCGGGTATCAGGGGCACCCCTGCCTGTGGAGCGCAGGTTCCTCCCAGATCTACGTTGGGGGCTGCCCTGGACGGAACTTGCAACGGATGATGTCTCTGCCTGCTCACGTCCATGCATGTCCCTAAGGGTTTGTGAGAGCTCAGTGAGCACACGGCGCACTGCGGCAAGTTCGGCACATACGTCTTTGGACGTCGCATGCAGTTCCCCCCTCAGGCTCTCGGTGCTTCTCTCCATTTGGACTCTCAGGCTCTCGGTGCCACTCTCCATTTGTACTCTCAGGCTCTCGGTGCTACTCTCCATTTGTGCCCTTAGTGTCTCTGTACTTCTCTCCATTTCTGCCCTAAGTGTCTCAGTTGATGTTTCTATGTCTGCCTTAGTGCCCCCACATTCATCGGCATGGTCCTTGAGGAGCGTGGCCAGTTGCTGCTGTTGCACGATTAACTGGTCGAGGGACTGTTGCCTCTGCTGGGCCATGGCCATTTGCGGGGGTGTCACAGAGGGGCTGTTGACCTCATGTTGCCTTGCCACAGGGCTTGTGGGGGATGGCCAGTCGTCGTCTTGTGGGTGCCCCTGCGTGGTATCCTCATGTTGTACGGGATGGGACAGACAGGGGGATTGGGACAGGTCATGGATGGATCTGACTTCGACATCCCCGTCTTCTGTGTCGGAGCATGCTGCCATCAATGGGGTGTCACCTATGGTGCTGCTGCCACCAGAGGCAGTGCCTTCTGTGGCATCCGTTGGGGGGACCTGTGGTGGTGGTGTTGTGGGCATGCTGGCTGCTGGGGTGCCTGTTGATGTTCCCTCCTCTGTGCTGCCACCTGATTTGTGCTGCTGCCGTGTCTTGATGCGTGCAGCTGAGGTGGAGGGTCTTTGGCCGTTGGTCTTGGCCCTCTTTGCAGGTGTGCTGGTAGGGGTGTCCTGATGCTCGTCGTTTGGATCGGACCCTGTGGTGGAGTAAAGGAGGGCGAGGGTTATTAATGGGTCTGTGGGTATTGGAATGGCATTGTATCACATGCATTGGGGTGGTACCTGAGGGTGATTTGGGTCGGGGCCTTGGAGGTGCTTTCATTTGTGTGTGGAGTGAGGGTGCAGTTGTTTGGCAGCCTGCAGTTAGGGTGTGCCTGCTGCACGTGTAGTGGGTGTTTTAGGGGTTTTTAATTATTTATGTATTTATTGTGAGTTTTAAAGTGCGCTATCAGGCCGATGTGTGTGGACGTTCTCCTGGACATGTGTTTCTGTTGCACTATGTGGACACATGGTACTTCACATGATTGGACATTGTGGATTTAGCATTGTTTTATCTGGCCCACCTACCTGAATCTTCGGATGTCTGCACTCCTTTCTCCATCCCTCCGACTCCCTCTATGCTCTCCATTCCGATGGTGGAGGCACAGATTTCTTCCCAGGGGGTCAACTTGATGGGTGATTCAGGACCTCCCCCGGTGGCTGTGGCAATGTTGCGGTTGGCAGAGAGTATGCTGCGGACGCGTATCCGCAGGTCGTCCCATCGCTTTCTGCATTGCTGTGGGTTGCGGGGTGCGGTCCCCACCGCACTTACCCGCTGTGCCACCAGAGCCCATATGGCCTTCTTGTTCGCAAGTGCCGTCCTGGTCATTTGCGTGGAGAAGACGACGGCAGCATTCTCCTGGAGGGTCTCTGTTAGCACGGTGAGTTCCTCACGGGAGAAGTGGACCTGCCGCTTGCGGTCGCACGCTTTCTTCGCTACTTTTCCCATTTTTCTTGGTTTCGCTAGGGTGGATGACGGGTTGGGGTGTGTCTCAGGGTAGTGTTTTTAGTGGTTGTGTGGATTTTGTGGTTTTATAGGTGTACGGCGGGATGTTTCCCGTTCTGGGCCCATGTTTTTACTTCCGTTTCCGTATATTTACGGTCACCGTACTTTCCGGTAGGCGCACACTGCGGTGTCTGCTGTGATGGGTGGCGTTATTGCACCTAGGGCGCCGTATGGCGGCGGTGTGGGCCGTTTTGGGGTCATTTCCGCCATCGCGGACTTTGCACTTCCGCCATGCCGTGGTGCTCGTGCCCGATGGGTCGGAATGGGCCGCACTTTGCTCCATCGTGCAATGGCGGAAACGCTATTTACGCTGTGGCGGTCCGGTCAGTCACTTTCCGCCAGGGTCGTAATGAGGGCCACTGACCTCATAGCACAAATCGGTCAAAGCAAAAGCCCTCTTATCATCATGGGCAATCTTAACTACTGGGCCAACGACAATCTTGACAAAACTGGACTCAGTCTAGAGGACTCAATCACCTCTATTGGACCAACCCAGTGGATTAAAACACCCACACAAAAGAGTGGACACACACTTGACTTGCTTATTTCACAAAATGCTAATATTTCAGACATCTTGGTTACACCATGTATATGGTCTGATCACTCTCTTATCCAGGCAAAAATCTCACTACCAGGTCCTCCACATAAACTCAACACCAACCCGCGCCTGCGAAAACTAACTCGTAATTTGAAAAATATTACATCTCCTAAATTCTCATCCCTAGTAGCATCCAAGCTTCAACCTATAACTAACTTAGTGGATTCTTCCGCCTTAGTTAACCACTTGACTCTCTCTATCAAACAAGCTGTGAATGAACTAGCACCTATGAAAATGAAATCCATCAATTCTGAAACTACAAAAAACACCTGGTTCTCAGATGACATTGTTAGGGCCAGACAAAACAAAAGGGCTCTGGAAAGATCATGGAGAAAGGACCCTAACAACAACAGACTAGATGCCTACAAAAAATCCACCCATGAATACAGTAAACTTATCACTAATGCCAAAGCCACACATTACAATAAAAGAATTATAAATGCAAAATCCAATGTTGGTGAACTGTTTAAAATTCTATCTGATTTTCAGGACCAGCCTCCACCTTCCAATAACTTAACAAAAGACTCCAAATGGTGTCAAGACATCCACGATGCTTTCCTTTTTCGAAAATTGACTCTCACAAAGACAAAATCAATAAAGCCCTTAGCAACGTAACACAACCACTGCCCACAAAAAATGCTAAGCACCTCAATAACAATGCAGATATAATACCCCAATTCTCCTTTTCCCACTATTCTGAAAAGGAAGTGCTCAAGGTCATACAAGATCTTAGATCTACTTCCTGACCTGGTCACGATTGTCCTACAAACATTTTCAAAGCATCGACTGACTTGCTACTACCCAGGATCTCCAAGCTGATACACCTATCTTTTGACGAAGGTGTGGTACCAGATATGCTAAAATCAGCTTGGATAACACCCTTGCTGAAAAAAGAAAATGTAGACCCCACGAATGAGGATAATTATAGGCCAACAACCAATGTGCCTTTTAATCTAAAGATACTGGACAAACTGGCCTAAAAACAGGCTCATGTTGAAGAACACAAGATCCTCGGCACTCGACAGTCGGGTTATAGGGCTCGGCATGGTACTGAAACAGCCATGCTAGATCTTAAGTCCACACTGGCGAGCATTGCTGACAAGAATCAAGCCGCACTACTGATGCTTCTTGACCTCTCCGCAGCCTTTGATCTAGTAGATCACAGCTTACTAGTGACAAGGCTCGGAGAGGTCGCAAATTGTTCCTCAATGGCATCTAACTGGAACGCCTCCTTTCTGGGCCCTCGCATGGTTAAGGTTTGTGTAGGAAGTCACCACTCCACTCCTATCTCTCAAACCTGTGGTGTCCCACAAGGCTCCTGCCTGTCACCACTGCTTTTTAATTTGTACGTTTGCCCTCTCTTGGACCTCTTAAACAAACTTGTTGTTCAGTATACCAACTACGCAGACGACACACAGGTGGTCATACAGCTTAGTGGTCAGTACAGAAATGATGGTTAGGCTATGAATAACATCTTGTAACTCTCTAGCCTTAAACAACAATAAAACTGAACTAATGATAGCATCCTCCAAGAACACCCGGAGCAAACTAGATACTGATTACTCCAAATTCCTTATTGCAGGCAACATCATCACAGTCCAGAGGAAGATAAAAAATCTGGGAGTTGTTTTAGACGACGAATTATCCATGAAGCCGCATGTCCCTTACATCAGGTCTAGCTGCGGACTGATCAATAAGCAAATCAATTACATCCATCCATTTCTAACAGCCGAAAACTGTGCTCTTCTATTCACGGTGTTGATACACTCCAGACTGGACTATTGCAATAGCCTATTGTCTGGTACTACTGCCGCAAATATCCAATCCTTACAAGTGGCCCAGAACAATGCCGTGCGGACTATCTTCACTCAATCTCGTCATTCCCATATCTCTATCTTCAGGAAGAAGCTTCTTTGTGTACCAGTCAAACATCACATTTCACATGAAATGCTCACTACGACACATAAATGCCTCTCTTTCAGCAGTCCCATCTACTTGTCTGCATGCATTAACATCAAGAGCAATGGAAGAAATCTTCTTTCTTCCTCTGCCACAGTCATTGCTTCCCCCAGATTTAACACCGCAAACGATCAGGGCCCTCTACTTTGGAGTGCTCTGCATATTGGTGGGTATTCCCCTTCTACCATTCAAATCTTATATGTGTTAATGTACTACACAATCACAATACATAAATACATATGCGTATGGACATATCAACATTAAACAGTTTTACATAATACATACAACTAACCACATAAAACACCAACAAATCCCCACCCTTATTCCAGAGCCACCCTTCTGTTCCCACTCACTCCCTCATTACTCACATCACAGTCGCCCCTCCCGAGCCTTCCTCCATAGATATATATATATATATATAAAAACACTGAACATAATAAACTAAGATAATAAGCTAAAACAAAAACTTCTACTTGATCCAGAGCCGTCTAATTATATGGGGCTCCTACTTTTTTTGTCTCCTTATTTATTTCTGGCGCTGACCAAAACAGTGCCCTGTGGCGTCACCCTCCAATCCTCTTTATAGGTCAGGCTCCCATACTTCCTCTTTTATCTTGCCTTCACGTGTCTCTACTAAAAATACTAATGGCCATACAAATTGGAAGCACTTCACTTCAATGACTCATCCAATACAGTTATCCATTCATACACTGCGTGTTCCCCTCAATCACATTGCTATGTTCCCCACAAGAACCCCCTGCTTTGTCGTTCTTTGCAATTTATACTCATGTGCATGTGTTCTTTGAGGAGCCTCCATTCGCAGTCTATCCACAATTTCTGGGCCTCTCTTTGGGTCCACACCCAGTTCAGGTGAGCAGCGGGGTATTTGCAAAGCCGGGGCCCACAAGAACCTTCGATTTTTGCATACATGTTTTTTGGGGACTGGTCAGCCGTAGGTGGGGGCAGCCTTGCCGGAGAAGCCCTGGATGTTGCCGCAAGTACGGGGGACTCAAGGATATCACGTCTATCAGGGTCACCAAATGAAGGCACCCACAAAGCACGTGTCCCAATTAAATTGTAAAAATAAGGTAGACTCCCCGTCAGGTGAATGAGAACAGGAGATGAGTTGCAAAGAAAACAAAGTATATATAATCATAAAATTTGCCAGCAAAGAACTCTGCTGTCCGAGAGCGCTATGCCAAAACATTACAAGGGCAGCACATTAAAAGGATACACAGCATCACTGATGACCACATGCATATGGTATATATCCTTGCATCAGATTGGTGGGGGGCATATAGAACAGTTGAAACTATGGGCTACAAGATGCTATTTGGTCACCGTCTTGCAGTCGCTCTTGGCACAAGTCGGTCAGCTGTGCTCATCTCCATGGTGTGTAGGTCAGGGCAAGGGTGCAACATCTCTAACTAATTAAACTAAACAACAGGAACTGATAATGCATAAATAATGGCACACATAAAATCTTGCATGAATGGGTGTATTTAGGTCAGATGAGCTAATATATTGGCATGCCGACCCCTGCACGTTGGCTTTTCTTTGATAATGCAGATCTTGCAGACAGGTGCCCACCCCAAAGGTTTGATCTGCCATCTGTCCTCCTGTGGTCCTAGTGATATAGGTGGGCGTGTGCTGCTTTTGGGAACATATACTGCTACACAAGATTAGCGCTTTGGCGGGGATCCTGGAGTGATCGAGGTGCGTGCTGGTCGGATGGGTCTCAGCATGAATGGAACTGGGGGGTTGGGCGAGTGGGCTCTGGCCTCCAGGGCGGGGGGATGAGAGGGCACATGCAGTTTAGTGGAGATTAATGGGCACTAGTGCTTATGACTTGTCACTGTCTCACGCTCTCCGCAGGGCACATTCTTTCGGAAATTATACAACAGGATTGCAACAAGGCATGGCTTGGCTTCCATAGCTGCCTCTGTTCTTTTGTTTCTTGTTTGTAAGTGAGCGCCTGGATGCCCTAGGGCTTTTGGCACTAAACAAATGTTATAACATAACATGAGAACAGGGCTTGCGTGGTGCTGGCAACGGGGGGCAAAGGTGTGGGCTGGTGGTGCGAGGCGCTGGGGATGGGAGAGCTACATTTCTACTGAGAAACTGATTTTCAGGCCTAGTAAAAAAGATGGTGTTGGGCCTAATTCAAAATGGCTTCTTATTGCGGGGCTGCAGGGCTACAGTATATTTGTTATTTTCTTTAGGATATGATGCAACAGAGCGCTGCGGCGGGTGGCTGTGCCTCCCCCTTGGTTATTTCATATGCTATGTCCCAGGAGTGAAGCAAGGGGGGGACAAGGATCATCTCCTGCCCAACAATAACTTGTTAGAAATAGCAGTATTGTTTTCTTTCAACAGAAATGGCATGACAAAATTAGTGCAGGAAACAACTCTAATGGTACAGAATACATTTTTTAAAGCAGAAAATGTGATGTAATTTGTTGAGACGTAACTAAAACATGTTTTCTTTTTTAAGAGTGCATAGTGGGAATGAGGAAAGTGGGCCCAAATTACAATGGCATGAACCTGAAGATGGCCACAGACAGCACCTAACTGCAAATGCACAAAATGAACTGATAAAATGATCTGCAAAAATGGATGAACCAAATAATAACCAAATAATAATGGTATACAGTTGATGAGATTTGGTGAAAATCATGTGAAAATCATGTGAAGAAAAATATACAATATCACTGCCTTACTTGTACGTGTGCCCATTCACCTTGTCCCAACCAATCACCCTATCAAATTCCATAAACGAAAGACGCTATGATGAAACCTCAATCCCTTCCTCCCCCAATGAACAGTGCATAGAAAACCTTGATTCTCCCATACATGTTTCCCATTCTGATTACCCATCTCAGGTCCTATAAACACTAGCAGAAATGGGCACCTGATCTTATTGTGTCCCCAAAGACTGCTCCTGTCCAGACCTGTCCGTTTGCATGGGTCATAATTCTATAATTTCAGGGACTCTACCCCTTTCCTGTGGACACTGGCCTGCATGCATGCCTGATCTCATTTTGTCCCCGGACACTGTGCCTTTCCGGACATGTCTGCAAGCACACGTCATACTTTTAATTAGTTCATGGACTCCAGCCCTGTCCTACGGACACTAGCACGTGAAAGAAAGGAAAACCACATTTAAAGCATTTCCACAGCATGTTTAAGTGCCAAATCCAGTGTCACCGTTCAATACATTACCAGTGCATGCATACTTGCCAATATGACCCATTATAATCTACCAAGTGTTATTTTTTCCTTCATTTTATCTTTTAACACCACGACTCCCAATAACAAAGTTATACTAAAACTCCCACAATGCGTACTCAAAAAGAAAACTGCATGTATGTTACCAAAGCATGGCATGCACACGGATTGAAAAATGGCAAAATGCAATGCGTTTACAAATATGTATTTCAGCACCATTTCAAGTAAAACAAATACATGCATGTATACATTTACAACAGTGCTGTGTGTAATTTTTAATAAATACATTAAATAAAATGGAAACTATTTCTCCAACATTTTGCAATAATACCCAGTGTGTGCAATTTCATGAACTTTCCTGCACATGCATACTTGCTAACATTCCCCTTTCTAATCTGTACGTGCTTATTGGCTCCTTGATTTTCTGTGGCATTCTGGGCTTGCAATGCACCTTTTCTAAAACAAAGAGTGCAACCACAACTTCCACAATACAAACAAAAGAACCATCATGTAATAAGCAACTACACATTACAATGCATCCCATTCACAAGTATACATTTACTGACAATATAACAGACCTTCACAAAAGTGGCACTTTAAAGTGTTCTACAAATATTTTCCATCTCCATTTCTTTTTTTTATAAAAGAGTTACGCACAGTGCTGCTATAAATCCACAAAACCATTTTTTTTTTACTTTCAACAGCCTACCCAAAAAGGAGAGCTTTTAAAATGCTCAGCATTTTCCATTTTGAATTGTTTAAAAATGTCACACTTTCTTGTTATGGCCCCTTAGGCATACTTATCGCGGGACCAATGGCCCTATTAGCAATGCTGCCAGTACTTATGTGTCCCTATTCCTGTAGAGCGCTATGCGACTCCACAGAAATAGGGACTAGCAGTTTCCGGCACCAGACTTTCCTGGCCAACAGGACCTGTAGTGTCCTTGTGGCACAGGTAAGCTAGTTGTCGAAAAATTGTTAGGAATCTGGTGGCAACCCATCTGCAGAAACGGCAGGGTTACCACCACACTCGTAATGAGGCCAAATATGATTAACTCTTCTTCCCAACAACTCCTCCTTCATTCAAAGAATAATGTCTTCTTGTACTAAAATTAATTCACCATTACCATACGTACCTACTAACTTTCTTCTTTGCAATTGCACTGAAGAACAACCTCCTGGAAGACAACATCCTGAAGAAAACTATTCTTCAGATCCTTCAAAGTAAGTTTACTAGTGTAGTAGAATATTTTCTGTTACTCATACAGAACAGTGTAGCCGCATAGTAGCCTACAAAATTCCTTTCAAACCAACAACATTTATTTCACTCTTATTCTTTACACCTCAACATGTACACTCTTTGTATTCTCATCTGAACACAATTATCATAACACCCAATATTATCCTGAAAACATTGTAATGTCCTTATTTAATCATTCACACTAGCACTCTCTAACACACTAACCCAAGCCCTTCACACATCTACACAAGCAACTACTCTTAAAACCTTCCCAACCACAACTAGCAGCCCATTGCCAAATCACACAACCCTCTATGTATATGTGCCTTCAGATTCACACACTCATTAACAATACAAGAAAATGCATTCCACAACGTTCAAACACACCATTTCCTTTTTTCTCCAACAGACAGAACAGCATGCCTACTAAAATGACCCTCTGCAGAAAACAAAGAAAAAATAGAGCAGATGAAAATAAAAGCATGCCAAATACTCATCCACCTCTACCTGAATGTATAGTAAATATTCAAAAAAAGCTGTTAATACAGTCAGTGAACAAAACTAAACCAGCTATCACTAAAACAACTAGGGCCCCTCTTCCAAAAACTAAAAATTAAAGAAAATGTATAACGAAGAATAACACTGCTAATGACCCTAACACTATATCTTCCAATGTTAAATTTGCCACAGTTAAGCATTTCAAAAAATAATTTTACAAAAAAAGTTCCACCGTAGAGTACTTCACAGTCTTATGAAAACAGCGTAAAAGTCACACTTGACCCTTGAAAATTACTGCAGAAGACTAATCCTGAAAGCTCTCATTGACAGCACAATTCTGCTCAAAAGAAAATGGTTTATATTAATTTTAACCAGAAGGAAACCACTAACAAAATGAATCAGTAAATTACAAAAGTACGTCAAAACATGCACAATGTAAACATAGATATCTTTGCAAACTTCTGAGAAGGTGAATGGATTCACACAAGCAGCACAGAAACATATTTCAATGAAGAGGCTTATAAACAAGAACAGAAAAACCCAATTACCATACATAGTAATGGCCCAGGGAATGAAATGCTAGAAGGGACCATTATGGCACAAGAAACCCTTATTGAAAAAACCCCAACAAACTTGCAGTCAACTATTCCTTCCACCCAACTAATCCGTCCAGTCTAAAAATGGCCATGCAGCTCAATGTGTAACATACAACAACAATCCTTAAAATCTTTATAATAATTCCTCAATCACTGTGTGAAAGTAAAAGACACAATTTGAATAAAACTTTACAAACCATGGACTCCTTTCTAGTGCGTAACTACGCAGGACTGCGAGGACATTCATTAGCCTGCATTTCGGGACCTGCTTGCAAAAGCACATTCCACCACATCAAAATGTTAGCAACACACCATTACACTATTAGGAATCTTCTGCTACAATAAAAGTCCTGCTTTACAACTGCAAAATATTAATAACATGCTCCTTCAACAAATAAAACACTTTCAAAGTAAATATTTTGGAAGTAAAGATGACTTTGAAATTTCAGTAACTTCAGAGCTCATTAGCGAAAACCTTACTAATGCCAATCTTCTAATTAACACATACAACAAAGAAATAGCAAAGTTTAAAAGCACACCTGCTGAAGTACCAAACCAAGTATGTGTGTGTGTGTTGTTGCAGAACTTTTTATAAAAAGAGCAAAACACTGTAGATATGACTTACAAAATAGAAGACAATGAGGAATCCCAATGGTTCCATTTAGCTCTATATCTTATAACAGAAAATAAAAATAAGTAACTCCTCAATACTTTGCACATACTGCAATACAAAGCTTGATAATAACCAAATGCCTTCATGTGCTGTCACAAATAACTTGGAAATATTCCGACTTCCAATACCTCTTTAACAGCTTAATTTGTATGAGGGCATTATAATCCAAACAGTACACCCATGTCCAGCTATAATACGCCATCAACCTAAAACAGCCAAATTTCCTCCCTCTGAATTACTAAAAGGCATTTGTGGCAAAGTAGTATATTTACCAATAGATCTTAATGAAAATGTAGAAACTCTAGGAGTGCAACGGCCAATAGATCAATCTTTGATTATCCTAGTTAATGGTACACCAATGAAAGACAAAACAATTTGGCAACAACTAGTAAACTTAAACAAAATTAAAAAAAACCTACAATATCTAAAAGAAAACAAAGAGTACTACAAAGATATAAACATTGAACAGAATTTAAGGGAAACCACCCAAATAATTCAGGATTCAACACCAACTGGCCAATTTGAACTTGTAGATCCTATTAGTGCATCCAATATTTTAGACCAGTATGCAATTCACCCACTACACTCCAAAGACACCGTAGACAAACATATCAAATGTGTCAATCCAAAAGGACCTCCAATCAGCATATGGTAGAAAAGTGTAGAAGCACATGCCTTTCCTCTACTCTATGTTACTAAGTTGCACACACATTGAAAACAGGTTATATATTTGTAAACATGTCTGCTACCAAACTACTTCAAAAGATAAAAGACAAAGATGAAGTTTTGCAGTCAAGTATCACAAATCTCTATGCAAACATGCATGTTACAAACGAATACTGGTTCAGACATCACACTGATGTACGGTGTATGCTAACGAGCCTTGGCCAACCCATATGGTTTGTTACTTTGAGTTGTGCAGAATGTGCATGGGATGACTTGCATAACTTCCTACGCATAGTAAAGCAAAACAAAGAAGGAATAGACATAAAAACCCCAACAGAACTCTGCTCTATTGACCCTGTAAATGTTTCAAGATACTTTCACCACAGCTTTATTGCCATGCTGCACTTCATCTGTAATAAAAACATACCTCCCCTCGGAGAAGTCGAACACTTCTTCTGGAGAAAAGACTATCAATCCAGAGGAGCACCACAAATCCACATGCTTTTGTGGATAAAAGATGCTCCTAAATCTGGCCATGACAGTGATTCCACTGTTTTGCAGTGTATTAACAAATGCATGTCCTGCGACATCCCTTCAGACACCAAACATACTGACCTACATACACACATTTCATGCTCCCAAAAACATAAGTGTGGCAAATACTGCCAACGTAGATATAAACACAAAGGTAAATACTACACCAAATGCTGCTTTGGTTTCCCTAGACCAGTTTCAGCAAAAGCACAAGTAAACAGCTTCATGTCTTCTGTTAGACACTGTTTCACAGTGTGAAAGGCAAATCACCTAAAAACACATACAGCTTTAAAAGAAACAAAGCTTCAAAGTAAATCAATGATTACAATGCAATCATTGCCCTCTTGTGGAATGCAAACATAGATATACAATATATTGCAGTTTATTTCACTGCTGTTGCAAATATGTCACAGCTTACCTAACCAAAGCTGAGACAACGGAGCTCTGTGATGACATATCGTCTGACAAAACACTGTCACAAAAATGTTACAGCTTTGGAATAAAAATGCTGTCCCCTAGAGAATGTGGATGCTACAAAGCGGCAGACCATTTAACAGGCACAGAGCCTCATTACGAGCATGGAGGTAAGCAAAAAAAGGAAGGCGGAATGGTAATACCGGCATCGAGTACGGTCCAGGCCATTACAAGCCGCAAACCTGGCAATACCAACACTGCCTGTACCGTGCCCCTTCTTACCGGTATGCACATGTATACGCATGCTTTGTGGCGGCAATACCGGGATGCCACTAACAGGAAGACATCACATGTCACGTGGCCATGCACCTACCGGCATCCCAAATGCGGTAAATAGGGCCTGGACGATGGCGTTATTACAGGCATCACAGATCACCCGTAAAAGCAACCTGCTGTGTACCCAACTGACACAGGTGCACACAATCACCACAGGTGGAGACAATGGAGCCTGTCCCAGCACAAAAGGAGCACACCCAAACACCACCCTCCTTCCTACACCAAAATGATCCCACTTGCTGTTGCAATCCTGGGGTTGGAGGACATGCCTGTACTGCTACAACAGCAACAACAACAGGCAGCACAGAGGAGACGCAGGAGGAGAAGAAGGGTGAAACAGGTCTAGCAAGTCCCACCAGTGCAGGCAGTGGTACCACGTAGGCAGCCAAGAAATCCCTCACATCAGAGTCAGTCCATTCAACCTAACCCCTGTGCAGATCCACACCCTTTACCAGTTAGAACGTGACACCATCACCACCATAGTGGACATGATACACAACGACATTGTCAGCCTGATAGAAATCCACACAGCCACCCCCCCCTATACTGAAGGTAGTGTCTGTGCTCCCCTTCCTGGCCACAGGCACCTACCAGCACACAGTGGGCCAGCTGCATGTCATATCACAATCTCTCTTCTCAAGCATGCTGAACCAATTGTTGGATGCCCTCCTGAAGCACTCAAGCAACTACATATTCCTATCACGGACTGGCCAGGAGCTTGCTGACACTAAAGTTGGCTTCCATGCAGTGGCAGGCATGCCCAATTGCATCAGTGCCCTCGACTGCACCCATGTAGAATTGTTGGTCCTTCATGCCCTGGAGGTGGTGTACCGCAATTGTAAGCAATACCACTCCATCAATGTGCAGATGGTATGTGACTCCAGCAAGATCATCACACATTGTTGTGCCCAATTTCCCGGATCCACACATGATGCCATGGTGCTGCAGAACTCCTCACTACCCTGCTACATGGAGCGACATGCTGGATGACGTGCCTGGCTGCTCAGTAAGTTGCCTGACAGGCCCATGGCAGTGCAGTGGGGGAATGCATACTCCAGCTGGGTGAGATTGGGGGGGTGCATACCCCAGCTGGGTGAGATTGGGGAGGGGAGGCCTGCCTCAGCTGGGTGAGATTGGGGGGATGCATACCCCAGCAGGGTGAGATTGGGGGGATGCATACCCCAGCTGGGTGAGATTGGGGGGTGAGTGGACAATGCACATACAGCAAAACACTGAGGCCCTAAACATCCAAACCTGAACATGACACATCAATGCCATACATAAGACCAATGCTGCATACCAATGACAATATCCCAGACGTAGAAGCAGGCCACTTCCCTCAATGCGTCGACTGCACATCAACTGAGCATACCCTCTGCGACACAATCCAGCAACATGCAGTGACAATCCGTAAAGGACATGACTGCACAAGGCATGACACAGGACATGCACCCATGAGTGGCAACAAAGAAATCCCACCAAGAGAATACACTGATTGTCACTGGCCCACCACCACAGTCGTAATGCATGCCACCATGGGAATGGCAACCGATGGATGACAAATCATGATTACACTGGTGCCAATGCTGCTAGTGAGAATACAAACAGTACTATAGATCATCAATATGTGTGCAAATACATTGTTCCGCATCCAGACTACATCTGCAACAACATGCATGTGAACACCCTGCGTCTTCTGAACAATGCAATCCACACATGCAGACCATAGTACAGCACACATTGCGACAAATGAAACTCTGTGCATACATCCAGGGACATGTGCATGTCAACAACAAATAGCTGCAGCCATGACAGTGATTTCTACAGGTGGCATGACAGATATTGACTCACACATACCTCATTGTACTCCCATGCACATGATGGTGGCTATCCCTTGAAGCAGTGGCTACTTACACCTGTACGGAACCTGCAGAACAGGCAGGAAGAGGAGTACAACCTGGTTCACACCCATACCCGTGTTGTGATCGAGCAGACCTTTGGCCTCTTGAAGGCACGTTTCCACTGCCTCAGTAGGTTTGGTGGAGCACTCCTTTATGGGCCTGAGAAGGTGGGACAGATCACCATGGTCTGTGCCATACTGCACAACATGTGCATCCGGAGGAACGTACCACTGCCACCTGACATTGACCTGCATGCACCGGGTGAGGAAGAAGATGATGATGGAGGAGAAGCAGCACCCCTGCCAGTTTACGATGCACAACACTGTTCTGACTGGTGTGCCCTGTGTGGAGTGCAGGGGGGGAGGGCTGGGGGCTCAGGGTTTTAGGACCTTCCACATGGAGGTTGTCGTCTATGTCGATATTTTCTTTGACGTGACCCTCTAGATCGCTGAGGGGTCTCAGGCAGCTACCTCCCCAATAGAACTGGTGGCAGCAGACTGTGTGCCATCACCTTCTGTCTCTACAACAGTGGACAACTCTGTTGTGGCTGTGTCATCGGGTAGTGTCTCACTTGTTTTTTCCTTCTCTGGTGGCTTGCCCTGTTCTGCTGGTGCTGGTCTGTGTTGCAGTCTGGGCGTTGGTGTTGCCCTGGAGTTAGAAGGTCCTGTGCCTTCTTGGCTGGCCCTGGATCCCTTGGAGGATGTCGTGGCCTGTGCGGCAGGCTCCTGGTCTTCACTGTCAGCATCTGTGCCTGTGGGGGACCAAGATATGCAGGGCATCAGTGATGGTGGTACGTGCAAGATGCATACGTTGGTGTTGTTCAGTAGTTCACATTTCATGCATTGAATACTTGTAGGTGTGATGCACAGGGTGCTTGCAATAGGGGGGGACATATTGGCATAATTCGTGGACTCTCCTTTTGAACTGATGTGTGCTATGTGGCATACCGTTGTGTTGCGGTTTGCGTGATGTGTGACATGTGATGTTTTGCTGCGTGTTGGGTGTCTGTTGGTAATGGGATTGGCACGCAGCATGCATATCAATGTGCCAGGGATTGACTTGGTTAACTTTCATGTCAGTATTGCTACGTCATGCTTTGGTTCTCTGTGGTTTGTGGGGACACTCACCTCCATCTGCCGATGACGGCGCACCCGCCTCCATGTCTCCGAAGCCCTCTATTGAATCCATGCTGATGGTGGTGCTACACGTCTCATCTCAACTTGTCAGTTTGGTTGGGGAGTGGTCCCCACTGCCTGTTGCCATGGCCTCCCTGCGGTTGACAGACAGGATGCTGTGGATGCGTAGACGGAGATCATCCCATCTTTTTTTAACATCCTTCAGTGTGCGGGTGGTGGTGCCAACCGCTGTGACTTTCCTTGCCACCTCCCCTCAGATTTCTTTTTTCCGCAGTTGTGCTGGGCACTTCAGATCTGTGGCAAAGACTTCCTCTGCATGTGCAACCAGCATGTCGGCTAACATATTATGTTCTTCGTCTGAGAACCTCTTCTTCGCAGGCTGGGGGGTGGATTTTCCTGTTGCCTTGGGCATTGTTGATTTGCCATACTCCCAACTCAGTAGCAGTGCTGGCTGTGTTTGGAGGATTGTGATGGATTGTGTTTTTTAAGATGGCCATCGCCGCATTTCCCGTTCTGGCGTAATGACGTTACTTCCGGACACATAAGGGGTCATTCCGACCCTGGCAGTAGGGGGTTGACGGCACCGGTAAGGATGCCGGTGCCGTTAACCCCCTACCACCACATTCCAAGGTCACTTAGCGAGTCCCACCAGGAACAGCTGGTTAAGGGACCATGGAGCTAACAACGGGCCTTCAATTTGCGGGCCCGTTATTAGCTTCTTCCCCATTCCCATTGAGCCCTATAGGGGCTCAAATGGGAATGGGGAATGGTTTTCTGAATGGGGTCTTTTCGGGTCCTCCAAGGTTGGAATGACCCGGTAAGTCCCCATTCAGAGACCCTGGACCCGGGTTTGGGGGCAGCCATGGTACCATGGCTGCCTCCAAACTCGGAATGACCCCCATAGTCTGGCTAAGCCTTGGTACAGCTGTCTCCAGAAAAAAAGTGGTGAAATAAAACATAGAAACAATAGCCAAAAATTATCCTAAGTGCCAGGACATTTTAAAAAAAACAATTTATTACACACATACTACCCAAACAGAAGTGCTGCTTTGGAAAACATGTACCTGTATATGTTGGTCCTTTCCCCTTCTTCAAATGTGTTGTTAACGCTGTTAGTGAATTTCCAAACTCTCATCCTTTTCCACGTCATACAAATTTAGAAATGTGTTGCACTGGTCTCCCACCACTGCTCTTGCCGCACACTGAATCTCACATGCTTTCTACAAGTGGTATGGTAGCTCACAGTCTACACAATCCGAAAATGGAAATCTAGAATGTCATGAAATAAATCATACACTTTTTATTAAACAATGAATGGTGATTTTTTAAAGAAACTACTATATGTCCTTTGGCTGACAAAGGTATTCTCAACCTTTGGAATATCTGACAAAAAACACACCTAATTTCATTGAGCAATAATATGTGCATATCAAATTGACAAAAAAAACAACACATGAGTTCAAGACATGCAGTCTAGTATAAGGTAGCATGTAATTGCCATGTAAGAAAGGCACAACCATGTTTCACATTATCCCTGTATTTCTAAGTTTGTTTTTCTTTTGTTTACACATATTCATGTGATTGGCAGACTAGATGACCAAAAAAGAGATTTGTAATGATCAAAAATGCCTTTTTAAATTACCTTTTAAACCATTACAGGTGGCTCCTAAAATACACACATTGGTATTTCTTTTTTTACATTAAAAAGATTTACATCTTCTTGTATATTGGACAGGGAAGTCTCATTTCCAGGACTAATGAGTTTCAGAAATATTGGTGCCATCATGGCATATACTGGTATTAGCAGTAGGTGTCATCTCACGATATCATCATAGATATTTGTTCACTTGACACCTGGCATTCTCTGATCATTAACAGGTCCAAACACCTTGTCCACATTTGTCTTTGTGGTTTCCCAGAAAACACAGATATGGCTAATGAAAAAAATGACACAAAGTCACACGCATTTGGGGATCAAAGATGAACTGATGTTTGGCCTTGACAGTGATAGCACTATTTGCAACAATATGTTATCTCTGCAGAAATTAACAAAAAAGACCTGCCACTCAATGGAATTCTGAAGATATCCCCTAGGAATTTATGCTCAAAGGTATAGACACATAGGGCCTCATTACGGGTCTGGCGGTCGCCATGCCCTTAATAGGGGCATGGCTGCCTCCAAAACGGTGTCCGGGTTCCCAAATGGGGAATTACCGGGCCATTTCGAGTATGGAGGGCCCGGTAATTCCTCCTTCAGGGAACCCGGGCCCGGACCTTCCCCATTCCCATTTGAGCCCACATAGGGCTCAATGGGAATGGGAGCGGGAGCTAACAACGGGCCGATTACGACCGGCCCGTTGTTATCTCCCTGTTCCCCTTGCGGGACCCGGTAAGGACGCCTGGTTTTACCAGGCATCCTTACCGGGTCCCGCGAGGGGACCTCGTAATATTGCGAAATGGTGTTAACGGGCCTGCCACGATTTCCGGTGCCTGTTAACCCATTCCGCAATTCTCGTAATGAGGCCCATAGATTTTTTTGTCAGCTGCCACATGCAGCTGTTTGGCACCATGATACCTTCGTGCCTGGTGTGCATTACAAATAAAACAAACAAACAAACAAGCAGTGCATGCAATCTCAAAAGAGAGTAAGCAGCCAAGTTCTGTTATAAGTTCAAATGAAGTCATCACATCCGTGTGCAATGGCAAAGTAGGTTATTGCAGGTAACATTACAACAGCATAATGTATATAAGTGCACACCTAAGAACAATGAGAACAGTGAGCTGAAAGGTGTTGGGCATGAACGGCCTCATTACGAACACTGGCGGTACGGAGTGAACGGTGCCGTAAAAGGTGCTGGCACCGTTCACTCCGTACCGCCGCATTACGAGTTCACCTCGCTAGACACGGTAAGCACACCTGGGTCCCGCGAGGGGAAGAGGGAGCAAACAACGGGCCATCTCGTAATGGCCCATTGTTTGCTCCCTCTCCCATTCCAATTCAGCCCTATGGGGGATGAAATGGGAATGGGGAAGGACCGTGTCCGGGTCCTTGGAGGGAGGAATTACTGGGCCTTCCGAATTAGGAATGGCCCGGTAAGTCCTCATTCTGAGGACCCCGACGCGATTTCGGCGGCAGCAATGCCGCCAATAGCGGCATGGTTACCGCCGAACTCGTAATGAAGGCCGAAGTGTCATATTACAAAAGTCATTCCAAAACATTATCAATTCTTGGCACTGCATAAAAGACACCTCACTGTATGGTAGATTAGAAGATGCAACTGGAGTCTCTATGTTCCAGCTCATTCATGGAACCCAGCATTCAGATCTTTTGCGAACATTGAAAATCTAGATTTCCAAGATCCACACAGATCCACACAGTCAAGCCATTCTCAAAACTAACCTCATAGACTCATACTGTCTAAATAAAAGTGATGCTTGAAGCACATGCGATTTTATGAGGTAGCTCCGATGTTCATATATAAAGAAATGATTTTGTCTGTAGATGAAAAATCTGGCAGATTTAACATTTTATTGGGCAGGCTGCTTAGTTAGACATTCAAATCCCAGCTTAGTTCCCTCATTATAATTTCTTACCAATCTGCAGACAAAAGACACAACTCCATTACATGGCTCTTCAACAGTTTTTCAAAACTTGACTAACTGAAGAAGAATTGAGTGGATATTACAATACTTCTCAATATGTTTTTAAAGAAATTGAAAACAACATTGTGTCAAAACAATGTATCTTTTACAAAAACGCAAAAAGAAGATGCTAGAAAATAAGTAAAAACAGCTACTGAAATTGATCAAAACACTACAGAAGTGAGTCAGCTATACTTTCTAGGAAGTGAAAAGCCAATTGGACATCCACTCAGCCAGAATAAGGCAGAAATTGTAAGCAGTGTGTTTGAAAATGCCATACTAAAATCTAATCAGGCAAATTAATATTTCTTATTTCTCGTACCTCAGTTAAATGAGGAATAACTCCACATTTATCATGGAGTCAATAAAGATGAGGATCATGAAATATTCCCTGCAAGCGTAGATGGCTGCTGTAAGGAATATCGACCCCTTTGTATTAGTAGTGAAACTGGTTCTGGGAATTTATTTCTGATTACAACAATCTGTAACAACACAGCACACACTCAACTGTCCCTCTTGCATTACTACAGCCCACACAGGAATGGCTGCTTGCAACATAGGTGTTTTTTTTTTTTTTTACTTTCTCTTTGGCTCCCAGTAGAGCAACAAAACATGCTGGACTACAAAAAGCTGCCAGCAAAAGCAATACACGTACTGGTCAACCTTCTGTACGGGGTGCATGGCTATCTGGGCCTGAGGGTAAGGGAGGACTGTAGCTGAGTGGAGGGTACTGCTCAGGCAGCATTGATGCTGGCTAGATAGAGCAGTGCAATATCTAGCTTCACGAATTAACATGAAAATGGTTCAGTGGGAGTATCACTTGATGTATACACAAGCTAGCTAGACAATCAGACCTTTACAAGCAGAACTCTGGGGTGGGAATAACGTAGGGTGACCACAGATTGTGGGGCATACATTTTGGAAAATGTTACTGGGTTTGCCACATGATGCACTAAACCTCCCGACTAACCTGGAAATAAACTTTCAAAGCATTGGACTGATTTGTGAATCAAAGACTGTGCATTATTGGACACAGTTTTGGTCTAATCCAAATGTAGACAAATATGGGGAAGCCTTGGCAGATCCTATGATCCAGGAAATGGATCAAAGGTTACCTTGGTGTGTGCATGTAAAAAAAAGAGCTCTGTGACATTGGAATGGGGGAATATTGAACTAACGCTAATGGACTGGTCAACGATCCTAAAAATAAAATTAAAGAAGTTTACAGATTGAAGTTGGAAGACGAGATAAGGATAAGGATAATGAGGTGTATTTGGACCATATGCACCCTAAGCAGATGAGATCGCTTTTTACAAAACTACACCTAACGATATTGCCAGTGACAAGTGTAAGCAAGAAATGGAACAATAATGCTTCATCAATATGCCCATTTTGACCAAACACAGTAGAGAGAATGGTTCATTTGTTTTAATTTGACAAGGTTTTTGGACATACGAAATATATTTGGAGACCAATTTTTAAGACTCCATCCCATCAGGGTTACCTCCGAAGCATTGGGAATAACTTGATCCATGCACAGAGAAGACGGACCAGAAGCTTGACCCACAAGAATGGGAGAGGTGAGGCCCCTAATACAGTATATTACTGTTACGACTTGGCTTGAGGGCAGGGGTGACATTCGAATGAGTGTCAATTTCAACATGATCCATGACATGGTTGTTAAATCGTGCCTTAAAACCCTATTATGAAGGTGTATCCGACATGATAGTATTTGCACATAAAATATTTGATTAGTACTATATTTGTGATAGTGACTTTGTAATGCACAGCACTTTGGAGAGGATCTTATAAATAGGAATGCCTTCGGACATGTTTAAGAGTGTATGATGTATTGTATGCATTCACTGCTGGCATATGTTTTCGAGATGTATTGCATGACTCCTATCCTTATCCTATTTAAAGATTCTAATGTGTATTCTACTTTTAATATGTGATGGCGTGAAGCAATGTGAATACATGTGTATTTTATTGCATTTATGGTCTTCTAGGACTGAAATAAAGTCAGCGTATATGAATAAAAACAGTGTTCACATTTTTCAGACTTTTACAAATATTCTTGAGCAATTTCCTGATACGAACTGCATTGCAAATAATTGTTGTGCCTAGAACTGTCTGTATATTCTCCCTTTGATCAGTTCTCTTTAAAGAACTTAGGACTTTGTGCCAAAATTCTCTTTCAAAAATATTATCCATAATACTTGTATGTAATAATTACATGAACGATGATGAATATTTGCAATGCACATAGTTACGCATTACTGTAGAGAATATGCTAATTGGTGTCTAGCACATACATTTAAGTTAAGTGCATTATAATAATATGTTTTTATTATTATTATTATTATTATTATTATTATTATTATTATTATTGGTATTATTATATAATGTTACAATGTGAGGCAAGGTCAGAAGCAAAAGAATATAAGTAAATAATACTAATATTTATCATTGTGCAATATAGGGGAGGGAACTAGCTAGCCAGAATCTAATTTACACCAAATGATAAATGGCAAGTCTTCAATTCTTTTCTCAACTTAAGGAGATTTGGAGCAGTCCAGATTGCCACTGGATAGCCTTCGACAGGACTAGAGCGTAACATCTGAAGGTCTATAGTTTAGTTTCCAGCATGGAGATAGTCTTACTGTGAGTTGACCGAGTAAGCTCTAACTTTTTAGTTTGGCCATCACCTTGCACTACATTCTAATTGGGATGGGAGCTAGTGCAATATGTACAAGGATGTTCTCAAATTTCCTAGAGGTGGTGATGAGCCAAACTGCGGCAAGATTGGTTGCTTTGAGGGGGAGAAGGTGAGTAGCTGGAAGCCCTGCAAGTAGGGTGATAACCCTCTCCATATGTGAGAACACTACGGCCTGCACCACCGTTCAGAAGTCTTTAGCTGAGAAGAAGGGATTGATCTTGCAAAGTAGATAAATATGGTCTGACGAAATGACGAAATGGCTTCTTCACTGCTGGAGTGCAAGGGTGAGTAATGGCTATTTCGTTTACAGTTCCATTTACAGTTCTGCAACCCTACAGTTATTCCAATCATAAAGGTAAAGCAGGCACAGCCAGGAGATATACCTCCTTCACCTTTTGTGGTATTGTGGGGCAAAGGAAGGCTTTACTCTTAGATGGTGTGTGATTGGGAAACAGTAGTAATGCTAACAGTAACAGTAATAGTATAACAGTTAAAACAAAAGAATGTTGACTTAATGTTCTATACAAATATTTACTTTAATTAACCCCTTAACTGTCATGGGTTTCAGCAGAGCAGATTTTGAGAAATGTTGCTCTTATGGACAACCTACACATTTGGGCCTAGGTTGTCAAAGCTCCAAGGAAAACAAGGAACCCCATGCATTTCCCAAAAGAGGACACCCGTTGGAATCCACAGAGGTGTGACTTGCGTGAATCGCCCCAGAATGTATTACCCAGAAACCCCAGCAAAGTCCAAAATTTTGCAAAAGAAAATCACAATTTTCAGACATTTCACTCTGCCCACCCACCGCCATCACCACAGGTCCTACCTTCCCGCGTTCCCACAGGTGTCCCAATGAGAGGCAGAGCTTGTATGCGTGGGTGTCGTCACTTGGGTGAGAATGGGTAAATCATTTGTACAGTAAGTGCTCTGGGAATACAATAATCACTCTGTAGCACCCACTGCCACCCTGTTTCTCCTCTTCAAGCTCATTCACATGCACCTTTGCTCACACTTCTCATACATACAGTTCACAATGCCGTCAGACAGGCATGGTGGGGTTTAGCCCAAGGAGGAAAGTCCTTGTGAGCAGTAAAGCCACGTCAAGGCACCCACCGTTTCACTGGCTATTCAGATACCTTTCGTGTCTGCAGTCAGTAGGCATCAATTTCAGTAGTCGTACCTCTACCAAATAACTTGCGCCACAGCAACCATATCTGCATTTGGACATCTGCTCACTATGCAACCATGACTCTAGCGATAACTTTCACACCATTTCCCAGTACTTGCATATCAACTGTGTCTGCATTCAAATGTCATGTGGCACCAACCATATCTGCACACTCACAGCAAGTGGACATCTGCTCACAATGCAACTGCGTCTCTAGCAATATCTTTCACTTCATTTTCCAGGACTTGCATATCAACTGTGTCTACATTGAATTGTCATGTGGCACCAACCGTATCTGCACACTCACACCAAGTGGAGATCTGCACACATTACAACCATGTCTCCAGGAAATATCTTTCACACCATTTTCCAGTACTGGCACATCGACTGTGTCTGCATTCAAATGTCATGTGGCTCCAACCGTATCTGCACACTGATAGCAAGTGGACATTGGTTCACTTGGCTACCTGGCGTACAGGCACTGTCTTTCACACCAACTTCAAGTACGCCCATAGCAAGTATGCCTGCATTCACCGTTCATGTTGAAACATTCATATGTGCAGCCTTACCCATACTAAACACACACCCTCTAACATGCTAATAATATCTGCAATGCTGGGAAAGGGCATTCACAGAAATGACATCTGCATGTACTATGTAGCTTTACCTCACTCACACACCAATCATATACAAGTAATTCCTACAGAAGATATTTCAGTCACACCAAACATAACATTAGTTCAGGTAAAATAATATAGAAGGCAGGGTGGAACGAGGTGCGCAAGACACCACCACCACATAGATGGTGTCCAAGTACCATGACACTTAGACCTAAAGGGAGGGAGCTAAAGTGGCGTGTACTCTTTTCGAAAGACACCCCTCGAGTGGAGGTAACCGGAATGGTGTTCCCGTCTTCTCCAACGCACCCCTCGAGTAGAGGGAAAGGGACTGGCGTTTCTTTGCATGGCAAGCCTCAGGTGGAAGGAGCCAGAATTGAGTTCCTTTCCAATTGTGCTCCGGGACCCCCAAGCAGCCCATAGAGTCGGGGTTTGCTAGGAGCACTTTAAGACAATGTAGCAGCACCCTTGAGATGGATGGGGGTGCAGATAAATACTCCAACACCAAATCAATAATGGCAACTCAATGGTTTGGCAAAGGGAGTCCGTTTAATGACAAGTACAAAAAACAGGGAATCTTATGAATATCAGTGGATGTGTGATCTTCTCTCTCGCTTCACAACTCCAACAAACTTCATAAAAACCATAACATTTATACTGAAAACTCTTAAAAGTTGGCATGCACTTCTATTGGTGCAGGAAAGGTAACTTTAATATAGGTACTATATCTGTATATGGTAACGGAGTAAGGGGATAAACACTGTCAGTTGGGGCATCTAAGCCCGTCCTTCAAAATGGCTACTGTAGACATCACTAAATGTACGATGTCCTATTAGTTCTACTAACTAAAGGACCCTAGATTACTCGGTCCATTGCGATTGGGTTGGCATCAACCCCACTCATACTTTTCCACTTTGCTTAGCAGCACGCAGAATGGTCGGCCAGATGCAGGGTGCCCCTTAGCTCCCCCGGCCTTCCTCCAATTATTGTTACAATCAATCATCACTTTAGTGGCCATGTGTCAATTATTTAACTGTGGTTGCCCTCGAGACTGCATCTCCTGTCTGGAAAAGTTCTGATATCTTCGCCTGGCCTGCTGCCATGCGTAGGTATGAAAGTCTCACTTCTGCTTGCTCAGCTGGTCACGTGATTCAGACACCATGAATTTGTCTCTTCTTCATGTAATTTGTGTATTTGATCTTCTTGAGCAAAGTGGAAGTATATTTACTAGCGTGCTTCGTTTGAAGTAGATATGTATAGTGGCACTTGCCGCACTATCTTTCTAAGCATAGCAAGTCGCACGCTTTTCTTAGCTTTCTTGCGGTTCCAAGCATATGTACAAGCGTAAACTGGTTGAATATCTTCATCATTCTTATGGCTTAAGCTTCTTACATTTGACATTGTCCTTTCACTTTGGGTTCACGTTATCTCTGGCCCATGGCATTTATCGTCTCTTTATGTCATTCTCTGGTTGTCATTTCTTCTATATGTGAGCCAGTCCGGGTTCTCGTGTCGTCACCATTCGTCTTCCATTAAGACCTTTTTGGTTTCTTCAGGGACTGTACTTAGACGATCTTCATTTGGTTTCATTTGATGATATGGGTTTCTCAATGGATACCTTAATGTCCATGGTTTCCTTGGTATTGGTACCTCAATAAGCATTGTTCTTCTAATGGGTACTGGGCTTTGCCCCACTGCGGCTCTCTGCTGATTTATTTGCTCATCATACGTCACATATTTCAGCGTGAACGTTCCTGGTACTTCAAAATGGATGGTTGGAGTGCGGGCTGTATTTGGGACTTTCTCTACACAATGTACACCTGAAGTGGATGGAGCTTCACTGATGTTTTTTTCTAAGGCAGCCCTGAAGTGGAGCGAGCTACACTAGCATGCCTTGCCAAGACACCCCAAAGAGGAGTGAATCAGAGTGGTGTTCCCTTCTTCTCCAAGGCAAGCCTCAAGTGGAGGGAGCTGGAGTGGCATTCCTTTCCAAGATACACCTCAAGTGAAAGGAGCCTGATTTGCGTTCCTTTGCAAGTCACACCTCGCACAGAGGGAGCTAGACTGACCTTTCCTTCTAAGGCAGGCCTCAAGTGAAAGGTACCAGAGTGGTGTGCCTTTCCAAGGCAGGCCTGATGTGGAGGGAGCAGGACTAGCATTGCTTACCAAGGGATGCAACAGGGGAGTTAATCAGAATGATGTTACTTTCTTGTGCAAGGCACGCCTCCAGTGGAGGGTGCAGGACTGACGTTTTCTTGTAAGGTACGCCTCAAGTGGAAGGAGCCAGAATCGCTTTCTTTCTAAGGCAGGCCTCAAGCGGAGCAAGCTTCTTTAGTAAAGAAGGGGAGTGAACCAGAGTGGTGTTGCCTTATTCTCCAAGGCACGCCTCAAGTGGAGGGAGCTGGAGTGGCATTCCTTTCCAAGATATGGCTGAAGTGGAAGGAGCATGAATTGCGTTTCTTTGCAAGTCACATCTCGAGCAGAGGGAGCTAGACTGACCTTTCCTTCTCGGGCAGGCCTCAAGTGAAAGGTACCAAAGTGGTGTGCCTTTCCAAGGCAGGCCTCAAGTGAAGGGAGCATGACTAGCATTGCTTGCCACAGCACGCCAAAGGGGAGTTAACCACAATGGAGTTCCTTTCCTGTGCATGGAACGCCTCGAGTGGAGGGAGCTGTATTGAATTGTCTTCCGCAGGCACGCCTCAAATTGAAGGAGTCTGAAGTGCATTTCTTTGCAAGTCACGCCTTGAGCCTTTCCAAGGCAGGCCTCAGTGGAGGGAGCAGGACTAGCAATGCTCGTGAAGGCATGCTAAATAAAGTGAAGTGAATTGAAATGCTGTTGCATTTTTATTGAAGGTACACCTCCAGTGCAGGAGCAGGAGTGCCATTCCTTTGTAAAGCATGAACAAATTCAGAGCCTATGGGTCCCTTTCAAGGAATGATGGGCATTCCCAGAAATCAGTTGATCTCCCAATATTTTTCCTTTGTATGATACAAAAGTAAACAAGGCTACAGGCAGAGGTCTGGCTTGGAAGGGCATTAGGGACAGTACACCCAAGTATCCCTCCTCAATCCTTGTTTTGTGCACACCTTACATTTTGTGTAAGGTTGTGCCTTCATGGCTGTGGCAGGAGTATAATCAGCAAAGTGTTGATCTTTCAATCTGGCCACATCTCCTACCTCTGGAAAGGAGGGAGTTTGTACATTAACCATAGTCAGAGATTGTACAACTTATTTTTAAAAATTCAGAAACAAGAGGTTGATTTGTGGAGCAGCTGCACGGTACACTACATAAGCATTGTGGGTAGCTACATGCATAATGTGTATGAGCAACTTTTTGTACCAAATGCGCGACTTGCATACAGCATGGTATGGCTGGAGCACTTGGTCTGCTTTATCTACTCCACCCACGTACTTGTAGTCCAGAATGGAGTTGGGCTTCCGCACTTGCTAAGCCTGCCCACGCACAGTGACTAGTGGAGTACTTTCATCATGAATAGTACTTAGCATGTTCACATCCCTTCTGTCGCCGAATTGTACTGCCAACAGTTCATCCCGCTGAAATGCCATACATGCTCCCTTGTCCAACTTCTACATAAGTTGTCTGGGGAAGCCTTTGCAGTTATTGCGGATTATACTGTATGCCAGTGTGCCCACATTGTACAATTCCTGAAAAGTGGAATAATTCCTGTGTAGAAATTGTCCACATACAAATGGTGACCATTGTGGAGCAATGGTGTGAGAAAATTCCAAAACATCTTCTCACTTGTCCCTAAATGGGCTGCGCAGCCCGGAGGGTTTAGGGTGGGTCTTTTCCAGTGTAAACTCTCATGCTGTAGGCATACCCAGTGGTACTTTCACACATGTACACCTTGGTCCCGTATCATGCTCTCTTGCTTGGAAGGAACTGCTTGAACACTAGCCGACCTTGGAACAACATCAATGATTCATCAATGGATATGTTCTGGCTATGAGCATACACCTCCGCAAATTGCTGAGTAAAGTGCTTCAGAAATGGCTGAAGTTTGAATAGCCTATCAAAATTTGGGTCAGTTCTGGGTAAGGCTGCTGAGTTGTCATTGAAATGCAACCTTTGTTGCTGTACTTGAAAGTGATTTCTACTCATTGTTACTGGATAAAAAGGGGTTGAAAAAACTGCTTCAGTAGACCTTGAGATAGACGGCTTTGGCGATATTCCCATGAGTAGAATGAGACCCCAAAATGTTATCATCTCAACATTGGTTGTTGTAACCCATGAATGTTCTCTAGGATGGGGTTTGACAGATTGGGACCCCATGACCTCAAGAACTGTGCAGCATACAAATTGGTTTGCTGAACCACATTTGCAATGAACCCATCATCAACAAAAAGGTTGAAAAAGTCAATAGGGTAAAAACACATCTGTATTCACTGTGCACCCTGGTATACCAGTGAAAGGGGGCACAACAGGCTGAGCCATTGCTGGAGGGACCCGCTGTGACTCATCAGCCATGTCAGGATCTGGCACATTGGTTGCACATCATTCATGTCCCCTTCCCCTTACAGATCCCCTGCATGTGGGAAGTGTGGAAAAAGATGCATATACTCTTTCATTCTCTTTGTCATCAGATGAGGAGGAGGAACTAGCACCCATTGAAAACTCACTTCCCCAATCACCTTCCTGCTCACCCTCAGAAGCACTATCTGTTTGAGATTGCACATTCGGCTCTGTGCCTTGCTCCGAGCCAGACTCCATCACTGCAGCGAAAGTCTCTGCACCAGACATTGTTCGACAAGAAGCCATGACTACTGTCACTATGAAACACTTCATTGCCCAAAGAACAGATAAAGACTGAAACAATAAGTATGTGTGCTTCTCAATGAATGGAACCTATTAGAATAAGTGGTATTCAATGCCACAGACCTACACCACACAAGTACGCCAAAATGTCCAGACTCTGCTCACAAATTGTAGCAGCCCTCTGCGATATGATGTACTCTCAACACGCTGCAAAAAAACTGAATACTATTTTGCAAACGCTCACGTGAAATACTAAGGACCAGTTCACTGCTGTATACAAGTGGGTACACCGGCACCTACAACAAAGACAACAAAAAATCTAAGGAAGATGTCCTCTTCCGCTATACATTACACAAATACAAGTGT
Source organism: Ambystoma mexicanum (assembly GCF_040938575.1). Classification (NCBI taxonomy): domain Eukaryota; kingdom Metazoa; phylum Chordata; class Amphibia; order Caudata; family Ambystomatidae; genus Ambystoma; species Ambystoma mexicanum. The sequence continues at coordinate 925,401,272 of NC_090941.1, forward strand.
GGGGACGAGGATTGAACCCACAGTACCAATTCAGAGACAGCCAACGTGTGCTGCACCCTCCCCTCATTCATGGGGTGCTGTTGGATGGGAAATGGAGGTGAGAAGTAACCATGTAACGTTTTAGTGATTGGGTGAGTTTAAAAGGCTGAGGCGATCAAGACGCAGACAGTGAAGATAAGGAAAGTACATGGCAGGCCCTTCCAGACAATTGCTGGCACACTTTCGACAAAACCCCATGCTCATTCACATAGGGTTCTGTGTTGGAAGGGGAAAGGTCACAAGGACAGAACTACTGCAAGGGCCAGCAGGTTGAGCTAAACTGCTGAAAGTGGTGATGGTTTGCAAAGAAATAAGCAGCACCAACATATTGAATACATTGGCATGCCATGAAAACGAATCAATTGCTCGGAAGTCGGAATCTCACTGTCAACTTATTTACTCACAATTTGATTACCATGCCACACAGTCCAGTAAGTCCATCACTTACTGGGCTCCCTCCTTTTTGATACGTGCGCCCTGTCTCAGTGAAACATCAGTTCACTTTTGTTGAAGCCATGATGAATTGTCCGAATTCTATGATTGCCCTTTGTCAGTCCTGCCAGCTCCCCATTCATTTTCCTCACCGAGGCGTTGATGGCCCTTTGCTTTCCTGGAGATCTCCAATACCTCTTGGGAATCATCTGGGACCAGGCCACCACAGTTTTTGGAAACCTCTGTGATATCTATTCCGGTTCCACCATTAATAGCTCCCGTATCACTTTCTGTCCCATAGATGCCAAATCATTTCCTCCCAGGTGCACCACTATAAGGTCGGGGGGCATCTCCTTTTGCCTGGATATCGCTGATGGCTTCTCTGGGCTTCTGAAGGCACATTCCCCCGACACCAAACTAGTGGACAGACAGAACATCCCTTTGAAACCCAGATGTGGTTGGCCCTCTGAAATGTCCTGCAGACCTTTGGATGAAAGAGTGGCCGATAATCCACACAACTCTCATCCTCACTAGGAAATGGAAACAGTAAATCCCCCAAGAACATGGCCAGACATACAGTTTATCAATTGGCACAACTATTGCTTCAACATATGTCTCTTGCAACAATCCCAGACACACACTTCACTGCAGTTCACATGTGAGAGATCAGTAGATCAATACGTAATTGGCACACATTTTTCTGGGAAAGAGGTGAAAGACAAACTATGTCACCTTGTGCCAAGGGCAGAGTTGTGCTGGCACAATTGTAATCAGTGAAGGTTTCTGCTCCTGTGGCCCACCGATTGTACTGCATGATGGTAAGGTGACTTGCACGTACTGCACTCTGATGCTTTGGCAGGGTGACTATTCTGACAGAGGAAATTAACTCCACAGTAAGTGTGCTTTGTATGCTCTCTGAATATAGGCACCGTGACAGAATGTGCACCAATCATCACAAATGGATACAATTTTGGACAGTTTCATTGTGAGAGCTTTGGCCAAAGCTCCAGGACCACTAGTGAACTTGGGGGCAGTCGACCAATACGGCAGAGAGGTGCCCAAGGTCACACACATCAACGGCCTCCATCCTAGACCTCTGGCTGGCCAGCGCTACAGCTTTCCCCTCCAGGAAGGGATGAGTACCCTGTCAAAGCTCCCTGCAACCACTGCTGAACCTGCGGGACGAAAGACCAACATGGGAGACGGGCGCCAAAGGCCCTCTGGCTGGCCTGTGTTACAGCTTTGCCCCCTACGAAAGGATGGGGACTCTGGTGGGGCTCACTGGACCACTGCTGGACTTGGACGATATAAATGGTGAATGTTGCAATAAAAGGAAAGGGCTCCATACCAGGTGTGCATTGCATGCTCAGAGGAAATGACCATCTGCATTACTAGCGCAAACCTATTTCAGAAACTGATAGTCATTATGTTTACTAAATTTTTTGTCATACAAAGCAGCCAACTTCCTCTCTTCGAGCCACACCCATCATTGTCCACATTACCTCCCCACTACTCGTCCCCACCCATATCACCATACACTACAGCCACAGTCCCGCCCACCACAGTAACCATCCACCCCCACATTACAATACTTAATTAGAAAAGCACATTTTGTACTACATACATAAGTCAGCAAAACTTTCAATTAGCCACAACTGCAAAGGAAACAAGAAATAATTACATTCTGTACTCAGCCCACCAATAACACATGCAAACTGTCAGGCTGCTATCGACACACTGGGCCTCATTACGACCCTGGCGGAGGACCATGGTGCAATTTGCACCATGGTCCATGGCGCAAAGCTGCCAACTCCGCCATGGGGGTTGGCGGACTTACCGCCCCATTCCGACCTTGGCGGGGCGGTAAGTCCCCAATCCCCATTTACCCTTCCCCATTCCCATTTTTGCCCCATAGGGTATAATGGGAGTGGGGAAGGCGTTAATTTCGCCACCGTAAATTACGGTGGCGTAATTAACGACAAGTCCCGTAGCGCCATGGATTTTTCCGCCTGCAAAAAGCAGGCGTAAAAATCACCATGGCGCTACGGGAACTCGTAGTCGGGCGGAGAGGTACGCCATGGGTTACGCCGGCGTAAACCCCTTTCCGCCAGGGTCGTAATGAGGGCCACTTTTCGATTCCTTCAACCAGATGCATGGCACATCCCAGTCATCTACCATCACGGAAGGGTGAACTGCACACTGATAGGAAATGGGAATAATAAGACCAATGGGCATATGGAAACCCCCCACCACAATGTAAACAGTGTGCAGATGGCTTAGTGGCAAACTTCCCTTGCAGGAGAACAGCACTGTTCAGCTGGTCTGGTGGGCAATTTGTGGCCTGCCCCTGCAAGTGTGTCCCTAGCCACCACAATACCTCCTCCAAGCACCCACTCCCACTCACACCACCAACACTCCAGCCCCAGTTCCTGCCCACCCCACTAACAATCCGCCCCACCACATAATATGTTGAAAAACCCCAAATCCCATACTTACATGCTTGAACTGTACAAGACCTGTAAAGGGAAAAAAAAACACATATATTATCTGTGTCAGCCCAGCAAAAACCAACTCACACTGCCATGCTCCCAACATCAGCTTCCGCTACTTACTATGGTGCTCACTTCCCCTGTCCGAATACTGTTCACAGGAAGCACCACACCAATGTTCTGTGCCATTGCAAGGCGCAGATCCAGCGATCCACATCCAGCACCACACTCATTTTCCTTGCAAAGCTGCCAGCCCTCTTCCATTCATCATAATCCATTGCCCCCCCAATGCCCCAAAACACCAACAGAAAAAAAAAAAAAACAAGAGTTTTGTTCTTTTTGTTTGACCCTTTACCATGGGGCAGATGGGCACATTAGTGTGCCTATCTGCACCCAGGGTGGGCAGAACGCACTGCCCCATGCTTTGGGGGCCCTGTGTCAAGTTTTCTGCTACCCTCCCACCCCAAATGGTTGGGAGGGAATCTCATGTAGCCCTCCCTGGGGCCAGATAGGGGTGGAAATCTGCCCCCAGGGAGGGCTGCATGAGATGCCCCCCCTTCATTTTGGGTGGGGGGAGAGGAACACCCCCCTTTTTATTACATAAAAGACTGGTGATTTGGGGTGCCCCAACCCCCCAAAACCTGCTTCTAGTTTGCCATTTTTGTTTTTGTGTTGCCCCTTCGCCATGGGGCAGGGTGCCCAAAACCTACTGCCCCATCCATGGGGGACCTGTCCCACGTTATCTGGTGGCCCTCTCCCCACACACCCCAAATGGATGGGGGGCATCTCATGTACCCTCCCTGGGGCAACATAGGGGCAGAATTCTGTCCCCAGGGAGGGCTGCATGAGACCCCCATTTTGGGTGGGGTGGGAGCTACACCACCCTTTTCATTACATAAAAGACTGGTAGTTTAGGATGCCCCCCAAATCCTGCAAAATCTGCTTCTAGTTTCCCATTCTTTTGTTTTTGGTTTTCCTCTTTGCCATGGGGCAGATGGGCACATTAGTGTGCCTATCTGCACCCAGGGTGCCCAAAACCTGCAGGTCACATCCTTTGGGGTCCTGCCCCACGTTTTCTGCTGGCCCTCCCCCCCAACCCAAATGGTTGGTGGGTCATGTCATGTAGCCCTCCCGGGGGTCACATAGGGACAGAAATGTGCCTCCATGGAGGGCTGCATGAGATGCCCCCCTCCATTTTGGGTGGGAGGAGAGGGACAACCCCCTTTTCATTACATAAAAGACTGGTGGTTTAGGTTGCCCCCCAAACTCCCCCCAAACCTGCTTCTACTTTCCCATTTTTTATTTAGTTTGCCCCTTCACCATGTGGCAGATGGGCACATTAGTGTGCCTATCTGCACCCAGTGTGGCCAAAACCTGCAGGTGACATCCTTTGGGGGGCCTGTCCCATATTTTCTGGTGGCCCTCTCACCCCCACCCCAAATGGACGGTGTGCATACCATGTAATCCTCCCTGGGGTTAGATGCCCCTTCCTAGGGGCAGAAATCTGCCCCCAAGTAGGGCTGCATGAGGTGCCCCCCATCCATTTGGTGTGGGGGGGAGAGGGCCACCCCCTTTCATTGAAAATTCACCTGGTGGTCTTATGGGCCCCAACCCCCCAAAATCACCCATGCTTTTTGTTTTTGTTTTGTTTTTTGTTGCCCTTTCCTCGGGGCAGTTGTGCAGCCATCTGCCCCAGGGGGACCCGAACCTGAAGGCCTTATCCTTTGGGGGCCTGCCCACACTTTTCTGGTGCCCCTCTCCCCCCCACCCCAAATGGATGGGGGGACATTTCATGTAATCCTCCTTGAGGTTAGATGCCACTTCCTAGGGGCAGGAATCTGCCCCAGGGAGGTCTACATGAGGTGCCCCCCAATCCACTTGGGGTGGGGAAGAGGGCCAATCCCCTTTCATTGGAAATTCACCTGGCAGTCTAGTGGGCCCCCACCCCCCAAAACCACCCATGTTTTATTTTGTATTTTTATTTTGTCCTTCCCTTCAGGTAGATGGGCACCCATCTGCCCCAGGGGGGCCTAACCTGCAGGCCCCATCCATTGGGGAGCCTGCCCATACTTTTCTGGTGTCCCCCCCACCCCAAGTGGATGGGGGTCATCTCATGTAGTCCTCCCTGGGGGCAGATGCCCCTTCCCAGGGGCAGAAATCTGCCCCCAGGGTGGGCTGCATGAGGTGCTATCCATACACAGTGTGAGTGACTGTCAGACTATAATGAATGGGGGAAACTGTTTAAAATCAGGTCTCTTGGACTTGGAAAGCAGAGTCGACCACTGGAATGAAAGAACCGAAGAAGAGAGGAAGGAAGAGTACTGCTGCAACTCCTAGACGACCGGTGTAGCCCTGCTGCAGGTCCGAATTGCCTGAAACTCCAACAATAGAGAAGCTCTTCAGGGTTAACTTCTTCCCTTGTGTTTGGTGGGAACAACCAACTCGCAGGCCACCTGGACACTGTCCATATCTGGTTGAATTTTTCAGTGCTTTGGAGCACCGGATAGCCAGAGGGAAAGAAACCAGCGGGTGGACTTTAAGGCACTCACACCTTAAATCGACTTCTTGCTACAGCTTTTGGCCTCTTCCCTGGGAAGTGCAGGAACCTTCCCGACGTCCTCCTTCTTGTCCCCACGACTGAAGCTCAGGAACAGCAAGATCTGCTCGAACTGCCAGTAACAACTGCCTCAGCTGCAGCTTTCTTCATTGACAAAGTACTGTGCAAAAGCGGTCCGGAAATCTTTTCGGCCAATGAGAAAGTACGTGAAACTTTCCTCAACTATGAAGGCTTGTCCTTCCCTAAACATTCGTCAAGCTTTTTGATTAGCCAAATTCTTCTAATCTCTGTGGCAAAGACTTAACCGTTACTTACCAGAACGGTGCTATCCTATACAAAAGACTCTGAACCATTGACTTTGGCCCAGGCCTATCGAGAAGAATTGCTGGTTGTACTTAACTGAAACCCTTTGCCCTGCCTATGAATGTATTTTGGCTGTCTATTCTTATAACTTTGTCTTTTCCTTCCTTTATTAAGTATCTGGAGTGCCATTTTGCTCCACTTCATTTTGGAGCTAAACTTGTTCATTTACTTTCCAGTTGGATTGTTGTGGTTTATTAGGGTGTGATATTGAGCTTCTTATGCTAGTGTAATGTTTTCTAACTGACTGAGTAAATAAATGTATATTCTTTTACCAAGAAACCATGAGGAAGTGTTTACTGGAATCACTATATTAGTTGGTCCTTTGTGTAACTTGTTCTGCTGCTCACTTAAACTCTTGCGATAAGTCTGGCTGCTCAGCCATCGCTACCACTTTACTGTGTAGTACAGGCTTGTACCAAAGGTGAAATTGTGCTTACATTTGTAGTCCTAATTGCCTGTAGTGCTCCCCAAGGGTACTGCAGGTGATTCTGCCTAAAACTGGTTTACAGCGGTGAGGATAAAGTATTCTTGTTACATTTAGAGTGCTACTTTTGTTCAAGTAATCTTTCCAACTTTAACTGTTGATCAATTGAAAGATATGTGTAAAGCTATGAATCTCACTGTAAAAGGCAAAAAGGTTGAATTGCTAGAAAGGTTCTTAGAATACCAAAGTCTGAGGAGTGGGTCTGAGACCCCACACCTGCAGCAAATGTGGAACATTTTGATGAGGATGATAATATGTCAGAGCTCAGTTCTAATATTGTAGATGAGTTAGATGAGGCAAAAGAGTCTCAGAATGTAGGCACTGTCTTACCTCTACCTGCTCATAGGCCTCAACCTTTGACCACAGGGACCTCATCAGGTCCTAATCTATGTCCTGAATGTGTCTTGCTTGAAAAGATGAGACTGGAGTTAGAATTTAAAATAATCCAATCTCAAAATGAAACAAAGCATCAAGAGCTTAGACTCAGAAAAATGGAATTGAATCATGCACTTGAGATGAAAAAGTTGTCTCTTGAAACTGGTTCTCTCCCAGAGTCCACTAGGTCTTCCAGTCATGCGAGTCCTTGAATGCCCAAAGGTGCAGTAAGTATGTAAGAGGTTAAGCTTGATACTTTGGATGGGCTGGCTGCTTTTGAATATAACCATGGGATTAAAGACATTACAGGGAATCAGTTGATGCCTTGGCTTTTTTCTAGGCTAACCCCTGTTGCAACTAATGTGGTAATGGAGTTGCAGATAAAGACAGAAAGGAATATGAAACTGTGAAGCTAGCTTTGATAGCTAGATTTGGGGAGACATCTTCTCAGTATTTTAAGAGCTTTAGAACCCTCAAAAAGCATGATGGTACCCCTTGGGCTACCTGGATGACTGAATGTTTGAAAAACTTAGATGGATATGATATGATATGATATGATTTGATATGATATGGCATTTATAACGCACCTATACAAAAGTGTTTCAAGGCACGACGAGGCAAGGGGGGATACACAGGGAGGACAGACAACAATCCTTCTAGGCCAAGTGTCATTCAGATCACACAAGTGCATGGGAAGGTGGGAAAAAGGTAAAAGTGCGCGGGAGAAGGGATCGGGGAAAGTGCAATGCAAGGGAAATGTGGAATAAATAAGAAAATAAATAAACGGCCAGCTGCTGGCAAGTACAAGGAAGTGCAGACAAAAGTGCTGGTAGAGGGACGGTAGGGATACAGAACAACGGTCCCCAGTGGATGGGTTAAGGGATACAGAGTGAACACTTAAGAAGGTATGACAAATCTGTTTATGTTGTAATCTATTTATGATGCCTGCTCTCTTGAGCTGAGACAGTATTTGGCTGACTCTAAATAAATTGATCGAAAGAAGTTAGCAAGGGCTGCTGACTTGTGGGTTGCCAACAGATCTACTCACAAGGATGATGGGGTAACTCAGAAGAAGGATGAGGGGAAGCAGCACAAGAAAGATACCAAAGTGAATTCAAATACTTCCACTCCAAAAGAGGGCCACAAACATAACAAGGGTAAGCCACAAGGGAAACCAAATCAGGCTAGTGTACCATCTGAGGACAAACCAGAAGGAGTTGATTGTGGGTCAACTGACAATGTGAAAGGGGATTCCAGATGTAAGGGTAAACCTTCAGGGGTCCACACTGTCTCCTTAGCATTCTCCCCAGTCGATGAAGTACCAATGGCAAGTGGAAATGTTCACTTACTGGCTGAGGAACCCATGAAAGTCTCAGCCAGTTTTTCTTTAGTTTTCCTGGGTCTGCGGGAACAACAGAACGTAGATGTGTATAACGCTATTCCAGGCAATACTGAAGAGTATTACAAAGAGAGTGTTCTTGTGAATGATCAGGAGACCCCTATCATCAAGGACACTCAGTCCAGCATAACTGTAGTTGATGAATCATTTTTCAAGGAAGAGGATGTTACCAAGGCACCCAAATTCCTAACTAAGCTTGCTGGGGGCCCTGTCCAAATGCTTCCACAGTTACCAGCTCTCATCCAGTGTAATGCTATGACTGTCAAGATACCTGTAAGTGTGCAGAATGAAGTACCCGGGAGAGTCCTGTTGGAGTATGACTTAAAAACTCTTGGAGTTCTATCAAGCATCCACCGGCCTCCCAGCAAAAGGAGACAGGAGCAGACTAGGAAGGCCAGAGAGAGTACCTTAAGAGGCTCTTGAGAGGAGATTATAGAGGAAACTATAACTCCCAGTCCACAGGACTTACTGACTGCAATTTCAAAGAAGAAGGATGAAAAGGGGCAACCTAAAACCTACAGGAAGAAACCAGCCAGCACTCCTGTGCTACCAACACGGACATCCCCGACAGGACTGTCCAAAGTCACACCTGTGACTCCTCCACCAGCTCAGGCTGAGTGTGCGGAACAACCTTGTGTGGTTGAATCATCTGCTGAGGAATCAGAGCTGGAAGAGGACCTTGCTCCTGTTGTAGATCTGGATCCTGCAGACCATCCTGAGCTGCAGTCTTTACTGGCAGAAGTTGGACCCTGTAGGGCAGACTTCAGCAGAGGTCAAAGAGAGTATCCTACTCTTGAAGGTCTTCGCCAACAGGCAGCTTCCCAGCTGGATGTGCAAGAGCCAGGGAATCATAGGTTGTACTGGGAAGATGGACTCTCTACAGTGAGCCGACTCAGTCTATCCCAGGGGCCTACAGAAGACTTGTAGTGCCTCTTGAAAGCAGACTCCAGTTCCTACTCTTAGCCCACAAGATACCTTTTGCGGGTCACTTGAGTTTCAAGGAGATGAAGGAAAGGCTCTCTTTATACTTCTACTGGCCCAAGTTAGGGGCTGATGTAGATAAGTACTATAGGAGCTGTCACACTTGCCAAACCTCTGGCAAGAGTGGAGCCAAGAATGTAGCACCCTTGGTGCCTCTTCCAGTGGTGGGAGTCCCTTATGAGAGGGTAGGAATCAACATTGTTGGTCCTATAGACCCTCCAACATCTTCAGGAAACAGGTTTATCCTGGTTGTAGCAGACCATGCTACTAGGTATCCTGAAGCAATACCTATGAGAACTGTTACAGCTCAGGCTTTTGCTAAGGCCCTACTTTGTATTTTTACCAGGGTAGGTTTTCCTAAGGAGGTTATCTCTGACAGGGGATCCAATTGTATGTCCCACTACATGCAGGCCATGTGGAAAAACTGTGGAGTAACTTACAAGTTCTCAACTGCCTACCTTCCTCAGATGAATGGATTGTTAGAGAGGTGTAACCATACAATGAAGAGCATGATAGGTGCTTTAGAGGAACCCCTTAGATGAAAGTGTGGATTTTCTACTGCCATGCCTTCTCTTTGCAGATAGAGACGTCACTCAGGATGGAGTTGGATTTAGTCCCTCTGAACTTATTTATGCCCATCCAGTTAGAGGTCCCTTGGCCCCAATTAAGGAGGGGTTGGAGAGTGCTCCTTCCCCCAAGCCAGTGAGAGTCACTGACTATATGATAGGTCTCCGGAGGAGAATGTGACACATGATGGCAGAAGCATCAGACAACTTGAAAGCAGGTCAGGCGCTGGTGACGCATTGGCATGACAAGAAGGCCAACATAGTTGAGTTTACTCAAGACCAGGTAGTTCTACTTACGGTACCTACAAGGCAGAGGGCCTTACAGGACAAGTGGATAAGATCCTTCAAGGTTGTGGGTAAACTTGGAGAGGTCACCTATCTGGTGGACTTAGGCATTCCTAAGGAGGCTCCCAGAGTCTTTCACACCAACTGTTTAAAAGCTTATGTCTCAAGACCAGAATTGGGAGCTTAGCTTCTAGCTTCAGCTCAAGAAGAGGAGGAGAGTGAACCTCTACCTGACATACTCAGAGGCCAGCCTTTAGATGAGAAGATAGAAGGAGTTATTCTCTCTTATAATTAGACACCTGAACAACAGGAAGAGTGCAAGTTTCTGTTAAATCAGTTTGCCTCCCTGCTTTCACTATCACCAGGCTTGACCCCTAGGTGCCAGCATGATATTCAAACTGGTAACTGTTTACCTGTCAAAAACAGAGGATACAGGATGTCAGATCATGTAAGATCCCACGTAAAGGAGGAGGTCAACAAGATGCTTGATCTCAGGGTAATAGAGCCCTCTACCAGTCCACGGTCTAGTCCAGTTCATCTAGTACCAAAGGCAGGATCCAAGGAGTTGAGATTCTGTGTGGACTATAGAACTCTTAATGCAGTCACCAAGACTGATGCCCACCCTTTACCAAGTACAGATGAACTGGTGGACAAACCTGGTTCAGCGAAGTACCTCAGTACATTTGATCTCACTTCAGGTTATTGGCAAATAGCACTGACAGACCATGCCAAGGAGAGAACTGCATTCTCCACCCGGCAGGCCTCTACCAGTTTAAGGTAATGCCTTTTGGACTAAAGAATGCACCTGTTACATTCCAAAGGATAGTTAACCAAGTTCTGAATGGGATGGAGGACTTCTGCATGGCATACTAGGATGACATTTCAGTTTTCAGCCCTCCTTGCAAAGAACATGCTGATTACTTAGGATATGTTTTGCAGGCTCTTGAGCAGGCCATCTGACCATAAAGGCTAGTAAATGTCAAATTGGTCAGAGTAAAGTGGTCTACCTTGGACATGAGGTAGGTGAAGGTGAAATCAGGCCATTGCCTAGCAAAGTACAAGCTGTACAAAATTGGGCCACCCCTACTACTCAAACCCAAGTGAGAGCCTTCCTAAGCCTCACTGGGTACTATAGGAACTTCATTGAGAACTATGGGACCATAGCGTCTCCCTTGAATGTGATCTCCTCTCCCAAATTCCCTAAAAAGGTCAGGTGGAATGAGTAGTGCACTCAAGCTTTTGAAGGCCTAAAGAAAGCCCTATGTCAAGCTCCAGTCCTAAGAGCTCCTAACTATAACCAAACCTTCATTGTGCAGACAGATGCTTCAAATACAGGTATAGGTGCAGTCCTTAGTCAACTGGATGAGAAAGGTAGGGAGCACCCCATTCACTTCATCAGCAAAAGCTGAAGGAACCAGAAACAAGGTGGGCAACCATAGAGCGTGAGTGCTTTGATACTGTGTGGTCACTGAAGACGTTTAGGCCATACTTGTATGGATCTACTTTTGTGATTCAGACTGACCACCAACCCTTGAGATGGTTCATGCAAATGAAAGGGGATAACCCAAAACTACTGAGATGGTCAATCGGCCTACAAGAGTTACATTTTACCATTGAACACAGGTCAGGCTGTCACCACCAAAATACTGATGATTTCTCCAGGATGCTTAACCGACTGGAGTAAGGAGATTCATCCAGGAGTGGATTAAATCCTCCTTGTCCTTTTGTCTGGGGGGAAAGAGTGTTAGGGAGGATTCTCAAAATGTGCTAATTTCCCTTACCTTTTGAGACCCCCAGCAACTTTGCTGGATTTCTAGGATTTGATGTTTTACCTGGAAAGAGTGTGAGCCTTTTTTCCCACTCTTTCATGTATTTTGATGTGTGTTTTACTTTTGTGTTCTTTGGTTATGGAGTTTTAAAACAACTCCATAGGCATCATCTTTTCCTGTGTGTCACACAGCACCTTCAGTGCAGTGGCACAGGGTTGTCTTTCAGACTTTCCAAGGTTTAAATACCTTCTCTGGGACTGACTACTGTTTCCCAGAACTTGTAAAGTTAAATTGACTTTACTAGTCTATTTAAATTTACTGACCCAGCACACACTATATTCCTATAGAGTGCTGGAGGGGTTGCCTAGCTTCCCCTGAGTCAAAACACTCATGTAAGAGTAAGATGTTAAACTTTCCTAATTTAATTGGCTGGTGGCAGTGGTTTAGATCAACTACCGTGATGTTTCCCGACCACTAACAATGGTAGCTAAAAACTGGTCAGCCATGTTTTTCAATATGGCGCCCAAGACCTATCTGTAAAAACAGACTCCTGTCATCTTTTTTTGCCATTTCTTTTAGGAAAGGTCCTTCTTGTGTTTGTCTCTGCGTGCCAAGCCAGCTTTAGTCCCTTTGTTGGTTGGCCTTTGGCGGGCTTCAGTGCTGAAGCCCTCCTCTGGCGCAAGGGTGTCTGGGGTGGACAGGATGTGAGGGAGGTGCCCAAAACTCCCTTTGCTTAGTTTCCTAGGAGACCTGAATGCACTCTAGCGTGATTGGCCATCTGGCTGTTCGGCAAGGACAGCCACCCTACTGTGTCAGTGATAGCCAGACTATAATGAATGGGGGAAAACTGTCTAAAAGCAGGTCTCTTGGACTTGGAAAGCAGAGTCGACCACTGGAACGAAAGAACCGAAGAAGAGAGGAAGGAAGAGGACTGCTGCAACTCCTGGAAGACGAGTGTAGCCCTGCTGCAGGTCCGAATTGCCTGAAACTCTGACGATAGAGAAGCCCTTCAAGGTTAACTTCTTCCCTTGAGTTTGGTGGGAACAACCAACTCGCAAGCCACCTGGACACTGTCCCCATCTGGTTGAATTTTCATCAGAGTGCTTTGGAAAACTGGATAGCCAAAGGGAAAGAAACCAGCGGGTGGACTTTAAGGCACTCCCACCTTAAATCGACCTCTTGCTACAGCTTTTGGCCTCTTCCCTGGGCAGTGCAGGAACCTCCCAACATCCTCCTTCAAGGCCCCACGACTGAAGCTCAGGAACAGCGAGATCTGCTTGAACTTCCAGTAACAACTGCCTCAGTTGCAGCTTTCTTCATTGACAAAGTACTGTGCAAACGCGGTCCGGAAATCTTTTTGGCTATCGAGAAAGTACGTGAAACTTTCCTCAACTATGAAGGCTTGTCCTTCCCTAAACATTCGTCAAACATTTTGATTAGCCAAATTCTTCTAATCTCTGTGGCAAAGGCGTAACCGTTACTTACCAGAACGGTGCTAACCTATACAAAAGACTCTGAACCATTGACTTTGGCCCAGGCCTATTGAGAAGAATTGCTGGTTGTACTTAACTGAAACCCTTTGCCCTGCCTATGAATGTATTTGGGCTGTCTATTCTTATAACCTTGTCTTTTCCTTCCTTTATTAAGTATCTGGAGTGCCATTTTGCTCCCACTTCATTTTGGAGCTAAACTTGTTCATTTACTTTCCGTTTGGATTATTGTGGTTTATTAGTGTGTGATATTGAGCTTCTTCTGCTAGTGTAATGTTTTCTAACTGACTGAGTAAATAAATGTATATTCTTTTACCAAGAAACCTTGAGGAAGTATTTACTGGAATCACTATATTAGTTGGTCCTTTGCGTAACTTGTTCTACTGCTCACTTAAACTCTTGAGATAAGTCTGGCTGCTCAGCCATCGCTACCACTTTACTGTGTAGTACATGCTTGTACCAAAGGTGAAATTGTGCTTACACTTGTAGTCCTAATTGCCTGTAGTGTTCCCCAACGGTACTGCAGGTGATTCTGCCTAACAGTATGGAATTGCCTCTTTGAAGCAAGTCTCTCGGGAGATCTCCTTTTGTAAGTTACAGGGCCTGGCAGGGAAGTGTTACCCAAGAGTGTCAATACAGGCAGTGTTCCTGCCTTTTGTCCTATTCTTTGGAATGGAGATGGTCAGGTGTCTGGAATCAACATTGCCTCTCTTAGTTGGCACAGTTGGTCATCCCCTAGATAATACAAAATACAAAATCTGTTGGCTGTCTACATGAGCACCAGTCTGGCGTTAGAGCATCCAGAGGTACATAAACTGCTCTCCTGAACACCTGTAAAGACCTGCTCTCCTTTGCTTTGACACGGTCATCTTGACACCCTAATAATTCATCACAGACCGGACACTGGCTTGGCTGACCTCCTTCTTGTCAAACCATCCTACCCAGGTGAAACTGGACCCTTTCCTCTCGTCCACCTCTCACTCTACCTGCGGTGTCCCTCAGGGCTCTATCCTACCACTCTTGCTTTTCAACATCTATCTTGCCCCTCAGGCCCACTTGATTTGCACCTTCTATACTCACTTCCAGTGTTATGCTGACATCACACAGCTCTCCTTCAAACTTCCCTACTCATCCTCCCCTTCTTCCTCTCTCATACGAGACTGCATGGCTGCTATTCAGGCATGGTGCACACCTTATGATCTTTGCCTTATTTCCAGTAAGACTGATATCCTTCGCATTGGGATAACTGCTACCTCTTGCCATCCCACTCTCTGGCCGCCTTCCTTGGGTCCTCTCCCCTCCCCTACTTCACCCTCTTGTGAGACTTAAAATCGTGGTGTCATCTTTGACTCTTCTCTCTCCTTCTCTCCTCACATCATGGCCCTTTCCAAGAAGGCCAACGTTCAGCTTCACATGCTCAGAGGCATTCTCCCTTTCCTCACCTCCTCCCAGAGGCACAATGTCTCCAGAGCTCTGCTACTCTCCAGGCTTGACTACTGCAACAGCCTCTTCCTCAATCTGCCTTGTTCCTCTCTCCGCCCCCTCCAACTAATCCAGAATAGGACTACAAGACATATCCTTGGCCTCAATCCCAGGGACCGCATCTCTACTGCCATAATATCTCTCCACTGGCTCCTGGTGGTTGCAAGGATCACATTCAAGACCCTCTGCATAATTCACAAGGCATTCTGGGGCCTGGGGCCCTGCTACATTCAACTCTCTCTCCCTAAATATCTCCCGGCTAGAGCACATAGGTCCTCTAGCTCCAACTCTCTGCTGATCAGTCGTTTCTCCAAGCAGAGAGTGGGGGTACATCAATTTCTTTTTCAGGAGCCTCCCTCTGGAATGGCCGCCCTGCCTCTCTCAGAGTTGAGCCGGATCTCCTTACGTTCTGGAAGTGGCTCAAGCCCCTGCTCTTCTCTTCTTCCTTCCCTCTCGCCTTCCCATGCTAATCCCCCCCGTCTGTCTGATCTGACTGGTGGCCTGGTCTATTTTGAGTCTTACTGGGCAACAGGCCCCACTTCCAGTCTGCCTCAAGCCTCAACACCCGCTCAACCTAGCACTGCCCTTCAGGCCCCCCTCTCTGTCCAGCCTAGAGGGTTGGCACCACCACTGAGTCCGCTCCATCCCCCCTTCCTCGCACTAGTCGGTGATCCCTGTTCATTCCCTGGCACTTGCACTCTTGTGCTCCCCCTAGCACTTGCCTAACCATGGGCCCTCCTGCCTGGAATGCCATAAGGCCTAGTAGGACTGTTACTGTTTTTAATCCCCTTGGTCCCCCCCTTTTGTCTTGTGGCAAATATAAACCCATTGTGTATAGGCGTCTTATAAATATGCAATACATAAATAAATAAATACATGATCTGGTCTGAGATCATAGGTGTGACACTGGTGTACTACACATTGTATGTGTCTTTAATAATTATGTTAACACTTAACTACCATACCGCTCTAGGCATGTCTTATATTGTCAGATTATCCTGTCACCAGGCAATGGTTTGGCATATTTTTTATGTTTTTGAAACGGTGGTGCACGCGTAAATGTGTTTTCCATACCACCAGGGTTGTTTTTCTCAGATTCATCCTGACACCTAAAGGGGTCCGAATGGATTCACGGAAAGTGGATGCCATCCTCAAATGGCCATCACCTAGTTCGGTGAAAGGTGTCCAAAGCATGCTTGGTTTGCACATCACTTACTTGACACAGAATCTGTCAAACAGAGCACCATGCCCTCTGAACCTGCTCTCTGTCACTGGAGAGGAGGGAGCTGCAGATCCGAATACTGATACATGTAAAAGGTGTACACTGTGCCTTTAACATGGAAGTTAATGAAAGAGGGGTCCGATTAGCAGACCACCATTTCTGAGATGTATTATCATTTCAGTATTTATAAAAAGAAAAGAAAACCTATGGTGTTTACACCCTTGACAGATGGCAATCCTTCACACTGGAATTTTCCTTTTGATACTTTATTGCACTGTGTAGTTGGAAGGATTGCTTGCCATTCACAATGAGGTCTAGAAATGTTGGTGAATTGGTGAATTGCAGGTTGAAAGCATCCAAACACATGGTATCCAACCACCTTAAAGAGGATTCCTGCTCGGAGGGGTGGGCAGTCTGGACCTCATCACGAGTTGGGCGGTATTCCAATGGTAAATCGGCTGGAATACTGCCAAACTGATTTACTGTTACTGCCACTTGGTCCGGCAGATTTATCACTAGATTACAAGTGGCAGTGGAGGTGTAAAGGACTATATATTGCTTTTTTGGTGGAATTACTGCAGCAGTAGTTTTGCCCGGGTAATTCTGCTGATTCTTTGGCAGAGAGTTGGAGGTTTTACCTCCAGCATTTTGCTAGAAGTAAATCCTCCACTCCAGGACCATACCAGTAATATGGCAGAGCAGGAATAGTGGCAGTAATTCTGACACCGCCAATATTTTCCCACTTCGCCATGCTAGTAATGAGCCTCTCTGTCTTGTTGAGGGTAAGCTTTATGCACTTGTCATCTATTTTTGAATGGTTTTAAAAATGGTTTTAAATGGTTTGAATGGTTTCAAGGTGGGACCTTGAGCTTTAGGTACAACGATCTAATACTAGCAGAGAGGTATAAGCTAAAAGGAAATCTAGTCCTGCACACCGATTACGTTGACTTTGAATGCAGTATTTGACTCCGTGGACAGAGATTATGAGACTATGGAGAAAGATCGAGATGTTTGGCTGCCCGTGGAGTCTGCTGTACACTGTCACAATGTTTCACAAAGACACAAGTGTGCAAGTGAGACTGGATAGCAGGGGAGCTATCATAGTGCCAATAACTACCATTACGGGTGTTAAGCACGGATGTGTGTTGCCCCCCTGCTTTTCAATATATACATAGCATATCTTACAACTATAATAAGATCAGTTCATAACTGTCCTCCCAGAAGCACTTACATACAGCGGACCTGTCTTTCATGGTGTCCTGTCATTTGATCGAATGACAAAAAGTTTGAGTCAAAAGAATCGAAAAACTATTTTTTCGAAAGCATTTTTTTTATGTTTCATTTTTTTATTTAATATAGTTAAAAAATGTTTTTTTTTAAACTGGGGGTTTGGGGGAACCCCCCCATACATTTTTTTTTATTTTTAAAAAATGCATTTGACCATTTTTTTTCTCTGTCCTTTTGACTTGAAAAAATGACATTCAATCCTTTGTATTTCAACCCTTTAACCTATAACGTCTTTCATATGCTGACAATCTTGTCGTTTTCCATCAGACGTTCTCTGATATTCAATCAAATTAAACTCGAGTTGTGTGCCAGTGAAAATAGCTTAATTATCAATACTGATAAAAGTAAAATTATGATATGTGTGGTGTCGTCATCTCCCTTATGTCACGTGGGAAGGACCATCGGACAGAGGGAAGGGGAGGAGCAAGGAGGGAAAGGAAAGAGTCAGTTCCTCACCGCCCTCATGTCACATGGGAAGGACCATGGGGCAGAGGGAAGGGGAGGAGTAAGGAGGGAAACGAAAAAGTCAGTTCCTCCCTGACATTCATGGAATAAAGTAGTGTTGCACCCCTGCTCCTGTCGGTCTCTCTTTTCATGTTACGCATGAGTGACTGAGTGTGTGGCGTTAGGCGGTCCACTTTGGGGAACATCACAATATCTTCAAGCAAATTAGTTAACGGACCTAGTTTAGCTGAAAACAATGATAACATAGAATATGTTGGCATATTTTAAATATCTGGGGATTGAGATTCGTGCTCCATGTGGTTATAAGGAGCTGATTGCAAGCAACCATAGCAAGACCATGCAACTAACATTGCGGTTTACAAGAGACACCGCTGGATACAGTTAAACGGGTATTTTGAAACTTTATAAGCAATGCTTTTGTTCAATTATTCTGTATGGCATTAAAACTCTGATGCTAAAAGATCATCATTGGCTGAAAGTGATTGAAGGCAAGTTCTGGAAAAAGATCTTGGGATTGCCTACAGCTGTACCTAGGGACATTTTTAGATTAGAGTTTGGATCAAAATCATTGTATACTCAAGTACTTAAGAACCAGTGCGTGCTGTTTACTAAATCCAAAACAAAGCCTAAAAGTTCCCTGCTACAAATGCTTGGAAATGGGTAGATGGGGAAAATGGTAAGAATTATTTTACAGACAATGCTGACAACATATTTACTTTGGTTGGTTGTAAACCAGACTGGAATAGTGATTTTTATACAGTACCCGGCGTGGGTTATCTTCATTAAAACAAATGCACTGATTGGTGCGTTTCTGAGCCTTACCTCATGGTAAGTCTGTAAATGTTCCTGCGCCTCCCTGGCGCTGGTCTTCGCAGTTCTTTTTTTTTTCTTTCAGGCCACAGTGAAAGGGAGAAGGCACCACACATAGTCCCTTCTCCATGTTCCATGGTGTCCATTTTTTCTGTTTACATTTTTTTTTCATTTACTTGATTGGCTGTCATGGAAGGGGAAAAGGGACTGCCTGTAGTCGCTTCTCCCCTTCCACGGCGGACATTTTCTTTGTTTACTATGACCGCCACAGAAAGAGAAAATGGGCTACATTTATCAGTCCGCGGTGCCATTCTTTTCTGGTCGTGAATCGCAACGGTCTCGCAGACAGAAAAAACACACCATTAGTACCCCAGTCTAACATGCTGGGGTGCTAATAGCAATAAGCCATATTGAAATGTTTATTTGTTAACAAATTAGCACAATGGGAGTGGTGCTCCAATTATAAGCACTTGAAGAAACTGAAGAACTATATGGAGATAAAGTTTGTTGTCCATAAATACAAAATGCCTCAGTCATATGTAGTAATATGTCCGTTATGAGCTGTATTAAGATTTCTATGGTTATGTTTTAATCGTTTGAAAGTATTAAAAGTGTGTGGTCCCGCACTCGTGATACCTGTGGAAAAAGATATTGTTGCTTGTGTCACAAAGCTGCACTGAAAACGAGTGGTAAATATGAATACTGATTGCATGCATTAGGGACCCACTCATATGTGCATATTGGATAGATGTGTGAACCAATATAAGTATAAAATGTAGCAGAATTTGGCAATATTGCTTGAACACTGAAAATAATGCACTTCACATAACACTTTATCAGGTTTGGCAAAAGGTCTAGGAGCATTTTGAAAAGCCATAACTTTGAAATTATTTTAAGTGAGTATATTAATCCTTTTTATCTTCATGTGATTTTACTATTGCATTATTGGATATTTAACTGGATTTCTGCTATACTATGTTAATTTTAATATGTTCATTGATTATTTTGGAAATACAAGATTGAATACGGGTTTGATGAATATATGCGTTTTTATGTGAAATGTTTTGCAATGAACTAATCACATTAAAGATAAACTATCTATCATCTGTGTACTGGTGTACACAGTTGTTGGAGTGATCTAAGAATGAGCTCTAAATATAGAGCTTGGAGATGGCTGAGGAGGAAATAGAACCCTGATGTAATATACCATGGAGTACAGTATACCTGAGGGAGCTCATCTGGACAACCTGGTGTCTGCCAGATACGGAGGAAAGGAATCATTTCAGCATGGTGCCATAGAAGCCCATTTTATGTGTAAGGAGGGTGATTAGTTTGTGATGGTCGACCATGTCAAATGTAGCCAAGGGGTCTAGGAGGACTAACAGGCACATTTCCCTTTTTATCGTTAATCTGAAGGGTGCTGTTGACTTCTTTGATTGTACCCCCAAGCCCACCAATGCAAATAATCTGCACCATGCAAACTGACAGAGGGTGTCAAATTATGGGCAGCCTCTAGCCCAGCAACCAACCTACCCCTGGCCAAGGTGTGGATTGGGACCAGGCCTTCTCAACCCCCAAAGGAAGCCAGCTGCTTACACTGCCACTTTTCCTCGGATAGCAATGGCCTTCCATATTTGGCATTTCCTGACCTCAGTGTATGGGTGGATGGGCTTGCAAAAGGAAGCCAATTACTGCATAGACATTTTGAGCTGCAGGAGACACGAGTTAGGGTTGGCTTTGACAGCAAGGGGAGAAAGTGGCATTGAAAAGACATATTTGGTCAGGATTCTGGGAATTGACATAGACGGACTGGGCTATGCACTCTTGAATATGCCACCGAATGGAGACCCTCGGTTAAGGGGGCGAGCAGGAATACTGTGGGCCAACCTACTATTAAGTACTAGAAGATGTATAGTGCAACAGTAGAGACAGGTGGCTCGCCATCCATTATACAATGGTATCATGCAATATGGGACGCTGTAGCAGTGGAAAAGATGCCAGTGGCAGTACGGGAGACAATGATGGTTTCAGTAAAGTTTGGTCACCCTTTCTATCTTATGCACTCAATTACTATACTTGCTTATACATCCCGAAGAGACTAAAGGCACTTGATTTGCTACCGGAGGAGGAGAACTGAACCAGGGAGGGGAGGATAAAGGGGATGTAACACCTCTAGACTAGCTGGGAGTGCTGAGGGGGCGGAAGAAGCAGTTATTGTTAGTCACGTTGTTTCTTGATGACATTGTTTGAAGCAGACTCTGCACATAAAATTTGATAGAATGTATGTGTATTCTTGTGCTAATAAAGATTTGGTTGAAAATTAAAGACACATTCAACAGGGCTTTTAAATACACTCTAGGATGGAGGAATCTCTTTGCTGCAATATATACTTTGTAGATTGTTGAAATTGTAAACCAGAGTCCTAGTTAGTCTCTTGGAATAGTCACTTCTTGAGATTGCTAGGGCAATGCCTGCTAGTGTTCTTTGTGGGACCCTTTGCTATGGCATGATGAAATAAATGGATCTCAGAGGAAATAATCTGGTCTTGAAAACAGCTTTAACTTTTGGTACAATGATTGTGGGACTTCTTTCTTGGTATCACCTTTGTTCTTTGGTGTGTGTGAAATGGATCAAAGGGTTTATGCTATTAATTTAACATGTCTGAATGTACGTTGTGTTTCGTGGAAGATGTTGGTTGGCCCCAAATAATCACAGCATTGTTGATCGAGTCATTTCTCTGGATGTGTTGCTTTCTAGGGAGCATCGCTTGAAGGGTTGTCAGGATTTGGCACTGGCACATAGAAGGCTTGCAAAAAAACATCTCATCACATGGTTTGTTTCGGGTTTGAGTCAAGGATATCACTAGAAATAAATAACACTTCCAGGATGTCGTAAGAACTTCTGTACATTGTATGTGTAACATGGAAACTATAAATCAGGCTATTTACGTGAACACACTTCTTGTGCCATTTTCATTTGGAAACTGAGGGAGAAGCAGACCCACTGCTGTGCCAATATGAAATCAGTGTGCCAGGTCGAAATGTAACCACCATTACCAACATAATTTAGCAAAATATAATTAGAGAAACAAACTGATGACATTTACTTCGCTGAAAGTCATCACACTCCTCAGCAGCACACTTAAGAAAAAAAAGAACACGTGAATTGAAACACAGCTAGAAAATCCAAAAATGTGCATGTGCTAAATGGGATGTTGCTGACTTCAAAAAATAACCTTAGTATTATTTTAGATACCCTTTGTAATAAACAAAGATAAGAACGTATTTGATGCTTCCTATTTTGAATGTGTTTTTTTATTTTTTTTTATTTCACGCAAAGGTCGATTTATAATCTTTTAGCACTTAGATACGACTTTCACACGTTCTTTTCCCATAGTCCCCAATACGTGTTTCTTACACTTGACTAAACCCTTGCTAAGTGGTCTGGAAGTAAGATGTTATGCTGTCACTGGTGCAGAATTAGAACTGTCTGGAGAACGCTATAAAAGGTTTGCTTTTCATATACTTTGTCTGTTGCTATTCAAGGCATATTATACAAGCAGTGTTTTCTTTTAACTTATTTATAAGAGTATGTCTCTGGCATATTATGCCAACATCCCAGAGAATTTTAAAGGTTAAAATATTCATTTATTCGCTAAGCTGAGCTGTGTTTACGTTATCATCCCCGACACATTCTTTCTCCACTGTTTGTTATACAAAGGTCTTGGCTTCCAAATAAGCAATGGCAACGTTCAATGTTTTTTTTTATTAGAAAGAGTATCTAGTATGATAAACACAACTTGCATTTAAAGTTAATGTATTGTCTCAATGGAGTCTCCTTTTGTTGTGGCTGCAAAATAACCCAGATGTGTTCAAATGTGGGGATACACACCCTGTGTCTTTCTGCGTCTCTACCTGGGTCATTTTGAGCCGGGATACATCTGATCCGAGTGCTTCCCTGCTCCAGCATTAACAACTACAACACATTTTGATGCAGGCAAACAAGCTGATATGCCTATGGAATGTACGTACTATTGTCCAACATAAAGGTGCAGGCAAAGTCCATGGGGTTTCTGTATATTTATGGCTGTCATGTTTGGACATGAAGGCTGCCATTAATGATCTGGTACATTAATGATCTGATACAAGCATGTTTTCTTCCTGGGACAGATAATACCACGGGCACATGGGCATCGCATAGAATCCTATGCCATTATACGTCCCGGGTAGAGAATAACCCTGAAAGAAGTGATACCCGTGAAACCACTTGCAGGCCCACACATTCCAACGGTGTAGGTGATAGAAGGGAAATTACAACCTGCATGATTTCTTCATCTCAATGTTGTAGCACTAAAATATGGTCATTTAGAGACAGGGCAGAGCATATGTGTAGGCTGCACAGGCTGTGTTAATCACTTGTAATATTAAGTTACTTACGGCAAAATAGGGGGCCACCTTCTCTGATAAGTAACTCACTGCCCTACCACCATTTCCTAAATCCTCTACTAGACGTTTCCTTCTCAGTAGGGAGACATTAATGGTAAATTATCCGAGAGTGCTAGCTGTGTATTCCCATGATATTCATCAGAAAGATAAGACTGCACCTGGGAGGTAACAATGCTAGTTTGCTCTGGCATAGGAAACAAAGAGTTGGAATAATAAAGATGATTGGAAAGTCATCTAGTCATTATGCCAGTCCGTATCTCCGTGTGGCATATCTTGTTCAAAGCTGGATGTATCCATGCAGTATGACTTTGATTTAAACTCTACTAATACAGAACAACACAACTATCTGAAAACTTGCAGTTATCACGCTGTGATTTATTGAGCAATAAAACGTCAAGTGTACAGAAGAATTCAGAATCTTAAAACCAAAAGGCCTTCTAACCAGAGTCTGCAACTATATAACCTATCGTCAGTGGCAAAGGTCAATTGGGAATCCCAAATGGCCACCTTGCACACGTCCTAACCATCCACACAGGATGTGGCACTACCCCATCAAGCTATTGGCGAAAAACAGGCTAATGGAATGTGGACTTTCCCCATCGTATTAGAGTGCCTACCGAGCAATTTACCAAATGGAACACAATTCACAAAAACGATTATTGGCAACACTGGTTTACTTTTTTTTTTCCATCTTAATATCCAGCACTCTTATCTACCATGTGTTAACGTTTTGCTTCTGAGAAAACACTTGTGCTCTAGCACCCTGAAGCCTCTTCTATGTGCTAGATGGGATTACCAATAATTATCACAGACCAAATAACCGGACAGACCAAAGGAAGATGATAAAATACTGCTTTAATCTCAATGAAAGAAAGCAGGGTGATATGACAGCTATCATAATAGATGCTCAATGTTCACACATAATTTTGCTTGTCCAGCAGAGTTTATATACTTTCACATATGTCAATTATGATGTCATCCTACAACATATCGCTGGTAGGGATTGGATTAGGGGAACATATCTACTAATAGAATTATATACGGGTTCATATTTCATTGGCTGCGCCTTGTCTGTTGGAGACACCCTGAGCTACTTCTATCTATAGCATATACTGATTATAGCAGAAAATAAGGCGGTGTGCTAATAACTGCACCATTGTGTATGAAAGTGCATGGCAGGCCTTTTGATTGGTTGGCAACCCTATCCATCCTTGTACTTTCAGCTCCTAAGCAGCACATGAGTGAAAACGGAGCCTAGGTGTTCACAATGTGTCAACTTATTCTCTTTTTTTCCAAATTAGTCCATTGCATTTCATCATCCTGATCCTTAGCCATGGTCTATCGTTTATAGTTGAACTCATAGTCTGCTCACTGTTCGGGACATTCAAGGGAGTGTGGCTGTGATGCTGGAAATGCATCGGAGGGACAGGACCTCCGTATCCTTGTCCTTTATGCTTTTATCATGTATGTTCTGTCTTGTTATCTGCGCAGGAGTTCATGTGGGAGTCCTGGCGGTGATGCTCTTCCTCTTTTTGGTTGTGCTGAACAGACCCTTGGGATACCCTTATGGCACCCGTGGGTGAGGGGTACAACCCTGTGCTCCTAGTGTATGTTTTTGGCACCTGTCCGTGGCCCACAGAGCAGGGTATGGGCTGATGGCAGCTCCATAGTGAATCTGACAGGTGCTCTGAGTATCCTCCAATTTGGGATACAAAGGCCTTGCCATTGAAATCAGTTGATTCCTGATGGGGACAAGATGGCCCCTGTGGCCTCTTGGTTTCTATCGCCTGTTACCTTGTTTTCACGAAGTCCCAGGAAGCCCTGACTCTGTTCCTTCCCCTGACTGGCTGTTGGGTGGAAGTTCCAAATATGGTATTCTGGGGAGGTCCAGCCCAGACTGGCTGGGGCCTTGCCAATGACTATTTGTTGTGGATATATCCGTGGGGTGGGACCTGGGTGAATGGAGTGTGTGACGAATATGCATTTCATGTTATGTGTGATTAGTATCTTGTGTGTGACTCAATGACTGAGACAGCCCTGCCCGAAACTGGTATAAATGCAGTGTGGAGTGCTGAATGGCTGGGTGCTTGTACGAATCCACATTCCGTGTTGTGAGTGTCTGGATGGAGAAGAATGGCCTGAATGCACTGTGAGTCTGAGTGGCTGCCTGCCTGCCTGAATGTCCATCTGATTGATTGGTTGCCTGAGTGTGTCCCAACAGAGTGAATGAAAGACTGAACAGTATATCTGGCGACCTCTCACTGATGGAAATCGTTCAGAAGCTGAAGTCGATACTTGATGCTTACTCTCGAAGCCGAGTCAGAAGAAGAAGGTGAACCGCTGTTCCCTTCAACGTAATCTGAAAGCTGCTGTACCTTCAAGAAACTGATCCAAGGGAGGACCTGGCTAGGAGATTCTTCCCAAACTACGAAGGGCCATTGTGCACCAGCTGATCTTTGCCAATGTGCCCTGGAAGCCGAACCCTCGATAGGCTGCCAACCGGAGAAGGGGACCACCGCAGAATCCGAAGTGAAGCACCTGGACATCCGTCCATTTTCGTTGAATAGGGTTTGCAGGTTTGCTATAACTGCTGGAAGCCCATCGAAGTGTGTTGCCCAGACAGGGGGACAACTTGACGTCATGCTGCTCAACTACCAGAGCTGCTACGCCTTTACCTAAGACTTTTTATCCAAGGGCTCCCCTGTTCATCATCGTCGATCACTTTGTCCCGCTGATGAAAGTCAAGGTCGTCAGCGACTGAGAAGCATTTTCTGATGGGTTTCCCTCCACCCGAAGACCTCAAAGACGCAGACGAAGATCAGACAGACAGCTGTCGTCACGTCCCTATCGTCAATGCCAGCTGCCGATGACCCGACGCATTTGCTGGGACAAAGTTCTTCATTGATTGGTATACCACACGCCTCATCTTCACAGGACGTTTCGAGCTTTCACCGACGAGCACCTCAAGTATTGAAGCTGCTTCCCCGACAACAGCTTTCACCTTTTCTTCACTTGGAAGTTGGATGACTCGTGGCTCCTGCCTTAAAGGGAGTTCACTCAAGAAGGTCCCATAGACGACTCATTGAAGAACACTACGAAATCAGGTACATTGGGGTCATTGAACCTTTAGAAGGAATCAAGACTATATTAATCATATCTGGACGGGGATTGTCAATATGTTCTATTTACAGGTTGCCCAGGTGGGGGGATCCTCACACAGAATGGTCTCATGGTAGTGATATAGACAGTTCTGCCATTGCTTGATTTAACTTGCTTTTTTTCTGTGGTCTATCGTTGATTCATCTTATATCTGATTCATATGCTATTTGGGCTGTTAGCCGTGGATGCATTTCAAAGGAATCAATAGTTAAGTATGGTACCATGTAGACCTGTATATATTTGCCATTATAGTATTGCCAGAGAACAAAGTGTGTTATTGTGATTGATTCCATGTTTTAATATCCCGCAAAATATCGCCATACAAAAATATCGCCATATTTCTGCAGTGATATTAAGGCATGGAACCTGCCGAGAACCTCCCCGGAACCCCTGCAATATTTTTAAAGGCGTGGGGGACACCCCTGCAACCCCTGCTCCCAAAACCCCCAAAATTATCACCCCCAAAAACAATGCCCATAGCTGTTCCAGATGATCATATATACAGCGATATTTTTGGTGGGGATAATATGTTGCGGTACCTTGTGATTGTGTACATAACCTTGAACCTTATTTATATAAAGACTTTGTTTTCACTAACATAGGGTGTGAACATTCTTTTGTGGATGCTTGGGGACTACACTGTACTTAAGAACCAACCCGCATCACCTCCTAAGCTAAGCCTTGATTGCTCATCCATTGCTATTAACAATAGATCATCTTGGCTGGGGTGTTCTGTGCTTAAACTCTGCCATATAGAGAGCAGGAGTTCAGAAACCCCCTCTCCAGTCTTTACCGTGAGCCCACCACTATCCTAACTCAAGTTCTAATGAATCGTCTTTGTTTTGAATTCTTCATCACGTGTCAGGAGACCACGATTTTGTCCATTTCAGTCTCTCGATTACTGCTATTTGATTTTATTAAACATGGTGTGATTACCCCTTCTGCCCTTTGGAGACTTGCTCACTCCACCTCACATATACTTTCGCCTTCGTCATTGTCCAACACTTGGCATCTGCAAATGTTCTTGTCTCTCCTAACCTTAGCAGAAATATGTCTTCCGCACATGATCTGTTCATTCAACTCCTTTTGTGCCTTGCACCCATTTCTCGAAATAGCGTCCTTGACTTCAGGCCAACATACTCCCTTATTCTGTAAATGAAAGCAGCTGCTTCGTTAATTCTTCAATTTGCAATTCTAGGCTTGCATTTTGAGGTAGCTCGGTTTATTTTTTAACATGACTGTCGTCCATTTTCTTGAAATGGCTGTCCTAAATGTTGTATACATACCTATTTTTACCCAGTTTCTATATGCTTTTTCTACCTTGGTTTACAGTGTATTTACAGTTATTGGTCAGCAAATGACTGCATCTCCTTATTTGCACAATTAGTTTATTTGTAGGTAGATGTTTTTCTTTGTGCTTCAGTTACATGATCAGTCTTAAGTATTTTCACATTGTTTCAGCATAAGTTTATATATCTTATTCATGAAATCATTCTGTTGTCATCACACCTAGATGGAACTTGAATGTCAGCATGGCCACACTTAGAATTGAGAACATTATAGGGCCCCAAATCTAGATAATTATCGGGAAGGTTAGCGAGTGCCAGAATATGTAGATTAGCAAGTACTACACTTAGAACTGTGAATGTTAGCATGTTAAATGTCATATAACCGACTAACCAATTTAAGCGCAAACTCTCTGCATACGTATCTCTCTCAAAAAACTCAACCAACCATCTCTTGCACAACATGCCACACACACTTCACCACATTGTAACTACAGCACACACGGACTGACTCTGATACTCGCACCAAAGCACAGCACCCGGTGTCTACCGAGTTGAAGCTGCCAACAGTACACTACTCCTCCCACTATCCTACTCCCTCTTCACCTTACTAACCCATCCCACCTCTCGTTTGTAGATCTGCCAGAGCACCTGGGGACCAATTCCATTGGTGAAGGTGCGCTATATAAGTACCTTTAGCATAACATAACATAACATAACTTTTCCTTTGTGCTCATCCATGATTCCCATAGCCGCATTTTGTCACTTTGGCAGTGGGCATCCTTCTTGCTAACTTCCTTCCACTTTCTCAATGTGAGGGTATCTTCTGAATGGCTTTCTGAGTGCATATCGCCTTTCATACAATCAACGCGGTATGGACATGTCACATAAGCTCATGCATGGGTTCTGAATTGTAGCTCTGCATCTACTACTCCAATAAAACGGTGGTGAGGGGGCGGGGACTAGAGAAGAGGCATCCACCGGCTCCTCTATATTTGGCCTATGGTCGAATAGTCAACTACACCCTTCTTTTCCTCTTCTTCTGCAATTCCAGCTTCATCTTCTTTTATCATCTCATTGTTACGCAAAGTTTGAATGCAGTACCCTCTGGGAACACTACAAGCAACTATGACTACAGGTGTAAGCAAACCAACCTTTGGTATAAGTCTGTACTACGCAATTTTAGTAGCGTGTTGAGCAGCCAGGCTTATCTCAAGAGGGAAAATGTGAGCAGTAATGATGTTACAGAGAGGTTTACTATCACAGGTGTTCAAATAAACTCTTACACTCAAGGTTTCTTTGTTAAATACTTATTAATTTATTAACCAGTCAGTTATAAAACATTCAATACAGGAGGCAATCATATAATAACACACACATATACTTCTATATTGTGCACTATAAGTTTCTAAATAAGATAAGACCCTTTTGGGATGACCCACAGGCAACCTACACTCACAGGTAACTTTAATAACAAGGGTGCTAGGGTGCTAGGGACATGAATATCTTACTGTTGGCCTTCAGAGTACTTTTCAAGAGGAGTCAAAGGCAAAGGTTATTCGAACAAACAAAGTTTACAATTATTCTTAGACAGTGAAAATACCTTGAATTCACCAGAAGAGTCAATTCAATTCAATAGTCTAGGCCAAAGGCAATGGGCTAAAGTCTTGGATAGGAAAAAGCAGGTCTGGTAGTTAAACGGAAAAGTCTCTGCACAGGCCTGTGAGTTGCAAAATTTCCAAGCACTTTCACTGTGAGAGGTAAGTACTCTCAATCTTGTTTTACAATACCATACAATGAAGAAAAAGAGGCAGCTGATTACTTCTGTTCCTGGCAGTTCCTGCAGATCTCGCTGTTCCTGGGCCTCAGAAATGGGGACCAGAGGGAGGACATCGGGGGACTCCTGCACTGCCCTGGGACAGTCAAAAGCTTGCAACTTGCAACTTCAAATCCATTGGCTGTTCCCCTGGTTCTATGGTTTCCTGCAGCATCTAAGAGGAAATTCAACCAGCTCTGCGATTGGGTGTCAAGGTGGCTTACTTTGGAGTTGATTGGTCCCACCAACTCAAAGGGAGAAGTTGTCCTTGCAGGGGCATCTCTGTCAATGCGAACTTGGCGATTTGGACTGGCAGCAGGGCTTCACCGGGAAAACCAACAGTCCAGGAGTTGCAGCAGCCGTCCTCTTCAAGCTTTTCTTTGGTTCCTTCATTTCAGTGGTTCACTCTGCCTTCCAAACCAAGAGACTCGCCTTTGATTCAGTTATCTCCCATTCATTCTAGACATCTGTCACTCACCCAGCAGGGTGGCTGTCCTTGCTGGACAGTCAGCCAGCCAATCACCACAAAGTGCATTTGGGTCTCCTAGGAGACTACGCACAAGGAATTTCGGGCACCTCCCTCACTTCCTGCCCACCCCAGACACTCAGGGGCCAGAGGCAGTCTTCACTCCTGAAGCCTGACAAACGCGAATGAACAAAGAGACAAAACTAGCTTTGACGCACAGAGACAAACTCTAGAAGGATCTTTCCAAAATGAAATGGTGAAAAAAGAAGACAGGGAACTGTTTTAACGAAGGGGACTCAGATGCAATCTTGAAAAACATGGCTCCTGTGATTTAACGTTACCGGAGCTAAGAATAGTTCGCGGTCGGGAAAAACCATGGTAGTTTGTTGTAAAAACACTGCCACCAGCCATTCTGAGAGGAAAGGGTAGCATTTGACTGCTACATGAGTATCTAGACACATGGGATACTAAGTAACCCCTCCAGCACTCTATTGTAAGCTAGGGTGTGCTAGGGTGTGCTGGGTCAAGGAATTTAAACAACTAGTAAAGTCAATTTCACTTTATTTACTTTGTGAAACAGTATTTTATCCCAGAGAAGGTATTTAAACCTTGGGAAAGCTTGAAAGGGTTTCCCTGTGCCACTGCACTGAGGGTGCTGTGTGACAAAAATCAAAAGATGATGCCTATGAAGTTGGGTAGACTCCATAACCAAAAAAAACACAGAGGTCAAACACATATCAAAATACATGAGAGAGTGGGAAAAAAGGCTCACAAGTCCTAAAAATCCAGCAAAGTTGTTGGGGGTCTCTAACGTGAAGGGAATTAGCACATGTTTGAGAATTCTCCCTAACACTCGCACCCCCCCCAGACTAAGGGATAGGAGGATTTAATCCACCCCTGTATGAATCTCCTTACTCCAGTCGGTCATACATTCTGGAGAGACCATCAGCATTTTGGCGATTACACCCTGACCTGTGTTAAATAGTAAAATATAACCCCTGTAGGCTGATTGACCATCTTAACGATTTAGGATTTCCCCCTTCATCTGCATTAACCATCTCAATGGTTGGTGGTCTGTCTGAATCACAAAAGTAGATCCATGCAAGTATGGTCTAAACTACTTCAGAGACTACACCATGGCAAAACACTCACGTTCTATGGTTGCCCACCTTGTCTAAGGTTCCTTCCGTTTCCTACCGATGAAGCAGATAGGGTGTTTCCTGCCTGT
Source organism: Ambystoma mexicanum (assembly GCF_040938575.1). NCBI lineage: Eukaryota > Metazoa > Chordata > Amphibia > Caudata > Ambystomatidae > Ambystoma > Ambystoma mexicanum. The sequence continues at coordinate 925,432,167 of NC_090941.1, forward strand.
CTCATCCAGCTGACTCAGAACTGCACCTATACCTGTATTGGAAGCATCTGTCTGCACAAGGAAGGTTTGGCTGTAGTCAGGAGCTCTTAAGACTGAAGCTTGTCAAAGGGCTTTCTTAAATGCTTCAAATGCCTTTGTGCAATTCTCATTCCACCTGACCTTCTTGGGGAATTTGGGTGAGGAGACTTAGGGAGAATTCTCATAAATGTGCTAATTCCCTTCACATTGGAGACCCTAAGCAACTTTACTGGATTTTGAGGACTTGATTTTTTTACCTGGAAAGAGTGTGAGCCTGTTTCCCACTCTTTCATGTATTTTGATGTGTGTTTTACACTTGTGTTCTGTGATTATGGAGTTTTAAACAACTCCATAGGCATAATCTTCTCATGTGTGTTACACAGCACCTTCAGTGCAGTGACACGGATGTCTTTTAGAGTTCCCAAAGGTTTAAATACCTTCTCTGGGATGAAGTACTGTTTCCCAGAGAATTTAAAGTGAAATTGACTTTACTAGTCTTTCCAAATTCCTAGACCCAGCACACACTGTCTTACAATGGAGGGCTGGAGGCGTTACATAGTATCCCTTGTGTCTAAATACTCATGTAGCAGTCAAATGCACCCCTTTCCTATTGAAAAGGCTGGTGGCAGTGTTTTTACAGTGAACTAACATGAATTTTCCCAACCGTGAACAGCGGTAGCTAAAAATCATGGGAGACAATTTTTCAAGATGGCACCTTAAACCCCTTTGTTTAAACAGGTCCCGATCTTCTTTTTTCAGCGTTTCTTTTTGGAAATGTCCTTCTAGAGTTTGTCTCTGCGTGCCAAACCAGGTTTGGTCCCTTTGTTTGTGTGCCTTTTGCATGCTTCAGGACTGAAAACTGCCACTGGCATCTGAGTGTCTGGGGTGGGCAGGAAGTGAGGGAGGTGCCCGAAACTCCCTGTGCTTAGTCTCATTGCAGACCCAAATACACCCTGGCATGATTGGATGGCTGACTGTCCACCAAGGACAGCCACCCTACTGGGTGAGTGTTAGCCAGGCTGGAATGAAAGGGAGAGAACTGTCTAAAAAGCGAGTCTCTTAGACTGGAAAGCAGAGTCGACCGCTAGAATAAAAGAACCGAAGAAGAGCTGGAAGAGGACGGCTGCTGCAACTCCTGGACCATTGGTTTGCCGGGTGAAGCCCTGCTGCAGGTCCGAATTGCCAAGTTCATCTCAACAGAGAATCCTCTTCTTCCTTTAAATTGGTGGGACCAATCAACTCGTAAGCCACCTGAATACCATTCTCAAGGCTGGTTAGGATTAATCAGGGAGAGGGACACCAGCTTGTGTGCTTGAATTACAGCTAATGGAACTGAAGTGACTCCATCTTGTCAGCGTTTTCCAATGATCCCGTGCAGTGCAGGAGTACCCCAACGTCCTCCCTTTTGTCCCCACGACTGAGGCTCAGGAACGGTGAGATCTGCAGGACCTGCCAGGAACCAACGTCTTCAGCTACATTTTCTTCTTCAAAGTAAGGTACTGTGCCAACCCGATTGAGAGAACGCCACTTTGTTAAACCTTCCCGACTGACAGGCCTAATCAGCTTGTGACCCAACATATGATTATTTTTCATCCAAACTATTTATGAAAACTTTTGCAAAGACTTTACCGTTTACTACCAGAACTGCTTTTTCCTATCCAAGACACTAGTCCATTGACTTTGGCCTAGGCCTATTGAGCTGAATTGAGTGCTCTTGTGAACTGAAACTATTTTCCCTGCCTAAGAAAGTATTTATGATCTACACTACTTAAGCTGTGCCTTTTACTACCATTGAAAGTAACTGAAATACCATTTTGCTCCTAATTCAGGGGAGCCTAACTTGTTCAGAAATGTATTGTTTCAGTACTGAAGTGTGTTTGGGTATAGTATTAAGTTGCCTCCTTCTAGTGAAAATGTTCTAAATGATTGTGTAATACATGTATAAGTGGTTTACCAAGAAACCTTGAGTATAAGTGTCTACTTGAACCACTGTGATTGAAAGACCTCTGTGTAACCTCTTGTACTGCTCACATTCACTCTTGAGGTAACCCTGGCTGCGCCGCTCTCTACCAACATCTGTGTGGTACAGACGTATACCAAGGGTTGGTTTGGCTTACACCTGTAGTCCTAATTGTATGTGGTGGTCCCAGAGGGTACTGCATGCAATTATGTCTAACATGGAGATCACATGTAAAGGAGAAGCTATGGCCCCATAGTTCTCTATGAAGTTCCTATAATAACCAGTGAGACCTAAACAGGCTCCCACATGGGTTTGAGTAATAGGGGTGGCCCATTCTTGTACAGCTTGTACTTTGCTAGGCAATGACCTTATTTCACCTCCTCCTACCTCATGTTCAAGGTAGACCACTTTTCTCTTACCAATTTGACATTTACTTACTGTTATGATCAGATGGGCCTGCTCAAGAGCCTGCAATACATATCCTAACTGGTCAACATGTTGTTTCCAAGTTGGTCTGAACACTGCAATGTCATCTATGTATGCCATGCAGAAGTCCTCCATCCCATTAAGAACTTGATTCCCCACTGTTTGAAACGTAGCAGGTGTATTTTTTAATCCAAAAGGCATAACCTTAAACTGGTAGAGACCTGCCGGGGTCGAAAATGCAATTTTCTCCTTGGCATGGTCTGTCAGAGCCATTTGCCAATAGCCTGAGGTTAGGTCAAATGTACTGAGGTACTTGGCTGAACCAAGCTTGTCCACTAGTTCATCTGTCCTAGGTAAAGAATGGGTATGAGTCTTTGTGACTGCATTTAGGGCCCTATAGTCCACACGGAATCTCAACTCCTTGGATCCTGCCTTTGGTACTAGCACAACTGGACTAGACCAAGGACTTGTAGATAGCTCTATTACCCTGAGATCAAGCATCCTGTTAATCTCTTCCTTTATGTGGGTTCTTACATGGTCTGACATTCAGTAACCTCTGCTTTTAACATGTAAACAGTCACCAGTGAGAATATCATGCTGGCCCCAAGGGATCATGCCTGGTGATAGTGAAAACAGGGAGGCAAACTGATTTAAAAGAGATTTGCACTCCTCCTGTTGTTCAGTGTCAGATGAGAGATTAACTCCTTCTATCTTACGATCTAAAGGTTGTCAACTGAGGAGGTCAGATAGAGGTTTACTCTCCTCTTCATCCTGAGCAGAGGCTAGAAACAAAGCTCTGAGTTCAGGTCTAGAGACATAGGCTTTTAGATGGTTGGTGTGACCTTGGGGGCGTCCTTATGATTGCCCAAGTTCACCAAATAATGGATCTCTCCAAGTTTTCCCACAACCTTGAAGGGTCCAATCCATTTGTTCTGTAAGGCCCTCTGCTTTGTAGGTACCATAACTAGAACTAGCTGGTCTTGAGTAAACTCAACCATGTTGGCCTTTTGGTCATGCCAATACTTTACCAGAGCCTGACCTGCTTTCAAGTTATCAGATGCTTCTATCATCGTGTGTGTCATTCTCCTTCGGAGACCTAACACATAGTCAGTGACTCTCACTGGCTTGGGGGAATGTACACTCTCCAACCCCTCCTTAGTTAGGGCCAAAGGGCCTCTAACTGATGACCATAGAAGAGCTTGAAGTGACTAAATCCAACTCCCTCCTGAGGGACTTCTCTATAAGTAAAGAGAAGGCATGGCAGTAGAAGGCCCCACTTTCGTCTAAAGGGTTCTTCTAAATCACCTATCATGCTCTCCATAGTTCTATTAAACCTCTCTACCAACCCATAAGTCTGGGGATGGTAGGCAGTTGAGAATGTGTAAGTCACTCCACAGTTTTTCCACATGGCCTGCATGTAGTAGGACATAAAGTGTGTTCCCTGTCCGAGATGACTTCCTTAGAAAAACCTACCCTGGTAAAAATACAAAGTAGGTCCTTAGCAACTGCCTGAGCAATAACAGTCCTCATAGGTATAGCTTCAGGATAGCTGGTAGCATGGTCTACCACAACCAATATAAATCAGTTGTCTGAAGAGGTTGGAGGTCTAAGGGACCAACAATGTTGATTCATTCTTACCCTCTCAAAAGGAACTCCCACCACTGGGAGAGGCACCAAACGTGCCACATTCTTGGCTCCACTCTTGCCAGATGTCGGAAAGGTCTGACAGCTCCTACACAATTTATCTACATCGGACCCAAACTTAGGCCAGTAGAAATATAGAGAAATCCTTTCCTTGGTCTTCTTAAAACTTAAGTGACCAGCCAAAGGAATCTCATGGGCTAACTGTAGGAACTGGTGTCTTATCTCCTTAGGCACTACAATTCTTCTGTAGTCCCCTGGGATAGACTCAATAGGTTCACTGTAGAAGATGGGATTGGGTATGTGGAGGTGCACACAAGTCCAGACTAATGAGTTGATAGGAAGATAACGTTCATATTCAATAAAATTAAGGTATATTCAAGGTGCTCCCAGATAGTAGGATGTTACCTCTACTGGATACATGCTAGTCTGAGTGGTTCATCATAGATTCACGAGGAACAAACTGAGGCACAGCAATAAGCAAATATATATTTTAGCTAAATTATTAAATAAATTCAATCACATCATTCAAATTAGTATTTGTTCACATGGACAGTAGCTTTGTACTTTTCATCTATATATTTTTTCAGTGCATGAGTCATAAGAAATCGTTTCACATACAAGTATATACAATTTTCGTTCACATTCCAAAAAAAAAAGTAAATCGTTAAATAGCCAAATAGTCTTGTTCAAATATTCAATTCATATGTCACAAACTGTGTTTCACATATATTACAATCCAATTATCTTGATAGCGGTGGTCAATTCCTGCTCTCTGTAAGTAGATCAAGCGTGTAATGCCCTATCTACAACTACGTGTTTCGGGCGTGTCTTGCCCTTCTTCAGGTTTTTTTATTTTTTTATTTTTGTTTGGTTATAAACAACCGTAACAAATATTTTATCATTACGTTACACCTTTTCTTCACATAAAATTACAAAACCGTAAATTAGTAAGTTCAACGACCACACACCTGCATATACACAAGTATATGCAAAATGGCAAATAAGCAAGTATATTAATAACTAAAGTGCTAAGTTACAAATGTGCAAATTCACAGATGTGCAAAACAGCAAGCTACATTAACTCCATCTATGTTCAACAAAAATATTCTACAAATTTGATATACGTTAAAAACAACATCAACAATAGATCATTATAATTGATCATGACACTAACATATTAAGAACAACACTATACAAACATTAAATCAAGATATAAAATCTAAAATCATCAGTACACTATGTTTATACATTTGAACTGGGTTTAGGCAAGAGCTCAATTTCTTGTTCAATTATTTTTACAAATACTACAATTGCATAGATCAGTGGTTTATATTGTCCTTGCATTAAACGGTTCCATAAAAAGTCCATAGAGTGTTCAAATTCAAAATTAACAAATGTCATCAAGAACTTTGACCGTGCATCACGAACATTGACACATTCTAAAATTAGATGCTTTAATGTCTCATCTAGAACTTCACATTTAGGAAACCTACTTGATTTTGAAGGAGAGTTATCTTTGTTGGAATCCCAGAATGTAGTCTGTTCCAATGTATTCATTTGATTGAGTATAAATCTCCTATAATATCTATGTGCGATATTGCTTTGAAAACTTTTCAAATATGAACAGCAAACATCTTGTTTTCTAGAGAATTTAGCATATTCACGGTAGGTACTATATTTGGATAATTCAGTGATAGTATTGATCCAATTTCGTTCAAGTAATTTCTTTTTAACGAAACACAGACACATTATCAGATCCCATTGTTCAACCCCAAATATTGCACCCATTTTTACATTATAGCTCATAAATAAATAAACTACATCCTTTTATCATCTCATTGAAGTCACAATAAATGGAATTCTCCAAGGGAGACAACATCCTAGCATAATTAGAAAGATGCCTAATTCATGACGTATGATGCAATTAGGAATGGACAGTGAAAGATTCAATGCAGCTTTAAGCAGTCTGCCTTGTAGTGTATCAAGCTGCAAAGTCAAATTAATGGTACATACATCCAGAGCATATAAAATAACAGATTCCACTTTCAATGTCATAAATTCTATTAAGAAACAACTGAGAATTTGCAATATTGGCAAAGATTATTTTCAACTGACTAGCAAGAGGTCTCACTTTAGTATTCAAGTAGTCATTCCAAGCTTTACACAAGGACATTGTGCTCACTATATAACCCAGATAAGTAATTTCAGAAACCTGAGCAATTACCACTCCATCTATATACCATTTAAAATTGCTAATTTTTCACCTGGTGTCCAAAATCATAATATTGGTCTTTGCAAGATTAGGTTTTAAATTATGCTTGTGAGCAAAGTCAGAAAACAGCTGCAATTTTATATTTGATCCAGTCGGAGTAAGATCAAATAGAATAAGGTCATCAGCGAAGGCTAACCAATGTAATCTTAACGCACACAACCAAGCAGCAAAAGTATTGCTCATTTTCCACATATCGTCAATATCAAAAAAATAGATGTTAAATAGGCTTGGTGCAGAATGACATCCTTGTTTCAAGCCTAAGAAGGTCTGTATTAGTTTCTGAGAGAGAACCCTCCTTAGTGATTCATACTCTAGACAAAGTGTTGGAGTGAAATTTGGAAATCCAATAAATAAGATGTTCAGGTATACCTAGAGTAGCCATCTTTCTCCATAAAACATTCTGAACAACAGTATCAAAGGCACAAGTCATATCAATAGATGCAAAATAAATTGGGCCAAGTTTGTTATTCTTGGTTCCAACAATTAAATGAGCCATGATTGTGGCATTCAGCATTGTAGACATAGATTTTCTAAAGCCAGTCTGAAATTACGGGTAGATCTTATTAACTTTCATATAAGCTTCAAGGTCTTTAATAACCAGAAGAGAAAATATGTTAGCTGCTGCATCGGTTAGAGGTATAGGACGGTAATTTTATGGTTTATACGGATCACCTTTCTTAAAAATAGGGATAATAATAGAAGTCAACCATGATTCTGGAAGGCTGCCTGATTTAAGGATATTGTCACATTTTTAGAATGGCGACCCAAAAGGACTTGGCAGCCTTGTAAACACAAGCAGGGTTTTGATCAGGACCAGGTGCTCGCGAGTTCAAAAGCTTATAGATAGCAGATTCTATTTCCAGATTGACCATCTAAAGGGACTCAAACTAAAATTAAAAATATTCACATAGCCAATGTGGAAAAAATCTATGATAATAAAGGTAAAGGTAATAAATGTGTTGTACTAATAAAATCAGTCCAAGAGTCTGTATTAATAATATCATAAGAGTCTTGTATATTGCCAGCTTGTCCTTTTTTAATGATAGCCCAAATCTCCCTTGTGTTATGTTGACATATCGATCTGATCATAGCACAATTATTCTTAGTATGTTAATTTAAATGTATACCCTTTACTTTGAATTTATATTTTGTAATATTAAATTCTTCTGGTATAATCTTTGAGAATTTGATAATAAATCATACTGTAACATTCGTATGTCTTTGTTTTTATGCCATGTTAGCATTTTAATTTCATGACTATAAGAGTGTTTGTCATAATAGATATCTGCTTTCTGGATCTGAATAAAATATTATAAAATGTATTTAACAGAATTAGCAATAAAATGTTCTAAATGGTCAGAGCTAGCTTCTTTGTAAAGATCATAACCTTTGTAATATAAATCATTCGAAATCATTTTAACCATACACTTACATAAATTGGGATTCCATTTTACAGAGATTGCATCGCGTTTGTTCTCAAGGACTGATAGGAGCACCTGTTTTTCTAAAGATATATGATGCATGGTAATACTTATGTGAATTGGAGCATGATCACTCTATTCAATTTTACCTATACTAGCAAATTCAAAATTAGGTGTCAAAGAATTATATATTCGATCAAAGAACAAGAAGTGCCCCTTTTCCAAGTATATCTAGGGAGCTTTACCCTATGATCTACGAAGGACCTATCCCAGTCATCACAATAAGAATTCCAAGTTTTCCCATGACCACATCTCTCATAACCCTTCATATTGTCAAGAAGCTTAGAGTCAAAATCACCAATCATTCACACAGTATTAAAATCACCTCCCATGATGATTTCAACCTCAGAGCTGGATTCATATGCATTTCCTAAGCATATAGCTAAGTCATCTAACATGTCTGACAAGGTAAATTTAAGTGGATTCCAATATAGACATATCAGTAATAAAGGCTTGTTACTACAAGCCTTTAAAGTACAAGAAACTGCTACGGCATGATAGGAAGAATGTTCAATTCTGGCTATAAAATCCAGAGAACTTCTAATTCCTATCTCTAACCCACCAGATGGGCAACCCTCCGCTCCTCGTATAGCTTCAAAGCAAAATGTAGAATAATCCTGCAGCACCAAATCATCTTGTTTCATGGTCTCTTGCAACATTATAATATCAGGTAATTAATCGTATGCAAAAGAAGAAAGCCACCATGCAATATTGCGATAACCACATTAATTCCATGAATAAATGACAAGTTTATCTTTATTCTCTGAATTATTATGGCAAAAATTGACTTTAACAAGGGCTCAATTCATGACATTTTGTGATTACCTCGAGCAATAGCAAATAAATGTGAAATGCATACATTATCATTTTGCAGCTCTCTATTCGCACCTTCTCCAATAATATTCTCTATTGTTTTTTCCACTGGTTCATAATGGAGAAACTCATTAGCCGAGTCTTCATTATTAATGTATGCAAAATGAAACCCAGATCCAACAATTATTTTCTAAACTACCATATAAGTTTTAAGACATGTTCTGAATATACATGGCATGTTATTCTATGGTTGTTGTCCATCGCAAGGACAATTCTATCAAAATCATTCAATGTTAGTATTCTTAAAGATGGAATACTATAGAGTAGACTCAGTAGGTATGATCTATTAATTCTAGAAGTCCTTACTATTAGTACACATTAGAGGGGGTTGCAGTCTGACAATTATTATCACCACCCCCTGTTTGTTCAGTGTTTTCAACAGTCCTTCTCATAGGTTCTGGATTTAATAGTTTATATACAAATGCAAGAGACAAACTGACATATTTCAGAGCATATTCCAAACTAGTTAAATCATATCCCTTTGATGGCGCATTATTTTCATCAATGCCAGAATTGGATACACAACATTATTTTGAGTACCAATAAGCCTATCAGGTATGGAATGATGATCCAAAATCTGCAATTTACCAGAACCTAATTGAATAACTTCAAAGTCCTTGTTAGTTTCATTCATAACTTTGGCTTCATTCACCGATTTCATACATATATCAGAATATAACATGTCCTGAGTTGGCATAGTAGGCTTCATTTTTACTACCTACAATATCAATTTTAGACTGCAGCAACTTTGAGGTGCAATTCCTTCCTTCACTTGGAAAATAACTTGTCAATGTCTCTGCCATTTTATTAGGTTTCACATCCAGACACATTTTTTCCAACGTATCTTTGTTTATCAGATCAGGCGTAGCAGCAACAGTGATCAGCAATACCTCTTTACATCCCTTTGCTATTATAGGGTTAACTTCCTTTACTGCCAACTGCCCGTTTGGCTCATTATTATTAAGGTGTAATTGACTCTCTTCAGTAAATTGCTTTAAATGTATCATGTCTTCCTCACGACTGTTTTCAGAGGGTGGTTTTCCATTGTTAGCATTTGGCACATTAGTAGAAAGGTTTTTCAGTTTTTTCTTCTTTTCATTGGCTGATTGCCTTTTTTTTCAGCACGCTTAACAGCTTGCCACGTATACACCAATGTAATGCTGACCCCAGTGTCTCTAATGGCAGGGTTATCCTGTCTATTTACAAGTACACTGTCCTTGTAGTATTCTTTTGTGTTATCTGGTATGGAATTATAGACATCTAAATTCTGCTGTTCCCACAGACCCAGGGACACTAAATATACACTGGCAGAGACTCCAATGGGGTCTTCAGCCAATAGTTGAAAGTTTCCACTTGCCATATGTATAAAGGCTAAGGAGGCAGTGTGGACCCCTGAAGGTTTACCCTTGCATTTGTGATCCCCTTTCACATGGTCAGTTGACCCACAAGCATAACATTTTCCAAATGTTTTGACAAATGGGGGCTTCTGCTGACCTCCCTCTGGTTTGTTACCAGAGGTATCACTAGCCTGATTTAGTTTCCCTTGTGGCTTACCCTTTTTTCTGTTTTTGGCCCGCTTTTGTATTGTAGTTTTTAGAATTCTCTTTGTCATCTTTCTTTTGCTGCTTCCCTTGATCCTTTTTGTGAGTGGCCACGTAATCCTTGTGAGTAGCCCTGTTGGCAACCCACAAGTCAGCAGCGTTTGCTGGCTTCTTGGGATCAATCTCTTTAGAGTCAGTCAAATGATGTCTCAGCTCAGGAGAGCAGGCAAAAAAATAGATTCCAATAAAAACAGATTTCTCATTCCTTCAAAAGTATTAACTCTGTAATCCTTAACCCAACCATTTAAGTTTTTCAAACATTCACACACCCAGGTAGCCCAAGGGGTACCATCCGTCTTTTTGAGGGTCCTAGACCGCTTAAGGTACTGGAAAGGAGCTTTCCCAAATCTAGCTATCAAAGCTAGCTTCACAATTTCATACTCCAATCTTTCAAGTTCCCCCACCTCCATTAAAGCATCAGTTGCAACCTAGGGGAGCCTAGACAAAAGCCAAGTAATCAAATGATTCCATGTGAAACCCTGAATCTCATAGTTATATTCAAAAGCACCCAACCAATCATAAATATCAAGCTTCACCTCATACATACTCACAGCTTCGTTAGGCATGCAAGGTCTCTTAGGACTGGAAGACCTGGAAGACTCTGGGATCGAAATATTTTCAAGAGACAATTTCTTCATTTAAAGAACATGTTGCATTTCCATTTCCCTTAGATTGATTTCTTGATGTTTGCTTTCAGTTTGCATTTGTAGCCTTTTGAACTCTAACTCAAGTCTCATTTTTTCAAGAGAGACACATACTGGACTTGATATTGAACCTGGTAGGGTCCCTGTGGCTAACGTTTGAGGCCTAAGAGCTTGTTGAGGTAAAGAGGGGCTCACATCCTGAGACTCCTCTTACTAGTCTGACCCTTCAATAACTTTAGAGTTACACTCTGAATCATTGTCATCCTCATCATTTTCCACATTTGCTTAGGGAGTAGGTGGGACAGCCCTACTTCTCAGACTTTGATGATTCAACAATCTTTCAATCAATTCATTTTTCTTTCCTTTAACAGGGAGATTCCTGTCCTTACAAATATATTTCAGTTGATCTACTGTTAGAACGATCAGGGCTTCCTGTCTGAAGTTATCCATATCTGGCATGTTACAATTGCTTTTCTAGTGGAGTTTAGCCTTGTGAAGGTTACTACTTGAACAAAAGTAAAGCAGAACTCTCAATGTAACAACTCTACAATTTATCCTCACCACCTGCCACCAGTGTTAGGCGAAGTTTGAATGCAGTACACTCTGGGAACACTAGAAGCAACTATGACTACAGGTGTAAGCCAACCAACCTTTAGCATAACTCTGTACTACCCAGTTTTTATAGCATGTTGAGCAGCCATGCTTATCTCAAGAGGCAACATGTAAACAGTAATGATGTTACACAGAGGTCTGCTATCACAGGTGTTCAAATAAACTCTTACACTCAAGGTTTCTTGATTAAATACTTATCAATGTATTAACCAGTCAGTTATAAAACATTCATTAGTAGGAGGCAATCATATAATAACACACAAATATACTTCAATACTGTGTACTCTAAGTTGTTTCTGAATCAGATAAGACCTTTTTGGGATGACCCACACACAACCTACAATCACAGGTAACTTTAGTAACAAGGGTGCTAGGGATATGAATATCTTGCTGTTCGCATTCAGAATAATATTCAAGGGGAGTAAAAGGCAAAGGTTATTAGAACAAAAAAAGGTTACAATTATTCTTAGACAGTGCAAATACTTAGAGTTCACCAGAAGAGTCAATTCAATTTAATAGGATAGGCCAAAGTCAATGGGCTAACATCTTGGATAGGACAAAGAAGTTCTGGTAGTTAAACGGAAAAGTCTCTGCACAAGTTCTTAGAAGTAGTTTGTAGAAAGAAGAATCATGTGTTGGGTCACAAGATGATTAGGCCTGTGGGTTGCAAAAGTTCCAAGCACTTTCACCGTGAGAGGTAAGTACTCTCAGTCTTGTTTTACAGTACCTTACAATGAAGAAAAAGAGGCAGCTGGTGACTTCTGTTCCTGGCAGTTCCTGCAGATCTCGCTGTTCCTGGGCCTCAGTCATGGGGACAAGAGGAATGACGTTGTGGGACTCCTGAACGGCACTGGGACAGTCAAAAGCTTGCAACTGGCAACTTCAATTCCAGTGGCTGTAAGTAACGCACACAAACTCGTGTCAATCTCCCTGGTTCTACGGTTACCTGCAGCAACTCTGAGGAAATTCAACCAGCTCCGATATTGGGTGTGCAGGTGGCTTACTTTGGAGTTGATTGGTCCTTGCAGGGGCTTCTCTGTCGATGCAAACTTGCCAATTCGAACCTGCAGCAGGGCTTCACCGGGGAAACCAATGGTCCAGGAGTTGCAGCAGCTGTCCTCTTCAAGCTCTTCTTCAGTTCCTTCGTTCCAGTGGTCGACTCTGCCTTCCAAGCTAAGAGACTTGCCTTTTATTCAGTTCTCTCCCATTCATTCCAGCCTAGCTGTCACTCACCCAGCAGGGTGGATGTCCTTGCCTGACAGTCAGCCAGCCAATCATCAAAGAGTGCATTTGGGTTTCCTAGGAGACTAAGCACAAGAAGTTTCGGGCACCTCCCTCACTTCCTGCCCACCCCAGACACTCGGGCACCAGAGGCAGTCTTCACTCCTGAAGCCAGCCAAAGGCGAATGAACAAAGAGACCAAACTAGGTTTGGCGTGCATAGACTATCTCTATAAGGACCTTTCCAGAAGAATTGGCAAAAAAAGAAGACAGGGACTTGTTTTAACAAAGGGTGCTCAGACGCCATCTTGAAAAACATGGTTCCCGCGATTTAATGTTACCGGAGCTACGAATAGTTGAAAGACATGGTTCCCGCGATTTAATGTTACCGGAGCTACGAATAGTTTGCGGTCGGGAAAAATCATTGTAGTTCATTGTAAAACCACTGCTACCAGCCATTCTGAGAGGAAAGGGTAGCATTTGACTGCTACATGAGTATCTAGAAAAAGGGGATACTAAGTAACCCCTCCAGCACTCTATTGTAGGATAGGGTGTGCTAGGTCTAGGAATTTAAACACCTAGTAAAGTCAATTGTACTTTACTTACTCTGGGAAACAGTAGTTTATCACTGAGAAGGTATTTAAACCTAGCCTGAAATGGTTTCCCTGTGCCACTGCACTGAGGGTGCTGTGTGACACAAATGAAAAGATCATGCCTATGGAGTTCTTTAGACTCCATAACCAAAGAAAACACAGAGGTAAAAAACATATCAAAATACATAAGAGAGTGGGAAAACAAGGCTCACACTAACAAGGCTCACACTCTCTCCAGGTAAAACAAATCAAGACCTCAAAATCCAGCAAAGTTGCTGGGGGTCTCTAAGGTGAAGGGAATTAGCAATTATTTTAGAATTCTCCCTAACACTCATCATATTTTCTTTTCTTTGGGACCCATATCTTTGTCAACCCCCTAAGGTGACCTGCATTCTTTAAGTGTTCATCCACACTCCAGGTCATATATCGACAATCCCCTGCTGGTGGACAGAATATCCATCATCCCACATATATCTTCCTATCATTGGGATAGTAAAGCCTTGTTCCTGGAGGTACAAGATAACTCTTCTGGATATTTTCTGGAGTAATCTCTTCAGTCTGTACTTTCTCTCCAGTGGCACTGCTACTATCAATCATTATCTTCATTCCAATAGCTTTCCTAGCTGTTTTCTGGTACTGTCCCAAGATAATCCTTACGAGATAGAATCCTAGCAACACTAGCACTAGTATTGCTGCTAGTGATTTGAAAGCATTTGCCAACCAAGATAGAATCCATGAAAACAGAGATGAAAACCAATCGTCTCCTGACGTCTCATCAGCTTCATCTTCCATTTTTGTGTGCAAAGTTGTCAACTTCATTATTGCTCCTGTCAGGGTTCCATTTTCTCCATCATGATATGATGTAAATGTACAGCAAGATGGCCCAACTTCGGCACAAACACATCTTTCCATTGCTTTTATCAGATCCTGGAGGGTCATCAGCCTGATGGCTTGCAATTCTTCATTGGTTGCATCGAATCCTCTTATCATTGCATTATATGCAGAAATTCCCACCTTGTGATCTGCAACCAATTAGCATTTACTGTAGCTTGAAGCCCTGGTGTAAATATAGATGTCATTATCACAGAAGTCTTACTGAATAATTTGTGTTCATCAGGAATGTCTTTATGGGCCTTTATTGATTTGAATGAAAAATAATTTTAGTCGACAAAGATTAAATTATCTCTCCCTTCTGTTGCATTCATTCATTTTTGGGAACTCCTCAACATGGAGGTCACTTTGAGGAATCACCAACGCTGGGATGTTTACATTTACAATGGAGCACACTCCTCCCCAATCTTTAGGCAACTACATGTAAGCACTGGATCTGCAGGCCCAAATATTGGCCCATTAGTACTGTACAGGCTGCAATCATTTATGGAACTTCAATTATTTTGCCACAACCTTTATTCTTTCCAACATAAACCATGCCATCATTCTTGAAGCAGGTTGTTGCGTTCTTCAATTGTAATATGTGCACTGGTCCTGCTTTGTTATCAACCCATGTTAAACGTTTTGCATACTTGGCACATGTTTTCAGGCATTCATTGTTCAACTTCTGTACCTTGTGGACTGTTTCTTCCTACAGTAAATGTGAAGGGCATGATATCAGTCCATCTAACCATCCATTACTGGTTGCTACACATTCATACACCAACAACTGTGCTCTCTCCCAGCATGCTGGCTCCCCTAATCTTTCAGTCATGTCTGAGCAGTTCATTCTTTTCTTTTCAACAGTTTTTATTTTCACTCAATACTGGGATGGATACATACATGTTTTGTTTGTCCGTCCTAGTCCAGTCTCCATATTCTTTTTGTCCTCACATATGTATCTGGGTATGGTCCTTCACATTGTCCTCTGGTGGTACATGTTGCCAGATTACTGAGACATTTTACCTTGTTTGAAGACATTTCTCTTGCAATAAATGCTCTTGCAGCAATCATAGCATACAGTATTATTGAGCAGACATGACAACTCTCTTCCAATGTTCTTTCTCCCACCTCTTTCATGTGCTGGTACTATAGATTATTAGCTACATGAGCCTATTTAGCTAAGTACTTTGTGAGGACCTTCAAAATGAGGGTACTCCAGGGTGCACATGAATTTACGCACCTGCACCTGGTGCCCTGGGTATAAACTAATGGGTTTGAGTGTTTCCTCTAAATCAATGGGCTGATTGTCTTTTTTTGTCTTTTTTTGTATTCTCTTCACCCAACCCATCAGTTCTGGAGCAGTTGTGACATAAAAGAAACACTTGCAGTCATTGTATTCAAATAATCATGCATTCTGTCTCCTAAATCCTTCGCTACATCTGTATTTGCCCTAGTTGGAGGAGTGAGGGGAGTTCTCATTCAGCGTCCAGTCACCAACTCATAGGCTGTCAGATGATGATCTGAGCCTGGCTTTTTCTCATCGTAAATAGTGCAAGAAGTAGGCAATGAAGCCAACTCTTCTTTAAAGTGACTTTTAGTTTTACTATCCTTTCTTTCAAAAGGCCATTTAATTTCTCAGAAAATCTCTTTGCTAAACTGAAGCAAACTTGTGTTTAATGCCTAATCACAGAACTAGATTTTCAAATAGCTCCTTTACAAAGTGCGGTCCATTTTCGGATCACAAATCTTTGCACACACCCCATTTTGTAAATACTTTGCGCACAAGGAACTTGGCGGCACATGCAGCACCATGGTGTGTGCATGGACCCGCATCGATCCATCTTGAAAAGTTTCATACTACAACTAACATATACCTATAACCATTGTAAGTTTGCAGCTAGTCTACAAAATCGATGTGTAGATGCCTGAATGGTCCATTTGGTCTGGGAATGACTCCTCTCACTGTTCGCAGATTGTGTCCTACGGTAAATGTATGGCAAATACAGTTTATAATGAACTTTGCCACATGTTCATATAGGTTTGTTATGAACCATTATTCTGCAATAGTAGCAGCTAGACTCTCTTGAGTCACATTTGCTGGGTAGTGAAGCTGTTCCAACACTATCCCCAATAATGCTAGTGTCATAACTGGCTTAACAGAACTATTCTTTATTTCAGTGCTGTTCTGTTCCTTGTATTTCAATTAACTGTACAATGGACGTCATATTAAATCCTTCCTTAACCAAAATGAATCACCCTATTGCCTGCTTTATAGTCTTTACTTCACTCTAAAATATTATTGGGTAATAGGCTGCTTTTTTGTCTTCTAAATCTGCAGCTTTGTTTCTGTGAGAGATTAAATCTGTTTTCTTTGAATGGGCTGCACATTTTACAATTGCTATGGTCTCTGGGAAACTCAATGCTTCAATACATTGTTCTAATATTCCTGCATGTTGCACCAGAGTGCCGTCTGCGTGGAGGAAACCCCTCCTTTTCCAACCTGACAAGCCTGTGTCTACCTTTGATGTCACATAGGGGGAGTCAGAGAACACGTCACTTTCTCATCCTTAATGCTATGCAGCGCTTCAATAAGCGCAGCTAATTCTGCAGCCTGTGCTGAATAATTTAGGGACAATCTCCTACTAATCATTACCTCAAAATTACCCACTCGGTTCAGCTTTACCACTGCCGATCCTGAATGTCTCATCCCACTCTTTTAGTCAATTCTTGATGACCCATCAATGAAGGACACTTCCCTCGTCCCTATAGAATTTTCTCTAACTTGGGGAATATCATCATAACACTTGGTATACATTTTACAATCATGCATATCATCATCTTCTCCTACTGGTTCCGCTATAAACATTGCTGAATTCACTATGCTACACCTGACAATTTTAATTTCAGGGTTTGAGATAATTACCTCTTACCCTGATGATCTTTGTGCGGTCATTGTACTTTTGGGGTTTTCCAAAATTGCAAATAATGCTGTTCTCTGTGTGAGCACTGCTGTCATGACTTCTCCATGTGAATGAGAGAATAAGTAAAATTCTTTACTGTAACTGTGCTGTTCACCTGTTCCTTCACTCATCTCTTCTGTCCATATTAGTTTATTTTTAGTCATCTGTGTGGATTCTACAATAATGTACAATTGCCTATTTTATCTCTGGCCATGGCTTTGCTTGCAATCCTACCTGTTTCTTTTAGCTGACTTTGCACCGGCTCTAGCAGCCCTTATCATGAAATATGGTAAAACAATGCTACCGTCTTGTCCCATGATTGCTGAATTTCAAAATTCCATCTGCCTGGCATCGCCTGAATAAAGGCAATGGGGTCTTCAGTTTCTCCCAGTTTCCTTGTAATTTTTGCCCAATATCCGATGTATCAGGATATTGTACTCTAAGTGATCATCATACATTTGCTCTACAATTGTTAAATGGCTCTCAATTGTGCACTTTGTTTTGTGCAGTAACTTTTGGGTATCCTGCTCTTTTCCAAACATTGTAAGATCTCTCCACTAGGATGGCTAATAATAGGCCTTTAAAGTTGCCTATAGCTAATGTCGGTCCTGACATTCTTTTCTCTAGTTCAGAATCCTATTTTACTGCACCCAAAACTTGGTCGTGTGTACTTTAAATTCTCCTTATACATTTGGGGACACAGTATATATTGTGTTTGACCCCCCCTTTTTCTAATTGTGCAATTGTGACAATCTGATTCATAATCATACCAGCCTTGCTCCTTGATTTCCAAGCAGTGTTGTTCTCAACTGTTTGTTTCCATCCTGGTAATGTCCTTAATCTGCCTGTATAAGGTGGGGATGTATCCCCCGTACTTCATGATGATGCTTGCTGTCATTCAATATATGCTGTTGGTTCTGGTGTTTTTTTCTATGGGGTCATCTAAATCATTTTACACCTTTAACTAAGCTTGATTACCTTAAAAATGCCCCCTCTTTCTGAGCCCACTCATTCTCCTCTCTTTCTTCATATGACATCACTATGGCACAGCTTGTGTGGCTGTTATCTTCTCCCACATCGTCAATATCTAGTCAAGATTTAGCCTGCTTAACGAGATCATTCTATGATCATCTGTTATGACGTCCCTTGATTTGCTTTTAGTTCCCTTTGATCCAAAACTGTTAAAGTTCTCTGGAGATCCATACCTTTCTCTGTCCCTCATTTGCCTATATCATTTCCCAAGCCACTTCTCTATGTCTTCTGTATCCTTCCCAACAGCCGATGTTGATCGCGGCATTCCGTGCAGCTCCCTACAGAGCTGTTTTGACCCTCTTTCTTGTTCCAATCATTCTTGTGCTTCTATAGGCACTATGCTTCTGTGGCATAAATATTCTATTTCATGATCTTTTAATCTTCATATTAATTTCTTTCTCTCTTCTCCTTAATACGCTTAACTCACCTTCCTCTCACCTTTGTTGCAACCTACGTGCTTTCAATCTTTGGGATTCTACCACTTTTTGTTTCTCCTCTTCTAATCTCTTTTTTCTTTTCTCATCTCACAACTTTTCTGTTCCTCCCTTCGCTTAATTCTCTGTCCCTTTCTACTTTGTATATTCTCTTTTCTTCTTTCTCTTTCTCTCTTTTCTCTCGCCCTTCCCTTTCCTCTCTTTCCGGTTCTCCATCCCATTAATTCCATACTATTGTCATGCCCTTAGCTACATCCTGTGTTCCCTTCTGTCTTTATGCCTTTTCCTCTATATTTGTCTGTTTGTCTAGTCTTTCTTTTCTCTCATCATGCTGTTTACCTTCATCACATGTTGATATATTTTTGTGTTCTATATTCCCGGTCTCTTCTGATGTGTCATCACTGTTATAAGCAGGGGGCTCATACATTGGATTAACATACCTGATGCTGCCTTGAATTCCTTTATAGGATAAAACCCCATTGTTTCAATCATTACATCTTGTTTCTCAGGAGGTAAAATAGGAGCTGATGGTGTTACATCTTCTCCTTTAATCTGATTAAGCATCCACTATCACTCTGCTGGATCTTCTTTCTCACTCTGGTACATTTTTCAGAGTTCTAGAACTGCCAATCTTTTCTCTAACTCCTTCCCTTTATGAGTGTCATGTAAGTATGTCGTTATGTGACACAATACCAGTTTTGAAAATGAACCCTCTAGAGGCCACAGCGTAAGTGGTATGCTTTCCTCATGCTTCTGCAGTCACCCAATGTGACTTAAGTTCAGGAGCCATTAATGCTTACCAGTACTGCCTTCATGGAGCATCATAGACAAAAGGATGAAGTGTAACGGAGGACCAGCTCCTAAAATATAGATAGAAACAATAGGCTCACATGGGATGCAGGTTTAAATAATCAATGTGGATACACATATCAACAAATGATCTACAAATACGGACCTGTGTTCAAAGCCAAATTTTCCTTTCATCGGTCACTCAATGTGATCAGATAGGACATAGGTAATACAGCTGTATATAAGTCAATACCAACTCCCTTAGAAGTAAATGAAACACCCAAGCAGTGATTTGCTAAACATAAAATAGCTTTGCTCCACACTCCATTCAATTTACAGAATAGTCAATTTGTATCCACATTTACGTTCCTCTAGAAATCTAAAGTAATTAGAGTTATACACACTTACCCCAACCTGGGGCCACACCTCCACTTAACATACGGCCAGTCAATTCAATCTGGATAACATTTGCTTCCCTCGGCAGATATGATTTCTTGAATAAGTAACAACTTTGTTTACTCCAAACAGAGTTCCTCAATATACTACAAGAGATCAAAGTAAAAGCTGTCATGATCAAGCTTAATCCCTTCATAGCGTGAGATGTCTTCACGGTTAGCTCAAAATATCTACGTAATACAAAAAACCTAGCTCACTCCGTCGGACAAGTGACTAATGTCTCCTGTGCTCGATGGAGAATGGTGTCTATTGCCACAGCAACGGCACTCGCTGTATGCCTCTACTAACAGCCATCTTTGCTTGGTTCGTGAAATCAGGAATAAAGAAACATAGAGAAAGGACTCACCACATCAATTCCTCTGGCCATACTACCATATTGCAAATGAGTCTAATTAGTAAATCTAATGGAGCAAATTGCAAGTTCCTGTTCATACGCGTTCAATTTCCATATATATATCTACTCATCTACCTATGGCGAAAAGATATTAATAATGAAATAAGCCGATTCAAGAAAAAAGTCAACACAAGGAAAATTCTATTGGGTGGAAAACCCTGAGCAAATTATGAGTCATCATCCAAGTGGCTTGCGTATGTTATGTTAGACACCTCTTGTTATTCTAACAGTGTTTCATAGACATCACGTATCAATATGTTGGTTATCATCTATGCTTTCAATATCTGTACGCATTATGCCCATCTGTCTAATGTCATGTTTGCAACTCGGTAAACATAGTAGCCATAGTCATGTAATTTAAAATGCAGGACAAAAGTGCCCATGGCGGTTTTATGGATAAACCACACACGTTTGTTTCAAAATAAAATAAAATAAAGTAAAACATAGAGAGGATAGCTGACTATATGCGTTTGTGGTATATATTACAGACCAAGTGATTTTTCATAGCTGATCATTGGAATTGGATGAGCATTATGTCATGGCAGCAATGTAACATGAGATATAACGCAACACATACTTAGTATATTGCATCCCCAATTCTGCGTGATTAGAAGATGCTTACATTAAGTCATCATTAAAGTAGTGTCAAATACAGGGTAAAGAACATTTCATCAAAAGTCTGCTTCAAAGCCTTATCCTCATGGGCAATAGTATGTTGATACAAGGTCAAAATTGGATGACCATTATGTCATGGCAGCAATGCAACATGAGATATCACTCAACACATACTTAGTATATTGCATTCCCATTTCTACATGATTAGATAATAGTTATATTGATTCATCATTACAGCAGTATTAAATAAGGGGTTAAGAACATCCCATCGAACCAAAGCCTCACCCCTATGGGCAATAGTCTGTTGATACAAGGTCAGGATAAATGAATAGGCGTTATACACAGCAATTCAAGAAACAGTCTTCATTCAAGCCCGTAGGTTGTACTCTGTCCAATAGGTGAACCCAGTATATTTCTCTCTGTCGAAGTAGTGACTGATAGTTACCTCCTCTATGTGGAAGTTTAACTACTTCTACTATCTGGAATTTCAATTGTGCTATGGTGTGGTGTTGTTCTTAGAAATGTCTTACCACTGGGGATCTGGGGTTATTGCATCTTGGGTTAGATGTATGTTCCGCCCAACGCTCCTTTGCCGGTCTCGCATTCTGTCCAATATACAGTTTTCCACAGGGGCATTTTATTGTGTAGATAACGCCTGAAGTGAGGCAAGTTGCATAGTCCCTAACTTAATTTCTTTGCCTGATTGTGGATGTGCAACGGTATCACCTTGCGGTGAGTACAGCAAAGGCAGGGTAATGGCCCCTTATTTTAGTTTCAGAAACAACTGTCTATCTTTGAGAGGCTCTTCTGCTCTCACTAACTTATCCCTCAAATTCCTTCCTCTTTTGAAGGGCATCATGGGGGCTTTGGGGAACAGTTTATATAGGGTAGGGTCATTGTGTAACAAACTCCAATGTTTTCTGATGATTTTACTTATTTGAAAGCTTTGCCTCGAGAATTTGGAGATAAACAATAAGGGGACTTCATTGGTTTTATTCTTAGGTGTCAATAACAGTTCTTTTGATATTTCACTAGATCTTGACTTAGTTTCATCAATGACTTCCATAGGGTAATCTCTTTGTCTAAATGTATTCACCAATGTGCAACACTCCATATTAAGGCCGGCTGGCTCTGATAATATTCTCTTTAGCCTGAGTATTTGGCTATAGGGTAAGCTTCTTAACATAGCCCTAGGATGAAAGCTTGTGTAATGGAGACAGATTGTTCGCATCACTAGGCTTCTGATAAACTGCAGTTGCTATACTGCATCTTTAATCTGTAGACATTCGTCTAAAAAGTGAAGTGTTGGGGACCAATTTCCACAGTAAACTTAATTCTAGTGTGCACTGTGTTCAAGTAGTTAAAGACTGTCAACAGATCTTCCTTAGACCCACACCAAATACCAAAAATATCATTGATGAACATCTTCCAAATTAGAATGTACATCGACCACAACATGGCTGGCTACTGGTAATTTAGCTACAGTAGAGGCTATCTGGGTTTATTCCTGTCCTACAGAGCTGGTGTTTTGGCTGCCACACCCTGACATGTTTCGGTCTCACCTCTGCTAAGTATCTTTGAAAGATCTATTGTAAAAGTGGAAAAGTAGCCTTTTCTATCTCACCAGTCTGTGTAACTGGGGCACTATCTTCTTCATTCTACTCATTCATTCATCTGGTTTTCAAAGTAGTGTGTTGTGGCCTGCAGTCATATGCATTTCCTTTATGTTTCTCATCATCATTATCATTATTATCATTATCATCACTCTCTGATCTAGCTGGGGATGCTGATGGTGGTGAAGAGGAAGCCCGGTGACTCCCCATACACTTCACCTCTACACAGTTTGTTGTTTCTTCATGCTCATCAGTACGGACAATCTACAGCTCCTCTACCCCTGATATAGGATGAACCACCTCCTGTTCCACTGACTACAATGCCTGGGTAAGTACAAATGTATCTTGCACATCAGAGGGACTGTTAGGGAGAATTCTCCAGAATGGCTAATTTCCCTTACTTACTGAGTCCCTAAGCAGCTTTGCTGGATTTCTAGGATTTATTTGTTTCACCTGGTAAGAGTGTGAGCCTTTTTTCCCACTCGTACATGTTTTTTGCTGTGTGTGTTTAACCTTTTTGTGTTCATAGACTGTGGCACTTCACCTACTCCATAGGCATCATCTTTTTAATGTGTGTTACA
The DNA here is from genome assembly GCF_040938575.1 of Ambystoma mexicanum. Lineage (NCBI taxonomy): Eukaryota > Metazoa > Chordata > Amphibia > Caudata > Ambystomatidae > Ambystoma > Ambystoma mexicanum. Next base: position 925,455,258 of record NC_090941.1, read on the forward strand.
CAGCACCTTTAGTGCAGTGACACATGATTGTCTTTTTCAGACATCCCACTTGAAACTCCATATTCTGGGACTGACTACTGTCTCCCAGAACATGACTTTATTAGTCTTTTTAAACTCACAGACCCAGTACACCCTATCTTACGTAGAGTACGGGAAAGGGTTAATAGTTATCCGTTTTTGTCTGTCTCTCATGGAACATTGATCGTTCCCCTTTCATTAAGATTTGGCTGGTGGCAGTGGTATCTACCATATTTTTCCTACCACCGTTTATTTAAATAGCCTTGGTACTGTTTTAGGCTATCTTAGTAGCCTCAAACTTAAATCTGTTGGACCATATTTACTTTAATTTGGTTCCAGCTGGGTTTATTCGCCATTTCTTTTTGTCAAGGTCTTTCTCGTGTTTTACTCTGCATGCCAAACCAGGTTTGGTTCCTTTGTTCACCGTCCTTCGACGGGCTTCTGCACAGAAGCCCTCCTTAGGCGCCTCACTGTCTGGGTAGACAGGATATGATATGATATGGCATTTATAACGTGCCCATACACAAGTGTTTCAGGATGTGAGGGAGGCTTTTTTGGACCCTGGCCACGGGATCCCTTGGTAACCCTAGTCACACTCCTATTTGATTGGCTAGGTGATTGTCCTGCCAGGACAGCCACCCTGCTTTGTGATTGACAGCCAGGCTGTGTGAATGACGGAAAACTGCATAAAAAGCAGTTCTGGGACTAGGAAGGGAGAGTTGCCACTGGATCAAGAGAACCGAAGAGAAGCTGAAAGTAGAGGACCACTACCACGACTGAACCTCCCGTGAAAGCCTTGCTGTGGGTCCAAATCTTCAAACTACAGTGACCGAGAAGATCTACAAGGAATCCTCTTCCCCTGAGCTGGTGGGACCAACTAGTTCACCAAACTGCAAGCCAGGCCTCCCTCCTCTGGTCGAATTTGCTGTGCACAGCTACAGTGAACTGGATAGCCAGGAGGATCGGACCCTGCTTGGGCTTTAAGGAGCGCACCTTTGATGTGTTGTTTTGCTCTGCTGCTGGTTTCTTCCCTGGGCAGTGCAGGACCCCCCAGTCTTCCTACTTCGTGTCAGTCCGACAGTCGCTTCAGGAACTGTGAACCTGCAGGACCTGCCAGGAACTTCTGCCTCAGCTACAGCCTTCTTCTTCACTTAAGGTACCTTCATATCCGGTCGTTCGTTCCATCCGACCGTGGTAAAAGTGTTTAAAATCTTTTGACAATCCGAGGGCTTGTCCTTCTCTACTCTTTTGAATAGTTTTTCTGCCGACCAACTTCGTTTCGAACTTTTGGCAAATATTTAACCGTGAACTACCCTGAACTGTTTGATCCTGAGTAAAGACTGTGACCCATTAACATTGGTCCTGGCTTATTGATTTGAATCCTCATGGTAGAAAGCCTTTTCTATATTGCCCTGCCTACTTACTTTGTTGGTGCTGCTTAATTTTGTATAACCTTGTCTTTCCGTCCCTTTTTAATTGCTGGCGTGCCATTTTGCTCACACTTCGTTTTGAGCTTAACTTGTGCAGAATTCATTGGGTGTTATGTAGTATATTAAGAGTGTGAGTTTTCTGATGCTTTACTTAGTGAATTGTTTTACAACTGATGTGTAAATACATGTATATTCTTTTACTCAGAAACCTTGAGTCAGTGTTTATTTGAACCATATTAATTGCTGTCCTTTGTGTAACTGTTGATACTGCTCACTCTACTCTTGACATACGTCTGGATGCTCAGCCACCGCTACCACTTTAGTGTGTAGTACAGGCTTGTACCAAAGGTGAATTTGTACTTGCACTTGTAGTCTTAATTGTATGTGGTGTTCCCAAAGGGTAATGCATACGATTCTGCCTACTAGTCACACTTATGGCATCCCAGATGTATGTGCACCAGGCATGTTAACACTGAAAATGGTAACTTCAGCACAGCCAGAAAAGCATTGTGCATTGTGCATGCATCTATTGCAGACTGGTGTCTGTCTCTAAAAAATGCTTGTATTGATTTAGTTGTTTACTGCAAGTGTTTTCTCTAGGCATACATAATATGGAACACTGAATAACAGCCAGTGAAATTGATTTCCGCATGTCTGTGAAAATGTCTCTTTCCTGGCTATAGGGTTAGCGGTGGGAAAGGATATATTAGCCATGGCCAGCCAAGGGAATTTGGAACTGGGGTTGGTGGTCTGATAATTCCCTGACCTATTCCACCATGCTTAGCTATTTTTCAGGGGCTTGTCACAATGGTTTGTCAGTTAACCTACAACTCCTTCAAACAAAAATAACTTTCTTAAGCCTTGCATTTGGAAAACTATGATACTGTTTACTTCAGTCTGTCCGTACAAGGTATAAAGAGCCCACCACCTCACGTATGATTAGACAGCACAACTGTGTTTCACATTATTTCATTTTTCATTTTATTGTGCTTTTATAGTGAGAAGGGGGACAAATATAGAAGGGGAGGCATAGGAGGTGGAATGTGAGAAGATGAGTTCAGTTGTAAACATTGGGAAGACATCCAAGACTGGATAGAAGAAAGAGAAGCAGAACAATATGAGTGCAGGGACTCTGAGAAGGAGGAAAAGGAAAATAAAATGTGAGCATCATCTGCATACACATCACAAGAAAGATTCTTAGAATAGACAATAGCCGATTAAGAAATAGTGTTTAGGGAGAAGAGTAAAGGTCCAATAACTGAACCTTGGGGATCCCCAAATAGAAGAACATGACTGTCCAGCCCAGGAGACAGAATAGGCATGGTGGGAAAGATAAGAACAATGCGTCCTGTGAACAGTGCCATAAATACTCAATGAAAGGATCCTAGATGAGAGAATGTGGTGATCAATATTGTCGAAATTAGCAGAAAAATCAAGCAATACAAGAAGAAAGGAGTGTTTCCAATACTAAACCGAAAGAAGTGAGTGGTCACAGAGAGTAAGACCATTTCAGTAGAATGACATGGTTGAAAGCCATATTGCAGAGGAAGACGTAAAGAATAGACATTAAAAAAAAATAATTTACTTGAGAGTAAACAATTCTTTAAAGAAAAGGTATGAGAAAAATAGGGCAAAAATTAGAACGTTCCAAAGAGGGCTTTTTAAAATTAGGAATAATAATGGCATGCTTGAATGAAGCAGGGAAAAAAGCAAACAAAAGCAAATTGTTAAATAGGGAAAAAAGGATTTAAGTAGACGAAAAATCTGAGGGATAACAGAAGATTGGATAGGGTCTTTAGGAGCAACAGTAGTGTTAGCAAGTGCAAGTAAAAAAAGAAACGTCAGTATCACTAAGAGGAGAGAAGGAGGACATAGAAAAAGACGAAAGACGAGACAACAGAGGGCTATTAGGGGATGAAGACTCAGAAGCGAATGAAAAAGATGAATGAAGATTAACTATGTTGGTAGTAAAATAAGTTAAATAGGGAAGAAAGGATTGAAGTAGACGAAAAATCTGAGGGATAACAGAAGATCGGATAGGGTCTTTAGGAGCAACATTAGTGTTAGCAAGGGCAAGAAAAAAAAGAAACATCAGTATCACTAAGAGGAGAGAAGGAGGACATAGAAAAAGAAGACGGATGAGACCACAGAGGGCTATTAGGGGATGAAGACTCAGAAGCGAATGAAACAGATGAATGAAGATTGACTACGTAGTAAAATAAGTAGCAAAGTTATCTGGTGAAAGAGAAGAGGAAAGGGAAGGATGCAAAGGAGGGGGGTGTAGAGGGTGATTACATTCGGTGAACAGTCTGTAGGGATGAGAAGAAAGATTAATAAGGAGGCTAGAATAGTAATGTTGCTTAGCTGAAAGTAAAGATTAATTGTGGAGGGTGTGCAGATAGAAGAGAGAGGCAAGATCCTAAGGAGAATGAGATTTGTTCCATCGACACTCAGCCCATCAAAGAAGTGTACCTCATGAGAGAAGAAAGGGAGAAAGCCAAGGTCGGGCAGTCTAATGAGAAAGTGAAAAAGATTGTGGAGAATAGAGAAGATCCATTGTAGTTTGAAGGCCTGAAGAATGAGTTTCCTTAGCAGAGTCCAATGAAAGGAAAGATAACTTAGGATAACTGAGGATAACTGAGGAAATGATGGAAGAAGAGAACTGAGGGAAGAAGCAAATATGGATGGGTTAACGTTATTAAGATCACAATGAGAAAAAAATGAAGGAGAAGGAGAAAGAGAAGTAGTTTCAGGAAAAGAAAGAAAAAAAGAGAAGGAAATGGTCAGAAATAGTAGAAAAGGTGGGAATAGAGGAAAAAATCAAATCTAAAGAAGAACAAGATTGATGGGAGAAAGGGTTGGACACCTGTTACAGAGACGATTCAAGAATTGGACTGAGACGACAAGAAGTATGAGCAGTAGAAAGATGAAGGTTGAAGTCAAAGTCAACACGCACAATAGTTGGAATAGAAGAAGGAATTAAGCAAGAATGAAGCACATCCGAGTCATCACAGAAAGATGTAACAGATCCCGGGGGACGGTAACTAACAAGTAGATTCAAGGAAAAGGGAGACTTAAAGGAGTAAAGATGGTATTGATATTGGGAAACATTGCAGGTGCTGGCTTGGGAGAGATGGCAGCGAAGAAGAATGTGCAAGAATTCCGGTACCTCCACCACGGCCAGTAAGATGAGGGAATTGAGAGAATACAGAAAGAGAAGGAGATAAAGTAGCAACAGAGGCAGCATTAGAGGGAGAAAGCCACATCAAGAGGGCATTATTAGAAAGGCTCAGCGGGGAATGAATAGCCTTATAAAATTTTACAGAAAATACACCGATAGAAACCCTCCAACATGAGAATTACCTGTTGCCTGCTAATCAACTTGCACCCTGCACTGAGTTCCCATAACACTTTTTTTCACTTTCTAACGTTGTGCCTGCTAACCTCGCACCCTCCCCCCCACACTCTCCTCTCTATCTGAAATACATACAATTGTATCCCATGTGCAAACATTATCAGATACAAGCAAATGAGGGGAGGAGGGTCGCTGGGGGTCCGACTCAATGCCCATAGTGAAAAGCTATGGGTTCTGGGAGCCATGACATTTTGGTTCAGAAAAAGGGCTGTCCAGGATATGATTTCACCTTACTCACATTTCGTGCTCCAACTTGCTGAGCTGATGTTCTCTATGGGGCCTGCTGAGAGATTTCCTTAGCAGGCAACATTTATCAGAAAATCAACAGTATTTGATAAGTTAAGTGTATATCCCTGATTGTTACTCCTTAAGATGTATTTCTGTGTGTCCAGCAATCGTGACCTCCATCTTTAAGAAGTTTCAATTAGACACAGAGCTACAGGTCAAATTAATGTTGCCCCAGTCTCGTGTCATTGAGTCAGAGCGCTTACTTCATTTTTTGAATGTTGTTGAAACCCTGCAGAAGGTGCTATACAAGGAGGCTGATGGGATCAAATCATGAGCAGGAAAGCTATAAACTGTCGTAATGATTCCTCAAATGACTCGATTGAGCAGGTTGCATCAACCCAGTGGACCATTGATTACCGGGTCCCAATTGTTGTTCAGTTGTTTGAATGTTCCATGTGTGTGAAAATATTATATTTGTAAACATGTTGTATTTCTTGCCTCTTTACATAAATGCAAACGAGACATAGGGCCTCATTACATGGATGGCGGTAAGGGATTACTGGCTCCGGTAAGGGCACCGATGCTGGCAATCCCTTACCGCCCTACTACGAGGTCCCTCAGTGGGTCCCGTCCTTAACGTGTGGTCAGACCACACATTAAGGATGGGACCCCCTGAGGGACTTCAGAGCAAATAACGGTACCGCTAATTGCGGTACCGTTATTTGCTCCTTCCCCATTCCCATTGAGCCCTATGGGGGCTCAAATGGGAATGGGGAAGGGTCATGGTGAATGGGAAATTACCGCCCCCGCCAACCTTGGAATGGGGTGGTAATTCCGCCATTCATCATGCCGGACTCCGGCGGCAACCATGGCGCTACTAGCGCCATGGTTACCGTAATCCGTGTAATGAGGCCCATAGAGCAGCATATCCAAAACTCCTTTATACTAGTTCTAGTGCAGGTGATACAGGCAGAGAAACACCATCCGATTGTGCAGCCTATTCGAAACATGATGAAAGGAGATATGACGAGATCAGGGAAGGCAGAATAGACTAGTGGGAAGAGGGCAGAGATAAGGTCGCCTGAATTATGATACTTCCTTAAGTGATAACCAAAAGGTTCCAATGCTAATTCTCTTACATATTGTAGTATAGCAAAAACTCCAACCATGACATAGTTCAAGGTAATCCCTTGTTTATTCAAGGACAAGATATCTAAGAAATTGAAGTGCTCGTGTGTTACTAAAGTGAAAATAATAGTGGGAAATGCCGACTACAAGGCCATGAGTTTCTCCCAGCAGGGCTTTGTCAAGGCTGTACCCAACTAAATCATAAGAAAATATATGACCACGAAGTTAATCACAACCTTTAAAAATGCATTAGGCTCGAAATTCCTGGCAAATATACGTATGCATCCTGATTAGCAATATGTGCTGGCAAAATGCCTCCGAATTGCCTAATCTATACTTCTGATTGCATTCTGCTCGCTTTGCATATAATAGTGACTCTACATCAAGGGTCTAATCATATGCAGCCATGTAAGGCAAGAACTGATTTGCTGCGTGTAAACCATTCTGATGCAGTGCTGTTCACTGATTACACTTCGATAGACAGAATTACTGACAATGCCCAGAAGGTAAAGTTAATTTGGTAGACACAGGTTGAGCTTTGCAGCAAGGAAAACATAGTTCTTAGTATGATATAATATAATATTATATGGAATTTATAACATGCCTATACACAAGTGTTTCAAGGCGCGACGAGGCAAGGGAGGTGGAACAGAGGGGCGACAGTCAACAGTCCTACTAGACCAGGTGTCATTCAGATCGCGCAAGCACATGGGGAAGAGGAGAAAGGGCAGGGGGGAAGAGGGAGGGGACACTGCAGTACATGGGATAATAGAATAAATAACAATAGAAAAGTACGGCCAGCAGATGGCAAGTGCAAGGGTAAAAAGGTAACTGCAGACATCATGTGTCAAGTGCTGGTGGTTGGGCTGCAGTGATACAGAAACAGTCCCAAGTGCGGGGGTAACCAGGAGGGCAGTGAGGGGTGTGACTGGCAGAGAGGGGGACCTGGGCACGGGATCAGAGGGTGGCCAGGTAAACCAGTGCAATGTCAATATCAGCCAGGAAATCAGCAGGGGAGAGGAGGAGAGAAAGCAGAAGCAAAGAGAATTGTTTTGAGGTGCTTCTGGAACCGGAGATCGTTTTTCCCCAAGTTTCAGGGGGGCATGGAGGCTGTTCCAGAGGGAGGCACCGGCCGAAGAAAGTTATCTACCACCAACTCGTTGCTTGGAGAAGTGACGGACCCTGAGGGATTTGGAGGTGGAAGAGCGAAGAGCTTGAGAAGAAAGATATTTAGGAAGAGAGAGTTGAAGGTATAGAAGCCCTACGCCCCAGAAGGCCTTGTAGACAATGCAGAGGGTTTTGAACTTAATCCTCACAACCACTGGGAGCCAGTGCAGAGATTTCAGTCCTGGAGAGATACGATCCCTGGGCTTGAGGCCAAGGACAAGTCTTGCAGTCCGGTTCTAGATGAGTTGCAGAGGGCGGAGAGTAGAAACAGGCATAATTAGAAAGAGGCTGTTGCAATAGTCCACCCTAGAGAGAATCAGAGCTCTGGAGAGAGTGAGCTTCTGTGGGAAGGAGAGGAAAGGAAGAATACCTCTGAGGAGGTGTAGCTGTAAGTGTGATTTCTTAGAAACCTCAGAGATGTGAGGAGAGAAGGGGAGTGTGGAGTCGAAGATAACCCGAGGTTTTTAGCCTCAAAGGTGGGAGCATGGAGAGGGCCAAATTAGGCCAACCAGAGAGTGACAGGAAAGGACGGTATGGGTGTGCCAATGAGGAGAATCTGTGGGAACAAGTAGGGGAGAACACTAGGGAAGGACACAGGGCCGGATGCGTGCAGACGAGACCGTGGGATGAGACAGGTTGACAATTGGACAGGACGACAGATGCTAAGATAGTGGCACAAGGTTCCCTGGATGAGTGCTATTGCAAGGAGTCGAGGCACAGGGCAGCACTACTTTCACAATGCAGTATTGAGTAGAGGAGAAGAACACACCTAAGTTTGAGAGTCCTGAAAAGTTGGAGGAAGGCCTAGCTTTCACAATGCAATTTAGAGTACTTTCACAATGTAGTTTTGATTTGAGGAGAAAAAAATATACATGTATATATAGTGCATGCCATTTCCATCAGTGCAGGTATTAATTTCACTCTGTTGCTGAAAGTGGCCTCTGATGCATAATTGTGTTATTTTCTATATTTGTATTGAGTTATTTTGGCTAAAAATTAAACTGTCATGACACATCCAAATGTAATGCACATTTATAACATTCCTCCATATCAAAATAATCATTAAAATACATTTGTTTGTGGCAATAAATCATTACAATTATCCAATATATTTCATTTCACAACAATAAATAGTCAATAAAATCAGATATCCATAAAAAAAGAAAAGGAAAGATTGGTGATATGGTATTCATCATAACATTTTCTGCAAAATGTAAGTAACATAGATCGCCCATGATATGTATGTCCATACAAGAACTGGAATTTAGTCCCATTGTAATGTAGCCCCCATCAAGTAGCTTAGCTCTTTCCTGCAAACCAATTAATGCATAATTCATGAGTTGTGGATAATCTGTAACAAATGCAGCCACACATAATTAGTAATCATGAAAGTGATAGCTAGAAAACACTGAATTATTTGCATTTTTTCTATAACTATCAACTTCCAAGAAATATTCCCAAAGGCGTTGATCGATCGATGAATCCCTGTATTTTCATTCTTTAGACAAAGGTCTGTGTGGTTAAATCTATTGTGCATATGTTCCATTACCAATGTTTCATCGATGCACATGGTGTTCTGTTATGAAGAAAGGAGTGACTACACTTTGAAATGCAACACTTGTCCATCCACATGTACCATAAAACACAGACATGTTGCTCCTTATTTTTGTAACCGCGAATGGACAAACTGGTGCCATATGAACGGGTGCCTGATGATTGTCCCAAAATATTGATATTTCATATGAGTTGTTGATGGTTACTGTTCAATTCTGGTTGTAAAACGTGTACACATGAAGATTGTATCCATGACAAATGCATATGCTCAGAACTTATCTATGTAAATTGTGAGAAACCTGAAGGTACTCTCACATCTACTTCCCAGAGATCTTATGTTCAGATAGCCAGGGGAGGGCCCTTACTTTTGGAGCCTAACCCTGGGGGTGGACAAGTGAGGGAGGATCACCTGAGTGGAGGATACTTAGGGATTGGAGAGAGGGTACCTAAAGGGTGAGACATTGTATCCCCCATTCCTGATATTGATCTACCCTCCCCTCCCCTCCATTATCCTTTATGGGCTATTGACAATCTCATCCCATCCTCCCCTCTAGATTTCCCTTAAGTTCTGAGAAGAAGAACAGACAGCTAGGAGTAGTGCATATTTCCTATTCTCAACACCACTCTGGTACCTAGACTAAGAAGAGTGGTCTAAAGACATATGCCAATGAAGATCAGGCATGTCAGACTAATAGACTCAAGGAGGGTCAAGCAATTAAGAATACCTCATTTCAACTGCAGCCTGCTAATAATAGAGCAAAGTATAAAAAGGTGGAATCCAGTAGCACATGGGAGGGGCAGTCGTAGAAGGAAAAGAGAACCAAAGAATTTCTGTGCTGAGGAGCGAGAAGCCAAGACACTGACACGCTGACGAAGATACCAAGAGTCTTGCTGAACTGACAGTACAGGACTGGTAGCCCCTATGAGGGAAGGCATACAACAGGTGCTGCTAGGGAGCAGAGGCAGAGCCAAGCATGTAAGCCGGCTGTGCTGAATGAAGTACCCTTTCGAGCAGACAAGTTGGTTTGGCGTCTCGGGGAGAAGCCACTGAACAGAGCTACAGAGACCTGGTATGTGTCGAGAGAAACTTGGAACACGTTTCCAGGGGCCTTGGAATTGGTAACAGGGCACAGAAGTAATGAAAATGATATTTATTGAATACCAAACTTCCTGAAAGTTACTGCTTCAGTGCACAAGAGTGAAAACTACATTTATTGAACATCCAACGGCCTGAAAGGTAATGCTTAATCACACATGAAAGAAAACTGCATTTATTCATTACAAGACTGCATGAAAGGTGCTTCTTAAGTTTACACAAGTGAAAACTACATTCATTGAATATCAAACTACCTGAAAGGTACTGCTTAAGCACACACAAGTGAAACTGTATTCATTGAATACCAAACTGTATGAAAGGTGCTACTTAAGCCCACATAAGTCTGAACAACGGCTTTGGAGAAACGTATGGTTGCGTGACCTGGGATGGGGGGATTGTGTAGTCTGACAACTGAGCCTAGACCACGCAGTTTCCTAACACTAATATTACCAGCATCAAGTATCAAATCTCAGACAAGGCATGTGGTTGCTGGTTGCCTGACCTTTAATGGGTGGATCATGTGGTCTGACTGTGCCTAGACCACAAACCACTACATATTGGAAAAGCAGCAAAGAAGTTAACCAAAGGACTGATCAAACAAACCAGATATTCTCTTATGAACTTGTGAACAGTGTAAGCAAGTTAACAGCTCAGTGTAAATCTCGAGGAAGAGAACCCTGAGAAGCAAAGAACGTTAAAATGTTTATCTTGGGGAAGGGAGGCCACAGATCAAAGTGTTGGATGAACTTGATCACATTTGAACTTGGGAAAGGGAAACCCAATTACTTCTTTTGATGTGAACTTTGATGCTAGCAAACCTAAAGAAGGTAACTTAATAAGGTGATCAAAACCACATGAAACAAAGTTAGATTGGAAATATATTGAACTTGAACACTTACATTTGGTTGAGAACCTTTCCCCACTAGATTTTGTTGGTTGTAGTTGTGAGGACAAGCGTAGTTTTTGACATAGACAGACTGTTGGCTTGGACTTATAGACACAGACTTTCCTTAGATTTCTTTAGGCAGGGAACATCCCACCATAGCATATGGTTAAATAGGCATTGCACCATCCTGATAATTAATACAAATGTGTTTAGAAATGTATATCTGTTGTCTGTGTCATCTATCTTGATACAATGCCCTGTCTCACAGAATGCAAAATGATATTTCAGTATGCAATAAAAAAATAATATACACAGTACATAAATATGTTAAGTAACCATTTACGACAAGGTGTACATGTACTATGTCTAGTCTTTGAGTGAAATTGAACATTAGTTTGGCACATCATTAATCATCAAGCATACAGCACACATGACAACTTTAGTTGCATAAATATTATGTAAATCTATGCTTAAATTATTTGCTGATTTTCCATTGTTTCTATGTAAGGTTGAACAACCATCTTGAATGACAGATCTCCGTAATAGAAATTTATCTTTCTTATGTTCGGTTTCATTACAGTGAGTCCTATCAATTCCTTGTGGATATTCAACACATTGGGCCTCATTACAAGTGTGGCGTTCCGGAAAGAACAGTGTCGTTAGCACTGTACTGGCACCGTTTCCCAGCCCAGCACATTCAGGCCCGCGATTGTGTTAACACTGTCACCGTAAAGTGACCCCCAATGTGCTACCACACCCGGTAGTCCCCTGACGCAAACAGCGTGACAAATCGGTGGATGTCCCTGAATCAACGGTAAGGCTCTGTACCGGGAACATTACAGGTACCATGTACACAGAAACACTGCCACAAAAATGGCGGTAGCACCGTGACCACTGCACCTGTAATACAGGCACTGTTGACCGGGTGTTAAACAGTGCCAGGTGAGCAGCAACAAGCTGCAGTTTTGCAAAATTAGCCCTAGCTGCACATCCTTGGCCACTGGTAACCTACAAAAGGTCCACACCCAACCTACCTCCCAACACAACCATGCTGGCAGTCGGTCTAGCAGCAATTGAGATGGGGAACCTGCAAGCCAGCTATGGAGTTAGAAGCAGCACTGAGTTAGAGGAGGAGGAGGAGGCGTAGACGCAAGAGGCAAATGAGGAACCCAGTGGCCATCCCAAACATCATTGTACAGCAGGTACAACCTCACAGGCAGCCACCAATACCCTGCTTCAGGGCCTTGCCCTGGAACCTGACCCCAAGGCAAATCCACATATTATACCGGCTTGACAGGGCCACAATATTGTCAATAGTCACCCTCATCAATGAAGACCTCTGCAGCATAAACAACCTCCGGACTGCAATTCCACCCTTGCTGAAGGTAGTGTCGGTACTGCACTACTTTGCAACTGGCCCCTATCAGCACACCGTCGGTGAGCTGCGCTGGCTGTCACAACCCTGTTTTTCAATGATACTCTTCTAGGTACTGGATGGGCTGCTGCACCATGTGTCAAACCACATTGCCCAACCCCCAACCCCTGCACAGGTCAATGCCACGAAAGCGGCCTTCCATGGCCTTGTCGATATGCCCATTTGCATTGGTGCCTTAGATTGCACACATGTGGAGTTGACTGCCAGACATGCAATTGAAGCGGTCTATCAAAATCGGAAACAATTCCACTCCCTGAATGTACAGATGCTCGCTGAAGAACAACAACTCATCATGCATTGCTGTGTACATTTCCTCGGGTCTACACACGACTCAATGGTATTGCAGAACTCCAGGTTGCCAGGATACATGGCACGTTATGTGGGAGAAATAACCTGGCTGTTGGGTGAGTAGATTGACCAATGCATGACATCCGTGTAGTGGGGGGACAATAGACACTCACTCACAAGAGTGTCCCTAGCAGTTCGGTGAGTAGATTGACCAATGCATGACCTCTGTGTAGTAGGGGGCAGGGGGAATAGACACTCATCAGAGTGTTTTTGGCTGGTGGTGAGTATATTGACCAATACATGACGTCTGTTTAGTGGGGGGGCAATAGACACTCACTAGAGTGTCCCTGGCTGTTGGGTGAGTAGATTGATCAATACATGACCTCTGTGTAGTGAGGGGTGCAATAGACACTCACCAGAGTTCACCCAGTTTACCGCTGCAATAGGTACTGTAGGGAAAGATAAAGGAAGGATAATGCACTTTCATGGGGGCAGCACACTGAATGCTGTAGTGGCATTGTGTGGAAAAGACAGCAAATACCAATGCACATTATGCACGCTAAATTGTTCCATGTTATGGTGAATGGGCCATATGTACAGTTTGCACTGAATACATTTGCTAACCTAAATTAATCAACTAGCACTTTACCATCAAATAACACTCCCCAATAATTAATGTACCCTTTAACATGGCAGGGCAAAATGGTCTAGATGACAGATTCTGTTTGTTTTTCAGTAGAAGTTTAAACGTGCAAGAAAAATGCATTGGCTGTCCTTTCATTCAGAAGGCGTATTGTGCGCTAAAGGAAGCAATTTGAAACAAGTATACTTGGGAGGTAGTGTTTGGAGAGAACAAATGCCATGATTATAGATGAAGCTGGGGTGACATGAGAATTCAGGAGAAGGGGCAGGAGGTAGTTTGAGTGACATAGCTAGTCCATAAATGTAGGAGGATGAAGAGGTGGGGGTCAGTCTTCTTCTTTCCGTCCGGAGTAGAACAGGAGAGTGGCAGACAGAAAGCAGAGCCAGGCAGTCCAGGCTTTTTTTTTTTAGGAATACTTCACTGTCCATGTTTATTGTGGAATTTCAGTAACAACGGATGAAATGAAGCAACCTGTGTAAGCAGAGATATGAGAGGTAACAGCAAGAGCCAAGCAAACAAGTACAGTAAAAGTGTAGCAAAGAAGCATAAGTAAATTCAGGTTGAAAAATATGTATTCTGTGTATAGATATTGAGGTTTTATTTTTCAAAGCATAGCATCCTTATTTGAAAATATTTGCTCCTGTAATATGTTGACCTGACATTAAAAACTCAAAAGACACGTCGGTGTAAGCCACTTTTTGCAGTTGGAGTACCAAATGTTTTCTAAATATAGCTGTTAGTCCTCATGGCTGACTGAGTGTTGTATTGTTATATCGCTTTTGTACATTTCTAAAGTGAATCAACTACTATAATGTTCCCTGGATACCAATCAGTCCTTAATATAAACCTGTAAATAATGCCCTTATTTGTGACAGCACTAGGTGTACAATTCACAACTAAGTGTTAAATGTAGGGCACAATGCAGCCTGACAATCGGACTGCTTAACTTTGAGTATATAGCTTGCACATTTTTCTACATATCTTCATCTTGAAGGTGGCTTCCACAAGGGAACACATTACAATGTGGGTGCTATTCTGATCTTGGATTAAAGAACATAGCTAATAAGGCCAGCGCTTATTAATTCTCTTTACCTCCAGTCTGTTTCATCACTGGAAATCCAATGTCCAGGACTTTTGATGAAGCTGGGGCTGTGAGCTGACCTTCATGGTGAGGAAGCTGTGCAGAATTTGAAACACTCCCTTTTGCTGATAATCTACTTCAGAGAGGGGGCTTTTCCTGATAATAGCACAGAGGCTTCACAATGTAATGTGAGTATCTGTGGAATTGAGGAGCGTGCAGAGAGGGTGTTATCTTTTCAGTCAGTCAGTCAGAATTAGACTATTATTTTAAACAGAGATGTTATATTCTTTCTCGCATTGTAATTGAGAACACTGTGGCATAACGGAAAATGAAAAAGTGGTTTGTGCTATGCATACGCTTTTGTCTTTTCTTTTAGATGGTACGCTGTCTACTGTGTTAGGGGTTCAAGGTCTGGGTAAGAAATGAGAAATGAATGTGTTATTATGAACACAGGCGGTTTATGTATCCAGAAGAAGTGTTAAATTGTTTTTACACGTGTACCGCATAACTTGTTTCAAACAATAGTGTGTACAAAAAAAGAAAAATCTTTTTTAAAACCAAATCAGTGGAATTGCGTTTTCAGTGCCTATGTGAATGACTTGATAGAGAGGGGGAATCATGGCAAAGCGCCAAGTGTGTAAAAAGCGGTAAAACATTTTTTACCACATGTGGTTAAAATGGAGGTAAAGTTTGGGAATTAGCTAGCAAGGTAGACAATGTATGATGCATGTGTGTGTATGGTGAATCATTGATTGTTATGAAAAGTATTATGAACAATCTCTCAAAGACAGTAGTCCGGTTTCATAAATAAGTGACCGGAAAAACAGCTAGTGCTGTTTTGTCCCTGCAAGTGTGAAGCCCGACAGTCTGCACTTACCCTAAACAGAATACAAATATTAAGAAAGGGGGAGTCTTGTCCCACCATATAGGGCATTATTAGAAATACGCTGTGCTACCACCATTGTACCACGATACTAAAATACCACCCAAGTTATGTAATAGCCCTCTGACAAAACTCCTAACATATTTTGGTGCCTTGGCCTTGTGAGAATAGACTGTAAGGTAGTTACTGGTCATGGCAAGTGTGTTCAGCACAGCCATTTGTTGTATTTAAAAGGGAACTAATTTTGTCAGGTGATAGTGTGGCACTGCACAGTGTCATTATGTCCCAGATTGAGGCAAATTATTCTGAACTGGTGAATTACCTTGAGTCAAAGCTATTTGCCCATGCGGCTTGGTCATCAGAAAATGCTGTCCTTTGGCGAGATCGCATCTGTGGGGAGGTGCAAAAAGAGCCATTAAATGATATTTTTGAAGAGGGCAGCATTAGCCAAGTCTGCCATTTGAGACCTTTTAGTTCTTCAGACAAAAATGCTGAAAAAGATTGCTTAATAAGGCTATGCGCAAAGGTATGGTTCCTCTTAAATCGGTCTTTAAGACTACAGGATAATGATGTTGAAGTAATTAATAAATTACAAATCAGTTTGGATGAGGCAAGTGAACAGGCAGACAGTTTAAAATTGAAATTAGGATTATGTAACAGAGAGATGCAATCTAAATGCAGTAAGTTGGACGAGCAGCTTACTCAGAGAATGAGACAGTTTGAGGAGAGTGAACAGGAACTGAAACAACTAAAAGGAGTCATAGACACGATCAGACAGGACACAGATCACACCATTTTGGACATGCACACGCTTAAAAAAAATAACATGGAGAGAAAAAACGAATTTCACACTATTGAACAAGAAATGGCCGAAATGCTAGATGAGAATGATCAGAAGGATAGGGAGTTTAATCAGTGCCAAATGCAAATAAATGAAATGCGAGCTGTTATTAATAATAAAAATAATTATGGTGAGAACTCTCACCTTTGTCAGGAGATAGACCGACTTCATAAACGGTGCAAAGATTTGGAACAGCAAATATCTAGTTTTAAATCTCAAGAACAGCCACAGGGCACCACATTTAATGGTATAGAGATTAGTCCCAACAATGTACAAAGATTTGGAACAGCAAATATCTAGTTTTAAATCTCAAGAACAGCCACAGGGCACCACATTTAATGGTATAGAGATTAGTCCCAACAATGTACGACTGGTGATATCGGTGACTAGCCCTGATTGTAGCCCATTTCGGGGGTTTGATTCACCCACCACTGGTTATCATCAACTCTGTCCACCTGACAAAAGGACTGAGCAACAGAATAATGCTTCTCTGAATATTGTACCAAGTAACCCCATAAAGATAATGAAATCCATCAAAGCTTTGATTAAACTATTTAAAAAGGGAGGCGATTGTTGCATAGAAGATCACTTAGAATCAGTGCATGATATATTTAAAGCCCTTCAAATACCTAGGGAACAGTACAGAAAGTACTTTCTCCTAACTCTTGATGCAGCAACTGCAAGTGTTATTAGAGGACTTAATGAACAAGAAAACCTGTCATGGGCAGACTTTGAAAAAGAGGTCAGACACCATTGTTCACCATATCAGTCGATGCAAGACGACAAGAAAGCAGTGTATACAATGACAGCAAGGCCAAATATGTCACCTTGCTGGTTTCTCCAAGATTTAAAAAGAACATTTTCCCAATGTGTCTTTTGATCCTCATTCTGTAGAATTTAAGACTATATACTTTTATGAGCTGCAAAAAGACATTGAGGGTCATTACAACACTGACAGTAGAGGGTTAACAGGGCTGGTTGAGCTGCCGGCCCTGTTAACCCTCTATCGCCTCATTACGAGTCCCGCGATCGGTCCAGCATGCTAACAACGGGCCTGTTGTTAGCATGCTCCCCATTCCCATTGAGCCCTATGGGGGCTCGAATGGGAATGTGGATGCTTTCCTGGAATGGGGAAATACCGAGCCCTCAAAGGTCAGAATAGCCCGGTATTGACCCCATTCCAGGTACCGGGTCCGGGTTCCTGGAATGGGGGTAGCCATGCTGCAAATAGCGGCATGGCTACCTTCAAGGTCCTAATGAACTCCATTATATCACAGTTTATTCACAAATTTGACTGGGAGAAATCGCTAGAGTGGCTCGCTGAACAGGGGACTAAATTATATGAGATAATTTATAGTAATAGAGAGACAAAACCAAAATCTAAAGATTCCACCCCAGCGGTAATGGCGATGCCAAAATGCCGCTTGAATCAGACCAAAATCAGACATAGAACAACATGACATATGATCAAAAGAGCGCGCCACCACAGAGGACACCACCGCAAACACCTGTGTTTCAATCACATGATCCGAGAAATAGAGAAAATTACATTAGTCATAGATATTTGGGTGACAGACCTAGAGTGGGATACCAGCCCGATATGTCAGGAATGAATAACAATCAAAATCAAAATCAAAGAAACAATGGCCCATACCAGACACTGGGGGCACAGAGCAGATTTGACCCCAACACTATGGTGTATGGTAATCAAGACAGACCATGGTATGTGGATAGATTTATTAAAAACGGGAATCAGCATAGGGGACAGTTCCCGCAAAATGAAAAATAAAACATGAACTATGTCCTGCATCATTAAAATCAGTCACCACCACCAGTCGACCACAGCCAAAGGATGGTCACACTGCATTCTCCACCTCCTATGAACCCTGAATTCAGAAATAACTCAAATAGGAACCAATCTCCTGAGAGATACCAAAACAGATCCAACCTGGGTGAATTTAACCATTACCGGCTTAAGCTGCAAAGAGAGGAATCCAGGGAAATTGACAGTTTTCAATGCCTTGAGACCCAGGTTAAAATGTTGTTTGAGCAGATAGGAAAACTCTGTGCAGTTCAAAGACAGCCACAAAGTGAGGGTGCAACGATAAAAGTACTGAATCCCATGAATCAGTGTTGTGTAATGGTCCCGAATTGCTTACTGATTCAAACATGAAAATACCCACCAATGAAAGTGAAATAAATAGAACACAAACACACAAAAAGGGAGTGCGATTCAATTTAGAGTTGAATCAAACCGTTGAGGTGTTTGCAGATGAAAGACAGAAAGGAGAAAATAAACAAGAAAGTCTGAAAGAACAGAGAGACAGATTTTAAAAGGATATCATATGCTGTGATAAAATACCTGATAAAGAGGTAGGATTGGTTGTCAAAATATCCTCCCTTGATAGTCAGAATATTGATGAAATGCAGACAGGAAAAATGAGTGCTCAAAAGGAGGGTGCAGGCCAGTCACCTGAAGAGTACTTTGAGCCACACATATTCCAAGAGTCAGAGAGGAAAGGAACCATGCAAGATACAAATAGGTGTCCTGAGCCCGAAAATGACCAGCTACCACATGATTTTTTGTGAGGATGTTCAGTCAAGAAACTGCAGTGTGAAAAGTGATGGTCCCCGATCAGAGGGGCGGACAGTGGCTACACTCCAGATGGGTTCTGAATATGAACAAATAGACAAAGATTCCGAAATGAAATGGGCAAAAAGGAGGGAAAGGTATAATTTCACTTGCCTCTGTGTTTGGCAAAAAGTGAAAAGGGCCTGAGAAAGGTGAGTCCTGAAATCAACAGAAATTCCATTTTTGTGTGTGCTGGAAGAAGTTGAGGAGAGGTGTTATGCTCCCATTACTGTGGAAGAGAAATGCAATTCATTTGCAATGATTGACACGGGCGCACAGGCCACGATCATGCCATGATAGCTAGTGAAAAGTATCAATGAAGGGAGATCCCCACACAATCATATCAAAGTGAGACAAAACAATGGCAAACGAAAATAGATGAAAACACATTACGCTTTTTCTTATAATGAGAAAAAGGCAAGCCACCTGTCATTTCAGAGATGAACACAGAGAAACACATTTTGACTCTTTCTGAAATACAAATGGGAGATGGGCAACCATGGATCCCTATCCATGTACATCGTCATTCTGAAATAGTAAAGGCCACTTTAGCACTTGAGCAGGAAAGAAGTTTCATTAATGTGAAAATACTCCAGAGAATAATTGAGAGGGAGAGGATTCCAGAATAAAAAAACAACACATTTTTGGATTGGATGATCCAGACTCAGCGAATAGAGTCAAAGGAAGATGCATGTTAAAAATTACCATTAGGCCAAAAAATATTTGTCATAATGTGTGGATAGTGAGTGGGA
This sequence comes from Ambystoma mexicanum, assembly GCF_040938575.1. NCBI lineage: Eukaryota > Metazoa > Chordata > Amphibia > Caudata > Ambystomatidae > Ambystoma > Ambystoma mexicanum. Next base: position 925,474,735 of record NC_090941.1, read on the forward strand.
CACAGAATGATTTTTATTTGGGAAATACCATTATGCACATCATATGTATGGTGTTGGACTGCCTTAATCACATGGTGTGGTCCAGGCTAGGGGGACCTGCACCTGAGTTTGAAGACAAGAGACAGGCTTATCATTGTGCACATTTGGTACCATATGCAATTTAGCTACAGGTCAAGACGAGGTTACTATCATTGCGTTCACCAGACAAGTTACCATAACGGGACAGCAGAAGAGGGATCTTGATGTATTAATGAGCCTATATGAATCCATGAGGCAGCAAGGGCTAGAATGTGAATATACACCAATGGTTGATATTGGGGATGGACCCATTAAGATACTGGTGGATAACTAAGGATGTCAGGATATTGATTTAGAAGAGAATTCAGCATTAGGAATGGCAATATAAAAATCTCATATACTGCAGATTTCAGTAATGCAGTGATCAGGAATATCGCTGAAAGATATGTGAATGCACGTGGGGGGTTACCTGTAATGCTCACCTGATTCCCACGGAGGCGCTGATCCCGGCTGGGCTGCTATCGTTTCTTCAATTGAGAAGCGTAGAGCTCGGACGACTCTCAGGTCTGGGCTTCCTCTTATCGAATGTCTGACTTGCAGGGTAAGTTTTCTGCAGGTGGAAGAAAAAGGGTTAATCACCGTTTGATGGGATTCCTTCTCCCACCAATCGCCAGTTTCTCCCACAGTCTAGCTTTCTACTTGTCTCGGCGAGCTCTCACCTTAGGCGTATAAATGCTGAGCTCTCCATCCTGCGTCTGGTGCAGGGGTGCGTGGATTCCAGTTACGTCACTGGATGAGTTCAGTGTTGAGGCTCAAGTCTTTTGCGGCCTTAGTTGTGGCACTGGTGCTGGGATCCCGAAGAGCGATGCCGTCGTTACTGCACAAGCGGATGCCTGTAAGTACACTGTAGTCTTTAGGCTTTAAAATATGGGCACCTCAATAATGTCCCTTTTCCTTTGTTTCAGGCCTCGGGATGCTGTGGGCGTAGTTTTCCGTTGCCGCTGCACGTGCCGATGCACGTAAGTATAATGTTCGTTGGCCGCTTTTAATGGCACCTCTAATAATGTCCTTTTTCTAGTTTTCAGGTGCCGGGATGCTGCGGGCTTTATATCCGTTGCCACTGCACGTGCCGATGCACGTAAGTATAATGATCGTTGGCCGCTTTTAATGGCACCTCTAATAATGTCCTTTTTCTAGTTTTCAGGTGCCGGGATGCTGCGGTTGATGCGGCCGCTTCTGCGCGTGCAAAAACTGGTAAGTTAAGATGAATGCGACTGCCTTCACCCGAACCCCTTTTTAATTATGTCCTTTGCCTTTCAGGTGCAGAGAAGCTGCCGAAGAGAAGGCCGCGGTTAGCTCCGTTGCAATCACGGATGGATCAGGTAAGCGGGCGCGGCTGCGAGCGAGTTGCACTTTTCTAACCTTATGTTTATTCTTTGCAGGTTTTGCCGGTGACTGGATTCCGGGATCTGGTAAGTATTGTTCTGTGTGTTTCTTCATCCACAGGTTGCTGCGCGGAAGCTGAAGATGACTCTGGACCTGAAATGCAGGAGCCGACTCGGTGAGCGTCCTGCTGCTGCTGCAGAATAACGCGAAGCACATGTTTTCCATCAGGCTTGGTTTAAATAGCAGAGAAGTGCTTCCAGTGTGTGTTCTTCCACCGGTTCCACCCAGGTAAGAAAAGAGCTCCTGAATGGAGGGAATAGTTCCTCCCAGCCCTGATGGCTGGGGACTTCAACCAGACTGGATTGTTCTGGGTAAATATGCAGCATGGTCTGCCTCAGGTAAGTCCACCCAAGCATTATTACACTGTTTATCAATATGAGCCCGGCGCCTATGGCGCCGGGACTGAAACCCTTCATGAGCCTGGCGCCAAAGGTCCAAAAGGCCCCTGTAGGGGTCTCCTGAGTCCGGAGTAGTGGAAGACGGGTCTGCTTCTGAGGGCGCTGGGCCAGTCCTGGCCCCTCGGGAGTAGCGCCCATGACAGCACCCCCCTCAAGGCCCCTCCCAAACTTGTCCTCCCCGGGGGTTTTGGTTTATCGGGAAAGGTTCGGTGAAATTTCTGGACTAGACGAGGAGCATGGACGTGGTCATAGGGTTCCCATGACCTTTCCTGAGGTCCATAGCCTTTCCAGTCGATTAGGTAGAATAGCTTCGATCTGAGGATTTTAGAGTCCAAAATGTCTTTTACTTCAAATTCGGGCTCCCCATTCACTTGAATGGGCTCTGGAGGATTGGTCAATCTGGTTCCAGGTTGCATGGGTTTCAAAAGAGATACGTGAAATACAGGATGTATTCTCATATGGGTTGGCAATTCTAATTTAACGGCCACTGGATTAATTATGGCCGTAAATGGATATGGTCCCAGGTATTTGGGGTTGAAGGTGTGAGGCCCTTTAAGCGATAAATGTTTGGTGGACAGCTAGACTTGATCCCCAACCTGGTATTGAGGGGCATTGCTTCGGTGTTGATCTGCTCCTTTTTTGTACCTCTCTTTAGCTTGTTGTAGATGTGCAGTCGCTTCCTTAAAAGCTTGGGTAATAACGGTGTGCAATTGATCCACGGCGGGTGTTCCAAGATCTTGAGGTCGATCAAGGTTGGAGGTTCGAGGATGAATCCCATACAAGATGTAGAAGGGACTCTTCCCGGTACCCGAATGAACTGAATTGTTGTAAGCATATTCAGCTATCCAAAGGATGTCCTTCCAGTTACTCTCCGACTGTTGTAGCATGCATCGTAAATATTGCTTGAGAGTCTGGTTTGTTCTCTCGGTTTGCCCGTCGGTCTGGGGATGATGGCTGGTCGAAAGTCTTACATCAATTTGAGCTAATCGACAACAGCTACGCCAAAAGTGGGAAATAAACTGGCTCCCCCTATCTGAGATTAGTACTGACGGGACGCCGTGTAACCGGATGATGCTTTCAAGAAATACTTTGGCTAAGACTGATGCTGAAGGTAAGCCTTTTAGCGGAATGAAGTGGGCCATTTTAGAAAACAGGTCCACAATTACAAGAATGGTGTTGTATCCGGAACAGGAGGGTAAGTCTGTGATGAAGTCCATGGAAAGGGTATGCCAGGGACACGTTGGGATGTCTAATGGTTGCAGAAGACCAGCCTGCCTCTTCTTCTGACCCTTGTTTTGAGCGCACACACCGCAGGACATCACGAATTCCTTTATGTTTTTTCTCCACGAAGGCCACCAGAAGTGTCTCTTCACCTTTTCTGTGGTTTTGGCAATGCCAGGGTGACCCTCAATTAATGAATCATGATAGCAGGAGATTACCTGTCTTTGTAAATTGGCGTGTGGTAGGAACAATCGTCCTTGGAACTCTCGATACTCTAGAGATAATTGTGGACCGTCAGCCGTTACTGACGCTAGGCCAATGTTGGGTCGTGGATAACAAGTTGGTGTGCACTCTGGGAACTTTATCGTCTTTGCTCGCCAATCAATCTGGGGATTGTGTTTCTCCAACCAAGGAATCCCTAGAATTACTTGGAATTGAGGAGCCTTGATCACGTCGAACACAATTACCTCCTGATGCCCGTCTTGGCCTAGTATCGTCACTTCAGTAGTGGTATGGGTCACTGGTCCGGAGGCGATTTCCGTCCCATCCACCGTGGTAATGACGTCTTTAACCACCTTTGGACAAAGAGGTAAGTTCATCCTGGAAGCCAATTCGCGGTCCACATAATTTCCAACTGCTCCGCTATCAATGTATGCCTTAATTGCATGCAAACGATTCAGTTGCTCTGGGTTTATGAGGACCATTGGCATTATGAAGTGCGAGGTCAAAGAACTGGTTTTTACACTCGGCAAGCGGACCTCTACACTTGTCGGGCGAGGTTGTTTCCCGGCTCAGGCTTTTCAGAACTCTTATCAGAAGCTCCCACTGTCTTCTTAGGTGGTTTCACCGGGCAATCTCGAAGAAAATGTCCTGAATTTCCACAACAGAGACATAGTTGCATTTGTCGTCCCCTGTCGCGTTCTTTCTGGGTTAGGGGACCCTTTACAACCCCAATTTGCATAGGTTCGACGGCTTCAACTCCTTTGGTGTGACTTTGAGGCTTAGGGAACACTCATGTTTCAAACCTGGATCGATCCGCCTTTCTGTTTTGTAGTCTGTGATCCAATTGGACCACCAAATCAATGTACTCTGAACAATCCTGAGGAGGATTCACTACCTGGGCAAGGACGTCTTTGAGTTCGCCACGCAAACTCCTGTGAAAAAGCGTGATTCTTTTGTCCTCAGGCCATCTGGTTTCCACGATTAGCCTATTGAATGATGCAATGTAGGCCAAAAGATCTTGATTGCCCTGTCGTAGGGAAAGGAGTTTGTTGTCCAGGGACTGCCCCTGGGAATGCCTTGCAAAAAGTCTTTCCATATTTGCCTGGAAGGTCAGGAAATCACAAAGGATCGGGTCATCCTGTGTAACCAGAGGGATCGACCAATCAGCGGCACTGCCGCTAAGATACGAAAGCACAAAGGCTACCTTAGTCTGGTCAGTCGGAAAGGCTGCAGGTCTACAAAGAAAGTGCAATCGGCATTGATTTATAAACACCGCAAACCTTTTAGGGTCACCAGAGAAGCGTTCAGGCGGTGCCAATGGCACATTTCCGGGTAGGGTGATTTGAACAGGATTGGCTGAAGCCGCTGGGATATAGCTGCCTCCTGAATTAGGTAGTGGGGTTTGCTCTGCTTGTGTTTGTAATAACTGTCTGGCGAGATCATCAGTTTGTTCTTTTGATATTATAAATTCCCTCCTAAGGGCATTTGTTTCCTGGCGGGCAGCATGAACTTCCGCTCTTAATTCCCCTAATAACTGGGCCAGTTGGTCTGTGTCGGAAGTTTCCATGGCGCCTGGGTAGGAGGTTATTGGTGGGCTTCGCATTCTGTAATGCTCACCTAATTCCCACGGAGGCGCTGATCCCGGCTGGGCTGCTATCGTTTCTTCAATTGAGAAGCGTAGAGCTCGGACGACTCTCAGGACTGGGCTTCCTCTTATCGAATGTCTCACTTGCAGGATAAGTTTTCTGCAGGTGGAAGAAAAAGGGTTAATCACCGTTTGATGGGATTCCTTCTCCCACCAATCGCCAGTTTCTCCCACAGCCTAGCTTTCTACTTTTCTCGGCGAGCTCTCACCTTAGGCGTATAAATGCTGAGCTCTCCATCCTGCGTCTGGTGCAGGGGTGCGTGGATTCCAGTTACGTCACTGGATGAGTTCAGTGTTGAGGCTCAAGTCTTTTGCAGCCTTAGTTGTGGCACTGGTGCTGGGATGCCGAAGAGCGATGCCGCCGTTACTGCACAAGCGGATGCCTGTAAGTATACTGTAGTCTTTAGGCTTAAAAAGATGGGCACCTCAATAATGTCCCTTTTCCTTTGTTTCAGGCCTCGGGATGCTGTGGGCGTAGTTTTCCATTGCCGCTGCACGTGCCGATGCACGTAAGTATAATGTTCGTTGGCCGCTTTTAATGGCACCTCTAATAATGTCCTTTTTCTAGTTTTCAGGTGCCGGGATGCTGCGGGCTTTATATCCGTTGCCACTGCACGTGCCGATGCACGTAAGTATAATGATCGTTGGCCGCTTTTAATGGCACCTCTAATAATGTCCTTTTTCTAGTTTTCAGGTGCCGGGATGCTGCGGTTGATGCGACCGCTTCTGCACGTGCAAAAACTGGTAAGTTAAGATGAATGTGACTGCCTTCACCCGAACCCCTTTTTAATTATGTCCTTTGCCTTTCAGGTGCAGAGAAACTGCCGAAGAGAAGGCCGCGGTTAGCTCCGTTGCAATCACGGATGGATCAGGTAAGCGGGCGCGGCTGCGAGCGAGTTGCACTTTTCTAACCTTATGTTTATTCTTTGCAGGTTTTGCCGGTGACTGGATTCCGGGATCTGGTAAGTATTGTTCTGTGTCTTTCTTCATCCACAGGTTTCTGCGCGGAAGCTGAAGATGACTCTGGACCTGGAATGCAGGAGCCGACTCGGTGAGCGTCCTGCTGCTGCTGCAGAATAACGCGAAGCACGTGTTTTCCATCGGGCGTGGTTTAAATAGCAGAGAAGTGCTTCCAGTCTGTGTTCTTCCACCGGTTCCACCCAGGTAAGAAAAGAGTTCCTGAATGGAGGGAATAGTTCCTCCCAGCCCTGATGGCTGGGGACTTCAACCAGACTGGATTGTTCTGGGTAAATATGCAGCATGGTCTGCCTCAGGTAAATCCTATGGCGCCGGGACTGAAACCCTTCATGAGCCTGGCGCCAAAGGCGCCAGGACACGGTCCAAAGGGCCCCTGTAGGGGTCTGCTGGGTCCGGAGTAGTGGAAGACGGGTCTGCTTCCAAGGGTGCTGGGCCAGTCCTGGCCCCTCGGGAGTAGCGCCCATTACATTACCAGAAAGTTTGGACTCCCAACCTAAAGGAATATTCAAAATTCTGTCTGTGTATCTTTATGAATCAAGTGAGACAGTGTGCTGTCACCAAGATAATTCCAAATTATTCAGTTTAAATGAGAATAAAATGGAGAAGCAGTATGTTGAAATGGAAGTCAAGATTCCAAAATAATTAAATGTGTCTACTCTCCAAAGAGATACAGCCACACGGTTAGAAGAGAGCAGAGAGGTTCCTCCATTGGAGGATTTCCCAGAATTTTCAAAAATGGTAGAGGAACAAGTTCAGGCTGCAGATGCATGTACGAATGAAGAGGAAAGGAATGAGTTGAGGAAAATATTCATGGAAATGGTTTTTCCCAAAGATGCATATGTTTGCGGTCTAACCAATTTGCATGTTGCAACGTTGCTGGAGGGACATGGTAGGGAACAAGTGTTTGTGTATCAATATCGGTTGCCATTAGCATGTTTGGAATCATGTGCTGAGATAATTAAGGGGGTAATTCATAGAATTCAGCGCACAAGTGGCGCACGCGGCTGGCGCACAGTGTGCGCGTGCGAATCCCTGCGCCAGCCGCGTGCGCTGAAATCCATTTCCGCGCACAGCGTATTCATGGATTCCAGCCACCAAAACCAGCCGTGGCACACAGTGGCGCAGCGACCCTGCAGCAGCACCAGTTACGCCCCCAAGAACGCCTCCCGCGCAGGGAAAAGCCATCAACATACCCAATCCAGCGCAAAGGGCTGCGCTAACCCTGTACCAGCACAGCAAGCGGGCTACGTGTATCACTGGGGTGCGCGGGAAGTACCTCACGCGATTCCATCAGGGTACGTGTATTTCGGGGTGCGCGTGAAGTTCCACACGCGATTCCATCAGGGTACGTGTATTTCGGGGTGCGCACGAAGTTTTACACGCGATTTCAGCAGGGCACGTGTATTTCAGGGGTGCCGGGGAGTCCAACATGTGATTTGCCAGTGTGGGTCCTCCCAGGTGTTCCCTGTACACCCTCCACAGCCCCTGCAGGCAGCCCACACCACAGGGGACTACCCTGCATCCCTGGTCATGTCCCGCAGGCCGCCCACCCAACATGGGCATGCCCCCCAGCAAAGGCACATGTCTCCTTGCACCAATGATCACCAACTCATGTCCCCTTGCACCCCCACCCCCAGCATTGCAGGGCACCTGCCAGCAGGCCCCCACCCATGTCTCCCAGCACCCCCACCCCCCCAGTCACCAGGGGCAGCCTCCACCAGGCCCCCACCCATGATTCCCAGCACCACCACCCCCCCCAGTCACCAGGGGCAGCCTCCACCAGGCCCCCACCCATGTCTCCCACCACCCCCACCCCCCCAGTCACCAGGGGCAGCCTCCACCAGGCCCCCACCCATGTCTCCCACCACCCCCACCCCCCCAGTCACGAGGGGCAGCCTCCACCAGGCCCCCACCCATGTCTCCCACCACCCCCACCCCCGCCAGTCACCAGGGGCAGCCTCCACCAGGCCCCCACCCATGTCTCCCACCACCCCCACCCCCCAGTCACCAGGGGCAGCCTCCACCAGGCCCCCACCCATGTCTCCCAGCACCCCCACCCCCCAGTCACCAGGGGCAGCCTCCACCAGGCCCCCACCCATGTCCAACTCATGTCTCCCACCACCCCCACCCCCCAGCACTGTGGGGCACCTGCCAGCAGGCCCCCACCCATGTCCAACTCATGTTCCCCACCACCCCCACCCCCCAGCACTGTGGGGCACCTGCCAGCAGGCCCCCACCCATGTCCAACTCATGTTCCCCACCACCCCCACCCCGCAGCACTGTGGGACACCTGCCAGCAGGCCCCCACTCATGTCCCCTTGCACCCCCACCCCCCAGCACTGTGGGGCACCTGCCAGCAGGCCCCCAACCATGTCCCCCTGCCCCCAGGTCCTGACGATACACAATCATGGCAGTAATGGGCAGCATACCCAGCACAAACACCCAGCCAAGGATTGCATCCACCCACATAGCAAATGCAATTACATGATACAACCCCAATGGCAAGTATGTAAATGAACACATGTCCGTCACACACACATACACAATGGGTGCAAGTGAATGTCAAAACCCATATCATGACATGCATGAAACCAATGAGAAAATACCACAAAAGAAAGTTATAAAAACATGTATTCTCGAAGAAAATGAAGTAAACTAATCAAACATACAACAATGGGGATAACAAAATAAATTGTCCATGTCCGATAAGTAATGTAAAAATCCAAAAAACAAAGGAATCCAAAAACAAATGTTGTCCAAAGCAAAATCATGGTGAAAAAAAATAAGGAAAAACCATTGCCTCATGGTGAACACAAATATAAATCAAAAAAATGTATTTTAAAAAATCCAACTATACACAAGAATATTCCAGGGTCCATGAGCCCAACACTATAAATGAAACCTACTACTACCTAATGAAAAAACTATATACAGAAAAGTGGCCATTGTCCGAGCGGTCCAAAAAAATCTCAAAAAATAAAGGAAACCTAACACTAACTAACTAAAGAACTATATACAATGGCAGCGGGCAAGTCCTGCGGCTCACTCTGTGATGTTGCCGGCCAGGGCATCATCGAACTCCATGTCGATGTCCTGGAGGCGGGACTCTGTCCTGGCCCCGAGGTCTCGCAGGGATAACCCCATGTTCACCTCAAACTCCCTGCGAGCTTCCTCGAGGCACTCAGCCTGCCTCAACGCCCGACGCATGGAGAACTCCGCCCTGACCATGGTGAGCCGCTCCTCTTCCGCCCGCTGCCGCTCCGCACCTATCCGCTGGTCCAACTGCTCCCACACGGAAGACACTACCATCCCAGGGTTCTCCTGCCCTCCGGCCGATGCCTGCCCCTCTGATCTTGACGGCCCGAGCCATGATGCCTCCCACGTCGAGCCTGCTGCTGCCTCCGATGCCACTGCCTCTGCCAGCACGACCGCATCCAGGATGATGGAAACCACTGACGCCGTTGTGCACGTGCCCTGCCCGATGATGCCGTCACATCCTCCATCTGCTGGGGTCGAGTTGCTGTGTTGTCCACCCCTGCTGGACCTCTGACTCCCGACTGTGGCAGGGATGGGATCCCCACCGAGCTGGCTGCATTGGTCAGGGCAGGTCCACAGGGGGCCCTGGTGGCATCTGGGCCGGAAGACGGCAAGGAGAACGACTAGCGTATAGTCTCCACAGAGGAGGAGAGGGCCGCCAGATTGGCCGACACATGCAGGAAACCCCCGAACATGGCCGATCCCAAATGGGCCACGTCGGCACGGTGCTCTTCGTGATGATGTGCCTGCTCCTCCTGGGAAGCACGCACGGCATCACGAATCACAGCCGTGCGCATCGCGACCCCAATCAGGACCTTCTCCACACGGCCAGGGGTCCCCTCGTCCGCAGGTGGAGGGGAGTCAGATGACATGGACATCCCCTCTATCTGCGGACGGGCCTGGGAGGGGGCATCCCTGCTGGTGCAAGGTGGTGCACCCACAGGTTCAGGGACAGCGACATGCACAGGCCCCTCCACGGAGACCTGTGCTGCCTCATGCCCCTGCCCCTGGACTGCACCACTTGCACCAGCAGGGATGCCCCCACCAGGCCCCATGTGCGCCTCAGTGGCGGCCTCCTCTGTGGAAGCCACCAACCTGGATGGCTCCTCGCCGTCTACCGCCGTAGCAGGCCCCTGTGAGGGCTTACCCACCCCTTCCGCTGCAGCCGTGGGGGCATCCCCGCCGCCTTGCTCCACAGCGCCGTCTCCGCCCTCTCCTTCACTAGCCGCTGCGTAGAGGGAGACATAGAACACAAGCATCAGGGTACTGTACAATGGTCCCCTAGACAGGAAGCAATAGCAGATGAGTGCCACTGTCAAAGTACACTTCCATCATGTCACACCACAACACATGTGTCAGTCCAGGCAAAACACACACAGTGACAGTCATGGTGCGTGCCATGGACATTTCAATGCATGTCCAATGGACTCTCGAATCATACAATGTAATGGGACTCACATGCATCATGGGTCATGCCTATCACATGCACACACTTCACCTCAGTCACATCCATCTGGCCCCGTACACCCCAATCACAGTGCATACAAGGATGACTAGGCTGCATCAGTGAATCTGTACATTGTCACAGACATGTGTCATGCATCCACGGCACTCACAAGTCACAGACACGCAGGTCAGGCACACAGACATGGATACCACATATGTATCTGGCATCAGCACCCATCCCTCGCCCCCACCCATGTCCAGGAACAGAGACTGCCATGCTCTCATGTGTGCAATCTGCACAGGGCTCCCCATGTCGCATTCAAACACATGCAACAACCGTGCGGTTCACACATTACAGGTCGCACATGCATTCCCATGATGTCCCTGCACACATACATGCGTACATGGCCTATGTCACACATGCAGGCAAGTATCAGACAACCAGCACACTGCAACATGCCCTGTCTCACACAGCAATGCTTGGCCACTTACCGCTCAACTCCAGACGGGTCTCCCTCTCAAGGACCTGGGCGTGGAGCGCTGGGTGTGCGCGTTCCAGGACCCTCAACTGGATGGAACTCATGCGGCCCCGGCCCCCCTCCACGAGGCGCCGGGCCTTCATGAGGGTCCTGGACCTCAAGTCTTCCCAGCGCTTCTTGACCTTCTGGATGGTGCGGGTTGCCACCCCCTCCGCGTTGAAGGCAACCACACAGTCGGCCCAGATCCTCTCCCGTCCTTCCTTGTTGGCGCGGGACGATCCGAAGAGGGCATCATACTGCCCCAGGACTTGCTCCACCAGGATACCAACTTCGGTGGCAGTGAAGCTGGTGCCCCTCTGCCCCTCTGGCCGGGGGTTGCCACTGGTGCCAGATGTTGATGTGCCCGACATGGCAACCCCAGGGGCAGGAGTGGGTGGGCAACTGGGTCCTGGGGCTGGGCTGTGGAGCGATGTTATCCGAGTCGGGAGTCTTCTGTTCCAGCAGGGGTGGACACAGCAACTGGACACCTGCAGATGGCTGATGTGCAGGCACCAAATGGCAGGGCACGGTGGCAGCAGGCAGGCAGGCAGGCAGGCAGGCAGCAGCAGATGGCATGTGGGAGGCTGCTCGGGGCACTGGGGGGCAGTAATTCGGCCTTCTGGGCAGGAGTGTGGTCTTCCATGTGTTTTCTCGTGGCCAGCTTGATACGGAGTGATTTGGCACGTGAAAATCCTGCACGTCAGCGTGAAAATCGAGGAAAGGCCCTTAGCGCGTAAGCCCGTCAGCACGCGTACGCGATTTCATTGGACCAAAGGCCCTAACAGCGTAAGTGTGTCTGTGATGTTTTGCGCACGGGCGTTGCCTTGGCAGGGCTTGGTGATCCCGCGTGCCTTTATGTTCTGTACGTGCTTTTCGTGCGGTGCATGTGTTTTCCATCCGTTGGGGTTCACACGCTATTACTTCACAGCGGGTGTTGGCTACGCGTTCTTCTACACGCAAGGCAGACGGTGAGTGGTACCCCGCTCCCCCAGGCCCGATCGCGTGAAAAACTTCACGCGAACCCCTGAAATACACGTAGCCCGCTCACCCAGGCCCGATCGCGTGAAAAAGTTCACGCGAACCCCTGAAATACACGTAGCCCGCTCCCCCAGGCCCGATCGTGTGAGAAACTTCACGCGAACCCCTGAAATACACGTAGCCCGCTCCCCCAGGCCCGATCGCGTGAGAAAGTTCACGCGAACCCCTGAAATACACGTAGCCCGCTCCCCCAGGCCCGATCGCGTAAGAAAGTTCACACGAACCCCTGAAATACACGTAGCCCGCTCCCCCAGGCCCGATCGCGTGGAAAACTTCACGCGAACCCCTGTAATACACGTAGCCCGCTCCCCCAGGCCCGATTGCGTGAGAAACTTCACGCGAACCCCTGAAATACACGTAGCCCGCTCCCCCAGGCCCGATCGCGTGAGAAAGTTCACGCGAACCCCTGTAATACACGTAGCCCGCTCCCCCAGGCCCGATCGCGTGAGAAACTTCACGCGAACCCCTGTAATACACGTAGTCCGCTCCCCCAGGCCCGATCGCGTGAGAAACTTCACGCGAACCCCTGAAATACACATAGCCCGCTCCCCCAGGCCCGATCGCGTGAGAAACTTCACGCAAACCCCTGAAATACACGTAGCCCGCTCCCCCAGGCCAGATCGCGTGTGTGACTTCCCGCGAACCCCCGGAATACACGTACCCCGCTCAATCGCGTGTGTAACTTCCCGCGTAACCCCGAAATACACGTGCCCCGCTCGCACAATTGCTGTATGTTGCCACTTTTGTAATGCGCAGGGACGCTACCGCCTGCCTTCGTGTGGCGGACGTGTATCGGCTTGTGCGTGTCTTTCGCTGTGCGTGGCTTTGCCCTATTCGATTCCATGAATACATGTGGTTCAGGTGCGTGTGGGCGTTCCGTCTGCTTCCCTGCAGTACATCCCCAGTTACGCCCTTGTTTTCGCGAGTGGTTCCCCATTCCGCGCGTTATGCCCCGTGTTCCGCCCACTTTCTGGTGTATGCGCCGAGGTTGTGCGCTTTCACTGTGCGTGTCGCACACGTCTTTTGGGATGTTGCAGTGACGTGTGCGCCATGCACGGGTTTGGCGCACATCCCGAGGTAAACACACGCAGGGACTTCCATGAATCGCACGCGTGCGTGTGCGCCTGTTTTTTTCCGCTTGCACCTGCTTGCGCCTGCTTGCGCCTGCTTGCGCCTGCTTGCGCGAAGATTTTCGGTGCACGTTTGTTCCATGAATCGGCCCCTTAGAATGTAGAATCCAGAGGAATTATTAGGCCCATTCAAAGCACCTCAAACGCTCCTATTTTTGGAGTGTTGAAACCTAATTGTCAATGCCGTTTGTGTGCAAACCTAAGAGAGTTAAACAAAAGAGTACCTGTTTCCAGGTGGCCACTTCCATTTATTGATCAGGGTCTCCCACAGGTACATGGGTCAAAGGTTTTTACCACATTGTATTTTTCAGCTGGATATTGGTGTGTGCCACTGGCTGAAGACATACACAATTTGTTTGCATTTTCGATCGACAAAACCCAATATTGCTGGTCCCAAACACCCTTTGGGTATGTCAATAGTGGGAGTGAATTTGGGATATTTTTGTGGAAGGCACACCTTGATGCAGCAGAAAGGGGGAAAATAGTTTATGTAGATGATGTGCTTATTAAAAATGAAAACCTGAAGATTCATTTTAATGAGATTAGACATGTGCTTGGCCAGTTACAGAAGGTGGGATCCAAAGTATCGATGCAGAAAGTACAATGGTTCAAAAAGAGAGTGAATTTCTTGGGTCATGTGATGACTGAACATGGGTCGTATCCACAAAAGGTGGAGGCAACACAGAAGTTGAAAGATCCTACCAACTTGAAAGGATTGAAGAGCTTTTTAGTGATTACAGGATATAACAGGAAGTTTATTGATAATTACGCAGAGATTACTCAACCCTTGACCAAATTACAGAAGCAGAGTGTACCCTGGAAGTGGGTGAAGGCGCAATGTAAAGTGCTGGTTAGGCTGAAAGAATGTCTCATGAAGGCGCAATGTTTGGCCTATCCCATAAAGACCATCCAGACCAGAGATGACTTTTTCAGTTTGTAATATTACAAACTGAAAAAGTCATCTCTGGTCTGGATGGTCTAATTTTTCATTTTCATTAGCTTTATCGTTTTGCCTGATAGACCACAGACTTAAAAGCAGGCGTCCCTTATATATTTGTTCTATCCCATAAAGAGCCAGGATTTCTTTGTAAGAATAGGGTTCACTGATCAGTGTATGTCAGCTGTGTTATCTCAGAGGCATGATTTAAATCACAAAACTATTGCACATGGGAGCAAGCCGTTGTCTCAAGTTGAAACTAAATTCAGTGAATGTGAAAAAGCACTTCTGACCACTGGGCATTGCAGCATTTCTGCCCCATCTTTCAAGGAGAAAAAGTAATCATCAAAACAAATCACCAACCCTTACAGTTTCTGAAAAGTAAAATTATTAGGTCAGGTAATTTGGCACAGTCCAGAATCACTTCCTGGATGTTGGCATTGCAGGGATTCCCTGTGGAAGTAAAATATGGTCAGAATAAAAAGAGCCCAGTTGCCTAGGGCTGGTAGATCTGCATGATTGTCCAGCTTAATGCATGCCTGATGAAACCAACATTGCATCTAATGTGAATGCCTTTGAACAATCTCCACACAAAGCTTTTAATGAGAATGTGTGCAGGGATTTACCAAGATTGTATATTGATGGGTGCGCATATCATGTGGAGAATAATGAAGAAAAACAACTTGTGGCAGGAATAGGAATATCTGTTGTAAATGTGACAACATCCCAATTGTTTGTTTGCAAATTGCTCGAATTACAATTGACCTTTTCACAATTGACCGAATTGTGAAGGTCAATTGTAACATATATGCGGGGGGAAACCCCCCGCAACCCCCCACCCAACCCAAACCCACCCCAAACCCTTATATATATATATTACATGGCCACGGTAGTGGCCATGTAGTTATGGTTATGTTGCTGTTTCCATAGGAAGAGCACTTTTTGGGCGGCTTATAACTTCGCTCTCCCTGGACGGATCCTCACCAAACTTTGCAAAAAAAGTAGTTGGGTCACTCTGAATTTTTTGCAAAGTTTGGTGAGGATTCGTCCAGGGGGGTAAAAGTTATAAGAGGGGTCCCAAAACTTTTTTTTTTCCCATAGACTACAGCCCGAACCGCTGGACGGATTTACACCAAATTTGCGGCAGGAGCTGCGGCCTGGTCCCAAAAGTGTGCTTTTGTAAATTTGGTGTAAATCTGTCCAGTAGTTTTTTTAAAAATGTCCAAAATGTAAGGCAAACAAAATTGTGATATCTGCGTTCGCTTCGCGGACAGACTTCCCTGTTCGCTCCGCGGACAGCAACCCGATAGGCCCATGGCCTTGCGTCATGTCCGTGGACATGCAACGTGTTCGCTGATTGGACGGCGAGGGGCGTGGAGCGCGTCAGATTTTCTGTGGCGCCCGCCATCTTGTATTCGCAGTCGACCGCGTACAGCGCAGTGAAACGTGGATAAAAAATTATATTTAGTGCCGTGTGTTGGTGTGTAAGAGTGTTTGGGGAGGGTGGGGCAGTATGAGATAGGTTCAATGTTTTGTTTTTTTATGTGCTAGACGTTTTTGTTGCGTTCAATTTGTCCGCAGAGAACACGGCTGTTCTGACATTTTGTAAATAAACTAAATGGTGGGGTGTTTAGAGGACGGAGTATGTGTCATTTTTGTTCGCAAGGAAGGTAAAAATGAGCTATGAACACTCGCAGTGTCCCGAAATGGTTGCAATTACACAAAATGGGGGTGTTCTGAGAACGTTTTTTGTATTGTTCGTTGTCAGGGTGAAAGTGTTTTAAGAGCACCTCCTTTTGTCCGCTAATAGTACAATTTCCTAGGGGCGTCAACCGACTTTTTGTCCACTAAAGAAACGATAAATCCGGCTGGTGTGCGCCGACATTATGTGATAATCCTATGACTGGCGCTATTGACCTGGCTGACTTGCTTTTGCGACACTAAATCATATCTCCTGCCCCTAAGCCTGATATTATCAAAGCATTCATATTCCCCCCCTCTCTCCGTGACGTTACAGGGTGCGTAATGAAACGCGCCCAGTCGTCTCCAGTACTACGCGACTTTACACAGAACCCGGAAGACAACACACATTATGTCACAACACAGTGCGCCACAATTCGGAATATGAAACTGTGATTTAAAAGCAAAGTGCAAGATTGTAATTGTTGTAAAGTACATTTATTTGACATCAAATGTTTAGAGAATATTCAGCAATTTGCATTTGTCTTTGTTGTCGATCCGCAAAAGTTCATGTTGAGACACGCGATGTTCCTTTGCGGTACAGAGAGTGTTAGATCAGCTTACAACTCAGTGCGCCACAATTCGGAATATGAAACTGTGGTTTAAAAGTAAACAGCAGGATTGTACATTTGGTAAAGTACATTTATTTCACATGAAATGTTTAGTGAATATTCAGCGATTTGCTATTGTCTCTGTTGTCGATCAGCAACAGTTTATTTGGGGCCACGCGTTGTTCCTTTGCGGTAGATAGGCTGTTGGTTTATGATAAAAGCAGTAAATGGTCGCTCTGATAATCGGAAGGTTGCTCCAACAATGAGCCATTAGACCACCCTAATGTTGTTTGTAGCCGCTAGTACTGCGTAAGGGCATATTGGGCCATGGCGATTGTCCCATAAAATGGTGAGGGTCATGAAGTTGCATATTTGGACCTGCACCTGGCAGTTGAAGACCCCATCCGCTGGAGTCTGTAAATCGTGACATAGGCAAAATGGAGCCACATACCTGTTTTAAAAAACATAAATTAGTCTCATGAGCCGATCTTCATTAAAAATCATCATTTTATTTATTAGGGCGTGAAACTATTTGCTATCGAAGATAGTGCAACAGAGTATGTTAATAATAAAATAATAATATTTTCCCATTCATATAGCGCTAAGAACAGTGAGGTATCTAAGCGGTGCTTATTATTAACCACGGTAAGTGGTGCTCATTTATCGACCACGGAAGGATGAAAGGCTGAGTTTGGCCTTGCCGGGATTCAAACTTGCGTTAGCAAGCTGTGCATGGATGTCAAAGCGAGCGCTGTACTCACTGTGCCACTTGACAGGCTACAGTGAAGTGGCACAGCGAGTAGAGCGCTTGACCGACTATAGACCGGTTAAATTATTTCTATTTACCCACCCTGTGTCGTCTGCCTTTTTCAGAGCCCTCTAAACGACAGGGGATCAATTTGGCGGTGATAGTGCGCGGTAGAAAACATTATGCCACTTTCAACGAACAAGTTCAACTTGAGCGGTCTTTAATGCTACGCTATTGTAATTATATTTGGTATAAAGTAATCTAAAGGGTTACTTACAGTACAATTGCAATTTCCATTGTCTACGAGTGGTGCAGTCCCACAATACGACTCCGCGTGTGCCAACGATCTTTCGCATAGTGATATAATATATAAAAGTGGTTTCGTTTCAGAAATTTCATCTTTATCTTCTCTTACGTTTTAGCAACACTCCTTCAAGAGAAGTCTTTCATCACAATCTCTGTCTGTCAAGGTCAAAACACAATACAACCTTATAGTCCGCTTCGTGAGCCTCTCCGGGGCCCGAGAAAAAAATGGAAGCAGCTGACCTTCACTGTGAACGAGCATAAATTCTTACTTTGCAACATTCTGTGTAAAGCCATCTGTAGAAGTTGTGGAAGCAGCTGACCTTCACTGTGAACGAGCATAAATTCTTACTTTGCAACATTCTGTGTAAAGCCATCTGTAGAAGTTGGTTTTTGCACGCCATGTTTGTATATTGTTTGCGTGATATTAAAAAAAGTTTGTTTAAAGGACGTTATGGTTCTAAGTACCGCCGAAAGACCCCTGAAAATCGCAAGTTATGGTAAGCTTTGAAAAATAACTGGCGCCACCACCGTGCACTGCTAAGACTAACACGCAGGACATCAAAGATGACATCACAAATGTCATTGATGAAATCACTGATGACATCACGTGTGTATGTACTTTTCATGGAATTTGTGTACTAGGGATTTTTATTATAATGTTTCGTAAAAAGTGTCAAGGATATTGCAATAAATATCATACCGTTATTAGTGCTTTGAACGATGCATTGATATAAATAGCATTGTATTATGGGATTCTATCTAGTATACTGAGCTACTAATGGAGAAACAAAGCATTGTGTGCAGAGTACAAGATGAAAGTATAATATGTGTAATGTTAATATGTTGAATAATGAAATAATAATTGTCCTGAAATGTTCGAAAAATCACAAAATGGGGTTGTTCTGAGGACGTTATTCGTATTGTGTGATTGCTTAGCTGTATGCAATGAGGGAATGGCACAGAGAGTAAAGTGGAAGCCGTCCGCGCACACCGTGGCTGTTCGTGGACAGCGCGTGCTACATCCAGGTTTTTCCAGGAAATCTAACATGGAAAGAAGACTGTACGGATCAGCCAATCAGATGTCGAGGTTGTGGATTTGTGTTGAAGGAGACTGTGTGTGGTGAAGATGGCAGAAGTGGAGAAAGTCAGGATGTTGGTGCTCGGAGATATGTTTGTGCATGGTTTACAGCAGTCCGCTGAATGCAGGCATGCTGCAAAGAACTTTGATGTGAAAGGAGTGGAGGTGGTGTGGAGCATTGTGCCTGATTGCAATGTACAGGGAATTGTACAAGTTTGTGAGGATATGGCCACGATGAACAGTCCGCATGTGGTAGTTTTGCACTATGGTGCTTTCCATTTGGGCAACGTCAGTGCCCCTACTTTGTTGGCTGATTTGGAACGCTTGGTTCAAGCAGTAATGAAGATCCTTCCAAATGCAAAAGTAATTTTTTCTGGATTGCTACCTAGGGCAATATGGGACAATATTTCAGTTTTTTGTCCTCAGCAAAATATTGCTAGGTGTGTCATCAACCAAGGCATGTGTACCTTCATGCTTAGAGCTGGTATGTTCTTCTGTAACAATGAGAATATTGATGCCAGCAATGCTGTTAATTTTAAAGAAGATGGCATTTCTTTATCTTTTACGGGAAATGCCTTTCTATTTTGGAATGTAAGGGTTGCTTTGGAGAAGGTTATGTGAAGATTTTAGGAGTAAAGTAAGAAAAAAAACAAGAAAAGAAATACAAAATAACAGGTGTCTGTCAAGCATCTGTATAAAAAAAAAACACGGCTCTTTTCAGAGCCAACTTCAAAGGGGAAATGGGGCACACTATTTAAATTTACATTCACCACGCTGAGATTTTCGATGTGTCCGCGGACATGGCGGTAGTCCGCGGACATGAAAATCACTACGAGGGGGTTAGTATGTTCTATGTTACATGTATATGAAGTCAGGGATATTATGGTTAAGTTGTGCTACTAAAAACCTATGAAATTCAGTGAAAAAACCTTGTTAAAGGGACGTTATGGTTAAGTTACGCTACTAAAAACCTATGAAATTCAGTGAAAAAACGTTGTTAAAGGGACGTTATGGCTCAAAGTAAAACCGAAAAACCCCTGAAATTCGGCAGTTATGGTAACATAGCAACCATAACTCGCGCCACCGTGCACTGTTAACACTAACACCCAGGACATCAAAGATTACATCACAAATGTCATTGATGACATCACTGATGACATCACATGGCTGGCTCTCCCTTTTTATCCTTTACTGACATATCGAAGCCACATAGTTTTCTTCAGTAACAGTCAGGAAGTAAAAATTGAAAAGGTACTATATTTGTAGACTTAGGGTCCAGTCACATCATATGAAACATATACCTAGCGGAAGATACAGGCTTGAAAGAGAGCAATCCTTTCTGTGCATGAAGATAATCATTATGGTTATCAGCACTTTCTCATAGTTTTATTTTTATTACTCTACCTTCCCTCTATATGCTCATATTTGTATACATTATACTCACTCTCCATAGAGTGAATGGGAAAAAGATTTTGCTCGCGCCTACAGCCCAAACCGCTGGACGGATTTCCACCAAATTTGGACCAGGAGCAGCGGCTTGGTCCCGAAAGCGTGCTTTTGCGAATTTGGTGAAAATCCGTCCAGTAGTTTTTTTTAAAATGACCAAAAAGTAGGTAAAAAAAATTAGTGGTATCTGTGTTCGGTTTGCGGATACACTTCCCTGCTCGCTCCGCGGAAAGTGTCCGGATTGGCCAATCGTCTTGCGTGATGTTCGCAGACATGCAAAGTGTTCGCTGATTGGACGGCGTGGAGCGCGTCAGATTTTTCGGTAGCGCCCGCCATCTTGGATTCGCGGACTTCCCCGGACAGCGCGGTGAAACTTTGTTCAAAATGTGTATTTTGTAGAGTGTGTTTGTGTATAGGAGTGTTTGGGGAGGGTGGGAGTGTATGAGATAGGATGAAAGTTGTGTTTTTTATGTGTTAGACGTTCTTTTTGTGTTCGATTTGTTTGCGGCCATCACAGGTGTTCTGAAATGTTCTAAATAAACTGACTAGGGGGTGTTCTAAGGAGTCAATATGTGTCCGTTTTGTTCGCAAGCAAAGTGAAACTGTTCTAAGAACACTTGCGGTGTCTGGGGAGTGTTCGTAGGTGGTGTCCTGAGGACGCTGTCCGTATTGTTATCTGTCAAGTTGAATGTGTTCTAAGAACACGCGCAGTGTCCTGAAATGTTCGCAAATATACAAAATGGGGGTGTTCTGAAGACGTTTTTGAAAACACTCCCGGTGTCCTGAAATGTTTGTAGGGGGTGTTCTGAGGACGCTGTCTGTATTGTTCTCTGTCAAGTTGAATGTGTTCTAAGAACACTTGCGGTGTCCGGGGAGTGTTCGTTGGGGGTGTCCTGAGGACGCTGTCCGTATTGTTCTCTGTCAAGTTGAATGTGTCCTAAGAACACTTGCGGTGTCCTGAAATGTTCGCAAATAAACAAAATGGGGGTGTTCTGAAGACGCTTCTAAGAACACTCGCGGTGTCTGGGGAGTGTTCGTAGGGGGTGTCCTGAGGATGCTGTCCGTATTGTTCTCTGTCAAGTTGAATGTGTCCTAAGAACACTCGCGGTGTACTGAAATGTTCGCAAATAAACAAGATGGTGGTGTTCTGAAGACGCTTCTAAGAACACTTGCGGTGTCCGGAGAGTGTTCGTAGGGGGTGTCCTTAGGACGCTGTCCGTATTGTTCTCTGTCAAGTTGAATGTGTCCTAAGAACACTCGCGGTGTCCTGAAATGTTTGCAAATAAACAAAATGGGGGTGTTCTGAAGATGCTTCTAAGAACACTCGCGGTGTCCGGGGAGTGTTCGTAGGGGGTGTCCTGAGGATGCTGTCCGTATTGTTCTTTGTCAAGTTGAATGTGTCCTAAGAACACTCGCGGTGTCCTTAAATGTTCGCAAATAAACAAGATGGTGGTGTTCTGAAGACGCTTCTAAGAACACTCCCGGTGTCCGGGGAGTGTTCGTAGTGGGTGTCCTGAGGACGCTATCCGTATTGTTCTTTGTCAAGTTGAATGTGTCCTAAGAACACTCGCGGTGTCCTGAAATGTTCGCAAATAAACAAGATGGTGGTGTTCTGAAGACGCTTCTAAGAACACTCCTGGTGTCCTGGAATGTTCGTAGGGGTGTCCTTAGGACGCTGTCAGTATTGTTCATTGTTAAGTTGAAAGTGTTCAAGAACTATCGCGTTGTTCTGAAATGTTCGCAGGGGGTGTCCTGAAAACGGTGTCCGTATTGTTCGCTGGCAAGTTCAAAGTGTTCTAAGAACACTCACATTGTTCGCGGACATTAAAAGTTTCCCATAGATCATAGTTGAAATGTTTGACTCTATGGATGTGATATGCTGCGGTGTTTGTTGCCAGGGCATAGAGTCTTGGGTGCATGGCCATTTGGCCATGCACCCAAGATTGTATGCCCTGGCAACAACCACCGCAGCATATCACATTCATATTTGCTTATAACTTTGGTTGAAAAACAAATGTATAAGGAACAAAGGTATTAGATACTATGGATGTGATATGCTGCTATGGTTCTCCTTATTATTGTATACTTACTGTTTGGTCTAGTAATGGGAGTCCATGTTTTTCTTCTTCATTTCTGTGATAAAAGAAAATAGCATGTTAGTATTAGTATTTTGTAATTGTATAAGCAATATACTTTTATTTTTTTTCAACCCTCATATTTAGTAGAGTACAAATCAGAGTACTGTGCAATTTGCTCAGTTTCTGTATTTGTTGCTAAAATCATTGGGTCTGTGGGAGAAAAAAAAATCCATGTTGGATTAAAAAAAACACTTTTTCTGTTATGCTACAGTTTATTTGTTTGTTTGTTTTCAGTGTTCACTTGTTGTTTCTGGCTAATGCTTTATACCTTGCTTTGTTGTATTTTTTTTTGGAGCAGTAACAGATTCTTCATTTGTTTTGATATTATAAAATTTTGGAGCAGTTAGATACCAATTGGCGTATTCTAACTGTCTATTTTTTTAATATATTTTAGTGGTTTTGATTTATCTATTTGGATATTGTTAAATTTTGGGACAGTTAGATACCAATTGGCGTATTCTAACTGTGTATACTTTGGTCTAATTTAGTGGTATTCATTTATCTGATTAGTTGTTGTAGTATCTGTGAGCAGTTAGATAGCTTTTGGAGTATTCTAACAGTTTATCTTTTTTTAACACAAATTTATTTAAAGGTTTAAATGCAGTTTATTTATCAAATTTTGGTTTTAAGAACATCAAATAAGCGTTTGTAAGATTTGCTGGTAATCTCTGATTTAGAGTAATGGTACTATCATTACATTCAAACCATCCACATTTCTTTTTTATGTATGCAGTGTAGTGCCCTGAATTGGTTGTGGCTCCTGCGTGGTAGATTATACCTATTGTTGTGAAGGTTTTCTTACCAAGTGATATTTGACCATGTGTGAATCCAGTCAGCTTGCAGTTGTTTTTGGTACCATCTGCATTGTAACGTAGAAGCATTAGTATTACGTATTTACTATGTGTTTGTATTACTAACATGGAGCGATTATCTGAATTGCAGGTAGAGCATAATGTACCATGGTTTGCATTTTGTACAAGTTGCTGAAATGGAATGGATTCACAATTTGGTATTGATATATATATGAAGCGTTCATTGGGGATTTCTTATTGTGTCACATTGTTGCAGAGAGTGCATGTATGTTTCCACATGTATGAAATCTGAAAGATTTCATTTATAGGTATGTTTTTGTTTTCCAGTACTTGTAGTAAGTAAATTAGAAATTCTTGTGGATCTTCCTGTGAGTTTATAGTGAATTTCACCATTCCAGCACAGTAGTCCAATTGTCGTCTTATTCCAAAAACACTCTATGTGTTGTCAGGATTGTTTGCTGCATTTCTGTGAAGTACTAACATTTGCAAACACAATGGGTCTGTACTGTGTGAGTAAATGTTGTCAACAATTGGTGGTAATTGAAATCGAATATTCATTGCTACATTTGCACAGCAACTTACACCAACTATATTTGAGAATTTAAATGGTCCAGGTAGTTCTGTATCTAACTGCTTTTTTTGGAGTTTGTCTTCCTTCTTTAAAGAAGTACCTGGTTTACTTTCTCTAATTGATTCTTTTTTGTTTGTGGTACTTGATGAAGTATTAGTTTCTTTTACTCTCTTTGGAGGATTTGCAGTGACGTCCTGTTGCATTTCTGTTTGATTTAGTTTTCTTTTACAACGTTTTAGTTTTTGTGGAAAAGAATATGTGTTTAGATGGGGAGTGTATAGTGAGCGAAGTCTATTATATTCTAAAATGCAAGGAATATCAGCGTTTACTTTACTTGCATCAAAGTTGATTAGAAATAGACCGTCAAGTGTACGTAAGCGTGATAGTGCTACGTAGCTCATGCCTTCTTTAAAGATTGTGTTACCAATATCTATCATTGCTTTGTCTAGGGTAAGACCTTGTGATTTATGAATTGTGACTGCGTATGCAAGAGTTAGAGAAAATTGTTCTCTGCGTACATACATATCTTTGAAGAGAAGGAATCTAGCTGTTGAGCTTCCTATCCGTTTTACTTCTGAAAGTTTGTCAAAGAGTATATTGACAAACTGAATTTTGTTGTCACATGGGTATGTTTGAAAGCCAACAACTGTACCCAGTGCTCCATTAACTAGTCCTTGGTCCACGACAAGGTTATGTTTAAGCATTACTCTGCAATTTAAGGATAATTTTAACATCTTTTCTAAGCCTGCTGTGTTTGAGATTGATTTTTCTAAATTATTTAGTCTTGTTGTGGCTTGGTCACACATGGGTAGTGTCATACCATGTACATCTAGTTTGTCTGTGGCGCTAATTTCCATTATTGGTTGCATTTATTTACTTAACATTATTTCATTGAATTTGAAACAGCTTGCAAGAGTTGGCATTAAGGCCATACAATTGACATTTTTGTGGGCTAATTGTTCCATAACATCTGTAGCACATGCATTATCACCATTATGTGCATTAATGTGCCGGGTTTTCAATGTTGCTTCAAAGTATACCAACTCTCAAACTTTTTAAAATGTTGGCATAAGTTAGATCTGCAGATTGGCGCATGTTTTCTGTTAATTCTCTGTATTGGAAATGTTGCCAAAGGTTGACATTTCCAATGCTGCCAACAGTTTTACGGCATAGTTTGTGCCCTAATGTTTTAAAAATAGGTTCACCTTTTACTGGTGTTAATTGAAGCAGATCTCCAAAAACAATAATGTGTTTTCCTGCAAATAGCTCTTCATAGTCTGTTTTGAGTACTTCTTGTAATCTGAGGTGAATCAAAGCTAACATCAGGTTGGAGACCATGCTCACTTCATCTATTAGAAGCATTTTCATTTGTTTCAATACTCTGCGTAATTCCATTGCAGCTTCTGCAGAAAGTTTGTAATAGTCTAATTTGTTCTGGTGTTCTACTGGTAATAGTAGTAATCGGTGTAATGTAACACCACCTATGTTGTAGGCAGCTAAACCTGTGGGGGCAGTGACAACAGCTGACAGTTTGTTGTTTGTCAATTGTTGAAGGAACTTACTAATGATTTTGATTAGGAATGTTTTGCCAGAACCAGCTTCACCACTGACGTACAGTAGTATAGGTTTATAATTATGGCAGGAACATTCTTTATTTTCATGTTTTACACCATGTGCAATTTGTTTTGTTACTTCTTGAAAAATGCTACTTTAGTTTAGTTTAGTTTAGTTTATTATTTGTATAGCGCCGCCTGGCCCTAGGGCATCCAGGCGCTTGCGATGAATACAACAAGAATAATGAATACAACAAGAATAATGCAGCAGAAATGTACAAATCGATTACATATTTACAAATTTACAGTCTTGGTGCATGCTAGTGAGGTAGGGCTAGGCAGTTTCTTTGGATAGAAGCCAAGTTTTGGTGTTGTGTCTAAATCTGTGAAAGGACGGTTCTGATCTCAGCTCGAGTGGAAGTGAATTCCAAAGTTTGGAGGCAAGCACGGGGAAGCTGGAGCCACCTGCTTTTTGGAGCTTAAATCTTGGGATATTTAAGCAGTGTGTTTGAGCTGATCTGGTAGGGTGCGCTGGGGTGTGGTGCTTGAGGTTGTCGGATAGGTATCTGGGTGCTTGGTTAGCTAGGCATTTGTGTGTGAGTGAGATGGTTTTATATTCAATTCTTTGTGGTATGGATAGCCAATGGCAGGTGCGTCTGGCATCCGAGATGTGTTCATGTTTGGGTATGTTCAGGGCTGCTCGCAAAGCGTTGTTTTGTATGACTTGTAGTTTGTTGATGTTTTTCTGACTGGTTCCCAAGTATAGCGCATTGCAGTAGTCAACTTTGGAAAGGACTAGCGCTCTGGCTAAGGTGATGCAGTTGGATGGTGAGAGGTAAGGTCTGCTGGCATTGATGAGTTTACAAGTGTAAGCAGTGGCTGATGAGATGGAATTGATCTGTCTTGTCAGTGTGAGGGAGGAGTCGAGGTAGATTCCTAGGGTTTTGACGCTGTTAGAGACGATGATGTTATTGCCGTCTATAGTGAATGCTTGATAGAGTTTGTCGAGTTTATTAAGTCTGGGTTGGGAACCTAGGAGAAGAAGCTCGGTCTTGTCGTCATTAAGGCATAGGCCATGCTTGGCCATCCATTCTTGGATGATGGAATAAATGTTGTTGAGAGCAGTGAGGTCGGTGGAGTAGTCGCCTGTTAAAGGGATCAGTATTTGGGTGTCATCTGCGTAGTTGGTGTAGATGACACCCAAGCGGTCCAGTATGTCAAAGAGGGGTTTCGTGAATACATTGTATAGAGTGGGGGAGACGCAGGAGCCCTGGGGGACACCGCAAGTGACTGGGGCTGGGATGGCAGAGGCTGTGGGTGCGAAGACTCTCATGGATCTGTTGTTAAGGAAGGAATGGATCCATGCGTTGGCGTTATCTGAAAATTTGGCTGCTGAGGATAGATGTTTGCAGAGGATGTCGTGGTTGACCAGGTCGAAGGCGGCCGATAAGTCAAGGAGGAGAAGGAGGGCTAGTTTACCATTGTCTTTAATATTGTCCATCTGTGTCTTAAGGTCAATCAGGGCGGTCTCAGTGCCGTGTTTGGGGCGGAATCCTGATTGTCTGAGTCCTAGTAAGTTATTTTTCTCAAGGTGGTTCTGTATCTGGAGATAGGCAGCTCTGTCGAGGATTTTTAGTAGGAAGGGTACAGTCGTTATGGGTCTGTAGTTGGTGGGGACATTAGGGTCAAGGGTGGGCTTCTTAAGTAAAGGAAGAACCCAGGAGTCCTTGAGGTTGTTGGGCACTATGTTGGAGGTGAAAGATGCGTTGATGAGGGAGGTGATGAAGGGAGCAAGTTGTTTGGCTGCATCTTTAATGATAGGGGCTGGGCAAGTGTCGCCTTGGCATTTGGACGGTTTAAGAGAGTAGATTATTTCTTCAACCTCTTTAATGGTTATGGTGGAAAACTCAAAGAGGTTATTGTCATCATTTTGGGGGGTGGTGTGGGTGTGTGTAGAGGGGGTGATGTTATCGGAGAGGGTGAGGCTTTCTTTCTTTGTCAGGATTTTGGCTTGTAGCGTGGCAATTTTGCCTAGGAGTGCTTCCTGGATGTTCGTGCACCAGTGGATGTCTTTGTTGCAAGTGTCTGGAATGGGGGAGGGTGATTCAAGTTCTCTCAGGATATTGAAGAGCTCTTTGGTATTAGATTTGGCGTTGCTGATTCTTTCATTGTACATGTTTTTTTTAGACTGGATGATGGCTGATTTATAGATGTTCGATGCCATTGCGTAGGATGTCTTATTAATAGTGGATGGTGACTGTTTCCATGCTAATTCAGCTTGTCTTTTGGCTTTGCGGAGTGTTTTTAGTTTGGGGGTGAACCAGGAATTGAGGTGTGCTCGTGGTTTGGCTTTCCGAAGCTTGAGTGGTGCTATGGTGTTTATGGCCTTAAGGATAGTTGTGTTGTATAAATCTACTAATTCAGTAGGGTTGGTCATGGTAGGTGAGAAGTCGATGATGGGTTGGAGTATCGGGAGGAGTTTCTCTAGTGTGATATTTTAGTTGTTTCTTGTGAGTGTGGGTGGGGCATTGGAGGAGGGCACTGGTGTTTGAGTGCCTTTGTTGATGGTGAAGGTAATAAGGTGGTGATCGGTCCAGGCGCATGGAGTGTTGGAGAGGATGGTAGTGTTGCAATTGAGGTCAGCTATCCAGTCAAGGATGCGGCCTTTGTTGTGTGTGGGTTGTGCGATATGGTGGGTGAGTCCTAATTCTGAAATAGTGTTGGCGATAGTGTGAGCTTTGTCATCTTTCTCATCATTGAGACCTAGATTAAAGTCTCCTAGGATGAGTAGTCGAGAGTTAGGTTTGATATTGTTAGAGAGTAGAAGGGCTATGTCGTCATTAAAGGATAGTATGGGGCCTGGCGGTCTGTAAATGAGGTGGATGGTGATAGTGCTTGTGTGCGTTGTGGATAGTTTGAGGGTGAGAAATTCCGCTGATGTCAGTGATTGGTTTTGTATGTGTCTAATGTTGATGGAACTTTTTGCAATAACGGCTACTCCACCACCTTTAGCTGTTTGTCTGTCTGCACGGTAGATGGTATAGTCATTGGGTATAGCAAGTGATAGAGAGGGGCCAGATGCTGGGTGGAGCCAGGTCTCTATAATAGCTATGAAGTCGAGATCATTGACGGTAATAATGTCGGCAATGTCTAAGGCATGGGCGACTACAGATCTCGCATTGATGAGTGCACCTTTAATGGTTTCGGTGATGATGCCTGATTTTTTGGTGTGGGTGCGGGGGGAGGGTGCGATCAGGCTGTGTGATATCTGGTCTGTCGGAAGTGTAGGGCGTGTGCAGTGAGGGGCAGATTTGGTTAAGGTTATGTTTTGTTTGTTGCCTAGATTGGGGAAGGATGTGGGTGTGTGTGTTCTGGATCTGAGTCGGGTGAATCTCGATAATCCTGAGCAGGGATAGGATCTGCTGGTAGTGAGGTTCGTGATAGTGGGTTGGCCGATGGGAGTAGTTTGTGATGCTTCTTGGGGGCTGGAGGTGTCTGCTATGCGATGAGAGTCAATGGAGGAGGTAGGCTGGAAGGGGTTGATGTTGGGTAGGAAGGGGGTGGGGCAGGGTATGGGATAATGTCTGGGGCAGGCTAGTCTGCTGAGGCCGTTGGGGTGTAAGCGAAAGTGTGACCCTGTACAAGGGGTGTCATGGGGGACCAGGCAGAATGGGAACATAATGAGGAAGGTCCAGGTTATCATGTCTGAGTTTAGAGGGAACTGACGCACAAAATCGTCAGAGAGAAGCTAGTGCGCAATGTTAGTACACAATGGTGCTGCAGTGAGGGTACTAGCGCAGAGAATCGGAGAAATGCTAGTGCACAGTGCTGATACCCAGTACTAATACACAGTGTACTCTGAGCGACCATAAGGCATTACACAATGTCACAGTAGTCTCTAAGCGACCATAAGGCACTACACAATGTCACAGTAGTCTCTAAGCGACCATAAGGCACTACACAATGTCACAGTAGTCTCTAAGCGACCATAAGGCACTTACACAATGTCACAGTAGTCTCTAAGCGACCATAAGGCACTACACAATGTCACAGTAGTCTTTGCTCATTGTTTAGTTTTGCTCATTGTTTAGTCTTTGCTCATTGTTTAGTTTTGATTGTATTATAGTTAAGTCTTCCTTATCTTCATACTGACACATGGTGTTTTGTACTTCTATCATAGCTAATTCTGCCTCATTTGTTATTAGTGGTTCTCCCAGTGGTTCTTGGCTTCCTGTTACAGAAGGTTGACTACTGTCAGGAGTATCCTTATCTAGTTGGGCTTGGGGTTCTTCTTCATGTTGCTGTTCATTGTGCAACATTGTTTTGTACTTTGTAAAGTTTACATCAATTATAGTGCTTTCATTTGCTTTGAAAGCATCCTCATATGAGTCATAGTTATCTAGTAATTGTTCTTCTTTTCTCCATGGTTTGAAGAGTTGTAGCAGGGACATGTAATATACTTCTTTATGTTGAGGAGTCTCCAATGACAATTTGATATGATTCATTAAATTTGGTTTAGTGAGTTTAACTAAGCTGCCTTCACAGTCTGTCACTCTATATTTACCTTTTTTTTCATCAGGTTTCATATTATTTTTGTATGTGTAGTTTTGGGCTATTTGGTATAGACACATGTTTTCCAAAGTATTACTTCTGTTTGGGTAGTATGTGTCCAATAAATTGTTTTTTAAAATGTCTTGGCTGTTGGGATCATATTTGGCTATTGTTTCTATATCTTCATATGATTTTAGAACTCTTTTTCTAGATTTAGCTGGACCAAGACTTAGCCATACTATATTTTCAGATTTACCATACAATGAAGTACCAGTTAAACGATCAGCTGCTTCATAAGATCCACATTCTCTATGGGTGAGCATTTTTATGCCCAAGCTGTATAATTTCTGAGATACTGTTTTATCTGATGACAGGTCATTCCAGAGGTCTTGGAGCTCTGTCTTTTCTGCTTTAGTTAAGTATGCTGTGACATAATGTGCAACTGCAGTAGAATTGTCTGCAATGTACTGCACATCTATGTTTGCATTCCATAAGTGGGCAATGATTGCATTATAATCATTGATATATTTGTCTTCTTCTTTTCTTTTTATGTAATATGTACTTTTAGGTGACTTACCTTTAACACTATGTCTAACTGAAGACATGAGGTTGTTTACTTGACCTGCATTTGTAACTGGTCTATGGAAACCAAATCGGCATTTGGTGTAGTATTTGCCTTTGTTTTTGTATTTGCGACGACAATATTTTCCACATTTGTGTCTTTGAAATTGTAAAATTTGTGCACGAAGATCACTATTTGTGGCTTCTGATGGAATTTCACAAGTGACATATTTTTCAATAAACTGTAAAACAGTGGCATCACTGTCTTGACCAAATTTAGGAGCATCTTTAATCCATAAAAGCATTTGGATATGTGGTGCTCCTCTGGCTTGGTATTCTTTTCTCCAAAATAAGTGTTGCACTTCTCCAAGGGGAGGAACAGTTTTATTGCAAATAAAATGTAGCATAGCAATGAAGCGATGGTGAAAATATCTTGAAACATTAACAGGATCCAAAGAACAAAGTTCTCCAGGTGTTAGAATATCTATGTTTGTTTTGTTTTTATTTGATATGCGTAGGAAATCATGTAAATCTTCCAATGCATATTCTGCACAACTTAATGTAACAAACCAAGTGGGTGGGCCAAGGTTTCTGAACATACAACGTACATCTCCATGACGTCGAAACCAGTACTCTTTAGTACCACGCATATTTGCTAATAGATTTGTAATATTTCATTGTAAAACCTCATCCTTTTGTTGCACTTTCTCTAATAATTGTGTAGCTGTCATATTTTGAAAGTGTGATCCTGATTTTAATATGTGTGCAACTCTGTAACATAAAGTTGCTAGTTCACTTTCAAAGAGTAGGTGGAATATATATTCCACATTTTGTCTAAATCTGGTATCTTCAGAATACATTCGTAATGAGCGGTATTCTGAAGCTGATATTTGAATAGGTCTATCATCATACCTTCCTCCTTTGCCAGTAGGAAAGAGTAGAGGAAAAGCACGTGCTTCTATACTTTTTTCCCATATACTGATTGGCGATCCTTTTGTTTGACGCATTTGGTAAGTTTCTAGTACATCTTGTACGGTGTCATTACAGTGCAAAGGATGAATTGTATAATGGTCTAAAGTATTTGATATTGTAGCAGGATCTAGTAGCTCAAATTGACCAGCTTCTTGTGTTTTTCAGTTGTATCTTTCAAGTTTTCTTCAATATTAATTTCTTTGTAATATTCATTATTCTCTTTAAGATATTGGAAGGCTTGTCTAACTTTATAGAAATCTACCAGCTGTTGCCATATTTTTTTGTCTTTTGTAGGTGCTCCATTTACTAACATAATTAAAGATTGCTGCATTGGACGTTGCACTCCTAGAGTATGCACATTTTCTTTAAGATTTAATGGTAAATAAACTACTTTTCCACAAATGCCTTTTACCAATTAAGAGGGAGGTAATTTTGCTGTTTTTGGTTGAAGGCGTATTATTGCTTGATATGGGTGTACTGTTTGAATTATGATACTCTCATATAAATTAAGTTGTTGTAGAGGTTTTGGTACTCGGTATGATTCCAAATTATTTGTGATAGAACGTGAAGGAGTTTGGTTGTTGTCAAGTTTTGTAGTGCAATAACTGCAAAGTATTAAGGGCTCAGTTATTTCATATTTGTTTTCTGCTAGAAGGTAGAGAGCTAATTCAAACCATTTAGAATCTTCATTGTCTTCTATTTTGTATGATAGGCCCACAGTTTTTGTGTTACTTTTATAAAAAATTCTACGGCAACATACACATACATGGTTTGGTACTTCAGCTGATGTACTTTTAAATTTTAGTATTTCTTTTTTGTATGTGTTTAGCAAAAGGTTGGCATGTGTAGAATCATTGCTTAATTGGTTTAAAGCTATTTCATTCTGTAAATGGCTTTCACTTCCAAAATATTTTTTCTGGATATAGTGAATTTCTTCAAGTAGGTCTTTTGCTGTACCATGTAGAAGAATGTTATTTAACTTTGCTAGTGCTAAAGCAGGACCTTTAGCACAGAACAGTTTATAGACTAGATTTCTTATAGTTGAATGATGTGTTGATATCCTTTTGATATCATGGAAAGTGGTTTTACAAGTAGGTCCTGTAATGCAGGCCAATGAATGTCCTTGTAGTCCTGTGTACTTGTGCATCGGACAGTTATCTATATTTTGCAGTAATTTAATTTTGATTTTGTATTTGCTTTTTACATATTTATTGAGGAATTGGTGTAAAGATTTGAAACATTGTTTGGGAATGTTACACATTGACGTGCATGGCCATTTGTAAACTAGACGTTCTGATTCAGTTGAATGGAGGGGTAATTCTAAGTTTTCAGGGCATATTTTTGTAAGGAGTACTTCTTGTTCCATTATGGTATTATTCACTTTTTCATAACCTCGACCACTGCTATTTATGGCAATTGTATTTGTTTGCTTTTGTTTGTACGCTTCTTCATTAAAATATGGTTCTGTGCTCGTAGTGTGATTCCATTCACCTCCGCAGATACTTAAGAAGTTCTTTCTGTTGACATTTCGCTTATTGAGAAGTCTTTTTTGTAATTTAGTTATTAGTTTTGTTAGTGGTTTCATTCTGTTTAACAGTAAAATAAATACATTTCTTTTGAGAAGAATTGCACTGTCCATCAATGCTTCTAAGATTAATTTCCTACGATAGGTTTTAAGCTTTGAACCTGATTTCTCTCCTGTTTTTATAAGATTTTGAAGGACTTTGTGACGGTATATTTTGGCTAAAATACTTTTCTTGGTATGCTTACTTTGCACTATATTAAAATTTGAAGAAGTAGTTTTATCTGTACTGATAGCTGATTTTCTGTTAATTGTTTTTTGGTTTGTTTTACATTTTGATAGAGGAAGCAAAGTTGTTGTACTTGAAACTTCTTGTGTTTCACTAAATGATTGTATTAGCTGTTTTGTTTCAACTTTTTTTACAAATTCTGCTAGAGATGGATGCTTATGTTGGACACCTTTATTTTCATTTGCTCTAATTTTGCGTTGCTTTCTACGGAGTTGACTTTTGGTAGGCATTCTTTAGGGTCTGTTGAAAAAAATAAAGAAGATATGGGTTGGGGTGTTCTGGAATGTATGTGTGCTGTGTGCATGAGTGTTTGAGTAAGATGATAAAGATGTATGTAATGGTGTGTGATTGTGCATTGGGAACTAAAACTAGTAGGGATAGGTATTCTTGAATGTATGTGTTACTAAACTGGGGTTCAGATGACAAAAAAAAGTAAGCTAGTGGTGTGGAAAAGTACAAATAGTAAATCTAATGTATACAATTAAAACAGTTGTTTTTTCTATAAGATGAAAATTGTAGTGGTTCAGTTGGCTAATTTGTGTGTCCAAAAATAGAACTTTGTGGGCCATTCTGGTTGTAAATCGCTGTTTTATTTTTGGACAAAATGGTACAAAATCTCTATTTTAAGAAACCAAAATAGCTCGTATTAATGTTATAGTATATTTGATTAATAATATAAATATTATGGTGATATTTTACTTACTTTTTTTTTAATTAACAGGTAACTTCTTAGTTTTTCTTTCTTCTTCAAATTTGGCTGCTTCTTTTCAGGAAACTGGTCTTCACTGCAACTGTAAAAGCTTCAAATTAGTAACTTTGTTTGTATATAGCACTGTTTTTAATTTAGATATTGATTTTTTTAATTGAAATCCTCAGTGCCTTCTGTAAAACCATTAAACTAATTTATTTACATAAGATACATTGCATCAATTCAGTACATATGATATGTTCTTAATGAACAAATTGTATTGAATGACTAACTGTAGCAAAAATAAAATATCTTTACTATGCCTTGTGAAATTTATAATATATTAGTGAATACCACTATTTCTGTAAGTAAACTGTTCTAGGTAATAGCGCCTCAATGTCATGTCTAATTTAAAGTAATTAAGTAAATAAATTAATAGAAACAAAAAATATGAAATTGTATAAGTGTTTTTATAAAGGTTTAAACATAGATTGTGTTTGCATGCAATTTTGTTTGAATAGATGTAGTCTATATATTTCATTTAAAAAATGTTAGTTTAACATGATTTGAGTGTGTGTGTATAAAGAAAGTAAAAAGTATAAAGGTGTATAAGTGATAGCTGATTTTAGGAAATTGAAAAAATTACAGTAAATTCATTTTACAGATTTTACAAGGTAAAAGTCTGTTTGAAAATGTGTTCATCTACCATAGCTCTCAACTCACACGCTTTTGGTGGCTGTCACACGCCTTGTAAAGGGCAGACTCACCCGCCAAGTCTCCTGCACGCCCATTCATTCCAATGGGCGTCTCACCCGCCAAAAACAAAATCGGGTGATTTCACCCGTCTGTAAAACAAAAATGGTTGAGAGCTATGTCATCTACTATACAGAAAATATGCATACCTGAAGTTTGTGTTCATGCATATGGATATGCATGGAGCTGCAATTAGAAATCTTGAAGATGTGTACAGTATTTCTGGTAGATGCTGCTTGCCAATGATATGACACTAGTACTCAGAGAGATTCAGAGTACATTTACAGTGCTGATCTATGATGATGCAGTTAGATGTAGAGGTCTTGAATGTGATTGGTGCATGGTCATGTGATTTTTGAGGTACATCCAATGAGGGAATGGCAGAGAGAGTGTAGTGGAAATGGTAAAAGGGCTGTTCATGTTACGATATGTCCACGGACATGGCAGTAGTTCGCGGACATCAGGAGTTACATCCGGGGATTTTTGGGTTCAGAAGTCATGCAAATGAGAATAAGCACTGAAAAGGATTGGTCAGGAAAGTTTGGTGGGTGTGTTGTGCCAGGAGAGATTTTCTCAGATACTCTTTTTGCTGAGAGAACAAAAGATAGCTATGGCTGTGTGTTTCAGAAAACAGATTGTTTGGATTTTAGGAGATTTGTGGATACATTGGTTGAAGGTTCATGCAGAAAGCTGTGGAGTAGCTGTAGATCTTGGATTCCCACATGTGGAAGTACACTGGCATGGAGTACGTGGAATGAAGTGGTTGGACTTGCTACCTCTCTGTGCTACTTTGGAGACAGAGCAACATCCAGACATAATTGTAATTCATTGTGGAGGGAATAGTTTAGGATATGTGACTGGAATTTTTTTGCAATTTGCTATGAAAGAAGGACTGAGGAAGGTTATGGACATGTTTCCTAATTCTCAAGTGATATTTTCACGATTTGCGCAGAGACAAATGTGGCTTCGTTCTTCTTCATTTGGTCCACAAATGGAAAAAGCAAGGTGCAATGTTAATAAGGCTGTTTGTGGCTTTCTAAGAGATTTTGGCATGTCTTCTTTTCACAATGAAAATATTATGTTTTGTAGTACATACATTTTTCGCAGAGATGGAGTCCATCTTACTTATGCTGGCAATCAGATTTTTCTGAGAAATGTACAAAATGCATTGCAACCTTTTTTGGAATTACAACAACGATTTTGAAGTAGATGTTAAGCATTTACAATTTTTGACTTACAAACACCACCCAAAGGCTCTTTTCAGAGCCACCACTTCTTTCCAGAGAAAATTACAATGTTTGTGATGGAGTAGCAACCCAATTTTTTTAATGTTCGCGAACTGTCCGCGGACTTCTAAAAAATACAAAGAGCCCTGCTTCATTTATTTTCACTTCTATTTTTTAACTGGGAAAGGCGGCTCTGAAAAGAGCCTTATTTTTTTTTGATTTTTGTAATTTTGTATTTTTTTTGGTTTTTCAGACACGACACACTAGGATAGGAGGGTAAAGGAGGGTAAAGGGGGGGACACCAACCACAGGGATAAGAAAGGGCGAGCTGAGAGAGGAAGATGTAGAGTGGGTTTTATTTGGGT
Source organism: Ambystoma mexicanum (assembly GCF_040938575.1). Taxonomy (NCBI): domain Eukaryota; kingdom Metazoa; phylum Chordata; class Amphibia; order Caudata; family Ambystomatidae; genus Ambystoma; species Ambystoma mexicanum. The sequence goes on from NC_090941.1 coordinate 925,510,638, forward strand.
AGTGAGCAGGTCTTCTTGTGCTCTGAGATGATAAGTCTCAAAAGCACTCCGAAGTCGCTCCCCCCTGCAGAGTACTGTGTCACAGTACATAAATACAACTGTGACCCTCGAAAGGTAAGGGTCATCAGCATTCTGTATGGCCTGTGAGACAGCTTGAGAAAGACGCTCTCCCACAGAGGTGGTCCTTGTGGTGACAGGATCAGAAACAGAGGATGAAGTAGAGGAAATCAACCTGCTACGTTCTTCGCAAGGTACAACCCTGCGAATAGCCCCAGAGTGAAATGACCTCAGGTGTCGCTTCATAGTAGTGGTCCCAAAGCTGTAGTTACCGTGCTTCCCGCGACTGAGTATCATTTTGCACTCATTGCAGGTAACATGGTTCGCACGAGCCTTAGGACCATTCCCATGAATGGTAAATAACCGCCACACCCAAGACTCACGCCTAGTGCGGGTAGTAGGGATTTCCTCTACCTCATTCTCATCATCCTCTTCTTCCTCCTCCGCATCCTCAGTCCTGTTCCCCTCTTCAGGCCCTTGGGGAGGTGGTGGTGGTGGAGGGGGTGGTGGTGGTGCTGAAGCAGGTGCAGCACCAAGTGGCAGTTCAGCAGCCAAGGATGCCATGTCGATGATGGTGTAGTCTGCAGGTGGCAGCAAAAATCACTGTGTTCTGAAGAATAGCCAGAAACACAATGGGAATAAGCTCTTGGGCGTGGTCTTTTATAGGGGTGCTTGTGCACGGTCCGCGGACATGCGCACTGTGCGCAGACAGATCGAACACAAAAAACGGATCGGGAAGTTTCAAAAGGTATATAGAAACTCAAGATTGCTATGTGGGACTTGTGGCATGGTGAGATTTTATTGAAAAATATTATGGATTAACTGAAAATGTACTTTAAATTGTTCGGGGACACGAACAGTGTCTGCATTTCAGGACACACGATGAGCGTGGGCGCGGTCATATGATCTGTTTGCGAACTAGTCTGCGAAGGAAGCGCCTGTCCGCAGGACACCAAGTGCACGGAGATTGGTTAGCGCATGCGCATTGATGTCCTACGGACACTGTTCGGGTTCTGAAGTAATTAAAAGTGCATCACACGTGAAACGAACATTTCAGGACACCACGTGTGTTCTTAGAACAGTTTAAACTTGGTAGTGAACAGTAAGGACAGATATAGTGTTCTTCAGGACATGTGTAATTTAGTTTATGTACGAACATTTCAGGACACCAATTGTGTTCTTAGAACACTTTCAATTGGGTAGCGAACACTACGAACAGTTGTACTGTTGTTCAGGACATATCATTTTCGTTTATTTACGAACATTTCAGGACACCAATTGTGTTCTTAGGACAGTTTTAAGTTGATAGCGAACATTACGGACAGATATAGTGTTCTTTAGAACACTTTAATTGTTGTTTCTTTACGAACATTTCAGGACACTACGAGTGTTCTTAGAACATTTTGAACTTGCATGAGAACATTACGGACAGATGTAGTGTCCTCAGGACAGTTACATTTTCGTTTCTTTACGAATATTTCCGAACAACTGCGGTGTCCCTGGACACCTAAATTGGTTTTATCACAAGGAACTGAAAGTAATTACAACACAATATAAGAAAAGTAACTTTATTTCATATATATATACAATTATGACTGGGAAGGTGGGGCAGAAACGGAAACAAAAACAGGAGAATTAGGGATTTCTAGATAACTGGGATCAGGTGAAGAAGGGAAGGAAATCTCATCGAAAAGCTTTGGTCCATAGACAGGGTTTGGGGTTAACTGCGTCGGATAGGGTGAGGGGGGACAAGTGCAGGTTGGACAATGGTGTGCTGTTGGGGGTTTCACATAATTTTCCACAGTTTTTCAAATCCATAAAATTTTGCATAAGGTCGTCCATTTTTTGATTACTCTGCTGTAGAGTGATATCCTCTGATTGTTGTTGTGAGATGCTTGGAATTTTTGTATGGTCTGTAATTAAAAAAAATGTATATGTTAAATGTATACACAATAATATTTATTAATTGGTTTATATAGTAAAGTGTGTACCATTAGGTGTACTATTTTCTAACATTTTCCTCTCGTGGGAAATGCTCCTCTAGCCAGTCGAGAGTACTATACATTTCTGTGAGAAAACAAAAAAGCAATATGTTTTTTTTTTCTAATATAGAAAGTTTATAAATATATGAGTAAAAAGAAGTGCACTTACTATGTCTGGTGAGATATGTAATCAGTAGTTTATACGTCTGGTCTTGCTGTTGGTTGTGGAGCGTCTGTGAGGTAATTATGGTGGAAGCCACGTTATCTTCTTTTGGTATATTACATTTTAAAACATATTGTATTTACATGAATGGTTAGTGTGTTACATATATGGGTAACATTTTTTAAGTATTACTACATATACTTTGTATGTGTGCTGCTTTGTGAATTTGTTAAATGTTCCTATGTTATGATATAACTATTACACATACCTCCCCAGAGTTTTTAGGTGGTGGTACTGTTGTCCAAACATGTTTGCGGACAGTCAAATTCAGTAGAAAGGGTTCAGTATGTTCCATATTATATGTACATAAAGTCAAAGTTATTATTGTTAAGTTGTGCTACTAAAAAACTATGAAATTCAGTAAAAAAACTTTGTTAAAGGGACGTTATGGTTAAGTTGCGCTAATAAAAACCTATGAAATTCAGTAAAAAAACTTGGTTGAATCTTTCACAGAGTAGAAATATCCCAAACATATCAGTCTTTGTCCTGCCCTGGGGCAGTCCAGCACCGAAATGCTAGGCAATTGTCCTCTGTACAAGAGTACCAACAGAAACTCCAGACACGTGTTTCAGTCTGGTTGGACCCCATCAGTAGGGTGGATGTATGCCTCTCTAAGAATAGTGAGCAAGGGTAAGTCTCTCGTAACCAGGACTAATGTCTGGCAGAGGGACTCCCAGGACCCCCCTTGTTAATTTGCATATTTAAGTAACTTTGGGTCTCACCTTAAGTTACTATGGGAATCCAGACGTGGACCCCTTGCTCACTATTCTTAGAGAGGCATAGATCCACCCTACTGATGAGGTCCAACCAGACCGAAACATGTGTCTGGGGTTTCTGTTGGTACTCTTGTTCAGAGGAGATTTGCCTAGCATTTCGGTGCTGGACTGCCCCAGGGCAGGACAAAGACTGATATGTTTGGGATATTTCTTCTCTGTGAAAGATAGTGAGCTAAAGACTCTGGGTAAGTCTCTTGTAACCAGGACTAATGTCTGGCAGAGGGAATCCCAGGACCCCCCTTGTTAATTTGCAGTTTGTACTGAAAACATATGCTAACCTAAATTAATCAACTGACACTTTCCCATTAAAAAACACTCCCCAATAATGAATGTACTCATTAACATTGCAGTGCAAAATGGTCTAGATGACAGATTCTGTTTGTTTTTCAGTAGAAGTTTAAACATGCAAGAAAAATGCATTAGCTGACCTTTCATTCAGAAATTTGATACAAGTATACTTGGGAGGTAGTGTTTGGAGAGTAGAAATGTCATGATTATAGATGAAGCTGGGATGACATGAGACATCAGGAGAAGGGGAAGGAGGTACTTTGAGTGACAGAGCTAGTCCATTACTGTAGGAAGATGAATATGTGGGGGTCAGTCTTCTTCTTTCCGTCTGGAGGAGAACGGGAGAGTGGCAGACAGAATTGAGAGGCAGGCAGTCCAGGCCTTTTGACGAAGCTGGGGCTGTGAGCTGTCCTTTGTGGTGAGAAAGCTGTGTAGAATATGTAACACTCCCTTTGCTGATTATCCACTTCAGAGACGAGGCTTTTCCTGATCATAGTGCAGAGGCTTCACAATTTAATGTGAGTATTTGAGCAATTGAGGAGCATGTGGAGAGGGTGTTATCCTTTCAGTCAGTCAGTCAGCATTGGACTATTATTTCAAACAGAGATGTTATTTTTTTCTCTCATTGTAATTGAGAACACTGTGGCATAACGGAAAATGAAAAAGTTCTATGTATATGCTTTTGTCTTTTCTTTTATATTGTACGCTGTCTAGTGTCTTTGGGTTTCAAGGTCTGGGCAAGAAATGAGAAATGAATGTGTTATTATGAACACAGGCTGTTTATGTATCCAGAAGAAGTGTTAAATTGTTTTTAATTGTGTACCGCATAACCTGTTTCAAACAATAGTCTGTACAAAAAAGAAACATCTTTTTTAAAACCAATTCAGTGGAATTGCGTTTTCTGTGCCTATGTGAATTGATAGAGAGGGGGAATCATAGGGAAGCTTGTAGTGTGTAAAAAGTGGTAAATCATATTTTACCGAATTTGGTAAAGTTGGAGGTGAAGTTTGGGAATTAGGTAGCAAGCTAGAAAATGATGTATGTGTGTGTATGGTGAATCATTGATTGTTCTGAAAAGTATTATGAACAATCCCTCAAAGACGGTAGTCTGATTTCATAAATAAAAGTGACCTGAAAAACAGCTGGTGCTGTTTTGTTCCTGCAAGTGTGAAGCCCGATAGTCTGCACTTACAGTCAACCCTAAACAGAATACAAATATTTGGAAAGGGGGAAATACGCTGTGCTACCACCGTTTTAACACAATACGAATATACCACCCAAGTTATGGAATAGCCCTCTGACAAAACCCCTAACAGTATATGCCACCATGCCATGTCAAGGGAAAACATACACTGGCTAAGGGGAAAAAACCCTAGCCATCTAGTGTCACACCATGTAATGGCAGCATGTGGAAGGGAGTATCGCCACAGGTGATAAAGTAGTTGGTGCACCCATGTGCTCAATGGCTATTTATCCTGCTCTGCGCGGTAGTTTCTTCAATCCTGTATACTGCGGCTGCTGCCTGACGCTGATTTTACCAGCACCTTACAAAACATGAGGCACCTAGTATATCGGGAACACACCATTGCGTAAATTGGATGGAAAGAGACATGGTGTTGCCTAGCAGGCCATCACGAATGGAGAAATTGAAAAGGCCAAACAATCACAGTAGGAATGTGTGACCCATTTATGTAATATTGAACAATTGATCCAAGTTATTTGACCAAAATGCATAAAGAAATATGTGGCCTGTACAATGTTGTGTGCTAATATAATACAGAGCCTCTGTACATGCTACCAATGCCAACATTAAAACCCCAACACAGACATCCTATCACCTTTCTGTCACTACCATGCAGGTGATGCTGGATACCCCCTCACACCATGGCTCATGACACCCATCAAACGACCACGGAACAGGCAGAAGGAGGCATGCAACCGGGCACACATACGGACATGGGGCATGATAGAGTGGACATTGGACTGCTGAAGGCCAGGTTCCGCTGCCTCAGCTGATCCGGTGGGGCATTGCTGTACAGCCCCATAAAGGTTGGCAAAATTGTGCTAGCATGTGCCATGCTGCACAATATGTGTATATGCAGGAACATTCTACTGCCCCTGTACATGGACCCAGCTGATTATGAGGAAGAGGATGAGGACAATGATGATGGGATATGATATGATAAGGCATTTATAACGCACATATACACAAGTGTTTCAAGGTGTGATGAGGCAAGGGAGGGGAACCGAGGGAAGACAGACAGCGATCCTACTAGGTCATTGTGTCATTCAGATTGCGCAAGTGCATGGGAAGCGGGAAGTGTGAAAGTGCGGGGGGAAGGCGAAGGGGACAGTGGAGTACATGGGATAATAGAATAAATAACAATAAGTAAAGGTATGGCCAAAAGGTGTCAAGGATAATTGCAGAAAACAGGTGACAAATGCTGGTTGTGGGACTGTAGGGATACATAAACAGTCCCCGAATGCAGGGGTTACCAGGAAGGCAGTACAGGTGTGTGCTGGCAGGGGAAGGGACCTGGACCTGAGAAGAGAACAAAAGGTGGGCAGGTAACCAGTGCAGTTTCATTTTCAGCCAGGAAGTCAATAGGGGAGAGGAGGAGAAAAAGCAGAAGCAAAGAAAAAGGTTTTGAGGTGCTTCCGGAACCGGAGATGGTTCTCCTCAAGTTTCAGGGTGGCAGGGAGGCTGTTTCAGAGAGAGGCCCCAGCTGAAGAAAGAGATCTACCACCAACGCGTTGCTTGGAGAAGCGACTGAGCCTGAGGGAGTTGGAGGTGGTTGAGCAAAGAGCTTGAAAAGGAAGATATTTAGGAAGAGAGAGTTGATGGTATTGAGACCCCAAGACACAGAAGGCCTTGTGCAGAATGCAGAGGGATGGGTGTGCACCCAGGCCAGCGTGGCATGGATGGACTACATGCACGGGGAGCACTTATTAACATTCTTTTCTGAATGAACTTCACATGCACATGGAGCACATTAAAACACACATTACTTGTAACACTTACATTAAATGATTGATACACACACATGGAAGAGGATTGTCCACTCGTAATTCTGATTTGCAACCCGGTGTATTATGAAAAAGAATAATTGGAACAGGTGACAGTAAGCGTCCCCCAATAAGGCAGAAAACCCCCCTCACTGAGAGGAAATAAAGGACACACCCCAGGAGGGAATGAGACCACGACCAAGTGCGGGTGAAGTTAAAAGGTTTTTATCTAAATCAAATAGGGCATGCAAAGGCCTCTGCAAACTCCAAGAGCGCTCTTTCTGACAAGAGCAAAGACAGTCAGTTATATTACAAATACATGTCATGCATGAGGTAAGCTATTGGGGCCACACAGTCTTGGGGATTGGATGGCGATGTCTAGCTACTATGTAGAAGATAGGTTAGGTGCTCCATGATTGGCGGAGATCCATGTGGTGGCATCACAACGTGCTTGGGTCAGCTGTGCTCATCGGGGAGGAGCTCTTGGGCTCTGGCTGTCAATGGAGATTCACCATGGTGGTTCTAGAAACTTGCCCTGGTGGCCTTTCATATCCATTCATCACACTCATCTATACCAAGTTGTTATTTAAAACTTCTAACACGTTAATCTAATACCTGGGTTGGGACACAAGAAAACAATATGCAATACTAGGCTGTTTCCATACATCATCATAAAGTTGTCAGTAGCAAGGGTCCAGTCTTGTGGGTCCAGTTATCTTATCAGGGGCATGGGTCAGGCTATCTTCATCATTTTATTCTGTTTGATACAGTAAATGATGACTCTGGGGGATGTTTGCACAAGGACGGATAACTGCCTTTGTGGTCTGTTGGATTTGGGGCGAACTGGGATACCATTGGGTCAGAGGGGGCGCCTAGCTGGCACCTCAAAGGTGGTGGGATTTAGGACCAGGTAGCTCATAATTCATTTGGCCTGGCAATGGCGGTCTCTGCCATGTGGGAGGTAAATATTTGAAGCGGGTCCAACAGGAATGTGGGGAGGTAAGGCTGTGCTGCTCGAACACCAGCGTGCCTCTGCGGGCCTTGGCGGGAGGAGGGGGAGATGGCCTTGTAACTCTGAGCAACTCTCTATTCACAGGGCTGCACAATATACCATGGGGGGGACGAATGCTGAAGCTGGGAGCATTAGGGAAAGTACACATTTCTGCCGTTTACATATGTTTACATTACTGAGTTCATGACAATGGAGATTTTTTCAGTATCGCATGCAGTACATAACGTTAGCCGGTCTAATACTTGCAATTCATGAGAAAGGCGAACGAATAACAGACATGAGGTAGTATCAGGTTGGGTTAAATACTCAGGAGCATGAGAGCAACATGTTAATCTAACATTTCAATTATATTACAAACTGATTCGATACCCTATGTAGCTTACATGTAATATTACATCTTTTGTTACATCATACACAAGCATTTTATATATTGCCATTTGAATTATCCTTTTTACAATAGCAGCAAACATTGATTGGCACAGAGTGAATATTCGAGTAGTTATACACTGGGCCTTGGAATATCAAGGCAACTTGAGGGTGTGCAGGGTCACTTCACTTTCGTATAAATAGTTTGTATTATTCATTTACTATTAATTACTACACAATAAGGCTGAGAGACTCGAGGGTCTAGTATGTGCGGTTAGCACTTCATCTGGGGAACTGGGCAGGGGGGGTCAGGGACACCATATATTACTCGTTCAGGGGTTAGGCGCGGGGTCGGAGTGTGTTTGAGAGGGATGGTTTTTGTTTTTTCCAGACTCCAACTAAAAGTCCGGTCACTCCTAGTGCAATGATGTACTGCGAAAGGTAAATGATACAGTGTTTGTTCTGTTACTTGTTTGTGTCTAGTTGCTTGTGAGAACGGGCTTTCAGCAGATCTGCCATGGGGTGGAGGCTGGGGAAAGTGCAGCCCTCTCCGTGTGCGGTCAAGTGGGGGCCGAGCTGCAGCTGTGTACGCCGGCTATTCTGCATGGGCCTGGGTTCAGCACACTTAAAATGGAGTCTTGCTTATTACAAAATGGTGTCTATGTTATGCCAGGCTACTGGCCATGCAGCCTCACGTGTTGATCCGCAGCCGCCCTGCCTCCCGGCCCAGGTGTATGGGGGGCTGCCGAGGAGTCATGTACCTCATATAGGTGGGCAATGCAGGGGAAGGGGGTCCTACAGACCTATCCTCCCATACACAGGTGCTACAAGAATACACACCCACACATATCCCCCACCTCCCCTATGTACCCGCCCACCTCCCAGGCCCCAACTACTTATCCCCACTATGCCCCCCCACCTCCCGAACATACCCACCCACCTCCCAGGCCCCAAATACCTATCCCCACTATTGCCCCCCACCTCCCAAACATACCCACCCACCTCTCAGGCCTCAACTACATATCCCCACTATGCCCCCCCACCTCCCAAATGTACCCACTCAACTCCCAGGCCCCAGATCCAAAATGCCAATATGTAAAACATTAGTCAATGAAACAACACTATCTCTTACCATGCTTGGCCCCATGTCCCTATGAGTTGCTCCACACATCCGCTTGGACCTCCTCCTGGGATTGCCTGCCTGTGAGCTGGATGGAGTGGTGCTGGTGGAGGGCATAGTGTGGTTCAGTGGGCGTAGGCAGCTCATGATGGTCTGCAAGGCCAGCATCATTGTTTCAGCAATGTTTTATTGCATGCAGTTGCCCTCACTGACCTCCATGACATTAACATGTTTAAAGTGGCACACCGCCCAATGGCACATGCAACCCTGAGGCCTATTTTCTGGTTGCTCTTGTGTTGCAGCCCAGACTCCTTGCATTGCAACCTGCATTCCTCTAGGTGTCGCTCAACCAGTGTGGCCAGCATGTCCTGCCATTCCTCAATGTGCTAGGGATGGCTGCTGGTCTCCTGCAGTGATGGTGTTGGGGAGCACATTTGACTCATGTGGCTAATTAGGCTAAATGTGCCCAGTTGATCTGGGGTGTTGGGGTTCTCCTCATTGGCTGATCCTAGTGCCTCACCGGGTTGTTCATCCTGACTGCTGTCCATGCCATCTGGCTCGGACAGGTGTGGTGTTGGTGGTGCACTCCCCGGTGGAATAGCAGTGGCAGCAGGAATGTTTGGCTGGGGTGCCTGCTGTGTTACCGGGTCAGCAGGGTTGTTTGTCTGGGGTGCATGTTATGTTACCAGGGCAGCAGGGTGCTTGGCTGGGGTGCCTGCTGGGTGCAAGGGGAAGCAGGAGTGGTGGTTTTCTGGGCGTGGTGAACCTGGGCTGTCTTTACCCCACGGGTGGCCCGGGTGCCTGTGTAGGTGATTGAAAGGCATGCTGTTGGTGGTCTGACAGGCTGTGTATAGTACTTTTACATGCAACAAAATCATCAAGGAGTAACATGCGTTGATTTGTGCTGCGGTAATATGGGTGTGTATGGGTCATAATTGGGTGCAGTGAAGGCCATCTGCCTGGCTTGGGCTTGGGGGGCATGGGAGTACTGGGTGTTTTTGGGGTTATGGGGACCGTGATATGTGTATTTCTCTGCACTGATTGGAAGTAGAGAAGGAGTCAAGTACCCCCACCTCAGCCACCTATATTTTGGGAGCCAGAGTGTGCGACTGGTGTACTACCAGTGAAAATACTGATACCTAGGAGAATCTTGGAAAAAAGGTTCCCATTGTGAAAGCCATATCTACAATGGTCATTTGAATTAAATTCCAGAAGAAACAGGAAAAATGAATGGCGAAGACGAATGGTGACATCACACAATGTGAGAATATAGGCAACACTATAAGATATCAAGAAAGTATCTAAGATAAGTGTCATTTTAGGATCAAGATGAAGAAGCTTATGCAACGAGATAGATGAAAATGTTGAGCTGTTTTACACATGTATGTATGCAAAGAAACGCAAGCAGACAAATTATTCCTGAGGCTATCTTTATAGTGAATAGATTGCAGCATGTGCCAACATATACATATATATAGAGTCAGTAAAGAATGGATGTTTCTACCATGTACAAAGAGCAGAGCTGAGCAAAAGAAGTAATGCTGCTTTTCCAGTATGTCGCAGTTAGTAAACCAAGTGAATTAGAGGTGAATCTCAGAAAGGCAAGCCTGGATGAGCCAAGAAGCCAAGGCCATATCAGGCTGGGGGGAGCTGACATTGTATACACCTTTCGTGAAAGAATAGAGCTCCTGTTCAGAAGCCATGGACAAAAACTAGAAGACATCAGAGGTCTATTAGAAAATAGTATTTTAATACACTAGAAACACGATTGTGTGGTCTTCAGTCACGTGGGGAGATGAAGTTGGACAAGCATGATGGTCACACCTACGCATGACTGCAGAGCATGCCTTCACTCCCCTGAATTTCCCAGAGCAAAGAACACTCCCAAGGACAAGTTCAAAGTCCTAATTGACAGCAGACCACTGAGGTGATTATGGATGGATATATGAGTTGGTGGGAAGCTATGGTTAAAAGGAGCTCACCAGCACCTGGACGCCTACCCTGTGTGCTGCTATACGTAGGTGGGAAGGTACTGCCGTAGGTTAGAAGCCAACCAAAGATAGAGGTCTGCACAATCAAGGTTCCTATAGTTATTTAGCCAATAGAATGTTGTGTATATAGTGACGTTCGTAGTGACCTGTTTGAGGGGTCGGCTTAGTTGCCTCATCGGATATTAAGAAGCAAATCACATTATTTCACTTCCCTAGATAAGTATGGATTATATACTTAGATATTTTCTTAGACCCTATCACAATTGCCACTAGGTTTTTCTAGTTTGTCACGTAGGATGACGTTACCAGTACGTGGGTTAACGTCACCTATGACAATTTTTTGTTATATAAACAATCTTCTTTTTTAAAATGCATTGGTATTGTGATGAGGGACGTCTGCTGATGTCTGTTGTACTCACTGTTTTAGATAATTGATATTAAAACAGTCATCCTTTTGCCAACTACCTAAGTCATTTTGATTATCGATTATTATATTATTGATGTTTGAATAATTTCTGTATCCACCATCCATCTCAAGGGTATTGCTACCTCATCTTAAACGACTGGGAAATCCAGTTTATGGGGGGGGGGTAGGTTTAGCTTGATTCACAATCTTATTTTTGCTCTTTCTGTACTCACCAGCCTCGCCAGGTGTCATATCTCCTGCCTCTGCTGCACCAACTCCCTCGATGCCCTCAAGGTGCAGCACGCTGCTATACTTTTCCTCACATGGAAGCAGCTTCAGTGATGACTGTGTTCTACTTCCTGTTACACTGTTGTCTGTGGGCTGCCAGTAGGTTAGGCAGCATCATGCGCAGGTCATCCCTCCTCTTATGGCAGTCCTTGACCATACGAGCTGTGACCGCCACAGCTGACACCTTCTGGGCAGCCACAGCCCAAATTGCCTTGCGCCTCAGCTCTGTGCTGCGCCTCTGGTCTGATGTAAATAACTCCCCTGCATTGTCCACTATGTGGTCGACAAGCAGGGTGAGTTCCGCATCACTGAAGCAGGGTTTGCGCATACGGTTCTATGGAATTCTGGATGACATATCCCTCAGTGGGTTTGGACACTCACAGTAGCTGGATGCCTTCTGGAGGATTGCAGTAGATTGTGATTTTTATAATGGCCGCCACTCTCTTTCCAGTTTTGGCGATCACTGTATTTCCGGCACCAGTGTTTGCAATATTTGTGGCAGTACATCCGTATCCGCTGTTGTTACCGTCATGGCGGGGGCACCAGTGCCACGCATTACTGATGCGCACGGCCACCAAGCCATCATTCTACCTTGTTTCTGCCACCACACAGTGGTGGAAATGGTACCATTGCCATCACGGTAACACCAGATTATTTACTCCAGACTTGTAATGAGGGCCATTGTGTCCTTCAAATTGTTAGTATGCAAAATGTAAGGACAAATAACAAAGATACCCTTTATCGTGTGTTCTCAGCCTGCCAAAGAAGGTTTTGTTTTCGGTAACAAATGCCACATAAATTAATATTATTTTCTACTTTCAGTTTCAACCTATGCAGTGAAACTAATGAAATATTTCAACTATTCCACATAACATAATATTTACTTCCATTTTAACGGTTCCAAGGTGCCCTGTACCACCCCGCGTTTTACTACTTCAAAACATGCCACTAGGAGAGGTGCAGGACATGGATACCACACATCACACATTGCTGTGTGCTTATGGCCACAACCAGTCATGTACCCTGGGCATGCATTGTTTGTTATCGATGCCCAGAACAGAGGCCATCCTACAGCAGTTTGGGTGGGGTGAAGATCTGTCTGCCCATATGGTTCAGATCGGGCTAGGTGGTGATTGCATGAAAGAGTTTTTAACAACTGTGCCAGTCTTTCTTCAATGCAAAGTCAAGCAAACCCCATCAAAACGAAACCTAACAGTATCATACCTGTACACATCAAAGCCATCTCCTCACTTCTCAAAAACATAATTCAACTACAGACCATGAAACAAGGCTTTTCCACCTTATACCCAATTCAATGACTTATGAAATTCTGCCCATCGATTAAATCATGTCACCTTAAAAATCTGCCACCTTTTGCAACATTACTCAATGCGTCTACTTCCCAACACCTTATAACTATGCTTTTATGGCTGTTACCTAACTCGCTATTCGATACCTACCTTCAGTGTGGATCAAAAACGCACAAATTCATTTTGCAAATCATTTCAGACATAGAGAGATGGTTACAGCGCAAAATACAGATTCATGTATATTAATGGGTTAAAAGCGTTGGGTTCATATATAGAGATGGCAGGGGTGGACTGGGAAGGGGGGGAAAAGGCACAGTTTTCAACCAGGCTGGCTGGACTGTTGCTCCCAGGGCCAGAGGTGCAAAGTGCAAAACAACAACAAAAAATAGAAAATCCTTAAAATTGCAGCATACCTAGAATGAGCAGAATTTTCAAAGGCTTGATGGCTTCTCTTAAGATCTAGTCAAGCAATCTTCTTGATTTAAGCAATGTTGCAGTTGTGCCTGGGTGGCCTCCACAAGTGGATTTCCACACTGAGATGGAAATAAGCATAGGCTACAGGCGCATATTCAAACCGCGCATTGGCAAATTATGCATTTAAATGACATATTCTCTCACCCGGACTGTCAACTTTGGCTAACACTGTGGGCCCATACATCTATGGTCTATTGCAATCAACAGCCACTTACCATGAATCCTACTTGCCAAGGAATTTAGACTCCATATCTTATAAGCATGTTCCTTGCTTTGATACTGTATGACTGCTTCTCCTATGTTCTGATGTGATTCTGGAGCACTTATGAGTTCTTTAAATACAAGAGTTCAATAGCACCCTAAATAATAACCATGTGGTAGTTTGTCGTACTCACTTTTGGGCACAGTTGAATAACACACACAGAAGGCTGTAACAGTCAAGTATTACTTAATAGTAGAATAATACCATTACTAGTCATATTTTGTGCACTTTATAGTCAATATTTTCCCTTTTAAGAATTTTTTGTGAAACATCATGAGAGTGTGGGCATCTGAGATGCCATCCCTTTCACCACTCTACATTTCCATTTTTAAAAACTTTAAGTGTTTTGAAGGAAAGCGCTTCTAATTCTTTGAAAACACAAATAAATATTATAGGTCACTCTCACTCCCTCTCCATCACCATATCTAAGAATGACACCCCTCGCAGTGACCTCTGCAAACTGTAAAATAAATCGCAACATAAATGTGAAGTCCACTCGGTGTCTTTTGCTGGGGGTTCCATGGATAGACCCAATAGGTGCAATTACCATCAAGTACCTGACCACAACTTCTTGGCATGTCTTGCAGAAGATAAATGACAAATACATGTCATCTACCATGCACATGTGACCCAGAGCAATGGAATGGGGTGAGTTACAAGAAATTAGTCAATGAGCAACATGGGGAAAAGGAAAAGGTAAAGGGATGACACACAAGGGTAACAGCGGTATGAAACTTAATTGTTAGTCAGCGGGGAATGAAGGGGAATCAAAGTTGGTGCAATGGAAGAGCACCAGAGGGTGATATGTATGGAAAAAAGAGTAATTGAGATATCGGTATAAAACATGAAAGGTAGTTCATTAGATTGAGTAGCCATTGAAAAAGATCTATGCCTGCTTTGCACGCCAGTGCAACTTCTTGTGGAATTGGCTCGACTACTTACTTGTCCTAACATGGTGATTAATGTTTGCATAAAGAACATATGTTTCAATTAAGACTCATCTTAATGACTTGTTTTAATGCAATGTGACAGAGAAGTAATGTTCTTCAAAGTTTACAATTAAATGCATCTTTGTAGCATGCTAAAATCCATACATGTTCAGCCTATCTGTTTGGCATTGTGCATGGTCACACCATGATCCACTGTTCAAGGCCCACCAAAAGAAGTGAGTGGACTCATTAACATACCAATTGAATGTTGTTTCATCAAAATTTTGCATATGAAGGTGCCCTCTGAAAAAGGTGTGGGGGCTCCTGAAAACAGTGGGGCTACTCCATCCACACTTGTATCCCCTGAACTTGATCCCCTTCCTAATTATTGATTACTATCAACCACACAACTAATCGTTCTTTTCCTGTGGATCCATGTTCTGTGTCCAAGATACATTGTAACTAATGTTATATTACATCTGGCATTAATGTAACGATTCCATTTTGTCAATGCATTACTTTCTAAATTCTTCAACAATTCCATTTCAAGTGTTATACTATTACATTTTTTGGGTGATCAATACAGTTTCCATATATTAGACAAATGATTGAAACTTGCTTTGGATAACACTGTAAAGACTGCAACAGATCATTTGAATCTTGAAGTCAACCAATCAACAAGTTCAGGTTTTTTTGAAGGACAAACCACTTTATTGCAATTTTCTGTGGCATAGACTGAGCCCTAGGAACAAAATATAGACCCATTCCATGCATATACATGTCAAGCACAATCAATGTCAGATCTTTAAACAATTAAAAATCCATCTCCTGGAATATTGGCTTTGACACCCATGGTTTTCTTATTTTTTTAAACATGTTGTAGAGAAGCATCTTGAAGGTTCCTGTAGTTTTGGCTTGTTCCGTTCCCATGTTCTCATTGTGTGCAAGTACAGCCAATCTTTTTCTGGCCTCGATACCATTTATGCCAAAATGCAACCTTTTAAGCATGTACTTTAGGCGCATAGTATTGAACACCTCCAAATCTCCAGTGTGGGAGATTTCCCTTCATGTCTCTTAAAAATGTTTTGATGCATACTATCTTCTCGAGTGCTGCGTGAAGAGGGGGGCCTGGCACCAACCAGTTTTTTGATTGCTCCTGCTCCTTACTCAAAAGTCCATGTACACATTTGTGGACATGTTAGTATTCTTCCCAAGAGTTCATGTTTGAACAATGGTACAGCATTGAATGTCTATTTTCATGAAGGATATCTACAGATTCCTCACAAGATTTTGAGCTCCACCAAAGATGGTTGCTGATAGATTGTGACCATTTTTTATTTTTTTCTCCACCCTTTTTATTACCAGCAGCTTTTATTTTTTTATGTATTGATTTAGCATATATCAAATTGAGACACTTTATGTGTTGGAACTGCTCTCGCTTGGCCTTTGCTATTCCAATATGCCTGTCAGTGACTATAAGGTCTATTTGCAGTACCCTTCATTGCAGAAGTTCAATGGATTTAATGAAACCATATTTCTTCATAGCAGCAGAAAATGTACATTCAGACACTAGCAAGATTAACTCACAATGTTTTCGCTTTCCATGTCTTGGAAGTGGTAAGTGCAGTATTTAGCAGAAACACCAGGACAGTCTCACTTTCCATCACCAGCAAACCTGAGCCTTTTGCCTCAGAGATCATTGTCCATCAATATCTGTTCATGATTCCAGGCCTGGCTAATAGCAAGGAACAAGAAATGTCTCGGATATTTGTAGTATGCGGTTTTAGCAAGGAACTCAAGTCTGACAAATTTACAGAAACTTGACATGGTAGTGAACATTAACCCACTAAACCACAAAGCTTATCAACAAAGTACATTTCCAGCAGGCACGTTTCCAAGGATAGGTGGAGCAGATCATGAAAATATGTTATGCTGGTGGATACAGCTACCCTTGATCTTCAGTTTGGTGCCTTTGACTACTGTAAGACATTTTGTCTTTGGGGCTATTATCTGATTTAGCAGTATTTTGGTATCATGGTATTTTGGCAGTAAATTGGCCTTACCTCATTTTGGGTGGTACTTTAGCATTAACTTATTCTGGTAATAGTTTAGTATTAAACTATTTGGAGATAGTTTGGTGTTAGCTTACTTTGGTGGTCATTTTAGTGGTATCTTATTTTTGTGGTCATTTTAGCGGTGAGTATACCTTCTATAGTATAGCCCTATGATAAGACAAACCTTCTCTCTTTATAAATATGATAGACCCTGGGCTGACTGTAACCCCTCTCCTAGACCTAGCGCATGTTTAGGGAACCCAGTAAAATCATGAATAGTATCACTTGTCACATGTAGATTGGGTTAGTGGTTTATCTACACCAAAGACCTATGCCTTGGAAAGGTTTTGCTCCCCCTTCAGCATGCAGAGTGGGATACAAATTCATATCCACACACACACACATTCTATCTAGCCTCTATATCTGCTTTTCACTGATTTTACCTGTGGCGGTATCCTAACCACTGTGGTGTGAAGACTAGAGTCTCCTAGATACCTTTACCCATTGAAACATGAAACTTTGGAGACATAAAAGAAAAATCCTTACACCAAACTAATCCAAAATGTTTTATGATTCTGTTAAGCACCATGTGATTTACAATAACAATGTAATCCAATAACAATAATACATTCCCAATGATCTTACCCACATTCGTTCTGCTGAAGCTCCTAAGAGAAAAGACAAAACAGGCATTGCAAAGCATTGATATAATTTGTTAACCTGTCATTTTACACTTTCATCATTTAGGACATGCGAAATGAAAACACCAAGTTTTGTTTTAAAAATAAATATCTGTGCTGACTGAAACAAAATACACTATGCCCACGTTCTCCTCAATTAGAAACCTCACTTAAAATTATTTATGAATCTTCCGCGTTTTCGCCTGGGTAATCTCTTTCTGCTGGGGCTTGTCTGCACAAACGCCCTGCACTGCCCACGGCTCAGCCTTGGAATCCCAGCCACTTCAATGCCAGCTCGTCATCTCCCTCTGCGCTGTCTTCAGACTTCAGCCCAGGAACCCAGCACCCAGCAATGTCGCAGGCAGGAACAAAACTGCCCACACCTCCCAGCTCAACTCCCTATATTATATCTGGCTGTCAATCAAGAATAACCCCGCCTTTCTCCTGATGTGCTTGACACCACCTAAAGTTCTGCCAATCACCTTACAAAAGCCTTCATATAATTACTTCTTCCTGTGCGAACAATGAAGGCTTCAAACTGCATAAGAAACAGCTATTCATCACTTACTGTGTTTTTTTGTTACACATTCCTCCTTCATGAAGAAATATTAAACAGAGTCTATCCGAGTCTGGTGAAATTGCATTGCCTTGTTAATCAGGAAATCTAATTAGTCAGGATTTTGTTAATGGGAAGTTAGTTTTATTATATATGTCATTCCCCGTTGCAATTTACATAGATTGGAATCCTCATAATTTGTATGTGTAATACACATTGAACCCACTGTCTTATCTGCAAAACACTCTGCTTTGTCACTGTAGGCCTAATGTGGCATTTCACCTACTTCATGTAATCCCATCTCTTCTCTACCTTCAGGCTGATCCCATTAACCTGCTGATCTGTATCCCTAATTTGCCCCCACTTGCACCCATTTGCATTTTAAAATGACTGCATATTCTGTTGGGTTTTCCTTAAACTGAGCACCCATTTTACTAGCTACTACTGAAAACATGTTGCTGAACATTTTACTGAGTGCTTTAAAAATGAGCACCCATTTACTGGCTGCTATTGAAACTCCTTCAACTGCATACACTTTGTAATATCTGCTTTTAAAAATACTGCCATATATCCCTACACTACAAAAGTAATTTTCACCCATGGCTCCCCAAAAATCCTCCTACATAATGTATGATTGCATATAATAATTGTCCTAATCTGT
The DNA here is from genome assembly GCF_040938575.1 of Ambystoma mexicanum. Taxonomy (NCBI): domain Eukaryota; kingdom Metazoa; phylum Chordata; class Amphibia; order Caudata; family Ambystomatidae; genus Ambystoma; species Ambystoma mexicanum. Next base: position 925,529,079 of record NC_090941.1, read on the forward strand.
AGCAACCGGCAGACAAATACAAGGGTCTCATTACACGGAGGGCGGTAGGGGATTACCAGCACCGGTAAGGGCACTGGTGCCTGTAATCCCCACCGCCCTACTATGAGGTCCCTCAGTGGGTCCCGTCCTTAACGTGTGGTCAGACCACACAGATTATTGACACATGTGTTGATACATTTTAAAGATGCTTCAGTTATTTCAATCCGTGATATTTCCAGATTTTCAGCATGTCTTGGTGAAACAGGGAACATTGGGGGTCATTCCGAGTTTAGAGGCTATTAGCACCATGGCTGCCTCAAAACTTGGGTCCGGGTCTGTGGTGTCAGAATGGGGATTTACCGGGACATTCTGACCTATGCGGACCCGGTAATTCCCCATTTCAAAAACCATTCCCCTTTCCCATTTGAGCCCCCACAGAGCCCAATGGGAATGGGGAGGGAGCTAATAACGGGCCCGCAAATTGTGGTCCCGTTATTAGCTCCATGAACCCTTAACGGGTCCCGCTAAGGGCGGCTGGTAAAACCAGCCGGCCCTGTTTGGACCCGCTAAGGGACCTCTCAATAGGGCGGTAGGGGGTTAACGGCACCGGCATCCTTACCAGTGCTGTTAATCCCCTACCTCCAGGGTCTGAATGACCCCCATTGTCTCTTTCTTTGAATGACATTCTTTTAGAGGGTGTGGATTGTGTGAGCGGGTCTGCAAGTAATTCTGAAACATGTTCTGTGTTGTCTGTCTCTTCTGGGGGATTCTGTGTGTTCTAACAATGATCCATAGTTGCTTTCCATGCATCACTGATGGCATTCAGTTCAAATTCCAGCCACTGAACATCTGGATCCCAACTCTGAATCTTGAGAAGAGCATGCAGAGCGTCAAAATGTACTTGATCCCAAGTGGCATCTGTTTGGCAGGTGACATGATTAGTTTGTGGTGTAGTCTGCGTCTTTCTGCTCCCCTTCTTCCTAGGCTGTTAATCGATTAAAACAAACTTGCTTAATTTGTAGCAAACTTACAGAATACATGAATTAGAGCCTCAGAATGTAATATCAATTAAATCATTTCTAAACAACTCCTTCAAAAGAAGGAGTGTGGTCTACGTAAAGACTGACATTTTTGGCGCCTGGAAACACCCTTTTGTTGTATAGTGTGCCTTATAATTAATCAATAAATTAATAAATACAGATATGATAAATAAAGATATGATAATCAGCACATTTACCAAAATAACACATTTTCAGAAGAAGTTATTAATGTTTTTAGAAAGGCTCCCATTGCACTTAACTATTTATGTATCACTAAATTAGGGATACATAAAGTAGTCTAACGTGAAAAATGTAAAAACAACTGAACATTGTATCGCAAAGGAAAATTGTGCAATAAAATATTCATACAAATACTCCCCAAAAACTCCAAACCTTTCATCATGTTACCTTTTAACACACTCTTTCAATAGATTGTGTGATTATATAGATGACATATGTATACAGACCAATTGCGTAGATATAAACATACAAAAATAGTGCAACATCCCCTACTCACCCGAGTTAGCATGTTTTGAAATTCAGTTGGTACTGCACTGAGAATTATTATCATTGTTCTTATTAATTTTAAACAAAATAGTATTAATCAACAATTATAAATGCTCACGTCTCATACCACATACTCCTCACCGGTTGCAATAGAGGAATAGCACATTGTTGAGGTTCCTGCATCCCCATGTATCAAAATAATTGTTGCTATAATAGTGATGTAAGAGAAATATAACACAAACATTTAATGCATGGATAAGATAGCCAATATTGTGATATGAACGTACGTGCCAGTTTATATCAATGCCTTATTTTATGAATAGCAATGATGATTATTTTTAAAGTTGAACCATATAAATGCATTGTTTAGTCGCATCTGAAGAAATAGTATATAAAAATGACTTGAACGGGGAGTGAGGTTGATGTTGATACCGGAATAGTTGTTAAACTTGAATCTCATTCCTTTTTTCAATGTATATATTCAGTGTTCAATGGAAAATGTACATTAGTATTAACATTTAAACCATTTCATACACTGTAAAACAAGTTTACCTGCATATTTCAATATTTGAAGTGTCTGTTGTTTCTTCCGTGGTAACCGTCTGTACTTCCATCAGTGTGGTCTACGTAAAGACTGACATTTTTGATGCCTGGAAACACCCTTTTGCTGTATAGTGTGCCTTATAAATAATCTATAAATAAATAAATAAATACATAAATACATAAATACAGATATGATAAAGATATGATAATCAGCACATTTACCAAAATAACTAACAAATAGATGAACCGATTCTGCAACCAAGGTAAAAAGTGGATAGATGGCGATATCCGGTGTAGATCGAAGAGATGTTTTCTTGCTAACTTTCAAGGTGTTTATAAATGCTTAGAAAGGTGGTTGTGTATGTGAATATTTGACATGCTCGAACCCACCCATCTAGCCACTATCCGAATGTTTGAAGTGTTCGTTCCCACCCATCCCAGCCCCCTTGCCTGTGCACGGTCACAGGTGATAACTGACATTGTTGCAGGAGGGGGGAGGGTTGTGGATGAGGTGAGCATAATAGTTCCAGGCCTATTATGCTCACCTCATAGTCAAAGGACACATACATATGTTGATTGCAGGGATGGGTCCTTCAAAGGTCAGCCTGGAGACACCGGGTCTGGGGTGGCCCTGTCACCAATGCTCCTGATGCGAAAGAACCCTTTGAGGTGTACATGCTAATCTGCACCTTGTTTGTTCCCACCCACCCAGCCCACTTCCAAGTGCATGGTCACAGGTGCGAACTGCCCTGAGGGGATGGATGCGGCTGAGGCAAGCGCAATATGCCAGGAACCTTGTTAAAGTACACAAATCTTTCATGATCTCTTGTTATTGCATACATTTTTAAATATTTGATGTGTTCATGTGTTGGTGACTTTTCATGTTACCCCATGTATTTTATTTAGTATTTTAAGGTTGATGGCATTATACTGCTGTGGATGAGGTACTGTCTGTAAAAATCCCTTCTATTGTCCGGAGTCACTGGGGAATTTCTCACGAATGGCTCGAACCACACAGGCAGGTATTACTCATCAAAAGCAGAATATCAGTCTTCAAATGAGTCCACCATGTAAATGCTTCATAGGCCAAAAGCCTGTCCCATCTGAGTAATAGATAAAGAAATAGTTTACTTCAATTAATCCAATAATTGCATTTATTTTGTTTTTACTGTCTTCTAAATGCAAGCACCTTCCAATGCTTAATAAACGGTAACGTTTAGAGCAAAATACTGACAGTACTTTTGTTTTCAAGTAGGGATGAATTAGAAATGTGAATGCTCATACTAGTAAAATAGTTTGGAACATAGGGACATATTGTTTCTAACTTAAAAGTGAAAGAAATGTAATTGATTGATCATTACCTATAATGTTGAATACTTTCTTGAGTTTAGAACAAGAAATGTTTTCAAATACCAGATAAATTCTTTCGTCAGTGATCCATCAAAGTTATAATGATGTAAAAGAGTAACATAAAATGTTGGGTGCCTTTGTTGTCAAACATACAACGTATAAAGATGTAACACGCTCTTTCCTCAAGGGCAAACTGTCGCTCAAAGTTCGTGCATAACGACCATGATCGTTCGCAACACAGGTCTTGTAAGGCAGGCTGCCCTGAAGTCATGCAGGTGGTTAACGCATAGTGGTGGTGACAGAGACTTTCTGCACCAGCAGATCTCCACCACAGTTGACACATCACCTCACATCAATGGGCAGTACACCATGTGGAAACGTCTTCCATGTGACGGTGCTCAGTCTTCAGTGATTGATCGTCACGACTTTCATCTGATTCCCCATAATTTTCCTTCTTCTCTTTCAAACATTTCTCCTCTAAATATTCCAGCTTTTACAGATAGAGCTGAATTGTTGCCCTAGTACCTGAATATTGAATTATTTGTTTGTATACAGTAATGAAATGAGGGTCTACATTAAATAATTATTAGAAAAATACGAGATGAAACAGACATGTTAGAATAACACATAGTGCAAAGACAAGAATATTAGGCACAAGCATTAACATTTCAAATTGACACATAAAATACACAAAATATCTGTGTAAATATAGAATTTTAATATGGTTTGGTAAAGTTTACCATACCTAGTAAGATTGTTTCTCTTGTGTTCCCTAGGTCTTCCCCGGTTGTGCTTTGAAACACTTCTGTAGAAGCGCATCGTAAATAAACAATCAATCAATCCATCTATCAAAGACATTTGTACATGATATAAAAAATGATTTTTAAAACAGCGATGGAGAGCACCAGGGGGTGCAGACGGAATGGCTACCTGAGCCTTTGCCTCCCTCTTCAGGCATAATACTACGTTGCATTACATCTGTTATAAGCTAACTTCATGCCATAAAAATAGAACGTTTCCATTCCAGAACACCCACGGCACTTCAGGGTGAAATACCAAGAGAAACCGCACAAGACTGCAACGGTGGGGGGCTGCGGGGAGGGCTGACATGGTGCAACACCCTTCAAGCTATCACCCAGCACCCACTCAGAGGAGCGGAGACCTGGATGATTGGCGCCAAGAGCAGGAGTGCCCTGTCCGATGCAAACAGCACACCGGGTAAGAGGCTGGCTGGATCGGGCAGGGCACTCACCGAGTTGGACTGGAACGCCTCTGAACCACCCCTGGGGAGATGTGCACTGTGACACAGGGTGTGCAAAGCTATCCCACCTCTGTGCCTCCCCAGCTCTGGTCCGCAACACCACAGAGCACTTCTCCCCCTTCCTGAGAGCGATCACATCGGGGGCTGCTGGCTGGATCCAGCGGTGGCAGCTCCCCAAGGACAGTGCGCAGTGCCCGCGCCTTCTGAGCCTAGGTGTGGGCAGCCTCCCACACACCGCTCCCTCCCATTGCCTACAACCACAAGGGGTACAGCGTTCTCAATGAACCCCACGAGCCACAAAAAGCAGGACTATTAATAGCAGTAGACGGCAACCTAGGGACGTAGGCTGCTACAGCTCCATAGGTGCAAGAGCCAGTGACCTTGCCACAATATACAGCCTCATTGTGCCATAAGGTGTCGCAGCACTCAGCACCATACTTTGGCACACCACAGGTTTTGCCTGGGTTTATTGCCTGGCCTTCCAAGCACGCAGCCCCAGCCAGCATACCCCTCAATGAGAGTACCAGACTTTGCCAGGTAAAGTTGGAAAGGATCTGTTTGCAATGTCACATAGTTTGCAAGTGGAAGAGGCCAGATAAAGCACAGATAACTCTCGCGAGATTGCGTTAGGCAATTGACATACAGTGCGGGCCGGGGGTCCCCCCCTCTGAGGTATTGTGGGAGCCATATTCTACGTCACCACAAGCTGTGGAATATTGAACTCTGTCTCTGAACGCCCCCACTTTCCACAGAGAAACTGCCCGGAGTCCAGCGATGGTTTCCTCTATACCAGGTGATCCTGGATCCGTGCAACCTGAATAGGCTGGGTCCGTTCATTCAAAGCCATGGAACATGAAGAGGTCCAAAGCTCCACAAAATTTTGGGGAATGATTGCAACAGTGCCACTAAATTGGACATTAGCCTGCTGTTGGGGGAGATCCGCTCCATCAAAACTAGCCTAACAGAGACTGTCACAGACCTACTGTGGAGCACAACCAGCAGTCTGCAGACATCAAAACAATGACGTATGAGGCCAGATTTCAGGACTTGGAGCAAAAGGAGTGTGATATGCATCTCAAACTTGACGACCTGCAAAACCGGGAAAGGCGGACCAACATCCGGATTATGAGCCTTGAAGAGAAAGAGTTAGGGATACCCACGGGCCTAGAGATCAAAGTAAAAGTCCACAGAGCAGGTGGACCACCCAAAGGGCTGCACTCCGTCCTGACGGAATGCCACTATTACAAACAGAGGCAAGAGATCCTGCAGAAAGCCAGAAACCAAAAGCCCATAGACTTCAAATGATGCAGCGTGAAACTATACCCGGATCTCTCAGCCACCACACTAAACTTGAGAAGGAGTTGCCGCCCCATAACAATGTGGCTACAGGAGGGTGGGATCTGGTACCGATGGGGCCACCCCTTTTCGCTGAGCTTTGGATATGATGGAGAAATTTTCAGAATGACTTCAGAGGATGAAGCTGGATCAACTACAAGTGAGCACAGTGAACCCAGAGGGGGGAGCTTCCAGACAAATCATGGGCCTGTCGCAAAAAAGTCTTCCAATGTCACCCAGGAGGGGGTGAGCGACCGCAAAATGGAAATACAAAAGGCGCAACACTCCATGAAAAATGATGTGACCTTACTCCTTTGCATCCTGGAAGACCCGCAAGCAGGCGCAGTTACCCCGGGGCACACGCCTCAATCAGTGGGAGACATCCTCTGGTGAACGCTCCAAGTGAAATGTCTGTCATGAGCCACTAGAGGCTCCATTGGACTGGTCCTGGTCCTTACGTAAATGGCGGAAGTTATAGTTGTGAGAGTTCTCTGCATGTTGTTTTACACTGTACTGCTATAGTGGTATTACATTGTTGTCAAGTTTGCCTGAAGAGGGGTCCCTTTAGTGTGGCCCTACTGTTTGTTTACTGGAAAAGGCCAATCATTTTTTTTTTCACAGGGAAAGGGTAGGGGGGGATGGCTCACACCCAGAGGAAGGTCTGCTTTCTCTCCACTTCATAGCGACACCACACTAACCTCAAAGCCCACCACAAGACCAGTCACTGGTCAGTCGTACACTCATCACACGACCCAGATTGCGCTTTCCCAGTGAGAGGACACAGCATCAGCACACTCTCCAGCATGGCCTCACTGTCATGATTCCTGCCCCTCATGTCCCCAGCCCTCCAAGATGTCAGGCTGGATCCAGGCCACGATCACCTACATGGCCCTCAAGGGCCTCTCCATCCTTCCAAAGACCCACTTGGAGTCAGACTTGGTGGCACCAGACTCACTCACTCCAATAGGATAACATTGGGGATTGGACTTGTAGTGCATGGATGGGTACAAGATGGATGCCCCTACATATTTCGGTTCCCAGAACTGCATGTGCAGTCTAGTCTTTTGGGTGTGGTTCAGCCCAGAGACACCTGGGATACCCAGTGACTATTTAAGCCACGCCCAGGCTGAGAAAAATGCTTTGTGTTTTCTGCACCTGCAGCGTGACACTCACTGGGCCTCATTACGACCCTGGCGGTAAGGGGTTAACGCCAGCGTTAGCTGCGCCGAGCCCTTACCGCCAATTACGAGGTCCCTTAGCGCCATGGCGCTTTTAACACCTGCTTTCAGCAGGTGTTAAAATCCATGGCGCTAAGGGACCATGGAGTTAATTACGCCACCGTAATTTACGGTGGCGTAATTAACGCCTTCCCCACTCCCATTATGCCCTATGGGGCAAAAATGGGAATGGGGAAGGGTAAATGGGGATTGGGGACTTACCGCCCCGCCGACCTCGGAATGGGGCGGCAAGTCCGCCAACCACCATGGCGTAAACGTAGTTTACGCCATGGTGGTAAAGTCACGGCCCAGGCGGTAATGAGGCCCACTGTATTCGGATCGGTCTCCAGTAGGCCTGCATCTTTCTTCTGCGCTCAGCTCCTGCAAGAACAAGAACACTGTTAGGAACATCCTTACCTTGCGGCGCTTCTGCCCATCATTCATCGCTCCTTCTGTTCTGCGGGCATCTTCGGCAGTGTCATTCCCATCCCGGGACGCTGCTTCCTAAGGAAAAGGGAAAAGAACAGAAAAAAGGCATTAGTAAGCATTCAGCAAATCTTCGCTTATTTTTAAAACTGTACGAGCTTCAAACGCTTACCTGAATCCCAGCCGCTCTGGGGGAACTCTGTCTCTGGAACTTCTCATCCATTTGCAAGAGAGAAAAGATACTCCAGGTTAGCGTGGAAACATCTAGAGGTGCTGCATTTCTTCTTCATAACCGGCATCAACGCTGAAAACGTCGCGGCACCTAAAAGACACAAAAGAAGAATTCACTTCAATACAAAATCAAAATGGTCGCATCGTGCATCGCGCTCTCCCTCACCTTCAGTGCTACTCATCTCAGCAGCACGGTGCCATCCCCGTCTAAAGAAGGAAAAGAACGAAGTTAGAGAACTGTTCAAAAGACTCATTATACTTACCTGTCGGATATTTGCCAGTGAAGTAACTAGGCAGCAACGAGCCCGCTTCAATCAACGCGCCCCTGCGCTGAAAGCAGGATGGAGAGCGCACTTTCCAAGAAAACAAGGCCCAGTCTCCAGTCGAGTAGACTCCAGGGAAGGGTTTCAGGTCGTAAGAGGTCAGAACAGGCTGAGTGACGTCCCCGTGGATACCAGGTGAGCGTTACACTTACGTGACAAAATAACAATCGGTCCCATAATGTTAAGGGCCTGTAACCTGGTTCCCACAGCGGCGCTGATCTAGTCTGGATTACTGCGGCCTCTTCTAGCATGATGCGCAGGACCCGGAACACCGATTGGACAGGACCTCCAAATTGTGCTTCCTTGGCCCGTAGGAATATCCTTCTGCAGATGAGAAAGGGAATTAACAGTCTGCAGAATGGTGTGCTAGCTCCCCCCTTCCCCCTCCGTTCCTCTCTATTCCTCCAAACCTGGTTTATGCTAACCTTATGGTTTGGAAGGTTGAACTCTCCATCCTGCTTCTGGTGCAGGGGTGCGTGTTCGTCCAGTTACTTCACTGGTTTTCAGAATGGCGCTGGCAAAATCCACTTGACTTCCCTGAGCGATGCGCCGTAAGTATGAAAATTCAAAGTTCAAGTGAGGCCCCCTTTATGCTATCTTTCTCACCTGTGATCTGTCCTTTATTTCAGGTGCAGAATGAAGGCGATGCGTCGAGGGGTTAACCTGCTGAGGTGAGTACTAATGAGGACTATCCCTCTAGATGTCCTTATCATTCCTCTGAAATGTCTCTAGTCCTTTCCCCATAGGGGCCGGGGTACGGTACCTGCCAACGGGGCGGCGCCGATCCGAAATGTGGAAGAAAAGCCGGTAAGTATTATGGCTGTTAATCAGGCTTTCCTTATGTGTGTCCTTCTGCTCATCTTTTGTTTCTTCCTCTCTCCCCTAGGTGCAGAGATGTGGCGTCCGATGCTGACAGCCGCGATGGAGCCGGGAGATGTCTCGAGGACAGGACAGGTGAGTGAAGCGTGGCGCTGCAGCGAACAACGCGATGCTTTTAAATTGAAGTCTTCCTTCAGGGATGCTGGCGAGAAGATTCCGGATGCAGGTAAGAAGCTTGAAATAATCCTTGGTTTTCACCTTTCTCTTCTCTTCCTTCCTTGCAGGTCTTCCAGGTTCAAGACGGCCGTGGCTGTAGTCTAGGAGCAGGAGCAGACACAGTGAGCGTTCAGCTGCAGGAAGCAGAACAACGCGAAGCATGAGCTGCTGTCTGGGCGTGGCTTAAATAGCCTCCAAAGAAGTCCTAGGTATGTATCCTTCCCCAACTAGGTATGTATCCTTCCCTGGCCACGCCCGAGTGAAAAAATAGCCCCTATGAAAAAATAGTCCCTTTCAGGTCTCAGGGAGGCCTGAAGCATGCAGCATGGTCTGCATCAGGTAAGTGCACAAAACACCTCCCTTTATGAGCCTGGCGCCTATGGCGCCAGGACTGATGTCCAACATGAGCCTGGCGCCAAAGGCGCCAGGACTGAGTCCAAAGAGTCCCTATAAGGGGCCGCTGGGCTTTTACCCGAGGGCATGATGCCTGCTTCCGGGGGTGCTGGGCCTGGCCTGATGCTCCAGGGGTAGGCATCATGACAGCACTCCCCCCCAAGGCCCCTCCCAAGGTCGTTCCTTCTGGAGGTTTCGGTTTGTTTGGGAAATTCCGATGGAAGCTTTTTACCAGCCGAGGTGCATGTACGTGATCACTGGGTTCCCAAGACCTTTCCTGAGGCCCGTACCCTTTCCAATCAATTAGATAGAAAAGCTTTGATTTTAAGATTTTGGAATCCAAAATGTTCTTTACTTTGAATTCTGGCTCTCCATCTATCAGGATTGGGTCTGGTGGCTTTATTAATCTGGTGCCTGGTTGTACTGGTTTCAAAAGTGACACATGAAAAACGGGGTGAATCCGCATGTTGGCTGGTAGATCGAGCTTGACTGCTACTGGGTTAGTTATAGCTTTGATTGACTAAGGGCCTAAATACCTTGGATTAAAAGTTTGAGGTCCCTTGACCGATAAGTGTTTGGTAGCCAACCATACTTGATCCCCAATTTGGTACAGAGGCGCCTCCTTTCGATGTAGATCCACATTCTTTTTGTATTTCTCTTTCGCATGTTGCAAATGTGCAGTTGCATCCTTGAAGGCTTGAGTTATCGTAGAATGCAAATGATCAACTGCGGGCATTTCAAGGCTCGAAGGTGAGTCCAAGTCTGAAGTACGAGGGTGATGTCCATATAGGGTAAAAAAGGGGCTTTGACCCGTTCCAGAGTGTATCGAGTTATTATACGCATATTCAGCCACCCAAAGAATATCCTTCCAATTACCCTCCGATTGGTGCAACATACATCATAGAAATTGTTCAAGGGTCTGGTTCGTTCTCTCCGTCTGACCATCGGTCTGTGGGTGGTGGCTGGTCGAGAGTCTTATGTCGATTTGTGCCAGCTGACAACACTTTTTCCAAAAATGAGAAATAAACTGGCTTCCCCGATCGGAGACTAGTATGGACGGGAATCCATGCAAACGGATGATATTCTCGAGGAATTCCTTGGCAAGAACAAAGGCTGAAGGTAATCCTTTCAACGGAATAAAGTGGGCCATTTTGGAAAATAAATCCACCACGAGCAGAATAGTATTGTAACCATTACAAGAGGGCAGGTCCGTGATAAAATCTAGTGACAGGGTGTGCCAAGGTGCTGGTGGAATGTCTAAGGGCTGAAGAAGACTGGCGGGTCTTGTCTTTTGACCTTTGTTTTGGGCACAAACTCCACAGGACATCACGAAAGATTTAATATCCTTTCGCCATGAAGGCCACCAGAATTGTCGCCTAACCTTTTCCTCAGTTTTGGCAATGTCAGGATGTCCTTCCATCAGGGTGTCATGATGACAGGAAATAACCAGTTCTTGCAATTCCTTTTCTGGCAAAAATAAGCGTCCTTGGAAGTAAGGTAAGCCATCCTTGACTGAAAAGTTAGACCCCTTTTTGATCCAATTCTGCAAGGCTGAAGAATCCAGGACTTGTTTTACTTGTGCTTGAATGTCTTCAAGGGTTTGTAAAGTGGTTATTCCCAAAATTCTTTGTTCGGGAATTATCGGCACAGGTTCTGAGTTTGTGTCTATTTCTTCCATTCCAATGTCATGATCTCTGCTTCCAAAAGATCAGGACTTGCCCGACTCCCTTGGAAGCAGACCCATAACCCCGGTTCCGAGTGCCAGCCAGTTTTGGACCCTGTCCTGGCGCCAGTGGCACCAGGCTCATAAAGATGCCCAGTCCCAGCGCTGGAAGTGCCGGGCTCATAATGCTTGGGTGGACTTACCTGCAGCAGACCATGCTGCTTACTTACCTGCCAGTTGAACACCTGATCCTCTTCTGTTTGGGACTACTTTTCCTGTTGGGTGGGGCAGGAGCCACTCCCTAGGTTCAGAACACTGGAACTCTTCTGGAAAGCAGGAACTCTTTTCTTACCTAGGCGTGGCTGTGGAAGGAGACACCTAAGCACTACAGGAGGCTATTTAAACCACACCCGATGGATGAATCTTGCTTTGCGTTATTCTGCATTCTCTGCAGCAGAACGCTCATCGTGTCTTCTGCTTCTGATCCTGGGCCTAAGGGAACAAAGGCTTACCATCCTGGAATCCAGTCATCAGCAGCACCTGTAAAGACAAAGAAAGAACAGGTTAGCACTACGGTCTTCAGTGGCAGCGCATCTCTTACCTGGTCCATCGGCTGTCACCAACGCCTCGCGCTGCATTCCGGCATCTGAAAGACAAAGGCTTACCTACTCTTCGCATGCTCCGGAGGTCTTCGCACTGCATTCCGGCATCTGAAAGACAAAAGCTTACCAGCTCTTCGCACGCTCCGGAGGCCTTCGGCACTGCATCCCGCATCTGAAAGACAAAAGAAGGTGCGTTTAAAGACATTGGGCAACTTTATTACTCACGTGCCATTACTCCTTCCCACGCCGAATCCAGTGGGTATTCCAGCACCCTTCAGCTTCTCTAAAGCTCCGAACTTGTACCTGCAAGATAAAAGGGACAGTTAGTGCGCATCGTGAAGCAGGCTCTAAGCGCTTACTTACGTGCTTCCAGGCGCTTCTATTCCTCACGCGGGTTCGATCCACAACTGTCATCAGCCCACCATCCGCCATCGCCGGAACCCTGCAAAACAAGAGATATCATTACAAAAGACTTTTAAGACATTTGAAGTGCCCAGAACTTACCGTTCGTGCAGTTAACGACGGACAGCAGTCCTCTGAGGTCAAGAGGCCTGCACCCTTATCCAGTGAAGAAACTGGTTACGGCACCCTGCCCCGAGGCAGATGGAGAGCTCGGCGTTCACTTACCTAAGACATCTTACTCTTCGAGTCAGACATACAGTGCACAGAGGTCCAGCCCAAAGAGCCAACCGTGTGTTACACATCACCTTTGAAGATACGGCATTCACCCAGTCAAGACCGGCGCCTCTGCGGGAATCAGGTGAGCGTTACAGAACGCAAAGCCCTTCGCAAAACTCCCACCCAGGCGCTATGGAAACCTCGGATACCGACCAGCTAGCCCAGTTACTTGGGGAACTAAGAGCAGAAGTGCATGCAGCCCGTCAGGAAACGAATGCTCTAAGAAGGGAACTGATTATTTCCAAGGAGCGAACAGACGATCTCGCTAGACAATTGCTACAGTCACAAGCCGGACAAACTCCGTTACCCGCATCAGGGGCAAATCTTCCTTCAACATCCTCTACGAACCCAGTGCAGATCAACCTACCTGGGAATGTACCTCTGGCTCCGCCCGAACGATTTTCTGGTGACCCAAAGAGGTTTGCAGTCTTTATTAATCAGTGCCGGTTGCACTTCTTATGCCGGCCAGCAGCCTTTCCAACTGATCAAGCTAAGGTAGCTTTCGTGCTTTCGTACCTTAGTGGCAATGCGGCAGACTGGTCGATCCCTCTAGTTAATCAAGATGATCCGGTTCTCCATGATTTTCAAGCTTTTCAGCTCAGTATGGAAAAACTGTTTGCAAGACATTCACAGGGGCAGGCCTTGGACAATGAGCTCCTTTCATTGCGACAGGGTAATCAAGACCTTTTGGCTTATATTGCGTCTTTCAACAGACTGATAGTGGAAACTCGATGGCCTGAGGACAAAAGGATTACGCTGTTTTATAGAGGTCTACGTGGAGAGCTCAAAGATGTGTTAGCCCAAGTAGTGAATCCCCCGCAAGACTGTTCGGACTATATTGACTTAGTCGTTCAAATTGACCACAGACTGCAGAACAGGAAGGCCGATCGTTCCAAGTTTGATGCTCGAGTATTTTCCAAACCACCAACTCCTACCAAAGGAGTAGACTCCGGGGAACCCATGCAAATAGGGGGCCTGAAAGGACCACTAACACAAAAGGAGCGGGAAAGGAGAAAACAGCTGCAATTATGCCTCTATTGCGGAAACTCGGGGCACTTTCTTCGAGACTGTCCGGTGAAACCAGCCAAGAAGGCAGTAGGAGCTGCAGTTACCAGGGTCACAAACTCTGAGCAGGGAAATTACCTCGCCCGACAAGAATAGAGGTCCTCTTGCCGAGCGTTAAAACCAGTTCCGTGACCTCGCATTTCGTGATACCTATGGTCCTCATTAGCCCTGAACATCCGGATCGATTACATGCGATTGAAGCTTACGTCGACAGCGGTGCATCGGCAATTATGTGGATCATGAAATGGTTTTGAGGATGAATCTGACTCTTTGTCCAAAGGCTGTAAAGGATGTCATTATTACGGTGGATGGTACGGAGATAGCCTCCGTACCAGTAACGCATACCACCCAAGAAGTGACGCTAGTAAGTCAAGATGGACACCATGAGAAGATCGTGTTCGATGTGATCAAGGCCCCTCAGTTCCAGATTATTCTAGGAATTCCTTGGTTAGAGAAGCACAATCCTCAGATCGATTGGCGAGCAAGAACGGTTCAGTTTCCAGAATGTGTCTCTACTTGTCACCCTCGACCTGGTGTTGCACTGGCAGCAATTTCCTCGGAGGCTCCTCAGTTACCTCCTGAATACCTAGAATTCCAAGATGTTTTCCGGAAGGATCAGGCCAACTCTCTACCTCCTCATGGGTCTTATGACTGCCAGATAAACCTGATACCTGGATCTACTCCTCCTTGTAGTAGAATTTATGCCCTCACCGAGCCTGAGAATCTTCACCTCCGAAAATACCTGGATCAATACCTAGCAAATGGGTTTATTCATCCTTCCAAGTCCCCTGCTTCCTCAGCTTTGTTCTTCGTTCCAAAAAAAGAAGGGGACCTTAGAACTTGTATAGATTATCGCGCCCTGAACCAGATCACCGTTAAGAATAGATATCCGTTACCTTTGATCCCTGAACTCCTGGACCAAGTCAGAAAAGCATGCATATATACAAAGCTGGATCTTAGAGGAGCCTACCACTTGGTACGAGTAAAAGAGGGCGATGAATGGAAGACGGCCTTCCGCACCAAGTATGGGCTATTTGAATATCAGGTCATGCCCTTCGGACTTTGCAATGCCCCGGCCGCCTTTCAATATTTTATGAACAATGTCCTCAGAGAGCTCATAGATGAGTGTGTTGTTGTTTACATTGACAACATCCTCGTTTATTCTTCATCGGAAACTGAACATCGGAAACACGTGAAAATGGTCCTCGAGAGATTGCGTCAACACAAACTTTTCGCTAAGTTTGAAAAATGTGTTTTCAACGTGACTGAAGTTGAATTCTTGGGATTCATATTATCACCTAGCGGAGTGCGTATGGATTCAAAGAAGATCGATGCAATTCTCAAATGGCCATCGCCATCCTCCGTAAAAGGTGTTCAAAGCATGTTAGGCTTCGCTAACTTTTACCGCAGGTTTATCCCCGAATTCTCTCGAATAGTCCAGCCCATCACAGCCTTGTTAGAGAAAAACAAACGTTTTGAATGGTCTACCGAGGCGGAACAAGCTTTCCAGGATTTGAAGACTAGATTTATCTCTGCACCGGTCTTAAAACATCCTCGCCCAGAACTCCCCTACATCGTTGAAACTGATGCTTCAAGCCTTACCATGGGGGCAGTTCTATCACAAAAGGACCCAGTAACCAATCAGTTGCATCCCGTGGCATTTTGGTCCCGCAAATTCTCGCCTCTTGAAATCAATTACACTATTACTGATAAGGAACTTCTAGCAATCAAGTCCGCCTTTAAGGCTTGGCGGCATTATCTTCTGGGGGCCCGACACACCGTTACTGTGATTACAGATCACCGAAACCTGCAATATTTGAAAACCGCAAAAGCTCAATCCTCTAGGCAACTCCGTTGGGCACTATTCTTTGCTGAGTTTGACTTCATAATTACCTATCGACCTGGTACAAAAAACGGTAAAGCTGATGCCCTTTCTCGGATGGGAGTGGAAGAACATTTGATCAATCCTAAACCTGTACCTATCATTCCCGAACAAAGAATTCTAGGTGTAATCGCCACACAATCCATAGAGGAAGTTAAGGATAAAGCCAGGCTACATGTAACTCCAGCAGACATACAGAATTGGCATCTGCAGGGAAAGGACTTTACGGTGAAGGACAACCTATTATATTTCCAAGAACGGTTATACCTGCCCAGCACAGATTTACAGAAAAAGGTAATCTCTTGTTATCACGATTCTTTAATGGAAGGACATCCCGGTATGACCAAGACCTCGGAAAAGATCAAGCGCTACTTCTGGTGGCCGTCTTGGAAAAAAGATATCAGAGACTTTATAATGTCCTGTGGAGTATGCGCCCAAAACAAGAGTCAAAAGGAAAAACCAGCCGGCCTCTTACGCCCTATTGACATCCCGCCTCGCCCTTGGCATACGCTTTCTATGGACTTCATCACCGATCTACCTCCATGCTCCGGATACAATACGATCCTAGTAATCGTGGACCTATTCTCCAAGATGGCGCATTTCATTCCACTCAAAGGCTTACCAACAGCAGCAACTCTGGCCCGAGAATTTCTCGAAAACATGGTCCGACTGCACGGTTTTCCTTCAGTTCTAATTTCGGATCGAGGTAGTCAATTTATTTCTCATTTTTGGCGAAGTTGCTGTCGGTCGGCTCAAATTGATGTGGGACTTTCGACCAGCCACCACCCTCAAACCGACGGACAAACCGAGAGGACCAATCAAACTCTGGAACAGTATTTGCGCTGCCTGCTACAACAAACTGAAAAAACTTGGAAAGATATCCTTTGGATAGCCGAATATGCCTACAATAACTCTGTCCACTCGGGAACTGGGAAGACCCCGTTTTTTCTTTTATACGGTAGTCACCCTCGAACCTCGGAGTTGGAATACACTCCAAGATCTTGGAACACCAGCAGTAGACCACCTGCATTCTACAATCACCCAAGCCTTTAAGGAAGCCGTTTCTCATCTTCAAAGGGCTAAAGAACAATACAAGAAAGGAGCAGACCAACATCGGAAGGAAGCCCCCCAATATCAAGTAGGAGATCAAGTCTGGTTATCCACCAAATATCTACCTCTAAAAGGACCACGCACATTCAACCCAAGATACCTTGGTCCCTATTCCATCACTACCATAGTAAATCCAGTAGCGGTCAAGTTGGACTTGCCCCTCACATGAAGATACATCCGGTCTTCCACGTCTCTCTATTAAAACCCGTGCAACCTCAAACCCGACTAACTACATCTCCAAAACCTATTCTAGTTGATGGAGAACTCGAGTTTGAAGTCAAAAGCATCCTGGATTCCAAGATCTCCAAATCTAAACTATTTTACCTGATTGACTGGAAAGGCTACGGTCCCCAAGAAAGATCCTGGGAACCTGCAGAATATGTCCACGCACCTTGTCTAATCAAAAGATTTCATCGAACATTTCCTAACAAGCCCAAACCCCTGGAGAAGCCCGGTTTGGGAGGGGCCTTGAGGGGGGGTGCTGTCATGATCTCTGCTTCCAAAAGATCAGGACTTGTCCGACTCCCTTGGAAGCAGACCCATAACCCCGGTTCCGAGTGCCAGCCAGTCCCAATTGGGACCTTTTGGACCCTGTCCTGGCGCCAGTGGCACCAGGCTCATAAAGATGCCCAGTCCCAGCGCTGGAAGCGCCGGGCTCATAATGCTTGGGTGGACTTACCTGCAGCAGACCATGCTGCTTACTTACCTGCCAGTTGAACCCCTGATCCTCTTCTGTTTGGGACTACTTTTCCTGTTGGGTGGGGCAGGAGCCACTCCCTAGGTTCAGAACACTGGAACTCTTCTGGAAAGCAGGAACTCTTTTCTTACCTTGGCGTGGCTGTGAAAGGAGACACCTAAGCACTACAGGAGGCTATTTAAACCACACCCGATGGATGAATCTTGCTTTGCGTTATTCTGCATTCTCTGCAGCAGAACGCTCATCGTGTCTTCTGCTTCTGATCCTGGGCCTAAGGGAACAAAGGCTTACCATCCTGGAATCCAGTCTTCAGCAGCACCTGTAAAGACAAAGAAAGAACAGGTTAGCACTACGGTCTTCAGTGGCAGCGTATCTCTTACCTGGTCCATCGGCTGTCACCAACGCCTCGCGCTGCATTCCGGCATCTGAAAGACAAAGGCTTACCTACTCTTCGCATGCTCCGGAGGTCTTCGCACTGCATTCCGGCATCTGAAAGACAAAAGCTTACTAGCTCTTCGCATGCTCCGGAGGCCTTCGGCGCTGCATCCCGCATCTGAAAGACAAAAGAAGGTGCGTTTAAAGACATTGGGCAACTTTATTACTCACGTGCCATTACTCCTTCCCACGCCGAATCCAGTGGGTATTCCAGCACCCTTCAGCTTCTCTAAAGCTCCGAACTTGTACCTGCAAGATAAAAGGGACAGTTAGTGCGCATCGTGAAGCAGGCTACAAGCGCTTACTTACGTGCTTCCAGGCGCTTCTATTCCTCACGCGGGTTCGATCCTCAACTCTCATCAGCCCGCCATCTGCCATCGCCGGAACCCTGCAAAACAAGAGATATCATTACAAAAGACTTTTAAGACATTTGAAGTGCCCAGAACTTACCGTTCGTGCAGTTAACGACGGACAGCAGTCCTCTGAGGTCAAGAGGCCTGCACCCTTATCCAGTGAAGAAACTGGTTACGGCACCCTGCCCCGAGGCAGATGGAGAGCTCGGCGTTCACTTACCTAAGACATCTTACTCTTCGAGTCAGACATACAGTGCACAGAGGTCCAGCCCAAAGAGCCAACCGTGTGTTACACATCACCTTTGAAGATACGGCATTCACCCAGTCAAGACCGGCGCCTCTGCGGGAATCAGGTGAGTGTTACATCCAATTCGGGATAGAGCATCCGCCTTACCATTCTTAGAACCGGGGCGGTAGGTGATTACAAAATCGAACTCACCAAAGAACAAAGCCCATCGGAGCTGTCGAGACGATTGGGCCTTGGCAGTTTTTAAATATTGTAAATTTCGGTGATCAGTGATCACGGTGATGGTATGCCGGGCGCCGAGGAGATAATAGTTTATAGAGCACCTAGCCCTAACAACCACCCAGAGAATGAAATTCCATTGCTATTAGCTCCACTAATAAAACCTAGCTCGAAATACATCATCCTGGGTGACCTCAACCTAGGTTTCAATGATAGCCAAGATGCCAAAGCAGAATCACTTCACTCCGCCCTGAAGGACATGGGTTTCAGCCAACTAGTTAATGCACCCACACATATCAAAGGCAGGACCCTTGATTGGATCCTCTCCCTTAATACACCCATAACCATTGAGGCCATCTCCCCTCTCACTTGGTCCGATCACCATAATATTGTATTTACTATCAATCCCTCCGAACCCATACAAAAGAAACCTAAAACCATGATTACCTATGAAACTAGAAACGCCCGCAAACTCACGCCAGAAAACCTCACACCTCCTCTTTCAAAAATCCTAGATTCCACCTCGATCACTAGTGACAACCCCTGTCTCCTAGCTGACATATATCACAACTGCCTCACTGAAACCATTAATGCCATAGCACCGCTCACCACCAAGGCAAAACGCTCAGACAAGCGATCTAGCTTCTGGTTCAATGAGGACCTTATCGCCCTCAGAAGAACCAAACGCGCGCGTGAACATACCTACAGAAAGCATCCTACTGCAGAGGCAGAAAAAGCCTACCAAGAAATAAACAAAACCTATAAAACAGCTACTATTACTTATAAATCTAATGCGTACAATAATAGGATCAACAATGCCACCTCAGACACCAAGGAATTATTTGCCATTTTAAAAGAATTGGAAAACCCCACCCCAGCCATAAACCCAACCATCCCCAGCAAGGAATGGTGCACCACTATTCAAGACGCACTAACAGCCAAAATTGAACTACTCCAAATAAAAATCACATCTAAAAAACAATCACTAGCCTATAAACCTGCCCTCCTTAATCTAAATCGACCACACCAGGAATTCACCAGCTCCCCATTCCAGTTCACACCAGTACCCCAAAACGTAGTGTTTGACACCATCACCAAACTTAAAGCCTCCAATTGCAAAGGCGATTCTGTCCCCGCATCAGTAGTCAAATCCTGTGCCCACACCCTCACCCCTATTATCAACAACTTCGTGAACGCGTCCTTCAATGCCAACCTAGTACCAGCTAGCATCAAAGAAGCCTGGGTCACCCCTCTCCTGAAAAAACCTACCCTAGACCCTACGGTGCCCACTAATTACAGGCCAATAACAACTGTCCCATTTCTCCTCAAAATATTGGACAAACTAGCATACAACCAAGTCCAAACTCACCTCGAACAAAACCACCTCCTTGGCACGAGGCAATCAGGTTTCCGCCCCAACCATAGCACAGAAACGGCGCTCCTTGACTTAAAAATCCAGATGGATACCATCAGAGACTCAGGAAAACTCTGCATCCTCCTCCTACTCGATCTCTCCGCAGCGTTTGATTTAGTAGACCATAATAAACTGTGTGCCACACTAGCGAAAGACTTTAACTTCTCCACCGAAGCTACTACCTGGATCAAATCTTTTCTTGCTGACCGCACCTCCAGGGTCGCCATAGGTAAAGAAGCCGCCAACCCAATCATAGTACCCATTGGTGTCCCCCAAGGGTCCTGTCTCTCACCAACATTATACAATGCATACACTAAACTCCTCTTCTCAGCGCTAGACGACATGGGTGTCATCTACACCAACTTTGCAGATGACACCCAGATCCTCATCCCTTTATCGGGAGATTACACTCAAGACACCGACACTATCAATAAAATATATGCCATAATCCAAAATTGGATGGCACTAAATAGCCTCTGCCTCAATGATGAGAAGACCGAGGTTCTCATTGTGGGCTCCCAATCCAAAATAGAAGCCTTACATCCTGATTACTCATCCATCAACATTGATGGCACAATCATATCAGTACTCAAACAAGTCAAAACACTAGGTGTCTACCTTGATGCCAACCTCACCATGACCAAGCACATTAACGCCCTTTCCTCCTCTACTTCCTACACCGCTAAACTTATTGCTCACAGTCGCCAATTCTTGACACCCACTAATTGTATCATGCTGGCAAGAGCTTTAATCTTATCCAGACTCGACTACTGCAACGTACTCTACCTGGGTACCTCAAAAGCCAATCTAAACAAACTACAGCTTATTCAGAATAAAGCCCTTCGGGCGGCCCTTGGAATAAGGAAGTCAGATCATATCTCAAATATTAGAAGAAACCATCACTGGCTCCCCATCAAAGCCAGGGTCACATTCAAAGCCCTGTGCGTCACATACAAATGCATCCACTCATGTGTCCCCATCTACCTCAACCACGCCATCACCAAAAAAGTATCAAAGAGAACCCTCAGATCTAACAGTCAACTACTCCTAGCCATCCCCCGATACAAGACTACCAAGGCAGGAGGCAGTAGTTTCCAATATCTCGCACCCACATATTGGAACACTCTTCCCCTCCCCATCAAAAATGAGCAAACGTTTGCAGGCTTCAAGAAATCTCTGAAAACATGGCTATTTAACCAAGACTAAAAGCCTCTTCCATGCTTCAGGAAATATCACTGTATTTAAGCCCTGCATTTAAAGTTGTCATGTATGATTATTTTGTATTCACATGCACTGCGCCCGACTGGCAATTTCCAAGAAATGTTTTAACTAAGCTGTCTGTAACATCGCCGTGGTACCTAAGGGTTTGGGCGAGTAACAAATGCAATAAATAAATAAATAAAATAATACTGCCAAGCCTTAAAGGCGGACTTAATGGCTAATAGTTCCTTATCGGTAATCGCATAATTTGTCTCCGGCGGTGAGAACTTTCTGGACCAAAATGGTACGGGGTGCAGTTGGTTGGTTTCAGGGTCTCTCTGAGACAGGACAGCTCCCATGGCTAAGCTGGACGCGTCGGTTTCGACTATATATGGGAGATCAGGACGCGGGTGCTTCAAAATAGGTGTGGACGTGAACTTAGCTTTCAACTCCTGAAAGGCCTGTTCGGCTCCCTCTGTCCATTCAAAACGTTTATTTTTTCGCAAGAGTGCAGTGATGGGTTGCACCACACGTGAAAACTCCAGGATAAACCTGGGATAAAAGTTGGCAAAACCAAGCATGCTTTGGACACCTTTCACTGAACTAGGTGATGGCCATTTGAGGATGGCATCCACTTTCCGTGAATCCATTCGGACCCCTTTAGGTGTCAGGATGAATCCGAGAAACTCAACCTCGGTGGTATGGAAAACACATTTTTCCAGCTTGGCAAACAGTTTGTGCTGGCGCAGTTTCTCTAGGACGGCCCTGACATGTTTTCTGTGATCAGATTCCGAAGAGGAGTACACAAGAATGCCATCGATATACACGATAACACAGACATCGATGAGTTCCCGAAGGACATCATTCATGAAGAATTGGAAGGCAGCAGGCGCGTTGCACAACCCGAAAGGCATCACCTGGTATTCGAATAGTCCATATTTTGTACGGAAGGCTGTTTTCCATTCGTCGCCTTCTTTTACTCGTACCAGATGATAAGCCCCCCGGAGATCTAACTTGGTGTATACGCAAGCGTCCTTCACCTGGTCAAGGAGTTCAGGGATCAGAGGCAGAGGGTAACGATTTTTAACAGTTATCTGGTTCAATGCGCGGTAATCGATACAAGTCCTAAGGTCGCCCTCTTTTTTCGGCATGAAGAACAAAGCTGAAGATGCCGGGGACTTTGACGGGCGAATGAAACCATTGGCGAGGTATTGATCTAAATATTGTCTCAAATGCAGATTCTCAGGTTCAGTAAGTGCATAAATCCTGCTACAAGGGGGTTGTGCACCGGGCACCAGATCGATTTGGCAATCGTACGATCTGTGGGGAGGTAACGTGTTGGCCTGTTCCTTTTGGAAGACGTCCTGAAAGTCTTGGTACTCTGGAGGTAGTTGCACGGGGACAGAGGTTACTGATGCTAGATTAATCTTTGGATTTTCTAGGTAGCAGGTTTGTGCACAATCCGGGAAGGTTATTCTCTTCGCTCACCAATCAATTCGAGGATTATGTGTCTCTAACCAAGGGACTCCGAGAATAAGCTGAAACTGTGGAGCCTTGATCACATCAAATACAACTGCCTCCCGATGGCCATCCGGACCTACAAGTGTCATCTCAGCTGTGGAATGTGTTACTGGTCCAGAGGCAATTTCGGTTCCATCTACAGTGGTGATGACATCTTTGCTGGTTTTAGGACGCAGAGGGAGGTTTATCCTAGAGACCAATTCTCGATCCACATAGTTTCCTATAGCCCCGCTATCGATGTATGCCTTTATAGCATGCAACCGTTTTGGCTGTTCCGGATCTATGAGGACCATTGGCACAATGAAATGCGAGATCTGAGAGTTAGTTTTCAAGCTCGGCAAGTGGACCCCTACGCTTGCCGGGCGTGGTCGTTTCCCGATACAGAGTTTCCATGGATTTTATCAGCGGCTCCTACCACCTTCTTGGCGGCTTAACCGGGCAATCTCGTAGAAAGTGTCCTGAGGACCCACAATAAAGGCATAATTGCATCTGTCATCTTCTTTCCCGTTCTTTTTGAGTTAGGGGTCCTTTAACTCCTCCGATTTGCATAGGCTCCGAGGCATCAGCCCCCTTGGGGTTAGCGTTGGTTTTGGCCCACACCCGGGTTTCAAACTTGGACCGATCTGCTTTTCTGTTTTGCAGCCTGTGATCCAACTGGACCACTAAGTCTATATATTCAGTGCATTCTTGGGGCGGATTTACAACTTGTGCCAGGACATCTTTAAGTTCTCCGCGTAGACCTCGATAGAATAACGTGATTCTTTTATCCTCTGGCCGACCAGTTTCCACAATTAGTCTATTGAAGGTTGCAATGTAGGATAGAAGGTCTTGATTGCCCTGTCGCAGAGATAGAAGTTTGTCATCCAGAGCCTGTCCCTGGGAATGTCGAGCAAATAACCTTTCCATGCTTGTTTGAAATCCTTGAAAATCACGAAGAATCGGGTCATCTTGAGTTACCAGTGGGACTGACCAATCGGCAGCACAGCCGCTGAGATATGACAACACAAAGGCTACCTTGGTCTGATCATTAGGGAAGGCCCCGGGTCTGCATAGGAAGTGCAAACGACACTGATTCATGAATATGGCAAATCGTTTGGGGTCCCCAGCAAAGCGTTCGGGTGGGGCCAGCGGCATGTTTGCAGGTAGATTAATCAGCACAGGGTTACTGGAAACCACAGGAGTGGGGTTTCCCCTGGAACCGGGTAAAGGAGTTTGTCCAGCTTGACCTTGCAAAAGCTGTCTAGCCAGGTCATCAGTCCTTTCCCTTGTTACAATCACTTCTCTTCTGAGGGCATTAGTCTCTTGACGAGCGGCGTGTACCTCGGCCCGTAATTCCCCCAGTAGTTGGGCCAGTTGGTCAGTCTCAGAAGTTTCCATAGCGCCTGGGTGGGAATTTGTAGGGAGGCTTTGCGTTCTGTAACGCCCACCTGGTTCCCACGGGGGCGCTGATCTAGTCTGGATTACTGCAGCCTCTTCTAGCGTGATGCGCAGGACCCGGAACACCGATTGGACAGGACCTCCAAATCGTGCTTCCTTGGCCCGTAGGAATATCCTTCTGCAGATGAGAAAGGGGATTAACAGTCTGCAGAATGGTGTGCTAGCTCCCCCCTTACCCCCTCCGTTCCTCTCTATTCCTCCAAAGCCGGTTTAAGCTCACCTTATGGTTTGGAAGGTTGAACTCTCCATCCTGCTTCTGGTGCAGGGGTGCGCGTTCGTCCAGTTACTTCACTGGTTTTCAGAATGGCGCTGGCAAAATCCACTTGACTTTCCTGAGCGATGCGCCGTAAATATGAAAGTTCAAA
Source organism: Ambystoma mexicanum (assembly GCF_040938575.1). NCBI lineage: Eukaryota > Metazoa > Chordata > Amphibia > Caudata > Ambystomatidae > Ambystoma > Ambystoma mexicanum. The sequence goes on from NC_090941.1 coordinate 925,553,607, forward strand.
GTTCAAGTGAGGCCCCCTTTATGCTATCTTTCTCACCTGTGTGTCCTTTATTTCAGGCGCAGAATGAAGGCGATGCGTCAAGGGGTTAACCTGCCGAGGTGAGTAGTAATGAGGGCTATCCCTCTAGATGTCCTTATCATTCCTCTGAAATGTCTCTAGTCCTTTCCCCATAGGGGCCGGGGTACGGTACCTGCCAACGGGGCGGCGCCGACCCGAAATATGGAAGAAAAGCCGGTAAGTATTATGGCTGTTAATCAGGCTTTCCTTCTGTGTGTCCTTCTGCTCACCTTTTGTTTCTTCCTCTCTCCCCTAGGTACAGAGATGTGGCGTCCGATGCTGGCAGCCGCGATGGAGCTGGGAGATGTCTCGAGGACAGGTGAGTGAAGCGTGGCGCTGCAGCGAGCAACGCAATGCTTTTAAATTGAAGTCTTCCTTCAGGGATGCTGGCGAGAAGATTCCGGATGCAGGTAAGAAGCTTGAAATAATCCTTGGTTTTCACCTTTCTCTTCTCTTCCTTCCTTGCAGGTCTTCCAGGTTCAAGACGGGCGTGGCTGTAGTCCAGGAGCAGGAGCAGACACGGTGAGCGTTCAGCTGCAGGAAGCAGAACAACGCGAAGCATGAGCTGCTGTGTGGGCGTGGCTTAAATAGCCTCCAAAGAAGTCCCAGGTATGTATCCTTCCACCAACTAGGTATGTATCCTTCCCTGGGCACGCCCGAGTGAAAAAATAGCCCCTTTGAAAAAATAGTCCCTTTCAGGTCTCAGGGAGGCCTGAAGCATGCAGCATGGTCTGCATCAGGTAAGTGCACAAAACACCTCCCTTTATGAGCCTGGCGCCTCTGGCACCAGGACTGATGTCCAACATGAGCCTGGCCCCAAAGGCGCCAGGACTGAGTCCAAAGAGTCCCTATAAGGGGCCGCTGGGCTTTTACCCGAGGGCATGATGCCTGCTTCCGGGGGTTCTGGGCCTGGCCTGATGCTCCGGGGGTAGGCATCATGACAGGGCCTAAACCTGCCTCGCAAGCATTTGATGCTAGCGCAGCTGTTCAAACTGTTGAACCTGGATGTACTGTTCATCCAAGAAACCAAATACTCACAGGGCGAGGAATGCAAGATTATAGGCAGGGACATCAGAGATGCGATTTGGGCACCGAGGACTGAAAAGAAAGGAGGGGTTGGGATTCTGTATAGAAAGTCCATTGGCATGCGAATACAGCATGTCTACAAACATGGCCTGGGTAGGTACGTGGCCCTCAAGGGCACACTACAGTCACATTAGGTCTCCCTGTGTTCGGCTTATGCCCCAAATCAAAACCAATTGCAGTCTGGTGAGTCTCTGCTTGATTTCCTTGAGTGAACGTCCAACCCCAAGTCCCATACAAGGGGAAAAATTCCTAAACCAGTTAAGGGTACACCACCTCATAAACTCCTGGAGGAAGACTCACCCTGAATGTCGGGCTTTCACTTTTTATTCTCCCCCATATCTGACCCAATCTCGAATTGACTACCCAATAATTGGCGCAGAAAGCGAACACCTGGTGCTAGATGCCTCCATAGAGATAGTGGCATGGTCGGATCACAAACTCTGTGTGTTGGACCTGGACCCGCCCCACAGCACAGAGCAAAGATGGGTGTGCAATGATTATCTCTGCACCCAGTGTTCAAGGATACAATCACAGAGGCGATGAAAACTTATTTCAACTTAAACAACACTGGAGAGATCACACAAAACATGGCATGGTATGGGAGGCGGGGAAGGCCACATTATCAGGGCTACTGATATCAGAGGGGACGCATAGGAAGAAAATCCAGCTGAAAAGGGAGACAGAGTTGAAAGCCGAGATCGCACATCACAAGCGTAAACTTTGTACAGGGGCAGACTTAATTCTGGCTCATGTCACAATGCTTCCGGAAGAATTGAAGGATATTTGGCAGAAAAGGGCACGAACGCAGTTGTGACTACTGAAACAGACATTCTAGGGAGGTGACAAAACCCATACTTACGGAAACAGAGGGCAGATAGAGCAGTATATAAAATTAAAGATGAACAGGGACAACCCTTGATTAGCCCTAGGGACATAACAGATTGTTTTTCTAGATTTTACACTAGCCTATATGCAGCAGAAAACCAGAGCACAGAGTCAGAGATCAAGGAATATCTGTCAGACTTACCCTGATCCCCTATAGCACATGAACACCTTAACGCCCTCAATGCCCCAATATCAACTGATGAGGTCAAAGACGCAATCTCCCACCTCAAAGCCGGCTCTTCTCCCGGGCAGGCCGGGTTTCCCCCAGCCTTATACATGGCAAATTCCAGTACATTCACCCCTCACTTAGCTAGACTCTTCAATTCGATACTGGAGACCGGGCAGGTCCCCCTGTCAATCCCCCCATCATTCGCAGAGTCGAGAATAGTTGTGATCCCCAAAGAGGGCAAAGACGTCTCAGAGTGTGCATCTATTGGCCCAATTTCCCTCATAAATGTGGATACCAAACTCTACACCAGCATATTGGGCTCCCAGATGGCTCTGGTCCTCCCCCAACTGGTCCACACAGACCAAGTGGGCTACATACAAGGTAGGCAAGGGGCAGATAATGTTCGGAAAACCCTAGATCTTATGGCATACCCCGATGAGGAAGAAGACTGTCACACTTTGATGTCCATCGAAGCCAAAAAGGCCTGTATCACGTCGAGTGGCCTTTCTTGAATGTGGTAATGAAATGGGCAGGCTTGTGGGAGGTCTGGACAAGGGGTGACAGTGCACTATACCGAAATGTTTCAGCTAAAGTACTTGTTAATGGTATCTCCTCTGACCCTTTTGCTCTATTCCGAGGCACGCGGCAAGGATGCCTCCTCTCCCCGTTATTGTATGCCCTGGTAATCGAGCCATTTGCACAGAAGGTGCGCTCGAACCCCCTAATTCACAGCATGGTAAGGGGAGGGAAAGAATATAAATTGGTGATGTTCGAGGATGACATCCTGACATACATTAAACACCTGTCGGAATCTGTCCCTGCAATCTTTAAAACCATGCAGGAGTACGGAAGACTATCTGGATTCCGAGACAACTCAAAGAAAACAATTGCGATGTCCCTTCACCCAACCACCCCTTTACCATCTCAGGTAACAACAAGATGGGGATTCCAAGTACAAATGGTCGCGGTCAGATATCTGGGGGTGAACATCACGCCAACCCTAAGCAATCGGTTTCAAGCAAACTTCCTGCCCCGGTGGAACACTGTTAAATCCAATTTGAACATATGGTAAAAACTATCACTATCTTGGGCAGCAAGGTTTACATCTATCAAAATGAACATTCTCTGTAGGTTTCTCTTCCTCTTCCAATCCCTGCCAGTAATTGTCCCGGATACATTCTTGGTAGAAATCAAGCGAACACTATTGGCTTTCCTATGGGCAGACACTAAGCCTTGAATTCCATACAAGATCCTAATCCTGCCAAAAGATAAGGGAGGCACAGGGTTCCCCGACTTCTTGGAAGCAGCCCCATTTAGGATCCTCCTTGACCACCTCTGGGAAAACCCAGAAAAACAGTGGGTCCCCCTGGAGAACTCTCTCTTTGCCCCAGTCACCCTAGGCAAATGGCTATGGGTCCCACAGGCCTCCATGCCCTGCAGGGGCTGGGAACACCCAGACTTGACTGTGCTATGGTCTATGTGGCACCCCTCACAATCCACAAACTGTATAACAATGTGGCCATCCCCCATAGCTGCATTTGGTCACCACCAATACGTGATTTCCTTAGTTAAATCCTCCTCTTCCAACCGTTATACGAGGAGGGCTATGTAAGAGCCGGGCAGATGTGGAAGAAGGGAGAGTACCTCTAGAAAGAATAGCTAGAACACGCGCGGCATGGCATCCCGATTTCCCCCAACTGTATTTGCAACTCAAGAGTACCCTCCATGATCCTCGATGTGGAGACTCCCTGCATCACCACTCACTGCATTTGAGAAAGTGTTAGCAAAGAGCCGAGGCACACAGGGACTGATCGCCGTTCTATACAAAGCACTCCTCACTAGGGGCCACTTGACACGGCCCACCTCAGAAGACAAATAAGACACATATCTTGCACTTCATGATTCCCCTGGTGTGTGGCAGGTAATTAATAGAGGGGTGTGAGGTTCAACTATTTCTATGCAATACAAATTGCACAATGTAAAATTGTTGTTAAGATGGCATTATCCTCCTCAACAGCTCTCCAAAATATTCCCAGGGACCTCCTTGTTTTGTTGGAGGGGGAGTGGGGAGGTGAGCGATTACTGGCACCAATGGTGGAACTGTGTGCATGTTCAGACCTATTGGAGTGAAGTTCGAGGGTGGATTCGAGCTGTTGATGGGATCTCCAGAATGCTTTCTCCTTCATTGGTACTGTTTTGCATTGAATCGGAGGAGGAAGACACGTACACATTGTTAATGCACATGCCCTGCAACCTTTTTCTGGCAGCAATGGTATGCTTGATGATCAAGTGGAAGTGTGCTACCCTGCCCTCAAAAAGGGAATGGATCACCCAAGCACACACCATATATGAAATGGAAAGCCTCACCGCCACCTTCCATGATTAACGGAAGCAAATTGACCTGATATCGTTCCCCTTCACAGAATATTATGCAATTTACCGAGAATCCTTACTAGTCCCAACGTAGCATGCTATACCTCTGAGTTGGGTTCTCAAACTCCTTGTCGCATTGTTAAACGTTTTATACGCTCCTCTTCTGACCGGGGACTATGAGACAGTGACCGGCCCCGGACCAGAACATATTAGCGTGTGGCGGACATGAGGGATAAGTTAATCGTAAAAGTGGACCTTTTTATTTATCGCCTTAGGCTTTATTGATCTTCCTGATGTTGAGATGGGGAGAGAGGAGGGATGGACAGGGAGTGGGAGGGGGAATGGGAGGGGAAAGTTCTATAGAAAAACAGTTTTCTTCTCTTTTTGAATTGCTGGAGCATTCATTGTTTGTTATTCCAGGCTATTATTGTTCTGCATCAACTATGTGTTATTGTAAAATCAATAAAATACATTTGGAAAAAAAAATCATGTGAAAAGGGGTGTCAGCGTCTAGTGATGTCCGCTTGAGGGCAAGTGATCTGAATTACAGTTGCAAGGGCACTTGAACTTGGGGTGATGGAGCAATGGCTACATTTAGCACAAGATGGCAGTTCTCAACCCATCAGTTTTGCATGTGTAAATGTGAGAAAATCTAAGGTAAGATGCATTGGAATTTTTTTATGATAGATCGATGTATGCTCCAAAAGACAAGCCTGATCGATTGGGCCAGAAACATTTCTGAGCAAACTTGCCCTGTAAGTTTTTTCTCCTTCCTTGAACTGCTCTTGCTTTGCTTTGCTCTGATGTTCTCATGTGCATTTGTCTATTATACAAACGGCTAATTAATTACATTACTATGCAAAACAAATGAAAGCAATTTCTAATTCATTGGAAAAAGAACTAAGCATTAGACACCTTTGTTTTTCATGAAGAACATGTTTGTGCCCCGAGGACTCTGGTAGTGTCACTGGATTGTCAGAATCAATTGTCCTACTTCTGCTAATTGTTCTCATGTGAGATTTGTTGACTATACCTCAGCAGATTTGTTCCTAAACCACGTGTGGCTTAACACATGTAAAATTGTCAGAGGTGAAGCATTATGCTGTATACAATTGTCCCCAGTATCTGCATTGCTCCTTTGTTCCCGTTTATATTTTCTTAGCATTGTGATTATATAGGTTGCTGTTCTGTAGAATTAAATTTGTTTCTCTGGTGCTGTTCGATCCTTTTTGTGAGTTAGGTGGTAATTCCCAAAACACGACACGCATGCTAGTGACAAGTGGTTGTTGAATTTCCATGAGCAAACCACACAATGCAGTATTGTGCATTCCTTCTGTCACAGGACAACCACATATTATTCATTCAAAATAGTCTACTTCCTTGATTGGATTTCTGAAGGTTTAGATATGATGGGCATGGAGTACCATATGACAGAGTAAATAAGTCCATCTTGATGGGTGATAATTATTTCAAGCTAGTTGTAAAGTCTGAGTTCAGTGGAATTATGAAGAGTAATCTCACACTGCCTGAGCAGCACCAGGAGAGGAGGAGTGGGAGGTGTATGTGGTACCCCCGTGTGTGTCCCTCTAGTCACAACAAACCCTTGTGCACACAGTCAATGTTTATGAGATCTGTGGGACACAATGAATCTAAATTTGGGAACAGCAGTAAGCGGGGTTAGTTTTTTGTCCTAACCCCAGCTCTGTAATACTCATAATTGTGTAGAGGCGTTGCTACTGGGAATGAGGTCTGAATTAAGCTAGGGCAATAGCCCTGTGCTAATGTGTCCCCTCTCACTCTGTTCCCTCCTGACCTTTACAGCTTGACGTCTTCCATGGGTGGTAGTAGACAGCCTGGTGGTTTCCGAATTACCAACTTGGGGCTGACTACCACCCATTTCTGTAATGAGGCATGTGGGAAGTGTTCAGATTGAGACTGAAGCCCACACTTGGAGAAGAATGGAGGACGACAGGCTGTTGCAGACAACTAAAGCAAGTTGAGGAAAAGTGTTGGCTGAGAGTGACTTGCAAAGCATATGACAATGGAAGAGCAGATTACCTGACAATGATGATGGCAGACATCTGTTATTTGGATGCTGCATTCCAAGCTACATGTGAAGGGAGTAGTTTTTGGTGCGTCATGTGCTGGTGGCATAGTTGCCATTTTTGTATTGTATTATGGTGTATGGGTTTGAAAGAGTTAGTGGGAAACATGTGTAGGTTCCATTTGGCATCTTGGAGCACTCATCAGGTGTGTCAGTGGCAGATTTGTGGGTTGGCTACCTCAGTCTGCTAAAAGCCAAGTACCTATGGATTTCCTGAAAGCCAGCTGGTCCTTGATTGCATGGATGTCCTTTGGAAAGGAGTTACAGAGACTCACCTCTTTGTTAGGGAAAGCTGATGTCCGATATGTCTGTTTGATATATTGCGTGTTTTTTAGAGGTATGCCATTGCTGGATCTCAGTGTTCACCTTGACTGGGAGGGAATATCTCCTTGTTTGAACTCATTCTAGGAGCCTTGAAGGAAATGTGGGTGATGCAGAGTGCTAGGAAATTAATTCTGTCCGAAACCGGTAGTCAGTGGAGTGATCTTAAATGTGGGGTCATATTTGTCCTCCTGTCAAGCCTAAAATGAAGTCTTGCCACTGTGTTCTGGATGCATTGAAGTTTATTTTTAGGTCAGTCCGGAATATCGAGGTATAAACTCTTTACATAGTCACACCTAGACAGTCGCAGATATGTGATGGTTAGTGTCTTTTGTGGGAACATGATGGTTTGCCTGAGCATGCCTTTAGAAATGTGTCTATCTGTGACTCCAATGTCATCCTTTCTCCATAAGAATCACAAGGTTCTTGATGACCAGAATCACAAGGCTCTTGATGACCTTTGAGGTTTCTGGGTATGTTCCCATTTCTGTAGGCCGTAAAATGGTTGCTTGAGGTGCAGTGTGGTGAGAAATGATCACGCTGTGCGCCTTGTCTGAGTTTAGTTCACAGGTTGTATAATGTATCCAGTAATTCACTTGTGTAAGGCAGTTGCTGAGTGAGGGCTCTGTTTCCTTGTTTTGAATCTTATTTGCATGAAAGTGGGTTTATGTGTTTATTGAAAGGCAAGCTGTATGCCACAGAATTGACTGTGAGAGCTTGAACTGACAAGGGTTGGGCAGGCAGATTCTGATCTGCCCATGAGGCGGGATCTCATGCTTTGCAGTGTGACGTTGCACAGTACAGCTTCGTCCAGTGTCTTGAAAAGTGATATGTGAAAAGCAAGTAATATGTCTATGAGTATGAGCACCGCCATGAAGTTCACATCTTGGATCATAGTTTGTGGGTTCTTCTGATTTTTGAGCGGTGCTTTTAAAGAATGGTTTAACGTAGCCAGGCTTGAAAATTCCTGGAACTATTCCTAATTCCACTGTTAGGCAGCAGGAATCTACTGGCAAGCCAGTGGTGTTGCTCTCCTTGGCAAGTTTGGAGCGGTTGCCTTGGTAGATGGCCATTGTGTATCAGCCTCGCAGTTGTTTGTGTGGTTTCATAGTGGAGAAGACCATTGCCCCATATGTTTTAAGATGTGTCTGTTTATTGCTGGATGTTACAAATCCTGTTATTGAAATGTGTATAGACATCATTGCAAAGGATAATTAGCGGGTTGGGTTGATGATTTTGAAAAAAAATGTGTTGGGTTGCTTGCTCTGCTGATACCTTGGGTGTAGTGTGGTTGCTTGTCCTTTAAGGGTGCAGATTTATGGTGTTCGAACTGGTAGTCTTGTTTGTCATGTTGATTATAGTATTTTATATGGTTTCATGTGTTAATATTGCCACAGGAATATCACCATACAAGAACGGCACCTTTTGTTGCGGTGATATTAACCCATGGAACCTGTGGTGGTCACCCATGCAACCCCCATATTTTTTTAAAGGGAGCGGGGGACCCCCGCAACCACTCCTCCCATTTACCACACTAATTATCCCCTCTAATAATATGATCTATGGCCATTCCTGACAACCATATATATGGCGATATTATTGGTGGGGATAATATTACCTGATACCTTGTATACATGATTATTGGCTTGCTTTAAGGGTTGAAGTTGAGAGTGGTAAACATTGCTTCTTAGTACTATCAAGCCTCAGTAAGATTTCAAGGCCTTGAATATACCTGAGGGCTTTCCCATGTTACAAATGAATCAGGATAAGGTTTCCCTTCAGGCACAATACTCGTACATTAATTTACAGATTACAGAGCTCAGCAAGCAACATGTGTTATTATATATTGGGTGCAAATAAACAACAAATGCATTGATATTGGTATGGTTTACCATGCTATTGCATTATATACATGCAGTTGGTTTTTTGGTTTGACTCCACTAATTAGCTATCATATGTGCTGTAGTATAACCTTTGGGATGTATTTGCAACAGGGCACTTTCTCGAATTGTTCTTGTATATCGACCTCAAGCATGTTCATAAGGACTCTTGCATCTGATATCTCACAGATGTTCCACATTGTTGGAGGATAGCAAAAATGCCTGATGAGATTGTGAAGTACCAGCCAAACATACTACATCTTCCATCTCTGCCTTCAGTGTAATCACACTAGTGGCCTTAGGAAGTGCATTACAATCAGAAAACGTGGAAACATCGTTTGACCATTACCCACTGTTGTGCGAGACACGCACAGCCTTTGCTCATTGCTGAGCTCCAATTATACTTGCAGTGCACCTGGGTAAAATGTGGGTTTGCCTAGAATGTCTTGTTTGACTACCTAAAGAGGGTTTTGGTGATGATCTGGACTTTCATGAATGGATCAAATTGGTTCTGTACCGGTCAGGGTCTGACAATTATACCAAGCTGATACCGAAAAGGATGATGAGCCCCAATCAAGTTGTTACTGTTCACCGTGTCATTCTCAAGAGAAAGGAAAGTGAGAAAATAGCAATACAACATATTGATTAAATAAATACACGAGCAAAAGCCAAAGTAAATTGCAGGTGTTATCTATCAAGATTGATTAATAGAGAGGACCTGATTCAGATGACGGTACAGCAGTGTAATTATTGCCATGATTCACTGCAGTATTTGTTGATGTCCAGAACGCAACCCACACTGTAAGGTGGGACTGGGCAGCATTGTCTTTCTTTGAAGGGCTATTGTAGAAAAACCTTGATTTGTAACGGCACAGATATAAGCGTTATTGTAATGGGTGGCGATATCATCTGTAGAATAATGCTGCATACAGCCTCATATAACATCTGTCTGAGCAATGCACAGTGGCAACAAGGTTAGGAAAGGCATGCCCTGGTTTATGCCCTTGTTTGTGTTGCCCTTTAATTGCCATGAGCATTACTGAAGGGCCTTATTGCAGAATACCCTGGCAGGATGACATAAATGACCACAATAAAATGAGTCGTGGGCCTCACCGGCATAAACTGTGTGCCCTATTGTTTCTCATATTACGGAAACTCAAATGCGTCAGAATAAAATCAGATTAGGAGGTCTATCACATTTATGAAACTGTCAGTAAATAAGAGAGGTAGTATGGCATAAGGCACCTTAAAGATATCCTCACCTTTCGAAAAGGGGTAGGCATTTTGTTCCTGTCTCACTTTGGCTAAACATCAAAACAAGGCCGAAACAAGTAAAGAGTTGTACTATGTGTTTGTGACACTTTTCATTAATAGCAAGTTCACTAGAATGAGCTCTGAATGATGTGGATACGTTCGGTACAATGGACCCATGGAGTACACAGCGTTTTAGATGTCAATATGACACGACCGTAACTCACTGCTGGCAATTCACTGTGCACATAAAGGTACATTCTTACTCAGAGATCCAAGAACCAATGGTCCATCGTTCACCCAAGGGAAACAATGGTCTTCAAGAGTCAACAGGTCCATAGTACTTCAAATACTGCAAGCTCAGATGGAGAGTGACAGAGACCAATTTGTCACTCCTCAGTTCAAAAAGTCAGTATCCCTCAACATGAGAAGAATATGTATGAAGTGGCAGGTGCTCAGAGAACACAAAAGCCCTGATTACTCTGAACTCGTTTGAAGGGACAACTAAAGGGGCAACCCAAAATACCCACATTCCTGAGAACCACATTAAGAGTTGTGTTAAATATTGGGTCATACAAAAGCAGGAATACTATAGGTGGCCCTTCTCTCAGGGGAATCCACACTTTTGATACCAGTGTTATTCTCCATCTAACCTCCTGTTTTGTTTCCTGTGGTATTGAATCATTCTCAATAGAGATGACTTTTCTGATCACAAAAAACCTTGACATACTTGGACTAAAATTGCCAATGATTCTTACCTGCTGACTCTGGCGTGGTGTGTGACATAACAAAAAAACACCACTTCAATGGCGATGAGGATGCTGTAGCTGCTGTGAAGGGGGCGGCAAGTAGACAGGACACTGTCCTCCAGGTCTCACATCCCATCCAAGGATTTGCCAGCTACCCTGGAACCAGAAGGTGCAGCAACGGCTCTGCTCAAGGCCTAGGACAGGCGGCCGTGGTGAGGAGAGGCCCTGGTGGGCAGTGCAGGAGAAGTAGCTGCAGAGGTCTTTCATGCCCAAAGGCGGGGCTGCAGTTACGGGCCTTGCTAGTTGATGCAGAGTACTGGCCTGGCAGAGAGGTTCGTGTACCGGTGGCCTGGTGGTAGTGGTAGAAAGTGAGCAGAGGAGGTAATCCAGACCAAGCCGAGCGGTCTAAGCACGAGTGAGTGGCCGGACGGTGCTGGTAGAAAGTGATTGGAGCAGGTAATCCGGTCCAAGCTGAGTGGTCTATGTACCAGTGGCTGGGCGGCGCTGGTAGAAAGAGAGCAGAGGAGTGGAGGTATGTGCTTGTCCACAGCAAGCAGAGGAATGATGTCATTGAGAGGGAGCATTGGCACGTCTGCCCACGCACCACGTGACTGCATTGCAACATGCAGCGAAGTGATGCGAGCAGATGGTTGCCATGGGGAACAGGCTACCATCGTAGATCAAGAGCCTCCCAGTGCTGAGCGGACGAGAGTGCGGCATGTGTATGGGCGCATTCCTGATTCAGGGGAGAGTTTTCATTTGCCATTTTTGGATGGAGCAAATTCCATTTGGGGATTTCCGAAATGGCTTAGGTGTCTGGCACAGCGAGTTGGCAGCACGATAAGGAGCAACAGTCGCATTGCAGCCTAGGGGTGAGCACCGGTGCAAAGGAGGAAGCCAGTGAGGAGGCAGTTGATTGTGGTGTTGGGGCACGAGCATGTTCCTAATTTGTACAGTGACAGTTAGGGGATATTTCTCACATTTTGGACCAGGAGTGTGGGAAAGCTAAGTATTTAATTGTTACTGTGTTGGGAGTGTTCAGTCATTTTCATTTGTGTATGTGTAGTGGCCTCTGGGTTAGAGGATGCATGGGTACATGTTGTTCTGGGCCTGTTGCACGAGTTGTAAATGTTTATGTTGTGGCACCTCACTGCCCGTTAGGTTCGTATAATTTTGCTAAAGGTGGTGTGTGTTAAACTGTTTTCAGTTCCATGGGGATTCATGGACATGCAGGTTTTGCCAGATGTATTGTGTGTTAACATGTTTTCCTTCAAGGAGAATCCAGAGACATGCAGACGCAGGGGGTTCCATCTGGGGTCGGGTATATTTTGGACATGTGGGCACAGGTTCTAGTGGACTTAATGAAATAGGTTTCCAAATGTTTCCACCTCAAGTTTTACTGTTGCAATCATGCTGTGTCTTATTCTTTATGGTATAGCAGATATATGTCTGATATGTTTATTTCTTGTTTTTTTACTACAGAATGCCAGGAGGGTTCTGTGGTGTAGTGATCTAGTGCCTGTTTCTTACAGTCAGGGCGTGTGAGGGTGTGTATTGTTAAAACTGTTGGTTACAGTTGTGTGAGAGGACAGAATGCCGGGCGAGTTCTGTAATTGGTGTGGCTGTTGGTTGCAGTCTGGTTGGCCTGAGAGTAGAACAGTGGTGCATTGTTAAATTGTTGGTTACAGTGTGGGAAGCAAACAGAATACTGGGTGGGTTCTGTAGTCTGGTGTGACTGTTGGTTACAGTGAAGAAGGATTGAGGTGGACTGTTTTAACCATGGATTAGTTGTGGTCTGCTACAGAATTCCAGCAAGGTTCTGTTGTGTAGTGTGACTGTTGGTTACAGTCAGGGTGTGTGAGTGTGGTGAATTGTTAAACTTTTGGTTGCAGTTGCGGCTGCTGAATGTCGGGTGGCTTTGTAGCTGGTGACTGTTGGTTACAGTCAGGGTGTATTAAGCGTAGAGTATTTTCTTTACTGTGGATTACAGTCTGGATGGCTATGGAATACCCAATGGGTTCTGTAGTCTGGTGTGACTGTTGATTACAGTCCAAGCATAGTGTGCTGTGACTGTTGGTTACAGTCAAGGCCTAGTCTGGTGTGACTGCCAGGGTTTGTTGAGTGCAGAGCATTTTCAACCTCTAATTCTCTGGTCAGACGTCAGGCGCAGGTCATGGACTTGTTGGGCTGTTAGTTGCTTGGCTTTTCCCATGTTCCAAGCTTAGCCCCCTTGCTGGCAGTTGAGTTATAGGGATCCAAAACTTCTTTATGTGTGTCCGTTTTGCTGTAAGGAGGGAGTTGAGTGAGTGGTAGGTAGTGAGTCTATTTGTGGTAGCGAGTTTTCTTTGGGGAGCCAGTGGTAGCGAGTTTTCTTTGCGTTGATATGATATGATATGGCATTTATAACACACCTATACACAAGTGTTTCAAGGCGTGACGAGGAAAGGGAGGGGGAACAAAGGGAAGACAGAGACAGCGTTCTTTCTAGGCCAGGTGACATTGAGGTTGTGCAAGTGCAGGTGAGGGAGGAAAGGGAAAGTATGGGGGAGAAGGGGGAGAGGGCAGTGCAGTACATAGGATCAACAGTATGCGTTGTGGGTATGTGTTGCCTGTATTTTGAGTGACTGAGCATATTTCCCTTTCCATGTGTATTCCATCTCCATGTGGTGTTTGGGTGTTGGTGCATCTTATTTCGTACGTGGTGTTGTTTGAGTATTGGCCCGTGGATCCATCTGGATTAGTGGTGCTAGTGGTTTCTAATTTGATCTGCATGCTGGCCACAAGTAGGATTTTGTGATGAACTTTGTTGTTGGTGGGTTTCCTTTGTTTTAGGTAGTAGGTGATGTCATGGACAGCAGGGTGTGTGGAATGTACCTATGTCACATTGGAGCGTTGATGTGTGAGTGGCTCGGAGGGTTCCAGGTGTGTCATTTAGCACTGGAAGCTGGCTGGATGGAATGTGCCAGTGCCTCTGTACAAAGTAACATACTTGGAATAAACTTACCAATGAATCTTACCTGCTGACTCTGGCATGGTGTGTGACATAAAGAACCCCACCACTTCACAGAGCTGTCCTAGTGCTGATGATAGGCATGCATGGGTAGCATGGGATCACAGGGGTCCATTAGGAGTTTGGGTGCTAGGCAGGCTGCATTGTAGAAGCAAAGGGCCAGCTTCTTTGCCACAGTTTCATGGCTTCCCCACTTCACTTTACCTTGCTAGATGTAGTTCTGGTTCAGCTCTGGCCTTGAACAAGCAAACACCAGACAACTCGTAATAACACTAAAATTCCAAAAGAGTATTTATTATTATAAATCAATATAACTTTTATTCAGCACAAAGCCATAAAAGCAGAAACAACAGAGACGATACAGTTGCATGAAAGTTACATTGTGAGCCATAACAATTCATAATATGCATACATACGATTATAAAACACATGAGACTGAACAATTAATTAAAAGACATGAGAAATACATCTTAAAATCATTATGACCACTATAATCAGCCAGCCAAACATGGGAGAGACATACGTGCAGTCCCGATCACCAAGCGTCCCGTTATAAAATGCTATTATCCCACAGCATAAGCAACATCAGTCACATTGGGCCAATGAATCCTGGGCCTATGAATCCTGTTTTACACGTGTCGCCTCAATAGCCAGGCATGATGGATCCATGTGGCCACTCTAGGTACTAGATCTATGTTATCCGATTTTTTACATAGCTCTCATGCTTCAGAGGTAGTATATGTTCCTGCTAACTTACGCTCTCAGGCTCTGTGCCTTGGGGTAAAAAAAAACAAAAAAAAAACAAGAAGTGTATAACTGTCTCCTCGCAATCACTACAAAGAGGGCATAAGCCTGAACTCCCATCACCCCATGACATTTCAAATGTTACCAATTTAAATGTGCCCAATCGAAATTTAATATACAGCGCACAGGCATTTGGGGATTGATGAGGTCCAGGTATTTTTCAAAGCCACTGTCAGATTTAATCCTAAGGTAGCTAGTAGCCGACTTCAGGTTTCTGCATGTTTCCACCATGTTCTTCCTATAGCGTTCTTTACATAGTTTGCTTTTAAATCTCAAAAACCTGACTTTGTTTATATGGGCGGGGCATATGTCCTGCTCATTCAGGACAAACAGGCCTTTTTTGACTCGAACAAACCATGGCAAATTCACGCCATCCTCTATACTCATCACATGTATGAGATAATTCTTAAAGGACGCAAGATCCGGTGTCTGCCATAACCGTAATCAGTATGCAATTGGTTTTGTTGCAGCAATATCATCTATATGGCACAGGTTGATTTCCAAATGCAGTAACACATTAGGCGTGCCCCGTGGTAGCAGAAGGAGACGCTTTAGGAATTTGCTTTTAGCAGTGACCAAAGTCTTGGCATCAGCGTAACCCCAAAAGCTCTACCCCACAGAGGGCAGCTCTTGAGGCCTATTTTGTGTACAAATCCAGGACTGGTTTTATTGCCCCTCTTGCATGCCTGGTAAAAAAGGCACAGTCCAACCATTGTATTTTTCTAGTGTGGCTGCGGATTTAGCCAACTGGCTTGTCCAATATCCATTATCATGGAAGCATATTCCAAGGTAATTGTATGACTTAATGTATCTTGTGCCAACCTAGTACCCTTGGCCCTGGAATCCAGTATCTGATGCTTTCCAAACTTGGACTTGAAGACCAATAACAATACAGATTTACAGATTTCTCTGTATTCAGGCTCAGCCTTACTTCCCTGCACTTCTTCGTAAAAGAGGCCAAAGATGTTTTCAGCCTCTGTGGGGTAGTGGACATGATCACAGTGTCGTCCACGAAAGAGAGGGCAGGATAATTATTTAAGTCCAATTTTGGGGGATACTTGCCTTCCCCAAGTATGGTTTTAATGACATCCTTACGGTATGTACAAAACAAAAAGAGGGGCCTGGATGCAGCCCTGTCTTACCCCTTGGGTGACATGAAATTGTGTGGTGGCCTCTCCATCTAGCCCCACCGGACAACTGCCTTGTTGTTCATATACAATAATTGAATGATGGAAATTTAACATTGGGGCATGTTTCTTGCAACCAGCACTAGCCAGCGGAGGTCCAGTGGGACATAGTCGATAACCATCCTAAGGTCCACAAATTTAGCATACAATCTCATTTTTCTTAGGACAGTATACATTTGGATGAGGATCACAAGTCGAAAGCTCTGGTCTTCTATACCCTTGCCACACTGAAAGCCCACCTGGAGTGTGCTGAGTATTGCATTTTCTGTGACCCAGGACTCTAAGTACTTTAGGATCATTTTAGCGAAACCTTTGCCGGAGCTATCCATCAAAGATATAGGTAAGTAAATTGCTGGGAACTCCATTCCTCCCATTTATTATTTAAGAAATGTATATACATTTAACGGTGTCCAGACATTTGGTTGACTGAAAACTGGTCGAAAGACATTTGGTCGACGCAATTTGGTCGAAAACCAAATGGTCGAATTTTTTTTTTTAATTATATATATATTTTTTGGGTTTTCGTTTTTTAAAAAAAGGGTTTTTTAGAAAAAAAAGGGGTTTGGGGGGGACCCCCCCAACCAAAAGGGGTGAAAATAAAAAAATTAAAAAATTCGACCATTTGGTTTTCGACCAAATTGGTTTGACCATTTGTCCAGTCGACCAATTTTTTTCGACCAAATGTCTGGTAACCACATTTAACATAACTGGCCCGGCCCATTTTATGGCATATGATGTGTCATACTCACATAGTCCTGTTTACAGTAGTAGCATGGTGTGATTATGAAAGAACCTGCCTTCTGTTTTTTCTCATATATCTGTGGATATTTCTGCTAAACAAATTTAAAAATAGACTTAGACGTGTTTTTATTCACAGAAATAAACATTCTTCAGCGTGTTTAACCGTGAGATATTGCTTTAAAAAAATATCTTTCAGGAAATAAATCATTGTAATAAAATCAGTTCACATCGCTGTCTTTGCTCTATTGGAGGACCACAGATTGCATCGCAAATGTAATAGAAATTTACCGAAATGTATTTAACAGCCAACGCGTCTGATAACTGTAATTCTGCAAAATGACACTGTCATGGGAACAGATTTAAATTAGCATTTGAAACTCCAATAGGTTTGTAATTTGGTATCTCATATTCTGTATAACTAGCAAAACATTCTTACATTATAATGCAAATATGTGCAGCTGCAAGTTGTGAAGTTGCCTGCAATAAAACAGTAAACATTCTTACCACAAAATCCCTAAGTTTGCAAAGATGAACCAGCATTGTTAACATATTGCATTCTCAAAATAACTCAGGTAGCTCTCTTGAAATGTTTAGGGGTAAATGGAGATTATATACGTTTATTGGAAAAGGATATATTTTAATTGTCCACCATTGCACTCTTTCATTTGGAAGCATTACTTTCCCTGATGGTAGTGATGGAAGCTTAAGTAGGCACCTGCCAACCCATCTTTGGTTCATTAGATCGCCCTCAGATTACCCACATGTGGCAATAATGTAAGTGATTGGTTTTGTGTATGTAGCGAGTTGCATGGTAGGCCAGAGGGGCAGTTAAGTAGTAATGAAATGCGGGTTCTATGGAAACAGAGTATTTAGTACTATCTAAATGATTCTTACTACTTCAACGGGTAGAAACTTTGCCTGGTACTTGCATTTCCACAGGGATGCCTTTTCCTTCACAGGTCATTGTTCTGGGTCGTGCATTTAGCAGTGTTAGGTTCATGCACATTATGGTAATGTGTTTTTTGTCCAGATTAGACCTGCAAAAACTATACAACATACAGTTCAGAAAATAAAAACAATAACACATAGATAGCTCTACCTTAATGCTGACCGATTATTTTGTATACACGTCTCTTTAGAGAGTAGGCCAGGACTTCCAAATGGCATGGGTTTGGTTCATGCTTCGGAAAAGAGAAAAGACACAGGGCATAATTCTTGGAACTTTTAGCGCAGTGCGAAGTGGCTTTGCACTGCCAACAAACACATTGAACCGGTGCTGATTCACAGAATGGAGCAAAGTGTATTTTTGCAGCGCAAAGTCACTTTTCACTGCAAAAGTTCTCTTTGAACCGCCCATTTAGAGTGGTGAAAAGAGTACTTTTGCAGTGCGAAGTGACTGCTCCGCAAAAATACACTTTGCACCGCACTGTGAATCAGGGCTGGTTCAACATGTTTGTTGGCAGTGCAAAGTCAATTTGCACCATGCTAAAAGTTCCATGAATTAGGCCCACAGTCTCCAGACCAGCATTCTCAGGAGGTCCATCTAGCAAGCATAGCTTCATATCAGGACTAGGGACGTCATTTTGGGGTTCCCAGAAGTAGCAACTGCGACCCCTGAGGTCTCCCGTGCTACCCCTGTGGTCTCCATTGCTACCCCTGAAAACAAATATACAAAAAAAGTATCCCTTTTTTAATGCAAGCTCCTGGGCTGTGGCCAGTGCCATGTGTCTCTTCACTTCTGTAGTGGCTGGTATTCTTGTTCAGGCCTCTTAAAAAAAATGAACAGGGGTTCCACAAGTCTAACACTTTCAGCAGTGACCTTAAATAAGAAAGAATAGGAATACCAAATAATGCGTCTTTCTGGATTTCTATACAATAATTGCTAGACTCATTAAAGGTTTATTTCAGGCACACTTCAGGGGGTGAGTCACTGATTTGGTCTGTTCTGAAACAACTCAACTCAGCCTTTCATCTTTCTGAGGTTGATAAATGAGTACCAACACAGGTTGCGTGATATTGTATGTATATTTTTTCTATATAAAGCGCTTAAGCGTAAGTGTTACATAATAACACATCATTATCCTTTGGCCACCGACGTCTGCTTGCATTCACAGTCATTTGGTAATGTGGGTCTGTACACACTGATCTTAATGATACATATGCCAATCCATTCATGTATAAAATGTATATCACATTACGGTGACATCGTAACCATATGTTTCGTAGTGTACTCAGGAGCAATGGTATGTGATGCCACTTCCTGTTTTGTCAAGTGATGAAAGGTCGTGCCTATCGCTTCCCACAATAACACTGCGGATGGGGTCAAATGACATCACGTCCTGTGATGTCATTAGAGGTCAAGGGTTGTGTGATGCCACTTCCGCTACCCCTGGCATTCAGGACAAACATACATTCCCCAAGAACTTAAGGGGGCCAAAGACCAAGACAGTAGCCGTGCTTGATGCGCATGATATTGTGACTTGTAGTCCCAAAGGCAGTTGCAGTCAATGCTCCTACTTTCCAGAGGCCCTTCTTTATACCCTGATATGAACGCTGGTAGCACACTACACTGCACCGATGTAATGTTGGCTTCATTGCTACTTTAGCTGGATGCAAACACAGTCTGACGCTTTTCCCATCTAGTGCGTAAACTCATTACTTTTCCCATGACAAATAAGTTCACATAACCACAAAAGAAGTTACATGAAGGTAGTTCATCATACCAAGTCGCCCCACTTTCAGAGCAGGATTTGCAGAGCAAGCCACTCTGAAGGAGCTGTTCAGAATCTTCTGGCAGCTGAATATTTCTGCTGAGACTTTCTTTTCTCCAGTACCCACCGTTGCTATGAAAAGATGAATGACCTAAGTTTCAGAATCGAAGCTGCGGCATCACCCCTTCAATCATAGCTCTCATCTACCTTCATCCCATCACCCACATTCAGTGCTTAGTTTGTAAATAAATAAGTGCCAGGGCTCAAATAAGTGCAAGGGCCCAAATATTTTCTAGCACTCCTGTGACACTGCGGGTGGACACCACTTCTGCCACCGAGCAAAACAAAAACCATGTGTCACTGTACAGTAACCCCATATGCACTCCAAAGGGCTCCTCCAAACCCAAATGTGGTATGGTAGTATGTATGCGGGGTCTCAGCCAGACCGTCACTGCCCCACCTAGCACACTACCATATAGATTTCAAAAGCGATTCATGAAAGATTCATAAACAAGTTCAGTTTAATAAACGTAAATAGTACCAATCAGGTATTTTTCAAACAAAGGATCTCAAAGTAGGATCCAAACCAAGTAGTTTTTTTTTAAATCTCAATTTAGGAATTCAGTCTACTGCTGGTACATTAATCTCCTATACATACAGTGTCAGTTCAAACAAAATATTGTCCACAGTATACTTCACATAACTCATAGTCAGAAATAACATGTCAACATTATAACATTTGTTCATAACCCAAAAATTGAAAATCTACACTGTGGGTCAATGTTTCCCTATATACACGGAATGTTCAAATCACTTTCTTTTATACATTTATCCGAAAAGACTCCTTTATGTGATGCTACATAGCCGACGCGTTTCGGATTAGAACATAATCCATCTTCAGGGCAAAGACAGCCTAATCGTTTCAAATGACGTTCACACTTGTATAAACTCGCCTAAAAGAATACAAATAATCACCCACCAGGATACCAATTTCTTCTTTAAAAGGTCAAAGACAGTATTCCACCATCACCAAGTACTGACCTTCAAACTTGAAACAAGGATCGCAAACCACCCGAGAGACCCTGTCCCGAGGAAAAAGAAAATAGCGTGTGTCAACCCTTATTGGTAATCCAAAATTCACCAACTACCCAATTTATACACCTGATTTATAATCATTGGTCTTCTCTCACAACAAATTGGTGATGCAACTTAGAGAACCCAGTGGCAAATTAGGATAAAGCAGTTCATAAAGCGGATGGTATAACACATTGCCACCTGGGCAGGGGTGTAGTCTGCTGCTATCCACATTTAGGATCATTTGCATATGTCATGTTCCTGATGGCAAGAGCCATTGTTTGTTTGTATGTAACTTGACTAAGGATCCACATGGACTGTGCTGTTGCCCTGGTTGTTGTTCTCCATGCAGTACGGTCCAAACATTCTGTTTTCCCAAATACCTAAAATGGAATGGGTAGAGGTGATGAATGTCTGTTTTTCAGACTCACCCTCACTGTTGCAATTTAGCCAGTTTTGCTATGTCGGCCCGTCCTGTTTAGTGGTGGCAGCCGTCCTCCTTTATGGAAAGGCATCCTGTTCAACCTCGCAAGAATTTCATAGGAATCACCTTTCCACTGGAGGTGAAGTTTGAGTAGACTCGTAAAGCAGTTTCCCGAAGGGGAGAGTACTGGAGAAGGGACCTGGACACCCATAACATTTAATATGCATAGCCTTGTGAGACATACGCCTCACATACATGGACATCATACAGTGTGGGTGACATGTATTACCATTGCCTGAATGACGTATCATATTCAGTGCTGAAACGGGTACAAGATAATCGCAAGTGGGACTCAATCTGGGAGGAATAGCCTAGAAGGGACCTACCATTAGCTGGTACTTTAGAGAAGAGTGCTGTACAGCCTATGCTTCTTTTCTGTTGTTCATGAATCATCCACACAAATCCATCTCACAGTGTGCATTATGAGTTCTATTGATGTGTACTCAAGAACACTGATTAGCCTGTTCAGAGGTAAAAGAAATGCAACACTTCTGTACATCTTCCCCATAGAGGTCGTGCTCCTCTCAACTTTGGGCACAGATTTTTGGAACACAGGCCTTGATATGTCAAATGCTGCCTCAAAGACATTAAGTGATAAAGCAAGGGATAGCGTATTTGCATGTGCACTACAATGGTGCATTGGGTTTCCTATATTACTATGTGTAAGTCAAACATTTCCTGGTGGGATACCGGGAACTACCGTGCTGTCTCCGCTACCTGATATCCCTGTATTGCAGGGATATTACGGGTGGTGGAGACGCTGGTAACTTTCTATTCCATGGATGGGGTTGCCCAAATCACTGGCACCATTAGTAGCAGTGCCAGTGATTCAGGCATGTATCTGCCGGTAGGGCCCTGATCTTCCAACAGGTCATGCCTGCCCATAGAACACAGCACCTTACCGAAAGACTTGCAGTTTGCCAGTCCGGAAAGGTGCTGGGATATGTTATTATCAGCACCTTATTTCCATACCGGCAAACTTGTAATGAGCATAATTGACTTCTGGAGCCAGCACTTGAACTGGTAACTAAGATATCTAAGTGTCCAGTAGTAGTATTTGTGTTGTGAAATGGGACTGTGTTGGGACTATGATTCCTAGCTACTAAGTCATCTGATGTGTATGCCTTGCCTGCCATATGAGTTATGTTGTGCATGTAGGTGTGACGTTTACACTCACAGGAAAACTAGAACATGGAGGAGTGCAGCACATGGTTATGACATGCACACAAAATCAAGTATCCTGAGTATCCTGATACTGATCACACAGCAAAAGCAACCTGATGCATTGCCATTACAAAAGCTAAGGTGTGTGTGATGCAGAGTTTGGAACCTTTAGCTTTTGTAAGATGGCAGTGCTTTAACAGTTCTTGGATTGTGCAGATTGATAATGCAGTCACGCCAAAGGGTGAGCTGTGAGGGGATGGACATGATTGGTCAGCAGGTGGAGACTGTGTTGATCTGTGTTGAGTCCGTGGAGACCGCTTTCTTGGACAAACACATCTGCGTTTCTGGAGCCTTTGAGACAGAAAGGCTGCTGGTTCATCCTCTCTTGATTATTCCTGTGTCAGAGGCTGAGAGGAATGTGCTGATGACAACCCAACATTCATGTCAAGACATGTATTAGCGGATTGAACATATCATTGTGGCAGTCCAACTAGTGGTGAATGGCACATAAAAAGTCTAACACAAAGACATTTTGTTTACTTCCTCTAAGAGCAGTCCTATTGCTCTCCAGGTCAGTTGAACTTCTCCAACCAGCCTCAGACAAATAGCCTCACTGTTGCTGGAGGAACGTAGTGACAAATTCGTTGTTGCTTAATGCAATCCCAACATATGAAAACATTTTTACAGAAGGAAAAATCAATTTTAGACAGCGGTTGGGATTTGGCAACATATCCCAAAAATTATTTTTTTTTTTTGATTTAGCTAAAATTAATCAGCTTTTACAATGTACAAGATGTACATTAAAAAAAAAAAGAATGAAATGCAATTGATAGAAGAGGAAAGTTGATCAAATAAAATAAACATTTACATATATTTAACATTCCATTCTGTGTTATAAAACAATTAATTGTTGTCATCCTATATAATCTAAAAGGCGCATGTATAGCAGTTTATACGGTATTATAATTAACTAAAGATACTACAATCCCTTATTTGCTCTCACTGGGAACATTTACGCTATACTTGTTGTTTTTTCTCACCAGAATTAGTAGCGCTTTCTAAATTCAACAATTATAGAAGGTTTACAAGTGCTATCTGTATTGTGCTTTTGTCAGTGCATATTAGAAAAGACCAACGTAGCTCCTGTTTGACAAGTTTTAGAATTTGCATTTACAAAATGTGTTGTTCTTACATCATTTAATGCTGGACATTAGCATACTAAATGTTCCAATGATTCAACTGTATTCGGATTGATGCAAAATCTACAGAACTTTGTGTAATGGGGTATCTGATGCCTTCTGGCTTGTACTTGTCTGGCAGCCCATAAGTCAAAACACATTCTTGAGAATGCTGATCTAAATGCCACAGATGGAGACTTCAAGAGATATGTTTCTGTCATTTTGACTTTTTTGTGCCAAAATCAGAACTTACAGATCTGGCGATACTTTAAACACAAGCTTCTCGTAGTTATCCAATCAAACTGATAAATTAGGGCTTAAGCTTTGTCCGGGTTTGTCACCAGCATATCAATTGATACATTCGCATCAGCAAAGCATATAAGAGATTTCTCTACCCAACTTTTCGCAAATGTATTGTTTGAAGAGAACATATATTTAGCAATCACTTGCAACATATTTGGCTGATGGTTTACAACCAAACATTTGCGAAATAAACCACAAAGTCGCCACAAATAAATAGCATGAAGTGAAATCAAACCCAATTCATAGCGCAAACACGCCCCCGGTACGCACTGAGGCAAAGACAACACTGACCTCCAAAATTTAGCATCCATTCTACCCAATTTTGTTATTTGCCAACTTGGTAGAGTTTCAGTGCCATATAAGATTGTCGGAATGGCTTTCATGTTCCAGAAGATGATGGCTGGTTTTACCGTAAATTTGAGTATCAATGCAATAAAATCAGAGCTTGTGATATGGCTGTGTTTAATTTCAGCTCCATGCTTTCCATTTGACCCTTTGGATTGTTTATACCTTCAAAAACCATGCCCAAATAGGTATATTTATTAACAACTTCGAGTATGGATTGATTTATAGTCCAACTATATGTATTCCTCTTATTCCTATTTGCAACGTATGTCGCTGTTTTTTTTTTGTATTAATAATTAGTTGGTTCGACTCCAAATATGAGCTAAAAGCACAAAGCAAATTTTGCAAACCCATTGGGGTTTTAGAGATAAGAACTATGTCATCCGCATAATTTAGGTTTGTGATCTTTGCCCCATTAAGAATCGGAGAATCAGATATTATATGCAAGAAGGAGTATCGGAGATCTTGTATGAAGTAGTTAAAAATTGCTGATGCTATTTAACAGCCTTGCTTAAGCCCACGAGCTGTCAAAATAGGGGCAGATAATAATCCTTCCAATGTGAGACGTATGCGAATAGATGTATCTGCATGAAGTGCGTGGATGATGTCCTGTAGGGCTGGGGGGCATCCTTCTCTTTTCAGCTTGACCATGAGGAGAATGTGGGAGACAGAGTCGAAGGCCAAGTGTAAATCCACAAAGGCAAAGAATGCTGACTGCTTGGTTGAGTGACAGTGTGATTTTATGGCATTTAGTGGTAAAAGGTTAACATTCGTTCCTAATCCTGCCAATAACCCAGTTTGCTGAGGGTCCCTTAAGCCAAGTGAATTTGTCCAAGCATTAAATTCACCCAGAATTAATTTCGCAAAATTTTACCGGGAGCTCTAATTATGCGATTGGGCGAAAAATTTCAGGGTCAGTGCAATCTCCTTTTTTATATATGGGCACAATAATTGATGTTTTCCAATATGCTGGTAAAATGCATCTTGCAATAATTTCTTTGAAGATAATATAGAAGATATTAGCCCAGTATCTCGGATCGTCTTTAAATAGCACATTATGCAACCCATCAGGGCCTGCCGCTTTTGAAGACCTTAGTTTTTTTATTAGCTCTTCAAGAAGTGCTGGCGAGCATTCAATTGACCCTTTTGATGGTGTTTGCCTAGTGTACATGTCTGCTCTAAATTCAGGATCCTTGTACAAGGCTGTGTAATGGGCTAGCCACGCTTCTTCCAGTACTGCACTCGTTTGGGAATGCGCTTGGTTCCGGTCCACACGATTGTTAAGGGGTCTCCAAATTTCTGCAGAGTTTTGGGAATCTAGCGCATTTAGCATTTGTTCAGTGTCATGTTGAAAGAACAAGGAGCGTTGGCTGCGTATCCAATTTAAATATTTACATTTGGCTGTTCTTAAAGCTTTCTTTCTTTTCGGTATTCACTTTTGCGCAATTTAACTTCGGGATCAAAGGAATGAATGTGAGCTCTCTTGTTTGGATTAGGAATAATCGTATTTATAAAAGGTTCCGATAGATTGGCATAATGAATCAGCCTAGGTGAGTTTGCGGAGCTGTTGACTAGATGTGAGAATTTCGACAGGTTATTTTGTGACCATTTAAATTGAGTTTTTGTGTTATTAACAACTACCTGTTGTCTCATCCACTCACAATTTAAGCTCTCTGTTGGCCAATGAATAAGCAACAATAGTAAATGATGATCACTTTGTGATTGAAGGATGATTTAAAATAGGCAAATTTTATCAAACAGTTGTTGCTCTACATACATATAGTCAATCATCATTCTACTCGATTCGCGATGCCATGTGTATTTTGGTGGCATATCTCCCTCCACTGCACCATTTACCATGCAAAAATTCCTGTTGCTCATAAAATTGGACCATGTAGAAACATCTTTGTTCTTACGTTTCAAACTGGTGGATAGGCAGTCTAAATGTAGGGCCACGAAGGCCCGCTCTTGCCGGCAAAAGAACCAGATCATAATTGTCCCCTGTTGGGGTCTCGGTGTGCCATGTCTCTTGTCTTGTAAGGCAATTATATGATATTTTTCTGGAACATTTTTAATCTGGGCTTGCAGATGGTAGTGTCCTCGTGAGTTCCAACTAGCCACCCTAAATGAGGCACCCAAGGAGCTGTTAATGGTTACATTTTAGATGTCTGATCCAACCCAGAGTCAAACTTGTTGTGAGAACCCACATAAATCTTATCTTGTACTCTGCACACAATGCCACACGTTCTGGGTCCTGAACAATTAAGAACCCCATTTCAAACAAAGACATTTTAGCGTTCCATATAGCGTTTAGCACTACTCCCGAAGGTATCCACAGTCTCACGATGGAGGTGACATTGTCTGAAAGATATTCAACTTGGGCAATGTCGCGAGATACCAAATCTTCAAGCTCCACCACATCACCAATGTTATTAAGGACACTTTGTCTGTTCAAATTATATGAGTCATATGGACCTACCCGGCATTTCAAGATTAGAGAATGACAGTCCGACTGTAGAGAGAATGAGTGTCGTGACATACTGGAACTCAAATTTGGTATGCTGGTATTTGTAGAGAGGTTATTAAGGGACTCTTGCCTGTACTTTGCACTTTCAACCTTCTGAGCTGCAGTGTACTGCATTGAGCTCTGCCAGTTATTATCTTTTCTGATTGGCGAATTCACACACTCAGCCACTGTACTGGCCCACAATACTGATTCCGCATGTGTGCCTGACCCATGCTTATTTTGTTCGACATTCATACCATGCACACGTTCATCGAAATAGGAATCAACTGCTTTACGCAGTTCAGTTAGCAATGTGGATCTTTGCATGTTTGACTCTTTTACGCTTCATTAGGTCTGGTTTCAGGCACCAGAACTGCCTGATGCTTTGTAGCCATATGGGAGTTCGAATTTCCAGCATGTTTAAGCTCATATTCCAAGTCATCCAGCGGCTCATGAGCCGGCGGTGGAAGCGAGGATCTAAGAAGTAATCGCTTGTTCCACTATTGGGTTGTTGCAAATTGGGACATCAGTCGTGTTAGTTTTATTAAGTGTATTTTTTTTTTTTTAAAGGATTTTAGAAAGGCTTCAGCATTTCTTACAGATGGCATATTCTTTGATATTTTTTTTGCTGTCAACCTGACACCCTTCTTTTTTTGATTGGTTGGGTGTCTCTCTTATATCTTTGTCCGGCCCCTACTGGAGGATACGGCAGGCCACAGCTTACCTCATCACATTTTGCTGGCAAATCCAGCACACTAGTCCAAGATGTATTAGCCACCGGCGGGGATGATGGCTTTACACGGTCCATTGGAGGCATGATTATATGGTAGAACACCGGTAATGCAGTCCGAATCACCTTGTGCATCCCGTCCGATTCCGACTCAATTTGCACCACAGAAGGCGCATTTGCCTTGATGTATTCAACTTGGGCAGGGATTTGGTTAGAACTTTTGGGCCAGTTGTCTTTATTTTGAAGCCAATTTAGCAAAACATCTACTTTTGATTCTTGATTAGCATCAAGAGTTTCAAATAATTTGAAAAGCGTCAATAAGGTGGTATTGATAGCAGTCAATGCTGTTTGGATCAACGGAGATTGTGTTTCTAAACTCTCACCCAAGGGCCTCACTATTGCATGTCGCAGTGTAGGCTGCACAAAAGATACTGCAGATATAGATTGATCATTAGAAGAAGAATCTACTACGGACATAATTCTCTGATTAATTTGTGAACTACGAATAGAATAGAATAGAAATTGGAGATTCGCATTGACTTGCGTACAATGAGACCTCCTGTTTGTTTATACTTTCAATTGAAGAGACTGTTGACAGTATACTAGTTGACTGATGTCCCCAATTATGGGTCGGGATAGGGCAAGGAGAAGCTAGCTTAGTGTTATCTGTTAACACTTGGGGAACCCTGGGACCTCCAACTCCCCCCAAAGAACATTGGTATTTTGATGAATGAACATCAGGTCACATATTGGTTACATTGGCAGTCTGCCACTTATCCATATTAGTGGATTTTGGGGTAGGCAGCCCTTGAGGTTTAAAGGTAGCATCATTTCCGCAATACAGGGAGACAGGTGAGGGATTGAGAACAATCGATTTGTGAGACATGTGTAATTTCTTGTGATTTATCATTTTTTTCCACGCTGTTACATAGTCCGACCGCATTCGGCATGTCAGATTTTAAAGAATATAATATTCCACGTATATTCATACTGTCAGATACACACGTATATCACAATACAACCTTTTCCTGATCAAATTAGCTTTTGCAGCCCGCCGGCTGCCGGCCACTCGGCTAAGCGGCCAGGCGGTACTTGGAGTGAGTACTTGTTTTGAGTGCACGCGCACGGTGCATGTGCATACTCGTATATATGGGGAAGGAATTTCGTTGGAGAACAAAACAAGGGTGAGACCTAGGAAGGAAAAGAAAAGCCAGTTGGATCACGGCCAAATATTCAGTTTGCCACAAAAGTTGCCACCGGCCAAAAACCTCCTGCTTACTTCCAAAATGAGTCTCTTAAAGGAGCCACAGCACAAAGTATGGCTCCAGTCAATCCACACACTCCGGGCACCATAGAGATCCACCAAGTCCGCAGAAGTCCACAGGAGCACAATCCACAAGTGGCCAAGCGGTACTTAGATCAAGTACTTCTTGCGAGTACATGCGCACTGTGCGCGTGCATACTCATATATATAGGGAAGGAATTTGGAAGGAGAACAAAACAAGGGCGGGACTTCCTGCTCATCCACAGTGTGTCTCTTAAAGGAGCCACAGCACAAAGTACGGCTCCAGTCTATCCACACACTCCGGGCACCAAAGAGATCCATCAAGTCCGCAGATGTCCACAGGAGCACAGTCCACAAGCGGCCAAGCAGTACTTAGAGCGAGTACTTGTTGTTCTCTCTGTAATATGTGGTATGAAAAATCTTTCTGAAGTGATGATTCAATGTTTAAACAACGTGTTATTTAGTCCCAATTTGCATATTTTTCTTGTATTTCATTTGAAACGCAAAACGTGGGGGAGGATGTATAGAAATAATTCTAGCACGGCTGGCAAGTTATTAAGCCAATAATAATCAGACCTAAAAATAATGATTTAATAAAAAAGACAGACAATTAAAAATCACATTATGATGTTGTCATCGTAAACATAATATAAGGACCTTTAAAAATTCGAACATTGGGAGAGTCCCGGCTGCTGGTTGGCTTGCTGCTGTGCATTGTGCTGCCTGTGCAGCTTGTCTGACCTTTCACTGTGTTCAACGCTTGGGGCTATCCGTGGACACAAGTTGGGGAGACACTTTGTAACGTGTGTTGAATTTCCACTGTACTTACTCTCATCCACATGGAACTGTTTTTGGTGATGGTGCTGCTCCTGGTGGACATTTACAAAATTTGAGAAAAATGTCAAGAGCATGATTGTAGTGAATGCAACACTGAATTCATTCATATGTCACAACTAGGAATGGTATGAAGATTGATTCTCATCTGAAAAGAATAATATCTGTTTTCTCCCCCTTTTTATGCTGTATTTCCCATACTATCTCACTGGTTTAGAACAGTATTCACTTTCCTTTTTCTTTCCCTTTCCCTTTAGTGTGTAGGTCACAACATGTTTCTCTCTTTTTTCTCGTGTCTCTTCTTCATACTTTGAGCTTCATTCAACTACGAGACTTATTATTTAACCTGTATGTTGTTTTATCCTATTAAGTACATGTCGAATAAATAATACATTTGTCTTACTACTAAGTGACACATTGTCATCATACTTCACCTTTTTTATTTCTCTACCCATACTATACAGGTGATTATTTGGAGACTTCACTGTAAGTGCCAGTTTAAATGTCCTCCTATTTGAATCCTGATTAGTTACATTCTGGTGGAAGCATTTGTTTTGTTCTCTAGTTTCCTTCACCCTAGCTTTCACAGTCTAAGGGGTTTGCCCTTGAGTTCTACGCTGCTCCTGGGGAAACCTATCCTCCACTAGCCCTGCTGAATGTTTGACTGATCCAGGGCAAGTCGCCCACCAATATGACAACATGTGGAATTCTCTAAGATCTGTGAAAGGAGGTTGTCATTGGGCTCGGTACCCCCGTGGTTAGCTGTTATGGTATCTCAAAATTCCTCCAGAAAATCAGTGATTTCCTGGAGTACACCAGGCAAATCTTGTGGTGAGTCATTGTGATCTCTGCCCTTTGTGATGACCTCAGTTTCCTCGGAAGGTGACAATAGGCATGTCAAGAACATGTTGTGGTGCCTGACCACTATCACACACAACTCCACATTATATTGGGCAATTTTGCAGTTGTATATTCTTTACCCCTGTCTTATTGGCATTGAGTTAGAGGGGGGATAAGACAGACCACACAGGTGGATGGGAACTGATTGGTGAGGACTCAATCGTTTTTGCTTTGAAGTTGTATTAATGCTAATGCCCATGTACATACGTAAATTATAAGGCCGTGTCTACTAATTGCTTCTGTCATGGAATCCTTAATTCTGTAGGCTGCTATATTACCTTGTACAAGTATATACCAACATATTGTGAATGCTGAGAAATGTGCTAGTTTCTCACCTATCCAGGGGTGGGGCTGCATAGCCTAAATATATGCCTGATATGGAAGTTAGGGTGCACATTTCTAAGCAATGGAGACGAGAAGATGACATAGCCATTCTGTAAACATTTGAGGTACACACATGGGTTGTCCTTTCGATCACCAGGTACTTAGGCACCATTAAAATTATTTGAACTGTTGCATACAGATCTTTTGCCTTCTGTCCATACCACCCTGAATGAGAGAGAGAGAGAGAGAGAGAGAGAGAGAAAGAAAGAAAGAAAGAGAGAGAAAGAGAGACAGAGAGAGACAGAGAGAGAATTGGCTCCTAGCACTTCGTCTGATGAAGCCTGTGGAATTCCAGCTATAGTTGTGCTTTAAAAAGAGTGGCAGCACAATATTGAGGTTCGAGATGTCCTGGCTAGCCTGTATGTGGGGTTCTTAACCTTTTAACAGAGACGTTACCATTATTCCAATTAGTCATTATATTACATGCATTTTGTTTGAGTGGAAACCTTGCTGCAGTGGCATATTTGTGTGTTTTGGGTATTCCAATGCAGAGTAAAGTATGTTGCTCTTATGCTATGATGATATGATATGGCATTTATAATGCGCCTATACACAAGTGTTTCAAGGCGTGATGAGGCAAGGGAGGGGGAATAGAGGGGAGACAGACAACAATCCTACTAGGCCAGGTGTCATTTAGATTGTGCAAGGGCATGGGGAGGGGAAGGAGGAGAAGTGCAGGGGGAAGGGGAGAGGACAGTGCAGTGCATGGGATAAGAACATAAATAAACTATAAGTAAAAAGTACGGCCAGCAGGTGGCAAGTGCAAGGGTAAGTGCAGACATCAGGTTTCAAGTGCTGGTAGTAGGACTGTAGGGATACAGAAAAACAGTCCCGAAGTGTGGGGGTTGCCAGGAAGGCAGTGCAGGAATGTGACTGGAGGGGACCTGGGCCCGAGATTGAAGGGTGGCCAAGTAACCAGTGCAGTTTCAGTATCAGCCAGGAGGTCAGCAAGGGAGAGAAGGAGAAAAAGCAGAAGCAAAGAGAAAGGTTTTGAGGTGCTTCCGGAACCGAAGATGATTCTCCTCAAGTTTCAGGGAGGCAGGGAGGCTGTTCCAGAGGGAGGGCCCAGCCGAAGAAAGAGATCTGCCTCCAACTCGTTGCTTGGAGAAGTGACTGATCCTGAGGGAGTTTGAGGCAGATGAGTGAAGAGGGAAGAGAAGGAAGAGAGAGTTGAAGGTATTGAGGCACAGGCACCAGAAGCCCTTGTGGACGATGCAGAGGGTTTTGAACTTAATCCTCACAGTACTGGGACCCAGTGCAGAGATTTCAGTCCTGGAGAGATATGATCCCTAGGCTTGAAGCCATGAACTTGTCTCACATTCCTGTTCCGGATAAGTTGCAGAGGGCAGAGAGTAGAAGCAGACACATTTTGAAAGAGGTTGTGGCAATAGTCCAGCCTAGAGAGAACCAGAGCTCTGGAGACAGCTCTTATGAGGGTGAATGAATTTTGGTTTGGCTAATGGGGTGTTGCTACTCATATGTTACTGTAGAATACTTTTGAAAATCTGTCATGCTCTTCCTGCTGATACTTACTTGTATGTATGTCTATAGCATTGAATGGGGTACTCGATTACAGGTGATGGCACAGGTGGCATGATCATGATTGGATATTTTTGAACGTCTGCATTACATTATGTGTTGGGCATGCTGTAACTGGCACTGGACATGCTTGTAGTGTCAGTCTGTCATTGTAGTATTGAGCAGGCCCACTCATTATTGCATTTACAGACGCTTTCGACAAGTGACATGACCTTCACAACTAATGTGGTGAAAGGTTGGATGTGTTCACAGACCTTCTTTTAATTGTATTATTGGTCAACATGGCCTTGAACATTGTGTATAGTGAAAAGAAAAGAAAGAACGTTATACACAAGTGAGACATTTACATTAGGATTTGTGATATTGGAATTGTAATACATCCACAATACGGACCCGATGGTTTTCTTTGAAATTATTAGGAGGGTAAAGAATGAATACACCAACTGGGTCAAGCACTATTTTGCTAAATTAAAGGATGGCAACCTATTTATGCAATATTAAAACAGGATGACACTAATAAATTATGAACACAGACTCAACGGGGAGGATTCAAACACACTTATCAGTGTTGTTGAGGTGGATTGGTGCAACTTTATTGCAACAATGTTTAAAGGTGAGGACGATCTGACTACTCTTAGGGGGAGACTCAGTTTGTCAATTGAATATGAAAACATACAAGAGGTCACTAAGAAGCTGAAACGATCCAGAGCCCAGGGCACGGATGGAATGGCAAACATATTGCTGAAAGAACCAGAGAAGTGGCTGTAATGCACACATCTTTATTTAATTCTGCTTTAAATTCAGGAAAAATACCAGACTCTTGGAGGCTGGCTCAATTGATACCATTGTTTAAAAAAGGTGACCGAAAGGACTCGAATAATGACAGATTAATTTCCTTACTGGATGTGGCCAGCAACGTTTTTTCCATTGTAGCAGGAAAATTGAATTTTAAGAGTAAAAAGTTATACTGATTGGCGGGAAAAAAATGTGCGCCCTTCATTTGATGCCGCTGAAAATGTACATTTGTACTTTATATACCCGTTTATGACGATTTGTTGTGTGAAGCTCATTAATGTTTTATCTTTAAAGTGCATGCTTAGTTTGTGCTCTATGGATTTATAGAAAAGTGCAGATTTCACAGTAACCCAATCCTTTGTATGCTTACACACCACCATACGGTGGATCTAGCTGCATGCAAGCTTGCATTCTTGTGCCCACTATGTGTTATCAGAGAGTGACAGCTGGTCCCAAGTCTGAGCAACTCTTACTTCCAAGGGGAACCTAGCATGTGTGAAGAATCATTCAGTACCATATCAAGGAAGTGTCTTGCTCATAATAGCGACCTGTCTTTAAAACATGATGCGGTGTGCAAATGGTTGCACAAGTGGTCTGTTTTTGCTGGAACCCTACTAGCAGTCTCTCTGCCATTTCGTTTGTTGGAGGAGAAGGAGGCACTACTCACTTGAACTTGGACGCTACAAAACCGCAGCAAAGGCGCAAATCGTGGCGTGGTGTGCAAGTGGTTGCACAAGTGGTCTGTTGTGGTTTGTTGGGGGACCGTGGCGGGACCAAGACAACAGCGGGAGAGTGGCACCTGGAGGGCAGTCGCAATGGACCCCGGACACCATGAGAATGCAAGATTGGCTGCCTGATTACCTGCACTGTGTCTGTGGGGCTGAATTGCATGCTGGTCTTACCTGCCTTCATTTACCCATAGTCCTGACCCCGTGCTCGGATTCCATCGGAGTTTGTGGGGGGTAGGACACTTGACCAGTTGAAGTCACGTTGCCAGCTATTGGAGTGCTTTAAGGTACACGCTGTAATAGACATACTTGTTGGAGGGCTGGGTGGAACCGAGTTCAGCTGTTTTAGCCCACCACACTTCCTATACGACACTGTTTGGACCTGTTGGCTGTGGCCCTTGGTGCCCACACACCAAAAATGAATTTGAAGTCTATGGATAGAGTGGGTTTGTATAGCAAAGCTGCTAGGAAGGGGAAACAACTACACAGCCAAAGGCGTACTCGTAAATCGCAGAAAGAAGCCCTTAAAACACAAAAAGGGAAAAAAGACAGTGGCCATAATGGACACGTCTTGCCTTTAACACCATCAAGGATCTTGGGCTTATTTACATGACTGTGAAGTGGTCCTGCACAGCTGGAAAGCAATAGGGCTTTGGACATTGCTCCAAACTCTGAACTACCATTTGTACAGAGGGATAAAAAGGAGGGTATGACTACAAAACCCACTTCACATACTGGCACATTAGAGGACAATTCTGTAACTTTGTCTGGCTCGACTCACTCCCTGGATAACGGTTCCCTCTTGAACGTATGCATGACTTTGCAACGAAACTCACAGGGGCTTAGTTCACAAGCAAACTGTGATAACCTGCCAGGCAACTTCTCAAGCAGCCCTAACCTCGAGGCTCTGGTGGCCGATATAGAACCTGGTGTCAAAACCACTATGGCAACAAGGTGTATAGCAGACCATGGGCATCCAAGTGGGTTACTCGTGACTACCTAAAGAATATGTTAGCAAAACTCAAAGCACTGTTTTCTCTTTGTTCTACCCTGGCCAAGAATCAGAGTGAACTGAAACAGACTATTGTCAAGGCCTTGGAAGCATCCGGGGCTTTCAACCCCGCTCCAAACCTATATGATCGCATGCCTGTTGCCAGGGACTGTGAGGAGCTTGTCACTACATCACAAGAGGCGTCGGTTGAATTAGTGACACAGGCTGCTCTGAGTAAGGCCGGGGCGCTGGATGGGCCTGGCAGTAGTATCCTTGTCTCCAAAGACAAGCCTGAGGTCTCTTGGAGGTCCCAGGACTCAGTAAGAAGTGCACCTGAGAATGAGGAGGACGCACTGGATGCAAAAACTCCAGGAGACAACAGACGGAGGAGGTACCTAACAAGTCAATACACCTCCCAGCTGCAACCTTGCCTGGGGGGCGAGATAGAACCCTATTACCACTAGACTGAACAGAGCCCGAACCTCCATTAGACCAATAATCATAAAGAAACCCCAATTTGACGGATCTAGATATAGAGTTATTTTACAGGGGCCCCTTCACAGGTGGGCTCTCCCTAAGCCCAGGCAATCTTCACCCAATATTAATGAAGGTACCAGGATACGAGAGTCAAGTTTGAATGCTAATATTAAGCCTCAGGCATTGAAGTTGCAGTGCCTACACATTAATACCCATATGCCAGAAAAATCCCAAGGTTTGAACTCGACTGGACTTGAAAAGCCATGGGTGACGAGCGAATGTCCCCATCAACAAGTTGCTACTCGAAAGACACTAACTCAAAGACGGGCATGGTCACTGTGCCTAATAACCAGGACTCTGTAGGGGCGGTGCAAACTTCAACCTTGGTCTGGATAGGGCAAGTCATGGCTTAATACAATCTAGTGAAAATTGAAGAGATACATACTTGAGCCCCTTTCTTAAGAGGACAACACTACTCCGGCTCTGTGCCACAATTCATTGGTTGTCCTCCTTTAATTCTGTGGATATTCTTCAATTGGAATTACGAAGTGGGACAGTAGTACTGATTGTGTTTTATTATGTTTTGCCTCACCTGCAATGGTATCCTTTTCATGTCCCAATGTTGATGCTTTGCACTCTTTGTGTTTGAAACTGTCAGTATGTGGCTCACTGTTAGAAACATCTGGGCGACCTGCCCTTGATAACCTTGAGTTGCAAAATAGGGGGCTGGACTGCCATGTAGGGAGCCAGGGGGGTAACAGATTAAAAACCCCTTATTTAACTCAGGTGGCCTATGTTTATTATTACCCTAGTCTTGAAGACGTGTATTGGGTATCGCGAAAACAAGAAAAGAAGACCTTTAGTACCTTTTTGGGATGTAATTGACCTATAAGGATAGTCAGCTGGGACGCTCAGGGACATAGGCCTCACCACGAGTTGGGCGGTAGCCCTTAAATGCAGCAGTAAAGCTAACACCGCTGCATTTAAACATCTTCCAAATTACAAGTCTGGCAGCATTTCCCCAGCTCTAAGCTGAGGGTAAACGCACCAATTTAACACCCATTTCTGGGTGCAATTAGTGCAGCACAGTTAGCGTGTGCTAATTGTGCCAAAAATGCCCCATTGGGTCCATTGGACCCAATAGGGAATGGGAAATTACCCATTGCTATCCATCCCTTGATCCGGCGCTAATAGTCAGAATTTAAGCTCATGTGAGGTGTTGAAGGCCACTGTGGGGGTGAGGGGGTGGGGAATTTTCAGGCGTTGAGATATGGTCAGATAAAGAGGAGGACGATTGGAGAATGTTAATTATAAATGTATACATTCCCCCCGTACTAAATGTATGTAAGAAGCTCAAACCTTGTTGGAAGAAATACTGGCAGCAAGTGAAGCGAACAACGGGGAGGATAATCACTGGTGTAACAGGTTCCCCCATAGCCCCCGCGGTGCGGGTGGCCCCACGACCACATGTCCTGGGAGGAGGCCCCACTTGGAGTTAAAAAAAAAGAAAAAAAAATTGTTTTCAAGTATTCTTTTTTTTAATTCACTGCATTTTTAAAGAAATTATTTCTGCCACAGAAATAATTTCTTTATGAAGGCAGAGTGAATACAATAAGACATTTTCTTTTTGAAGTCCGGGTCTACCCCAACCCCATTACATGAAGACCCTAGGCTGGAGTCCTCCATGTCATGGGGTGGGGGATGCCCTATGACTTCAAAAATAAATAGTTTATTTTTGAAGTCACTCTGCCTTCATAAAGAAATTATTTCCATTATGGTTCAGTCCTTAACGGAACTAATTTTGTTATAAAGTCAGAGTGACTTAAAAAAGAAACAATTTATTTTTGAAGTGTTATGGCTCCTCTCAACCCCATGACATGTGCATGTGTGAATGTATGGTGAAAGAGTGCACACAAATGTATGGGTGTCTGCGTATGCATGTGTGCGTGTACAGTGAAAGGATGAACACTTAAATGTATGGTTGGCTGCCTGGGTGTGCCTGTATGGTGAAAGGGTGCACACTTAAATGTATAGGTGACTGCCTGTGTGAGTGTATGGTGAAAGGGTGCACACAAATGCATGGGTGGCTGAGTGTTGGTGTATGGTGAAAGGATGCACACTTAAATGTATGGGTGGCTGCCTGGGTGTGCCTGTATGGTGAAAGAGTGCACACTTAAATGTATGGATGGCTGGGTGTGCAGGTGTATATATGGTAAATGGTGTGTGTGCTTGTGTTCAGGGGTGCAACAAAACCTACATTTCAGGGGGGCTAGCCCTTCAAATGTTGGGAGAGGCAGTAACTTCACGCGTGGTGGGGAGGAGCAATCTTATATCTAACTTCTTTACGCATTTTAGTGAGACTATTCTAGTGCAGCTTCAATGCTATACGCAGTTAACTCCCTCCTTTAAGTCTGAAGGCACCCACTTATGGACTGCTGTGAGAATGACTGGTCTCCTGTTCCCTCTCAACCCTTCAAATCACTCCCCTGGCATGCAAGTACTAAACCCACATCACAATGTCCATTGCTTAAACAATTTGGCATTTGAATGCTGGTACTAACAGTGAAATGCAGTACATTAGTAAGTTCTTGTTCTTGTTAACAGTGAAACCCAGGTGCTGTTTAACATCTGTATCCTTTTCTGTCCGGCAACTGCTATGTAGGTCAGCCAGGTCAAGTCAACATAGCTCACAATTTCAGGGCGGTGGGGGATGCTGAAGCCCAGTCAGCTCAATGGTGTTGCACCACTACTTGTGTTTAATGCCTTGATTAATTATTGGTAATCTTCATTACTCCTAGCCCTATTGTTCCTCATCCCACTACTTGTGAATGAGGCAGTATGCCTCATACACAAGTACTGGGATGAGGTAGAGGTACATAAAGGTAATGCCTGACTTAGCTACCTGTAATCTTCATTAGTCCTAGTACCACTCGTCCTCATCCTAGCACTTACCTATGAGGCAAGGAGCCTCATATGTAAGCACTGGGACAAGAAAGAGGGACATGGAGGTAATTCTGGGCCAATGAGTTGATTATGGAGGTTGGGGTAGGGGATGGGAGGGAGAGGGGATGTGTGGGGGGTGAGATTGTGCAATAAATCATAATGATCATCCATGTCCATGCTAAGCAGGCATGATATGTCTTATTAGTGGCTAGAGAGGCATTTTGTTACAGCCAGTCTAGTCATTCTTCAGTTTGGTATGACTTTTTTTTCTGATAAAGCACTCCTGTTAAGTGTAATTACCTGGCTAGACTGGCTTTTGGGTTCTGCCAGTCTAGCCGTTTCTTACGGCGGCACTGTATATTTTTCTGGGCATCTGTGATAAAATTATATGATATGATATTTCGTATATAACGCGCCTGTACAAAAGTGTTTTTAGGCATGACAAGATAAGGGAAGGAAAACAGCGGGAGGACAAGACAAGTGATCTTACTAAGCCTTGTGAAATTCAGATTGTGCGAGAATGACAAGTGCAAGGGGAAAGGGAGGGGCGAGTGAAAGGGAGAGGGGAGGGGAAAACAGGACAGCAATGCTCTTAGTAAGTGCAGCCAGGGCAGCGCGGGTCTGGGTAGTGCTAGGAGGACAAGTGACTGTAGGGATACAGTTACAACCGCTAACTGCGTGGTAGGCCCGGAGGCAGTGCAAGGTTGACTGATCAAGAAAGAGCCTGGACTCAGTGAGACTGAGGGCCTCCATTCAACCAGTTGGTACAGCAGAAAGGTAGGTCAGCATGGGAGGGAGAGAGAGAAAGCAGAGAAGAGGAACATTTTGAAATGCTTCCGGAACTTCTGGTGGTTCGGCTCAAGTTTGGGAGGGGCATAGAGGCCATTCCAGAGGGAGGCACCTACAGGGGAGAGGGATCTACCCCCACCCACTCTCTGTCTGGAAAAGCATCTAAAAACAGAAAGGAAGTGTCCAGAGAAAAGTATATTTAGAAATAATGTATCAAAATGTATTTAAGGTGATACAAAAATTGAAAACTGGTGAGTAAATCACAAATAATTATACACTAATCACTTTAATATAGCAAAACAGCAACGACAATATGGCAAAAATCAGCTAAAACAACTTCACTCATACTAGCCATTCATGGTGCATTCATTCACATGCAACTCATCATACCGTGACATACATCCAAAATGCTAAAAAAACACTAAAAACCTATGGGAAAAAGAAATTCATAGCTAGTCCCCATAATGAAACACATTATTATGATGTTAACAAACAATAGAGATAATTC
The DNA here is from genome assembly GCF_040938575.1 of Ambystoma mexicanum. Classification (NCBI taxonomy): domain Eukaryota; kingdom Metazoa; phylum Chordata; class Amphibia; order Caudata; family Ambystomatidae; genus Ambystoma; species Ambystoma mexicanum. The sequence goes on from NC_090941.1 coordinate 925,592,892, forward strand.
ACAGACAATCTATTGTCAGGGTGGATCAAAGGAACAAGTGCAAATGACCGCATCCCTGTGGAGTTCTTTGCTCGACCGGTTTCGACGTGTAGGGATAGTTAACCCAACGTCTTCCTCAGGAGGTGGATATTACCATTATGATGCAAACCGCGCTGCTGTAGCGACCATAGCAATGTAGTGTGGCCAGTCACACAAGAGATTCAAGACTAAAACATGACCTGGAATGCGCCACATACAGTCTAGCGAAGTCCAGAGCTGTATGTGTTGGAAAACTGAAAAAGCAGCACAACTTAGCATCAGAAATCCACACCGTCTGCAAATCACTGCAAGATGGTTGCCATATTATAAATTTGGCCAGCGCTGAAGGAAAACAGACGGTGATCTCTTCGTCCCGAAATAGTTGTAAATACAAAACGCTACGCATGCGTATAGGACTCCTTCATGGAACGGATAGAAAAGCATCTAACCTTTAGGGCTCGAGAAGGAAGGTATTTTGGAAGAGAGCTTTGGATGTAGTGCAGATCCCAGCCCCAGAAAGCCTTGTAGACAATGCAAAGGGTCTTGCACTTGATCCTTGCAGCAACCGGAAGCCAGTGGAGAGATTTCATGGCTGTAGAGATACGTTTCCTGGGCTTGAGGCCAAGGATAAGTCTTGCAGTCCTCTTCTGGATTAGTTGCAGAGGGCGGAGCGTAGAGGAAGGGAGATTGAGAAAGTGATTTGTGTAGTAGTACAGTCTAGAGAGAGCCTGGGGAAAGTGAGAAAGGGAAGAGTCCCTTTGAGGAGGTGTAACTGGTAGTGGGACTTCTTGGCGATGTCCGAAATGTGAGGAGAGAAAGAGAGAGTGGAGTTGAAGATGACACCAGGAATATTCGAGAGAGCAGAGTAGGCTGAGGGAAGCATAAGACTGAAAGTTAGAGGAGAAGGTAGAGATCAGGTGGGCCAAAGGGGCCAAGTAGAGGTTGAAAAACCAGGGTGAGAGGATAGAGCCCTGGGGAACGCCACAGGTAGAGAGAGCTGGCGGAGTGAAAGGGTTCAAGTTGGACCTGGGAGGGGTGGTCCAAGAGCAAGGAGGTCAGGCACTCCAGGGCATGATCCATGATGCCCCTGTTCTCATAGAGTCCATTGATCAGGATGGCATGGTTGAAAGCAGAGGAAAGTTCAACAAGGATGAGGACAGAAGGAATGCTGGAATCAAGGTTAGAGATCAGATCTTCACAGGTGTTCAGGAGAGCAGTTTCTGTGCCTCTGGCAGCTCTTAAACCAGACTGATGGTCATGGAGACAAGCAACAGATTCAATGTGGAGAGTAAGCTGGGAGATGGCCAGCTTTTCCAAGAGTTTGGGAGAGGGAAAAGTTCCAGGGGCAAAAGAATGATTACAGGAATCGGCCAAGGCTGGAGCAAGGGTGTCAATGTGGTCCTTGATCGTTCTGGAGGGGCAGACGAGCACCTGTTTCAACGACATTTTCATAGATGGGACTTGTCTAGAAACCTTGTCAGGTGTTAGTGAGAAAGAGGAGAAAGGAGCAGGAGAGGGGGAGATGGCCAAAGGGGGCCGAGAGAGGAAGAGGGAGAGGAAGAGGAGATAGTGGACAGGATGTCCTGAGTTTTAGCGGACAAGCGAGAGGCCAAAGCCGTACAGAGGGCCTGCTGAGGGAACAGGAGAGGTAGAGACCACAACAGGATTGGCCAGTTCCTTGCAGATTTTAAAGAGTTTGGCTGTGTTGTTAGAGGCAGCAGAGAAGCAGGCTTCAATGTGTGCTCTCTTCTTGATTAATCTTATTTCTTCGACTGGCATTTTGCTGCAACCAGTCTTGGTATGTCTAAATGTGGCCTGGCATGCTTTACTGTAATGTTATTATGTGTCCACACTGATCTGCATTGTGTTGCCAGTTGTCATGTTTTCATTGTGGCATGGCATTTTTAATAGCAAAACATTAATGTTCATGTGGACTGTTGGTGACTTGCATGTATTGGATTGGTGTTACCCTATAAAACAATAGCAAATCCTGTGGTTTTTAGCTAATTTTTCTCAGAAAGTATGCCGTATATTGCATTAAAATACATATTTATATCTTTTTCCTAGTGCAGTGTGCGGCATACCCCTTCTGCAGCACGTCCGTGCGTATTGCGCAAGTGTTGTAGTTTTAATGCTAGATGTCTTTGACAACATGCAGTGTTCTGCCTACTACAATGTGGTTAACCAGTATGAAATGCATCAAGGGGAGAGTAACACCAAGGAAAAACAATGGGTGCACTTTTTAAGGCAGTGGGATCTTACTTACTGTTGAATGGCAGAACTAGGGAGGACATCCCAGGGTAATATACCTGGATTGGGAACAATAGTCAGGCTACACTGGATAACTTCTTTGGAAATAATGCCTGCCTCATGGCAACTGAGGACCTTGTTGTAATACCTAGTGACTACAGTGGCCATGACATATTGTCCCTCACCATTCATTTGAAGCCTGATATGAAGCTTAAACAGGGAGCCCCTTGTGGTTGCCTGGTTTGCAGCCCAACCACGCCGGAAACTGAATATGCTGGATTGGTAGGAACCTTCAAAAGCTAGGGACCACGGTCGATGTGCTGCTGGTCAGTAATACAATTAATAACAAATTTGACAAGGCCATCTGGGACGCTAAGAGAAGTATGCACAGGCAAATTAGAGTAGTGCAAGGTGGTAGCGGGTCGTGGTTGGAGAAACATAGATGGGTGAGGTGTATTAAGAACAACTACAAGGGTTGGCTTAAGCGCTGGAAGTGTTCAATAAAAAACAGTCACTGGCAAAACATGATATCAGTGCTCAGGAAAGGCATTATTAAGAACACTTGGTCCCTGTTGATTAGAGCTAAAAGGAATAGTAGGGACATTATTTTAAAACCTATTCAGGAGGTTGAGTGGCTCAATCATATTAAGGGAGAAGGTGGCACCCTCGTCAAGGCCTCCCTCCCTCAATTTCTGATTGGGGGTTGCCCACTGATAATCAGAGAGGAAGAAATTGACAGTGTGATTGCGAAACTTAACAACTCCAGGGCCCTGGGGCCTAATGGCCTTGCTAATGTAGTACTGAAGAAGAACCCTTTCAGGTGGGCATCCATCCTGAAAATCCTGTTTGACAAAGTGTGTTCCCCACAGGTTAATCTGACATCTTGTTAGCCATCTCTGTTAGTACCGGTCTTCAAAATGGTGATCGGGCCCTGCCGGCTAACTACAGGTTGCTATCCTTACTGGACGTTAGCGGAAAAATCTTTGCTACATTTGTCCCTAGGGCCTTGCAGCATTGGTTAGATGAGGCCCAACTGCTAAATTTTCCACAGACAGGCTTTCACCAGGGGTGTGGCCCCTCCCATAACCTTAGGCTCATGGACACATTGTTTAGAGAAGCTACATCGGCCGGGGGGTCAACATTGTATAGCATTTATGTTGACATCCGGGCAGCTTTTGACAGGGTGTGTCATGATGAGCTATGGTCTAAGATAAAAAATTGGGGGTGCCCCTGTGGCTTCTGAATATTCTTAACGGCCTCCATTTTAACACGCATGCACAAGTGCGATTGGACGACCAGGGAGGACTAACAGCTCTGGTTTGCACCTACATGGTGGTAAAACAGTAAAACAGGACTGCACATTGACACCCCTGTTGTATAATATATATATATATATTACATGGCCATGTAGTTATGGTTAAGTTGGTGTTTCCATAGGAAGAGCACTTTTTGGGCGGCTTATAACTTCGCTCCCCCTGGACGAATCCTCACCAAACTTTGCAAAAAAAGTATATGGCCCACTCTAAAATGTTTTGCAAAGTTTGGTTAGGATTCGTCCAGAGGGGGCAAAGTTATAGGGGGGGTCCCAAAACGTTTTTTTTTTCCCATAGACTGAATGGAAAACATTTTTTGCTCGCGCCTACACCCCAAACCGCAGGACGGATTTTCAACAAATTCGGACCAGGAGCAGTGGCTTGGTCCCGAAAGCGTGCTTTGCAAATTTGGTGAAAATCCGTCCAGTAGTTTTTAAAAAATGACCAAAAAGTAGGTCAGAAAAAATTAGTGATATCTGTGTTCGCTTTGCGGACACACTTCCCTGTTCACTCCGAGGACAGGACGGTGATTGGGCAAGCAGCTTGCGTGATGTCCGCGGACATCTGACGTGCTTTTCTCTTGGCTGCCGTGAAGTGTGCAGTGCGTCTATTTTCAGAGACGTCCGCCATCTTTGTTTATCGGAGCGGGATCTGCTGCCTGCACAGTGTAGATGTGGGCTGCGTCGGCCACGAAAAGGCGGTGAGGCACAGGCCCTCGTGTCTCTCTCTTGTTTCCCCCACCCCCCGCTCATGGCCCGTGTCTCCCATGTTCCCCCCTCACTGATTCTCCATGTGTTCCTCCCACCCCCCGCTCATGCTCCGTTTCTCTTTCCCATTCCCCCCGCTCATGTCCCGTGTCTCCCTCCTTCCCCCCCATCCCCCGCTCATGCCCCGTGTGTCTCCCTCCGATCCCCCCACCCCCCGCTCATGCCTCGTGTGTCTCTCCCCTTCCCCCCACCTCCCACTCATGCCCCGTGTGTCTCTCCCCTTCCCCCACCCCCCGCTCATGCCCCGTGTGTCTCTCCCATTCCCCCCACCCCTCGCTAATGCCCCGTGTGTCTCACCCCTTCCCCCTACCCCCCGCTCATGCCCCGTGTCTCTCTCCCCTTCCCCCCACACCCCGCTCATACCCCGTGTCTCCCTACTGTTCCCGCCACCCCCCGCTCATTACCCCCACCCCCTGCTCATGCCCCGTGTCTCTCTCCCCTTCCCCCCCACCCCCCGCTCATGCCCCGTGGCTCCCTCCCCTTCCCCCCCACCCAGCGCTCATGCCCTGTGTGTCTCTCCCCTTCTCCTTCTCCCCCACCCCCGCTCATGCCCCGTGTCTCCCTCCTTTCCCCCCACCCCCTGCTCAAGCCCCATGTGTCTCTCCCCTCCCCCCAGCCCCCCGCTCATGCCCCGTGTCTCTCCCCTTCCCCCCCACCCTCCGCTCATGCCCCGTGTGTCTCTCCCCTTCCCCCAACCCCAGCTCATGCTCTGTGTGTCTATCCCCTTCCCCCACCCCCTGATCATGCCCTGCGTGTCTCTCCCCTTCCCCCACACCCCCCGCTCATGCCCTGTGTGTCTCTCCCCTTCCCCCCGACCCCCGCTCATGCCCCGTGTCTACCTACTGTTCCCCCACCCACCGCTCATGCCCTGTGTCTCTCCCCATTCCCCCCACCCCCCGCTCATGCCCCGTGTGTCTATCCCCTTCCCCCCCACCCACAGCTCATGCCCTGTGTGTCTCTCCAATTTCCACCCACCACCCACTCATGCCCCGTGTGTCTCTCCCCTTCCCCCCACCCCCTGCTCATGCCCCGTGTGTCTCTTCCCCTAACCCCCACCCCCTGCTCATGCCCCGTGTCTCTCCCCTTCTCCCCCACCCCCCGCTCATGCCCCGTGTCTCTTCCCTTCCCCCCCTCCCTCCGCTCATGCCCCTTGTGTCTCTCCCCTTCCCCCCAACCCCCGCTCCTGCCCCGTGTGTCTCTCCCCTTCCCCCCCACCCCCGCTCATGCCCCGTGTCTCCCTACTGTTCCCCTACCCCCCGCTCATGCCCGTGTCTCTCTCCCCTTCCCCCCAACCCCCCCGCTCATGCCCCATGTGTCTCTCCCCTTCCCCCCACCCCCTGCTCATGCCCCGTGTGTCTCTCCTTTCCCCCACCCCCTGCTCATGGAAGTTTACAGTCAAGAGTCCTTGTCAGGTGAAAGTACTGAGAGTTTGAGAGCTCTCTGTAGACAAAGGAATCTTTCTGTAAGAGGCAAGAAAGTAGAACTGATAGCGAGACTGCTGGAAAACCAAAGTCTGGGTACTGGTTCAGAGGAACCAACTTTTCCAGCGAATGTATAAAACAGTGATGGTATCGATCTGAATCAAAGTCTTGATAATGAGTCAGAAGAGGAAAGTGAACCTAATGAAGTTAGCCACTCTGAGCCTCTGTCTGCCTTACCCACTATACCTACGGGGCCCATACCAGGTCCCACATGTAACCCTGCTTATTTTGAACTTGAAAAAATGAAGCTCGAATTAGAGTACAAACGGTTTTTAGCCCAATCTGAAAGAAACCAAGAGCTAGAGTTCAGACGGATGAATGCCCAGGCTGAGCAGAAGCAAGCTGAGTTAAGGCTCAGAGAAATAGAACTTAATCATGAGTTAGAGATGAAAAAGTTGTCTGTGTAAAATGCTTCTCTCTCCTCTGGTTCCTCTAGAAGTTCCAGTCCCAAAAGACCCCGGATGCCTAAGGAATTAGTGGGTATGTATGAACCGAGATTGGATGTGTTGGATTGGTTAAAACTGTTTGAATATAATCATGGGCTCCAGGACATCACAGGGATTGAGTTACTTCCCTGGTTGTTCTCTAGGCTTCCCCCTGTTGCGACTGATGTGGTAATGGAGTTGGGGGAGGTGGATAAGAAGGATTACGAAAGTGTGAAACTAGCTTTGATAGCTACGTTCGGGAAGACCCCTTCCCAGTATCTTAAGAGGTTTAGAACCCTCAAAAAGCATGATGGTACCCCTTGGGCTACCTGGGTGAGTGAAGGTTTGAAAAACTTAGAGGGGTGGATTAAGGGTTACAAGGTGAACACTTATGAGGGTATGAAGAATCTTTTTATGTTGGAGTCTATTTATGATGCCTGTTCTCCTGAGCTCAGACAGCACTTGGCTGATTCGAAGGAATTGGATTCCAGGGAGCTAGCTAAGGCTGCTGACTTGTGGGTTGCCATCAGGGCTACTCATAAGGATTCTGGGGCAACTCAGAAGAAGGATGAGGGAAGACAGCCTAAAAAAGACTCAAAAGAGAATTCTAATAACACACATTCCAAAGAGGGCCCCAAACAAAACCAGAAGGGTAAGCCACAAGGAAAACCACAGCAGAATAGTGTACCGTCTGGTGCCAAACCGGAAGGAGGCCAGAACAAGCCACCATTCCAGAAAGCATTCGGGAAATGCTTTGTTTGTGGCTCAACTGACCATGTGAAAGGAGATCCCAGATGCAAGGGTAAACCTTCAGGGGTCCAGCTTGTCTCCTTAGCCTTCCCTCCAGAGGAGGAAGTCCAAATGGCAAGTGGAAACTTTCTACTGCTGGCTGATGAACCCATTGGAGTCTCAGCCAGTGTTTCTTTAGTGTCTCTGGGTTTGTGGGAACAACAGAATTTAGATGTGTATAACTCCATCCCCGATAATACTAAAGAGTATTATAAGGACAGTGTCCAGGTGAATGGTCAGGAGACTCCAGCCATTAGGAACACTGGGGCCAGCATAACTGTGGTAGATAAATCTTTTTTTCAGGCTGAGGATGTTGCTAAGGCACCCAAATGCCTCACCAAGTTAGCTGGAGGGCCTGCGCAGATGCTTCCCCAATTACCAGTTCTCATCCAGTGTAACGACATGACTGTGAAGATACCTGTCAGCATACATAGTGAGGTACCAGGACGCGTTCTGTTGGGTAACGATTTAAAAACTCTCGGAGTTGTATCTCATACCCCCAGACCTCCTAGTAAAAGGTTACAGGAGCTAACCAGACCTGCAAGGGAGAGAACCATGCGAGGTACTCTCCAGGAGATGATGAAGAAAGATATCACTCCTGCTCCACTAGAATTGTCAGCTGCTGTCTCCAAGAAATCAGAAGCAAAAGGGAAACCTAAAACTTCTACACCGAAACCAGCAGCCAGCACTTCAGTGCAGCCAAAATGGACTTCCCTGCGGTTGCCCAAAGTTACACCCGTAACTCCCCCTACAGCTGAGGCTGAGAGGGAGGTACAACCCTGCGTGGTAGAATTAGACTCTGAGGAAGAGCTAATGGAAAGCCAGGAACTCATTGGAGATCTGGATCCTGTTGACCATCCTGAGCTGCAGTCTTTACTGGCAGAAGGTGGACACAACAGGGCAGACTTCAGTAAGGGACAGAGGGAATGTCCAACTCTGGAAGGTCTTCACCACCAGGCAGAAGCTCAGGCCGAAGGGCAAGAGCCTGGGAAATACAGGTTGCACTGGGAAGATGGCCTCTACTACAGTGAACCGACCGAGTCTGCACCTGGAGACTACAAACGACTTGTAGTACCCCAAGGGAACAGACCACAGTTCTAGCAGTTAGCCCACAAGATTCCTTTGGCTGGTCACTTGAGTTTCAAGAAGACTAAGGAAAGGCTCTCTCTCTATTTTTATTGGCCAAAGATGGGGGCCGAAGTAGAAAAACACTGCAGGAGCTGCCACACCTGCCAGGCCTCTGGTAAGGTTGGCTCCAAGAATGTGGCACCTTTAGTGCCTCTCCCAGTTGTGGGAGTCCCATTTGAGAGAGTAGGGATTGACATTGTTGGTCCCCTTGATCCTCCAACCTCCTCAGGCAACAGGTTTATACTTGTTGTAGTAGACCATGCTACTAGGTATCCTGAGGAAATTCCTATGAGGACTCTTACAGCTCCGGCTGTGGCTAAGGCCCTCCTTGGTATTTTTACCAGGGTCGGGTTTCCTAAGGAAGTAATCTCTGACAGGGGTCAAACTTTATGTCCCACTACATGAAAGCCATGTGGAAAGCCTGTGGAGTTACTTACAAGTTCTCAACACTTTACCACCCACAAACCAATGGGTTGGTAAAAAGGTTCAACCAAACCATGAAGAGCATGATAGGTGCTTTAGAAGAACCCCTTAAACGAAAGTGGGACCGTCTACTGCCATGCCTTCTCTTTGCTTATAGAGAAGTTCCTCAGGAGGGAGTAGGTTATCCTCCCTTTGAGCTTCTCTATGGTCATCCCATCAGAGGTCCCTTGGCCCTGATTAAGGAGGGGTTGGAGAGTGCTCAGTAAGAGTGACTGACTACGTGATAGGTCTCCGGAGGAGAATGTCGCACATGATGACAGAAGCAAGCGATAACTTGAAAGCTGGACAAGCATTGGTCAAGCACTGGCATGATCAAAAGGCTAACATGGTTGAGTTCACTCAAGACCAGCTAGTTCTCGTTATGATCCCAACAAGGCAGAGGGCCTTGCAAGACAAATGGATGAGACCCTTCAGAGTTGTGGGTAAACTCGGAGAAGTCAACTATCTGGTGGACTTGGGCAATCTCAAGGAGGCTCTGACAGTCTTCCACACCAACCGACTTAAAGCACATCTCTCAAGACCCTATGTAGGAGCGTCTCTCTCCCCTTCTGCCCCACCCCCTGCTCAAGCCCCGTGTCTCTCTCCCCTTACCCCCACCACCCGCTCATGCTCCGTGTCTCTCTCCCCTTCCCCCCCAACCCCCGCTCATGGCCCGTGTCTCTCTCCCTTTCCCCCCACCCCCCGCTCATGCCCCGTCTGTCTCTCCCCTTCCCCCCACCCCCCGCTCATGCCCCGTGTGTCTTTCCCCTTCCCTTCCACCCCCGCTCATGCTCCGTGTCTCTCTCCCCTTCCCCCCACCCCCTGCTCATGCCCCGTGTCTCCCTACTGTTCCCCCACCCCCCGCTCATGCCCCATGTATCTCTCCCCTTCCCCCCACCCCCCGCTCATGCCCCGTGTCTCTCTCCCCTTCCCCCACCCCCCGCTTATGCCCCGTGTCTCTCTCCCCTTCCCCCCACCCCCCGCTCATGCCCCGTCTGTCTCTCCCCTTCCCCCATCCCCCACTCATGCCACGTGTGTCTTTCCCCTTCCCTTCCTCCACCCCCGCTCATGCTCCGTGTCTCTCTCCCCTTCCCCCCAACCCCCTGCTCATGCCCCGTGTCTCCCTACTGTTCCCCCGACCCCCCGCTCATGCCCCATGTATCTCTCTCCTTCCTCCCCACCCCCCGCTCATGCCCCGTGTCTCTCTCCCGTTCCCCCCACCCCTGCTCATGCCCCGTGTATCTCTCCCCTTCCCTCCACCCCCCGCTCATGCCCCGTGTCTCTCTCCCCTATCCCCCACCCCCGGCTCATGCCCTGTGTCTCTCTCCCCTTCCCCCCGACCCCCGCTCATGCCCCATGTGTCTCTCCCCTTCCCCCGACCCCCGATCATGCCCCATGTCTCCCTACTGTTCCCCCACAACCCCGCTCATGCCCCGTGTCTCTCTCCCATTCCCCCCTCCCCGCGTTCATTCCCCGTGTGTATCTCCCCTTCCCCCACTCCCGCTCATGCCCCGAGTGTCTCTCCCCTCCCCCACCCCCCGCTCATGCCCTGTGTCTCCTTCCTTTCCCCCGACCCCCCTGCTCATTCCCTGTGTGCCTCTCCCCTCCCCCTACCCCCCGCTGATGCCCCGTGTCTCTCCCCTTCCCCCCACACCCCGCCCATGCCCTGTGTCTCTCTCCCCTTCACCCCCACCCCCCGCTCATGCCCCGTCTGTCTCTCCCCTTCCCCCCACCCCCCGCTCATGCCCCGTGTGTCTTTCCCCTTCCCTTCCACCCCCGCTCATGCTCCGTGTCTCTCTCCCCTTCCCCCCACCCCCTGCTCATGCCCCGTGTGTCTCTCCCCTTCCCCCACCCCCCGCTCATGCCCATTGTCTCCCTCCTTTTTCCCCACCCACCGCTCATGCCCAATGTCTCCCTCCTTTTCCCCCACCCCCCCGCTAATGCCCCATGTGTCTCTCCCCTCCCCCCCACACCCTGCTCATGCCCCATGTCTCCCTACTGTTCCCCCCACCCCCCGCTCATGCCACTTGTATCTCTCCCCTTCTCCCCACCCCCGCTCATGCCACGTGTGTCTCTCCCATTTCCCCCACCCCTGCTCATGCCTTGTGTGTCTTTCCACTTCCCCCCACCCCCGCTCATGCCCCGTGTCTCTCTCCGCTTCCCCCAAAACTTGCTTAAGCCCCGTGTGTCTCTCCCCTTCCCCCTCCCCTGCTCATGCCCCATGTCTCCCTCCTTTCCCCCCACCCATCGCTCATGCCCCGTGTGTCTCTCCCCTTCCCTCCCACCCCCCGCTCATGCCCCGTGTGTCTCTCCCCTTCCCCTCCACCCCCCGCTCATGCCCTGTGTCTCCCTACTGTTCCCCCCACCCCCGCTCATGCCACGTATCTCTCTCCACTTCCCCCCACCCCCCGCTCATGGCCCGTGTCTCCCCTGTTCCCCCCACCCCCTGCTCATGACCTGTGTCTCCCCTGTTACCCCCACCCCCTGCTCATGCCCCATGTGTCTCTCCCATTCCCCCCACCCCCCGCTCATGCCCTGTGTCTCCTTCCTTTCCCCCGACCCCCCTGCTCATTCCCTGTGTGCCTCTCCCCTCCCCCTACCCCCCGCTGATGCCCCGTGTCTCTCCCCTTCCCCCCCACACCCCGCCCATGCCCTGTGTCTCTCTCCCCTTCACCCCCACCCCCCGCTCATGCCCCGTCTGTCTCTCCCCTTCCCCCCACCCCCCGCTCATGCCCCGTGTGTCTTTCCCCTTCCCTTCCACCCCCGCTCATGCTCCGTGTCTCTCTCCCCTTCCCCCCACCCTCTGCTCATGCCCCGTGTGTCTCTCCCCTTCCCCCACCCCCGCTCATGCCCCGTGTCTCGCTCCTTTCCCCCCACCCCCCGCTCATGCCCCATGTGTCTCTCCCCTCCCCCCCACACCCTGCTCATGCCCCATGTCTCCCTACTGTTCCCCCCACCCCCCGCTCATTCCCTGTGTGTCTCTCCCCTCCCCTACCCCCCGCTAATGCCCCGTGCCTCTCCCCTTCCCCCCACACCCCGCCCATGCCCCGTGTCTCTCTCCCCTTCACCCCCACCCCCCGCTCATGCCCCGTGTGTCTCTCCCCTTCCCCCCGCCCCCCGCTCATGCCCCGTGTGTCTCTCACCTTCCCCCCACCCCCGCTCATGCTCTGTGTCTCCCTACTGTTCCCCCCACCCCCCGCTCATGCCCCGTGTCTCTCTCCCTTTCCCCCCACCCCCCGCTCATGCCCCGTCTGTCTCTCCCCTTCCCCCCACCCCCCGCTCATGCCCCGTGTGTCTTTCCCCTTCCCTTCCACCCCCGCTCATGCTCCGTGTCTCTCTCCCCTTCCCCCCACCCCCTGCTCATGCCCCGTGTGTCTCTCCCCTTCCCCCACCCCCCGCTCATGCCCATTGTCTCCCTCCTTTTTCCCCACCCACCGCTCATGCCCAATGTCTCCCTCCTTTTCCCCCACCCCCCCGCTAATGCCCCATGTGTCTCTCCCCTCCCCCCCACACCCTGCTCATGCCCCATGTCTCCCTACTGTTCCCCCCACCCCCCGCTCATGCCACTTGTATCTCTCCCCTTCTCCCCACCCCCGCTCATGCCACGTGTGTCTCTCGCATTTCCCCCACCCCTGCTCATGCCTTGTGTGTCTTTCCACTTCCCCCCACCCCCGCTCATGCCCCGTGTCTCTCTCCGCTTCCCCCAAAACTTGCTTAAGCCCCGTGTGTCTCTCCCCTTCCCCCTCCCCTGCTCATGCCCCATGTCTCCCTCCTTTCCCCCCACCCATCGCTCATGCCCCGTGTGTCTCTCCCCTTCCCTCCCACCCCCCGCTCATGCCCCGTGTGTCTCTCCCCTTCCCCTCCACCCCCCGCTCATGCCCTGTGTCTCCCTACTGTTCCCCCCACCCCCGCTCATGCCACGTATCTCTCTCCACTTCCCCCCATCCCCCGCTCATGGCCCGTGTCTCCCCTGTTCCCCCCACCCCCTGCTCATGACCTGTGTCTCCCCTGTTACCCCCACCCCCTGCTCATGCCCCATGTGTCTCTCCCATTCCCCCCACCCCCCGCTCATGCCCCGTGTGTCTATCCCCTTCCCCCACCCCACAGTCATGCCCCGTGTGTCTCTCCCCTTCCCCCCCACCCCCTGCTCATGCCCCGTGTCTCCCTACTGTTCCACCCACCCCCCCGCTCATACCCCATGTATCTCTCCCCTTCCCCCTCACCCTGCTCATGCCCCGTCTGTCTCTCCCCTTCCCCCACCCCCCGCTCATGCCCCGTGTGTCTTTCCCATTCCCCCTACCCCCCGCTAATGCCTTGTGTCTCTCTCCCCTTCACCCCCACCCCCCGCTCATGCCCCGTGTGTCTCTCCCCTTCCCCCCAGCCCCCGGCTCATGCCCCGTGTGTCTCTCCCCTTCCCCCCACCCCCGCTCATGCTCTTTGTCTCCCTACTGTTCCCCCCACCCCCCGCTCATGCCCCGTGTCTCTCTCCCTTTCCCCCCACCCCCTGCTCATGCCCCGTCTGTCTCTCCCCTTCCCCTCACACCCCGCACATGCCCCGTGTGTCTTTCCCCTTCCCTTCCACCCCCGCTCATGCTCCGTGTCTCTCTCCCCTTCCCCCACCCCCTTCTAATGCCCCGTGTGTTTCTCCCCTTCCCCCACCCCCGCTCATGCCCCTTGTCTCCCTCATTTTCCCACACCCACCGCTCATGCCCCGTGTCTCCCTCCTTTCCCCCCACCCCCCGCTCATGCCCCGTGTGTCTCTCCCCTCCCGCTCATGCCCCGTGTCTCCCTACTGTTCCCCCCACCCCTGCTCATGCCCCGTCTGTCTCTCCCCTTCCCCCCACGCCCCGCTCATGCCCCGTGTGTCTTTCCCCTTCCCTTCCACCCCCGCTCATGCTCCGTGTCTCTCTCCCCTTCCCCCCACCCCCTGCTCATGCCCCGTGTGTCTCTCCCCTTCCCCCACCCCCCGCTCATGCCCTGTGTCTCCCTCCTTTTTCCCCACCCACCGCTCATGTCCAATGTCTCCCTCCTTTCCCCCCACCCCCCCGCTAATGCCCCATGTGTCTCTCCCCTCCCCCCCACACCCCGCTCATGCCCCATGTCTCCCTACTGTTCCCCCCACCCCCCGCTCATGCCACTTGTATCTCTCCCCTTCTCCCCACCCCCGCTCATGCCACGTGTGTCTCTCCCATTTCCCCCACCCCCGCTCATGCCTTGTGTGTCTTTCCACTTCCCCCCACCCCCGCTCATGCCCCGTGTCTCTCTCCGCTTCCCCCAAAACTTGCTCAAGCCCCGTGTGTCTCTCCCCTTCCCCCCTCCCCTGTTCATGCCCCATGTCTCCCTCCTTTCCCCCCACCCATCGCTCATGCCCCGTGTGTCTCTCCCCTTCCCTCCCACCCCCTGCTCATGCCCCGTGTGTCTCTCCCCTTCCCCTCCACCCCCCGCTCATGCCCTATGTCTCCCTACTGTTCCCCCCACCCCCGCTCATGCCACGTATCTCTCTCCACTTCCCCCCACCCCCCGCTCATGCCCCGTGTCTCCCCTGTTCCCCCCACACCCTGCTCATGACCTGTGTCTCCCCTGTTACCCCCACCCCCTGCTCATGCCCCATGTGTCTCTCCCATTCCCCCCACCCCCCGCTCATGCCCCGTGTGTCTATCCCCTTCCCCCCCACCCCACAGTCATGCCCCGTGTGTCTCTCCCCTTCCCCCCCACCCCCTGCTCATGCCCCATGTCTCCCTACTGTTCCACCCACCCCCCCGCTCATACCCCATGTATCTCTCCCCTTCCCCCCTCACCCTGCTCATGCCCCGTCTGTCTCTCCCCTTCCCCCACCCCCCGCTCATGCCCCGTGTGTCTTTCCCCTTCCCCCTACCCCCCGCTAATGCCTTGTGTCTCCCCCCTTCCCCCCCACACCCCGTGTCCCTCTCCCCTTCACCCCCACCCCCCGCTCATGCCCCGTGTGTCTCTCCCCTTCCCCCCCGCCCCCTGCTCATGCCCCTGTGTCTCTCCCCTTCCACCCACCCCCGCTCATGCTCTGTGTCTCCCTACTGTTCTCCCCACCCCCGCTCATGCCCCATGTGTCTCTCCCCTCACCCCCACACCCCGCTCATGCCCCATGTCTCCCTACTGTTCCCCCCACCCCCCGCTCATGCCCCTTGTATCTCTCCCCTTCCCCCCGCTCATGCCACGTGTGTCTCTCCCATTCCCCCCACCCCCGCTCATGCCTTGTGGGTCTCTCCCCTTCCCCCCTCCCCCGCTCATGCCCCATGTCTCCCTCCTTTCCCCCCACCCCCTCTCATTCCCCGTGTGTCTCTCCCCTCCCCCCCGCTCATGCCCCATGTGTCTCTCCCCTTTCCTCCCAACCCCCGCTCATGCCCCGTGTGTCTCTCCCCTTCCCCCCCACCCCCCGCTCATGCCCTGTGTCTCCCTACTGTTCCCCCCACCCCCGCTCATGATATGTATCTCTCTCCACTTCCCCCCACCCCCCGCTCATGCCCCGTGTCTCCCCTGTTTCCCCCCACCCCCTGCTCATGCCCCGTGTGTCTCTCCCCTTCCCCCACCCCCCGCTCATGCCCTGTGTCTCCCTCCTTTTTCCCCACCCACCGCTCATGTCCAATGTCTCCCTCCTTTCCCCCCACCCCCCTGCTAATGCCCCATGTGTCTCTCCCCTCCCCCCCACACCCCGCTCATGCCCCATGTCTCCCTACTGTTCCCCCCACCCCCCGCTCATGCCACTTGTATCTCTCCCCTTCTCCCCACCCCCGCTCATGCCACGTGTGTCTCTCCCATTTCCCCCACCCCCGCTCATGCCTTGTGTGTCTTTCCACTTCCCCCCACCCCCGCTCATGCCCCGTGTCTCTCTCCGCTTCCCCCAAAACTTGCTCAAGCCCCGTGTGTCTCTCCCCTTCCCCCCTCCCCTGCTCATGCCCCATGTCTCCCTCCTTTCCCCCCACCCATCGCTCATGCCCCGTGTGTCTCTCCCCTTCCCTCCCACCCCCTGCTCATGCCCTGTGTGTCTCTCCCCTTCCCCTCCACCCCCCGCTCATGCCCTATGTCTCCCTACTGTTCCCCCCACCCCCGCTCATGCCACGTATCTCTCTCCACTTCCCCCCACCCCCCGCTCATGCCCCGTGTCTCCCCTGTTCCCCCCACCCCCTGCTCATGACCTGTGTCTCCCCTGTTACCCCCACCCCCTGCTCATGCCCCATGTGTCTCTCCCATTCCCCCCACCCCCCGCTCATGCCCCGTGTGTCTATCCCCTTCCCCCCACCCCACAGTCATGCCCCGTGTGTCTCTCCCCTTCCCCCCACCCCCTGCTCATGCCCCATGTCTCCCTACTGTTCCACCCACGCCCCCGCTCATACCCCATGTATCTCTCCCCTTCCCCCCTCACCCTGCTCATGCCCCGTCTGTCTCTCCCCTTCCCCCACCCCCCGCTCATGCCCCGTGTGTCTTTCCCCTTCCCCCTACCCCCCGCTAATGCCTTGTGTCTCCCCACTTCCCCCCCACACCCCGTGTCTCTCTCCCCTTCACCCCCACCCCCCGCTCATGCCCCGTGTGTCTCTCCCCTTCCCCCCCGCCCCCTGCTCATGCCCCTGTGTCTCTCCCCTTCCACCCACCCCCGCTCATGCTCTGTGTCTCCCTACTGTTCTCCCCACCCCCGCTCATGCCCCATGTGTCTCTCCCCTCACCCCCACACCCCGCTCATGCCCCATGTCTCCCTACTGTTCCCCCCACCCCCCGCTCATGCCCCTTGTATCTCTCCCCTTCCCCCCGCTCATGCCACGTGTGTCTCTCCCATTCCCTCCACCCCCGCTCATGCCTTGTGGGTCTCTCCCCTTCCCCCCTCCCCCGCTCATGCCCCATGTCTCCCTCCTTTCCCCCCCACCCCCTCTCATTCCCCGTGTGTCTCTCCCCTCCCCCCCGCTCATGCCCCATGTGTCTCTCCCCTTTCCTCCCAACCCCCGCTCATGCCCCGTGTGTCTCTCCCCTTCCCCCCCACCACCCGCTCATGCCCTGTGTCTCCCTACTGTTCCCCCCACCCCCGCTCATGATATGTATCTCTCTCCACTTCCCCCCCACCCCCCGCTCATGCCCCGTGTCTCCCCTGTTTCCCCCTACCCCCTGCTCATGACCTGTGTCTCCCCTGTTACCCCCACCCCCTGCTCATGCCCCATGTGTCTCTCCCCTTCCCCCCACCCCCTGCTCATGCCCCATGTGTCTATCCCCTTCCCCCCCACCCCCCACTCATGCCCCGTGAGTCTCTCCCATTCCCCCCACCCCCTGCTCATGCCCCGTGTCTCCCTACTGTTCCCCCCACCCCCCGCTCATGCCCCATGTATCTCTCCCCTTCCCCCCTCACCCCGCTCATGCCCCGTGTGTCTCTCCCCTTCCCCCCACCCCCCACTCATGCCCCGTGTGTCTCTCCCCTTCCCACCCACCCCTGCTCATGCCCTGTGTCTCCCTACTGTTCCCCCCACCCCCCGCTCATGCCCCATGTATCTCTCCCCTTCCCCCCCACCCCCCACTCATGCCCGTGTCTCTCTCCCCTTCCCACCACCCCCTGCTCATGCCCTGTGTCTCTCTCCCCTTCCCCCAACCCCCCACTCATGCCCCGTGTCTCTCTCCCCTTCCCCCCACCCCCCGCTCATGCCCCATGTCTCTCTCTCCTTCCCCCCAACCCCCGCTCATGCCCCGTGTGTCTCTCCCCTTCACCCCCACCCCCCGCTCATGCCCCGTGTCTCCCTACTGTTCCCCCCACCCCCCGCTCATGCCCCGTGTCTCTCTCCCCTTCCCCCGAACCCCCGTTCATGCCCCATGTCTCTCTCTCCTTCCCCCAACCCCTGCTCATGCCCCGTGTGTCTCTCCCCTTTCCCCCCACCCCCTGCTCATGCCCCGTGTCTCCCTACTGTTCCCCCACCCCCTGCTCATGCCCCGTGTGTCCCTCCCCTTCCCCCCACCCCGCTCATATCCAGTATCTCCCTACTGTTCCCCCACCCCCTGCTCATGCCCCATGTCCCCTCCTTTTCCCCCCACCCCCCGTTCATGCCCTGTGTCTCCCCTGTTCCCCCACCCCCTGCTCATGCCCCATGTCTCCCCTGTTCGCCCCACCCCCCGCTCATGCCCCATGTCTCCCTTGTGTTACCCCCCACCCCCAGCTCATGCCCCGTGTCTCCCTTGTGTTACCCCCCACCCCCCATGCATGCCCCGTGTCTCCCTCGTGTTACCCCCACCCCCTGCTCATGCCCCGTGTCTCCCTTGTGTTACCCCCCACCCATGCCCTGTCTCCCCTGTTAACTCTTACCCCCCGCTCATGGCCCGTGTGTCTCTCCCCTCCCCCCACTCTCGCTCATGCCCCGTGTGTCTCTACCCTACCCCCACCCCCCGCTCAGGCCCCGTGTCTATCTAACTTACCTCCAGCCAACGCTCATGCCCCGTGTGTCTCTTCCCTTCTCCCCCACCCCCCGCTCATGCCCCGTGTCTCTCTCCCCTTCCCTCCACCCCCCGCTCATGCCCCGTGTCTCTATCCCCTTCCCGCCACCCCGCGCTCATGCCCAATGTCTCTCTCCCCTTCCTCCCGACCCCCCGCTCATGCCCCATGTGTCTCTCCCCTTCCCACGACCCCCCGCTCATGCCCCATGTCTCCCTACTGTTCCCCCACCCCCCCCGCTCATGCCCCGTGTGTATCTCCCCTTCCCCCACTCCCGCTCATGCCCCGAGTGTCTCTCCCCTTCCCCCTCCCCCGGCTCATGCCCTGTGTCTCCTTCCTTTCCCCCGACCCCCCTGCTCATTCCCTGTGTGTCTCTCCCCTCCCACTACCCCCCGCTAATGCCCTGTGTCTCTCACCTTCCCCCCCACACCCCGCCCATGCCCCGTTTCTCTCTCCCCTTCACCCCCACCCCCCGCTCATGCCCCGTGTGTCTCTCCCCTTCCCCCCAGCCCCCTGCTCATGCCCCGTGTGTCTCTCCCCTTCCCCCCACCCCCGCTCATGCTCTTTGTCTCCCTACTGTTCCCCCCACCCCCCGCTCATGCCCCGTGTCTCTCTCCCTTTCCCCCACCCCCCGCTCATGCCCCGTCTGTCTCTCCCCTTCCCCCCACCCCCCGCTCATGCCCCGTGTGTCTTTCCCCTTCTCTTCCACCCCCGCTCATGCTCCGTGTCTCTCTCCCCTTTCCCCCACCCCCATCTAATGCCCCGTGTGTCTCTCCCCTTCCCCCACCCCCGCTCATGCCCCGTGTCTCCCTCATTTTCCCCCACCCACCGCTCATGCCCCATGTCTCCCTCCTTTCCCCCCACCCCTGCTCATGCCCCTTGTATCTCTCCCCTTCCCCCCACCCCCGCTCATGCCCTGTGTGTCTCTCCCATTCCCCCCACCCCTGCTCATGCCATGTGTGTCTTTCCACTTCCCCCCACCCCCGCTCATGCCCCATGTCTCTCTCCCCTTCCCCCAACCCCTGCTCATGCCCCGTGTGTCTCTCCCCTTCCCCCCTCCCCCGCTCATGCCCCATGTCTCCCTCCTTTCCCCCCACCCACCGCTCATGCCCCGTGTCTCCCTCCTTTCCCCATCCCCTCTCATTCCCTGTGTGTCTCTCCCCTCCCCCACCCCCGCTCATGCCCCGTGTGTCTCTCCCCTCCCGCTCATGCCCCGTGTCTCCCTACTGTTCCCCCCACCCCTGCTCATGCCCCTTGTATCTATCCCCTTCCCCCTACCCCCGCTCATGCCCTGTGTGTCTCTCCCATTCCCCCCACCCCCGCTCATGCCATGTGTGTCTTTCCACTTCCCCCACCCCCGCTCATGCCCCATGTCTCTCTCCCCTTCCCCCAACCCCTGCTCATGCCCCGTGTGTCTCTCCCCTTCCCCCCTCCCCCGCTCATGCCCCATGTCTCCCTCCTTTCCCCCCACCCACCGCTCATGCCCCGTGTCTCCCTCCTTTCCCCCATCCCCTCTCATTCCCTGTGTGTCTCTCCCCTCCCCCCACCCCCGCTCATGCCCTGTGTGTCTCTCCCCTCCCCCCCCACCCCCCGCTCATGCCCTGTGTCTCCCTACTGTTCCCCCACCCCCGCTCATGCCACGTATCTCTCTCCACTTCCCCCCCACCCCCCGCTCATGCCCCGTGTCTCCCCTGTTCCCCCCCACCCCCTGCTCATGACCTGTGTCTCCCCTGTTACCCCCACCCCCTGCTCATGCCCCATGTGTCTCTCCCCTACCCCCCACCCCCCGCTCATGCCCCGTGTGTCTATCCCCTTCCCCCCACCCCCCACTCATGCCCCGTGTGTCTCTCCCCTTCCCCCCCACCCCCTGCTCATGCCCCGTGTCTCCCTACTGTTCCCCCCACCCCCCGCTCATGCCCCATGTATCTCTCCCCTTCCCCCCTCACCCCGCTCATGCCCCGTGTGTCTCTCCCCTTCCCCCCACCCCCCACTCAAGCCCCGTGTGTCTCTCCCCTTCCCCCCATCCCCTGCTCATGCCCTGTGTCTCCCTACTGTTCCCCCCACCCCCCACTCATGCCCCATGTATCTCTCCCCTTCCCCCCACCCCCCGCTCATGCCCGTGTCTCTCTCCCCTTCCCCCCCACCCCCCGCTCATGCCCCGTGCCTCTCTCCCCTTCCTCCAACCCCCCGCTCATGCCCCGTGTCTCTCTCCCCTTCCCCCCACCCCCCGCTCATGCCCCATGTCTCTCTCTCCTTCCCCCAACCCCCGCTCATGCCCCGTGTGTCCCTCCCCTTCCCCCCCACCCCCCGCTCATGCCCCGTGTCTCCCTACTGTTCCCCCCACCCCCCGCTCATGCCCCGTGTCTCTCTCCCCTTCCCCCGAACCCCCGTTCATGCCCCATGTCTCTCTCTCCTTCCCCCAACCCCCACTCATGCCCCGTGTGTCTCTCCCCTTTCCCCCCACCCCCCGCTCATGCCCTGTGTCTCCCCTGTTCCCCCCAACCCCTGCCCATGCCCCATGTCCCCCCTGTTCCCCCCACCCCCGGCTCATGACCTGTTTCCCCTGTTACCCTCCACCCCCCGCTCATGCCCCATGTCTCCTTTGTGTTACCCCCCACCCCCAGCTCATGCCCCGTGTCTCCCTTGTATTACCCCCACCCCCCGCTCATGCCCCGTGTCTCTCTCCCCTTCCCTCCACCCCCCGCTCATGCCCCGTGTCTCTCTCGTCTTCCCCCACCCCCCGCTCATGCCCCGTGTCTCTCTACCTTACCCCCAGCTAACGCTCATGCCCCGTGTGTCTCTCCCCTACCCCCCACCCCCCGCTCATGCCCTGTGTGTCTCTTCCTTCCCCCCCACCCCCCGCTCATGCCCCATGTCTCTCTCCCCTTCCCCCCACCCCCGCTCATGCCCCGTGTCTCTCTCCCCTTCCCTCCACCCCCGCTCATGCCCCATGTCTCTCTCCCCTTCCCCCCACCCCCTGCTCATGCCCCGTGTCTATCTCCCCTTCCCCCCGACCCCCCGCTCATGCCCCATGTGTCTCTCCCCTTCCCCCGACCCCCCGCTCATGCCCCATGTCTCCCTACTGTTCCCCCACCCCCCCGCTCATGCCCCGTGTCTCTCTCCCATTCCCCCCTCCCCGCGTTCATGCCCCGTGTGTATCTCCCCTTCCCCCACTCCCGCTCATGCCCCGAGTGTCTCTCCCCTTCCCCCCACCCCCTGCTCATGCCCTGTGTCTCCTTCCTTTCCCCCGACCCCCCTGCTCATTCCCTGTGTGTCTCTCCCCTTCCCCCGAACCCCCGTTCATGCCCCATGTCTCTCTCTCCTTCCCCCCAACCCCCACTCATGCCCTGTGTGTCTCTCCCCTTTCCCCCCACCCCCCGCTCATGCCCTGTGTCTCCCCTGTTCCCCCCAACCCCTGCTCATGCCCCATGTCTCCCCTGTTCCCCCCACCCCCGGCTCATGACCTGTTTCCCCTGTTACCCTCCACCCCCCGCTCATGCCCCATGTCTCCTTTGTGTTACCCCCCACCCCAAGCTCATGCCCCATGTCTCCCTTGTATTACCCCCACCCCCCGCTCATGCCCCGTGTCTCTCTCCCCTTCCCTCCACCCCCCGCTCATGCCCCGTGTCTCTCTCCCCTTCCCCCCACCCCCCGCTCATGTCCCGTGTCTCTCTACCTTACCCCCAGCTAACGCTCATGCCCCGTGTGTCTCTCCCCTACCCCCCACCCCCCGCTCATGCCCTGTGTGTCTCTTCCCTTCCCCCCACCCCCGCTCATGCCCCGTGTCTCTCTCCCCTTCCCCCCACCACCGCTCATGCCCCGTGTCTCTCTCCCCTTCCCTCCACCCCCGCTCATGCCCCGTGTCTCTCTCCCCTTCCCCCACCCCCCGCTCATGCCCCGTGTCTATCTCCCCTTCCCCCCGACCCCCCGCTAATGCCCCATGTGTCTCTCCCCTTCCCCCGACCCCCCGCTCATGCCCCATGTCTCCCTACTGTTCCCCCACCCCCCTGCTCATGCCCCGTGTCTCTCTCCCATTCCCCCCTCCCCGCGTTCAAGCCCCGTGTGTATCTCCCTTCCCCCACTCCCGCTCATGCCCCGAGTGTCTCTCCCCTTCCCCCCACCCCCTGCTCATGCCCTGTGTCTCCTTCCTTTCCCCCGACCCCCCTGCTCATTCCCTGTGTGTCTCTCCCCTCACCCTCCCCCCGCTAATGCCCCGTGTCTCTCCCCTTCCCCCCCACACCCTGCCCATGCCCCGTGTCTCTCTCCCCTTCAACCCCACCCCCGCTCATGCCCCGTGTGTCTCTCCCCTTCCCCCCCACCCCCCGCTCATGCCCGTGTGTCTCTCCCCCTTCCCCCCACCCCCGCTCATGATCTGTGTCTCCCTACTGTTCCCCCCACCCCCCGCTCATGCCCCGCGTCTCCCTCCTTTCCCCCACCCCCTCTCATTCCCCGTGTGTCTCTCCCCTCCCCCCACCCCCGTTCATGCCCCGTGTGTCTCTCCCCTTCCCTCCCACCCCCCGCTCATGCCCCGTGTGTCTCTCCCCTTCCCCCCCACCCCCCGCTCATGCCCTGTTTCTCCCTACTGTTCCCCCCACCCCCGCACATGCCACGTATCTCTCCCCGCTTCCCCCCACCCCCCGCTCATGCCCCGTGTCTTCCTGTTCCCCCCCACCCCCTGCTCATGACCTGTGTCTCCCCTGTTACCCCCACCCCATGCTCATGCCCCATGTGTCTCTCCCCTTCCCCCAACCCCCCGCTCATGCCCCGTGTGTCTCTCCCCTTCCCCTGCACCCCCTGCTCATGCCCCGTGTCTCCCTACTGTTCCCCCACCCCCCGCTCATGCCCCATGTATCTCTCCCCTTACCCCCTCACCCCGCTCATGCCCCTTGTGTCTCTCCCTTCCCCCCCACCCCCTGCTCATGCCCCGTGTCTCCCTACTGTTCCCCCCACCCCCCTGCTCATGCCCAATGTATCTCTCCCCTTCCCCCACCCCCCGCTCATGCCCCGTGTCTCTCTCCCCTTCCCCCACCCCCCGCTCATGCCCCGTGTCTATCTCCCCTTCCCCCCGACCCCCCGCTAATGCCCCATGTGTCTCTCCCCTTCCCCCGACCCCCTGCTCATGCCCCATGTCTCCCTACTGTTCCCCCACCCCCCTGCTCATGCCCCGTGTCTCTCTCCCATTCCCCCCTCCCCGCGTTCAAGCCCCGTGTGTATCTCCCCTTCCCCCACTCCCGCTCATGCCCCGAGTGTCTCTCCCCTTCCCCCCACCCCCTGCTCATGCCCTGTGTCTCCTTCCTTTCCCCCGTCCCCCCTGCTCATTCCCTGTGTGTCTCTCCCCTCCCCCTCCCCCCCGCTAATGCCCCGTGTCTCTCCCCTTCCCCCCCACACCCTGCCCATGCCCCGTGTCTCTCTCCCCTTCAACCCCACCACCGCTCATGCCCCGTGTGTCTCTCCCCTTCCCCCCCACCCCCCGCTCATGCCCGTGTGTCTCTCCCCTTCCCCCCACCCCCGCTCATGATCTGTGTCTCCCTACTGTTCCCCCCACCCCCCGCTCATGCCCCGCGTCTCCCTCCTTTCCCCCCACCCCCTCTCATTCCCCGTGTGTCTCTCCCCTCCCCCCACCCCCGTTCATGCCCCGTGTGTCTCTCCCCTTCCCTCCCACCCCCCGCTCATGCCCCGTGTGTCTCTCCCCTTCCCCCCCACCCCCCGCTCATGCCCTGTTTCTCCCTACTGTTCCCCCCACCCCCGCTCATGCCACGTATCTCTCCCCGCTTCCCCCCACCCCCCGCTCATGCCCCGTGTCTTCCTGTTCCCCCCCACCCCCTGCTCATAACCTGTGTCTCCCCTGTTACCCCCACCCCATGCTCATGCCCCATGTGTCTCTCCCCTTCCCCCAACCCCCCGCTCATGCCCCGTGTGTCTCCCCCCTTCCCCTGCACCCCCTGCTCATGCCCCGTGTCTCCCTACTGTTCCCCCACCCCCCGCTCATGCCCCATGTATCTCTCCCCTTCCCCCCTCACCCCGCTCATGCCCCTTGTGTCTCTCCCTTCCCCCCCACCCCCTGCTCATGCCCCGTGTCTCCCTACTGTTCCCCCCACCCCCCTGCTCATGCCCAATGTATCTCTCCCCTTCCCCCACCCCCCGCTCATGCCCGTGTCTCTCTCCCCTTCCCCCCACCCCCTGCTCATGCCCCGTGTCTCGCTCCCCTTTGCCCAACCCCCCGCTCATGCCCTGTGTCTCTCTCCCCTTCCCCCCACCCCCCGCTCATACCCCATGTCTCTCTCTCCTTCCCCCCAACCCCCGCTCATGCCCCGTGTGTCTCTCCCCTTCCCCCCCAACCCCCCGCTCATGCCCCGTGTCTCCCTACTGTTCCCCCCACCCCCCGCTCATGCCCCATGTATCTCTCCCCTTCCCCCCACCCCCCGCTCATGCCCATGTCTCTCTCCCCTTCCCCCACCCCCTGCTCATGCCCCGTGTCTCTCTCCCCTTCGCCCAACCCCCCGCTCATGCCCTGTGTCTCTCTCCCCTTCCCCCCACCCCCCGCTCATGCCCCATGTCTCTCTCTCCTTCCCCCCAACCCCCGCTCATGCCCCGTGTGTCTCTCCCCTTTCCCCCCACCCCCTCTCATTCCCTGTGTGTCTCTCCCCTCCCCCCCACCCCAGCTCATGCCCCATGTGTTTCTCCCCTTATCTCCCGCCCCCCGCTCATGCCCCGTGTGTCTCTCCCCTTCCCCCCACCCCCCTCTCATGCCCGTGTCTCTCTCCCCTTCCCCCCCACCCCCTGCTCATGCCCCATGTCTCTCTCCCCTTCGCCCAACCCCCCGCTCATGCCCTGTGTCTCTCTCCCCTTCCCCCCACACCCCGCTCATGCCCCATGTCTCTCTCTCCTTCCCCCCAACCCCCGCTCATGCCCCGTGTGTCTCTCCCCTTCCCTCCCACCCCCCGCTCATGCCCCGTGTGTCTCTCCCCTTCCCCCCACCCCCCGCGTCTCTCTACCTTACCCCCAGCTAACGCTCCAGCCCCGCATGTCTCTCCCCTACCCCTCACCCCCCTGCTCATGCCCCGTGTGTCTCTCCCCTTCCCTCCTACCCCCCGCTCATGCCCCGTGTCTCTCTCCCCTTCCCCCCACCCCCCGCTCATGCCCCGTGTCTCTCTCCCCTTCCCTCCACCCCCCGCTCATCGCTCATGCCCCGTGTCTCTCTCCCCATCCTCCCACCCCCCGCTCATGCCCCGTGTCTCTCTCCCCTTCCCCCCGACCCCCCGCTCATGCCCCATGTGTCTCTCCCCATCCCCCGACCCCCCGCTCATGCCCCATGTCTCCCTACTGTTCCCCCCTCCCCGTGTTCACGCCCCGTGTGTATCTCCCCTACCCCCACTCCCGCTCATGCCCCAGTGTCTCTCCCCTTCCCCCCACCCCCCGCTCATGCCCTGTGTCTCCTTCCTTTCCCTTGACCCCCCTGCTCATTCCCTGTGTGTATCTCCCCTCCCCCTACCCCCTGCTAATGCCCCGTGTCTCTCCCCTTCCCCCCCACACCCCGCCCATGCCCCGTGTGTCTCTCCCCTTCCCCCCTGCCCCCTGCTCATGCCCCGTGTGTCTCTCCCCTTCCCCACACCCCCGCTCATGCCCCATCTGTCTCTCCCCTTCCCCCCACCCCCCGCTCATGCCCCGTGTGTCTTTCCCCTTCCCTTCCACCCCTGCTCATGCCCCGTGTGTCTCTCCCCTTCCCCCACCTCCCGCTCATGCCCTGTGTCTCCCTCCTTTTCCCCCACCCACCGCTCATGCCCTGTGTCTCCCTCCTTTCCCCCCACCCCCCGCTCATGCCCCATGTTTCTCTCCCCTCCCCCCCACACCCCGCTCACGCCCCATGTCTCCCTACTGTTCCCCCCACCCCCCGCTCATGCCCCTTGTATCTCTCCCCTTCCCCCCACCCCCGCTCATGCCTGGTGTGTCTCTCCCATTCGCCCCACCCCCGCTCATGCCTTGTTTGTCTTTCCACTTCCCCCCCACCCCCGCTCATGCCCCGTGTCTCTCTCCCCTTCCCCCAACCCCTGCTCATGCCCCGTGTGTCTCTCCCCTTCCCCCCTCCCTGCTCATGCCCCATGTCTCCCTCCTTTCCCCCCACCCACCGCTCATGCCCCGTGTCTCCCTCCTTTCCCCCCACCCCCTCTCATTCCCTGTGTGTCTTTCCCCTCCCCCCCACCCCAGCTCATGCCCCGTGTGTTTCTCCCCTTATCTCCCGCCCCCCGCTCATGCCCCGTGTGTCTCTCCCCTTCCCCCCCACCCCCCGCTCATGCCCTGTGTCTCCCTACTGTTCCCCCCAACCCCGCTCATGCCACGTATCTCTCTCCACTTCCCCCCCACCCCCCGCTCATGCCCCGTGTCTCCCCTGTTCCCCCCCACCCCCTGCTCATGACCTGTGTCTCCCCTGTTACCCCCACCCCCTGCTCATGCCCCATGTGTCTCTCCCCTTCCCCCCACCCCCCGCTCATGCCCCATGTGTCTATCCCCTTCCGCCCACCCCCACCCATGCCCCTTGTCTCTCTCCCCTTCCCCCCACCACCCGCTCACGCCCCGTGTGTCTCTCCCCTTCCCCCCCACCCCCGGCTCATGCCCCGTGTGTCTCTCCCCTTCTCCCCCACCCCCCGCTCATGCTCCGTGTGTCTCTCCCATTCCCCACCACCCCTGCTCAAGTCCCGTGTCTCCCTACTGTTCCCCCCACCCCCGCTCATGCCCAGTGTGTCTCTCCCCTTCCCCCCCACCCCTCGCACACGCCCCGTGTCTCTCTACTGTACCCCCTACCCCCCGCTCATGCCCCGTGTCTCTCTCCCCTTCCCCCCACCCCCCGCTCATGCCCCATGTATCTCTCCCCTTCCCCCCACCCCCCGCTCATGCCCATGTCTCTCTCCCCTTCCCCCCCACCCCCTGCTCATGCCCCATGTCTCTCTCCCCTTCGCCCAACCCCCCGCTCATGCCCTGTGTCTCTCTCCCCTTCCCCCCACCCCCCGCTCATGCCCCATGTCTCTCTCTCCTTCCCCCCAACCCCCGCTCATGCCCCGTGTGTCTCTCCCCTTTCCCCCCACCCCCTCTCATTCCCTGTGTGTCTCTCCCCTCCCCCCCACCCCAGCTCATGCCCCGTGTGTTTCTCCCCTTATCTCCCGCCCCCCGCTCATGCCCCGTGTGTCTCTCCCCTTCCCCCCCACCCCCCGCTCATGCCCTGTGTCTCCCTACTGTTCCCCCCACCCCCGCTCATGCCACGTATCTCTCTCCACTTCCCCCCACCCCCCGCTCATGCCCCGTGTCTCCCCTGTTCCCCCCCACCCCCTGCTCATGACCTGTGTCTCCCCTGTTACCCCCACCCCCTGCTCATGCCCCATGTGTCTCTCCCCTTCCCCCCACCCCCCGCTCATGCCCCATGTGTCTATCCCCTTCCGCCCACCCCCACCCATGCCCCTTGTCTCTCTCCCCTTCCCCCCACCACCCGCTCACGCCCCGTGTGTCTCTCCCCTTCCCCCCCACCCCCGGCTCATGCCCCGTGTGTCTCTCCCCTTCTCCCCCACCCCCCGCTCATGCCCTGTGTCTCTCTCCCCTTCCCCCCACCCCCCGCTCATGCCCCATGTCTCTCTCTCTCCTTCCCCCCAACCCCCGCTCATGCCCCGTGTGTCTCTCCCCTTCCCCCCCACCCCCCCGCTCATGCCGCGTGTCTCCCTACTGTTCCCCCCACCCCCCGCTCATGCCCCGTGTCACTCTCCCCTTCCCCTCACCCCCCGCTCATGCCCCATGTATCTCTCCCCTTCCCCCCACCCCCCGCTCATGCCCGTGTCTCTCTCCCCTTCCCCCCCACCCCCTGCTCATGCCCCATGTCTCTCTCCCCTTCGCCCAACCCCCCGCTCATGCCCTGTGTCTCTCTCCCCTTCCCCCCACCCCCCGCTCATGCCCCATGTCTCTCTCTCCTTCCCCCCAACCCCCGCTCATGCCCCGTGTGTCTCTCCCCTTTCCCCCCACCCCCCGCTCATGCCCCGTGTCTCTCTACTGTTGCCCCCACCCCCTGCTCATGCCCTGTGTGTCCCTCCCCTTCCCCCCACTCCCGCTCATGTCCCATGTCTCCCTACTGTTCCCCCCACCCCCCGCTCATGCCCCATGTCCCCTCCTTTTCCCCCCACCCCCTGCTCATGCCATGTGTCTCACCTGTTCCCCCCACCCCCTGCTCATGCCCCATGTCTCCTCTGTTCTCCCCACCCCCCGCTCATGACCTGTTTCCCCTGTTATCCTCCACCCCCCACTCATGCCCCATGTCTCCCTTGTGTTAACCCCTACCCCCAGCTCATGCCACGTGTCTCCCTTGTGTTACCCCCCACCCCCCATGCATGCCCCGTGTCTCCCTCGTGTTACCCCCCACCCCCGCTTATGCCCCGTGTCTCCCTTGTGTTACCCCTCACCCATGCCCTGTCTCCCCTGTTACCCCTTACCCCCCGCTCATGCCCCGTGTGTCTCTCCCCTCCCCCACCCCCCGCTCATGCCCCGTGTGTCTCTCCCCTACCCCTTACCCCCCTGCTCATGCCCCGTGTGTCTCTCCCCTTCCCTCCCACCCCCCGCTCATGCCCCGTGTGTCTCTCCCCTTCCCCCCACCCCCCGCGTCTCTCTACCTTACCCCCAGCTAACGCTCCTGCCCCGCATGTCTCCCCCCTACCCCTCACCCCCCTGCTCATGCCCCGTGTGTCTCTCCCCTTCCCTCCTACCCCCCGCTCATGCCCCGTGTCTCTCTCCCCTTCCCCCCACCCCCCGCTCATGCCCCGTGTCTCTCTCCCCTTCCCTCCACCCCCCGCTCATCGCTCATGCCCCGTGTCTCTCTCCCCATCCTCCCACCCCCCGCTCATGCCCCGTGTCTCTCTCCCCTTCCCCCCGACCCCCCGCTCATGCCCCATGTGTCTCTCCCCATCCCCCGACCCCCCGCTCATGCCCCATGTCTCCCTACTGTTCCCCCCTCCCCGTGTTCACGCCCCGTGTGTATCTCCCCTACCCCCACTCCCGCTCATGCCCCAGTGTCTCTCCCCTTCCCCCCACCCCCCGCTCATGTCCTGTGTCTCCTTCCTTTCCCTTGACCCCCCTGCTCATTCCCTGTGTGTATCTCCCCTCCCCCTACCCCCTGCTAATGCCCCGTGTCTCTCCCCTTCCCCCCACACCCCGCCCATGCCCCGTGTCTCTCTCCCCTTCACCCCAACCCCCCGCTCATGCCCCGTGTGTCTCTCCCCTTCCCCCCTGCCCCCTGCTCATGCCCCGTGTGTCTCTCCCCTTCCCCACACCCCCGCTCATGCCCCATCTGTCTCTCCCCTTCCCCCCACCCCCCGCTCATGCCCCGTGTGTCTTTCCCCTTCCCTTCCACCCCTGCTCATGCCCCGTGTGTCTCTCCCCTTCCCCCACCTCCCGCTCATGCCCTGTGTCTCCCTCCTTTTCCCCCACCCACCGCTCATGCCCTGTGTCTCCCTCCTTTCCCCCCACCCCCCGCTCATGCCCCATGTTTCTCTCCCCTCCCCCCCACACCCCGCTCACGCCCCATGTCTCCCTACTGTTCCCCCCACCCCCCGCTCATGCCCCTTGTATCTCTCCCCTTCCCCCCACCCCCGCTCATGCCTGGTGTGTCTCTCCCATTTGCCCCACCCCCGCTCATGCCTTGTTTGTCTTTCCACTTCCCCCCCACCCCCGCTCATGCCCCGTGTCTCTCTCCCCTTCCCCCAACCCCTGCTCATGCCCCGTGTGTCTCTCCCCTTCCCCCCTCCCTGCTCATGCCCCATGTCTCCCTCCTTTCCCCCCACCCACCGCTCATGCCCCGTGTCTCCCTCCTTTCCCCCCACCCCCTCTCATTCCCTGTGTGTCTCTCCCCTCCCCCCCACCCCAGCTCATGCCCCGTGTGTTTCTCCCCTTATCTCCCGCCCCCCGCTCATGCCCCGTGCGTCTCTCCCCTTCCCCCCCACCCCCCGCTCATGCCCTGTGTCTCCCTACTGTTCCCCCCACCCCCGCTCATGCCACGTATCTCTCTCCACTTCCCCCCCACCTCCCGCTCATGCCCCGTGTCTCCCCTGTTCACCCCCACCCCCTGCTCATGACCTGTGTCTCCCCTGTTACCCCCACCCCCTGCTCATGCCCCATGTGTCTCTCCCCTTCCCCCCACCCCCCGCTCATGCCCCATGTGTCTATCCCCTTCCGCCCACCCCCACCCATGCCCCTTGTCTCTCTCCCCTTCCCCCCACCACCCGCTCACGCCCCGTGTGTCTCTCCCCTTCCCCCCCACCCCCGGCTCATGCCCCGTGTGTCTCTCCCCTTCTCCCCCACCCCCCGCTCATGCTCCGTGTGTCTCTCCCATTCCCCACCACCCCTGCTCATGTCCCGTGTCTCCCTACTGTTCCCCCCACCCCCGCTCATGCCCAGTGTGTCTCTCCCCTTCCCCCCCACCCCTCGCACACGCCCCGTGTCTCTCTACTGTACCCCCTACCCCCCGCTCATGCCCCGTGTGTCTCTCCCCTTCACCCCAAACCCCCGCTCACGCCCCGTGTGTCTCTCCCCTCCCCCCACCCCCCGCTCATGCCCCGTGTGTCTCTACCCTTCCCCCACACTCCCCGCTCATGCCCCGTGTGTCTCTACCCTTCCACCACAGCCCCAGCTCATGCCCCGTGTCTCCCTTGTGTTAACCCCACCCCACGCTCATGCCCCGTGTTTCTCTCGTGTTACCACCCACTCCCCGCTCATGCCCTGTGTCTCCCTTGTGTTACCCCCACCCATGCCCTGTCTCCCCTGTTACCTCCCACCCCCCGATCATGCCCCGTGTCTCCCTTTTGTTACCCCCCACCCCTCGCTCATGCCCCGTGTCTCTCACCTTCCCTCCCACCCCCCGCTCATGCCCCGTGTCTCCCTCCTTTCCCCCCGCTCATGCCCCGTGTGTCTCTCCCCTCCCACCCACACCCCGCTCATGCCCCGTGTGTCTCTGCTCTTCCCCCCCACCCCCGCTCATGCCCCCTTCGTCTCTCCCTATCCCCTCCACTCCCCACTCATGCCCAGTGAGTCTCTCCCCTTCTCCCCCACAACCACCCCCGCTCATGCCCACCCCTCGCTCATGCCCCATGTCTCTCTCCCCTTCCCCCCACCCCCTGCTCATGCCCCGTGACTCTCTCCCCTTCCCCCACCCCCCACTCATGCCCTGCGTCTCTCTCCCCTCCCCCCTACCCCCCGCTCATGTCCCATGTCTCTCTCCCCATCCCCCCAACCTCCACTCATGCCCCGTGTGTCTCTCCCCTTCCCCCCACCCCCCGCTCATGCCCCGTGTGTCTCTCCCCTTCCCCCCACCCCCTGCTCATGCCCCGTGTCTCCCTCATTTCCCCCCACCCGCCGCTCATGCCCTGTGTCTCTCCCCTCCCTCCCACTCCCCGCTCATGCCCGTGTGTCTCTACCCTTCCCCCACACCCCCTGCTCATGCCCCGTGTGTCTCTCCCCTTCCTCCCCACCCCCGCTCATGCCCCGTGTCTCCCTACTGTTCCCCCCACCTCCCACTCATACCCCGTGCATCTCTCCCCTTCCCCCCACCCCCACTCATGCCCCGTGTCTCCCTTGTTTTACCCCCCACCCCAGCTCATGCCCCATGTCTCCCTTGTGTTACCCACCACCCACTCCCTCATGCTCCATGTCTCCCTTGTGTTACCGCCCCAACCCCGCTCATGCCCCATGTCTCCCTTGTGTTACCCCCCACCCCCCGCTCATGCCCCGTGTCTCTCTTGTGTTACCTCCCACCCATGCCCTGTCTCCCCTGTTACCCCCCTGCTCCATGTCTCCCTTGTGTTACCTCCCACCCCCCCGCTCATGCCCTGTGTCTCTCCCCTTCCCCCCCGCTCATGCCCTGTGTGTCTCTCCTCTCCCCCCCACCCCCGCTCATGCCACGTGTGTCTCCCCTCCCCCCCACCCCTTGCTCATGCCCCGTGTGTCTCTACCCTTCCCCCACACCCCCCGCTCATGCCCCGTGTCTCTCTCCCCTTCCCCCCACCCCCGCTCATGCCCCGTGTCTCCCTTGTTTTACCCCCCACCCCCAGCTCATGCCCCATTTCTCCCTTGTATTACCCACCACCCACTCCCTCATGCTCCGTGTCTCCCTTGTGTTACCGCCCCAACCCCCGCTAATGCCCCATGTCTCCCTTATGTTACCCCCACCCCCGCTCATGCCCCGTGTCTCCCTTGTGTTACCCCCCACCCATGCCCTGTCTCCCCTGTTACCCCCCCACCCCCTGCCCCATGTCTCCCTTGTGTTACCTCCCACCCCCCGCTCATGCCCTGTGTCTCTCCCCTTCCCCCCACCCCCGCTCATGCCACGTGTGTCTCTCCCCTTCCCCCCACCTCCCGCTCATGCCCCGTGTGCATCTCTCCTCCCCCCGACCCCCGCTCATGCCCCGTGTGTCTCTCCCCTTCCCCCACCCCATCCCGACGCTCATGCCAGTGTCTCTCTCCCCTTCCCCCCACCCCCTGCTCATGCCCCGTGTCTCTCTCCACTTCCCCCCACCCCCCGCTCATGCCCCGTGTCTCTCTCCCCTTCCCCCCACCCCCCGCCCATGCCCCGTGTCTCTCTCCCCTTCCCCCCACCCCCGCTCATGTCCCGTGTCTCCCCTGTTCCCCCGCCCCCTGCTAATGACCTGTCTCCCCTGTCACCCCCTACCCCCCGCCGCTCATGCCCCGTGTGCCTCTCTCCTTCCCCTCACCCCCGCTCACGCCCCGTGTGTCTCTCCCCTTCCCCCCACCCCATCCCTCGCTCATACCAGTGTCTCTCTCCCCTTCCCCCCACCCCCTGCTCATACCCTGTGTCTCTCTCTGCTTCACCCCACCCCCTGCTCATGCCCCATGTGTCTCTCCTCTTCCCCCCACCTCCGCTCATGCCCCGTGTGTCTATACCCTTCCCCCCAACCCCCGCTCATGCCCCGTGTCTCTCTCCCCTTCCCCCCACCCCCGCTCATGTCCCGTGTGTCTCTCCCCTTCGCCCCCACCCCCCGCTCATGCCCCGTGTGTCTCTCCCCTTCTCCCCCGCTCACACCCTGTGTGTCTCTCCCCTTTCCCCCCACCCCCGCTCATGTCCCGTGTCTCCCTACTGTTCCCCCATCCCCCGCTCATGCCCCGTGTGTCTCTCCCCTTCCCCCCCACCCTCCGCACATGTCCCGTGTCTCCCTACTGTACCCCCCACCCACTGCTCATGCCCCGTGTGTCTCTCCCATCCCCCCAACCCCCGCTCATTCCCCGTGTGACTCTCCCCTCCCCCCCACCCCCTGCTCATGCCCCGTGTCTCCCTACTGTTCCCCCCACCCTCTGCTCATGCACTGTGTGTCTCTCCCCTTTTCCCCCGCTCATGCCCCGAGTGTATCTCCCCTTCCCCCCTCCCACTGCTCATGCCCCGTGTCTCCCTCCTTTCCTCCCACACCCGCTCATGCCCCATGTCTCTCCCCTCCCCCCCACCCCCCGCTCATGCCCCGTGTGTCTCTACCCTTCCCCCACACCCCCCGCTCATGCCCTGTGTGTCTCTCCCCTTCCCCCCAAACCCCGCTCATGCCCCGTGTGACTCTCCCCTCCCTCCCACCCCCTGCTCATGCCCCGTGTCTCCCTACTGTTCCACCCACCCTCCGCTCACGCCCCGTGTGTCTCTCCCCTTTTCCCCCGCTCATGCCCCGTATGTCTCTCCCCTTCCCCCCCACCCACTGCTCATGCCCTGTGTCTCCCTCCTTTCCCCCCACCCCCGCTCATGCCCCATGTCTCTCCCCTCCCCCCACCCCCTGCTCATGCTCCGTGTGTCTCTACCCTTCCCCCACACCCCTCACCGATGCCCTGTCTCCCCTGTTACCCCCACCCCCTGCCCCATGTCTCCCTTGTGTTACCTCCCACCCCCGCTCATGCCCTGTGTCTCTCCCCTTCCCCCCACCCCCGCTCATGCCACGTGTCTCACTCCTTTCCCCCTGCTAATGCCCCGTGTGTCTCTCCCCTCCCCCCCACCCCCGCTCATGCCCTGTGTGTCTCTCCTCTCCCCCCACCCCCACTCATGCCACGTGTGTCTCTCCCCTTCCCCCCAGCTCCCGCTCATGCCCCGTGTGCCTCTCTCCTTCCCCCCACCCCTGCTCATGCCCCGTGTGTCACTCCCCTTCCCCCCACCCCATCCCTCGCTCATGCCAGTGTCTCTCTCCCCGTCCCCCCACCCCCTGCTCATGCCCTGTGTCTCTCTCCCCTTCCCCCCACCCCCCGCTCATGCCCCGTGTGTCTCTCCCCTTCCCCCCCACCCCCCGCTCATGCCCTGTTTCTCCCTACTGTTCCCCCCACCCCCGCTCATGCCACGTATCTCTCCCGACTTCCCCCCACCCCCCGCTCATGCCCCGTGTCTTCCTGTTCCCCCCCACCCCCTGCTCATGACCTGTGTCTCCCCTGTTACCCCCACCCCATGCTCATGCCCCATGTGTCTCTCCCCTTCCCCCCAACCCCCCGCTCATGCCCCGTGTGTCTCTCCCCTTCCCCTGCACCCCCTGCTCATGCCCCGTGTCTCCCTACTGTTCCCCCACCCCCCGCTCATGCCCCATGTATCTCTCCCCTTCCCCCCTCACCCCGCTCATGCCCCGTGTGTCTCTCCCTTCCCCCCCACCCCCTGCTCATGCCCCGTGTCTCCCTACTGTTCCCCCCACCCCCCTGCTCATGCCCAATGTATCTCTCCCCTTCCCCCCACCCCCCGCTCATGCCCGTGTCTCTCTCCCCTTCCCCCCCACCCCCTGCTCATGCCCTGTGTCTCTCTCCCCTTCCCCCCACCCTCCGCTCATGCCCTGTGTCTCTCTCCCCTTCCCCCCCACCCCCCGCTCATGCCCCGTGTCTCTCTCCCCTTCCCCCCACCCCCCGCTCATGTCCCGTGTCTCCCCTGTTCCCCCCCGCCCCCCGCTGATGGCCTGTCTCCCCTGTCACCCCCCACCCCCCGCTGCTCATGCCCCGTGTGCCTCTCTTCTTCCCCCCACCCCCGCTCATGCCCCGTGTGTCTCTCCCCTTCCCCCCACCCCATCCCTCGCTCATGTTAGTGTCTCTCTCCCCTACCCCCCCACCCCCTGCTCATGCCCCATGTCTCTCTCCGCTTCCCCCCACCCCCTGCTCATGCCCCGTGTGTCTCTCCCCTTCCCCCCACCTCCGCTCATGCCCCGTGTGTCTATACCCTTCCCCCCAACCCACGCTCATGCCCCGTGTCTCTCTCCCGTTCCCCCCACCCCCGCTCATGCCCCGTGTGTCTCTCCCCTTCGCCCCCACCCCCCGCTCATGCCCCGTGTGTCTCTCCCCTTCTCCCCCAATCATGCCCCGTGTGTCTCTCCCCTTTCCCCCCACCCCCGCTCATGTCCCGTGTCTCCCTACTGTTCCCCCCACCCCCCGCTCACGCCCCGTGTGTCTCTCCCCACCCCCCGCTCATGCCCCGTGTGTCTCTCCCCTTCCCCCACCCCCGCTCATGCCCCGTGTGTCTCTCCCCTTCCCCCCACGCCCCGCTCATGCCCCGTGTGTCTCTCCCCTTCCCCCCCACCCCCGCTCATGCCCCTTGTCTCCCTATTGTTTTCCCCTCCCCCCGCTCATGCCCCGTGTATCTCTCTCCCCTTCCCCCAGCCTCCGCTCATCCCCCGTGTGTCTCTCCCCTTCCCCCCACCCCCCGATCATGCCCCGTGTGTCTATCCCTTTCCCCCCACACCCCTCCTCATGCCCCATGTGTCTCTCCCCTTCGCCCCCACCCCTGCTCATGCCCTGTGTCTCCCTCCTTTCCCCCACTCCCCGCTCATGCCCTGTGTGTCTCTCCCCTTCCCCCAACCCGCTCATGCCCAGTGTGTCTCTCCCCTTCCCCCCACCCCCCGCTTATGCCCCGTGTGTCTCTCCCCTTCCCCCCCACCCCTGCTCATGCCCCGTGTCTCTCTACTGTTCCCCCAACCCCCTGCTCATGCCCAGTGTGTATCTCCCCTTCCCCCCACCCCCGCTCATGTCCCATGTCTCCCTACTGTTCACCCCACACCCTGCTCATGCCCCGTGTCTCCCTCCTTTTTCCCCCACCCCCCGCTCATGACCCGTGTCTCTCCTGTTCCCCCCCACCCCCCGCTCATGCCCCGTGTCTCCCCTGTTACCTCCCACCCCCCGCTTATGCCCCGTGTGTCTCTCCCCTTCCCCCCACCCCCACTCATGCCCCGTGTCTCCCTCCTTTCCCTCCACCCCCCCCTCATGCCCCGTGTGTATCTCCCCTCCCCCCACCCCCGCTCATGACCAATGTGTCTCTCCCCTTCCCTCCCACCCCCCGCTCATGCCCCGTGTCTCCCCTGTTACCTCCCACCCCCCACTCATGACCTGTCTCCCCTGTTACCCCCATCCCCCGCTGATGCCCCGTGTGTCCCTTGTGTTACCCCCACACCCAGCTCATGCCTCGTGTCTCCCTTGTGTTACCCCCCACCCCCCGCTCATGCCCTGTGTCTCCCTTGTGTTACCCCCACCCCCCGCTCATGCCCCGTGTCTCCCTTGTGTTACCCCCACCCATGCCCTGTCTCCCCTGTTACCCCTCACCCCTGCTCATGCCCCGTGTCTTCCTCCTTTCCCCACGCTCATGTCCCATGTGTCTCTCCCCTCCCCCCACCCCCGCTCATGCCCCGTGTGTCTCTACCCTCCCCCACACCCCCTGCTCATGCCCAGTGTTTCTCTTCCCTACCCCCCACCCCCGCTCATGCCCCGTGTGTCTCTCCCCTTCCCCCCAAACCCCCGCTCATGCCCCGTGTCTCTCTACGCTTGCCCCCCACCCCCACCCCTGTCTAATGCCCCGTGTCTCTCTCCCCTTCCCCCCACCCCCGCCCATGCCCCGTGTGTCTCTCCCCTTCACCCCACCCCCCACTCATGCCCCTTGTCTCTTTCCCCTTCCCCCAACCCCCTGCTCATGCCCCGTGTCTCTCTCCCCTTCCCTCCACCCCTCGCTCATGCCCCGTGTCTCTCTCTCTCCTTCCCCCCCACCCCCCGCTCATGCCCCGTGTCTCTCTCTCCTTCCCCCCGTCCACCCGCTCATGCCCCGTGTGTCTCTCCCCTTCCCCCCACCCCCTGCTCATGCCCCGTGTCTCTCTCCCCTTCCCCCCGTCCACCCGCTCATGCTCCGTGTGTCTCTCCCCTTCCCCCCACCCCCTGCTCATGCCCCGTGTCTCCCTACTGTTTCCCCCACCCCCCCGCGCATGCCCTGTGTCTCTCTCCCCTTCCCTCCAACCCCGCGCTCATGCCCTGTGTCTCTCTCCCCTTCCCCCCGTCCACCCGCTCATGCCCCGTGTGTCTCACCCCTTCCCCCCACCCCCTGCTCATGCCCCGTGTCTCTCTCCCCTTCCCCCCGTCCACCCGCTCATGCCCCGTGTGTCTCTCCCCTTCCCCCCACCCCCTGCTCATGCCCCGTGTCTCCCTACTGTTTCCCCCACCCCCCCGCGCATGCCCCGTGTCTCTCCCCCTTTCCCTCCCACCCCGCGCTCATGCCCCGTGTGTCTCTCACCTTCCCTCCCACCCCCCGCTCATGCCCTGTGTCACTCTCCCCTTCACCCCCACCCCCCGCTCATGCCCAGTGTGTCTCTCCCCTCCCCCCACCCCCGCTCATGCCCCGTGTGTCTCACCCTTCCCCTCCACCCCCGCTCATGCTCCGTATCTCACTACTGTTCCCCCACCCTCTGCTCATGCCCCGTGTCTCTCTCCCTTTCCCCCCACCCCCTGCTCATGCCCCGTGTGTCCCTCCCCTTCCCCCCCACCTCCCACTCATGCCCCGTGTGTCTTTCCCCTTCCCCCCCACCCCCGCTCATGCTCCGTGTCTCTCTCCCCTCCCCCCACCCCCTGCTAATGCCCGTGTTTCTCCCCTTCCCCCCATACCCCGCCCATGCCCTATGTCTCTCTCCCCTTCACCCCCACCCCCCGCTCATGCCCAGTGTGTCTCTCCCCTCCCCCCACCCCCGCTCATACCCCGTGCGTCTCACCCCTCCCTCCACCCCCCGCTCATGCTCCGTGTCTCCCTACTGTTCCCCCTGCCCTCTGCTCATGCCCCGTGTCTCTCTCCCCTTCCCTCCACCCCTCGCTCATGCCCCGTGTCTCTCTCTCTCCTTCCCCCCCACCCCCCGCTCATGCCCCGTGTCTCTCTCTCCTTCCCCCCGTCCAGCCGCTCATGCCCCGTGTGTCTCTCCCCTTCCCCCCACCCCCTGCTCATGCCCCGTGTCTCTCTCCCCTTCCCCCCGTCCACCCGCTCATGCTCCGTGTGTCTCTCCCCTTCCCCCCACCCCCTGCTCATGCCCCGTGTCTCCCTACTGTTTCCCCCACCCCCCCGCGCATGCCCTGTGTCTCTCTCCCCTTCCCTCCAACCCCGCGCTCATGCCCTGTGTCTCTCTCCCCTTCCCCCCGTCCACCCGCTCATGCCCCGTGTGTCTCACCCCTTCCCCCCACCCCCTGCTCATGCCCCGTGTCTCTCTCCCCTTCCCCCCGTCCACCCGCTCATGCCCCGTGTGTCTCTCCCCTTCCCCCCACCCCCTGCTCATGCCCCGTGTCTCCCTACTGTTTCCCCCACCCCCCCGCGCATGCCCCGTGTCTCTCCCCCTTTCCCTCCCACCCCGCGCTCATGCCCCGTGTGTCTCTCACCTTCCCTCCCACCCCCCGCTCATGCCCTGTGTCACTCTCCCCTTCACCCCCACCCCCCGCTCATGCCCAGTGTGTCTCTCCCCTCCCCCCACCCCCGCTCATGCCCCGTGTGTCTCACCCTTCCCCTCCACCCCCGCTCATGCTCCGTATCTCACTACTGTTCCCCCACCCTCTGCTCATGCCCCGTGTCTCTCTCCCTTTCCCCCCACCCCCTGCTCATGCCCCGTGTGTCCCTCCCCTTCCCCCCCACCTCCCACTCATGCCCCGTGTGTCTTTCCCCTTCCCCCCCACCCCCGCTCATGCTCCGTGTCTCTCTCCCCTCCCCCCACCCCCTGCTAATGCCCGTGTTTCTCCCCTTCCCCCCATACCCCGCCCATGCCCTATGTCTCTCTCCCCTTCACCCCCACCCCCCGCTCATGCCCAGTGTGTCTCTCCCCTCCCCCCACCCCCGCTCATACCCCGTGCGTCTCACCCCTCCCTCCACCCCCCGCTCATGCTCCGTGTCTCCCTACTGTTCCCCCTGCCCTCTGCTCATGCCCCGTGTCTCTCTCCCTTTCCCCACACCCCCTGCTCATGCCCCGTGTGTCCCTCCCCTTCCCCCCCACCCCCCACTCATGCCCTGTGTGTCTTTCCCCTTCCCCCCACTCCCGCTCATGCCCCGTGTCTCTCTCCCCTTCCCCCCACCCCCTGCTCATACCCCGTACGTCTCTCTGCTTCCACCCACCCCCCCACTCATGCCCCGTGTCTCCCTCCTTTTCCCCCACCCACCGCTCATGCCCCGTGTCTCCCTCCTTTCCCTCCACCCCCCGCTCATGCCCTGTGTGTCTCTCCCCTCCCCCCACCCCCGCTCATGACCCATGTGTCTCTCCCCTTCCCCCCACCCCCTGCTCATTCCCCGTATGTCTCTCCCCTCCCCCCACCCCCCGCTCATGCCCCGTTTGTCTCTCCCCTTCCCCCCACCCCCCGCTCATGCCCCGTGTCTCCCTACTGTTCCCCCCAACCCCCACTCATGCCCCGTGTCTCTCTCAACTTCCCCCCACCCCCGCTCATGCCCCGTGTCTCCCCTGTTCCCCCCACCCCCCGATCATGACCTGTGTCTCCCCTGTTACCCCCCACCCCCCGCTCATGCCCTGTGTCTCCCGTGTGTTACTCCCCACCCCCAGCTCATGCCCCGTGTCTCCATTGTGTTACCCCCAACCCCCGCTCATGCCCCGTGTCTCCCTTGTGTTACCCCCCACCCCCCGCTCATGCCCCGTGTCTCCCTCGTGTTACCCCCCCACCCCCTGCTCATGCCCCGTGTCTCACTTGTGTTACCCCCCACCCATGCCCTGTCTCCCCTGTTACCCCCCAACCCCCGCTCATGCCCCGTGTCTCCCTTGTATTACCCCCCATCCCCCGCTCATGCCCCGTGTTTCTCCCCTTCCCCCACCACCCCCCGCACATGCCCGTGTCTCCCTCCTTTCCCCCACCCCCCGCTCAAGCCCCGTGTGTCTCTCCCCTCCCCCCCAACCCACTGCTCAGGCCCTGTGTGTCTCTCCCCTTTCCCCATCCCCTGCTCATGCCCCGTGTGTCTCTCCCCTTCTCCCCCACCCCCCGCTCATGCCCGTGTCTCTCTCCCCTTCTCCCCACCCCCCGCTCATGCCCCGTGTCTCCCTACTGTTCCCCCCACCCCCTGCTCATGCCCCGTGTCTTTCTTCCCTTCCCCCCACCCCGGCTCATGCCCCGTGTCTCTCTCCCCTTCCCCCCACCCCCCGCTCATGCCCCGTGTCTCTCTCCCCTTCCCCCCACCCCCCGCTCATGCCCTGTGTCTCTCTCCCCTTCCCCCACCCCCCGCTCAGGCCGCATGTGTCTCTCCCCTTCCTCCACTCCCCCCGCACATGCCCCATGTGTCTTTCCCCTTCCCCCACCCCCTGCTCATGCCCCGTGTCTCCCTACTGTTCCACCCACCCACCGCTCATTTCCCGTGTTTCTCTCCCCTTCCCCCCACCCCCTGCTCATGCCCCGTGTGTCTCTCCCCTTCCCCCATCCCCTGCTCATGCCCTGTGTGTCTCTCCCCTTCCCCCACCCCCGCTCATGCCCCATGTCTCCCTCCTTTCCCCACAACCCCCGCTCGTGCCCCGTGTGTCTCTCCCCTCCCCCCACCCCCCGTTCATGCCCTGTGTGTCTCTCTCCTTCCCCCCACCCCCCGCTCATGCCCGGGTGTCTCTCCCCTCCCCCCAAACCCTGCTCATGCCCCCAGTCTCCCTACTGTTCCACCACCCCCTGCCTCTCTCCACTTCCCCCCCACCCCCCGCTCATGACCTGTGTCTCCTGTTACCCCCCACCCCCCACTCAACTCATGCCCCGGGCCTCCCTTGTGTTACCCCCCACCCCCCGATCATGCCCCGTGTCTCCCTCGTGTTACCCCCCACCCCCCGCTCATGACCCGTGTCTCCCTTGTGTTACTCCCCCAACCATGCCCTGTCTCCCCTGTTACCCCCCACCCCCCGCTCATGCCCCGTGTCTCCCTTGTGTTACCCCCCATCCCCTGCTCATGCCCTGTGTCTCTCCCCTTCCCTCCACCACCCGCTCATGCCGCGTGTGTCTCTCCCCTTCCCCCACTCCCCTTGCACACGCTCCGTGTGTCTCTCCCCTCCCCCCCAACCCCCCGCTCATGCCCTGTGTGTCTCTCCCCTTCCCCCATCCCCTGCTCATGCCCCGTGTGTCTCTCCCCTTCCCCCACCCCCCGCTCAAGCCCCGTGTTTCTTTCCCCTTCCTCCACCCACCGCTCATGCCGCGTGTGTCTCTCCCCTTCCCCCAATCCCCCCGCACATGCCCCGTGTGTCTCTCCCCTTCCCCCACCCCATGCCCCGTGTCTCCCTACTGTTCCACCCACCCCCCGCTCATGCCCCGTGTCTCTCTCCCCTTCCCCCCACCCCCTGCTCATGCCCCGTGTGTCTCTCCCCTTCCCCCCACCCCCGCTCATGCCCCGTGTTTCCCTCCTTTCCCCCACCCACCGCTCATGCCCTGTGTCTCCCTCCTTTCCCCACACCCCCCGCTCATGCCCCGTGTGTCTCTCCCCTCCCCCCAACCCCCGTTCATGCCCTGTGTGTCTCTCCCCTTCCCCCCACCCCCCGCTCATACCCCGTGTGTCTCTCCCCTCCCCCAAACCCCGCTCATGCCCCGTGTCTCCCTACTGTTCCCCCCACCCCCTGCTCATGCCCCGTGTCTCTCTCCACTTCCCCCCCTCCCCCCGCTCATGACCTGTGTCTCCCCTGTTACCCACACCCCCCGCTCAACTCATGCCCCGGGCCTCCCTTGTGTTACCCCCCACCCCCAGCTCATGCCCTGTGTCTCCCTTGTGTTACCCCCCCCGGCTCATGCCCCGTGTCTCCCTCGTGTTACCCCCACCACCCGCTCATGCCCCGTGTCTCCCTTGTGTTACTCCCCCACCCATGCCCTGTCTCCCCTGTTACCTCCCACCCCCGCTCATGCCCCGTGTCTTCCTTGTGTTACCCCCATCCCTCTGCTCATGCCCCGTGTCTCTCCCCTTCCCCCCCATCCCCCGCTCATGCCCGTGTCTCCCTCCTTTCCCCCACCCCCTGCTTATGCCCCGTGTGTCTCTCCACATTCCACCCACCTTCTCATGCCCTGCGTGTCTCTCCCCTTCCCCCATCCCCCGCTCATGCCCTTCTGTGTCTCTCCCCTTCCCCCCACCCCCACCCCCCACTCATGCCCGTGTCTCTCTCCCCTTCCCCCACCCCCCGCTCATGCCCCGTGTCTCTCTACTGTTCCCCCACCCCCCGCTTATGCCCCATGTCTTTCTTCCCTCCCCCCACCCCCCGCTCATGCCCCGTGTCTCTCTCCCCTTCCCCCCACCCCCCGCTCATGCCCCGTGTCTCTCTACCCTCCCCCCACCTCCCCTTCCCCCACCCCCCGCTCATGCCCCGTGTCTCCCTCCTTTCCCTCCACCCCCGCTCATGCCCCGTGTGTCTCTCCCCTCCCCCCGCTCATGCCCCGTGTCTCTCCCCTTCCCCCCACCCCCCGCTCATGCCCGTGTCTCCCTCCTTTCCCCCAGCCCCTGCTCATGCCCCGTGTGTCTCTCCCCTCCCCCCCACCCCCGCTCATGCCCTGTGTGGCTCTCCCCTTCCCCCACCACCCGCTCATGCCCCGTGTGTCTGTCCCCTTCCCCCCACCCCCCGCTCATGCCCTGTGTCTCTCTCCCCTTCCCCCCATCCCCCGCTCATGCCCCGTGTCTCTCCCCTTCCCCCACCCCCCGCTCATGCCCCGTGTCTCTCCCCTTCCCCCCACCCCCCGCTCATGCCCCGTGTCTCTCCCCTTCCCCCACCCCCTGCTCATGCCCTGTGTCTCTCCCCTTCCCCCCACCCCCCGCTCATGCCCCGTGTCTACCTACTGTTCCCCCCACCCCCTGCTCATGCCCCGTGTCTCTCTCCACTAGCCCCCCACCCCCCGCTCATGACCTGTGTCTCCCCTGTTACCCACACCCCCCGCTCAACTCATGCCCCGGGCCTCCCTTGTGTTACCCCCCACCCCCAGCTCATGCCCTGTGTCTCCCTTGTGTTACCCCCCCACCCCCCGCTCATGCCCCGTGTCTCCCTCGTGTTACCCCCCACCACCCGCTCATGCCCCGTGTCTCCCTTGTGTTACTTCCCCACCCATGCCCTGTCTCCCCTGTTACCTCCCACCCCCGCTCATGCCCTGTGTCTTCCTTGTGTTACCCCATCCCTCTGCTCATGCCCTGTGTCTCTCCCCTTCCTCCCCACCCCCCGCTCATGCTCGTGTCTCCCTCCTTTCCCCCACCCCCTGCTCATGCCCCGTGTGTCTCTCCACATTCCACCCACCCGCTCATGCCCTGCGTGTCTCTCCCCTTCCCCATCCCCCGCTCATGCCCTTCTGTGTCTCTCCCCTTCCCCCCACCACCTGCTCATGCCCCGTGTGTCTCTCCCCTTCGCCCCCACCCCCCACTCATGCCCGTGTCTCTCTCCCCTTCCCCCACCCCCCGCTCATGCCCTGTGTCTCTCTACTGTTCCCCCACCCCCCGCTCATGCCCCATGTCTTTCTTCCCTCCCCCCACCCCTGCTCATGCCCCGTGTCTCTCT
This sequence comes from Ambystoma mexicanum, assembly GCF_040938575.1. Classification (NCBI taxonomy): domain Eukaryota; kingdom Metazoa; phylum Chordata; class Amphibia; order Caudata; family Ambystomatidae; genus Ambystoma; species Ambystoma mexicanum. The sequence continues at coordinate 925,636,706 of NC_090941.1, forward strand.
CCCCTTCCCCCCACCCCCCGCTCATGCCCCGTGTCTCTCTCCCCTTCCCCCACCCCCAGCTCATGCCCCGTGTCTCTCTCCCCTTCCCCCCGCTCATGCCCCGTGTCTCTCTACCCTCCCCCCACCTCCCCTTCCCCCACCCCCTGCTCATGCCCCGTGTCTCCCTCCTTTCCCTCCACCCCCGCTCATGCCCCGTGTCTCTCCCTTTCTCCCCACCCCCCGCACAAGCCCTGTGTGTCTCTGCCCTTCCCCCACCTCCCGCTCATGCCCTGTGTGTCTCTCCCCTTCCCCCCCACCCACCGCTCATGCCCCGTGTGTCTCTCCCCTCCCCCCCGCTCATGCCCCATGTCTCTCCCCTTCCCCCACACCCCCCGCTCATGCCCGTGTCTCCCTCCTTTCCCCCAGCCCCTGCTCATGCCCCGTCTGTCTCTCCCCTCCCCCTCACCCCCCGCTCATGCCCGTGTCTCCCTCCTTTCCCCCCACCCCCGCTCATGCCCCATGTCCCCTCCTTTTCCCCCCAACCCCCGATCATGCCCTGTGTCTCCTTGTTCCCACCCACCCCCCGCTCATGCCCCATGTCTCCCCGGTTCTCACCCACCCCCCGCTCATGACCTGTTTCCCCTGTTACCCCCCACCCCCCGCTCATGCCCCATGTCTCCCTTGCGTTTCTCCCCACCCCAGCTCATGCCCCGTGTCTCCCTTGTGTTACCCCCCCACCCCCATGCATGCCCCATGTCTCCCTCGTGTTACCCCCTACCCCCTGCTCATGCCCTGTGTCTCCCTTGTGTTACCCCCCACCCATGCCCTGTCTCCCCTGTTACTCATCACCCCCCGCTCATGCCCCGTGTCTCCCTCCTTTCCCCCCATTCATGCCCTGTGTGGCTCTCCCCTTCCCCCACCACCCGCTCATGCCCCGTGTGTCTCTCCCCTTCCCCACCACCTCCCGCTCATGCCCTGTGTCTCTCTCCCCTTTCCCCCCACCCCCCGCTCATGCCCCGTGTCTCTCCCCTTCCCCCACCCCCCGCTCATGCCCCGTGTCTCTCCCCTTCCCCCCACCCCCCGCTCATGCCCCTTGTCTCTCCCCTTCCCCCAACCCCACGCTCATGCCCTGTGTCTCTCCCCTTCCCCCCACCCCACGCTCATGCCCCGTGTCTCTCTCCCCCGTTACCCCCCACCCCCTGCTCATGCACCGTGTCTCCCTTGTGTTACCCCCCACTCCCAGCTCACGCCCGGTATCTCCCTTGTTACCCCCCACCCCCCGCTCATGCCCCGTGTCTCCCTTGTGTTACCCCCCACCCCCCGCTCATGCCCTGTGTCTCCCTCGTGTTACCCCCCACCCCCCGCTCATGCCCCGTGTCTCCCTTGTGTTACCCCCTCACCCCCCGCTCATGTCCTGTGTCTCCCTTGTGTTACCCCCACCCCCGCTTATGCCCCATGTGTCTCTCCCCTTCCCCCCCACCCCCCGCTCATCTCCTGTTGTGTTTTCTTTATACACCCCAAGGGACGTTATGGTTAAGTTGCGCTACTAGAAATCTATGAAATTCAGTGAAAAAACTTTGTTAAAGGGACGTTATGGTTAAGTTGCGCTACTAAAAACCTATGAAATTCAGTGAAAAAACTTTGTCAAAGTGACGTTATGGTTCCAAGTAAAACCGAAAAACCCTTGAAATTCGCCAGTTATGGTCATCTAAGCAACCATAACTCGTGAAACCACTGTGCACTGCTAAGACTAACACCCAGGACATCAAAGATGACATCACAAATGTCATTGATGACATCACTGATGACATCACATGTGTATGTACTTTTCATGAATTATGTGTACAAAGGATTCTTATTATAATGTTGCGAAACAAGTGTCAAGGATCATTGCAATAAATATCATACCCTAATTAGTGCATTGAACAATGCATTGATATGTACAACTATCAACTACAACTAAGTACAAATAAATAAATAATATTAATAATAAAACATGCTTATAGTGATACAGCAGACCTGCCAAGTGAGGTTGAACATGTAAGGAGTGTGCACAATATGTAATGCACAGCATGATTTTCTTTGGTAGGCTATTTTGTGCTTCAGGAAATCACTGGCATATGTGAAAGATTGACTGCCTGATTCATGGAATTATTTGCGCCGAAAACTGGGATTTGTGTGCCATTCTGCCCGCAAATCCTTGTTTGAGAAATTGGGATTTTGGGCAGAATGGTGCACAAATCCCAATTTTCGGCACAAATAATTCCATGAATCAGGCAGTGGGCGTTTGGCTATAGTGAGTTTAAAGGTATGGGAAGGTAATTGGATAGGGTGCATTCCGAGTGAGCTGTGAGTCAGCACGAGTTAAGGGATAGAAACATGATATAGATTCTTGGGACACAAGTGTAAAGCAGGAATGACAGATGGTGCGGGAATGTATGAGCATGCACATTAGTGGAGGTGTTCCTTTCAGGTTATGTGGTGTGTGGCAACAAGGACACCTTGGGCCCACTGGCGTAACGGAGGCCCTGCACCATCTGGGGTGCGGGTGGGGCCCGCACATGTCCTGGGAGGGGGCTCCTCAGACAAAATAAATTGATCTGCAGAGGCTCTGGAGGCCTCCGTGGCATGGGGTGAAGGGGAGCACCATTACTTCAAAAAGAAATTGTTTATTTTTGAAATCACTCTGACTTCATAAAGACATTATTTCCATTAAAGGACCAAACCAGAACAGAAATAATTTCTTTATGAAGGCAGAGTGACTTCAAACAGAAATTATTTCTATTTGAAGCCATAGGGCTCTCCGACCCAAGACATGGAGGCCTCCACCCCGTAGGCTTCCATGTCATGGCCTGGGGGAGCCCTCGGACTTCATAAAGAAATAGTTTATTTTTGAAGTCACAGAAATATTTCTTTATGAAGTCTGAGGGCTCCCCCACGCCATGACATAGAAGCCTACAGGCTGTAGGCCTCCATATCATGGGTCAGGGAGCCCTACGGCTTAAAAAATAAATAGTTTCTGTTTGAAGTCACTCTGCCTTAATTACGAAATTATTTCTGTTCCGGTTTGGTCCTTTAATGGAAATAACTTGGGAAAATCTTCCAACAGATAGTTTTACCTTCTCCTTCGCCGTTTCACTCACAGCATCTTCTTCTTAGTCTCACAGGGTTGGATATAGGCTGAGATAGATTGCGACACTCCATGCTTGGATGCCATTGTGAGATGGACTTCAGGCACCACCAGGATAGCTGAGTGCATTGTTCTTAAATCACACATGCCTCTCCAGGAAGGAGGAAGATACAATTATGCTTGTTGACCGTGTAACCAGAACAAGTCCAACATTCTTTTTGCAAGATCTGAAATAAACATTGTCTTTTTGCACTTTGTGTTAGTGCCTGCAAGAACAGTTTCATGCCCTTGGAAACAAAACTGATATTATTTTGCTGGTTGAACCTCTGGTGTTGCTCATGCATCAATCCATGTTCGTTTTGGAATGTATGCAGTCCATATTGTGAAACAGTTCTTGTGAACATTCCATATCACTTCTTCTCTGAACCTAGCCAACCCCCCTGCTACACAGCTCTCCAGCGTCTTTTCTCATCTATTTGATACCAACAGTACTGCCTCCAATTTTAGCATGGTTTGTGACTCACATTGGGGTACACTATTGTCTTTGGCACAGTTCTCCTTAATCCTTGTCCATTAGTTCAACTTGTACCTTGTGCTCTTGGAGCAAACTGCAAACCCAACACAACACTAAATACACCAAAGGGCAATAATTCTCGGGGTACTAACATTTTAGCTTCCCCAGATTCATGGGGAATGAGGGAGCAGACATAACAACTTCTGTTATACCTCTGTTTCCCTACCGGATTCATATGACTGTAACACATGTTACTGAAGTCTGGGTGGTGCACATTGGACATTGTATCAGACACTACATCTTTGTACTTATTGTACCCTTTCTAACCAGCAACATTAAATTCCATATTTTTGTGTCATGTATCTTCATTCATTTGCAATTCATTTTGGTAGTTATATACTCATCACTTGGTGTTGTAGCATAGACACATTGAGTGATATTTTTATTTTGTATTTCTTTTATTTTGTGCATTTAGGAAACATTAAAATCGATAACATACAGAAGAATAACATTACAAAATACAAAAATAAATAATTAAAAACCAATATAATATAGTCAAGGGTGAACATTTAATTTTACATATTTTTTACATTAATCATAAAATCAACGATACCCCCTCGATATGCGGTCACTTAAAAGAAAATGGGTAATCTCACTTAATTTTGAGACAGAAATGAAAGACAGAAGCAGAGATAACATATGATTCACCACAATACAACATGCAGCAAAACTGATGCGAGCTAAATTGTACACATTTTGCCTATCCCCTCATGTAAATAGCATTCAAAACCTTGCAGTCCTTGTGGACATGTTTCGCCATTTCAATATGGGTGGTACATATCCGACAAAGCGGCTAGTCTCTTTTTATCCCCCTCCAAGCTCCTGTATTGACCAGAACCAGAAATATGTCAAATCGTAGATAGCGTATGAATCTTATAAGGGCGGGGAGGTAAAGAGTGACAAGATATTTACGAGGAGAATCCCCAAATAAACCCTGCTGGGAATACATAGCATACTTGCTCATCATCGCCAGTCTGCTAAGTGAGGTAACGCAATCAAATATGCAGGCTTTGCGACACAACCCGCCAAGGATATAGGGACATCAACCATGTTAGAGCAAGGTAAATTGATGTCTCGACATTGTAGTCCCACCGTGGTCTCCAATTCCCTGTACCAGGTACTTTTAGATTGAAAATTGCTGTAGGGTAGTGTAGAGTATAGCAAGGAGGGCGTCAAACTTCAGTTGTATTCGATCTCCACCCAAAGCCTAAATGTTGCCACTTTCCAGCAGGACAAGAGTGACTGCAGGCCCAGTTCCAGTGACAAGGCCTCAACTGGAGCAGAACTGGGTAGATCCAGTATGGAACGTATGATTTTGGCCTCGAGTCTTGGCAGCCACAACACTGCCTTCAAAGGGAAAACTTCAAGAGCATATAGGATTGTTTGTATGACAGACATTGTGTATGCAATAATGAGGGCTTCTATAGATCTAAACCTGTTATGAAGAATAAATCTCCCAATAGACAAACACTTGGCCCAAGTTTTCATAACTATCCCATCCTCCAGATCAGCTAAAGAGGCAGAAGCCTGTACATGCACACCAAGGTACGTATGGTCATGGACAGACTCCAGCCGAACACTATCTAGCGCCCACGAAAATGCCTCCTTACCCTTATACCAGAAATGTTAATTTTCAAACCATTAAGATTAGAGTATGCTTGTAGCACATTTAGAGATTGCTGCAATCCCATGGGGGTCCTGTCAATGACCACTGTGTCATCGGGGCTACATAAGGCAGACTGTCTCCACTTTGCAAATTGAGGAGGGAAGTTGTGTGCCGATTTTAAAGTCTCTTGAATGTCAGAGACATAGAGGTTATAAAGGAGGGGTGCCAGTGCACACCCCTGCTTCAGTCCCATATTAGTGGGGTAAAACCCTGACAATGCTCCCTCCTGTAAGGGTCTGACTCTAACCCTGGTATCACAGTACAGGAGTTTTATAAAGTGCAACCATGTGCTATCAATTCACCTCAATGTCAGTTTATCCCATAAGTAGGAGTGGATCACACTGTCACACTGTCAAAGGCAGCTCTATAATCCTCAAGGTATAGATACAGTTGCATACCTGAATAGTTGTAAGCATCAGATATAAGTGTCTGCAGAATCCAGATAGAGTGGGTGGTATTAAAACCCCTTCTGATGCCCGACTGGTGCGGGCCAAGAAGATGCTCCCTTTCCACCCACTCATTCAACAGTTGAAGTAGCAAACCTGCAAAGAGTTAGAACTGCAGTCTAGCATGGCTAATAAGCAATAGCAGGTCGGATCAGCACGAGATCCAAGTTTAAAAATTGGGACCAATATTGAGTCTTGCTGAGATTGTGGGATGTCCTCTGCCTCGCAAATGCAAAGGAGAAGCTGTTTCAGCAAGGAAGCCTAGAAGGTTCGATACAGCTTCAGGACTACATTGCAAAGGCCGTCGGGGCCCACAGTCTGAGCGGCTTTGGATTTCTAAATCATTCCCTCTAAATCAGCTGTGGCCACATGGGACAAGACTGAGTGGTTGTGTGAGTCTAGAAATTACCCTCTGATTGCATAGGCGATATATTTTGTTGGCTGAAAACCAACCGCATCATATGTTCAGCATTATTAGTACAGACTCATGAGCAACCAGAGAGCGTCCATTTGTAGGAATAGAATTCGCCATTTTGACTAATTTTAGCTTTTTGCTTTCTGTTCAAACTGCTTTGCTGTAAGTGAATTTTATTTCTTTATTGTTGATGCATAGATCAAGGCCACAAGTTACATGCTGAAATGCAGTCCAGGCAACCTAGACAGCAATGCCCCGGTCTCCTCCCTCACAAGTCCTTGGAAGTAAGAAACAAGGCGTTTAATCAGTACGCAGCTGCCAGCTAATCTCGCTGTTGCGGCAGAAACGGTAGAAATGAACAATTAATGGCTTGAATTATGCTCCCTTTTACGGCCCCCACTTCAGTGAGCCCCTGTAGATCGAGCTGACCTCTAGCACACAAATAGAAACTAGAAGATAGTGAGGCCTGGAATGTGTCTCTCCCCTGCAAAAGCAGCTTGCTTGTAGGAACAAGAGCATTATGTTCCCTAAAACAAAGAATGTTGTCTGCGACTTCGCAAATTGCAAACTGTTGCTGAATAAATGTCTGAAGGGTGTCATATTCGTCATAATTGTCAATCATCGAAACCATTGAAAAGAAAGATACATTATGGGCGGTTTTGAATGTGTCACTACTGATAATAAGATGATCATTTTGTATATATGTAACTGATGTAGAATGCTCACTCTCTTGCGCCCCACGAGGTCTGAGTGACACACGTTGCGGGACGTGCGACCCAGTCGTCTGACTGAGACTATTTGCTTTGCAATAAACCCTAGATTTTGGGAATTGAACCTCGTGTCTTGCGTATCAGTTCATGTGTGGTGGTTGCGCCTTGTTTCCATATGCGAGGGTCCCCTAGTGGCCCCATCAGTTGAGTGGTTTTGCATCCCCCTAAGCTACACACCCAGCCCCCCTTTATATGACCTAAGAATATAACTTCACTAGACAAGTATACAAATAATCCAAAGAAAAATCCACACATAAGAGGGAAGAACATTCTTTTACCTAAACTTTAAAAGGTGTTACGTAATACTACCAAAAAATGCAAAACTGGCGAATACATATTTAAGTATAAATTCAATACTGCATTGAAACAAAATGTGCAGATAACGTTCAAATAATGCAGTGTAAATACTTGTTCAAAGCAGAAATATCACAAATATTGTTTTACATTGACTAAAAAGCATCAACTCAAAACACTCTGATGAAATGTTAGTTGACAAATGCACTCAATACCGTAGTTCTTTTACTTTGACCACAAGCAGAGTAGCGTACACCACAGTGTAAGCTCTGTTGTAGCAAGTCTTACTACAGATGAGCACAACATTTTTAACATATATTTTATCACCAGGGAACAATTGTAATTGGGGTAAGATCGCAGTTTCCAATGCATCTGTTGAGAAAGGTATTTATCTGAGTTAAATCTGAATGAAACTCCTCCCCCAAAATTGACGCAGACCTGTTAGCATCAGATGCGCTGCACATACGTCTCCTTATAACTATTTCGTGGGGCTAGGGGTGATGATCCTTACAGGACTGGGTCCTCAAACTGAACAGGGCCAGAGGCAGGCGATGCACCCAATTTCTCTTTAATTCTGCACAACATTTAGATAGCTTGGTATTCAATAAACTGCTCATCCTTTCCACAGCACTGGTGGCTTTGGGTGATACATGGAACACATCTTGTGGTGTTTAATTCCCAAAAGAGTTGCAAATTCCTTGAACAGCTCATTGAAGAAAAGAGTGCCGTTGTCAATTTTAAGTGTATCGCACACCCCCCATCTGGGAACACTTCTCACATCAGAAACTTGGCGGCAAATTTAGCATCAGGATGTGCGCATGGACCAGCCTCAATCCAATGGGAAAATGGACAAACTACAACTATGTGTTAGCAGAAGGTGTTACATCTTTCCCCAGTATCTGAAAAGTATATGTGTACATATAAAAATTGACCAAACGGGTGAGGCAAAGTTCCCCTCATTGTTTTTAACGTCTGACCAGTACTGTATGTCTGGCAAATCACACAATTGGATGTGAACATAGAAAATGATTCTTGAATATTGGGCATATACCATTCATCTTGAATATTGCAGCAATATGCTGTTTGGTCATGTGGGTGGGGTAGTGGAGCTGGTCAAACGCCACTAGGCTATGTCCTGGGGCATCACCTCCTTCCCTGTACTAGTCTGTATCCACAACAAATTAGTTGGAGGCTGCTCACACTCCCTTTTCTGCCACAACAACTCCTCGATTTGCGGTGCCTGACCTTGTATCTCAATTATTTTGGTGACAAGGAGTGCAGTATATGGAACCTGCAATTGTAACTGCATTTTCAGGAAGGCCAGATGCTCTGGAATTCTGGTACCAGCAGGTACATAGCAGATTTTGCTGCCATGTCAGTGGCTTCGTTCCTGAGGGAGATGAAGTCTGCACCACTTGTGTGGGCAGCACATTTGACAACAGCGGCGATCATGGGTTGCGATAGAGCATCAATCAATCAATATAGAAAAAGCTGCATACTGAAGTGGCGACCCATCTACTCTATGAAATCCCCTCCTCATCCATCTTGACTACCCTGAATAGCTGTGGTCGTAACATAAACTGAATCTGAATAAATAGTAACCTGACATCCTTGTGCCACCATCGGCACTTCAATAAGAGCAACCAATTATGCTGCCTGTGCCGATTAGTGGCCAGGCAACCTTTGCTGAACAAAAAAAGCATGCTCTGTGTCCACTCATAATACCACTGCTGCCCCAGTATGTCGCTGGTCAGCCTCCTGGTCATAAGTGGAAGACCCGTCAGCAAAATCACCTGACCATCATCTAAAGTTTAGTCACGTGCCATGGAAATATCATCCTCAGGAACCTCATACGTGACTTGCACCTCATCATCATTAGGGAAGGGTTATGTCAGGAAAGTAGCTAGATTTACTGTTTTACAACAAACAATGTGAATAAAAGGGCTTGAAAGAATCCTTTCATAAGCCAAAGCCAGCTGTGTAGTCAACATGGATTTAGTCCTTTCCAATATTGCAAAACAGCATGTTCGACGTACAGTGTCAATGAACATCCCATGACAATACTCGATGATTATTCAATGGCGAAAATAGCAGTGGTCAATGCTTGTTCACACGGAAACTGTCACTGCATAAAAGAATCCAGCATGCCGCTGTTATAGGCTAAGAACTACGGTCATCATTTGACCATTGGAATGTAAAAAAAGATAAACTTCTTTTATATAATCAGGGTCCACTAACACAGCGACAGGGGAGTCTGTGGGAGAGCTGAAGATATTTATTATATGCTTGGTGAAACAGCTGCAGTACTTAAGTAGGTGATATACCGGGGGCGCTGTTGCGCGCAACTAAGATGGCCACCTGATCGGAGTGCTCCGATCCCACGAACATCCTTTATACAAATAATTCCTTTTTGGAGCCGTGGAGAGAAGAAACTACTACACCGTCCGTTTCCAGTACTCCTACTGCACATTGTGTGCAGATCCTGTTCGAAACTGCGGAGGCGTGAGGGAGTTCGCAGACCTTTTCGACCTAACAGCTTCTCCAGTGGACCGCGGCCCGCCCAGGGCTCCGGAAGAATCCTAGACCGAGGTGCCATCATCAGCACAAGGCTGCGAGGGGGAGGAGCGCTGAACACCATGGCGTAGCCCCGCGACACGGGCCTGGGACAAACCGTGTGGGCAGAAATCAGGCTCCGGCCGGCCTCCCGGATAACAACTGGGTCGGCGCACCATCTTTTCACGCAAGGCCATGGCCAACTCATGCACCGGGCCTTTCGCCGAGCGAACCCTCGCCCGACGTTGCGAGTGCAGGTGAGGGAGGTAGAGCCGTGCGGACCCAGAGACAACAGCTGTGTCACGGAGTAAAAGTTCTATAAAATCCTTTTTACACTGGCTGTCACCCACAGTGCTTATCCCGTGCGGACGGCGGGCCTGACCCGAGTCATCGACCCTTGCTCCGTGCGGGTGACCCATGGGCCGTAACGAGAAGAAAGGCACGGGCGCGAAAAAGTCTGGCCCAAAGGACTCCTATGCCAGCTCCCAACACCAGGGGACGCCGTCCGCCATAAACATGGGGGACGACAATCCTACTGCGATTGAACAGGGTGACAGAGAAGACCACCTAATGACCATGGTGCAGAATGGCTTCCTTGCAGTGAACGTAAAGCAGGATGACATTGTTTCAACTATCTGCTCCCTTAAGGCTAGGGTGGACAAGGAGAGCACTCGCATTACGGAAGCTGAGAACAGAATCAGCACAAATGAAGATATCCTGACGCAACACGGTCGAGACATAGCACAGCTGAAAGGGGAACTGCGTAAGACTCAAGCAAAATACGATGACCTGGAATCTCGATCTAGAAGAAACAATATCCGCATTGTCGGCATTCTGGAATCCTTCTGTAAGGGGCCCATGGAGCAACAAGTTGAGGCCCTTTTGAAAACTCTTCTAGACACAGAATCCTTCTCTAGCCACTTTCTTGTTGAACGGGCCCATCATACCCTAGCGCCGACACCCAAACCTGGGGCGCCACCACGCACGCTTATTGCGCGCCTCCTGAACTATAGGGACAGGGATGCGATCCTGAAACTTTCAAGGGGAAAAGGGTCCCTACAGTGTGAAGGAAGCAGAGTCCACATTTATCCGGATTTTTCGACCAGCGTCCAAATGCAACGCAGATCCTACGAACAGGCCAAAAAAGCTCCTGAGATTGCGACATGTCCCGTACGCCCTCATCTTCCCGGCGAAACTACGGATTCAACATGGCGGCAGATCGCATTTCTTTGAGACCCCGGCGGAGGCCATAATGTACATTGAGGCGTCCATCGCCATCCCTCCCAGAGAACAAATCACGAGATCGGAACGGGCCACCAAGACCGGGAGATGAAGTCCCGGATTCAGCTGATTGACATGGACTTACGGAAACATACTTAGCTGTGAAGACGTCTCTCCTGAGAGCAACGGCTCCAATTGATATTGTTTGTTGAGGTGGGGTCGTGAGCCTCTGCTGATGGAGGCCCTGCAAATGCAACTAGCGACCCTCCGGAAAATTCCACAGGTTATGGGGATTGGGTTACATCATCGGGTTGGGGTTGATGGTGCGGGCGGGGGTGGGGGCAGGTTTCAAAGTTATGCCACGGTTGGCAGGAGTTTCAAAACGCAGAGACTGGTTGCATTGGGTACAAATGTTACGGCTGGTGGCGTGAGCGATTCACTACACACATTGATAGTCATTGGAATACCATGGTACTTGGGGGCAGGGGGGTAACTGTTAAACTCCTTTCATGGAATATCCGGGGACTTAACAACCCGATTAAGGCCAGGAAAATCACAGCATACATAACTAGACATAACCCCCAGGTAGTGTTACTGCAAGAAACTCACACACTGGGGCAGGTCTGTTCCAATTTTCTCCCTAGATGGGGTGCTTTGCGATACTATACCAAGTACTCCTCCCAATCCAGAGGGGTTATGACCCTGATACATCCGAATCGGGGCTTCCGTGTACAGCACGCAAAAACTGACACTCAAGGGAGAGATGTGGTAATATGGGGCGAGCTGGCGGGACGGAAGATGGTCATAGAAAGTACGTATGGCCCCAACATTGATGACCCTGAATTATATAATGCTATATATAATTTGGTGGTTGAAGCTGATGGTGTGGCAGTGATCTGGGGAGGTGATTTTAACACGATACTCAACATGACCCTCGACAGGTCTACAACTTCTCATAGAACCTTGACCAAAACCGCATTAGCGATACGACAAATAATGCAACAGATGGCCATGGTAGATATTTGGCGAGAACTACATCCCCAAGAACAGCACTTTACCTTTTATTCATCGGTGCATGATTCTGAATCTCAAATTGATTATTGGCTTATCAGCTCCACACTCAAGAATATGGTCCAGCACTGTGATATGTACCCCCGTACCCCTTCAAATCACTCCCCTGTGACAATTATTTTGTGTGTCGGCGAGGCAGCCCCGAGGGCTAGACGCTGGAAAATGCCCCCTGTGCTACTTAGAGACCCTAACGTTTGTGAAGCACTGTGCACTGAAATAGAATCATTTTTCCAACTAAACGAAGGGTCGGTAAACCGGTGCGCTACACTGTGGGAAACATTTAAGGTATGGGTGCGGGGCGCAATTATGGCCAAAACTACGGGTCTGTTGAACGAGGTTAGGCAGGAGTTGGATACAATGGAGGCCAAACTTGAGCTCCTAGAGTTCGAATACACCTGTCCACACAGTAAAGAGGCCCTACTAGATATTCACACTACACTGGCAGAATTAAATAAACTTGCAGCGAGGGAGGTACAATACATGGCTGCCCCGGCCCGGGATCGTAGATACGGGGAGAGTAACAAGGCAGGTAGATTCCTAGCCCGGATGCTTAAGGCCAAACACGGCCATCCCCCTATAGTGGCAATCCAGACACCTAGTGGTGACATAGTCTGTGGGGACCAAGAAATTAACAATATGTTTGCTGAATTCTATAAATCACTATATGCTAATAAAGACACCAAAACTAATGAAGAAATAGTGGAATATCTAGACGTGATTGATCTCCCAACCCTGACCCCGGAGACACAATTGATACTAGACACCCCCATATCACTTGAGGAAATTACAGAGGCAATGAAAGCATTAACATCAGGTAAAGCCCTGGGTCCTGACGGCCTAGGTGCCAAATTATATAAAGAATATCATGATATACTAGCCCCGGTCTTACTGAAAGTATGGGAAGAGGCAATGGAGAGCAGCATACTTCCAGACACTATGCGAGAGGCAGTGATAATGGTCCTTCTTAAGCCCCATAGACCCCCAGAGGACATGGGGTCTTATAGACCCCTCTCACTCATTAATACTGATACGAAGATTTTCGCTAAGGTCCTAGCTACCAGGCTCCTGCCCTATATGTCTATATTGGTACATCCCGACCAGGCTGGCTTTATACCAACAAGGTCCACTGCTCTTAATTTGCGCAGGCTCTTTGGAGTAATGACTCAGATAGACCCAGCGGCGGATGCGGTGGCGGTGTCCCTAGATGCTGAGAAAGCTTTTGACTCTGTCTCCTGGGTCTATCTGTTTCGGGTCCTGGAGAGATTTGGGTTGGGAGGATATTTGTGTCAGGTTGTTGTATACTCGCCCGGGTGCAAAGGTACTAACAAACCAAACTATGTCATTCCTGTTTCACCTGGGTTGGGGCACCAGGCAGGGCTGCCCCTTCTCCCCAATCCTTTTCGCACTTACAATAGATCCCATGGCTGAATACATCCATCAAAACCATGCATGTAGAGGTCTTCGCATGACAGGGAGACCACAAATCATTTCATTATATGTAGATGACACCCTACTATATATTAGGAACCCGGAGGTAACTCTAGCGCCAATTATGGCTGAGGTCAAGAGGTCTTCTGAATACTCGGGGTACAGGGTTAATGTCTCTAAGTCAGAACTGTTTTTGCTTACACCTAAAACTAGAGATATGTCAGACAAACAGGGATTCAAATGGTCACCAACACACATCCATTACTTGGGGATCATGGTATCCAGGGACGGGAGTACACTGCTCTCAGAAAATCATGGCAAACTCCTACAATCCCTACTATTAAATTACAAGTCCGGAACAGGCTCCCTCTATCCCTATATGGGCGAATAGCGTTACTGAAGATGGTAGTGCTACCCAAACTCCTATACCTTTTTTACAATATACCGATTTGGCCGGGCAGAACATTCTTCACGAAACTCAATATGCTCACCACTACATTTGTATGGGGAGGGAAAACGCCCAGGTTGAAATGGTCCAAAATGACAGAACCCTTTGCAAAAGGTGGGATTGCTGCACCAGACTTTGAACTTCACTATTTAACATCACAGGCACACTTTGCGAGACACTGGTTTGATCCAGAGGACACGGCACCACATATCACCCTGGAAAGATTTGCGGCATCTCCCTCAGACTTGCGAGCTGTCATGTTTGACCCTAATTGTAAGGACACGTGCAGATATGATCCTGTGGGCGCCATAACACGTGCATGGGACAGGATATATAAGAGATTGGCCATCACAACCCCATATGATCCGGAGGTACCATTGTGGAACTTCCCTGTCATTAGCCCCACATTTGATAAGGCAGTCCAGGGTGCCTGGGACCCACAGAAGCAATTTAGAATGCGGGACATGTTCCCGGAAGGGAGGTATTGTACACTAGATGACTTTGTCGGGGCAGTGGGGGGTGATCACCTAAAGCGATTTCAGTTTCACAGGATGAAATATGCCTACGCTGCCAAATGGCCTTCCTTCCCAGAAGAGCCACCCACACACGGATGTATTGCAACCATGACGGAACCAGGGGGACACAGGAAAAGTCTGTCGGCACTATACGGCTGTGTTCAGACCCACTCCAGGCCATGCAATAATGTCAAGAAGACCTGGGAACGAAATCTGGGGGTAGAGCTGTGTGAAGCCACATGGTCGAGATACTGCCAGTTGACTAAATGTGTATCCATGAACTCAGGGCTACGTCTTATTCAGTTTAAAGTTCTGAACCAGTTACACTATACCCCAACCAAGTTAGCTAAGTTTGTGCAGGGCCACACGGGGAAATGCCCTAAATGTGATGCCCCTGACGCAAACTCCTATCATATGTATTGGGCCTGCCCACCAATATCTAAATTCTGGGGGGAGGTGGCAGAGATTTGATGGAAGACATCACGGCAATACCTGCCACACCCTCCCCGCGGAAATACCTCTTTGGGGATATTGGTAAAGCTGCAACTACCACTAGACGATTGTTTAATTTAGCATGTGTGATTGCGAAGCGAAATATATTGAAATGTTTCAAGTCCATAGATCCTCCTAGGCGACAGGACTTCTTGAAAGACCTGACGATGGTTAATGAACTTGAAGAACAATTTATTATTACACTGCCATCAAGGTGCCGCCCCAAAGATATATGGTCGCTGTTCAGGCTCTATCTATGCAATATGCTATCTGATGAAGAGGACAATCCATCGTCACCGCTCTAGTACTGTCAAGCAAAATGTAAAAGTTTAATGTATATTGTAAATGTTCATATATGTTGTTATATAATGTTGCGATTTGCTGACCGCTGGCCAGTTTTGTCTTGTTTACCTTTCTGTGAACAAAAATGAAGTGAAAAAAAAAAGTAGGTGATATACCCTTAATAGAGCCCAGGAACCTTAAGAGGTGTGTGCCCCCTGTGACAAAACCTGGGATCATTAGGGGTGGCTTGCCCTTCAAAAATACTTGAGGACCCCCTGCAAAAATAATGCAGAACCTTAGTGGGTGGCTTTGGTCTGAAGGGGTGGCTGTTCCCTGTGAAAACATCAAGGACTTTGGTGAGTGGCTATGCCTGTGAGAGAAAATGAAAAGCTTTGACAAGGTACTTTACTGGCAGTATAGTTAATTAAATGAAATAAGCAAGGGAGCAGTAGGGGCTTCTCAGTCACAATCACAAAAACAGCTATATGCTTCCCAACCAAACACACACCACAGAAAACCTGCTTCACATTTCACAGTCTGAAATGTAAAAGGTAACAACTCATCATCATGATCATCATCATCAGAGCTGCTGTGTTTGTTATGGGTAGATGTTATTCCATAGTCTTCTTCAATTAAGTAGATGTACATTTTTAGGAAAGTCAGTTGTTCAACATGTTGCACTGCAAGTCTTCTAATGTTAAAGACAATTTCCCCAGCCAAATAAACTTTGTTTCTAGCAGAAATTGATCAGGACACTATCTTCCGATAGACCACAATGATCAGAGCTACAATTGTCGGACCTTCAATTCCTTCTTAAAAATATATATTTTATTTTCAACATTTTTAAAAACAAATAGCACCATTTGTAAACAACATATCATTTATAATAAATAACCAGTAACATGCAGCACATTGTTTAGACATACACCCACTTTGTAAACATAAACACTGTAATGTGTCAATTACTCAACCCAATTTCACAATATCCATTCACACATGAAGAACAATTTTTGCATTTCATATATCCTCTTGCACCTCAGGGTATTTTGCTCTCTCTTTACAAATTCACACCTGTCTGACAATATTACAGGGCCTGCATTAGTGACCCTGTAGATTTGGCTAAATTGCTCAACTCATAAAAAAGAGCACTTTTTGAGCGGCTTATAACTTTGCTGCCCGTGTACGAATCCTTACCAAACTTGACAGAAAGAGTGTATGCCCCCATCTGAATCTTTATGATACGTTTGGAGAGGTTTCATCAAGAGGGGGGAATAGTTGTAGGTGGGTCCCAACATTTTTATTTTTTCCAAAGACACAATGGCAAAATAATTTTACTCACGTCTAGAATTTATTTAAAATGGCACAAAAGTAGGTAAAAAAAGATTTGTGATATCTGGGTTTGGTCCACGGACTCACTTCCCTGTTTGCTCTATAGATGGACCTCTGATTGGCTCAGGGGGCGGTGTGATGTCCGCAGACATCTGACGTGCCCGCTGATTGAATGGTGAAAAGCGTGAGGTGCGTCATATTTTCCGAAACTTCTGCCATCTTGTATCCTCGGACAACCGTGACTGACCGTGGACAGTGCAGTGGGGAAAATGTCTGGAAACACATTTTGGGTCATTTGGTTTTGGAAAGAGGGGCTGGGAGGGTGGGAGAGTGAAAATGGGGCTCTTTGTTTAGGTGGAAGAATAGGGTGCGAGATGAGCGGCAGTCCGCAGAAACCGCAGTAGTCCTAGACAGACTCTTGGGCAGGCAGCTTGAGAAACACATGTGGGGTTATTTGGTGACTGAAAGAGGGTTTGGGTGGACAGCTTGAGATACACTTTTGGGGTTATTCTGTGACTGGAAGAGGGCTTGGTCAGGTAGGGGAGTGGAATCTAGATGATATGGGGATATTGGCATAGATGAAAAATAGGCTTGGCTATCAAGAAAGAGGTCGGTTGTGAAGAGTACCTGGATTATCTCACCTCCAGGTAGAAAAGGGCTGCATATTGAAAGCTCTGCATTGGTGTTTTTGCCCACAGCCACACTCAGGCATCAATGGAAATATGCTGTTCCCACAACATGTATTCTTTGTGGCGAGGTGGACGACACTGTGCAATATTACCTATTCCTTTGCCTGGTGACTATGCCCTTGATGAAGCATTTTTTGAAGCCCTTGTTGTCAAATTGCTTGTGCAGGACACTAAGTGAAGCAATGGCGAATTGCTTGGATTCTGCTGACGTATTGGCCATTTCTGCTACGAGCAACTATCTGAGCTGCTCAGGAAAAATTAATACGAGAAAGGCTAAGGTATTAGCTCAATGTCCTGTTGAAGAGGAAACTACTTGTTTTTAAGCTGCTTCTATCAGTTAAAATGATGAATGTGTTCTTGATTGTAAGTTACTTATTTGTTAAGTGATTATGATGTTGATGTATTTACTTTTTATTGTGTACTGCTTTTATGACTTTCTTGTTGAAATAAATCTGCTGAAATGAAATGGAATAATGAGCACAGAACTATGGCAGAACTACAGCACAGAGAACCATATGGCAGGGGTAAGCTTTGCAGACCGCTGTGATGCTGGAAATACATTGGAGGGACAGGGCCTCCAAGTCCTTGTCCTGTACTCCCTTATCATGTGTGTTCTGTGTTGTTTTCTGCACAGGATTCCATGTGGGTCTCGTGGCAGTGCAGCTCTTCCTCTTTTTGGTTGTGGTGAACAGAGACCCTTGCGGTACCCTTATGGAACCCATGGGTGTGGGTACAACCCTGTACCCCTAGTGTATGTTTTTGGGCACCTGTGTGTGGCCCACAGAGTAGGGCGTGGGCTGGTGGCAGCTCCATGCTGAATTTGACAGGTGCTCTGAATATCCTCCATTTTGGGAAACCCAGGACTTGCCATAGGAATCAGTGGCTGGAGCCTTCTCAGTGACTGGATGTTGTGGGTACACCCTTGGGGTGGGACCTGTGTGAATGGACTGTGTGAACAATATGCATTCCATGTTATGGGTGTGCGCTATCTGTGTTTGTGACACAAAGAATGAGACAGCCCTGCCTTAAACTGACATGGAAGCAGTGTGGTGTGGTGAAAGGCTGGATGCTTGCACCAATCCACATTCCTTGTTATGGTTGCCTTTGTGGAAGTGAATGGCCTGAATGCACTGTGAGCCTGATTGGCTGCCTGCCTGCATGAATGCCCTTCTGACTGATTGGCTGACTGAGCTTGGCTCAGCAGTGTGAATGAGGGACAGATCTGCATATTTGGGGACCTCTCATTTTCCAAATTGTTCAGAAGCTGAAGTTGATATTTAAAGCTGCTTATCCTTGAAGCCCAGCTGGAAGAAGAAGACTTGCTGCTAATCTCTGTTGATGAAATCCGAAAACTGCCATGTCTGACAAGGGCTGATCCAAGAGAGGACCTGTTCAGAAGACCTCTCCACAAGCTATGAGGGAACATCGTGCAGAAGATGATCTTCATCTAGGCACCCTGGAAGTCAGTCTCAAAAGGCTGTTGACCAGAGACTAAGTCCTCAGAGAAACATTGAAGTAAAGCACCAGGACATCGAGGCTGTCAATGTCCATCACCGTTGACCAGGATTCAGAGGATTTCCATTACCGCTTCCCTGTCAAGTCGTGTTGCCCAGAAATGGGGACTGCTTGACATGGTGCCGCTCGATGACCAGAGCCGCAATGTTCCACTATTGCCTAAGAACATCTAAACAAAGGGCTCCCTTGCCATCACCATCAACCGCTTTGTCCTGCAGGAAAAAGTCGAGGTTGCTGACGTCCGAGGAGAAACTGCCGGTGGGTTTCCCACTACCCGAGGTCCACATATACGCCGACTTGTGAGGATCCAGCCATGGCCAAGTCCTAATTGTCGACGCCAATGTCAACTCCGACACCTTCTGCCGGGCCTACGCTCGTCTCCTAGTCGTCTTTGCCGCACCGAACTCTGTCATCAAGGTGCACTGCATGCCTCGTCTATGCAGGATTTCCACGTTTAATCGTCGGTGAGCACCGCAAAAATTTGAAGCTGCTGTCCTGACGACGGTGTTCACATTTTCTTTTGGCATATCAACAACCGTGGCTCCTGCTTTAAAGGGATTCCACTCAGGAGCAACCCATTGACGAGCTGTATAAGAAGCTCTGCTAACTAGGTATATTGGGGTAGTGCAACATATTTGACGAGGAAACAAGACTATTTAAACCTATATGGATTCGGCTTGCTAACACATTTTATTACAGGTTGCCCAGGTGGGGGGATCCTCACACAGAACTGTGCTTAATAACAAGAGAACCATTCTGCCGTTGTTTAACCCAACCTGCCTTCCTTCCTGTGTCCTATGCTGATACACATTACTGTTTGTACTGTCAGCAGTTGGTGCATTTTAAAGGAGTCAATAGTTAAGAGTGGTACCACATAGACATTGTATATATTTGCTATATTAGATTTACCAAAGTGAAAAGTGTTGTGTAGATATAGTGAACCTTTTTTTGTATCGAGAACTGTGTTAGCACATACCATAGTGTGTGGACATGCCTTGGTGTGGGGTTTGGGGACTACACTGTACTTAAGAACCAGCCTGCATCACCTCCTGAGAGCTTAAACCTTGGTTGCTCGTCCATTCTACCATATAGAGAATCTTGGTTGGGGTGCTGGGTATTTCTACTCTGTCATATAGAGGGCAGGAGTACAGATAAAAGGACTCCAGTTGTTACAACTGCTTTAAAAAATAAATGAGAAAAGGTTATATTTTATACCAGTTAAATCGTCTATACCATGGAGCCTACCCACATGCCACATTTCAGGTTTTCAATATGTTGGGAAGTATTTCGAACAGACACGCACACATATCTAAGCATTGCAGACACATTTATATTTCATTTGTTTTAAATTCTCTACACCATCCATTGAACCTACCCGCTTACCAAATCACAGGTTTGTAGAATGTTGGGAAGTATGCTGAACATTTTGAATGGACACACACACACACACACACACACACACACATATCCAAGCATGTAAGATCGCTTCAAAAAATAAAAGCTTAAATAGAAAAAAAGAGACATATGTTTATGTTTTACATTATCTACACAATGCATCCTACCAACATGCCAAATTTCATGTTTGTCGCTTTTTGTGAAGTATGCTGAACATTTCCAACAAACACACACACACACACACACAAATATCCACACATTTCCCTTGTATATATATATATATAAGAGAAGGGATGAATGCAATGTGTTTGTAGTGTGTTGATTTTATAGTTATTTTCTGTCTAAATAAGTGATTATGACTGACTGATTGGCAAATCCTACATTGCAGAATGTTCTGCTATGGATCCAGGTAATTAAAGTTGCCTAGAAAAAAACACATAGAAACATGCCTGCAAGCAAAACCCAGGTTCTTCTGACCTGCACGCATTAACAGAACAGTAGAGCTGCCTTGCGTTTTTCCTCTATCCCCAATAGCCAAACTCAGGCCACCTCTGTTTCAAATCCCCCAGAGAGGAAGCTGTTCAATTGGCAGTCGAGCATGTTGTACAAACCAATAACATAACATAACAAAAATAGCTTAATACAGATGTGATGCAATTGTACAATTGACTTAAGTTGTTACTTCTATTATCTTGCACTCATATTAGAGCCATTGTGTAAAATGCAGTGTTAATTATGTTACTGCTTTTCGGTTGCTGACACAAGGATAGGAGAGAGCCAAAAAATAGCGACTATTTCACAGGCGTCATCAGAAAATGTCATCCAAATGTCTGACATTCCCCATAGCACAGCATTATTTGACAGCTCATCAGGCATCCTAACAATGCATGTTACCTCTGCTTCATAGCCAGATTATGAAAATTTCTGTTTTATTTATGTTTTGAACTGCTATTTTTGAATGCTATGTCTGACCCATAATCTTCTTGAAACCTAGGTGTGTATCGTTGGACTTCAATTATTCATACAGTGCTAAAAAGCCATACCTATTAAGGATGAGTCCTAGACACATGTAGTTATGTATATAGAGCCCCAATGCACCACAATATGGATTAGCCATAGTGCTTTTCCAGTCAAAGGCCACCTGTTTCAAGATCCTTGAGGTTCTCATTTCCTGCTCCATACACTATGGGCCTCATTACGACCCAGGCGGTAAGGGGTTTACGCCAGCGTAAACAGCGCCGACCCTTACCGCCTGAGTACGAGGTCCCTTAGCGCCATGGCGGATTTAACACCTGCTTTTAGCAGGTGTTAAAATCCATGGCGCTAAGGGACCATGGAGTTAATTACGCAACCGTAATTTACGGTGGCGTAATTAACGCCTTCCCCACTCCCATTATGCCCTATGGGGCAAAAGTGGGAATGGGGAAGGGTAAATGGGGATTGGGGACTTACCGCCCGCCAAGGTCGGAATGGGACGGTAAGTCCGCCAACCACCATGGCGGAATTGCAACCTTAGCGGCATGGACCATGGTGCAAATAGCACCATGGTCCTCCGCCAAGGTCGTAATGAGGGCCTATGTCCTTTGATATATCATGATCATCTTTGCATGCTTTATTGAGTGATTACCACGTGGTCAGAATGGGATCAAATGGGTACACCATGAAATACCACACAATACCAATGGCCAGATGAGCCAGAATATAACTTGGGAACTACATCCCAATTCTTAACCTAGATATGCACATGGAAGACCACTACCACTACATTCAACTCCGGAGACTGAAGACTGACATGATGTCTATGTCCTTATGTTATGTTATTCTTCAGGGGGTTGCCTTGGAACTCACCGGTGTAAATTACAAAAGTAGTCAAAAAGGCAAGAAGTACACAAATTTAATCTGGGCCGAGTCACAGCTGCGAAAGCTAAATTCATACAGAATGTGGGTCACAACTGCATGAAATGATCTGTCAAAGATATGCTCCAAAAACTAAGGCTTTTATAACATTAAGACCTAATTAGCATTGATCACTTTGCAACATCAAAATGTCTCTCTACACAAGGCTGATTGGTGGAATCATATCATACCCCTATAGAAGGTCATATATTACCCTCTATGATTTCGTCCCACAAACCTTACCACACCACCCTTTGTGACATCACAATTCAACCACTAATTCCCACAACATAGTAACATTTAATAGAAATATTAGAGATGACAAACAGATCTTAATTCAAATGCCCTGGTCATCTCCATCTATGTTCTCTTGAGAAAGTGTTTTATCTTTTTATTTTTTATTTTTTTGATTTATTGTGCACTAGCCAATTTGACTTTTAACACATTTCAACAGTAATGAAAGAAAGAAAAAAAGCAATATACAATCCAACAAAAATTAACATATTCTAAATACATTTCAACAGTAATGAAAGAGAGAAAAAAAAACAATATACAATCAACAAAAATTTACATATTTTAAATACAAAAGCAATAAACATCCTAAATAAAAGAAAAAAAGAGAACAAAAAAAACAGAAATTTGAATCACTAATAACAATTCAATCTAAAACTAACTTCAGTTCCCTTAAACACCTTCCAACCTCAAATGATAAGGCCGACTCATTCCCAGAAGATAGTCTTGCCCAAGTCTTCTATCATGACACTGACAAGAGCCTTAAACTAAGAACAAGTTAACACTTTAGTGTTGTATATTAGGAACTCTTCAACCTTTTTCTCAGGCAGATATGTACTTAGGGGAAATTTGAAACTGCCATGGGCTTTCTGAAACGTCAGTAGATCAATCTTTGTAAATGAATTTGCTGAATTAGAATACGATTGTGCATTCATTGTTTTCCTGTGACACCCATGAGCTCTGTTTTATGGCCTGAAAAGTAACAAAGATTGCTCGCTACCTACTGTGCGATCCTGAGAATGAGAGATTTGTGATTGTACTACCAGCCGCTGCAGCTAATAAGCACATTAATGAAGTGAGCACCTGTTTCTAAAAGCATGCTCTAAAGCCTATTCACGGTGCCTCAGCCTTATACTAAAACTTATATACTTACTTGTGACCCATCTTTATTATCTATGTTGTATTAACTCAAAACACTCTTATATAGGGCATTCTCCAGCCGAGTGCAAATTATTGTGTTGCTATCAGGAAGTCCCCTCACAGTTCAAGGTGTTACTCTCGCAGCTGATAAGATTGCACATTTTTACCATGCTGAACATTAGTCCCCCGTTTATTGATCTTTTTTTTTAATTACCCACACCTTTTTTAGTCTACTCAAGTCCTCCTCTTCCCAGTTTTTTATTGGCCCATTTATCAACACACATCCTTCCCCAACCTTATCACAAGAAATCGAGTAAGCTTCGTAGTTTTCAACATCCTCAGGTTGCAGTGTGACCCAGTTTCCCTCATTATTTTAGTCACCCTTTGTTTGCTTGGTACTGGGCTTATTTCTAGCACTTTCACCATCAACATTCAGGGACAACGTGAGTTGTCCTCCTTTTTTGTTGGTATAGAGTCTAAATAAAGTTTTGACAATGCAGAGGGTGACGAGCGTGAGGACCAATATGGGGACAGTCGCTCAAAATACTCCAGAAAGCCAGATGGGCATCCATGTCAAAATGTTGTCCAGACAATTATTTGACTGCACTCCACTAACTTCACTTGTCATCCTTTCATGTATCTGTATTTCAAGGTTGTATTCGAAGCCTCTCCATCGTATATCACGGTGCAGCCACTGCTCCCAAACTTGGCACACACACCTCCTTCTATAGCAGTTATAAAGTCCACAACATAAAGATTTTGGAGAGCCACCAAATGTAGTGCCTTCAATTCTTCGTTTATCGAATGTAGGTCGTTTGCTGTTGAATTGGCCAATTGCAGCAGCTCATAACGCGTTAGCTGCATCCACTTCACATTGGCTGCATTCTGTACACCCAGGAGCAGCAGGGATGTAACGAAAGTGGCCACCTTCGAAAAAGGATGAAATTCGTCAGGGATAGCGGCCACATTTTCAGCACTTTTTTTGGACCTGTAGTTATTGCTTCTTCTGTTTGGCAATTTTTGGTTCTCACTTTGCTGTGCTACTCTCTCCGTTAGAGCCAATTCCACAGCAGTTCTGTTTCTAGGCACCACCAGGGCAAGGCTGTGCAATGTAATGCGTGCACAAATTGCACTCCAATCAGGTGGAAGTTGGGCATAGGCCTTCGATCCACAGTCCCACCAAACGTCCACAAAAAGGCCGCTGTCACCTGCATCAGCACTGCACTCCTCATCACCTTGGCACATCCAGTATTATTCCCCACATGGATAGACCCACTGTACCAGAAACACAGAGTGTAAAGCTCTTTATGTCAACTGGTTGGTGTGTAACATTTAACCAGGTCAATGCATTCACATATCTTCCCCAAATTGCCTTAGAATTGCCATTTACTTTGGCTGCCACGCTTTGTTCATATCCCACCAACCCTTCAGCACTAGATTGCATTATTCCCCCCCTCCCATTTGCCACCATACCACACTGCCCCTTTAATTAGCATTAATGGTCTTGTCTGACACCAGGGAATGTTTTGCCCGTCCTTAATTATGCACTGGACTATTTTGTGGTCATTCATTTATTTTGTCTCTCTTTTTTCAGCCAGACATTTTCCACTTCATCCAACCACTGAACTGTGACATGTGCTTATTAGAATAAAGCCCTAGATTTGCAGAGGGCTCGGTGCATTAGGCATCCTGATTCCTCATAAAACCCTCCCTGAGGCAGGAAGAGGTTAGGCACCCCTATTACGTGTGGGATGTGTAAGCAGACGTAGCATGTGCCGTTTCCCCTTACTCTTCCCACACGTAACATTTCATTGTGCCAGACATTTCTGGATGATAAACTTTGTCTTTTTCATTGCCTTTTTCATTGTCATGATGAAAATCCTCCTCATCATTTCAATTCCGTTTTCCTCTATTTACTTTGTCATTTGACTGTGCACTACTTTTTCCTTTCAAAACCAAATAATACAAAAGTATCAATCCTATACTAATGCCTGTTAATATCATTATACTTCAAAAAAACTAAAATGTTTGCTGCCTACTCATGATGACATTAAACCTCATTTTGTGTCGGGCGGTCTGGTAAAACAGTGTAGGTATTAGTGGATACCAGCACTTTACTGGACTGCCAGACTATGGGATTGCCAGTCGGGCAACTGGGTTACCTGCAACTAAAATCTGGAGGTTAGTAAGGTGCCCTGCTGGCAATAAAAGCCGTCATTACCACCACCAACATTGCCGGTGGCGGTAATGATGGCAAATCCCCTAATGGAATCCTGTGGTACTCCATGAATGGGGATGAACACCGTCCTGCCGGGACTCATAATCTGCAATGCTGCTGGATGGAGTGTCGGTAAAGGTAAGTATGCTGGTATCCTGACGGCTCTACTGCCGGATACAGTAAGGGTCAGAAGGAGGACCATTTTCTTTAGAAACACTCTCTCCTTCTGAATGTTCTGGTCTTTTATAAAGTCTTATTTTCTGAAAAAAAAGTTAATGAAAGTTTGCAAATACTTTCCATTATGCTGCGCTCTAATCCTCTTCTCAATGGGAGGCAGTGCTCTTGTCTTTGCGCATGTCGGTCATGTGAGCCCATCCTCAGCAATCATCAATTGCATAAGTCACCTTATGAGGACCTGTGTAGCACTCCTCTTTCCACTTCCTGGCATGTTTTTTTACGTACACATTGTCCCATGGATAGAGAAGTGCCAATTGCGGAAGCTGTCCTCCTTGATCACTTGTTTGCACTGCCTGAGCTCATGGACTGTCTGCAGGGATATATATTGAAGTGATTATGTAAGTTCTTTGAGGTACTTATGGAACTCTCCCCCCAGAATGTTAGGAGAGGAGTTAGCATCAGAGATTGTATGTGATGGAGGCATAGGCACATGTATTCTCTGATCTGCAACAATCATATGTGGAGTGATATGATAATCTCCTCCAGGCGAATTGCACAAAGCAAGAGGAAAGCAATGAAACCAAGATTTTCTAAGCGTTTGCGTTAGTTTTGCTAATCCCTGATTTAGAAAGGCATTTATCTTCTCAACCAAACCATTGGCTTGTGGGTGATGAACTGTGCACAATTTGTGCCTAATCCCCAGCAGGGTAGTTACTTATTTAATCAACTCATTTGAAAAATGCTGACCATTGAACGAATCACAGAGAGAATTTTTTCTGGGATCCCCCACCTCGGGAACACCTCCCTCACCAAGAATGTTGGTGCTGAACTGGCGTCATTATGGTCACAAGGACCAGCCTCAAGCCAACATGAAAATGGACACACCACAACAAGCATCTATCTGTAAGAAGTACATCTATCTTGCATATCGACATAGTTGATATGTAAGTATTGGAAGGGCCCCTCCTGTCACAGCAATGTTCCCTGCGCTACTCGTAAAGTGTGACGTGGTAGGAATGTTTGGAAAATCATACAGTTGTTCACAAATTCAGAAACTTTCTCGTATCAGTCTGGCACAATTCAGTCTTTACTTATCCCTGTAGCAACATTTTCTTTTGATACATGGGCAAGGTAGTGGAGCTGCTCTAGTGCTACTTTCAAAAGGTTTTTTGGCATTACCACCTTGCTTGTGCTATCATGCATCACAATTAGATCTCTATCATGCATCACAATTAGCTCTGTCTGGGACAAAGAACATCCTCTCTTCTTCCACAATTCTTTTTCATCATCTGGTGCTTCTCCCTGCAGTTCTATTATTTGTACTATCAGGGTTGCCTTAAATGCATCTATTTCCTTGTTAGTTTTTATCAACACCATAAGAGGTATTTTTTCACCTTCACCAGGGAACAGCATGTGTCCCTTCTGGCAGATTTGCTGCTTCTTTTGCTGCTTTGTCTGATTTTGTGTTACATAGTGAAATACAATCTTGCCTTCCTACTATTCTACTGGGAGTGGTAGCACTTCTAATAATTTACTCAATAGTCCTGCATGATGTACTGGTGTTCCATCACTTCTTTTCCACCCTGACAGTCCTGAATGCTGGTAGCCCTTCTGACATATTTAGAGCCTCAATGATGCCATTAATTCTGATGCTTGTGCAGAGTAGTGGCTGGCAATCGTGTCTGCGTATGCACTTTCAACTCCTCTCCCTTGTGCATTCCATGTTTGTGTCCCACCAATGCTGAACCAGAATGCCTTTGTCCTGAACTTTAGTCAACACTTGAGCGTCCATCAATAAAGATCATGTCCCCTCCGTCAATCACTTCCTCTTTTGCCAGGTGGTTACCTTCACTCCTGCCCATGCATGCTACGTAATCATGTATGTAATCTCCTTACTCAATTTGTTCTGCAATTCATACTGCTGGGTTTAATGTTATGCATCTTACCACCTCTATTGCAGGGTTTGTCAGCATCACTTCCTACCCTGTACAAAATTACAGGGCACCCCATTGTTATTATTGAAGCTTTCCAAATTGAGCACGTAGCAGCAGCAAGTGCGTGTTCACAAGGAAAGTGTCCCTGCATCACGGGGTCAAGAGTTCTGCTGTAGTAGGCCAGTTGCTTGTGACTCTGCCTCTTGTTTTGTGTCAGCACGGCTCTTATAACTTTGCTGTCTGAGTGAAAAAACAAGTGAAACTTCTCTTTATAGTTGGGTGTAGCTATTACTGGTGCGTGCGCTAGCTCATGTTTAAGTCACAATTCTCTATCATTTTTTCTGTCCATTTTATATGGCTTTTGTTTCTTTGAGATTTCATAAGTGCTTGGACAAGTGGCCTGGGATATGTGTAATCAAAAACCCACGCCCTGCAGTAATTGCATAACTCTAGGAACTGTTGCGTTTCTTTTACAGTTTGTGGTCGGGGTGTTTTATGTATTGTCTTCACTCTTTCTGGCGTTATTTTCCTTCCATCTGCTGATTCAATATACCCCAAGTAAACAACTTCCTTTTGATAGTACTGCAGTTTCTCTTTATCCACTTTGTACCCATTTAGAGCTAGTAATGTCAGTTGTATCACTGAGTCCTTTCTGCACTCATATTCTGTTGTGCCCCACATAAGGTCCTCCACATATTGTATCCCTGTGTTTGCAACCGTTAAATTGCTCACATCCATCTGTATTACCCTGTTAAATATGCTGGATCCCTCACAGTACCCTTGGGGCATTCTTGTGTGTTCAAATCTGGTCCTGTGATACATAAAAGTGGTGAGATACCTGGAGTCAGGATGCGGGGCAATAGAGCAAAAAATGCATTTTTCAAATGTGCAACTGTGAAATTGTGTGCTTCTGTTGGAACGCGGAAACAAATCATCGCAGGGTTTGGAACTAATGGGTATTCTGCCTCAATAATGTTGTTAAGAGGGGATAAATCATGTATGAAACACCATGCACTTTTGATTGTTTTATTAGATTTATAGCCGTAGTGCAAGGTGATGTGGATTCCTGTATTATACCTTCCATAGGGCATATAATGATATTATTTTAATCTGTACGGCCCCCAACCCTTTTAGTATGCCCACATAATGGGGTCCTTTTGCCCATTGAACCCCCAGGTCTTTTTCCAGATCCTCCTGCAAGTATTTTATTTTCTCTTCACCCACTGTGTCATCTGGGGCACTGCTTTTCTTTTATGTGTACTGGATATGGTATTCTCAGTTCAAACCGTAGCTTTCGCTTCTAATTGTCTTTTGTAGGGAACAGCTCAGTTTATGTTACTCCTGTCAGAGTCAGGGTGGGATCTATGCATACAATGGATTGCCACGCTGTAGCAACTAATATAATCATATCTTTGCTCACCACTACTTCCTCTAGGTACAGCAGTGTGGGTGTGAGTGCCTGTATTGATGGTGGAGGGGCACCATGGTCTGAACAGGAATTAATTGGACAATCGAAACACCTTACCCTCAATTCCTGGTATCCATCCTACGAGCACCGGCACCTCATACAGAAACACCTGTATTTGCGTGGGTATCCCTCTCATTGTGCTGTGTGCTTGTCCTTGCGTTTGTACAACCTGTGTTTGTGTGGACAGCAATTGCAGTTGCTGCTGTGGTATCACTTGCATCTGTTGAGATGTCTGCATCTGCACATATGCTGCTGTTGCTGCACTCCTGCCCTGTTTGCACAATTAGTGGTCATCTTGGGGCAAAATAACCAAAGTTGCTGCACACAAAAGATTGTCCTCCAAACAATGGTCCCATGCCCATGTACCCAAATTCCCTTCCCCTTGGATAATATCCTCTTCCCGTCTCGTACTGTCCCATCTAATTGTTTGCTCTCCCTGCATTTGAAAACCCAGGCTGTTGTATTTGTACATGCAGGTTGTTTCCCATACTGTTGATTACCTGCCTGCATCCGCCTTGCTGTGTTACAATTGCTAATGGAAGCCCCTCTGTTGGGCGGGTGGAACAACAACTGGTCCCATGAGCACTGCTCCTTCCATGCTTATTTTGGCCAGTTTTTCCTGCACTCATTTGTTTTCTGCTTTTACTTCATTGTCTGCTGTCTCATTGTCTTTCTCCTGCTTCCTTTTACAATAGTGCACAATAGTTGCCTGTATATAAGGCTATCCTTTCACTTCTATCCCAACAGTTTTTTTTCTAGGGAAACCTGCACAACTCTGTGTAGTCTCCTCACCAAAATGTGATAAAACAAATGTATGTTATCATCCCAGGACTGTTTATTTTCCTGTGTCCACATCCTTTGCATGGACTATATATACTCTGCGCGGTCCTCATCTGGCTTCAATTTTCGTGCCAATATTGATCCCATATCTGACGTATATGTATACAGCTCTCTCAGAGCGTTCCACACATGTACCTAATAATTGTTAAAGGATATTCTGTCATGTATGTTAGAGCTTATCTTTACCCCTGCATTTCCTGCTTGTTGCCAAATTGTGTCACTTCGTTCCCCCACCAATACTGCCAGTAAAATGTTAGTGTCTCCTATGGCAAGCAGAATCCCTGTTGTCTCCTTCTCAAAAACATAAATCCACTTAATTGCGCCCGCCATTTGTGAAGGTAAACTGTAGTCCGAATTATCCCAGTCCATTGTTTGCCAAGGTACATAATGCACTTCACCTTTTGCTTTCTGTAAAAGAGGGATATGAGTTTGTGCTCTGGGTTCATTCCCCTGCTGTGGTCGTTTCACTACTGCCATTCTAGCCTTCCTACTCTGAAGCCTATTTCCCCATTCCCCTGATGATTCTTCTCTTTCCTCTTTTGTTTCTCCTCCTTCCCCTGCTCACACTTGTTAGATTGCATGTATCAAATGTGTCATCCCTATCATCGCTATCACTGCTGTCACCCTTTGTGGTATCTAATTCACTCTTGTCCATTTCCTGTCCCTAGTTATCAAATTTAAATTGTATTCATCCCACTGTCCATCTCTGCTTGTCTGCTGTCTGCCCTTGCTCCATCCTTTTTTCTCTATCTTCTTTCCATTAATTTTTCTGCTTCTCTGAACACTGTTCAAGTCAAGTTGCTGTTGTGTGCTCTTCTTAATGTCCACTAAATATTTAACTTTCCTCCTTCTCATACTT
The DNA here is from genome assembly GCF_040938575.1 of Ambystoma mexicanum. Taxonomy (NCBI): domain Eukaryota; kingdom Metazoa; phylum Chordata; class Amphibia; order Caudata; family Ambystomatidae; genus Ambystoma; species Ambystoma mexicanum. The sequence continues at coordinate 925,667,462 of NC_090941.1, forward strand.
ATCCCCAGAGTAAGGTTCACACTCATCCTTCTTTTTGTTATTCTCACCTTATCTTGAGATGCTCACCTAGTATTTCTATATCCGGCATCTGGTTTGAACAGTGCTTACATTGCATAGCATAGAGGTGGAGCACTCTAATTCACCTCTTCTCCTTTTCCGTCTCTTTTTTAGTTTCTTTGTAGTTTCCACCTGAAATGTCCTGTCTCTTTATGAGCTTGGCTCCTTTATAAGTAGCCTACAATCGATAATACTCTCATCCAATCTTCCCAGCACAAGCCATTCCTGATAACACTTCCCCACTGTATCGTGTATCCCTCAAAATGATACTTCGATATTGTTATTGTTATCACGATACTGTGACAACTTTTTACACATATGATTAAGAGGTCCATCCATGTAATCAAACATCATTACCCTTTTTCCTAAACTCCCCGTTTTTAAAACGTTTCCCTTCCCGCTTTTACACTTACCGCCTCTTAATTATTCCTTCCAATCAATTTACCCTATTCCTGCTCAAACACAGCCACTTAATCTCATACTTACCTTTTTAACTTGTTCGCACTGGTTTTACTTAATGCTCAAATTGCCCTCTCCACAGGCCCACCACCTGTACAACTATGCTCTATGTTAATGTCTTTAACGTTTGATTGAACTTCTTTCCTTCAACTGTGCCCTTTGCAGGTGCTACACAGCTCTGACGATATTTACAGGTTAATTTGGTGCAGGTCCTTCCACAGCATCCGCATTCATAAGAAGCTTGATCAATACACTAACTGCACCTATTTTCACTAGGTCTATTCCTGCTTCAACACAACATCAATGTTTATGCTTTTTCTCCTTTTCTTCACAACCCTCAATCATTTTTAACCCACAAAAAAACGAAATTATGCAACTATACCGGTTGCCTGCACTATGTGCAACTCTCGCCTAACAAGGCCTGCCACTTACTACACAACCCTCTGCTCTAATGCAGATGTGCCACTGCCCACTCACTCCCTATCGGGTGAGTAAACCTATAATCTAAGACTACTATGGCCAATCACCCTCCACCTCTTGAGGGTGAATCCTATACACCATAAAAATAATCCTTACAACTCCCTACGCGTTCATGCACAGGTACACTCAAGTATCCTTTTAGGAGATTCTCCACTCCTCTCGTCCTTTGAGTCTCTCTTTTAAGGCCCGTACCCCTTCAGAGCGAAGCAGCATCACTCTGACAAGGTGGACCTTTGGTAACTCAGCATCCGCAGGCCCCCTCGAGCTCTTAGGATTGGTCAGCAATGCTATCCCGCACTCCTCTGGTAATACTGCTGGAATCCCAATGCCTGATAAGAAAGCTAATTAATCTTGCTGGGGTCTCCAATAATGTTCTCGTGGTTGCCTCGAGACACACCAGTAAAAATGAAAAAAATAGTCAAAAAGAAGTGTACGCCAGGCAACTAGTAACGCAACTTTAATGTGGGACAAGTCGGAGCTGGGAAAGTAAAATTCAAACAGAATACCGAACAAAACTGCATGAAATGCTCTGTCAAAGATGCACCTCAAAAACAACATTAAGACCTAATTAGCATCATTCACTTTGCAACATGAAACTGTCTCTCCACACAAGGCTGATTGGTGGAATCATAACATACCCCTATAGAAGGGCATATATTATGCTCTATGTTTGGGTCCCGCAAAACTTACCACACCACCCTAGTTTCCATTTGTGACATCACAATCTAACCCCTATTTCCCACACCATAGTGCCAATTCATTGAAACATTTGAGATGACCAGCAGATCTTAATTCAACTGCCCTGGTCATCTCCATCTAGGTTCTCGGTCTTAATTCAACTGCCCTGGTCATCTCCATCTAGGTTCTCATGAGAAAGTCTTCTACCGTCACACTGTCAGAGCCTTGAACTAAGAACAAGCTACCGTTTTAGTGTTGCATATTAGGAACTCTTTGACCGTCTCTCCAGGCAGAGCTGTACTTAGGGGAAATCTGATACCACCATGGCTTTCTGAAACAGTCAGTGAATCAGGCTTTGTAAATTAGTATGCTAAATTATAATATGATTGTACATTCATTGTTTTCCTGCAGCACCCATGAGCACAGTTTTATGACCTCAAAAGTAACAAAGGTTACTTGCTTCCTACTGTGCGATCATGGGAACGTGAGATTTGCGATGTGCTACCAGCCGCTGCGGCTACTAAGCAAATTCATTAAATGATCACTTGTTTCTAAAAGCATTCCCTGAAGCCTATTCACAGTGCCTCAGCCGAATGCTAAACCTTATGTACTTACCTGTCACCCATCTTTATTATCTATCTTTTATTAACTTTAGGGCATTCTCCAGCCTAGTGCAAATGACTGTGTTGCTATCAAGGAAGCCCCCTCCTCGTTGAAGGTGCTCCTCCCGCAGCTGATAGTTGGCGCCTTTTTACCATGCTGAATTTGCATTTTTACCATTATGTTGATTTATACTGCACACCGCTGCTATTTGCATGGTCTCCAGGCACTCAAGTGGCCCTGTAGGAAAGTAAGTGTGGTTGACTAGTGATGGAGAGAGGGATAGGATAGAGGTTGTGTTCTTTTGTTGATGCTTGCAGAACAGGAGAAAACTGGCATCTGTGCATGTGAGCTTTCTAGGTGTGCTTTGTTATGTGCACTGGGCTTGATGTGTCCAGAATGGTGGCATCCAGTGTCTGAGTTCTTTGTTATCTGCCAGTAATTGGTTAAGTAGTATGATTAGCGAGGGGTGTGTGGTTTGTGTGTTTTTTGTGGGTTGTTTCACTAGCCCTCTGGGAGTGTTTAGTACATGAGATGTGTGAGAGGTGTGAGGGTGTGGAAACGAGATGGGATGGATGTTAGCTGGTTTCTGGTGGACTCTGGGTGTGTAGTAGTTTTATTGTTGGTTCTTCATTCTGTAATGTCCCTTGTTTGTCTCAGTGAGTTGAATAAACAGGTTTTTAGTTGTTTCCTGAATTTTAGGTGGTCTTCCGTCACTCTTATTTCCTTCATTATCAAGTTCCATAGTTAGACTATCAGATAGGAAATGGTAGTTCCTCTGAATTTCCTTTTCTCGTAATGTCTTGTTTCTATTTGGAGGTCGATGGTTGATCTGAGGTTTCTTCCTGGTTAGTAATGGATGATTATAGCATGAAGGAATTTGACTCCCTGTCCATGCAATGACTTGTGGGTGATGCAGAGGGCTTTGAAGTTAATGTGTTTCCTTTCTGGTAGATAGTGCAGACTTCTCAAGGCCGGTGCAATGTGATCTCTTCTATTTAGTTTCAGGAGTAGTTTTGCTGTCGTATTTTGGAGGCGTATTTTTTTGGTGAGGCGTTCTTGCATTGGCATTCAAAGGCAGAGACTATTTGCGTAGTCTCATCATGATAATACCAAGAAATTGGTTGCAAAGGTTCTCTGTGGGAAATTGAGGTAAGGAGGATCACTCGTATTAATTGCAGGAGCTCGAAACATTTTTCTTTCTATTGCATTGACTTGAGGTCCTAGAGAGGGACTGTTTTCCATGAGGATTCACAGAATGTTTATCACTGTCGATGTCTCTGGTTGGGTTCCCTTGCTCGGTGCCAAGCTCAGGTATGCCTGTGTTGCATTGTCTTCCTGTTGAAAGAGTATTATTTCTGTTTTGGTCAGATTTATCTTATGTTTGCCATTCAGGTGTTTATGTTAGTGAGACATTTCATGAGGGTGTTGACCCGTCAGGCCGAAACACTTCCCCAAAGCATGCTAACTAACCTGTAGTCCCAGGAGGCCAGAAGGCCACACATTGTTGGCTCTGTCTTTGCAAATCAGCTGCCTACATATCATCATCAAACTCTTTCAAAACAGCAAGGTGATGAGCCAAAGAAATAACCAAAACCTGACCAAATTGAACAACAGTGGAATATCAACAGAACTGAGTCCAAATGCCCGAGCATGTTCTGTCGGTCATCTTGAATCACCATGCCACACTGGCACTAAATGATCCGGTCCCAGATGAATTAAGATGGCAAACATCAGATTGCCCACTTTTAGTAAGGAAGAGATCTGTCTCCAGTGAGGCTTGGCACACTGTATTGCTACTAACAGTACGATAGCCATACTACATTGGCCTTACCACCACTACCAAACATTTCAAGATGCATGCAAACAAAACTTTCTGTCCATAAAATGTCTATATCTAAACGCAAAGGGGTGGATCCTGACTCCAGTGGCAACTGGAAAATCGTAATAGTGACAGTGGCAACTGGGAAATCGTAATAGTGACACAGACACCATACAATGGCCCTCATTACGACCCTGGCGGAGAACCATGGTGCTATTTGCACCATGGTCCATGGCGCTAAGCTGCCAACTCCGCCATGGTGGTTGGCGGACTTACCGCCCCATTCCGACCTTGGCGGGGCGGTAAGTCCCCAATCCCCATTTACCATTCCCCATTCCCATTTTTGCCCCATAGGGTATAATGGGAGTGGGGAAGGCGTTAATTACGCCACCGTAATTTACGGTGGCGTAATTAACAACAAGTCCCGTAGCGCCATGGATTTTTCCGCCTGCAAAAAGCAGGCGTAAAAATCACCATGGCGCTACGGGAACTCGTACTCAGGCGGAAAGGGGCGCCATGGTTTACGCCGGCGTAAACCCCTTTCCGCCAGGGTCGTAATGAGGGCCAATGTCTATAAGGAATGTCCTGAGAAGTACCCCACACTAGGAATTACATTATGGAGAACACCACCAATGACCACGTCATTCACATTTTGTCCAGTGAATCAGGAGTTGTGCATAACTTAAAAAGAAATAATGTAGAGACATTGGCCCTCATTACGACCCAGGCGGTAAGGGGTTTACGGCGCCGTAAACAGCGCCGACCCTTACCGCCTGAGTACGAGGTCCCTTAGCGCCATGGCGGATTTAACACCTGCTTTCAGCAGGTGTTAAAATCCATGGCGCTAAGGGACCATGGAGTTAATTACGCCACCGTAATTTACGGTGGCGTAATTAACGCCTTCCCCACTCCCATTATGCCCTATGGGGCAAAAATGGGAATGGGGAAGGGTAAATGGGGATTGGGGACTTACCGCCCCGCCAAGGTCGGAATGGGGCGGTAAGTCCGCCAACCACCATGGCGTAAACGTAGTTTACGCCATGGTGGTAAAGTCACGGCCCAGGCGGTAACTTACCGCCTGGGTCGTAATGAGGGCCATTATGCATTGATTTGAGTAGCCAGGTGCCACCTCTCGCGCTGCCTTCTCATTTGTAGCAGCAATGTGCTACCACACTTAAACAATAGGGCAGTCAGTCCTACTGAACTAAATGACTTTTAATGAAATATCCCTTCTCTCTCAAGTCAGGCCTGCCCAGCAACCTTAACGTGTATTAACATGTCATCCAGCAGACCCTATCTATGGAAAATCAGGAAAACTGTCACAGACTCTCAGGGCTCTGCAGACTTGCTCATGTCCCCCGCGAATGTGTCTCTCTTATTCCAAACTGCCCTCTGTTTGGCTCCTCGCTATTTCAGCACAGATTATGTTGATAGGTCAGTGTTCTTGACTTCTGTCAGCCTGATCGTATTCTGCACATGGTTCTTGTATAACGTGTAGAACCGTGTTCATGTATGTTTGAATGTTCATTACATGTTGTTCAAGCCTTATTGATACACCGACCACTTCATACTGGTGTATTTAATTACAGGAGAGGGTGGCAATCCGATCTGGACAATACAATCCCTAGCTGCATTCTAACTCAGGCGTGTAATCTGTTCAAGTTAATGCAGTAGCACGACTCAGACCTCACTGACCTTGAACACATATCATGCCAGATTGAGCACGAAGAAACTAAATAATTAATGCAATTGATGTCAGCTGAATAATACGCTATGAAGAAATAATAGATTTCAAAAGAATGTTGTAATGCAAGGAAATGATAAAAATGCACTGCTCACACATGCTGCATAATCAACCCTGATGAGTCTTTGTCACGCTGTTCATTGTGCATCAAGAAAAGGCCCGATTTAGAAAAGAAACAGTAAAAAGGCACATCTGGTTTGTCATTAATAGTTGAGGAATTTGAAGACAACAGACGTCCCTCAATACAGTTAATGAATCTTTATCACACACATTGAAAGGGTGGGGACAAGGGCACATTTCTTAGTATCTGCAAAGTCCCTGAAAACTGTTCATTTAGCACCAGCAATACCAGATCTCTGGATGATGAGAAGTTGAAAAAGAAAATGCACAATAACTGTCCTATTTAACAACAGAAGGGAGTTCATTTTGAAAAATGGCATAAAGTGAATTAAAGGCTTTTACGCCTCTGATTCATGCCACTTCATATTTGGAATGTTTGCATGTGTTAAAAGGTTGTTTGCAATAACCTCTGTATAACATGGTAATAAAAAAGAAAAAAAGAAAACATTTGTTTGGCGGAGAAGAGGTGCAGAACACACCTTGCATTTCCATTGCCTTCCTTCCTCTCCACCATACAATTGCTCCAGTATTTGCCCTGGTATGGATTTTCATGGCGGCACAAATGCTGGACCGCGCCTTTTGGTTGTCCGCCTTCTTTATGCATCAGCATGGAGCAGAAGGTACCCATAGTTATCCATTGTCCAAGGTGCCTGCCATGCTCACGTGGCAGTAAGGCAGCACGTACAATTACAATTAAATGCTACCTGGCATCCTCGCATATCGGGCAGCATTCATTTGTAATTGTGAACATAGAATACGCGCATGGTAAGCAGTGTTCGGAATGAAAATTAAACCTTGCCAGGATGTCGGGCAGCTTTTGATTGTAATTCTGATCACTGCAGCAGTTACTCACAGTTAAAAGTAAATTCAGCCTGGCACACTTTACTCTTTGCATGGTGGAGTGCAAAAGTGCAGGGCAAAAGGCGATAAACTTGTGTATGCTGCCTTTTTCAATGCATTTATGAAAATGTGGTGGTAGGGAGCCACCTACGTAAACACATAACGGCCCGCCACCGAACTACGAATTTAAGCAAAAAGGAAACAGATTCCATAAGAATCCATTGTGAATTTTGCTTGCAGTGCTTAATGGCAGGCAGCGTTTATTCAATTTGCAATGTGGAGTGCAAAAGTGAGGCGTGAAGATGATTTTGCCTCCACCTTATACCTCCCTTTTGCACAGTGCAAATGATGAAATTATGTGGATCGGACGTGTTTGCACCTAAGTGCAACCCTAACAGGTCATCTCCACGCAATTTACAGGGAATTGGAAAATGAGCCCCAATGCCGTTTCTTGGTGCTGTGCAATATTTGAATATTGACAAAGACACAAGGTTGTTCGTTGTGTAAGTATGTTAAGAATGAACAGTCGTGTGTTTTTGCTTGTGAAGTATTTGGATGCAATGAGTATATAGCACTTCTCAGGCCTGGTACAGAGACACCTTTGGGGGGCCGTCCTCCACTGAACCAAAGGTATTAAAAGATCTGAATATCTTGTTGCACTCACCTCATCCCTATGACTACCCATACCAAAAGCTTTGCATGGTGCCTCCCAGCGATCAAAACTTGTCAGTAAAAGACAGGGAATAGGTTTAGCTTCAGCAGCTTGCCATGGAATATCCTGGTGAGTGCCATTTATGTTTGGTGAACAATGGAACCTGACTACTTTAGATCAGGCAGCCTTGTAGGACGCATTTCCAAAGTGGGCGTCTGGGGCAAGGGCCCCTTTTCCCCTCCCATAAACACAGAATGAAAATAAACATCAGTCTAGCCAGAAGACATTAACAGTGACGGTGGTTTTTAAAGCTAGTTCTAACATGTTCAAACTACGAGCAAGGAAGGTCTGGAGACTAACACGCCCTTCCTGATAAAGGAAGTGCATTTCTGAAAATAGTACAGCCGTTACTGCATATACCTGTTCGATATGTCTGTGCCATTCTGAACATTGCCATTCTCGTACAGTGGGGGTATGGTTTGGCATGTAGAAAAGAAAAAAAATAACGTTTTCAGCCCGGAGCTTCCCACTATATTTTCGGCATCCGTAAATGTGCCATCCTCTCTCAGTTGGAGCAGGATTCCGATGCTTGCTGAGAAACAATTGGCTTAGAGACTGTTCTAACATTTTGTGTTCGGGCTCAAAAGCAGGCACAGTCTGACGTGGGCGACAGTCATGATAACTGCCTTGTTTTTCATGGTGACAAATTAGGCAGATTGCAAACATGCATGCACCACAGCAGATATCTATTGAGATTCTCCACATCATGTGGTAAGACATGCACCTCAAAAAAGTGCCCCTCAAACCATCATCCGTGAATCATGTCAATTCACGACTTTACAGAAAATGCTACTTATGGAGGGTTCATGTGTCTTTTACGTTACAACACAACTCATAAAATAACATAACTTTGCATACAGTTCTGTGACAGGTACCACAGCTCTGAGGCGAAGGAGCGGCATGAACCTACCAACCCCACTGCGGTTTTGGCACCTGCTGCAAGTCAATGCTTATACAGGGCTCCGAACCTCAGCAGGGAAGGAGGGGTAGGGTGACGATGGTTGGATAGGAAGGGGGGAGGGGTGTTAGGGAAACCGGAATAGGTTTAGGGAGAGGTTATAGCATTGTTCCTAAGTAGACTACGAAAAATATGGTTATGATTTCACTAATGTGATATACATATCATACAAGAATGGATCACCATATGTATCCTTAATATCTGTGTGTATAGATCCATATTATGAAATGACTGTCCAAGGCCAAATGCTATGTTATTGTATAGCATGCTTAAGCTCTTTGTTTATAGAACACATATGCATACAATATCACCCAACCTTTGTTGCTACTCATTTATCAACCTCAGAAGGATGAAAGGCTGAGATGGCCTTGCTGGTATTCGAACATGCAGCCCGCAGATCACACACACATTGCAGCAGTGAGCACTCCACCCACTGAGCTATCATATTGGATAAAGTAAAATGAGCAATTATTCTGGAGTGGATATCATTAAACTGGTAACTTAGATTTAACAGCAGACCAGTTAAGTTCATTTGGTGGTCTGGTGCAAATGTGGCCGCATTCCAAGCTTGCATGCATCTACTTTTCAGGCTTTAGAATCAAAGGCTGGCAAAAAAGGGAAACCAGGGCCCCCACAGGACGTCCCATAATCTGAGCACTCGTTACCTCATACATGCAAACTAACATGCTGAACAGCATGCCAGGGACATGGGAAAGATAGACACATTACAACAAGGCATTCATTGTGGCACAATGAAGTCAATGTTTGACCATAGCACATCAAGTGGCCTCGCCATTTGATGTGCTATGGTCAAATATTTCTACATTGTACAAAATCTTTTAGGCACAAGGAGTTTGTCAAGTGACCGAGGAAACCGAGATGGAATGTCTTGTGATGATCGTAACAGAGACAACGGCAGAAAAAAAAAAACATGCTATAACTGCAATTTGCGAAAAGCAAAATACATATGGGCCTCATTACGACCCTGGCGGTAAGGGGTTAACGCCAGCGTTAGCTGCGCCGACCCCTTACCGCCAATTACGAGGTCCCCTAGCGCCATGGTGCTTTTAACACCTGCTTTTAGCAGGTGTTAAAATCCATGGCGCTAAGGGACCATGGAGTTAATTACGCCACCGTAATTTACGGTGGCGTAATTAACGCCTCCCCCACTCCCATTATGCCCTATGGGGCAAAAATGGGAATGGGGAAGGGTAAATGGGGATTGGGGACTTACCGCCCCGCCTAGGTCGGAATGGGGCGGTAAGTCCGCCAACCACCATGGCGTAAACGTAGTTTACGCCATGGTGGTAAAGTCACGGCCCAGGCGGTAACTTACCGCCTGGGTCGTAATGAGGCCCATAGTCCAAAATGGTCCAATCTGTGCCTGCAGAGAGGAAAAGTTAACTCTATCTGTGCTGCAATGACACAACGCCAAACTTGCCAGAGCTGCAGAGCACTGGCCTCTTTGGGAAGTGGGCAAATGTCTCCAAAAGGCAGCAGGTGTGGATTGCAGGCCACTGCTTACGAAAAGCAGACAGGAATGAGACTAATTTAGTTGGATATCAGGCATGAGCCTCCGTGATATTCAGAAACAGTCTGCTTTCAGCTTCAAAGCACTTTACATGTCAGAAATGGTTCCTGCATCTAGCTCCCTGATACTCGGGTTATTGACCTGGGGCTGGGGGGTTACACAATTGTGAGCAGATTTGGGATTTGAACCTGCAATTTACCGACTACATGCATGCAGCAGGCACTTAGCCCACTGAGCTACTTCCCTCTCAAAGGATTTGACTGTCCTGCAGATTGTATGACAAAGTTCAGAAACCTGAGCACGCAAACACACACACAGGGCCTCATTACGACCCTGGCGCTAAGGGATTACCGGTACCGGTAAGGGTACCCGTACCGGTAATCCCTTAGCGCCTGATTACGAGGTCCCTTTGCGGGTTGGAGACTTTAATGCCTGCTTTTTGCAGGCGTTAAAAAAAAAACCCGCAAAGGGACCTTGGTGCTAAGTACGGTGCCGCAATTTGCGGCACCGTACTTAGCGCCTTCACCATTCGAATTGAGCCCTATGGGGCAAAAATTGGAATGGGGAAGGGCCATGGCGGCATAGGGAATTACCGCCCTGCCAACCTCGGAATGGGGCGGTAATTCCCCATTCCGCCATGGCGGAGTCGGTAAGTTACCGGCATGGACCATGGTGCTATTAGCACCATGGTCCAACGCCAGGGTCGTAATGAGGCCCACAGACACATACTTCAAACACCCCTCATTAAGTGCTCTGGGCATAACAGAGAAAGTAAAGAGCACAAGCCTTTCCATTTAGGCACAAGGATTTTGTCAAGTGACAGAGGGCCATCCCCCGGCTGCTGGTACTCTAAAGTGTGGCCTCTATCGCACTCTGACCCACTGCAGAGACATGAGTCAGCAGGGCTCAGGCAGTGGCAATGACACGCAAGTGCCTGGCCCTAGAGTGAAGGAATGGCTCACAGGCTGGCCTGTGCACAGAGTGCGGGGGTGCAGCCTGCCAGCATGCCAGCAACAGCACTGCCGCATTTGGCCGGAGCGACTTCTGATCTTGCAGTGGCAGATGGAGGGCTTCTTTTTCACATTCTGATCTTTACATTTTCCGAAAGAGGAGCAGATGGCTCCCAGTGTATGCATCAGGCACGAGCAAGCCGTTTGGCTTTTGAGCACTGCTTGAGAGGCCCTCATCTTGAAAGTGTTGGAGACCATGCGTGTGTGTTCTGGCAGTGTACCATTCACTGCCTGATTTCTTCTCTGAACGGCAGGCTGACATCTCACAGACAATGTGCACCTGTGGGTTCTGCAGCGTGTACATGCAGGAGGCCATTTTCTGCGATATCCAGAGGTGTGTGCTTGTGAGGAGTCACTTTAAGTTAGTGTGCATATGTTAGCACCGTGACTAAAGTATTCTGCATTGTGCACATTTCAGAGGCAATGTGTAAGGTGTTCTTCACTGTGTACATGTGTGAGGTCTGAGGACACCGAGATGGAATGTCTTGTGATGTAAGAGAAACAACGGCAGAAAAAAAAATGCTATAAGTGCAACTTGCAAAATCCAAAATACATAGTCCGAAATGAATGCTTACCTCAGCTCTTGGACAGACTCCTAGAATCTCTCTGTCCCTGCTGCCGGGCTGCCAATATCACCACCCTGGTGAGCTGCTGTCTTCCAGCCACAGACGGTGGTCTGATGCCAGCCTGATGCCAACCTGGGGTGCCTGGTCTATTCCGACAAAGATCACCATCGCCATTCTGACAAAGGCTGGCAGTTCTTCCATCTGCTAATGTGTGTGCCATTGACCAGAGATCTAGCGAAAGCTCTTGGGAGCCTCTGCTGTCATATGAACTTACTGATGGAAAGCTCGCTAATGCCTGCCCTCTTCCTTTCTAGCAGGTATCTGCTCCCAAATTTGTGACACTCTCTGAACATCAATCACTGCCTCTACTTCCACCTCCCGAATTGCTCTCACTTTCTCTCCAAGTCTTCATTGGTCTTTCAACCTCTGCAGCCGCATTTGTATTGGCCCGGCGCCCAGAGGTCCCCAGGCACAACTACAAGTTGCTTTGAACTTTGCAAAGTGCAACAAATGTGTTGCTTCCTGCAAAGCCCAGCCCAGCCCTGCAGGCATCCTCCAGGCTCCTGCTGCAGTGCCTACATAGGTGTATTGTATTGTTACTAATTATGCCGTTGCGCTTTGCGGTGCTGCAGGTGCTTTTTGCTTTTTTTCTCCCAGGGCCAGGTGTGGGCCGAAACCGGCCCCCAGGCAGGGACTGGCCAGCACAAAAATGATTTTGGTTCGGCCACGGGCCGATTGGCCAAGGGGCCAATCCCCCCTTGCTTTTATTCTAAATCTTGACACAGCATTATAGAGAGAATCAGGAACATATGGGGCAGAGGGCTCAGATTGCAGAGGAAGATGTGAACCAGCCTGTTCTGCCACATTCCCTTCCAGCACAAAAGTGAGGGTCTGACTGCATTTAAAAATGAGACATTATTCTTCATGCAGTAAATCTGCATGTTTGGATGTCTTAACCATGTGATACTCCATGTATTCGATAACTGTTCATACATTCTCATGTGTTTTATTCTCTACATATGAGGAGAGTGCAAAAAACAACCACATTTTTGGTGTAGCACCTCCCCCTTCCAAATATCCGGTAAAATAACATTAAATATAGATTTGTGTTAATATTCTCTTGATATGAAACCCCATGTTCCACTTGTTATGTCTATGTGCCTTATATACATCTGAAAGTCAGACCTTAACTGTATTTGTTTCTGAAATATGGTGATTCAGAATCTCTGGGGGAAATATAAAGTATATACATAGTTGTGAACTATAAGGCATTATTTCACGAAGTGTTACTACAAATATTTCCCATGCTGCATGCAGCAGTTTTGAGATTTGCCAACATTCTCGGCAAACCAGTAAAGGCTGGAATTTTCCCCAGTGCCCTAATAGCCCTTAACTACCATTACATTGCCTTCTTCATATTAGCCCAGACTTATTATAGGAAACTGCCTGACTGAGTAGTATTCACATAAAGCAGAAATACATTTATTGATGACCATGTGCATGCAGAAAAAATACAGAAGTTGAGCTGAACCCTGGATTTCCAAACCCTTTAAAAATGCTTGTGATCACCCTAAGGTGATATCCGCCAGTGTAATTTACCTTTGCAAAAACTGTATCTTGTATAAGCAACAAGTAGTGCAGCATTTTAACCAGGTCAAGAATGTCATTGGCGACTCAGACTTCTATAGCAGGTGGGTACCAATGTATAAATGATGATGGTATTGCAGCCAGTGTGGGTGTGTGGATTTGCACTGATGAGAGGCATTGGTGTGAACAAAAGGGGTGACTTGGGATTTAGCATTGCATAGCATAGCATTGGCATAGTGTAGTTGTAGCATAAGTAGTAGCATACATAACACTATTAATCCCCTAACATACTAATAAGTAACCCTAACATACTAAAAAGATCGGTGCTTAGAATGGTGCAAACCATGGCTGCAAAATGGGGCTGCAGGCATGTTACACTGAGATGTTGGCTTGGAAAACAAAATGCATGAAGTAAAACATTTTTACTGTGTGGAAGTGAGGCACTGGCTGAGAATGTGCAGAATCATTCTGCTTAAAGCAGCCAATTGTTTAGAGCACAGGAAACTGGACAGGAAATGTTTCAAATATCCATCCAGATTGAGGAAGTAACACCAAGCTGAACTCTGTACAAGAGTGACTGGAAGAGGAATCAAGCGCCTTCTGTACATTTACAAAGAAGGTCTGGCAATGCACAAGGAGATGTTTGATTGATAGATGTCATCACAACGGGGGCTGGAATATGCTATACCTTCTTCAGAGAGTCATACGAAAAGGGGATGGCAGTGGACAGGCTTGAAACAGGAGTGAGAGACAAAAGTTGGGGCGTTTGGCCTTTTGGTTTGTCTGCTGAGAGAGGGGAGAATCAGGAGAGGATTGAGAGAGAGAAAAGAAAAAATAATAAGTCTGAGACCCGGGGCCTTGATGGGTAGAAGCGTGTTTTCTGAAAGGCGGCCATCTCAAGTTGGACTGAGCACCAGAAGAGGGTGTTGGGCGATGTTTGGCAAAGTCCTGACTACAGTCAGGGGATAGACGGAATGCGCTCTGCTGTGCTGACAAAGTGACATCAATCAGTTTGTAAGCATTATGCGCCGAACAAAGAGAGATTCTAACATGTTTTAGGTAATCTTACACTAATGAGCAAAATGCCAAATTAGACATGAAAGAGGAAAAGTCCTTCCTTCTCCATTCATATGCATGTATTTTCCTGTATGAAGATAGCTACTTGTAGAAAAAGGGGAGTTTATCACCTCTCCAAAGCAACAGTTATATCTGAGGGGTTTTTCCAAAAGTGTGTGCTCTGCCAAGTTTGCCAAAAAAAGAGGCCTGCTTCGCTGGTCGTGGATGAGAGATTTTTGCCTGGTGTGAAAGAAGCCAGGGAATTGATACTGAAGTAGCTGTGAATTTAAATGCATTACATTGACAGGTTGTGAAAACAGTGTTTTCTGCTAAAATGGAATATGTTTTTGTCCAAGGCTTTAGATGCATCCAGTGGACCTACATTGTGATAATTCTCTCAGTGTGTGTTTTATTATGATCTGCAAACAACATATAATGTGAATTACAGAATCACCAAAGCTGTGCATGGGTGGTTATAGAGTGATCTGTGTATTCTTATTATGCATAGAGGATAAGGTTTGGAGACATTTGATTCCACCTGCGGAGAAATTAGAGTGCACCACCCTACATGAAGTCTTACAATTGTATACAAAGTGAAGTGAAGTATGTGGATGGAATGGATGAACTGGTGTAGAATGGATGAAGTGGATGGAACGGGTGAAATGGTAGAACGGATGAAGTAGGTGGATGAGCGGGTGATGTATCTGCAACAGGTGAAGTGGGAGGAATGGGTGAAGTGGGTGGAACGGGTGAAGTGGATGGAACCAGTGAAGTGGATAGAACGTGTGAAGATGTCGTATGTGGAACGATGATCCATGGAGAAAGGTAACGTGGGTAGAACGAATGAAAGGAGCAGTGTGTAAAATGGCTTCGAGTGCATTGAATGGATTGGAGTGCATGGAACGGAATGGAGTGCATGGAATGGATTGAAGTGCATGGAATGGATTGGAGTGCATGGAACGGATTGGAGTGCATGAAACGTTTGAAGGGGCATTGAAAGGAACGGTTACGAGTGCTTGAATCGGTCACATACATGGAACAGTTCGGAGTACATGAAATGGATGGAGTACATGGAACCATTAGAGTGGGCTCGATCTCAAGCTCCTAAGGTAAGCAACCATATCATTTCTCCACGCTTACTCTCCTTTTAACACCACCAGTCAACTAGAACAAAGCGATACTATGACACCATTCGGTATAGCTGTTCTCATAACATCATTTGCCTCATACTTCCATCACCCTAACTAAACACTGCTGGTTACCCACCCTCCAGCCTAGGCGTTCTCCTCAGGCCTAAAGCAGACAGAATTGGTCTGGATAACAACCTGCCAGAACGAACACATACTCCTGATCTCTCAAACACCACACCTACTGCTAAGAAGCAGCTATCACATGAATGCCACACCAGCTGCACACATTTCCGGTGCTCACACACACCTTATGACTTTCTCTATTCTCTCTACTGACTTGAACTTCGGTTCCCGAGGGCGTTCAACCTACCAGCCCCTTGAGACCATACCAATGGTACATAAGGCGCTACATAACAAACAGGACCTGAATAAAAGAAGAGGATTGTGAGCTGATCCCCCGTATTTCAAGGAATGCTTCAGCAAACAAGGGATAGGGACGTTGTGTCTTGTGCTTACAGGTGGCGGTAGAACCCAGAGGTATGACAAATCCTGCAATATCTAATTTACCCATTAATTTACACAATTTAAAACTTTAAACAATAAATCACAATCTATATACATTAACCGATAGAGATGTAAAACAAGATAAACATTTTCCATGGATTTTCCTATTGAAGCATATATTAGAATGTGGATATCAGTCTATTTACTTAAGGATAAAAACATGTCAATCTGCTTTCTGCAAATGTTGAAGCATGATGCTGTGTCCTGGTATGGCTGCTATGCTGGCCATCCTGACTGAAAGTTAGCATGTTGGTAAATGGTGTATGCATGCAATGCTCTGCAACACTTGAGTGGGATGATTTGAATAAATGCTCCTTATGACAGCTAGTTGGGGGATGTCCATGAATGTACGAGGTGGCCAATGGGTATCTCCTGTCTCCCGTAACTTTAAGGCTATTATTGAAATGCTGAAGTGTTTAAGGATAAAGGCCTACCTCCCGCATCATCCATTGAACCATGTGACATAGGTAGTACACTGGTGATTAGACTGCAGAACATGTACCCAGCCCCTGCATTTGGATGGTGAGAGATGTTCTCTTCAAGCTGTGGTGATGACATGCAAGAGATATTCTCAAGGTATTGCAGGTATTATATAACATAGGTTACGCAGAGGCACATTGCTGGTACTGCAAGCAGGGGAACTTTTTTGAGATTGTTTTCATGTAACCAGTAATAATGCCCATAACACTCTTTATGTCCTCATAATAAGGGAAACACTTTGACTACGGTTCACTTAACTGTGACCATGAAATGTTTTTGCATTATTCTTGTGTAGTCAGTCAGTCAGTATTGTATGTGTTGTGGTATACATTTATTTGTAAAGGGACATACTGATTAGAGGAATATTGCATGTGTTGGTCAGTTCCTACATATGTGATACAGAGGTGGGACACAGTGGGCCTCATTACACGGTAGGCGGAAGACCAAGGTGCTATTAGCACCTTGGTCCATGCCGGTAAAATACCGGCACCGCCTTGGTGGAAAGGGGAATTACCGCCCTATTCCAAGGTTGGCGGGGCGGTAATTCCCCCTTCCCCCATTGCCCTTCCCCATTCCCATTTTTGCCCCATAGGGCACTTTGGGAATGGGGAAGGCGCTAATTACGGTGCCGCAAATTGCGGTACCGTAATTAGCACCAAGGTCCCTTTGTGGGTTGGTTTTTAACACCTGCTAAACAGCAGGCGTTAAAGTACTTACCCGCAAAGGGACCTCGTAGTAAGGCGGTAAGGGTTAACGTCACCGGTACCATTACCGGTGACCGTTAACCCTTACCGCCTTCCGTGTAATGAGGCCCAGTGTGTTGATTGATAACAGTCCAAATGGCTTTTTAATTGTTTACAGGGCATGCTCATTCACTGATTCCCAGTCTAATACTCTGCTAAATCAGATCTTGTAATAACTTTTAGGCACTTGATGCTTTACTGTGAAAGTGGATGTCATTGTATTTAACTTTGAACGACTAACTACTTTTTGACTTTCCAACAGTAATTGTATGGAAAATGCCAATTTATGCATATAATAGTGATGTTGCAAGATATATATGAGATTTCTTAATTATAATTTTTGACCTGGGCAGATGCAGTAGTATACATACATTTTAGAGAAGAACTGTGATACCTTACTTCTATGAATGCTCTACTTCTGTTTTTACTGTATCGAGCAAATTTGATTCCATGTTTGCTAACAACATCTGGTAATGGCAAAAGTAATCTGTATATATGTGTTCAGGTTTATGAAGGTGTGGGGTTTGAGCTGGTCCTATGCTAATGTTCTGAATGAAGGCTCTTTCTATTCTCTCATTGCAATTAGATAAATTAGTTGAGCATATTTAACAGTAGTCAATCTGTAAGGAATGTCAGATAAATCCGGACACTTCTCTTTTTGCCACAATTGTGTTATGATAGGGGTTCTTTATCTAAACACCAGCAGGCTTTGTACTGTGCCAGGCACACACCATGTTCTTGTAACACTGGAAATTATGAACTGGACGGGCTACATAATAAAAAAACAGACATAATAATAGCCACTACACAGGTCTGCGCTTATGCACCTTTATATTCATTCATCAGAGAAAGAGCAAGAGACAATCAAATTAGCTCAAAACTGGTACAGTGGTGAACATAAACACACTGTAAGTAACATTCGCAAGGAGCACGTGAGAAGAAAAAAAAAACACAAAAACCCTTTGCATTGGTTCAGCCCAGCCCTTGGACCGCGAGCAAGTATTTTGGTTATGAAAGCAAATGCATTGTAGAAATAGCTTTAATTCTCATTTACTCCCCTTGCTCTTGGCTAACCTTGGGTTAGTTGCCAGACTATGAGTTTGGGAGATTATGGATTATAGAGACAGTGGGCTTCATTACACGGAATGCGGTAAACGAAGGTGCTATTAGCACCATGGTTGCCGCTGGTACCATACCGGTACCACCATGGAGAAAAGGGGAATTACCACCCTATTCCAAGGTTGGCGGGGCAGTAATTCCCCCTTTCTCCATGGCCCTTCCCCATTCCCATTTTTGCCCCATAGGGCTCAATGGGAATGGGGAAGGGGCTAATTACGGTACCGCAAATTGCGGTACCGTAATTAGCACCAAGGTCCCTTTGCGGGTCCCAACTTTAACGGCTGGTCTACACCAGCCATTAAGGTTGGGTTCCGCAAAGGGACCTCGTAGTAAGGCGGTAAGGGTTTACCGGTACCAGTGCCCTTACCGGTACCGGTAAACCCTTACCACCTACCGTGTAATGAGGCCCAGTGACCCCTTCTGCATAAAAGAAACAAACCCAAGCTACTCAATTTAGAACGCATGATACTTCATTGGTCACTCGGTACCACAGTGACAAATTAAGAATTGCCTTCTGTGTCAGTTTGACACCGGGCCAAAATACGGTACCCTGTGGAAAGGGTCCTAGCTGATTAATTGAATGATTGAATGATTATTGCCCTGTTTATACTTCCATTAGGGTAGATCCCTTGGCTGCTAAGAATGATCAGCTTGTCTCTGCGAGCACTACCCCCGGTATGACACAGCCTTCCAACTCCCTTCATCAGCTACACTGGTTTTGCTGTGGTCTCCAGAGACAAAGCTCCTCAGCATTCCCCCTCCTTCCTCAAAGCCCAGTCTGTCTTTCCTCAGGATTCACCCGCCAAGGCCCAGTAATCACTCAGCAGCTCTCCGTATCTTCAGGAAACTCCAACAGCCGACCCGACAAGACCAGGACCCAGGAAACCAGCTGACCCCAGCTTCTGCATTTCATTCACTTTTAAACCCTTTCTGTGGGCCCTGCCTCTTATGCTATATGTCTCCTATATTCCCTTTACCATTGTCCATCCTTTTTTATGATGTCAGCTGAATCCAGCCTTCTTATTTCTAAAACATCTCATGAATTAATTTCCAATTTCATCAGATGTCAGAACCTTCAAGGATATTCCAGCACCTTCTGACTCCCTCATGCGCTTTCTAGTTCAACTCACGCCCCCTCTTTTTTGGCAAGCTGAATTGCAGCTCATTGTTTCTTCCTGCAGCTCAGAAAAGAAATGAAACATGTCCATCCTTTCTTCCTGCACTTGCTTTCAATGAACAATGGGCCTTTATTCTCAAAGCCCTTGACTACACGTTCTGAATCTCAACTCACTACTTTCTCAGTTTCAATTTCTGCTTTCTTTTCTGAAATAGGCACTTCGCAGCCAGTGGAGTTTGCTCATGTGCTGCATTGTAAGCATTATCAGACACTGTGGCCTATCACATCTTTCCCCTATACTTGCCTCTATACTAATTGTTAGAAGACAAAGTCCCCCTTTCATATCTTAATGCTAAATGGTAGTACCCATGTTAATAATCCACATACTAAACAACACTTAATACAGCATGTAATGCACAAATTATTTAACACATAGCCCTTCCTACAGGTCTATCTGCATGGCACATGTTTGGAGGACGGCATGGCTGGTCCCTGAGTGTTTGTGGTGTAGCAGACATGGGTGTTGAGTACTATGGGCTTCAAGGTGAGTCTCACCTGGAAGCATGTGGTGCACATTGTTTCCTGTGTGTTACATACCCTTTGTAGGTTGTTTAAGGCTCATGTATGTAAGGCAAGTTCTGTGGGTGGTGGTGTCCTTTCCTTAGGTTTGACTGAGTGCACCCTCCATTGGGGTGCCAATGCTCATGGTGTGTGAGGTGCATGAGTGCACACGAGGACCCTTTTCTAGAATGCGACTGACCATTAAGGGTTTGTTCCTTTTTGTACCAACAAGGGTGTGATCTCTTGAGCTGCATTGTCACACATAGTCTTTCTTCTCCCCAGTATGTTGTGATTGAGTGAATATTTGTGTTGTTGCTATCTTTGGGTGTTTGAAGTGATATTTGCGGAACCTGTGTCTGAATTAAGCATCTCCGTCCATATATTGTGGGAAGAGTGTGCTTTCTCTTCATCTCCTCAATGATTGGCCATTGGGGAGGAGTGTGAGGGATCTGGCGTCAGTGTAGAATTGTGATTGTAGTCTAGTGAAGTGGTAAATTCGTTATTTTTGTTTGGAAAGGGAATAAGATGTGCATGTTTTTTCATGGTCTGCCTGTCCTGCTGGCAATGCTGACTGAACGTTAGAATGCTGGTGAAGGTTGTATGTATGCAAGGCTTATATAATATTGACTGAATGAATGGTCTCTGTGAGAGTCAGTTGGGGCTGGGCCTGAATTAATGAGTTGGCCAATAGTTATTACTGTCTTCACATCGAACCTTAGAGCTTTTAAGGATTTCCTGCAATGATGTAGAATTAGGTCTTTACAACTTAACTAACCATGCCTCTTGCCTCATTCATTGAGCACATGTGTGTGTGCTTGCTGATGCCAGAAGCCATATGGTCACAATGTTGCTTACAATTCAATGGTGATTACACTACATTATGTCAAATAGTTTGCTTGTATCCAAACGCCCATGCTTTACTTGCTCGGCATGTGTGTCTGTATGTATGCGTGTGGGTGCTTGTGTATGGGTGTATGTATGTAGGAAGTTCTCACTGATAATGAGGGTGCAGTACCTGTTATATTTGAGTGTGCGTATTTGCATCTGTGAGTAAAATGTGCACAACTGCAACATGCAGGCAGAACAAGGAGACATTGTGGATTTGGTCAAGTCAAAGGGGACAGGGTTGGTCCAGCTGCTTTCCAATTTGTTCCCTGAAAGGTGGATGGGGTGTAGGTCTCAGTGCTGGCCATCCACTCAGAGACACGGTATTGCCTTGATTCCAAAGTATTCATCATTGTTAGTAGACTATTCCCATAACAGAGTTGGCACATTCTAACACCAAGGAGCATGACTATTTTAAATATTTATGAAGGTTTGATGTCAAACCACCAAGTAAAGACCAGCATTTAGTGGGCAGGAGTCATAAAGTGAAATGTGATTGTAGCACATTAACTTTAAAAAACATAGCTAATGAAGATGAAATGCAATAGGTCATAGAATGCCAGTGAGAGTAAGAACACTTGCAGTAAGGTAAAAGAGTGTGATCTGCTAGCACCAAGTGTGCTGAATGCAACAGAACACTGTGGCGGTGTATTCACTCACATTGCACATCATAGAGAGTGCAGAGGGCCATGCCTCCTGTAAAGGCTTGGCACTGACCGATAATCATTTTGGTTACTAATTAAGACCTGACTAATGCTAAACTGGAATTTCTTTTTTTTTAAAGTCAAATCAAGCATTATGAAAAAAAAAACCAATCACCTATTGCTTCTAAAATACACCACACCAGTGGAGTGCCAATCTTGGGCAAGCTTAGACAATCAGTCACCAACATAGTGCTTCAAAACAACATTTAAAAAGTTAGTGACGGGTGAAGACTGGGAGGAAGCAGATGGCTGCTGCCTGGCAACATTTGGATTTTATATCATTATATCACAACTACTCCAAGGAGGTTATGCCTGAGGTTCTACTAGAAGTGATGATGCAGAAATGAAGAGAGGACACAGGAACATGTCCTGCTTACCAAACTGGACTGCATACAGAAGGAAAGCTTCAAGGTGGAATAATTACCGAAAAAAGCATCCGAAGAAGAACCTGTAGTTGGTTAGAATATTGTCTGACTAAAAAGGACCCTGGCCCTGAATGGGGGTGTGTGAATACCACTTACTAAGATTTTTATGAGTGAAAGCTAGTTCATAGGGCGATGAGAGAGTTCTGTGTGACTCCCAGCTCTTTGAGATACCTAAGACTAATTTCAATAGTTCAAGGATCATGGAGCGACCTGGAAAAAGTGTGAGAGAATCTAAGGTCAGAGAGATACTTGAGAAGGTTGATGTGTTAGTGGAACGCATGTACTGGTTAGGGCCAAATAATCTGTGCTGACCAAAGCTCTTGCTAAAGTCTGAACTGTGAGTCACCCCAAAGAGAACTGCCAAGGAAAGCATCAGATATCGATTTGTCATCCGGAGTATGGGTTAACTTTTAATTGACTGTCTTATGAATGCTTTGGTTATTCAAGTCATGTTGTAGCTTAAGGTTAGACTTGAGGCTAAAAGTCTCATAAAGAACAGGTTTGAATGTTCTGTTTTCCATCACCTTTAAACCTTGGTTATTATATTTTGGTGTTCTGGGAGGGACAGAGGCTTCTGAGGTGCAGGGAACGCCTACATAATATTACTTTGAGTTATTCCATCCTGGATATTAGTTTATTATTTACAATATTATGCATTTCACCAACGTAAGGCCTTATAGTGTGAATCATAATAAAACTCTGGTAAATTAAATGTAAGCCAGAAGTAAGCGAGAATCCTGTTTGTATCAAACTGCTGCTTTGTGGTAAGCCCTCAATTCTTCTCTGTCTTTTATTAAATTAATTCATTTTACTAGGACCTTTCAACATTAATTGTTGAAAATCATTACAACTAACTTTTAGCCTTTCCTTTTGAATGTAGACTGTATTACATATTTATAAATCAACAATTTATATAGTAGGAATTATACTTCCTGAATTCCTTTGTGACGGGGCACCCGAGCATCATTTATAGGTGCTGCAGGCCTGAAGAGAGTCGCTTCAGCTGTGCTGTGCCTGGAATAAGGTGGATGGTTGAACATTGAATACGTGTATCAGTACATTATTCTATGGCAGGAAATGTCCCAACTACTCCTAGAACTGGTAGTATATAGGGGTTGACCAAATGCAGTCAGTGGTTTGGAATTTTGTGGTAATAATTCATTGAAGGGACAGTAATTAAACGGTGCACACTGCTTTGCTCTGTGTTTCCCGTCACTGCTGGATGCCATCACCTATATGCATACATAGTGTGTTCTGGTTCAGTCATATGCAGAGGTGTGCGTTGTGTGTGTAATGGCATGCAGGGTTGCCATGGTGTATTGGCGTATATATCACCAACAGTCAGGCCAACCAATGCTGTAGTCCCTCCATGATGCTTGAAATTTGATCTGGGGCAAGGTCATGGAGTCATGGTAGGAGGCAGGAAACCTGACACACATGTTTCTGAAGAGTATGTTCATCTGCTGTCACAACTCTGCATTTCTGCATTTCTGCCTCCGTGTGGCACTGCCTGCAGACCCACTGGATATTGTTAACAATCAAAATACATTACCCTGAATCATAATTCAGCATCTCCGGGTACAACAATATATTTTCGAAACGTGCTACAATTCCCCACAAAGCACCTGGAAGATACCTGCAAATCCTGTCAGTCTAATCACACAACTCTCTTGGACTCAGGATTGCACACACGCAGGTTACTCCATGAACATAAGAAGGAAAGGGCTATTCAGTGGACTGCATACTCAAAATGCCACAACATTTACTGTGCTTTTGTTTCTATACAAAAACTCCTGTCAGCACTTGCTTCCCTGCCAAAGACATGCCCTTTATTTCCATTATTCACAACTGTGACTGCTTTTGTGCAGCACAATCATACAGCTCCACCCTGGCTTTCCTCCATGCAGGCATTGCTTACAGGCTGCCACACCATTAAGGTTCCTGTCCATGCATTAAGCTCTGAACCGTATGCCCTTTTTGGAATCTCTCTGCTTTGATGACCATTCTGTTTGTGATGTACCTGTTACTTACACCTGTTCTTTTGTTGCCTTGTTCCAGTTAACTTAACCACAAAATGGCCAACTCTTACCCTCCCAAGAACCGCAGAGGTATATAGTAAAGTACAGAAAACTGTCCTGACAGGGAATTAACTTCTAAAAGGAGCTGAGTTCCTATTACTTACTCTGTCGGTTATACAAGATTGCTCTACGAGATACAAAAACTCCATAGTGGTTTGCATCAGTGTCTAGGGAAGATGCATGCATGAAATAAAGATCCACATCTGACGATGTGTTCATATTTGTCAACAAATTATTTAATCTGCATTTATTCTCGCAAGGTTGATACCTGTACTCATAAAATTAAGACATACATAAATGTATTGTTCTCCATGCAAAACAGAATTGTTGAAGCAATATACAAAGAACATTCTCACAAGCATACATGAAACCAGAAAGAGTCATATATAATAAACATCAATATCACCCAGTTGAGTGTTAGAAAACACAGGATAAAGACCTGTGCATTAGCCGAATCACCAACACCTGGGTTAGGTTCAGAAATGCCTCTCTGTCTATCTAGCTAGACAGAGAATATATATCACCTTAAGTATTGACACAAGGACACAGTCAAGGGCTCGGGGGTCAGTACTATTCACTAGGACTGTCCAGCCACTCTACTGTGAATTATTTATTATAGCACATGGGGCTATACGTTTCGGCAGTGATGACCAAGTAGTGCCACCTTCCTCAGAACAGAACACAATGTTTGTGTGACCCCGGAGGAACACAAGATAAAAAAAAAACACTGTAAGGGAATGAATTAGGCTTACCATTACTAGCGAACATGTGACTAGCTTGAGTCCATTTACCCCCACAGGGTTTGATTAAATCAATTTAAAAGTGAAAAATAACATCCTGGTGTTTCCTTAAACGAAAACTAAAATAGGTGACCTTAAACCAAACTCGTGTGATTTACTTCTCTGAGGGTCACGTGCGGCATTGCCCTAAGAGGGCCGAATTACCCTCTCAGGTGAGGTAGATCAACCTCTCAAGGGGTATATGAATCATGGGCCAGCTTGGTTGAAGTGCAAACGGGATTCCTTTGTTTCCGAATCGTAGCCTGACTCAATGTTGTGTGAGGTACCCAGGTACACTTAAGGGACCTTTCTGCATGTCTGATGCAGATAAAACAGACACAAACCGAAACACGCCACTAACGTCCCGCCTTCAAACAGGTGTCCCAATGAAAATGGTACCTCACACGTATGGGTGCACCTACCTGGACGCAAAGGAAAAAGGCTAAACCACTGCGATCAACAAACGTTTTTGGGGAGACAACCTGCAGATATGGGCCGGGATGTCGCAGCCACTTAGGAAACAGGGAACCCCATACATTTCTGTAAAGAAGACACCAGTGGGAATTCACAGAGGTCTGACTTGCGCAAATTGCTCTAGAATGTACTACCCAGAAGCCTGGCCAAAGTCCTAAATATTGGGGAAAAAACACAATTTTTAGACATTTCACACCTCCAAACCACCGAAACATACCGCCAACAACACATGACCTACCTTCTCACGTTCCAACACGTGTCCCAAAGTAAACGGTACCTCACATTTGTGGGTGCACCTACCAGGGCGCAAAGGGAAAAGTCCATATCATTGGTAACCCCAAGTGTTTCGGTAGAGCAGATTTAGCAGTCATTTACCCTTGTGGACAACCTACAGATTTGGGCCTGGGTTGTCGCAGCCACAAAGGAAAACAGGAAACCCCATACATTTCTGAAACGAAGACACCAGTGGGAATCCACAGAGGTATTACTTGTGCGAATCGCCCTAGAATTGATTATGACAAGCCCTGCAAAGTCTGAAATGTATGGGGTTCCAAACCAGAGAAACACACCGCCAACAACACATGTCCTACCTTCCGCTTTCCCACAGGTGTCCCGACGAAAATATTACCTCACACGTGTGGGTGCACCTTCCTCAGCGCAAAGGGAAAAGGCTGAACCACTGGTAACCCCAAGTGTTTTTCGGAGAGCAGATTTTGAAGGAATTTGATTTTGTGGACAACCTACAGATTTGGGACTGGGGTGTCGCAACCACTAAGGAAAACGGGGTACCCCATACATTTTTGAAAAGAAGACAGCTGTAGGAATCCCCAGAGGTCTGGCTTGCCGAATCACCATAGAATGTATTACCCACAAGCCCTGGCAAAGTATGACATTTACGGAAAAAAACACAATCTCCAGTCATTTCCCACTTGGAAACCACCGAAACACGCTGCCAACTATACATGCCCTATCTTACCACGTTTCAAAGGTGTCCGGATGAAAACGGTACCTCACATGTGTGGGTGCACCTACCTGGGCGCAAAGGTAAAAGGCTAAACCACTGGTATCCCCTAGTGTTTTGGGAATGCAGATTTTGGAGGAATTTGCTCTTGTGCACAACCTACAGATTTTTGCCTGGGGTGTCGCAGTCACCAAGGAAAACAGGAAACCCCATACATTCCGAAAAGAAGACACCTGTGGGAATCCTCAGAGGACTGACTTGCGTGAATCTCTCTAGAATGTATTAACCAGAAGGCCCAGCAAAATCTGTAATTTAGGGAAAAAACATAATTTTCAGACATTTCCCACATCAAAACCACTGAAAAACACTTTCAACAACACATTTCCCACCGTCCCGCATTCCCACAAGTGTCCTGAAGAAAACGGTTCCTCACATGTGTGGGTGCACCTACCTGGGCGCAAAGGGAAAATTTGGCCATGGGGTGTCACAGCCACAAAGGAATACAGGGCACCCCAGGAATTTCTGAAAAGAAGACACCCGTAGGAATCCACAGAGGTCTGACTTGCGCGAATCGGCCTAGAATGTATTACCCATAAAACCCAGCAAAGTCAGAAATTTAGTGAAAAAAACACAATTTTAAGACAGTTCCCACCTCCAAACTACCGAAACCCATGGCCAACAACACATGTCCTACCCTCCTGAGTTCACACAGGTGTCCCAACAAAATCGGTTCTTAGGATGTTTGGGTGCACCTACCTGGGCGCAAAGGGAAAAGGCTAAACCTCTGGGACCCCCAAGTGTTGCAGGAATTTTCTGTGTTGCACACCCTACAGATTTGGACATGGGGTGTCGCCGCCACCGAGGAAAACATGGAACCACATGAATTTCTGAAAAGAAGACACATGTGCTAATCCACAGAGGTATGACTTGTGTGAATCGCCCCAGAAAGTATTACCCGCAAGCCCAGGCAAATTCTGAAATTTAGGAAATAAAACACATTTTTCAGATATTTCCCAAACGCAAACCACAGGAACACGCCTCCAACAACACATGTCCTACCTGGCCGCATTCCCACAGGTTACCTGACGAAAACAGTCCCTCACATGTGTCGGTGAACCTACCTGTGCGTAAAGGAGAAATGCTAAACCACTGGTAACTCCAAGTGTTTCGGGAGAGCAGATTTTGCAGGAATTTGCTCATGTGCACAACCTACAGATTTGGGCCTGGGGTGTGGCAGCCACTGAGGAAAACAGGGAACCCCATTAATATCTGAAAAGAAGACTCCAGTGGGATTCCACAGAGGTCTGACTTGTGCGAATCAGCCTAGAATGCATTACCCACAATCCCTGGCAAGTTCTGAAATGTAGGGGAAAAAAACACAATTTTCAAACATTTCCCACGTCTAAACCACTGAAACATGCCACTTACAAACACATGTCCTACCTTCCCTCGTTCCCAGAGTTGTCCCAACAAAAATGGCACCTCACATGTTTGGGTGCACCTACCTGGGTGCAAAGAGAAAAGGCTAAACCACTTCCATTGCCCAAAGGGTTTGAGGAGGCAACCTACAGATTTGGGACTGGGCTGGGCTGTCGCAGCCACCAAGGAAAACAGGAACCCCATGCATTTATATATTTGAGGTGATTTTACATTTTCATTATCCTTTCCAAAATGTAATTAGCCAGATAATTGTATTCATTTAATAGAAATAAAAAAGTCAGGGCTTCTACACCCGTTCCAGATGGCAATTGTTCACAATTCCATGATCACTGCCCTGCATTGTGACTCCTTTTTTTAAAAACACGATTTTCGTTGTGTTTACTTTTTCATCTGTGAGCCCTTGGATTGTGCCTCATTTAATAAAAGAAATTATTTTAGGTGTGTTTAATTTTTCATGTGTGAATCATTGCATTGTGCCTCCATTTTTACAATTTAAGGTGTGTTTACTTTTTTTATCTGTGAACACCCTGCATTGTTTTTGTTTATGTTTATGTTTATTGTGTTTATATAGCGCTTTCTGCGAAAAGAAATTACAAAATATGAATCAAACATAATACAGTAAGTAGAACAATTTGCCAGTGAAGATAAACGAGGGAGGAGGGGGAGGGAAAAGCCGGAGGAAGGTGGAAACTGGAAGAGGAATAAACTGAGGACGAGAGAGGAGGAGAAGGGGAGTTAAGAGGAACAGAGCAGGGAGAGAGAGGTAAGCAGAGTAGGGTAAAAGGGAGGAGAGGGGACGGTGGAAGGATGGGATAAGAGTGTCAGGGAGGGGAGTGGAGAAGAAGAGATTTCAAGGAGACACGAAAGGAGGAATAGGTGGGGATGGAATGGATAGAGAGAGGAAGGGAGTTCCAGTGGAGGGGGGCAAAGAGCTGAAAGGAGTGAAAATGAGATGAGGCGCATGGGGACGGGGAATAGAGAGAAGGAAGAGATCTGCAGATCGGAGAGAGCGGCAGGGAGTGTAGAATGAAATGAGAGAGAAGAGATATGGGAGAGTAATGTCATGAAGAGAGTTAAAGACAAGACAGAGGAAGTGGAATTTGAGTTGGGAATGAAAGGAAAGCCAGCCAAGATGAGAGAGCGATGAGGAGATGGAGTTGTGAGGGGAGAGAAGACAGAGGATATGAATGGCAAGTTGTAGAGGGATTTGAGGGAGGCAAGATGGGAAGCAGGGAGTCCAAAGAGGAGAGAAGAGCAGCAGAAAAGCAGAGAGAAGATGCATGCGCGGGAAGTAAGAGGAATATGGTGGGGGAAGGAGAGGAAGGAGTCAAAGTAAATACCTAGATAACGAGCATGGGCAGAGAGAGGAATTTTAGAGGGGGGAAATGAATAAAAGGAGGGGGAGAAGGAGAAGGAAGAGTGTTGGAAGAGTGTGCCTCTTTTTTTAAAAAAAATAACGATTTTAGGTGTGTTTACTTGTTCCTCTGTTTACCACCTGCAATGTGCCTCCTTTAAAAAAAAAAAATAAGGTGCTTTTACTTTTTTATCTGTAAACCGCCTGCATTGTGCCTCCTTTTGAGTTTACATGTATGACTTTGTGACTACTTCTACCATAATACCTGATGAGTTTAGCTAGAACTGTGATGTGCAGCCACTCTTTTTTCATTCCTCGACCAACCTCTTCCACCAATATAGCCTTCTCCAGATCTCCTATTTTCTGCTACACTATCACCTATCGCCTCTCTCACGAAGTCTGGTAGGAAAAAGCACAAAAAAGACATCTTGAGTGAAAACCCTGGACTTCCCATCACAGACACCTTTGTCAGCGCATCCTCTACAGAGGTTTTCACTGATATCCTCTTCTCTGTCCCCTCTCCAGATCTATGGACCCCATCTGATCTCCACTCTCTCTCCTTCCTCATCCTCTACCAATAACAGTGGCACCAAGTGGGAAGTCTTCTTGGCTGGCTTCTCATCCTCACGTTGCTTCGTTAATGTCTATCACACAGGCACTATCCTAGTTCAAGGTCCACAACCCAACCGACTTCTCTTTGACCAGACCTTCCTTCTCTAATTAACTTCCTTCCTTCTCTTGCATCTCCCCTTTCTACTCTCTCTCTCCTTCCATGCCCCTGTACACCAAGAGAAAACCTTCAAAGGCACAGACCTCTTCCACCTGGCAACTCTTAATGCCAGCTCAGCCAACAAACACTTGTCTGACATCTGCCTCCTTCTTGCAGACATTGACCTCAATATTCTCGCTCTTACGAGACATGGTTCAATGCCAGCTCAGTCACTGCTTTTGACTCCTTCCTCCCTGATGGCTTCAAGATCATCTCCAAGCCTTGAACTCACCGCACTGCTGGGGGGATGCCTTATTCTTCCCTGAGTGGGTGCCTGCCCACCGAGATGTACTCTTCCATTCCAAGCCTGGTTTGCAAGTTGGTCATCTCTCCCATCTTCACCCTGACCATTGCTACCATTTACGGACCTCCAGGCACCACCACCCTGTTCCTCTCTGAATGGGCTGATGTTCTGCTCTTCCTTACTTTCATCCGCCTCCAACATCCTCCTCCTGGCTGATTTCAACATCCAACTGGGCTCCACTGGCTATGTATTCATCCTCTTCACAGATCTCTGCACCTCGCTTTCCCTCTCCATTCTCCATAATGGGCCATCCAACTCAGCGGAACACACTCTGGACACCCTCATACACTCTGACCTCTCTCTCCCTCCCCACTAGTTACTCCTCTCTCCTGATCAGACCATTATCTCCTCCCCTCCCACCTGGGTTCCTTTGGACCTCTGAATGCCTCCCCAAAAGCCCCGCCAACATTGTTCGCTAACATCCACCTGATGAAATGAATGTCACCTGCTGCCTTCACATCCACCTTCATCCCCCCTAAACCTCCTACCACTGATTCTACCTCCGACTCTGCGGTCAGCAACCTCCACCTTTCCATCACCAATACTCTTGACATTCTTGCCCTAGTCATGAGGTTCCGCCTGAAAACTGCTTCTAAGTGTAACACCTGGTATGACTCAGAACTTTTGACCCTGAAACGAAAGTGCAGGGTGGCAGAACCGAAGTGGCAAACCTCAGGCTCATCCTCTGACAAACTGGCTTGCCTCCTGCTCCAAAGGCAATACATGCTCGTCATCCGTGCTAGGAAAACAGCCCAAACACTGGCCCAGGTTTCCAGTGCACCCAACAACACAGCTGAATGTTTCAAGATCGGCAGGGATAGGCCAACCCTTCTGCAATCTCCTCCCCCTTCTCCTTCCCAGGCCCTCTGCAACGCAATTGCTGCACACTTCACCACCAAAACTCACGGTATCCTGATAAACCTTGCTACATACCGTCACAACCCATCACACACCCCCTTACCTCCCTTGGCTTCACACCCTCCTCCTTCCTCCTTCTCCTCCTTCTCCCCTATCTCACCTGAAAAAGTTACCAGAGTTGTCCGCTCCATGAAGGTCTCTTCTAAATAGCTTTTTTCTCCTTGCTCATCCAGGACCATCAAGGATAACATTGGCTCTCCTGCCCCTACACTCGCTGATTTCTGCAATCACTCTTTTGACACTGGATCTTTCTTCTCCTCCCTTGAGCACTCCCTTGTGAGCCCACTCCGTAAATAACTTTCAGCAGACCCTACCAGCCCTGCCAACTACCACCCTATTTCCATCGCCCCCTTCGTGGGGAAGCTACTGGAGAAGATGGGATTGCCCCAACTCAACTCACACACCAAACATGTTGGTGGTCTCCATGACCATCAATCTGGATTCCGAGCATTCAGAGTGACAGAAACTGCTCTTATGAACACCCGTCGTGAAGAACTGCTCACATCTCTGGACTTCAACTCCCCATCTGTCCTCGTCCTTCTTGATCTCTCCTCTGCCTTTGATACAGTCAATCATTTTATCCTCAAACAAAGGCTCCACGATACCCTTGGTATCTCAGAACAGGCACTGGAGTGGCTGATATCCTTTCTTACTGACTGCTCTTCCCAAATCATCCTGAGCATCTTCTCCTCTCCTACTTCCTTATCTACCTGTGGTGTCCACCAGGGTTCTATCTTATCCCCTTGGCTCTTTAACATCTACCTTGCTCTGCTTGCATGCCTCATCTCCTCCTTCTCCTCCAACTTCCAGTGTTACACAGATGACACACAGCTCTTTTTCAAACTTCCTGCTGACCCTCTTGCACCCTCCATCATCCCTGACTGGCTATCTGCCATACAGTCTTTGGGCACCTCCAACGATCTCTGCCTCAATGCCTGTTAAACTGAGATCCTTCCCATCGGGACCCCTGCTCCCTCCTTATTTCCATCACTGTGGCCTTCCCCCTTGGGCTCTACCAATGCCCGTACTTCGGAAGCCAAAAACCTTGGAGTCATTTTCGACTCCTCTCTCTCCTTCCTCCCTCACACTAAGGACATTGCCAAGGAGTCCCACTTTCAGCTCTTCCCTCTTGAATGAATTCTCCCTTTTCTCATGTCCCACCAGAGGCTCAATGTTACCCAAGCCCTGGTTCTCTCTAGACTTGGCTATTGTAATAGCCTCCTCCTGAATCTACCTTCTTCCACTCTGCGACCCCTCCCGCTAATACAGAATAGGCTTGCAAGATAGAACTTTGGCCTTAAACCCATGAACCACATCTCTCCTGTCCTAAAAAGCCTTCACTTTCCTCTGGCACCACTCTTTGTGTGTAAAGAGTTTTGCTTAACAAAGGGTAGGTGGTTGTTTGCTTTCCTCAGCTGGCTCCCTCCTATGGAACAGCCTCCCCCTGCCTCTGTGCCTTGAGCAGGACTTCTTTAAATTCTGCAAGCTTCTTAAGACTTTCCTAATTACCTCCTCCTTCCATTTCACTCTCCTCTGCTAATCCCAGAGTTGCTGTGATTGGTGTCCGGGGCCTTTATGCATCATCAGTGCCCCTGACCTCCCAACCCCAGTCGGCCCAGCTCCTACCTACCCTCAGCACTTGCATTGACACACCATCCGCCCCAGAGGTTTGCACTTACACCTAACGTGGCTCTGGCTGAGTAGCACTCAGGATTCATAGCACTTCATCTGTGGCTCACCCGTGAGCTTGGCCTTCCAGTCACGTACCCCTTCTGCTCTCTTCCTTGATGCACTTCCACATTCTGAATACTAAAAGGGCATAATAAGTGTGTCCTTTTTCCTCCCACTGCTCTTAAATATTGTATTTTGTAATATGTTTCACTCCCTTGTTCCCTCCCCTCACCCTATGGGCACTTTGAAGCAGTATTTTACTTGCTGGATAAGCGCCTAACTAGCAAACAATACATAAAATAACTACATAAATACCCATAACCCTTCCACATCTGACCTGGTCTCAGAGGCTTGACACGTATGTAATATCAAATTGATGCAGCTTAGATAGTTATGAGAAATGTTTGCCAACATACTTACAACTATTGCTTTTATGTATAATTTAGTGTGCTTCCAGAACAGCATTCTCAAAGTTATGTAGATTTGGGAGGAAGAGAGCATGTCTTAAATGCAGCCTCTGTCCTGCAGAGACTTGGCAGTCATTGCACCTTTCAAATTGGCACCTTTGTCCTCTGAAGCTGTACTGGTGGAGCAGACACTGCAGATCAGGCTGCATGCACACTATGTCTTTGCCATGGAGATTATGTTAAGCATGTTACCCTTTCTAAAATGAAATTACCCACATAATTGTATTCATTTAATAGAAATATAAAAGTCAGGGCTTCTACACCCGTTCCAGATGGCAATCCTTCACAATTCCATGATCACTGCCAATGCATTTCAAACAGTCGTTTTTGTTCTTCTGCCATTTAACAGGTGTTCAAATATTTTAGAAGCTTTTGAAACTGTATAACTACTTGCGAACATTCAGATGAGTCCTGTCTTCCAGCCAGTTAAATTCACACCATGCTGTACAAAGAACTTCCAGTTTAAAAAAAAAGAATAAAAAACAACTTTTAAGGCTCTCTGGACACTAGGAGCCTTATACATTTTTTATCTGGCATAATTCAGATGAAGGTTTCACCACATTTAAGTCTTCTGATCATAAAACCTTTGTCACAGAATGAACTACATATAGCAAATGTTGTCTGGCGTTCATAATACTCTTCACAAGATCATTGTCAAACGAGCAGTGCTGAGCTAATTCTGTTGTTAATGAAATTTAGCACAAGTCTATTCTTGGGGGATAAAAAGTATCACAGATGTTCTGAAAAATGCCAAATAATGAATGCATTTAATTTGCTATGCTGCTCCCATTTGATCTATGTTAGGATAGCTTTCGCACCAAACAGGATAGCAAAGTAAAGAGACTTTCTGTATACAAAATATAACACATTTATATAATAAACACATTATGCTCACTGTAGTTCCATTGGATGAAAAGGAATGGAATACATTTTGACTTCTGGATTGATTCTGTGGTACCGCCTCATTCCTCTAAAAGGAGAGCCTAGTAGCATCCAAGGCTTCATACAAGAGCACCAAGATGCAGTGCACTATAGCGAAGAACCATTTGTTCAACATGTTCATGGGTAGTGCCGAGCCAGGACAAAGTCGGGAGTACATGCATTGGCTTCGAGAGCCACACACAGTCAAGACTTTGAAATCATGACTGTGTAAATCATGGAATATAATATGTTGCATGCATGCAAGCGTACCTCAAACAACCTGTCTTCAAACCCACCCAACACTCATACCTGCCATCATGCCTTCCCAACATAACACACAGAACCCACACCTGTTATTATTCATGTCCACCCATATAAACAAAAACCTATACACCCTGTCTCCCTCCTCAATTCTCTTGAAACCCTCAAAAACTCAATGTAATTCAAGATCCCTGATGAACCTGTTTCTCGGTATACCTCATATTGTCAATTGGTTCAAAATGGAGTGATTATGTAAGCTGGAATGCCCACTTTATTTTAACCTAAGCAAATTCAGCACAAAGGGGCTCATTATGAGTTTTGCAATGTTTCCTGCAAAAAAACACCCAGATCGTTCATGTTGGTGGTAAATTCACCAATAATGAGTCACAGTAGCACAGAGTTACTCCACAATCATTTGGGATTTGGTGCATTTACCATCTGCCCAGAGTAAATACAACATTTTTTAGTCGAAATGTGGAGGAAACTCTTCAAGCCAAGTTTAGGATATTATTACTCCACTTTACCTTAGACCTCAGAGTTTGAAGTTATGCTAACAGTGGGAGTCATTCCTTTTCCATCAACTTTTCGTGCAGTACCAAACTTAGACTAAGCTCCAATCCCCACAGAATCTCCAACTAGATGGAGTAAAATTGTTTACCAACTGGGCAAGGGGGATCTCTTACAAGAACTCAAACGGTATGGATAATTCAGTCCCCGTATACAAAGGGCATTGGTGCTTGCTGTGTGTGTGTTTGTCCTCAGATCCAGCATGAAGTAAAAAGTATCACTGCTGAGTACAGGAACGTTGCAAGTTTATAATGCGAAGAGTTCAATGGTGTGTGACCATCATAAATACCGAATGGCACAATGCAAATTAATACCTGGTGGAGGGCAGGGGTGGCAGCCTCCCAGCCAATAAAGAGGCTCGGAACATGGGAAATAACACATGGTAATGCCTACGCTCCGAGCCTCCTTACGGCCAGAGGATGGTAGGTTACCCCGCTGGTGATTCAGGTAAGTGCTCCCCCATCCACAAATCCTGCCCCCTTTCCCTCCACTTACCTGCTTTTTTGCTCCTAGTCAGGTGCGGACCCACTGGAAACACTTTTGTTTCCAGCACGTCCGCTCCCGATCAGTGTCAGGCCACCATGGAAAGGAAGAAGGGACTACACATTGCCCCTTCTCTCCATTCCATGATGGCCATTATTTTGGTTTACTTTTTTTCAAATTTTAGAATGGACGCCATGGAAAGGGAAATGCGGCCATTTTGCTTGTTTATTTTGTTAAATTATTTTCAATGTCGCCATGGAAAGGAAAAACTGACTTTGTTTTCCCTTCTCTTCCAGCCATTTTTTGATTTTCTTTTCTGAAACCCTGGAGCATTTCAGAGCAGAAAAAAATGTGTTTAGTATCCCAGTCTGGGTAATGCCTCAGGGCCTTCGTCAGGCGCTGGCTCCACTCCGGCATGTAAGTATGGGCTTGTTGCTTAAATGTATGCTCGTTGTTCCTGTTAGGCAGAATTATATGCAGTACCCTTTGGGAACACCACACACGATTAAGACTAGAGAGTGACAGTACAAATTCACCTTTGGTACAAGCCTGTAGTACACGGTAAAAGTGGTACCGATGGCGGAGCAGCCAGACTTATCTCACTATTATACACTATTGTGTGTCAATAGTTACACAAAAGACAGCAATTACTATGATTTAAACAAACACTGACTCAAGGTTTCTGAGTAAAAGAATATACATTTATTTACAAATCAGTTGTATAACATTTCACTAAAGTAAAGCAGTTCAAAAATCACACTCTTAATATACCACACCACTCCCAATAGTTTCCAAACAAGTTAAGCTCACAAAATAAAGTGGGAGCAAAATGGCACTCTAGTAATTAAACTGTGAGGGAAAGACAAAATTAGACAGAATTTGAGCAGCACCAACAGGTAAGTAAGCAGGGCATTAGCCATCTCAAGCGTTAGTGGTCTGTCTGAATCACAAAAGTAGATCCATTCAAGTATGGTCTAAACTTCTTCAGAGACCACACCATGGCAAAACATTTGCGCTCTATGTTTGCTCACCTTGTTTTTGGTTCCTTCAGTTTCCTACTGATGAAGCAAATGGAGTGCTCCCTACCTTTCTCATCCAGGTGACTAAGGACTGCACCTATACCCGTATTGGCGGCATCTGTCTGCACAATGAAGGGTTGGTCGTAATCAGGAGCTCTTAAGACTGGAGCTTGACAAAGGGCTTTCTTCAGGTTTTCAAAGGATTGAGTGCACTCCTCATTCCATCTAACCTTTTTAGGGAATTCTGGAGAGGAGATTACATTCAAGGGAGACACTATGATCCCATAGTTCTCTTGGAAAATCCTGTAGTACCCAGTGAGACCTAGGAAAACTCTCACTTGGGTTTGAGTAGTAGGGGTGGGCCAGTTTTGCACAGCTTGTACTTTACTGGGCAATGGCCTTATTTCACCTCCTCCTACCTCATGGCCAAGGTAGACCACTTTGCTCTGACCATTTTGACATTTGCTTGCCTTTATGGTCAGATGGGCCTGCTCAAGAGCCTGCAAAACATATCCTAAGTGATCAATATGTTCTGAGGGCTGAACACTGCAATGTCATCCAAGTATGCCATGCAGAAGTCCTCCATCCAATTCAGAACTTGATTGACCATCCTTTGGAATGTAGCAGGTGCATTCTTTAGTCCAAAAGGCATAACCTTTAACTGGTAGAGGCATGCTGGGGTTGAGAATGCAGTTTTCTCCTTGGCATGGTCTGTCACGGCTATCTGCAAATAGCCTGACATCAGATCAAATGTACTGAGGTATTTGGCTGAACCAAGTCTATCCACCAGTTTATCTGTCCTTGGCAAAGGATGGGCATCAGTCTTAGTGACTGCATTTAGAGCTCTATAGTCAACACAGAATCTCAATTCCTTGGATCCTGCCTTTGGTACTAGAACAACTGGACTAGAACATGGACTTGTAGAGGGCACTATAACCCCGAGATCAAGCATCTTGTTGACCTCTCCTTTGATGTGGGATATCACATGTTCTGGCATTCAGTAACCTCTGCTTTCAACAGGTAGACAGTCACCAGTGAGAATATCATGCTGGCTCCAAGGGGTCAAGCCTGGTGATAGTGAAAACAGGGGGGCAAACATATTTCATAGATCTTTGCACTCCTCCTGTTGTTCAGAAGTCAGTTGAGAAGAGAGATTGGCTCCTTCTGTTTTCTCATCCAAAGGTTGGCCTCTGAGGAGGGCAGGTAGAGGTTCACTCGCCTCCTCCTCTTGAGCTGAAGCTAGAAGCAAAGCTCCCACTTCTGGTCTCGAGACATATTCCTTTGAACGGTTGGTGCAAAAGACTCTGGGAGCCTCCTTAGGTCTGCCTAACTCCACCAAATAGTTCACCTCTTCAAGTTTGCCCACAACCTTGAAGGGTCCTATCGGTTTGTCCTGCAAGGCCCTCTGCCTTGTTGGCACCATAACTAATACAAGCTGGTCTTCTGGTACGATGCTGGCCTTCTGGTCATGCCAATGATTGACAAGAGCCTGACCTGCTTTTAAGTTATCACCAGCTTCTACCATCATGTGTGAGATGCTCCTCCGGAGACCTATCACATAGTCAGTCACTCTGACTGGCTTGGCGGAAGGAGCCCTCTCCAACCATTCCTTATCAGGGCCAATGGACCTCTGACTGGATGGCATAGAGAAGTTCAAAGGGACTGTAGCCAACTCCCTCATGAGGGACTTCTATATAAGCAAAGAGAAGGCATGGCAGTAGAAGGTCCCACTTTCTTTTAAAGAGTTCCTCTAAAGCACCTATCATGTTCTTCATAGTACAATTAAACCTCTCTACCAGTCCATTTGTCTGTTATGGTAGGCTGTAGAGAACTTGTAAGTGACATCACAGTATTTCCACATGGCTTGCATGTAGTGTGACATAAAATTGGATCCCCTGTCGGATATCACTTCCTTATTAAACCCTACTCTGGTAAAACAAAAAAAACAAGTAGAGCCTTAGCCACAGCTGAGCCACAACAGTTCCCATAGGTATGGCTTCTCGGTATCATGTAGCATGGTCTACTACAACCAGGATAAACCTGTTCCCTGAAGATGTGGGAGGGTCAAGGGGACCAACAATCGATGCCCACCCTCTCAAAAGGAACTCCCACTACTGGGAGAGGCACGAGGGGTGCCACATTCTTGGCTCCACTCTTTCCAGAGGTTTGGCAAGTGTGACAGCTCCTAAAGAATGTGTCAACTTCTGAACCCATCTTAGGCCAGTAGAAGTATAAAGAGAGCCTTTCCTTGGTCCTTTTGTAAACTAAAATGACCAGCCAAAGGTATCTCATGGGCCAGCTGTAGAAGCTGGAGTCTGTTGGCCAGGGGTACTACAATTCTTTTGCAGTCCCCAGAGATAGACTCCGTGGGTTCACTGTAGAAAAGACCATCTTCCCTGCTTAACCTGTGCTTTCCAACTTCTTGCCCATCAAGTTGGTTAGCAGCCTGTTGTCAAAGACCTTCGAGAGTAGGACACTTTCTTTGTCCTCTGCTGAAGTCTGCCCTGTTGGGCCCACCTTCTGCCAGTGAGGACTGCAGCTCAGGATGGTCAACAGGGTCAAGATCTCCAACCAAAACAGTGTCTTCACCCAGATCTGATTCTTCAGAAACTGGCTCAACCACATAAGGTTGCACCTCACACTCTGCCTCAGCTGGTGGAGGGATCACAGGGGTGATCTTGGACAATCTTTGGGATGTCCTTGTTGGTAGCACAAGGGTGCTGTCTGACTTTTTCCTTGAGGTCTTGGGTTTCCCCTTTGCCTCTTTCTTCCTGTTAGGGAGAATTCTCTTATAAGGCTAATTTCCCAAACCTAGTGAGTCCCCCAGCAGCTTTGCTGGATTTTTTTTCTCCTGCTTAGAGTGAGACTCTTTTCCTCCCACCCTTAGGCATTTGAGGTATGTCCTTGACTTTCTGTGTGCTTATGGGCTATGTTTTTTTTTACACCGTAGGGTATCATCTGTTTTTGTGTATGTGTTACACAGCACCCTCAGTGCAGTAACACAGGGGTGTCATAGTGACCCCAACAAACATAGACTCCATACCTTGGGACTGACTACTGTCTCCCAGGGCATGTAAAGTCACCATTGACTTTACTAGTCCAAAATTGTGAACAGAACCAGTACAAACCATCATATTGTGGAAGTACTGGAAGGGGTTAATTCGATTGCCCCTCGGTCTGTTTCCAAGGGGGCACTGTCTAGTCCCCCCTTGTCGAGATTCTGGCTGGTGGCAGTGGTTACCACGCAAAATATTCCAACAGAATATTTCCTATGGGATTTTCCCATTGATTTTAAACGCACCACTTTTTGGTGCAATGTTTAAGATACCGCCGGTTTATTTATTTAATATTAAATCACTGGTTGGGTCCTTTTGCCAGAACTCTTTTCTAAAATGGCGTTCGTGTCCGTCTCTGTAACTCCAACCAAGGTCGGGCCCTTTGTTCTACTTTTTGGCGGGCTTCTCCACAGAAG
Source organism: Ambystoma mexicanum (assembly GCF_040938575.1). Lineage (NCBI taxonomy): Eukaryota > Metazoa > Chordata > Amphibia > Caudata > Ambystomatidae > Ambystoma > Ambystoma mexicanum. The sequence goes on from NC_090941.1 coordinate 925,707,348, forward strand.
CCCTCCAACTGGTGACACTCTGTCTGGGCTCCACAGGATGTGTGGGTGGGGGAATTGGCACCCTGGACTGCGTTGCCTTAGCAACTCAAGTCGCACTCTGTTCTGATTGGCCCAGTGGTGAGCCGCCCGGCTCACCACTTAGCATGTATGAGTGACAGCTAGGCTGTTGAATGGGGGGTTTTCTGCATAAAAGCAGGGCTTTTGGGACTGGAACTTCAGAAGTCGCCACAGGACCTAAGAAATCCGCAGAGGGGAGAAGCTGAGCCATCTACAACGATGACACCGCCAGTGGAGCCCTACTGCAACAACCTCACCACTTTCCCGACGACAAGAGAAGATCTTCTGCTGAAAGAGTCTTCTTCCTCTGATCGTGTGGGATCAACCAGTTCGCCATATCGCCTTCCAGGACGTCTCTTGGTAGAATTGCCCGTGCCAAGCACCCCGGCGGCCAGATAGCCAAGCTTCAAAACTGTGACTGCGAATACCAGGAACGCACCTTTTAACTGACGAACTCCGTGGCTGGTTTTTTCCCTGAGCAGTGCAACAACTCCAAGTTTCCTCCTCGATGAGATCATCTCTTCCCCTGGTTGAAATCACAAACTGCACCCGCTGCCAGGAACAACTACCACCGCTGGAGCGTCCTCAACTTTTAAAGTACTGTGTTCCACCTGGCCTCCTTTTCTTCAATTTGCTCAAGGTGACCCTTAAATCCTTGGCTTTACAACTGGGTTGGCCCCCAGACCTTCTAACTTTATCTTTTGAACCACCCCAACCTCTTTTGAACATTTCTACAAAGACTTGAATGCATTTCGCAACTGTGTGATCTTGGGCACATTTCACCTTGCTCCATTTAAAGTGGGCCTGGCCTATGAACTTTAGCTCTACAGTAGACTCTGCCTTCACTAACTTGTTTTGCTCTCTTAAAAGTGTTTTATCTTTATGACCTGCCTTTTTCTCTCCCTTTTATTTAATTATTGCGGTTCCATCTAAGTTACACTCACCTCTGTTTTGATAAAAAGTGGTGTTTTGACTTAGACTTGTCTAATAATTCTTAAGGGAGGTGTGTATACTTTTCTATTGTGTTTTGAACATGCTTTTGATTTATAGTGCTACTGTATTTTCTAAAGTGTGTGTTAAATAAATAATGATATACTTTTGATACAAAGCTTTGGTCAGTGTTTGCTTGTTCTACTGTGTTTTTAGCCCTATTGTGTATCCTCTGTATACTGCCTAACTCTTCTTGAGAGAAGTCTGACTGCTCAGCCACAGCTACCAGGTAAATCTGGCTGGTACAGACTGCTACCAATTGGGTTTACTGCTTACTCATGTAGTCTTAATCTTTTTGCAGTGTTCCCCAAGGGAACTGCACAGGCTTCTGCCTAACACTTCCTAGAAATAGCAGTGAGCAACTCCCGTGGAGTGGGAGTGATAGTTTCCTCTATCAACTCCTCTGGAGAGTCTCTCAAGTCCTCTCCCTTGCAGGCCTGCTGATTACCTGTCCCCCCTTACTGGGAGGCCTGGGGGTGCTAGACACAACTCCAAGAGTTTTCAGGCCATTACCCAACAGGACTATCTCAGGCACTTCACTCTGCACACTAACAGGTATATTGACAGTCATATCATTACACTGGATGAGAGCTGGTAACTGGGGAAGCATTTACACAGGGCTTCCAGCTAACTTGGTGAGGCGTTTGGGTGCCTTAGCAACATCCTCCATCTTGAAAAATTATTCATCCACCACAGTTATGCTGGCTCCTGTGTCTCTGATGGCAGGGGTCTCCTGGCCATTTACAAGAACACTATCTTTATAATACTATTTAGTATTATCTGGGATGGAATTATAGACATCTAAATTCTGTTGTTCCTACAAGCCCAGGGACACTAAAGAATCACTAGCTGAGACTCGCATGGGTTCATCACCCAGTAGGTGAAAATGTCCACTTGCCATAGGTACTTCCTCCTCTGGGGAGAAAGATAAGGAGACAGTGTGGACCCCTGAAGGTTTACCCTTACACCTGGGATCCCCTTTCATAGGGTCAGTTGACCCACAAACATAACATTTCCCAAATATCTTGATGAATGGGGGTGTTTTCTGACTTCCATCTGGTTTGGGTCCAGATGGTACACTAGCCTGATTTGGTGGTTTACCCTTATGTTGCTGTTTTTGGCCATCTTTTAGATTGGAGGTATTAGAATTCTCCTTGTTATCTTTCTTTGGCTGCTTTCCCTCATCCTTCTTCTGAGTTGCACCAGAATCCTTGTGAGTAGCACTGTTGGCAACCCACAAGGCAGCAGCCTTAGCGAACTTCTTTGGATCTATCTCCTTAGAATCAGCCAAGTGCTGTCTGAGAACAGGAGAGCAGGAATCATAAATTGACTCCAATTTAACAAGATTTCCCATACCTTCATCAGTGTTCACTCTGTAACCCTTAACCCAACCATCTGTGTTTTTCAAACATTCACATACCCAGGTAGCCCAAAGGGTACCATCATGCTTTCTGAGGGTCCTAAACCTCTTAAGGTACTGGGAAGGGGTCTTCCCAAATCTAGCAATTAAAGCTAGCTTCACACAGTCATAATCCATCCTATCCACCTCCCCAACTCCATCACAACATCAGATGCAGCAGTGGTTAGCCTAGAGAAGAGCCAGAGAAGTCACTGATTCCATGTAAGAGCTTGAATCCCATGCTTATATTCAAACATTGCCAACCAATCCAAAATATCAAGCGTAACCTCATACATACCCAACATTTCTTTAGGCATATGAGGTCTCTAGGGGCTTAAAGACCTAGAAAACTCTGGGAGAGAAGCATTATCATGAGATAACCTTTTCATTTCTAGTTCATGATTCAACTCCATTTCTCTGATTTTAAGTTCTGTTTTTGTTCAGTTTGAGCATTTAAATGTTTGAATTCCAATTCAAGCCTCATCTTTTAGTTTAGTTTAGTGTAGTTTCTAGAGCAATGAATTCAGGACTGAGTGTAGGACATTATGGGTTCAGGTTTCTGAGCAGACAAGGGAGCAGTGAAGCCTACAATTGGTGACACATCTACTTCCTCTAACTCATCAATAACAGACACATTATCATCCTCATTATTTTCCACATTTGCTGGAGAGTCAGGTATTTCAGACCCACTGCCCAGACTTTGGTTCTTTAACAACCTGTCAATCAATTCAGACGTTTTGCCTTTGGCAGAGAGATTCCTTTCTCTACACAGATTTTTTAAACATTCCACAGTGTAACTAAGGAGGGTCTCCTGACTGTAGCTTTCCATATCAGACATGATTAATATTGCTTTTTGGTGATGTTAGCCTTTTGGTTAGTTGATCCAAGGTAATAGCAGCACTCTAAGTGTAATTACTATACTTGATCCTCACTGCTGTACACCAGTGTTAGGCGGAATTATATGCAGTACCCTTTGGGAACACCACACACAATTAAGACTACAAGTGACAGTGCAAATTCACCTTTGGTATAAGCCTGTACTACACAGTAAAAGTAGTAGCGATGGCTGAGCAGCCAGACTTATCTCAAGAGCAAGTGAGCAGTATCAATAGGTACACAAAGGACAGCAATTACTACGATTCAAACAAACACTGACTCAAGGTTTCTGAGTAAAAGAATATACATTTATTTACACATCAGTTGTATAACATTTGACTAAATTAAAGCAGTTTAAAAATCACACTCGTAATATACCACACCACTCCCAATAGTTTCCAGACAAGTTAAGCTCACAAAATGAAGTGGGAGCAAAATGGCACGCTAGTAATTAAACAGTGAGGGAAAGACAAAGTTAGAAAGAATTGGAGCAGCACCAAGAGGTAAGTAAGCAGGGCAATCTAGCAGGGCAATCTAGAAAGAGGAACTACAGTGATGGAATCAAATCAAATAGGCTTAGGGCCAAAGTCAATAGGACAAAAGTCTTTTGCTCAAGATCACACAGTTCAGGGTAGTTTGCGGTTAAATCTTTGCCAAGTGTTCCGAACGAAGTTGGTCGGCAGAAAAGGTATTTTAAAGAGTAGAGAATGGAAAGCCCTCAGATTGGTGAAAGGTTTCACACACCTTAACTGCAGCTGGATGAAACGAAGAACCGGATTTGCACGGTACCTTTAAATGGAGAAGAATCTGTAGCTGAGACGGACGTTCCTGGCAGTTCCTGCAGGCTCACGGTTCCTGAAGTGACTGTCGGGCTGACATGAAGTAGGAAGACTGGAGGGTCCTGCACTGCCCAGGGAAGAAACCAGCAGCAGAGCAAAGCAACAAATAAAAGGTGTGCTCCTTAAAACCCAAGCAGGGTCTGACCTTCCTGGCTATCTGGCCCACTGTAGTTCTGTACAGCAAATTCGACCAGTGGAGGGAGGCCTGGCTTGCAGTTTGGCCGAACTGGTTGGTCCCACCTGCTCAGGGGAAGAAGATTCCGGGAGGATCTTCTCTGTCATTGGAATTCAGGGATTCGGACCTGCAGCAGGGCTTCACCGGGTGGTTCAGTCATGGTAGGGATCCTCTTTCGTCAGCTCCTCATCGGTTCTTTCGTTCCAGTGGCGACTCTGCCTTTCCAGACCCAGAGACCTGCTTTTTATGCAGTTTTCCCCCATTCACACTGCCTGGCTGTCCATCACACAGCAGGGTGGCTTTCCTGGCCAGACAGTCCCCTAGCCAATAAAACAGGAGTGCGACTTGGGTTACCAGGGGAACCCAATGCAGGGGTCCTAAAACCCCTCGCTCACGTCCCGCCAACCCAGAATTTCAGGCGCCTAAGGAGGGCTTCTGTGTAGAAGCCCACAAAGAGACATTGAACAAAGGAACCAAACCTGGGTTGGCGCACAGAGAGAAACACGAGAAGTACATTTTCAACAGAAATGGTGAATAAACCCAGCTGGAACCGTATAAAAAAGTATATGGTCTAGCGGGTTTAAGTTCAAGGCTACCAAGATAGCCTAAAACAATACGTAGGTTATTTAAGATAACAGCGGTAGGAACAATACGGTAGTTACCACTGCCACCAGCCAAGTCTTCATGAAAAGGGAGCAAAACAATGCTCCAAGAGAAACAGACAAAAAGGGATAAGTGTTAACCCTTTCCAGTACTCCATGTAAGATTGTTTGTACTGGGTATTTGGATTTAAAAAGACTAATAAAGTCAATGGCAATTTTCATGTTCTGGGAGACAGCAGTCAGTCCAAGAAATGGAGCCTGAGTTTGGAATTATAAAAGACAAATGGCAAATGGAGAGATGAGTGGGCACTACAAAATTCAAAAATTACTCTAAATATTAAAGTCAGTATAAAAAAAGGAGAAGAGTTAAATGTTCAGAATAGTAGTTCTGAAGGAGCTGGCTGTGATAAGTCTGGAGACACCCTGACTCAAAAAATCCAACAAAAGCTAAAGACCAAGTAGCAATAGTTGGTCACACAGCCGCTCTCTTTTGGGACCAATCTGGGTACGTAGTTATTCATATTTTAGAGCAATATAAACAGGTATAAAAAATGTATAATGCTTAATCAAAAAATAGATGTCTGTTTCATGGTTGAGTATCCAAAATGATTATTTATCCAAAAGAAATTCAAAACAAAAAATGTCACTAATGAATTCTTAGTGAGGGAGCAATTGCCACAATCCATACATAATTCAGACTGAAATATGCCAATGCATTTCAGAAATCATTTCCTTCTTCAGGGCAAGTCTAGTAATCAGAGTGGATATGTACAAACACATTCCCACCATAATAAGCACATTGTTGTAAAAAATAAAAGAAAATGTAACATACCGATCAGTAGTGTTTTCAATAGTTGGTGGATAGAAAAGACAAAATAAGAATACCTTATAAGTGATATGAAATGTAAATCAATAGCAACATAAGGCAATGAAGTTTAGTTTTACCTTATTGGTGTGGCAAATGGTGTAGAACAAAGCGTACATGCCCACAAAGAGATGGGCCAACAGCAATGTCGTGGATAGCAGCGGTAAATATAAAATCCAATTATGTTTGTAACAAATCGAATCTGGTAATCAAAAAAGAGGATCAGATCAGATGCCTCGTCATTACTGGCATACGATTGTATTTAATAAGGTAAAGGCGATGAAATATACCTTTAAGCACGTGGAGCGTGCAGATCCTCCTGTGTGTGGCTTCACTGCAGTAACTTAGACTGCAGTGTTGAGCCGTTGCCGAGACAACGATACTTTTGTAGCACACTTGGCAAATCAAATCTAGTAGTAAAAAAAAAAGAGGATCAAATCAGATGCCTCATTATTTACTGGCATACGAGTGTGTGTAATGAGATAGGAGCGATGTGTTGAGCATGAATCTAATACCTTTAAGCACACGGAGCGTGAAAATCCTCCTGTGTGTGGCTTCACTGCAGTAACTAGATTGCCGCGTTAAGCCGTTGCTAAGACAACAGTTCTTTTGTAGCACACGTGACCGCTTCACATCAGCGAGTGGTCACGACTTAAGTTATGTAGCAGGTGCTGGCCTGCAGAAATGAAGACATTCAATATTTATGAGGTATGCCCTATCTATGCCCACAATTGTGATACCAAAAAATAGGCAAGACCAAAAATCATAAAAATTGAAAAAATACTCCATAGTTGAAGCGCAAGTAAAGGCAGCAGAAAGGGATATTTATAAACTCCATGAGAACACAAGTATGTAACCAACTGGATCAATAAATGCATATCATATGAGCAAGTAAACAGATACAAACATAAACAACAGGCAAGTACTGAAATCAACCTCATATGCTAAAGATGATCAAGATCCAGCCTCGTCGCGGAAGGTGACACCCGTGGGTGGCACCTTGGGTACCAGACAACGTCCAGGACATGCAGCAAGGCTGATTTAGGTGACACAAAGCGTAGTTTCTAATTGGAAATAGTATGAATTCTCAGAACATGTAGTCAAATAGACAATAGGAAGCACACTGGAGGCACAAACAGTAATGTTTCTCAAATATAACAGTGATAGTTGATTTCTTCATTCAAACCATTCGGAACCAGACTGCAAAGTTTGTCAATCCAAAATGTCTCCTTGCGATTAAGGCACAGGCCCAAATCCTCATGGGGATTGTTCTTGGTCAGAACTTCCAGGATCAAAAACTTGATTTGTGAAAGGTTATGATTGTTCAAGGCCCAATGGCGGGCCACAGCTGAATTAGGGTTGGAGTTGCGGATACGAGACTGGTGTTCGTTCCACCGTGTCTTCGCCGCTCTGGTTGACTGACCCACATAGTATTTCCCACATGGGCATTTGATGCCGTATATGATGTTTATACTGTCACATGTACCGAATGTCTTGAGGAGAATCTTCTTACCTGTTTGTGGATGAAAAATAACATTGCCTTTGATGACTGAGTTACAATTGATGCAGTGTAAACTGGGAAATGTACCGGTATGCTGTGTGATCAATTTCTTCAAGGGTGGTCTTGTATGTACCAGTTCATCCCCGAGGATCCTACTTCTTTGATAGGCGTAAACAGGTGGCTCATTGAATAGATTTGGTACTCTCTTATCATTCTTAAAAATGCTCCAGTGTTTCTTGATGGTTTCCTTAATTTTATTACTCTGAATAGAGAATTTAGATACATATACTGGTGACTTAAGCTCCCTTGTTGGTTTCTTCGGAGCAGATAGTAGATCTTTGCGTTCAAGGGAACTGACCCTTTCAACTGCAGAATCTAATTCTTCTTGGTGGTATCCTCGTTTCATAAATTTCTCCTTCATAGTCAATTGCTGTGAGATACAGTCATCAGGATCACTAACAATCTTTTTCACTCGCAGGAGTTGGCTAAATGGAAGGTTCCTCAATAGACTTGGCTGCTGAAAACTAAGGGGGTGTAGCAAATTGTTTCGATCAGTTGGCTTCCGAAAAAGAGTAGTACTGTAACAATTGTCATTCCTTATTATCTATACATCAAGAAAAGTGATCTTGTCACATGATATCTCGCTGGTAAATTGAACCCGTTGGTCAATGTTATTGAGGTGCTCGAAGAAGGCATCAAATGCTGTATCTGTGCCTGTCCAAACACCAAAAATGTCATCTATGTATCGAGTCCACATATGAATATCTTTCTTCCATTCTTGTTTACTCAAAATGTGATCCACCTCGAATTTATACATAAAACAATTGGCGTACGTCAGCGCCATGGTGGTGCCCATTAAGGTACCTGAGATTTGCAAGAAAAATTTGTTTCCATATTGAAAATAAGAATTTTCAGCAATAAATTGCAGTAGAGATCGTATAAATTCCTTTTGTGCTGGAACATCTGGTGATTGGAGTAACAGCCATCCCACTGCTTCAATTCCAAGATCATGTGGTATGGAAGTGTATAGACTCTTTACGTCTATAGTGAACATCAGCTGATTTTGTTGGAAAGTGGAAGAATTTAGTTTTTGTAGAAAGTGAGTTGTGTCTTGGGTATAAGTGGAAGTTTTTTGTATTAGTGGTTGCAGAAAGAAATCAATGTAAATACCAAGTGGCTGATTAATGCTGTCCATCCATGCGACTATTGGTCTACCAGGGGGTTTGGTGGGATCCTTATGCATTTTTGGAAGGGTGCAGAAGTTTGGAATCCTGGGATGGTCATTGAGCAGGAACTTATGCGTATGTTCATTTATCCAGTCCAATTCTAATGCCTTGTCCAGCAACATTTTCAAGTTGTGTTTAATGGAAATGGTTGGATCGTGGTCTAGTGTAGCATAAGTAGTTTGGTTTTGCAGTTGTCTCAAACATTCAAAGTCATAGTCCGCGGTATTCAGGATGACAAGGGCACCTCCTTTATCTGCGGGGCGAATTGTTATTTTGGTATCACTGTATAAATCTCTGATGAGTCTCATTTCATGGGGTTTAAGGTTCTTATGGGGAGGACTTCTGTAATTGATCCGTTCGAGATCCCGAGTGACCAATTTCTGGAAGATGTCAATCAAAGGTACATTAATAGGTGGTACAAATCCACTCTTGGCCCTGTATTCTTGGAAATCAGGCTTATTGGTGGGTTTCTCATAAGTTTCCAATTCCTCAAAGAATACTTTCAGTTTGAGCTTCCTTACGAATTTATACAATTCAATCTTACTGTTAAACAATGTTGTGCCGTAGGTAGGGACAAAACTCAATCCTTTTTGCAGTGCATCTTCCTGTTTGCTGAGTATTCTGTCTGAAATGTTCATGACTAGGTTTTCTTTAATTGTAGACGTGTTTGAGGTTTGGCTCTTGGGTGCCCTCCTCCCCCTGTGGGTTCTTTTGGGCGTGCGCCTAAAAAAGCTGAGGTGGAGGGTGCTTGTGCTGAAGGGCTCACTGCCTGGTTAGAGTTGTCAATTGTTTGTTCAGTGGGTGTAGCTGACTCCCTTGGTGCCTCTGAATCTGAGCTAGAAGTGTTGTCGGATGGATGTTTGTCAGATGGACATATAGAAAGCTTTCTTGGTGCTACCGGGCCATATTTCTCCATCCACGTGTACACTTTGTCGTTAATATAATCATATTTGTCCCGCTTAAATTTCTTGACTTTCTTTTGTTCAAGTTCAGTTTTGTATCCTTTCAATTTCGTGCTTATAGCTAAAAGAATTGAGTCGTATTCCTCTTTACCCAATGAATCTACTAGTTCCCTTTCGATCTCCTGGATTTCTGTGCTCAGACTCACCAAATGTTTAGAGAGTTCCTGGATGGTGAGTAGGATCAGGTCCAGGGAGCATTTGTTTAGGATGGCCTCTCACCTACGAACAAACTCCTTGCTCTCTTTACAAAGGGTTGGACGCATGGTATTCGAAGCCCCCTTGGGATTCGTTGGTTCTTGAAGTACCATCCCAGAGTGATTGCAGGTAGCTTCCTATTTATTTCCTTTCGTACCAAATATTCTAATTGTCTGATCCGCTTTGCTGGGTCATTTGGTGTGGTCCCATGTGCACCTATTGATGTTTCAATGATGAGTTCAAGGATTGCGGTTGCTTCCTCTGTGGAGAACCCTATGGTTTCAGCGCATTTCGATGAAAGTCCTTCTATGTCTTCAAACGACATATTAGTGTGATGAATCTTAAATTGATAAATGTATCTAAGTAAGCAATTGTGTGCCTCCACTGCTTTGTGTCTCACAAAGGGAAAAGAAAAATGGCAAACAGAGAAATGAGTGGGCACCACAAAATTCAAAAATTACTCTAAATATTAAAGTCAGTGTAAAAAAAGGAGAAGAGTTAAATGTTCAGAATAGTAGTTCTGAAGGAGCTGGCTGGGATACGTTTGGAGACACCCTGACTTAAGAAATCCAACAAAAGCTAAAGACCAAGTAGCAATACCGGGTCTCTGTTGGGCCCAATCTGGGTACGTAGTTATTCAAGTGTCACCTTCCGCAACGAGGCTGGATCTTGATCATCTTTAGCATATGAGGTTGATTTCAGTACTTGCCTGTTGTTTATGTTTGTATCTGTTTACTTGATCATATGATATGCATTTATTGATCAAGTTGGTTACATACTTGTGTTCTCATGGAGTTTAGAAATATCCCCAACCGTGAAACAGACTTATCTATTTTTTTAATTAAGCATTATACATTTTTTATACCTGTTTATTTTGCTTTAAAATTTGAATAACTACGTACCCAGATTGGGCCCAAAAGAGAGCGGCTGTGTGACCTAGTATTGCTACTTGGTCTTTAGCTTTTGTAAGTCTCAAAGACAACCCTGTTTCACTGCACTGAAGGTGCTGTGTAACATACACTAAAAATGTCTGTGGAGTAGGTGAGGCTCCAGTCTATGAACACAAAAATGTTAAACACACAGCAAAACACATGTAAGAGTGGGAATAAACAGGCTGACACTCTTACCAGGTGAAAAAATAAATCCTAGAAATCCAGCAAAGCTGCTGAGGGACTCAATAGGTAAGGGAAATAAGCCATTCCTGAGAAGTCTCCCTAACAGTTCCATAAATAATAAAGAAAAAAAATCACATTTCATTCTCAAAGTAGGAGTATGTAAGCCATGTGTCCATCAATTCAACGTGTTTGCATAGTCAGGAGAATGTTTCAATTAATTCTGCTCAACCTTCCTAAGTCCAGTACACAAGCTCGATCATCTACACCAAGGGGTATTACATTGTTCAAGATACATGAATTGGTTAGCTGACTGAGAGCCAACAAACATCACACGGCTCTATAACAAAACGACCTCGACTTTTGATCTTATATTCACCCAGAGCCTTAGATATGTATCTTGAAAACGAAGTAATTTCTTAACAGGAATATAATTAGTACTGGCCAAAGGAATAGAAACAACTAGAGAGTTGTTCTTAAAAAGATGCTGGATAGCAAAGCTTTTATTGTATTTTCTTCTTGAAAAACACCATGGGCTTCATTAGTAGTATGGCAGAATTACCAGAGCTTAATATGCTGTATTCGGTAACCGTTACCGCCACATTAACGCCTCGGATTGTAAACCTGCCCCATGTGCACATGCATTAAAGTTTGAGTTTGAGGGAATTTCTACTGGCGGCAATTCTGTACAATTGAGTGCTGGAGTTTTTCCTCCACTTTCCCAACAATCTCGAATATGGTGGTACGATGGTGTGGCAGCATATGCTACATTGTCATATGTGTACCATGGCAACAAAGTGGTAATGTGTCGCTGTATTCTTCAAGTGTCTCGCTGGCCCATGTGTCTACCTTTCAGCATAAGCATATGCAAGTTCACCTATATGCTTGATCCCAACGGACTTTATAGTAAAGGAGAAACAAGAGCTTAAATCCGTCCGCCTCATTTTGTTTCTCTAAGTTCGGAAAAAAAGGAGCTGATGAGCATTGAAGAGCAAAGGATAGGCAGTGGATTCATATGAGGCAAATGGCATTGAGTGAGCGTTGCCACAGTAGCTCAATCAGCCAACAATGCGCAGTCTGGTCTAGATTTTCAGAATTGCCCTGCCCACGCAGTGTAATGCACCACAAGGTATGTTCAGCGCTCCTCATGCAAACCGAACGCAAGAAAAGGCGGCGATTGGCTTATCCATTCTCCAAGCAGTGGCATACAATTCAAATCAGTTTCTAGTCAAACCAGGTCTCAGCAGGCCGCAGCCTTGGCTTACCCACCTCTCAGAAAAACGCAAAATGTCTCCTATTGCAGGAGCTCATATTTCTTTTGTTTCGTCCTTAGGATTTCATCCACTACAATCACACTTCAGATGATATAGACTCATTTTGCCAATCTTAAAATTGTTCATCTTTTACAATTAGGCTCAATGTGCTGTCTCCAATAAGTGACCAGCCCACTCATGTGCCCTCACTACCAATTTATGGCACTTTCCATTGCTTTTTGAGTTGCCCTCCTTATATCTATTTCCACTATATATCATTATGCACATGTACTGGTGTCCAGTCGTACTTTGGAAGAATACTTTCGACATGCAAAAGTTCTGAATACAAAGCATCGAAAAAAAAAAAATTGAATAGAGAAACCAGTTAACACGCTTAGCAATGGGGAGCACCATCATAACTTTCATTAAAAGGTCATGCATGTGTTCATTGCCTGAGTGTAACAGTAAAGCTCATTCAACTTTCAGGTGGCTTGTACTGAAAATCTCATAGTCTGCAACAGGGCTCTGAAAACTATATCCCTCCAAATACAGCATTGTTAAAGATGAGGGATCATGGGAGTTGTAGTCCAAAATATCTGAAAAGCCATAGGTTGCAGACCCATGTTCCACCATTTGATTAAGGCTTGAATGAACTATACTTCCAGTGATGGTCAAAGGACCTATGCAACTGTACACTTTTTGTGTTGGATCATGTGCAGCCAATGTAAAACAATATTTTTCAGTGCAATATATGTCTCTGTTGATACTTGTGACTGTGATGTGTATGTGTATTTATCTTCTTTGATTCGCATTGCATGGTGACACATAACGTATGAGATCTTCTACAAGTATGCACTATAGTGGTTATCTTGCTTGTTACCTCATTTACCCAGTCCCAAGCCCTCTGCACAAGGTGAAGAAGGAGCAGTCCAAGACAGAAGGACGATCTGTCCCCTAAACTCTCCCAGGGGACATGGGGAGTACCAGTGTTATGTACCAGGGCCAAGCATTCTGCAACAGATCTTTTTTGCCAGAAGAGCAGACCCTGAACTTGAATATCCTATCCTCAAGTTCCTTGTGAAGGCCTCAGAGCAACCGGATGGCCAGGCAAGCCGAAGCTCCCTGTTGTCCCACACCAAACCCGTTGCTCCATGTTCCCTGCACCCTGAAAAATAGGGAAGACTCTAGGGCTGGTGTCTGTGTCCCTCCAACCAAACTATTGCACTGAATCTAAACCAGCTTGACACTACATTGTGCCCTAGCGACAGATGTCACCTGCTAGGCCCGAAGCATCTGCTCAATGCCATAACCAGAACCAAATCTCTGGAGGTTCAATTGCCTACTCTATTTGGGGGTTACAACCATGGCTTGGCCCATCTAACCAGAGAACCATCACCTCATTGACTGCACATAAGCTCACTCTCAATCACCACTTCAATGACCTTAGCCCATTGACTCGAACCGCTGGAGTGGCACTCGCTGACCTCTACCAGTGGCCCAAAGTCTGACTTGGAATGACCAACTGTGAAGCATTCTTAGGACCACCCCAAACAGTATCGCTTGAACCACTGAATTTCGACACATAGAACATCTGAAATCAAACTTACTCCATGCCCAAGCGCTGCCATCAACATTTGCTGCATGAATATTTAAACCCAGGTCTAAATTATTAGCCCACCAAGAGCTGAATCGAGGTACTTTGACCCAGAAATGTCCCCAGTGAACACTTGAGTCCAGGAGACTGGTTAGGACAAGATCTCTCTCGTTTTCAACCCAATATCCTTTTTATTGTGCTACCATACTTCAAACCCCTGGAACTACCCTCAGAGTGCTACTTTCTCCAGTATGTTGTATCTTCTCTGTTCTTTCCGTTGTGGTGGGTTTATGTATAGTAATCTCTTTTTGTTCTATTTACAGATGGTGTGTTTTATTAAAGTGTTTATATTTGTATAGAACCCTGATTGGACATTCCTCTTATTCTGGACTTTGATACTGTGTTGTTTGGGTCACTACTGGTTCACTTTCACAACCCTAAGAGTGTAGCCTTACCTTGGCCTGTGTTACCGAAAAAAGAGAAAGGAGGTATATCTCTTGATTGTCCCTGTTTTACCTTTATGATTGTGTTGCGTTTTGGATTGCAGAAGTGTTTGGGTTGAGGTGGCCATGTTTACCCTTCTCATCCTTGTAATATTGCAAAGCAGAAACAATTTTGTCACAGTTAAAGAAAAAGGTAGTACAGAAAAAAAGGCTGAAAAAAGACCCTGACAACCCCTGTTTCAGGCCCACATAGAAAAGGACCTTGAAAACATGTGTTCCACTAATACAGGCACATCAGATGACTAATGAATGTGCCTGACAACTTCCCCTGCTATAACATAAGCAGAATGACTTACCTGAGAGCATTTCAGGACCACTAACCACAAACTAACAATGAAGTGAAACAGGTATGTTAGAAAATCGGATGAAACTAATCACCAGCCAGCGGAAGATAGGAGAACAAGAATACACTTTGAAAGTATCATCTTTTCATCAGTTAAATGTGAATAGTTTGTAATGAGAATATACCTTTATTTGTATTTCTTCTTTTTGTTGCGTTTTTCTTTTCCTATACTTAATTGTGTAGAAAAGGTTATTTTACTCAGCCTCTCTTGTATGTACAGTATGTATTGTTGTGTATGAATTTAAAGCAACTCTCTTGAGTTTAGATATATATTTAAGAGTTTAATGCTTCACATCAATTTATGTTAAGCTATCATGTGTTACTTCAAAATTACTGTTGTTTGTCGAGGTCACTATTTGATGTTTGTTATGATATATTTGTAAAGAAAATTATTATTAAAACTGACACAAGACCTTTCTGATTTGAGTTGCTGGGCAAAACAATATGTGTTACTTTATTGATCCATACACTTCAGCAATATTCCTTTCACATGGTTGTGTAGTTTCATGCACTACTTTGCATTTTGCCACACTCAATATATGTAGCACACACAGGGTGTCATGAACCATAAAGAACACCCAATTACGGTGAACCCTCCTCAATGACTGGGATGAGTGGTGTGCACACAAGAATCTATACCCGGGATCTCAAATTGATACAACCCTGTGGAATGAATAGAAAACCCTAACTTAGCAAGGCTTGCTTGGTAAACACTACACTTCTCTTAATAAACCAATTAATAACCATTATTACTTTATGTGTACTTAACATATTTTTTAACAGACCATACAGAAATTAAAAATAATACAGAAACAAACACCATAGAAAATCATCTGCAGCGTGTTGAACAAAAAATGGACCTATTAATGACAAATTTCACTACTTTAAAAAACTTTTTGGAGGACCATATAAAAGAAAAAAATAAATACCACTGTCCCACATGTACCTGTACCCCTTCTGCCTTTCCCAGCCAACCATCCTCTAAACTCCCCAGCAAGAAAAACATTTTGATGAGACTTCAACCCCTTCCTCCCCTACCATCCATCATGCACAGACCGCTAATTCCCCTGTATTTGTATCAGTTTCTGTTTCCCCCTATATTTCATGAATTTTATATGTTTATGCAAAATTAAAATGTTATGTGTGTTGTACTATATGCCTTTATGTCTTATTTTAAAAAAAGAAGCTGTTTGGATGTCCGCGGACAGCACGGGTGTTCGGGATGTCCGCAATTATCCAAAATGGGGGTGTTCCTAGGACACCATACCTGTTCGTACTGTCAGAAAACAAGATGGAGGTGTCCTTAGGACACATCAGATATCCGGAATATCCTCAATTAACTAAAATGGGGGTGTCCTAAGGACACTATACTTATGCGTACTGTGTGTATTCAACATGGGGGTGTCCGCAGAACACGAAAGCTGTCCACATGTTTGCAACAATGCAAATCAAGGTGCCCTACGAACACTCCCTCTGTTCGCATTGTTCGCAACCAGAATCAATATGTCCGTAGAACACACACTACGTCCGCATGCCTGCAAATTTGTGACGCACTTTATTGTGTTCGGGGACGTGAACACGGTTCGTAGGAAACCCGTGCACATACATATCGCACCCTTGGGTCCTACGAACATCTCGCCTGTCCGTAACTGTCCACAACATGTGTGTCACACTTGTAATAAGTTTGGGGACCCAACAACTGTCCGTAGAAGACTCACATGCATGCGCACAACCGACCCGTGCATTTGGTGTCCTATGGACAGCCGTCCCATTCGCGAACGTGTCTGCAACGTCATCATGTGACTGCACCCACGCTGAGCATGGATCCTTGTTCGCGGACACTGTCCGGGCCCCCAAACATTTAAAAAGTGTTTTTTGAGCAATTCAAGGTATTTTCCAGTAAAAGTTCACCATTGCACATTTCCCAGACAATGTGCCTGGCGGTCTACATACTTTTTGGAACTTTTTTTAGCACTTTCTTGGTGTTTGAAGTGTTCGCAGACAGCGCAGCTGTCTGGGAAGCGCTTCCCAGCACCCCTATAAAAGGCCACACACCAGAGCTGCTTCTTATTCTGTTCTTGGGCTTCCAGGACAGAGACTGCTCCATATTGCATTTTTGCTTCAATTGTTCTTGCTCATTCCTGTCTTTTATCGCATTCTGGTGGTTCCTGACACCATTGAAAATGGCAACCATGGCTGCTGCTACTCTTGGATGTGCTACTTCTGCCTCAGCACCACCCCCTCCAGCACCACCACCTCCCCAAGGGCCTGCAGAGGGGAAAAGGTGTGAGGATGCAGAGGAGGATGAAGAGAATGAAGAGGATTAGGTAGTGGAACACTACTAGCACTCATCATGAAACTTGGGTGTGGAGGTTATTTGCCACTCTTGCTGGAGTACCAAAAGCATGTGCGTATAAGGTGAGCTGCACTCAGTGCAAGATGGTGCTAAGTTGTGGCAAGCCTGGTTCATATAGCTATGGTACTACATCAATGAAGCGACAAATAAGGTCATTCCCGGTGGGGCTGTTCGTAAGGTTGTACCTTGCGATAAACATAGTAGGTTGAGTTCCCATGCAGCATCCTCTGTTTCCGCTCCTGCCACCAAAAGAGATACTCCTGTGGGGCAGCACATCCCTCCAACTGCCTCGCATGCCATACGTGATGCTGTTGACCCTTACCTTTTGAGGATCACAGTATTGTGCATGTACTGCGTTGCAGTACTCTGCAGTACACTGCAGGGGGAGAACCTTCAAAGTGCTTTTGAAGCTGCGGTCAAGAAGCGTGAGAAGGACTGCTACCTACCTGAATAAGGCCCACCCAACATCTTCCTCTATCCACCTGCCCTTTCTTATCACTGTGGTTGGTGTCACTTCCTTCCCCTCCTTTCGCCTCCTTTCCTTGTGTGTCGTGTTTAAAAAAAATATATATAAAACAACAACCGCCACCCCAAAAAGGCTCTTTTCAGCACCGCCTTCCATAGTCTAAAAATAAAAGTGGCAAATGAATGGTGCAGGGCCCTGTGCATTGTTTTAAAAGTCTGCGGACAGTCTGCAGACATCTAAAAGTTTGTGGTGCGGCCGGATCAGAACCATTGCACTTTTCTCTCGGAGGAAGTGGTGGCTCTGAAAAGAGCCTTTTTGTGTTTTTTTATGTGTTTTGAAAAATGTAAATGGTCAATACATACTGCAAAATGGATTGCTGTAATTCCAAAAAGGGTTGCAATGATTTTTGTTTATTTTTCAGAAAAATCTGATTGCCAGCATAAGTAAGATGTACTCCATTTCTGTGAAAAATGTGTGCTATGAAACATAATATTTTTATTGTGAAAAGAGGACATGCCAACATCTCTCAAAAAGGCACAAACAGCCTTATTGACATTGCGCATCGCTTTCTCCATTTGTGGACCAAACGAAGAAGAACGTAGCCACATTCGTCTTTGCGCAATACGAGAAATAATTACTCAGGAATTTGGAAACATGTCCATGACTTTTCCAAGTCCTTCTTTAATTGAAAATTGCAAAGACATTCCAGACACATGTCCTAAACGGTTCCCTCAATAATGAATAATAATAATGTCTGTTTGACACTGTGTCACCAAAGTAGCACAAAGAGGTACCAAATCCAGCCATTTCATTCCACACACTCCATGCCAGTGCACTTCCACTTGAGGGAATCCAAGATATGCATCCACTCCACAGCGATCTGCTTGCACCTCTAACCAATTTATCCATGAGTCTCCCAAAATCCAGACAATCTGCTTTCTGAAACACACAGCCATAGCTATCTGCTCTCCTCTCAGGAAAAATACTTTCTGACAAAGTCTCTCCTTCCACATGAAACCCAGTAAACCTTATTGACCCATCCCTTGCGCTGCTAAGTTTCATTTGCATGCCTCTCAAACCCAAAATCCCTGTATGTAATATGCGATATCCACGGACAACTGTGGTGTCTGTGGACAAATCAAAGAATCTGAGCATGGGGAATGAACATTTAAATAGTGTGCCCCATTTCCCCTTTGAGGTTGGGTCTGAAAAGAGCCTTCTTTTTTTTAAAAAGATGGTTCAGAAACACCTTTTATTTTGTATTTTGTTTTTCTTATCTTCCTCCATAAATCTTCACATTAACTTCTTCAAAGCAATCCTTACATTCCAAAACAGCATAGCATTTCCCAAAAAAGATAAAGACATACCATCTTATTTAAAGTAATCAACATTAGCAGAGTCAATGTTGTCATTATTGCACAAGAACATGCCAGCTCTAAGCATAAAAGCAAACATGCCTCGGTTAATTAAACACCTAGCAATATTTTGCCGAGGACAACAAACAGAATTATTGTCCCGTATTGCCCTAGGTACCAAACCTGAGAACTTGGCATTAGCATTTGGAAGTAGTTTCATTACTGTCTCAAACAGTTTTCTAAATCTTTCAACAAACTAGGGGCACTGAAATAGCCCAAATGCAAAGCACCAAAGTGCAAAACAACCACATGTGGACTTTTCATCCTGCCCATATCTTCAAAAATGTGTACAATTGCTTGCACACTGAAACCAGCCACAGTGCTCCACACCACCTCCACTCCTTTAATATCAACATTGTTTGCCACATTCCTGCACTTAGCATACTGCTCCAATCCATGCACAAACATATCTCCAACCACCAACACCCTGACTTTCTCCACCTCTGCCATCTTCACTAAAAACAGCCTCTTTCAATACAAACCACAACCTCAACACCTGATTGGCAGATCCCTACAGTCCTATTTCCCTGTCAGATATGTTGAGAAGTCCCGTATTTGGCACGCCCTGTCGACGGACAGCCACGGGGTCCGTGGAGCGCGTAACACTGGGGCAGTTCTTCTACCCTTTCCACTTCACTCTCTGCAACATTACCTCATTGGCTACTGTTAAGCAGTACACAACCATCCGCCAATCACATGCAAGAACTCTACATCTAACTCCATCCTGACAGATCAGCACTTTAGATGCACTATTGATCACTCTCAGTACAATTGGGCTGTGACTGCAAAGGAGCTACAGCAACAACTACTATAAAACTCCCCAAGATTTTTATTTGCAGTTTCATCCACATCCACATGCATGAACACAAACTACAGGTATGAATATTTTCTGCACAGTACATGTACAGCTTTTGTATGAATGCATATAAACAGAGTACCTGCCACTTAACCTGTATAACCTGTAAAATAAACTTACCGTTATTTCTCCCATCTGCTATGATCAATTGTCACTTGCAAACCTGTCGGCTCTCCAAAATTTTGTTTACACACACAGCTATCTAAAAAAGTGTCATTTAATATTAAAAGATGAGAGAAATACCAGTATAATTGTGGAAAAAGGCTTTGTAGGGTATTATAAAATGGCACACAGCCAGGATGAGTACATGCATCTTTATTTATGCACATAGAAAGACAATTAGAAAGCTCCCAGCTGAAACAACACCACTGCCTCTACATCAAATCCGTATGCTTTATTTCCCACACCTTCACAAATGCATACATTGCATGCTTTTTTTGTACAATTCCTGCCATTTACCCTAGAACATAGCAAAAGAAAGCATATGTTTATTGCTTCTATCTCCTAACATCCAACAGCACCGCCTTAAGAAGCCAAGTGTGCTCTGTAAGCTTACCATTGTACTCACTTGTAAAGCATGTTCAACTAACAGATTCTATGTAAAACATACAGAATGCACATAGGCAAAGGAAAGTGCATGTACGTACTATGCTCAGTTATCAGAAAATGCCAGTACTGCTAAAACAAAAAAAAATCAATGTCTACATTAAGAACAGTGCTATAAACACACATATTTACTAACGTCTTTCTTTTACAATTGCAGTGAAGACCACTATCCTGAAAAGCAGCAGCGTCTGAAGTACGAACAAGAATTTAGAAGAAACCTACTCATTCTATACAAAAAAGTAAATTCTAACTGTTACTCAAACAAACTAGAATTCTAGTATTGTAGAACAAAGAATTGTATTAATCATGTACCATTAGATTTAGTATTAGTGCTTCCTCTCACCAGCTGTATACTTTGTATTGTCATCGAAACCCTAGTATAGTCACACAAAAATATAAGAATAGCCTCCCAACTTGATGAAGCTGCACATTGCACAATCATACACCTCCACATACATCCTTACCATCATACTCATACACACATGCAGAAAGCATGCATAGACTGCACAACAGCCCAACCCACACTTTCTTTTTTCTCAAATAGACCCCAAAGTATGCCTACCAAAAAGCAACTCTGTAGAATGCAACGCAGAAATAGAGAAAATCAAAATAAAAGTGTACAAAATAGGCATCCATCTCTAGCATATTTTATACAAAAAGTTCAATCAAAACTGCTAATACAGTCATTAAGTGAACCAAAACAACCTTCCAGTACAAAAAGTTTGCTTCCTCTTTCAAAATGTAAAATGAAACAGAAAGTGATTAACAAGACTTCAGCTACCACTACTGCTAGCACTGCACCTATAAATCTTCATTTAGTGGTAAGTAACCATACCAAAAAATATATTTTACAAAAAATGTTCCGCCACATAGCCCTTCAGAACCTTATAAAAACAGGAGAGAAATCAAAATTAATCCTAGAAGCTCTCATAGACAGTGCAATCCTTCTCAAAAGGAAGTTATTTATTTTAGTTTTAAATAGAATGAAACCACTAACAAAACTAACTACTAAACTACAAAAAAGATTTCTCAATAAACGGAATATTTACAAAAATAGCTTCTTAAACATCTGTGGAGGTGAATGGAGTCACACCACGAGCACATAACCATATTTTAATGAAGAGCATACAAACAAAAGTAAACAAACCCAATTGCCATACATAGCAGTGGACGAGGGTATGAAAAACTTAATAATACTATTATGGAACAAGCAACCCTACTCACAAAAATATCCCCAGAAAACTCAGTATCACCTGTCCATTCCACTGAACCAAAACATCCAGTCTACAAATGGCCGTGCATGTCATGTACCGGCGTGTAAGCAGTGTCAAGAAACGGATGCATAGCCCTTTAAGAACACTACAACCAGGGGCTTGGAAGTTGGCATGGCAACGCTGGCGTCCTCTCAGCGTTTCCCACGGTCGACGCTGGAAGCCGCGGAACGCTGTCATGTGACCTCACCTTTATATTCTCCGCCTACACTCCAGATCGGTGCTTCTGATTGAGAATTGGTGGCGCCTCGTATCTTGTACCTTGTATCCAGTTTTCCTTATCATCCCGGTTCTGTCCCTTTCCCTTCCCCTTCCCTCCAGCATATCTGATTACCTCGTTGCCTCGACCCGGACCGTTTACCTGGCTTTGGATTTTGGACTGCCTTGTTCTTGTTTGCTGCCCGCATCATTCTTTGACCTCGGACCGCTCACGGATTTCCTAGCCTTCGCCCATTAGTTTTGGTTGCTCTTCGGTTGTCTTCTGGATCATCAATCATCTGGACTGCATCTGGGTATTTTGAGGAACTTTGGAACTTTTCTTGAACTTTGGATTGTTGACCTTGGAACTCTTGAACTTTTGGATTGTTGAACTTGGAACTTATGAACTTCCAACCTGGGGTTTCCTTGTGACGCACACTATCTAGTCTGTAGTAGGCGTCCTCGTGCCGGCGGGATAGGTGGTTGAGCCTTGCTGGTATTCTGCATTGTGGACTTCGGAGTTCTTCTCTTCCTGGTTCCATCTGGTTCTCCCCGGAGTAACGGTAAGCCTAGGGGTTGTTATCAGAATTGGGAGCAACGTATTGCATTCTTTCTGTTGTGTTCGGGTTTGGTCAGAAGGGCGGTTGTTATATTATCTGTATTGTGTTAACTCCTCACTTACAGATCCAACGCCTGTCCTCGGCTACTCGTACCACCCTGACTTCTGCATTACAACTTTTGCGTCATCTACATTACAACTCCTGCGTCCTCTGGGTCTCATCAGGTATCCGTTCTTTCCTCTGATTGATCGCTCTGGTTGTCCATTCCTGGGGCCAGAGGGTTCCATCGGGAGGAAGAACTCTTCGGCTACACGACGTGGGCAACTGGATTCTGACATAATCAGAAGCCTTTCAATATGGATACCAATGAGACGCTGTCCACTATTTTACAATTGGTGGCCGATTTACGTAATGATATGACTGCGGCTCATTCAGCCACGCAGCGACGCATTGATGAGTTGCAAGCAGGGTTCCAACCCCTTGGGGCAGCTGCCCCACCTTTGGCCAGTGTCTCTGGGGCAGGTGCTGGTCCATCCCAACAGGGTGCTGGACCAGTTTATATGACTACCCAGTTCCCTTTGGCTCCACCGGAACGCTTCAGTGGAGACCCCAAGACCTTTAGGACCTTTTTGAACCAATGTAGACTACACTTTCTGTGTCGTCCTGCCTCTTTTCCAGATTCCACTACTAAGGCTGCGTTTCTGTTATCTCATTTAGGGGGTACCGCGGCTGCCTGGGCTAATCCGTTGTTGGAAGAGGGCAGTCATCTTCTTTACAATTGTGACGCCCTAATTGAGGCTATGAGTCGTGTGTTCGACACACGTTATGCCACACAAGCTACGGATTTAGAACTGCTTGGTCTCCAACAAGGCAGTACACCTCTCCTGTCCTATCTAGCCAAGTTCAATCAGCTGGTGGCGGAAACAAATTGGCCCGAAGAGAAGAAGGCCTCTCTCTTCTATAAAGGGCTATCCGACTCCCTAAAAGACACACTGGCTACCGTTCCGGTGATACCTACTGCTTTTTCGGAACTATTGGATTTGGTTCTCCAGATCGATTCCCGACAAGCAGCACGGGCACGGAGGGGTGAAAAGAGAACGGTTCCTCCTGTTGCTATCTCCGTTCCTTTACCTGCCGCTGGATCCACGGAACCCATGCAGATTGGGGCACTTAGAACTCCTCTCTCGGCTGAAGTTAGGGAACACCGGAGAAAGAATGGATTATGTTTCTATTGCGGAGGTTCAGACCACTTGCTCCGAGAATGTACCAAAAAACCCGCTAAGAAACAGGGAAACGCCAAAACCCGGTGACTGAAGGGGTCCAGATGCCGGGTATTTCTTCGATAGACCCTACAATATACAGTCCTTATTGTCTATCTGTTTCCCTGTCGTCTCCCGGTTCTGAGAAATGGGCCGTGATGATGGTCCTGGACTCAGGCGCCACAGGGAATTACGTGGATGCCACTTATGCTCAGGGGTTGGGTCTGCCAGTTATGCACAAATCATGTCCTGAAGTGGTAAATTCGGTAGATGGCTCTTCCTTGGTCTCTGGGTTAGTGACGAAGCGGACTACTGACCTCACCATGATCACTGACTGCGGTCATCAAGAGAGCATCTACTTTGATCTCATTGCGGCACCGCAGTTTAAATTCATTCTTGGCTTACCTTGGTTAAGATTGCATAATCCTTCTGTGGATTGGCATTCTGGGGAGGTATGTTTTCCGTCGGATTACTGTGAAAGGAGATGCCTCACTATCAGTTCGGGGATCACCAATCCAAGTCATGCTCTTGCTGAAACTACCCGTACTGTGGGGGCAGTACTTAACACTGTCCTTCCTATGGTGTACAGGAAATATCAGGACGTATTCGACGCACGTGGGGCAGAGATACTTCCACCCCACAGGCCCTATGACTGCCCTATCGAGCTGATTCCTGGAGCTAAGATTCCGTCTGGGCGCATATATTCCCTGACCCCTAAAGAGGACGTGATTTTGAAGGAATATATAGACAAATCCTTGAGTACTGGCTTTATTCGTCCTTCCCGCTCACCTGCTGCCTCACCCATGTTCTTTGTCCCTAAGAAGGAGGGGGACCTGCGTCCTTGCATCGATTGCCGTGCTTTAAATGCCGTCACGATCAGAAATCAGTATCCGATTCCTCTGATTTCAGTCTTATTGGACCAATTGGGTGCAGCTAAGGTGTTCACTAAATTGGATTTGAGGGGAGCCTACAATCTCGTCCGGATTCGCAAAGGCGACGAGTGGAAGACGGCCTTCAAAACCAAATATGGCCTCTTCGAATACTGCGTTATGCCATTTGGCCTATGTAACGCTCCGGCGACCTTCCAATACTTCATCAACGACGTATTTCATGACATGCTAGACCAGTACGTAGTCGTTTACTTAGATGACATCTTGGTCTACTCTCCTTCGGTGGACACTCACGTCATCCATGTCTCCAACGTTTTGCAACGTCTAAGAGAGTACCACTTGTATGCTAAGTTGGACAAGTGCAGGTTTCATGAAACCGAGGTAGAGTTCCTAGGCTATGATATCACTAGCCGGGGAGTGCAAATGAGCCAGTCTAAGATCACCGCGATATTGGAGTGGCCTCGTCCTGATACCTTGAAGGCTCTGCAATCCTTCCTAGGTTTTGCAAATTTCTATCGGCGGTTTATCCAAGACTTTTCAGCCATTGCCTCTCCACTTACTAAACTAACCAGCACTAAAAGTTTGTTTGAATGGAACGAGGAAGCTCAACAGGCTTTTGAGGCCTTAAAATCTGCTTTTACCACGGCTCCCGTCCTTCAACATCCGGATCCCTCTTTGCCTTTCATTGTAGAAGCAGATGCTTCAGATGTTGCACTGGGAGCTATCCTGTCCCAACTTTGCCCCGAGTCCACTGGTTTACATCCTGTTGCGTATCACTCCAGAAAACTCACCTCTTACGAGAGGAATTATACGATCACAGAACGGGAATTGTTGGCTGTAAGAGACGCCTTTATGGTATGGAGACATCATCTTTTGGGGTCTTCCGAACCAGTTCAAGTGTTTACTGATCATCGGAATCTCTTGGCACTGCAATCAGTGAAGTGTACCACGGCACGTCATGCCAGGTGGCATGAATTTTTCGCCATGTTCAACTTCACCATTACCTATCGCCCTGGTTCTCTGAATTCGAAGGCTGATGCTCTTTCCCGCATCCATGGAGTCCCTGAACCATCCGAGCTTAAAGGAGCTCTTCTATTACCCAATCAAGTGGTGTGTGGGTGTACCTTGCGCCCCTCTCTGAAAACAAGGATACAAGAATGGGTGAGAACTACTCCCTCCGAGATTTCTAGCCTGGGGTTGGAGGTCATCAATTCATTGCCTTATAAGAAGGGTAAAATATATGTGCCTGACTCCGACACAAGACACACCGCCATACAATGGTGTCACGATTCAGCGGTAGCGGCACATCCAGGTACTGGGAAAACTATTGACCTTTTGAGAAGGTGGTGCTGGTGGCCCTCCATGTCACACGATGTTCGGGAATACATCGTTTCTTGTGCCATTTGTGCACAGTGCAAACATCAACCGGGCAAACCGGTGGGCCTGCTTCAACCCATGCCTATTCCAGACAAGCCTTGGTTTATGGTCTCTATGGATTTCGTAGTAGAGCTTCCGGTAGTCGACGGCTACGACACTATATGGGTGGTCGTGGACTATTTCACTAAATCAGCCTTGTTTGTACCCTGCCAGGGGATTCCTTCTGCTCCGGTTTTGGCGGAACTGTTCTTGAAGAACGTCTACCGAAGATTCGGTCTGCCTTCCATTCTTGTTACTGACCGGGGACCACAGTTCACTTCTCGTTTTTGGAGAGCCGTGACTTCAACGTTGGGTATAGACGGCAGGTACTCTAGTGCATACCATCCACAAACCGATGGGCAAACAGAGAGGCTTAACGCCACCATGGAACAGTATCTACGATGTCTTACCCACCAACGCCAAGATACGTGGGTTTCTGTTCTACCTCTGGCCGAGTTCGCCTACAATAACTCTATGCATACGGCGACAGGTGTATCTCCGTTCTTTGCACTATATGGCCAGCACCCCCGTTCTTTACCCAGTATTGCTGATTGGCCATTACAAAATCCGGCTGCCTCTGGTTGCCTTAGGAACCTATCAGATACCCACGCTATAGTTAAGAGTCAACTATTACAGGCCCAGTCACGTACTAAGTCATCGGCAGATGCACATCGCTGACCAGCTCCTAACTACCGACCGGGGATGAAGGTCTGGCTGTCCACAAAAAATCTACGCCTGCCTGGTCGAAGATCCCTGTTGCCTCGGTTCGTGGGTCCCTACAGCATTCTGCAGGTTATTAACCCTGCGGCCCTCCGATTGGCTCTTCCGGCAAAATGGAAGGTACACCCGGTATTCCATGTCTCTCTAGTGAAACCATGCCACCCATCTACCAGACTTCCTGCTCATCCACCTCCGATTAGGGTGCGTGGTTTTGATGAATATGAGGTGGGTGCGATCTTGGATACCAAAGTCCGAAGGGGCAGACGTCTCTATCTGGTCGATTGGAAGGGCTATGGTCCCGAAGACCGTACGTGGGAACCTGTGGGAAACATCCATGCTCCGGCCCTTTTGTCTCGTTTCTGGTCTGCTCGAGGGGTGACACCCCCTTTGAGGGAGGAAACTGTCATGTACCGGCGTGTAAGCAGTGTCAAGAAACGGATGCATAGCCCTTTAAGAACACTACAACCAGGGGCTTGGAAGTTGGCATGGCAACGCTGGCGTCCTCTCAGCGTTTCCCACGGTCGACGCTGGAAGCCGCGGAACGCTGTCATGTGACCTCACCTTTATATTCTCCGCCTACACTCCAGATCGGTGCTTCTGATTGAGAATTGGTGGCGCCTCGTATCTTGTACCTTGTATCCAGTTTTCCTTATCATCCCGGTTCTGTCCCTTTCCCTTCCCCTTCCCTCCAGCATATCTGATTACCTCGTTGCCTCGACCCGGACCGTTTACCTGGCTTTGGATTTTGGACTGCCTTGTTCTTGTTTGCTGCCCGCATCATTCTTTGACCTCGGACCGCTCACGGATTTCCTAGCCTTCACCCATTAGTTTTGGTTGCTCTTCGGTTGTCTTCTGGATCATCAATCATCTGGACTGCATCTGGGTATTTTGAGGAACTTTGGAACTTTTCTTGAACTTTGGATTGTTGACCTTGGAACTCTTGAACTTTTGGATTGTTGAACTTGGAACTTATGAACTTCCAACCTGGGGTTTCCTTGTGACGCACACTATCTAGTGTGTAGTAGGCGTCCTCGTGCCGGCGGGATAGGTGGTTGAGCATTGCTGGTATTCTGCATTGTGGACTTCGGAGTTCTTCTCTTCCTGGTTCCATCTGGTTCTCCCCGGAGTAACGGTAAGCCTAGGGGTTGTTATCAGAATTGGGATCAACGTATTGCATTCTTTCTGTTGTGTTCGGGTTTGGTCAGAAGGGTGGCTGTTATATTATCTGTATTGTGTTAACTCCTCACTTACAGATCCAACGCCTGTCCTCGGCTACTCGTACCACCCTGACTTCTGCATTACAACTTTTGCGTCATCTACATTACAACTCCTGCGTCCTCTGGGTCTCATCAGGTATCCGTTCTTTCCTCTGATTGATCGCTCTGGCTGTCCATTCCTGGGGCCAGAGGGTTCCATCGGGACGAAGAACTCTTCGGCTACACGACGTGGGCAACTGGATTCTGACAGTGCACATCAGTGTGTAACAGTGCCATAAAATCTTTCAAATCATTATGTCAGTTCCTCAATCAGTATGTAAAAAGCAAAGACAAATTGAAAATGAAACTACTACAAAATATGGATGCCTGCCCAGTGCGCAAATACCCAGGACTACAAGGACATTCATTAGCCTGCCTTTCAGGACCTATTTGCAAAAGTACATTCCATGATATCAAAATGATATCAACACATCATTCAACTATAAGAAATCTGGTCCATAAACTCTACTATGCTAAAAGTCCTGCTTTAGCACTAGCCAATTTAAATAACATTCTTCTACATGGTACAACCAAACAACTACTTGAAGAAATAGAGCATATGCAGAGAAAATATTTTGGAAGTGAAAGCCACTTACAAAATGCAATAGCTTTACATCAAACTAGCAACGACTGTACAAATAGCAATCTTCAATTACACACATACAAAAAAGAAATTCTAAAGTTTAAAAGTACATCCGCTGAAGTACGAAACCATGTGTGTGTGTGTGTTGCTGTAGGACTTTTTTATAAAAGTAGCACAAAAATTGTAGACACAACGTACAAAATAGAAGACAATGAAGATTCCAAATGGTTCCGATTAGCGCTCTCCCTTATAGCAGAAAACAAATACGAAATTACTGATCCCTTAATGCTTTGTAGTTACTGCATTGCAAAACTTGACAATAACCAAACACCTTCACATGCCATCACAACAAACTTGGAATTATTCCCACTTCCAAAACCCCTGCAACTCAATTTTTATTAAAGCATCATAATACAAACAGTGCACCCATTTCAAGCAATAATACGCCTTCAACCAAAAACAGCAAAATTACCTCCCTCTGAATTAGTGAAAGGCATTCGTGGCAAAGTAGTTTATTTAACATTAGATCTCAAAGAAAATGTACACACTCTGGGAGTGCAACGTCAAATAGATCAATCTTTAATTGTCTTAGTAAATGGTGTACCTACAAAAGGCAAATGAATTTGGCAACAACTCGTAGACTTACATAAAGTTAGACAAGCCCTGCAATATCTAAAAGACAACAATGAATAAAACCACAAAATTAATATTGAAGAAAACCTGAGAGAAACCATTGAAATAATTCAAGACTCACCAGAAACTGGTCAATTTCAACTTCTAGATCCTGCTACAGAATCCAATATTTTAGACCACTAAACAATTCATGCATTACACTTTAAAGACACCATAGATGATGCACTGGAAACATACCAAATGTGACAAGCCAAAGGATCTCCAATTAGCATATGAGAGAAAAGTATAGAAGCACTTGCTTTTCCTCTATTCTTTCCTACTGGGAAAGGAGGAAGGTACGATGATAGACCCAGACAAATAACAGCATCAGAATATCACTCTTTATGAATGTATTCTGACGACCCCAGATTCAGACAAAACATGGAATACAAATTTCACCTTCTCTTTGAAAGTGAATTAGCAACTCTATGAACACACATTATATGTCAGCTACACAATTACTACAAAAAGTGCAAGAAAAAGATGAGGTTTTACAGTCAAATATTGCAAATCTTTTAGCAAACATGCGGGGTACAAAAGAATACGGGTTCCGACGTCACAGAGATGCATGCTGTATGACAAGAAACCTTGGCCCACCCACTTGGTGTGTTACATTAAGTTGTGCAGAATATGCATTGGAAGATTTACATGATTTCCTATGCATAGCAAACCAAAACAAAAAGAAAAACATAGATATAAAAACACCAGGAGAACTCTGCTCTCTAGATCCTGTAAATGTATCAAGATATTTCCAACATCGCTTCATTGTTATGCTACACTTCATTTGTAATAAAACTGTTCCACACATCCACATGCTTTTATGGATTAAAGATGCTCCTAAATTTGGTCAGGACAGTGATGACACTGTTTTGCAGTTTATCCAAAAATATGTCACTTGTGAGATTCCTTCACAAAGAACACATAGGGCCTCATCACGAGTCTGGCGGTAACCGTGCCTGAAATTCCGGCAGGTTACCGCCAGACTCGTATTACCATTCCACCTTCGTGATTCCTGGAATTACAGGGGCATTATGACCCCGGTGACCCGGGGATTCCGGAGGCAGAAGTGGAAACACCGGCACCATGCTGTAATGGTGCCCGTTTTTCCATGTCCGCCTGCAGGCGGGTGGTGTTAAACCCGCCAGGTCAAACCTGGTGGGAATGAAACCTCCAGCCTGCAGGACTCTTAATCAGCCGGTCCGGAAATAACGGTGGTGGCGGATTTACCACCACCGTTCTTTCCGGACCGGCTGACTCGTAATGAGGCCCATAGTGACCTTCATGCACACATTTTACAATTTCAAAGACACAAATGTGGGAAATATTGTCGTCGCAAATATAAAAACAACATAAAATACTATACCAAATGCTGCTTTGGTTTCCCTAGATCGGTTACAACAGGTCAAGTAAACAACTTCATGTCTTCAGTTAGACATAGTGTCAAAGGTAAATCATCTAAGAACACATATTCCATACAAATAACAGAAGAATCAAAATACATCAATGATTACAATGCAATCGTTGCCCTCCTATGGAATGCAAACATAGATGTACAGTACATTGCAGGCAATTCCAGTGCAGTTGCTTGATATGTCACAGCCTAATTAACAAAAGCAGAAAAAACAGAGTTGCAAGACCTCTGGAATGACCTCTCATCAGACAAAACACTATCTCAGTGATTGTACAATCTAGGCATAAAAATGCTCTCTCA
The DNA here is from genome assembly GCF_040938575.1 of Ambystoma mexicanum. NCBI lineage: Eukaryota > Metazoa > Chordata > Amphibia > Caudata > Ambystomatidae > Ambystoma > Ambystoma mexicanum. The sequence goes on from NC_090941.1 coordinate 925,738,075, forward strand.
TAGAGAATGGGCGCCTATGAAGCTGCAGATCGTTTAACCGGTACCGCCTTGTATGGAAAATCTGACAATATAGTGTGGCTAAGTCTTGGTCCTGCTAAATATAGAAAAAATAGTTCTCAAATCATATGAGAACATATAAACAATAGCCAAAATTATCCCAACAGCCAGGACATTTTGAAAAACAATTTACTAGACACATACTACCCAAACAGGAGTACCACTTTGGAAGCCATGCGTCTATACCACATAGCCCAAAATTCACATACAAAAATACAAAAATAATATAAAACCAGATGAAAAGAAAGGTAGATACAGAGTGGCAAATTGTGAAGGCAGCTTAGTGAAACTTACCAAACAAAGCTTAATTAATCATATCAAATTGTCATTAAAAACTCCTCAACATAAAGAACTGTATTACATGTCCCTGCTACGACTTTTTAAACCATGGAGAAAAAAAGAAGAGTTACTAGATATGTATGACTCCTATGAAGACGCTTTCAAAGCAAATGAAAGTAGTGTCACAGAAGTAAACTTTACACAGTACAAATCAATGTTACACAGTGAACAGCAACATGAAGAAGAACTCCAGGCCCAACTAGATGTGAACACTCCCAACAGTAGTCAACCTTCTGTAACAGGAAGCCAAGAACCACTTGGACAGCCACTAATAGCAAATGGGGCAGAATTAGCCATGGCAGAAGTAGAAAACACCATGTGTCAGTATGAACAATCTACAGAAGACTTTGCTGTACTGAAATCACAACTGAACAATGAGCAACGTAGCATTTTCCAAGAAGTCACAAAACAAATTGAACATGGTGTGCGACATGAAAATAAAACCAGTACTTGCCAAGACTACTAACCTATACTGCTATACATCAGTGGTTAAGCTGGCTCAGGCAAAACATTCTTAATCAACATCATCAGTAAGTTCCTCCAACAATTGACAAGCAACAAGCTGTCAGCTGTTGGAACTGCCCCCACAGATTTAGCTGCCTACAACATAGGCAGTGTCACTTTACACCGATTACTACTCCTTCCAGTAGAACACCAAAACAAATTAGACTATTACAAACTTTCTACAGAAGCTGCAATGGAACTATGCAAAGTTTTCAAACAAATTAAAATGCTACTAATAGATGAGGTGAGCATGGTATCCAACCTAATGTTGGCTTTGATTCACCTCCGATTACAAGAGGTCCTCAGAACAGACTACAAAGAGATATTTGGAGGAAAACACATTATTGTTTTTGGAGATCTTCTTCAACTAACACTTCAATTAACACTAGTGAAAGGTGATTTTTACAAAGGTAGCGGGCGCCCCTCTCTCGCAAGAACAGACATGATAACCTGTTCAGTGGTTATTAACCACTTGAGAGTTCGCAGCCACTGCTTTTACTCACTGTGCCTTTCACAGATGGGAAATATCCATTTGCATATCAGTCTTTGTCCTGCCCAGGGGCAGTCCAGCACCGAAATACAATGGCAATTCCAATCTGAACGAGAGTACCACCAGCAACCCCATACACGTGTTTCACCCTTGTTGGGGATCATCAGTGAGGTGAAGCTGATGCCTCTCTAAGCACAGTGAGAGGGAGACCACGTCTGGTTGCCCCCAGGAGACCTAGGGTTACCAATCCCAGGTTCCTTAACAAATATTTTTACAAAGGTAGCGGGCGCCCCTCTCTCGCAAGAACAGACATGATAACCTGTTCAGTGGTTATTAACCACTTGAGAGTTCGCAGCCACTGCTTTTACTCACTGTGCCTTTCACAGATGGGAAATATCCATTTGCATATCAGTCTTTGTCCTGCCCAGGGGCAGTCCAGCACCGAAATACAATGGCAATTCCAATCTGAACGAGAGTACCACCAGCAACCCCATACACGTGTTTCACCCTTGTTGGGGATCATCAGTGAGGTGAAGCTGATGCCTCTCTAAGCACAGTGAGAGGGAGACCACGTCTGGTTGCCCCCAGGAGACCTAGGGTTACCAATCCCAGGTTCCTTAACAAATATTTTTACAAAGGTAGCGGGCGCCCCTCTCTCGCAAGAACAGACATGATAACCTGTTCAGTGGTTATTAACCACTTGAGAGTTCGCAGCCACTGCTTTTACTCACTGTGCCTTTCACAGATGGGAAATATCCATTTGCATATCAGTCTTTGTCCTGCCCAGGGGCAGTCCAGCACCGAAATACAATGGCAATTCCAATCTGAACGAGAGTACCACCAGCAACCCCATACACGTGTTTCACCCTTGTTGGGGATCATCAGTGAGGTGAAGCTGATGCCTCTCTAAGCACAGTGAGAGGGAGACCACGTCTGGTTGCCCCCAGGAGACCTAGGGTTACCAATCCCAGGTTCCTTAACAAATATTTTTACAAAGGTAGCGGGCGCCCCTCTCTCGCAAGAACAGACATGATAACCTGTTCAGTGGTTATTAACCACTTGAGAGTTCGCAGCCACTGCTTTTACTCACTGTGCCTTTCACAGATGGGAAATATCCATTTGCATATCAGTCTTTGTCCTGCCCAGGGGCAGTCCAGCACCGAAATACAATGGCAATTCCAATCTGAACGAGAGTACCACCAGCAACCCCATACACGTGTTTCACCCTTGTTGGGGATCATCAGTGAGGTGAAGCTGATGCCTCTCTAAGCACAGTGAGAGGGAGACCACGTCTGGTTGCCCCCAGGAGACCTAGGGTTACCAATCCCAGGTTCCTTAACAAATATTTTTACAAAGGTAGCGGGCGCCCCTCTCTCGCAAGAACAGACATGATAACCTGTTCAGTGGTTATTAACCACTTGAGAGTTCGCAGCCACTGCTTTTACTCACTGTGCCTTTCACAGATGGGAAATATCCATTTGCATATCAGTCTTTGTCCTGCCCAGGGGCAGTCCAGCACCGAAATACAATGGCAATTCCAATCTGAACGAGAGTACCACCAGCAACCCCATACACGTGTTTCACCCTTGTTGGGGATCATCAGTGAGGTGAAGCTGATGCCTCTCTAAGCACAGTGAGAGGGAGACCACGTCTGGTTGCCCCCAGGAGACCTAGGGTTACCAATCCCAGGTTCCTTAACAAATATTTTTACAAAGGTAGCGGGCGCCCCTCTCTCTAAGAGAGGCATCAGCTTCACCTCACTGATGATCCCCAACAAGGGTGAAACACGTGTATGGGGTTGCTGGTGGTACTCTTGTTCAGAGAGGAATTGCCATTGCATTTCGGTGCTGGACTGCCCCTGGGCAGGACAAAGACTGATATGCAAATGGATATTTCCCATCTGTGAAAGGCACAGTGAGTAAAAGCAGTGGCTGCGAACTCTCAAGTGGTTAATAACCACTGAACAGGTTATTAGGCCTTGTTCTGTCGAGAGAGGGGCGCCCGCTACCTTTGCAAACTAAATTTCAAGGAACCTGGGATTGGTAACCCTAGGTCTCCTGGGGGCAACCAGACGTGGTCTCCCTCTCACTGTGCTAAGAGAGGCATCAGCTTCACCTCACTGATGATCCCCAACAAGGGTGAAACACGTGTATGGGGTTGCTGGTGGTACTCTTGTTCAGAGAGGAATTGCCATTGCATTTCGGTGCTGGACTGCCCCTGGGCAGGACAAAGACTGATATGCAAATGGATATTTCCCATCTGTGAAAGGCACAGTGAGTAAAAGCAGTGGCTGCGAACTCTCAAGTGGTTAATAACCACTGAACAGGTTATCAGGCCTTGTTCTGTCGAGAGAGGGGCGCCCGCTACCTTTGCAAACTAGTGAAAGGTGAACCTTTTTTTAAAACCTTAGGGCACAAACTGTGTTGTAAAACTCTTGGCAGCATAGGAAATGTCAACCTTTTGCAACATTTCCAATGCAGAGAATTAACTGAAAACAACACCAGTCTGCAAACCTCACATACGCCAACATTTCAAAATGTATTAGAGTTGGTGTACTATCTCAAGAAGCACAATCAATATTAAAAACCAAGCACATCCATGCACTCTATGGCCATAACGCATGTGCTACTGATCACACAGAAATGTCAATTGTATGTCGTTGATGCCAACTCTTGCAAGCTGTTCAAAATTCAATAAAACAATGTTGAAAAAAGAAATGCCACCAATAATTGAAATTTGCTCCACAGACAAACTGGACATACATGGTGTGACACTACCCATGTGTCAACACGCCACAACAAGACTACATACCTTAGAAAGCTCACAGCTGGTTTGGAGAAAATATTAAAATGATCTTTAAACTGTAGATTAATGCTTAAACGTAACCTTGACGTGGAGCAAGGACTAGTTAATGGAGCACTTGGTACAGTTGTTGGCTTTCAAACATACCCACATGACAACAATATTCATTTTGTCAATATTCTCTTTGACAAACTATCTGAAGTTAAAAAGATAGGACGCTCAACTGCCCGCTTCCTTCTTTTCAAAGACATGTATGTACGCAGAGAACAATTTTCAGGGTCATCATTCACAAATCACAAGGTCTTACCCTAGATAAAGCATTGATAGATATTGGTAGCACAGTTTTCAAAGAAGGCATGAGCTATGTAGCACTATCACGCTTATGTACACTTAACAGACTATTTATAATCAACTTTTATGCAAGAAAAGTAAATGCTGATATTCCATGCATTCTTGAATACAATAGACTGCCTTCACTCTACACCCCCATCTAAAAACCTATCCTGTTCCCCAAAAAGCAAAACATTGTAAAAAAAAACTACTTCTGACTGAAATTATACAGGTTTTCAATGCAATTCCTCCAAAGAAAGTAAAAGAAGCTAATACTTCATCAAGTACCACAACCAAAGAAAAATCTACTGCTCAAAGTAACTCAACTACTTGTTCAAAGAAGCAACACAAACTCTGAACAAAAAACTTCGACACAGAACTGTCAGGTCCATTCAAACGTTCAAATACAACTGGTATACATTGCTATGCAAATGTAGCAATAAATATTCTATTCCAATTGCCAACAATTATTGACAAAATTTACTTACACAGTACAGACCAATTGTGTTTGCAAATGTTAGTCCTTCATAGAAATGCAACCAACAATCCTGACAACACTTACAGTGTTTCTTGAATAAGAAAAGAATTGGACTACTGTGCTGGGATGGTCCAATTCACTATAAACTCACAAGAAGATCCACAATAATTTCTAATGTACTTACTGCAAGTACTGGAAAACAAAAACATACCTATAAATGAAATCATCCAGATTTCAATTATTGGTTGCATTTCTTTTTATAACATTGTTTCATTGAATTTGGAACAGCTTGCAAGAGTTGGCATTAAAGCCATTAAAGCCATACAATTGGCATTTTTGTGCGCTAATTGTTCCATAACATCAGTAGCACTTGCGTTATCGCCATAAAGTGCATGGATGTGGAAATATTGCTTGTGCTTCTTGAGATAGTACACCAATTCTAATACTTTTTAAAATGTTGGCGTAAGTGAGGTCTGCAGATTGACACATGTTTTCTGTTAATTCTCTGTATTAGAAATGTTGCCAAAGGTTGACATTTCCTATGCTGCCAACAGTTTTACGGCACTGTTTGTGTCCTAAGGTTTTAAAAATAGGTTCACCTTTCACTGGTGTCAATTGTAGAAGATCTCCGAAAACGATCATGTGTTTTCCTGCAAAGAGTTCTTCGTACTTTCTTTTAAGTACTTCTTGCAATCTGAGGTGAATCAAAGCCAACATTAGGTTGGAGACCATGCACACTTCATCTATTAGTAGCATTTTCATTTGTTTTAATACTCTGCATAGTTCCATTGCAGCTTCTGTAGAAAGTTTATGATAGTCTAATTTTTTTTGGTGTTCTACTGGAAGGAGTAGTACTCGGTGTAAAGTCACACTGCCTATGTTGTAGGCAGCTAAACCTGTGGGGGCAGTTACAACAGTTGACAGTTTGTTTTTTGTCAATTGTTGAAGGAACTTGCTGATGATTTTGATTAAAATTGATTTGCCTGAACTAGCTTCCCCACTGACGTACAGGAGTATAGGTTTGTAATTCTGGCAGGTTCATTCTTTATTTTCATGCTGTACACCATGTGCAATTTCTTTTGTTACTTCTTCAAAAATGGTGTCCTGGTCTTTGTTAAGTTTTGATTATAGTACCGTTAGGTCTTTGTATGTTCTTCATAGTGACACATGGTGTTTTCCACTTCTGTCATAGCTAATTCTGCCTCATTTGCTATTAGTGGCTGTCCTAGACTTCCTGTTATAGAAGGTTGACTACTGTCGGAAGTGTCCTTATCTAGTTGGGCCTGGTGTTCTTCTTCGTGTTGCTGTTATTGTGCAACATTGTTTTGTACTGCGTAAAGTTCACATCGGTGATAGCACTTTAAAATTCACCATCTCATACACTCTAGAAATCTCATGCCCCCCCCTCCGATACATCATATATTGCCTCTATGATGGCATCTGGTTCTTCTTCCAACACTGTTTCGGGCCATGTTTCCCAAATTCTCTGCACCATTCTATGATATGTGATGTACTGGCTGTGTGCAATCCTGTTTCCTCCCGAAGAGCTTCAAACCCCAAAATGGTCCCCTCCTGCCAGATGTCTCCTAACGTTATCAACCCCACCGATTCCCAGTGGGTCCTGATTATCACCCTTAACTGTATATCTTCCCCTGCCAATGCAACCAGTGGTATCTGTGGGGTGCACAGGAATAGGTTCTCCATCATCCGGCATGCCCGGCGCGACATCTGCCACCCAACCACCATCATCCCAGGGCGCTCTCTCATTTCAGCCTTGGGCAGCCAGATCATCTCTTTTAGATGAAATGGGGTGCAATCATGTCCAAATAGTCTAAATTCAGGGGTCGCTTCAACCGAGAGCCACTTAGCCACATATTGCAGCTGGCTTGCTACATAATAAACCTCGAAATTGGGCAGTTTTATCCCCCCTTTTTCATGGAAGTTCTGCAGCTTCCATAGCGCCGCTCTGTTTCGGGTACCATGCCACAAGAAATCCCTACACATACTATTCAGCTTGGTAAAGAACTTCTTGGGTATCATGTATGCAATATTACTAAAATAATGTAGGAGCCTAGGGAGGACCACCATTTTTAGCATTGCACCCCGTCCCATTATTGCTAGGGGCAACTTCACCCAAAATTGCATACACTTCTCAATTTTCACAATTGCCACCTCTGTGTTGTACCTATGCTCCTCCTCCACCGTGTGGTACACATCTATCCCGAGGTACCGGAAAGATCTCACTACCCATGGTATTTGTAGCACCGGTAGCCTTTTCTCAGGGATTCCTTTATTGCTGCCCAACGGAAACATTTTAGAATTTTGGGGATTCACTGCTATCCCAGACAGCCCTGCATACCTCGCCATCACCTCCAGTATGTACTGGAGATTTTCCTCTGGGTACCTTAGGTATAGCAACAAATCATCTGCATATAAGGAGATCAAGTGTCGTTCCCCCCCCCACTTCAATACCCATGATATCATATTGTTGTCTGAGGTATATTGCTAGGGGCTCCAAGGCTAACATATAAAGCATAGGGGACCATGTGCACCCCTGCCTAGTGCCTCTACTAAGTTGCCACCTCTCCGATATCACTGGTCTCGTTCTAACACTGGCCAGTGGTTCACTATATAGCATCTTCGCCCACCTCCTGTAACCGGGCCCCATACCATATTTCTCCATGGCCGCCAGCAGCCACGGCCACTTGACCAAGTCGAAAGCTTTGACTGCGTCTAGGGACACAATCGCCATTTCGCCTTCAGTCTTAATACCCCATTCAACAACCCGTCGGAGTCATCTGTGATTATGAGTTATATTCCTATTCGGGACATAGCCCGTCTAGTCGGGGTGTATTTGTTTGCTAATTACTCTTCGCAATCTGTTTGCCAGGACAGCTGTCAGTATCTTGCTATCCTGGTTCAACATCGAGAGAGGTCTGTATGAGCCACAGCTCATCTCTGGTTTATTAGGTTTGGGAAGCGGTATTATGATCGCTTCTCTAAGTGATTCTGGCAACCGTCCCACCTCGAACGCTTCATTGAGCATTTCTAACATTGGGGGGAGCACTTCTTCCCTGTATATTTTATAAAAATCACTTGGGAGCTCATCCGCCCCTGGGGTCTTGCAGGTAGGTAGCTGCCTCACCACTTCTTCTAACTCCTCCAGGGTGATTGGTGCATCCAGCTCCTCCCTTTCCTCCTCGCTTATCATCGGTAGTCCTATGTCTTCTAGCATTTCTATTATTTCCTCTTGGCTACCACCTTTCTCGTCTGTATATAGCACCTTGTAATATTCTGCAAACTCCTTGTTGACCCCCTCTTGGGGGTCCGCTACACTGCCATCTTCTCTCATTATCGTTGTAATCGTGCGTCTGGGAGCCTTGTTCTTGTATAACCATGCTAGAAGCCGTCCTGTTTTATCCCCTCCCGCATGCTGTCTCTCAATGTACTTCTTGTAATTAAGGTTGCAGAGCCTTTCCCAGTGTTCCGCACATTTCTGCTGCAGCCTCAGTACCTGCTCCATATCTTCGTCTCCACCCTCCAATGCTCCCTCTAGTTCCTCCTCTGTTCTCCGTAAGTTAGCCAGGACCCCCCCTGCAGGCATTTGATTTTGCTATGGCAACCCCTCGCATTACTACCTTAAAGGCTTCCCATAACGTACTTGCTGAGTCAATGCTACCCGCATTCTCCTCAAAGTAATTCACAATCTCCTCCCTTATATCTTCTCTAAAGACTGGGTCCTTGAACGCCTCTGCTCTGAGGCGCCACGTCGGAATCCGTGCCCTCGGGGGGCGGAATTGCCACCCGAGAACCAATGGCGAGTGATCTGAGAGCCCGCTGCTTTATATTCTACCTGGGTGATCTCTGTTATCACATCCGACGTGGCAAAGACATAGTCCAGCCTCATATATAGCTGCTGCTGGGCGGAATAGTGCGAATATTGCCTTTTTTGGGGGTGTATCGTTCTCCACACATCCGCCAGCCAAAAGTCATCTAGCAATGTCTGTAAAGCTTTCGCCACTGGGGTAGGTCTATCAATCTTACCATCTGACCTATCTATGTTGGGGTTCAGTACACAATTAAAATCTCCTCCCCATATCACTGCACTACCCACACATTTGCTGAGGTTGGCACACAGAGTCCTGAAATATGCTGCCGTGTCCTGATTGGGGGCATACGTATTTACAATGCTTATCTCCTTATTCTCCACCAGCCCTCTCAGCATGACCATCCTCCCATCCGTCTCGGCTACCTCCTGTAATAGTTGAAACGGGACGTGCGGCGCCACCCAGATGAGTACCCATAGGCCGAGTATGTCGAGCCCACCACCACCCCTTTCCATTTCTTAACAACCAACTCCATCTTCTCCCGTGTCAGATGCATTTCCTGCAATAGTGCAACATCTATTTTTTGCCTTCTTAGATACAGCATGACCTTATTCCTTTTCAAATAGCTGTTAAGTCCCCTGACATTACATGTACTTATTTTAAGATCTCCCATGACTCATTACTGTCTCTCTTCTCCACCTCTGACAGTTCCTACCCTCCCGCACGATACTGATTCAACCATCTAACTCTTCTATATAGGCTCATGTTTAGACTTAACCCAACTATCATTCCCCCATTAAAACTCCCCCGAACTAAGAACACACTAAACTCCCCGTTCTCCCCCCCTCCCGTCCCATCCCCAACATCACTCCACTTAACTGTTGCCCAGCTCCATCCCTGGATCTCAGGCATCCCCGCATCTAGCTCCTTACGGCTCTCGCCTGTACTCGAAGCTCCTCAGGGTGAGGCTGCCCTAGTGTCCAACCTACTGCTATTAAAACTATAATTTGTGGGGTAGGGTACTTCAGCCCTGTCACTCCTGTTTTACTTCAATTCAACTACACATTGCTAGATATTTATGTATATGTCTATATTCCAGTTCTTAAAGTTCGTTACAGTCAATGATATCCCAGCAAACTATCAGCCTTACTCAGCCGCATTCCTTAGTCTCAATCTCTACCCTAGGTAATGCTGGGGTGCTCGCTTTGCGCCATATCAATATGGATACAATGTACTAGTCACTTACCGTGTTCCTCTTGAGCCTGCTCCGTGTCTCGTTCCGGGCAGCCCTGCAGGTCCAGCCATGTCATTGCTTCCTCCGGAGTATCCAAAAAAAACATTTTGCTCTTGTGCACCACTTTCAATTTCGCAGGGTACATAAGCATGTATTTTATCCCAGCAATGCAAAGCCTCCTTTTAATTGCCACGTAGCTGTACCGTTGCTTCTGGACTAGCATTGTATAGTCAGGGTACGCCGTGATGGTGCTTGAGGCCCTTTCGATCGTTCGTCCTTTCCGATAGTACTCCAGTATCTTCTCGCGATCTTTATGGTTCAGTATTTTTGCGTTTATCGCACAGGGAGGGGCCCCAGGCCTTGACTTTCTCATGAGGGCCCTATGTGCACGCTCCACTGCAAATCCTTGCGAAAGTTTTTCGCCCCCTATTTCTTGTAAATGTAGGTTCTCAACGTAGTCCGTCAGGTCCTGTCCTTCTTCCCCCTCCGGCAAGCCTAGCATGCATATGTTGTTTCTCCTTGCTCTCCCCTCCGCTTCCTCCGCCCGATTCTCCAGGTTAGCCACCTGTTCTTTCAGTACATGAACCTCCTTTGCGTTGTTTGTACTAGTGTCTGTGTTGATTTTCACCGCACTTTCCAGGCTGCTCATTCTCTCCGCCAACCCCCTGACATCTTGCCTCAACAGGGTGACTTCTATACCTACTGCATCTATTTTAGCCTCCAGGGAAGTGAACAGATCTGACATTGTTATCCCCCATGAGTCCTTCAGCTCAGTGATGGCAGCTAGTATTTTATGATTTTCAGTCGCTGCGGTGCTCTCCACTGGTGCTGTCGAGCCTTTGGATGCTATGGCCATTGTTGCGTTTTGGCAAATGCCTCCATCGTAGATTGCTTGTTCTTGTTCTTGTTCTTGCTCACAGCCCCTCACCCCGTCATCTAGCGACTTCAGTTATGCACCCGGGGTTGCTTGGCCTAAAACGTGGCAGTCCTGCTTTTCTGTGTTAACCCGGAAACTGCGTAACTATAGGGGTCTAGGGCAATTGTCCCAGAGGAACCCAAACGTGAGTTTGTATGTGATGGGCTCTCATTCCGAGTGGGCTGTGTCCTCCCACGTTTCAAAGTGTCTTGCCACGCCCTAGAGACCTCGCTTTCATTCAATGCGATCTCCTAGCTTCCAGGCCCTTTATATTCTGCACATCACTGTATGCATGCACATCCACTTGAACTCGCCCCACGTGCCGTGCCCTTTTGTGGTGGCATCCACTGTTCACTTCCTTAACTTCTCAGAGGCCATCTATATATCTTCAGCCCCCCAGAGTGCCACCAGCTTCCAATGATATATTACCCTTTGCTGCCCGGAGCACCAGAGCACCACACCAGAGCCAGCTCCAAGTTCTTGCCCTGTGCCTTCAAGTGGCTGTTGCTTCCATGTGTCCTCTTCCACCTTTGCCAGCCACTATGTGCTTCACAAGCAGCAGACTTTCACTACACACTGCCTTTCTCTGTGGGCATCTGTTCTTTGATCTGTGTCTGGGGACCATATGTTGCAAATTCAGCGCAGCCCTTCTGTGCCAGTGGCGCTGCGTGGGGTACGTTTCATGTACTTAGTATGTGGGCACGCACCTCGCTCCACAGTCATTTCATGGTGCTCGCCGCCTGCTTATTGGCGAGATCACCCGCCTGCTCCTTCGTTTGTGCTCCGCCCCAGCACACTCTGCATGCGCTCGGGGACTGCACAACACTGTGTGCCAGTCTCCCGCTCCGCGTTTCCACGGTCTTGCTGCTGGGGCTGGCCCGCCCGCTCCAGCACACTCTGCGTGTGCTCGGGGCTGCACAACACTGTGTGCCAGTCTCCCGCTCCAAACTTCCACCGTCTTACTGCCGGGGTCAGCCCACTCACTTCAGCGCACTCTGCGTGCGCTCGGGGACTGCACAACGCTGTGTGCCAGTCTCCCGCTCTGTGTTTCCACTGTCTTGCTGCCGGGGCCGGACCGCCCACTCCAGCACACTCTGTGTGCGCTCGGGGGCTGCACAACACTGTGTACCAGTCTCCCGCTCCGCACTTCCACCGTGTTACTGCCGGGGCCAGCCCGCCCGCTTCAGCACACCCTGCGTGCGCTCGGGAACTGCACAACACTGTGTGCCAGTCTCCTGCTCCGCGCCTGCACTGTCTTACCGCCGGGGCCGGCCCGCCTCTGCTGAAGCCCTCATCGCGGGTCAGCGCTTGCAGCTGCAGGGACTCTGGGTAGATTCCGTACGGCGGCCTCCGCCTCTGCTCCCAGCTGCCTGCTTCATGAAGCTGCACCAATAGCTTCCGTCATACTTTCTTTGTTGACGGCCATTTTGGATACAATGTATCTTCACGGCCGCATTCTTAATCAAAGTGATACTTTCAACGTGAAGCCTCTGATTCACCCGATCCTCACGCTGTGTGCAGAGCACACGTTCCGACGCCTGTCCTGCTAATCTTGCAGCCTTTAGAGCATTTTAAAGGTAGTTTCCACGGATCATTCGTCAGATCATCTGGAGCCCTACAGGAAACCACGTCCTACTCCATGGCTGCACAAGCCACGCCCGGTGATAGCACTTTCATTTGTTTTGAAACCCTCTTCATAGTAGTCATAGTTATCTAGTATATCTTCCTCTTTTCTCCATGGTTTGAAAAGTTGTAGCAGTGAAATGTAATATAGTTATTTCTGTTGAGGAGCTTTTAATGACAATTTGACATGATTTATTAAGCTTCGTTTGGTAAGTTTCACTAAGCTGCCTTCACAATCTATCACTCTATATCTACCTTTGCTTTCATCGGGTTTTATATTATTTTTGTATGCAAAGTTTTGGCTATGTGGTATAGACGCATGGTTTCCAAAGTGGTACTCCTGTTCGGTAGTATATGTCTAGTAAATTGTTCTTTAAAATGTCTTGGCTGTTGGGATCAATTTTGCCTATTGTTTCTATGTCCTCATATGATTTGAGAACTCTTTTTCTAGATTTAACAGGACCAAGACTTAGCCATACTATATTTTCAGGTTTTCCATACAAAGCAGTACCGGTTAAACGATCTGCAGCTTCATAGCGCCCATTCTCTATGAGAGAGCATTTTTATGCCTACGCTGTACAATTTCTGAGATAGTGTTTTGTCTGATGATAGGTCATTCCAGAGGTCTTGCAACTCTTTTTTTTCTGCTTTTGTTAATTAGGCTGTAGCATATCATGCAACTGCAGTGGAATTGTCTGCAATGTACTGCAACCTATGTTTGCATTCCATAAGAGGGCAATGATTGCATTGTAATATATATTTTTTGTGTAATGTGTGTTTTTAGGTGGTTTACCTTTAACACTATGTCGAACTGATTACATGAAGTTGTTCACTTCACCTGTTTCTGTAACTGGTCTAGGGAAACCAAAGTGGCATTTGGTGTAATATTTCCCTTTGCTTTTGTATTTGCGACGACAATATTTGCCACATTTGTGTCTTTGAAATTGTACAATTTGTCCATGAAGGTCACTATGTGTCCCTTGTGAAGAGATTTCACAAGTGACATATTTTTGGATGAACTGCAAAACAGTGACATCACTGTCCTGACCAAATTTAGGTGCATCTTAAATCCATAAAAGCATGTGGATATGTGGTGCTCCTCTGGCTTGGTATTCTTTTCACCAAAATAAGTGTTGCACTTCTATGAGGGGAGGAACAGTTTTATTACAAATAAACAGGGTAATTCATAGAATCCAGCGCACAAGTAGCGCACGCGGCTGGCGCACAGCGTGCGCCTGCGATAGTCTGCGCCAGGCACGTGCGCTAAAACTGATTTCCGCGCACAGCGTATTCATGGATTTCATGCTCCCAAACCAGCCGTGGCGCAGAGAATCGCAGCGAGCCTGCAGCAGCGCCAGTAACGCCCCCAAGAACGCCCTCGCGCAAGGAAAAGCCATCAAAATCGCTAAATCATCGCTAAGGGCTGCGCTAACCCTGGACCACTTCACAGGGCAGGCAAACAAGGAAAGCAAAGCGGGCAATCTTCAAATCAGGAGTACGCGGGAAGTACTACACGCGACTAGGCAGGGAACGTGAATAACAGGGGTACGCGGGAATTATCACACGCGAACAGCCAGGGAACGCGTATTACAGGGGTACGCGTGAAGTAGAACACGCGATAGGCCAGGGAACGTGTATTACAGGGGTACGCGTGAAGTAGAACACGCGATAGGCCAGGGAACGTGTATTACAGGGGTACGCGGGAATCATCACACGCGAACAGCCAGGGTGCGTGTATTACAGGGGTAGCGGGAAGTTCAACACGCGATTGGCCAGGGTACGTGTATTACAGGGGTACGCGTGAAGTAGAACACGCGATAGGCCAGGGAACGTGTATTACAGGGGTACGCGGGAATTATCACACGCGAACAGCCAGGGTGCGTGTATTACAGGGGTAGCGGGAAGTTCAACACGCGATTGGCCAGGGAACGTGTATTACAGGGGTACGCGTGAAGTAGAACACGCGATAGGCCAGGGAACGTGTATCACAGGGGTACGCGGGAATTATCACACGCGAACAGCCAGGGTGCGTGTATTACAGGGGTAGCGGGAAGTTCAACACGCGATTGGCCAGGGTACGTGTATCACAGGGGTGCGTGGGAATTATCACACGCGAATAGGCTGGGTGGGCCCTCACAGGTGTACCCTGTACACCCTCCACGGCCCCTGCAGGCAGCCCACAAAACAGGGGACTACCCTGCACACCTGATCATGTCCCCCTGCACCCCCATCCACCAGGGGCACCCTCCACCAGGCCCCCACCCATGTCTCCCACCACCCCCACCCCCCAGCAGTGCAGGGGCACCTGCCATCAGGCCCCCACCCATGTCTCCCACCACCCCCACCCCCCATCCACCAGGGGCACCCTCCACCAGGCCCCCACCCATGTCTCCCACCACCCCCACCCACCAGCACTGTGGGGCACGTGGCCAGCAGGCAGTCAGGCAGCAGCAGATGGCAGGTGGGAGCGTGCTCAGGGCTCTGGGGGACTGTAATTCGGCCTCCTGGCCAGGAGCGTGGTCTTTCGTGTTTGGACGCGTGGACAGCCTGATAGGGAGTGATTTTGCACGTGAAAACCCCACACTCAGCGAATCGCGCGAAAACCCGTCACCAGCATATGTGCGTCTATAGTTACCTGCACGTGCAGTGTCAAAGCGTGTGATTGGTGAAAATGGATCTACACGCAGGAGTGACAAAGCGTGTGATTGGTGAAAATTGATCTACACGCAGGAGTGACAAAGCGTGTGATTGGTGAAAAGTGAGCTACACGCAGGAGTGTCAAAGCGTGTGATTGGTGAAAAAGGATCCACACGCAGAAGTGACAAAGCGTGTGATTGGTGAACATGGGCCAAGCACGTACACGCCGTAAGTGACGCTGTACGTGTGGGCCTGTATATAAGGTAGTGTTGAACACCATTTCCTTGTACGTGCTTTTCGTGGAGAGCGAGTGGGTGAATTCTGTACTTCTTGTCGTTTCACACGCGATTTACTTCACGGCGTTTCCAGTTCGTACTCCCTGTTACCTCTGACAGCTTTTTCTCTTTTTCCTCTTGTACTGGTTTACCTGGGCCTGTTCCCTCAAACAGTGTCCCCTTCTACTGTTGTCCTGTCTCCTCAGACAGCGTACACATCTTCTTTTGGCGGGGGTGTTGCCAACCAAACGCGCTCATTTTTCACGCTCTTTTACCTGGCAGACGGTGAGTCACGCACGTATCTAACTTCTGTGCTTGCCCCGTGTGTAGCCTACCCCTTCAGAGGTCATTCTAGGCTGCGTGTGACACGCATACGTTCATTGTGTTACTGGATGCCACAGCGTAGTGCAGGGTTTTCCATCAGCACACGTGGTCTAGGAGGGGTATTGTGCACGTTCCTTAACTTTTCTGGGGTGCCTGTGCGTTGCGTGACCCGTCATCTTTCCCCAGGGGTGTCATATAGCCTTGCCACTGCACTAGGGTACGAATACCATCTGGTACCCAACCCCTTTGACACCCAATTGCCCAGGACAATTGTGCACACCGACTCCCATACGCACAATAACATCAGTGCCATGGTTGGGAGGCGTGCAAGCCGTGTAAGGGTGGCAAAGGTGGCCGAGCCACACGTGGTGGCCGTGGAGGATCCACTAGGGGACGTGGTTGTGACTTGCAGGGTGCCCCTGTCCCCCCCAGTCTGGAGGACCAGTCAGGGACACCCATGCCCCCCCCCCCCCAGTTGAGGGTCATGTGGCTGATACCAACCCTGATCAGCCCTTGTTGGACCAGCCCATTGTGGCAGCAGACCTGTCCGAGGGTGATCCCATCGCTGACATCCAGGTCAGCAGGTCCACTGCACGTGCACCGGTGCACATTGGTGTCATCAGGGCACGCGCATCTATGCCAGATAGGTCATCTGCTGGCCCCCGTATCCAGGGTGTGGCTCCATCCACCCCACCTCTCATACACCCTGCCAAGACTGTGTCGGTCCTAGTTCATGCACCTCAGATCAGGCCTGACCCCATCCCACTACCCCCAATGCCTGCACCTACTCCCATGCTGAGTGTGCAATCCCACACACCCAGTACTGAGTCCACCACGGCTCCTGCCCCTAGTGTCCACAGCGGCGTAGGACACTCTGGATCCCCACCCCCTTCCAAGCGCAAGAGGAAGAGTGCACGTCCGGCACAGGCTGATTCCCCAGGCACGGCTGCACAGTCCGGCCCATCAAGGAAGCCAAGCTTCACAGACGCCGAACTGAATGCACTTGTTCAGTATGTGTCAGATCATGATAGGGAAATGGTCATCGTTGCAGGGTCCAAGACCACACATGCCAGACGCCAGGCACACTGGCAGACCATTGCTGACAGAATAAGTGCCCTTGGAGTAGTGAGGCGCACAGCTAGTG
This sequence comes from Ambystoma mexicanum, assembly GCF_040938575.1. Classification (NCBI taxonomy): domain Eukaryota; kingdom Metazoa; phylum Chordata; class Amphibia; order Caudata; family Ambystomatidae; genus Ambystoma; species Ambystoma mexicanum. Next base: position 925,755,055 of record NC_090941.1, read on the forward strand.
ATTGCCAGAAGCGCTGGAATGACCTTAAGCGCAGGGCAAAGGATAAGCTGGCCTCAAGTCATGCCGCAACCTTGGTGACTGGAGGTGGGTCCCCAGCACAGGAAATAGAACTCACACCACACGAGTCCGTAGCTGGATCCTACGTCACCGAGGGACAACTCCAAGGTGTGGGAGATCTCCCTGATTACGAGGCATCATCCGGTGAGTGCACATGCATGTGTGTATTATCCATGTGCATGGTGTGTGTGTGAAGCATTCATGTTGGGTGCCTGTCAAGGGGGTGTGTGGCAGAGTTGATAGTGGCACCCATGTGCCTCATCCAGTATGTTCAGTGCAACACCATCTGCCCACAGCACTATCCCAACTGGCAACAGTGCACATATGGCCCTACACCATGGAAGTTGCCCTTGAATTGTCATTTTGTCACTACATTGTTGCTCATACTCCCCTGTCTATTCATCTGATGTCTTACATACCATTCCTATACTTTCCCCCAGCCAATCAAGTTTCATCTTCACATGCCTGACATGCAATGATACCACATGCTAATGCGTCCTCTGTATATAAATGCCAACCAACATGCTGTCATACTGTGGATGTTGCCTTGACATCCACCTCCTACCTGTGTGCTTTGGTACCGTCTGGTTTCGAGCCCCATTCCCTCACACTCCATGCTGCTCTTCATGGTCTATCTTCCCTGACTTCTACAGTTCAGACCATCGTGCCCTACTCACGACACCTGCTTGCTAACAGTCAAATGAGGGCACCCTGCCCTCCAATGCATCCCACCCTATTGCTGACAAGTGCATCTGAGCCTACTCAAAGCCAACTCTCACTGACATCTGCTCATACATGCCTTTGCCTGTCCCATAGACCCTTCACATGGTCCCTGTCCTCTCTCCTTGCTCCTCTTCCACCATCAATGGTGGGACCCGTTGGGGTGTACTCCTGGCCTCCTTCCAATCCTCAGAGGCCACAATTGATGTGCATGGTAATGGGAGCATCTCAGTCCAAGGCCCTTAGGCCAACCTCATTCTCCTTGAGAAATGCTAGCCACATCTCATCAACTTCCTTACCTCTCCTGCTGTCCCCCCTCCTCTCTCCTCATCAATCCTGCACTGCCTCCCTGCACCCTCCCATGATCCTTCTCCGCCTCCCACTCCAACTCCTACACATGCTGCACCTCTGATCTCTAGCACTCCCCGTAAGTCCTCCAAGGCTGTCAACCTCCTCCACAATTACACTCCTTTCACTGCGGCTGCATCAGGCATTCCTCCGATATCTGTCACTTACATGAGGTTATGCACCTTGACATCCTTGGTCTCATGGAAACATGTCTGACGGCCAGCTCTGTCTGCATCCTTCACACACTCCTACCTGATGTTCAGGAGACCCTCTCCTTTGCCCGCCACTACTGTGCAGGGGGGGTGTGCCCTTGGCTTCCCTGAGGGTATTCCTGCCACTGTCACTCCTACTTAGACCTACTCCACTCTGGAATGGCTTGTGTGACGTCTCTCTCTACCACACCTTGACATTCACAAACTGTGCGTACTGTGTCTGGGAAAACTGGTCAAATGTACTACTTCCTTTCTGAGTGTCCTCACCTCTCCTCCTCACTCATGTCCCCAGACACAGAAATCCTCTTCCTTGTTGCTGTACGCATCCACCTGCATGCTTGTTGACCCCCCCACGTGACCTTTCTGTGACCTCAGCAACTCCCTCTCACCCTCTAGACTCCCGTCTGTCCCTACTCATTCTGCAGGGCACACTCTTGATGCTCTGATCTCATCTGACTTTCCCCTCTCCGTCCATCTCTGCACTCCTCTCTCCTGGAGTGATCACATTCTCCTCTCCTCCCAGCTCACCCTCACCACACCACAGGCAAAGCCACCCTCACCACTGTCACACACCTTCTTGGTATTCCAACCCATGAAGTGTGTGTCAGTCGAGGCTCATGCTGCCAAAATCTCCCCCCCATCCAGCTCCCCCTTAGGCTCACTCCCATCCTGACAGGGCCCACTCCATGCTCCACTCTATGTCAGGTACACTGGATGTCTTTGCCACGGTCATGACCACCTGTCTGAAGCCCCATGCCAATGCAGAGTCCTGGCATGACTCGGATCATGTGAACCCAGACCACAGGTGCCGGGTGGCAGAGAGGGAATGTCCTGCATCATGCTCATCCTCTGGCAAACTGGCCTGCCACATGCTCCAAAGGCAATAGCGCCTCACCCTTTTCACCAAGATGAGATCCCCAATCCAAGGGCACATATCTGCGGCATGTGACAACTCTGCAGGACAGATAGAAATCTGCAAGGACCTTGCCGAGCAGTGTGTACCTCCCCTGTCCCCTCCGAGCCCACAGCACTGCATGATTGTCTCTGTACCCCTATAGGCCACCCCCCCCAGCACTTGTCTGCGCCTAACACCATCTGCCCTTGACGTTAAGTCCTACTTACCTTGTACAGCACTTCCAGCCGCCACTTCCCCTTGCACATCATTGTGCCACCCACCCCTGCACTTGCGTGACATAAATGACACCAGCACCAGTAGGATTGTTGACTGGCATCCCCTACTGCCCCACCACCCCTCAGTGCTCCGCTGTACCTTCATACATTTCTGGACCGGTGCTTCACGAATGCTATATGATTCCTTTACAGGTGATGGGGAGGTGGAATCTCATTGTTTACTGCATTTTGTTGATGTAGACAAGGCACTGTGCATCGTGGCCAATTTGGACTAGCAGATCCATGTACAACATGTCAACTTATTGATGTGATGATGCAATGTCAGGACCAGAGTGGTAGAAATCCAAAAAAGTTGCCCTCCTCTCCCTCTTCACTTGGTGGCTATGTCACATGCCATGTGTGTGATGGCATGTGCCTTTGACATGGCAATCACCGGCCAATGTGTGATGGCAGTGCTAGGCAGCATGGTGAGCAGGCGTTGCTCTCCAATCTGTACATTGTATGCCCTGAGCCTCCCCTACAGACCCAGTGATGGTGAATGCATAGGAGGTCTCCCAGTCATGTGGGACATGTGTCGTAGAACTACTGCCTCTGTTGTTCATCAGCCCTTGTTGCATGCCATGGTGCTAATGCCTGTTTCCATTTTTCTCTTTCATGTCTTTGCAGGGGACGAAGCACTTGTTGATGCTGGGGATGTGGTGGTTGAGCCGTCCCAGGAGGGCAACCCGGGCCGACCTTCCACAAGTGAGGGACGTGGTGTGTTTGTGGGTGAAAACCCACAAGTGCTGCAGGTCGTGCTGTCGAGGGGTGTCTCTGGGGGTTCCTCCCCCGAGCAGTATTCAGGTGTAGACTCGGAGGATGACACCTATGTGCAGTCGCAGGTGAGTGTTCTTGGGAGAGAATCTCCTCTGTCCGACCCACCTGCAGCCGGGCCATTGCCCTCAATGGGGATGTCAGTGTCGGCAGCTCAGCCTCCGGTGGTTACGGATGCAGGGCCACACCACACAATCTCTGATCCTGTTCCTGGGGCTGCAGATCAGAGAGGGAATGCAGACCTGCAGCCTGAGGCCTTGCCGGCACAGCAAGGCGCAGTCCGCCTTGCCCCAGGCAGGTGTGGTGCCGGTCAACGTGGTGGCCGTATGCCACCTGGCAATACCGCTTGGGAGCAATCCATCTACGGTATGGCCAACCAACAGGCAGCATCATCCGAGATGATTGCACAGGCCATGGATAGGGTGGCCACTTCCATTGTCCCCCCAGAAAGGCTGATGGAGCGACTGGAGCAGGCTACAGAGTCCATCAGCCAGGCACACAGGGAGGATATGTTGGCGTCCAACAAGGACAGGCGGGCGGCACTGGCGACTCTGCGGGAATCACTTTCCATGGAGTCCCAGCGCCACAGGGAAGGCCTGAGGGAAGAATTCCGTCACCTCAGGTCGACCCTGTTAGAGCTTGAGGCTTCATCCCATAGAAGGACAGAGGAGCAGCTGGAGCGTCTGACACGGACGCTCTCGGCCGAGATGCAGGCAACTCGTGCGGAGGTCAGGTCATCCCGGGAGTTACTGCATGGGGACCTCCGCATGATTATAACCCAGAACCAGAACTACCAGACCCGCCTGCTTGCAGCCATGGAGGAGCAAACTCGTGCTTTGCGTGGGCTGCCTCCCATTGTCACACCATCTTCTGAGGCAGCTCCCCCACCTCCTGAGTCAGCTGCAGGGTCTGGCCAGAGCGATAGCGACTCATCTCCCACAACAGAGTAGCCGTGTGGGCCACGAGCCTATGGGGTGTTTTAGTTTCCCATGATCCACACAGGTGGATTGTGGCGTGCATCCTGTCCTCGGACCTCATAGGTGCCCCCCCCCCCCCGCCGGCCCTTTCATGGCCATTTTTTCTCAATTTTCTTTTTTCTTTTCCAAGAGTGTTGCCTTGTGTGGGTACCTGGGCATACACTGTATTGTGGCTGGGCACATGCAGGCTTGTCCTGAGTTTGGTTTAGATGCTTGGGTAGCAGACATCCACACCCCTCCTGCTTCCGTTTCCATGGGCTTGCAAAGGGTGTGCCCAAGTGACAGCAAATTACACGGTGACATTGGACTCCCATGAGCTGTTGGCCAGTCCATAGTCAATACTGTGTAGACATTCATAGTGTACATTGTTGTTGCACCTAACTATGCATGATGGTTTGATATGTGCCTCTACTTACATATGTTGCTCATGTTTTGCAGGTATTTCACACAGTTCTTCACACGGGCATACTCTCTGGAGTCAGACTACATGTCGGTAGATGTGCACTGACACTTTTGCGTGGCGCCATCACTGTACATCTGGACGGTGAGCACATACCAGCAGAATCAGGTAATGAGACTACCATTGATTACATGCATTGTGTCTTGTTTGGGTGGGCTTCAGGGTGGGTTGGTGTGTAATTTGATTGAAATTACTCTTACACAGGTGTGTAGTAGTGGCTCCAGCGCGGTTAGCTGTTCAAGTGCGGCTATGTTCCATTTGGGGCACTGCTATTTGTGACACCGGTGTCATGTTGTGATGGCCAGTTTGTTTGCTCTCACATACCATGACATGGTGTCCTCAGTGGCGGGACTGTGAAGGGAATGGGTGACATGGCAATGTTGTCATGTAGTGAATCGCCTGTGGCAATGCATATTTGATTGATGGAGTTGTGTCTTCTCGTTGTGATGCATTGCTGGTGTATGTGTAGGTAGGGGTGCACACATAGTGACACTTCCATGTTAACAATCTCAGGCTGATGTGTATCTGACAGTTTATTGTCGAGTAATTTTGTGACATTGTCAGGTAGTGTCATCATTGATTGTCAGATGGTATGTGCCAGAGCAGTGTGCACTAGCCAGCACTGTGATTCCTAGGTGAAGAAGTTGGCCACCAGTTGCGTACGGGCTGCCACCCCCCGTGCCCTTTCCCCTCCCATGCGCAGCGGGCGTGCATGTGGTTGTGGATGTGGGGGCACCACCATGTCCACGGGCAGGCCCCGGCGTGTTGCAACGTTGTGCAGGACACATGCTGCCACTATGATCCTGCACACTATTCGGGGAGCATATAACAGCTGCCCGCCAGAACGGTCAAGGGAGCGAAAGCGTGACTTCAGCACTCCGAATGTGCGCTCCACTATGCCCCGTGTTGCAATGTGGGCTGTGTTGTACCTTACCTCGGGTGGCGTGGTGGGGTTCCGGATTGGGGTCATCATGTGGGGGCTGATAGGGTAGGCACTGTCCCCTGCGGAGGTGGTGATGGGTATCATTAGTGGTGTTGTGTCATGACCCAGTATCTGACATGCATGCATGTGCAGTGGCATTCATGCTCACCAAGCAGCCATGTATCTCCATGCTGGCCAGCCTCCAGGTCCCGGCATAGTGTAGACATTCTGTAGATGAAGCTGTCGTGGGTGGACCCGGGATAGTTGGCATATACTGATGTGATTATTCCCTTGGCATTGCATACAACTTGCACGTTGATGGAATGCCAGTGCTTGCGGTTTCTATAGATGTGCTCTGTTGCCCTGGGTGGACGTAGAGCCACATGTGTGCAGTCAATTGCACCAAGCACTTTGGGGAATTGAGCCACACCATAGAATTCCTGGATGCACGTCCGCCTTTCTGCATGAGTCCTGGGGATATATATGTGCCTGCGGACTGATGGCCGTGCAGTGATGATGTTCAAGACCTGGTGTAGGCAGCGTGACTGCGTGGCCTGTGACACACCACCCACTATGGCACTTGTCCGCTGAAAGGATCCAGTGGCCAAGAAGTGCAGTACATTCAGGACCTTCTGCAGGGGGCTGAGTGCTTGGGAGCACAGGGTGGGTGATGTGAGGTCATCCTCCCACTCACTGACCAGGTCCAGTATGATGTGTGCTGGAAACCTGTACCTCCCATACACCTGGTCATCAGGCATCCCGAATAGGCTGGTTCTGGGTGTGAATATTCTGGCCCTGACTCTCCTCCTCCTCCTCCTTTGGTAGCCCACTGCCACTGCTGCTAGGAACGGTATGTTCATCCTGGCATCTGGCTTGTTTATTGATAAGTGCGCAAATTAATGCCTTGCGCGTGTTCTAGGCGAGCGTGTGACCCTCGCACCCCTGGAATCTAGTTCCCACTCCAATAGCGTGTGGAAATTCCCACGCAGCAGGCATACAGGTGCGCTGACGTACTTGCGTGTGTAAGTGCCCGCGCACCCCTGTAATACACGTACATAGGCCAATGGCGTGTACGCGCACTTTTGGCCAATTACACGCGATGTAATACACGTACATTGGCCAATCGCGTGTACGCGCACTTTTGGCCAATTACACGCGATGTAATACACGTACATTGGCCAATCGCGTGTACGCGCACTTTTGGCCATTTACACGCGATGACACTCTGACGTGCAGTATTTCCACGTGTGCTCCGTCATCACGTGCTGAGTGGGGAACGCCCGTGCGGATCACGTCAGACGCGCTTACGCGGTGAGGGACTCTGGTCCAATAGAATCGCGTATGCGTGCTGATGCACTTACGCGCTAAGGCCCTTTCCTCGGATTTCACGCTGACGTGCAGGAATTTCACGTGCCAAATCACTCCGTATCAAGCTGGCCACCCGAAAACACACGGAACACCACGCTCCTGCCCAGAAGGCCGAGTTACTGCCCCCCCAGTGCCCTGAGCAGCCTCCCACGTGCTATCTGCTGCTGCCTGCCTGCCTGCCTGCCTGCTGCCACCGTGCCCTGCCATTTGGTGCCTGCACATCAGCCATCTGCAGGGGTCCAGTTGCTGTGTCCACCCCTGCTGGAACTGAAGACTCCCAACTGGGATTACATCGCTCCACAGCCCAGCCCCAGGACCCAGTTGCCCACCCACACCTGCCTCTGGGGTTGCCATGTCGGGCACTTCGACATCTGGCACCAGTGGCAACCCCAGGCCAGAGGGGCAGAGGGGCACCAGCTTCACTGCCACCGAAGTTGGTGTCCTGGTGGAGCATGTCCTGGGGCAGTATGATGCCCTCTTTGGATCGTCCCGCGCCAGCAAGGAAGGACGGGAGAGGATCTGGGCCGACTGTGTGGTTGCCATCAACGCGGAGGGGGTGGCAACCCGCAACGTCCAGAAGATCAAGAAGCGCTGGGAGGACTTGAGGTCCAGGACCCTTGTGAAGGCCCGGCGCCTCGTGGAGGGGGGCCGGGGCCGCATGAGTTCCATCCAGAAGAGGGTCCTGGAACGCGTACGCCCAGCGCTCCACGCCCAGGTCCTTGAGAGGGAGGCCCGTCTGGAGTTGAGCGGTAAGTGTGCAAGCATTACTGTGTGAGACAGGGCATGTTGCGGTGTGCTGGTTCTATGATACTTGCCTGTATGTGTGCCATGGGCCATGTATGCATGTATGTGTGCAGGGACATCATGGTAATGCATGTGCGACCAGTGATGTGTGACCCACATGGTTGTTGCATGTGTTGAAATGTGGCATGGGGAGCCCTATGCAGATTTAGGACATGAGAGCATGCCAGTCTCTGTACCTGGACATGGATGGGGGTGAAGGATGGGTGCTGATGCCAGGTACATATATGGTAGCCATGTCTGTGTGCCTGACCTGTGTGTCTGTGACTTGTGCATGCCATGGATGCATGGCACATGTGTGTGACAATGCACAGATTCTGTGACGCACCCAACTAACCCTTGTTTCGCCTGTGTTCGTTGTGTTTGGGGCCAGATGGATGTGACTGAGGTGAAGTGTGTGCATGTGATATGCATGAGCCATGATGCATGTGAGTCACATATCATTGAATGTTTCAAGAGTCAATTGGACATGCATGGGAATGTGCATGGCATGCACCATGCCTGTTACTGTGTGTGTTTTGCCTGGACTGACCCATGTGTTGTGGAGGGACATGATGGAAGTGTACTTTGACAGGGGTGCTCATCTGCTATTGCTTCCTGTCTAGGGGACCATTTTACAGTAGCCTGATGCTTGTGTCCTTTGTCTCCCTCTACGCAGCGGCTAGTGAAGAAGAGGGCGGAGACGGCGCTGTGGAGCAAGGCGGCGGGGATGCCCCCACGGCTGCAGCGGAAGGGGTGGGTGAGCCCCCACAGGGGCCTGCTACGGCGGGAGACGGTGAGGAGCCATCCAGGTTGGTGGTTTGCACAGAGGAGGAGGAGGCCGACACTGGTGCACACATGGGGCCTGGTGGGAGCATCCCTGCTGGTGCAAGTGGTGCAGTCCAGGGCCAGGGGCAGGAGGCAGCACAGGTCACCGTGGAGGTGCCTGTGCATGTCGCTGTCCCTGACCCTGTGAGTGCACCACCATGCACCAGCAGGGATGCCCCGTCCCAGGCCCGTCCGCAGGTAGTGGGGATGTCCATGTCAACTGACTCCCCTCCACCTGCGGCCGTGGGAACCCCTGGCCGCGTGGAGCAGGTCCTGATTGGGGTCGCGATGCGCACGGCTGTGATTCGTGATGACGTGCGTGCTTCCCGGGAGGAGCACGCACGTCATCACGAAGTGCACCGTGCCGACGTGGCCCAATTGGGATCGGCCATGTTCGGGGGGGTTCCTGCATGTGTTGGCCAATCTGACGGCCCTCTCCTCCTCTGTGCAGGCTATCCAACGGTCGTTCTCCTTGCCGTCTTCCGGCCCAGATGCCACCATGGCCCCCTGTGGACCTGCCCCGACCAATGCAGCCAGCTCGGTGGGGATCCCATCCCTGCCACAGTTGGGAGTCGGAGGTCCAGCAGGGGTGGACGACACAGCAAGTGGACCCCAGCAGATGGAAGATGTGCCGGCATCATCGGGCAGGGCACGTGCACGACGGCGTCGGTGGTTACCATCAGCCTGGATGCCGTCGTGCTGGCAGAGGCAGTGGCGTCGGAGGCAGCAGTGGGCTCGACGTGGGAGGCATCATGGCTCAGGGCCATCAAGATCAGAGGGGCAGGCATCGGCCGGAGGGCAGGGCAACCCTGGCATGGCGGTGTGTTCCGTGTGGGAGGAGTTTGGCCAGCGGATAGGTGCGGAGCGGCAGCGGGCGGAAGAGGAGCGGCTCGCCATGGCCAGGGCGGAGATCTCCATGCATCGGGCATTGAGGCGGGCTGAGTGCCTCGAGGAGGCTCGCAGGGATTTTGGTGAGCACATGGGGTTGTCCCTGCGAGACCTCGGGGCCAGGACAGAGTCCCGCCTCCAGGACATTGACATGGAGTTCGAGGATGCCCTGGCCAGCATCACCAAGTGAGCCGCAGGACTAGCCCGCTGCCTTTGTATATAGTTTTTTAGTTAGTTAGTGCTAGGTTTCCTTTATTTATTTTTATTATTTTGGACCACTCGGACAATGGCCACTTTTTTGTACATATTTATTTTATTAGTTAGTATTAGGTTTCATTTGTGCTGTTGGGCTCATGGACCCTGGAACATTCCTGTATATATTGATATATTTTGGGAGATACATTTTTTAATTTTTTTATTGTTTACACCATGACGTAATGGTTTTTCTTTGATTTCCTACTACATGGTTTTGCTTTGGACAAATTATATTGATTTTTTAATCCTTTGTTTTTTGGTTTATCATTTTTGTTCTCGGACATGGACCTTTTATTTACTTTGCCACATAGTTGTATGTTTTATTGGTTTACTTGATTTGTGTTTTTAATACATTTTTATATTATCTTACACTTGTGTTATTTTCTCTTTGGTTTCTTACATGTCATGATATGGGTTTTGACATTCACTTGCACCCATTGTGTATGTGTGTGTGACAGACATGTGTTCTTTTGCATACTTGCCTTTGGGGTTGTGTCATGTGATTGCATTCACTATGTAGGTGCATGCAATCCTTGCCTGGGTGTTTGTGCTGGGTATGCTGGCCATTACTGCCATGATTGTGTATCGTCAGGACCTGGGGCCAGGGGGACATGGGTGGGGGCCTGCTGGCAGGTTCCCCACAGTGCTGAGGGTGGTGGGAGACATGGGTGGGGGCCTGGTGGAGGGTGTCCCTGGTGGATGGGGGGTGGGGGTGGTGGGAGACATGGGTTGGACATGGGTGGGGGCCTGCTGGCAGGTTCCCCACAGTGCTGGGGGTGGTGGGAGACATGGGTGGGGGCCTGGTGGAGGGTGTCCCTGGTGGATGGGGGGTGGGGGTGGTGGGAGACATGGGTTGGACATGGGTGGGGGCCTGCTGGCAGGTTCCCCACAGTGCTGGGGGTGGGGGTGGTGGGAGACATGGGTTGGACATGGGTGGGGGCCTGCTGGCAGGTTCCCCACAGTGCTGGGGGTGGTGGGAGACATGGGTGGGGGCCTGGTGGAGGGTGTCCCTGGTGGATGGGGGGTGGGGGTGGTGGGAGACATGGGTGGGGGCCTGGTGGAGGGTGTCCCTGGTGGATGGGGGGTGGGGGTGGTGGGAGACATGAGCAGGTGTGCAGGGTAGTTCCCTGTGGTGTGTGCTGCCTGCAGGGGCCGTGGAGGGTGTACAGGTAATGCCTGGGAGCACACAGCCATATCGCGTGTGGGACTTCCCGCGCACCCCTGAAATCCACGTACACGGCCATATCGCGTGTGGAACTTCCCGCGCACCCCTGAAATCCACGTACACGGCCATATCGCGTGTGGAACTTCCCGCGCACCCCTGAAATCCACGTACCCGGCCATATCGCGTGTGGAACTTCCCGCGCACCCCTGAAATCAACGTACCCGGCCATATCGCGTGTGGGACTTCCCGCGCACCCCTGAAATCCACGTACCCTGCCATATCGCGTGTGGTACTTCCCGCGCACCCCTGAAATCCACGTACCCTGCCATATCGCGTGTGGTACTTCCCGCGCACCCCTGAAATCCACGTACCCTGCCATATCGCGTGTGGAACTTCCCGCGCACCCCTTCAATCCACGTACCCGGCCATATCGCGTGTGGTACTTCCCGCGCACCCCTGAAATCCACGTACCCTGACTAATCGCGTGTGGAACTTCCCGCGCACCCCTGCAATCCACGTACCCGGCCATATCGCGTGTGGAACTTCCCGCGCACCCCTGAAATCCACGTACACGGCCATATCGCGTGTGGAACTTCCCGCGCACCCCTGAAATCCACGTACACGGCCATATCGCGTGTGGAACTTCCCGCGCACCCCTGAAATCCACGTACCCGGCCATATCGCGTGTGGGACTTCCCGCGCACCCCTGAAATCCACGTACACGGCCATATCGCGTGTGGAACTTCCCGCGCACCCCTGAAATCAACGTACCCGGCCATATCGCGTGTGGGACTTCCCGCGCACCCCTGAAATCCACGTACCCTGCCATATCGCGTGTGGTACTTCCCGCGCACCCCTGAAATCCACGTACCCTGCCATATCGCGTGTGGAACTTCCCGCGCACCCCTGCAATCCACGTACCCGGCCATATCGCGTGTGGTACTTCCCGCGCACCCCTGAAATCCACGTACCCTGACTAATCGCGTGTGGAACTTCCCGCGCACCCCTGCAATCCACGTACCCGGCCATATCGCGTGTGGAACTTCCCGCGCACCCCTGAAATCCACGTACACGGCCATATCGCGTGTGGAACTTCCCGCGCACCCCTGCAATCCACGTACCCGGCCATATCGCGTGTGGAACTTCCCGCGCACCCCTGAAATCCACGTACACGGCCATATCGCGTGTGGAACTTCCCGCGCACCCCTGCAATCCACGTACCCGGCCATATCGCGTGTGGAACTTCCCGCGCACCCCTGCAATCCACGTACCCGGCCATATCGCGTGTGGAACTTCCCGCGCACCCCTGCAATCCACGTACCCGGCCATATCGCGTGTGGAACTTCCCGCGCACCCCTGAAATCCACGTACACGGCCATATCGCGTGTGGAACTTCCCGCGCACCCCTGAAATCCACGTACACGGCCATATCGCGTGTGGAACTTCCCGCGCACCCCTGAAATCCACGTACCCGGCCATATCGCGTGTGGGACTTCCCGCGCACCCCTGAAATCCACGTACACGGCCATATCGCGTGTGGAACTTCCCGCGCACCCCTGAAATCCACGTACACGGCCATATCGCGTGTGGAACTTCCCGCGCACCCCTGAAATCAACGTACCCGGCCATATCACGTGTGGAACTTCCCGCGCACCCCTGCAATCCACGTACCCGGCCATATCGCGTGTGGAACTTCCCGCGCACCCCTGCAATCCACGTACCCGGCCATATCGCGTGTGGAACTTCCCGCGCACCCCTGAAATCCACGTACCCGGCCATATTGCGTGTGGAACTTCCCGCGCACCCCTGAAATCCACGTACCCGGCCATATCGCGTGTGGAACTTCCCGCGCACCCCTGCAATCCACGTACCCTGACTAATCGCGTGTGGTACTTCCCGCGCACCCCTGTAATCCACGTACCCGACCATATCGCGTGTGCAACTTCCCGCGCACCCCGGTATGCACGCACACGTTTATTTTTTCTCTCAGCGCGTGTCTGTGTTTGTGGGTACCCCTTTGTACGTCATTTGTCCTGGAGGGCCACAGTATTGGACATTGATCATGTCTGTATATAGGTGCTATTTGTTGGCGCACCTTTTAGCGCACATTTCTTGCAGGCGCAGAGACGCTACCGCCTGCTTTCTTGTGGCGGTCGTGTTTGTGCCTGTTTGTGCCTGTGCGCTGCTTTGAGCGTGCGCTTTTTTGCCCTATTCTATTCCATGAATACGTGTTGTATGCGAGCGTGTGGGCGTTCCGCGAACTTGCCTCCTATACTTTCCCGTGCCGCCCACATTCTTCCCCATTCCGAGTGTTGTGCCCCATTTTATTCCCCATTCCGAGTGTCCCGCCCTGTGTTCCGCCTACTTTAGAGCTGTGCGCTGCGCTTGGAGTGATAGCGCAGTGGCCGTGGCGCACGACGTTGGTTGACCTGTGCGCCGGCCTGCGCCGCGCGCTTTTTCGGCGCACGTCCTCTGCTTTTCTTGCGCACGGACTTCCATGAATCGACGTGCGCTGGTTTCCCTGCGCTTTTCGCTAATTTTCGGCGCAGCGCACGTATTGGCCCCTCTGCGCCGGGATTTTCGGCGCACATTTATTCCATGAATCGGCCTGCATGTGTAGCATAGCAATGACACGATGGTGGAAATATCTTGAAACATTAACACGATCTAGAGAGCAAAGTTCTCCGGGTATTAGTATATCTATGTTGGTTTTGTTGTTGTTTGATATGCGTAGGAAATCATGTAAATCTTCCCATGCATATTCTGCACAACTTAATGTAACAAACCAAGTGGGTGGTCCAAGGTTTCTGATCATACAACGTACATCTCTGTGAGATCCGAACCAGTATTCTTTCATACTACGCATCTTTGCAAATAGATTTGTTATGCTTGATTGTAAAACCTCATCTTTTTCTTTCACTTTTTGTATTAATTGCATAGCTGACATATTTTGAAAGTGGGTTCCAGATTTCAATATGTGTGCAACTCCGTAACATAGGGTTGCTAGTTCACTTTCAAAGGGTAGGTGGAATATGTATTCCACATTTTGTCTAAATCTGGGATCTTCAGAATACATTCGTAATGAGTGGTATTCTGATGCTGTTATCTGAGTGGATCTATCATCCTATCTTCCTCCTTTGCCATTAGGAAATAGAAGTGGAAAAGCACGTGCTTCTATACCTTTTTCCCATATGCCGATTGGTGACCCTTTGGTTTGTCGCATTTGGTAAGTTTCTAGTGCATCATCTATGCTCTCATTAGAGTGCAATGGATGAATTGTATAATGGTCTAAAAGAGTGGGTACTGCAGCAGGATCCAGAAGTTCAAATTTACCAGTTTCTGATGAGTCTTGAATTATTTCAGTTGTTTCTCTTAAGCTTTCTTCAATATTTATTTCTTTGTAGTATTCATTATTGTATTTCAGATATCAAGGCTTGTCTAACTTTATGTAAGTCCACGAGTTGTTGCCAAATGTTTTTGTCTTTTGTTGGTACACCATTTACTAAGACAATTAAAGAATGCTCTTGGACGTTGCACTCCTAGAGTGTGCACATTTTCTGTCAGATCTAATGGTAAATAAACTACTTTGCCACAAATATCTTTCATCAATTCAGAGGGAGGTCATTTTGCTGTTTTTGGTTGAAGGCATATTATTGCTTGAAATGGGTGTACTGTTTGAATTATGATGCTCTCATAAAAATTGAGTTGTTGCAGGGGTTTTGGTAGTGGGAATAATTCCAAATTATTTGTGATAGCACGTGAAGGTGTTTGGTTGTTGTCAAGTTTTGTAGTGCAGTAACTGCAAAATATTAGGGGTTCACTTCTTTGGTATTTGTTTTCTGCTACAAGGTACAGCTCAAACCATTTGGAATCATCATTGTCTTCTATTTTGTACGTTATGTCTATAGATTTTGTGTTACCTTTGTAAAAAGTTCTGCTGCAACACACACACACATGGTTTGGTACTTCAGCGGATGTACGTTTAAATTTTGGTATTTCTTTTTTGTATGTGTGTAATAGAAGGTTGCCATTTGCAGAATTGTTGCTAGTCTGTTCTAAAACTATTGCATTTTGTAAGTGGCTTTCACTTCCAAAATATTTTCTCTGGATACGGTCGATTTCTTCTTGTAGGTATTTGGGTGTACCATACAGAAGAATGTTATTTAAATTGGCTAGTTCTAAAGCTGGATTTTTAGCATAGTACAGTTTATACACTAGGGGGTTGATTCATGGAATTATTTGTGCTGAAAAACAGGGATTTGTGCGCCATTCTGGCCACAAATCCCCATTTGTTAAACAGGGATTTGCGGGCAGAATGGCACACAAATTCCTGTTTTTTGTCGCAAATAATTTCATGAATTAGCCTGGTGATTTCTTACATTTGAATGATGTGTTGATATCATTTTGATATCATGGAAGGTGCTTTTGCAAATAGGTCCTGAAATGCAGGCTAATGAATGTCCTTGTAGTCCTGTGTATTTGCGCACTGGACAGATATCCATATTTTGCAGCACTTTCATTTTGATTTTGTCTTTACCTTTCACATACTGATTGCGGAACTTGCGTAAAGATTTGAATGATTTGTTAGGAATGTTACACATTGACGTGCACAGCCATTTGTATACTGGACGGTCTGGTTCAGTCAAATGGAGAGGTAATTCTGAGTTTTCTGGGGGAACTTTGGTAAGCAGTGTTTCTTGTTCTATGATGGTATTATTGATTTTTTCATATCCTTGTCCACTGCTATGGATGGCAATTGTGTTTGTTTGATTTTGTTTGTATGCTTCTTCATTAAAATATGGTTCTGTGGTCGTGGTGTGACTCCATTCACCTCCACAAATATTTAAGAAGTTATTTTTGTTGACATTTCGTTTATTGAGAAGTTTCTTTTGTAGTTCAGTACTCAGTTTTGTTAGGGGTTTCATCCTGTTTATAACTAAAATAATAATGTCTACGAGAGCTTCTAGGAATAATTTTCTACGATACGTTTTAAGGGTTGTGGATGATTTCACTCCTCTTCTTATTAGATTCTGAAGAACTCTGTGGCGGGACATTTTTACTAAAATACGTTTTTTACTATGGTTTCTTGCTACTACATCAGGATTTATAGAAGCAGTGTTAGCAGTAGTGGTAGCCGAATTCTTGTTAAGGATTTTGTGTTTCGTGCCACATTTTGACAGAGGAGGCAAAGTTTTTGTAGTTGAAGATACATTTTTTTAGCTAAATGACTGCATTAGCTGTTTTGTTTTAACATTTTGTACAAACTCTGGTCGAGATGAATGCTTACTTTGGACACTTTTATTTTCATTTGCTCTATTTCTACGTTCCTTTCTATGGACTTGCTTTTTGGTAGGCATTCTTTGGGGTCTGTTGAAAAAAAGAAGGTATGGGTTGGTCTGTTTTACAATGTATGTGTGCTGTGTGGATCCGTGAATGAGTTTGATGAGGAAGATTTATGTGGTGGTGTGTGAATGCGCATTGGGTAGTTACAATGAGCTGGGAAGGCTATTCTTCTGTTTGTATGTTACTACACTGCAGTTCAGATGAGAGTAGAAAGTGAGCTAGTGGTGACAAGAATCATTAATAGTAAACGTAATGGTATACAATTAAAACAGTTCTTTGTTTTCTAGTAGTAACATTCTAAGGGATGAGTATGATATTTGTGTTCCAAAAAAACAGAGATTTGTGTGCTATTCTGCCTGGTAATCTCTGTTTAATAAATGGGGATTTGTGGACAGAATGGTTCATAAATCAATGTGTTTTTTGGTGCGCAAATTACATACATACCCCACACAATGGGCCTCATTACGACCCAGGCGGTAAGGGGTTTACGGCAGCGTAAACAGCGCCGACCCTTACCGCCTGATTCTGAGGTCCCTTAGCGCCATGGAGGATTTAACACCTGCTTTTAGCAGGTGTTAAAATCCATGGCGCTAAGGGACCTTGTTGTTAATTACGCCACCGTAATTTACGGTGGCGTAATTAACGCCTTCCCCACTCCCATTATGCCCTATGGGGCAAAAATGGGAATGGGGAAGGGTAAATGGGGATTGGGGACTTACCGCCCCGCCAACCTCGGAATGGGGCGGTAAGTCCGCCAACCACCATGGCGTAAACGTAGTTTATGCCATGGTGGTAAAGGTACGACCCAGGCGGTAACTTACCGCCTGGGTCGTAATGAGGCCCAATCTCTTTGAGGAAGAGTAAGAATATAGAGGTAGTTTTGTACTTACTTTTGTTTGTGCAATGACCAGGTTTCTTTGGATATGTAGTTTCTAGTGGAGATGCTGTTGATTTTCAGGAGAGTGGTCTTCACTGCAATTGTAAAAAGTAGAAGTTAGTAATTGTGTGTGTTTATAGCACTGATGTTAATGTACACGTTCATTTTTCAGCTTTTGTGGAAGTTTGATATTGTGTAGCCTTTATATGTTATTTGAAATATGTTAGTTGAACCTGCTTCGCAAATGAGTACAATTTTAAGTTCATGAAATTCCCTTGTTTTTTTGCAGCTGTGTTGCAGATAGCAGAGAGGTTTGGAAGTGATAGGTTACTATAGTAGATGGGAAAAATTTGAATACTTTCATATTATAAGTAGGAATGCGAAAAATCGGGAGGTTTTCTTTAGAGAAGGTTATGTAATGATTGTAGGAGTAAACTAAGAAGAACCCCCCCCAAACAAAATCCAAAATAACAGGTGTCTGTCATGCATCTGCAAAAAAACCAAAAAAAAACGGCTCTTTTCAGAGCCCACCTTAAAGGGGAAAAGGGGAACACTATTTAAATGTAGAGTCGTCACGCTCAGATCCTCTACAGTCTGCAGACATGGCGGTAGTCTGCAGGCAGCGCGTACTACATACATGGATTCTGGGGTGAAGAGGCATGCAAATGAGAATGAGCGGAGCTAGGGATTGGTCAGTAAAGTTCAGTGGGTGTGTTGTGAACTGAGATTTAGTGAGAATGTCTTTTCCCTGAGAGGAGAACAGACAGCTATGGCTATGTGTGCTCGAAAACAGATTATCTGGAATTTGGGAGACTCATGGATACATTGATTGAAGGTGCATGCAGAACATTGCAAAATATCTGCAGATCTTGGATTCCCTCATGTGGAAGTGCACTGGCATGGAGTGTGTGGAATGAAGTGGCTGGACCTGGTACCTCTCTGTGCTACTTTACAAACAGAGCGTCATCCTGATATAATTATCATTCATTGTGGAGGAAACTGTTTTGTGCATGTGTCTGGAATTTCTTTGCAATTTGCAATGAAGGAAGGACTTTAGAAGGTCATGGACATGTTCCCAAATTGCCACGCCATTTTTTCATGTATTGCACAAGACAAATGTGGCTGCATTCTTCTTGATATGGTCCACAAATAGAGAAAGCGAGGCACAATGTCAATAAGGCTGTTTGTGCCTTTATAAGAGATGTTGGCATCTCCTCTTTCCACAATGAAAATATTATGTTTCGTAGCACATTCATTTTTCGCAGAGATGGAGTCCATCTTACATATGCTGGCAATCAGATTTTTCTCCGCAATGTACAAAATGCATTGCAACCTTTTTTGCCACTATAGTCACCTATTTTGTATCACATATTGAGGAATCCAAGTTTTTCAAACACACACAACACCACCAAAAGGCTCTTTTCAGAGCCACCACTTAGTCCCAGACAAAAGTGCATTGGTTTTGCTATGGTTGCACCCTGTAATTTTGTCTGTCCTAGGACAGTTTTCATTCAAAGTAAATGTACATGTGATGTCATCAGTGATGTCATCAATGACATTTTTGATGGCATCTTTGATGTCCTGGGTGTTAGTGTTAGCAGTGCACAGTGTTGGCGCGAGTTATGGTTGCTTATCTTACCATAACTGGCGATTTCAAGGGTTTTTCGGTTTTACTTGGAACCATAACGTCCCGTTAACAAAGTTTTTTTTACTGAATTTCACAGGTTTTTAGTACAGCAACTTAACCATAATGTCCCATTAACAAAGGTTGATTTTACTGAATATATATATATATATATAATCACTGAACAAACCTTGTTAAATTGACGCTATGGTTAAGTTGCACTACTAAAAATCTATGAAATGTATTGAAAGGAACGTTATGGTTGCAAGCTAAAATTGGAAACCCTAAGCAATGTGTCAGTTATGGTGAGCTATGCAACCATAACTTGCACCACCACCATGCGCTGCTAAGTCTAACACACAGGACATCAAAAATGACATCACAAATGGCACCTGTGATGCTGGAAATGCATTGCAGGGACAGGGCCTCCATGTCCTTGTCCCGTACTTCCTTATCATGTGTGTTCTGTGTTGTTTTCTGCAAAGGGGTCCATGTGGGACATCCGGCACTGCAGCTCTTCCTCTTTTTGGTTGTTGTGAACAGACCCTTGGGATACCCTTATGGAACCCATGGGTGGGGATACAACTCTGTTCCCCTAGTGTATGTCTTTGGGCACCTGTAGTTGGCCCACAGAAGAGGGTATGGGCTGGTAGCAGCCCCATGCTGAATTTGACAGGTGCTTTGAGTATCCTCCATTTTGGGATACCCAGGCCTTGCCATTGGAATAAGTTGACTCCTGATAGGAGAAAAGATGGTCTCTGTGGCCTCTTGCATTCTATTGCATATTACCTTGTTTTCCCAAAGACCTAGGAATCCCTGACTCTGTCCCTTCTGCTGACTGGCTGTTGGTTGGAAGTTCCATATATGGTATTGTGGGGAAGACCAGGCCAGACTGGCTGGAGCCTTCCCAATGACTGTATGTTGTGGGTACGTCATTGGGTTGGGGCATGGGTGAATGGAGTATGTGACCAATATACAGTTCATGTTATGGGTGTATGGTATCTGTGTGGGTGACACAAAGAATGAGACAGCCCGGCCCGAAACTGGTGTGAATGCAGTGTGGTGTGCTGAAAGGCTGGGTGCTTGCCCCAATACACATTCCTTGTTGTGAGTGTCTGGAGGGAGAAGAATGTTCTGAATGCATGTGAGACTTATTGGCTGCCTGCCTGCTGAAAGCCCTTCTGAATGATTGGCTACCTGATCCTGGCTTAGCAGTGTGAATGAGAGACAGAACAGTATATCTGGCGACCTCTTACTTCCCAGAATTGTTCAGAAGCTGAAGTTGAAACTTGATGCTTAACTTTGAAGCCCAGCTGGAAGAAGAAGACTTTGCTGCTGCTTCCTTCAACGCAATCTGAAAGCTGTTGTGTCTCCAAAAACTGATCCAAGAGAGGACCTTGCTTGGAGACCTCTTCACGAGCTACAGGGGAACATCGTGCACCAGCTCCATTCATCAAGGCACCCTGGTAGTCAGTCCCTAACAGCTGTCGACCAGAGATGGGGTTCACCAAGAAACATTGAAGTAAGCGCCAGAACGTCAGGCCGGCGATGACCCTTCACTGTCAACTGAGTTTCAGAGGATTGCTATAAACCAGCCACAATGCTCCATTGCCTAAGACACTTTGAAATCAAGGACTCCTTTTCCATCACTGTCAACCGCTTTGTCCCGCTGGAGAACGTCGAGGTCGTCGATGAACTGAGGAGAATCCGCCAATGGGTTTCCCGCCACCAGGAGTCCACAAAGACGAAGATCCGAGAGCCAGTCACAGTCAAGTCCTGATCGCCGACGCCAAACGCTAACGACCAGACACCCTTGCTGGGCCTACGTTCTTCATTGAATCTGATTTGCGGCAACAAACTCTCATAATCAAGGTATACCGCACCACTCACCTTCACAGGACGTCCATGACCGATTCTCGACGAGCACCGCAAAGGTCGAAGCTGCTCTCTCGACTAAATTGGTCACCTTTTCTTCAAGGAATCTCCATGACCCATGGCTCCTGCCTTAAAGGGAATACACTCAAAAGGGATCTGTCGATGAACCATCGCAGAACTCTGCTAAACCATGTACATTGGGGTAGTAGAACATTTTAGAAGGAAACAAGACCATCATAAAGATATGCAGACTGAGCTTGTTAATACACTTTATTTTACAGGTTGCCCATGTGGGGGGATCCTCACACATAACCATGGGCCTCATTACACGGTAGGCGGTGAACCATGGCGCAATTAGCGCCATGGTTCATGCCGGTAAAATACTGGCACCGCCTTGGTGGAAAGGGGAATTAACGCCCCATTCCAAGGTTGGAGGGGAGGTAATTCCCCCTTCCACCATTGCCCTTCCCCATTCCCATTTTTGCCCCATAGGGCATAATGGGAATGGGGAAGGCGCTAATTACAGCACCGCAAATTGTGGTACCGTAATTAGCTCCCTGGGTCCCTTTGCAGGTTGGTTTTTAACGCCTGCAAAAAGCAGGCGTTAAAATCCCAAACCCGCAAAGGGACCTCGTAGTAAGGCGGTAAGGATTTACCGGTACCGGTAAAATACCGGTAACGGTAAACCCTTACCGCCTACCGTGTAATGAGGCCCCATGTCTTTGGTAGGCACAAAGTATTCTGCCACTGTTTAACCCAACTTGTCTTGCTTCCTAGTTCTGTTGTTGATTTACTTTACTATTTGTATGCCATTGAAACTGTCAGCAGTTGGTGCATTTTAAAGGAGACTTAATGGCACACAGAGAACTTTTTTCCAGATTCTAACTTCAAAACCGACCCAATATAGAGAGAACGCCTATACTTCAATCGCAGTACCGTAAAAGAGAGCAGGAATCACTTTCGCTTTATACAATTTTATAAGTGGCAGAATATTTGGTTAATAGCCTTTTCACTTGACAGATAAGTTGATCAATCTTTCCTTCCAAATATGTTTTTTTGAAAATTATATTTGGCTGGTCCATAATATTAAAGCCCAATAATAAAACTTCTTTCATAGGGAACATTTAAACAGTATAAAGGAACCATCTAACGCCATACTGAATCCTCACCTTCTTACAGATTACGTGGGACATTTAAGCCTTATCAGGTCATTCTCACAGGCATAACCCTTTATAGCATTTAAAAGTTGCTGGAGGTCTGGAGGTGTAAGATCAACCAAGATAATGTCATAGGCCATCCAACAGACGTGTTGCTTGCTGATCTTAGGACTGTTAAAATCTGCATTCTGAAGCCAGGTACAGATACCAAAGGCAGGGGCTAATATGTACCCTTGGTGTCACCCTCATTCTGTTTTAATAGGATCGAACACACACCCCTGCCCATTTAGTCGTACTTACAACAATTTGTTGCCATGTATATGCACAATGATTGCCATTGATTGCCATTGGTGAGAGGGGCAGAAGCCAATATTTTAGTTTTTGACACAATTGGCTCTGAAGAATGGTATTGAATGCTTTAGAGAAGTCAAGCAATGCAGCATAAAGGGGTGGATTGCCTTTGTTCCATGCATTGACTTGTATGGTGTTAATTAGCAGGCCTTTGAGGTTGGTTGACTACCCCTTTCTGAATCCTATCTGGAACTTGTTTTAAATTACAGACCACTGTACCCATACTTCCAATTCCTGTTGTATTAATGCTGCTGTGTTTTTACTGTCAGCATCAAGAATGGCAATGGGGCGATAGTTCAAAAGATGACCCCTTTTGTGGATAGGAATTATTATGAAAACATTCCATCTAGGCGGCATACGTCTGGAATTAATAAAATTCTTGAATACAGATGAAAGAATCTGAGATAAAAGAGTTTTATCAGAATTAAGATTTTGGTTTGTGAGCCCATTAGGACCTACAGCTCTCGAAGACAAGGCTTTAGAAAAAAGATATTCTATGCAATCTACACTAATGTGCAGGTCCCAACAAGCCTGATTCATCAGCTCTGGAGTTTCCACACCTGGATTTTTGTAAAGCTTCACAAAGTGCTCTTTCCAATAAGCTTATGCCTGGATTTGATCTCAGATTTTGACACAGAGCAAGAGGGCCGTTCCTGATCCCACAAAGTTCAAGAAGTTACAGGCTGTCATACCTCATCCAAGTGCTCTCTAGAGCTGTTTTCAGCATTGACTCTAATGTTTCTCTTGCACCCCACCTAGCACCACTGTTTTTTCCACCACAGAGTTGCTAGTTGCAATTAGCAAACCTCCTGATGGACAATTGCTGCAAGACAAGAAAACCATTGATCTTAATCAAGGTGGTCATCCAGGTCTCCTGAAACATTATTATGCGAAAGCTTCTAAAGATCATATCCCTTGATACATCATTCATAAAGCTTCTAAAACCTAGCATAGTCCAAACTATCATAGACAAATTGGCAGTGGTTAAAATCCTGTCCCATAATCCCTGATTTTTGACTTTCTGATGTAAAATCTTTGGAATCCAAGACCAATCATTCCTTTTCTCTTGCCCAGCTATGTGAGGAGACATTTCAAAGTGAATCTCTCTATTTGTCTTTGATGAATTATTACAAGTGATTTTGAGTGGTACTCTGAGGCAACCATCATTCCAGTGGACAAGTTATACCTTTTGGTCAAGCTCCCCCGGACGGATGATCCAAGGGCAATTAAAATACATCATACTCCATCTATGGATTTCATCCACTGCTTAGAAAATTAGACCCACCACCAGTGAGGACTAAAGCATATTCCCATCAGATCTGTGTGATTGTCATTAGGAAAATACAAATAGCCTACATTGCTTGAGGTAAGAAGATGAAACAAAGGGATCTCATGGAGTAGTTGTAAAATTGCTGATCTATTCAACACAACTTTTTTTTTCTTTTTAAAGATATGTTCCAGCCAAATCCTTTTAGGGCCCAGGGCCGCACATGCCTTCTTGCTCAAAGTCAAATCTTGTGTCTGACCCATTGGGTCTTCAAGTGAGTATGCCTGAATATAAGCTGGCAAAAAAAAAGTTTTGAGCTGCATCCAATGATGTAGCCCTAGTTTGAGGGGCTTTACATTGCCCGCAAGGGAGACAAGTACCTGGACTTAAGGAGGGAACAAGTCCACTTGTGGGGAGCTTTTCCCCTTGTTTCCGCTTGTTCCCGACTCGCTGTCTGTGATCCCACATTATTTGTCAATTTATTTTTGTCTTCTTGTATGCCAGTTAAAAAAAATAATCCAAATTGAAAAATAGGCTCTAATCTAGGCTGTGCCAGTACTTTTTTCAGGGGAGTGAGACCTGTCTGAGTAGTTACGTCAATATGAGTTGCATCTAAAGAGTGATCTCCAGTTTGTGTGGAAATTACCTTAATTTTAGATAGAGCTCCACCTACAGAGGGAGATACTGTTTGCGTAGAAACCCACCGATTTTGTGGTAGGGAGACATCAGTGGGAGACCCTTCCCCTTGAAGTGGGAGAATGGAAGACCATGCTCCCGCCCTTCCCCTCTCGCGCTTGGCCTAGAGGATCACGGCCTAGACACCCGCCACGAGAGGAGTTTGCCTATCTACCAGACAACCAAATACCCTGGTACAGGAACATACGGATGTGCCCATCTACCTGCCCAGCAGCCCGCCCTGTCCATGCCGACACCTGCGGCACGGATCAACTCCACTAAACCTACACGTCGTTAGAGATGCCATGACGACCTAGCCAACGGTCAGCACACCTGTGCAAATATACACACCGGACACTCCCACACCAATCCACACGAAGAATATACTCAGTGCTATGACGTAGGCGACAGACACACTCACGGACGTGCATCTTTATT
This sequence comes from Ambystoma mexicanum, assembly GCF_040938575.1. Lineage (NCBI taxonomy): Eukaryota > Metazoa > Chordata > Amphibia > Caudata > Ambystomatidae > Ambystoma > Ambystoma mexicanum. Next base: position 925,779,586 of record NC_090941.1, read on the forward strand.
ATTTTCCACATAGGCTCTCAAAATGCAGAAACGCAAGATGCATCATGAACTTATCTAAAAAGGCTTGCTCACGCTTCTTCTAAGAACCATGTACCATAATGAAGAATATAACGGAGACACGATACTGAGGATAGAGCAATATGATATCGTAACCTAAAGCGCTCTGCATCAAACGGTTCCACCTATGCACCAGGCCCAAGTAGGCCGCAAGCAAAAGCTTCCATGAACATTGAATGAGCAAGAACTGGGTTGCTGACCCTGCAAAATGAGCCCGGCGAAAGCACACCGCCAAGGGCACGATGTTGCAATCTCGCACGCTGCAAGCCAACGCCAAGGTCGCACCTGCAAGATAAACCAGGCACACAGTAGGAAAAACAATATTAATTATGTTGAATTTTGCCTCAAACACGGTCCCACCTCACGTGACAAAGCCAAACCTGACAAGATGCCAAGCCCAGGAGGAAGGAGACGCCTGAATCCCACGTTTCAAGACACAGGCAGATACAATTAAAAGACTCATTGGACATCTGCAGCAGTGGGAGTAGTCGACCTCCCAACACATGAATAAATCCTCACATTGTTTACACCTACCCATATTAAAACATTGTTGCAAATCGCAGGTGCACCGCGAGCTGGGAACAGCGATAGTCCCAGACTGGGAGGCTCGCGAGCGGACCAATCAGAGCATGGGGCTCTTATCACTGACGCCATTAACATTGACCAATCCTCAGAGGTCTTCATGTAACAATTTTCATGTATCAAATTGAAGGGACAGCCCAGGTATACCACCTGACTAACCCTCAACCACTAACACCGTTCTCTATATGTGCGCTATACTAACCCTACCACTCGAGTAACCAATCCAGAGTGGAGATAGGTTTTTGCTAAACTTTCCAAGTGACGCAATTAGCGCGTCACACTAAGGTAAAAAGGGCCTGCAAGCCCCACGATTGTGTGTGTGTCAGGTCGGACGCGTACGCTCCTTGACCCATCCCTGCCGTTTGTCTAATAAACAGCAGAGTCACCTTGCTTCTTGCGTGTGTCTCATACTCTATTTCTTTTGGGATATAGGGGAGGAGTTGGGGCCTCCCTGCCCGGAGGTCTGCGGACGGCCCGGCCGACCCCGGCAGAATTTCCCCCCCGACAAGTTGGAGGCACTGCTGAGATCTGTTTAAGATCTGCTTTTTTATTTTTACTTTTTTCCAGGTACTACTGTTGCGAGGAGGCCCGGCGGCGCGGCCCCCTCTGCCGTTGCCCCCTTCTGAGGACTACAGGACCATTGCGGAACTGCGAGAAGACCGGACAGTGCAATCCGGATATTGGCCTTCGGGAGCCGGTTGAGAATTATCCCGCCCGCGGTTGGCGAGTGTCCAGACGTGGTCCAGACTAGGGGAGGTGGCGAGCCGCTTGGAGGGGTGCACGCAGTCGAGCGGCCCCGCATCAAGAGAACTTGGTGAGCATGCCACGCACAACAAGCAATGTGAAATTGTGAGGGAGGGGGGAGGAATTAAATACGGGAGGTGGGAGGTGTTGCACAGGTGCGCGGCGAAGGTTTTGACAATTTAGTGTTGGCAATGAAATGAATGGTAGCCGAACGAGTGCGAGAGCAGTCGGTTACGTTACGCGAGAGAGGGGGGCGGAGCATGAAAACATCACGTGCGGCCGCTCGTAGACACTGATTGGCCTATGTCGCGACTACGTGTAAGGGTGTGTGTGTGTGGTTTCCTACGATTTGGCATTTATTGATCAATGAGTAGATGAGGATCCCTATTGTTCGAGCAAGAAACTCGATAGGTAGATGACGTTTCCCTGTAGGCGGTAGCTAGTCAGTTGCCCAATACGGAAGATAATTGGCTGGTTAAGCCCTCCTGTCGAGGGGCGTATCACACGCGAGGCGACGCAGCGTGCGCAGTCCGATTATATTATTGATTACCTTGTTCCAGGAGTGACAGTAAGACAGCTGTGAGGTTAACGGGGGTAGATTGCAAGTGTATTTTGAACTTAAAGAATATATGAAGAACTTACCAGTAGCTCGAAGAGATCGGTGACGTCACCAATAGGGCTTTCATAGGATATCCCGAGCACAAGGCATCTTTCCTTCTGAGAGTGGTGGGGAAGAGAACTGTGGTAAGGGAGTGGGAACGGCGATAAACGGTCATGAATTGATCAAGGAAAGGCGAAACGGGGGACGTGGCGGCGCACGGAGAACGCCGGCCACGGCAAGTGTAGAAGAAGGAGGAGGAGCAAGTGAAAATAGGACGACTGTATAAGAACATCATAAGGGGTACGCAGCCGCAGGGGGCTACGTGCGCCTTGGCCGCAGGGGGCCGTAAGGGTGTCGTGTAAAGAGAGAAAGAAGAAAATATACAAATGTAAATACTATATTTTAATAATTTTCCTTAGCGGACTATCGCAAGTCCCCAAACTTACGGGGCCAGGTAACGATATAAGGCTGTATATTGTAAACTGCTAGTGAGATAATCGCTACCAAATAGGGGAAGGGTAACAAGTGGAGCGCTACTATGTCACACGGGACAGGATTGGGAGGGTGGGGGAACACCCTCACTACCCCACTACAACACATATGTGCCACACTGTCACCCCATAGGGAGAAACTGATCAAGTATAGCATAGAATGGACACAGGGGACGGATAACAAAATGATAACACCATGGCCGCCTAATGGTAGCTTCGATCCATATGCCCAACATTCACTATTAAACCATCTGCACAATACATACAAAGGGAAGAAGTTGGCAAACTACGTGGAGGTGTTTAACTTATGGAGGATGTTCCAAGGGTCCCGACCAGGACCAAATGGAATGTTCACTGTGGGGGAAATACCGGAAGAAAAAGAGATTAAGGAGGAAGGAGAGGATGGGAAAAAGGGGAGTGAAGACCCAAAGAACACGGGGAACGGACAAGAGGGAGGAGAAAAGAATAATAAATCAAATGAAATAAAAAAGGAACCGAGCAACGATATACCCCTAGCAAAGGGAGTGAAAACAGAGGGAGGGGGGTTGTACCCTTTAAGAGAATTAGGAGAAATAGAAAGAGGTCAGTTAAGGGCGGCTGAGGGGTACTCGAACCCGGCATACAGCCCTCCACCATATGTGGCTCATAGGAAGATGCCAGCAGGGGAGGGGAGGACTGGAGAAGAACAAACTGTGGAAATAGGAAATGATGAGTGGGTAGCTGCACAGATACTATTAAAATTACGAGGGTCATTAACAGGAGAAGAGAAGGTGGTAATAAGGAAAACAGACGAGGATAATACCAGGGACAGTGGAATGAGAGGGGAAGAGCTGTTACGACAAAAGGAAGAGATTTTGGAGGAACGACTAGCAGAGTTAAGGGATGAGCAGAATGAACTGATCAAACAGCTCGAGAGGGAGGAAAGAGAGAGAGCGAGGAAAAGGAAAGAAGGTAAGAACGAATTGGAAAAAATAAGGGAACCAACTGAGGAGCAAAGGAGAGAAGCTGAACGGGTAAAAGCAGCAGCAGAAAGGGTATCAAGAGCAGTGCTGCGAGAAAAGAAAAGGGAAGAAGAAGAGAAAGAAAGAGAAATGGCAATGTGGAAGAGGAGATTAACGATATCAGAAACGACTAAGAAATACAAAGAAGAGAGGGTGATAGAGAGTATATTAGAAAGGGAAAGGGTGAAATGGGAAAGGAAGAAAGAGGATGAAAGAATATTGGAAAAGGTGAGTAGTGAAGTAATGGAGGAATTAAAAAGGAAAAGGGAGGAAAATGGTAGGGAGATGGAGGAGAGAAATGAAGGAGAAAGAGAAGATAGGAGAAGGGAGAGTGAAGTATGGGGGGATGTATATAGAGACACAGAAGTAGCAACAACATCAGCACAAAGGGGAGCGGTTGATAAAGGAGAAAAAGGAGAACTGGACCTAATAGACTTAAAAACAGTAACAATCAAGGGGAAAAATACCGAGTGGGGGGTGCCGTTTATGACTGACTTTTGTAGTGAAGAAGTGGAGAAGGAAGGAAGAAACAGTGAAAGGGAAAGCCTAGATAAACTATACATCACCCGGACCAACACAGACTCACCATGGATCCGTAGGAGAAAGGATGAACTGGAGAGAAGTAAGGAGGAAGAGCAAGGAATAGCGGAAAGACAGATTCATGAGGCCGCACCATCCCACCCTACATGCTCAACCACCTCACGCTCGTTACGTACAATAAAACTTGCGCCCTTCACAGACGAACTGACACCCTATGCATGTCGGCTTAGAGACCTCCCTAGACGCAGGCAGGAAGGACGAATGCACACGCCCACATTAAATACAGGAAATGATGGAAGAAGGGGAAAGGATGGAGAAGAAAGAGTTACGAGCAGGGGAAATACGGACAAAATTGACGATGTAGAAGAGACGGAAGAAGAGGAAGGGTGTGAGGACTCGTTTTTATGGAACACAAAGGGTAAAACGAGACATAACTTAATGCCACTTCTGGAGAGGGGAGGGGTTAGACCACAGTATGTCCCTTGGAAGCATACAGACAAAGAAAATATAAAGTGCAGGCTCCCATCATTAAGTGGAGGTGCGGGTAAGTGGATATATGAAATGGAAAAACACACCGCAGGACAGAAACTGGCAGTGGGAGATGTAAAGGGCCTTCTAATATCGATATTAGGGGATGCAGCGGATGACATTTGGAAGAGAGCGGGATTCCCTGGGGTAACAATAGTAAACACATCGCACCATGGGGCACCATTCGCAAACTGCAGACATGCACTGTGGCAGGCACTGAGGGTACAGTACCCAGACACATCAGACATAGGAGCAATTACCTCACGCAAGATGCGTGAGAACGAAGATCCTGTTGATTATATCCAGGAAATCCAAGAGAAGTGGCGCATGGAAACTAGAGAACAATGGGACAAAACACCAGCAATATTTTATCATATACTAGTACAAGGGCTACCAGAAGGAGTTCAGAAACAACTGAAGAAAGTAGTGGGAATGGAAGCAAAAGCATGGCCAGAAATGCAACTGACTATAGTGCATCATTGCAGGACATGGCAAGGAAAAATGAAACAAAAGGAAGAGGACAGGAAAACGGAAGAGGCTAAACTAGTACAGAAAAAACTCACTAAATACACAATGGAAGGGGCACTAATAACTACGCCTGCAACAATGACCCAAAGCCCCATACAAGTAGTGGCTGCACAAGATCCCTCCCAAATACCACCTTCACAGACTATAACACAACAGGTGCCGCCACTCCAACCATACACGACCAACATAGGAGGAGGATACTCAATGCCAGGAGCTGGGTATTATAACTACAACAGGGGGAGAGGAGGAATTATGAGAGGGAGAGAATACAGATATAACACACAACAGCAGGTGGGAGGACTTAGAAATTCCTACCCCACAGGGCAACCAGTATACCAGGACAACACAGGGAGCTTTCCATGGCAGAGTAGGGAACCACCGGTGTGTTGGAGTTGTGGATTATTAGGGCACATGTCACGCACGTGTAGAGTAAGACCAGGAACACCATCATGGAGTGAACAGGGACAACCAAGGCCTACACAGGAACAGCAGGGCATACAGCAACAGCAGACGTTGCAACAGGGAAATGAACAGCAACAACTAATAACACAACAACAGCCACAGACACATTCACTGCCACAACAACAGGTAGCGATAACACAACAACCCCAAGTACAACAAACACAACTGGATAGGGTGACGGTCCTGGGACACAACCCTTACAGAGGAAATGGTCAATCGTTGTACCCTCAATAGGACAGCCCACAGATGGCCTTGGTGTGTCCCATCCTGTCAGTAACACCTAATAGTGCGGAGGAACCACGCATAGAGGTAACGATAGGTGACAAAAAATTATCATTCCTTGTTGACACCGGGGCGACCCGGTCTTGCATAAGGGAAGGTAAATTTAAGATGTCAGGCGAAGCCATGAACACCCAAGGATTCTCTGGGGCTAGAGGGTTGGTTCCTTTTACTGATAACATTCCCTTATCTATAGGAGATTATGACATGTCAGTTCCACTTTTATATTATAGTGCCTCACCAGTAATTATACTGGGGAGAGACATAATGAACAGGTTGAATATGACAATCTCCTTTACTGAGGACGGCATAATTTGCTCTACTCCAGGGATTAACATGCTCACAGCACGACAGATTATGCAAGCATACTGCGGACAGACAGCGATTAGGGCGGAGCCAGTAGATGGCGAACTCTTCCAGTACGGGACAGACATGGCATTTGCATGGATGCCAGGAATAGAGGGAAAAATCTGGAGGAGGCCAGCAGCCTATTTGTTCAGACCAGAAACACCAGTCAATGAACCAGAAGGAAAGGTGGTTCCAGTGGACATTGAGAGCATTATAGCAACAGCTGATTACATTGCTGTACATGCCCAAGACAGAGAAGGAAGAGCATGGAGGGCAGTGATAGCACTAGCAGAAGGATGTAGACTCACCCAGGTGTCAGATGAGGAGCTGTTCTCAGAAGAAAAGGAGGAAGGTGAAATGGTGTTTATGATGAGTGTGGAAATATGGCTAAGAGTGGGCTACAAACAAGTAGCACAGAAAATTGCAATGGCACTTGAGGCACCCGCATGCACCCCAGTCCCCTTCTTTAAGGAGGATATGACAAAGGTACCCACATCATTGTGGACTACTAGCCCCTATGACGTGGGGTGCATAAAAAGTATAGGGGGAGTAAGGATAAAATTGAAAAAAGGTGCAATACTCCCCAGAGTGAAACAGTACCCACTATCAAAAGAGGCAGATGAGGGCATATATGAAACCATAACGGCCCTTATAAGTAATGGCATATTGGTCCCCTCAGAATCACCATGTAACACGGCTGTATACCCAGTGCGCAAGGCTAAAGGGGGTTCTTGGCGCTTCATACAGGATCTCAGGCCCTTGAACAACATAGTAGAAGCAGAATACCCCATAGCAGCGAACCCGGCCACAATATTGTGTGGCATTCCAGCAGAAGCATCACGATTTACAGTGATCGACCTTAAAAATGCATTCTTCTCAATACCATTGCACCCAGACTCACAAGATCTGACAAGCTTCACTTACAGAAACACAAAGTGGAAACACACCAGATTGCCACAAGGGTATTGCGAATCACCCTCAATTTTCAACAGAGTAATACAGATGGATTTGGGTAACATTGAAGTGGAAAGCAAAGTGCTGCAGTATGTCGATGACATAATAATTTGCAGTACAAATGAAAGAACATGCAGAGAGGACTCATTAAAGATGTTGACAATATTGGCTGAGAAAGGTTACAAGGTAGACATGGAAAAGTTACAGTACTGTCAAGAACAGGTACTTTACATTGGTCAGCTCATATCCCAACATGGAAGAAAGATTGCACCACAAAGAGCACAAGCCATTTCAAACACACCAGTGCCACAAACAGTGAGGGAACTGCAGCAGTTCCTGGGTCTGTGCAACTACTGTAGAGCATGGGTATTTGATTACAGTTCATACATAGGACCCCTGCTTGAGGCGTTAAAGGAAGCTAATAAAGGGGAGAAAAAGTTGGGGTGGACAATGGAAATGAAAGAGGCTTTTGATGAATTGAAAGATGCGATATCAACTGCTCCGGTACTGGCATCCCCAGACTATGAGCGACAATTTTTTATATTTTCACATTGCGACTCAGCAGTAATGAAAGCAGTGTTGGCTCAAAAAACAAGCATGGGCTACAAACCAGTAGCATTTTACAGCGGCCACTTAGATCCTTTGATGTTAGGTCACTTCCCTTGCGAACAAGGTCTCGCCGCAGCTGCTTTTGCGGTAGAGAAAGCATCAGCAATCACCATGGGGTGCCCAACTACACTGTTTGTGGAACATGCACTATTTGCGATATTGAATAAACCTAAGTCCACCCTAACCATGCAAAGGGCATCAGGTTATGAGATAATGTTATCCAAAGCTGAACTATCAATTGTTAGATGTAGCACGGTCAACCCTGCAAGGTTCCTAGCAGAAGTAATTGAGGAGGGAGATTATGCCCACGACTGTACGCAAATAACTGAAATGTACTCATGTACTAGAAAGGTTGAAGAAAACGCACTAGAGGGAGGTGAGCTCTTGTTCATTGATGGGTCATCAACTATCGACCAAAGGGATGGTATAAGGAAGACTGGGGCAGCAGTGGTAAAAATGATGGAGGTACTGGTGTGTGTGGCAATGAGATGTGTACAACTACCACAGCATTATTCCGCTCAAGCAGCGGAATTAGTTGCACTGATCTTGGCATTGAAGGAAAGCTTTGACAAACGAGTGACCATATATTCCTATAGCGCATATGTTACATCCACTGTCCACTCAGGGCTGTCGAAATGGAGAAGAAGAGGGTTTAGGAGAGCTGATGGCACTCCAGTGCAACATGCCCTCCTATTGGCTGAACTAATTGAAGCAATAAATGACCCCCAAGAATTAGCTTTGGTCAAATGCACCGCACACACCAATGGTGAAGACCACATCTCAAAAGGGAATGCAGCAGCAGACGCACATGCGAAGTATGCTGCATACTTTGGTGAGATATGGAACCCCCCAGAGTCACAGAGAGGGAGAGGGAGGGGAATGGCTAAGGAGATGTTGATAAGAGAAGGGTACACCCATCTCCCAGCCACACAGATTATGGAGCTACAAGCGGCTGCACCAATGGCCGAAAAAGAAATATGGCTAAAAAGAGGATGCACAATGTCACCAACCGACGCACTATGGCGCCAGGGTGACACTGGAAAGATTGTAATACCACTGGCATTATTGAACACCGCCCTGAGCCAACTACATTACCCAGCCCACACAGGCAAGGAAGTAATTGCAGCACGAATTAGGGAAGACTGGTTCTGCCCCGAGTTAAATTCTCATGTGTCAAATTTGATCAGCAATTGTCTCACATGTCAAAAGTTTACGGCCGGTCACACTCTGAAGGTGATAAGAAGTACTATACCCCGGCCAGAGGGACCTTTCCGGCATCTCCATATTCACTATGTTGATATGATCAACGTATGTCAAGGAAATAGGTATATGATTGTAGTAGCATGCCCATTCTCGAGGTGGATTGAAGCAGGGCCCTGTTCACACCCAGATGCATTTAGAGCAGCTAAATTCCTAGTGAGGGAGGTCTTCCCCAGGTGGGGAGTGTGCGAGGTACTGAGGTCAGACAATGGCCCACATTTCGCAAACGAAATGTTCCAGCACATCACATCCTTGCTGAACATCAAGCATAAATTTGCATACCACCCACAGGCCAACGGTATATGTGAACGCCTGAATGGCCTATTAAAGGAGGCAATTGCAAAAATACAACAAACAACAAAGAAGAGTTGGTTGTATTGCCTTCCATTAGCCCTATTTGAGCTAAGGAATAGACCAGGTTCCGACCACCACCTCACCCCTCACGAGGTGGTTACCGGACGTCAAATGCGCCTTCCCCTAACGCCAACATCAAGAGCATTTACCGACCACGAGAGTACTGCAAGTGTCCTTGGTGATGAAATGTACCAATATGTGTCTTCTTTGATTACTAGTGTAGTGTTTGTGTCTCAACAGCTCGAGCGCACGCGGGGTGGGTCTAACAGCGATCAACAAGAAGACGTGGATAAAGAATTGGAAAAGGAAAGACTGTGCAAAGTTGCTAAAGGTGACCACGTACTACTTCGCAACTTCAACAGAAAGTGGAACAGTCCACGATTCACTGGCCCCCATCTGGTAGAGGAGGTATCAACGAGAGCAGTAAAGCTACAGGACAAACGTGCTTGGAACCACCTACACGACGTAAAGATCTACAAACTCCAGACCCACCCCAGCGCCACCGACAGGGCCACTGGAAGAACAACAACAGCATTACCAACGGAGGAAGAGACTTCTACCACAACTAACGGCCTAAGTGTCCCCATACCCTGCCACCCCCCAGATTCCCCAGAGACAACTATTAGAAAAGAAAGGAGTGATCCCCATACCGCTCACCCCATGGTTACACGATCAAAGGGTAAAGAGACTTCCGCCAGTTGAGCCCCAAACCCTCTGCCCATTGACCCCCTACCCACTGTAGTAACAATTGAACTGAAGGACATTGTTTTGCACATATACACATGTAAACACCTGAATGTTCTCTTTCTTTTCTCTCGCACATGCAGGTACAGCGTATTATTGTACTGTTAAGAAAGTAGATAACTAACCAATTCACTGCCCAGGAGTAGATGGTACCCTCAGACGATAATTACCTAGGAGAATTGTCACACCAATTTGTATATGAAGTAAAAAGGCCAACGTACCTTAAAAGAAGGAGGGTACGTGTCTACTACACGGCATTCCTCTTGGCCATAGAACATTCAATGCCCCACCTCCAACCATACTTGCCTGCCCTAAGAGATAGATCGCTTAGATTGGCGTGGGAACAGCTCTTCGCCTGGGCACTGAATGACTACCTGATAGGGAGAGCTTAAAAAACAACAACTAACACCAATAACAAGCATATTAAGAATTTTCAGGCGGGCAACTGTAACGTCGCAAGAATAAGCTGCCGGACTGCAGAAAGGTAAGAGCAAAATGCCGGTGAAATTAGCATTTGTAATAAAATTGATAGGGATTTTAATGATCACTGGGTTCTTGGCTGCCTCTGTATGGCAGTACAGCTATGCTATCAATATTATTGCTGTACCCAAACCTAATACACCCCCAGCTGCAACAGGTGTTGTGTCAGGTGGTACTAGTAAAATCCCACACAAGGAAAATAGAGTTAAACGCAGCACATACTCAGATAATAAAGGCATTGACAACTACGTACAAGATTCAGCACACATCTCAAACAACATATGGTATCAACACATGACCCACATAGGTAAGCAGACAACAGAAGACAGCTGCTACGTTTGCTCATTGATCCCATACGCCATGAGCGCTTCTCGAACATTTGTTGCCACGGAGATAGATGGAAAAATAGCACGATGTATAATATACCTGGCACTGTTCCAGACGAAAGGAAGATTTCAAGGGACAGTGGTGCATCTGGTGTGGAAAACACGAGATACATATCCATATGAAAACAACTTCCTCAAGACTTATTTGAGTTACCACAAGAGCAGTTTACATGCTGAAGGATTCAAATACATAACAAGTGGTCCTGAAAAAGGAGAAACAAAGAAGGTAACACTGCAGTACCTACCATGTGATTGGTACGCCACTGAAGTCCCTGGTAAAAACGGATGTTGGGAAAGACCACTGATGATAATAACAGGGAAGGTGTACATGGACAACAAATGGGACATAGGAGTGGTTGGCAGCAACATGGTAACAAAAGAAAATATTTCAACTATTGATGGACATAACCATAGATGTTGGATGACTTGGATCAAGTACGTACCCATGCTCACGTGGATGGAGAAGGATGAAGACCCAATAACAATACTGCTGCTAACTGCGCCTAAGGTATGCTACCAACATAAAGGAGAGGTGGATGTAGGATACAATACCAACTGTGAAAGCGTGATGGCGTTACCTGAGGGGGGAGCAGGAACAGCAGTAGTAATGGACCATTACTGGGCCTGTGGAGACAAGGCGTATCACACACTGCCCCCTTTGTGGAATGGTGTATGCACTATAGTACACGTTAATGTACCATCACTAGTGGTACCCCAGAAGCATGTGAATATGGCGAATTTCCCCAAGATGGATGAAGGGAACAAAAGGAAGAAGAGATCTGCACAGCCTCGGAAAGGGCCAGAGAACAGACGCAACGCCAACAACACTGTCCTCAACAGAAGGAAAAGACAAGGAGAACCTCTGACAGGAAATTACCTGTGGGGAAGGTCGGAAACAGCACTGACCTCAATTCCGCCGGAACACAGACTATTCAGCAGAGCAGCTATGTTCTTCTCCTCAATAATACATCCTGGACTGCAGGCCTACGCAAACGCGAAATGGCTCCAGATAACTAGGTGGGAACTAATGATGACAATTAACTCTACAGTAAATGGATTCAACGCAATAAAAGAGGAATTGCGAGCAGTAAGAATGGTTGCACTACAGAACAGATATGTACTGGACCTCCTCACAGCAATGGAAGGAGGAGTTTGCGCAAAGATAGGACAATCATGCTGCACATTCATTCCTGCTAACGATGCTGACAATGGTACACTCACGGAAGCTGTATCACAATTGGCCCAGATGCACTCAAAAATGATGGATGAAAGTAAAGGTGTGAAAAAGGATGAGAGCTGGTTTTCAATATTATGGTCATGGATGCCATCTTGGCTGTCAGATGGACTGAAGATTATAGTTGGATGTACTATTTTGGCTGGAGCTACACTGATCATAATAAGATTTTGGAAAGCCCGGAAGGCACGCACCACAGACGAGATGATCGAAATGGTTGGTATACATCTCTTGATGCCAACAGATGACGGCCAACACACAGGCACAATCATAAAAGAGAGAGAGAAGTTGCGCAACCAGATCATCACCAACCACCTGGACCCACCATCTGTGAAGCTCGAAAACCCGAGAAACCCAAGGAGCTACATAGGGAAATGGGTATACTGCACTCCTGGAGGAACCTGTGAATATATGTATTGGTCATTTGAAGACCATGTTAACCACTATGGACATTTGGGAGGAATAACTAAAATATGGAGAGTAAGAGGAGATAAAGAAAAGGATATGTTTGTGGTCGACAAGTCGACCAGAGGGGGAACTGAAGTGGGAGAATGGAAGACCAGGCTCCCGCCCTTCCCCTCTCGCGCTTGGCCTAGAGGATCACGGCCTAGACACCCGCCACGAGAGGAGTTTGCCTATCTACCAGACGACCAAATACCCTGGTACAGGAACATACGGATGTGCACATCTACCTGCCCAGCAGCCCGCCCTGTCCATGTCGACACCTGCGGCACGGATCAACTCGACTAAACCTACACGTCGTTAGAGATGCCATGACGACTTAGCCAATGGTCAGCACACCTGTGCAAATATACACACCGGACACTCCCACACCAATCCACACGAAGAATATACTCAGTGCTATGACGTAGGCGACAGACACACTCACGGACGTGCATCTTTATTATTTTCCACATAGGCTCTCAAAATGCAGAAACGCAAGACGCATCATGAACTTATCTAAAAAGGCTTGCTCACGCTTCTTCAAAGAACCATGTACCATAATGAAGAATATAACGGAGACACGATACTGAGGATAGAGCAATATGATATCGTAACCTAAAGCGCTCTGCATCAAACGGTTCCACCTATGCACCAGGCCCAAGTAGGCCGCAAGCAGAAGCTTCCATGAACATTGAATGAGCAAGAACTGGGTTGCTGACCCTGAAAAATGAGCCCGGCGAAAGCACACCGCCAAGGGCACGATGTTGCAATCTCGCACGCTGCAAGCCAACGCCAAGGTCGCACCTGCAAGATAAACCAGGCACACAGTAGGAAAAACAATATTAATTATGTTGAATTTTGCCTCAAACACAGTCCCACCTCACGTGACAAAGCCAAACCTGACAAGATGCCAAGCCCAAGAGGAAGGAGACGCCTGAATCCCACGTTTCAAGACACAGGCAGATACAATTAAAAGACTCATTGGACATCTGCAGCAGTGGGAGTAGTCGACCTCCCAACACATGAATAAATCCTCACATTGTTTACACCTACCCATATTAAAACATTGTTGCAAATCACAGGTGCACCGCGAGCTGGGAACAGCGATAGTCCCAGACTGGGAGGCTCACGAGCGGACCAATCAGAACATGGGCCTCTTATCACTGACGCCATTAACATTGACCAATCCTCAGAGGTCTTCATGTAACAATTTTCATGTATCAAATTGAAGGGACAGCCCAGGTATACCACCTGACTAACCCTCAACCACTAACACCGTTCTCTATATGTGCGCTATACTAACCCTACCACTCGAGTAACCAATCCAGTGTGGAGATAGGTTTTTGCTAAACTTTCCAAGTGACGCAAGTAGCGCGTCACACTAAGGTAAAAAGGGCCTGCGAGCCCCACGATTGTGTGTGTGTCAGGACGGACGCGTACGCTCCTTGACCCATCCCTGCCGTTTGTCTAATAAACAGCAGAGTCACCTTGCTTCTTGCGTGTGTCTCATACTCTATTTCTTTTGGGATATACGGGAGGAGTTGGGGCCTCCCTGCCCAGAGGTCTGTGGATGGCCCGGCCGACCCCGGCAGAATTTCCCCCCCGACACCATGTTGGGCACATCTCTTTTTTCTGCTTCCTCATCAGAAAGATGCACATTTCTTTACGTTTGTGGACCCATTGTGAGTCCGGATAGATTATCCAGGGGATTTGGCACACACTTCTCCAGTGAAGAATGTGTAAAATTAGAATTCAAGACTTGCTTCTGACCCACAACTCCTTCAAAAGGGGAACAATGGGTGGGGGGAAATGAGGAAAGGGAAGGGAGTGAAGGGAGCTTGCCAACCTCTCATTAGGTTGTTTTGATGACTCATCAAGGCCTTTATACTTTTCCTCTAACAGCTCCTTCAAGATGTGTAGCACAATCTTAATTTTGCTCAGTTGTAATGTGTGATCTGAGAACGTGAGTGTTATGTTTTCATAGAGGCTAACAAAGGAGCATAGCACTAGGTTTGAGGCTGAGGTGGAATGAGCAGTCAAATTCACCCTTTCATCCAAATCACAAAGGATGTGATATAGATGATGATCTATTAAGTGGTCCATGGTGGCAATGGAATTTACGCTCGGCTCGGCTGGATGTTCCATTATAAAAGAAGATAATACGTAGGTGCCCCTGAAGCCCATCCCTCATCACTTCACCCTCTCCATGGAAAGTAACTAATTTCAGGGGGATGGATTGATTCAAAATAACTACTTCAGAATGTTTCCATCGTTCATGAAGTTAGAGTCTCTATGGCACGCCGGGTGAGTAATCAAATTAGGCCAGATTTCAGTGCTTGTGCCAGTCCTTCATTTTCTTCTGAAGTCTCCCAGCTGGACAATGAGAAGCCATGTTTGAACAGTGTGTCAGGCCGCCAGAGACAAAAACCTCATCCATTAGTGGCTCCCGTTTCCCTGACACCGCCGCCTCTGGATGATTCAGGTCGACCTCATCCATCACCAATGCCAACCCCACTGGGCCATTATCAGGATCTGCTGCATTCACATCAGGGGAAGTATCAAACAGTACCATACCCACTCCAGTGGGCTATATTATGGACATGAGGGTCCATCAAACCCTCTGGTTTTCGTTCATCCTGAGCTGAACGTGGTGGGAAGGCATCCTGAATATTTAATGGTGACAGGGATGGTTGAATAGTGGTGTCAGCCATCATCACGGGGAATTAAGGCTGTGCAAATCATACATAGTTCTGGGCTGAAGACAAAAACACTCAGAGAGTGGATCCCACTGTTCGACCTGTGCTGGGCACAACACTTACTGCGAAGGGTGAAAATGCATCCACTGGAGGGAAATGGTCTGCAAGTCTACCACAGGCTGCGAGAGACTGCAGTCAACTCCATGGTGCTCCACCCTTTGGAGGGTGATTTATGTGTTCAGCCCCTACCTTTCCTCTCCAGCCAGCACTGTACGCACACCTGAATCGCAAATAGCAGAAATTAAACTGCAGTCAATTCCACCTATTTTAGGACCTTTTCTTGGGTTTCACACCAGTAATTTACTAACAATCTTTACATCATAGGCCCTCTGAATAGGACTGCTGCACTCCTTAAATTGCCTGTTTCCGACCTGGAATTTTCTATTCAATAAAATCTGACAAAACGAAATTCCAATGGTACATCGACAAGACCAAACTGGAAGTATTGACCGAATGGAAATATGTGGGCTCAATATTTCCACAAAATAATACTGCCTGACTGCTTTCAAATACATAGAAGTAGACATTGTGGCATATTCAGCCCAATTGATAAATGTGACAACAAATCTGAGCATTACTCCATCTTACCCTTGATTATATACTATGAAGAAAAAATTACTCCATGCTCATTATATGGGTCTGAATTTAACAAAACCTGGATTGACTGGTCCAGGATCAAAGCCAGGTTACTGTGATGCTGCTTAAATCTTCCAAACAGTTTTACATTGCCCTTAATAAGATACACAGTGGGACTTAGTGCATTGAAATCCTTAGTCAAAGGGAAAAGACTAACTTTACTAGGGCAAATTATAGATCCTCCTGATAACTCTTAACTTGCTATGCTCCAAGAACTGTTATACAATTATTGATGCTCTGTCTTCAATGACTGGGTGTCTTCTAACAAAGAACTTCTAACCTTCATAAACCTGGATGTGAAGTATCTTATTACAAATCCAAAGTTCAGAGGGTGTGTTGTGAACTGAGATTTAGTGAGAACGTCTTTTCCCTGAGAGGAGAACAGACAGCTATGGCTATGTGTGCTCGAAAACCGATTATCTGGAATTTGGGAGACTCACGGATACATTGATTGAAGGTGCTTGCAGAACATTGCAAAATATCTGCAGATCTTTGATTCCCTCATGTGGAAGTGCACTGGCATGGAGTGCGTGGAATGAAGTGGCTGGACCTGGTACCTCTCTGTGCTACTTTACAAACAGAGCGTCATCCTGATATAATTATCATTCATTGTGGAGGAAACTGTTTAGTGCATGTGTCTGGAATTTCTTTGCAATTTGCAATGAAGGAAGGACTTTAGAAGATCATGGACATGTTCCCAAATTGCCACGTCATTTTTTCATGTATTGCACAAGACAAATGTGGTTGCATTCTTCTTTATATGGTCCACAAATAGAGAAAGTGAGGCACAATGTCAATAAGGCTGTTTGTGCCTTTATAAGAGATGTTGGCATCTCCTCTTTCCACAATGAAAATATTATGTTTCGTAGCACATTCATTTTTCGCAGAGATGGAGTCCATCTTACATATGCTGGCAATCAAATTTTTCTCCGCAATGTGCAAAATGCATTGCAACCTTTTTTGCCATTATAGTCACCTATTTTGTATCAAATATTGAGGAATCCAAGTTTTTCAAACACACACAACACCACCAAAAGGCTCTTTTCAGAGCCACCACTTAGTCCCAGACAAAAGTGCATTGGTTTTGCTATGGTTGCACCCTGTAATTTTGTCTGTCCTAGGACAGTTTTCATTCAAAGTAAATGTACATGTGATGTCATAAGTGATGTCATCAATGACATTTTTGATGGCATCTTTGATGTCCTGGGTGTTAGTGTTAGCAGTGCACAGTGTTGGCGCGAGTTATGGTTGCTTATCTTACCATAACTGGCGATTTCAAGGGTTTTTCGGTTTTACTTGGAACCATAACATCCCGTTAACAAAGTTTTTTTTACTGAATTTCACAGGTTTTTAGTACAGCAACTTAACCATAATGTCCCATTAACAAAGGTTGATTTTACTGTATATATATATATATATATATATATATATATATATATATATATATATATATATATATATATATATATATATAATCACTGAACAAACCTTGTTAAATTGACGCTATGGTTAAGTTGCACTACTAAAAATCTATGAAATGTATTGAAAGGAACGTTATGGTTGCAAGCTAAAATTGGAAACCCTAAGCAATGTGTCAGTTATGGTAAGCTATGCAACCATAACTTGCGCCACCACCATGCGCTGCTAAGTCTAACACACAGGACATCAAAAATGACATCACAAATGGCACCTGTGATGCTGGAAATGCATTGCAGGGACAGGGCCTCCATGTCCTTGTCCCGTACTTCCTTATCATGTGTGTTCTGTGTTGTTTTCTGCACAGGAGTCCATGTGGGACATCCAGCACTGCAGCTCTTCCTCTTTTTGGTTGTTGTGAACAGACCCTTGGGATACCCTTATGGAACCCATGGGTGGGGATACAACTCTGTTCCACTAGTGTATGTCTTTGGGCACCTGTAGTTGGCCCACAGAAGAGGGTATGGGCTGGTAGCAGCCCCATGCTGAATTTGACAGGTGCTCTGAGTATCCTCCATTTTGGAATACCCAGGCCTTACCATTGGAATAAGTTGACTCCTGATAGGAGAAAAGATGGTCTCTGTGGCCTCTTGCATTCTATTGCATATTACCTTGTTTTCCCAAAGACGTAGGAATCCCTGACTCTGTCCCTTCTGCTGACTGGCTGTTGGCTGGAAGTTCCATATATGGTATTGTGGGGAAGACCAGGCCAGACTGGCTGGAGCCTTCCCAATGACTGTATGTTGTGGGTACATCATTGGGTTGGGGCATGGGTGAATGGAGTATGTGACCAATATACAGTTCATGTTATGGGTGTATGGTATCTGTGTAGGGTGACACAAAGAATGAGACAGCCCGGCCCGAAACTGGTGTGAATGCAGTGTGGTGTGCTGAACGGCTGGGTGCTTGCCCCAATACACATTCCTTGTTGTGAGTGTCTGGAGGGAGAAGAATGTTCTGAATGCATGTGAGACTTATTGGCAGCCTGCCTGCTGAAAGCCCTTCTGAATGATTGGCTACCTGATCCTGGCTTAGCAGTGTGAATGAGAGACAGAACAGTATATCTGGGGACCTCTTACTTCCCAGAATTGTTCAGAAGCTGAAGTTGAAACTTGATGCTTAACTTTGAAGCCCAGCTGGAAGAAGAAGACTTTGCTGCTGCTTCCTTCAACGCAATCTGAAAGCTGTTGTGTCTCCAAAAACTGATCCAAGAGAGGACCTTGCTTGGAGACCTCTTCACGAGCTACAGGGGAACATCGTGTACCAGCTCCATTCATCAAGGCACCCTGGTAGTCAGTCCCTAACAGCTGTCGACCAGAGATGGGGTTCACCAAGAAACATTGAAGTAAGCGCCAGAACGTCAGGCCGGCGATGACCCTTCACCGTCAACTGAGTTTCAGAGGATTGCTATAAACCAGCCACAATGCTCCATTGCCTAAAACACTTTGAAATCAAGGACTCCTTTTCCATCACTGTCAAGCGCTTTGTTCCGCTGGAGAACGTCGAGGTCGTCGATGAACTGAGGAGAATCCGCCAATGGGTTTCCCGCCACCAGGAGTCCACAAAGACGAAGATCCGAGAGCCAGTCACAGTCAAGTCCTGATCGCCGACGCCAAACGCTGACGACCAGACACCCTTGCTGGGCCTACGTTCTTCATTGAATCTGATTTGCGGCAACAAACTCTCATCATCAAGGTATACCGCACCACTCACCTTCACAGGACGTCCATGACCGATTCTCGACGAGCACCGCAAAGGTCGAAGCTGCTCTCTCGACTAAATTGGTCACCTTTTCTTCAAGGAATCTCCATGACCCATGGCTCCTGCCTTAAAGGGAATACACTCAAAAGGGATCTGTCGATGAACCATCGCAGAACTCTGCTAAACCATGTACATTGGGGCAGTAGAACATTTTAGAAGGAAACAAGACCATCATAAAGATATGCAGACTGAGCTTGTTAATACACTTTATTTTACAGGTTGCCCATGTGGGGGGATCCTCACACATAACCATGGGCCTCATTACACGGTAGGCGGTGAACCATGGCGCAATTAGCGCCATGGTTCATGCCGGTAAAATACTGGCACCGCCTTGGTGGAAAGGGGAATTAACGCCCCATTCCAAGGTTGGAGGGGAGGTAATTCCCTCTTCCACCATTTCCCTTCCCCATTCCCATTTTTGCCCCATAGGGCATAATGGGAATGGGGAAGGCGCTAATTACGGCACCGCAAATTGTGGTACCGTAATTAGCTCCCTGGGTCCCTTTGCAGGTTAGTTTTTAACGCCTGCAAAAAGCAGGCGTTAAAATCCCCAACCCGCAAAGGGACCTCGTAGTAAGGCGGTAAGGATTTACCGGTACCGGTAAAATACCGGTAACGGTAAACCCTTACCGCCTACCGTGTAATGAGGCCCCATGTCTTTGGTAGGCACAAAGTATTCTGCCACTGTTTAACCCAACTTGTCTTGCTTCCTAGTTCTGTTGTTGATTTACTTTACTATTTGTATGCCATTGAAACTGTCAGCAGTTGGTGCATTTTAAAGGAGACTTAATGGCACACAGAGAACTTTTTTCTAGATTCCAACTTCAAAACCGACCCAATATAGAGAGAACGCCTATACTTCAATCGCAGTACCGTAAAAGAGAGCAGGAATCACTTACGCTTTATACAATTTTATAAGTGGCAGAATATTTGGTTAATAGCCTTTTCACTTGACAGATAAGTTGATCAATCCTTCCTTCCAAATATGTTTTTTTGAAAATTATATTTGGCTGGTCCATAATATTAAAGCCCAATAATAAAACTTCTTTCATAGGGAACATTTAAACAGAATAAAGGAACCATCTAACGCCATACTGAATCCTCACCTTCTTACAGATTACGTGGGACATTTAAGCATTATCAGGTCATTCTCACAGGGATAACCCTTTATAGCATTTAAAAGTTGCTGGAGGTCTTGAGGTGTAAGATCAACCAAGATAATGTCATAGGCCATCCAACAGACGTGTTGCTTGCTGATTTTAGGACTGTTAAATCTGCATTCTGAAGCCAGGTACAGATACCAAAGGCAGGGGCTAATATGTACCCTTGGTGTCACCCTCATTCTGTTTTAATAGGATCCAACACACACCCCTGCTCATTTAGTCGTACTTACAACAATTTGTTGCCATGTATATGCACAATGATTGCCATTGATTGCCATTGGCGAGAGGGGCAGAACCCAATATTTTAGTTTTTGACACAATTGGCTCTGAAGAATGGTATTGAATGCTTTAGAGAAGTCAAGCAATGCAGCATAAAGGGGTGGATTGCCTTTGTTCCATGCATTGACTTGTATGGTGTTAATTAGCAGGCCTTTGAGGTTGGTTGACTACCCCTTTCTGGAACTTGTTTTAAATTACAGACCACTGTACCCATACTTCCAATTCCTGTTGTATTAATGCTGCTGTGGTTTTACTGTCAGCATCAAGAATGGCAATGGGGCGATAGTTCAAAAGATGACCCCTTTTGTGGATAGGAATTATTATGAAAACATTCCATCTAGGCGGCATACATCTGGAATGAATAACATTCTTGAATACAGATGAAAGAATCTGAGATAAAAGAGTTTTATCAGAATTAAGATTTTGGTTTGTGAGCCCATTAGGACCTACATCTCTCGAAGACAAGGCTTTAGAAAAAAGATATTCTATGCAATCTACACTAATGTGCAGGTCCCAACAAGCCTGATTCATCAGCTCTGAAGTTTCCACACCTGGATTTTTGTAAAGCTCCGCAAAGTGCTCTTTCCAATAAGCTTATGCCTGGATTTGATCTCAGATTTTGACACAGAGCAAGAGGGCCGTTCCTGATCCCACAAAGTTCAAGAAGTTACAGGCTGTCATACCTCATCCAAGTGCTCTCTAAAGCTGTTTTCAGCATTGACTGTAATGTTTCTCTTGCACCCCACCTAGGACCACTGTTTTTTCCACCACAGAGTTGCTAGTTGCAATTAGCAAACCTCCTGATGGACAATTGCTGCAAGACAAGAAAACCATTGATCTTAATCAAGGTGGTCATCCAGGTCTCCTGAAACATTATTATGCGAAAGCTTCTAAAGATCATATCCCTTGATACATCATTCATAAAGCTTCTAAAACCTAGCATAGTCCAAACTATCATAGACAAATTGGTAGTTGTTAAAATCCTGTCCCATAACCCCTGATTTTTTGACTTTCTGATGTAAAATCTTTGGAATCCAAGACCAATCATTCCTTTTCTCTTGCCCAGCTATGTGAGGAGACATTTCAAAGTGAATCTCTCTATTTGTCTTTGATGAATTATTACAAGTGATTTTGAGTGGTACTCTGAGGCAACCATCATTCCAGTGGACAAGTTATACCTTTTGGTCAAGCTCCCCTGGATGGATGATCCAAGGGCAATTAAAATACATCATACTCCATCTATGGATTTCATCCACTGCTTAGAAAATTAGACCCACCACCAGTGAGGACTAAAGCATATTTCCATCAGATCTGTGTGATTGTCATTAGGAAAATACAAATAGCCTACATTGCTTAAGGTAAGAAGATGAAACAAAGGGATCTCATGGAGTAGTTGTAAAATTGCTGATCTATTCAACACAACTTTTTTTTTTTTTAAAGATATGCTCCAGCCAAATCCTTTTAGGGCCGCGGGCCGCACATGCCTTCTTGCTCAAAGTCAAATCTTGTGTCTGACCCATTGGGTCTTCAAGTGAGTATGCCTGAATATAAGCTGGCAAAAAAAAAGTTTTGAGCTGCATCCAATGATGTAGCCCTAGTTTGAGGGGCTTTACATTGCCCGCAAGGGAGACAAGTACCTGGAATTAAGGAGGGAACAAATCCACCTGTGGGGAGCTTTTCCCCTTGTTTCCGCTTGTTCCCGACTCGCTGTCTGTGATCCCACATTATTTGTCAATTTATTTTTGTCTTCTTGTATGCCAGTTAAAAAAAAAATAATCCAAATTGAAAAATAGGCTCTAATCTAGGCTGTGCCAGTACTTTTTTCAGGGGAGCGAGACCTGTCTGAGTAGTTACGTCAATATGAGTTGCATCTAAAGAGTGATCTCCAGTTTGTGTGGAAATTACCTTAATTTTAGATAGAGCTCCACCTACAGAGGGAGATACTGTTTGCGAAGAAACCCACCGATTTTGTGGTAGGGAGACATCAGTGGGAGACCCTTCCCCTGTTGGGCACATCTCTTTTTTCTGCTTCCTCATCAGAAAGATGCACATTTCTTTACGTTTGTGGACCCATTGTGAGTCTGGATAGATTTTCCAGGGGATTTGGCACACACTTCTCCAGTGAAGAATGTGTAAAATTAGAATTCAAGACTTGCTTCTGACCCACAACTCCTTCAAAAGGGGAACAATGGGTGGGGGGAAATGAAGAAAGGGAAGGGAGCGAAGGGAGCTTGCCAACCTCTCATTAGGTTGTTTTGATGACTCATCAAGGCCTTTATACTTTTCCTCTAACAGCTCCTTCAAGGTGTGTAGCACAATCTTAATTTTGCTCAGTTGTAATGTGTGATCTGAGAACTTGAGTGTTATGTTTTCATAGAGGCTAACAAAGGAGCATAGCACTAGGTTTGAGGCTGAAGTGGAATGAGCAGTCAAAATCACCCTTTCATCCAAATCACAAAGGATGTGATATAGATGATGATCTATTAAGTGGTCCATGGTGGCAATGGAATTTACGCTCGGTTCAGCTGGATGTTCCATTATAAAAGAAGATAATACGTAGGTGCCCCCTGAAGCCCATCCCTCATCACTTCACCCTCTCCATGGAAAGTAACTAATTTCAGGGGGATGGATTGATTCAAAATAACTACTTCAGAATGTTTCCATCGTTCATGAAGTTAGAGTCTCTATGGCACGCCGGGTGAGTAATCAAATTAGGCCAGATTTCAGTGCTTGTGCCAGTCCTTCATTTTCTTCTGAAGTCTCCGAGCTGGACAATGAGAAGCCATGTTTGAACAGTGTGTCAGGCCGCCAGGGACAAAAACCTCATCCATTAGTGGCTCCCGTTTCCCTGACACGGCCACCTCTTGATGATTCAGGTCGACCTCATCCATCACCAATGCCAACCCCACTGGGCCATTATCAGGATCTGCTGCATTCACATCAGGGGAAGTATCAAACAGTACCATACCCACTCCAGTGGGCTATATTATGGACATGAGGGCCCATCAAACCCTCTGGTTTTCGTTCATCCTGAGCTGAACGTGGTGGGAAGGCATCCTGAATATTTAATGGTGACAGGGATGGTTGAATAGTGGTGTCAGCCATCATCACGGGGAATTAAGGCTGTGCAAATCATACATAGTTCTGGGCTGAAGACAAAAACACTCAGAGAGTGGATCCCACTGTTCGACCTGCGCTGGGCACAACACTTACTGCAAAGGGTGAAAATGCATCCACTGGAGGGAAATGGTCTGCAAGTCTACCATAGACTACGAGAGACTGCAGTCAACTCCATGGTGCTCCACCCTTTGGAGGGTGATTTATGTGTTCAGCCCCTACCTTTCCTCTCCAGCCAGCACTGTACGCACACCTGAACCGCAAATAGCAGAAATTAAACTGCAGTCAATTCCACCTATTTTACGACCTTTTCTTGGGTTTCACACCAGTCATTTACGAACAATCTTTACCTCATAGGCCCTCTGGATAGGACTGCTGCACTCCTTAAATTGCCTGTTTCCGACCTGGAATTTTCTATTCAATAAAATCTGACAAAACGAAATTCCAATGGTACATCGACAAGACCAATCTGGAAGTATTGACCGAATGGAAATATGTGGGCTCAATATTTCCACAAAATAATACTGCCTGACTGCTTTCAAATACATAGAAGTAGACATTGTGGCATATTCAGCCCAATTGATAAATGTGACAACAAATCTGAGCATTACTCCATCTTACCCTTGATTATATACTATGAAGAAAAAATTACTCCATGCTCATTATATGGGTCTGAATTTATCAAAACCTGGATTGACTGGTCCAGGATCGAAGCCAGGTTATTGTGATGCTGCTTAAATCTTCCAAACAGTTTTACATTGCCCTTCATGAGATTACAGTGCCCTTCATGAGATTACAATGTATCCTGCTCCCATCTAATTAACATGCTCCCATCTAATTAAGTTATAGGCTCACTACATCAAATTCCTAGGGAGCAAATGTCATGTAGATATTGCAAGCTCAATGATGTAGAGGAATCTCTAGAGCATCTTGTTGTCCACTGTCTCATGGTCCAGTTAAAGCATGAACATTTCTTTGCACAATTTGTTCATGGCAATTTCATATTAACAACTACATAATTTTGGAACATAATCATCTCAAGAAACCACACCCCTGATGCTATGCACTTTATTAAAAATATCCTAGCATAAAATACTATGTGGCACAGTATTAATTGCATATTTTAATTCACCTTATCTATTTTATCACTTTGTCTTTCCATTTGTACATTGATGTTCAGTGGCATTTGGTGAAATATTTTTGTACTGCATACATGTTTGATAAATGTTTCATTTGTGAAAGGTTTCAATTATTTTTTTTAAAACATATCACAGTAATAAATAAATGACTACCTCTGTTGGACTCAATACTTTGAGGAAGACCAAAACGAGTAAAGATGTGGTTGATCATAAGAATCATGGCTGTCTCTGCCTTACAATTTGGGGCAGGTAGGTACTCAGACCACTTTATGAAGAGGCATGTCACCGGCAACATGTATTTGTTTCATCTGGAAGTATGAGTGACTGGTCCAATGAAGTATTCTTACAAATCAAGCCATGGTAAGGTCATTCCTCTTTTCTGTAGAGGAGCTCTGTGTGTGGGAGAACTGGGCTGGAACTGAGCACACACAAGACATCCCTTTGCATTTGTATTGAGATCCTGGCCAAAATGTGGCCAGTACGAGACAAATTAGAGTATCTCTATAGTCTTTATAAATCCCCTATGACCAGTGGTAGCTGACTCATGGGCATGGCTTAGCATCAGACTTCAAAATGAGGTAGGTACCACCCACTGGTAATACCCAGATTTGGTTTTTTCACTAACAGTCCATCTTGAATCTTAAACATTTTCTGAAATGTCTATCATAATATGATTCCGTCAGAGCAAAATGGATTTGATTTTCTAAATACTGATAGAATTCACATTTCTGAGCAATGACCAACGATGCATCAGGAGCATCCATACTGTCTGAGCAGCTGAAAGTTCACTGTTAGTGCAAGTTTGTGATTTAGTAACAGTCGCGATTTCTCCAGGAGCTGGTCCCTATCTATAACGTCCTCCTACAGAGCACCAGTTTTGGCCAGTTGGTCAACAAATAATTTCCAGTTTTATCAGGACCCTCTATCTTGGCATGACCATTGAGTTTTTTTCCCGTAGATGGCCATGCCATTAGACTCAACAGATCATCAATAGTCTGGATAAAACTACCATGTTTTAGGAGTTTATTATTTGCACAGAACATGCCTTTGATTTTGTAACTAAGCAGATGTCTCACGTACCCATTTTGCACGAAATCCGGATCAGTGATAATAACCAGTTCTGTAATCTAGTAGTATACAGCAATGAGAGCAGCTTGATAAATTGCCATCCGCTCTGCCATACTCAACAGTGCCTCAGATAAGGTTTTGAAGCAGGAGTATTTTACACACTCTTTATAATCGGAGTGTACATTACATTGTGAGAATAAACATGATTTGCCTGCACAAGAGTATTATATGTATTACACACAACCAACACATGACTAAATTTGACAATGAATAGTACACATTAGAAACAAAAGTGAGTTGTGTAGCAATGAGTGCATTCAATTTGTGGAAACCCTTCTCCTACACATGAATGTGTATGGACACACTACATAGATGCATTGTGATGATAAATGCATACAACACAGGAACTGTGCAAAAGATGTCTGTGCAATCCAAGCTTGCTTTAACTCAAATTAATGTAATGTAAGTAATTTCTTATACTTCCCAATGGTTACTAAGCGTCCCATCTAATTACTAACAGGACCCTAACATGCTCGGAAAATCAATATGCATGCATATTCCTCTCCAATGAGTATCATTTGAACACAGCAGTTGAACAAAAGCAACCATGTGTTATCTCACTGTGTGCTGTGTCTTTCTGAACAATTTGTGACACACAGTTCAGAGAGCAAACTTTTTCAGTCTGCTTCGTGGCCTGCGATTTCCTCCAGGCAGATAAAAATC
The DNA here is from genome assembly GCF_040938575.1 of Ambystoma mexicanum. Taxonomy (NCBI): domain Eukaryota; kingdom Metazoa; phylum Chordata; class Amphibia; order Caudata; family Ambystomatidae; genus Ambystoma; species Ambystoma mexicanum. Next base: position 925,806,330 of record NC_090941.1, read on the forward strand.
AAGATATTCTGGTTTCTATCATGTCACCTGTTCTCTGCTCACAAATAGTACATACATGGCACGCACAGAAAGATAAAAGGTGCTGTATTAACAAGATTTAAATGCATAAACAAGCCTGGTATAGTGTGTACGCAGGCCCAAAAACTGATTGCAAAAAGGATCCAAGGAATCAGTAACAGAGTGCACATTTTACAAGAAAAAACAGGTTCTATTTCATGAAAATAGGGCCAGGAGATTGAGTCAGCACTGTAGAACTGAAAAACTGAAAACAGATTGAGTCAGTCCTGTATAACTGAAAAACTGAAAACATACCCGACACGCCCTTATAAGTTTACAGCTTTTATAGAGGAAAACCACAAAAAACATGTGTTACAAATATCAAGTGCATGTTAATCACACACTCCCATTTGGCTAGTCCCTACACAATAATCTAAACACAATCTATACACCCCAAACCCTTCGGTTAGTAACCTTCCCATGAACATTTAAATGCGGTCCCCTACTGATAATCTAGTCGTGTAGTAAACACAAATACTCACTTTTGATTGGACAACCCTTTCGATATTACAGTTGCTACAATGGCCTGTTCCCATTTACCAGTACATGCATGCCCACCGAGATGGCCCAATCCTGAATACAGTGTGAACAGTGAAGTCAGTACCTTGTGGCAACCAAAATAGACACAATACTACGTTCTCATGAGCCCAGACGACTTCCCAACCCTCTGCAAATCTCAGACCTAATGCGACTGCCGTATTGAAATGTATTGCTTTCCTAGCACACACACTTCCATTTCTCTCTTGAGAACCAGGTGGCTTTATACATTTTTTTTTTAAAACACGCAGCCTAGATACTGCTCTTGATGACTAATTTCTCAGATGCATTTGCTCCGTCTAGCTTGTCAGCTGCAGTTCCATTTGTCCTACCACTTCTTAGTGGGGGCAGTACAACCACAACCTCTTTCAATACCCTGACTAGGTCTCACATCTAAGCCTTGTTCACTCTAATAAGTGTCCTTCACTGCCATTACATTGATCTAATGTTGGGCACACAGTGTTACCTATCTTCTGCAGGACTATGGTTAACGTTTCATGGAAACCCTCACGTTAAACAAAATCAGTTGGCCTCATTGAAAGTTTCCTGGAATTCCACCGGTAATTCCGGCAGGATACCAGCAAAAGCTAATACTGTTACTGGAATTTGTCTGCCAGTATTACCGGCAGATTAAAAGTGCTGGTTTGCACAGTAAATCCGCATTCCATGGAGTGTGATTGGACTCCATTGGGGGGTTTTGCCAGTATTACCAGCAATGGTATTCCTGTGCTGGTAATACCAGCACTTTTTTGTCAGTATGGGTCTCTTAGCTTAAGGTAAATCCCCCATCCCTACCAGCAAAGTTGTAGTTACAGCGGTCCAGTTAAAGTTCTTGTAAATGTTGTTACCAGCACTTTTGCTGTGTACCGGCCAACATGTAATGAGGGCCAATGTCTTTCCCGCTTAATGTTTCTATTTCTTGGCACTTCTTCCATACACTCAACAACTAGCAAAAGCTTTCCCAACTACAACACCAACACATTCTATCTCTATTAAATGCAAACAAGACACTACCTAACTCACTGATGCTGGCTAATAAACCCTTAAAGAGAACCTGGTCTAAAACTCTACATGTAAGGGCCAGAAGCTTTTACTGTGAATAATGCTCTACAGAAATGTGTCAAAACTAAGTGCAATTCACACGTGGACAGAAAGGCTCAACAAATGTTAAAAAAAGGACAATAAAAGGACCAGATTTCCCTGCTAATAGAATGTACCCAGTCTGTACATCTTTTCACGCTTTGGAACATGCACATACATACCAAAACACGCTTAACTGGAGGCCTGCCCACCCCACATTCTATCACTTTGTACATAATGTAATGGTTGGTGGGAGGTATCTTCTATGATGAAGAGAACTCTCAAAAGAAAATCCTGCCCATTTATCCCTTTGGATAAATGGGAAGTAGTTTTTCAACACCAGCACTGCTGCCAGAAGTGCATTCTCACAATAATTGTATGTTTCTTCTATGGATAATAATGTTTTGGTTGCGTAGTTGATTAACCTCATCTTGTTTTTTCTATAAAGCTGCCATCAAGCAGGTCTCTGAGGAACCAGTCTCTAAGAAAAAGTCTTTATTCTTGATGGGGTAAATGAAACAGGAAACTTGTTACAGTCTTCTCTTCCTTGAATTGTGCTTTAACCCACGCCCACTCCCACTTCACCCCAACTTCAACAAGTGAATCAAAGGTTGAGTGATCTCTGCATAATCCTCAATTGTTTACTTTAATTGGTTAGTCCAAGGAGGATTCTCATCTCACGCAGAGCTGTGGGATTCTTTTTCTGGTGATTTAAACCCTCATCTGTGATTTCACAGAAAGTTCACTCCAGTTGCATCTGTTTATGTAAAGATAATTTCACACCAGCTTTTTGCAACTAGGCATGTACATATTGGATTTCTACCAGATGAATCCAAATGGATTACAGGCCCAAGTATATTGTTGCCTTGTGATCTTAAAGGCAAGCTTATTTTGATATTCCCTTTTCACAGGTATTATCAAATAACTGTTTGTCAAATCAAGGACTTAGTACACTCTTCATCCTTGTATCTGTGCCAGTCCTGGCTCAATATAGGGACTATGCCACCTTGAAATGCCGACCCATCTATTCAACTCTCTCAGGTCAGCACACAGTCTCCATTGTCCATTGGGATTTAGGATCCCCAGTACAAGGTTATTAAAGATAATGTGGATAGGACACATTATCCCATGGGATTCCAGATTTCGGTTACTCTCCATAAAAGACTCCATGGACCTGTGAGTCAATCAGTATAGTCATACAAACACTGTAGCCATTTCAGGGTGTTTAGGTATTGTTGTTTTAAAATTAGTTGTATCACAATCATAGGCGTCAACTGATAAGAAACTCTTGAAATCCTGGAACATCTCTCTCAAATGTTGCTGCTGGTCCTCGATCTCTCAGAAATTGGCCAAATGGATCTGTTGTTCGACCATCTGTCAAAGACCTGGAAATCTCCCTAATTTTTAGGGATTTCAGAAGTATCCTCCAGATGTGTGGAGAGATTTTGTGTATGGTATTTATTCAGACAGTGGTTTCCACAGATCCTTATAGTTATATTAACTCTAAATACTACTCTGCTCAGCCTCTGTGCACCATCCAGCATCCCCAGCTGACTCAAAGTGTGTCTGTGTTTGGTTTCAAGCAAGGGAAGCCTAAGGAAAATGAATCACATTGAGTTGCAAAGTGAGAGGTCCGAGCCCGACCGAGGGAGACCTGTGATGAACTGTTAGTGATTGAGAGGTCTGAGTACAGCAGAGGGAGTGAACTTTGAGAAAGTTAAAGTTGTCCTGCGGAGGTCAATAGTAAAATCCTTGCACATTTGAAAGTCTTTGACAGGTTTCAGAGTCGGAAATGGCTGTATGTGGAAAGTGTGTTTCATAGTAGGGTGCGGCTTGACTCTTTCGCTAGGTTCCTTCCTCTAAACTGCTTAAGAGGAAAACGAGAGTAGAAGAGAGTTACAAGCGGCGGCGATGGAATGGTGTGGAGCCACCTCAGAGGTATTGGGGCTGCCAGAGGTCTGGTGCTGAAGTGGAGGTTAGGAGTAGCCTAATGTGACTGGCGTGGCTGTCGGTGGTCCTGTGTTTTGTCAGTGCCAGGTGCCAGGAGTACCGCAAGCAGGTACTGACATACAGGCAGGCAGGCAGAATACACTGTTTGTGTTTTGTCTGTCTCTGTCTGTCCCCCGTGCCTCTGCCTCTGGTGCCTCGTGTTTGGTGCCCCCGGTGAACACGGCATACAGAGTCCCCAAGGGTCACACGGGGCACATAATCCACACATAACTCGCACATATCTGTTGTGGATCTCAGTAGTGCGTAACATGAGTCAAACGCGAGTCTAGGAAACCACCAGCATTAACATAGTTGGTGGTGCGTGGTGGTGCTGTGGAAGTGTGGGAGCCTCCAGGTATCTTGTAAACTGCTGAGCTCCTGTGTTGGGGAGCCTTGGGAGGTGTGGGAGATGCCCCAGAATGTTTCTAGGAGTGCTGCCTGCTGGCTAAATACTCTGCTTGTGTCTGATTGTATCAGCTTGTGCCTGTAGTCCCACAGAGCTGATGAAAAGAACCTTTGCAGTCTGAGTACAAGTACAAGTACAAACGGAGTGGAGTGTTATTACACCTATCCCCATTACATCTCTGGGGTATTAAGGGACAAAATAGAATGAAACTGCGGAGCACAATCCTTATGGATCCCATAAGAACACCAGAATGGGACAGCTCGTACACAGAGCAACTGGTTTCATCCGGAACCACCACAACAGTAATGAGCACAACTTCAGACACATTTAAAGCTAATGTGATGACCAGAGCCCATGTCAATACTGAGGACACAACACAGAGTATGGGAAGAGAGGGGCAAATAAAAGAGGGTCAACCAATATCAGCTCATCCATGGAGGAATGGGTTGGAATATACTGTTACCACAAAAATAATACAAAGGAAAATCAAGGACCACTTCGGAGAAAAAGAAACAAGAGCTTAAATGACATGGAAATTCACACTGAACTAATCTGGTCACCCCGTCAAACAGAGCATAACAGGCTGGAAGTAGTTCAAATTGACTCCAAGATCAATGGAGAGGGATGTGACCTTGGAGAGATCCTCTGTCCCTAATCGAAAACATCAATTTGAACTGAGAGGAAAGCTTGCAAACTGCAGCCACAAGCGCGAATCCCCTGTTGGTGAATGAGGAATTGGATGCCTCACACTCCAATGAGGGAGCATTATCGACTTTAAATTCTGTGCTGAATTCTTTAGTTTCCGTTTTTGAGCTTCTGTGTGGGAGTGAGGGGTCGTTTAGGCCCCCCTCACACATTCAGCACAATGGGAACCACTTGCTCGCACAATAGCGGGGGACGCCTCTATTGCCTGTGTCTTAAGCGGGGCTGTTGTGGGGGACACTTGGCGTCCATTTTGTGTGCCCTTTGCTCCATCTTTGGACTAGGCCACACTGCGATAATGCAAAAAGGCTTCTCTCCCATTTACAGCACTGCGCACTCCACCCTCATGGCACCCACCTTTTCTCACCCTGTCTGAAAGCTACACAGATCTATTTCTCACGGATGTGCCGGGGACAATTGAAAAAAATATACTAATGTAACATCTTCACTCTTCCTCTGAGATCATTGTCCTGTGTGTGAACAGGCCCGAATCATGACTTGTAGCTCATCCATCTCCACAAACCTGCCTGTGCCCTCTTACCCTGCTGTTGGAAAATTACTGCCACTATAACCCTGTGCCCCTTAAGGGATTCCCTTGATGTACCAGCGGTGTGACCCTGCTGTGAAGCCCACCCCAGTGTGCCCCCTACTAAAACTAGACCTCTGTCACATTGTATTGCACCTTAGAACCTATAAATGTCAGCATGCCCCATAGTTGCTTTAATGTGCTCAGACCCACTCCATGATCGATGTTATCACACTGACCAAGACCCCTAAGCCTGTTAACTCCATATAAGTCATAATAAATGATGCTCTGATTTTATGCATGCAATTATAGGTTCAAAGAAGATTTACTTAAGCTTATACTGATGGTCATTGTTTATTATAATTCTAGTGGTAGTTTTTTATGCTAGCTTAATTAGTGTCAGCCGGACCATGTGATGCTCACCTTCCCGCCAATGGAGCAACAAATCCGGATGAGGCAGCACCTGTAGCAGTATATGTGTCTATGTTATTCACCCAATCCCAAGCATTTGTAGTCCCATATAGTGTGATGTCAGTGATGATGATTTTTCCCTTCATAAGCTAATATCTTTGTATTGTTTGCCAGAGTGCTCTCAGGGCAGCAGAGTTCTCTGGATGCCAATTGTTCATAAAGAAAACGTAATGCTTGCAACCTGTTCTCTTAGTCTCATTCCCCATGGGGGTGTTTCATATTCATTTGTATTTGCATGCGTAAGTCGGGGCGTGAGCCTTCACTTCTCAAAGCAGAAGTTCATTCCAAGTGGTAACACTTTTAGAACTTAACAAGGAAACGGCAAATTGCGACATAGCAGTAGTGGGACTTAGCACTGCTATCAATTCCATTGTTATTCCAACTATAAAAGAAACCACACTAGAGGTGGCCAGTCAAGGATTGGATATTTCTACAATTCAAGTTTTAGTGAACACCAAAAATAAAGAAGAAGAATCTGCACTAAAGCTGCTGCAAGAAATTTCACAGCAATTGATAAACCAATTATCGCCCCTAGAGACCGAGCCAAAAGAGAATGGCCCGAACTTCCCTCTAGATGACACGCCACTATCAGAATTTAAGCTAGAAGAATTCAGGCAGCTGGCAAATTTTATGGAAGATGAAACCGAAAAACAAACAATGAACTCCATCAGAAGCCAGCGGAGCAGATAGTGATGGGCATAGAAGAGAGGAAAGATGACTGGATTTTGGCAAGCTGCCAAAACTATAGAGGTAGGAGAAAAACAAAAAGAAGAGAAGGAGGTAAAAAAAGATCAAGAACACTTTGTCCGCAACTGAAGAGAGATTCCAAAAAAACAAAAAAATCAAAAAAAAATCTGAAAACAAAGGCCACAGGGCTGAACACATTCTTTGAGAATGTATCACTTTCCCTTAGCGTCGAAATACCAAGATCTGTACAGAAAAAAAGTGGAGATGGAAAGGACACAGCTGCTAAAGCAGATCAAGCTAGAAAAGTGGTTAAGCCGGCTGCAATCGGGAAGCAAAACACATTATGTGTTACTACTGACTTCTGCAATTGTATTTGCTCTCCACTCTTGCTTCTCCACTCTTTTTTTGACTGCTTACTCTCTTTTCCCTCCTCCTTTCCCTTCTCCTTTTTCCTATCACCTCCCCTTACTTTCTTCTATGCACTTACTATATCAGAATTGTCCCTGGACCTAATATGAGCCCTCATCCGCTCCCGTCCACGGCCGCTACCCGCCCAGCACACGTGGTCCGTGTGTGGGCCCGGCAGCAAGATGTTTGCCCTGGTTGCCCAGGCAACCAACATCAACATGCCCTTGCCCGGGAATACGGACGAAACGCCCGCGAAACCCAGCATCCTGAGCCAGGCCTCTCACTGGTGCACACAGCCTGCCAGCCCCGCCCCTCCTGCTTTAAAGGGAGTGGGAGGAGGCCGACAGGCGAAGCCGCCGGGAGAAGGCCAAGGGAAAAGGCCTTCCCCCCTCTCTGCAGCTCTCCGCTGCTCGACGGCGTTTGTCGGCGCGGCTGGCCACATCACTAAAGGTAAGGCTGCAATCATGAGCCTCAACGCTTTGACACACCACCCGATGCCACCCCTACCCTCTGCAAGGAACGCGCGATTAAGATCGCGCACAGCCCTGGCCCCTCCAACCTCCCTCGCTCCGCATCTCCACACACGGAACAAACGCATGGGGGGGAGAACATTCTGCTTTGCACAACATCGGCCGATCCAGGCAAACATGCGCCACCCGCCTGCCCTCCGTCACATGCCTTCTGCGGCTACTGCAGCACCACAACGCCCTTCAGTAGCAACACTACTAGCAGACGCTGCCCCCACCAATGGGCATAACCCACTCCAGGCTGTCCACACACCGCCTCCTGTCTCTACCATATCCACAGAGCAAGCGCTAGCTGACGTCTTTGCGCCCACCGTTATTGATGTGCCTAAGGCCCCCATTGATACCAAACTGCTTGCGCTGGCTGCGCCCTCTGTTATTGATGTGCCTAAGGCCCCCATTGATACCAAACTGCTTGCGCTTGTTGCGCCCACTGTTATTGATGTGCCTGATGCCCCCATTGATACCAAACTGCTTGCGCTTGTTGCGCCCACTGTTATTGATGTGCCTAAGGCCCCCATTGATACCAAACTGCTTGCGCTTGTTGCGCCTACTGTTATTGATGTGCCTGATGCCCCCATTGATACCAAACTGCTTGCGCTTGTTGCGCCCACTGTTATTGATGTGCCTGATGCCCCCATTGATACCAAACTACTTGCGCTTGTTGTGCCTACTGTTATTGATGTGCCTAATGCCCCCACTGCTACCAAACTGCTTGCGCCTGATGCGCCTACTGTTATTGATGTGCCTGATGCCCCCACTGCTACCAAACTGCTCGCACCTGATGCGCACACTGTTACCACTGTGCATGGTACCCCCAAGCTTGTACATGGATCTGTACCCACCACTTCTCTGAAATGTGGCCTGGTCAATGCCCAATCTATCCCAGCCCATGCTCTGGATATTCATGACCTCATACTCAAAAACAAGACAGACATCCTCATTATCACTGAAACCTGGCTGAATGAAACCTCGGGCCCAGCCCTCGCCCTTGCCATCCCAGATGGCTATACTATCCACAGACAAGATAGACCCCTCACTAGGGGCGGCGGAGTAGCTCTCATCGCCAAAGAAAGCCTTGCTATCAGAAGAACAGAAGGCAACCTAGGCCACAACTGTGACTACCTCCCACTCAAAATCAATCTCTCCCCTAATATGACTTTGGCCCTCCACATCGTTTATCGCCCCCCGGGGCCTATCACTGAATTCCATGAATCCCTTATTCACTCCCTCTCCAGCAACTTGAAAAAGACATCCAAAGTCCTACTCGCAGGTGACCTTAATCTTGGCCTTAATGATCCCAACGACGCCCACGCAGCCACCTTGGAAAAAGCCCTATCCACCTTAGGATTCGCGCAAGCCGTCTCCCTTCCCACCCACTCCAAAGGACGCTCACTGGATTGGATCAGCCACCACAACTGCCAAGTACTTATTACTGAGAACTCACCCATACCGTGGTCCGACCATCACTACATCCAATTCAACATCGATACCTCCAAAGAGCCCCCCCTGCCCACTATCCCCCTCCCTCCAGGGATCTCCAGAAGCTCCCGTCAACTCACCGCGGAAAACATTACCCCACTCCTGAAAGTGCCCGCACTCCAGGCCCCCTTCTCGCAGGACCCAGAAACCCTTGCCAGATCCTTCAAGCTAGCAATCACCCAAGCAGTTGACGCTATTGCCCCCTCACTCTCAGGAAAGCTAATGAAACCTCGGGCCCAGCCCTCTGGTTCACCCAGGATCTGCTCCAGATGCGTATAAAGAAACGAGCCGCCCTCGCAGCCTGGAAAGCCAACCCCAATGATGCAACCAAACTAGCTTTCAAGACCATCTCCAAAGACTATAAACTAAGCATAGTCCATGCCAAAGCAAACTCTTTTAACACTAGGATAGCCAACGCCAAATCCAGCACAAAGGAAATCTTCACCATTTTTAGGGAGCTGGAAACCCCTTCCACCCCGCCACCCACGCTCCTAAAGGATGAGAAATGGTGCAACGACATCCAATCGGCCATGCTCAACAAACTAAACACCCTACAAACAAACATCCAAGCTCACCAAAAGGCCCTTACCCTACTAATTGCCACTCAGAATAGCAAACAGAATAAAGAGACCAAAATCAAACCCTCCCCTGTATTCAACTTCAAGGACGTGACGGAATCTGAAGTCATTTCCCTCCTAAAAACCATTAAACCATCTAACTGTAAGGGCGACGCCTGCCCCTCTCAGCTCATTAAGGACTGCGGCGCGACACTTGCACCCTTCCTGACAGCATTCATCAATGCCTCCTTCCAGTCTGGCCATGTCCCATCTGACCTCAAGGAGGCCTGGGTACGATCGCTCCTCAAGAAGCCCTCCCTTGACCCCACGGCACCAGGGAACTACAGGCCCATTACCACCGTCCCCTTCCTGCTTAAAATTCTGGACAAAGCAGCCTACCTGCAAGTCCAGAAATTCCTCGAGGATCACCACCTTCTGGGCCTTCGGCAGTCTGGCTTCAGGCCACGACACTGCACCGAAACTGCCCTCCTCGATTTAAAAAATCAAATGGACGACATCAGAGACGCTGGTAAACCAGCGCTCCTTCTGCTCCTTGATTTATCGGCCGCGCTTGACCTCGTGGAACACAATACTCTTTGCCATCACCTCTCCATCGCAGTAAACTTCTCCCCTAAAGCATGTGCATGGATCACCTCCTTTCTACAGGAAAGGGCCATGAAAGTCTTCTCAGACTCAGCATGCTCTTCCCCTAGTCAGATCAAATGTGGGGTGCCTCAGGGCTCCTGCATTGCGCCCACCCTCTACAACCTATTTACTAGGCCCCTTTTCAACCTTCTTGACACCATGGGTATCTCATATACCAACTACGCTGATGACACCCAGGTGCTCATCCCCCTCACAGGTGACTATGAGGCAGATAGGATCACCCTCAACTCCATCTACTGTACCATCCAAGCCTGGATGGCTGAAAATTGGCTATGCCTAAATAGTGACAAAACCGAGCTTCTGCTCATTGGGTCACCTACCATCCTGGGCAACCTCAACAAGAAATATCGCTCCTTCACCATCCTTCACCATCGATAATATACCCATCGCTGTGTCCCATACAGTAAAAACTCTGGGTGTCTACCTAGACCCTAATCTCACCATGAATAGACAGGTTAACGCCATTGCTGCCTCTTCAGCATACTACTCAAAACTGCTTAACGCAGTAAGACCCTTCCTAACGACACAGAACTGCCTTACTATCGCTAGAGCCACTATCGGCTCAAGACTGGACTACTGTAATGCTCTCCTCGGAGGCACCTCCAGCAAAAACATTGCCAAACTCCAACTTGTCCAGAACAATGCCCTTAGGGCTGCCACTGGATTCCCAAAAAAGGACCACATATCGGACCTAAGGAGACAGGTTCACTGGCTTCCTGTCAAACAGAGAATCATCTTTAAAATCCTCTCCATCACTCACAAATGCCTCCATGATCTGGCACCCCCCTACCTCGCCCAGCGCATCGCCTTCCCCACTTCCACAAAGCCATCTAGGCTAGCCTACACCAACTTGATCAACAAGCCCAAAACCTGCAGAGTGCGTGCAGGGGGCTCCAGCTTCCCAGCCATCGCTGCCACCCACTGGAACGCAATACCTTCACACATTAGGGTAATCGACTCTCACCTAGCCTTCCGCAAGGCCATCAAAACCAGCCTGTTTGTCTGAAATGTCAGGCGCCGTATGCCCATCTGTACTCTGTAACCTAGCACATATGATGTAACCAAGTAACCGCATGTCCTAATGTACTCATGCCTACGTACACTTTCATGTAAACAGCGCCTCAATGCCTTGGGGCTGTAGTGCGCTTTACAAATGTAAAAATAAATAAAATAAATAAATGATAGCAACCTCGTCTGTTTCCTCCACCCTCCCTTTACTGTTTTTTTCCTCCCCACCACCCCTCCAGCACTATCTGAAATGTCGTGATACCTAGTATGATAGTCGCTTGTTTTGTTCCTCCCTCCCTTTCTGCACCCCTCTCCCTCACCTTTGTATTTTCTCCGGCTCTACCAGAAATGTTGTAAGGCCTTGTTTGGTAGTTGCCTGTCTGTTTCCATTTGCTTCCCACTCTCCCCCTCTCTTCCTTATTTATGTCTTAGCTCTTGCTAAATGTCGTCAGACCGAGTACGATAGTTAATTTCACATAGTTACTGTTCATGGCATGTGAGAATGTGGTTGTATTTTCCCTTGTTCACTCCCTTGCCTTGCAATTATGCTGGAGATGGACCCGGATAAAGGAAATCAATCCACCATATTGCATGTATGGTATGGAGTGGGAAAATCAGTAGAACTTAAGGAAGCTAGAGAGAACAAACGTTTAGATGCCTCAATCTGCTTACGTCATGATATAGCACTAGTTATAATAGAGGCCCTAAAACCTTTTCCTTTTTAGAGGTCCCTCTCATGGGTCCCCCCCATTTAGATAGGGCTCACACATCTACTCCCAGGGTTCCTTTTTAGGCACTCCTCTCTTCCACCCCTCATGTTCCGAACCAGCACTATTTCTGGATGATCAAGAATACCTTCAGGGATTTAGCAAAATACATTCTCACATTCTCAAAGATCTCAAGACGGAAGAGACAAAATTTCTCACTGATGAAACTCTAACCAATGCTCGTGAAAAACTTAAATAAATCGATAAAGAAGTAGACACTTTCATGGCATCAACCTTAAAGAAAAAGCATAAAAAACTTGCAAAGGACATCAAGAATTTTAAGATAGAACATATCTATCCTTACCTTGCTGCTGATTATAAAGACACCAAGGATAAAGAATGCTTGGCTAAACAAGGTGGGGCTTCGAGAAACAGACGTAGGGGGGTATCTTTTTCTGATACTTCCAGCTCAGATTCCTCAAGCGGCGATCAACCACAGGCAAGAGGACGCCCAGCTAACTTTGGCCAACATCAACCATTTCGACAACCTCCCAACATGCCTTTTTTAGGCCAAGGGGGTCCCAGAGGAGGGTACTCGGGCCCACCCTCCCCAGTTTCCCTTCTACAACTTCCCCCAATGAGGGTATCCGAGCAGACGCCGCAGGAACAACCGGAGCTGCAAACGATGACCCCAATATTTAACCTCTCCGGCTCCCCACTATCCAAAGAAGAAAACTCATTGTTAGCCAAGGGATTATCTTTTGTGCCCACCAATCACACCGATTGGTTTAAATTGGACCTCGAACTTTCCAACTTTTTTCTGCAGCATCAGAAGAAAGGTCTATTTTCTCGACAAAGACATCCTGCTGGGAGCTGATGACACAGGTTTGAGACCCAGATCAGATTTCCAACCAAGAGACTCTGAGACACCCGCCTCCATCCTCTCTTTCGAGAAATGCATCCGGCAAGAAATTGGCAAATTGCATTCCACCCCAGATAGCCATAGGCAGAATCTCACTTCAGGGGAAAGGAAATCCCTCACTACTCTCAGTGCCAATAAATCACTTGTGATCAAACCAGCCGACAAGGGAGGTGGCATCCCGATACAAAACAACATCCAGAATAAAACATTTGTGATGTCCCTCCTTGAAGAGGAAGGCAACTATAAGAAATTGAAAAAGGACCCAACAGCAGAAATAAAAATCAGGATCCAAGAAACTACAAGATATGCACTGGAACACAACTGGATCACTGACAAGGAAGAGACCTTTCTCAATACATCAGAAGGAAGAACCCCTTTCCGCTACGCTCTTCCTAAAATCCATAAGGACAGCCACACACCACCTGGCAGACCCATCATATCAGAGTGTGGCTCCATTCTGGAGCCCATTGGAACTTTCATTGATTACTTTTTGAAACCCCTAAGCCAGCAGACCCCAACTTACATGAGAGACACCATGGATACCATTACCAAATTCGAAAACCAACCATTCCACTCCTCTGAAGATCTCCTTGTATCATTAGACATCAAGAGCCTCTATACCTCCATTCCACAAAAGCAAGCACTGGAGTGTATCAGACACCATTTAACTCAACATATGACACAGAGACAGGTGCCGTATTGAACTTCTTGAAATATCACTCACCAACAACTTTTTTTTGAGTACAACAATACCTTCTACCTACAGACCTGTGGCACAGCCATGGGTGCTGTTTTTGCCCCCAGCATGGCCATCATCTTTATGTCCGAATTTGAACTGACACACGTCCTCAATATGACCAACCCATACTTGAACTCCGTCACCTTATGGTTTCGGTACATTGATGATATTATCTTCCTCTGGAAAGGGGAAGACAACATGTTGATGGAATTTTTTCAATGGCTGAACCTACGCACCACAGAAATCCAATTCACCATAAATAAGAGCAACCAGAAAATGAACTTGCTGGATCTTACAATTACATCCAAGAACAACAAACTTGAATGCTCAATCTTCAAAAAAACCACTGACCACAGCACGGTCCTGCATTACAGCAGTCACCACCCTAAGAGCTTATGATGTAATCTCCCGTACGGTCAATTTTTGAGGATCCGCCGCAACTGTACCTAAATGGAGGATTTTCATAAACATTCCAGTGACCTACAGCTAAAATTGATGACAAGAGGATACCCCAAAAAACGTATAAAAAACACCCAGAAGCGAGCAAGATTCACACTGAGAGAAGCTCTCCTTATACCCAAAGACAAAACTGATATACCTGAGAACATTCTGACTTGTGTCACCACATTCAGCCCCACCACTTCCAAACTCAAATCCCTCATCAAGAAATTCTGGCCTCTTGTGCAACTCAATCTTCCAGATGAACTCAAACCACACATGGCACTCAGGAGGTCCAAAAACCTCAAAATAATTCTCACTAGTGCCAAATCCAACAAAATTCCGGTGCGATCTACACTGTGGGACATGAGAGAAATCATTGGACACCACCCATGTGGTCAATGCATGAGCTGCAGGCAAACCAAGAAACTTAATTCTTTCATGATAGAGGGTAAAGAGTGGAAACTTAGACACTTCTCTAACTGTAAATCCACCAACGTCATCTACGTGATTCAATGTCCCTGTGGCCTAAGATTTGTAGGCCAAACCTCAAGACCTGTGCATAAACGTATCAGTGAACACAGATCGAGGATATGCTGCAAAACATTTGCTGCCCCTCTTGTCCACCACTTCATGGAATTCCACCATGACCCAGATTCCTTTGCCTGGTGGGTGGTGGACAAAGTCCAGAACAAAACCAACACTGCCAACGCCCTGAATTTTAAAGAAGCATGGTGGATGCACAAACTAAAATCCACCACCATTGGCCTCAATGAAGCCCTACCAGGACCATTTAACATCTAAACACAGCCCAGACCCCTTACTTTGAACCCCAGACCTTGTCACAGGCTACCCCTTCTGACAATCCAGACATAACTCCTAAACAAAGGCGCTTATTTTCCCCAGGGTACAGCTCATGCACAAGGTAATCTATTTTCCTGTAACAACATATTTCACGGCTCTGAGGGGATAGCAACTACCATGTCATTTTGCGACTCTATACATGATTGGATTTCTGTATTATGTTGTTATAACTGGTCTGTTTTTTTTACTGCTATAAACTCATGTATTTGCATCCAATAGTGATCACGACCTGCCATGCTCAAAGATAATGACACATTATTTTCCATGACTGCATTGTACCCATTTCTAGACTCATCAATGTCCATTGCAATGTTGGGGAGGTTACGTCTGAAATCTGAAAAAGAATGCTGTATCCTTTGCTCCCACTATGCCACACAGACCCTCTTGTGTGTACACAAAAATATTTGTCAAACTGTTGTACTTCGTATATGTACTTGCCAATGCTGTAAATACTCAAGCATTCGAGTTACTAACACTGGCTGGTTACTTGCCAGCTCGGCCTGTCCACTGCCAATAACCTTCCCAATGCATGCTTTAGAACACATCAACACAACCGTTTCCAGCCACGGCTCGTGCTATTACACACCCCCCCTTTTTTACTGACACAGGGTCTTTTGACTCAATCCTTTTCTTGGGCCTATTCCCATTCAGCCTCCCAGCCCGCCCAGGCCAGACTTCCCCCACAGTGACCGCAAACACAACTCCCTCCACCAACCTTGATGCTGGGGGTTTTGTCCGTGTGCACTATTCACATCTTTTATTACGAATTGGCAGGCTCCACGGGCAGCCCATTCATTGTTACTCTGGTGACCCTCTTTTACAGCTATGCACAGCCTTCCAAGCATTAAGCCACTTATCGCTTGCCCTTCTGCTACAGTATCGGACTCGTAACGAGACACTAGTCTCCCGCGCATGCACCGTAGCACTATTTTCCACAGCGCATATACTCAGCTCTACCTCCCAGAGCCAGCACAGGCACCATTTTGAGACGCCTGCCCCTCGCTGCCACATGCCGTAAGTCCTAGCAGGTACGTCTCCCTTCCCCAGTGTGCACGCTGGACCACAGCTCTCTGCTCCCCCTGACCGTGCATAAACGTCCCTCCTGGCTTCCAGGGTTTCCGTTCATGTACCCTTCTCGCCGTGTCTTTTCTCACTTTGCCTACAGGGCATACGATAGGACAAACCACCCTGAGCTTCCCAGCCCTGATGACTTTGCTCCAGGCTGCCTCCTGACTCAGCCCTAAGCTTAACTTGTGCTGTGTTCCTCCATCAGTTACAGGTACATTTCCTTTTCTGAGAGAATGTACCTACATAATCTCTCCGCCTTATTTTGTGCCCACAGCTACTATTTTTCCATTGCTGCAATCTTTCTTCCTTTCCCTTTTTTTGTCTTTCTCTGTGCTACCTAGGTTTCATTCTTTTGAACCTTTGCCGGACCCCGCTCTCAGCACCTGGGGTCCCGCACTAGTCATCCACGGGCCGCCTACCTTCAACCAGGCTGCCCTCTCGACCTATGCAAACTATTCCTGCGCTCTCACCCGCCCTACGATGGAACCCCCCTTGTCCATCTGCTCCGATTGGAAGCACGACCAGTGGTGAGTGGACCCCTTCTCTGGAAACCCCTTCTAGGACATGTTTTTTAGTATTGGATACATCTTATTGACCCACTCCAGCACCCTGCTGCTGTTTTAAACACTGGTCTCTCTCACACTATCCTTCATCCATATTTCTGTCTTTTTCAACACAGAGTCTCCTGACTTTATTGGCCCCAGAAGAAGGCTACCATCCATCTTGCCGAAACGTCAGGCAGCAAATTGACCCAGATTTCCCACGGGCTATTGTTTGTGCTGCCTCTTAAAGTCTAACATCATACCCAGACGTAGACCAAATATAAGGTCAGACTTTAGCCGGGCATGGGAGACTTATCTTCACCGTCTCTTCTACTTACACTTTCATAGTGTGTTCTTCACATCCAATGACATGGGACACTTCACTTACAAGTTGTTGGTCATATGTATTAATGATTGATTCATATCCCATGTCCTTTGCAATTTTGTCATAGTGATTCTTCAACTATGTGTTTGGTTTTCATGCCATTTGCAATCTTGTCATAGTAAATCTTTAACTATGTGTTTGTTTTCCTCAATGGATATCATGTATCGTTATGCAAAGAAATAACATAAATACGCTGAACAAAGAAAAAAGTATTAGCGAACTAAGAATAAAAAGCTAAATTGAAACATTCTTTTTATACAATTTTGAGTCATGTGTTTGGTAACAGCAAGCTTGTTGCTTTCAATAATGATTGCCCATAATGTATGTGCTCTAAATAGGGTCTAAAAATCAGTGTACACTGAATTCCCCTTGTACACCCCTAAGATTCATAGAGGGTAGGACAACCCCCATGTTATAGCTCAATCTGCAAAGGGAACATTCATACTGAAGCAGATGGGGAGGAAGCTATTGTGGATTTTGCAATCCCAAGAGTTTGGTTGAAGCTTATAGGAAACAACATAAATCATTGAGCCAAAATGTGGTCTTGACTTACTTTAAGAAAGTGCCAAATCGTTATCTCCTAGCATCCAATGACATTTGCCTTTGATACTGTCAACCATGCCATCCTGGTCAACTGTCTCTGTGATAACCTGTGTATCACTGGTCAGGCTTTGGCGTGGCTGACCGCTTTCCTCTCCGACCGACCCTCCCAGGTCCAACCTGGGTCCTTCCTCCGCGATATCTTTTTCTCTACCAGTGGTGTCCCCCAGGGATCTAACGTCTCTCCCTGGCTGTTCACCCAATACCTGGCACTCGGAGCCTACTGCATCGCCGCTCTCTGCATCAATTTTCAGTGCTATGCAGATGATCACAGCCCATTTTCAGGCTACCCTTGGCCTCCTCTCCTTCCCTCATCTCTGACTGTCTGTCTGCTATCCAGGAGTGGTGTGCCGACCATGACCTCTGCCTTAATGCCAGTAAGATAGAAATGTTACTCATTGGCACACCCACTCCCTCCTTCCCTGAAGCTCCCTGGCCGGCCTCTCTTGGCCCTCTTCCTGCTCCAACCTGCAAGGCTAAAAACCTCGGGGTCATCTTCGACTCCACACTCTCCTTCTCTCCTCACATCTCTGATGTCTCTAAGAAGTCACACTACCAGCTACACCTCCTCAGAGGTATTCTTCCTTTCCTCTCCTTCCCCCAGAAGTTCACCATCTCCAGAGCCCTGGTTCTCTCGAGGCTGGACTATTGTAACAGCCTCAATCTAAATCTGCCTGCCTCTACTCTCCACCCTCTGCAACTTATCCAGAACAGGACTGCGAGAATTGTCCTTGGCCTCAAGCCCAGGGATCGTATCTCTCCAGGACTGAAATCTCTGCACTGGCTCCCAGTGGCTGCGAGGATTAAGTTCAAAACCCTCTGCATTGTCCACAAGGCCTTCTGGGGCCTGGGGCTGCATTACCTTCAACTCTTTCTTCCCAAATATCTTCCTTCTCGAGCTCTTCGCTCATATGCCTCCAATTCCCTCAGGGTCAGTTACTTCTGCAGGAAAGGAGTTGATGGTAGATCTCTCTCTTCAGCAGGGGCCTCCCTCTGGACAGCCTTCCTGCGTCCCTGAAACTTGACGAGAACCATCTCCGGTTCCAGAGCATCTCAAAACCTTCCTATTTGCTTCTGCATTCTCTCCCCCTCTCCCCTGCTGAATTCCTGGTTGAAACTGCACTGGATACCTGGCCACCTGTTCTGATCTTGGGCCCAGGCACACCTGCACTGCCTCCCTCACAATCCCCACCCTGGGTACTGATATTCTGTATCCCTACATTCCCCCCACCAGCACTTATGTCTGCTCTTACCTTCCACTTGCCACCATCTGGCCGTTTTATTTATCTTATGTATTCTACTATCCCATGTACTGCACTTTCCCCTCTCCCTTCCCCTACACACTTTTCCCTTTCCTCCTTCCCATGCACTTGCACGATCTTAGTGACACCTGGCTTAGTAAGATAGTTGTCTGTCTTCCCTCTGTTCCTCCTCCCATTACAAATGCCATACCATATCATATAACATCATATTGTGGTAGTAACATTTCCTTTTACTGGAGATTACTTCCTTGCAGAAGTTTGCCTTACATCAGAGAAAGCCAACATGGCAATTCTGCATGCTACATAAGTGCTAGAGTTTTTTCTGAGAGTCCGTTGGAGGTAAAAGAAGGCAACACTCAAAAGAAAGGGCCACCCAAAACACATCACTTGGGGGGAGCATTGGGACCAGAGGGAGTCCACTTGGATAAAAAAATGAAAGCCCTAGGAGACATTACACAGGACAATGTGTTAACCCTGCTGCCGGAATTGCTATCTCAAGTCCTGCAGAAAGTGGGAGTGGGAACTAAACCCCTTAAGAAACAGGGAAGTCAGATTAATCCGTTGGAATATGCAGGGATTCAGTATTGCCAGATATAAAAGCACTAGAGATCAAATATTTGGGATAAATGACATCTTAATGTTGCAGGAAACGGGGCTAGTTAATCCTATTGAAACTGAAGGCTATACAATTCATTGCTTATCTGCTTCTCAGAAAGCAATGGACAGACCATCAGGGGGACTCCTGATGGCATTTAAAAACTCCACAGAACATGTCATATTACCAATCTTCAACAACATAAATGGAAAATGGAATAAAGGTGTACAAAATCTGTCTAAAGTGCAACATATCTGATCCAGATTTAGTAGTTATACATATATATTGGAACCCTGCCTGCTCCAAACTGCTGGCTTTCCTAGGGTTACTGAACTCACTGTTGGAAGAAGTCAAGTTGAAATTTGGGGCAATCAATATGGTTCTCGCAGTGGATTTTAATGCAGAATGCATCTATGAAGCAGAGAGGAGAGCACCTACGCACCCCAAGAAGAGATCCAGATGGATGGATGGATTTTTTGGTTGCTTGGGATCTGATTATGCTGAATGGGTCCACTGGGGAAGAAACCGATGCAAATGCAACATGGCATCGGGGCAACTCTTCATCTACTTTGGATTATCTATTTTTTCCTCGGGATAAATCAAGTGTAATGATTTTTAAGCACCCGTTGGTAAAGACAAAACCTTTTTCATGGAAAATTGAGAGTCAATCCATTCATTTAGTAAAGGAAGTGACATACCTAGGTTCAAAGATCAGTGTGAATCCCACTAAACTGGAGCTAAGCAACAATCTGGATCTAGAAGCAGTAACATTGGGTTCCCAGATGATCAACTTAAATTTTAAATATGGCAAATTCTCTATCCTCCCAATGATAAAATACTATGTAGGGAAGGTTATTTAAAACCTTTTATTTGGATTGGAATGTAATGATGGCATTTAGGGAAAAGTATGGAACAGAGTTATGAACCTTCTGAACTCGGTCCCCATGTCTTTCATCCGGTATTAGTTGGGGTTGACTTCATTGCTTTCCTGGATAGTGTGGAGGTGGGTCTCTCCCTTTAGATTAATTGTAGCCCCCCAAACAGACTCCCTATATGAAGATGCATCCATCCAGATGATCGGGGGGGTAACAAATTCCTTCAAACACTGAAATCCAGATCTCTTGATATTCTTGCTAAAGCTGACTCTGAGCAAGATATGCTGATCTCAAATCCATTGAAATGCAAGGGATATATTAAAAGATGGGACTGGATCCGAACAATTGATAAACTAAGAGTGGCTAATTTATCTTAAAATTTCTCAATTCATGACAAACTGAGATGAAATGTTCCCACCTATTTGAAAAAATTCCCAAACGCCTAGATCAGGGCTAACTTTAAGCTATATGTTCTTTCTTGTTTGGAAATCCAACATATAAGAGATCCTATTGCCTATCCTAACAATGCATGTGAAATATGTGAGTTGAATTCCAAACAGTCAGTGAAACATCTCCTGTTGAAATACCTGGGGACAAGGAAATTGAGGTGGGGAAGATTGCAGAGATGTTTTCACTGGGTTTAATGGTTGGAATCGGAAACATTCTGGGAAAGAATTGTGTCAGTTAATTAAGTGTTTTTGATAAATGAGATGGTAAAGATTCTTAATGTTTTAAATTTGGTGGAATAAGTTAGGAGTATATGTGGAATTAATTGAGGACATTTTTGTCTATGTTCTAATAATGATTTGCCTGCACATTATCTTTTCCCTCTTTATAAAGAAGTGTTATTTTATTTGACACACGGTAGGATGTATCATCATGAGTTTTGTAATCTATTTTTGCATGTGTATGTGCTTTTGTATCTTGTGTAAAAAGTCACATTTTCTTTTTTTTGGCTATATCACAATTAAAAAAAAGATATATATATATATATTTTTTTCCTCCGGGTCTACTCTCCCAGCACTCTTCCTTTACAATAAGGAGCAATCGTTCTCCGTTAGAGCTGTTGTTTCTGGATATGGCATCAACAGAATCTGACATCCACCCTCAAGTCATAATAGGGAAGACTAAAAGTAAAGTAAGGCTCATGAAATATAGACAGGCTGGGAAAAAGTTAAATAGTAATTTTGAGAAAGTTCCAAATTCCATCTGGCTGGCAAATTGCCACCCGGAGAGTTTTATCAACTTTATATGGTCTATCCTCCCACCCAGTGAATACACTGTGGGTAAGAAACATAGTTACCTTCATTGTTTTATGAGGCAACTAGAGAGAAAAAAAAGGACCTAAGAGCTAAACTTAGAAGGCTGAAGAAAAGGTAAATTGATATAGGCAAGTATAAACTGGGAGCCAAAAAGGCACCTCAAGAATATAGGCATTGATCCGTAAATCGAAGGTTGGCCCGGTTACAACTAGATGGAGAACTGATGCTGCGACTGATCAGTGAAAATAACTCGGGAAATTTCTGGTCAATAGTGGGACAGCTAGAACCAAATTACAACACCACTCTCTGCAATTTTGTCCCAGAAAATAAGTGAGTTGATTATTTATCAAAAAAACTTTGAGAACCCCCATCCAGAAGAAATGGTAATGAGACAGAATGTTCCATGGGATTTACCCATGGAAGAAGAGGACGTTATGGAAATCATCTCTAAATCTTCAGTCTCTAGGGCAGCAGGTCCAAATGGACTTACCTACCAGGTTCTCAAAAATAAGCTGGCCTTTTGGGAAAGATTCTTAAACCAAGTCTTTAAAGAAATCCTTAGACAGAGTAGGTTTCCTTCCTCATCGAAGACAGCAATAATTATACCATTCTTCAAGGGTGGCTATCCGTTGACTCCGGCGAGCCATCACCCAATCCCCCTCCTAGACATAGACAGCAAAATCTTTATGAAAATACTATTACGAGAAATTACAAAATGGGTAGATGCTTGTCAGATCTTGTCTTGTAACCAAACAGGCTTTAGACAGGGTCTTTCTACTACAGTGAAAAGGCTTGCTTTAAATTTGGCCAGCCAAAACACAATGGAGAAGAATGAAGTCCCACTGTACGGGACATGGCTGGACCTCTCAAAGGCATTCGAACAGGTCGATAGAGCACATCTCTGGAGTAAACTAAGGAGATGGCAGATTCCAGAGGCACTGCTTGAGATGCTGACTGAACTACACAAATAGACCACACTGAGGGTCCGGCTGGACGAACAGGGACACCTCTCGGACCCAATCAGAGTGGAGAGAGGAGTGAGACAGGGGTGCTTGGCCATGCCCTCTTCTTAAATGTGCATCTGGCAGACCTGGGAAATTTTCTGGTGGCATCTGCGCTGGCCAGTCCTGAGATAAATGGAAGAAGGATCCATCGGCTAGCCTACGCATATGATATTGTTTTGCTTGACAGAACAGCGATAGGCCTAAATCGATTGTTAACAAAATTGGGAGAATACGCCAGAGAGAACGGGTTATCAATTAACCCATCAAAATCTAAGATCCTGGTGTTCAAGCATAGTCAGGAAAAGGTCCAGTACACAGTTTGGGCAATGGACAATCAAACAATACCGAGAGTCGAGGATCTGCTTTAACTGGGAAATAGAAAACACGGCTCTCCCACAATTTATAAAGGAGAGTCAGAGGTGGAGATGAAGGTCTTTCAACTTATCCCCCAGATGAAAAATCTCTACAATAAGTATTCCAAGTTCTCGATTCTTCCTTTGATCAAGTTTTTCAAGGCAAAGGTGATACCAGTAATCCTTTATGGGTTAGAGGCTAAACCTTAGTTTAGGAACACCAACTGGGAATAAACAGAGGCCCTCATCTGGAAGCAAGTGCTTGGACTTCCAATGAGTACACAGTCATGGAACTGAGCTTTGAACTGGGGCTGAACTCACTGTGTTCAGTGGTTAAATGGAAATTGATCTCACTCTACCGGCAGATTATTTCTGCAGAGCAAAACACGTTGTACGGTGACATCAAAGCCGACATTGAACGCTCAAGATTTAAACTCTTGGCACAATTGTACCTAAAAGTAAAGGAATACTTGGGCAACATAAACTCAAATATAGAGACATTGGTTAGCATCCTTCAGAAAGTTAAAAAGTTAGACGAGAGGAGCGATTGTATTAACACAATTGCAAAGGTGAGAAATGTGAAAGTACCTAATTCTTTCCAATCGGTGGACTAAAATGTGGGGACCCTTTCAAAATATCTGCTAAAGTTTCCAGACAGGCAGGTTAGGACTAATTTTCTTAGGATAAAACTGAGCCTGTTAAACACCGGGGGAATCCTGGCTACATGGAAACAAGAGGAAAAAACACATACATTGTGTAAAATATGCGATGTGCTGTCTGAACAAACATTGAGACACTTGCTAATGGAATGCAAAGGAACTTGGAATAAGAGGCTGACTCTATTCAGAAAACATCTAAGGAATGAGGAGTGGTTAACCTCTGACATTCTTTGGAACAGAATAATATCTGGTCACGAAACAACTTTGATATTTCCTGTGGTAGATCTACTAAAATAATGTGGATTTGTAAACTAAGAATGGTTGTTAACCTTCAAATCTCCTTCCTGGTTTGGGACTGTAGAACTGGGAATAAAAAATATGCATTGATCTAAATGGAAGAATATATCACTTCAACATAATGTTGATGGCTATAGTAGTGTATGTTGTTGATGTCATACATTTAACTGTGATCTAAAAAAAATGTTAAGTTGTCAACATTTTTGTAAAGGTTTTTTCAAAACCACATACAAATAAAAAAAATGATAAAGTCTTCGACATCAGTAAAAGGTCTGAGACCGACTGAGGGAGATCAGAATTTTGATAAGTTAGGGGAATGACAGCCTTAACGAATGTGAATTAAGCTTGGGGAAGGGAACCCCTGCAAGTGCTATGTTTGAAAGGTCCAAGCCCGGCTGAGGGAGACCTTTGTGAACTGTTAAAGCTTTGAGAGGTCTGAACCCGAGGGAGGGAAACCCGCATGAACATTTTGTTGAATTGTGAACTTTTTGTAGAACTGTGAAGGAACTTTTGGAATGCTAGACAAGTGACTTTAACATGGAAGGCCAGATGGCCCTCAATCCACGTTTTAAACTGCTTGTGTTTTGAGAACCTGAGCCAGAGTTACATTGTTTCTACGAAGGCTGCCTTACTCCATGCTGTCCACCGTGGGGAGGATAGCTGACTCAGCTATCTTCATCTTTTATGTTATAAGAATGATTTTCCTTTACTTATACCTTTTCCATGCACCCATTTATTGTAATAGCGTAAGGGCAGGCCATAGGTTTATTTAGTATAGGCCACTTTATTTTTACAGATATGACGCAGGCTGTGTTATTTATTATTTGATGGTAGAGTGTGATCCCATCTTTAGATATAAGGCTAGATAGTTTTTCCAACCCTTATTGTACAATGAACATCCTCTGTCATCACTTGTGATATCATGCCTCCCTTATGATATGATATGGTATGGTATGGCATTTATAACGCCCCTGTGCACCCGTGTTTCTAGGCGTGAAACCCCTTACACCTCTCTTTATTTTAATTGTTACTGTAAATCAATGTACTTGTCTTAGGATAGTAACCTCATTGTTTGCTTGGACTTCAACAGCATAACAAAATGTGTTCTCAACATTGCCAAAGCGCAACAGGTTACCCCCCAAATCGATGGAGAATATCACTACTCAGATCATAATCCTAGGGAATATCTCTGATGGGCAGATAGGTTAGCACTGGGGGAACTAGAGCCAGCAAATTACTCATGTGCTTTTGAAAGACTTTTTTCAAATTATTATTATTTGTATTATGGTCCATAGTTGTATTGCTACTTGAAATCTGTAACATACATGTGCTTCCCAGTACATGTTTGGAATCTTGATTTTCCTGACTGACTTCCCATTTATTTGTCAAAATAAAGAAGGGAGTGGTTTGCTCTTTTTGTAGTCACCAAAAACGTGTTTTGCTTAAGAAACTTTTCCATTGTTTAGACAGGCTCTGGAGAGCATAAGATATTTCCTTCCATTTATCTGAATGGGAAAGAATGTGTTCTTGCCCAATCATTTGTTCAATCCTCTCCTTTGAGATGTTTAACTGTTTTCTGCAAACATAATTGTTCTATTGAATATTCTATGGTTGTTTCTCCCATTATCCTTTTCATTTATTTTGATATTTTCTTAAATAAGATAAGTATTTGTGTAAGCCATTTCTTTTGGTTGAATATCTTCCATTTGTCTAGACAGAGTCGACATTTCAGTTTCAAGTTAACTACATTTTCTTTCTGTTCAGGAAACAGGATTTATTTGCTGTTTTAACCCAAACAATTACTCTTTTTTCAATGTTCAGTACTTGAATACCTTCTAGATGTATAGAAATACATAACAGAGATTTTCATTTTATTTGAAATGTTTATTAGAGTGTGTTTTTCTTCAGGAAACAGACAAGTTTGATTTTACAAAGAAACAGTTAATCTTTTTATCGTTTTTTTACTGATTGGCCGCAATCCAATTGTCTATGTAGTTGTCTAAACAGTAGAGATTTCAATTTTCCTGGGTGGAAGCCAAAGCCGGTCCTTCCACATACGGGGAGTGTGGCAGTTGGGATGACCGCAATTCCAGTCTCTTGTTTTTCTGCCTGTGCGATTGAAATTACACCACTACTAATCACAAAGTATCTGTTACAAAATGTTGTCCTGGTTCTCTCTGTTTGTTCTAGGGAACTACAGATAGCAACATCCACAGTGGTGAGCGGAAGAAGAAACAACTTGAAAAGACCTCCAGAGGGGAGCCACGTACCTGTTCACCACAAACAGTAGAACAAAGCAGCCAAAATGCTATGCGATGTGGGTTAGACATCCGGAACAAGTGTCAGGACCTATGCAAGACTGCTCCATTTAGCAATCATTCTCACCAGTAAGAAACCGGCAGAGTGGTGTTCTGGCTCAGACTCTAATATATTCCATGAGGAATCAACACTTGCCTGTAATAGAGAAGCAAAGAAAAACTGAAATTCCCACAGACACTGAAAACGCTCACTGCAGTTGGAACTTTCGAAACAGCAGGCCGCCATGCATGCACCACAGCTGTCCCACATTAGAGGAAGAGGTGGGACTTAGGCACTCCTCCCAGCTGGAAAGGATGGTACTGATCATGGAAGGGAGGAGAGTATTGAAGCAGAACAAGTATTGAATCAGGGCAAGTACACTGATGGATTTAAATTCACTATCTAACCCAGGTGCCTGATAGGTGTAATCTGGATTGTTGCAGGTGAAGGCTATATAGATAATTCATTTGCGTTTAAGTCATCACCAATAGACACATATCTTTGAAATCGTAGGGTTTACCAAACACTATTACCAGCCAAGGGTTGAAAATCTGTTGAAGCTCATCTGGTCGCTTGTGTGCTCTTGAGGCCATTTGTGAAAAAGGGGAGGCTCTTAATTTTTCAGAAAGGTGATTTTCCATGAAGGAGAAACATTTTGTTCTCCTCCAGTGAATGTACTGTACTCGGAAGCACCATTTGGATATGTTTCTTCTTTTACTTGAACAAAACGGGTATTTGATAGAGCTGTAGTATGCTGAGTTGTTCTTTCTAGGGAGAGTTACTTATGTGTATTACTCAATATGTAATGCTACTGAGATATGCTTAAGAAAATGTCTTGTGCGGAAACAAGTTTAGGTAGCTTCCAAGGGCATTCCTAATCGTCGCACTGAACGTGTCGCCGACAGAAAGAAAGGACTCACGGTAGTCCTTAACTATACCGGTACTCCGGCACTCCAGTTAGCAGCAGCAAACAGAACAAAACTAAAAATATATTCTCTCTGGAGCAGTCACTGGTGTCTCCTGACAAACTGCACTTACGAGCACTTTAGTGGACGATGGGATCAATTAAAAAATGCCAACTTTAAAGCATTATTTGCAAGCATCATTTATTTGTGCAAAATTGCAAAATGAAGCATAATAATGAAGACTAAAGGAAATTGTTCCTTGTTTTATTCTTTACAATTACATTATTTCTTAAAAATGTTGAAAATTATCATCATCTGTCATTTGTAAAGCGCTGGTATGGTCCCAACGCGCGGTTGGTTGGATGCCCTTTGGGGACAGAAGTCCAGATATGGGAAATTCATAAGAAGAGTTTAGAATGCATTTGTGTATTTTAGCCAAAGTAAAGTTGGGTAGGGGTTGCCAGGTCCCTACCAGCTACCCATATCGAGCTGCCAAGTGGATGGGTGCTTTGAAGTTGACAATAAAGAGTTCAAGAGTAGTAGATTCATTATGTAGCCAGCTAGACCACATTTCTGCCGTGGGCATAGCTGCATGCTAGTGGCAGAGGTTGGGTGCACAATATTGTTGGGAAAGGAGTATGGTTGCAGATGTGTGCGGGTCAGGGGCCTTCACTTCGGCTATCTTCCATTAGCATGGATTGGGATACATACCCGTCTGCTCTTGCTGGCATCTTGGTTTCATAGATGAGGCCCAGATACATGGCCATACTCAGATGTTCCGCTAAATGCAATGTGATGGCTGTTCTCAAATATTCGGTTACATGCAATACAGGACTAAACTTAAGTATTCATCTAAATGCAATGTGATGCTGTACTCAGATATTCAGCTAACTGCAATATAGGCTAAACTTAAACATTCATCTGAAAGCTGTACACGGCTGTACTCAAATATTTAGCTAAATGCAGTACCAGGCTATACTCAAATGTACAGCTAATTCATTGTATTTATTTTATTGTTCATTTATAATTCGCTTAATACCAGCAAATGGTTTCTAAGTGCGGGATCGTGAATCAAACCTATGTTGCAGAGTGTTCTCTTGCTTCTAAGACAAACAAGAGTATACTCAGATATTCAGCTAAATGCAATGTGATAATGGCTGTACTCAAATGTTCACCACATTACATGTGGACCCAACAGCACGCAAGTGCTAATGTTGCCTATCCATTGCATGCAATTTGCATTTACTCTAAAATGATCCCCATTATGTTTTAATCTAAGGTATTTTCAGGTCATTACAGTTTACAGTCAACAGGATAACTTCATCAATCTCTTAATCTTATCGGAGCTCATAATGAGTGTAAATAGCTTGAGAGGACTACTTACACCTAATGTTGTCATTTGCCCTGCGGAGTGCAAAAGAAAAGTGGGAAATTAAGGTGGTAGCATCTTTTCGCCTGTCTTTTGCACTTCGCAGTGCAAAATGAGTAAATGCTGCTTGCCATGCATTAATGGCAGGCAACATTTACAATGATATCCAATGTAACCCTCCTGCTTTTTGGAGGAGTAAAAGGCACATGATTTAGATAGTAAATCAGTGTTCATATGCCAACATGAAAATCTCGTGCTGGCTAAAACCAAGTTGTTTTTGAAGGCAGAGGATAATAATGAAGGCAGAAAAGTAACTCAATGAAAATTCCAGGCATTAAGACAGGCGTAGCACTGTTTTCCCTGCCTTGTGCAGCCTTCATCCATCCTAAAAGAAGGACATCGACAACAATGAGTCCCATTTTGTCTTCACCTTGCTATCTGAACTCCAGTGCTGCCTGGCAGTAGCCAAAATGTGCCCTGACGCAATATACTGGAGGGTCTGAAGTTGCTCTGCTTTTCCCAATGTACGCCTAGAAGTCGCACACTACTACATAAAAACAAGACCAGGCGTCCCACTCTAGCATGGAAAACACGGAGATCACTGTTTTTGGATGGGAAGTGCAAATTACATTTCTTTTTTCTATCACGGTCGGATTGAAGATCAGACACTCCAAATGGAAGTCCTTCGAGCTGTGTGCAAGAAAGAAGGATTGAAAATAAAGTAAATGTCTAGAGGAATGTGTGGAACTTACTAAGAGCGATACAGATGAGATACTCACTCACAGGTGCCTCACAAATGCACAGGCAGGAGTGTGGCACATTACAGCAGATTTTCTGGAATTGTTGTCCTCAATAATAATAGAAGTTAATCAGGATTGCGTAGTTCTTTCAACCGACCGAGCGAGCATTAGGTCAGGGATAAAGCACTTGTCTTGGAAGCAGGAAAACGCAAAACAGCACGTCTTCAAAACCCTCGTCCTCAGATGTTTATAAAGACACCCACTTGGATATGGGAAAAGTTGTACAGATAGATTTCCGGAGGCAGATTATTATTATTATTTTTTTTTTCTCTCCATTCAAAAGCTTGAGTCTTAGTGACTGTGGAACACATTTATGAATGTACTTTATTCATCAAGGGTGTTTGATATTTGCCGAACAGTAAAGTAAAGTTAACGAATCCACCCGCATACTCCCCATCTCTGTGTGTGACAAATGCTCGTTTTGTCCTTCAAAAGCCATGACTTACAATTGCAGCTTCTTTCATAGCAATACAAAAGTGGGTGCATTATTTTAATATGTGACTGCAATATTATTTGAGGGCTACACAGATATGTTGATGACCACTATAGCCAATGGAACTCTTAACACATCACACATACTAAAGGAAATATGCCATATTCAATACATCACATTAATCTGCAGTATGAACACCATTTTAGAGAAATCTAATTAAATACATTTCAAAGAACAAGTGTCATTTTTCATTCTGTGATGGGAAGCAATTAGCATAAACACTTTCAGAAGTGCAATGCCTAGAATCATCCGTGAATGGCAGAACACTTTGATGTACAGTAGAGCTATAGTTAAGCGACGGTGTCACACAAAGTACCAATGCGAAGGGGTGTAATTGCATTATTCATACATATTAACATGCCTTTTAGCATCCCAGTCAATCTTAGTTGCACTTGATTAAATTTACATAGGCATGTTTTACATATATTTAAGTCTGAGATAAAGATAAAAATGCAGAAATGCAATGTTCACACTCGATCGAAAATAAATAGTAATATCCATTGTATATT
Source organism: Ambystoma mexicanum (assembly GCF_040938575.1). NCBI lineage: Eukaryota > Metazoa > Chordata > Amphibia > Caudata > Ambystomatidae > Ambystoma > Ambystoma mexicanum. The sequence goes on from NC_090941.1 coordinate 925,836,376, forward strand.
GAGTAAAAACGTCTCTGCTTTTAGACATTTAGTGCAGTTATAGAAATGCATTGTGTGGGATAAAACAGATTTTCTCAGGGCATTAACACTTTGAGGTAATAAATGAGCATGATGCACACGTGTTCACACAAATATGGTTAATTGGTGTTAATCAAATGTATATTTGAGGGTTACATGTTTTAGGTTATTTTTTTAATTTATTTTTTTACTTGATTTATTTGTTTAAAAAAGAAACAATTTTTACAAGGTTGTACCTGAATGTCCTAAAATAAAATAAAGCGTCCGGATCTTGCCAGTCTCTGCTGTTTGGCGAGGAGATGTTGAATGGAGTGGAGATGCAGTGTTATTTCTTCGCAGCGTCGTCTCCTCTAGTTGTATTGTTTGCTTTGTCCTGGTACTGACGATTCAAAAGGCCAAGACTTTCGGAAAACCCCACAACTGCGATTGTCCATTTAGCATTCTCTCCACTCATCAAATTGCTCCATTTCCCCTCATCGTCCACAAAGTCAAATTTGCCAAATAAATGCCCCAAATGACGAGAGCGAGTTTCGTCTACACCTCTACATGTTAGGAGTAGGTGCTTCAAGATTTCAATTGAATCTGGTTGGGAGCAGAATCGGCAGAGGCTGGTGTTGGCTTGTTTTCGCCTCTCTAGTATCTCGTTTGTGTATGCGATGTTAAGGCGGATCCGCATAAAATTTTCACAGAGCTTCTTGGAGGGGCACTTCAATAGGTAAGATCTCGTTTCGTTAATTTATACTAGGTTGTTTGGGCTGTTTTTCATTGATTTTACTAGCTGGACTTTGTCTATGGTTTGTATCCAGTCTCTCTCCATCACTCTTTTTTTTAACTTTTCCCGGAGTGTGAATGAGGTCCTCTCGAGAGTAGCCTACCCAGTCAAGACGGGAGATGATTTCCTCTTCCCATTGTTGGAGCATCTTGCACGTCCCTGCTCTCATTTCTTGTTCAACTGCTTTAAGTATCACCGAGGAGTTAGGAGAGAGCATTTTGAGGTATAGCATCAATTAATTCCGTGCGATGATGGAATGTAATAACTGTAAAGTAAGTTCATTCCTGATTACTCCCACAGGCGTTGATTGTGGTAAGTTGAGGACTTTGCGCCAATAACAACCTTCTACTTTCTGCCAAAAATTTGATGTAATGTAAGGCATAGCTTCCACCCCGTACGTTAAGGTGGGGATGACTTTCATCCTCTAGAATGTCAATACTGGGGCAAATGAGAAACGGCCGTACTTTCTGGAGAGCATTTTGGTCTGTGTTATTAGCAGACATAGCTTTTTCAGAATGGTCTCACACATCAGATTTTCTTTGATGCTTTTATTGAGTATTATGCCAAGGTATTTAAAGTCCTCGACTGTTTCCAGTATTTCTTCCTGGACCTTCCATATGAATTTCACCTTTTTGCTCACGCCTTTTCCCAGAATCATGATTTTAGTTTTTTCTTGATTCATTTGAAGCTGGTTTGCCTACAGATAAGAGTCCAAGTTAGTCAATTGTCTTTGGAGGCCTATAGGCGTTTGGTCCAACAGAATGATGTCATCTGCGTACAGCATTCTCGATATTTGCTCTTCACCTATTCTTGGGGGGAAGGATTGTGCCTTTGTCTCTTGATCTTTGTAATCCGAGGTGTATGCGTTGTAAAGGGCTGGTGCTAGTGGGCAGCCCTGCTTTACTCCTCGTTCGATTTTTATCCAGGATGACAGCTGGCCTTGTTGGTTTAGGCGTACGCACATCGACGTGTCGGAGTACAGTTCCTTGATGGGGTTCAAAATTTCAGATGGACAATTGCTATTTTCGAGTTTTTCCCAGAGCAAGGTTCTGTTGATGCAGTCGAATGCCTTTGTTAGGTCGATAAAGGTCATGTACATTTTGGTGTGTCCTTCCATTACTTTGGCTTTCAAGGTACTTACGGCATGTTGTCAGTCGTTCCTGAATTTGTCACGAAGCCTGTTTGTAGCGGGTCCGTCATGTTGCCGAGGGCTACCCAACTTTTGAAGCTTTTCAGGATAAATGCCCAAAAAAGTTTGCCTATCGAGTCCAGTAATGATATAGGTCGGTAGTTGCTCGGGCTGTCTCTTGCACCTTTCTTGAAGATGGGCACCACAATCGCCTTGTTCCAAGATGGAGGAATGGTTGAGGCTGTGTTACAGTTCTTGAAAACTTCTCCCACGAACTTGGACCAGCTTTCAGCCTTTTGTTTAAGATCGAAGTTGGTGATACCATCTGGTCCGGCCACACGTGAGCCATTGAGTTTTTTGATTTTATTGAGAATTGAATCTTGGTCTGTTGGAACTTTCCATTTTACTTTGTCATCAGTAGGTGGGTGTGTTGGGAGTTTCAGGGGCGCTTTGTAAAGTTGTTCAAAATGTTTCACCCAGCTCAATTCGCCCACTGCGTTGGTTAACGGCTGGTTTTCTCCCTTTGTACTTCCGTTAATCAGAGACCAAAAGTCCTTTGTTTTTTTGCTGCAGATTGTGCGCAGCATCAGTTCTACGTCCTCTTGGCTTCTCTGATGTCTATTATCTCTGAGCCACTGTTGGTAGTTTTTAGTAGCTTTATCTGATTCTTTCGTGTCAAGCTCTGAGCCTGATTTATTTGCTCTTCGTTTTAATTTTCTGACCAACTTCCTCTTTTCCACCAGTGGTTGGTTGAATGCGTGGGTTATCATTGCTGGCCGTTTGAAGTCTTTTTTTACCGGCTTTCTATGAACTGTCAGGGCTGGATAGTAATCCGTTATGTTTTCCACTGAGTGGTTGCCGTAGTTGGAGTGCTCGGAATAGTGTTTTGTCAGTGCGCTCATTGCGTTATCTGATAAACGAATACGAATACCCTGCGTGTCCGCTTCCAGAGGCAACGTCGTTCTTCGTTCTTCTTTTGGGCTTGCCTGCCACAGGTGAAGTAGCAAGGTATGGTCACTGTTTTCAGTTCTTCTCACCTCAAAGGCCGCAAAGTATTTTAGAAGACTTCTGGACACGTGGATATAGTCAATAACCATGTCTTTACCCTCTCTCTCCCATGTTGGAGTAAAGTTTCTTCTGTGCTATTTATCAGGTGCAGGTTGTGCAGGTCTCTAGATTTCATCAGACTGGACCACAGAGCAGCTCTTCCATATGGATTTTTCCTGTTGGTAAGTAAGTCGATGTTCAGATCTCCGGCAATCATTATATGTTTGACCTCGTCTTCTATTAAAGCTGAGTCAATTGTTCATTCCACTTCCATCATAAGTTGTTCGTTCGGGATTCTCAGAGGGTTCCAATAGATATTAAGGACCAGGATCTTCTCTAGCATCTGTGTTTTGTTTGGGCTTTTGATCGAGGTTGCCCACGAAATTATAGCTGCCAAGATGAATTCAGATTTCTTCAAGACATTGGTCAAAGACAGGTAACTTCCTGACTTGACCGCTGTTATTATGCCCGATCGTGGTCTTCCTTTTGGGCTTTTTGTGCTGGAGAGTGTGCTAGCTCAAAGCCATCTAAGCAGGGTTTGTTAATAAGCCATGTCTCCTGGAGGCACAGTATGTCAAACTCAGACAGTTGCACGTCTGATCTCACAGTCAAATGGGCAAAGCCCCTCATGTTCCAAGATGCTAAAGATAGTGGGCCTCATTCCGAGTATGGCATTAAGGGATAGCGGCCACTGGTAACAAGACCGGTGGCGGTGCTCCCTTACCGCCCTACTCCGAGTTCCCTTTGCGCCCTCGCCCTTAACGCCTGCTTTGAGCAGGTGTTAAAGTCGAGGGCGCAAAGGGGCCTCCAAGCCAATAACGGTGACCGTAATGAACGGTCACCGTTATTTGCATCTTCCCCATTCCCATTGAGCCCTACGGGGGCTCATTTGGGAATGGGGAAGAGCCTTGGTGAATGGGGAATTACCGCCCCGCCAACCTTGGAATGGGGCGGTAATTCCGCCATCCACCAAGGCGCTGCCGGTCCAGGTACGGCGTCAACCAAGGCATTAATAGCGCCATTGGTTAGTGCTGTACTCGGAATGAGGCCCAGTGTAGATATATCGTTTGATCGTTGGTAAGGCCGAGATGGGTCACAGATGGCCTTATATGGTGGCTACTTTGTTCTTAGCCGGTTTACTTGCTTCGTCAACCAATCTCTGTTTTCGTCAGAGTTAAGGGGAGATTTCTCTCGAAATCTCCACTCTTGTTTGGTATCGGTACGTGGAGCAATTGTTTTCCTTTGGGGGGCATTCTTTGTGAATGCATTATGTCGTTGCTCCTCTTTCCCCTGATGTCTTTCTGGTGGATAAGGTGAATTGTTTTTTATCGGTCTTCGCAGTTGTGTTAGATCGTAACTCCTCTGCAAGTCTCTCGTTGTTTTTTCCCCTCTTAGCTCTCTAGAGTTAATGACTCTCCCTGGGGCGGCCTGTGGTAGTCTAGTGTAGGAGAGTCTCCTACTAGGCGAGTTATGGTTTCGTGTAGATCTTGTAGGTCTTCCATTAATCAGTTCTCTAGGATTTTGTATCGCTTTCTCCTCCATCGTTTTGTCTACTTGGTTCAGAGTCGCGTTCATTGCTAGAGTAAGCTCTAACCCCAAATGTTTTAGTTTGTCCTTGGCACTCCAAAGTAATTTTTGGGCCTCGTTTGAATTGACATGTAGGTAGGAGCTATCCTTCCTTCCATTGGGGTTAGGTTCCAAGATATCTATAATGCTTTGCGAAACTGCTTTCAGGGACTTTATTTGCTCAAAGATGCTTGATAGCGCTTTGTAGTTTAGCGTCCAATTATCTCGTTCTTCATGGTATCTTTGGAGCTTGAATGTCCTCATCGGGATAGGTTGCACACTAAGAGTGGGCTTACTTTCCCAAGCATTTTCTTGCCAATTAGGTAAATCGATGATCTCTCTAGTGCCGTGAGCCCTTGACCTATATTGTGTTTTTGGTTGGAGTTGGGGGCGGCGCAAACTCGTCTCTCCCGTAGCATGTTGTTTGGGGGCTGCAATTTTTTCTGCACGTTCCTTTCGAACCCCATCTTTCCTGTTATTACCTTGATTATTGGGTTGGAGTGTAGTACTGTCCTGGCCTATCACTGAATGTCTTTGCTTCCGTCCATGAGGGTACGAAGACTCCAGGGTTCTTTCAGCAGTTTTTGCAATGATTTATTTGGTACGTGATCTGGATTCTTGTGTTGTTGGGCTAGAGTCTTCGAAGAGCACTCTCTTGTTTGTCGTTTGCGTCTGTTCAGGATTTATGACATATCTTTTGGTCTTTTTTTGTTGCGGGGCTACTGGGATTTCCGAATCAGAATCCTCGACAGTGTATAGACTTAGATTCATCAGGTCTATTCAGTCGTATGATTGTTCATTGTCTTGCTGATTCTCTTCTGCTAACTCACTGTGGGCTGGTAATAGGATGGGTTCTACCCGATTAGATCTACAGGATTTTGAGGCCGTTATCAGTTGCTTTGACTGCACAGGGTCCTTTCACAAGCCCTGAGTTGCCCTTCAGTTCCCCTGATAAGCAACTTTGCTTTGGTACCAGTTTTTTTCGTAGGCTCCGTTTGGGACCGTGCGTTCTGCGAAAAGATATCAAATGTTGGAAAAATGTGGTCAGATGTAAACGTATCCGAGACTAACAGCGGTCCGCACAAGTCAGCACAGTCGTCAGTCCTTTCAGAATTATGTTTCTTTTCACCACCTCGCCTCTCCTTGCAAGGATTTCAAAGACTGCTGTGACATTTCTTGCAAATGCAGTGGAATTGTCTGCAATGTATTGTATGTCAATGTTTGATTTCCACAAGAGGAAAATTATTACACTGTAAACATTGATGTACTTGGATGCTTCTTCCCTTTTAATGTACATTTTTTTAGGGAATTTTTACACTGTGTCTAACAGAATACATCGAGCTATTTAGTTGTCCTTTTTTGCAAACTGGTTTAGGGAAGCCAAAGCAACATTTGGTATAGCATTTACCTTTTTTTCTATATCTATGTCAGCAGTATTTGCCACACTTATGTTTTTGGAAGCCCAGAATTTGTGAACATAGGCCACTATCTGTGCTTTTTGAAGGGATGTTGCAGGTAATGTATTTTTCAATAAATTGTAAAACAGTGGCATCACTGTCATGGCCAAATTTGGGAGCATATTTTATCCACAAAAGCATTTGAATGCTGGGTGCTCCTCTAGATTGATAATCTTTTCTTGAAAAGAAGTGTTGCACTTCTGTGATCAAAGGGGTTTTATTGCAGATGAAGTGCAGCATGACAATAAAGCAGTGTTGAAAGTACCTTGATACATTCACAGGGTCAAGAGAACAGAGTTCTCCTCGGCCCTGATTCATGGATTATTTGCGCCAAAAAAAACAGGATTTGTGCGCCATTCTGCCCGCAAATCCCTGTTTAACAAATGGGGATTTGCGGGCAGAATGGCGCACAAATCCCGTTTTTTTTTGGCGCAAGTAATCCATGAATCAGGACCCAGGTGTTTTTATATCTATTCCTTCTTTATTTTGATTTGCATTGTGTAAGAAGTCGTGCAAGTCATCCCATGCGTACTCTGCACAAATTAAATTAGCAAACCACGTGTTGGTTCTTAGGTTCTTTTGCATATATTGTGCATCAGTCTGACGTTGGAACCAGTATTCTTTTGTAGCACGCATGTTTGTCAAGAGATTTGTGCTACTTGACGGCAAAACTTTATCTTTGTCTTGTTTTGTAAGCAGTTGGGTGTGGACATGTTAAAAATTAGAGCCTGTTTTTAATGTGTGTGCAACTCCATAACAAAGTTCACTTTCGAATAGAAGGTGAAAAATGTATTCTACATTTTGTCTGAATTTGGCGTCTTCAGAATACATTTGTAAACAGTGATATTCTGATGTACTAACTTGTGTGGACCTTTCATCATTTCTTCCTCCTTTTCCTTTGGGAAAGAATAGAGGAAAAAGAAAGTGCTTCTATACTTTTTCCCATATACTCATTGGGGATCCTTTGGCTTGACAAATTAGATATGTTTCTAAAGGATCTTCAATGGTGTCTTTGGAGTGTAGTGGGTGAATTGAATACTGGTCTAAAATGTTAGCTGCAGTAACAGGATCTACATGTTGAAATTGGCCAGTTGTTGGTGAATCTTGAATTATTTTGGTTGTTTTTTTTTAAGTTTTATCTATGTGTATATCTTCGTAGTATTAATTTTTTTCTTTGATATATTCTAGGGTGTGTCTAACTATGTTTAAGTTGACTAGTTGTGGCCCCATTGTTTTGTCTTTTGTTAGTACACCATTAATAGTACAATCAAAGACTGATCTATTGGCCGCCGTACTCCTAGAGTTTGGACATTGGGCCTCATTACATGGAAGGCAGTAATGGTTAACGGTCACCGTTAATGGTAACGGTGACCGTTAAGCATTACCGCCTTACTACGAGGTCCCTTAGCGGGTTGGTGCTTTAACGCCTGCTTTTTGCAGGCATTAAAAACCAACCCGCTAAGGGACCTTGGTGCTAATTACGGCACCGCAAAATTGCGGTGCCGTAATTAGCACCTTCCCCATTCCCATTATGCCCTATGGGGCAAAAATGGGAATGGGGAAGGGCAGTGGTGGAAGGGGGAATTACCGCCCCACCAACCTTGGAATGGGGCAGTAATTCCCCTTTCCACCAAGGCTGTGCCGGTATTTTACCGGCATGGACCAAGGTGCTAATAGCACCTTGGTCCTCCGCCTTCCGTGTAATGAGGCCCATTGTCTTTAAGATCTAATGGAAAATATACTACTTTGCCACGGAAGCCCATTAGTAACTCAGATGGAGACAATTTGGCTGTTTTTGGTTGAAGGCATATTATAGTTTGAAAGGGTGTACTGTTTGGATTACAATGCTCTCATATAGTTAGTAAATTTCTTAGTGATAGCACAAGATGGAATTTGGTTATTGTCAATCTTTGGCTGTTCCATGTAGAAGAATGTTATTTAAATTTTGCAGTTCTAAAGCAGGACTTTTTGCATAGCATAGCCTGTGCACAAGATTCCATATATTGGAATGAGGTGTTGCTAACATTTTAATATGGTGAAATGTGCTTTTGATATGATATGATATGAAATAATATGGCATTTTTAATGCGCCTATACACATGTGTTTCAAGGCGTGACGAGGCAAGGAAGGGGAACAAAGGAAAGACAGAGACAACTATCTTACTAGGCCAGGTGACATTGAGATTGTGCAAGTGCAGGGGGGGGAGTGCAAGGGAGTAGGAGGAGGGAAAGTGCAGTACATAGGATAAACAGTAAATAAATAAAAACAATAAGAAGAAGTGCAGCCAGCTGGTGGCAGATGCAAGGGTAAGTGCAGACATCAGGTGTCAAGTGCTGGAAGGTGTCTGTAGGGATACAGAAACAGCCCCAGAGTACAAGGGTTGCCAGGTGGGCAGTGCAGGCGTGCACGGGCGGGGAGGGGACCTGGGCCCGAGAACAGATAGTGGCCAGGTGACCAGTGCAGTTTCAGCCAGCAGTTCAGCAGGGGAGAGGAGGAGAGAAAGCAGAAGTAGAGAGGAAGGGCTTGAGGTGCTTCCGGAACCAGATATGGTTCTACTCAAATTTAAGAGAGACAGGGAGGCTGTTCCAGAGGGAGGCCCCAGCCGAAGAAAGAGATCTACCACCAACTTGTTGCTTGGAGAAGTGACTGACCCTGAGGGAGTTGGCGGCGGATGATTGAAGAGCTCGATAAGGAAGATATTTAGGAAGAGTGAGATGAAGGTATTGAGGGCCCATGCCCTAGAAGGCCTTGTGGACAATGCAGAGGGTATTGAACTTAATCCTTGCAACGACTGGGAGCCAGTGCAAAGATTTCAGTCCTGGAGAGATAAGATCCCTGGGATTGAGGCCAAGGACAAGTCTTGCAGTTCTATTTTGGATGAGTTGCCGAGGGCAGAGAGTAGAGGCAAACAGATTTAGAAAGAGGCTGTTGCAGAAGTCCAGCCTAGAGAGAACCAGAGCTCTGGAGACAGTGAGCTTCTTGGGGAAAGGAGAGGAAAGGAAGAATACCTCTGAGTAGGTGCATCTGATAGTGAGACATCATAGATGTGAGGAGAGAAGGAGAGTGTGGAGTCGAAGATGACCCAGAGGTTTTTAGCCTCACAGGTGGAACAGGAAGAGGGCCAAGAGAGTCTGGCCAGAGAGTGATAGGAAAGGTTGGAACAGGGGTCCCGATGAGGAGAATCTTAGTCTTACTGTCATTAAGGCAGAGATCATTGGCGGCACACCACTCCTGGATAGCAGACAGACAGTCAGAGATGAGAGAAGGAGAAGAGGTGGCTGAAGGAAGCCGGAAAATGAGTCATCTGCATAGCACTGAAAGTTGGGGCAGAGAGCGGCAATGCAGTGGGCAAGAAGTGCCAGGTATTGATTGAACAGCCAGAGAGAGAGGTTAGACCCCCCTGGGGAACACCACAGGTAGAGATAGAGATAGATGAGAGGAAGGACCCTTCCTGATAGGTCGAGAGGAAAGAAGTCAGCCAAGCCAGGGCATGATCCGTAATACCCAGGTTATCACAGAGACGCTTGAGCAGGATAGCATGGTTGACCGTGTCAAAGGCAGAAGAGAGATCAAGTAAGATGAGGACACAGAGGGTGTTGGAATCAAGGTTGGAGAGCCGGTCTTTACAGATGTTTCCGGCCTTCTGGCATCTCTGAAGCCAGACTGATGGTCATGGAGAAAACCAACAGATTCAGTGTGAAGATTAAGCTGGGAGATGGCCAGCTTTTCCAGGAGTTTGCCCAGAAAAGGAGTGATGGAGATTGGGCGAGAGTTAGCCGGGCAGGACGGGTCATCAGAGGGTTTCTTAAGAAGAGGGTGCACAAGGGAGTGCTTTAGGGGAAGGGAAGATTCCTGTGGCAAAGGAGTGGTTGCAGAAATCAGCCAGAGCAGGAGCCAGTTTGGCAATGTGGTCCTTATTCGTTTTGGAGGAACAAGGGTGAACTCTTTTGATGAGACTTTCATAGATCAGACTTGTCTAGAAACCTTTTCTGGGGAGAACAGGGGAAAGGCGGAGAAGGAGGGAGGATAGGTGGCCAAAGAAGGGCCAGAGGAAGAGCAGGGAGTAGTGAGAGGGGGAAAGGAAGAGAGAGAGGACAGGTTGTCCCAAGTTTTAGAGATGAAATGAGAAGCCAGAGCCGTGCAGAGGGAATGGTATGGGACAGGAGAGGTAGAGACTGCAGCAGGATTGGCCAGTTCCTTGTAGATTCTTGGTGCAGACAGAGAGCTGGTATTGCCTTTGGAGCAGGTGGCAGGCCAGTTTGTGAGAGAATATATCGGAAACACGCCATTTCCTCTCAGCTACCATGCACTTGCGTTTGAGGGTGATGAGGTCTGAGCCATACCAGGAGTTGCACTTGGCTTTGGGCTTCAAGAGGATCATCATGACAGGGACAAGAACAACAACAGTTTCAGATATAGCAGAGTGAAGCATGGAAAGGGCTTTGTCAGGGTGTGAGTCAGCCAAAGGGGGAGGGAGGGGTGAGCAGTTCCTTAAATGGAGTTCCTTTGCAAGCAGTTCCTTGAATGCACGCTAATGAATGTCCCCAAAGTCCAGTGTGGCTGTCCACTGGACAAGAGTCCATGGTTTGTAAAGTTTTCATTTAATTTTGTCTTAAAGTTTCACATAGTGTTTGAGGAATTGTCGTAAAGATTCAAAGAATTGTTGGCGTATGTTACACATTGAGCTGCGTATCCATTTGTACACTGGACAGTTTGTTTGGGTGAAAGGAAGGTTTGGTTGCAAGTTTCTTGGGGATGTTTTTTCTATAAGTGATTGTTTTGACATAATGGTGTCTCCTAACATTTCATACCCTCGGGCATTACTGTCCCTGGCAATTTGTCTTTTTGTTCTTGCTTATAAGTTGCTTCATTGAAATATGGTTTTGTGCTTCTTGTGTGAATCCATTCACCTTCAAAGAAGTTTGAAAAGGTATCTATAATGACATTGCACATGTTTAGAAGTACTTTTTGTAATGTATTGATTCATTTAGTTAGTGGTTTCATTCTGTTTAAAATCAATCTAAACAATGTTCTCTTTAGTAGACATGTGCTGTCAATTAGAGCTTCAAGGATTAGTCTCCTGCTGAAATTGTTATGAGTAGATCATGACTTTTCAGCTGTTTTATAAGATTGTGAAGAACTCTATGGTGGATTTTTTTTTGTAGAATACATTTTTTGGATTGCTTTATAGTGGTTAAGTTAACATTGGTAGATATAGTGTTAGGTTAATTATAAGGTCTGCTTTTGTTTGTACATCTTTTTTTTACTTATAGTTTTTTCAGGAGGGGCAGGAGGAGCCTTACCTTTTTAGTTTTGGCTGTTTTCATTTTGCTAAGTACAGTTAATAGCTCTTTTTGTTTTATTGTTTTCTATACATAGTTTTAGAGGTGGATGACTATATGGCTTGCTTTTATTCTTAACTGTATCCAGACCGGCAAACTCTGAGTTGTGCCCGGGTGCCTTTCATTCCACCAGATCTGCCCTGCGGAATGAAAGGCACAGCAAGCACAGCAGGCTTGTAGCAACGGCACCATTATCGGGTGCGAAAGGGCAATTACTGGGTCAGGCGTGGCCAGAATACCCCGGTAATTGCCCATTCGTGGGTGCTGGATTTTCATGCCAGTTTGGAGGTAACCTTGTTGGTTTTACCGGCAAGGCTACCTTCAACCTTATAATAAGGCACTAACCACTCACAGAGCTATCGCACAAAAGAGAAAAACAAATTTGGCTATATTGGAATGTTGGATGTGAAGTTGGAACTGGCACTACAACGGTGGTCGCTGCCCACATAAGCCCTGTGCCCATAATAGAGCAGAACACCTTCCAATGTTTGCATATGTTTAGAAGAATACATATCCATTTTACCACTGTTGATGAGTTCCACAATCATACATTTGGCTACATACATTGCTGAAATAACAGCTGATTGCTGTTCTTCCTACTATCAATACAAGCAGGAGAAATGGACTGACTGGAAAAAAAATGAGGAGTGAAAAGATTCTGAAAATGATAACGTTTGATGATCTATAAGATATCTGAAAAACATGAGATTGATGGCGCATATTAAGATAACCCTTAAGGAGGTTACCATAAGCCGCTGAAATTCAGGAATGGAAATAGATGATTTACAATGTGTTCCGTTTTACTGTCTCTATTTCATGGAGTGGCAAATTGAAAATGCCAAGCAACTCTTTCCCTGGATAATCAAAAGCCCTTTTCTGCTTTTATATATGGCATGAGATAGCACTATCACTTTTGATTGTAATAAGCGTGTGAATTCCAATCTGTAGGGCACTCCATCTATACGGCTGCATTTTATAAGAATTCGCTTGGCATGATTGCAAGTTCTTCATGTAACTTGTCATATCTGAAATGAGGAAAAATCCAAATTCAACAATTGTTGCAGTTTTTATCCAAAACATGCATTATGTGTTGCCATTAATGAAAATAAATCCACCAATTAGAACTCGAGATGTCTCTTTTTACAAAACGGAACAGCTCTTGTTTTAGTGGCAGTGCAGAATAAATCAAGTCTCACATGAGTGCATCGATCTAACCAATAAGCGAATGCTTGAAACCCCTATATTCACATACATGACCACACAAAACATTTACAATTATACAAGGCTTTCAAATCTAATCATCGAAGCAGAGACATCAATGTAACCGTTTTCAAAAGAAGAGACTTTTTCATTTGTTCAAAAGTAAACCTAATGGCAGAATGATCAGGCAAGGTTTTGGTTTGTCCATACCTGCTCCTCTCGCATAACATTCAGATTACATTTTTTGAGAATGCATGTTCACGACTAGTTCCAGTTTATTTTATTTTTGTGTTTGGTTTTCTTTTATACAAGTGACATTTCTTGATTCACTAAAATCTGAAATGTCAAGCCATAGATAGTCATTCCAGGTCGGTGCAATTTTTTCAAAAAGATATATTTTTTTGTAATACAGATGCCCTACAACAATGAAACTCATCAAAGAATTCTCATCCCAAAAGAGACGTATCATTGCTCAAGGATCACATTGCATCGGGCATCTTACATGAATAACCAAAATATGGGCATAATGGTAGCTATATGTGAGAGAAGAGGCCGTGTGACCTGCAGGTGGTTGGCACTGCAACAGCATTGGGTGCCCTGTCTGACCACATTAGCAAGTTTGCCAGTTTCCCTTTCCACTCTCTGTGAATTCTTATTTTTCCAGTTGATCTTTTTCCCAGTTGTTCCTGATTAGCCATTTATGCCGCAATATGCATCAAAGAAAATCACATAAAATATGAAGACTTTCATTTTTTTCTTCACATTTCTTTCCAAATTTCTAATGCAGCCTCCTTATATTTGGCCTCGGAGAGCAGCTCAATAACCATCGGTGGACGAGTTACCAGGGAAAAGGGTAAGCCATAAACATCACGCAGAGACACTGGACTGGCGAGGGTTATAGAGCAAACATACAGCCAGAGTGAGCTGAGGGCTTTCTGGGCATTGTGAGATTTTCACATAGGTATTCTTTTTGGTCATCTGATTATCAATGTGGTTCGCCAGAGTATTCCTCATAAGGTCTCATTAGGAGCCTGGCAGTATGGCACCTGGAGAAATTGAACGCAATAAATACCATGGCTGCATGCAATCAAATGGTGCCCACCGGACATCTGATCTTTTATCACCATGAAAGAGCTAAAGGTTAATGCATCACGTGATGCATAGAACACGCTGCATAGGAGGTTTCCAGAAATCAATCACTGCATGCAACAACAGTGTATCCGGGTGTGGAAATACTGTAAACACGCATAACAACAGTGTCCTGGACGCCATTATTGATTTCTGAAACCACCATGAGTCTGGGCAGCCAGGAATCAAGAATGTGACACATGGCGAGACAAGCACCAGCACACACTGAGGTTCACTTACCAGAAGCAGACAGGCCTGACTGACAAGGCAAATAGCCCTAAGGTTGATTGACAACCCAATGGCTAACATTGTTCCAAGAAACAAGGTCCATTCTGGAACAGAGCCATGGACCAGGTGAGAGCAGTCTGATCATACACCAGGTGCGCAAAAGACTAAAGTAAGCTGTGGCATGACTGGAAGAAGACATGTGTGTGGCATGCTGTTAAACGACTGCAAAGAATGCATGACAACAGGAGGTGGCTCTGTACCTGACGCCTCCATTATTCACTGGGCGCACAAGGCAGCAAGAGTAGTGGACATCATGGGAGTGTTAGGCGATGCAGAGGAGGGATCAGCATCCCACATTGCGGCTGGAAAGTACCAATAAGCCACCTTAAACGCTGCAGGAATGGCTACCCAACAGAAAACATGTGCAGTGTACGGAAGATGCAAACTCAGTAGTCATACAAGTGCAACCCATGTGTGTGGCAAAATACGCCTCAACTATTAATGTTACTCATAACCTGGCAATGCCACACCCATATGAGAGGAAGTCCTTCTCAGCATTAACACATGAAATGTAGGACATGTCTCTACATATACAAGTTAAAACTGGCACTGTGGCTACTACAGACAGGTAACTATTTCACAATCCAAAGGAGATGCCAACTATCAGTGTGATAAAGCAGAAATTATGCAACATATCATCCCACTCCTGAGAAAGGGTACAAAGAGATTCTGGTAGACCAAAGTGGTGGGACTCACACATGACCAACTGGCACAAAAGCAAAGATAAGTTCCTTCTGTCAGACATTATGCTGACGCATCCGAAACAGACACTCTGCAACAGACTACACTACACTGACTGCTTGGTAGTTGTTGCGCCGTTGAAATGTGCAAATCAGGCACAAGAGCGCAGGCACGAGAACCCAAGCGGTCTGTGGCGGTTCGTGAAGGACGGGAAGATGCAGAAGGTACGCCCACTCTATTTGTTTACCTGTAAAGGACCTATTTATCCAACAATATGGGTATACATGAGGTTTTGGAAGCTACCAAGGCCGCTAGGGCCAGACTTGATATTGATATGATATGATATGATTGGTTATTAATTAATAACGCGCTTACCACCCAGTGGTTTCTAAACGCAGACCCGGGGATCGAACCTTTGTTGCTCCGTGCCATCTGGCTTCCAAGGCGAGCACATTGCTCCTGAGCTATCCTCCCGAGACTATATCAATATTCATATATTAATATTGCAACATTTGCATTGGCGCGTTAGCCTTGTGCTGCAAGCACAGCAAAAAATCGATGTCCCCCCACTTGAACTTACTATCATTCCTCAACCACTTATACCTCAGGGCTTGAATCATTCCTGTGAGGTTGCTTTCAAGGCCCACATGGATATCAAGCCCATAGAAAAACTACGGGATAATACAATTGGAAGTAGGAAATGTCAGAACATAACTTTTACTCATTATGTTTACACACAGCAAGTAGGATTCCATACATAGGAACATTTCTCGGCTGCCGATGAAAAAGTTGAGAATAGGAGTAGAGACAAGGACACTAGCATGATGTGCGCTGCACAATGCCTCAAATTGCTACTACTAAACACAAGATCCTTATTAAAACATGCCACAGAAGTGGCATCAAATATCAGTTGCTAAGATATTGAAATATGTGCCATTACAGAAACATGGCGTTTCGAGGCAGCTGGGCCCACACAAACACTGGCCATTCCAGTGGGTTATAATATGGTACAGCAATACAGAGCTACGGGAAAAGGAGGAGGGGTAGCGTTTAAATATAAATCTAGCCTGAATGTATGGGGAGGAGAGTCCATTGCTAGTGAAGGAATCGAGAGTAAACATATTGAGGTCAGAACAAATGCTGAAACTACCATAAAGATGTAGTTAATCTATATACCTCCCGCCCCCATGCCAGATGTTGCTGACCAACTAAGCAACATTCTATTGCCATTATTGCAAGTCAACACCAGAGCAATTGTCCTGGGAGATTTAAAATTGTGGTGGGGAAACAAGAATGATCCTATGGCAAATGGACTGGACGAATGTTTATACATTCTGGGTTGTATGCAGCATATTCTTGTACCCACCCATGAAAAAAGGAAATATCCTAGATTGCATAATCTCACATAATACCAAAATAAAGGATGTATGTATATTACCTTGACCTTGGTCGGACCACTTCTTCATACTCTGTACCATAAACACAGAAACCCCCATTAGATTCAAGCCAAATAAAAAGGAATCTATAATGGCTAGAAACTTAAAAAGGTTAACAGCCAAAGGACAAGAACCCTGGTTAACATCACTATCGGACAAAAGTTGAATGCTCACTACCACAGATCAGATGACAAACATCTATAAGCAGATAATGCAAGATGCTACTAACTCAATTGCCCCTCTGAAATCTAAGCAAGTGGTAGAAAGAAAAAATAACCTGTGGTTCTCGACTGAGCTACAAAAGCTAAAGGCCGATAAAAAAAAAAAAAAAACATTTCAATAAATGGAAATTAATTGAAAAAGCATCTGAAAAGCAGGGATATCAGATTGCTACCAAAGAGTTTAGACAGGCTGTGATTGAAGAACAAATTAATGTTTATAATGATAGGATCACTAAGGCACAGCCAGGCCTAAAAAGAGTTGGAAAAACCATGTAAAACTTAGACAGGCACGTCCGAAAACAATGTTGCATGGTGTAATACGATTCAAACTGCATTTATGGGAAACATAGATACAATAAGGAAGAATAACGAAATTAAAAAGAATGCCAGACGCCAAATAGATAACAGACTGATAGATGTAGTCAGAAAACAACCAGAGAGTCCTGAACCCTGGTTTAATTCTAAACCTGTCACTGAAAGTGAATTGTCGGAAATCATCTCTAATTTGAAACCCACTGTAACAGCCAGACTGCATCAGACGCCATGGGACGCCATGCGAACACCAAATAGCCGGAAACAACGGAGGGGCCCGCGGGAGAAGCAGGACTCGAACCTGAACGTACGGCCCGAAAGGAGGAGGATGACACTGAAGGAAGCAGTCATTTGTGGTCAGGGGCAGACCTGGGTGAAATCCGCGAATTGTGTTGCCTAAGTGCGGATAGTGGAAACACTAACGCATGGCCGGTAGCGGTAACTGGGTTGAGAAGTGGCGTGGGTCCTGCGGACGAGGAACGCGGAAAACACGACACAGGCGACCAGACGGAGCAAGGGACTGCCGGCGTGTGCCGCGTGTACAGCAGCACGAACGACCAACGGGGGGAGGTTGTTGGGGCAAGATGCCACAAACGGGGAACGGAGCAAAGAGAAGCAAAAGAACCGTATAACCTTACACTCGTAAAACAGAGAAAAGATACCAAAAAGAAGGATATTAGAGGGACTTTATCCTTACCAAAGCTGGAGACCTCTGACTGATTAAACCCCTATCTTCACCTCGTGGCACATGGCGGGGAGACATCATGGCAACTGGGGGCACAGAAGGAAAGGGGCGGGGCTTGAGAGGGTTTTTCTATCCTCAGACATAAGGAGAGACCTGATTGGGTCAAGAGTGGCCAGCCCCTATATAAAGCAAAGAGAGACAAAGGACTGATGGGGATTTCTCTTTCTTCTTTCAGAATTGGTTTGGAAGCGAGGAGACCACCAGTCCATACCAGTGGGCTTACGAAGATTAAACAGGGATTTCTGCCTTACACTCGCAGAAAACCCCATCAGAGTCATCTCAGCTGGAAAGAGAACTGATACTTGATTTAATATTTCTTATTATTTCTTAAAAAGTCAATAAAGACTGACCTTTGTTCAACTTACCTGCCTAGTCCGAGTGTTTCTGTCACACCCACAAACTGCAAGTGTCACCCATGCCCGGCCACGGTAATTAAGGAATGCACCCCACAGCTGATAGATGTTCTCTGCAGATTCGTAAACACCTCATTTGCGAGAACCATGTTCCTGAGGATTAAAAAAATGCATTGATTACTCCAATGATCAAAAAGCCTGGCTTACCGCCCAAATAAAGACACACCATTCTTGCTAAAGATCCTAGACCATGTGGCCTACTTACAACTATTCACATTCCTGAATGAGAATAATATTCTGAATAAATGGCATTCAGGTTTTAGACAGGGACATAGTACAGAGTCATCCTTACTAGATTTAAAATCTCGACTACAACAGCATATGGATAAAGGACAGGTGGTGATACTAATATTATTGGATCTGTCTGCCTCCTTCGATCTGGTGGACCACGGGAAATTGATCACCAGATTGACGGAGGTGACGAGATTCTCAGGAGTCATTTTTGAGCAGTCGAAGCTGCAGAGTATGGAGTGGGGACGCAGAGGCCACCACCATAATTCTTAATTGTGGGGTGCCACAGGGTGCGTGCCTCTCGCCGTCATTATATAACATATTCACAGTGCCTTTTTTCAATCTGCTGGAAAAAAAGACCATAGGTTTCACGAACTTTGCCGATGACACTCCCCATGTCAGGCCAATATAAGTGAAAACGTACTAGCACTAAATAAAGAGAAAACCGCGTTGATGGTAATTGATACAAGCCAAACAATTAACAAACCTGAAGAGGATTACAAATACTTTGAAATAGCAGGGTGTGTCATAGAAAAAACTCTGGGGGTGGTCTTGGACCAAAACATAAATACTAAGGCACAAATAGGCAACCTGATGTCCTGCTCAGCCTATCCTGTCAAACTGCTGGCCCAACTTAGACCCTTTATTTCTCAAATTAACTGTGAGACTATTGCTAGGGCCATTGTGGGGTCTTAGATCTATTATTGTAGTACTGTACTGGTGGGAGCAGCAAAGTCTTATATCTCTAGACTACAGACACTCCCAAACACCATGGTTAGAACCATTGGAGTTCTAAAAAAGACTGACCATGTCTCTGAAGCCCGACGGGTTCTGCATTGGCTTCCCATCACCACCGGGATCCATTTTCAGCTGCTATTACCCACAAATGTCTTAGGGGCTCTGGCCCACGCTATTCAACTGAAGCTCTGACAAATAAATGCAATACTATAATGCTGAGGTCGAATAATTTAAATCAACTACAAATTCCCAAATGCAGCCTTACACAAGTTATCAAAAGTGTGTTTTTTGTGGCAGCTCCCAAGGCATGGAATGATATCCCACCTGAACTTAGAGATATCAATTCTATAGCAGTTTTTAGAAAAGGAATCAAGGCACTGCTATTCAAGTAAAAAAGTGTCACACTGGCTATGTTCGGTAAACTGTTACATGATCTCCCTAACTATTTGACTCGTCCTCACACCCCCGGTTTGTATGGTTGTGCTATACAGATGAATAAAGTAAAGTAAATGTATGAATACAGCACCTAGGACATTTACATAGATGCCCCTGAGCCCTTGTACCTTCTGCTCCCCTACAGAGAACACAACACCTTTGTGATCAGGAGGGTATATCCAACTCCCAAACACCTGTGACCACAGGGTACTCAGTCATCGCCAATACCCCAAGTTATACCACTATTCCCTTTGCCATAGCCAGCAATTTCACCATGGGACATTCACTTCAGTCATGATATATGGGCAAATAGATAGGGCTAAGGGAAAGGGCAAGACTCCTCCCCAGCATGCCCAGGCCTTTGAAGTGATACCAACCTATGGAACATTCACCCAGATGAAATCTTGGAGCTTACTCTCAGGTTGAAAGTGACACACATCCAAACATGACCTGATATGACCAACTGATACACTTGAAGATGTCTATAGAAATGCTATGCTGCACACTGATCCATAGCATAAAACGTAAAAAGGTTAACAGCCAAAGGACTAGAACCCTGGTTATCATCACTATCCGACATAAGTTGAATGCTCACTAGCACAGATCAGATGACAAAAATCTATAAGCAGATAATGCAAGATGCTACTACACAGGTTATGTTCCAAATACCCTAAAGGGAGCATTGGTAAAACCACTATTGAAGAAGCCAAACTTAGATCCAACTGTCTTTAAAAATTACCGCCCAGGAGCCAACTTATGTTGGCCGACTAAGATCTTGGAAAAACTGGTTTGCGGTCAATTTCGGGACTTTGTGGACAATAAGAATATCTTGGATGAATGTCAGTCGGGGTTCTGGCCTAATCATGGAACCAAAACTGCTTTATTAGCAGTTCAGGATGATTTACTGGAAGCTGCTGACAGAGGTAGATCGACAATCTTGCTAATGCTGGATCTATCCATGGCATTCCATACAATCGACCATAAAATCATTCTCCAACGGATTGGGATGGCGGTAAGAGCTTCAGAAGTAGTGGTAAAATGGTTTAGCTAATTTCTGAAGGATAGGACCCAGCGGGTAACACTGGGAGGGTTTCTATCAGAATTGTTGTGGCTAAAATTCAGAGTCCCACAAGGGTCAGCACTGTCACCATTGATCTTCAATCTATATATCCGGCCACTATTTGACATCTTACGGAAGTATGGATTGAGATTCCATTTGTATGCTGATGACACCCAGATTGATTTACGTGGAAACAGAAAACAGAGAGGAGGCCTTTGAAAAAATTGATCAGTGCATGCAGGAAATAAAAAAATGGATGGCATGCAGTCAGCTTCAGCTTAATGCGGCCAAAACAGAGGTAATCCTATTCAGTGCAGGAAGTAGGTGAGGGTGGAAAAATAAGAGATAACCCCATGGGTCCTAGGTGAAGATATACAGTTCCCAGAGAAAGTCAAGAATCTGGGATGTATATGGCAGGAAAACCTGGGCAGTGAAGCCCAGGTAAGTGCCAAAGTGAAGGCAGTATATTATTCAATACACATGCTTAGGAATGTGCTTCCGTACGTGGCAGCGGAAGACCGTGCAGTGGTCGTGGGAGCCTTAACCAACTCCCATCTCGATTACTGTAACAGTTTATTGACAGGGATTCTCATCAAACAGATGATGAGACTTCAAAGGGCACAGAATGCAGCAGTTAGGCTGATAGCCCATTTGGGAAAAAGAGATCATGTGACGCCCTCATGAAAAGGTTGCCTGCTGCAAAGTTGAGAACTGTTGAGGGGAGCCCGACAGTAGATGGGTAGGCGAAGAAGTAAACCCACATAGTAGTTTAGTTTGTTGAGCACAAGTGTAGAGATACGTGTTTTAATTGAGTCGTGTGTTAGGGGTCGGCAGATTTTTCTAATGTTTAGTAGTTTCAGTCTGGCTGCAGTGGCAGTGGTATAGGTGTACAGATAGGGTTTCAGGTCATTGTCAAAGAGAACCCCTATGCTTGCAAGCCATCAGTGAGAGGCTAAGTGGTCAGGGGGAAGAGATGAGAGAGGGGAGAGATTGTGGTTGACATTGCAGACAGCAAGGGGAGGAATTCTATCTTTGAAAAGTTGTGCATGAGACAGTGTACAGCCATCCATATGCGGATGGCTGTTAAGCAGTTAGTTATTTTTCCCGAGATTGCAGGGGTGATGGAGAGGAAGAAGAATGTATAAACATCATCAGCAAAGAAGTGATAGTTGAAGCCAAAGTTGCAAACGAGTTTGCCAGGGCAGGGAGTGCATATGGTGAAGAGAAGTAGGGCCATGTCCAATCTTAGAAGGACACCTTCAGGAAGGGGCCTTAGAGAGGAGGGGCGGTTGTACAGAGATGGAGGAAGCAAAGTCAGAGAAGTAGCTGGACACCCCATTGAGAATGGTGTTCGTGAAGC
Source organism: Ambystoma mexicanum (assembly GCF_040938575.1). Taxonomy (NCBI): domain Eukaryota; kingdom Metazoa; phylum Chordata; class Amphibia; order Caudata; family Ambystomatidae; genus Ambystoma; species Ambystoma mexicanum. The sequence goes on from NC_090941.1 coordinate 925,857,956, forward strand.
CATGCAACATGGCCACCAAGAAAGGGAGTGTACACCTTACCAAGACATGTATGGATGATACCAACATCAGTAGATGAGGTATGGCCCTGGGTAGTTCTATTTTACTTTGTTAATACCCTTGCATGAGCTTAACAAGTTCCAGCATGGCTTTACTATACACCCTATAAAATGTCTGTTTTTGTCCATCTGTAAGTGCCCATGTGGAGGGACTTACTCTGGGGATGTGTGCCCAAATCCTCCTCCTCCTACACCGTTCTTGTGGTTCACTCCCTTACCGTATGGCCTCACATCTTTGGCTTGCAAATATTATGGAAAACCCTTGAATATGGAGTGATAGGACTCCTCTTCCTGCATGGTGGCGTACAAAGGGTGTGGCGATTGGGTGGACCTTTTCAATCTGTTGTGGTCTGATTGTGGACATCTGTGTGTGAATTCCCCCATAATGCCATTTTGCATGTCATTGTGAATCCCTTCTCTTATAATATGCATGTGCTCATAGGCTTTGCAATGGAAACTCGCCGAGTTAAGCTGTTTATGACTTCACACATACACTGAATTTCAAGGGGTTTGTTGTGTTAAATCTGCACAACTTGACTGCACCCTAAGTAAGGTTGTTTTAATGATTTTCAAGGGTTTAGTTATACCATAGTTTTTGTTATAGGCCACTAGCCATGGCCTTTGGCCGTGCCCATTGTAAATGTTCCCCCAATATGTTTCTTTTGGAACACTAGACGGCCATGGCCTTTGGCCGTGGCCACTCTACATGTCTTTCAGGCCCATTGGCCCTGGCCAGTGAGCACAGCGTTTGGTCATGCCCATTGTATCTTTGAAAACAATACCTATCTTTTCCACTCAGTAGCCATGGGCTGCTCCCATGACCATTGGCTCCGGCTTTTGACCATGGGCACTTTACATGCTGCCCAATAACTTTCTTCCAGTCCTACTAGCCATGCCCAGTGTCCAAAGCCTTTGGCTGTGGCCACTCAACATATTGCTCCAAAAGGGTTCCTAAACGGGTGCACAGCCACGGCCGAGTGGCCCCGGGTGACGGCTATGGCAACACTACTATGTTTCTTTTGGGAACACTAGCCATGGCCTTTAGCCATGGCCAGTGGCAATGGCCTTTCTCCTGGGTCCAATGTTGCCCTAATAGTTTTCATTGGGGCCCACTAGCCATGGCCTTTGTTCACTTCCCATATATTGCACCATTTGCTTCCATAAAGTAACCCAGTAGTCAGAGACTTCGCCCACAGCCATTACACCTACCTCACTGTGGTTGCAACATGACACTTTCTGTTCATTAATTTCATCTCTTTAATGCTCTTCTTTTAAAAACACATTTTCCCATAACCGCAGTTAGTATAACCATGATAATAGAAATGTACTACAAATAACACCCGCTCATAACACAATTCAGTTTTCTACTGTAACCCTGGTTAATGGAAAATAACCCATGTTATGAGAAAATATTCAAGCCCTGAATTTGGTCCCCAGCCACCACCACCCAAACTCCCAATTGTACAGGGTGTCCTCTTTCCCCCTCCCCACCTGTAGCCTGATGATATTTCATCCGCTTTCCTCCTTCAAATGTCATTTTTTCCATTTTTCTTTTTTAGCTAACAAAGGTTATTTTGGAAATACACCAGGCTATCTCTCACATCAAACAAAAAGAAAAGAAATTGGTAGCTTTTTCATTTCTAGTACCAAGTACCATGCAATATATAGCCATACCTTTGGGAGAAGGGGGCACCCCCTTCTCCGTCAAATATTTTAACAACTACTGGAAGGAATAACCTGAAACTCCTCACAGAAATTGAGTCTGAGCTTTTGCCTAAGTTCTTTCATACCTGGTCCAATTCTGTCCAGCATGTTTTGCTGTGCACTGCACTGAAATGTGGACTTTTTCTATATGGGGAAATAAAGAGGAGTAGATTTATTTTGGTTTCGCAGTAACTTTTTTATGGTTTAAGAAATCTTTCCCAACATTTCTTGTCAAGGCGGCGAGGGATTTGTGACAAATCTTTTCTTTTCAAAAGATCAGCCAAATCCATCATACAACTAAAATTGTATTAGCAATTCCATTTTCGGGTTTCCTATGGAACTTGATATGCAAATTAACTATAGTGTCGTGATCGCTCCACTGAAGCGGCCCTGTAGTTATGGTTAAGTTGCGCAACTCATAGCAAGATCACTTTTTGGGCAGCTTATAACTTTGCAACCTCTAGACGAATCCTCATGAAACTCTTTAAAAAAAGTATATGGCCCCCCTCGAAATGATCCTATGAAGTTTGGTGCTGTTTCATCAAGGGAGAGGGGATTATGGAGGGTCACAACATTTGTGGAAATCCTCATAGACGCAATGGAAAAAATTATTTGCTCACTCCTACAGCCAAAACGCTGGACAGATTTTCACCAAATTTGCACCAGGAGCGGTGGCTTGGTCTCGTAGCATGCTTTTGTAAAGTTGGTGTAAAGCCACCCTAGTAGTTTTTATAAAAACGGGCAAAACGTAGCTAAAAGAATTTGGGATATCTGTGTCCAGGCCGGGGACTCAATTCCTGAATTGCAGTGTGCAGACGCCTCTGGGCCAATCAGAGAGCAGGGTGATATTCACAGGCACCAAAAACGCATACTGATTGGATGTTGAAAAATGTGTGGTGCGTCAGATTTTTTTTAAACGGTCGCCATGTTGGATAACTGGACAGCCTCTGCTGTCCACCAATAGCGTGGTAGGAACAAAGGTCCTCATTCCAAGAATGGAGGTAGCCATGGCACTATTTGCGCCATGGCTTCCTCCAATATCGGGTCGGGCACCAGTCTGGTTCAATGGGGACTTACCGGTGCATTCCGACCCTTGAGGGACCGGTAAGTCCCCAATGAACAAACCATTCCCCATTCCGATTTGAGCCCCCCTAGGGCTCAATGGGAAAGGGGAAGTAGCTAATAACGGTACCACAATTTGCGGTACCGTTATTAGCGCCCTGGTCCCTTAGCGGGACCCGTAAAGTACGTGTGGTCAGACCACACGTTCTTTGAGGCTCCTGCTAAGGGACCTCGGAATTGGGCGGTAAGGGATTATCGGAACCGGTCTCCTTAACGGTGCCCGGTATCCCTTACTGCCCAACTTGTAATGACCCACAAAGTCTGGAAAACACATTTGAGGTTATCTGGTGGCCGAAAGAAGGTTTGTCGGTCTGGAGGAGGAGATGAAGTGTACAGTAGTTTTTTTCTTTTTTGCCATGAAGAACCAGAGTGTGTGGATGGTGGGAGATTCCTGGATCCATTAATTGAAGGTTTATACTGAATCTCCTGACAACTCTGCTACTTTTGGATTGGACAAAGGGGAAGTTTCATGGTGTGCAGATTGTGGTTTGAACTGTGTAACCTTACTACCATTCTGTGAGAGGATGGCTCTATTTAAACGTCCAGATATTATTGTTGTGCATTGAGGAGGCAACAGTTTGGGTATTGTAAGAAAGAATTCTCCAGAATGGCTTATTTCCCTTACCTACTGAGTCCCTCAGCAGCTTTTCTGGATTTCTAGGATTTATTTTTTTCACCTGGTAAGAGTGTGAGGCTTTTTTTTCCCACTCTTACATGTGTTTTGCTGTGTGTTTTACATGTTTGTGTTCATAGACTGTGGGGTCTCATCTACTCCATAGACATCATCTTTTTACTATGTCACACAGCACCTTTAGTGCAGTGACACAGGATTGTCTTTTTCAGACTTCCCACTTCAAACTCCTTTTTCTGGGACTATTGTATCCCAGAACATGTAAAGTTGCCATTGACTTTATTAGCCTTTTTAAATCCACAAACTCAGTACAAAATATCTTACATAGAGTTCTGGAAAGGGTTAATAGTTATCCCTTTTTGTCTGTTTCTCATGGAACATTATTTTGTTCCCTTTTCATTAAGATTTGGCTGGTGGCAGTGGTATCTACCATGCTTTTCCTACTGCGGTTTATTTAAATAGCTTTGGTACTGTTTTAGGCTATCTTGGTAGCCTCAAACTTAAACCCGCTGGACAGCAATTACTTTTATTTGGTTCCGGCTGGGTTTATTTGCCATTTCTTTTTGTAAAAGTGTTTCTCGTGTTTTACTCTGCACGCCAAACCAGGTTTGGTTCCTTTTTCGCTGACCTTTGGTGGGCTTCTGCACAGAAGCCCTCCTTAGGCGCTTGAATGTCTGAGTGGGACAGGATGTGAGGGAGGGGTTTTAGACTCCCTGCACAGCGTCTCCATGAAGACCCATGTCACACTCAGTGTGATTGGCTGTGGTGACTGTCAAGCCGGGACAGCCACCCTGCTGTGTGATTGACAGCCAGGCTGTGTGAATGGGGGAAAACTGCATAAAAAGCAAGTCTCTGGGACTGGGAAGGCAGAGTCGCCACTGGATCGAGAGAACCGAAGAGAAGCTGACAGAAGAGTACCTCTAACACGACTGAACCTCCGGCTGAAGCCCTGCTGCGGGTCAGAATCTCCAAACTTCGATGACAGGGATCATCTGCAAGGAATCTTCTCCGCTTGAGATGGTGGGACCAACTTGTTTGCCAAACTTCAAGCCAGGCCTCCCTCCTCTGGTCGAATTTGCTGTGCACAGCTACAGTGAACCGGATAGCCAGGAGGATCAGACCCCACTTGGGTTTTAAGGAGCGCACCTTTTATTTGTTGCTTTGCTCTGCTGCTGGTTTCTTCCCTGGGCAGTGCAGGACCCTCCAGTCTTCCTACTTCATGTCAGTCCGACAGTCGCTTCAGGAACCAACTGCAGTAAAAGTGCTTGAAATCTTTTGCCAATCCGAGGGCTTGTCCATCTCTATTCTTTAAAGTAACTTTTTGTACGACCAACTTCTTTCTGAACTCTTGGCAAAGACTTAACTGCGAAAAACTCTGAACTGTGTGATCATCTGCAAAGACTGTGGTCCATTAACTTTGGCCCTGGCCTTTTGATTTGATTTCCTCACCATAGTTGCCTTTTCTAGATTGCCCTGCTTACTTACTTGTTGGTGCTGCTCAACTTTTGTCTAACTTTGTCTGTCCCTCCCTTTTTAATTGCTGAAGTGCCATTTTGCTCACACTTCATTTTGAGCTTAACTTGTCCAGAATTCATTGGGTGGCGTGTAGTGTATTAAGATTGTGATTTTTAAACTGCTTGATAATAGTGAAATGTTTTATAACTAATGTGTAAATAAATGTATATTCTTTTACTCAGAAACCTTGAGTCAGTGTTTGTTTGAACCATAGTAATTGCTTTCCTTTGTGTAACTATTGATTCTGCTCACTTTACTCTTGAGATAAGTCTGGCTGCTCAGCCATCGCTACCACTTTACTGTGTAGTACAGGCTTGTACCAAAGGTGAATTTGTACAGTGACTTTTACTCTTAATTGTGTGTGGTGTTCCCAAAGGGAACTGCATATGATTCTGCCTAATACTGGTGTACAGCGGTGAGGATCAAGTATAGTGATTACACTTAGAGTGCTGCTATTACCTTGGATCAACTAACCACGAGGCTAAACATCACTAAAAAGCAATATTAATCATGTCTGATATGGAAAGCTACAGTCAGGAGACCCTCCTTAGTTACGCTGTGGATTGTCTGAAAAATCTGTGTAGAGATAGGAATCTCTCTGTTAAAGGCACAAAGTCTGAATTGATTGAACGGTTGTTCGAGTAACAAAGTCTGGAGGATGGGTCTGAAATACCTAACCCCTCAGCAAATGTGGAAAATGATGAGGATGATAATGGGCCTCATAACGACTTTGGCGGTAACCCTTAAATCCGGCGGTTGCGCTATTACCGCCGGATTTAAGGGTCAGCCAAATCAGGACTTTGGCGGATTTCGCCCCAGCACTTGGCTGGGGGGAAATCCGCCAAAAATTTGCGCTATTACCGCCGGTGGGAAATCCGCCGGCGGTAAGAGCGTGAATTTTCCCCATTGAGCCCAATGGGGAATGGGGCATTCCCGAATGGGCTCAATGGGGAATGGGGAATTACATTACCGCCAAACTCATGATCCTATGCTATTAGCGCCGGGGAGTTCGGCGGTAGGGCTAATACCGCCGGCGGTAATACCGCCGGCATTACCGCCAAAGTCGTGATCATGCCCAATGTATCTATTATTGATGAGTTAGATGAGGCAGGTGTGTCCCACAATGTAGGCCTCAGTGCTCCTCTTTCTGCTCAGCAACCTCAAGCTTTGTCCACCGGAACCCCTACAGGTCCTGCACTCAGTCCTGAATTCATTGCTCTAATGAAAAACTGGTTTGCGGTCAATTTCGGGACTTTGTGGACAATAAGAATATCTTGGATGAATGTCAGTCGGGGTTCTGGCCTAATCATGGAACCGAAACTGCTTTATTAGCAGTTCAGGATGATTTACTGGAAGCTGCTGACAGAGGTAGATCGACAATCTTGCTAATGCTGGACCTATCCATGGCATTCCATACAATCGACCATAAAATCATTCTCCAACGGATTGGGATGGCGGTAAGAGCTTCAGAAGTAGTGGTAAAATGGTTTAGCTAATTTCTGAAGGATAGGACCCAGCGGGTAACACTGGGAGGGTTTCTATCAGAATTGTTGTGAGAATCCCACAACAATTCTGATAGAGTCCCACAAGGGTCAGCACTGTCACCATTGATCTTCAATCTATATATCCGGCCACTATTTGACATCTTACGGAAGTATGGATTGAGATTCCATTTGTATGCTGATGACACCCAGATTGATTTACGTGGAAACAGAAAACAGAGAGGAGGCCTTTGAAAAAATTGATCAGTGCATGCAGGAAATAAAAAAATGGATGGCATGCAGTCAGCTTCAGCTTAATGCGGCCAAAACAGAGGTAATCCTATTCAGTGCAGGAAGTAGGTGAGGGTCGAAAAATAAGAGATAACCCCATGGGTCCTAGGTGAAGATATATAGTTCCCAGAGAAAGTCAAGAATCTGGGATGTATATGGCAGGAAAACCTGGGCAGTGAAGCCCAGGTAAGTGCCAAAGTGAAGGCAGTATATTATTCAATACACATGCTTTGAAATGTGCTTCCGTACGTGGCAGCGGAAGACCGTGCAGTGGTCGTGGGAGCCTTAACCAACTCCCATCTCGATTACTGTAACAGTTTATTGACAGGGATTCTCATCAAACAGATGATGAGACTTCAAAGGGCACAGAATGCAGCAGTTAGGCTGATAGCCCATTTGGGAAAAAGAGATCATGTGACGCCCTCATGGAGATCCCTTCACTGGCTGATGGTGGAGGATCCAGTCAATTTTAAGATAGCCTGTCTGATGCACAAGTGCTACTATGAAAATGCACCAAAATATCTTAGTGCTCAGATTCACCATCTTGAGCCATCCAGAGACCTTAGATCGGGAGATAAAATGCTAATGTCCATACCTCGGACTAAGCAGCTCTCAAAGGGAGACAGGAGGTTTTCGGCCTTTGGACCAAAGGTATGGAATCATTTACCACTTATCATTCATTCATGCATATCGCTGGAAAGTTTTAGAAAGGCATTAAAAACCTTCCTCTTTAAGTAAATCTAAGAAATCTACATGCCAGCTGCTACACTCTGAACATTCTGAACATTCTGATTATTCTGGTCATTTTGATCGATTTAATCTTAGTAATCATCTGCGCCCGAATGCAGTTCAGTCTGCCTGGAGCGCGTTTAGAAATCCTCAAAATCAAAATCAAATCAGAAAACGACTACAATCCCATGGCGACAACATGGATGGCTGATTTTACCCTACCAGTCACTACAATGAGCTGGCTATTGCAGTGGTGGGCATGATGATATGAATAATGCATGCTTGATGCACGCCATGAGGCCATGCATATTTGCCTGTGGGACACAGAGAGAATGCAGGACCTTCAGGAGGAGTTGGCCTCCGTACATCTCACAGCCCTGCAGAACACTCAGGAAGCCATCACTGGCACAGGCAAGTAGGTTGTCCAGTATAATGATGTTGGTGTTGCTGCAAACGCACCACTAGATTCCTGCACACTGCCTTAGACATGAAACAATAGGTCAGGTGTACAGTCTAGTAATTTCTTTATTGGCATTTCTCAAACTCACATTTGCAAGTAATCATTTTTAATGCAGAATGCTTCATATCGCAACAACAACATTTAAACAATTAACTTAAACAATACATAACAAATAAACATTAACTGTCTCCATTTTTGACTTATTTATGTAAGATATTTCACATTAGGAGTGTGAGGTGGGGAAGAGTGGGCGGGAAGAGAGAGGCTGTGCTTCGTGAGTGCAGGTGGCAGAGCAACACAGAGCTGTCTACCAATGCCTAGCTTTCTGTTACTGGTGAAAACATTCATTCAGGGGGGCTTGTCATCTGAGGGGTGAAATACTTCCCATGTCAGGGCCTTCCATGTATCAAATGACACACTGGTGCCATCAGGAGACCTGGAGATACCGTCCTCCCAAGCCCTGGTTTCTGCTTCCACTCAGCGCTCCAACTCTCCATACCATGCAGCGTACTGCAGGCCCATGGCGCATTTCCACACCATTGCAATGGTTCTCTTAGCAAGCACACATGCCATGCCCATGAATTTTACAATGTGTTTTACCTTAGCTAGCCTGGGGTCAGTTGCTAATAGACACTCCTTAGGGGTCCAATCATATCGAGTCTCTCCCGCCCTCCTGCAAGTCTGCTCCACTTTAGACCAGAGGTACTGTGTCCTGGGGCATTCCCAGAACATGTGCATCATGCCTGCTGACTCCGCCTTGCACCAAGTGCATTCAGGGTGGACCTGCTCGTTGAACTTGGCCACCCTGTTCGGGGTCATATATGTGTGATACAATACATTGAATTGTATTAATCGAAACCTGGAATTTCTAGACACTTTGTTGGGAAATGTTAGAGCCCTCTCCCATTCTCTGTCCGCAATTTCTAGGCCCAGGTCTGTTTCCCACCTGGATTTCAGATCAATGCCTCGGGGTTATGTCTATGTCTATCTATCAACTGGCCATATATCCTAGACTGTCCCCTAGGTTACAAAGCAGTGTTACAATGGGGGTCCGCCATCGGTTCTTCTGGCCATTCCCTCCATTTTGATCATGCCACCCACCTGGCACGCTGGTACCATAGGAATTGACTTCCAGGCAAGCCCTCTATAGATTGGAGTGAAGTGAAGTCTCTGAAAGCTCCCTCCTCATAGAGATCCCCCCACGTTTACACCCCTTTTCTTTCCCAGAGTCTGACATTCGCTAGGTCTGCATTGGTTTTGCATAAGTCTGAGATCAATGGGATCTCGGGGGAGTATGATTGGTCCAGGCGTAGAAGTTTGTTTGTTTGTTTATTTATTTATAGCGCGCGCCAGACCCAAAGGTATCCGGGCACGTGATTTAAGTGTTTTAGTCCTACGCCAAATCTGCCTCTCTAAGTTCATTATCATGGGAGCATTTTCCAGGCAGTTGGGGGGCGCCCAAACAAGTTCTCTCAGGTGCAACGGGGTCACCCCTAAAGATGTCATGATAACGGGCAGCATCATATCTCTTAAATAAACATTGTAGCAAACTGGCTACCTTGCTTTTTGCTCACAACAGAGGCGCAACAATGGTATCACTCATATCAATGTATAGGTTAGAAAAAATAAGTACAAAGACGTGTATAGTTGATTAACACTTATTTACTAAACTTTACATAAACTCACTGGACTGCTTCACTTCAGCATTTCTTGGCACCCAGATGCTGCTGCCTTTTTGTGTATTCACATGCAGAAAATGGCCACTACTGGCCCGTGCAAGAGATGTGGATGTTACAGTTCTTATGAGACAGATGCACCCTGATGAAGGATCATTTGTTAACTGAAATGCATTGGCCATGATATCTGTTCTCTGTTTTTGTTGTATGACATCTGTGATTATAAATATTTGTTAATCACCCATACAATTCTTTGTCCTTGTCCTAACCTATATATTGATTTGAGTGGTGCCATTGTTGTGCCTCTGTTGTGAGCGCACAGCATTGTAGCCAGTTTGCTATGATCTTTATTCATGTGAATATCGGCGCAGCAGTGCCCTTGGGGTTCCTGTAGTGTTGATTTTGTATAAGCATTGTTCTAATAGTCTAATAGCACAAAGGTCGTGCCCGCTCCTACCATTTGCTCAGGATCATACATTTGCCATTGGATAACAATGATGGATTACATGGTTGTGTGCAGTGCCATGTGAACAGTAGCATGATGATAGGGGACACATACTATCTGGGTGAGAACTTGTGAAAATGACCACTGGGGCATTTTGTTTTGTATTTATTTGTATTTGTTTAAGAACAGGGTTTCATTTTGTAGCAAAGAACAGTGGCACGCCTAGTGTGACGTTTATTTAATAAGAGCATACTTGTATTGAATGACATACACCGTCTGCTAAAGGGGTAAGCTTAGGAACATGAACCAGAGACAGGGACTAAAAAATTTTTCAACATTTTTAACATTGAGTCTCTCAGGCCGAGCAATAACATATTTACAAATTACATGGACTAGTCTGAAAACTGCATGAGAGCTGGGTTGGGTGATTACTTTGGATAGAAGGGTGAAGGTGTTTGGTGGGGGTCCTTCCATTGCTAGCAGTTTATGTTTAAAGTTTGTTTTGAAGAGTTCCATTTAAGAGATGTTTAGATGGCCTTGGGAGTGCATTTCCATTGAGATGGGCAAATAGGGAAATGGTATGAAAGTGGGAGAAGGCGCAGGACTAAATGACTAACAGTTTGTGAAAAGTTGAGTAGCAGAAAGTTCAGGAGAAGAGTACAATGAGATGCATTCAGTATTCAGTGGGTATAACTCCATAAATAACATGTATGGAGGTATAGACTAGTAGCAGAAATGTAAAGAGAGAAACGTTTAGCATGCAGAGTCATCCAGCGTGGTGACAGTAGGAGATTGTGGAGGTTTAACTTGGGCTGAAAAGGTTGCCTGCTGCAAAGTTGAGAACTGTTGAGGGGAGCCCGACAGTAGATGGGTAGGCGAAGAAGTAAACCCACATAGTAGTTTAGTTTGTTGAGCACAAGTGTAGAGATACGTGTTTTAATTGAGTCGTGTGTTAGGGGTCGGCAGATTTTTCTAATGTTTAGTAGTTTCAGTCTGGCTGCAGTGGCAGTGGTATAGGTGTACAGATAGGGTTTCAGGTCATTGTCAAAGAGAACCCCTATGCTTGCAAGCCATCAGTGAGAGGCTAAGTGGTCAGGGGGAAGAGATGAGAGAGGGGAGAGATTGTGGTTGACATTGCAGACAGCAAGGGGAGGAATTCTATCTTTGAAAAGTTGTGCATGAGACAGTGTACAGCCATCCATATGCGGATGGCTGTTAAGCAGTTAGTTATTTTTCCCGAGATTGCAGGGGTGATGGAGAGGAAGAATAATGTATAAACATCATCAGCAAAGAAGTGATAGTTGAAGCCAAAGTTGCAAATGAGTTTGCCAGGGCAGGGAGTGCATATGGTGAAGAGAAGTAGGGCCATATCCAATCTTTGAAGGACGCCTTCAGGAAGGGGCCTTAGAGAGGAGGGGCGGTTGTACAGAGATGGAGGAAGCAAAGTCAGAGAAGTAGCTGGACACCCCATTGAGAATGGTGTTCGTGAAGCCATGCAACACGCCCACCAAGAAAGGGAGTGTACACCTTACCAAGACATGTATGGATGATACCAACATCAGTAGATGAGGTATGGCCCTGGGTAGTTCTATTATACTTTGTTAATACCCTTGCATGAGCTTAACAAGTTCCAGCATGGCTTTACTATACACCCTATAAAATGTCTGTTTTTGTCCATCTGTAAGTGCCCATGTGGAGGGACTTACTCTGGGAATGTGTGCCCAAATCCTCCTCCTCCTACACCGTTCTTGTGGTTCACTCCCTTACCGTATGGCCTCACATCTTTGGCTTGCAAATATTATGGAAAGCCCTTGAATATGGAGTGATAGGACTCCTCTTCCTGCATGGTGGCGTACAAATGGTGTGGCGATTGGGTGGACCTTTTCAATCTGTTGTGGTCTGATTGTGGACATCTGTGTGTGAATTCCCCCATAATGCCATTTTGCATGTCATTGTGAATCCCTTCTCTTATAATATGCATGTGCTCATAGGCTTTGCAATGGAAACTCGCCGAGTTAAACTGTTTATGACTTCGCACATACACTGAATTTCAAGGGGTTTGTTGTGTTAAATCTGCACAACTTGACTGCACCCTAAGTAAGGTTGTTTTAATGATTTTCAAGGGTGTAGTTATACCATAGTTTTTGTTATAGGCCACTAGCCATGGCCTTTGGCCGTGCCCATTGTAAATGTTCCCCCAATATGTTTCTTTTGGAACACTAGACGGCCATGGCCTTTGGCCGTGGCCACTCTACATGTCTTTCAGGCCCATTGGCCCTGGCCAGTGAGCACAGCGTTTGGTCATGCCCATTGTATCTTTGAAAACAATACCTATCTTTTCCACTCAGTAGCCATGGGCTGCTCCCATGACCATTGGCTCCGGCTTTTGACCATGGGCACTTTACATGCTGCCCAATAACTTTCTTCCAGTCCTACTAGCCATGCCCAGTGTCCAAGCCTTTGGCTGTGGCCACTCAACATATTGTTCCAAAAGGGTTCCTAAACGGGTGCACAGCCACGGCCGAGTGGCCCCGGGTGACGGCTATGGCAACACTACTATGTTTCTTTTGGGAACACTAGCCATGGCCTTTAGCCATGGCCATTGGCAATGGCCTTTCTCCTGGGTCCAATGTTGCCCTAATAGTTTTCATTGGGGCCCACTAGCCATGGCCTTTGTTCACTTCCCATATATTGCACCATTCGCTTCCATAAAGTAACCCAGTAGTCAGAGACTTCGCCCACAGCCATTACACCTACCTCACTGTGGTTGCAACATGACACTTTCTGTTCATTAATCTCATCTCTTTAATGCTCTTCTTTTAAAAACTCATTTTCCCATAACCGCAGTTAGTATAACCATGATAATAGAAATGTACTACAAATAACACCCGCTCATAACACAATTCAGTTTTCTACTGTAACCCTGGTTAATGGAAAATAACCCATGTTATGAGAAAATATTCAAGCCCTGAATTTGGTCCCCAGCCACCACCACCCAAACTCCCAATTGTACAGGGTGTCCTCTTTCCCCCTCCCCACCTGTAGCCTGATGATATTTCATCCGCTTTCCTCCTTCAAATGTAATTTTTTCCATTTTTCTTGTTTAGCTAACAAAGGTTATTTTGGAAATACACCAGGCTATCTCTCACATCAAACAAAAAGAAAAGAAATTGGTAGCTTTTTCATTTCTAGTACCAAGTACCATGCAATATATAGCCATACCTTTGGGAGAAGGGGGCACCCCCTTCTCCGTCAAATATTTTAACAACTACTGGAAGGAATAACCTGAAACTCCTCACAGAAATTGAGTCTGAGCTTTTGCCTAAGTTCTTTCATACCTGGTCCAATTCTGTCCAGCATGTTTTGCTGTGCACTGCACTGAAATGTGGACTTTTTCTATATGGGGAAATAAAGAGGAGTAGATTTATTTTGCTTTCGCAGTAACTTTTTTATGGTTTAAGAAATCTTTCCCAACATTTCTTGTCAAGGCGGCGAGGGATTTGTGACAAATCTTTTCTTTTCAAAAGATCAGCCAAATCCATCATACAACTAAAATTGTATTAGCAATTCCATTTTCGGGTTTCCTATGGAACTTGATATGCAAATTAACTATAGTGTCGTGATCGCTCCACTGAAGCGGCCCTGTAGTTATGGTTAAGTTGCGCAACTCATAGCAAGATCACTTTTTGGGCAGCTTATAACTTTGCAACCTCTAGACGAATCCTCATGAAACTCTTTAAAAAAAGTATATGGCCCCCCTCGAAATGATCCTATGAAGTTTGGTGCTGTTTCATCAAGGGAGAGGGGATTATGGAGGGTCACAACATTTGTGGAAATCCTCATAGACGCAATGGAAAAAATTATTTGCTCACTCCTACAGCCAAAACGCTGGACAGATTTTCACCAAATTTGCACCAGGAGCGGTGGCTTGGTCTCGTAGCATGCTTTTGTAAAGTTGGTGTAAAGCCACCTTAGTAGTTTTTATAAAAACAGGCAAAACGTAGCTAAAAGAATTTGGGATATCTGTGTCCATGCCGAGGACTCAATTCCTGAATTGCACTGTGCAGACGCCTCTTGGCCAATCAGAGAGCAGGGTGATATTCACAGGCACCAAAAACGCATACTGATTGGTTGTTGAAAAATGTGTGGTGCGTCAGATTTTTTTTAAAGGTCGCCATGTTGGATTCCTGGACAGCCTCTGGGGTTACCAATAGCGTGGTAGGAACAAAGGGCCTCATTCCAAGAATGGAGGTAGCCATGGCACTATTTGTGCCATGGCTTCCTCCAATATCGGGTCGGGCACCAGTCTTGTTCAATGGGGACTTACCGGTGCATTCCGACCCTTGAGGGACCCGTAAGTCCCCATTGAACAAACCATTCCCCATTCCGATTTGAGCCCCCCTAGGGCTCAATGGGAAAGGGGAAGTAGCTAATAACAGTACCACAATTTGCGGTACCGTTATTAGCGCCCTGGTCCCTTAGCGGGACCCGTAAAGTACGTATGGTCAGACCACACGTTCTTTGAGGCTCCTGCTAAGGGACCTCGGAATTGGGCGGTAAGGTATTATCGGAACCGGTCTCCTTAACGGTGCCCGGTATCCCTTACCGCCCAACTTGTAATGACCCACAAAGTCTGGAAAACACATTTGAGGTTATCTGGTGGCCGAAAGAAGGTTTGTCGGTCTGGAGGAGGAGATGAAGTGTACAGTAGTTGTTTTCTTTTTTGCGTATAGTGAAGATGGCTATGGCTATGGCCATGAAGAACCAGAGTGTGTGGATGGTGGGAGATTCCTGGATCCATTAATTGAAGGTTTATACTGAATCTCCTGACAACTCTGCTACTTTTGGATTGGACAAAGGGGCAGTTTCATGGTGTGCAGATTGTGGTTTGAACTGTGTAACCTTACTACCATTCTGTGAGAGGATGGCTCTATTTAAACGTCCAGATATGATTGTTGTGCATTGAGGAGGCAACAGTTTGGGTATTGTAAGAAAGAATTCTCCAGAATGGATTATTTCCCTTACCTACTGAGTCCCTCAGCAGCTTTTCTGGATTTCTAGGATTTATTTTTTTCACCTGGTAAGAGTGTGAGCCTTTTTTTCCCACTCTTACATGTGTTTTGCTGTGTGTTTTACATGTTTGTGTTCATAGACTGTGGGGTCTCATCTACTCCATAGGCATCATCTTTTTACTATGTCACACAGCACCTTTAGTGCAGTGACACAGGGTTGTCTTTTTCAGACTTCCCACTTCAAACTCCTTTTTCTGGGACTATTGTATCCCAGAACATGTAAAGTTGCCATTGACTTTATTAGCCTTTTTAAATCCACAAACCCAGTACAAACTATCTTACATAGAGTTCTGGAAAGGGTTAATAGTTATCCCTTTTTGTCTGTTTCTCATGGAACATTATTTTGTTCCCTTTTCATTAAGATTTGGCTGGTGGCAGTGGTATCTATCATACTTTTCCTACTGCGGTTTATTTAAATAGCTTTGGTACTGTTTTAGGCTATCTTGGTAGCCTCAAACTTAAACCCGCTGGACAGCAATTATTTTTATTTGGTTCCGGCTGGGTTTATTTGCCATTTCTTTTTGTAAAAGTGTTTCTCGTGTTTTACTCTGCACGCCAAACCAGGTTTGGTTCCTTTTTCGCTGACCTTTGATGGGCTTCTGCACAGAAGCCCTCCTTAGGCGCCTGAATGTCTGAGTGGGACAGGATGTGAGGGAGGGGTTTTAGACTCCCTGCACAGCGTCTCCATGAAGACCCATGTCACACTCAGTGTGATTGGCTGTGGTGACTGTCCCGCCGGGACAGCCACCCTGCTGTGTGATTGACAGCCAGGCTGTGTGAATGGGGGAAAACTGCATAAAAAGCAGATCTCTGGGACTGGGAAGGCAGAGTCGCCACTGGATCGAGAGAACCGAAGAGAAGCTGACAGAAGAGTACCTCTAACATGACTGAACCTGCGGCTGAAGCCCTGCTGCGGGTCCGAATCTCCAAACTTCGATGACAGGGATCATCTGCAAGGAATCTTCTCCGCTTGAGATGGTGGGACCAACTTGTTTGCCAAACTTCAAGCCAGGACTCCCTCCTCTGGTCGAATTTGCTGTACACAGCTACAGTGAACCGGATAGCCAAGAGGATCAGACCCCACTTGGGTTTTAAGGAGCGCACCTTTTATTTATTGCTTTGCTCTGCTGCTGGTTTCTTCCCTGGGCAGTGCAGGACCCTCCAGTCTTCCTACTTCATGTCAGTCCGACAGTCGCTTCAGGAACCGACTGCAGTAAAAGTGCTTGAAATCTTTTGCCAATCCGAGGGCTTGTCCATCTCTATTCTTTAAAGTAACTTTTCGTACGACCAACTTCTTTCTGAACTCTTGGCAAAGACTTAACTGCGAAAAACTCTGAACTGTGTGATCATCTGCAAAGACTGTGGTCCATTAACTTTGGCCCTGGCCTTTTGATTTGATTTCCTCACCATAGTTGCCTTTTCTAGATTGCCCTGCTTACTTGTTGGTGCTGCTCAACTTTTGTCTAACTTTGTCTTTCCCTCCCTTTTTAATTGCTGAAGTGCCATTTTGCTCACACTTCATTTTGAGCTTAACTTGTCCAGAATTCATTGGGTGGCGTGTAGTGTATTAAGATTGTGATTTTTAAACTGCTTGATAATAGTGAAATGTTTTATAACTAATGTGTAAATAAATGTATATTCTTTTACTCAGAAACCTTGAGTCAGTGTTTGTTTGAACCATAGTAATTGCTTTCCTTTGTGTAACTATTGATTCTGCTCACTTTACTCTTGAGATAAGTCTGGCTGCTCAGCCATCGCTACCACTTTACTGTGTAGTACAGGCTTGTACCAAAGGTGAATTTGTACAGTGACTTGTACTCTCAATTGTGTGTGGTGTTCCCAAAGGGTACTGCATATGATTCTGCCTAATACTGGTGTACAGCGGTGAGGATCAAGTATAGTGATTACACTTAGAGTGCTGCTATTACCTTGGATCAACTAACCACAAGGCTAGACATCACTAAAAAGCAATATTAATCATGTCTGATATGGAAAGCTACAGTCAGGAGACCCTCCTTAGTTACGCTGTGGATTGTCTGAAAAATCTGTGTAGAGATAGGAATCTCTCTGTTAAAGGCACAAAGTCTGAATTGATTGAACGGTTGTTCGAGTAACAAAGTCTGGAGGATGGGTCTGAAATACCTAACCCCTCAGCAAATGTGGAAAATGATGAGGATGATAATGGGCCTCATCACGACTTTGGCGGTAACCCTTAAATCCGGCGGTCGCGCTATTACCGCCGGATTTAAGGGTCAGCCAAATCAGGACTTTGGCGGATTTTTCCCCAGCACTTGGCTGGGGGGAAATCCGCCAAAAATGTGCGTTATTACTGCCGGTGGGAAATCCGCCGGCGGTAAGGGCGTGAATTTTCCCCATTAAGCCCAATGGGGAATGGGGCATTCCCGAATGGGCTCAATGGGGAATGGGGAATTACATTACCGCCGAACTCATGATCCTGTGCTATTAGCGCCGGGGAGTTCGGCGGTAGGGCTAATACCGCCGGCGGTAATACCGCCGGCATTACCGCCAAAGTCGTGATCATGCCCAATGTATCTATTATTGATGAGTTAGATGAGGCAGGTGTGTCCCACAATGTAGGCCTCAGTGCTCCTCTTTCTGCTCAGCAACCTCAAGCTTTGTCCACCGGAACCCCTACAGGTCCTGCACTCAGTCCTGAATTCATTGCTCTAGAAAAGATGAGGCTTGAATTGGAATTTAAACGTTTAAATGCTCAAACTAAACAAAAGCATCAAGAAGAAGAAGAGAAATGGAGATGAACCATGCCTTAGAAATGAAAAAGTTGTCTATTGAAAATGCTTCTCTCCCAGAGTCATAGAGGTCTTCCAGTCCTAAGAGATCCAGTATGCCTAAACAAATTGTTGGTATGTATGAGGCTATGCTTGATATTTTGAATTGGTTGGCAATGTTTGAATATAACCATGGGATCCAAGACATTACAGGGAATCAGTTGCTTCCTTGGCTCTTCTCTAGGCTACCCACTGTTGCATCTGATGTTGTGATGGAGTTGGGGGAGGTGGATAGGATGGATTATGAGTGAGTGAATCTAGCTTTAATTGCTAGATTTGGGAAGACACCTTCCCAGTACCTTTAAAGGTTTAGGACCCTCAAAACATGATGGTACCCCTTGGGCTACTTGGGTATGTGAGTGTTTGAAAAACTTAGATGGTTGGGTTAAGAATTACAGAGTAAACACTTATGAAGGTATGAGAAATCTTGTTATGTTGGAGTCAATTTATGATGCCTGCTCTCCTGAGCTCAGACAGCACTTGGCTGATTCTAAGGAGATAGATCCAAAGAAGTTAGCTAAGGTTTCTGACTTGTGGGTTGCCAACAGGGCTACTCACAAGGATTCTGGGACAACTCAGAAAAAGTATGAAGGAAAGCAGCCAGAGAAAGATAACAAGGAGAATTCAAATACATCCAATCTAAAAGAGGACCCCAAACAGCAACGTAAGGGTAAACCACAAGGAAAACCGAATCAGGCTGGAGTACCATCTGGACCCAAACCAGATGGAGGTCAGAACAAGCTCCATTCATCAAAACATTTGGGAAATGCTATGTTTGTGGGTCTACTGACCATGTGAAAGGGGATCCCAGATGTAAGAGTAAACCTTCAGGGGTCCACACTGTCTCCTTAGCCATCTCCCCAGAGGAAGAAGAACCTATGGCAAGGGGAAACTTTCACCTACTGGCTGATGAACCCATGAGAGTCCCAGCTAGTGTTTCTTTAGTGTCCCTGGGCTTGTGGGAACAACAGACTTTAGATGTCTATAATTCCATCCCAGATAATACTAAAGAGTATTATAAAGATAGTGGTCTTGTCAATGGCCAGGAGACTCCTGCCATCAGAGACACTGGAGCCAGCATAACTGTGGTTGATGAAACATTTTTCAAGGTGGAGGATGTTGCTAAGGCACCCAAACACCTAACCAAGTTAGCTGGAGGCCCTGTGCAAATACTTCCCCAGTTACCAGTTCTCATCCAGTGTAATGATATGACTGTCAAGATACCTGTTAGTGTGCAGAGTGAAGTGCCTGGGAGAGTCCTGTTGGGTAATGACCTGAAAACGCTTGGAGTTGTGTCTAGCACCCCCAGGCCTCCCAATAAAAGGAAATAGGATCTCACTAGGCTTGCAAGGGAGAGGACCTTGAGAGGCTCTCCAGAGGAGTTGGTAGAGGAAACTCTCACTCCCAGTCCATAGGAGTTGCTCACTGCTATTTCTGGAAAGAAAGAGGCAAAGGGGAAACCTAAGGCCGCCAAGAAAAAGACGGCTAGCACTCCTGTGCTACCAACAAGGACATCCCCAAGATTGTCCAAAGTCTCAGCTAGTGTTTCTTTAGTGTCCCTCGGCTTGTGGGAACAACAGAATTTAGATGTCTAGAATTCCATCCCAGATAATACTAAATAATATTATGAAGATAGTGTTCTTGTGAATGGCCAGGAGACTCCTGCCATCAGAGACACTGGAGCCAGCTTTACTGTGGTTGATGAAACATTTTTCAAGGTGGAGGATGTTGCTAAGGCACCCAAACACCTAACAAGTTAGCTGGAGGCCCTGTGCAAATGCTTCCCCAGTTACCAGTTCTCATCCAGTGTAATGATATGACCGTCAATATACCTGTTAGTGTGCAGAGTGAAGTTCCTGGGAGAGTCCTGTTGGGTAATGACCTGAAAACTCTTGGAGTTGTGTCTAGCACCCCGAGGCCTCCCAATAAAAGGAAACAGGATCTCACTAGGCTTGCAAGGGAGAGGACCTTGAGAGGCTCTCCAGAGGAGTTGGTAGAGGAAACTATCACTCCCAGTCCATAGGAGTTGCTCACTGCTATTTCTGGAAAGAAAGAGGTAAAGGGGAAACCCAAGACCTCCAAGAAAAAGACGGCTAGCACTGCTGTGCTACCCACAAGGCCATCCCCAAGATTGTCCAAAGTCACACCTGTGACTCCTCCACCTGCTGAGGAAGAGTGTGACGTTCAACCCTGTGTGGTTGATCCAGTTTCTGAAGAGTCAGATCTGGAGGAAGGCATTGTTTTAGTTGGAGATCTGACCCTGTTGACCATCCTGAGCTGCATTTTCTACTGGCAGAAGGTGGACACAACAGGGCAGACTTCAGCAGAGGACAAAGAGAGTGTCCTACTCTTGAAGGTCTTTGCCTACAGGCAGCTTCTCAACTTGATGTGCAAGAAGTTGGGAAGCATAGGTTGAGCTGAGACGATGGCCTCTTCTACAGTGAACCGACTGAGTCAATTCCTAGGGACTGCAAAAGACTTGCAGTACCCCTAGAAAACAGACTCCAGTTCCTACAGTTTGCCCACGAAATACCTTTGGCTGGTCATTTGAGTGTCAAAAAGACCAAGGAAAGGCTTTCCTTATACTTCTACAGCCCTAAAATGGGTTCAGAAGTGGACACATTTTGTAGGAGCTGTCATATTTGCCAAACCTCTGGCAAGAGTGGATCCAAGAATGTGGCACCCCTGGTGCCTCTCCCAGTGGTGGGAGTTCCTTTTGGGATGGTGGGCATGGACATTGTTGGTCCCCTTGACCCTCCCACATCTTCAAGAAACAGGTTTATCCTGGTTGTAGTAGACCATGCTACTAGGTATCCTGAAGCCATACCTATGAGGACTATTATGGATCAGGCTGTGGCTAAGGCTCTACTTGGTATTTGTACCAGAGTAGGGTTTCCTAAGAAAGTGATGTCCGAAGGGGATCCAATTTTATGTCCCACTACATGCAATCCATGTGGAAAAACTGTGGTGTCACTTACAAGTTCTCTACAGCCTACCATCCACAGACAAATGGACTGGTAGAGAGGTTTAATCTTACTATGAAGAGCATGATAGGTGCTTTAGAGGAACCCCTTAAAAGAAAGTGGGACCTTCTACTGCCATGCCTTCCCTTTGCTTATATAGAAGTCCCTCGGGAGGCCAGCATGGTTGAGTTTACTCAAGACCAACTTGTACTAGTTATGGTGCCAACAAGGCAGAGGGCCTTGCTGGACAAATAGATAGGACCCTTCAAGTTGTGGGCTAACTTGGAGAGGTGAACTATTTGGTAGACTTAGGCAGACCTAAGGAGGATCCCAGAGTCTTTCACACCAACCGTTTGAAGGCATATGTCTCGAGACCAGAAGTGGGAGCTTTGCTTTTAGCTTCAGCTCAAGAGGAGGAGGAGAGTGAACCTCTACCTGACCTACTCAGAGGTCAACCTTTAGATGAGAACATAGAAGGAGTCAATCTCTCTTCTCAAATGACATCTGAACAACAGTAGGAGTGCAAAGTTCTGTTAAATCAGTTTGCCTCCCTGTTTTCACTTTCACCATGCTAGACCCCTCGGGGCCAGCATGATATTCTCACTGGCGACTGTTTACCTGTGAAAAGCAGAGGTTACAGACTGTCAGAACATGTGAGATTCCACATCAAAGTAGAGGTCAACAAGAGGCTTGATCTGGTGGTTATAGAGCCACATGTCCATGGTCTAGTCCAGTTGTTCTAGTACCAAAGGCAGGATCCAAGGAGTTGAGATTCTGTATGGACTATAGAGCTCAAAATGCAGTCACTAAGATTGATGTCCATCCTTTGCCTAGGATAGATGAGCTGGTGGATAAAATTGGTGCAGCGAAGTACCTCAGTACATCTGATATGACGTCAGTCTATTGGCAAATAGCCTTGACAGACCATGCCAAGGAGAAAACTGCATTCTCAACCCCAGAATGCCTCTACCAGTTTAAGGTTATGACTTTTGGATTAAAGAATGCACCTGCTACATTCCAAAGGATGGTCAATCAAGTTCTGAATGGGATGGAGGACTTCTGCATGGCATACTTGGATGACATTGCAGTGTTCAGCCCTACTTGGAAAGAACAAATTGATCACTTAGGATATGTTTTTCAGGCTCTTGAGCAGGCCCATCTGACCATAAAGGCAAGTAAATGTCGAATTGGTCAGAGCAAAGTGTTCTGTCTTGGTCATGAGGTAGGAGAAGGTGAAATACAAGCAAAGTACAAGCTCTAGAAAACTGGGCCACCGCTACTACTCTAACCCAAGTGAGAGCCTTTCTAGGTCTCACTGGGTACTACAGGAATCTCATTGAGAACTCCGGGACCATAGCTTCTCCTTTGAATGTTATCTCCTCTCCAAAATTCCCTCAAAACGTAAGATGGAATGAGGAGTGCACTCAAGCCTTTGACAACTTGAAGAAAGCACTTTGGCAAGCTCCAGTCCTAAGAGCTCCTGGTTATCAACAACCCTTCATTGTGCAGACAGATGCATCCAATACAGGTATATGTGCAGTCCTTAGTCAACAGGATGAGAAAGGTAGGGAGCACACCATTTGCTTCATCAGTAGGAAACTGAAGCAACCAGAAACAAGGTGGGCAACCATAGAACTTGAGTGTTTTGCCATTGTGTGGTCTCTGAAGAAGTTCAGACCACACTTGTTTGGATCTTCTTTTGTGATTTAGACAGACCACCAATCCTTGAGATGGTTAATGCAAATGGAAGGGGTGAACCCAAAACTTCTGAGATGGTCAATTTGCCTGCAAGGGTTTGATTTCACCACTGAGAACAGGTCAGGATGTCACCACCAAAATGCTGATGGTCTCTCTATGATGTTTATAACTGACTAGAGTGAAGAGATTAATCCAGGAGTGGATTAAATCCTCCTGTCCCTTAGTCTGGGGGGGGCGAGTGTTAGGGAGAATTCTCCAGAATGGCTAATTTCCCTTACCTACTGAGTCCCTCAGCTGTTTTGCTGGATTTCTAGGATTTATTTTTTTCACCTGGTAAGAGTGTGAGCCTTTTTTCCCACTCTTACATGTGTTTTGCTGTGTGTGTTTTAACATTTCTTGTGTTCATACACTGTGGAGCTTCACCTACTCCATAGGCAACATCTTTTTACTGTGCGTTACACAGCACCTTCAGTGCAGTGACACAGGGTTGTCTTTTACAGACTTCCCACTTCAAACTCCGTTTTCTGGGACTGACTACTGTCTCCCAGAACATGTAAAGTTGCCATTGACTTTATTAGTCTTTTTAAATCCACAGACCCAGTACAAACTATCTTACATAGAGTTCTGGAGAGGGTTAATAGTTATCCCTTTTTGGCTGTTTCTCACAGAACATTATTTAGTTCCCTTTTCATTAAGATTTGGCTGGTGGCAGTGGTATCTATCATACTTTTCCTACTGTGGTTGATTTATATAGCCTTGGTACTGTTTTAGGCTATCTTGGTAGCCTTGAACGTAAACCCGCGGGACCACAAGTCTTTTATTTGGTTCCGGCTGGGTTTATTCACCATTTCATTTGGTAAAGGTCTTTCTCGTGTTTTACTCTGCATGCCAAACCAGGTTTGGTTCCTTTGTTTGCCAACCTTTGCACAGAAGCCCTCCTTAGGTGCCTGAATGTCTGACCGGGACAGGATGTGAGGGAGGGGGTTTAGACTCCCTGCACAGGGTCTCATTGGAGGCCCATGTCGCACTCAGAGTGATTGGCTGTGGTGACTGTCCCACTGCAACAGCCACCCTGCTGTGTGATTGACAGACAGGCTGTGTGAATGGGGGAAAACTGCATAAAAAGCAGGTCTCTGGGACTGAGAAGGCAGAGTCGCCACTGGATCGAGAGAACCGAAGAGAAGCTGACAGAAGAGGACCTCTACCATGACCAAATCTCCCGGTGAAGCCCTGCTGCGGATCTGAATCTCCAAACATCAACGACAGGGAAGATCTGCGAGGAATCTTCTCCCCTTGAGCTGGTGGCACCAACCTGTTCTCCAAACTGCAAGCCAGGCCTCCCTCCTCTGGTTGAATTTGCTGTGCACAGCTACAGTGAACCTGATAGCCAGGAGGATCAGACCCTGTTTGGGTTTTAAGGAGCGCACCTTTTATTTGTTGGTTTGCTCTGCTTCTGGTTTCTTCCCTGGGCAGCGCAGGACCCTCCAGTCTTCCTACTTTGTGTCAGTCCGACAGTCGCTTCAGGAACCGTGAGCCTGCAGTATCTGCCAGTAACATCTGCCTCAGCTACAGCCTTCTTCTCCATTTAAGGTACTGTTCAAATCCGGTTGTTCGTTCTGTCCAACCGCGGTAAAAGTGCTTGAAATCTTTTGCCAATCCGAGGGCTTGTCCTTCTCTATTCTTTAAAGTAACTGTTCGTCCGACCAACTTCGTTCTGAGCTCTGTGCAAAGACTTAACCGCGACCTACTCTGAACTGTGTGATCCTCTGTAAAGCCTCTGGTCCATTGACTTTGGCCCTGGCCTCTTGATTTCATTTCCTCACCGTAGTTGCCTATTCTAGATTGCCCTGCTTACTTACTTGTTGGTGCTGCTCAACTTGTGTCTAACTTTGTCTTTCCCACCCTTTTTTATTGCTGGAGAGCCATTTTGCTCACAATTCATTATGAGCTTAACTTATTCTGAATTCATTGGGTGGTGTGTAGTGTATTACAATTGTGATTTTTAAACTGCTTGATAATAGTGAAATGTTTTATAACTGATCTATAAATAAAGGTATATTTTTTTTTACTCAGAAACCTTGAGTCATTGTTTGTTTGATCCATAGTAATTGCTGTCCTTTGCGTATCTACTGATACTGCTCACTTTAATCTTGAGATAAGTATGGCTGCTTAGCCATCGCTACCACTTTACTGTGTAGTACAAGCTTGTATCAAAGATGAATTTGTACTGTCACGTGTAGTCCTAATTGTGTGTGGTGTTCCCAAAGGGTAGTGCATATGATTCTGCCTAACAGATATGTGAATTAGTGAATGCCTCCATGATACTTTTAGCATCACAGACCGGGCACTGGACTGGCTGACCTCTTTCCTAACTAAACGCTCTTTCCAGCTTCAAATTGGCCATTTTTCCTCCACCACCAGGGTTCTATCCTATCACTGTGGATCTTTAATATTTATCTTGTTCCTCTGGCTCACCTCATATGCTCCTTCTCTACTAATGTTCAGTGTTATAGTGATGATATATTTGTTGAACATTGTTAAGTAGCAGTTGGTGTGTGGAGGTTTAATATGTTAATACAGATACATGTAGAATTTTGGAAGTGATTGCTGGATGGATGTGTAACTGTTCGAAAGCAGGCAATGAGGGAGTGTTGAAAACATAAAAGGGAAAAGGGTAGAAGGCTATCTTGTGTGATGGTGTGCACGTGCTATCCAGATGTTTTAATGATGTCTGGTCTGGAAAGTGGATTGCGATACCGCGGATAGTTATGAACGTCCATGGATTATGGTTGTTATGTTATAGTGGAGAAAAGCATTTGTGACTGAAAATTGTTTCTGTCCTTTTTTCTTTTTCTCTAATGTACAATTTTCCATTATTTCTATTAGCATAGTGCAAAATGCTGATGTTAATGTTGGAGAATCTTATTGATTCTAACTACTTTATTCAAAAATGTAAAGTAGATGGAGTCCATAAGCTTATTTTTTTACTTCTATTTTGAACTGTGAAAGGTGGTTCCTAAAGGAACGTTTCTTTTTTTTGTTTGTTTGTTTTTTGTAGGAGAGTGCGGGAAGTATGGTGGGGAGGTAAAAGTGGGAAGGGGCACCAACCACAGATATGTTAAATCTAAGGTAGGGGCATTGTTTCTCATGCTCTTTGATTAAAGCCTTGAAAGTACTTTGAAACTGATCCCCCCTGCAGAGTGGTGTGTTACAGTATTTACAGAGTACTTTTATGATTATTTTTTAAAATAATAATTGGTTATTTATAACACACTTAATACCCGGAGGTGTCTATGCGTGGAAATCGAACCTCTGCTGCTCCGCGTCGTCTTGCTTCCAAGGAAAGCGTGTTGCCCCTGAGCTATCCTCCTGAGCTGACCTCCCGAGACTGTTGTCTTGCAAAGATATCTATCATCAACCTCTTTTATGGCTTGTAAGGTAGCTGGTGGGATGTTGTACCCCACAAGAGTAGCCTGTCTGGTGGTAGTATTGGTTGAGGAAGATGAGGTAGAAGAAGACAGCCTATTACTTCCTGAGAAAGGAACAGCCTATCTCAGAGCATCCCAGTTGTTGGATTTGGTGTGGTGTCGCATAGAGGAGGTCCTCTAGGAGTACTGCCCAGGTTGTCCGTGACTGTGGAAATCGAACCTGTGTTGCTCCGTGCCGTCTTGCTTCCAAGGCAAACATGTCGCTGCTGAGCTATCCTCCTGTGCTATACTCCCGAGACTGTTGTCTTGCAAAGATATGGATCAACACCCTCTTTTATGGCTTGCAAGGTAGCTGGTGGGATTTTGTTCCCCACAGGAGCAGCCTCTCTGGTGGTAGTAT
The DNA here is from genome assembly GCF_040938575.1 of Ambystoma mexicanum. Lineage (NCBI taxonomy): Eukaryota > Metazoa > Chordata > Amphibia > Caudata > Ambystomatidae > Ambystoma > Ambystoma mexicanum. The sequence goes on from NC_090941.1 coordinate 925,884,435, forward strand.
TGGTTGAAGAAGATGAGGTAGAAGAAGACAGCCTACCACTTCGTGAGAAAGGAACAGCCTTTCTCAGAGCATCCAAGTGGTCGGATTTGGTGTGGTGTGCCAAGGTTGAACGTCACTGAGTACAATCTTGCACTCAGTGCATTTCACCTTGGTAGTATTAGTCTTTGATACAGCTGCAATGGTGGCAAAGTACTGCCACACCCATGATTCTCTCAGAGTGTTGGAGGCAGGTATTTCCTCTATCTGATCTTCCTGGTCCTCTTGATTCTTTTCCGCAAGATTGAGCTTTTTCTGTTGTCCACGTCCTCCAGCTGGTGGTGGTGGCTCCTGGGGAGGAGGAATGGTCATGGTTGATGCTGCCGTTTTTTTACCCCAGAAACTGTACACCACCAAACTTCCACTCCCTGCAATACAATAGTAGCACAGCTGCCACAAGATTCAGTATGATCTTTCAGCAAACTCATGCAACAATCTCCCACAATACATGCATTTGTCTTCTTCCTAGCAATATCCACAGCACCATCTTCCCTGCACACAACTAACAAAACACCTACAATCCTAAGTTCCTTTAAACCACCAGCGGCACACATCATTGGCTAATCTCCACAGTCCCCTTTCCATGCCAGGTATCCTTAAAAGACCCAGATGTGGCACGTGCCATCAGCAAACTACTGCAGTGTTCGTGGACCCCGTAGCACAGGATATCCCTTCTACCCTTTCCACTTTCATGTTTGTAACGCTGCCTCATTGGCTGCTTTCAAACAGTCAAACATCCATCCACCAATCACATCCAAAAAGTCTACACCTAACACTTTCATCTCAGTTCAACACTTCAGATGTACACTTGAACAGTACATATCTCCTGCTAATCACAGACACCTGGATGAAACACTACTGTAAAATTTTACTTGCAGATTCAACAAAAACTGCATCTAAGAATACATAATACAGGTATGCTTATATTTTGAAAATAATTTTCTTCAACTCTTTTAAAAATATTACATATTTGGACAAAATATCAACTTTGTGACTGAATTGCAGAGTAATTCTAAAACGTAACCTTGACGTAGAACACGTTTTAGTAAATGGAGTTGTTGGCTTCCAAGCATATCCACATAACAACAACATTCAGGTTGTCAAAATCCACTTTGACAAATTTGCAGCAGTAAAAAAAAAAAGCATGTCGGACCAGATTGTATCATTGCATTGTTTAAAGCTGTGATCCAGTTAGAATATCTCTGAGGTGTCAGTGGCCACTGGATGGGAGGTCCTGGCCAATTCAGTACAAATTGCAGGTCTTGACATCATGTCCTAGCACAGCAAGGTCCGGCATAGTATAACCCCACATAATATATGTACTATAAGTAAGAACGAGTCATTATTATTAAATATTGGAATGACATGATAGGTCACAACAAGGGACAAGATTGTTTCCTTGACTCACTCACCTATGAAGAGAGCTATCACATTGATTATTGCTAATAGAAGCTCAGTGTCATTCTCCCTTTCTTTCTCTCGCGCTGTCTTTCTTTCGCTCACTCTTTTTCTGGAATAAACATGAATTTGGGAGAAAAAGCACATGTGTTATTAATAACACAGTGCCCCATGTGTTGTTTCTTGCTATGCTGGGGGGGCTGCTTCAATGCAGTGGCAGGCCGTATCCTGTGGTCCTCTTTATGCTGTACCCTATCTGGGCAATATATGCAAAGAATTGCCATCAGGTCTGGACTACAATCCCTCTTTGTCTCAGAAACCTTTCACCAACAAGCCACTACCCCCTCTCAAACGGAACCAACAGACACAGGCCAAAGGAAAGGAATCCCCACCCACCAGGTGTTAAGACTGTCCATCACTTTAGTTTTAGAATGCTGCTAAATGTGTGCAGGAGGTACTTTATGGGATGGTCGATTGGATGCAAAGAAAGGTAACGTAGACACTGGGTGTACAATCCCCGAGCTTAGAGGGGACATCATGTCTGCAGGAATGGGAACATGAAAATAAATTGGAGGGGTGAAATGACTATGGGTCGGATTTACAATCCCAACATATTACATTTTGGTGCAACCCCTTACTATGTTCAAATCAAATGATCTCAGGATCTGCACCAGACAAGCATGATTGTGTTGAATCCATTGTGAGACACACTTGTTTTTTTAGCTGGGACCAGAGACGGAGAGGGGATAAATATTAAGGGTCCTATTCAGAATGTGTCCTGTCTACCAGGACATTATTGTGGTTACATGGTGATACACAAAGAATCCCATGAATAAAGTACGATAATTGCAAAAACATCCCAATTCTCAAAGAATGTGAAAGCCACTGTTAATATATAGCAACAAATAGTGAGGCAAGTAGAACAATTCCATGTTTTACAAAGTGAAAATTGTCACAGGGAAAACTGAGCAAACCATTTGCTCCTTTTCTGCTTAATAGTCATGCTTTTCAAGGTTGTTTGGTATTTCCCTTATTTACATTGCATGCTTATGACCACTCGTCCAACCAATAGCATTTTGTTAAATTAATGCCAATCTCCCACTCAGCCTTTCAATTGCTCATATATGTTTGATCAGACTGTGCAGACAACACAATCTGCCTTTGTGTTTTACTCCTGTTCCCTTGAGTGAATCGTGAACAGTTTTTCCATAATAAAAGTGTGCTATTTAATGAGTGCATCTGCACTCAAAAGCACAATCTGATTCATGTCCTGAGTATATGAAATGCTCAATCTATGTTTTTATCGTTTATAAGAAAACGGCAAAGTTCATAAAAATGTAAGAGTGTGCTTAATGGTGGCTTACCAACTCGTATACACTCAGGTTCAAAATATGGCTAATTTCACATAATTATAGGCATAATAGACAAAGGCGATCTAGCTGACAAAAAATATGTTGTATTTTGCAACTGGGTATTTGCATAATGACCCCGCATTAGATGAACTGGCATTCATCAACCTACTACAAATTGAATACTGCACATTGCTTATTCATCATCTCTGAGATGAAGGACACAGCGTTCCTAATTATTATTATAATTTACAGAACAGAAATCGTGAAAATTACAGCGACTGGGTGTTGGTGATAGTACTTTGCAAATAAGCATCTCTTAAAAAACCAAAGAAAACACGGTGATACATTATTTTATGAAATAGCAACATAGGCATGAAACTTCATATCTGAGCTGCTACACGTTCTATCATCTTCTGGGTGTAAAAGTTCAAATCCATATCTAAATCAAATTAGATGCTTTCTTGGACACTCCAGGTTCTGGAAATACCAGCTCCCCTGGGATTGACCCAAACGCAGATGTGATGTTCTCGGCATTCGCATGTGCTCCCAGGGGCTCTGACATTTCCATGCTGGTGTTACAGTGGGAGAACATAAAGTGTGCTCTGGAAAAGAAAAGGGACCGGTCACTTTTCAAAATATAAAGATCAGAAGTTTGAAAAATGTCATTAAAGATGATACAAAAAACGAGAAATTGCATAAGGATACTTTATAATTGGAATGGAAAGGAATTAAACAGCACATTTCAGTAAATATGGAGAAACAACTGCTTTAAACAATAATACATTAATGTGTTACTTTGCTTCCTTGTTAGAAACATGCCCTGTGAATGGATTTAATTATTTAGCATTATACAAGTGCATGCGTGTACTCTTTCTCCTTTTCATACTGAAAGATATGGCTGATCTGAGCTCAGAAAATGGCGTAACATCATATAATGTAAGTTAAACACATTATTATTAAATATTGTAAGCACGTGTATTTACTGTGTGAGATGGAATTAAATGAGGTTTATCATGCTGCACCCCTGCAAACATGCATTGGAAAAGTCAATAGGTTTACCATTTGTACAGTGATACGTTGCTGTGTTGCAAGGTGCCCTATACAGAAGACTTCTAACAATGTCTGTGAGTTGGGGGATGGGCATGTGCAGCCAGTATCCCTGGGCCATAATTCACAATTTCCCCAAATAATTTGACATCATTATCCTGGGATGCTCTGCCCCATGTATCCCATGCCTCGGCTTCAATGGATCTTTTTCATCTAGCCAGGACCTTGCCCACATAATAGAGTGTGTGGTAGCCTGGGGATTTTTAATACTAAGGGCCTCATTACACGGTAGGCGGTAAGGGTTAACGGTCACCGGTAATGGTACCGGTGACCGTTAACCCTTACCGCCTTACTACGAGGTCCCTTAGCGGTTTGGAGAATTTAACGCCTGCTTCTTGCAGGCGCTAAAATCCAACCCGCTAAGGGACCTTGGTGCTAATTACGGCACAGCAAATTTGCGGTACCGTAATTAGCACCTTCCCCATTCCCATTATGCCCTATGGGGCAAAAATGGGAATGGGGAAGGTCAATGGGGAAGGGGGAATTACCGCCCCACCAACCTTGGAATAGGGCGGTAATTCCCCTTTCCACCAAGGCGGTGCTGGTATTTTACCGGCATTAGCACCTTGTTCCACCGAATACCGTGTAATGAGGCCCTAAGAGTAGGAAAGCCTTGGCTTTAGTGCACTCATGGTCAAACCATCCCGTCCTTGGTGCTGGTCTTCTCTTACCCACTACCCGAATAAACACCAATGACAGATTCTGCAATAAAGACCCAAACTCCTTTAAAATAGTATTCTGCTAACCAAACCCCAACAGTATGGCCTCCAATTCATTTGGGCTTGATTGAACAGCCTTCCTCATTAGTTACTCCCTCCTTTCATTATTCCACCTCAACCTACCTCCAGATACAGACGCCCATACCACTGGCAAATGAACCTGCCCTGTTGAAACATCTCTCTGACCCAGGACAATAGCAAGCCTAATGGGAAAGTGGTTGCTGCAGATGTCGGTCACCACTTTAAACCCCCTCATTTCCCGCCAGAAATTCACTGGGTTTTCAATGATACAGAGATGTATTAGACCAAGTGTCAATGTGGTGTTCAGAGAGTCATTGTGATGTGTTTCCATATTTGGAATTTTAGGAAACTAGCTGAAGTGATATGCACTCTTTGTAAGCAGTTTTTTAAATGTTTTAGGGGACACGATTGTTAGTTCTGTTGAGCCTGGAAAATACTAGTGTGATTATTGCTAATGGGTCTGTGTGGGAAGATCGGGTAAATCAAGATGGGGATATGTCTCAGTCTTAGAAGAAACAGCCACTTAACATTGGAATTGACAGAGGTTTGAATGTAAGAGCATCCTGAAGGGTTTTCATGATCAAATTCAGCTGTTGGCTGATTCCCATTTATTCAGGCCCTGGAAGTTGATGTTACATCAGTGGCTGTGGTGCTGGAGATAAACAAGATCTATTTTGAGTTTGTTTAATTTCAGACAAGTTATTATCACCCATGCATGTGAAAGGAAGATTCCAAATTCTGGTTTATTTACAACACAAAGTGTGAGTTAGTTTCAAATAGTTGACGATTCTCACATCTGTGTTGATTCTGATGCTAATGAGCAGTGGAGATAAAGTAGATCCTTGAGGTACTCCAAATTTCAGATTGTGAGGGCTTGAACCTCACCAAACTACCAGTTGATAACTGTGCAGTCCATACCAAAAGAGTGATCCATTATAGCATGACTCCACCTAATCCGATGTCCTTGAGTCTGTGTAGCAGATGTAGTGGCCGATGATGCTGATACGGATGGTTCTGAATCTTGCATTTATTTAAAGGCTTGGGGAATTAGGTAGAGTTGCAGATCAATTCGAATGATGGACAAGTTTGAGTTGTTTGGTCATGGCCTTGAAGATGCTGGGGGTGGGGGTGTTTGGTCCTGGCATTGTAGGCCCTCAATGTACTATGTTACCGATTTTTGGGGTGATTATTTCTTTGGTGGCTTGTGTGCAGTAATGTTGCATCTCTTGTTTAGGTGGTTTTGGATATCCTGAAAAGTGCCATCGAAGTTTAAAGAGGTAAAGTTGCAGAGTTGTAAAAATGGGGCTGGCATGGTGGCGCATGCTAAGGGATTTTTGTATTTCTTTGATATTTTTAAAAATGTTCTTTAGACAATGTTGCCTGGAGTCTATGAAGTATATGTAATGGGATTATTTGGCTTTTGTTTCAACTCTGTAAAGTTTACATGAACAGTGATATAGACGCTCCAGGTAAATTGAGGCCTCAGTAATGTAGGCCTTGTGGGACTCGCACATTTCTTGTATTTTACACAAGTCTCAAGGTGCAACACAGAAATCAAAATCCAGAATGAAAAGAAGTTTCAAGGTTCACCAAATAAAGTCTCACATCTTGGATGTCAGGTCCTCAAGAGCTAGTGCACAGGCCGTCCTGCATGTTAATAAGATGTGGACCTAATATCTGGACACATGGCTTTAAATCAAATAATCTCTGATTTTGGTTCAATGCAGATATGTTGGCTGTTGTTTCTTTTTGATTTGTTAATTCCACTTCCTTGGATCGTCTGCAGTATGGTTTGGGGAAGAGGCAGAGTGGAGTCCCTATCAGTACTTGCTAGACCAAAAGGCAATTCCCCAACTCCAGGATTGCAGCACTAGATTGTCTGCAATCCCTTTGGACTTTATGAACTGGTAATCACTTTGCTGCCCCTATTTTGCTCCTCCGCCCACCACCTGGTCCTGCCTAATACTAACTTGGCAGGGTGAACCTTCATGCTCTTATTAGCTTCAGAAGCACCTCTTTCTCGTTCTGCCACCCTGTCCCGTAGTCTACCATCTCATCCTGCTTTTATTTCCTCCTGCAATTGTCTACAGCTTCCTCCTGTTGTTACTACTTCTGATTCCCTTCTTTCAACTTCTGTTGTGACCACCTCCTCCAATTCTCTACCACACACTCCTATTATTGACCCATCTTCCAATTCTCCACTGTGGACCATAATTCAGTAAGAGCTGGGATTGTTTAGCTTCTGGGGAAACATCTGGAGTTGATGGTGGGACAGCCTGCATAAACTATTATTGCTGGTAATTTATGGCTGTGGAAGACATGGTGAGTACTTTCTGGAGGGATACATTTTCACGCTCTGAAACACTTGTGTATGAGCGCGATATAAATAAAACATCATATCATATCAACCTAAATGATGCATGCAAAAATGCCACTGAAAGATTTGAAAGGTTTAGCAATAATTCAAATAATGTATATAGGGGACATTTTCTAAGGCCCTTTAATAGAGAACTGCTGAAAGGCGTATAATGAAATAGATTGTTATGTGTGTCAGGACTGCACATTTTGGACAGGCCTTTACCAGTGATATACTCGTAAAGTACATTCAGGAAAAGTAATGCGTGGGAAAACAAATCAGATTCAAAATATTAGAGATGGCAACATTTAAATGTTGTGGATTAATTCCAAGAGCTAGAACAATGATGTTCGCAAGCAGACCTGAAAAGTAGTCCTAAAAGTTATGAAGTATGCAAAAAATTATTTTGTGTCTTTAGAGCGGGAATATAAGAATAAGCAATTATTCTGATAAAAAATGAATTCACTATCACAAATTAATTATCTTTCAACTTTCCATTTGGTTTGCGTGCTTTATTAGGAAATTCTTAATGTAGCGAATCCAGAAATAAAATAGAGAACTTTTGGGACTTTGAAGCAAAGCAATGAAAGAAACGTGGAATTTGGGCAGGCTTGGCACGTCTGTGCGAGCCATCGAGCGACTTGTGCGAGACACCACGCAGCACATGGGCGAGGCCAGCGTTAGTTGGGATTTTTCATACGCATGTTGTTGTGGTGCCAGCAACAGTTATGGGTAACCCTGGGCAGGGTCCCCCAGATGAAGGCCTGCTTGTGTGGGGACCCCACGTGCACAGGTAGCTGTTCTGGCTGTTTATGCTTTGCATGTGGGCATGTCAGGGGCATTCCGGTCTCAACTTGTGAATATGGTTGCTTTGCGCAGTTAATTCCATGTATGCATAGGGGCACATTTTTTTATTCTGTGCGCAGGCACGCGCAGTGCCCTTCTCGGCATGCTGCCCTTGCAGGATTTCTGCTCACATTTCCATGAATCGGCCCCATAGAGTTTAGAATATCTAACAGGCTGATAGGAATATTCTCATGAAACAATCTTTCCAGTAACAGGAAATAATGTTATGCACACTGTTTAATAACACAGTTTATGTAGATTCGCAAATCCAAAGAGCAACTGGATTGTTGCATGTTCCCCTTTACATACTGCAAGACACATTCTGACCTATTTTGGCCAGATACACTAACGGCTTGAGTTTGCATCATCATAATTCATAATGTTGCCATATTTGGCAGTTATTGCCATCACATAAATGCATTTTCAGAGTACACACCTATGTGGGTACTTCCCATATATGAAATGATTTAATGGGCCATCTATTTTTATAGCAGAGAGAATGCCCTTTTGTAGATCATCCATGTTTACAAATGTATAGGTCACCTTATCCACAAAGATCATTGTGAATTTGTGCAAACAGATATGCAAATTAATGTTTCTCTTCTGAATAAGATACAGTGAAGTTTTCATATGTATCACACATTATCAGACCTAGGGAGAACATGGCCCAAGCCTTCAATCCCTTTTCATTTATCACCCTCAAATGTCATTGCCAGTGCTTTTCAGACTGGCATCTCCACCCCATCTTTAGCAGTCATCATTTTACTCTGTTGCTCTTCTTGGTTCCCTGCCCATACGTCATGCCTGTTAATTACCCCATTACACCATTACACCTATTGCATTGACAGCATTACACACAACAGTTTTCCTCTCAAAACCACCTTACTGGATACTGGTCATCTCTCAGACGTAGTTAGACTGTATGGTATTACAAGTCATTCTTCTCTACACCATGGTTACCAGGAAGAATAGCACAGGTGCCCAGTTGCCTGACTACACATTGAGAACCATAACTCTGGTGGATGAGCAGGTCATTGATAACTATTGCAAACACTCTCCAAAGGAGGTGGTCTGCATTCTGTTCACATGTTTGTCTTTATTTGGAGAGTAGTGTGAATGGTTTACAAAGGTCACCTTTTTTGGACATGACAACAAAACATCCCTGCCTAAGGACAATGATTTGGTATGTTGCTCATGGACGTTTCATAGGGAATCACACTAAGAACTACAGGGACAGGAAACATTAATTATTTAGGATACAAAAAGGTAATGCTATACTGCATTGAGCCCCGATTTGCTCTTTCAGCATCTAGACCCACCGTAGTCAGGCTCCCATTAAGCTTGGAACAAAACAAAACATTACTCAAACCACTGATGATCCTTCTGTTCACACAAAACAGTCCTCCTACTAAAAATGAATGCTGACAGATTTATTTTGATCCGTGTTTATTTTATTTATTTACCTCGAGGGTGCAGTGTTTGTGAGAACCCAAAATGATGATAGATAGATTGTGACACTAAGTAAAGTGCAGAATATTTTTGAAATTGCTTTTGCAGAATATATGGTCATTAGACCGCTTACATGCACTAGGGTATTAGTTTAATGCACCAGAAATGTAGCTGCAGCCCCTGAAGAAGTTCCAAGATGTATTGTAAGGAAATGGAACAAAACATGTAGGGTACATATAGTATGGAATCATCTCTGTACTAGTTAGGATTTGATGACTAATCAGTTCATTGTAGGATTTGTTTGTGTATATGTCTGTGTTTACAAGCACAGGAACACTTTAGTAGCATGTTGCAAATTATGGTCTTTGTACTGTAAAGGTGGTTTTTAATAATTATACTTATGTGTGATTCATGATGTATGTCTTGTGTGTTAGATTTTGTTTATCATGTATTTCTATGTTTCTGGTGAATGTCCCTTGTCATAAAATGTAGGAATGAATATGTTGTATTAAAATAAGGAATATTTTTTAACCTAAAATTGTTTGTGTGCAGTTTTATGTGTATGGAATGTGAAATGCTGTACTAATTGTTGCTTCATTATCTGTAGAAAAAGAGAACATAATATTTTAGAGCAGGTATGTCATCATTTTGCATTTCATTACATTGCAGGTATTTTTACACTTTGTGGACCCTCGTAATGAGTACTTCATAAGTACTATGCTTTAGACAAGTGTACTGTGCAATGTGTGCAGTTCCTGTGTTTCTCTGCATAATCATTAGGTCTATAGAAAAACAAATTCCAAGCTGGATTTAAAAAACCCTTTCAAATATATTTGCTGTTATGTTGCACAGTCAATTACAGTAACATTTGCACTCATTATAGCAATGTTTAAGGTGCAGTGTTGTAGTAGGAGGAATTACGATGGTGTATGATATCTGTTTTGTATCTGTAGGTAGTATGGTTGCAGTTATATAGCAGTGGCGTATTGTAACTATTTGCCTGATTTCTTTTGTTAGCACTGTTTCTGTATGCGTTTGGTTGCTGGTCATGTTTTGCAAGTATTGTGACATTGCTCTGTACTACTGCAGGAATGTGAGGGCTGTTACATACCTGTTGGCATACTGTAACTGTTCTTACTTTGGAAGTGTATGAGGATATGTTTGTAGCACAGGGGTTGCTGATGGCTGAGTTGGCCTGTTCCAATGCTGCAAGTAATATTGCAGTATTCTGGTTGCAGTTAGATACCAGTTGGTGTGTTCTAGCTGTTCACAGTGTCTCATTTCTATAGGATTTGTTTTGAAGCTTGCACACTCCTGTTGGTAGTTTCACATCTATCCACATTTTGAAGTGGTCGTGCAACATTATGGGTTTACGTACTGATATTTGCATATGAATGGAATTTATTTGGCCATTGTTAGAGAGGTGGTGACACATTTGCGTATTTGGTGGTTTCAAAGGTTACTGAGAATAGTTTTGCATGCTCATGCTTAGTAGTTTTTTTTTACGTATCATCTAGGAAACAATACTAGTTTCATTTTTGTACACTTATTGTTTCTCTGAGTGATGTATTTGTTGGATACTTACTGTATGCTAAGTTCTAGTTGCACAGTGTAGAAGGTAATTCCTTTTTTTCTGCTATTATGTAGGCAGTGGTGGGTGATGGGGAGTAGGGTATTTTAATTGTGTACATCAATGAGTAAATTTTGGCTTCAAGAATATTAAGTAGGCATTCGCAAGATTTGCAGGTAATCTCTGTTTTGGAATAATGGAAGTATGATTGCATTACCAGCATGAGCATTGCTTTCTAATGTATGCAGAATTGTGGCCTGCACTGGTTGTGTCGCCTGTGTGATAGATTATGGCTACTGTTGTGAAGGTTTTCTTGCCAAGTGATACATGTCCATGTGTGAAGGTAGTCAATTTGCAGTTATTTTTGGTTCCACTTCCATTGTATCTTAAAATCATTAATATTACATATCGACTATGTGATTGTATATGTAATGTGGAATGATTATCGGAACTGCAAGAAGTACACACTATGCTATGGTTTGCCTTTTTCACCAGTTGTTGAAATGGAATGAATTCACAGTTAGGCATTGATACATAGACAAAACACTTGTTAGGCACTTGTACCTGAATGACATGGTTGCAGAGAGTGCATGTATGTTTCCACATGTAGGAAATCTGAAAAATGTCAGTTATGGGTTATGCCAGTTATGGGTATGTTTTTGCTTTCCAGGATTTGTAGTATGTACATTAGAAATTCCTGTGGATCTTCTTGTCTGTTTAATGCAAATTTCACCATTCCAGCACAGTAGTCCAATTCCTGCCTCATTCCTGAGACACTGTAAGTGTTATCAGGATTATTTGATGCATTTATGTGAAGGATTAGCATTTGTAAACACAACTGGTCTGAGCCATTTACATACATGTTTTCAACAATTGCTGGCATTTGGAATAGAACATTCATTGCTACATTTGCATAGCAATTTACACCAGTTGCATTGGAAAATTTGAAGGGACCAGTTAGTTCTGTGTTTGAGTACTTTGATGGATGTGCATGTGCTTTCTTTGAAGAGATACATTTCTTTGTGTTTGGAGTTGGGTATGTATGTGTTGTCCTTTTCAGTCAATGTTTCTGTTTCTGTGTTTTTGTGTTTTTTGTAGTTGCTGCAGTATGAGCTGATTTTAATTTCTTTGGTGGTCCTGTTGGGAAATCATGTGGAATGAGTTTTCTTTAAAAACATTTCAGTTTTTGAGCAACAGGGTACATTTTGAGATGGGATGTGTAGACTGCATGTAATATATTGCACTGACTGAACTTGCATCAAAATTGACTAGATATAGTCCTTCAAGTGTACGTAGGCATGACAGTGCTACGTAACTCATGCCTTCTTTAAAGAATGTGGTGCCAATATCAAGTAATGCTTGATCTAAGGTTAGACCTTGTGATTTATGAATAGTCACTGCATAAGCTATCGACAGAGAAACATTTTCTCTGCGTACATACATGTCTTTGAAAAGAAGGAATTGAACTGGTGTGTGTCCTATCCTTTTAACTTCTGAAAGTTTGTCAAACTGGACATTGACAAACTGAATGCTGTTGTCACGTGGGTATGTCTGGAAGCCAACAAATGTTCCAAGTGCTCACTAAACCTTGCTCTACATCAAGGTTACGTTTTAGCATTACTCTACAGTTAACACATAGGGCCTGATTCATGGAACGTTTTCCTATGGGATTGCGCCATTATAAAACACTTCCATGAATCAGGCCCATAATGTTAACATTTTATCCAAACCAGCGGTGTTGGAGATAGAGTTTTCTAAGATATTTTTCGTGCTATGGCTTGTTGATACATGGGTATTGTCATACTGTGTACGTCCAGTTTGTCTTTGGAGTGAATTTCAACTAGTGCTTGCATTTCTTTTTTAAGCATTGTTGCATTTATTGTGCACAACTTGCCAGAGTTGGCATTAAGGACATACAGTTGCCATGTTTGTGAGCTAATTGTTCCATGACATCAGTAGCACATGTGTTATGACCTTACAGCTCATGGATGTATCTGATATTTAGGGTAGACTGTGATTCCTTTGATAATACACCAATCCACATGTTTTTTTAAATGTTGATGTAGGTGAGGTCTGCAGACTGACGCATGTTTTCAGTTAGTTCTCTGTATTGGAAATGTTGCCAGAGATTTACATTCCTGATGCTTCCAAGGCTTTTACGGCACAGTTTGTGTTCTAAGGTTTTAAAGATAGGATCACCCATCACTGGTGTTAATTGAAGAATATCTCCGAAAACAATGATATGTTTTCCTCCAAAGAGTTGTAGTCTGTTTTGAAGGCCTCTTGCAATCTGAGGTGAATCAAAGCTAAATTAGGTTGGAAACCATGCTCACCTCATCTATTAGGAACATTTACATGTGTTTCAAAACACTGCATAGCTCCATAGCAGCTTCTGCTGAAAGATTGTAATGCTCTAATTTGTTTTGGTGTTCTACTGGAAGCAGTAGCAATCAGTGTAAAGTGACACCACCTATGTTGTAGGCAGCTAAACCTGTGGGGTCGGTTACAACAGCTGAAAGGTTGTTGTTTGTTAATTGTTGGAGGAATTTACTGATCATTTTTATTAGGAATGTTTTTCCTGAACCAGCTTCAGCACTTACATATAGCAGTACAGGTTTGTAGGTGTCACATGCACAAGTTTTAGTTTTGTTCAATTTATTTACTTATTTCTAGAAAAATGGTACACCACTCATAGTAAAGCAAACTCTTCTGTAGATTGCTCATACTGACACATGGTGGTCTATTCTTCTGTCATGGCTAATTCTACCTCATTTGCTAATAGTGGCTGTCGAAGTGGTTTTTGGCATCCTGTCACAGAAGGTTCACTGCTCTCGGCAGTGTCTACATTTAGTTGTGCTTGAGGTTCTTCTTCTTTTTGGCGTTCATTGCCCAATATTGTTTTGTACCGTATATAGCTTATATCTGTTATGGTACTTTCACTTGCATTAAAGGCATCTTCATAGGAGGCATGGGTGGCTAATAACTCTTCTGCTTTTCTCCATGGTTTGAAAAGTTGTAGTAGAACCATGTAGTACAGTTCTTTGTGTTGAGGAGTTTTTAATGATAATTTCATATGATTAATCAGGCTGTATTTGGTAAGTTTTACCAGGCTGCCTTCACAACATTCAACTCTATGGGCCTCATTACGACCCTGGCGCTAAGTGAAAAACGATGGCGGTAAATGGTTACCGCCATCGTTTTCCGCCAGGTCCGATCATGACCCGTGACCGTTAACTACGATGCCATTAGCGGCATCGTAGTTAACGCTGCCGCTAACTGCGCTTAGGGTGCGCGCACGCGACTGGCCACACCCTACTTAGCGCCATGGCGGAAAGGTACACAAATGCCGACCCAAGCGGACATGCACCTAACGCCATCACCCAGCCCGTTAAGTACCTTACCGCCATGGTGCTAATTACGCCATCGCGAACCAACCGTAAAGGGCCTTGTAAAGTGAATGCAGCTGCCACAGGTGCACAGAAACAGCACAGGTGAAGGCAATACAGACTCAGGAAGTACAAAAAGAGCACACCCCACCCCTTCCCACACCCAGTCACACTCCACAATGATACCAATACGACTAGCAATGTTGGGGCTGGAGGACCTGATAGCAATGCATGTGCTACAACAGCAACAACAACAACAGGCAGCACAGAGGAGACGCAGGAGGAGAAGGAGGGCAAGGCAGGCCCAGCAAGCCCCACCAGCACAGCCAGTGCCACCACGCAGGCAGCCCCCAATCCCACGCATCAGAGCCAATCCATTCAACCTCACTGCTGAGCAGATCCACACCCTGTACCGTTTGGACCGGGACACCATCACCGCCATCGTAGACATGATACACAACGACATCGTCAGCATGATAGACACTCCAGCCGCCACCCCCCCCTACTGAAGGTAGTGTCTGTACTCCACTTCCTGGCCACAGGCACCTACCAGCACACAGTGGGGCACTTGCATGGCATTTCACAACCATTATTCTCACGAACACTCATCCAAGTGCTCGATGCCCTCCTCAAGCACACAGACGACCACATCTCATTACCACGGACTGCCCAGGACATTGCAAACACCAAAGTGGGTTTCCATGCACTAGCCGGCATATCCGGTTGCATTAGTGCCATCGACTGCACCCATGTGGAATTGGTGGTTCCACGTGCCATGGAGGTACCGTACCGCAACCGGAAACAGCTCCACTCAATCAACGTGCAAATGGTCTGTGACTCCAACAAGATCATCACACATTGTTGTGCCCGATTCCCCGGATCAACCCATGATTCTATGGTCCTGAGGAACTCCACAATACCACGCTACATGGAGCGACATGCAGGCCCAAGATCCTGGCTACTGGGTGAGTCCAATGTCATGGAAGTGGGCAGGTGAATGACGCACCGATGCATACTCCACCTGGCTGAAAGGGGGGGGGAATGATGCATACTCCACCTGGCTGATAGGGGGGGGAATGATGCATACTCCACCTGGCTGATAGGGGGGGGGGAATGATGCAAACTCCACCTGGCTGAAATCGGGGGGGAATGATGCATACTGCACCTGGCTGAAAGGGAGGGGGATGATGCATACTCCACCTGGCTGATAGGGGGGGGGGAATGATGCATACTCCACCTGGCTGATAGGGGGGGGAATGATGCATACTCCACCTGGCTGAAATCGGGGGGGGTGATGCATACTCCACCTGGCTGAAAGGGGGGGGATGATGCATACTCCACCTGGCTGATAGGGGGGGGAATGATGCATACTCCACCTGGCTGAAAGGGGAAGGATCATGCATACACCACCTGGCTGTGAGTAACACAGAGAACGGAGACAGAGGATGGGCACTCACAATGCACTCAACCCCTCTGCATACATTGGGTGATGGCATGCAAAACAGGCCATGGGAGCCATGAGCATATACTGGTTGCATTGTGTGAATCAATTAGTGCATGTAGAAGTGAGCCAAAGTAACAGTTGGATGCAAGCCATGTTGGCACATCATGTTCTTGATCAGACGACATGACTGACACATACATTCTCGCCTACATATAGGTGATGCAGGCTATCCCCTGAAGAGGTGGCTCCTTACACCAGTCCGTAACCCGCAGAACCAGCACGAGGAGGACTTCAACCGTGCACATACACGTACTCGTGTGGTCATAGAGCAGACATTCGGCCTATTGAAGGCACGGTTCCGAAGCCTCAGCAGGTCTGGTGGGGCACTCCTGTACCACCATGAGAAGGTGGCAAAGATCGTCATGGCATGTGTCATGCTACACAATATGTGCGTCAGACGGAATGTGCCCCTGCCACCTGACGCAGAACTGCAACCACCTGACGATGAGGATGAGGAGGGTGCAGATGGGGCGGCACCCCACGGAGGAGGCGACGCACAGGAGGGGCGTGCAATGCCCCTAAGTATTATCGACCACTGCTTCTAGCACACACGGCTGGTGTGAATCACATGGAGACTGCACTTGGGGCACTGTGTGTCTCTGGGACATGCACACTGTGGACTGTACACCAATAAAGCACACATACGCAATGAAAATGTCCACACATTTCATTTTGGGAAAGAAAAAAGTGTATTTAAACTATGAAACGTCGTGACACACCCCCTCCCGCCTCCCCCCTGCACACCCCAACACACCCCCTCCCCCCTCCCCCTGCACACCCCAACACACCCCCTCCCCCCTCCCCCCTGCACACCCCAACACACCCCCTCCCCCCTCCCCTTGCACACTCCAACACACCCCTTCCCCCCTCCCCCTGTACACCCCAACACACCCCCTCCCCCCTTCCCCCTGCACACCCCAACACACCCCCTTCCCCCTCCCCCCTGCACACCCCAACACACCCCATGTAGGTGTCAACAGATTCCTGTGACAGTGGGCACAGGCTGTTACAAGCCCCCTCTCCCGGCCCCCGGGGCACCCCTGGCTGTGGAGCGCAGGTTACGTCCGGAACGTCGGACGGGGCTGCTCTGTGCAGAACTGGCAGTGGAGGATGTCCCTGCCTGCCCCCGTGCATGCCCGTCCTGTAGGGTGTGGGTGAGCTCAGTGAGCGCACGACGCAAGCCGGCAAGTTCAGCACAGATGTCCCTGGACATGGCCTGCATGGCATCCCTCAGGGTGGCAGTGCTCTGCGCAACTTCGGCCCTTAGGGTCTCCGTGGCCTTTTCAATGGTTGCCCTAGCCCCCACACATTCCGCGGCATGCTCAGCCAGCATCGTGGACAGTTGTTGCTGCCGTTCTGTGATGTCCTCGAGGGACTGCTGCCCCTGCTGGCCCATGGCCAGTGCTGATGGTGTGTTGGAGGGGCTGCTCCCCTCCTGTGGACTGAGGACTGGGCATGGGGTAGAAGGCCACTCCTCTACCTCTGTGTGCCCCTGTGTGTGATCCTCATGGGGGCTGGCACCTGACAAACAGGGGAATGTAGTAGGTCAGTGGGGCTTCGGACTTCGTGCTCCTCAATGTCTGAGTCTGAACCTGCAGCTATTGCAGCTGTCTCACCCATGTTGCTGCTGGCCGCTGACCCGGTGCCTTCTGTGGCAGGCAATTTTGGTAGAGGTGGAGCAGCGGCTGCTGGCCTGCTGACTACAGGGGTGCTTGCCGGTGGGACGTCCGGTATGCTTGCAGTGGGTCCTGCTTGTTGTGGGGTCTGCCTCACTGCAGCTGAGCTCGAGGGTGCGGGGACGGTATAATTGGCCTTCTTGGCTCTCTTCTTCACAGGGGTGTCCTGGTCCTCGGGGTGTGAATCTGTGCCTCTGGTGGAGCAAAGGAGGGAGGGCGTTATTGATGGGTCTGCGGACTTTGGAATGACAATGATAGACATTATTCTGGTCAGTAGATGAGGCAGATTTCAGGCAGGGCCATGCAGGTTGTCTCCTTTTAGTGTGGAATGTGGATGCAGGTATGCGGGTGCCAGCATCGTGGACAGTTGTTGCTGCCGTTCTGTGATGTCCTCGAGGGACGGCTGCCCCTGCTGGCCCTTGGCCAGTGCTGGTGGTGTGTTGGAGGGGCTGCTCCCCTCCTGTGGACTGAGGACTAGGCATGGGTAGAAGGCCACTCCTCTACCTCTGTGTGCCCCTGTGTGTGATCCTCATGGGGGCTGGCGTCTGACAAACAGGGGGATTGTAGTAGGTCAGTGGGGCTTCGGACTTTGTGCTCCTCAATGTCTGAGTCTGAACATGAAGCTATTGCAGCTGTCTCACCCATGTTGCTGCTGGCCGCTGACCCGGTGCCTTCTGTGGCAGGCAATTTTGGTAGAGGTGGAGCAGCTGCTGCTGGCCTGCTGACTACAGGGGTGCTTGCCGGTGGGACGTCCGGTATGCTTGTAGTGGGTCCTGCTTGTTGTGGGGTCTGCCTCACTGCAGCTGAGGTCGAGGGTGCGGGGACGGTATAATTGGCCTTCTTGGCTCTCTTTGTCGCAGGGGTGTCCTGGTCCTCGGGGTGTGAATCTGTGCCTGTGGTGGAGCAAAGGAGGGAGGGCGTTATTGATGGGTCTGCGGACTTTGGAATGACAATGATAGACATTATTCTGGTCAGTAGATGAGGCAGATTTCAGGCAGGGCCATGCAGGTTGTCTCCTTTTAGTGTGGAATGTGGATGCAGGTATGCGGGTGCCAGCAGTGTATACAGGGTGGTGCTCGCATGTGGCTATGGGCAGTGTGGAAATGTGTTGCATTTACACTCTAGGGCAACCTTGTGCTACACATGAATGGACTGCAGTGACTATGGCATGTCTTGTTTGAGGCACCTACCTTCATCGCCTGATGTCGGAGCTCCCCTTTCCATCCCTCCGACGCCTTCAATGGCTTCCATGCCAATCGTGGTTGCACAAATCTCCTCCCACGGTTGGAGTTTTAGTGGGGATTCCGACCCTCCACCGGTACCCATTGCAAGGTTGCGGTTCGCAGAGATGACCGCTCTGACCCGTATGCGGAGGTCGTCCCAGCGCTTCCTGCACTGCTGTGGGGTGCGGGGTACTGTCCCCACCGCGCTGACGCGCTCGGCCACCAGGGCCCAGATGGCTTCTTTTTCCCTATCGCTGTCCTGGTCATTTCAGGGGAGAAAATGACAGCTGCGTTGTCTTGCAGGGTCTCCGCAAGCATGCAGAGTTCCTCCCGGCTGAATCTTTCCTGGGGCTGGCGGTCACATGCCTTCTTAACAGCTTTAGGCATTTTTGGGTAGTTGGATGGGTGGGTGATTGGTTGGGACAGGTGTCAGGGTTGGATCTGGTGTTGTTCGGTAGGATGGCAATGGATTTTGTTTTTAAAGATGGCCGACGTGCTGTTTCCCGTTCCGGCGCGATGATGCTATTTCCGGTCCTGCTTTTTACGGCCACCGCAAATTACGGTGGCCGCTAATTACGGTGGCTGCTACTTACGGTGGCAGAAGTGCACCTTGCTCGCTTTACGATGCCGGTTAGGGCCTTTTCCGCCATGGCGTTAATTGCATTACCGCCATGGCGTAATGCTCGTGCGCGATGGGTCGTAATGTGGCGCTCTTTACGCCATCGGCCCACGGCGTAAACGCTCATTACGCCATGGCGGTAATGACGGAAGATTACCGCCTGGGTCGTAATGACGCCCTATATCTACCTTTTTTCTCATCTGGTACAATGTTATTTTCAAATGAGAGGTGTTGGGATATGTGGTACAGGCACATGGTTTCTAAAGTAATACTCCTGTTTGGGTAGCTATTGTCTCTATGTCTTTGTACAATTTCAGAACTCTTTTTTTCTGGATGCAGCAGGACCAATGATTATCTACACTATGTTTTCAGATTTCCCATATAAGGCTGTGCCGGTTAAACAGTCAGCGACTTCATTGCTGCTGCATTCTCTATGGGACATAATTTTTATGCCAAAGCTCTACAATCTCTGTGCCAGTGTTTTGTCAGATGACATGTCATCCCAGAGGTTTTTCAGCTATGTTTTCTCTGCTTTGGTTAGGTAGACTGTGACATATCATGCAACTGCAGTGGAATTGTCTACAATGTATTGTACATCCACATTTGCATTCCATAGGAGGGCAATTATTTCATTGTAATCATTGATGTACTTTGATGCTTTGGTTCTTTTAATGAAGTATGTGTTCTTAGGAGATTTCCCTTTCACACTGTGTCGGACCGAAGACATGAAGCTGTTTAATTGGCCTGTTGCTGAAACGGGTCTAGGGAAACAAAAATGGCATTTGGTGTACTATTTGCCTTTGTTCTTGTATTTGCGCTGACAATTCTTGCCACACTTATGTCTTTGAGACTGCAAAATGTGTGCATGTAGGTGACTGTGTACTTTCTGAATGAATGTTGCAAGTTACATATTTGTGAATGAACTGCAAAACAGTTGCATCATTGTATTCACCAAATTTAGGAGCATTTTTAATCCATAGAACCATGTGGATGTGTGTCGCTCCACCGGCTTGGTATTCTTTTCTCCAAAAGAAGTGTTTCACTTCTATGAGGGGAGGAAGTGATTTATTGCAAATGAAGTGGAGCATGGCAATGAAGTGATGATGGAAGTACCTTGATACATTTACAGGATCTAGATAGCAAATTTCTCCTGGTTTTTTCATGTCTACACCTGTTTTGTTTTTGTTTGCTATGTGTAGGAAAGTGTGCAAGTCTTCCCATGGATACTCTGCACAACTTGAAGTGACAAACCATGTGGGTGGGCCAAGGTTACGTAGCATACTGTGGGGTGTATGTACGCACCCAGCAGTACCCCTATCCATTACCAAGCTGCACTTCAGCAGAAACAGCAAAATGGCTCCACTGGCTTCTCACAACAAAACTGTGTTTTGCAACTACAAAAAGATGGCTGCACCATCTTGCCAAGCACATATTGGGAAAGATGTAACAAAGGGGCACACTGAGAAAGCCTGCCAGTGTGTTCTTACATATACACAAGAAGGGGAGTGAAAATGCAGCGCTGCTTTGGTGCAAGCCCAAAAGTTCCCATTTGAAAAAGGGAAACATTTACATTTAAAAATGATGCCGCACTGATGCTCTTTTTCCTCTGTTCCTCATCACAATACTTTTATTATTGAGACCCTGCCATGCCCATCCACATTCACATTGTGCTCCAGCAGACAAGAGCAGTATCCTTAAATGATAGGCTGCTGTTCAGGTCTGAAGAAATCAAGAGAAGCTTTACTTCAGCTACACAGGATACACTTTACTTTTGGGCTACAAAATGTCAAAGATCAATGCGTTAAAGAGGCCCTGGCTCTCTGGGCCTATGTCAATGTCAGTGCATCTGTGTTTAAACAAATTTCTGCATACAAGAAACTAACTCTGGCTACAAAACAATGTGGGAATTCAGAGGGAAGAGAAAAACTGAATTTGCAAGGACAATATTAGCAGTCACCACATGTGTAAATGTACTTTTGCAAATAAAGAAAAATGCTTGTTTAAATGTGTATGTTGGATAAGGCCCTGCCCTTATCTAGCAATGTGAAGGTGGCTTTGTGCTGTGAAACATATATGGGAGATTTAATTCAACAGGTTTTATTCTGATTTATAACAAAAATAAATAAAATTAGGAATAAAATTGCATTGGCTACATGGGGGAAATCAGCCCCAAACAGGCTTCTGCTTGGGGGTTGCCAGCATCAGAAGACCCCTCATAGTACATGCTAGAACACACATGTTCTAATTGCTACCCTGGCAGACTTTTGTCTGGACTGAGGCCTCTTACAATGGATGTTCTGGGACACCAACATGTGAAGTTGAAACAGCCATAAACATCAAACTAGGGAAACCCCCTCCCCACACTTGGGTGAATTGACAAATAGTCCCAGTGAAGGACAAAGATTGCCCATTTGTTTCAAAAGACTATTTTATTAAGAAACTTTGAAGATGGTTATTTTTGCAACAGAAATTTGTAGGAATGTAAAATGTTAACAGTTTTAATGAATTTGTGTGGGTTTTAATTTTAGACATTGGGCCTCATTACGACCCTGGCGGAAAGTTACCGCCAGGGCCGTGACTTTACCGCCATGGTGCTAACTACGTTAACACCATGGCGGTAAGGGGATTTACCGCCCCATTCCGACCTTGGCGGGGCGGTAAATCCCCAATCCCCATTTACCCTTCCCCATTCCCATTTTTGCCCCATAGGGCATAATGGGAGTGGGGAAGGCGTTAATTACGCCACCGTAAATTACGGTGGCGTAATTAACACCAAGTTCCCTTACCGCCATGGATTTTTACACCCGCTAGAAGCAGGTGTAAAATCCGCCATGGCGGAAAGGGAACTCGTGATTGGCGGTAAGGGGTCGGCGCAGCTAACGATGGCGCTAACCCCTTACCGCCAGGGTCGTAATGAGGCCCATTGTAGCCTTCACTGCCACCTTGGGAACAGAAATGGCAGAGAATTGGTTATTCCACAAAATGTTTACCTGATGTCAATGTGAAAATCATTACTTATATGCCTAATGATAATCCATACACATGTATAAAGTGATAGAATTTTAGGCTGAATATGTCACTCTAAAAATGACTACAAATCATTAGAAGGGTGAAACATTGTCTCACAAACTGGAGAGTTGGACTGGCATTTTCGGCATAAAATATGTAACCTGCTTATATAATTTGTTGAAATGCCCCAACTGTACAAATGTGCGATTTATGACAAAACTGTTTTTTAACTAAAGTAACTATGGGAGGTTCTGGACATTGTAAACCTCACATCATAAATCTGACAGCATGCTCTTGAAACCCAACCATCTGAGAGGAAGGCGGTAACTGTCACCCCTGACCAATCCAGTTTTTTAGAGATGTGTTTAGCTTAGCCTGACCTACCGTATAATTCTATGATGTCACCATGCTCTATAAAAAGGGTGCTGACAGAATTCTAGACACACTGTTTCCTGTCTTTCCTGCGCCTCAGTTCCTGATCTTCTACATTCGTCTTGCCAGATTCCAGATTCCACTGCAAGGCCAAAGCATAGCTGATACTATCCACAACAAGGCCAACGCATTGCTGACCATCCCAGCAAGGCATCAATCCAGAAATCCCACTAGAAAATCCCAATAACCAAGGGGAAAAGCTGCAGTATTCGTTGGGAAGCATCCTGAAACCAAACCAGCTTTTTGCCCACTAACTGCATTCCCGCTGCAACTCTGACATCCAGCTGTCCTTGAATCCAGTGACCAGACAGGCCCAGCTGTAGTTCTGCTAGGAGAGTCTGCCGCTACCCAGTGACCCGAGCCCTGGAGTCCAGAACCCAGTTGACTGTTCCCAATTCCAAATTTAAGAGCGGGCTGTGAGTATTCCCCATCCCATAACACATAGTCTACCCCATCTTGACTTTTGTCTTTGTGCCACTCTATAAGCAACCCTATGTATACCCTGATGACTTGTCTAGACTGTTTTAATTTTCTGTGCACCCTGTTCTTGTTTCCTAGTATTAGCGCAATTCTTTCCTTCACCTCATCCTGTAACTCACTAGTAATATTTAGAGTCATTTAAATTAATTCCTACATAGATCAGAGCCCAGTGGGAAAAAGGTTGAGGTCACAAATCAATCTTTGAACGTACCATGGCTTTCTTTAACAATATACTCTGAATAATTTAGTTTAAGCAAAATTGGCCTTTCATTTTTAAAACCGATTTTCTCTTTTTAATTGCTCTATTTTCCTAAATCAAACTTTGTTCTACCTTCCAAATCTCTCTCAATTCACCATCTATAGACCTCCTTTCACTCTTGTATTGTCCCTGTGCAGCATTTCTATCATCCTGCCCAAAAACCGAATTCCGATTCACTGTTTTTAACCCATTTTTTGAATAAAACGTTTTGCCATTTAAAACTGCAAACTAGAAAAAATTCAACTTTTCCATGTGTGAATTCGGCTGCACTGGGTTTTCCATTTTAACTTGCTTTGTGAACTGTATGCTTTTGTGATACTTTGTCTGATGGTTGTTAGTGATATAACAACCCTAACACTGTGATAAAATATAAGTATATCCTTATTTAAACACACATATAATTAATTATTTGTCAAAATCTGAGTGTCATTTTAGGCATTGCAAAGGTCGAATTTTCATTCTGTTTGCTGCTTTTTATCCCTGACTACCTGCTGTTCTTTCTATACACTCAGAATGTGATTATTAGTGGGTTGAGGGTACATTACAGGGGGAAACCTTAACTTGGGTGCTATCTATCCTAATCCAAAAAGTGTTCCTATTCAATATTGCTTTGGATATGCACTACTAGAAGGTTTACCAAGTGCATTGCTTCCATTTCCATTGTCATTATCACCGCATTGGTGATTGCTGCCCCATATTAAAATGTTTGTGATTTTTGTGAATTCTAAAAATAAATAAATATCGTATTTTCACCAAACGGCCTGGTTCATCGTCTATTGTGACCCGGGGTATTTGTAAAAGTGGGTGTGAGATGGGTCGGGTACCGGAACAATTTGAATTTGTTGAAATTAAAGAAAAAGCATTCCTGTTGAGCACCACATCCCAGGTTAAGACCAAGTGACCTGGTCCAGTGTGTGACGCCCGATTGGAATCCTTAACAATATACAGTACATCTGCGTGCGGTCGGAACCAGTACTCTTTCGTACCACGCATGCTTGCCAAGAGATTTGTAATACTTGCCTGTAAAACTTCATCCTTGTCTTGCACCTTTTGAAGTAGCTGTGTAGCAGACTTGTTTTGAAAATGGGAACCGGTTTTCAATGTGTGTGCAAATCCATAGAATAGTGTTGCTAGTTCCCTTTCAAAAAGGAGGTGAATTATGTATTACATGTTCTGTCAAATTCTAGGGTCTTCAGAATACATTCGTAAAGAGCGGTATTCTGATGCTTTTATTTGTGTGTATCTTTCATTGTATCTTTCACCTTTTGCAGTTGGGAAGAGTAGAGGGAAAGTTTGTGATTCTACACTTTTTTACTAATTGGGGATCCTTTGGCTTGCTGCATTTCATATGTTTCTAGTGCATCATCTACGGTGTCTTTGGAGTGCAGTGGGTGAATTGTATAGTGATCTAAAATATTGGAGGCTGCAGTAGGATCTAGAAGTTCAAATTGGCCAGTTGGTGAGGAGTCCTGAATTATTTGGTGACTTTAACCTTATTTCTTTGTAGTATTCATTGTTTTCTTTAAGGTATTGCATGGCTTCCCTAACCTTGTTTAAGTCCACTAGTCGCTGCCAATTTTTTAAATCTTTTGTATGTTCACCATTTACCAGGATAATCAAAGATTGTTCAATTGGCCTTTGCACTCGTAGAGTGTCTACATTTTGTTTCAGATCTAATGGTAAATAAACTACTTTCCCGCAAATGCTTCGGTGGGAGGCAAGTTTGCAGTATTTGGTTGAAGCTGTATTATTGCTTGAAATGGGTGTACTGTTTAAATGCTCTCATACAAATTAAGTTGCTGGGAAGTGGAAATAATTCTAAATTATTACTGATCACTCATGAAGGCATTTAGTTATTGCCAAGTTTTGCAGTGCAGTATGTGCACAGTCTGGAGGTGTTAATAATTTCATATTTGTTTTCAGCTATAAGGTACAGAGCTAATTGAGACCATTGGGATTCCTAATTTTCTTCTATTTTGTGCATTATGTCTACAGTTTTGATGCTCTTTTTATAGAAAGTTCTGTGACAACACACAGATACTTTGTTTGGCACTTCAGCAGTAGTGCTTTTAAAGTTTCGTATTTCTTTTTTGTATGTGTGTGTGAGTGTGGAATTATACTCGGAGACAGGCGAATGCTGAAACAATATTTGATCACTGGTTAAGGGCAGCGAAATGCTGAAAGAATAACTATCAAGTCCTCCTGGTTAGCTTCACCAGTATCTTGGCCTCCCGTAGTACAACAGCGTTAGTCCTGGCTTGGTCTCGAGGTGTCCGGATAGGCCCACCACTCTGGTTCTCCCTCCTCTTTCTTCTCCGTGTCCTGTGGAATGAGAGCAACAACCCATTAGTCTGGTTTGGCGCGCTTTTAACACACATGGAGGTGTCAAGCCCCCTCCAATAACTGAGAGTCTGGGTTAACCCCCTTCTCATTGGTTCCTGGGGTGTTGTCCCACCACCCCTTAAGGGTTGCTGTCCCGGGGTGGCGCCATTCCCGTTCCCCTTGTGGTGGTGCGCGTTCGCGTTGGTCATGCGGTCGTGGCCACGCTGTATAGGGACGCATCCGGACGCTGGGCGTCCTTCCCAGCCATGCGCAGTTCCGGCACCATCAGGATGAGCACGGGGGTGGCGAGCCAGACGCTGCTCTCCCGCATCTCGTCGCTGTCGTGGGTACCGCTCCCCCTCCCCCGGACCGGGGTGAAAATCAGGTGAGTACATTGCGGCCCCGCCACGGCTGTAAACAGCGGCTTCTCCCGCGGCCTTGCCGTGCTGCCAACAGCGGCTCCCTTCATGGCTTGGCCGTGACTGCCAGTAGCGGTTTTGGCCGCGGCAAAGCCGCGGCTACCCACAGCGGGTTTCCCTTCCCTTGCCGCAAGGGGAAGGGCGGACATGGCAGCGCCTCCGGACTCGTGCGGGCCGGTTACATGCCACGGCACAAGCCGAGGCGCGGCTTCACACATCCCCACCCCAATCCCAGGCTGTTCGGGCCAGGGTGAACACATAGACAGATAGTCAGCCACCCGCTGGAACCTGGCAGGCCTGTGCAACGTGACAAAGTCAAAAGGCTGAAGGGAGAGAAACCAGCGGAGTACCCTCTGGTTTGTGTCCTTATGTTGAGCCAGCCACTGGAGGGGGGCATGGTCGGTGTACAGTGTGAACCGGCGACCCAACAGATAGTACCGGAGTGAGTCAACGGCCCACTTGATGGCCAAACACTCCTTCTCAATGGTCGAGTAAGCCGCCTCATGGGGCAACAATTTCCGATTGATGAAGCACACCGGCTGCAGGTCCTCCCCATTCTCCTGCGATAACACAGCCCCTAGGCCCTGGTTTGAGGCATCTGTCTGTAAAAAGAAATGTTTCTGGAAGTCTGGGCAGCAGAGGATCGGGTTGGACGTGATCCTTCGCTTTAGGTGTGCTATGGCGTTCAGGGCACTCAGGTTGTTGGTCAGGTTGGGATTCCCCTTGAGCCACAATGCGTCTGTCAAGGGAGCGGCTATCGAGGAGAAGTCAGGGATAAATCTTCGGTAATAACCGATCAACCCCAGGAACGCTTGTATTTGTTTCCTGTTGGTGGGAGTCGGTATATCATGTATAGCCTGTGTTTTGGACAACTGTGGTTTTAGCACTCCCCCACCCACTATGTGGCCCAGATATTTAGTTTTGTGGGTTCCCATTGTAGTCTTCTTGGGGTTGATGTGTTGTCCCGCCCTCTGTAAATCAGCCACTACTAGTTCTAGGTGGTCCAGATGCGATCCCCAGGATTGGCTGTATACCACAATGTCGTCCAGGTAGGCAGCAGCATATCCAGCATGCGGTCTTAGTATGATGTCCATCAGTCTCTGGAACGTGGCAGGGGCCCCGTGGAGTCCAAAGGGCAGGACCTTATACTGATATAAGCCTTGTGGGGTGGAAAAGGCAGTTTTTTCCCTGTCCTGGGAGCGAAGGGGTATCTGCCAATAGCCCCTGGTTAAGTCTAGAGTGCTTAAGAAACGGGCCGCTCCAAGGCCCTCCAGGAGTTTGTCCATCCGAGGCATTGGATAGGCTTCGTATCGGGACACCGCGTTCAATTGTCTGTAGTCCATACAGAAGTGGACCGAGCCGTCCAGCTTAGGGACGAGTACTATGGGGGACGACCAAACGCTGACAGAAGGCTCGATGATATCCATCCTTAACATCTCATCCATTTCGAGGGAATGGGCGTCTCCCCAATTGACTGAATCCAGGGTATTGGGAACAGTGTTCAGGATCTCTTCCGGTTTGGCTTCCTCGATACACACAAAGGCACCCAGAAGAGGCTTGTTCCATTTTTTCAGAAGGTTGATGTGATAGACCCTTTCTGGGGTGGTACGATCAGGTTGGTGTACCCGGTAGGTTACTGGGCTTAGTACATCAGTGATCTTGTACGGCCCTCTCCATCTAGCCAATAGTTTGTTGGTGCTGGTAGGCAGGAGTACCAATACCTGGTCCCCTGGGCTGAAGGTTCTCATTCGGCTCCCCTTGTTGTAATTTTTCTCTTGAGTTATTTGGGCATGTCCAAGGTTGTCTTGGGCCAGTGTACGTAATGCGGTTAGGTGTTCCTTTAACTCCTCCGTATACTCGGTTAAGACACTTCTTCTGTGGATTCACACTCCTCTTTAACCAGGTCTAGTATCGTCAAGGTTTTCTCCCAAACAAGAGCTCGAAGGGAGAGAAACCGGTGGACGACTGGGGGGTGTCTCTTAACACCATTAACACCGGGGGGATCACCCGATCCCAGTTTTTCCCGGCTGGTCCCATCACCTTTCTTAGCATTTTCTTGATTGTTTGGTTATAACGTTCTACCTGCCCATCAGTTTGGGGATGATATACTGAGGTTCTCAACTGTTTGATCTGGAGCTGTCCACATACTTGTTTTAGGAGGGTTGACATGAAATTAGTACCCTGGTCGGTGATTATCTCGGAGGGTATCCCCACTCGGGCAAAGAATGGAATTAGCTGGTCGCACAATACCCAGGCCGATGTTCCCTTTAGGGGAAAGGCCTCTGGGTACCGATTGGCGTAGTCGAGCACGACCAGCAGGTATCTATAGCTGCGGCTGGCTGGTTCCAGGGGTCCCACTATGTCCATGCCGATCCTCTGCAATGGGATCAAAATGAGGGGCATTTTCTGTAGCGGTGCCCTTGCGGGTAGAACCCCGCTAGTCAATTGGCAGGTGGGGCTGTTCTTGCAATGTTGGGCCACCTCCCCATAAATGCTGGGCCAGTAAAACCTCTTTAGTAGGTTTTGTTGGGTTTTAAGAGAGGCCATGTGACCCCCACAGGGATGGTTGTGGTCCAGTTGTAGCACTATAAGACGGTGGCTCTTCGGTAGCACCAGTTGTTCCTTTATGGCGTCGTTGTCACTCTTATACCTCCGGTATAGGAGATCTTGTCGCAGAAGAAACCTTGGGCCTCTGGCTAGGTTGGGTTCCCCTTCCCGGGCGGCCCTTTTCCTGGCCACTCGTAGGGTGGGGTCAGTTAGGGTCTCCCCCTTATGGTGTCTTCGTTATCTTCCAGCTTCCAGTCGATGGTCCGGGTCATATAACTGGCCTGACACCATGCCATCCGGGTCCGCCTCTTTCGCCCAGGTGGGGGTTCCCAGGAAACGGGGTCCGTCCCTGCAACATCGGAATTGGGCGGGGACTGCCCTTCCCTTATATCCCTTAATGTCTGATCGAAACTGTGGAGGTCGGTCCCAATTACCACCGCGGTGGGGAGACAAGGTAGGACGGCAACCCTCAAGGGAGTGGAGGTTTCATTTAAGTCAATCACTACATCCTTCATCTGGTAACACTTGGTGTCCCCGTGAATGCATCTGAAAGGTACTGTTATGTTAGATAAGCAGGGAGTGTTACTCACGGTTGGTGTTATGGCGGTCTGCCTGCTGCCGCTGTCCAAAAGTGCACGTGATGGTCTGCCGTCGACACAAAAGTCCACCACATATGGTCCCGGGATGCCGTCCTCGTCTATTGGGTTCAGGTAGCCGATGTCTATGGGTTCACCCGGTCTTCTCCTGGGACAAAACCGGGCTATGTGGCCCCACTCGTTGCACTCATAGCACTGCGGTTGCTTGTAACCAGGGGTCAGCGATTGGCCTTCTCCTCGCTTCCTGGTCTCTTGTCCTCTGGTCTCCAGGTGTTCTCATCGGAGGGTCTCCATCTTATGGGTAGGGCTCGGTTACCCCTAATCACATGGGGGTCGGATATCGGGATGTCGATGCGGGCTGATACCCCTGTAGGTGGCAGTCGGAAGTGGCCTGCCTTCTGGTATGCTGACGCAATGTCCACGGCCTCGGTTAGGGTGGGCCGATGGTGCTGCCTGACCCATTTCTGCATCTGCCCGGGCAGGGCATCGACAAATTGTTCCAGGATAATTTTATCAAGCAGGGGTTGGTTAGCGGGGGTTGGAGCCAGCAACCACTTCTCGGCTAGGTCCTTTATCCTATAGTATAGCTGGCGTGGGCTTTTCCCGGCCCTGAGCCTGGTTTCCCTCAGCTGGATCCGGTATGCCTCGTCGTCCAGGCCTAAGCGGTCTAGTACTGCAGCCTTGATCTCTCCGTACGGCGTGTTGCCGTTGGGGTTTACCGCCTGGTAAGCGCCCTGCATCACCCCAGACAGTAGGGGGCCACATACTGACCCCACCGGTCTGGTGGCCACTGCGCATTTCTGGCTATGCGTTTGAAACTTGTAAAGAAGAAGGCAGGATCCTCTCCGTCCCTGTACTTTTGCAGGAGGGCCGAGGGCACCAGTGGTTGGTTTCTAGTACTGCTACTGCATCCGTGAGATGGGACATGGTCTCATGCTGTTTGTCCTGTGCAGTGGTCTGTATAGTGCCCTGCAGCTGGATGGCCTGTTGAAAGGCTTGCCGATCCGCAGCTGCTTGTTGTGACTGCAGCTGTACCATCTGTTGCAATTGCTGTTGGCCCTCAGACAGGGTCTTTATAAATGCCTCCATAGCATTGACAGGCGAATGCTGAAACAATATTTAATCACTGGGTAAGGGCAGCGAAATGCTGAAAGAATAACTATCAAGTCCTCCCGGTTAGCTTCACCGGTATCTTGGCCTCCCGTAGTACAACAGCGTTAGTCCTGGCTTGGTCCTATATCGAGGTGTCCGGATAGGCCCACCACTCTGGTTCTCCCTCCTCTCTCTTCTCTGTGTCCTGTGGAATGAGAGCAACAACCCATTAGTCTGGTATGGCACGCTTTTAACACACCTGGAGGTTTCAAGCCCCCTCCAATCACTGAGAGTCTGGGTTAACCCCCTTCTCATTGGTTCCTGGGGCGTTGTCCCGCCCCCCTTAAGGGTTGCCGTCCCGGGGTGTCGCCATTCCCGTTCCCCTTGTGGTGTTGGGCCTTCGCGTTGGCCATGCGGTCGTGGCCATGTTGTATAGGGACGCATCCGGACGCTGGGCGTCCTACCCCAGCCATGCGCAGTTCCGGCACCGTCAGGAGGATCATGGGGCGGCAAGCTGGACGCTGCTCTCCCGCATCTCAGCACCGTCATGGGTACCACTCCCCCTCCCCTGGACCGGGGTGAAAATCAGGTGAGTACATTGAGGCCCTGCCGCAGCTGTAAACAGCGGCTTCTCCTGCGGCCTTGCCGCGGCTGCCAACAGCGGCTCCCTTCGTGGCTTGGCCGTGACTGCCAGTAGCGGTTTTAGCCGGGTTTCCCTTCCCTTGCCGCAAGGGGAAGGGCGGACATGGCAGCGCCTCTGGACTCGTGCGGGCCGGCTACACGCCGCGGCACCAGCCGAGGCGCGGCTTCACAGTGTGACATAGAAAGTTGACATCTGCAAAGTTGTCACTACTGTTGTCTGAAAGTGCTGGAGTTTGTAAGTGCTCTTCAATTCCAAAATATTTTCTATGGATGTGCTCTATTTCTTCGAGCAGTTCTTTGGCTGTACTGTGCAGGAGAATATCATTTAAATGTTGCAGTGCTAAAGCTGGAATTTTTGCATAGTACAGTTTGTAAACAAGATTTCTTAAAGTAGAATGGTGTGTCACATTTTGATATGGTGGAAGGTGCTTTTGCAAGTAGGTCCAGAAATCCAGGCTAAGGAATGTCTTCATAGTCCTGTGAATTTGCGAACTGGACTGGAGTCCATAGTCTGTAGTATTTTCATTTGTTCTTTGTCGTTGGTTTTCACATAGTGATTGAGGAACTGCTGCACACATTTGATAGAGGATTGCTGAATGATACACTTTGATGTGCAAGGCCATTTGTTTGTGAGGCGTATTGGTTCGGTGGAATGGACAGTGGCATCTAAGCATGATGGGGACATTTTTGAGAGTTGTGTGTCTTCTTCCATTATGGTGTTGTGTACCTTTTCATACCCTCGTCCACTGCTATGTATGGCAAATTGGATTGTTTGATCTTGCTTGTATGATTCTTCATTGAAGTATGACTCTGTTCTGGCAGTGTGACTCCACGCACCTGTACGCACCTGTACAGATGGTGCCAAAGTTATCTATGCTGACATTGCATTTGTTTCAAAGTAGTGGCTGTAGCTTACAAATTAATTTTGCTAGTGGTTTCATTCTGTTTAAAATTAATATAAACAATTTCTGTTTCAGGACCATTGTACTGTCTACAAGAGCTTCAGGATTACTTTCCTGCAGTAAGTTGTAAGGGTTGAGCTCTCCTTCATTTATAAGGTTCTGAAGGACTCTGTGGTTCCTTGTGGTGACATTACCATTTGCAGGTGCTCTGTTAACAGTAGTGTGAGTTGCATTTTTCTTAGTGCATTTCTTTTCATTTCTACATTTTGATAGAGGAATTACAGTTTCCTTACTGGTAGGTGACTCACTTTTCCTTATTGACTGTATTACCTCTTCTTTCTAAACTTTCTGTACACATTCTGCTAGGGGTGCATGGATACTTTATATGCTTTTATGTTGCACTGATGTTTTTCTGTGTTGTTTTCTACAGGGTTGATGTTTGGTAAGCATTCTGTAGTAGCTGTTGAAGAAAAAAGGAAAGTGTGGGTGTGCAGATTTTGAAATGCATATGTGTGCAATGTGCATGAGTGTTTGAATATGAGGGTAGGCATATAAATGGAAGTGTGTCACTGTTTCATTCTGTTTAAAATTAATATAAACAATTTCTGTTTCAGGACCAGTGTACTGTCTACAAGAGCTAAATTTTGGTTGGGAACACTATATTACTATCTGGGGGATAGTATTATGGTGGCGTGTTGACAACATACAGTGAGGAACTGTAGAGGTGGCAAGAGTAAGAATGAAGCACATACCGGTGGGTTGATGCAATTCTGCAGTTTACAATGCAAGAATACTGCACTCTGTTAGTAAGATGTAAAATACTATGATGGTACAGTACTTACTTTGTTGGTTGGTGAGAGTAGGTTTATTCTAGGGTGTATTTTCAAGGTCACACACCATTAGTTTCAGTATACAGGTGGGTACTGCAACTGTATAAGAAGATAGTAAGAAAATACGATAATGGCATAGTGATTGCATTTGGAGAATACATGTTTTAAAAGTGTAGGGGGATGGCTTGGCAGGAAGAGTTAGTGTGTGTGTATAAGTGGATAGCTTCCTATATGAATGAGGACTTGGGACCATCAGCATGTCTGGGAAGGGGGTAAGTGGGTTATTTGTAAGTGTGTTGTATGATGTGCTCTTTAGGTAGTGTCTGCATTGGTGTAGGAGTATTTATTTTGAAAAGTGATTACTTTTCATTGTAGAAGGGTGAGAAAAACGTTCAGAAACATGTACAGATTGCAAAGGAGAATGTTTTCATGTGTGCAATAACATTTACTTTTCTGAATGTATATGCTTGCTACATGAGTGGCGCACATTGTTTCAGTTGTTTCATTTATTTATGCAGATTTATGAATGGTACTGGTGTCAAGGCACACATACATTTTTTTGTTTCTTAAGCAATGTTGCAATATGTGACATGGTCAAAGTAAGTGGCAGGCACCCTGTTGTCATGCATGCAATGTATATACCTGGCTTACTTTGGTAGGATGTATTCACTGATCCTTTTCTGTGAGATTTTTACAAATTTCATAGGTGCGTTAGTGGGGGAGAAGTTCTTAAAATTGACAGAAAGAAAGAAGGGGGTAAACATTTGCATATTACAATGGCTGATATGGGTAAATGACAACTTTGGAAGCACATAGCACTGTAGGTGGAATTTCATGGTAGATGATGGGAGAAATGACAGTATTCTTTTTGAGTACGTTATGGAGGTTCAGTGCAGGTACTCTGTTGCGAGGCACTTATATCAGAGTTGCAAATGTACTGTATAAAAATGTGTGTTAACCGTACCCAATGAGGGAGTGCTGGAAAAAAGAGTATTAGAAAGGCTAGAAGGACTGCCAATGCTTTACTGGGGTGCGATCCTTGTAGTAGTTGGGAAAGGACACATGCTACATGCTGTCCTTCTTAATATGCTTGGCATGGAAATGTTGAGGATGTGTGTAACAGGAAGGGGTGGTAAAAAATATGTATTGCTGTGTACCGTGATGATGGTAGAGATGCAGAGAGTGTGAGTGCTCATTGTTGGTGATTTGTTTGCGAGTCAACTGCACACATATGCCCACGGTAGCAGCATTGATGAAAATTATGGTGTGGAAGGAGTACACGCATTGTGGCGCAGTGTGCCTCTTCCGAGTTTGCCAGATGTGCTTGCAGAGTGCAGAGATGTGGCCACTTGGACTACTGTTGACATAGTAGTTCTGCGTTCTGCATTGTGGAGCACTGCAT
Organism: Ambystoma mexicanum; assembly: GCF_040938575.1. Classification (NCBI taxonomy): domain Eukaryota; kingdom Metazoa; phylum Chordata; class Amphibia; order Caudata; family Ambystomatidae; genus Ambystoma; species Ambystoma mexicanum. The sequence continues at coordinate 925,918,629 of NC_090941.1, forward strand.
GTGGCTTTTCACACCGCTGCAAGTTTTCTCTGTGAACTGAAGGAGTTGCTGAAGCAGTGATGCACCTTTTTCCCATTGCAACAGTGATTTTCTCATGCATACCACCAAGACTAGTGTGGAACAATCTCAATGTACTTTCTTCCGAGGTAGAGAAGGAAAGGTGTCTTGTAAACAGCAGCATTTCTAATTTTCTGTTGGATGCAGGGATGTTCTTTTGTGGCCATGAGAACCTTAGTGCTTCTAATGTGAGGTTTTCCAGTGGAGCTGATTTTTTTTGTCCCCCATTGAAAATGCTCTTGTGTTTGCAAATCTAAAAGCTATTTTGAAGATGTTTGTGTAATAATGTAAGGAGGAGAAGAAGACAACAATGCCCAACAAATACAAAAAAAAACACTTTTCACAGCTACCAATAAAGAGGGGTCCTCTACCCAGCTTAAAATGTGTTCCAGCACCCGTGCACAAAGGACAATATGTCCGGCGGCACTGCAGCATTTGGAGGTGTGCACGTGCCAAATGCAGCTCTGTTCAGGGTGGCTAACATGGAAATCGGACTGTGCAGGCATGGGGGGATTGGCCAATAAGGTTTCCTGGGTGTGATGTGTAAGGAGAGATTGTGCCAAAGGGGTGTTTGCAAATAGGAGTGTACATGGCTATGGGTATGGCTGTGCCGTGCAGAAGGCAGAGTGTATGGCTTTTTGGCGACTCCTGGATACATTGGGTGAAAGTGTACACAGAACTCAGTGGAGTGGCTGCAAACCTGGGTTCCATAATGTGGATGTCCAATGGTAAGGAGTACGTGGGATGCAGTGGTTGCATGTGGCTCCTCTTTGTGCTACTTTGGTGACGCACAATCATCCAGACATCATTATTATTCATTGGGGAGGGAAGAGTTTACGACATGTTAGCGGCATCTCACTGCCGTTTGCGATGAAGGAGATACTTGGCAAGTCATGGAAATGTTTCCAAAGTCACAAGTAATTCTTTCTCGCATTACCCAGAGACAGGTGGGGCTGCGATCTCCCTCATTTGGGCCACAAATGTGAAAAACAACGCACAATGTGACCAAGGCTGTTTCTACAATGAAAACATTACGTTTTGAAGTAGCAACATTTTTCGTTCCGATGGAGTCCATCCTACCGATGCTGCCAATTTGCTGTTTCTGTCTAATATACATAATGCAGTGCACTGCTTCTTGCAAGAATAGCAAACATGTTCTCATTAGGTATTCAGCACTTCAAACCTTCCAAACACACACAGCACAAAAAGGCTCTTTTAAGAGCCACCACTTCCTTTTGGGAATGCATGCAATGGTTGTGAGGGAGCCACGCCTCACATTTTTTGTCACGCTGCCCGCAGAGCTTATGGATTACCCGGTGACGTGGATCATTTCATTGGCATTCTATTAGTGAAAGGAGGCTTTTGTTTTTCCCATTATGGTTGTTTTTGCTTTTCTCTTGTTCTTATAACACATGACACAGAAGGAAAGGAAGGGATGGGAGGTTAGGGAAAGGGCACCAAGCACAGAGATAAGAAAGGGCAAGTGGAGACAGGAAGATGTTGGGTGGTCCTCACTTAGGTATGGGGTACTCCTTGTCATGCTCCCTGCCCGCAGCCTTGAAAGCACTTAGAAGTTGCTCTCCCCTGCAGAGTACTGCATCACAGTACTTGCAAAATACAGTCACCTTTGAAAGGTACGGTTCTGCTGTGGGCATATGGCCTGGAAGGCTGGGTTAGGGATCTGCTGCCCAACTGGCGTGTCCCTATTGGTGGCCAGAGCAGATGTGGAGGATGATGTAGAGGAAATTAGGGACAACCCTGCGAACTGCTGCCTTGTGGTTCTATTTGAGGTGCCGCCGCATAAAGGTGGTACCATAGCTGTACAAGACAGGTTTTCCGTGACTGAGTACTGTCTTGCACTCAGTGCATCTCACCTAGTTCATACGAGATTTGGGCATGTCTCCTATGGTGGTAAATAGTTTCCACACCCACAACTCATGCTGGCTGCAGGCATTGGGGAATTCCTCTACTTTATCCTCATTTTCCTCTTGATCTCTATCTACATTACCATGCCTGTTCCCTTGTCCAGGACCTTTGGAAGGAGGTGGTGGTGGTGAGGGTGACGGTGTGGGTGCTGCTGAATTGTAGGCAATAGCAGCACCCATGGCTGGTATTAGTTGCAAAGGTAATATAGCTGAGCAGAATTGCTCACAAAGCTATTTGACAACGAAGCAATGTGCCCCGCTGCTGTGCTCCGGAAAGCCAAACACAGAATGCAGGGAACTTGACCGCTGGGTTGTGGTCTTCAATAGGGCTGCTGTAGAGCACTTGTAACCAGAAAGTGGCCCTAAATCGTTCCCCAAAAAAATGAAATCTACAAGGGCAGAGTGCTGAACCTCTGTAATGGTACACTTTCATAGTAACACTCCATACATGGCACAAAACAGTACTTTTTCAATGTCCAGGGGCCCGGATTGTGTCTGGCAAATAAGGGCCCACATGCAGCGTGTGTGCGGTACCATGGTGATGTTGCAAATGTTTCTTATTGGGATGGCTGTCCGCAGGTTGTATTGGGCGGAATACATTGTGCGCATGTGCATAGGTGTCCTACGGATACGGTTGGGATCCCCTGACAAATTCACAGTGCTACACACGTGCGCCAAACATTTTAGAACAAACTGGGTGTTTGTAGGTTATAGCAGGTGGTATGTTGAAGTGAACAGGTTCCCACAGGATGTGGATGGCCACCCCAGACTACTAAAAGTATGTCAGATTTTTTTTTGGATATGTTACACAGGGGCGATGTTACCAGTACACAGAGGAAGAGATATGCATGTGCCTTATTGTGCAATGGACAAATGTGCGTTCCCCACCTAATTACAGCTGGTTCACAAGATGCGGACATGCAGCCCGTAGTGGTGTCCTACGGAAGCCTCCATTGTGATTGCGGATAGGCTGGGGAGGTGCGGTGTCCGTAGGACACTTCCATTTTCCTTATTTGCCATAATCCTCACAAATACTGTGCCCCGCAGAGTCATAACGGGACTTTGAAAACAAAGGAAAAACCACATGTACACTCAGCAACAATTTACATATGACCCTTTATTTCTACACATTCATAGATATTATTAGGAAAGGGAAGGTGTAGTAGAAACGGATACTTATACAGGGGAATTGGAAATAAGTACAAGTTGTTCGTGAGGGGAAGAAGGAAGTGAGATCTCAACGTAACGTTTCTGATGACACAGATTTTGTGGAGATGGTGGGCAGGGAAATGGGGAAGGGGTACATGTGCAGGTGGAGCAGTGGTATCCATTATATCTCCTTGTAAAAAATCTTTTAAGGTGGCAACATTTTTCAGCAATTCTTCCATTTTGGCATCTAAACTGTGCAGTTTAGTGTTTGCAGTGTTTCCTTCACTTCCTGCGGCCGTATGGTGTTGTGGAAGAGGTGCCTCTTGTGGTGCATTCCTTTGCTTTCCAGTATGTTCTGTTAAAGAAAAAAAAATATCTTAGGTCTAAATGAAGTGATATATATTATTTATTTTACTTTCCACACTGCGGTGTGCACCAATGGTGTTACTGTCGCTACTCATTTCGTCATGAGGGAAATTCTCCTCAAGCCACTCTAGGGTGCTTGCCATAGCTGTGTTAAAAAAAAAAACATCATGTGTTTCTACTATTGTATGCTAAACACACAGTGCAATTATAAGACAGACTTCACTGTACTTAGCACGTTCATGTGACGTTCTGCTCTTAGCACTTTTCAGTCCTTGGTCTTGTAGTTTGTTCTTTGTTCCTATGTAAAGCAGCAGTGCGTTAAGATTGTTCAAGGCAGACGTTATTTGTCTTGTTGGTGCATTCCATTATGGTGTATACCCTATGCCTTTGCTCTGTTTCTTTTATAAGTACTGAGTTGGTAGACCTACTCTATTTGCCCTTGCAATTTCCATACATGGTACTGTTTGTATATGTCCCTTGACTTTGCTACATGGTACCACTATGTAAGAGAACCCCTGCCTTTCTGAGCAGTGTCCGATGTCCATGAACAAATGCATACTCCGCGACCACTGTGTCCATTAAAATGGAGCCAGCGGGTTCAGTATGCTGTATGGTACATCAATACAAATTAACCCCTTAAGTGCCAAGGACAAGGTATCTCGTTGTTGGCATTCCCTCCCTGTTGCCAAGGATGAGATAGCTTGTCCTTCTAGGCACAAAACAGTAATCCAACCCCAGGCTATGTGAGGGGGAGGTCCCTCCTCGCGGCCCGGGGTTTGGATACCTTCAGTTTCACGTCGGCGTCCGTAATGCATGCCGACATGAAACTGAAAGTAAATTCACCCCTCGATCTCCGGCTTTATTGAAAGTCTTCCCTTTCCAACGACACCTTTCTTGAAAGCATTGCTGTTCATGGAGCGGGCAAAGAGAGCTCGATCCGCGGCCAGCAATGCCACTAGACCACCAGGATCTGTTTGTGATGTGGGGGAATAGGGAGCTGCTTACTAGTTAAGCAGCTCCCTAACCCCCAAGCTCCCAAAGCATGGGGCAACACCTATGTAGACCCCTGGGGGCAGATGGGTGATCATCTGCCCCCAGGGAAGGGGATACAAACAAATTAAATTATGGTAATGGAGATTTGGGTGGGGTGGGGGATCACTAGCCACCAGGTATTTTTTCCATGAAAGGGTGGTGGCCCTCTCCCCCTACCCTAAGTGGATGGGGCACCCCTTGTAGCCCTCACTGAGGGCAGATGTCTGCCCCTATCTTCCCAAGGGAGGACTACATGATGTGCCCCTCATCCATTTGGGGGCTGGGGTGAGAAGGCCACCAGGAAAGTGTGGAAAGGCCCACCAAAGGATGGGTTCTGCAGGTTAGGGCCCCCTGGGGCAGATGGATGCCCATCTGCCCCTAGGGAAGGGCAAACCACACAAATAAAAATAACATTAAAAAAGGTTGGTTTTGGGGGAGTGCCCTCCAATAGACTACCTGGGACATTTTTGATGGAAAGGGGGTTTCCCTCTTACCCCCACCCCAAATGGATGGGGGGCACCTCAAGTAGCCTTCCCTGGGGGCAGAATTCTGCCCCTAGGAAGGACCATCTTCCCCCAGGGAGGACTACATGAGGTGCCCACCATCCATTTGGGGGGAGGGCCACCAGAAAAGTGTGGGCAGGCCCCCAAAAGAATGGGGCCTGCCGGTTAGGGCCCCCTGGGGCAAATGGGTGCCTGTCTGCCGCTAGGGAAGGGGCCAAACATTAAAACAATAGAAAGAAAAGAATGGGTGATTTTGGGGGCTGGGGGCCACCAGGTGAATTTCCAATGAAATGGGGGTGGCCCTCTCCCCCAACCCAAGTGGATGGAGGGCACCTTATATAGCCCTCCCTGGGGGAAGATTTCTGGCCCTAGGTAGGGGCATCTGACCCCAGGGAGGGCTGCATGAGATCCCCCCATCCATTTGGGGTGGGGATGAGAGGGCCACCCCCCTTTACATTACAACATTCCCCTGTGGTTTAGGGTGCCCCTCACCCCCCTAAAATGCATCCTACCATGTTCTATATTTTATTTTGTTTACCCAACTTCCCTTGGGTCAGATGGTCACATTAGTGTACCAATCTGCCCACAGGGTGCCCAAAACCTACTGCCCCATCCATTGGGGGACTGTCTCACATTTTGTGGTGGCCCTCTCCCCCCACCCCAAATGGAGAAGGGGCCCTCATGCAGCCCTTCCTAGTAGCTCCAGGGACACCCAAAACCACCAGTGAATTTTGTAATGGGAAGGGGGTGGTCCTTCCCCCACCCAAAATGGAGTGGGGGCCATCTCATGCAGCCCTCCCTTGGGGCAGATATCTGCTCCTAGGAATGGGAACCTGACCCGGGGGAGGGCTGCAGGAGACCCCCCTCCATTTGGGGTGGGGGGTAGGGCCACCACAAAACGTGGGGCAGGTGCCCCAATGGATGGGGCAGTAGGTTTTGTGCACCATGGGGGCAGATTGTCACACAAATGTGACCATCTGCTCCAAGGGAAGTTGGGTAAACAAAAAATAAATTGAAAATGGTAGGCTGCATTTTAGGGGGACTGAGGGGCACCCTAAACCAACAGGGAATATTGTAATGGAAAGGGGGGTGGTCCTCCACCCCACCCAAAATGGAGTGGGGGCCATCTCATGCAGCCCTCCCTTGGGGCAGATATCTGCTCCTAGGAAGGGGCACCTGATCCCATGGTGGGCTGCATGAGATGCCCCCATCCATTTGGGGTGGGGGGATTGGGCAAACCGTCAGGCTGCACCTCTGGCTGTGCTACATTGCAGATATCACCTTCAGGGAGGAATGGGGATCCTGTCAGGGCTCTTTGGGACTGCTGCTGCACTTGGGGATGGTCAACCCACATGGGAGACAGATGCCCAAGGCCAGGTACGTGATCCCCAACCATCCTGGTATTCTGGCTGGCCTGCGTTACAGCTTTTCCCTCCGGGAAAGGACGAGGAATGTCCTGACCCTCCCAGGAACCACCGCTGGGCTTGGGGACTTTCAACCCACACTGGGAGTCAACTGCCTAAGGCCAGGGATATGACCCCCTACTACCCTGGAGCTCTGGCTGGGTTGCGTTACAGCTACTCCCCTCTGGGAAAGGACGGGGACCCTGCTGAAGCTCCCTGGGACTGCCGCTGCACTTGGGGATGGTCAACCCACATGGGAGACAGACACCCAAGGCCAGGGACATTTCCCCAACTTTCCTGGAGCTCCTGGGTAATAAATTGTGGGGCGTTTTGCGCATGTCAGACCTTTATGGATTCCCACGGGTGTACGCTTTTCAGAAATGCATGGGGTTTCCTGTTTTCCTAGGAGGCTTTGACACCCTAGGACCAAATCTATAGGTTGTCCACATGAGCAAAATTCCTGAAAATCTGCTTTGCTGAAATGCTTGGGGTTACTCGTATTTTAGACTTTTCTCTTTGCGCCCAGGTAGGTGCATCCACACATGTGAGGCACCATTTTCGTTGCGAAACTTCTGGAAATGTGGGAAGGTATGACATTTGTTGTGTGTGTGTGGTTTTTATAACGTTTCAACCCATTTGCTGCTGTCCTTTGTCACACAACCCATTAATTTCCCATATGTGACATACATTTAGTCACTGCTTTAGGCACTATACACTTTTGTAACATGCACAAGTCACCTACCCTTCAAAAGGTCTGCCTGTGCTCCTTCAGAAAATGTAAGCTTGCCCTTCCTCACATTTGTTTTCCTTATTTACACATGCTAAATACACCTGCTTAGGCCGTAAGCATAAAACTCCTGTGTAACATGGCTCCTTTTTGGCTTGTGGTATTGTTTCTTTTGTGAAACATTACAAAAAATGTGCGATTTCCTAACTGTCGGCGGAATGTAGCAGAGCATTGTTTTTCTCAAAATTCATAGAAGCCATTGCCGTACCGGGCCAACCATGACCACAACATACCTTTTTTTCTGTCATTTTCCTGCTTTTTCACCAAACTATGGAATTTTTCCCTGCGCAAATCACCCCTTCCTAAACTTGGAATGTTGTCTTCTTTTCAGAAATGTATACCTTTCTGTCCTCCCTTTCAGCGTTCCTACCCTTTTCTTCCATTCCGTCCATGCATATCCTATTGGAAAAAAGAATCGCCAACATTTCACAAAATGGTTGATAACAATATCAAAATATGTTTTTTTTTTGTTTCCAATAACATTTGTGATGTCATCTTTGATGTCATGGGTGGTAGTCCGTGCAGTGCACAGTGGTAGTGTGAGTTATGGTTGCTTAGCTTACCATAACTGGCACATTTCAGGGGGTTTTCGGTTTTACTAGTAACCATAATAGGGATAGGTTGTTATTTGTGCAAAGTAACTATAATGTTCCTTCAAGAAAGCTTTTGCACTGAATGTGATAGCTTTTTATCAGGGCAACTGAATCATAACGTCCCTTTAACAATGTTTTTTCTCTGAATTTCATAGGTTTTTATTAGGGCACCTTAATCATAATGTTTCTTTAACATAGTTTTTTCACTGAATTTGATAGGTTTTTAGTAGCGCAACCTAACCATAACATATCTTTAACAACTTTTTTTCAATGAATATATAATGTAAACTCACAAGCTACAGCTTGCAAGTGTTGGCATTAAGCAAATGCATTTTACATTTTGTTAAGTTAATTATTCATTGACATCAGGGGCAGATATATTTTGTCCATACAGCTCATGGATTACTGTAGTTTTTATGACGGAATGTGCACTTTTAGTAAGCAGACCAGTTCTAATGTTTTTTAAAATGTTAGCACAGGTTAGATCTGCAGACTGATGCATGTTTTGAGTTAGTTCTCTTTAGTTAAAATATTGCCAGAGATTTACATTTCCAATGCTGCCAAGAACATTATGGCATTGTTTGTGTGCTAATGTTTTAAAAATGAGTTGACCTTTTACCAGTGTTAACTGTAGGAGGTCTCCAAAAACAATGATGTGTTTTCCTCCAAACAGTTCTTCCTAGTCGTTTTTTAGGACTTCTTGCATTCCGAGATGAATTAGAAACCAGCATGAGGTTGGAAACTATGCTTACTTCATCAACCAGGAGGACTTTCATTTGTTGGAGAATTCAGCGCACTTCAATAGCAGCTTCTGCTGATCATTTGTAGTATTCTAATTTGTTTTGGTGTTCTACTGAGAGAAGAAGTAGTCGGTGTAAAGTTACATGTCCTATGTTGTAGGCAGCTAGACCTGTGGAGGCTGTTACAACAGCTTAATGGTTGATGTTTGTTAAGTCTTGTAGAAATGTCCTGATTATTTTAATTAAGAAGGTCTTGCCAGAAACAGCTGCCCCACTTAATTACAAGAGCACAGGATTATAATTTGTATAGCTACACATTCATCATTTAGCTCTGATTTGAGCACTGACATGCCTTCTTTAAATTGTTTAGATTAATGCATGGTGTTTTCTCCCTCAGTCGTGGCTATTTTTGCTTGATTTAAAATGAGTGGTTCTCCAAGTGGTTTTTTTGATTCCTATAAGAGAAGGTTGACTGCCTTCATGTATCTAGTAGAATTTCTTCCTCTTTTTAGCATTCATTGTCCAACATTTGTTTGTATTGTTTAAAATTTACATTTGTTATACTACTTTCCTTTGCCTTGTATGCCGATTCAAATGTGTCATGGTCACCTAATAATTCTTCTTCTTTTCTTCAAGGTTTGAAAAGATGCAGTAGGGTAATGTAAACAAGTTATCTATGTTGTGGAGATTTAAATAACTGTACATGGTTAATTAGGATGGGTTTGGTTAGCTTTACTAGGCGTACTTCTCAAGTTTAAATTGAATATTTGCCAGTTGTCTCATCTGGCATAACATTGTTTTTGTAGGAGTAGTTGTGGGCTATATCATACAGGCACATGTTTTTCAAAGCAGTACTTTGTTTGGATAGTATGTGTTAATTAAATTGTTTTTTTAAAATGTCCTGACTATTGAGATCATTTTTGGCCTTTGTTTCTATCTCTTAGTAGGATTTTAGAAGCCTTTTTTCGAGATAAAGCTGTAATTGTCTGCAATGTATTGTAGGTTTATATTTGCATTCTACAGCAGGGCAATGATCGCATTGTAATCATTGATTGACTTGGATGCCTAATCTCTTTTAATGTTGTATGTGTTTTTTAGGAGATTTCCCTTTTACACTATGTCTAACAGAAGACATCAAGCTATTAACACGTCCTTGGTCAAAATTAGTCTATTGAAGCGAAAGTGAAATTCGGATTTGTTTTTACCTAAGTCTTTATATCAATGTCTGCAGTATTTTCCACACTCAATTTTTTTTAAGCATAAGATATGTGTCCGTCGGTCACTATGTAACAATCAGGTAAAAATCCCACCCCGTGGTCTGACCACCACATCATCACCTTTAGCATCCTCACCACTAGCTCCCCTGCTGCCCCCTTGCCTCAACCGCTCCCACCTTGCCTCGCCAGAAGCTCCCGCCAGCTCACTAAGGAAAGGCTACTGCCCTTCCTCCAAGGCCCAGCCTTCAGACCACCTTTTTCATCACACCCAGAAACACTCGCAACAACCTATGATACTGCCATCAAAGCAGCTATCACTCCATTGCCCCTCTCAAACCACGCAAATCCAAACCCACTACCCATTCCAACTCTTGGTTCACACCTGAGCTCCTCACACTCCGCAACGAGAAAAAAGCTGCACTCACACAGTGGCAAACGTCCCACTCTGAAAAAGACAAGATGATCTTTAAAGCCCTATCCACCAAATACAAAAAGGCAATCACCCAAGCAAAGGCCAAATCCTTTGAAACCAGAATCTCGGAAGCCCAATCTAGCACCAAAGAAATCTTCGCCATTTTCAGAGAGCTCGAGACACCCACTCCCGCCCCCCAGAATCTCACCAAAGACAAAGACTGGTGTGACAAAATAGAAACAGCCATGCAAACCAAATTAAGCCTCCTCAAAAGCAAAATACTAGCCACTAAACAAGCCCTACCCAGTAGGCATATCCCTATCCCATCACCCGCCCCGGATCCCCCCCTACCCTTCTCCTTCAAACCCATCCAAGAAAAAGACATGATCAACATTATGAGGAACATCAAGCCCTCTAACTGCAAAGGTGATGCATGCCCAGCCTCCATTATCAAAGACTGCACGGAAGCGCTAGCGCCCTTCCTAACAGCCTTCGTTAATGCCTCCTTTACCACAGGGAAAGTCCCCGCCTCCCTCAAGGAAGCTTGGGTCCGACCTCTCTTGAAAAAACCAACTCTCGATCCCACCTCCCCCAACAACTACAGACCTATCACCACTGTCCCATTCCTCCTCAAAATATTGGACAAAGCAGCCTACTTGCAGGCCCAGCATTTCATTGAAGAGAACAAACTCCTTGGACTCCGCCAATCTGGCTTCCGCCCTAGACACGGGACCGAAACCGCCCTACTTGACTTGAAGAACCAAATGGACGATGCTAGAGACATGGGTAAACCAGCACTTCTCCTACTCCTTGACCTATCCGCGGCCTTCGACCTCGTGGATCATGGCGTCCTATGCCACCACCTTTCCTCCACTGCCAAATTCTCCCCAGAGGCCACAGCATGGATCACCTCCTTCTTACAAGACAGAACCATGCAAGTATTCTCTGACCTAGCCGCCGCATCCCCAACTACTATACTTTGTGGTGTACCCCAAGGCTCCTGTCTCTCCCCCACCCTATACAACATCTTCACACAACCCCTCTTCCTCATCCTCGACGCTATGGGCATCTCATACACCAACTACGCCGACGACACCCAGATCCTCCTCACCCTCACAGGTAACTATGACACAGACTCCCTGACCCTCAACAACCTCTACAACACCATCCAAGCCTGGATGGCTGACAACGGACTATGCCTAACTCTGACAAGACGGAACTCCTCCTGGTAGGTTCCCCCGACACGCTAAAAAACCTAGATGTCCAATTTAGCCACTTCACCATTGACTCCATTAAAATCCCGGTCTCCGATTCTGTCAAAACTCTGGGAGTCTACCTGGACTCCAGCCTATCCATGGATAGACAAGTCAACGCAATAGCATCCGCAGCTGCATATCATGCTAAACTTATCAACGCAATCAGGCCCTTTCTATCCAAAGAGAACTGCACCAACATAGCCAGAGCCATCACCGGCTCCAGGCTAGACTACTGCAATGTACTCTTTCTAGGAACCTCCAACAAAAACTTAGTGAGACTACAAGTAATACAGAACAATGCTCTCCGGGCAGCCCAAGGCATTGCTAAAAGAGAACACATCTCTGAAGCCAGAAAACTAGCCCACTGGCTCCCAATAAAGGAAAGGATCGTATTCAAAGCCCTGACACTGACCCACAAGTGCATTCACTTCACTGCTCCTGCTTACCTTTCTCAAAGGATCCACCCTGTCTCCACCACCAGGCCAACCAGATCCCCGTACACCAACATGCTCTCTGTGCCACTAGTAAAAAGAGTAAAAGCGGGTGGATCCAGCTTCCCCTACCTCGCGCCCACCCTCTGGAATGCCCTACCTCCCACCATCCGTGGCGAGGACTCCCTCACCACCTTCCGCAAAACACTGAAAACTACCCTCTTCACATAAGGACCGACACATCAGCACAAATACTTATCATTTATGTTTGTAATTTACGCCCAAATGCAATATTTGTAACAACAGTATGATTTCCTGTACTAATAATGTGTCAACAATCGTTATCATATGTACCATGTAACTAAGTTATTGCAAGTAACAGCGCCTCAATGTCCCTGGGCTGCTTGCGCGCTATATAAATTTAAATAAACAAATAAATATGTGTTTTTTCTGAAGGGATGTCATAGTTAACGTTTTTTGGTATAAGTTGTAAAACAGTTGCATCACTGTCCTGGACATATTGGATTATCCTTTATCCACAAACGCATTTGGATGTGTGTTGCTCCTCTGGATTGATATTCCTTTCTCCAAAATAAGTGTTCTACTTTTCAGAGTGGAGAGGAAGATTTATTGTAGATGAAGTGCAGCACAGCAATGAAGCGATGGTGGAAGTATCTTGAATCATTTCCAGGGTCAAGAGAACAGTGTTCTCCTTGTGTTTTTATGACTATTCCCTCTTTATTTTGGCTTGCAGTGCGTAAGAAGTCATGCAAGATATTCCATGTGTACTCTGTACAACTTAAAATAACAAATCATGTGGGTGGGCCTAGGTTCCTTAGCATAGAATTTGCACCAGTGTGACATTGGAAATAGTATTCATTTGTACCATGCATGTTTGCAGAGAGATGTGATACTTGACTGCAGAACTTCATCTTTGTCTTTTATCTTTTAAAGCAGTTGAGAAGCTGATATTTTTAAGAAACGAGAGGCTGTTTTTAACATGTGTGTAACTCCATAAAATATAGTTGCTAGTTCACTTTTGAACAGGAGGTGGAAAATGTATTCAACATTTTGTCTTAATCTTGGGTCTTCAAAATAAATGTTAAAGAGCGATCTTCTGATTTACTAATTTGTGTGGCTCTTTAATCATATCTTCCTTCTTTTCCTGTAGGAAAAGTATGTGCTTCTACAGTTTTATACCATATGCTCATTGGGGATCCTTTTGCTTGACACATTTGATATGTTTCCAATACATCTTCTATGGCATCTTTAGAATGTAGTGGGTGAATTGTATACTGGTCTAAAAAGTTAGCTGCAGTAACAGTAACCACATGTTGAAATTGTACAGTTTGTAGTGGATCTTCAATTGTTTGGGTGGTTTCTCTTAAGTTTTCTTCTATCTTAATATCTCTGCAGTAGATATTGTAGTGCTTGTCTAGCTCGGTTTAAGTTGACGAGTTGCTGCCACATTTTGTTGTCTTTTGTTGGCACACCATTAACTAATACAATCAAAGAATGTTCTATTGGCCTTTAAAATCTAATGGCAAATATACTACTTTACCACAAATGTCTTTTAGTAACTCGGATTGGCAGTTTTGAGTTGAAGGTGTATTATAGCTTGAAATGGGTGTACTGTTTGGAGTATGCAAAACAAAGGGAGGTCTAGGAGTATCTCCTACCAGCACAAACACAGCCCATTGACCTGTTCTTGGGTGGATGGCCCCTGGCAGAGTCTCAACCAAGTCTTTAGCTCACTGTCCCTTTCACAGGGGAGAAATATCCTTGCATATCAGTCTTTGTACTGCCCAGGAGCAGTCCAGCACCGAAATGCTAGGCAATTCTCCTCTGAAAAAGAGTACCAACAGCAACCCCATACATGTCGTTCAGCCTTTTTGGGCATCATCAGTGAGATGGAGATGTGCCTCTCTGAGAAGAGTGAGCAAGGGGTCCACGTCTGGATTCCCCTGGTAACTTAGGGTGAGACCCAAAGTCACGTAATGTGCAAAACAAAGGGGGGTCTGGGAGTTTCTCTACCAGCAAAAACATGGCCCATTGACCTGTTCTTGGATGGATGGCCCTGGGAGAGTCTCAACCAAGTCTTTAGCTCACTGTCCCTTTCACAGAGGAGAAATATCTGTGCATACCAGCCTTTGTCCTGCTCAGGGGCAGTCCAGCACCTAAATGCTAGGCAATTCTCCTCTGAACAAGAATACCAACAGCAACCCCATTCATGTGTTTCAGCCTTGTTGGGCATCATCAGTGAGGTGGAGCTGTGCCTCTCTGAGAATAGTGAGCAAGGGGTCCACGTCTGGATTCCCCTGTTTAGATTATGATACTCTCATACAAATTAATGTTTTTGAGAGCTTTTGGAAGTGGGAACATTTCTAAATGATTAGTGATAACCAAAGTAGCAAGTAGCATTTGGTTAATGTCAAGCTATGTATTGCAGTATGTGCAAACTATTGAGGGATCAGTTGTTTTGTATTTATTTTCTGCTGTTAGATATAAAGCCAATTGGAAACATTGGAATTCTTCATTGTCCTGTATTTTGTAGGCTATATACATTATTATTGTACTCTTTTTTTTAAATCACTTTATTCAACATTTTGAACAACACAATGCAATACAACAATCTCCATATCAAAACTCATAATAACAGTAGAACTAAGGTAGACTAATATATAACAATATGGACATCCTCAACACATGTAAAATAACATTTTTCAACTCTATAAAATCTTGCTGACACACAACCAACAAGACAAAACAACAGAAAAACGCACAACTAAACAGTTCCCCACCACCCCCCACTTAAAGCATAAGCCATCAAACACTGGAATCTGTACAGTAAACCATATAGGTCATTAAAAGGTCCCCAAAGCCGAGAATAACGCTCCTCCCTTCCTTGTCCAAATAGCATAACTTCATCATAGTTCGACAGGACTTGCAAGTCCAAAAGCCACTCCTCCACACCAGGTTTCTTTCTAGATTTCCAAACTCGCAAGATCTGTTTCATTGCCAAAACCAAAACTCTATTAATCCAATCTGCACTATCCCTAGCCCTGTCTCCTCTCGCCCTGTTGGATAACAATATTGTCAAAAGGAAAGTGCAAGGAGGTTTCTCTTCCATCACAAGATGTAACCTGTCCAATACACTGGACCAAAAATCAGATACTCTCGGGCACATCCATAACATTTGCATCAAAGAACCCCCGCTACATCCACAACCCCAACATGAATCAGAGTCCAAAAGTCCCAACCTAGCCATCTTGGACGGTGTCCAATATAATCTGTAGAGGATCCTTTGTCTAATATATCACAGCTGTAAATCCATCTTTGCCTGCACCCCCACATGAAGTAAATAGGTCCACTCCTGAACAGGGATATCCGTATCAAGATCATTCATCCAGGTCTGGCGAAGTTTATCCCAAGCCTTCACATCCGTTTTTTCCATTGGCATTAACCTCATGTATGTGGAAACCACACACGAGGTAGAACAGAGAAGTTCACACAATGAAGGTCTCTCATTCATGACCCCATCCACCATTCCTGTCCTTTCAGTCAAGAGTGCATTCAAGGCATCATAACAACCTTTCTCTCTAGCTCCAATCCCAAAGACATTCTCAATTGGTCAAAGGGGATCATGCAACCGTTTAGCCACACATCACAAATTTGAAGTATGCCTCTACTGACCCAACTCTTACAGCATAATGCAAACATGCATTATGCCACAAAGATGCATCATAATGCATCCAAGCATTCCCACCATCAATTTCCATAAAGCGCAACAACGCCTCCCTAGTAGCGCACATTGTAGGTAGCTTCTTCACTGAAGGCGGCACTTTTAACATAGAATATATATCTATGAGAGCATAAGGTGAAAACTGGGTACTTTCAATAATATGCCAATTGGGAACATATTCATGATTATCAGAGAAGTATGAGGTTGATTTCTTCAAGAGAAAACCCATGCAATAATTCATCAAGATCGGGTATCTAAATCCCCCATCCTTAACAGGACATGTTAAAATATATTTAGGCACTTTAGGCCTTTTACCACCCCCCCAAAGAAAATCCTGGAATGCTTTGTCAACAGGAGCAATTACTTTTTTCATTCATTTTAGGAGTTGGACTGTATGATGTAGAGAATTTTTGGTAAAAGTACCATTTTAATGGCATTAATCTTGGCCCATATCCCCATCTTCAACTGGCCCCACTTCAATATGTCCCTATTAATTACCTCCAATATTCGTGATGCATTGAAAGCAGTCATTCTCTTCAAGACTCGGACCAAGTAAACACCCAAATACTTCATTTCCCCCTTCTCCCAGTGGCAGTTCCAAGAACCCAAAACACCACGTGGGATACTAACATCCAAAGGAAAGGTCACTGTTTTTTCCCAATTTATTTTGTGGCCCGAAAAATGACCCACTTCTTCAAACATCTGTTTACGTTTCACACATCCCTCTGCTGGATTAGACAAAATAATAGTCATGTCATCAGCGTAGCACAGAACTTTCATCTCATTATCTCCAAATCGAAGGCCATCAAGGCCCTGCTCCTGTTTCAAGTATAAAATGAGGGATTTCAATGCCATGTTAAACAGGTATGGAGACAATGGACAACCCTGTCTAGTCCCCCTAGACAACAAGAATGAAGAGGACATAACCCCATTTACCCATACCTTCACACTAATATCGGAATTCAATGCTCTTATAGTCTTAATGAATGTGTCACCAAATCCCATCCTCTTAAGAGTGTGATAAAGAAAAGACCAATTGACCCTGTCAAAGGCCTTTTACGCATCCATAAAACACAACAGGGCATCCCGAGTTTTTGTCTTCGGTAGACCCATAATGTCGATCAACGTCTAATATGATCGTAACCATATCTACTTTTCATAAATCCAACTTGTGAACTACCAATCAGCTTACCAATGCACGCATCCAGTCTATTAGTCAATATTCTAGTAAAAATGTTGAGGTCCACATTCAGAAGTGAAACCGGCCTATAATTCTCACATTTCCTACCATCTTTCCCGGGGTTCGGAAGAATGACTACAAAAGCCTCGTTCATGGTGGGACAAATTACCCTGTTCCTTATAAAGCCATTATACAGGGTGCACAGGAATTGTACCAGCACACCACTCAGCATCTTGTAAAACTCTACCAGAAGACCATCTATTCCCAGTGACTTACCCTTATTGAGCTGACTAATTGCTACCTATAATTCCTCCTCTGTAATAGGGCTATCCACCATCATAGACTGATCCTCACACAAACTCGGCATGATCATCCTATCAAAAAAGGAGTCCATATCAACTTGAGTCGGGAATTGATCCTCCCGATATAAAGTATCATAAAACGTCCTGAAACCCTTGCATATCTCACCCTTTTTGATAATAAGTTTAACATTATCATCTACCAGTTTCTGAACAAAGGAGGTATCCCCGCAACCTATTTGCCAGCAGTTTTCCATTTTTGTCACCTTGCTCCCAAAACGTTTGCTTCATAAAGAACATGCCCTTTTCATATTGGACATCCATTTTTTGCTTGAGTAGTTCCTTGAGCCTTCCTACCACTTTCCTATCCTCAACACTCTTAGAAACTGCAAAATTTTTCTGTGCCTCCTATTATTCTCTCTCCAATTTCTGAAGCTCAGTCATACCCTTCTTTGTAACTTGGGATGTAATATTCATCAGTTCGCCCCGCACAGTCGCCTTACAACTTTCCCAAAACATGACACCAGAAGCCGAGCCAACATTAATATCAAAGTAATTCTTCGTGAAATCCTTCAGAGAGTCAGCTTGCCCCTGTTCCTGTAACATATAAGTTTTAAGCCGCCACTTACAGAACCCCGACCTCTCCTGTCCTATACTCAACTGCATCGTCATCAGAGAGTGGTCCGAAATACTTCTTTCCTTAATAGTCACATCCTGTAACTTCCAAGCTAACCTATAACAACAAACTAAACAATCCTCAAATAAGAGTCATGCACCGGCGAGTAAAAGGAGAATTCCCTCTCGTCCGGGTGAACAAACCTCCAAGCATCAATTAAATCCAGGTGATCCATAAACTCTTTAAAAGTCCTACTTGCGCTCTCAGCAATATGCCTACATTGTGCTGAACGGTCCATTTTCCCGTCAATCACACAATTGAAATCACCCCCTAAGATCATATATTCCCCACCCATCTCCCTCAAAAGTAAGGACAGCTTCCCAAAGAAAGGACTACCACAAGTTCATGGTCCATAAATGGAGACTATCGTAATTAGCTTATCTTCATATTTGACATCAGTAAGAAATACCCTCCCCATCCATCACTACCTTTTCTATCTGAAACATTAAACCTTTGCACAGTAGTACGCCCACTCCCCTTGATTTGGATCTGTGGCAATTGTGAAAGGTCTTAGTATACCATCTATTTAGTAGAGGAATTGAATCATTCAACAAATGAGTTTCCTGAATAAGTGCAATATCTATCTTTTCCCTCTTCAGCCTGTTCAATACCTCTTTTCTTTTCCTTGGAATGTTAAGACCTTTCACATTCCAGGAACATACCTTCAGATCACCCACTGACATGCGCTATCCAACCTGAAACCATCCTTACAAATTCTAAACTTATACATGTCAAAGGATGAAGGGGGGAAGTGATGAGACCAAGTTGTGTAGACACTACAAGACAACACACACCAACACAAACACACCGAATCCATGAACAAACATACATGAAACTTAACAGCACACCCTGCAAAACTGTAAGGTGATATTAAGTGCAGTTATTTAAAAAAAATCCAAAAACTTGAACTGTAATTGCCCCAGAACCCATAACAATTCTTATATAATAATAAATAACAATAACCTTTCCCCCACTACCCTTAACAATATCTACAAGAACACCATATCAGTATGGAGACCATGCGTAACCCTCCATTTTCCCACCCAGAGCACAATACCGTTTCAAAGACAGCATTGGGGAAGCCAAAATGTGCGCAACCCAACTTCATCATTCTAAATTTGACAACCTATCATACCATAGAGTCAACAGTAGTCTGTCATTGTAAGTTAACCATGCAAAATATCATATTCAAACCCTAAAATTATATAAGTTATGAAATAACATATACCACATCCCACATCCATGCAGTGCCAATAGTGCCTATAGTTACATCCCATTCCCAGCCCCCCTATAAACCTGAAAAGGCGTGTATTCATGGTAGCCCTCCTTGGCACAAAGACCTCACCACATCTGTAACTCAGCCATCTGCACCCACTAGTATAAACCAATGTGAGATAGTAAGGTAGACCGCTAAAAATCAGACTACTAAAATAAATCCTCAAACTCAGTTTGTCACTTTCCAGCAGCACACAGCCACAAATCGAATCATAAGTCTCAAAAAGCATTGTAGCATTCACGTGCCCCTCAGAGCTCCCCTGAATATTTCCCAACCGAGTAATAGGACTCTGAGTTACCCATGACCCTGGGCATATCCATGTACTCAGATGTCTTCCCACTCCCACAATGCCAACACAGATCAATCCTATCCATGTGTAGACAACCATAGAAACCACAGGCCCTGATCAGAACAAATATCAGAAGTTCAAAAGCACAACATGCAGTTCGTGGCTGTAGAATTGGCATCAAAACACAACAACAGGACGGAAGGTAATAGGAAGGGGAGAGAAGACTGGTGAGAGGAGGGGAACGTGAATGACCAGTTAGTCTTTAAAAGGCTGAACTGTAAGTAATGTGCAAGTCATTGCCAGAGTCTGGAGCGAGCCACATGACCAATGCAAGCCGTTCCAGCGAGCCAGGTCCCGGAATGTGTAAACATGCATGAGGCATCAAATTCATACTTATATATTTCTAGTTGGCCCAGGACTCTCAAAGTGTTTTGCCAGTTCGGATCGGCCGCCAACGTGAGGAAGCCTGTATAACCCACATGCAAGTCCATGTGGACCCCCAGGCAGCCAACACATCCTGCAAGATCTTGCAGTCCAGCAGTTTGCTTGCCCATTTGACAGATGAAGATTTGCCCAGCAGCAGCGGATTCCAACGGCCGTTATCTCCAATTGATGACAAACTAAGTAAATATTATATATATTTCATTTGGGATGAGAAAAAAAAGAAAAATAAATGTATTTCTACATATTAACTCATAGAAATCAATCTAATAACCACAAAATCACCAATGCATGTCGAGTTGCCCACTGACAAACATGGCTATCTTTTCTTCTTCAAAAGCAACAGCTTTTGAGATGCAGATGCAGCTGTAGATGTAGTAGCCTCCATAGGTTGCTCCAGGTCATCTCTGTCATCCACACTGTCCAGATCACTCAAGAAGGCCTCAGCCCCTTTACTATCACTGAAGGAAAAAAGTCTGCCATCCTTAACCACACGGAAGATGGCTGGATACACCATATAGTATCTGAGGTTCTTCAACTTTGCCTTGTCCTTAGCAGCCTTGAACACCCTTCTCTTATCAAGAACATCCCGGCTGAGGTCTCCAAATATCATCACCTTGTGACCATTCCAGGATAATTCATGTAGTTCCCGAGCATTTCTCAGCACCATTTCTTTAATGGGAAAGCACAGGAATTTAACCATAAAGTGTCTGGATCGCTGCCCCTGAGTTGGTTTTGGTCCCAAACTTCGATGTGCCCTCTCCAACTCCAGATGTATTTCGGGGTCCAGTTTAAGTATAGAGACCAGTACCTTTTCAATAAATTCCATGGGTTTGCCTCTCTCCATGTCCTCAGGAAGGCCAGCCACCCTCACATTGTTCCACCTTGACAAATCTTCCTGCTCAGAGAGTTTCAAAAACGATTTTTCATTTCTTGATTGCAGGTCTTTAATTTGGCTCTCCATCCTTTCCACAATGCTAGCCATACAATTCAAATGGGATTCAATTATGTTGAACTTTGAAGATAGTTTAAAGTATCTATCCTCTGCCCTAGTTATCTTGTATTTGATCTCATTCACATCCAAAGTCAATTTAGTAAGCATGTCTAGGATGTTATCCTCTCTTTCATCAGATGTCCTCTCACCATCCCCTTTCTGTCTCTTAGCAGGTTGTTTTGTATCTGGTGAGACTGGTTCAGCCATAGAAGGGTATAGTATGGAATCGGTTCAGGTGCAGGAGCTCAGCCTCCAGGCAGCCATATCTGAAGCTGACAGTTCTAGAATCCCCTATTGTACTCTTTTTTTATAAAAAAAAGTTCTGCAACAACATACACATTATTTGTCTAGTATTTCAGCAATGTGTTTTGAAAATGTGCTATTTATTTTTTGCATGTGTTTGTAAGGAGGTTGGTGTTTGTAAGGTTTTCTAAAATTACTGAATTTTCTAAGTCAACTTCAGTTCCAAAATATTTACTTTTGATGTGTTCTTTTTCTCGACATAGTTATTTCACTGTTCCATGATGGAGAAGGTTATTTAATTTTAGCAGTCCTAGAGCAGGATATTTTGCATAGTACAATCTATTGACAAGGTTTTGTATAGCAGAATGGTGTGTTATTAACATTTTGTTATGATGGAATGTGCTTTTGCAAGGAGATCCTGAAATGCAGGCTAATTAATGTCCTGTTAGTCCAATGTGGAAGCATACTGGGCAGGAGTCCATGGTGTGTAAAGTTTAGATTCTACTTTTGTTTTTTAGTTTCAAATAGTGATTGAGGAATTGTTGTAAACATTTGAATGATTGTTGGCATACATTACATATTGAACTGCAGATCCATTTGTATACTGGACGGCTTGTTTGGACAAAAGGAACATTGGAAGTTTGTTGCAGAGGTTTTTTCTATTAGGGTTTTTTTTGCCATAAGGGTTTCTTCCTCCACTTCATAGCCTTGCCCATTATTGTCTTTGGCAATTGGGTTTATTTGTTCTTGTTTATAAGCCTCTTCATTGAAATATGGGTCTGTGTTGCTTGTGTTAAACCATTCACCTTCACAGAAGTTTGAACAGTTATTCATATTGACATTGATCATGTTTAGAAGAACTGTGTGTTTAATTTAGTTAGTGGTTTTATTCTGTTTAAAATCAATATAAATAACTTTTTCTTTAATAGAAATGTGCTGTCAATCAGAGCCTGAAGGGTTGGTTTTGTGTGTTGGTTTTTAAGCATAGAATGTGACTTTTTAGATGTATGCATTCGATTTTTCAGAACTCTATGATGGAATATATTTTGTAAAATTGAATTTCTGAATATTTTACCGTGGCTTGTTATCATTGGAAGATATAGATTTAGGTTCATTTTTAGGGCAAGTTACATTTCTACATTTTTTTTACTTTTATTTTTTTTTAAAGGGAAGGGGGCTTACTTGTTTTAGTGCTGAGTGGTTTAGTTTCATTGAGTGAGGTTATTAGCTGTTCTGTTTGAATGTTTTCTATAAATTGGTTAAATGGCGGATGACTACATGACTTGTTCTTATTTTTATATGCTCTATATTTTCTTTGTTTTCTACAGATTTGGTTTTAGTTCTGAATTCTTTTGTGTCAGTTGGAAAAAAGAAAGTGTGTGTTTGAAAGTTGTGGAATGTTTGGCATGTATTATTGTATAACAATGATGGGTGTGTGGGTGTGATTGTAGATAGATACAAAGTGTGCTGTCCGCATGTGTGGTGGGATGATAGGTGTGGTTGGGAAGGTTGTAAGAGGTTGTATAGGTCTGATGGGTTTGGGTAAATATGAAATTGAAATTGGGTGGTGTATAAAAATAATTATTTTCATGTGATGGGGAATGGGTAATACATTATTGGTAGTAGAATGTGTTGAGAAGTACTGGTGTTAGTGAGTAAGGGAGTAGTGGTGTGATTCAATAAGTAGGAATATTATGCTGTGTTGAGGTGTGATTTAGTGCACGGATATGAGGGTTCTGTGGAAGTAATTGTAAAGGTACAAAGAAGAATGTGTATGAGTGGTCATTTGTGTTAGTAATTTGGAATGCAATGAGTGTGAACGTTTTTGGGTTGAATAATAAATAAATTAAATTGCGGTATAGCAGTTCATGAGAGACGGTTGTGGTGCTAGGCAAATAGGAATTGGTGTACTGAATAAAGAGCAATGTTTACATAGATTTAGAAAGAGTGTGAATTTTGCAATAGACTGAGTAAGAGTGAAATACAAAATTACTGAGTGGAGAATATTAGGTTAGGCTAATACATAATGAAAGTATGTCATTTTAATTAGAGATATATATGCTATATAATATATAGTAGGAAATGAAGAGTTTTCTTTGTTCGTTAACTGTCTTTTTCAATCTTCTTTTTTCCTGTAAATGTAAAATAAAGTTAGTTGGTGTATGTGGTAAAGTTGTGGTAGTTTAATCGCAAAGGTTGTTATTTATTAAGGTAGGAGATATTGGAAAAAGAGTGAACACATCTGTGTTATGTATGGAGTGCTTAAGTATGTTAACTAAGTTGTTAGAACTACTGCAGTATGACAAAAGCAGTTTGGCATATTACAAGCAACAGGGTAAAAACTGGCATAGTGTGACAACAATGCATATTTAGTGTATTTTTGCAGCACAGGAAAGTTTGCAGTCAGACAAAGATAGAATGGTATTACCTGTACAGCAAACTGACTTGATGCAAACATGCAGGAAAAATGTATCTTTTTGCAGTAGGACAATTTTTGTCCTAGTGCTTTTGATATGGAAAGTGTACTTGTTGTGGTGCAATGGATTTGTAATGTGTTGCAGTGTTTTTAAAAAGTAGGGCAAACTCTGCCCTACTGGTACTACTGTGGAACTTTGCAGTTGCACCAGTGTATGTTGATAGTATATGGTGTGTTGTAATAGTGGTTTAAATAGACTAGCATAGAAAGTGTTGCCTTTAGCTTTACGTGTTTGTAGTAGGAATTTATTGAACAGGAAAAAATACATTGGCACTTGTACCGTGTTTCTGTGTTTTTAAAGTAAGGCACATGTAAATATTGTTGCCACTGTGTTAAGTGGCATTTCTAATGAGGTGTACTATTGTGCCACTACATGAAATGTGGTAGTATTGGGTGTAAAGCACAGTACATTTCGATGTAAGGAAAGCTGATGTGTTTTAGTAATGGTCATTTCATTTGTATTATAATAATGAATCTACAGTGTGTATGTACAGCAATACAACATAAATGTTCATATTTTTGTAAAGGCAATTAAATGCAGTTAGTAAACACTAGTATGGTACTAGTAAGTGGTGGTTAATGTGAGGAGTTGTAGAATGCTGCAACACATGGCATTAGATAGCAGTGGTTACAAATGAGTATATTCTCACAGAGATGCTTATTACAGGGTAGCTGGCAGCAACTCTGTATATATATTCATGAAGATGGTGGAAGAAATGATTTTTAAAAAAAACATATGCATACCTGTACTATGCGTTGTTGGATGTAGATATTGTTAACTCTGCAAATAGACATTTTGGAGAGTTTCACAGTCGTGTTTCATGCAGAAGGCAGTGAATGACAAGAGACATGAACTCTAAAATTTGAAATGTACATCTGAAGTGCTGAACTGAGGAGACATGGTTGCGTGTAGAATTTGTGGATGTGATTGGTGGATGGATGGTGGTGTAACTGTTTGAAATTAGACAAAGAGGGAGTGTTCCAAACATAAAAGAAACATGTGTAGAAGGGCTGGCCTGTTCAACGGAGTCCGCAGATGTCTAAGGTAGTTTGAGGGCTCACACATGCCATCCATGTGTTTTAAGGATGCCCTGCATGGAAAGAGGACTGTGGAGACAGCAGATAGTCATGAACATCCACGGACATAGGGAATCAGCCAATCAGGCTTCTTTTTGGTAAAGGAGGAATTGAAGTGTACATAATCACAGAGGAGCAAGTGTTTTCTTTCTTGTGTGGAGTGGTAGAAATATGGCTATGGCTATGAAAGACACAGAGTCTGTAGATGCTGGGAGACTTATGGGTACACTGGTTCAAGTTTTAAACCAAGGAAGGTGGCATCTCTGCTAATCTTGGATTAACAGAAGTGGAAGTCTCCTGGTATGGAGATCACAGATCAAATGTGGTGTCTTGTTACCGTTGTGTGAGAATATGGTTTGGTTCAAACATCCTGACATTATTATAATATATTGTGGAAGGAACAGTTTGGGGTTTGTGACTGGATTATTGTAGCACTTTGCCATGAAGGACAAATTCAAAAGACTAATGGATCTGTCTCCTGCTTCGAAGATAGTTTTGTCATGAATATATGATATATGATATATGATAGGATATATTATATATGATATATGACATGACATTTATAATGCACCTATACACAGGTGTTTCAAGGCTTGAATAGGCAAAGGAGGGGAAACAGAGGGAAGACCGAGACAACGATCCTACTAGGCCAGGTGACATTAAGATTGCGTGAGTGCAGGGGAGGGGCTGAGGGGGGAAAAAGGTGGGGGCAAAGGGGAGGGGGCAGTGCAGTACATAGGATAACAGTAAAATAAAGAAAGACAATAAATAAAAGTGTGACCAGCTGGTGGCAGTGCAAGTGTAAATGCAGTCATCAGTTGTCAAGTGCTAGTAGGGGCTGCAGGGGTACAGAAACAGTCCCCAAGTGCAGGGTTTGCTGGGGGCAGTGCAGGTATGCAACTGGTGGGGCAGGGTCCTGGGCCCGAGATCAGAGGGTAGCCAGATAACCAGTGCATTTTCCTATTCAGCCAGGAAATTAGCCGAGGAAGGGGTGTAGAGAAAGCAGAGGCAAAGGGGAAGGTCTTGAGGTGCTTCCAGAACTGGAGATGGTTCTCCTCAAGTTTCAGAGAGGCAGGGAGGTTGTTCCAGAGGGAGGCCCCAGCAGAAGAAAGAGATCTACCACCAACTCACTGCTTGGAGAAGCAACTAACTCTGAGGGAGTTGGAGGCGGATGAGCGAACGCAGAGGGTTTTTAACTTAATCCTCTCGGCCACTGGGAGCCAGTGTAGAGATTTCAGCCCTGGAGAGATACGATCTCTGGGTTTGCGGCCAAGGACAAGTCTCGCAGTTCTGTTTTGGATGAGTTGCAGAGGGTGAAGAGTAGAAGAAGGCAGATTTAGAAAGAGGCTGTTGCAGTAGTCAAGCCTAGAGAGAACCAGAACTCTGGTGACAGTGAGCTTCTGGGGGAAGCAGAGGAAAGGAAGAATACCTCTGAGAAGGTGCAGCTGGTAGTGTGACTTCTCAGAGACGACCGAGATGTGAGGAGTTAATGAAAGTGTGGAGTCGAAGATGACCCCAAGATTTTTAGCCTCACAAGTGGGAGCAGGAAGAGGGCCAAGAGAGGCTAAAAGAGAGGAAAGGAGTGGGTAGGTGTGCCAATGAGGCACACCACTCCTGGATAGCAGACAGGGAGTCAGAGATCTAGAGAAGAGGAGGTGGCAGATGGGAGCCTGAATGAGTTGATTGTCATCCACATAACACTGAAAGTTGGGGCAGTGAGCAGCAAAGTGGTGGGCAAGAAGTACCAGGTATTGGTTGAACAGCCAGGGAGAGAGGTTAGACCCCTTTGGAACACCACAGGTAAAGATAGAGATAGAGGAGAGGAAGGAGGTCAGCCAAGCCAGGGCCTGATCGGTGATACCCAGGTTCTCACAGAGACGGTTGAGCAGGATGGCATGGTTGACCATTTCAAAGGCAGAAGAGAGATCAAGTAAGATGAGGACACAGGGTGTTTTGGAATCAATGTTGGAGAGCAAGTTTTCACAGATGTTCAGGAGAGCAATTTCCATGCTTCTGGCAGTTCTGAGACAACCAACAGATTCAGAGTGAAGATTAAGCTGGGAGATGGGCAGCTTTTCCAGGAGTTTGCCCAGGAGGGAAGTGATGGAGATTGGATGATAGTTAGCAGGGCAGGAAGGATCGGCAGAGGGTTTCTTCAGAAGAGGGTTCACAAGGTAGTGCTTCAGGGGGGAGGGGAAGACTCCAGAGGCAAAGGAGTGGTTGCAGAAGTCAGCTAGAGCAGGAGCCAGGGTGTCAATGAGGTCCTTGATGGTTTTGGAGGAACAGGGGTGAACCTGTTTTGACAAGACATTCATGGATTGGACTTGTCTAGAAACCTTGTCTGAGGGGAACAGGGGAAAGGCAGAGAAGGAGGGGGGAGAGGTGGCCGGAGAAGGGCCAGAGGAAGAGCAGGGAGTAGAGGGAGGAGGGGGAGTGGAAGGGACAGAGGACAAGATATCCTGAATTTTAGAGGTGTAATGAGAGGCCAGGGCCATGCAGAGGGCCTGGGAGGGGAAAGGAGAGGTAGAGACTGCAGCAGGATTGACCAGCTGCTTGCAGATTTTAAAGAGTTCTGCCGAGTTGTTAGATGTCACGGAGATGCAGGCCTGGATGTGGGCTATCAGTGCAGACAGAGAGCCGCTATTGACTTTGGAGCAGGCGGCAGGCCAGTTTGTCAGAGGATGTACCGGAAGCACAGAATTTCCTCTAAGCCACCTTGCACTTGTGTTTAAGGGTGATAAGGTATGAGTCTTACCAAGAGTTGCACTTGGCATTGGGCTTCAAGTGAATCCTCATAACAGGGGCAAGAACATCAAGAGTATCAGATATGGCAGAGTGGAGCATGGAAAGGGCTGTGTCAGGGTGTCAGTCAGCCAAAGGGGGGAAGGCGGGGTGAGAAAGTGGCGGCAAAAGCCTCAACTAACACACGCTTCATGGGTCAGATAACCGAGGAGGTGGCAGTGCTGGAGTTGGCTTGGCCTGAGGGGGAGAGAGGGGGATATGGGAGGAAAGGAGGAAGTGATCACTCCAAGAGAGAGGAGTGGTAAGGGGGCTAGAAAGAGGATGTTCTGAAGGGATCAGAACATGCAGGGTGTGCCCTGCAGAGTGAGTCTGCCAGAGGGGAGAATAGAGAGTGAGAGAGAGTCACAAAGATCACAAAAGAGTCCAGTGGAAGGACAGAAAGCATCCAGGTGGATGTTTTAGTCTCCCAGAAGGAGGAGTTGAGGGTTGAGACCAAGAGGGAATCTACCCGCTCAGAGAGGAAGGAGGAGGTCTGACTAGGTGGCCAATAGATGGTAGCCACAATAAGGGAATGGCCAGGGGAGAGAGAGAGCCTGCAGACAAGGCATTCAAAAGAGGAGCAGGCCTGCTCAGAGGAGGAATGACAGAGGCAGGAATCCACTCCACTCTGGGAAGATCAGGGCTACACCCCCTCCGGAATGATTAAAACTGGGCGCAGAGAGGATCTTGTAGCCGTCAGGGAGGAGAGTGTCAAAGCTTGTGACAGAGCTGGCTGTGAACCATGTCTCTGTGAGACCGAGGACATCGATGTCAAGTTCCTCCAGGAGGTGGCAGATATCAGAGGAGTGTTTGACAGCTGAGCGAGAGTTTAGAGTGTCAATATGGAGAAGGTTGCCATTCTTGAAAGAGTTCCGGGGAGGGGTACAATTTAGAGGTACGCCTTGAGGAGGTGTAGAAGAAGCCCAAGGGGGGCAGAAAAAGAAGGAGGAGATTTGATTTTTGTATTTGTTTATTTGTATCTCACACCAAACCCTGGGTAACTGGGCGCTTGAGCAACTAGATATGGCTAGAGATGGCAAGGTAGCCAAGGAGGAGACAGCAGGGGGAGGCGAGGAAGATGTGGAGGGGAGAGAGGGGACAGCAGGACAATAGAGGAAATTGATAACGCATGCGAAGCGTCTATCAAAGAGAAGAAGGGTGGCCTGAGGGCCTTGGGCTAAGGCGGTACAATTCACGTAAATAGTAATTATGACCTCAGAGGAGTGGAAGGTGGTCAGCAGGGCCTCCCACCAGGTGCCAACATTAATGGTAAAGGAAGACAAGGGAGAGAGCACAGAGGACATATGTAGAGTCCATATGTCTGGCGAGGGAACAACAAAGAGGATGTCAGTGAAAGTTTGCCTGGAGGATGCACTGGTATAGGTGTCAGCGATAGGGAGGACTGGTTTGGAGACCAGGATGTTTGGTTAAAATTCTTGCTACCAGATTTAGAGAGGAGAGCAGGATAGTCGATAGAGAAGCTGGAGAGACTGAGAGAACCACAGAGTAGGTAGGGTGAGGAGAGAAGAGGAAGGGAGTGGGAAGGGGTTGGGGAGAACACTAGGGAAGGACAGAGGGCAGGGAGCAAGGAGAGGAGACAGAGAGAGACCAGACAAGATAACAGGTGCTAAGATAGTGGTAGAAAGGTTTTCAAGATGAGTGCTTTGCTAGGGGGCAAGCCACAGAACGTCATTACTTTCACAATGCAATTTTAAAAACAAGAGAAAAAACACACCTATTTTTGAGAATCCCGAATAGAGGGAAAAAGGCCTAGGTTTCACAATGTGCCTCATTACAATTTTGGCACTCTGGTAACAACGGTGCCGGTAAACTAGGTTTCACAATGGGCCTCATTACAAATGTGCCGGTCTGGTACGAACAGTGCCGGTAAACTACAAGGTCTAAGAGCGCGTGCCATTCAGCCCGCCAGGGCTGACCTGCCGGGTGGAACGGCACCCCCTCGAAGACCATGTTGGATGCACCGGCACCATTCACGAATGGTGCCAGTGGATCCGGCCTCCCTAATCCCATTGAGTCCAATGGGACTCAAATGGGAATGGGAACTGATATTTACCAGCGCCTGGGAATGGGCAATTACCGGGTCCGCTGGGACTGTAATGCCCCAGTATTTACCAGCACGGCCATCGCCAGGGTCGTAATGACCCCCAATGCAATATTTTCTAAAATACTTTCACAGTGCAATTTTAAAAACAGAAGAAAAAACACACCTAAGTTTCAGAGTCTGCTATTTGAACAGGTTAGCAGGGTAGAGTAAGGTTCACTAACGGGAGAGGAGCAAGGTGGAAGGGAACATGGAAGGAGAAATGAACAGAGGCACAACAATCAGGAATACAAAATGAAAAACACCCCAGGAGGGTCTAACCAGGGGGACTCATGTGCAATCACGAGCTCAGCCAAAGGTGAAAATGGCTAGCGTGGTGTACAATGGGCTGCTGACCCGAGAAGAAAACTGAAAGTGGTCAATCAGGGTGGTAGGGGGGCTGGGAGGTGGGAGGGAGGGGAGCAAGGCGGAAGGGAACATGGAGGGAGAAATGAACAGGGGGCACAACAATCAACACACAAAATGAAAAATAACTCAAAGGCAAAGGTGGAAGGGTTCAAACTAATTTTGTCCACAAATTGAAAAAAGACAGGTGGAATGGGAATAAAGCTGTATGTGCTTTTTTACAGGATGTAGGAATGGAATCTTTCCACAATGGGAATATGAAGTTTGATGCTGTGAACATTTGTCATAGAGATGGAGTACATTTAACAGATGTTGGAAATTAACACTTCCTATGCTTTATGTTAACATTTCGTAATGCAGACAAAAGGGGTCGGGATATACTTGTATTACTGGCACCTTTTTTTTGCTATACAAATTTTCTACAATTTTCATTAGCATAAAATGTAATGCTAATGAAATATTAAATGCTATTAGCATCTTACTTCTAAAAGTATACATATAAACAGGCTCGGACTGGCGCCATCGGCCGATCGGAAACTGGGCAATACGATCTGAGGACCTGGGCCGTTTCTTTGGGCCCTGGGCCAGTTTTTTGTTTATAATTTAATTCCCAAGCTGGCCCGTTTTTTATTTTTATTTTTATTTTTTATTAATGTAATTATTATTGACTAGAGCGAGTCAGCAAGAGGCGAGCTCAGAGCAGGGCCCCGGGCCCTGGGCCTCTCCTTGCTGCAGCAAGTTCCGAGTCCAGTCGCCTCGCCGCTGGCGCTGTCTTGCCTTGCCTCGCAGCTGTCAGAGGAAGCACCATGGTGCACTGTCTCTGGGGGCGGGCGCGCGCGGCGCAGGGCTGTCAGTCAAGCTGTGCCTGTACAACACTACAGCTGCATAATTATCAATCAAAGCAAGGTAACAATTGTTACATTGCTTTGATAAATCATTTGCATGCATGCATGTGCATTAATGCATCTGCATTCATGCATTATGTGCATGCATGACTGAGAGGCTCAGACTAGAGCTCAGCCCGCCCTCTCTACTCAGGCTGCGCCGCCGTGACGGGCGTGCAACCAGCCACTACAGTGTGCTGAGTGCTCGCAGCTCGCCTCGGGGCCCGGGCCGCCCCCGGCTCACTGTTCATTTTTTACATTAACAATCATAGCCTCTAAAGTGCTAATGTAAAAAATTAACACCTTCTGCAGGCTGGCCTGGTTTCCTCCTGACAGGGCTGGGCCGGGGGGGCTGGGCCTGGGCCCCGGGGTACAGCACACAGTCTGGTCTCCCGGCACCTTATCAAATTATGTTGCTGTCAACTTTGAAATTGCAGGAAGTAGCAACAACAACAAATGTGTTGCCCTCCTTTTGCAAAGTTGAAAGCAACTTGGGGGGCTCGGGCCGCCGTCGGGCCCTAGGAATGGGGATGCAGCGCAGTACGTGCGCAGACTCAGCGTCGCTGCAATCGATTACCACACGTGATGTCACGCTCTGAGAGAGAGGATATAGTTGGGCCTCCTCCAAACCCTGGGCATGATGATTTTGGGACTTGTGGCCACAGTGACACCGGCAGCAGCAGGCAGGCAGCAACAGCCACCCAACCCAGTCACAGACTCACGGACTGAGAACACCACAGCAGCAGCCGGCAGCAGCAGACCTGTTCTGAGACAGCTGACCCTGGCAGCCAGGTTCAGAGTCAGTGCGCCATGCCTGGCCCGAAGACAATGTCTGGACACAAGTCACACCGAGACCGACATCGAAGAGACGACTCAGCTCGAGCGAGTGGAGGAGACCGAAGTTCTGGACCAACACACTGGACCTGAGAGGTAAGACATGCCATGCCCCAGATGCCAGCAG
Organism: Ambystoma mexicanum; assembly: GCF_040938575.1. Lineage (NCBI taxonomy): Eukaryota > Metazoa > Chordata > Amphibia > Caudata > Ambystomatidae > Ambystoma > Ambystoma mexicanum. The sequence continues at coordinate 925,950,286 of NC_090941.1, forward strand.
CCAGCCACAAATGCCTCTTTTGTTTAACCTCTGTTACTCATTTCGTTTCCCTAAAACACAAGCTCACTGTGTTCACACACAGAATTCCCCTTGATGCAGACACATGCCATCACCCTACTACATTGTGGTCTGCATGGAGATATAGATAACACATGTTTTAGCACATGATTTTGAACGTGATACGAGACGATAATATAATGAAAAAATATATTATGTATGTTCTTCCGGCCGTATTATAGCCTGAACACAACGATAAACAGAACTGCAGCTTGAAGCAGTGGCTCCTCCTGTCACTGGCACTGCCTCTCACTGTCAGGCTGCGTCACGAGTGACGGTCGGACCGCCCAGCCACAGCCGGCCCGCGACCAGTGCTGTGCCACTCGCACTCAAAGTGAGTCAGAGAGTGAATGTCTGCTGTTACAAATATATATCTCTCAGGTGGCCTTTTGCAGATGAGACATAACCAAGCAGTTTAGGCTGGGCTGTCCCTATTGGATAGGATCATGCCTGAATTGCATTTGGTCTTTCCCCTTTTGAAATAACATGAAAGGCTGAAAAAAGGTTGTCTGGAGGATTGCCCAAAGCATTGCCAGTGGATATGATTAATGCAAAATGGTTCAGCCATCAGTGTCACCTTTTTGTTTTGCTACATACATTTCCCCCACTAACTTCCTGGAATTATAACATAGTTCACCTAAGAGAAACATTCAAGGATGAATCCGTATTGCAAAACAAGAACTCTTTTCTACTATCATATCTTAAATACATTTTTCAAACGTGGCTTGTCAGGCACATTTTGAGTGAGGATGGGCATCATCTAGAGAAGAACATTCTAGGCATTCACTGCCCATATTGCTTCATCGACTGGTGAACGCCATCATCCATTGCTGTCTTCCTCATTCGCTGCCCACTGCCTAACTCACAGTGATAAGCCTGCTGCAGTCTCTGCTCTCGCTGCAGAATTCACTGCTGAGCATACCCCATTTACTGGCAGCCTCCTCCATTCATTACCCAAATCACCTTTTTACTACCAAGTCGGCCACGTTCACTGCTCAGCCTGCCCTATTCACATGCGGCCAAATTTGCACCAGACCTGCAGATGCTCATTTACTATAGACGATGTGGTTGCTTAGTGGGTTGTGCGCTCGCTGCTGTGATGTGTGTGTGATCTGCAGGTTGCAGGTTCGAATACCAGCAAGGCCATCTCAGCCTTTCATCCTTCTGAGGGCGATAAATGAGTACCAACACAGGTTGGGTGATATTGTATGCATATTTGTTCTATAAAAAAGAGCTTAAGCGTAAGTGCTATACAATAACATATTATCATTTGGCCTTGGACATCTGCTTGCATTCACAGTAATTTGACAATATGGATCTATACACACAGATATTAATGATACATATGGTGATCCATTCTTGTATGAAATGTATATCACATTAGTGAAATCATAACCATATTTTTCGTAGTGTACTTAGGAACAATGTTATTTGATGCCACTTCCTGTTTTGTGAAGGGGTGAAAGGTTGTGTTCATGCCACTCCTGTGCCTTGGGGCTGTGGACCCTGTCACAGAACTGTATGCAACTTTATGTTATTTTATGAGTTGTGTTGTAATGTAACAGACACATGAACCCTCTATAAGTAACATTTTCTGTAAAGTCGTGAATTGATGCGATTCACGGTCAGATGATGGTTTGAGGGCCACTTTTTTTAAGGAGCGGGGTGGGCCACTTTTTGAGGTGAGGGGTGGGCCACTTTATTTTGGGTGTCTGGGCCTAGTTTTTGTCCCAGTCCGACCATGCAGATAAAGTAGATGGAGCCTATACAATTCTTTTTTTCTCATTCTTTTTTTAAACTTTCAAAGGTGGTTCCATGAGAAATCTATTTTTTTGGGGGGGGTTGGTTTTCTGTCTTTTTTTGTTTTTTCACAGATGAAAAGAGAGCAAAGCAGAGAGGGAGTGAGGGCAACCACCATTTGGGAGGTGCAGCCGGCCAAAGGAAGATGTAGGGCTAAATAAAAATTATGTAGGGGGCAGTCTTTTTCATGCACCTTCACAGTTGCCTAAAAGGCACTTCAGATTCCCTCCTCCTGCAGATGACAGCATCACGGAGGATAAAAAGTACTGTTCACTGCGCAAGGTATGGGTCAACAGCCTCCTGTATCCCCTGTGAGACGGCAGGAGGAATCCTCTGTCCCACTGTGATGTCCCGAGTGGTGACAGGAGTAGTCGAGGAGGTTGTAGTAGCCAAAGTAATACCACTACCTGAGTAGGGAATCTCTATTCTCAAGGCCCCCGGGTGAATGAAGCAGGTGTGGTGGTGTATGGTGTAGTACCAAAGTATTAATGCCCCTTTTGGCCATGACTGAGTACAGTTTTGCAGGAATTGTAGTGCATGCAGAAGCCTGAGCCTTTGGTGCTCCTCCAACGGTGGTGAAAAACCTCCACACTGACGACTCCTGCCCAACAAATCCAGTAAGCACATCCTCCACTACATCTTCGTTGTCCTCTACTTACTGCATGTCATCTGCAGCAGGTCGCTTGTTCCCCTGTCCAGATCCTCCAGGTGGTGGTGGTGGTGGTGATGGTGGCTCCTGGGAGGATGAGGAGGCATGGCCATTACAGTTGCAATTGAAAAGCTTGTCTGCTCTGCTCTCTCAAAAAGCGGTCCTGTGTGCTGGTGTGCGAGATTGAGAATGGCTAACAGAAATGGGTGGATGCTCTTGCAGGAAATGGCTGCGGACTACTGTCCGTGAACTTCAGTGCCCAAATTAGGCCTTGAAATGTTGTAATAATTGTAGGAATGAAGTTGGAATGGTACTGGCAGCTGTTGGAGGGCAGAGTTTTCACTTAAAAGTCCCTAGAGTGGCCAAAAACTGAATTTAAAGATGTCTGTGAAGTGGAAACACTGACCGCAGAGACGTCATCATGCTGCACAGATGTCATCACGTGACGATGTTGGGGGATGTCTGTGATGACGTTATGAGTCCGCTGACTTCCGATACTGGAAAAAGTGTGAAAAAAGTTGTAAAAGGTTTATCGAAGCACTGGCAACGGTTCTAGGAGATGTGCAAAGGCAACGTTTCAACTTTAAAGTTCTTAGAGTAGTCAAAAATTGAATTAAAAGATGTCCACAAAGCACACACATAGATTGCAGTCATGTCATTGTGCCACAAAGACGTGTTTACATGACGAAATCTGGGATGTCCTTCACACATGACATCTGTGAACTACCACATGATCTATGATGTATTGCATACACGGTGTGGTGTCTGCACCCAGACAGTAACATTCGTGGATACAGTAAAAGTGTGCAGTTCACTCCGTGGACCATGCAGTACATTCATAGATACCGAAACATCTGTACTGCATCACAAGTATGTAAATATGAGGACACAGATATTATAATAGTCTGCAGACATCAAAATGGTGTTTTTCAAAAAACTACATTTTTACAAACTTTGGAACATTATTATTTACATTATATATTTACAAAGAAAAACATTTCTGGGATTAATGTTTACAAATGACATTTTTGAATATTTATATTAAGAAAGGGATGGGGAATCAGAGTGGGAAACATAAATAGGGGAATTTGGAGGTTGGAAGTTTTCATGATTCAGAGAATTGGGGATAGAAATGTCATCAACACGTTTATTATAAGACTGTTCTGGCAATGATTGGGGTGATTGTTGAGGGAAAAGGTCACAGGTACATGTTGGGCAATGAAAATCAATTTTACGTATCACATGATTCTTTGCAAAATTGGACAGTTTAGCAACTTGATTTTGTAATTGACCGCCTGAGTGCATACATAATTTAGTAGCAGGGACATTAGGGTGAGATGTGATCCTCCACCCAGGTGAGCCTCCCTCGTTTGATCACCCCGAGGGTCGGAATCCAAAAGCGATGGCCCTTCCCCGGCCAACTGAATGGACGATCACGGGGAGTAGGTGGGAGAACACTCTGAGCATCCAAAGTTAGTTACAGCACCCAAAGTTACGTTAAACGATGAACTCATCCAAATCCTTGAGCCAATACCCAATTATTGTGTAAAAATCATGATTTCACCCAAACCCTTTCACTTATATCAGAATCATATGTGAACATCAGAATCTCCGTCAAATCCTTGTTCAGACTCTGGTTCGCTAGTGGGCTCCTTGGATCATGATTCATCAAGGCTTTTTCAACAACTATAGTGTTTATTAATGAAAGGTGGGACTAACAAGTTGCACCTAGGTTGCACAGATAGACTGCCGTTATCCAAAATAGATTACAAAATCAAAACTTACGTTTTCACTCAGGGATGAATATTAGCAAGGGGCATCAGAGTAGAAACTCATTTAAAAAATATGTCTTTTTTGTACTCTTAATACAGAACATTTGTAATGGTTCACATTTGTTCAGCATGTTTTGTACATTGAATGCAATGCGTGCTTGGATGAGTAGTCTCTGCAAGATATACACATGCATTAGGTTTTGTTCTCTTAACACAGTGCAGGATGTGACATGTAATCACTGCCAGATATGCAACACTGGGAGTGTTATGGTCTTAGGTCAATGCAAGCAGGGTCATGTAGTGATATGTAATGACAACAGGATATGTGCCCATAGCATGTGTTTTGCTATTATTGCTGTGCTTGCTGGGAGTTGTAGTAAGTGCGAGATATATTTCCACAGTGATGTGTGTGCTCTTAATGCAGTAGAAGTGGAATAGGCACAGGTTTTGTGTTCTTGTTCCAAAGCAGACTTGGATATGCAGTCTCTGTCAGATATGCACTCACAGTGAGTTATGTGCTAATAAAGCAATGCATACTGGGACATTTAGCATGTGACGAATTGACTTCTGCCCTGCAGGAGTACAATGATGAGTAGAGTCTAAAGCTCCCAATCAGACCTCACACTTCCACAAACCAAGAACCAACACAATCATAAAGGTAAAACGTGGTAACGTGGGCCGAGCGAGGCCTATACTCTCGAGAGGGGTGTGAATGCGTTTCAGTAGCAACCCAAAGAGTGAATTATAATAGTCCATAATAAAGGAATGTCTAATCAAGGTTCTATACAAATAAATATTATTTAATCAAACGTATCAAGTACAGTATTAACTAATTGGATGGGTTCTCAGGACCCCAAACATGGGATAGGCTGGCATACAACTGTAGGGGTCTTTGAACATGGTGAGGCCCTTGTTTACCACTGTGGTTGCCAGAGAGGCAGGCCTTGTTCCAGCAGCGGTTTAACCCAAAACAGTCTCTTCGGATCGTTAGGGTACATAGCTTGCCTCTGCCTTGGAACAACTACGGTCATCTGATAACTGAATGACTCTGGAAAGGACTGCTCTCTCAGCAGGGTCCAAACAAAATCTTATTCAAGGATTGGAGTTCAAAAGATGATTCCATGATGATTCAAATAAAGGGTGTGATTCCCCTTCTTTTAAAGGTAAAACCTGCATGTGATTGGACTAAAGCTAGCCTGCCCTAGTGGACTCTACCCTTCTGAAATTACACCGAAAGTGCTTTGCTCCAGAGGAAGTGGAGGTCACAGGAATTAGAGAGAGTGGCAGAGGGAAACACGATGGTAGAAGTCTTCCCCAACTGTGCAGAACTTTCCTGTCTACACTAACCCCACCCACCCTTCTTACCAGGATCAAAGACATTTAGAAATGCAGCAACCTGGTGTGTGGCTACTCCCTTTGAATGGGTGTGTTCCTTTGATGCCTGGGTCCAGGGCAGCTGCCAGTCTCTTGTGGACAGTGTTACCTACCCTAATAAAGAGATAAAAAAGAAGGCCTGGTCATCCCGGGTCTTGTCCTATCACTTTTGCAGGACCAAACTGTCTGGACCAAATACACACCACCTTCCACATGTGAGCTGACTTAAAAAAGCTGAGCTAACACATGTGTGATATAAATTTGGATGTGGTTGGAATGATTTTGGGCCATGCAACATGCATTAACTCAATTGCCTGTCACTGCCCCTGTCGAATAAGCACCTGTGAACTCTGAACCTGCTCTATGCGACTGATAAAGTACGAGCTTCCTATCAATATACTGATGCAGCAAGGCACAAGTACACACTGTGCTTTTGGCATGGTTCTTATTGTAGGGGAATATGATCAGTAGACAATCCATTTCAGAAGTGGTATTACCCTAATCATGTTATTAATTAATACATACAAACAGGGCTTTCACACCCTTGCCAGATGGCAATTCACCACATATTCACTGCTTGATAATACCCCACAGTGACTTTTGTGCTCCTAACGCAGTGAATGCTTGGATGTGCAGTCACTACCAGATATGCACCCGCAATTAGTGTTATACTATTAATGCAGTGGAAGCTGGGGCATATAGTCTCTCCCATATAGCAAATAGTGTTTTTGTTTTATGTCCCTGTGCTGTGAATATAGAGCACCATACATTTACTGTAATCTAATATCAAATTCTGCTGCTGCTACCGCAAATAAAAGTGTGTCATTTCATTAATAACAGACAATGGTACTTTAAAAATGTTATTGCATCAACAAATGTGCAGTACTGAAGATAATGTACATCAGTGATAATCATTATACACAGTCCTTTAAGTGGGATCAGAAATCAGGTGTGGTAGTAGCAAGTCATGAAACATGTATTTGGGGTTGTGACCTAAGGAGTCTGGGAATGACTGTGTACCAGGCAGAGGGACATGGATCAATAGAGGTGGTGCCCATTTAATTGGTCAGGGGGGTAAAACATAGGGGTTGAGTAGTGTGCAGTGGGCAGCAGTGGGGAGGTGCAAGCCTAGCATGGTGGGTGAAGAAGCTAAAGATGGAGGGACAGGTGTGCATGAGGGGCTAGGTGTCAGGGTATGAGTACTGGGATGGTGCTTGAGTCAAAGGGGACAAGCCAGAGGTGCTTAGACAGTGTGTCTGCTAGCTGTCAAGGGGGTAGAGTTACAGGGGAGCTTTAGCTAACATAGGGGTTAAAGACTTTGCTTTTCCATACTCAAGAATTTGATGATTGATTTGTTACACAACCTAAAATGATCAATGTAAGTAGTGTTACCCTCAAAGTTGAACTACTTGTATCACTGCTAATATTACTCAAAGGTAACCAAATGTTTGATCAGTGCATGTATAATTTTGCCCGTGAAGGGGTTTGATTTTCACAATAATTGCTAGCTCACCTTCATCTGAAATGGTTTTCAGTGGGAATTCTGGCAAAGTGGGGAACATACTCTTTGCCTGTTGAATCATGCATTCTGGCAGGTGAGGGGGTGGCTTTCAGGAGCAGGCATGACATTGGTTTGAAGACCAGTGTCCCAAAGGAGGCATGGAGTTGGGTGACCTCAATGTGGGAATTGATATGGAATAAGTGGGGTCACAGTTGTGAACAAGGGTGATCTGCGCTCTATTGAGAATGAGAAGTAGGAAGGGGATCTCGTGGTGGGCAGGGCTCACAGGTACATCACTCCCATGATGCTCCTCCACTACATGCTACTGTCGGGTGCTTAAAGGTGCTTCCCTTTACTCTACACCATCATATCTAGATAATGCTGTATTGTGCATGATTGGCATTTCAGAATTCTGAATGTCATCCTTAACTCCTCCTACTCTGACACCAGCAACCTCATGTGCCAGGGCAGGACCTCCTTCCTGATGGACCAACCCTCTCAGATCCAACTTGAGTCCTTTCTCTCCACCACTTCTCTCTCAATATGTGGTGTTCCCCAGGGCTCTATCCTCTCACCATGGCTCTTCAATGTCTACTTGACCCCTTTGGCCCACCTGATCTTTACATTCTCCTCTAACTTTCCGTGTTATTCAGATGACACTTAGCTCTCTTTCAGACTCTCCTCAGCCTCTTCTCCTCTATCACTCATTCCTGTCTTTCTATCCGTGTTTGAGGATTTGTGCACCTCCAACAATCTCTACCTTAATGCCAGCAAGACGGAGAACCTTCTCATTGGGACCCCTGCTCCCGCTTTCCATCTCTCACTCTGGCCGCCCTCCTGAGGCCCTCTTCCTTTGCCTTCACGTGAGGCAAAAAACCTTGGTGTCATCTTTGACTTCACTATCTCCTTCTTTCCTCACATCACAGACCTTGCCAAGAAGGCCCTGAGGATAGCTCAGGGGCAACGTGCTCTCCTTGGAAGCAAGACGACACGGAGCAACACAGGTTCGATCCCGGGTCCGTGCTTAGAAACCTCTGGGTATTAAGCGCGTTATAAATAACCTATCATATCATATTATATACCAGCTGCACCTCCTCAGAGGTATTCCTCTTTTTCTCTCTTTTCCCCAGAAGCTCACTGTCCCCAGAGCCCTGGTTCTCTCTAGGCTGGACTACTACAACAGCCACTTTCTCAATCTGTCTTCCTCTACTCTCCGCAACTAATCCTGAACAGGACTGTAAAACTTATCCTTGGCCTCACGCCCAGGGAATGTATCTCTCCAGCCCTAAAATCTCCCCACTGGCTCCTCGTGGCTGCAAGGATCATAGGCAAGACCCTCTGCATCATCCACAAAGCTTTCTGGGGCCTGGCCCGGCACTAAAGACAACTCTCTCTTCCAAAATACCTTCCTTCTTGAGCCTTTTGCTCAGCCACCTACAACTCTCTGAGGATTAGATGCTTCTCCAGGCAGAGAGTAAGGGGTATATCTCTCTTCCATGCAGGTGCCTCCCTTTGGAATGGCCTCCCTTTCCCTCTCAGACGTGAGCCAGACAACCTGAAGTTCCGGAAGCAGCTCAAGACCTTCCTTTTCTCCTCTGCATTTTCTCTCTAACCCTCCCCTGCTGACATAGCTGTCTGCTGCACCATCTGGTTGATTGGCTACCCTCAGAGTGTCACTGGGTACCAGGCTTCTCCATGATCAGTCCCCCCTGCACTGCCTCTGGGCCTACCGCGCATTTAGGGGATACAACTGTAACCCCTGCTGTACCCTGCCTCCTTGCACTTTCCCAGAGCTGTGATGCCCTGGCTTCACTTACTCAGGGAATTCTGCCCTGATTGCACTGCCCCTTCCATCTCACTGGCACTTCCGCCTCTCCATTCCCCCTGCACTTGGCGTTGGCACACTTGCACAATCTGAATGACACAAGGTCTAGTAAGATTGTTTGTCTTGTCCTCCTTCTGACTTCCCTCCCCTGTCTTGTCGCGCCTAGAGACACTTGTGCTCTGGTGCATTATAAATTGGATATCATATCATATATCATGACCAATGTAAAGTTAAGATTCATCTGGTTACACCTAAATCCACTATTTACAAGATTGCTGTCAGTTTCATTAACCTTTCAGGATACAGTACATATTCCTCTGCTTTCAGTCATGCTTTGCAATGTTCCATGTACATTAACATCAATTACTGAAATGCTCTCTTTTCTCCAACTGTAACCATGCTCCAGCATCATATCCTCCAGTACACAATGTATTTACTTCTTGTTTATTGAGCATTTTTTAGGTGCCTATACAACAGAATGGTGTTTCCAGGTGCCATAAGGCAAGGTGGGGAGGGAGCAAGGGAAGTAAATAACAATGACAAAACAGTAAATATACAATTATGGTCCTACTAGGCCTTGTGACATGTGTACATGCAAGTGCAGTGAAGAGAGTTGCAGGAGATCGTGGAGGGGGAGCAAGGTATGAACAAGTGCTGGTGGGAGCCCAGGAGGGAAAGTGCATGAAGAGCCAGGGAGGAGGCTACTGGGAAAATGCTGTGGCAGAGTAATTCGAAGGGTGGGATGCACAGCCACCATGCAGGGGTGGGGGGGCGCAAGAGCAGTGCTGAGCGAGGGAGGGGTCTGGTGTTGACTGGGTAGAGGGCCTGGAAACTTGTGAAATTCATGGAGGACCAACACGCCAGTCTCATCAGCAGTAGGGTGATTTGCAGGAAGGAAAAGTGGGAAGAGGGAAAGAAAAGCTGTTTTTTTAGATGTTTCTGAAATTTATGGGGATCCAGCTCCAGTTTGAGAGAGGCAGGGAGGCTGTTCCACAGCGAGGCAGCAGCCAAAGAGAGAGACCTGCCCCCCCACTCTCTGCTTAGAGAAGCGTTTGTCAAGCAGAGAGTTGGAGTTAGAGGAGCGGAGGGCTCTAGCAGGGAAGTATTTAGGGAGGAAAAGTTGGAAATAGCATAGTCCCAGGCCCCAGAAAGCCTTTTGCATGAAGCAGAGGGTATTGAATTTGATTCTCGTGGCCACTGGGAGTCAGTGGAAAGATTTAAGGGCTGGAGAGAAATGGTCCCAGGGCTTGAGGCCAAGGATGAGTCTTGCAGCCCTTTATTGGATTATCTGAAGGGGGCATATGGAGGAAAAGGAGAGATTGAGGAAGAGGGAGAGAGAGAACCAGAGCTCTGGAGAAGTTGAACTTCTGGGGAAAGTGAGGAAAGGGAAAATGCCTCTAAGGAGGTTGAGCTGAAAGTGGGCCTTCTTGGCAAGGTCCAAGATGTGAGGGGAGAAGGAGAGAGTGGAGTCAAAGATGACCCCAAGGTTTCTGGCCTCACATGATGGTGAGGGTAGAGGACCCAAGGAGGGTGGTCAGGGGGTACGAGGGAAACAGGGTGAAGGTGTCCCAATGAGAAGGATCTCCATTTTACAGGCAGTAAAACAGAGATTGTTAGCCGCACACCATACTTGGATGGTGGTCAGACAATCTGGGATGAGAGAGGAGGAAGAGGACATTGTAGAGGGAAGTTTGAAGGAAGTCTGTGTGTCATCAGCATAACACTGTGATAGGACAGAGCCCTGGGGGACACCGCAGGTAGAGGTTGATGCAGTGTAGTAGAAAGGGCAAAATTGCAACGTGGATGGGTGGTTAGAGAAGAAAGAGGCCAGACAATCTAGTGCTCGATCCATGATGCTGCAGGTATCACAGAGCCGTTTAATGAGGAAGGAATGTTTGATGATGTCAAAGGGAGAAGAGAAGTCGGGGAGAATGAGAACAGCAGGAGAGTTAGAGTCAAGATGGTGTTCAGGAGAGTAGTTTTCATGCCTCTGGATGCCTAGAATCCATATTGATGGTCATGCACTGTATTGTACCTTAAGAGGAATTCCGTAGGTGGTAATTTGACAGACCTTGGCCAGGGCTTGCCCCCCATCTTCATTCAGCATGTAGGCACACTCCCATTGCATGGTGCTTTCCAGAGGGACTATGAGGGATTCTAGAAGAAAAATAAAACACTGTGAGGTGCATTGCACAGTAAAGGACAGTAATTCTGGCAACGGTTGGCACATTCTGTGTTCACTGTAGTGCTACGTTGGTTAAGAGGTGGGTAACATTTCACCACCCACTAGATCATGCATTATTTGAAGCCTTGAAAAATCCAGCCTATGCCAGAGCATGCACACTTTTGGTATCTTCAAAGTTCCACTTACGGGTCAATTGCAAGACCTTCTTCTCTGATTGTGCTGGTGTTAGATTTCTCATGGCAGTTTGAAATATAAAGAGAGAGTGGGAGAGGAAGAGGAAGAAGAAGAAATAGAGGGAGATCGGAAGAAAGACAGGAGACATAGAGAGTCATTACAGAGAAACTGCACAGTGCAGGCTTTCAAATTGTATGCCAATAATCATATATTTGGTTTTCCTTGTGGACTATGATGGCTTTGGGGGTGATGGACCATCTATGAGTGCACCTGCTTCAGAAAATGCCGTACAAACTGCCTTGAGTGATTCTTTGGAGTCAAAACCAAGGAAGTTCCAGCAAAGTGAGCAAGCTAATACTGGGTGGCTTCTTAAAGTCGAGATGGGCACACACAGACCATTACTTTGTTAATTATAAGCCACAAGTGGGCAGGTTTTCAGAAAAGAAACCAAACTCTACCCAGATTCTCCTTAATGTCATCATTTGGATCAAATGTATAATTTATTATTTTTTTAATTTTAATTTTTTATTGGTTTTGTATGGTTTACAATACAGAATACAGCAAATGTATACATGAAAGTGCACAATGCAGTGTAACATTCTTGCAAACATCATATTGCAGAGCTTCAGTGGCTGAGTCTAGCGCTGCAAGTATTTTATGCAGTATGTGTATGAAAGCAGTGACTAAATTAATGTTGGAAGTCGTGTAGTGCAGCATAAACATGCGATCTTGGGCAAACAGCATTCATCCTGAGCGCTTGTGTTCTGTAAGAATGTATCATTAATTATTGTTTAATATAGAGAAGCAAGCTGAATTACCTGTTCTTAATATTGATCGGTTTGCAGTCAGTTCCCTGCTGTTACCTCAAGTCCCTGTTCAGGATTATTTTAAACCCTTTTGGTTTGGGACCACCAACAATAATCTGTTCTCAAATTATGGTATTTCACTCATGTGGGGACATGTTTTCACAATGATACATTTAGAAAACAAGGAGCTTCAGAGTCCCTAACTGGTATGGACTGCTTTGTGATCAGTACGGAGGGGAGTTGTGCTTGACCTTGTACTGAAAAACAACATGGTTCTACAGCTGTGACAAGTATCGTACAGGGCTTGCACATGGTGTGGTCTGCACTGCCACCTTCGGTAGCCGAAAGTGCTTCAAAAATCTCATATCTCAGTAGTTGGACAAAAGTCAGACATTGATGGACTGTGCTGAATGCAACTCTTTACTGGACCAGATCGGACTGCAAGAATTAACTGTATATTTTGCACTACCACAGATCCTAACCATTCAAATGGATAACACAGGGTCAACCGATCATTTGGACAGAAGTCTCAACATCGAGAAAGTCACAATAAACTGCACTAAGACATGGCACTGAGTTGGATGTGCTCTTTCCAACAGGTTATTGTGTTGCTCAAGATTGTCTTCATTGCTGAGTGGGTCAACGGACCACTAGAATACCATTAACTGCATCACTTTCCATGGAAAGAGTCTGCAGAACAATCCTGTAGCTGGATTGTGGTGACTTGTAGGCACATTTATGTTTGGCAAGGAAGCCCCCTTCGTTGTTTGAGGTAGAGAAGTGGCAGTGAGTGGGTTTGCAGATTACTGTAAGAACATTGAATGCAATTGAAACCCCCATCCAGTAGTCGTATGAGGCTAATACTGTAACATTATTTCTTGCCAGGAAACATTCGTTTTTTGGTGCCTATCCAAGTAGGTGATGATGCTTCAGCTACCTCAATAATTATTTCAGTGGATTATGGAAACTGTAATGGTGCAGAGGAGACTGACAAACAGGTTGCATGGTTGTTTGCGTAAACCTTTTTCAGTAATGAATATAAAGAGAAATCCTAACTTTTCCTAAATCTAAGCAGGGTTTCCTGACCTCAATTAAACATGCTAGTGGATCTGACAGGATGTCGTTGCAACTAAAAAGAGTCCACCATCCTGTGTCAAAACCCTAATTCTGCCCCTTACACTTATAACTAAATGAAAGAGGTAGTCCATTTTTTTGGTCCACAATAATGGCTCCCTTCTTTTGGCCATTGGATCAGAGACTACAGACTCATCACAAAGCCAACCCTTTCTGGTATCCAGTTAAATTGTCAAATGCACATTTTCGAATGCCTTTTTGTCGAAAACAAATTTGCCGAAAAAAAAAATATTCTGAATGTGTTTTTTTTCGGTTTAGTTAGTAAAAAAAAGTGTAAATAAAAAAAAAATAAACTGGGGGTTGGGAGGAACTCCCCCAAATAAAATAATAAAATTTAAAAAAACATTCAAATTTTTTTTTTCCGGCATATTTATGTCAAGAAAAAGGCATTTGGAAATGTGACATTCGAAAAAGTCACTATAAACCCCCTTTCTAGAGCTGTTCTTGGAGCAATAAACAACACTGTCATCACAATCTCCCCCCACTCCCACTCGCACCACCACAGTAGCTAGCCCAGAAGATCCGGTGTGAACTCAGAAAGATGTGGGTTGGTCACTGGAAGTCTGGTCACATTTCTAAGTGGATCAAATTGAATGCACGTGGTGTCAGGTTGCTGGCTCAGACATGTGGGCAAAACTTTTGCAAACATTATGTCTGGTACATGTGTTGTATAGTAGTTGTCCTTTTTGAATGGGTAGATAAGTACATTGATTTATGAATTACAGTATGCCTTTAAATGTTAGGGAATGTGAGCATTGCCACAATACAGCACACCTTCTTTACAGTAAATTCCTAAAAATAAACCTAGTGCTCAGTAAGCGCAATATACAATAAAGAGTATGGTCACTGGTATGCTCACTAATTGTACATATTGTACCTCCTGTACAGTAGCGGGTGCCTTTAATGTTATGGTACCCTGAATCAATTATTGATATAAGTACATAAAGATGAAATAATAAAAAGTGATTGTGGTGGGGTGACAGCTACTGAAAACAATTGATCCGGGTTATCACATTTATGAGCTTCTCGCCCATTTGATTGGCAAGCAGCAGCATAGATCTCTTGCACCCATATCTATTTAACAGAGCAAAGCAGCTGTAACTCAGAGCTGCAGCCATCACTGTCGCACAGAACACTGGGCATCTTAATGACTATGTGCTATAATGGACACCTATTTCACACTCACCTAAAACTATCCCCTTGAACAAGTACCATTAAACCATGTAGGCTCTGGCACCATTCAATGGCAAGGAGCTCTCCAGTGGTGAAAGGAGAAACAGCATCACCATAGGTTGTCTATATTAGGAAAGATGTCTCTTTTGGCAACTTTCCCTCCATATTCTATGGACCCTCAAACTTGTTGCTTTTGTTTTTAAACCTGACCTGACTTTTGTACAGAGAGGTGAAGCCTGCAGCCCACTTTGTGAGTGATTCGGGATTCCAGCAAACAATCAATGCCGAGGATTAGAACCAAGTTGCAGTGTGATAATTCTGAACTTCGAGGCAAGGTCGATAAATGCTGAAAGCAAGTGTTAAACTTTAGTGGAAATGGAGCAATTTTAGAATGTGAAAACAAAGGGAATCCTAGGGATGACTGTGAAAGTAGGCTGTTGTTTGCACCTTTGTTGCAGAGGATTTGTCAGCTGGGATGATGGAATTAGGGAGTATTGCAATTCATGTAATTCGCTCTCCATGATGTGGTTTAGCAAGGGGGATGCTTACCTTGTTTACCGTCTCATCTTATCTTGGGGAATGACCTGCCATAACACGTGCACACATCAGCAATCACATATAATTATCTATACAAGCCATTTGTGACTGAGGAATTTTTTAATTGAATGGGTGGAAAAATATGGCACATATTTGGAAGAGCAACCCAGCGCAATGAGGGAGCCTGAATCAAGCAAAGGGAGTTTGCAGAGAGGATGTTCTCCCCTGAGAACTTTTGTGTAAAGTGGTGCATTGCACAGCACACTTTCCCTAAAAAATTGGGTGAAAAGCTAGACAGTTTTCAATCAGTTTTGTAGGGTAATTCATGAAAAACAATCCAAAAGATGCAAGTCACCAATAGTGCACCAGAGCATTTCCCAATGCATTTTCAAGATATTCATGTATAAAAAACATGTTCACGCTGGCTCTGCCCATACATTTCCATGTTGGCTGCACCTATATATGTTTGTATCCCATAAAAGAACATACTCATGTTAGCTTTGTGCATAATGCCAGTAATAATACCATAAGAAAACCTTCCCAAGCTGCTCTGCCAATATATGCCAGAACTCGCACATAAGAACATACTAATGATGGCTTTGCCATTAAAAATGCCATACCACAATAATGGAAACTGGCTGTTGATGTAGGCAGTCTCGCCATTTCTTACTGTGACATGACATGTTTTACTAGACATCTATGATACAGTATAATAGATGTCCAGGAAAAAACCTCTCCTACCACTCCCCCTGCCCAAATCAGTCTCCGGGTCTGCCACAAACCCAATACAATCACATGCACATTGACACGGTCATGGGAACATACATACATAGCAGTCACACAGTCAGCATTAATTTAACAAAGCATTCACACAGCATTCACTCGCTCATTCAAACACATTCCTGTTCACTCAATCATTCATACAGCATTCATTACAAACAGCCTTTACAGAGCATTCACTCACTCATTCAATTACACATTCACAAAGCGTTCACTTGCTCTTTCACACTGCATTCACTCACTCATTCAACCAAACATGCGTGCAAAATTCATACAGAATTTACTTATTCAAGCACATTTACGTTCACTCACTCATTCACAGATAATTAATTTCAAAGAGCATTCACTCACTGGCAAAGGAAACCAAGTCAAAGGACAGCTCCAGCAGTAGCAGCTCCAATCCGTGTTGGCCCGTGTTAGACTATGGAGCCTGCAGCCGTCAACCAGCTTCAACTGACAAGGTAAGTGCGGTTCGGGCAGGGGGTGCAGCAATTACTATACATCACTAAACGTATCTTCTATTTCCTCTTATTTATTTATTCATTTTAAGTTAATGTGCAACAGCCAGAGATTTGGCCTTTCACATGAAAAAGATACAAATTACATTTCAACCCTTGCATTTCGTTTTATTTACAGATAAATTGTCTTTCTTCCAGTTTACATATGGAACACATGCCTTCCCACCCTCTTTCTCTACCCTCTACTCTCTTAGATGTTATCTCTTCAGTTGGGAGCACATTTAATCGGAATCTTAGCATAACATCTCGGCTTCTTCCATCCGGGAATCGATTCAGATATCGGGGGCTAACTCCCGTAGACTTATCTACAAAGGAGAAGCTCCCGTGGAGCTTTAACAAAAAAATGGCGTTGACTGTTCCTATCCAATCGTGGTCATCTAGGGCTCTATTTACATTACTCCGATTTAACATTAATTCCTCCATTGTCTTGGAGATGTTTGTCAAAATGTTGGTAGCAGCCTTTATCAGGCCTTTCACAAAGGGATTAGTCTGTCTCAGATCTTCCTTGTAGATGTCCTTATACAAAGAATGTTCTCTAGGTGACTTGATGAGCCTTTATACTTGCAGAAGTCTCCACTCCATGCATGCTTTCAAAAATGATAGGTCCATCTTGTAACAAAGCACCCCCATGGACAGAGACAAAGAGGCATGGGACCTTTTAACATACCCTTCCCTTCAAACAATCACACTTCAAATTCCACACCTGTTATTCAATGTCCATACCACATAAGAGAGAGGGGATTACTTTTTTTATTAAGGGGACAAGTGAGAAGCAGTAGTAATTCACTTTAAGACTACATCTGAGCCACCAGTTGATCTATTGTGGCTCCAAGTATTTACTCCACAAAGCCCACTTTAGGATGGGCAGCCATTCTGAAGCCCACTTATGTTGTATCTAAGACAGGCTCAATACTCTTTGAATCCATAAACCAGCTGTAATTAGCCCGCTTCTTTTTCCCATTGCTGAATCTAACTATCTTGTTTTTTTCAGAATTAATTACTAGATCATGTGCCAAAGCATATTAACTCATGGCTCCCATCAGTTGCTGTAGGTCCCTGGGGATAAGATTGATTAAAAGAACATCATCAGCGTAGTCTATCCAGAAAATCTTCCACCCATGCCAATGCATGTTTATACAAGGAATCCTTTAGGTCTTCCAGGTACAAGTTGAAGAGACATGGAACAAGCATACATCCCTGCCTCACTCCCCCGCCTGTTGATATTTGCCTTGTCAGATGCCCCTGACCATCCAGTCTAACCTGGATCATTGTGTTCTCATACAGATAGACCATGATAGCCAATAATCCCAAGGGAATTCCCCAGGCCCTCTGCCTTTGCCACAATTGATTTTCATTGACTGTATTGAAGGCTTAACTAAGGTCCACTAGAGCTACGTAGACTGGCGGATTACCCCCTGCTATGCACTGTCCCTCAATATGCTGACTACCAACCCATTAAGGGTTGCAGACATCCCTCTCCTAAAGCCGAACTGCTCCCTCTTCAGAATCCCCTACTCTCTGCCTAACTCTTCAATTCCAGAAGCATCGCTTCTGCAAATGTTTTACCATCCACATCAAGAAGGGCGATCATGCAGTAGGTGGTTGGATCTGCATGATCGTCCTTCTTGTGAATTGGAATTATTTTTTGCAGACTTGCAGACTTTCAATGCTCAGGACACTGTCTCCTGTCAATTGAATTCTTAAACAGGCGATATAATGTCTGTGACCATGAGTCCTAATCAGCCTTCAAAATAGACTTTGAGAGCCCATTTGGCCCTGTTGCTCTAAAGCTAGATGATTGTATTATGACATTTTGCACCACATCAAGGGATACACATTGGAACACTGGGACATCTAGATGGATTGTGACTGCGTCTTCAGCAATCTCTCCAAAAAAGATGCAAACTGCACTCTCCATCGATCTACCGGCACGCAGTTAGTTTGAGAGGTTGATTGCAAAATCCTACTTCCATTTACTTAAAAATTACGTGCATTCTTTGTAATGAGATTCTGTACCATAAATTCCCACTTTTGTCGATTTTTTTCAATATCGACCCCTTAGCACCCAGTTCAGGAGTTTTAATTCTCAGAATTCTTATTTTGTTTTTATTTTTTTGATTTGTTTTAAATAGGTGTTTGGCCTAAAAAAAAACTTTGACTAGTTACAGTTGTTATTCTTAACAAAATTAGGTCTTCCCATTCAAATGTTGATAAGAAAATGAAGAACCATTACGCAAACCGTTAAGTATATAAACTGTCAATTTGAATGAAGATTTGTTTTAAAAAGTTTATGAATGACAATGATATTTTTTCCACCTGCGTCAATAGGGTCCACCACTGGTTGACCAATAACGAGGGTTGGTAGTTGATGAACTTGCCCCACCAGTTTGTGCTCAATTCTGTGATCGCACAGCAAAATAGCACTAGATGCTTCAGGGTTTCCTTGCAGTCCTTTTGAGTACACAGTCTGCAAATGAAGTCAGTTTCATTGCTTGCCAACCTGACACCCAAAATCTCTCGAGTAGGAAACACAAGAACTGCTAACGATAGTATGGGCTTGGAAATGTTAGTAAGTACTTTGGAGGTGAATTAAGTGAACGGCATTCAGAAAGGGTTTTCTGTAACATTTAAGTCTCAAACTTTCCTGCTGTGTCCTTATTCAATCTTGGTCCAATAACTTGCATTTCTCTCTGGTGGGATTAGTTATTAGTGTATTTTCAGAGACATCCAGACACTTTAAGATTTCAGTACAGATGTTTTTCCATTCTCGCAGCATAGCTTCAGATCCTTCCCAGAAAGCTGCTTGCAACAGTTTATAGCCCAAAGGTGGTAACGGAAGAATACGTTTCCAAAATAGCTTAATGATTTCCAGACCACCGTTGCATGCATGAAGGTTAGACCCAACTCCATTCTTATAGCCTGGATTGGAGTACTTCTTGGAACATGAAGGAACTCCTTCCAGAATAAATAACGTATCATCTCAGAATAGACCCTCCAGTTGTGACCATACTGCAGCCAGAAGAGCGAAGAACTCTTCTGCTCCATGTAAGAATCGGGACTACCTTCATACAGTAGAAGGACAAGATTGGGCTGATTGAAAATTTGCTGTACTTTTTTAGAATTATCCAGCCTGTGCTGTAAATTCTTGGCTTTACTTCAAAGAATGGCCTCTTGTGGAGCTTTCGTTGTTTCCAATATCAGTATTTGCGACTGTTTGGCAGTGATTTAAAGACCATTGTCCCTCACATAGGTTTATAGCGCGTCCAATTGTCGCTGTAGACCAATCAGGGTTTGGTACACCAGAACAAGATCATCTGCATACAAAAGTCTATCAAGTAACTCTCTGGCTATTTTTGGTGCAAAGCTCCATGCTGTGTTCAAGGTGTTACGAAAGTCTAATATGAAGAGGTTAAATAGTGCTGGGGCTAACGGGCATCCTTGCTTCAAGCCCTTTGATGTCACGATGGGCTCGGAAAGAATGCTTTTGCTGTCCAACCTCACTCTTAAGGGGTCCCAGTATAGAGATCTTTCATCGCTTTCAATAGGTCACTTGGCATTTCCATTCTTTGAGCTTTTTTAGTTCCCTTTTCCATTTCCACGTAATTTGATCGAACTGATACTTGTGACTGGGTGCTTTCTTAGGCCCTACCAGTTGTGGTGTACCTACCTTCCAAAGGAAGTGTCTGAACTGATCCTGTTGGTATTCTACTTTCAAATGTTCCTCTGATTTAACCACTAAGGCATTTTACATATTTTGATTGAATTCTTGCCAGATGATTTCCTCCCTGGTACACCACAAGGTTGCCCTCATATCTTCCCAAATTATGGCAAACAGCATTCAGCATCCTGATGGTTAACATATTGTCGTTACTTCTCTTGGTAGATCTTACCTTAATCTGAGAGCTAGGATCGAAGAGACCTCTTGAGAGGATTATATAGTAAATGGCTGTTTTCCCTGATTTCCTACCCAATTGTACGCCGGATGAAGATCTCCACAAAAATTGCCATTACGGACAAACAAGCCCCATTCGTTAAACAACCTTAACCACTTCTTCCTATTTTCTCCTGCTGTTCCAACCCCCCACTTCTGAGCTCCTAGATCCAGGCAGCATGTGTTGAGGTCCCTTGCTATTAAAATACTCGAGCCCTCACCCAGAGCCCCAGGTTCTGAGAGAATTTCAGTTAGTTCTTCCAAAAATTCATTCAACACACTGGTTTAAAATTGAGATGAATCACAATTGTTTTTTTTACAATATTTCCCATTTAGCTCCATTCTAGTTGCTAGAATACCATAGTCAGAATTGACTATTTTTTCCATGTTTTTTATTTTGGAATTACGTGAGACAGTTCTTAATCCGCCTGACCGACGCCCATAATTACTATGAATTACCAATTCACTCCTCATGGTAAAGCCATCCAGCCTCAATTCCGACAACAGCCTTGATTCCTGTAACAAGACTAAATCAAAGGAGCCAGAAACGTCATCAAATTCCCCTCAATGAAGCTTTTGTAACCACCCATGTTCCAACACTAAATATCCAAACCATCATTGGCTAAAGTAAAGCATTATTTTCATCTAACTTCTGGAAGACTTGGGACAAGATCTCTGGCAACAGACTTGTACTTCTTCCTTTCCCAAGTTTCTCTTTATAGTCGGTTTAATAGTAGAGATTTGGAAATCTTTCTCCAAAAATACTTTTCCTGCTGACAGTAGAGCATTCACCCCTAACCGTGATTTGTAACGTTTTCATACGGGAAGTGAATATAATCAATGTAATAAGAAGATAACAGGTACAGTTTTGGAACCTCCTTCACCATCTTCAAAATGTACTGTCTGTTTAATATCCTTTGATCTCCAGTATTCGACAGATGTCAAATGTTCCAGCCATACATGAGGGCGAACAAAAAAGGATTTTGAAAATTCCTCTTTGCTAACCATTGGACTCTTCTCTTTTACTTGTGATTTGGTGGTCAGATATTAAAACAGTTCTCTCCAAAATCCTCACCTCTGTGGCATTTGAAATCTTTACCATAGTTGATGCAGCTTAAATCTGCAAATTAGAGGACAGCAAGTTTGAAGATCTGCATTTCAGCAGTCAGACACGTCTTGGGTTTATTTTTCCCCATTGGGAAGAATGGCGCCCAACGTTCCACTGGTAATTTGGATTTATTCTATGGACCACTTTTTACTGCACTTGTTGTCGATCCCATTGCCTCCAATCTACTTTGACGTGGGTCCTCTTTTTCTGATATTGAGGCATTATCTGTCTCTTAGAGCCCCAGTTGAATTGACCTCTATATTTATCTGCAAATGATCTGCTGCTTCAGCAACACAATTTAGAGTTTGTCCTTTCTTTTTCTGCTTCTTCCCATTTTCGCCCAGAGAAATCTATACTTGTCCTTTTTGTTGCTTCCTCAACATGATTAAGTACTTGTTTTCCTGGACTCTTGCTGCAAAGAAACAGTTTCTGAGGCATCATTTTGGCTAATTTGCAAAGCGATAGCTGCACCAACCATTACCCCCTTCCTTAGGGGTTTGCTCCCAAGGCGTCGCTAGAGTTTCATCCATTACATCAGTTGTTTTTTCTATAAGTATGTTGACTGTAGATTGAGTTTCAATCAAGCAATGATGCAATTCCATCATGTTTGAGAACCTTTCCACTTTCTGATTCCGAGGTTCCATAGAAGACACCAATTTCCTTTGATGCAAATCATTCTTAGTGGACTATTTTCCCAAAATGTTCACTATTGCTTCTACCCCCTTTTCTTGATCTCCAATTTCGATAACATTTATTGTTAGTGTATCGCTTATGTTTTCATTCAAGTTCACAAAAAGCTTAACACTACATCGAGGGCTGATATAATATGATATGATATGATAGGTCATTTATAACGCGTTTAATACCCAGATGTTTCTAAGCGTGGACACGGGGATCGAACCTGTGTTGCCTGGTGTCGCCTTGCTTCCAAGGTGAGCACATTACCCCTGAGCTATCCTACCAAGACTATATATAGTCGGAGCAGTTAACTTTATTCTATCATCCATTACTCTCAACATTTCATGTAATTCACCACCATTGGAAATGACCTGTTCTTCCATTGAATCAAACGTTAAGTCTTCAGTCTGTATAGAGGCTGGATCACCCACCAAATCTATGCCAGTTTCCCTCGTTGGTTTGATTTCACTTTAATCAGTTATAAAAGAATGCTTGTCTTCACAGATAGCCAATTTTCTTTCAACAAAAGGAAGGGCTTCCAAAATACTTCTGTCTGAGACTCCTAATGGTAGGTCTATGTTGTCTTGTCTCTTTAGGTTTTTGACTGTTGTCAACTTGGATACCAACTTTAAGAAGAAGTCTTTCATATTTTTATGTGATTTACTTCCTGATGGTGTAAAATCGTCCTGAGCACCCAAAGTGGAGGTGGAACTAGAATTAAGCACATTGTGAAATTGAGCTTTAATTTTGCTCACGTATGAGAACCTTACAGAATGTGCCACTGGTGTTGTTGTCCCCTCTTCCATTAGGCTTTCAAGAGTTACAGGTGCCATTTCGAATATTACCACTGGTTGTTACCATCACAGCTCCTTTAGGTGTCAATGCCAAGCTAAGAATGCGTTTTCAACAATTAGGGCTATCAAAAAGAGACAATCAGCCTCCCAGCACTCGTTCAGTACCCTTTTAAGGTTGATGTTGATTGTGTAGCTGTTTTGCCATTGGAGAGAAAAACAATCTCCCCATTCAATTGATCCTTCAGTTTCAAGGGAAGTTTAAACACTCCCGCCTCCGGAACTTCATTCTCCCCCTTTATCATCAATACGCCTAGCTGTGGGGCGGGGGCTGAGGCCTTATATACCTTAGGGTCTATATGTGCAGCTTGCTTATTCAGTGCACTGTTAACATTTTCTTTTGCACCCAGCAGGATTGCCATTTGATATTTTCCGGCCATTTCCACTCCTTGTAAACCTAGCACCTGTACTTCCAATCACTGTTCTCTTTTCAGGTGCTTAGATCCATGGTCCCACGGTGTGCTACTTCACAGCTGGGACATGCAGCGCTAACTTGTAATTGTGACTCAATCAAGGCCAACACAGCACTCCAAGTAATTAACGTTAAGTAAGACCACAGAGCTGCCAACCATGTGATTGAGTCAATGTAGAAAAAAGTAGAGGGCTCAAAGGTATGGCCCCACGCAGATCCGCACCCGCAGTCACCCTTCCTCCGTCTGTTATTAGATGATGCGCTTGTTGTGTAGCTATTTATCCCAATTGAGTTTTTTCTTGAGTCCTTCTTTAGACCACAAGTGTTTATATTACACAAGCGGCTGACAGATTTTGCTTCACTCTTTCACTCAGGCGAGAACGCTATGAGGAGTGTTATATGCAACTATATAAGGCTATCTAGAGCTGTGTTCAATCAGTGTTCAATCGATAGCCGATATCACAATGGTACAATGTCAGCTGTCACAGGGCTAATGTATAACCAATGTCTGTTTAAGATGCGACTGCGACCAACATTTGCCAACCCCTACGCTTGATCACTCCATCACTCAGCTGATCAAATTCTCAATTGCTCAGTCAACTAATGTTAGTCTTGGTCATCAATCCGCTTCAGGCTGCCATGCTGGCTCCTGCTGGACAGCCGCCAGAGACCGCCAGAGACCTCTGGAGACTGCCGAGACTACACCACCTTAGCACCAGCTCCGGGAAGTCTCTCTATTAACATATAGTCTGATACGTTCAGCCCACAGTTTATATAGTCATCCTATCTTGTATTGAGCCTGATTGTGTTAGGTAGCCGTATCTCACATCTAGCATGATTCTATTTGGTAGCCATGTCTTGCATCTGGCCTTATTGTGTTAGGTAGCCATATCTCACATCTAGCCTGACTGTGTTAGGTAGCCATATCTCACATCTAGCCTGACTGAGTTACCTAGCCATATTTCACATCTAGCCTGACTGTATTAGCTAGCCATATCTCGCATCTAACCTGACTGTGTTAGCTAGCCATATCTCGCATCTAGCCTGATTGTGTTAGGTAGCCATGTCTCGCATCTAACTTGACTGTGTTAGGTAGCCATGCCTCACATCTAGCCTATGTTAGGTATTCCTATCTCACATCTAGCCTGATTGCTTTGGCAAACCATAGGTATTACGTGACACTGCACTGACTGTTATGCCCCCATTGTAGGCCATTCTCCCTCTATCCAGGTGTCACAAATCTAGGCGTCACTGCATTTACTGTTGTAGCCTCAATCCTGGTGTCCCAAATTGAAATGTTATTGCATTGTCTGTTGTGTCCACCTTTAAGCCCTTCTCCCTCTATCCAGGTGGCACAAATAAAAGTGTTATTGCATTATCTGATGTGCCCCTCTTTTGGCCTTTCTCCCTCTATCCAGGCGTCCCAAGTGTAAGGTTGCTTTATTTTCTATTTTGGCCCTCTATCCATGTGTCCCAAATAGAAGTGTTATTGCATTGACTGCTGCGCCTCTCTTTAGGCCTTTCTCTTTCTATCCGTGTGTCCCAAGTCTAAGGTTGCTGCATTTGCTTCTGTGGCTCTCTATCCAGGTGTTCCAAATTGAAGTTGTATTGCATTGACTGTTGTGCCTCCTCTTTAGGCCTTTCTTTCTCTATCATGGTGCCCCAAGCCTAAGGCAGCCCATTTACTGTTATGCCACTCATTCCAGGTGTTGCAAATCAAAGGCCCTTCTCCCCCTATCCAGGTGTCCCAAGTCTAGGTGCTACTGCACTGATAGTTGTGCCCCCTCTTTAGACTAGACCCTTCTCCCTCCATCCAGGTGCCCCATGTCCAGGGTTGCTGCATTTACGGGTGTGCCCTCTATCCAGGTGACACAGGTCAGAGTGTTATTGCATTATCTGGTATGCCCCCTCTTTAGGCCTTTCTACCTCTATCCAGGTGTCCTAGGTCTTGGGTTGCTGCATTTACTGTCGTGCCCTCTATCTAGGTGTCCCAAATCTGGGTGTTGCCACATTGATGTTGTGCCCCCTCTTTAGACCCCTCTCCCTCTATCCAGATGTCCCAAGTCTAGTTGTTACCACATTGACTGCTGGACCCCCACACAATCCCTGGTAACTAAGGTTCAGGTGCCCACAATCCCTGGTAGCTAAGGTACAGGTGCCCTTTGAAAAATCGCTCTGTCTGTAACCCCGACACTTCCAACCACTGCTGGTTCACACATCAAAGCCTGAAAGAAAATACCACTAAAAGACTGAACCACAAATGTTACTACCCCTGGTTACAAAACCACAGCCAAGGGACCCCTAAGATAAAGAACAAAAAGCACACGGGAGCCAGAAAGGAAAGAGCAATAAACAAACTGATCACCCGAGGTTTCAACAATCCGCTACCTCACCAACTACAAGCAACAACGAACCACAAATAACAAAAACTAAACCCCAAGCACCAGGAAACACACCAATCCAAAGAGGAGGCCCACTCAAAGGAATGCAACCCACAACTCAAACACCATGCACGCCACAATAAAGACAAAGCAGCCATAACGGACAAAAGAAATAATAAGAAAACCCAAACATCTCGGGAAGGTGCTGACTAGCCAGAACCCACAACTCCAAAAAACTGGACAAAAAACAGCCCAGATAGCCTGGGAAAATATACAAAAAACAGAGCAAAGACGTAATAGATCACCCACTAACTTTCCAGATACGACTGCATGGTAAGCAAAGATGGACCAGCAACAACAAACCGGCAGACAATAAGCGTTATAATACAGAGCCCACAAGGACACCAAGCACAAGACAACAAGTAATAAACAAACTCAACTCGCTCTACACCACCAACAATACCACAAACATAATCAGGGATAAACTGGAATCCATTACCATCTACATGCCCTACATCACACAAGACTAGGACGAGTACCAACACAATTCACCACCCAGAATGAACTGAAACCAACCAACTCCGCTATAAACCTTATCAGTCTATTCAACAAAGAGACTGCCTACCAAAGAACCACAACACCCAACAGGTTCAGTCAAGAAAAAAACAGCATCAATGGAAACCCAATCGACAACACCCCAAACCGAAACATGACAAACAACAACATGAAAGGGAAAAAAAAAAAAAAAAAAAAACTACACTGCAGCCTTCTCAGTGTGTGTTCCAGGGCAAAACACTCAATAGTAATCCATTACCTTCTAAGAGAAGGAGGCACTGATGTGCTATTTGTTACTGAAACCTGGTTTATTTGTTTGTTTGTTTATTCATTTATAGAGCACACAAACCCTGGGGTATCTGGGCGCATTGCATATTACTTGGTTACATGGTTATAAAAACATTTTACATAAAAAACAATTATTTACATTGTAGGAAAAGTTGCACAGAGGAATTTGCACAGAGATAAATAGTAAGCAATAATTACAACTTAGGTAACAGGTAACAGGGTGTGACTAACTTTGCAAAAGCAGTACAAAGCTAAAGGATATAGTACAGTAACAAGTTATGTTGAAGGGCAGGCCCCGAGGAATGTACAAGAGGTGAGATATTGGTGGTGTTGGAGGCAGTAATCAGACATCGGAAGACCATAACCACAAGTCTTTCCTGAATGAGTAAAAGGAAGGAGCTGCTCTTAGCGTGGATGGCATGGAATTCCAAAGCTGATTTGCCGTACTGGGAAACTGCTGCCTCCTGCTTTCTTAAGTTTGAATTTAGGGACTTTGAGGCTGTTAGCCTGCAAGGTTCTGATAAGGCGTTCCGAAGTGTGTTTAGTGAATTTGTCCACTAAGTATTTTGGGGCCAATTTGGCAAGATATTTGTATGTGAGGGTTAAGGTTTTGAATTTAATTCTGTCTTCAATAGCGAGCCATTTGGTGTTACACCTGGTGTTAGAGATATGCTGCCTTCTGGGGTTGCTTAGCGCTGTTCTAAGGGTGTTATTTTTGAGAATATGCAATTTATTGATGTTGTGTTTACTGATGTCTAGATAAAGTGCATTTCAATAGTATAGTTTAGACAAGACAAGGGCACGTGGTGCAACTTCATGGTCCATAGAAATAAATGGTTTATTGAAACTAGTGGCTGAAGCAGTGGCATTGACTTGTTTGTTCAAGTTCAATGCTGAGTCCAAGTAGAAGCCTAAAGTCTTCCCCTCTTTTGAGACTTTGATATTTAGGGTGTCAATGTCGAAAGACTTGAAGTTTCTTACTGCGATTGTTCAATTTTTCTAGTGACCCAATGAGTAGGAGCTCTGTCTTATCGTCATTAAGAGAGCGCTCATGTGTGGCCATCCAGGCTTGTATGACAAGGTAAATGTTGTTGAACCATACTAAATCAGTGTTGTAGTCACCAGATTGGAATGAGAATCTGGGTGTCATCCTCATAGTTAGTGTAGGAGACACCCAGATTATTTATCAAGGTCGTCAAACAGTGGCTTTGTGAAAATATTATACATAGTAGGTGAAATGAAGGAGCCCTGAGGAACTCTGCAGGTAACCGGTACTGGTTCTGCAGCTGCCAAAGGAAAGAACACTCCCATGGAGCGATTATCTAAGAAGGATTGGATCCATGCAGTAGCTTCCCGTGAGAAATTGGCTACTGAAATAAGATGGTTGCATAGTTCTTTGTGATCCACCAAATCGAATGCGACAGATAGGTCCAAAAGGAGAAGGATGGCTAATTCCCCTTTGTACTTCAGTTCATCCATTTGTTTTTTTAAGTCAATGAGCGCAGTTTCTGTACCATGTCTAGGTCGAAAGCCAGATTGACTGAGTCCTAACAAAATATTAGTCTCTAGATACTTTTGAATCTGGATGTAAGCTGCTGTGTCTAATATTTTAGGAGAAATGGTACAGTTGTTATCACCTTGTAGTTTGCAGATATGCTTGGGTCTAAATTCAGTTTCTTTAGTAAGGGAAGAACCCATGTATCTTCGCGGTTTGTAGGGACAGTGCACGTGTCGAAGAAGGAGTTGATTAGTATGGTGACAAATGGTTCTAGATCCCTAGCAGCCTCTCTAATTATAGATGCAGGGTAGGAGTCCCCTAGGCATCTAGATGATTTGAGTTAAGTCATTATTTTCTCCACTTCCTGGATAGAGACAGGTGGAAATGTAAACTGATTAGTTAGTTTAGTTTGATTTCCAGAGGCCTCTGATAGAGTTAGGTCATAGGTAGGGTGGTTGATTTTTTTGCTGCAATTTTATCTTGGAGCTTGGAGATTTCGTTGCAGGGGCATCTTGGATATTAGTGCACTAAGCTTTATTTTTGGTATAGGTGTTGGTAGGGGTGGCAGGAGATTCAAGTTCTCTTAGAATAGTAGAGTTCCCTTGTACTTGAATTGGCTTTTGTGATTCTTTCATTAAACATGTCTCTTAGTTTGAAGGATCTCCTGTTTGTACCTGGTTGATATGTGAGTGAGAGTATCCTTGTTTAGTTCTGAAGAATTATTTTTCCAGAGGGCTTCTGCATGTCTTTTTTCGTTGTGGGTGGCCTTAAGACTGGGAGTGAACCAGGAGTGCAGATGAGAACGTGGTTTCCCTTTTCCTAATTTTAGAGGTGCTATTTTTATCCAAGGCTTGGTTGAGCGTGGAGTTGTCCAATTCAACTAATGCTACAGGGTCTGTGCTCAGGGCTGCGGTATTTGTTATAGGGTGTAGCAGCGGTAATAGATTATTTACTGTCATGCTCCACTTATTTATCGTTAAGGCTGGAGGGGCAGTTGGAGGTTGTCTTTAATGTCAAAAATGATAA
Organism: Ambystoma mexicanum; assembly: GCF_040938575.1. Classification (NCBI taxonomy): domain Eukaryota; kingdom Metazoa; phylum Chordata; class Amphibia; order Caudata; family Ambystomatidae; genus Ambystoma; species Ambystoma mexicanum. The sequence continues at coordinate 925,979,299 of NC_090941.1, forward strand.
GAAAGTGATCCATCCAAGGAAAGAGTTTGATAGAAGTTACAACAGTCATGCAGTTAATGTGTGTGATCCAAACGAATGTGTAGCCTTTAATGTGAGAGGGCTTGTTGATTCTAAGGGTAAGGCCTGCTTCAGCAATGGTGTTAGCAAGGGTGGTAGCATTCACATCATTAGGATCATTTAGGCCAAAGTTAAAGTCTCCCAGTATTATAATTTCAGAGCCTGGTTTCGAGTTGGCGTTGAGTAAGGCAGTTAGGTCTTCCTCGAATGAGGAAATTGGGCCAGGCGGCCTGTATAAAAGGTGCATGGTTATTGTACGAGAGGCAATTACACTGACAGAAGTTCGCCCGAAGGGAACTGGGGATGCTGGGTGATCCTTAATCCCAGTTTAGATTTGGCGATGAAGACGATGCCCTCGCCTTTCAGAGATTCTTTATCTAACATGAGGATGGATTCATTTTCAGGGATTGCTAGCGAAAGAGAAGGACCTGCTGCAGGGTGGATCCAAGTCTCTGTAATGGCTAGGTAGTCTAACTGATTGGCGATGATGAGGTCAGCGATATCAGTAGAGTGGGCATCCATCAATCTGGCATTTATTATGGTGCCATTAATCATTGGAGGTTGTCTTGATCTTTAATCACTGGCAGTTTCTTATCTTAATCAACGGGATGTCAGGATTGAGGTTGCGGAACTGGTTGGTAGGAGGATTCTGCATTAGGTTTAGTCTTACTGTTGCGAACCATTAGAGGGTTAGGTTTATTGTAAGTGCTGGGTGTAGGAGGCGTGATTTTATTGAACCTAGATCTCAGCCTATAGTTTCTAAGACTGGTCGAGCAAGGTTGATTAGGTTTGGGTCTAGTTGCAAATAGTTGAATCTATTGGGATGGAGTCAGTAGGATGGTAGGTGCAATAGCACTGCGTCCACTGAGGAGGGTTTGTTCTGGATAGGAAGTAATGGTGGCAAAATATAGGTGGGTCTGATTTGATTCGAATGAGGTAGTGGCCGGCGAGAATTAAGAGTGGAGGTGATCGTATTATCAGCAGTTAGGCTGTTAGACGTGGGTGACAGCATTTAACCTTATCATTAGGGGTATGAGCCACTTGCAAGAGAGAGCTAAGGTAATAGGTTTTCAAAATTAAAGCTGAGAGCTTAAGAGGAGCCGAATACATGGTTGAAGTAATGAGTCAGTCCAGTTGTAAGTATGAACATTGATAGTGGAGATGAGGCTATGGAAGTTATTCTGTGAGTCCCGAAAAGGCTGGTAGGCAGAGTTAAGAGCAGGATTTGACCCTAGTCAGATAGGCATGAGATGCTGTGGATGCCGTGAGGGATGAAAACAGTGTGACATGAGAGCATGTGTAAGTGGCGATCAGACAAAGCGGTTACGCAGTGTTACAGAGTGCATACCAGGTAAGCTGTCTAAAAGCATACAAATATGTAGTGATGAGATAATCACTATAGGAGCAGTGCGAGAAGATGGCCTTATTGTGTCGTGTGCGTTTGAAGATCAGACTGGCAGGCATATCACATGGCATGAAGGGGCACTTAGCACACGTAGCAGGCTAATCAAGGTGTAGTATGTATTCACAGATGTGTGTGTACCAGAGTACGGAGATTATAATGCTGACAATAATATGCTTACTAAGTAAGTATCGGGGGTAAAGACAATACAAGCGAACATGTAGAAAAGGACACATTTTATACATGCTCAGTTCTGAGGGTAAGCAGACTATGAAGGCCGATCATAGAGCTTTGTGCCGAGACAAAAACATTACTGAAGGATGAGTTTTGGTAGGAGTCTTACTCCAAGTCACAACCTCGATGAGGTCAGAAGCAGACTTTAAGTGGCGGAAAAGTTCTGTTGAAGGGCAGCGGGATGGGCCCAAGGCCCTATCGGCCCAGACAAGCCCAGACAGGACATTCTTCTAAGGCCCTTTGTTGTGTCGGCTTCCGCCTGTCGGCTCTGGCTATTGGCAGACGAAGGCTGCACTCAGCCAATCAGGGTGCAGGCTGAGTCAAAGCAGATAGTGCGGCAAGTTTGAATCCATACTGCGAATGCAGCGGCCATTCTTAAGTCTCCTTGAAGCCCAGTGTAGAGAGTGTTGAAATGCACCAATGGCAGGGTGCTAGAGGCAGTAGAAATGCCACAAATAAGCTTTTTGGTAGTAAAAGCAATAACGTGAAAGCAGCTTATGGTGAGTTTCACAGCTTGGCTGCTGCATGAAAAATCATGTAGAGACTGTTCGAGAAGTACAGTGATCCTGGTGGATCGACAATGAGGCAGCATGCCTGGAGGGAGGGGGCTCCTGCCCTCTCTCGACGACGATGATGCTGATACTGTGTGCTGGCACAGAAAGGCCCTTCTTCCACGGCCCTTCGTCGTGTCGGTTTCTGCCTGTCATCTCAGGGAATTGGCAGAAGGCTGCTCTCAGCCAATCAGGATGCGGGCTGGTTTGTAGCAGGAAGTGCAGCAAGTTTGAATCTATACTGTGGATGTGACAGCCATTCTTAAGTAGCCTTGAAGGCAGGTGAAATGGCGCGATGTAGAGAATGTGGAAATGCACCAACGGCAGGGTGCTAGAGGCAGTGGAAATGCCACAAATAAGCTTTTTGGTAGTAAAAGCAATAAAGTGAAAGCAGTTTACGGCGAGTTTCACAGCTTGGCTGCTGCACGAAAATCATGTAGAGGCTGTTAGAGAAGTACAGTGATCCCTTTGGATCAACAATGATGCAGCAAGCCTGGAGGGAGGGGGCGCCTGCCCTCTCTCAATGACGATGGTGCTGATACTCGGGTGCTAGCAGAGAAAGGCCCTTCTTCTACAGCTCTTCATCGTGTCGGCTTCCGCCTGTCGACTCAGGCTATTGGCAGAAGAAGGCTGCGCTCAGGGTGTGGACTTGGTCATAGCAGGATGTGCGGCAAGTTTGAATCTATACTCCGCATCCTGCGGCCATTCTTAGGTCACCTTGAAGCATGGCGAAATGGTGCGGTGTAGAGAATGTTGAAATGCACCAATGGCAGGGTGCTTGTGGCAGTAGAAATGCCACAAATATGCTTTTTGGTAGTAAAAGCAATAAAGTGAAAGCAGTTTACGGCAAGTTTCACAGCTTGGCTGCTGCACAAGAAATCATGTAGAGGCTGTTAGAGAAGTACAGTGATCGCGGTAGATCGACGATGAGGCAGCAAGCCTGGAGGGAGGGGGCTCCTGCCCTCTCTCAACGACGATGATGCTGATACTGATATGTATTTATTGTTTGCTTGTTAGGTGCTTATACAATAAGAAAATACTGTTTCAAAGCACCCACAGGGCAGGGAGGGAGCGAGGGAGGGAAATACCTTGCTAGATAATATTTAAGAGCAGAGAGGTAAGAGGGAGAAGGACACACCTACTATGCCTTGTGAGTATTCCGAACATGCAAGTGCAGAAAGGAAGATGGAAGAGTGGGTAAGTGCTAGGCAATCCGAGCCTGTGGGTGAGCCATAGACAAAGGGCTAGGACTATTGGGTGCTACACAACCTCTGCCACGGGAGGTGTAAGTGTTGGCCTCCAGAGCTGAGGGTGTGCAGATGCAAAGTGCTGAGGATAGACAGGAGTTGGGATGAATTGGTGTGAGAGGTCAAGACCCTGAGGATGCATAAGGACCAAGGACACCGATTATCACTGGTTATCAGACAATTACAAAGCCATCGCGAACAAAGCATACCAGACAACTTTAAACTAATAAACGCCAACAGAGAAATATGAAGAGAAGTTGGAATCACAATCATAAACAAAGAACACATCTGAGCATCTCAACTCAACACAACCAACATAGATGACTGTGAATCCCTCCTCATCAAGATAGAACTCAATGACCAAGCCAACATAGTATTCCTACTGATCTACAGACCACCTTCTTACAACCCCAACTTTGCAGCAAAACTAGAGGATGTGTCTGCCGGTTTATAGTGATAATTTCGACAACAAAAATGTCGAAAGTCAAAATTTCGAAAAAAAATGTCGAAAAAAAATGTCGACTTTTTTTTTCAATGCATTTTTTTTAAATTGGGGGGGTTCCCCCCAACCCCCCTTTTTTAATTTTTTTTTTTAATGTTTCCCTTTTTTTTAACTCCCGAACCCCTAAAATAAATATATAATTAAAAAAAACGAAAGTCGACATTTTTTTTTTCGACATTTTTTTGTCGACATTTTTGTCTGTCGACATTTTTTTTTCGAAATTATGACTGCCCACCGTGTCTGCCATTTTATCCACCTACCACAACACCCTAGTTGTACTTGGAAACTTCAACATCTGGTTATAAAAAAAGAAAACAATCCACTGCAAACTCACTCTGCAGACTCCTGGTATCTTTAAATTTCAAGCACATAGTAAATGGATCCACCCACAATGCCAGACAAACCCTGGATGCCATTTTCTGCAGAGAAGGACTGCATCTCTGCCACCTACATCTATGTTATAGATCGACCGCTACTTCATACTATTCTACATAACATCCCAAACCCCCCAGCTAGCCATATAGGATTTACTCCATACCAGCATGACAAGAAATTGGAAGATTCTAGACCTAGAAGCCCTAACAAACCTTCTAGACTCAACTCTCCCAAGCAAAACAGAACCTACCAAAACACCCGTAGACACAGCAGAAGACACACTCAATAGTTGGATCACCAAGGCCCTTGACCAACTGGCACCAGCTAAAAACATTCAAAGCAACGCCCAACAAACTGGCAGACAAATGCTCACAGAAGAACTGAAACAACTACAAAAAACAACTACAAAATGGAAATGGAGAGAACAATACACCAGACAAGCCAAAATAAAATTCCAAATACAACTCAAATTATACAAATCAACAGTTCTCAAGGCAAAAATGTACTATTACGCCACAACAACAGAATCCTCAAACAATCCACAGAAAGAACTCTTCAAAATCATCAAAGAAATAAAAAACCTTCTTCCTGCAAGATTTCCATCATTCCGACACAAGCACTTTGTTACAACATGACCAACCACCAACCACCTGAAATTAAAAATAGATACAACCCAGGAGACCAACAACCTAGCCTAGGCACTGATCAAGGACACCAAACTTGTGGAAACCCAAGGGTCCCCTGCTCCCTTGACATCTTCAAAGGAATCCTTAACCACAGAACCCCAGCAACACACTTCCGGAACCTAATGAATCTATCAATCAAACTAGTAATAGTACTGTCCTACTTCAAATTGGCATACATTAGACCACTGATAAAAAAGGAACCAGAAAGCGCAGGAGACCAGAGCAACTACAGACTGATATATCCACTCTGCCCTATCCAGGAAAGATCCTGGAGAACCACATGTACAAAATCCTTCTTAAATATGTCTAAACAAACAGAAAACTCGACCGGTCACAAGTTGGCTTCAGACCAATGAGAGGAACAGAATCAGCACTCCTATCGATATGGGATGATGGAAAATAAATGCAGACGACGATGCCCAATTTCCCTCATTCTATGAGACATATCAACAGGATTTGACAAAATCAGCCATGTAACACTAATGCAAAGTTTGATGGAATGTGACATACAGGAATCCACACTAAAGTGGCTTACCTCATTCCTAACAGAGCGACCCGAAAGAACATACCTATCACCCTTCATCTCAAACACCAAAAATATATCCTGCAAGACTCAGCCTCTCTCCTCGGCTCTTGAACATCTACATGTGCCCATTGATGAAAATCATTTGGGCCCAAGGACTTACCACCTACAACCAGGCAGGCAACACAAAACTGATTGTGAAAACAAACAGAACCCAGGAACAAAATAATAGCGTCAACAACTGCCTCACAGACATCTACAACTGGATGACAATGAACAACCTTGAACTGAGCCCTGCAAAATGGAAAAAATCCTCTCACTCGCAGGATTTGATGGAGGGAACCCACAACTGGACTGGCCTACCGGCGTGGGAATGCAACCAGAGACTACCGACGTAGAAAATAACCTTGGAATACTCATGGACAATGGACTGTACTTAGAACTACAAGTCAAAGCAATCACCAAAGCATGCTTCTTCCTCCTAAGACTGCTCAGAGGATGAATCCCCTACCTTTCCTTTCCTCACAGAACCCTCACAATCATATCAGTGATACTCACAAGAATTGACTACACAAACAGCCTCTACCTAGGAATACCAGAAAGACGCACCAAGAAACTCCAAAGGGTGCAAATTATTGCAGCCAGGATGCTATGAAGACTAAACAGAAAAGAACACATCACACCAGCAATGAAAAGCCAACACTGGTTACCATTAAAAAAGTGCAAACAATTCAAAGAACTCTGCATTTCCCACAAAGCCTTGCAAAGACAAAGGCCCTCATTACAACTCAGGCGTTAAGGGTTTAACGGCGCCGTTGGCGCCGTTAACCCTTAATGCCTGATTACAAGTGTCCCTTTGCGGGTTGGTGTTTAACGCCTGCTTTTAGCAGGCGTTAAAAATCTAATACCCAAACGGACTTTGGAGCTAATTACGGCACCGTAATTTACGGTGCCGTAATTAGCGCCTTCCCCATTCCCATTATGCCCTATGGGGGCAAAAATGGGAATGGGGAAGGGCAAATGGTGAATGGGGAATTACCGCCCCACTCACCTTGGAATGGGGCGGTAATTCCGCCATCCACCATGGCGGAATCGTAACTTTAGCGCCATGGACCATGGTGCTAATAGCACCATGGTCCTCCGCCAAGGTTGTAATGAGGGCCAAAGAGCGGAATCCCTGCCAGAAAAGATTTGATGGTATTGCCCAGGAAGGATCCAGCAACAACCTACAAATAGAGGCAAAACACTATGAAAAAATATAATTCTGTGGACAGCGTTCTCACGTATAATTGCTAACATCTGCAACACCATGTCCAAAGAAATTAGAAACACAGAAGACCACATAACCTTAAGGAAATGGCTCAAGACCTGGATACTGAACACACAACGACAACCTAGAAGGATACTGGTAACAATAACACCACAGACAAATAACTAGAGTGAAGACAAGATGGTAAAAAGAACCACAACCAAGAACCGGGCTAGATACTGTCAAGCAGCAACCAAAGGGCCAAGCCAGAGGCTACAACAAACCGGCCGACTTACTCATCAGTATCCCCTTCCTGCTCCACCAACATAACTGACACCATACTAAAGCTTGGGATAGACAAACTACTCATAAGCAAACTAAGAATCAATTCTATGTTCACACCAAGCATCTCTAGATGCTGAAGCACACCAAGAATGAACCACCCACATAGTCCATAAAACCATCAACAGTGCAACTACACATCAAGGCGCCGAACAATCTTACAGCTATGGCCACCCGTGACTCTGGAGCCCCCATGGACACTATCTAACCAGTGCGCACAACCAAGCCCACCACACCCCACACAGCACACTAACACTAACACAATACACTACCACACACCCGAGGCACTGAATCTTACCTATAGGGTTACAACACACAAGGCCTCCCGCACCAACTCCCACATGTAAAACAACACTCTCAGATGGCAGTTCCTCCTGGTTCTGAACCTATCCTCTAACCCTATCCACACTAACCTCCCCATCCCCTCTCTTGCAAAGCCATGTGAGCGCCTGGAGACTGCCACTGGGTGGTAGCGGTGGATGGCATAAATCAATGTACCATAGCATAACACTCATTCAAACACACATTCACATAGCTTTCACCAGCTCATTCATCCTGCAATAATTTCAAACAGCATTCACACTGAATTCAGAAACTCATTTCAAAAACACATTCACACAGCATTTACTTGCTCATTCAAACAAACATTCAAGCAGCATTCATCTGCTCTTTTACACAGCATTCACTAACTAATTCATTTGCGCATGTACTCCACCACCCATACATCATATACTCACTCATTCGCACACACATAAGAATAAACACATACAACATTACAATAAATAAAATAACACTTACCTCAGCCCAGTCCAAATATTGCTTCTCCCTGACGCAGCCTCATGTGACAAGGTTAATTTGGCTCCTTCGATCAAGAACCGGAACCAGGAGGTGCCCTAAAGCGCTTCCTGGTTCATGTACATGTTTGCAGGAGACGGAGCACAACTTTTGCAGTGCCCGTCGAGTCTGGATGTGAAGGGGTGCAAGGGTATTCCCTCAGACATTCAGATATGTAGCTGCCCACCCTGTATCACCAATGGGACATGCACGGCTGGGAATAGGCCTTGCATAGTCCATAGTCCTTGCATAGCCAAGCCTTGCACAGTTCAGTGAACATGCGCGCTGGGGAACATAAACTGTGCAAGGGAGAACAACCTTTTCCTGTGACAGTTCAATCCGTGGTTCATACACAATGGGCAAGGATTTTGGTGAATTGGTGCCCCCTCACCTATTATGGAAGAGCTGCACCTGATACAAACCCATAAACATAAAATAATAACAAATGATTGTGGTAGGGACATCCAGTTCTGAAAACAATTGATGTGGGTTATCAATGTTTGAGACATTCAAATGCATGTATAAGTCCACAATCACACATCAAGTAATGCATGCTTCGACACATAGAAGTGGATAGATTGCACATGTATAGCCATTTATTGCAAGAAAGGGACCACCTAAAGAAACCCTTAAATAAAGTCAATAGAAATATCAATATACAAAAAGAAAACATGCGAATAATAGAGTACACCACTTCTCCCCGCTTTGTAACTGCCACTGACATGGCTTCAGGTTGGTTCTCCATCAGTGCAGATAAGTTCATTTTGGGACAGATCACAGTAGAGGACAGTGAAACAAACGGGGCTGATAGTTACCAATTGGCCTCTGATCTGTAGCTGACATCTTGTGCTGGAGCCAGGGTTGAGCAACTGGTTATGCATATTTGGCAACTAAGAACTTCTTGAATCCTGGACTGCATAGGGATTGACTGGCTGCATAGGCCTCTGTGCTGTGGTGGTGAAAGACCTACTGATGATGATGAGTACCAGTCGGGCTTGCTTATTTGCTGAAGATTGTTAAAATAGTAGAAATGAAAATACCAGCAAGATGAGCATTATAAATAAGAACAGTGAAAGAGGTACACATATTTAAATGATATCAGGACAGGTAGTGCCAACTGCACTTTGAGGGAATCATGGCTCACATGGTTGTTGCATGTAGGACATGCCAACTTTTAAGATGGCATGAGAAGCGCAATTATTGGACTCAAAAGCATTCAACCCCAGTTAGTGCGCTCTCACGGTTCCCGTGAACTCTATTGCTTTCACGGTCTTGCTCCCGGTTAGTTTTCGGACATCCCACGTTTCGCTAAGAATAATAAGAAAATCCGTCCTTCCTCGATCATCAAACACACCTGCACACTTTCTGCTTGTGGATGGACACTCTGACTGACAATAACCAGGGCGACCTAAGGGCAGAGATGCCCAGGCGTCCCTCTGGCGCCATTAGCCTCTTCATCCCCCATCCTCAATGCCAGCTCGGGGGAATCTTTGAAGGTCTCCCATGAGCTGGCGTCGTGGGAGAGGGCGTGGCGGGCGCCATATTCATATTAAATGTGCCCGCTTTCCGGTGCAGGCTATTTGATAACAACATTGTGCTGAAGCTTTCATATCAGCGCCTCTTGAAAAATGTGGCAGATTTTGGTTTTGTCGCTGCTAAGGCCGGCCCAGACAATAACCAACTGCATCCATCCTTAAGAAGCATCCACACAATAATAGATACTCCATATACACAGACCAGAATCCCCTCTCTACAGAAAAGGTTGTGATTGGCACTGGGCCCAAACATTTTCTATGCGAAGATATAAACCATCTCTTTAAAAGCAAGCTCTAGAGTTGTTCCTTGTCCTTTGATCGTCGGCATAAACACTTGGCTCTTGACATTCCCAGATCCATCAAGTTTCCCTTTGCCATGTGAGGTGGCCCCCGACGTTTTTTTCTTGGAATTCTGCGACTTTTAATGTTCCTGAATTCAAAACGGACCATACAATTCCCATAATTCAAAGAGAAAAGAAGAAAAAAAAAAGGGAGAGGGTGGCTTTCTGAGCATGGCAAGGAGAATGTTGAGACTTTTGCATTTTCTACAGAACGAACAGCCAGGAGATGGGCTGTGCAATGTTAACGTGGTGAATGTACATTTTGAGTAGAATTTCATTTCCAGTTGTGAACAATCAAATGAGAGATTTCATTTTCAGAAATGTCACCCTTTCCGCAGTGCGTGTATGTGTTTAAATTGGCACTCAAGGCTTTACGTTCCTTCATACAGGAATTCGACACGATGTAACGTTTAGAATTAATTCGTTGATAACCTCTATGTAATGTGTCTTGGAGGAGTAATTGCCATGACAGTAGTTCAAAGGTTTAATTTTACTGCAGGCTTTGGCATGCGATGTCATGTCATTTGTTTCAGCAAGTTGCTGTAAAAAAGGAAATAAAAATGTGAATTTTCAAAGTAATAATTGTAATGACTTGAGAAGAAGATATGAATACAACTTCAAAAGCTCAAAAATAACACCCTTATTTCAATCCTGAACGAAAGCACCAGTCATTTGAATTAGTAAAAGATTATTAAATCATCATCGTTGAGGGATGTTTTGATGTGTAAGCATTTTAGGGATGCTGTTAACTAAAAACGATGTGTTTTTATTATTTGCAACGTTGTAAAGAACCAGAGGTTCGTCTGATAACCATATAGTGCTTTTTTTTTATTATTATTTATTGAATATAGTTGAAATTACATCAACTTTTTCAATTTATAAGAAATAGAAAAAAACCATAAACATCAAATCCAAGTAGAAATAAGATTCATAAAGGTTTACAAAATGCTTAGAAAAATAACAAGCCGGTCAAGTGGCACAGCGAGTAGAGCGCCCGCTTTGACACCCGTGCAGAGCCTGTTAACGCAGGTTCGAATCCCGGCGGGGCCAAACTCAGCCTTTCATCCTTCCGAGGTCGATAAATGAGCACCACACACCGTGGGTAATAATAAGCAGCGCTCAGATACCTGAGGGTTTGTAGCGCTATATAAAAGCCTTATTATTATTATTATCATCATACAAATTTATCGGAAAGAGATAAGCAAACGACTCTTAACTTCATTCCATATACAAGGCTTTTAAAAAATTGATGATTGCAATTCTTATGCTCATACATTCGGTGGCTGCCAAGGCGATCCATCTATTTCTAGGATCAATTTGTGCAAAATACGCAAAGTGGTTAACAAAGTGCAATTTTCTTAAAGTGGATAGTGCAGGACAGTTCAATAATAAGTGTTGTAGAGTTTCGAAAATCGTTATATTTTTGCAAAACCTACACCAGTTGAGGTCAGAGGGGATTTGCTTTCTTCTTGTTTATAGTGCTTATAATATTGCAGTATAGTAAAACAATAAAAAAATGTAATGGCGTGGTAGATAAAGGGCTTAGAATGAGATCTATTGCAACACAATGGATCTGATTTACAGAACGTTTTTCAATGGGATTTTCCCATTGAAAATGCCTTTGTAAATCAGGCTAAATATTTGTTAGCTAGGTCATCAGTAGACTGGCTAATAAAGCTGCATCAATCACAGATTGCAATGAACAAGCTTGACTATTTTGTGGATGAAACGGAAGGACAATCAGCTGTAGCCTTGGCACACCGTTCCGAGATGAAGAAGAGGAGTGCTTTTGTTTTAAGAATTTTCCAGAACGTGTTCTACGTTTCAAGCATAAATATATAACACATATTGAACATAGAAGGGCTGGATTTGAAACAGTTAAACTCACTACTTGTTGGCTCCAGGCGGGAATACGAAATGGAGGGAGTGTTGACAATGCAAAATAAGCAGTATTATAAGTTTCCAATGAAGTGGACTGTATGTTCGGCACAGCAGGTGAAAACTAAATTGGAGTACAGTTTTCACTTCAGCACATTTCAAGTATCTGGTGTCTGCTTTTCCCACCATAAAAAAAAACACGCCTTCCAGCATCGCTCCACCACTCCCAAATGCTCACACATTATAAGCATTTGTTGTATCCACTATGAGCCACAGCAGACAATTGGGGCCTGATTTACAGAAAAGTTGCACATATGACGCAAAGTATCCATAGCTGTATCTGTGCCAATACAAAGACTACGTCACACAATAATAATGCACAACAATGGGATTCACGAAGAAATGGCAGCACAAAACCCCATTGCGCTAAATTCCACATGTTGCACTCAAAATGCTCAAACCGCTGACTCTGCTCAGGCAAACACAGAGCGTTGGCTCTGACTAACAATGCAGAGATGATTGGCCCAAAGCCATGAATGCCTTTCACTGTGGAACACATGCGTACAACATGTCAGAATAAGGGACAGCTGAGTGGATGACCACCCAAACAATACCACCATGACGACTATGTAAATTACATTGTAAACAGCAACCCCAACAGCGGATGCCAGGCAAAAACCAAATAGCACAATTGGAACTACACCTAGCATGTATACATACAACATCCAGCTGCAATGTGGCACGTGCGCCTTTCATCATGCCCTGCAGCAGCCTGAGCACTAACCCAACAAAAGCAGAAGTTCTATACCAAATGTACATTGTTTCAAGGAATTGTTGAGCTGTGATACACACATATGCCAAATATATGTCATTTGAAAACTTATTTCAGGGTGGATGGGTTGCCACCATTTTCATCACAATGGGAATATCGAGACTCTTGTTAAAACCTAAAATGTGTTTCTAGCCCCTCAGAAAATGTTCAGGATCCAAACGTTGGGGAGCTGGTGGCGTATTAGTCATCTGGGTAGAAAATTCATATTCATAACTTTTATAACTTTTGTGAAACGGGTAAAAAAAACACAGTTTGCGTAGGCCATACCCTGCCAAAATAGAAAATAATGTTATGATTAGGGGAACATAAACATATATATATATATATATATATATATATATATATATATATATATATATATATATATATATATATATATATATATATATATATGATGTCTAATTGTAAATTGCAAATTGTTGTCATGTTGTGATTTTTTGGGTGAAAAATCTGAAAAGTTTAAATGGTAGCTCTGGTGTGTGGATCCATCCTTTGCATCAGTTCCACTTTAGAAAACTCAGAATCTATCGGCTGTGAGGGGGTGAACCCTGGAGGAGGTGAAGACCATAAAGGTCCAATGGAAATTCAGGGCTAATAAGTTAACACATCCTGATCTCAATAATTCGGGGTGGGACTTAGCCATTAAAATGTGCCTGCACAAGGCATAGAGGGGAGAGCTGCCTAACAATCTTGAAGGAGACTTGCCTTAAGACCATCCAGGTGAATCTGGACCCAGCTGCCTGATATTACCTGGTTTGCAAAGTCTTTCAAATTGCTGCAGGATTTACTTTGCCTGGGAAGACAACAATTAAGAACGACAAAAGAAGCTGGAATTTTGGCAAGGAGAGCAGGCACAGAGGGATGCATGCTCGTGGTTACCTTTGACTGAAGTCCCTGGCCATATCTCTGTGCTTCTCCAAGAGAGGGTCAGGACAGGGAGAGGTCTCTCCCAAAGAAAAATGGGTTCCAAAGACCCCCCAGTTTGACAGGGTAAGTATGGAGACCGACCCAGATCAAGAAGTCCTTCAACCCCAATAATGTGTGTAAATTAAGAGGTACCCTCCCACCAAATAGGTTCTGAGAACTGTTTCCAGGTTAACTGGGACAGCAAAGAATTGGGGATAAATAGTATCCCCCAACAACGCAAATCACTAAATGTAAAATGTTCCTGATCTCCAACACGGACAATTACCCATGATCGCACAGTGGGCCTCATTACGGGTCTGGCGGGTTCTGGCGGTAACCCTGCCGGTGCTACTGGTAGGTTGCTGCCGGACCCATAAAGAATTACTGGAACCTGACTTCCCAGTGCCACTGGGCTATTACAAGTCCGGCAGCCGGGAAGTCAGGCACCAGTAATTTTTTTAATCCCCATTCCCATGTGAGTTCAGACTGCTATGGGAGTCTGCATTCCAAAAATGAGTCAAAAGACAGGATGCATGCCTCTGTTGAGTCTTTGGGAGGAATTGTAACTCCTCCCTTCCCAGGCTTAGGATCTACCAGCTGGAGATACACATACATACTTGATTCAAAGAGCTCATTCCATAACAAAGGACTTCCTCGAACTAGGGGCTGCACGCCGCAGAGCCTTTTAAACTGCAAGCTGCAGAAAGGTTGGTGTTGGGACAGTCAGCGAAGCACACATGGATTAGAGGGAGAGATCCTCCATAATACTTCTACCACCACCCCCCGCCTCCTGCAGAACAAGGAACTCTGCAAATGACATCAGAAGACATGGAGCACTTTCCACAAGCACAGAGATTGGAGCAATTTAAAGAAGGCTTTCTTTCCTCCCATCCCATGTGGCATGTTGCCTACAAAAGTAGTGGTCGCCCAGTCCTTTTTGATTCACCTTTGGAAATGCAAGGACTTACGAAAGAATTAAAGTGGCGTCAGCAGAGTCTTGTGAGTCTTTCTGTCTTTGTTGTCCTATGGGACTTTTCCATTGATCTTGCCTGGAGGTGGAGCATACTTACTGCCGGTACCAAAAGACCCAAGACTCTCCGCAGAGCGGACTCGGAGTCAGCAGAGTCTTGTGAGTCTTTCTGTCTTTGTTGCCCTGAGGAACTTTTCCATTGCTCTTGCCTGGAGGCGGAGCATACTTGCTGCCAGTACCATATGACCCAAGACTCTCTGCGGAGCGGACGCAGAGTCAGCAGAGTCTTGTGAGTCTATCTGTCTTTGTTGCCCTGAGGAACTTTTCCATTGCTCTTGCCTGGAGGCGGAGCATACTTGCTGCCAGTACCATAAGACCCAAGACTCTCCACGGAGCGGATGCAGAGTCAGCAGAGTCTAGTGAGTCTTTCTGTCTTTGTTGCCCTGAGGATCATTTCCATTGCTCTTGCCTGGAGGCAGAGCATACTTGCTGCCAGTACCATAAGGCCCAAGGCTCTCCGCAGAGTGGACGCAGAGTCAGCAGAGTCATGTGAGTCTTTCTGTCTTTGTTGCCCTGAGGAACTTTTCCATTGCTCTTGCCTGGAGGCGGAGTATACTTGCTGCCAGTACCATTAGACCCAAGACTCTCCACGCAGTGTACACAGAGTCAGCAGAGTCTTGTGAGTCTTTCTGTCTTTATTGCCCTGAGGAACTTTTCCTTTGCTCTTGCCTGTAGGTGGAGCATACTTGCTGCCAGTACCATAAGACCCAAGACTCTCTGCAGCGTGGACACAGAGTTAGCTGAGTCTTGTGAGTATTTTTAGGCAAGGTGGTGAGATTTGCGGCAATGGGATACCTTCATCTCCCGCCTTGTCCAAGAGTGCTCCAACATCCCCTGACCAGCTTACAGCTGCATCATGGGGCCAGCGACGCAGTGCTCATCACAGTAGCAGCTCCTCCTACTCAAGTAAGGCTGACTCATGATACTAACACTTATACTAACACTTTCAGTGCGTCTAGCACGAACACAAGTCGTATCTCAATTAGAACAAGCATTCACAGCTCCCCACAAAGTAAGGCAAAAACGTCGCCAATTCCTTGTCATCCATCTCTCTGAACGCTCTGAATGCAGGAACCAAGAGGCCCCCGCCCTGTGCTCTAAACAACAATGCCCAAACAAAGATAACGCCCAATGAACAATCACTTATGGTGTTTCAGGAAACCATGCCCTCGGCGAGTGCTTCGAACGTGTTGGTGGACCTGGGGGATTGCGGCACGGGGGCCGTCGGAGGTTCCTTTTGCTTGCCGGGTGAGTCCCAAGCTGTTTCCTCCCTGTGCGTCTTGGCCGCGTGTGCGCTGTCTGTCCATGAGTGGCTGCAGCATAGTCCTTCTGAGAAGAAGATAGCTGCTGTTTTTTTCAGCATCGGACACGTTCGAAAATTTACCAGCACTTTACGACATGGCCCACAAAATGAGTGAGAAACCCATTAATACTTCAAAGAGCCTGCTCAAGCTTACTACGCATTTCACGTTCACAACTAAAATACCTCAAATGACTGTTTATGAGCAGACCCATAAAGATTGCCCATTAACATCCCACAATTAAGTGTTTACCCCATGTAAACCCATCGGTGAGCCTTGCCTTGCTCAATCATAAATGAGACATCAATGTACACAGATGCACCACACCCCACAATGTGGAATCCTGCCCTAGAAGCATCCACTGTGCACACCCTACATGCTTCTCGTGAGAGTCGTGATCCTGGGGAAAGTGCTCAAGTATGTCTGTGAAAGAGAATAGATTAACGTCTGCACCCTCTATTCTAGACCTCACAAGTCATGAAGCACCTGTGGTCAATAGATCGACAAAAGATGCAGAATATCAGTGCACGCCACAATCTCTCTCTCCTTGAACCCCAATTTCAAATTCAATTGAGGTAGTGAATAAACTCTTACAAGATCTGACTAAGATCAACTTAGCACGTGGTGGAGCAATAACTGATGAGGCTGAAATAGTATCCAGCCCCCAAATACCAGCTACAAATGGCTTGCATCCAACTAAAACAAACCCCTCAAATGATATTATGGGTCGAACTGCCCCTTCCAAAAGCAGAAGGATTGAAGAAAGTGACTCTACAGGTATCTATTGCTCACAATCAAGAGTATGGAAGGAGGGGAAAAAAAAACATAATACCCCCAACATAAAACAAAGAAAGATTGGTGCACAACATCACAGATGCATTCTTGAGCATAACCTCCACGAACAATGCAAAAGAGTCTGGTCTTGGCGACTCTTCTGCCGACTAATCGATTATAGAATAGAAGTATCCCAAAATTCAAAGAGTACAGCATAGAGCGAAACCAAGAAGACCTGAAGGATCTTTCCATCAGGATGAATTAATTACAAAAATTGTGCGAGACTTGCAAGCGATTCTAACATCTACAATGACCATGACCTTGTGTCCGTTCATTAAACTCTACGAACAAATGAAGGACAGCCTGAACGACTTAACCATATTGGTCACTCTGATGAACTCCAAAGTTGTTAACTTGAAATGTGACAACAATATATTCAAACAAATGTTCTATGAATCCACAAACAAAATTGACTTTTCTCTGTCTATCTTAGCAGATCAAAAACAAAACAATAGTGACGACAAAAAACGTTTGGCTGAAGTGGCCAAAGAAGCTCTTGGCTTACTACGTCATCAAAATCACTCTTCACATGAGGGAAACAGTCATCAGCGTAGGACATCCCATATGCGGCCTGGAACTACGAATGTTTTAAAAAGCACAGCTAACAAAGAATCAAACACAGAGTCATTGGATAAAGAACCATTCATCCATGTGAACACACATTTGTTGACTGGAACCTATCAACTAGATAACAACGTGGATTCAGTACAAACGCCCCCAGACACATTATTGCCCATTAAGGCTGTACCTAAAAATCCTTCACAAAGTGGAAACGTAGCACTTAACACCCTACAAACTCCACCAACCATCCTGGATGGTGATAGAAGCTTGGTAATTGAGCCCGAGTTGACGGACGAAATTATATCCTTTGCAAGAGCGGTGGAAAGTGTGCAAAACACTGGAAAGACTGCAAATGTTGACTTACAACCTCCTTACACCTTTGCACACCTCAGAGGTTGAACCATCAATCTCCAGAGCCCTGTATTACCAGTAGCTGTGATCACAAACTCTTCAAAGCACCTCAAAAACAAGTTAAAAAAACTGTGCAACCAAAACCACTGCAAATAAAAAAATAAAAAAATCTAATGGGGAATAAAACTCATACAGCCAATAACTCGAGAACATTTCTTCGAAATATCAAAGCTGTAAGCTTTACCCTAAACTCAAATGCCGTTTGCAGACAGGTAATACCTGTGGCCCCAACCAACTTGAACTTGAGAGTGACTCAACGCAAGACACAACACCAGACGTCCACTTATCTAACAATGGAATTCCAATCAACCTTTTGGACTTATCTACCTATGAAGAAGTTGAAACATATGATGTTAACGCTGCCCAAGAAGCAAAAAGTGTTTACGGTGAAGTAGAGAAATCTATTGTGCCTCCAGACTCGCCTCATATTCCAAAGGCTAAACCAGCAGGAGTATGCACGATAGTGCATTCCATCTGCAACTTACCAATAATGCCGGAAACACCACAGAGCACCCCCCCTTTGTGACCTTATCTAAAAAATGGGACAAACTCACTGCTAATCATACCATTGAGACAACAGAGCTGTCTAAGCATAAAGTGGTACTCCAGCCAACCAATGGCAATGGAAAATGGACGCACAACCAAAAGAACGACTTAGACAGAAATGGGAGTATTAAAAACAACAGTAAAACACAAGAGGGAGGCACTCATGATGTCAAATGAAACAAAGATAAAAAACACACTGTAAAAAGTAAAACTGAGAAGCAAAATATCAATAAACATGTAAACGCTAAGTACTGTCTATGCTTAGAACGGATAGAGGACATTGAAGACTACTTGTCTCTTAACCTGAACAACGTTCTACAATTACTACACTATGTGCCAAGTCTGCGTATGATCAGCACAAACGACATAAACATTTTACAATTTTTTTATGGAGAATCAAAACCATGAAGTGAAACTTCACATTGACTCTAGAATACTATGTAACATCATATTAGAGGCTGCACCAACTCTAACATAAATGGGTTTTGATATTACAGAGACATAAACTGAAGAACCTGAAGTAAAAAAAAATTAAATCAGATGTGAAGACCAGTAAGGATAGATAACAAAACAAATGCCTTGTGGAGAAAGACCCCAAACAATCTCCAAGCTGAGAAGATTGCCAGCTGCCAGCAAGAACTTAATGAACAAAAAAAAATAATAATACATCAACAAGATGTAACAAGAACCCTCCAAGTGATTGAAACTAGAGACCCCATTAAGATAACCTTCATACATGAGGGTCCAACACTTGGAGGAGATTCTCATCACCTTCAAAAAGATCAGGGGCAGGCCTTTGGCAGGTCTAATGAGGTTTGTATGAAAGAAGTCTGGCTACAAATTCCAAGAAGCCAATAACATCTCACCATACATCCAAAAAACACAATTGGTCTCTGAGGGCGTAAAAAAGAGCGAACAAGATCACCTCCACGTTATCAACGTCTACTGTCAACACAGCGCAAACGGCACAGCTGCCTTCGTTGATCAAATTACACAAATAATATATCACATTTATGAGCTAGAATTAGCTCCGAAAATTCTAATATGCAGAGACTTGAAAATCAACTGCTTAGAGAAATCCAATAAAACACACAATGGAAACACGAAAAGAATGAATGCAGCTGAGCAATGGTGTTCCGAAATGGAATTGAGAAATATACAAATTCTATATGGTAATACCCGGGCGACATACCTGCAAAAGCAACCTGGAAGAGACAGATGCATGAGTCAATACTGGACTACTTTTTCGTCTCTGAAACCCTGCATACACGTGTCAAATCATTACAGGTAGTTCCAAAACTCAAAGGCGGACATAACTTGGCATTACTAAACATCTACAGCCCTCTGAATGGTCCTGCCCAGCTATGGAAGCATGAAATAGCGGTCGAATCAAGTAGAATTAGACTAAGATTAACAGAATATAATGTTAAATCCAACAACAACACTTACTAGAACGAGCATGGTTTTTTGGAATATCAACATTTACTCGCAAACTTTATCGACAAGAAGCAAGGTATGAAAAACCATGCATTCAACAACAAACATGCATTTGACCTTGACATAATGAAACAAAAACGTAAGATGTGAGCTAAAATCAGGGCATGCAGAAAACCACACACAAGTGAAGATGTGGCTAACATCAAAACGGTAAAGCAGTCATATAAAAACTGGCCTAAATCACATGGATCAATCATATTTCAACATGATGCAGAACTAATGCTCTCAAAAATGAGAAATAATAACACAAGTCAGTTCTGGACCTTGATCAATGAACAAGAGGGCTCCCAGACCGCACCACAAACAAACATGGTGACTGAGAAAGATTGGACGAGTCATTACAAACAACTCTATAAGAAGAAAGGCAATTCTGTAGATCCCTCATTGCCTGCACCCGACATGTGGGACTTGCGATTTGAGAGATCTGAAATCTTAGAGATCATTAACAGAATAAGCACGTCACGTGCCCCCGGCCCAGATGGCCAAACCAACTTTACACTAAAAGAAAATCCACAGGCCTGGGCAGACTTCTGTTACAACCTCTAACCTCTTTAAGAAAATTGCAAGTACGTGTGTGACACCTGCATCCTAGAAAAGTGCAATTATCATACCAGTATTTAAAAAGGGAAACAGGGCAAACCCAAAAGCCTATCACCCAATTGCACTACTGGATGTGCTGAGTAAGATCTACACTATGCTCGTACAATGTAAGCTATTAGCTTGGACCATCTTGAGTAAGCATATTGACCAGAGACAAACAGGCTTTGTCAAAGTAGTGGGGCGCTGCTTAAACCACCTAATTGTGAATATCTTGAAGATGGACGCCATAAGAACAAGAATTAAGATTGACCTATCACAAGCTTTCGACAGCATAGATCGAGAGATATTATGGTAAGAAATGATCAAGTGGAAATGCCCGCCAAGTCTTTTTCCAGCAATAAAGAACTGCACACAAACACAGAAATAAGAATTAGATTGGACTGTTCTGGTAAACCGTCCGAGCCTATCAACACACAGTGCAGAATAAAACAGGAATGCCCTCCATCATCTTCAACTTGTTAATTTCCGATATCAATCTAGCCATCAAAAGTAACAGATCGTTCTCACCCAAATTAAATGGAGTGCACATAAATCGTGTCCTGTATGCAGACAACTTAATACTACTAGATTCAACTCCAATTAGCCTCCAAAAAAAATTGAATGCACTGGGGCAATATGTGAGAATTAATGGGTATTAACATCTCAAAATCAGAAATACTTGTCCTTGAAAATCTGAGTGGCCAGAGAAAGCAACAACAGCCACATTTTCGATAGCACCTGGACAAAACTGCATTAAACATCACAATTAATGCTCATTATTTAGGAATGCAAATTAACTCCACATAAATGACAGCTGTGGGTCTAAAGAACCAAAAAAAAAATGCCATCAACTTGCAATCCAGGCAGCCATCTTAAATAAAAAATACGGCAAATATTCCCTGATGCAAGCATTCACATTTTATAAACCAAAAGCTGTCCCTGCACTAATTTTTGGTGCCGAATGTGCATTTGGCTGCCCAAAGGATCTATGGAGTACTCTTGAGAACATCTTTTGGTCTAGAGTTTGAAGTCTACCTAAAGGAATGCCTACAGCTTGTATCCGACACAAACTTAGCTTAACATCAATCAAAGCCCGAGTGTGTTGGAACATGCTCTCCCTATACAAGAAAACCACGTTGACGGAAACACCTCTACAGTTCAAGATCTTGCAAAATACAGGCTCTGTCAATGAGAATTCAGTTTTCGCGCTATGGGTAAACCGATGCAGAGAACTGATGTTCGAACTTGACATCATTATGGACACACTACAAACAAATCCAGAGCTTGCAGAAACAATGCTATGCAGACGTGATGGTGTTTAATCTGTGAACAAAAAAGAGTCCATTGCATAATGAAAAGCGTTCCATATGACAAGAGAGACCTCAATGAAACTCAACATTTTTGGAAACTATTCCCCGATCCACAAAGTAGAAGAACCTACATGAATTTTCGTTTAAACTTGTTTTAAAAAAAAAGAAAGAACAAGCACCTGGTCAGAAACCAGTAACATGATTGACCAATGCAGACTTTGCAAATCCAACGAAGAAACGCTGAAACATCTAATGTTATTTTGCCAAGCAATTCGTCACGAAAGAACGAAACACTTTGGAAGTTTCACATTGAAGCACCCGATGTTAAGCACCGAAGATTGGTGGCAGGTAATGTTTGATAGGAACGATAGGCCCTTAACCATAGCATTGACTTCTTTTATGGGAGAAATGTTGTCACGGTTCCAAATTTTGAACGAAGAGTTGTAAACGGCATTTATTTCCATAACCATTGAGGAATTCAAAGTAACTGTACGCAGATTTATTAAGTGTACATTTTGTTCTCTTTTTCTATGAAATGGCTAGTTTCAGTAGAATGCAGCATGTCAACCTGAATCGCTCCCATAAAATGAAGTTGAATGAAATTGCACGTGAATGTAAATGTATTTTAAAGGTTTGTAACAAACCATAAAAAATTTAAAAACAAAAATTTAAAAAAATAAAGTTGACCTTTTTGGTAGAGTTGATCTTTCCAAAGCCCTCAGTCATTTAGGTGAAGAAGGGCAGCTCCAAGGAATAGGCAAGCACTGGGCCCAACCCACTCACAGGACAGATTGGGGGTGACTCTTGCTGAGGACAAAGGCCTACCACTCTGCTTGAAAGCATCTGTAGGCTTGAAGAGCAGAGACTGAAAGAACTCACCTTCTCCTGGAGACCTCTCATAACATCCTAAGAGCCAGATCAGCCAGTGTACGTGTTTTCACCATACAAACCTTCTAGGGCCTTCTTTGAACAACATTCGACATCTTCAAACCAACAGGACCGGATGCATAACCTAAGCTGCTAACTGCTGCTGCTGCATCCGTCAAACCCTCATGCTGCTGCATCCTGCCAAGCTTAGCATTTCACCTATTTTGCTCAAATAAATAAATTGCCACTTTGGATTACTTTGAACAGCTGCTGCATGAACACCACAATGGCCCATTCGGTTCACAGCTTCGAACCGCTAGGCCACGACAAAAATCACTGGAGCATTGCATCACTCGCCAACCCAAACCAGCCACCACACACATCTCAAACTGACACAACTTTCAAACCGAAACTGGTGAATCAGCTTAACTGCATCACTTGAATGCTGCCATCAAACTGCACTGAGCACTTGCTTCAAATCGACTGTACACAAGGTCACTGCTTAGTCCAATATGACTCAGCACATCCAAACTCAGTTTGACCCACATCTACAGCACCACAAGTCCGGTTCAAAATTGTGGAACCACCTAAAATTGGAATCAGTTACTTTCAAATGATTCTATCCTGCTGGTCGATTTTGCACAATTTTCCACCAAAGACATGTCATTTTGATCACCATTTTTGCATTTTCTTGTCTGTTTCCTACCAGACAATGGTCTCATTACAAGTTTGGCGGTAGCCTTGCCGGTAAAACAGTTAGGCTGTCGCCAAACTTGCGATTTGTTTTCCAGCTCCTGGCAATGGGAAATGCAGGGCCATTACAACCCTGGCGGACCCTGGGCCGGAAACATTTACTCCCCATTCCCATTGAGCCCGAAAGGGCTCAATGGGAATGGGGAGGTTGGATGCACCGGCACCATTCGGAATGGTGCCGGTGCATCCGACATGCTCTGCTTGCGAGTGACGGTATGCCTGCCAGGTCTGACCCGGCGGGTGTAAAGGCACCTGCGAGCAGAACTCATAGTTTGACGGTCCGGTAACTAAGGTACCAGCAAGCTTACCAGTACTGTAGTTGCCAGGCCGAAAAACTTGTAGTGAGGCCCCAGAGTGCATATATTATCCTGTTCTGCATCTTCTGCCTTGCTTAATAAAGTATTTATTGGTATAACACCCTGATTGGACGTTCATTTATTTTGGGAGTCTTATATTGTTGCTCTTTGGGTTGCTACTGTCTAACCTTTACACCGCTTCTGAGACTATAGCCTTCTCTTGGCCCACCTTATCCAAAAGGTGAAGGAGGAATATTGACTGTGCCTGCTTATCCTTTATGATTGGGATCACTGTTGGTTTGTAGAAAAGTGGGAGATGACTAGTCGGTTAGTTGCTACTCAACCATGTACACCTGTAGAGCAGAATTCAATTAATTACAGCATGACACTGAGGCATCCAATTATGCACGTTCAAAAGCTCATCAATCACAGCTTTGGCTGTACAACAGCCTTGCAGTAATAGTTATAGCATGTTCTGGTATTAGAACAATCATCTGCCTTAAGAACATCTTCTAGTCTAGCTCCTGTCCAAAAGATTCTGGCTGCCATAGCCCCCTAGCTGAATGTGTTCTAAACACGAACATTTCAATAGAAGCTTGTACCATGACCCAACGAGCCCAGTGATTTAACCATTTCTTTGAAGTAGGGTTTCCTGAAAGAAGTAATCAATTGGTCTCCGGACCTTCTGACCTCCAAAATCCTAGTCTCTTAGACACTGAGACACTGCACAATTGGGGATAATACCAGAAAGAAGGAAAGCAGATGACTCTCAATCCTGATTTAGGCCCCCAGTAAATGTGAAACCTCACCACCCTCTGAACAGAAGAACCACTTTGAAATGCCCAACACTCTAATGTCCCCAAACACATAAGAGAAACCAACTTGGCTACCAGAGCCTGTAATGATTAATGTCTGTTTGAGGGCCAATCCCTAAACATGAATAGCACCCCATTTACATCCCAAAGACAATGATATTTGGCCGAGGGAGGAGGATACAAGACCTGAATCCTCTTCAACAGTTTATATACTAAATGATGCTCCACCACTGAAAAACCCTCCACAAATGCATGTTTGGAAGATATAGCCGATCTGTATGTGTTTATAGGGTGGCATGACAAAGAAAGAGACAACTTAGAAAGAAAATATTTCACTTCAATAAATCCTACTTAAGGAAGATCCAAGTTCCTCTGAACACACCGGCATATCCATGCCCACATGCTAACACGTATGCCTTGATTATACTGGGGGCCTAAGATTGAAAGATGAGAGACACAGCCTATTAGGAAATGCCCTCAGGACCCTAGCGTTCCCTGTCACTAGCCAGACTACCAATTGCAGCAACCCTCCCAGAACTAATGGGTATGGCTGTAGGAATGGATCCAATAATAGTTGTGGTACTGGCAAAAGAACCAAGGTAGCCACAGCCATTTGCAGACCTAGGGGGAATCAAGGTTCAAGGCGTGTCAGTGCCGTCGCATTTGACATGCCTGTTAGTGCCGGCTATTTAAACCACTTTGTGTGCTTCATTCTGCTTACTAATTGTGTGTGCGTGTTTGTTTGTCAGGATACTTTTTATTAATAGAAATTAAAAATTGAGAATAGGAACCCACATGACTTTTGAGTTTTTGTACTATTTCCAGCTATTCCGCTGCTCTGCTGTCTCATACCCATGAAACGCCAGCTATCTGTTTAGGCCATCTAGATTTGAAGGGTACTTCTTAAGTAATTCCTTTTATGTCCATTTACGTTTCTCATCCTCACTGTTTCTAAGCCTGCTTGATTGATTGAGCTCAGACACTCCATGTAAACTTCTTGATTTGTAGTCTGGTTGTTCTAAATTTCCCAGCACCAGTGCCGGTTTGTGTCTGGAGAGTGGCAGGAGGAACCACTGCTGATACAGCATTCAGGTAATGCTCTGCTTTCTGTACTCCTTTCGCTCATATCACTATGGCAGTTACTATGTATGCTCTTCTGACCAAAGGACATTGATTGTACAAAAGCATCTAGACACACCGTCTGTATCAGCTGAAAAGTTGCCACAAATACATTCTGCCGACCCTGTATACAGTGTGGTCCTGTCAAGTGTCTCAGGTGTAACTGCTGTTGACAGTGCATCTATGGGTTATGTATGTGGGGTAAGCGCCGTGGACAGCCTATGCCAGGGGAGGAAAATTATATATACAGCCACCACCTCCATGCTAATACCAGCAATGCTCCTAGGACTTTCTCCACATGAAACGGCCGCTACTCCGCATCTAGGATATAAGGCACTGGCAGGTACTCAGCCCACAAATAAGTTGTTAGCGTGTATGCTGCTCAACACCCGGTCTTTGGCCATACACGCTACTGAAGTGGCTAATTACATCACAGACTCCAACATCGATAACTGTGCCATTACTGAGAGCTTGCATCACTCTGCCACCGGCTCTGTAACTACCTTGGCTATACTTTCTGACTATAAGATCATGCAAGCCGACCAAAAACAAGGTATAGGAGGGGGGATAGCCATTATTTACAGGTCATCACTTCAGCATCACCAGATTGCCATAGCATATTGTGAAATTGTACTTGCCAAACACATGAGGGACCATGCTTCTACCATCAATATTGTTCTTATTTACCCCCTGTAATAAAATGGCTGATTTTCTGCTGCATCTGAGTGATGCAATTATTCCTCTTCTTAAACCATCGGCTAAATTGAATCTATTGGGTGATATGAATCTGGGCCTTTGGGATTCCACTAATAAAATGGTTTAGCACATCAGTTCTACACTCACGGTGCTAGGTTTCTCCCAATGGTGCAGTCTGCAATCCACAATAAAGGAAGGACAATTGACTGGGTGGTTACACATAATGTAGACCTTGAGTGTCTCAAGGTTGGATCACTTTTTTGTGCATGTTTCCCTTCCCTGCATTACCAAACCTAAAAGTAATTGAGGTCCCAGAACCTGGGTCAAATGCAGAAATCTGCATAGGCTTACGCCAACATCTATGGAACCATTTATTTCTTCCATACTTGATTCCCTTCCAGACCTTACCAGTGCCAATGAATTGGCAGAAGTATATCACACTATGCTGACCAAGGCAGGCAACCAAAAGCACCAGAAGAATTGAGGCTCATTAAAGCCAACAAGTCCAAACATTGGTTCTTTAATGACATTCACAAACTTAGGTACCTTACGAGAAAGGCCTTCCAAAATTTGAAGAATGGTCCATCTACTGCCAATAAACTGGACTATTCTAGTGTTGCTAAACAGTACAAAGCAGCTATCGATGAGGCAAAAAGACAGGTGTATGACAACAGAATTACTGAGACACCATCTAATAATAATTAATTGTTTAGGATCCTAAAGGAACTTGAGTCTCCATGCCCCATCTCAACAGAAGTTGTTAAAGATGACACCAGGTATACCAGCATACAGGAAGCAATGAGAGGAAAAATTGAAAAGATTAGAGAAAAGACTACAATAAGATATTCCACCCAAGTCTGTATAACCTATAATCTTCCCTCACACATCTTCACACCTTTTTACTTTAAGGAGGCAACAGAAACAGAAATGGCAGTAGTACCGTCCAGCCTTATGCCCACCAAATGCAATGGGGACGTCTGCCCAGCAGTGACTCTTCAGGCTTTTGCGGCTCAACTCCTGCCAATAATAACAACATTTGTCAATTGCTCCTTTCAAGAGGACAATGTTCCCGGTTCCATCAAACAGGTGATAGTAAGCGCCCTCCATTACGGCAGTACAACCCCCTTAATGAGAGGCAATAAAGGACACACCCCAGGAGGGAATGAGACCACGACCAAGTGCGGGTGAAGTTAAAAGGGTTTATATAAATCAATATAGCGCATGCAAAGGACTCTGCAAACTCCGAGAGCGCTCTGTCTGACAATAGCAAAGACAGTCATATTTATTACAAAAATACATCATGCATGCGGTAAGCTATAGGGGACACATAGTCGTAGGAATTGGGTGGCGTTGGCTAAGCTATATTCATTGTATACATGCACTGATCCAGGATTGGGGGACGTCTGTGTGGTGCCAACGTGGAGTGGACGGATCAGCTGGGCTCTTCGTGGTGGAGCTGCCAGGCCGGACATGGTTTGTATTGATGATTGGTGGCTGCACTATCACTTTGCCCTTGTGGCCACACACTCACATCCGTTCATTATACTGCACAGTTTCAGTTGCCCTGCAAATCCTACAATACATTAATCTAAGATCAGAGGGAGACAGAGAAAACAGTATGCAACTTGAAGTTTCAACACTACATCATTATAAAGATTCCTCTAATGAACGGACGTTCTCATGAGTCCAGGTGTCGTGTCAGGGGGCACAGAGTATGCTGCTTTGTCATTCCATTCTGTTATATGTAGTGAGGGACGGTTTTACGATATGTCAATACAGAGGTGAATAACTAGCTCCATGGCACGTTAACTTGGGGTGAACTGGAATACCATTTGGTCAGCAAGGGCACATAACTGGTGCCTCAAAGGCTGTGTGGTTTAGGATCAGGTAGCTCATAATTCACATGGCCAGGACATGGCAGCCTCTGACATTGGGGGAGGTAAATACTTGTAGCGGGTCCAGCAGGAATGTGGTGGGGTGAGGCTGTGCTGCTTGAACACCAGCGAGCCCCAGCAGACCTTGGCGGCAGGAGGGGGAGATGGCCTTGTAACTCTGAGTGATTTTCTGTTCCTGGGGCTGCACACTATACCATTGGTGGGGACAAATGTTAAAGCTGGGAGCAATAGTGGAATTACACGCTTCTCCTGTCTGCATATGCTTATATTAGTAAGTTCACAGCAATGACGATTTATAAACAGTACATATCATCTGTCAACCATACACTTGTAGTTTATAGGAACGTTGGCCGCCTAACAAACATGAGGTAGCATCGGGGTAGGTTATGTGCTTGAGAACAAGAAATCAATGCGTTTAATCTAACATTTTGATTACAGTAAAAACTAGTTCAGTGCCCTAGATGGCCTACATACAACACAATCATGTGTTATCACATCATATATATACATTTTACATTTATTTCTTGACTACTCTTTGTTTTTTACATTAGCAGCAATGTTAGTTAGCACAGGCTGGGTTTTCGAGTGTTCATACATTAGGAATCAGAGCCCACAGTGCCTTGAGGGTGAGGGGGTCATCTGGCCTCAGTAGCATTATACGTTTTAGCTCTTCCCAACACATATTTAGCAGCATGAATAAAATGGTGAAACCCAAAGGTTTTGGTATGTATTGTCAGTACTCCATCTGGGGGGGGGGACTGAACAAGAGGTCATGGACACCATATATCACAAATGCTAGGGGTTAGGTGCAGGGTCAGGGCAGACTTGATTGGGATGGTTCTTGTTATTTTCCAGACTCTGGCTACAAGTCCGGTCCCTTTTAGGGAAATGATGTACTGCTGAAGGTAAGTGGTACAGTGTTTGTTCTGTTACTTGTTCGTGTCTAGTTGCTCGTGAGAACGGGCCTTCAGTGGATCTGCCATGAGGTGGAGGTTGGGATGAGTGCAGGCTTCTCTGTGTGTGGTCAAGTGAGGGCCAAGCTGCAGCTCTGTACACAGGCTATTCTGCATGGGCCAGGGTTTAGCACACTTAAAATGTAGTCTGGCTTCCTACAAAATGGTGTCTATATTATAACAGGCTACTCGTCGTGCAGCCTCACGTGTTGATCGGCAGCTGCCCTGTCTCCCGGGCCCAGGTGCATGGGGGCTGCCGACGAGTCATGAGCTTCACGTAGGTGGACAATGTAGGGGAAGGGGGTCCTACAGACCTGTCCTCCCATACATTTC
The DNA here is from genome assembly GCF_040938575.1 of Ambystoma mexicanum. NCBI lineage: Eukaryota > Metazoa > Chordata > Amphibia > Caudata > Ambystomatidae > Ambystoma > Ambystoma mexicanum. Next base: position 926,008,589 of record NC_090941.1, read on the forward strand.
CCCCCTTTCGTTACTTAAGTAACAAATACTGTAACTCGCCCAACCTCTGGCGTTCCTTCTCATTTGCCACTGCTTCATCCATCGCCGGTGTCCCTTTCATTGGCATCAAAGCTCTACACACCCCTCGGAGACTTTCCCCCCTCCTAGCATATTCATCTGGTGTGCAGGTCATGTATATGCATCCCCCATCTCCCTCCAGGTCTACCCACACTTCGGTATACCATTCTCGTTCCAGAGGTTCTTTTATTGTTGTGTGATATAACCTATCCACTATGTCCCCGTCATAATATAATGGCACCGTTCTATATTTGGGTTTGGGATCCTCACCTGTTTGTACTTGTGCCTCCTGCATAATCTGTGCCGCTCCTCTGGCATTGCCCATTGTCTCCATCATCATTGCGACATTAGGGACTGCGTTTGCGCAGCATCGAAGACCTAGCTGGCACACACAGAAAATCAGGAGTAAAAATACAACAATGGGTACCAGCATCTTCATAGTCAGTCCCAGCCAGGATGGTACCCAGGAACAAATGTTGTCGAACCACAAGCTTTTGTCTGTTCCACCTTCCTTCTTCATGCGTTCCCCCAGATTATGCATTGCTGCGATGACATGTGATAGTGTTCCATTATCCGCGTCTTCAGAAGGCACAAATGTGCAACATGCACACCCGACTTTTTCACAAACACCTCCATCCATCGCCGTTAACAGGTCTAGGACATACCTGTTCTGCATTGTCATTAGCCTTAGGGCCCTTAGCTCCACCTTGGTCACATTGAACCCTTATTCAGTGTCATTGGCCAATTGGATCAACACCCAGCTCGTGATCTGCAGCCATTTTGCATTGGCTCATGCCTGGATACTCGGGACGAGCGATGCAAAGAACGTTTTGGCGGAGTTAAACAACCGGTACTTGTCAGGAATTTGTGCCAACAGGTCTGAGGAGGCTTTGGATATGTAGTTGGACAATCTCCGCTTCCTGGATATCACTCCATGTACGTTATCCGAGGTCAGGGCATACAGTGGTGGTTCTTCTGTTGGCTGTGGATTTCTGGGTGGCGGGCAGCTGGCAGTCCTCCTCCTCCTTCGATGTGACTCTCTGGAATCACCCTTCTCTAGTCTTAAGAATCAACCTTCCTTCCAGTTTTAAGTGACATTCCACACTGGAATGGAACACCCTGATATTTTACACTAGTCCAAAGTCAGAAGGAAAACTAAGCCCCAAGAAAAAAACAATTGATAACCAGCTCAAAGTCTGACTGACATTCAGGAAAGGGTGAACAGTTTTTTTCCCCATTCAGATAAATGAGGGGGAGGAGCCTGTGCTCGCCAGAGTATGCCTGAATAATGGAAAAAAGATTAATCAGAAAACTATTATTCACAGTTTCCAAAAAGATCAGACCATTCACACATTTAAATTGATGGATAAAAGGGAAGTGGATCTGGAAACCCCAAAATTCCAAACATTTCCTGCCTAGCAGGTATATGCTAAAAATGTCTATTGGCAACAATAGCGTAGAACATATTTGTTGGGTCGTGAGAGATGTCCCTTCTGCCTTTTAGTAACATTCTCAAACTGATCCACAATCAATTTGGATCTAATTAATAATAAACTGTGAAATGATTTTCCTCCCAGAGTATTGCGTTTGTCCTTAATCAATTTACTTTAATCACACAATCTTCAATTTATGATTAATCATTATTTCTTAGATTCGCTCAGCCAACATGTGTTTAGACCACTGGTAATCCTCAAAGCATTAAACATGCGCTTTCAGACTGCACATATAATTATAAAATAAATGTCCCAACATACGTAATATGTTCTGTGTTCAAGTCCACATTGGATAATAAACCACTTATTCCACAAAACAGATGAATACAACAATGCATATTAAATAGTTTCAAGAGGAAAAATCTGCAGATTAGAGGTTGCATTTAAGTCTACACTTCTTTTCCAAAACCGTCCAAATTATGGTAAACTACCCAACTGGTGGCATGGTTATCTGACAATACAAGCCATACCAGGTTTTGTATGGAGATTGGTAGTTCACATAATTATTAAAGCCAGCTCTGATTTGGAGCATTCAAGTGTCATCACTGTGAGTTCAGACTGCTATGAGAGGCTGCCCATTAACATCCCACAATTAAGTGTTTACCCCCTGTAAGCCCATCGGTGAGCCTTGCTCAATCACAAATGAGACATCAATGTACACAGATGCACCACACCCCACAACATGGAATCCTGCCCTAGAAGCATCCACTGTGCACACCCTACATGCTTTCTCGTGAGAGTCGTTATCCTGGGGAAAGTGCTCCAAATAGGTCTGTGAAAGAGACTAGATTAATGTCTGCACCCTCTATTCTAGACCTCACAAGTCATGAAGCACCTATGGGCAATAGATCGATAAAAGATGCAGAATGTCAGTATATGCCACAATCTCTCTCTCCTTCACCCCAAGTTCAAATTCAAATGAGGTAGTGAATAAACTCTTACAAGATCTGACTGAGATCAACTTAGCACGTGTTGGAGCAATAACCAATGAGGCTGAAATAGTATCCAGCCCCCACATACCAGCTACAAATGGCTTGCATCCAACTAAACCAAACCCCTTGAATGATATTATGGGTCGAACTGCCCCTTCCAAACGCAGAAGGATTGAAGATAGTGACTCTACAGGTATCTATTGCTCTCAGTCAAGAGTATGGAAGGGGGGGAAACACAACATCATACCCCCAACATAAAACAAAGAAAGATTGGTGCACAACATCACGATGCATTTGTGAGCATAACCTCCACGAACAATGCAAAAGAGTCTGGTCTTGATGACTCTTTTGCCGACTCATGAATTAACAGTCATCAGCATAGGACATCCCATTTGCCGCCTGGAACCATGAATGCTTTAAAAAGCACAGCTAACAAAGATTCAAACACAGAGTCATTGGATAACGAACCATCCATCCATGTGAACACACATTTGTTGACTGGAACCTATCAACCAGATAACAACGTGGATTCAGTACAAACGCCCACGGACACATTATTGCCCATTAAGGCTATACCTAAAAATCCTTCACACTGTGGAAACGTAGCACTTGACACCGTACAAACTCCACCAACCATCCTGGATTGTGATAGAAGATTGCAAAAACAAAGAGGTGATGGCTGGAAGGTTTAGACTGAATCTTAACCACTGGCATTGCTCGGGGCAACCCTCCAGACCATCGTTCTTCGCCTGCCAAGCCATTACAGAAGGGGAAAGACCATATGCAAATCAGGCTTGGCCCCACCCCAAAAGGGGAAGTCCAGCCCGAACTGCTAGGTCACATCCCTTCTGCACGAGACCACAAGCATCCCCAAACATGTTTCACCCTTGTTGGGGCTCATCAGTGAGGAGTAGCTTGGGTCTCTAGGCCCAGCAGGCACGGGACCCACGCCTGGGCATACCCGTCCCACTCGGGGTGACAAAGCAAAAACAAAGAGGTGATGGCTGGAAGGTTTAGACTGAATCTTAACCACTGGCATTGCTCGGGGCAACCCTCCAGACCATCGTTCTTCGCCTGCCAAGCCATTACAGAAGGGGAAAGACCATATGCAAATCAGGCTTGGCCCCAACCCAAAAGGGGAAGTCCAGCCCGAACTGCTAGGTCACATCCCTTCTGCACGAGACCACAAGCATCCCCAAACATGTTTCACCCTTGTTGGGGCTCATCAGTGAGGTGTAGCTTGGGTCTCTAGGCCCAGCAGGCACGGGACCCACATCTGGGCATACCCATCCCACGCGGGGTGACAAAGCAAAAACAATGAGGTGATGGCTGGAAGGTTTAGACTGAATCTTAACCACTGGCATTGCTCGGGGCAACCCTCCAGACCATCGTTCTTCGCCTGCCAAGCCATTACAGAAGGGGAAAGACCATATGCAAATCAGGCTTGGCCCCACCCCAAAAGGGGAAGTCCAGCCCGAACTGCTAGGTCACATCCCTTCTGCACGAGACCACAAGCATCCCCAAACATGTTTCACCCTTGTTGGGGCTCATCAGTGAGGAGTAGCTTGGGTCTCTAGGACCAGCAGGCACGGGACCCAAGATTGGAAATTGAGCCAGAGTTGACGGACGAAATGACATCCTTTGCAAGTGAGGTGGAAAGTGCGCAAAACACTGGAAACACTGCAAATGTTGACTTACAACCTTCTTACACCTCTGCACACCTCAGAGGTTGAACCATAAATCTCCAGAGCCTTGTATTACCAGTGGCTGTGATCACAAACTCTTCAATGCACTTCAAAAACAAGTCAAAAAAACTGTACAACCAAACCACTGCAAGTAAAAAAAAATCAAAAAATCTAAAGGGGAATAAAGCTTGTATAGCCAATAACTCAAGAACATTTCTTCGAAATATCAAAGCTGTAAGCTTTACCCTAAACTCAAATGCCATTTGCACACAGGTAATACATGTGGCCCCAACCAACTTGAAGGAGAGAGACTCAACGCAAGACACAACCCCAGACGTCCACTTATCTAACAATGGAATTCCAATCAACCTTTTGGACTTATCTACCTATGAAGACGAAGAAACATATGACGTTAACGCTGCCCAAGAAGCAAAAAATGTTGACGGTGAAGTAGAGAAATCTATTGTGCCTCCAGACTCGCCTCATATTCCAAAGGCTAAACCAGCAAGAGTATGCACAATAGTGCATTCCATCTGCAACTTACCAATAATGCCGGAAACACCACAGAGCCCCCCCCTTAGTGACCTTATCCCAAAAATGGGACAAACGCACTGCTAATCATACCATTGAGACAACAGAGCTGTCTAAGCATAAAGTGGTACTCCAGCCAACCAATGGCAACGAAAAAAGGACGCACAACCAAAAGAACGACTTAGACAGAAATGGGAGTATTAAAAACAACAGTAAAACACAAGAGGGAGGCACTCATAACATCAAACGAAACAAAGTTAAAAAAACACTTACTGTGAAAAGTAAAACTGAGAAGCAAAATATCAATAAACATGTAAACGCTAAGTACTGTCTATGCTTAGAACGGATAGAGGACATTGAAGACGACTTGTCTCTTAACCTGAACAACGTTGTACAATTACCACACTATGTGCCGAGTCTGCGTATGATCAACACAAACGACATATAAATTGTACAATATTTTAAGGAGAATCGAAACCATGAAGTGAAACTTCACATTGACTCTAGAATACTATGTAACATCATATTAGAGGCTGCACCAGTTCTAATATCAATGGGTTTTGATATTACAGAGACACAAACTCAAGAACCTGATGTCAAAAAAACTTAAATCAGATGTGAAGACCTGTAAGGATAGATCACAAAACAAATGCCTTGTGGAGAAAGACCCGAAAAAATCTCCAAGCTGAGAACATTGCCAGCTGCCAGCAAGAACTTAATGAAAAAAATAAAATACATAACAAGATGTAACAAGAACCCTCCAAGTGATTGAAATTAGAGACCCCATTAAGATAACCTTCATACATGAGGGTCCAACACTTGGAGGAAATTCTCATCACCTTATTTAAATAAATCCAGTGGCGATTCTGCAGACTGGAGTTGTATTTCGAAAGCCCTAGTCATTCAAAATCGGAGCTAACCTTGTAAACCGGGACCATCTAAATTGATCAACATTGGATGTTGGAACACTCATGGATTTGCTCACCTTTTTCAATCAAACTGGCTGGGAAACTTGCACATAGTGTGTCTGCAAGAAACCTGGCTCTTAGAGTGTCCAACCATAGAAGGCTTTGAAATCGCCCTAAATCCGGCAATCAAAAAGATCATGGGCAGGCCTTTGGCAGGTCTAATGAGGTTTGTATGAAAGAAGTCTGGATAGAAATTCCAAGAAGCCAATAATATCTCACCATACATCCAGAAAACACAATTGGTCTCTGAGGGCGTAAAAAAGAGCGAACAAGATCGCCTCCACGTTATCAACGTCTACTGTCAACACAGCGCAAACGGCACAACTGCTGACGTGGATCAAATTACACACATTATAGATCACATTTATGAGCTAGAATTAGCTCCGAAAATTCTAATATGCGTAGACTTAAATATCAACTGCTTAGAGAAATCCAATAAAACACGCAATGGAAACACGAAAAGAATGAATGCAGCTGAGCAATGGTGTTCCGAAATGGAATTGAGAAATATACAAATTCTATATGGTAATACCCAGGCGACATACCTGCAAAAGCAACCTGGAAGAGACAGATGCATGAGTCAATACTGGACTACTTTTCCTCTCTGAAGCCCTGCATACACGTGTCAAATCATTACAGGTAGTTCCAAAACTCGAAGGTGGACAAAACTTGGCATTACTAAACATCTACAGCCCTCAGAATGGTCATGCCCAGCTATGGAAGCATGAAATAGCGGTCAAATCAAGCATAATTAGACTAAGATTAACCGAATATAATGTTAAATCCATCAACAACACTTACTAGAAGGAGCATGGTCTTTTGGAATATCAACATTTACTCGCAAACTTTATCGACCAGAAGCAAGGTATGAAAAACCATGCATTTCACAACAAAACATGCATTTGACCTTGACATAATGAAACAAAAACGTACGATGTGAGCTAAAATCAGGGCATGCAGAAAACCACACACAAGTGAAGATGTGGCTAACATCAAAACGATAAAGCAGTCATATAAAAACTAGCTTAAATCACATAGATCAATCATATTTCAATATGATGCAGAACTAATGCTCTCAAAAATGAGAAATAATAACACAGGTCAATTCTGGACCTTGATCAATGAACAAGAGGGCTCCCAGACCGCACTCCAGACAAACATGGTGACTGAGAAAGATTGGACAAGTCAATAGAAACAACTCTATAAGAAGAAAGGCAATTCTGTAGATCCCTCATTGCCTGCACCCGACACGTGGGACTTGCGATTTGAGAGATCTGAAATCTTAGAAATCATTAACAGAATAAGCACATCATGTGCCCCCAGCCCAGATGGCCTAACCAACTTTACACTAAAAGAAAATCCACAGGCCTGGGCAGATTTCTGTTACAACCTCTTTAAGAAAATTGCAAGTATGTGTGTGACTCCAGCATCCTAGAAAAGTGCAATTATCATAACAGTATTTTAAAAGGGAAACAAGGCAAACCCAAAAGACTATCGCCCAATTGCACTACTGGATGTGCTGAGTAAGATCTCCACCATGTTCCTACAACATAAGCTATTAGCTTGGACCATCTTGAGTAAGCATATTGACCAGAGACAAACAGGCTTTGTCAAAGGAGTGGGGTGCTGCTTAAATTGTCAATATCTTGAAGATGGACGCCATAAGAACAAGAATTAAGATTTATGTGGCCATAATTGACCTTTCACAAGCTTTCGACAACATAGATCGAGAGATATAATTTTCCGGCAATAAAGAACTGCACACAAACACAGAAATAAGAATTAGATTGGATCGTTCTGGTAAACCATCCGAGCCTGTCAAGACACAGTGCAGAGTAAAACAGGGATGCCCTCTAGCCGTTATCATCTTCAACTTGTTCATTTCCGATATCAATCAAGCCATCGAAAGTACCAGATCGTTCTCACTCAAATTAAATGGAGTGCACATATATCGTCTCCAGTATCCAGACAACTTAATACTACTAGATTCAACTCCAATTGGACTCCAAAGAAAATTGTTTGCACTGGGGCAATATGTGAGAATTAATGTGTATTAACATCTCAAAATCAGAAATACTTGTCCTTGAAAATCTGAGTGGCAAGAGAAAGCAACAACAGCTACACTTTCGATGGCACCTGGAAAAAACTGCATTAAACATCACAATTAATGCTCATTATTTAGGAATGCAAATTAACTCCAACATAAATGACAGCCCGTGGATGAAAGAACCAAAAAAAACCTGTCATCAACTTGCAATCCAGGCAGCCATCTTAAATAAAAAATAAGGCAAATATTCCCGGATGCCAGCATTCGCATTTTATAAACAAAAAGCGGTCCCTGCACTAATTTTTGGTGCCGAATGTGCATTTGGCTGCCCACAGGATCTATGGAGTACTCTTGAGAACATCTTTTGGTCTAGAGTTTTGAGTCTACCTAAAGGAACTAATGTTTGAACTTGACATGAACATGGACACACTACAAACAAAACCAGACCTTGCAGAAACAATGCTATGGAGATGTGATTGGTGTTTAATCTGTGAACAAAAAAGAGACCATTGCATAATGAAAAGCGTTCCATATGACAAGAGTGCCCTCAATGAAACTCAACATTTTTGGAAACTATTCCCCAATCCACAACGGAGAAGAACCTACATGAAGTTTCATTTAAACTTGTTTAAAAAAAAAGAAAGAACAAGCACCTGGTCAGAAACCAGTAACATGATTAACGCATGCAGAGTTTGCAAATCCAACGAAGAAACGCTGAAACATCTAACGTTATTTTGCCCAGCAATTCGTCACGAAAGAACTAAACACTTTGGAAGTTTCACATTGAAGCTCCGACGTTAAGCACCGAAGATTGGTGGCAGCTAATGTTTGATGAGAACGATAGGCCCTTAACCATAGCATTGACTTCTTTTATGGGAGAAATGTTGTCACGGTTCCAAATTTTGAACGAAGAGTTGTAAACGGCATTTATTTCCATAACCATTGAGGAATTCAAAGTAACTGTACGCAGATTTATTAAGTGTAGACTTTGTTCTCTTTTTCTTTTAAATGGCTAGTTTCAGTAGAATGCAGCATGTCAACCTGAAGCGCTCCCATAAACTGAAGTTGAATGAAATTGCACATGAATGTAAACATATTTTAAAGGTTTGTAACAAACCATAAAAATTTTAAAAACAAAAATTTAAAAAAATAAAGTTGACCTTTTTGGTAGAGTTGATCTTTCCAAAGCCCTCAGTCATTTAGGTGAAGAAGGGCAGCTCCAAGGAATAGGCAAGCACTGGGCCCAACCCACTCACAGGACAGATTGGGGGTGACTCTTGCTGAGGACCAAAGGCCTACCACTCTGCTTGAAAGCATCTGTAGGCTTGAAGAGCAGAGACTGAAAGAACCCACCTTCTCCTGGAGACCTCTCATAACATCCTAAGAGCCAGATCAGCCAGTGTCTCTGTTTTCCCCATTCAAATCTTCTAGGGCCATCTTTGAACAACATTCAACATCTTCAAACCAACAGGACCGGATGCATAAACTAAGCTGCTAACTGCTGCTGCTGCATCCGTCGAACCCTCATGCTGGGCTGAGTACCTGGCAGTGCCTTATATCCTAGGTGCAGAGTAGCGGCTGTTTCATGTGGAGAAAGTCCTAAGAGCATTGCTGGTATTAGCATGGAGTTGGTGGCTGTATATATCATTTTCCTCCCCTGGCATAGGCTGTCCACAGGGCTTACCCCGACATGCATAACCCATAGATGCACTGTCAACAGTAGTTACACCTGAGACACTTGACAGGACCACACTGTATACAGGGTCGGCAGAATGTATTTGTGGCAACTGTTCAGCTGATACAGACGGTGTGTCTAGATGCTTTTGTACAATCAGGGTCCTTTGGTCAGAAGAACATACATAGTAACTGCTATAGGGATATGAGCGAAAGGAGTACAGAAAGCAGAGAGTTACCTGCATGCTGTATCAGCAGTGGTTCCTCATGCCACTCTCCAGACACAAACCAGCACTGGTGCTGGGAAATTTAGAACAACCAGACTACAAATCAAGAAGTTTACATGGAGTGTATGAGCTCAATCAATCAAGCAGGCTTAGAAACACTGAGGATTAAAAACCGAATTTGACATAAAAGGAATTACTTAAGAAGTAGATACTTCAAATTTAGATGCCAAGCTTAGAATTTCACCTATTTTGCTCAAATAAATAGATTTCCACTTTGGATTACTTTGAACAGCTGCCGCATGAACACCACAACAGCCCATTCGTTTCACAGCTGCGAACCGCTAGGCCACGACAAAAATCACTGGAGCATTGCATCACTCGCCAACCCAAACCAGCCACCACACACATCTCAAACTGACTCAACATTCAAACCGAAACTGGTGAATCAGCTTAATTGCATCACTTGAATGCTGCCATCAAACTGCACTGAGCACTTGCTTCAAATCAACTGTACACAAGGTCACTGCTTAGTCCAATATGATTCAGCACATACAAACTCAGTTTGACCCACATCTACAACACCTCAAGCCTGGTTCGAAATTGTGGAGCCACCTAACATAGGAATCGGTTACTTTCAAATGATTCTATCCCACTGGTCGATTTTGCACGTTTTTCCACCAAAGACATATCATTTTGATCACCATTTTTGCATTTCTTGTCTGTTTCCTACCAGACAATGGGTCTCATTACAAGTTTGGCGGTAGCCTTGTCGGTAAAACCGTCAGGCTGTTGCCAAACTTGTGATTTTTTTTCCGGCTCCTGGCAATGTGGAAATACAGGGCCATTATAACCCTGGTGGACCCTGTATTTCCCCATTGCCAGGGGCCGGAAACATTTACTCCCTCCCCATTCCCATTGAGCCCTACAAGGCTCAATGGGAATGGGGAGGTCGGATGCACCGGCACCATTCGGAATGGTGCCAGTGCATCCGACATGCTCTGCTCGTGAGTGCCGGTATGCCTGTCAGGTCTGATCCGGTGGGTGTAAAGGCACCTGCGAGCAGAACTCATAGTTTGACGGTCCGGTAACTAAGGTACCGGCAAGCTTACCAGTACTATAGTTACCAGGCCGGAAAACTTGTAATGAGGCCCCAGAGTGCTTATATATTCCTGTTCTGCATCTGCTGCCTTGCTTATTAAAGTATTTATTTGTATAACACCCTGATTGGACGTTCCTTTATTTTGGGACTGTTATATTGTTGCTGTTTGGGTTGCTACTGTCTAACTTTTACACCGCTTCTGAGACTATAGCCTTCCCTTGGCCCACCTTATCACAAAAGTTGAAGGAGGAATATTGACTGTGCCTGCTTATCCTTTATGATTGGGATCACTGTTGGTTTGTAGAAAGGTGGGAGATGACTAGTCGGTTAGTTGCTACTCAACCATGTACAGCTGTAGAGCAGAATTCATTTAATTACAGCATGACATGGAGGCATCCAATTATGCACGTTCAAAAGCTCATCAATCACAGCTCTGGCTGTACAACAGCCTTGCAGTAATAGTTATAGCATGTTCTGGTATTAGAACAATCATCTGCCTTAAGAACATCTTCTTTTCCAAAAGATTTTGGCTGCCATAGCCCCCTACCTGAATGTGTTCTAAACAGGAACATTTCAATAGAAGATTGTACCATGACCCAACAAGCCCAGTGATTTAACAGTTTGTTTGAAGTAGGGTTTCCTGAAAGAAGAAATCAATTGGTCTCCGGACCTTCTAACCTCCAAAATCCTAGTCTCTTAGACACTGAGACACTGCACAATTGGTGATAATACCGGAAAGAGGGAAAGCAGATGACTCTCAATCCTGATTTAGTTCCCCAGTAAATGTGAAACCTCACCACCCTCTGAACAGAAGAATCACTCTGAAATGCCCAACACTCTAATGTTCCCAAACACATAAGCAAAACCAAATTGGCTACCAGAGCCTGTAATGATAAATGTCTGCTTGAGGGCAAATCCCTAAACATGAATAGCACCCCATTTACATCCCAAAGACAATGATATTTGGCGGCAGGAGGAGGATACAAGACATGAATCCTCTTCAACAGTCTATATAGTAAATGATGCTCCACCACTGAAAAACCCTCCACAAATGCATGTCTGGAAGATATAGCCGATCTGTATGTGTTTATAGGGTGGTATGACAAAGAAAGAGACAATTTAGCAAGAAAATATTTCACTTCAATAAATCCTACTTAAAGGAAGACCCAAGTTCCTCTGAACACACCAGCATATCCATGCCCACATGCTAACATGTATGCCTTGATTATACTGGGGACATAAGATTGAAAGATGAGAGACAGCCTATTATGAAATGCCCTCAGGACCCTAGCGTTCCCTGTCACTAGCCGGACTACCAATTACAGCAACACTCCCAGAACTAATGGATATGGCTGTAGGAATGGATCCAATAATAGTTGTGGTACTGGCAAAAGAACCAAGGTAACCACAGCCATTTGCAGACCTAGGGGTAATCAAGGTTCAAGGCGTGTTAGTGCCGTTGCATTTGACATGCCAGTTAGTGCCGGCTATTTAAACCACTTTGTGTGCTTCATTCTGCTTACTAATTGTGTGTGCGTGTTTGTTTGTCAGCATACTTTTTATGAATAGAAATTAAGAATTGAGAATTAGAACCAACATGCCTTTTGAGTTTTTGTACTATTTCCAGCTATTCCGCTGCTCTGCTGTCTCATGCCCATGAAACGCCAGCTATCTGCTTAGGCCATCTAAATTTGAAGTATCTACTTCTTAAGTAATTCCTTTTATGTCAAATTCGGTTTTTAATCCTCAGTGTTTCTAAGCCTGCTTGATTGATTGAGCTCATACACTCCATGTAAACTTCTTGATTTGTAGTCTGGTTGTTCTAAATTTCCCAGCACCAGTGCTGGTTTGTGTCTGGAGAGTGGCATGAGGAACCACTGCTGATACAGCATGCAGGTAACTCTCTGCTTTCTGTACTCCTTTCGCTCATATCCCTATAGCAGTTACTATGTATGTTCTTCTGACCAAAGGACCCTGATTGTACAAAAGCATCTAGACACACCGTCTGTATCAGCTGAACAGTTGCCACAAATACATTCTGCCGACCCTGTATACAGTGTGGTCCTGTCAAGTGTCTCAGGTGTAACTACTGTTGACAGTGCATCTATGGGTTATGCATGTCGGGGTAAGCCCTGTGGACAGCCTATGCCAGGGGAGGAAAATGATATATACAGCCACCAACTCCATGCTAATACCAGCAATGCTCTTAGGACTTTCTCCACATGAAACAGCCGCTACTCTGCACCTAGGATATAAGGCACTGCCAGGTACTCAGCCCACATGTAAGCCATTAGCGTGCTTGCTGCTCAACACCCGGTCTCTGGCCATACACGCTACTGAAGTGGCTGATTACATCACAGACTCCAAGATTGATATCTGTGCTATTACTGAGAGTTTGCATCACTCTGCCGCTGGATCTGTAACTACCTTGGCTATACTTCTGACTATAAGATCATGCAAGCCAACTGAAAACAAGGTATAGGAGGGGGGGTAGCCATTATTTACATGTCATCACTTCAGCATCACCAGATTGCTATAGCATATTGTGAAATTGTACTTGCCAAACACATGAGGGACCATTCTACTACCATCAATATTGTTCTTATTTACCGCCCTGTAATAAAATGCCTGATTTTCTTCTGCATCTGAGTGATGCAATTATTCCTCTTCTTAAACTATCGGCTAAATTGAATCTATTAGGTGATATGAATCTGGGCCTTTGGGACTCCACTAATAAAATGGCCTAGCACATCAGTTCTACGCTCACAGTGCTAGGTTTCTCCCAATGGTGCATTCTGCAATCCACAATAAGGGAAGGACAATTGACTGGGTGGCTACACATAATGTAGACCTTGAGTGTCTCGATTTAGCCCCATGCCCCTGGTCGGATCACTTTTTTGTGCATGTTTCCCTTGCCTGCATTACCAAAAATAAAAGTAATTGAGGTCCCAGAACCTGGGTCAAATGGAGAAATCTGCATAGGCTTACGCCAACTGCATTGGAACCATTTGTTTCTTCCATACTTGATTCCCTTCCAGACCTTACCAGTGCCAATGAATTGGCAGAACTATATCACACTATGCTGACCAAGGCAGTCAACCAACAAGCACCAGATGAATTGCGCCTCATTAAAGCCAACAAGTCCAAACATTGGTTCTTTAATGACATTCACAAACTTAGGTACCATACGAGAAAGGCCTTCCAAAATTTGAAGAATGGTCCATCTACTGCCAATAAACTGGACTATTCTAGTGTTGCTAAACAGTATAAAGCAGCTATCTATGAGGCAAAAAGACAGCTGTATGACAACAGAATTACTGAGACACCATCTAATAATAATGAATTGTTTAGGATCCTAAAGGAACTTGAGTCTCCATGCCCCGTCTCAACAGAAGTTGTTAAAGATGACACCAGGTATAACAGCATACAGGAAGCATTGAGAGGAAAAATTGAAAAGATTAGAGAAAAGACTACAATAACATATTCCACCCAAGTCTGTATAACCTATAATCTTCCCTCACACATCTCCACACCTTTTTACTTTAAGGAGGCAACAGAAACAGAAATGGCAGTAGTACCGTCCAGCCTTAAGCCCACCAAATCCAAGGGGGACATCTGCCCGGCAGTAACTCTTCAGGCTTTTGCGGCTCAACTCCTGCCAATAATAACAACATTTGCCAATTGCTCCTTTCAAGAGGACAATGTTCCTGGTTCCATCAAACAGGTTCAAGTAAGCATCCCCCAGTACGGCAGTACAACCCCCTTAATGAGAGGCAATAAAGGACACACCCCAGGAGGGAATGAGACCACGACCAAGTGCGGGTGAAGTTAAAAGGGTTTATATGAATCAATATAGGGCCTGCAAAGGACTCTGCAAACTCCGAGAGCGCTCTGTCTGACAATAGCAAAGACAGTCATATTTATTACAAAAATACATCATACATCCGGTAAGCTATAGGGGGCACATAGTCGTAGGGATTGGGTGGCTTTGGCTAAGCTATATACATTGTATACATGCACTGATCCAGGATTGGTGGATGTCTATGTGGTGCCAACGTGGGGTGGACGGATCAGCTGGGCCCTACGGGGTGGAGCTGCCAGGCTGGACACGGTTTGTATTGATGATTGGTGGCTGCACAAACACTTTGCCACACACTCACATCTGTTCATTATACTGTACAGTTTCAGTTGTCCTGCAAATCCTACAATACATTCATCTAAGATCGGAGGGAGACAGAGAAAACGGTATGCAAGGTGAAGTTTCAACACTACATCATTATAAAGATGCCTCTAATGAACAGACTTTGTGTCCAGGTGTCGTGTCAGGGGGCACAGAGTACGCTGCTTTGTCATTCCATTCTGTTATATGTAGTGAGCAATCGATTACGATATGTTAGTACAGAGGTGAATAACTAGCTCCATGGCCTGTTAACTTGGGGTGAACTGGAATACCATTGGGTCAGTAAGGGCACATAACTGGTGCCTCAAAGGCTTTGTGGTTTAGGACCAGGTATCTCATAATTCACATGGCCAGGCCATGGCAGCCTCTGACTTTGGGGGAGGTAAATACTCGTAGCGGAACCAGCAGGCATGTGGGGAGGTGAGGCTGTGCTGCTCGAACACCAGCGAGCCCCAGCGGACCTTGGCGGGAGGAGGGGGAGATGGCCTTGTAACTCTGAGAGATTTTCAGTTCCTAGGGCTGCACACTATACCATTGGGGATGAATGTTAAAGCTGGAAGCAATAGGGGAATTACACGCTTCTCCTGTTTACATATGCTTTTATTAGTAAGTTCACAGCAATGAAGATTTATAAACAATACATATCATCTGTCGGCCATACACTTGTAGTTTATAGGAACGTTGACCGCCGAACAAACATGAGGCAGCATCGGGGTAGGTTATGTGCTTGAGAACACAAAATCAATGTGTTTTATCTAACATTTTGATTACAGTAAAAACTAATTCGGTGCCCTAGACAGCCTACATACAACACAATCATGTGTTATCACATCATATATATATACATTTTACATTTATTTCTTGACTACTCTTTGTTTTTTACATTAGCAGCAACGTTAGTTAGCACAGGCTGGGTTTTCGAGTGTTCATACATTAGGTATCAGAGCCCACAGTGCCTTGGGGCGGGCGGGGGTCATCTGGCCTTAGTAGCATTATGCGTTTTAGCTCTTCCCAACACGTATTTAGCAGCATAAATAAAATGGTGAAATCCAAAGATTTTGGTATGTATTGTCAGCACTCCATCTCGGGGGCGGGGGGACTGAACAGGGGGTCATGGACACCACATATCAAAAATGCTAGGGGTTAGGTGCAGGGTCAGGGCAGACTTGATTGGGATGATTATTGTTATTTTCCAGACTCCGGCTACAAGTCCGGTCACTTTTAGGGCAATGATGTACTGCGGAAGGTAAGTGATACAGGGCCTCATTACGACATTGGCGTTAAGGGTTTAACGGCGCCGTAAAAGGTGTTGGTGCCATTAAACTCTTAACGCCTGATTACGAGGTCCCTTTGCGGGACCCGACCTTAACGGCTGTTTTTTCCAGCCGTTAAAGTAGGGACCCGCAAAGGGACTTTGGTGCTAATGACGGTACCACAATTTGCGATACCTTTATTAGCGCCTTCCCCATTCCCATTGAGCCGTATGGGACAAAAATGTGAATGGGGAAGGGTCATGGTGGCTTGGGGAATTACCGCCCTACCAACCTCGGAATGGGGTGGTAATTTCCCATTCCGCCATGGCGGACACCTGCATGGACCATGGTTCTAATAGCACCATGGTCCTCCGCCTGGGTCGTAATGAGGCCCACAGTGTTTGTTCTGTTATTTGTTTGCGTCTATTTACTCGTGAGTACGGGCCTTCAGCGGATCTGCCAAGAGGTGGAGGTTGAGAGGAGTGCAGGCTCTCTGTGTCTAGTTAAGTGAGGGCCAAGCTGCAGCTCTGTACGCAGGCTATTCTGCATGGGCTGGGGTTTAGCACACTTAAATAGAGTCTGGCTTCCTACAAAATGGTGTCCATATTATAACAGGCTACTGGTCGTGCAGCCTCACGTGTCGATCTGCAGCTGCCCTGCTTCCCGGGCCCAGGTGTATGGGGGGCTGCCGACGAGTCATGAGCTTCACGTAGGTGGACAATGTAGCGGAGGGGGGTCCTACAGACCTGTCCTCGCATACATTTCCCCCCTTTCATTACTTAAGTAACAAATACTGTAACTCGCCCAACCTCTGGCGTTCCTTCTCATTTGCCTCTGCTTCATCCCACGCCGGTGTCCCTTTTATTGGCATCCAGGCTCTACACACCCCCTAGAGATATTCTCCCCCCTCCTAGCATATTCGTCTGGTTCAGGTCATGTATATGCATCCCCCATCTCCCTCCAGGTCTACCAACACTTCGGTATACCATTCTCATTCCAGAGGTTCTTTTATTGTTCTGTGATATAACCTATCCACTATCTTCCCGTCATAATATAATGGCACCATTCTATATTTGGGTTCGGGATCCGCACCTGTTTGTACTTGTGCCTCCTGCATAATCTGTGCCGCTCCTCTGGCATTGCTCATTGTCACCATCCTCATTGCGCCAATAGGGACTGCATATGCGTAGCATCAAAGACCTAGCTGGCACACACAAAAAATCAGGAGTAAAAATACAACAATGTGTACCAGCATCTTCATAGTCAGTCCCAGCCAGGATGGTACCCAGGAAAAAATGTTGTCGAACCACAAGCTTGGGTTTGTTCCACCTTCCTTCTTCATGCGTTCCCCCAGATTATGCACCGCTGCGATGATATGTGATAGTGTTCCATTATCCGGCTCTTCAGAAGGCTCGAATGTGCAGCATGCGCACCCGATTATTTGGCAAACACTTCCATCCATTGCCGTTAACAGGTTTAGGACATACCTGTTCTGCATTGTCAATAGCCTTAGGGCCCTTAGCTCCACTTTGAGCACATTGAACCCTTCTTCAGTGTCGTTGGCCAATTGGATCAACTCCCAGCGCGAGATCTGCAGCCATTTTGCATTGATTCGTGCCTGGATACTCGGGACGAGGGATGCAAAGAATGTTTTGGCGGAGTTAAACAACCCGTACTTGTCAGGAATTTGTGCCAACAGGTCTGAGGAGGCTTTTGATATGTAGTTGGACGATCTCCGCTTCCTGGATATCACGCCATGTACGTTATCAGCGGACAGGGCATACAGTAGTGGTTCTTCTGTTGGCTGTGGACTTTCTGTGTGGTGGGCAGCTGGCAGTCCTCTTCCTCCTTCGATGTGATTCTCTGGAATCACCATTAGAGCAGAGTGCAGCATCGCCAGAGAACATGTGCCCCTCCAAGATGGTGGGAGGTGCAAGTACGCCTTTTGCCGCAAACCCAGTAAGTGTCCATTATGGCTGCTGTTCCTTTCTTCATGTCTGGGATTAAGAGCGTTCTGTTACAGTTCTTATTTGTGCCCATGTTGCCCAAGCATTTTTCGTATGTGATTTCTTTTTGTAATTTGAACAACTTTTCTATGGCTGTCACCCACGTTGGTTTTGTGATATGTTCTGTCCACACTGGTGTGCAGGTTTTCTCGATCCATTATAGTTTTTCTTCCGGCAGCCCTCGTAGTGCTTCTGCCTTGCACGTTATTACTTCATCCTTCCACTTATTTTCTGAGAACAATGTTCCTTTAATCACAAAAAAGGGTTCTTTCAAACATATCACTCCTTTGGCTCTCGAGTAGCAGGTTTTCTCATTTTGCAGCATTTCAAAAGATACTATGTGTGCCTGGAAGGTGTTCTTAATTCTACATGAGGTGAGATGAAGGAGAGACTGGGCATCTGCAAGAGGCAATTATTTAGGCAGCAAGACCTTAGGTGTGCCTGAGGCATGGGAAATCAAGGAACATACATAACAACTCTCATTAGTTGTCTGTTTTTCAGTGGAACTCATATTTGCATACCACGTATTTGACTGATATGGATGTCTAGGGTCTTCTATTGTATCTAGCCTCAGGCCGGAATACTCATCATATTTTTTCCTCCCCACCTCCATTCTCCTCCTGCTGCTTTTAAGGTAGTTTCTTGCATCTCTTGCTGCTCGCAGTTCCACACTTTCTTTACTCACCCCCCCTTTACCCAGTCATCATATAGGGCCAGGAATTCCTCAGCCATTAATGCCTTCTCTTTCTTCATATCTATGGGGGGTTCAGTTCCTGCGGATGGGTTGGCTATTGGTGTAGGGAGGGTGGCAGTAGTGTCATACAACAATGATATAACGGAATGATTGCGATCATTTAACCCACAGACACTATATTCAGTGGCATTGTACTGGGGAGTTGGGCATGGGGACAACCTGTTGCTGGTGTCATTTGGGTGCTGTGCGCAGTCAGGGGGAGTGCCATAGCCCCATATAAGTTGGAAGCCATCCCAAATTAAATAGGTTCCCTCTTTAACCATTTTCTTCCCATTTTCCATTTTGGTTCCATTCCCTCCCCCCTCATTCATCTCAGTAGAGCCCAACAGCCCAATAAACGAGGTAGAACATCATTGTAAAGAATATGACTGCGCACACAAACAGACCACACTCATACGAATATCTTCGCAAATCAAAATTCTCATTTCTAGTTCTCCCTGCTCTGACATTGTTCGTTGCGGGCTTCCCGTTCGTTGCTATGGTTTCTCCTATATATTAAAACATAAAGGTGTATTAAGCATCTTCAAACAATTACATATGTCATTTTATATTAGCAACAGTGAAAGAGAAAGAGAGAGGAAGAGAGAGAGAGAGAGGGAGATTTTACTTATTTCACACTTTCAAAATTCTGTACAATTTTATATCTTACAATTGTTTTGTCCAGTTTATTCTTTTTTTGAGCATGTGCTATTATGTGTACGTATGATGTAGCCATATCTTTTCTCTTCATCTATTGAGACACTTCTTCCGTGCTTTGTACCCATTCGTCCTGTCCTTGTGTGACACTATTGTAAGCTTTTCGTACGTCTGTTAAATGTATCCAATATCTCAGGCCCTTTACCTTCACTGCTGTGGGCATGCAATACACTACCTCGTATGGGCCATGAAATCTTGGGGCATTCCACCTACGCACGAAACTCCTGACATACACCATTTCCCCTGGCATTAGCTGGCCTGTTGCATTCTCTTCTGTACATTTTATTGCCTCATTTCATTCCTCTCATGTAAATGGTGGTGCAAGTTGCCTTGCTATCATGCAGGCTGCTCTGGTGAGTTTTGTTAGGTATTCATTGAATTCTTCACCTAATACAGTGGCACTTTTGTGGGCATCTGAATGTCTGCATAGTGGGGAGTGTGCTGTGTCCATGCGCCTTCCTGTCACTATTTCGTGCGGTGACAGATGGTGGTCCTTGCTGGGCTGATTTCTCAGCTCAAACAAGGCCAAAGGCAGACAGTGCACCCAATTCCTTTTAAGTGACAAACATAATTTTGACAATCTTCCCAGGTGGCTGTTTATTTTTTCCACTATCCCGTTACTTTGCGGGTGATAAATCGAGCATAATTTATGCTTGATATCTAGCAAAGCCGTAACCTCCTTGAAAAGATCATTGACAAAATGTGTGCCATTATCCGAGCAAATTACGTCACAAATTCCCCAGCATGGGAATACCTCCCTCACCAAGAATTTTGCGGCACATTTGGCATCTGGACGTGCACAGGGCTCGGCCTCAACCCATCTCGAAAATGGACAAACTACCACTATCATGTATCTCACTCCATTGTACTTTTCTCCCATGTCTGGATAATCAATATGCAGCTCTGTGAAAGGGCCTCTTGGTTTTGGTATTGTCCCTTGCAGTGTTCTTAAAGTCATGACTGAATTATATATTTGGCACGTTGTACATTCCATTGCCAGTTTTGAAAGTTGCTCCTGTAACCCTGAGATGAACCAGTGTTCCTGTATTCTGTATTCTGCGGCAATATGCTGTTTTGCATTGTGTGTGGGGAAGTGTAGTTGTTGGAATACTATAGTGTTGTTTTGCCACCATAAGAGATCTGTTGCTGACTGCCTGCATCCCCTTTTTTCCCACACTTCTTTCTCCTCATTTGTTGCCCCCTCTTGCAGCTCCAATATTGTTACACAGGCATGGCATTGTAGCCATCCGGGAGGTTCTCTTCTACATGTTTGTATATCAAGTACTCACCTGTCCTTTCTTTTAATATGAGGCCTCCTTGGTGGCAGCGTTCGTTGCCGCGTTTCCCAAAGAGATGACATCTGTGTTGGTTGTATGGGCCTGGCACTTCACTATGGCTACCCGGGTGGGGTCTTTTAATGCCTCGATGAGTTCCTTTAGGAGCTCTGCATGTGAAATCCCCTCCGTCCCCACCTTCCTAATCCTCCATGTACTGTAGTAGTCATATAAACTGAGTCTGTATAAATCGTAACTGCACACCCTTTTGCTGCATGCAATGCTTCAATAAGTGCTATCAGTTCTGCTGCCTGTGCTGAGTAATGGGCAGCTAGGCGCTGTAGTACTAGCACTTCGTACTCACATTATTCTAACCTTACAACAGCTATCCCCACGTTTCTCTCCTGTCTCTGAATTTATTGATGCTGAGCCGTCTATGAAGAATACCTCTCCTTCATTTAGTGCATTCTCACTCACCATGGTTGTTTCACCTTCCTCCCCCTTGTATGTTGCACAGTCGTGTGCTTGCATGTCCTCCAAGGTGCACGGTTCTCTAATAAATCTGGCAGAATTCACTGTCTTACATCTCACTATGTGTATGTTGGCGCTGGACAGAATAATTTCATACGCTGTGGCTCTTTGAGTTGTGAGTGTGCTTTTTGATCTTTCCAGGATTGCGAATAAGTAGTGTTCCACGAACAATGTTACGGAACATCCCATCACGATTGTTGCACTTTTTTCAATGGCGAACGCTGCGGCTGTGAGAGATTGCTCGCAAGCGAAGTGTCCTTGCATTACTGCATCCAATGTGCCACTGTAGTAGGCTAGGGGCTTGTGTCCCAAGGAGGTCTTTTGTGTCAGTACTGCTGTCATGAGGGATGCTTTACAGTGGGAGAACAGGTAGAACTTGCGCTCGTAATCTGGGTTCACGAGTACTGGTGCACTTGAGATCAGTTCTTTGAGTGATGTGAAAGCATCCTCTAGTTCTGCAGACCATTGTATTTCTGTGTTTTCTCATTGGGCTTCTTTGAGTTCCTGCAATAATGGTCTTGTATATGCTGCATAATCTAATATCCATGCACGGCAGTAATTACACATGCCGAGAAATGTTTACATTTCCTTCACTGATTTGGTCTTCCTACTGCTGTAATGGCAGCTACTCTGTCTGGTATTATTTTCTTACCGTCCTTTGAGATTAGTTGTCCCAGGTACAACACCTCTCGTTGGCAGTACTGCAACTTTCCTCTATCAACCTTGTAGCCTTTGTGGGCCAACAATGTCAGGGAGTCTTTCCTACATTCCTCCTCATTTTTTGCACAGATCAGCAGATCATCGACATATTGAATAATCGTACTATCTGCTATCATGTTCCCTAGATCTTCATGTAGGATTCGGTTGAATATGCTGGGGCTTTCACAGTACCCCTGGGGTAATCTGCAGTGCTCATATCTTTTTCCCCCCAATGTGAATGCTGTTAAATATCTGCACTCCTCTGCAAGTGGTATTGAGAAGAAAGTGTTCTTCAAATCCACCACTGTGAAGTGGGACGCATCTTTTGGGATGCTGCACAGGGTAGATGCAGGATTGGGGACCAAAGGGAATTCTTTTTGGATGACGTCATTGAGGGGCAGTAGATCTTGGATCATCCTCCACGCCCCTCCTTTTGGTTTTTTTAATGAGGTAAATTCAAGTATTACATGGTGAGTTTGAGGGCACTTTTATTCCTTGAGCTAATAATGCAATCATTATTTCTTTTACCCCTTATTCTGCCTCCCAGGACAGCGGGTACTGTTTCACCCTGGATAGTATGGCTCCTGGTTTGAGTTTTATTTTAACCTGTGTAACCCCATGTAGTAGTCCTACATCGTGGGGGCTGGTGGTCCACAGATGACTTGGTACCGATTTCATGTCATCATCAAAAAGGAAGGAGGGGCTCCTACTACCGCCATTAGTTGTACTGGTACTTGTCTTTCCTGTATCATGATATCACAAGGTATCGCTATTTCCATTATTATTTATCCATCACTCTCTGAATCTGAAAAGAGATCTTCGTCTGATAAATGTCTTAATACAATATCAGCATTGATGCACAATACTGTGTGCCACGCACAGCCGTGTATGTCCATTGCAATAACTGCTATTCTTTTGGCTGAGATCTGAACTGCATGCAGATCCAATGACATCACTGTCCCGGCACTATCTCCGGGCGTGCTACGGGGCGGAAAATTAACTCTGCGGGTACCCTCCATTCTAGGTTTATCAATTCGGGGACCACCCGGGCCAATGTTTTTAACCCTTGAATGAACATGTCAGGATCTACTGGTGTGCTGCTTATTACTGGCGCTGTCGCACGCGCATGTACCACCAGCATTACACGCATAGGGCAAATCCCTGGTGTGGAGCAAACTATTCCTCTTTCTGTAAATGATATGGTCATGTTATGCTTGCTGAGAAGGTCCTTTCCCAGTAAGTTAATCGGGGACTGTTCGTAGTACAATAGCTGTGCTCTGACTGTCTTTCCCCCTACTGTGACATCCAAATCTTCTGTGGAAGGAATTTCGACAACCGCCCCAGAGAACCCCTGCGTCTCCAATTTACGATTAGATAGCGGGAACCGGCCTTCACGCAAACATGATTTTTCAGCTCCTGAATCCACCATAAAAATAAATTGTTTGTTTCCTATCTTCGCCCCTATCAATGGTTCCTCTGCTGCATTGAGGGTGGCCGATAGTACTGGACATGCAAGTGCTCTCGGTGGGCTGTCCAATGCTGGGTGTTTCATGGCCCCCCTTGGCTGAAGACATTACCTGATACCACCACCACCCCTCCATACAGTGCAGGTGCATCGTTTGCTGTTGTGGCGAAAGGATTGCCTTGTGTGTATGCGATATGTTTGCAGCATTGTGGCTGGACATTATGTGGTTGCACCCTGTGTTGCTCTGTGCATCTGTGCTCTTGCTGTCCTTGTCCCCCTCCCATGGGCAACCCGTATGGACTCCCTGGTGTGGGTGACCATAAGGTTGGTCATCTTGGTAATTGTTGCTCGGTCTGCTCCTGCATTCCCGTGAGAAGTGTCCCCACCTCCCACAGTTCCAACAATTCCCTTGTCCTCCTCTAGGTACTTGCCCCCCATATCTGCCATTCCCTCAGTACCCCTGACCACCCCCTCTGCGACCTCTGTACCCACCTCTTCAACCACGGGGAGCCCACACTTGCCACTGCGGTCCTCCGTACTGCTCCTGTCCATTCCACTGTGTCTGCCCATTGCCTGCCCAATTCGCTGCCATCCTCCCTTGTATCACTACCATTCCCTCCTCCCCTTCTGCATCCCTATCTGGTGGGAGTGCTGCTACGGCTGCAGCGACCTTCACCAGTTTCGTTTGTACTAACTTCGCCTCGTCTGCCAACCTTTTTTGTGCAACTTCCTTCTCCCTTTCCTTTATTCTTTGGAGTGATGAACTATTATGCTTTGAATTTCTGGCCACCCCTTCGCTTCAATTCCCGCTATTTTGTCGAGTGCTTTCTGCACTTCTTTTAGGAGCCCTCTCTTTATTATTAAATAAAATAGGGATGTTGATTGGTCCCAGGCTGAACCCCTTTCCGCTCTCCAAATCTCCTGCATCCGGAAAATGAAATCCATAGCTTCCTCCCCATCATTAATGGTACATTGCATTACTGACTGTAAGTCTGGTGTGTCTGGGATAGTTTCCCTTTACATGTCCCAAATTCTTGCATGCTCTGTATTGAAGGAGGCTCCATCATGGTGTTAGGCAGAAACCTGTGCAGTTCCCTCTGGGACCACTGCAAAAGATTTAGGACTACAGGTGTTTGGCAGTAAACCCACTTGGCAGCAGTCTGTACCACACATATTCACTTGGTAGCTGTGGCTGAGCAGTCAGACTTCCCTCAAGAAGAGTTAGGCAGTATTTGGAGTATACAAGATAGGGCAATTTACACAGTAGAACAAGCAGACACGGAACAGAGCTTGGGTGTAAAGATATATAATTATTTATTTTAAAAACACATCTATGAAAAACACACGAGCACTAATACGGCAAACAACTTCAATTACAATTACTATAAGAATATCAATCCCCTAACAATATTTCGACAAGTCTAGGTTCAACGGCCCAACTTATTTGCAGACAGAGGTGAATGCTTTAACCTAGATGGCACTCTAATATTCGTTAGAACGGGAGAGAAAAGGCAGGGTATGTAACCAACTCGGTACCAGCACTTTTACAAAGCAAAGGCAAGGCAAGTAAGGCAGGGTCTACTGTACATCACAAAGTTCAGAGGCCAGGCCCACTCGGAGAGAGGCAAGGCGATATGTCCCAAAAAGTATCACAGGGGAAATGCACTTCGAGTCTCGGTAGCAAATTGTCACTGAAAGGTTGGACCAGTTTAGAACAAAAAGTTAAAAAGGCCTGGAGGCGACCCAGTGGAAAGCTAAGGATTTAAGACACTTCACGCTAACCGTCACAAGGAAGCCAGGTGAACACAGTACCTTGTAAGTGAAGAGACAGCTCCGGCGGGGGCAGTTGTTCCTGGTGGTGGATGCAAGTCGGGGCTTTGCCAAGAGATGAGATGGTCTTGTCGTTGAAGGAAAGTTGAAGATCGTTGCACCACCAGGGAAGAGACCAGCCGCGGAGTGCTCCGTCACAAGGCACCACCTTTTGGTCACGGTACAGGCTAGTGGCTATCCGGTCACCAGGGTGCTCAGCACGGGCAATTCGACCACTACGCCCAGGAAGCGAAGAAAAAGCAAAGGGACTGGTTGATCCCATCAGTCAGGGGAAGAAGACTCTCCAGCCAGGAGATCTCCTCTGTCGTTGGGAAGTGGTGAGTCGGTTCAGCAGGGCTCCACCGGAGGTGTCGTCATTGCAGGTCGGCTCAGCTTTACCCTCGTCAGATTCTTAGGTCCTGTGGCGACTTATGAAGATCCAGTCCAAAAAGCCCTGCTTTTATGCAGAAAACCCCCGTTCATTCAGCCTAGCTGTCAATAAAAACACGCTAAGTGGTGAGCGTGGTGGCTCACCACTTGGGCCAATCACACCAGAGTGCGACTTGAGTTGGCAAGGCAACTCAGTCCAGGGTGCCTAAACCCCCTCCCACACCCCCTGTGGTACCCAGATAGAAAGGCACCACTTTGGAGGGCTTCTGTGCAGAAGCCCGCCAAAAGTGGAACAAAGGGCTCAACCTTTGGTTCGGAGTTACAGAGGCGAACACATACGCCATTTTTAAAACCGAGTTCTGGCAGAAAATACCAACCGGTAGATTTATTTAAGACAAATAAACCGGCGGTATATTAGAGACTAACGTGAAAAAGTATTAACCTCCAACAATGGGAAGAATCCCATAGGAATATATTCGGGGTCGAATATAAAAAGTAGTTTCCACTGCCACCAGCCAAAACTCGACGAGGGGGGACGGGACAGTGCCCCCCTCGAACAACAGACCCAGGGGTAATCGAATTACCCCTACCAGTACGTCCACAATAGGATGGTTTGTACTATTTCTGTTAGTCAATTTCGGTCTATTAAAGCCAATGGTGACTTTACATGCCCTGGGAGACAGTAGTCAGTCCCAGGGTATGGAGTCTCTGGTGGGGATCCTCTAGGACACCCCAGTGTTACGGCATGGAGGGTGCAGTGCAACACACATAGCAAAACATATGAGGCCCTATGGAGTAAAAGACCCCATAGCCCATAGAACACATTGACATTCAAAGAAATCAACCACATTCATGTCCAAGAGTGCGAGGAAAGAGTCTCAATCTTGGCAGGATGGAAAAAAACCAAACTCCAGAAATCCAGCAAAGCTGCGGGGGGACTCACTAGGTTAGGAAATTCAGCCTAAACAGAGAATTCTCCCTAACACTCGGCGGTCACAATCTAGTGTTACCCCGGGGAAACCAGCCTTTGCCCATACTCTATCTGTTTGGTCACCCACTGCCGATACCAGCAAACTCTTGACATCACCTAATGCTAGGGGCACTCCTGCAGTATGTTTCTCAAATGCATATATCCACTAACTTGCCCCTCCTGATAGCGTGGGCAATGATTTTAACAAGTTTGCCTTATCCATCTGAGCCCATGGTATATAGTTCGGTCTTCCTCCCCCCTCTGTGTATCAGGGGGAGCTGCAGTTTTCCTTTAATCCCTTTTCCAGTACTCACCTTCAACCCTTTCTTCACCAACGTGGCCATTCTTCCCATCCTATTTCTTAACCTCCCTGCCCACTGCTCTTCCATGGTCCTCCCCAGCGGTGTCTCATCCAACCTGTCTAATCTTCCTCCTGTTGCTGTACCCAGCCTCCCAGCTTCCTCCTCATCATCCTCTATATCACACCACAGTTCTTCCCGTCCCCCAGTAGCCATTCCTTCCTCTTCTGTTTTTTCTCCAGGATCATCTATGTCCAGTTCTATTATCATAGTTGGTTCTTCCTGTATTCTGAATAGTATCTCCCCCTTCTTCCACCCTTCCTCTGAGAATCTGTCTAGCGTTTAAGCCCTAGGTACTCGTTCTGTTCTTGATATACTTTTTCCACTCTGTTCACATATGGTTTGTATTCTAGATAGCTCATCTCTGGCCATCGAAAGTCTGGAATCTAAGTCTTGTGTTAGTTTTGCTATATCCACTGTAGGGGTACTTACCTGTCCACAAGTCCTGTGGCAATCATATGGTGGCGGGGCAGTTGGGTGTGGGGCGGCTGCAGGGGTAGTGGCGGGCACATACGTAGGATCACTATACCCCTTGGCGGGCACTGGTTTGTTTAGGAGTGCGTACAACTGTGTTACCTCTATTGACTCTCCTTTTCCACCATCCTCACCTTCACCTTCGTTTGCTGCCAAGGGAGTGATGGTGAGGGTGGGTTGGTCGAGCGCTGTGTCTTTCTTTTTGGGTGGGGGCACTTCTTCGAACAGTCTCCACAGATCTAGTATCGCTCT
Organism: Ambystoma mexicanum; assembly: GCF_040938575.1. Taxonomy (NCBI): domain Eukaryota; kingdom Metazoa; phylum Chordata; class Amphibia; order Caudata; family Ambystomatidae; genus Ambystoma; species Ambystoma mexicanum. The sequence continues at coordinate 926,036,414 of NC_090941.1, forward strand.
TCTATTATGAAACTGTTTCCCTTTGTATTTTATGAATATACATGTGGCTGCCATATCCAGGACACTTTTATCAAATGACCCTCACTGTGTCAATCCCTCTCCTTTTAGCTCTGTGACCCATTGGTCATCGTATTTGGTTATACGTTCTGCATATCCAGGTAGATTTTTACAAATGTGAGCCAGGGGTGTTTCTGCCCCCATGTTATATTCTCATTGCTCACCCTAATGTGTTGTTTGTGGCTACCACTGTGACTCGCGTGCGTGTGTGTTTCTTATCACTAACAATTCTTAACTATTGAAATGCTTGTCCACAATACTCCTGTCCTAAATCTTACTGGGTCACACTTACAATGACCATACCACAGAAACCGCTAGTACCATTAATTCAACATTATTGCTTTACAATACAATTTTCTAAAACATGAATAGCATAGCACATGCAACACCGAACGGACGTTCAGCAAACTTTTAACATACAACAAATAACAATCACCCTCCCTTTTCTTGCCCTGCGCTTTTGTCTTTGACCAGACCTTCTGACCCTCACCCAATTCTTTCCCTTGACCCTTAGCAGTTATAGCACTTTCTCTCTGATCAATTCACCCAAAATAAAGAAGAGAAAACAAAAAGTGTGTAATGTGTATACCGTGTCTCCCTTATTCTCAGACACCCTTATTTTGATTTTCCACTATTCAACTTATTCCCAGTACTAGTCAAGATAGCACTATGCAGCTCTGCCTTCTACTCCCTTGCAGAGCTAGGTTCCCGTCTTCATCTTCCCTTTTTCACCTTGTTATCCTAATGGCCATATGCAGAGAAAGAGAACCGGATTGATGTTTGAAAGTACCCGTTAGTCTACCACTACCTGACCTCGTATGATCTGGTCTTCCCCCGCTCCTTTTATTGTCACTCGCACTTAGTACTCACAGGCCCGTCTTGATCCGAGAGTCTCCGGACTGGGTCCGTCCAGGCGACGCTGCCTCACACTCAATGACCATCCCCGGCGAGTGGTACTAAGGGTTTTTTGGAGCAGGACCCGTACCATTTCGTCCTACTGCGTGTACACGTCTAAGCGTACCAGTTGCCGTAGGCAGGCAGCTCTCTGAGCGGGCGCATCGTGTGTCTCCACTACGGCCGGGAACGTCTTGTGCCAAAAAGGGGACAATCAAAAGACAAATCACGTCTTCGGGGTCACCACTGAAAGTAAGCGTCCCCCAGAACGGCAGTACAACCCCCTTAATGAGAGGCAATAAAGGACACACCGCAGGAGGGAATGAGACCACGACCAAGTGTGGGTGAAGTTAAAAGGGTTTATATGAATCAATATAGGGCATGCAAAGGACTCTGCAAACTCTGAGAGCGCTCTGTCTGACAATAGCAAAGACAGTCATATTTATTACAAAAATACGTCATGCATGCGGTAAGGGGGAACATAGTCGTAAGGAGTGGGTGCCGTTGGCTAAGCTATATACATTGTATACATGCACTGATCCAGGATTGGTGGACGTCTGTGTGGTGCCAACATGGGATAGATGGATCAGCTGGGCTCTTCGAGGTGGAGCTGCCAGGCTGTACACGGTTTGTATAGATGATTGGTGGCTGCACTAACACTTTTCCCTTATGGCCACACACTCACATCCGTTCATTATACTGCACAGTTTCAGTTGTCCTGCAAATCCTACAATACATTAATCTAAGATTAGAGGGAGACAGAGAAAACAGTATGCAACGTGAGGTTTCAACACTACATCATTATAAAGATGCCTCTAATGAACGGACGTAGGGGCCGATTCATGGAACAAACGTGCGCCGAAAATCCACGCGCAAGCAGGCGATTCATGGAAGTCCCTACGCGTGTCTTCCTCGGGATGTGCGCCAAACCCGTGCATGGCACACACGTCACTGCAACATCCCGAAAGACGTGCGCGACGCGCACAGTGAAAGCGCACAACCTCTGCGCATACACTAGAAAGTGGGCAGAACACGGGGCGTAACGCGCGGAATGGGGAACAACTTGCGAAAACAAGGGCGTAACTGGGGATGTACTGCAGGGAAGCAGAGGGAACGCCCACACGCACCCAAACCACACGTATTCATGGAACCGAATAGGGCAAAGCCACGCACAGCGAAAGACACGCACAAGCCGATATACGTCCGCCACACGAAGGCAGGCGGTAGCGTCCCTGCGCATTACAAAAGTGGCAACATACAGCAATTGTGCGAGCGGGGCACGTGTATTTCGGGGGTTCGCGTGAACTTTCTCACGATCGGGTGAACTTTCTCATGATCGGGCCTGGGGGAGCGGGCTACGTGTATTACAGGGGTTCGCGTGAATTTTTTCACGCGATCGGGCCTGGGGGAGCGGGCTACGTGTATTTCAGGGGTCCGCGTGAACTTTCTCACGCGATCGGGCCTGGGGGAGCGGGCTACGTGTATTTCAGGGGTTCACGTGAACTTTCTCACGGGATCGGGCCTGGGGGAGCGGGCTACGCGTATTTCGGGGGCGCGCGGGAAGTGACACACGATTGAGCGGGGTACGTGTATTTCGGGGGTGCGCGGGAAGTTACACACGCAATTCCATCAGGGTACGTGAATCACAGGTGTGCGCGATATCAAAAGGGTACGTGTATTACAGGGGTGCGCGGGGAGCAGCACACTTGAATTGCACGTGTGGGTCCTCCCAGGTGTTCCCTCTACACACTCCACGGCCCCTGCAGGTGGCTCACACCACAGGGGCCTACCCAGCACATGTCATGCAGGCACCCCACCCACCATGCCCATGCCAACCAGCCAACCCACATGTCAACTTGCACTACTCCCCCCCAACGCATGTCCCCCTGCACCCCCAGCCACCAGGGGCAGCCTCCACCAGGCCCCCACCCATGTCTCACACCACCCCCACCCCCCAGTCACCAGGGGCACCTGCCAGCAGGCCCCCACCCATGTCCAACTCATGTTCCCCACCACCCCCACCCCCCAGCACTGTGGGGCACCTGCCAGCAGGCCCCACCCATGTCCAACTCATGTCTCCCACCACCCCCACCTCCCAGCCACCAGGGGCAGCATCCACCAGGCCCACACCCATGTCTCCCACCACCCCCACACCCCAGCCACCATGGCCAGCCCCCACCAGGCCCCCACTCATGTCCCCTATCACCCCCACCCCCCAGCCACCATGGGCAGCTTCCACCAGGTCCTCACAATCCCCAACACAAATGTCATTACAACTCGCACACATGAGCCATACCACAGCCATATCGCAACTGCCACCACCATCCATACACATACAACAGCATGAGCAGCCAAAGGGGAGCCAGACATCACATGCAACACAGGAAGTGCACCACACATGTACACACACCACCACACTTGCATGCATGTGTACACCTCTGCCAAGTGTCGCACTGTTCAGACGGCCATCCATGTCACATCTGCCAATCAGGCTTCCACATACCGCTGTCACATGCATCCATGTGGCATCACTGTTGCACCCTTGTCAAATACACACACATGCACATGTACACAGTGCTGATACATGCAGCCGAAAACAACATGCATGCGTGACATCACGGACATGTCTACTCACATACACATTCATCCAAACATGTGTGCCCACACAACTGAATTTGGCATGCAAGCCTACACACACAAGCACCATCCATGTCTCACACATCACAGCCCTCGCATGTGTCAGCCCCACGGCCCTGTACACCCCCACCCATACTCGACCCCACACAAACAGATGTGCAACCTGCACACTACCGAATAATCACCACACGCACTGCTCACAATCAGGATGCATGTACACTCACCGCTCGACTCCAGATGACCGCGGACGTGGAGCGCTGGGGATATGCGTTCCAGGACCCTCATCTGTTCTCCTGACAAGTGGCCCCGGTGCCCCTTGGCATCCGCTGCCTTCAAGAGGCGCCGGCCCTTGTACAGAGTCCTGGACCTGAAGTCCTCCCAGCGCTTCCTGACATGTTGGAAGTCGCGGACTGCCACCCCCTCCGCATTGATGGCAGTCACGATGTCAGTCCAGATCCGAGTCTGTCCTTCCTTGTCGGCGTGGGAACTTCCGAAGAGGGCATCATACTGGCCCAGGACTTGCTCCACCAGGACACCAACTTCGGTGGCACTGAAGCTGGTGCCCCTCTGCCTCTCTGGCCGGGGGTTGTCAGTGGTCACAGATGGTGTTTGCCCCGACATGACAACCCAAAAGGCAGGAGTGGATGGGCAACTGGGTCCTGGGGCTGGGCTGTGGAGCGATGGAATCCCAGTCGGGAGTCTTCGGTTCCAGCAGGGGTGGTCACAGCAACAGCACCCCTGGCTGATGTGCAGGCAGCAAATGGCAGTGCACGTGGGCAGCAGGCAGTCAGGCAGCAGCAGATGGCAGGTGGGAGCGTGATCGGGGCCCTGGGGGGCAGTAGTTCGGCCTTCTGGGCAGGAGCGTGGTCTTCCGTGTGCATACGCGTGGCCAGCTTGATACGGAGTGATTTGGCATGTGAAAAATCTGCACGTCAGCGTGTAATACGAGGAAAGGGCCATACGCGTAAGCGCGCGTGGAAACTGCACGTCCGCGTGTAATACGAGGAAAGTGCCATGCGCCTAAGCGCGCGCGTGGAAACTGCACGTCCGCGTGTAATACGAGGAAAGGGCCTATGCGCGTAAGTGACGTGACGCGCGCGTGCGTTTCCCTCAGCACGGGTTAAAGGTGAGCGGGCCCAGCAGTTCGCTGTACGTGCCTTTCGTGGAGACCGACGTGTGTTGCTGCTTCCTGTTGTTTCGCGCGCCATCACAACTTCACAGCTCTCAAGGACGTATCTCTTCTTTTGGCGGGGGTATTGGCTACGCGTGTTTTTCTGCATCGCGCTAGTCAGACGGTGAGTCACACACGCTCTTTTTCCCACTGCGGGTGCCCCTGTGTATCGCACCCATTTTTGATGTCATAGTAGCCTGCGTGTCCCACGCGTACGCGTTATTCGTGTTACTGGGTGCCACCGCGTACTGCGGGAGGTTCAATCCACGCACGTAGGCTGCAGGGTTGCGTGCACGGTTTTACTGCAGTTTTGGGGTGCCTGAGCGTTGCGTGACCCGTCACCACATCACCGGGGTCACATACAGCCTTGCAGGTGCAGGGGGGCTGTTAACATCTTGCTTCCCACCCCCTTCACCCCAATTGCCCAGGTCAATTGTGGTGTACACCTCCCATTGGCACCACTCCATCTGTGCCAGCACTACTACATCTGTGCCATGGTTGGGAGGCCACCAAAGGTGAGGGGCGCCTCAGCTGGGCGTACTCCTCGTGGCGGGCGTGGTCGGGGACGTGGCCGTGGTGACCAGGGAGTAGGGGGACTCCAGGGTGTCCAGGGCAGCCACAGAGGGGGAAGAGGCAGGGGTGCGCCACTTGAGCACAATGTTGTGCCATGTGTCGGTGCAGCCATGCCACCACCCCCTGTGGTTCCGGGGGATGCAGCTCCTGCACCTGCACTGGCACCCATATGACCCGGCAGTCCGTTCCATCGACTGCCACGGGCCCAAGGGTGGTGGTAGCTGCAGGTGCAGCTGTGGACACCGCCACCCAGGCTCAGGGTCTGCCAGCGCAGGCTGCGTTGGCACTTGAAGAGCCCTTGGTAGATCTCCAACAGGCCAGGGGGGAAACCATAGGGGCACGCCGGGCTGCTCAGACCAAGACACGTGTCCCTGGGGCAGTCATGTCATCTGCTGCCCCGAACAGCCGGGTGTTGGCAAGTGCAGGGGCAGATGCACCTGTAAGTCTGCCAACCAGGACCGTTGCGGCCAACCACCCTGCCACAGCTGATGCTGCTGCGCAGGGTCCATTAGTGGGCACCCAGCTGCCACTGACACAAGTCAGGCCTCTGGTCATCCCTCCACCTGCCACTCCCTTGGCTCAATCCACCGAACCCACTGGCCATGCTGGTCAGGGCGGCATTAGCCAGCCAGGGTCTGCGCCACATTCCAAGTGGAGGAATGTTGCACGTGCAGCACAGGCTGGCACCCCACACACAGCCACGACCTCCTGCACGTCGAGGAAGAAGCCTTTCTGTAAGCAGGAACTGGACTTCCTCGTGGACTATGTGCGGGGCCACAGCCGTGACATGCTAGTGGGTGCCAACAGTCAGACCACGGCTGCCCAACGTGACACCCACTGGAAGCATGTTGCGGAACATGTCAGTTCATTCGGCCATGAGGTGCGCACGGCGCAGGAGTGCAAAAAGCGTTGGAATGACATCAAGCGCAGCACTAAGGCCAAGCGTGCCTCAAATTACAACTTGACTCTGGTGACTGGCGGTGGGCCTGCACCAGAGGAGGAAGAACTCACTCCGCATGAGGCTCTCGTTGCGGAGTTCATACCACCTGAATTGGTCGAAGGAGTGGGAGAGAAGCTGGACTTTGATGCCCAGTCCAGTGAGTGTTGATGCGTGTTTGTTGAGGACGTGTGTGTTTCACTTGTGGGATGTGTTGTGCATGATTGCTGCTACATGTGACGTGTACATGGTTCTGATGTGCAAGTAATGCAATGCTACCGTCATGCATGTCTCCTCTGCCTGCATGCAGGACTCCATGTAGGCATGCTCCCTTGCCCCTCCTCCGCCACTCTGCACCCCAGTTCCACCTTTGCACTGGTCTGCTCCAATCTTGCCAATGTGTAGTTTCTTGTCCATGTGTCCTGTGTAGATGCTAACTTCCAGCATAGAATCTGCCAGACATATGCCATGTCGTACAGCCTTAGTACTCGATGCAGGGTATCTCACTTGTACTGTGCATGGGTCAGATGTCCCGCAGGGACATGAGGGCCCATTCATGCTCCATGTGCATTGCACGCATGCCCCTATGTGTCCTTGACTGGATGATCACTGTAATATCAGTCCTTGGTTACATACATTGCCTGCCATCTCATCAGCCTTCCCATGTCAACTGTGCCTCAGTCCTGCGTTGCACACATGTTTAGGCTCTGACAATCTGTGTGGCTCACAGGCCTCAGCCTGTTCAATGGCCAATGACTCTGTCCAACTCTTGTTGCGTCTTCTTCACACGTGGGCGGCCTCCGGAGTTTCCATCATGTGTCCTGCCCACTGTCCCAGCATCATTTGCAGTGTTGTCATTTGAATCACATGAAGCTGTTGATGCCAGTCAACACTGCCTGTCAATACACAGGTGTATGGTCAGCCTTTTGATACCATGATAGGCATCCCTGCTTTGGTACTGGGGTGGAGGGGTGCTTGGCTTCTGGACATGGTACACATTGAATGCACAATGCACGTGATGTCTGATTTTGACATTGCACTGCCTTCACATTTCCTGGCACACACCATGTAGTGCTTGTACATGTAGGTAGTGAGTGGCGTACACATTTACTGCACTGCATAGACCCACTTCCATGGAAACTGCCACCTTTCGACAGGTCTGATCACTGAAGCTATTCAAAGTAGACCCAGCATGCATGCCAGGTCATATGTTGTGTGTCACATGTCTGCCTGATGCCTTTGCTGTCGGTGTGTGTGTGTGTCGTGTGCTTCTGACATGTGTATTGACCTTTTCCTCTCTATTTTTCAGGTGATGACGCAATGGAGGCAGAGGATGGTGTTGTCATGCCAGACACAAGGTTGGTAACGCCACATCAACCCGGCACTAGTGGGGGTCGTGGGGTGGTAGGCCACGAAAACCCCCAAGTGCTGCAGTCCATCTTGTCTCTGGCTGCCTATGAGTCCAGCCTTGATGACGACTCTGGCGTCCATGTTGAGTTGGATGATCATCAAGTCCATGTGTCAGGGGTGAGTGATTCTGATGTGGACACTCTTCTGTCTGCGACACCTGCACTGAGGGATCAGACAGTCTTGGTTCCTCCGCCCGTGGTGGATCGGGACGCAGGGTCACCCTCCACACCAGTCACTGATGTGCCTGGGACATCACGTCGACGGGGGCATGTAGTCGTGCAGGCGGTGCCAACACAGCGAGGACCCCCGGTCCTTGGGTCCCGCAGGGGTCAAGCCCGGCAACGCGGTCGCCGCGCGCAACCGCTGTATACTGAGTGGGAGCAAGACATGACTGCCAATTCCGAACGGCAGGGGGCAGCAATGGAGAACATCGCTGAGAGCATGGAGCGTGTGGCCCGATCTGTGCTCCCCCCTGCTAGGCAGGTGCTTGTACTGCAGCAGGCGGCACGGTCCACGGCCCGCTCGCTCAGGCTGGGCATGGCGGCCTCAGACAGGGCACGCCAGGCTGAAATGTCGTCTCTGCGTCAAGCAATTGGTGCTCACGCAGAGGCGCACATGGATGCCTTGAGGGAGGAGTATGCTTCCCTCAGATCCACTCTGGGTGTCCTTAGGATGTCCCAGAGGCAGCGGGCAGAGGAGAGGTTTGCACAGCTTGAGTGTACCATCTCGGCTGAGCTACAGGCTTGCCGAGAGGTGCAGCGGTTGTCCAGCCAGGCCTTGCAGGAGGAACTCCGTGTTACACGTGCTACCTTGCAAGAGGAAGCACGTGTATCACGGGAGGTTCTGCATGCGGACCTACGTCATATCGCCACACAGAACCAGGCTCACCCGTCCGGCAGACTTGCTGCCAACGAGGGGCAAGTTGCGGCTAGGCGTGGCCAGGCTACTGTGCCACGTCCTCCTTTCCAGGATGAGCCAGACTCGGACGACCATCTATCTCCCACATAGGTCGTGCTGTGCAGGCGTTGAGCCCATGGAGGATTTTTTTTTGGCTCAGCATCATTGCATGTGGATGTTGAGCAGCACCCTGTACCTCCCCCCTCCTGGGTGCCTCCCCTCCCCCCGGGTCATATGTGGCCATTTTTGATTTTTCCTCTAGTTTAGTTAGTTAAGTTTCTGTTTGATAGTTAGTTTAAATAGGTAATGTAGGTTTTCCATAGTTAGTGTAATTAGTTAATAGTTGATTTAGTTTAAAATTGCTAGTCTATTGTGCTTTCATGTGACGGTGCGGTGCTTTGTGGCTTTTGAAGGCATCCACTGTCTGTTCCAGCTGGACCCTTCATGGTTGTCTTGTGTATGTGTTTGCTGCTTGGGTTCCTTGACTCACATATGCCACTCCTGCCTCCCTTATCCATGGGCTCGCAAGGATGGTTCGGTGTTACAGCATTTTACACAAGGGCATTGGACTGTCATATCTGTGGCATGTCTGGTGCTGTGTGACTTGTGTTGACACCCCTAGTGGGGATGATTTAGGTGTCATTGTCCACTGTTCAGCTTTTGCTAGATGGGGTGTATCATGATTAATGTGGACATTGATTGCTATGCATTGTGTAGTATGTTTCATTTCTTTCCTGTACATGTGCTTGTAGCAATTCATGCTGTAGATAGTGTTCCACACTTTGGAGGTGAAAGACGGACTGATGTTGTGATTTGTGATGTGACTCTATGACATGGTCAAGTAATGAGATGCCTGATGAGACACACACAGATGACTTTGAAGCATTAATCATGTGTTACATACCCTTTCTGCAGGTGGATGAGCCTCCAGAGCACCTTTGCCAGCAGACATGTCCCATTGGACGACGGAATTCTGGACCCGTTTGTTGGTGCCCACATGCACATGTGTGCAGAAGCAGAGGCACAGTGATTGCAGATCCACATCCTAGTACTGCTGACATGTTCCAAGGAACTCCAGGCAAGGTGAGCATCACAGGGGGGCCACGACACAGCAAAGCTTGCACCAGGCGAGTTGCACATGCAGGCTTAGTCACAGCACTGAGGGTGAGCTTAGACGAATATTGGTGTTGAAGCACACAATGCAGCTCAGATGTGTTTGTGGACTGATGGCTGCTGATAGTAGGGTTGTCTGGGACACATGCAGGGGCAGTGGCACATACCCTCCGGTACACCAAGGTCCATTGAGCCACTTGTATCAACCATGTAGCCTTCCGAGACATGGAAAGGGGCAGCTCACAGGGACATGCAGCAAGGGACATACTCGGGTAGAGGGCATGTCTTTTCCACGTACTTCATGATAAATGCACTGCCAACTTTGTTTCGGTCATGGTGGTACACAACTTGCTCTGTAGTCATGGCTTGCAATATGGGTCTGTCTGCTTACCCAGGGAACATAGCATGTTGTGTGAATTGTGACACATTGGTGTTCCATTTGCCACGCACCCAGCAGCGGCTGCCTTACTGCATTGACTGTGTATGACCCGTCACAGGGGTGATGTTATATATGGGTACGAAGCATCAACCACAGATTGTCTGTTTGTAGAGTAGTCTGTTGCTATGGGGCATGTTTGGTGTTGTGTTTTTGTGCAATTGGCACGTACAGGTTGTTGACTGTGTCTCTCTTTGCAGCATTGCAGTGCTCCTGAGAGTGCGCAGGCAGGAGGCCAGCACTCAAAACCAGAGCTAAGTGTCTTGTTGTTTTTCTTACAAACTGCTCTGCATAGGCTTGCTGGGGAGTGTACTGATGCATGGATGTATGTGTGCTTCAATTTGGTATGTTATTTTCTCCCTAATCACCCGTGATCCTATGCAATTTTGAAACCTGTACCCTCTACCCGGTGTTCCTGCTTCCCGTGCCTATCCAAGCAACGTTCCCTGACCCTCTTTCCCCACTGGGGTTGCGGATGCCTGTGTAAGCCCCGAACTTGTAGGCGCCAAAACCCTAGAGGGGGTGGTTGGTTCGTACCACTCCTGAGCCTGGACTACAGAAGGCCATGACAATGATGTCCAAGTCTGTTTGGATTGTGTATGTGTTCATGCAGGTTGTACATTTTCGTGCATTCCCTAGTTTCATGTGTCATTCCACCTCCCCTCTCCTGCCGCTCATTCAAGTCATCCAGTGTGTCAACACCTGTCCCGACTGCATATCCCTGAACCTCCTTCCCCACCAGGGTCTCAGGGGCCTGTGTGAGTTTGACCTTGCAGGCACCCGGGACATGGTGGGGGTGGTTGTTTCGTGGCACTCCCGTGCCTGTACAGGGGACCTCTGACAGTACACATCCATTCATGGTGCATCGTCCTATGTCATGTACCACACATGTCTCACATCCTGTCGTGACATTGTTTTGCTGTGCTACCTTGGTTGTTGCATCATTGTGGTAGTACTTGGCCCTTGTGAGGTACTGCTACGTCAAGTCATCTACTGGAGGGTGTTTGGGTTCATTTTCATGCCTTGGATTTTGTGTTTCGGAAATGAGTGTGTATTCTGAGGGTTCAGGCATCTTTTTATACACAAGGTGGGAGATGGTGACGAAGGGTTAAGGTGATCTTGTGGCCAGGTGGAATTGAGGTTTGGGGGCTCCATGACCCACGTGCAGTTGTTCAGTGGGTCATGGTCATTTGTGAGGGAGGGGGTTTTGTTGTTGATTGTTGCCTTGCCCTGCAGTGTGATGGGAACTCTGACATAGTAATGGTGGTATCCCATGTACATGTTGTGTTCTGCTGATAAATGCCTGTTCATGTGTTGTGTTTTCCTTTCAGGTGCGAGGGGATAGTTGTGGTTTGACATGCTGGGGTGTACACATGGTGGATGTTCACATGTGATGTGTAGGGAACACTGATGGTGACTTGAGTGCACATGCATATGTGGAGTGCATGTCCTTGCAGAACCACACACTTGCACTCTGATGCACTACATGTACTCCCACCCTTGCATATCCATGTGTACACTGTTTGCCTTCTGGTGCCCACTGTGTCCCGGCAGCACATGTTCTGTGACCGATCATGGATCCAGCCTGATTTGATGTTTGACGTGGTCTGTCACTTAGATGTGATGCTCACGGTGTGCATCACACACAATGGCTGTTCACTGTGCTGTGCGCTGAGCAGTGTGATGCAGGAGTAGGACACTGCACACATGAGCTGTAGTGTTGATTTTGCAATGCATGATGTGCATGTAGACAGGCATTCATTGTGATGTTACGTCCACGACTGTTGTAATGCATTTGGAAATGACTTATTTTGGGTGGGAGGTTGTTGGTCTGTCATTTCATCTGATTCCGGGTCAGGCAGCAGTGTCCGATGCCACTGTGCATTTAGGACATGGCAATGTGTACCTTATCGTTACTGCATTGGTGTATGGGTATTGCGTGCCATGACATGTTGATGTTTGGGAGGGTTTGTGTGACATGACAGTGATGGCCATGGCCTGGTTTGCAGGTGTGTGTGATGCACACCTTGCATGTCCGTGTCATCCGCTTCTCAGAGCAACTAGCTGGGGGTAGATTTCTCTCTGCAGCAGGGCCCTCCCCCTGGAACAGACTTCCGGCCTGACTTGAACTTGAGGGGAATCATCTCCAGTTCTGGAAGCACCTCAGGTCCTTCCTCTTTGCTTCTGCTTACTGTCTGCCTCTCCCTTGCAGAATTCTCCATTGGAACTGCACAGGAGCTGCAACTGGGCCACTCTCACCGACCTTGGTCCCTGGCCCTGCCACTCTCCACTTGCACTGCCTCCCTGGCAACCCCTGCACTGCAGTACTGTCTCTCTATCCCTACAGCCCTCCCTTCCCAGCACTTGTCTGCACTCACCTTTGTAGTTGCCACCAGGTGACCTATGTATTATTTTTTCGGGCTACTTCCTCTGTACTGGACTCCCCCCCACCCTTCCCCTTGCACTTTTCCCATTCCCCCTACCCCTGCACTTGCACGATCCCAATGACACCTGGCCTAGTAGTACCGTTCTCTGTGTTCCCTTGTTCCCCCCTCCCTGCCTCATTGCGCCTTGGAATACTTGTGTATGGCCCATATCATGTCATATGTCATATGTGTGCCTTTTGGTCACACAGGATAGCTTGTGTTTAAGTAGCTAGGGATGCAGACGATGTGGCACTTCCATGGCAACTATCTCAGGGTGGTAAGGTTGTGACAGTTGACTGTCTCTTTGTCATCATCGATTGTCACCTGGTATGTGCCAGGCCTGTGTGCACTCCGCAGGGGTGGGAGTTTAGGTGAAAAATGTGGCCACAAGCTGGGTCCGGGCTTCCTCGCCACGTGCCCTGTCCCCTCCCATGGGCAGCGCCTGTGGTTGGGGATGTGGGGGCACCACCATGTCCACCGGGACGCCCTGCCGTGTTGCAAAATTGTGCAGGACACATGCTGCCACAATGATCCTGCACACTACTGGTGGTGCATAGAGTAGTTGCCCACCAGAGCGGTCAAGGGAGCGGAAACGTGACTTGAGCACTCCGAATGTGCGCTCCACTATGCCCCTGGTTGCAATATGGGCGGCGTTGTATCTTACCTGGGGTGGTGTGGTGGGGTTCCCTGGGGAGATGATAATAGTTGAGATAATTAGTGTTTGGATATTTGTCTGTGTGTGACTTGCATGCATGTGCAAGGGCATTTGTACTGACCTAGGAGCCATGTGTCGCCATGCTGCCCAGCTTCCAGGGCCCGGCTCAGGGCAGACATTCTGTATATGAAACTGTCATGGGTGGAGCCAGGGTAATTTGCATAGACAGAGGTGATGATTCCCTTTGCATCACATACCACCTGTACATTGATGGAATGCCAGTGCTTGCGGTTTCGGTAGATGTGCTCAATGGCCCTAGGTGGACGGAGGGCCACATGGGTGCAATCTATGGCACCGAGCACTTTGGGAAGTGTGCCACCCTGAAAAAATCCAGGACAACGGCCTGCCTTTCTGCGGGTGTTCTGGGCATGTATATGTGCCTGTGGACTGAGGGGCGCGCTGTCATGATTGCCAGTACCTGGTGTAGGCAGCGTGACTGCGTGGCCTGTGAGACCCCCCCCCACTATGGCAGTGGTCCGCTGAAATGACCCAGTGGCCAAAAAATGCAGGACAATGAGCACCTTCTCCAAGGGGCTCAATGCTTGGGAGCAAAGGGTGGGGGATGTGAGGTCATCTTCCCACTCCCTGACCAGGTCTAGGATGATATGGGGTGGAAACCTATACCTGCCATAGAATTGGTCGTCAGGCATCCCAAAAAGGCTTGTCCGTGTTGCGAAAATGCATGCCCTGGCTATTCTCCTCCTCCTGCGGTGACCCACGATCAGTGCAGCGACAAATGGGGCATTCATCGTAGCTGTATATACGCGTTTGTTGTTTGCGCGCACTTTTATGCTGTGCGCGGGGACGCTTCCGCCTGCCTTCGTGTGGCAGACGCGTTGACGCCTGTGCACGTCTTTTGCCGTGCGCGTGTTTCCCGTGTTCGGATACGGTCCGAGTGTCATCGCGTGTGATCGGAGGGGAGTGTGCGTACACGCAAGTGGCCTGGGTACGTGTGTTTCGGGGTGCCCGGGAAGTTCCACACGCGATTAGCCTGGGTACGTGTGTTCCAGGGAACTTTCACACACGATTGGTGGAAATCCACGTGTGTTCTGTCATCACGTGCAATGAGGGAAACACCTGCGCGCGTCACGTCACTTACGCGGATAGGCCCTTTCCTTGTATTACACGCGGACGTGCAGTTTTTCACGTGCGCTGAAATGCGCATGCACGTCTGTACGCGTCACGTCACAGGGGCGCTTGCGCTTGAGGGGCCTTCTGTCCAATGAAAATGCGTCTGCGTGCAGACGCGCTTACGCGCTAAGGGCCTTTCCTCGAATTACACGCTGACGTGCAGATTTTTCACGTGCCAAATCACTCCGTATCAAGCTGGCCACGCGAAAACACACGGAAGACCACGCTCCTGCCCAGAAGGCCGAATCACTGCCCCCCCCAGTGCCCCGAGCAGCCTCCCACGTGCCATCTGCTGCTGCCTGCCTGCCTGCCTGCTGCCACCGTGCCCTGCCATTTGGTGCCTGCACATCAGCCATCTGCAGGGGTCCAGTTGCTGTGTCCACCCCTGCTGGTACAGAAGACTCCCGACTCGATTAACATCGCTCCACAGCCCAGCCCCAGGACCCAGTTGCCCACCCACTCCTGCCCCTGGGGTTGCCATGTCGGGCACATCCACATCTGACCCCAGTGGCAACCCCCGGCCAGAGGGGCAGAGGGGCACCAGCTTCACTACCACCGAAGTTGGTGTCCTGGTGGAGCAAGTCCTGGGGCAGTATGATGCCCTCTTCGGATCGTCCCGCGCCAACAGGGAAGGACGGGATAGGATCTGGGCCGACTGTGTGGTTGCCATCAACGCGGAGCGGGTTGCAACCCGCACCATCCAGAAGGTCAAGAAGCGCTGGGAGGACTTGAGGTCCAGGACCCTCATGAAGGCCCGACGCCTCGTGGAGGGGGGCCGGGGCCGCAAGAGTTCCATCCAGTTGAGGGTCGTGGAACGCGCACACCCAGCGCTCCATGCCCAGGTCCTTGAAAGGGAGACCCGTCTGGAGTTGAGCAGTAAGTGGCCAAGCATTGCTGTGTGAGACAGGGCAAGTTGCAGTGTGCTGGTTGTCTGATACTTGCCTGCATGTGTGACATAGGCCATGTACGCATGTATGTGTGCAGGGACATCATGGGAATGCATGTGCGACCTGTAATGTGTGAACCGCACGGTTGTTGCATGTGTTTGAATGCGACATGGGGAGCCCTGTGCAGATTGCACACATGAGAGCATGGCAGTCTCTGTTCCTGGACATGGGTGGGGGCGAGGGATGGGTGCTGATGCCAGATACATATGTGGTATCCATGTCTGTGTGCCTGACCTGCGTGTCTGTGACTTGTGAGTGCCATGGATGCATGACACATGTCTGTGACAATGTACAGATTCACTGATGCAGCCTAGTCATCCTTGTATGCACTGTGATTGGGGTGTACGGGGCCAGATGGATGTGACTGAGGTGAAGTGTGTGCATGTGATAGGCATGACCCATGATGCATGTGGGTCCCATTACATTGTATGAATCGAGAGTCCATTGGACATGCATTGAAATGTCCATGGCACGCACCATGACTGTCACTGTGTGTGTTTTGCCTGGACTGACACATGTGTTGTGGTGTGACATGATGGAAGTGTACTTTGACAGTGGCACTCATCTGCTATTGCTTCCTGTCTAGGGGACCATTGTACAGTACCCTGATGCTTGTGTTCTATGTCTCCCTCTACGCAGCGGCTAGTGAAGGAGAGGGCGGAGACGGCGCTGTGGAGCAAGGCGGCGGGGATGCCCCCACGGCTGCAGCGGAAGGGGTGGGTGAGCCCCCACAGGGGCCTGCTACGGCGGTAGACAGCGAGGAGCCATCCAGGTTGGTGGTTTCCACAGAGGAAGAGGAGGCCGCCACTGAGGCGCACATGGGGCCTGGTGGGGCATCCCTGCTGGTGCAAGTGGTGCAGTCCAGGGGCAGGGGCAGGAGACAGCACAGGTCACCGTGGAGGGGCCTGTGCATATCGCTGTCCCTGAACCTGGGGGTGCACCACCTTGCACCAGCAGGGATGCCCCGTCCCAGGCCCGTCCGCAGGTAGAGGGGATGTCCATGTCATCTGACTCCCCTCCACCTGCGGACGAGGGGACCCCTGGCCGTGTGGAGAAGGTCCTGATTGGGGTCGCGATGTGCACGGCTGTGATTCGTGATGCCGTGCGTGCTTTCCAGGAGGAGCACGCACATCATCACGAAGAGCACCGTGCCGACGTGGCCCAATTGGGATCGGCCATGTTCGGGGGTTTCCTACATGTGTCGGCCAATCTGGCGGCCCTCTCCTCCTCTGTGGAGACTATACGCCAGTCGTTCTCCTTGCCGTCTTCCGGCCCAGATGCCACCAGGGCCCCCTGTGGACCTGCCCTGACCAATGCAGCCAGCTCGGTGGGGATCCCATCCCTGCCACAGTCGGGAGTCAGAGGTCTAGCAGGGGTGGACAACACAGCAACTGGACCCCAGCAGATGGAGGATGTGACGGCATCATCGGGCAGGGCACGTGCACGACGGCGTCGGTGGTTTCCATCATCCTGGATGCCGTCGTGCTGGCAGAGGCAGTGGCGTCGGAGGCAGCAGCAGGCTCGACGTGGGAGGCATCATGGCTCGGGGCCATCAAGATCAGAGGGGCAGGCATCGGCCGGAGGGCAGGGGAACCCTGGGATGGTAGTGTCTTCCATGTGGGAGCAGTTGGTCCAGCGGATAGGTGCGGAGCGCCAGCGGGCGGAAGAGGAGCGGCTCACCATGGTCAGGGCGGAGTTCTCCATGCGTCGGGCGTTGAGGCGGGCTGAGTGCCTCGAGGAAGCTCGCAGGGAGTTTGAGGTGAACATGGGGTTATCCCTGCGAGACCTCGGGGCCAGGACAGAGTCCCGCCTCCAGGACATCGACATGGAGTTCGATGATGCCCTGGCCGGCAACATCACAGAGTGAGCCGCAGGACTTGCCCGCTGCCATTGTATATAGTTATATAGTTAGTGGTAGGTTTCCTTTGAATTATTTTTTTTTTATTTGGTTGCGATTGGACAATGCGCCACTTTTTTGTATATAGTTCAGTTTTTAGTTAGTTGACATAGTTAGGTTTAATTGGGTTGGGCTCATGGACCCGGGATTGTCTTGTATATAGTTCTTCTATGGATTTTTGGATTTTTTGGATTTTTTTCATGGACATTCAACTTCTTTTTGTTGTTTTGCTTTGTGGTTTTTCTTATTTCATTTCCATTCTTGTTGATTTTCAATACATTTTTATTTTCATCCTTCAATGTGTCGTATCATCTCATTACTTTCATGCATGTCATGTTGGGTGTTTTAACATTCACTTGCAGCCATTGTGTGTGACAGACATGTGTTCATTTGCATTATTTACAATGGGTGTGTAACATGTAATTGCCTTTGATATGTGGGTGGATGTGATACTTGGTTGGGCCTTTTGGCAGGGGAGGATGGCCATTACGGACATGATTGGGGATTGTTGGGACCCAGGTGCAGGGGGGCATGGATGGGACATGGGTGGGGGCCTGCTGGCAGGTGCCCCACAGTGCTGGGGGGTGGGGGTGGTGGGGGCATGGATGGGACATGGGCAAGGGCCTGGTGGAGGGTGCCCCGCAATGGTGGGGGGTGGGGGTGGTGGGGGACATGAGTTGGACATGGGTGGGGGCCTGCTGGCAGGTGCCCCACAGTGCTGGGGGGTGGTGGGAGACATGGGTGGGGGCCTGGTGGAGGCTGCCCCTGGTGACTGGGGGGGTGGGGGTGCTGGGAGACATGGGTGGGGGCCTGGTGGAGGCTGCCCCTGGTGACTGGGGGGGTGGGGGTGCTGGGAGACATGGGTGGGGGCCTGCTGGCAGGTGCCCCACAGTGCTGGGGGGTGGGGGTGGTGGGAGACATGAGTTGGACATGGGTGGGGGCCTGCTGGCAGGTGCCCCACAGTGCTGGGGGGTGGTGGGAGACATGGGTGGGGGCCTGGTGGAGGCTGCCCCTGGTGACTGGGGGGGTGGGGGTGCTGGGAGACATGGGTGGGGGCCTGGTGGAGGCTGCCCCTGGTGACTGGGGGGGTGGGGGTGCTGGGAGACATGGGTGGGGGCCTGGTGGAGGCTGCCCCTGGTGACTGAGGGGGTGGGGGTGCTGGGAGACATGGGTGGGGGCCTGGTGGAGGCTGCCCCTGGTGACTGGGGAGGTGGGGGGTGCTGGGAGACATGGGTGGGGGCCTGCTGGCAGGTGCCCCACAATGCTGGGGGTGGGGGTGCAAGGGGACATGAGTTGGTGATCATTGGTGCAAGGAGACATGTGCCTTTGTGGGGGGCATGCCCATGTTGGGTGGGCTGCCTGCAGGACATGACCAGGGATGCAGGGTAGTCCCCTGTGGTGTGGGCTGCCTGCAGGGGCCGTGGAGGGTGTACAGGGAAAACCTGGGAGGACCCACACTGGCAAATCACATGTAGGACTCCCCGGCACCCCTGAAATACACGTACCCTGCTGAAATCGCGTGTAATACCCGCACGCAGCCCAATCGCGTGTGGAACTTCCCGCGCACCCCTGAAATACACGCGCCCAGGCCAATCGCGTGTGGAACTTCCCACGCACCCCTGAAATACACGCGGCCAGGACAATCGTGTGTGGAACTTCCCGCGCACCCCTGAAATACACGCACCCAGGACAATCGCGTGTGGAACTTCCCGCGCACCCCTGAAATACACGCAGCCAGGACAATCGCGTGTGGAACTTCCCGCGCACCCCTGAAATACACGCGCCCAGGACAATCGCGTGTGGAACTTCCCACGCAACCTAGCACGCTCCCCCAGGCCCGATCGCGTGAAAAATTTCACGCGAACCCCTGAAATACACGTAGCACGCTCCCCCAGGCCCGATCGCGTGAGAAAGTTCACGCGAACCCCTGAAATACACATAGCCCGCTCCCCCAGGCCCGATCGCGTGAGAAAGTTCACGCGAACCCCTGAAATACACGTAGCCCGCTCCCCCAGGCCCGATCGCGTGAGAAAGTTCACGCGAACCCCTGAAATACACGTAGCCCGCTCCCCCAGGCCCGATCGCGTGAGAAACTTCACCGAACCCCTGAAATACACGCGGCCCGCTTGCCGTGCTGGTACAGGGTTAGCGCAGCCCTTTGCGCTGGATTGGTGATTTTGATGGCTTTTCCCTGCGCGGAAGGCGTTCTTGGGGGCGTAACTGGCGCTGCTGCAAGGTCGCTGCGCCACTGTGCGCCACGGCTGGTTTTGGTGGCTGGAATCCATGAATACGCTGTGCGCGGAAATGGGTTTTGGCGCACGCGGCTGGCGCAGGGATTCGCACGCGCACACTGTGCGCCAGCCGCGTGCGCCACTTGTGCGCTTAATTCTATGAATTACCCCCTTAGTCTCATGAGTCCAGGTGTCGTGTCAGGGGGCACAGAGTACGCTGCTTTGTCATTCCATTCTGTCATATGTAGTGAGGGATGGTTTTAGGATATGTTAGTACAGAGGTGAATAACTAGCCCCATGGCCTGTTAACTTGGGGTGAACTGGAATACCATTGGGTCAGTAAGGGCACATAACTGCTGCCTCAAAGGCGGTGGGGTTTAGGACCAGGTAGCTCATAATTCACACAGCCAGGCCATGGCAGCCTCTGACATTGGGAGAGGTAAATACTTGTAGCGGGTCCAGCAGGAATTTGGGGAGGTGAGGCTGTGCTGCTTGAACACCAGCGAGCCCCAGCAGACCTTGGCGGCAGGAGGGGGAGATGGCCTTGTAACTCTGAGTGATTTCCTGTTCCTGGGGCTGCACACTATACCATTGGTGGGGACGAATGTTAAATCTGGGAGCAATAGGGGAATTACACGCTTCTCCTGTTTACATATACTTATATTATTAGTAAGTTCACAGCAATGAAGATTTATAAACAGTACATAACATCTGTCGGCCTTACATTTGTAGTTTATAGGAACGTTGACCACCTAACAAACATGAGGTAGCATCGGGGTAGGTTATGTGCTTGAGAACAAGAAATCAATGTGTTTAATCTGACATTTCGATTACAGTAAAACTAGTTCAGTGCCCTAGACGGCCTACATACAACACAATCATGTGTTATCACATCATACATATACATTTTACATTTATTTCTCGACTACTCTTTGTTTTTTACATTAGCAGCAACGTTAGTTAGCACAGGCTGAGTTTTTGAGTGTTCATACATTAGGTATCAGAGCCCACAGTGCCTTGGGGCAGGTGGGGTCATCTGGCCTTAGTAGCATTATACGTTTTAGCTCTTCCCTACACATATTTTTAGCAGCATGAATAAAATGGTGAAACACAAATGTTTTGGTATGTATTGTCAGCACTCCATCTGGGGGGGACTTAACAGGGGGTCATGGACATCATATATCAAAAATGCTAGGGATTAGGTTCAGGGTCAGGGCAGAATTGATTGGGATGGTTCTTGTTATTTTCCAGACTCCGGCTACAAGTCCGGTCACTTCTAGGGCAATGATGTACTGCGGAAGTTAAGTGATAGAGTGTTTTTTTAATTAAAAATTGTGTTTGATGCAAGCATCTTTACAATTTGCAAAACAACACAAATACTTTTATAAATCATTAAAACTTAGTTGTATAGAAATAATAAAAACCGTTTGTGAAAACAAGAAATATAAATCCACCATTACTAATGCAGCAAAATTATAAACAAAAATGGAAGATAGAGGACAAAGTACAAATATCCATAATTCAGATTTCAAGTCACAAATGCGATTTGCATATCTTTTTACATCGATCCTTAAAAAATGACACTGATGAAATATCATAAGTACCGAAATTCGATATTTAGAATATGCGATCAAACAATGAGTACTTTCTATTATTTTGGCAAGCCTATCATCAAGTTATGACCCAAGTTCATCTAGTTGTGTTGAGAGAATGTTGAATTATTTACAAAATATTTGCTCAAAATTCACAAACGCTGTGTTTCAAAACAATAGAGTTTTAAATGTTTCAGCGTTTCTGTTTGAATTAGGTTGTGACAAAAGCGACATCCTTGATCAGAAAGATTAACTTGACTATCATGCCAATTCTCTGTTCGTTCATGGGTGTTAAACAAGTTAAATCTAAATCTCATAAACATTTGTCTAACTCGTTCACTTGGACAAATCTTTAGATAATGCATCCTTGGTGTTTGCTTTTTTCTAAATTTGGTATATTCAGAAAGCTGTACATAATGTGCCAATTGGTCACCAGTAGAGACCCAATCAACTTGCAGCAGTTTTTTCTTAACCTGTCCTGGTCGGTAAACTAGATCGTACTCAACCATTCCCAATTCTGTTAGTGTGTCAAGCATTTGATTTTTAAACCTAGCCATGGAGCTCGGAGAATCCTTATTTATCATTTCAGCGAGATCTTCATATAAGGAATTTACCGGCGGTAATAAGATTTTGCTGAAATAGTTGAGTCTCCGCCATGTTAACCGACTAGCTAACGACGATAAACCTAGTTCATGCCTGATACAAGCATTTGGAAGACTTTTGGGTAGTGCTAGTACCTTTTTCCAAATAAGTCCCTGTACCCTATTTAGCTGATTGTCCAAATTTAATAAACAAATGTCGAGCCCATATAGCAAAATCAACTCTACTTTGAGTAAGTAGAAATCAACTAATGGTATCAATGAGAATATACATAAATTGTTAAGAATGATTCTCATCTGGGCAATCAGCGGAGCTGCTTTGATCGTAAGACCATTGTACCAAGTAAGTAGCAAATTAGTAGTGGTTAAATTGTAACCTAAGTATGTAAGACTTATTTTGGATTGAATTGGTTTTCCTCCTAGTGACCAATTATATTGATAGCCTTTCTTTCCTTTTTTTTTGCTGGAAAATATAAAAATGTTCGATTTCTGTGCATTGATAGAGAGATTATGTTGGCTACAGAATTCAGCAAAAATGTCTATTTTTGTCTACAGACCAAAAGGCGTTCTGTCAAAGAAAATCACGTCATCTGCAAAGGCCATCCAGCTAAGGCATAAACTACCCAATTTAGCAGGAAAAGATTTCTGACCAAGCCATAACTCGTCAACGTCTGCCAGATAGAGATTAAATAGCACGGATGCCAGGTTGCACCCTTGTTTGACGCCAATTTCTGTAGAGATTTTTTCAGTTAAGGAGCCAGCTTGATCAATTCTGATTTGGTAATTCGTATTCTGATGGAATAATGTGATAATGGATATGAGATGAGACGGAATACCAAATTCAGTCATCTTTGCCCATAAATGTTTCTGATTATGCTTTCAAAAGCTGCCGCTGAATCGAAAAATTCCATATATAGAGGACCATTTATGGACTGGGTAGAGGCTGCCAACAGATGTGCTTGGATAGTGGCATTTAGTTGCGTGCCCAAATGTTTCCTGACTCCAGTTTGACAATGTGAGAGAATGTTGTGCGTATTAATGTAGGAAATCAGGTCATGCAGTATTAATGCGGCAAAGATTTTAGCAGCAACATCAATAATCCCAATGGGTTGATAATTTGCTGGGAGATCCATTTGTCCATCCATTTGTCCCTTTATATATAATGGAATGATGAGTGATGTAAGCCAAGAACTAGGAATACTCCTGGTTTGAAATACAAATTGAATCACCTTTTGAGAACTGGGGCCCAAAAGTATGGATAGTCCTTAAGGACAAATGGGGAAGCCCGTTTGGACCAGGCACCCTCGAACTTCTAAGCCTAGTTAAGGCATCATAGATATTGTTTATTTCCCATGGACAGTGATGAAGGATGTCTTTGGAAAAATCTTGAGTGTTAGACTCACGAAATCTATGTGGACAAGAGTACTTAGGTCTATAATATTGCACCCAGGTATCACCCGATATTGAAGATTGAAAATCAATTTGCTGTTTGCCCAGTGAATTTCTAATCAACTTCCATATCTGCCTTGTGTTCTTTTTGCAAATGAGATTGATGATTCCCTTGATAGTTTGTCAAATGAGCTTCATATTACATTTTTTTGATCTCATTTCTGTATGATAGAAAGATAGATCATTTTTTGGAAGATATTCACAAGCACTATAATTCAAGTTTCTTAGCTGTCGCAATACAGAGTTCTTATTTTTTTTTCAGTGCGCTAATCAAATGATTATAATGATTTTGTTGATCAGCTACATTCTTATTAGAATTTGTGACAGCTATGTTATGAAGATGCCTGCAAATCATATTTGAATTCAATCTATCAATTTGTAGGGCATATTCATCCCCGCAATGATCGGTGGAAGATACCAACAGATCGCGGTAAACTAAACTGTTGAGTTTCCTACAGGTAGCGGGATGCCATTGTACCGAAAGTAACTGCCTGTCAATAATAGGCAGGGTGAGATTCAAATCAACTTTATGAGTATCAAAGGGTATAGCTAGAGAGCAATCCAACAAGAGATGATCACTACTCCCCACATGAACTTGTATAAGAGGACCTGCCGTCCTAGCTACTCCATTAGAAAGTATAATGTAGTCTATATAAGATTTAAGCCGGCCTCTCTGCCAGGTAAAAGGATTGGCTTGGATGGTGTCAACAATTATTTGAAGGTCCCAATCCTCAAATAATTGGATCCAAGATAGACCCTTAGTCTGCGAGGGAGAGTTTATGGAACACACACTGAGTGCCACGTGGAGCGAGGTGTTGAAATCGTCTCCTAGAATGATTTAGTTTAGAATTAAGTAATAAAGCTTCAGTTAAAATTGCATTAAGTTTGAAGATTATGTTTTCAATAGGAATCGAATTTGGATTCCAATATAGTGAGATGATTAGAAGTGATCGACACAGAGTCGTAGATGAAGTTAAATGAATGACCAGGAAGTGAGGGGAGGCTGCAAAATCACAGGAAAAGCAATCAATGTAATTTTTGATCAAAACCACCAGCCCCCCATAGGGTCTGCCTACAGGTCCTTTTTCAGCCTTATACGAAAATGCTGTATATCCATCTGATATTAAGTCCTTCATGGACATTGTTTCTTGTTACATAATGATGGATGGCATATCAAAGGATTTGGAAGAATGGAACCATGTGTGATAGTTCTTAAAACCACAACAATTCCATGAGCTGATAGAGAGAATGGTATTTTACGATGTATTAGATGACATGTTAGAGTTTGTAATCGTTTTTTATCAGCGGTTCCAGCCATGCCAAACCCTTTACTATATTGGCAACGGAATCAAGTTGCTCTTTTTAGAGCTATTCTAGCAGCCTGTGTGTGGTGTTCCAAGCTTGTTAGGTGTGCAGGTGAGGGAGCCAACTGTGGCTGGTGTTCAATAAAGGCGATAGATTCATCAGTTGTTGTAAACATAAGCAATTGGTACCCAAGAGTGATCCAATTCATGATCCCAAATAAGCTTTGCAATAATATATGATTGCACTTTGCAAAGCATGCGATTGTTCTTTACACAAGGAAGTTTAATCCATTCCACGTCCTCTGAAATCAAACTACGAAGGGCAGGAATTAGTGGAATAGTTTCATTAGTGATGACCTATTAAGACTAGAGGCCCGTTATTATTAGTAGTTGAAAACGAGCCCATCAGCAGTTTCATTTCTGATGGTAAATGATCAAGCACAGAGATTGACGACCTGATTTCATTCGCATGTTGGGTACCAATTTGCCCCTCAGCAACACTGTTTAACACAGATGGAATAGAGGAAGAAATCACAGCATGCGAATGTTCGTTCAGTTTGTCTGTAGAACTGGTCTCATCACTAACCACACCACATTGCCCAGACTGATCTGAATTAACATTTGCCTTATTTAGGGATATGGCTTGAACCTTGATATGCTGAATAGAAGAACTCTCCTCAATGACAGCTCTGTTAGCAGTCGCATTCGCAGATGGAACTAGAGTGGAAGCAGATTTTTTTTATTGTCAGTCAATGGAAAGTAATTAAGCATCTGTGTTTGTGTTGCAGCAGTGATGGCGCTACTAGTTTTCGAAGAGTCTTTAACACAGATGCCTGCAGGTTCCATAATTGTAGGAATAATAACAGACTCTTTAGTTGATGAGCCGAATCTGCAATTTTTAGATCAAGATGCAGCTTACTTTCAATGTGTAATTGGTTCAGATCTATAATTACATCTTCATCAGGAAGATTAGCAATTTTTTTAATTGTCGAGTTATGCCCTTTGATTTTTTTTGTTGGTACGTGTTTTGATTTGGACTCGACAGTACATACAGTTTGTGTATACATTTTTGCCTGAACTTGCGCAGTCCTTCTCCTTTTAATTTCTCTCAGGTACAATTTTTTCCCTTTACGTGACATAAACTGAGTGTTTTGTTGATTTTCATGCTGATTAGCAGAATCATCATTGGATTCAGCAGATTCTGTACACTTCAGCTGTTCAGCTTCAAAATTTCAATTAAGGGTGAAGGACTATTGGGAGTAATCGAGTTGAGAACTGGATCTAAGTTGCTGTTAGACGTGATGAAAACAGGGTGGCATGGATCGTTAGGAACAAGGTTAGCCTGCATGACAATATTTTCAATCACAAGAATTCTTTCATGTTGTAATTTCGCAACCGTCATATAATCATTTGGGGGGCAAATTTCATCTTTGGTCAATGTAGACATTGGTACTTTAAAGGCATCAGAGAATAATTTTGCATTGGTAACTGGTTCTTCCAGAAGCCCACATGTTTGAGTTTCCTGCGAGTTAAAGTTGTAAACTGGAAGAGCCTGAGAGTTCAGTTTACAAGGAGTAGATGAACAAGACTGGCGTATAGAGGATGTTTGAAAATGTTCCTGTGCTAGCATAAAACCTTCAATTCTACTCAATTTGCTGAGAATATCAGAAGTAGAAGCATTCAGTGCAAGAATAGCTGCAGGGCTATGTTCATGTCCCTTGTCGAGAAGATTCAATATACGGGTAAGAACAGGAAAGTTTTGCAATTCTTGTTCGTTAAGATCAATTAAAGATTCTGCCAAGGGAAAGGATGGAAGATTGACTTGACTGGGCTGAAAGGACCATCCTGCTGTATGGTGAGCAGAATAATTGGATAAATCCGCCAGAGAATGTAATGGTAATGGTTCCAGTAATAATGCGGCTGCTTCAAGCGTCGGTGAGCTGGCAGTAATTTGTTCCGGTAGATTTTCGTTGCTTGACTGTCCTCCTTTAATGAACTTTGAGTTTGCCAATACTCCTACGGGAGTTTGGTGAAAATGCACCTGTTCTCTCATTCCTTTTGATTTTGAAACAGAGGTCGAAGGCCCATTAGACAAGCGTACACACTTGTGCAGCTCCGACCATAACCACGGGAGCCACCAGCGAGGTGTCAAGATTTGTTGTAACATTTGTTTCTTCTGTAACTTGTTCGGGTCTAATTGCTTGTGAGAACGGGCCCCTTTAGTGGATCTGCCATGAGGTGGAGGTTGGGGGAGTGCAGGCTTCTCTGTGTGCGGTCAAGTGAGGGCCAAGCTGCAGCTCTGTATGCAGGCTATTATGCATGGGCCGGGTTTTAGCACACTTAAAATGGAGTGTGGCTTTCTACAAAATAAATGTTGTCTATATTATACCAGGCTACTGGTCTTGCAGCCTTACGTTTCAATCCGCAGCCGCCCTGCCTCCTGGGCCCAGGTGCATGGGGAGCTGCCGACGAGTCATGAGCTTCACGTAGGTGGACAATGTAGGGGAGGGGGGTCCTACAGACCTGTCCTCCCATAAACAGGCATGGATCTCCCCTCTTTTGAAGACGCCATCTCTTGATCCAGCTCTGCAAGGGAACTACCACCCCATTAAAAATATACTCTTTCTGCTTAAAATGTTGGATAGGGTAGCATATATCCAGATTCAGGGTTTCCTGGAAACCCATAACCTGCAAGGATATAAACAGTTGGGCTTCAGATAATCCACTCTACTGATTCTTAAATTCCATATCCTACATAATTTCAAAGAGGGCAGCACAGTTATGCCTATCTATGCTACTTGATGTTTCCTCTGTGTTTGGTGTGGTGGACCATGGTATCTTGGTACATAGACTCTGTGATACTGTTCTCCCAATGCAGCCAACTGGGTCAAATAATTTCTATTTGGCTGAATGGCTAACGCCTTCTGTAATTATGCCATGGCTGAAAGTTGTCTGGTGACATGCGGGGTGCGTCAGAGGGGATATATCTCACCCACCTTGTTTAACATTTTTATCATTCCTCTTTTTAAAATGTTGGATGAGGAAAGCACCCTGTATGTTAACTATGCTGATGACACTCAGTGTCTGATCCGCTTCACTGGGGACTATACCAAAGATACCATCTCGGTCAACCGTGTATTTGGCCGCATTAAATCCTGGATGAGGAATAATGGGTTAGCACTGAATGCAAAAAAAAAACAGAGCTGATAATTGCTGGCACCATTGGCCAGACTAGAAAACACGGTAATGAATACTGAGCCTTTAACATCAAAGGCTGTGAAATCAAAATCCTCAACAAGGTGAACAACTTGGGGGTGGTACTGGATCAGGAGCTCTCGATGAAAGTACATATTAGTGACCTGGTATCTACTATCTGAAACTATTGACCCAAATCAGACCCTTCCTCAATAGATCCAACTGTGCCATGATCGTGAGAGCGATTATTGGGGCCCACATAGACTATTTTGCCAGCCTTCTCCAGGGTGTCAGCAAAGGGGAGCTGGCCAGATTGCAGGTCATCCAAAATAATGCAGCGAGGATGGTGGAAGGTAGGACAAGATCTGGCCATATCTCCATCACTAAACAAAATCTCCACTGGCTTTGAGTGGAGAAGAGAGTAATTTTGCGGACACTCTGCATCACACATCAATGCCTGCATAGGGACACTCTCTCCTGAGCCCTTTGCTTTTAGGCTGATGATATAAATGTCTTTCCCACTTTTTGTCTTTTGTGTTTTGTGTGCATCCTAAAGCCTATGAATCCTTGGCTGCGCGTTATAAATGTTATAAAGTAAAAGAAAAGTAAAGTGTCTGATCTGCATGATAGCATTCACGTGCTTCACTGTCCACAGACCCTGCATCACGCTTGCAGCTCTCACATGACTTGAACTTTATTGATTCCTCTGATTAAAAGCTTGTGGACTTGGCAGTGGGTCCAGGAAGCCTACGTAGTGCAGTAATACATGCAGGAGCCACAGTAGGTGCTTCTTCAATATTCTTGGAACCAGATGGATTCCCTGAGGGACAAGTATGTATGACTCAGTTTCGTTTCACCACTCCTATCTATAGAGGGATTTGCATCCCCGGAGGGAAAGGTTGGTGTTTTGGTAATTTGTCTGGGTTTATCATATAGCAGGGGAATTTTGAGATTGGTATTGTTCTTGTGATAGTCCTCTACTAATCAAGTCGGACTCAGTCTATGGTCCTAGTGAATTTCAGCATATAACTCCTCTGAGGTCACCATCCCAGTGTAGGGTGGTACCCGGTCTCCAAGACCAATGAGCTAACTGCACCCAATGTCAAGCAGGGTAAACCATCACACATTCAAAGACACTGTGGAGCAGGGTCCCCCGGAAATATGGATATTACCCCTACAGGGATATTCAAGATTGAATGGTGGTCTATAACAATATTGAAAAGAACATACATCTAAATCTGAGGCCCGTTTGAATGTGGTGAAAACAGAGGAATGCTAACTGCCTGTAGATAATACATTGGGAAATATAAGCTACATCCTGCAGGTAGAGTGTTGAAGGTGATTGTTATTACTGTGTGGCAGTACATTGAAAATATACCTATCATCTTCATTGTGAGAACCTGAGGTTTTAAATAGAGTGACAGAGTTGTGTCATCAATATGTGCAAATAAAGTAAAGTAAAAGGAACAGAACATCTAACAGAGGTGTTCCATTCAGTGGCAACATTACACCATCATAAGAACAGTAGAAGTGACACCACACGTCTGTCTGCAGAGGTTCACTTCTACCAGGGGGATTAAGGGTGATCTGACCCACTCAAAATATGCAAGAAGACCCCACTCCCAAATGTTGCACCCAACCATTTTCTTTGGCCATTTTTCAATTGGGCGTTTCTTATACAAGCTGTGAAAGCACAGCCGGAGCTCATGACTCAACTTGAAAAAGCAGACTGAGAGTACACTGTCCTCTTATTAAACATGTCTTTCTTGGCAGCAATAACTGCTAATTTATATTCCTTAGCCGTAAGTTTGCATGCTTCCAAACTATCTATATCTTGAATGGACCTCCAGACATAAAAATGTCTGATTTTAGATGTTTTAAGTTTTTGCAATTCAGGAGTAAACCACACATTGTTTTTCCGTGAATCCTAGAACTGTTTCTTTTTTGACGGTGCTAATGTTTTGGTAATGTCCTAAAAGGAATATAAGAGGAGATTAGACATATCCTCACTGTTTCACATTTTGTAAAGTTGGGAGTCACGATACAGAGCCAAGGTTTAAGCGCCTCTGGAGTAAGTTTCTTTGAGTTTCTAACTAGGACTGAATGACTGCAAATCCCTTTAGTTCTTAAGGGTGATTCAATTCTAATCATAAAATGAATGCAAGAGTGGTCAGACCAAGGACATGATAAGAATTGAGAATCATTAGTCAGAATGTTATGGGTGGCAACCCAGTCCAGAGTGTGCCCCTTACAATGAGTAGCCCTCTAACCTTTTGCTCGAAACCGAGGTGGTACAGTGAGTCAAAAAATTGCTGTTGGGTTTAAGGAGGCGTAATAAATGGTTTGGCAATAGTGGCGGGAAATCAGACCCCATATTGGGTGACCTGTAAAGCAATATCATATTAATAGTAGTTTCCGGATTGATACCGATTTTAACAAGTTTTAATTTAGTACCAGCAATAGTTTAGCTGTTTACCTCGCATAATATTCAGATTTGATTTGAATATGATTGAAACCCCCCCTCTTCTTCCTTCTATTCTATCTTGATGCAGCATACTATAACCTTCTGGTATGGCAGACCCAAATGAAGGGCCTGCTGCATCATAGCCCGATGTTGCGGTGAGCGCACATTAGTCTATATTACACTTTAAAATGTAAGTAGACACAGACTCTCTTGGTCTTCCAAGGCCTAGGGAAGGGTTTTAGAGTCTCTGAGGGGATTTCACAATGACGCAATGTACAAACAGATAAGACAAACTAAGGCAGTTCCATGGAATCCAAAATGGCCACCCCTTCTTAAAACCTCTGTCTGTTTGACATGCTACAGGGATATATCCCGGTAACTAGCCAATGGCAACAAAGTCCCCCCTAGAATTCAGGTGTAAACAAATGTCCAATTAGCCAACCTAGCGGAGGGGCCAAGTGACTATAAAAAGCAAAACACACTGTCAATTGTGTCGGTTGTTGGAGTGGGGTAAGGGTGGCATTTACAGGGCATTGGTGACACATATTAGGAAGAGGTATTGATATTGGAAAGGACCACTTCAGGAGAAGAGTGTCATGGAGGCAGAACTGAGAACTGCTGGAGGAGGTTGAGAATTTGATGCACATAGCCGTTATTGGAACCTTAGGTACAATAGTTGTAAATTGAAAACTCAATGACAAATGGTCTTATAAAACAAAAATGATCTTAAATATGTTAAGTAATTACATTGCGAGACCAACAGGGGGTGCAGGCGACATGGTGGCCTAATCTGTCACCTCCATGGCCCGACAATGAGCACAAGGTAGATGAATGGGTCAGGACACTGTGGGGTGAATAGCAGCACCCGTTGAACCTTGTCAGCAAGTTTATTCTGAAGTTCTTGGTAGTGGACTGCCATCCGAGGACCAACAAAAATGGGGCCCTATGATACTGGCTGTTGCAGCATTGACGTACTCCTCTGGACAGCACACTCAGGAGCTTCAGCTCCCAGCTATCAACCATAATTGAGGTGCGCTGGAGCAGTGAGAGGACTATAAGCACTGTTTTGGCATCCACAGCAGGAGTGGACTGATGCTCCGGTAGCCCAATCGGCTGCCTCAAAGTATGGACGTGGTACACAATAAGCACAGCAGGGAAAACAGCTGCGGATCGGATCTTGAGCACCAGGTTAAGGCCCTTATTGGGAGCTTGTTCACGAACCCTCCGGTTCCCAGGTTACTCATAATAGGAATCATAGGGTAGTGGGTTTTGATGCTGGACATGCATTGGAGGGACAGGGCGTCCATGTCCTTGTCACGTACTCCCTCATCATGTGTATTCTGTGTTATTTTCTGCACAGGAGTCCATGTGGGACTCCTAGCAGTGCAGCACTTCCTCTTTTTGGTTGTGGCAAACAGAGACCTTTGGGATACCCTTATGGCACCCATGGGGGGATAACAGCCTGTATTATCCCTAGTGTATGTTTTTGGGCACCTGTGTGTCGCCCATAGAGCAGGGTATGGGCTGGTGGCAGTTACATGCAGAATTTGACAAGTGCTCTGAGGATCCTCCTGGAAAGGAGGAGTCAACTATCCCTACCAGAAGCTCCGCCCCATGTTGCCTATATGTTGGGAACTGGAGATTGCAACACGTGCAGTCCCTGTGAGGATGCCTGTACTGCAAAGAATTCTTGAAACAAGGTATTGATTGAGAAAACCCTACATGCATGCACAAAGAAATAGCATTCTTTTGGAAGAGGTTCAGAACTGATGCACCCTAAATAGATACAAGGACATAAACATTCTATACGATCTGAAGAGGAGGTGTCTAAGATGAGCAACATTTCAGGCTTGAGATGAAAATGCCCTTGCAAAGAAACGCTGAAGAACATGCAAAGTCATTTTACACTTGTACAGATTCAGTAATGCAAGTATACTTAATGCTGGCTACGTGGTGAATAGTTTGCGGCGATGCACCAAGTATATACATAGGAATGTATAGAACCTGGATGTTCCACAATGTCTTTAAACCCTGTGATTGGAAAGGGTGGCACAGTTTGAAAACAGCTAACGGCGAATGAGAAATTCAAGAATACCTTGGCTGGCCCAGCACCAAGAGTCAAGGCCACCGTGAGCCTGGTTGTCTGTCATGTAGTTCCAATGAATGTCACAAAGAAACAAACTTCTGTGTGAGGTGAAATGGAAAAACAGGCACCAAGAGTTCATCATTTAATAGTAGTATATGCAGCAAAGAGCTCGGAAACGTGGTCTCCAGTCATATGGTCTGATGAAAATAGACATTGGGTCGAGCTACACCGAAACCAGAAGATAAGAACATGCAATACTCCCTTTAATACTCAGGCACAGAGAGCCTCTGCAAGGCCAAGTTCAAAGCCTTAATTGAATGGCAAACGGCAAGAGTGATAACAGATATTGGGCTAATTAGGTGGGGAGGCATGACCACACCCACCCTACACGTACCTGGAGTGGTAGCCTGCGTGCTGCTAGCGTGTGGTATATTCCAGAAGGGTACAAGGATAAAACCAATTGTAGAGGACCACATATTAAGAGAGCCCTATAGTTTGTGTAACCAATGAATTGCCGTGTATTTTATGACAATGAAGATGACTTGCACAAGCGGAGGGCTAAGTTGTCCCCCTGATGTTAGAGACCCAATCACTACCCCCATTAGTATGGAATGTATACTGAAATGTTCCCTGTAAGCCTATCACATCCCCAAGTAGGTTTTTGTAGTTTTCCATGTAGTATGATGTCATTGATGATGAGTTGTGACTTCAAAAGTTATGTTTTTTTAAAAATGCATTGGGAGCTCGGGCGAACATCGGATGATGTCCATTGTAACCTCCCTGTTTTACATAATTGCAAATAAAACCGAACAAAGTTTTGCCAACTTCCTGAGTCGATTTTGATTATTGAAGTTTGAGTAAATTCTGCATCCCCATCCATCTCTAAGTATTGCTACCTCGTCTGAAAGGGCCCTAGTTCTATGGGTAGAACGTGGTAGCAGAGGTAGGATGGTTAAAGATCTGCTGACCCAGTAAGCTTTTAAGGGTCTTGGAAA
Source organism: Ambystoma mexicanum (assembly GCF_040938575.1). Taxonomy (NCBI): domain Eukaryota; kingdom Metazoa; phylum Chordata; class Amphibia; order Caudata; family Ambystomatidae; genus Ambystoma; species Ambystoma mexicanum. The sequence continues at coordinate 926,069,570 of NC_090941.1, forward strand.
TATCGGATGTCCTCCACCATTTAGCTGGAGGACCGTGAGGCTTCCTGAGGATAGCGGCCGAAACAAGATCTTGTAAGACACAACAAGACAGGTGGGATGGGTCCCTCTTTCATGGAATTCCCCTCCCGTTTTCTACAGGCAGCTGAGCGGACCGAAGGCTAAGGTGGCTGGTTGAGGGGGAGACGATCCTGAGGGTCAGGAGCTGAAAATCAAATGGTGAGTAGATTAAGAAAGGTGCCAAAAATAATTGTGTATTAAATGGGGAAAGTACCAATAGGAAAGAAAGCAACAAAGGGTTGGTTGGGTATTTGAGTTAATGACAAGATATATGGACGAGGAGCTAAGGAGAAGATAAGACCAATATCCTACATCAAGGACGTATAGAAGGAGTTGTTTCAAAATCCAAGTGGATATATAGGCTACAAACAGATAGTTCTGTTAAAAGAAACAATTCACACTCCCTATCAGGAGTAATTTTATGGGCGAGAGTAGCCATGAGGAGCTTTGGCAGAGATATATGTGGGACCAGCCAATCTGTCTGTGTATTGTATATGTTATCTGTGTTGAGGAAATGATGAAATGTCAAAGAACAACAAATAATAGATTATGGTAAAAGGCTGAGAATAGATTATTTATTTATTTAGTTGATTAATGGTGTTGACTGAATAGGTCGATTGAAGTAAAGTGACACAAAGAGGTTTGCAGCAGCGACGATTTGTGTACTCTCATATTGTATTGTGACTTGTCAGGATGGAGGATGTTACTCCTCTCATAAACCTGTGCAAACAGATGCCAAAACATGCACCCAAGCTTAAACAATATTGTGCAGAATGGGTTAAGGGCACTGCAGATAAGATGTTCATGCCATGGCCACAAGGGGAATCACTGTCAAAAGCTGTTTTGCAATACAGGACTACGTACTTGCATGTTGCGTACACGCGAAAGAAAGTTAGCCCAGAGCTTTGGAAAAAATATCAGGATGAAAGGGAAGGCACGCCTCCTGAAGACTGGATGCTTAACCAGTGTAAAGAGGGGGGTGTTGTGTCTTATGCTAAATCTACTGCACCTGAAGTAAATGGTAATAGTGCAAAAGACTGAGGATTGTATCCGATAAGAGAGCTTAAGGCAGCGACAGGATACAGTAATCTGAAACATTAGCTACCAGCTTGTAGCAGTGACGAGAGTCCGGAAAAATCTCCAGAAAGGGATGTGACCTCTAAAGTCTTACGGGAGAAAGAGAGAAGTGAACGGCTGAGTATGTCTCTAGATATACGACGAGAAATTAAGAAATGGAAAGGAGAAAAGGATAAAGCTGACGAGATAGCGCTCATACAAAACGAATGGATGGGTGGTCACATATTGATCAAACTTTATGGGAAGACCATAGAAGAAGTAAGACAAGAAGAAGATGAAGACAAGCAAGATAAAAAAGACAGGGAATGAGAGAAACGATTGAAAGAAGATGAGTTTAAAAGAAAGAGTAGACAGACACGAGAACACATGTATCAGGAAGAAAAGTTAAGAAAAGAAGAAAGAGCAGAAGAGCAAAGAAAATACAACAATAGACAGAAAGCAATCGAAGTACGAAACAGGCTAGAAAAGAAAAGAGAAGAAAAGGAAGAACAGAAATTAAGAGACAATACAATGCAAAGCCGCAGAAATGATGAGGTGCATAGGGCAAATGAAAGAAGAGAAGCCAAAAGACAGGAAGAGGAAAGGGTTTTGGAGGAAGTAAAGAAACAAAGAGAATTTGATGAGGAAATGTAACAAAAGAGAAGGCAGAGGGCATGTGGCGTTGATTGCATTGGGAAAGAGCTAATGGTACCTAGTCCAGTAGAATTATGGGAGGACATAAAGTAGGTCCTCCCATCACAGGAACCTATGCCAGGAACCTCTCGAGTAAATCTACAGCAGAATTTTGAGATAGGAACCATCGGAGACAGAATCAAGAAGGCTTATCAGGAAATGAGAACAAAAAGTGAATTGGGAAATAAAAGGAAAGACGATTGATCTGAACGTGCCCAGTCACGAGGCAAAGAGGGAGGCCTGTTTAGCCTTAAGCATAGAGCCCTGTCTTTGGACAGGCTAACTGTAAACAGAGATGAGAAGGAGGACAGTCATACTGGTTGGGGACAAGATATGTCAGACGAAGACAGGGAAACCTTCCGTGGGGAGGAGGGTGATGGTGCATGCGGTCCCGATGGATGCTTTCAGACAGACAAGGACATTTTATTTATTTATTTATTTATATTTGTAAAGCACCTGGCAGCCCGAGGCATCGTGGCGCTGTTTCAAGAATGTGACTTAGTTACAGGGGTTGGGGAGGCATACATTATACAATGTTAACAGGCAGTGTTGCAGTGAACATAGGTTATACATTTTTACAGAGAGTGTTCCAGTGGTCAAGTGCCTTACATGTAGACATGACGAGCTAGCGTCTTACAAGAACAACAGGGTTATTATAGCTTTTCTCAAAACTGTGTGGGATTCCATGCCTCTGATGGCGGGAGGTAGTAGGTTCCAGTTGGTCGCCGCAAGGACTGGGAAGCTGGAGCCGCCTGCTCTAATCCTGAGGCTTTTGGGAAAGAAGAGACAGTTGGTTTGACTAGATCTAGCAGGTCTGCTAGATGGTGGCACAGAGAATCTTTGCGCAAGATAGCGAGGTGCTGTGTCATTGAGACATTTGTGGGTCAGTGCAAGGGTTTTAAAGAGGATGCATTCTTCAACGGGTAGCCAGTGGACGGATTTTCTGGTGTCAGACATGTGTTCTCTTCTCGAGATTTCTGTGGCTGCTCTAAGAGCATTGTTCTGCACTGTTTGACGTTTCTTGATGTTCTTAGCTGATGTGCCTAGTAAAAGTGTGTTGCAGTAGTCTAGGCGAGATCCTATGATTGTTCTGACAATGGTAAGGGAGTTTTGTTGCATTAGGAAGGGCCTGTCAGCAGTGATAGGTTTTGAGTGGTAGGCTGCCGCTGATGAGATGGCATTCACCTGTCTTGTCATGGTGAGGTTGGAATCCAGGCAGACTCCCAGTGTTTTGACTGACTGGGATACAGGAATACAAGAGCTGTCTATGAGAAAGGAATCATATTGAGGGCCCATTTTTCTGATTGTGGTTGGAGAGCCGATGATAAGATGTTTGGTCTTTTCGCTGTTGAGGCAGAGCCAGTTTTTGGTCATCCAGGTCTGGATGGTGGTGTAAATGGAAATGAGGGTTTTTTGGTCTGCTTCGTAGTCACCTGACAGGGGGATGAGGACTTGCGTTTCATCGGCGTAGTTGGTGTAAGAAATACCCTTCAAATCAAGGTATTTGAATAAGGATCTAGTGAAAAGGTTGTACAAGGTAGGTGAGATGCAGGACCCTTGAGGAACCCCACACTTGATTAGATGTGGGTGTGCGTAAGCTTGGTCTGAAAAGACTCTCATTGCTCTCCCACTGAGAAAGGATGCTATCCATGCAGTAGCATCTGGTGAGAAGTTGCCAGCCGTAGAGAGGTGGTGGCAGAGGGTCTCATGGTCCACCAGGTCGAACGCCACTGAGAGGTCGAGGAGTAGAAGGAGGGCTGGTTTGCCCACGTCTCAGAGGTCATCGATTTGGTTTTTGAGGTCCATTAGTGAAGTTTTGGTGCCATGGTTGGGTCGAAAGCCCGACTGTCGGAGGCCAAGCAGATGATTTGTTTCTAGGTATTTTTGGACTTGGGTGTATGCTGCTTGAGATGGTCAAATTTGGACCGGCCCAAAGAAAGGACGCCAGAGCCTATAGCACAGCCAGTGTGACCTAAAAGGTGACCTCTTACTGAATGGGGGGAATCGGCATCATATGTGAGCAGGCTGTGGTCATTACCAGGAAGAAGGCTATCAGGAACCATTGTCCCTGCTATGAACAGGCAGGCGATGGGAGACAATTGCAATTTCACAATTTTCCTTCTTAGAAAAAGGAGGGCCCAGACTGCAGTATATCCAATGGCCCCAGATGGATAAGAATAATCTAAGGTGTGAGCTCCCGATTTTGACTTCGGGCGCTGGGGAATGGATTTATGAATTGGAAAAAATGACAGCACGAAATATGTTAGCTAAATGGGAGATTAAGGGTCTTCCAGAAGCTATCATTGGAGAAAGGGCTGATGACATTTTGACGAGCGTAGGATACGCAAGTGTCACAGCACAGAACACAGCGCATAATGGGGCTCCATTTAAAAATTGTGGAGTGGCAGTATGGAAAGCGCTTTGAGTACAATATCCCAATAGGTCAGATATGCGTGCAATTATGGCGCGAAAGATGCAAGAAGGCAAAGATCTGCTTGATTACATTCAGCATTTTCACGAACAGTGGTCTTTGGAAACTCGAGAGCCTTGGGGGTAATCGATACCTGAATTTCATTATATTTTGTGTCAGGGGTTGCTAGAGCAGGTACAGAGACAGTTCAAGAAGCTGGTGTGTATGGAGGAAAAGCCAATGCCATAAATACAGCTGGCCATTGCGTACCATTTCCGATTGTTGAAAGAGACAAATCGAAAGAGAGAAGATGCTATGAAGCTTGAGGAAGCTAAACTAGTGTAATAGAAGCTGTCAAAATATGCTATAGAAGGGGCGATGTTGACCAGTGGAGAAGGGCTAGGATCTCAGCAGACAGCAGGTATGCAGCAAGTGAATAACCAACAGCAGTCAGATCAAGGAGGGAATGGATTCATACAGGCAAGGCTACCGTGGAGGAGGAGGCTTTCAGAATAATCAAGGAGGCTTTCAGAACATGCAAGGTGGTAATGCAGGCATGCAGGAAGGGCAGGTTAGGAAATTCCTTCCTGTGTGGTGGACATGTGGAATGAAAGGATATATTGTGTGAACATGTGGGAGCCAAGGGTATGTGCAAAATGGACAATTTTTAAGAGGGGGGACAGCTTATACTCCAACATACAGTTCACAAAGTAGGGACGGATTTGCCCAAGATCAGACCGTGTCTCAAGCACAAGTACCACAAACACAACAGGCTTTACAACCACAGCAAGCACCATTGAATCCACCTCAATGGCAGGCACAGCACACACCCATGCAAATACAGAAGAGCGTGAATACAGGACAGCTATTGATTCCCAGACTAGGGGTTGTCACTGTCACGGAAGGGAATCTTTTTACAGGTATGGGAATAATTATGTACCCACAATAGGACAATTCACAGGGTGACTTGATGTGTCCAGTAGTATTCTGTTTATTGATGGCTCTTCAAAGATCGATCAAACTGATGGAGAAAGGCATTAATGCTCTGCTGTGGTAAAACACAGAGCCAATGAGAAATTTGTAGTGGTAGCAAGTGCGAGACTACTGTCTCATTTCTCAGCCCAGGCTGCAGAATTGGTGGCATGTACTGTTGCGCTCGAGAGTCACACAGACCAGGAAGTGACAGTGTACAGTGACTCCGCCTATGGGACGTCAACCGTGCACGCAGGATTAGCACATTGGAAAAGGAGGGGCTACCTCAGAGTGGACAGCACTCTAGTGCAACACGCCACGTAATTGGATAGGCTTATTAAAGCACTACAACTCCCAGCAGCCAACGCCATGGTTAAACGCATAGCATATACGAAGATAACTGACTTTATTTCACACAGAAACCAGGCTGCAGATGAAGAGGCAAAAAGAGTATCATATTCACCCGATATAATGAGTTTTAATACCCCTGATGGGAAATAGAAAATGGTTGTGATGATGGTTGTGAATGAAAGCTGTAATCACAAACCCATCTAATGAAAGTTAAAGGTGGAGCTCCACAGGAAGAGTAAGAACTGTGGCGGCGGAGGAGGTGTTCTTTATCCCCTTCAGAAGCATTGTGGTGACAAGACACCACTGGTAAACCGGTGATGCCTTTAGCCTTATTAACAGTGGTGTTAGAACAACTACACTACTGCGTGCATGTCATTACGAAGAGACTCGCAGCAACCCTGTGCTGTGCTGCTAGGATTCGTGAAATCCTGAGGACTGCTAGGATGATGTGCCTCAGCCACAAGGTCGTTGGTAAGTCGTCAGTAGGACAGGAAACTGAGAGTGAAGATATAAAAGGTAATAGACTAGTCAATACTTGAGAGTAGAAAGGATAAAGAATGTGAATAGGGTGAAACAAGGATTACCTTGATGTCATCCGGCCAATCCTAAATGTAAGATAACACCGGGTAGAGGCTCACTCCTAATCTCAATGAGCTAAAGAAGGATAAGAGTATTAATCTACGAAGCTTGTTTTCATAGTTTTGTCTAGAAACACTAAGATCGCTTCTCTTACCGCCTGAACAAATAACCCGAAGGAAAATCCCTTTCCTGTATTTCCGGGTAGAATCTCCTACTTCTTATTGTGCAGTGGCTAGAATCAGAAGTGCTACGGGGAAAATAGGACATGTATAACTATAAAGAGTGACCAGTGAATGATTCTCAAAAATAAAGGGTCGTAAGAATAAGTATGTTGCAACGCACCTAAACGAGCCTCTGAAGAGACCAGCGTACTCAGCACTAACAGAACCCGTAATGGTGGAAAGACAATCAGCTGGAAGCCCGGTTGGTTCAACTAAGAAGAAACAAAGGACATCACAAGCTATTAGAAATAACAGCGTTAAGCACTAAGAAGTAAGGAAAGTAAGTTAGTAGGATCAGATTGGAATTTAAAACGAATTTACGGAGCGTACCGCCACTCAGGAAGAGAGAAGCAACGCGCGTTGCCACAGGTAGAATGTCCGGATATACTGTGTGGAAGTCTGGGGGTGTGGCCAATGATCTGTTGAGATCCGGCGAAAACGCTAGAGCGTTGCAGCTTGTTCCGCAACAACCCGGAACAGCTTGTGCAGCGTAAGAGAATCGGTATACAGAACCGATAACCAAATTAGGTGTAACAGCATGCCCCCTCTTAGATCTAATCTCACCTGGTTTTCCAGGGTGCCTCTGATGAAAAAGTCTTATCAATTGTGGTGCATGAACCGCTGATTTCAGTTCCCAGGTTCGATCTGATGCGGTGTAAGCTTTCCAGTCAACTAAGTATTGGAGTCTCCCACGATGTAGGCAGGAGTCGCAAATGTCTGAGACTTCATACTCCGGTCCTGTGGATGTGATAACTAGTGCAGGCCGAGCAGAGAAAAGGGGATGGAATGCACTCCGTCGGTCTGGTTTTAATTGAGAAACATGAAAAACCGGATGAATGCGTGCCAATGTTTTAGGAAGTTTCAGTTTGAATGCTGCAGTTCCCATGGGAGCCACCACCCGGAAGGGACCCATAAATTTAGGCGAAAGCTTAGAAGGTCTCAGATGTCGGGGAAGAAACCTGGAAGAAAGCCAAACCCAATCGCCTGGTTTCAATCCTGGTGCATGGGTTCTATGTCGGTCAGCACACCGCTTCACTCTGTCCTGGGTATTCTTCAGAGCTTCTTTAGCAATATCTTGGCCATGATGGATCTGTTTTAATAAAGAGTCAACGTCAGGAATTTTATTATCCTCTGGTCTCTTCACTGGAAATGAAGCTGGATGAAACCCATAGGTACAATAGAATGGAGATGTCTTTATAGCAGAGTGATAAGAGTTATTGTATGCATACCCAGCAATTGGTAACAAATCCTTCCAATTGTCTTGAGCAGCGGAAATGTAATTCCTTAGGTATCCTTCCAATGTCTGGTTAAGTCTCTCAGTTTGGCCATTGGTTTGCGGGTGATAACCTGAACTTAGCGCTCGAGTAATCCCCAATCTATGTCAGATATGTTTCCAGTATCTGGATGTATACTGGGATCCTCGATCCGAGATTATAGTTTCAGGTAAACCATGTAGGGAGAATACTCGAGAAATAAAAGTACGTGCCATCAAAGCTGCCGATGCTAATGCAGCCAGTGGTAGAAAATGAGCCATTTTAGTGAAAGAGTCTATTACTACCATGATGGTTGAACATCCTCCTGAGGGTGGTAGTTCGACTATAAAATCAGTAGAGATTATTTGCCAAGGTCGCACAGGTATCGGCATCTTTACCAAAGTCCGGAAAGGAGAATGTCTAGGACTCTTGGACTGTAAACAATGGGGGCAAGATTCCACAACTATGAATGTCCTCCTTGAGAGATGGCCACCAAAATTATCGAGAAATTAATTCATAAGTGGTACATAACCACGATAGCCTGCCGTTTTAGAATCATGGCACATGCCCAGAACTTCTCTTTGTAATGATTTTGTCGGTACATATGCTTGATCACCCCTGAAATAACATCCTTTTTTTTACTAAGGGTGCCTTGTTCATTCTTTGTCAGTGAATTTAAGGTGGAAGGGCCAGAATGTTGTTCCAGATGTTGTACGACATTTGGGAATTTGACCAAACTCATTGCTAAACAAGGAAAGATACGTTCAGGTCTAGTTGACAGATTGAGATAACCATCCTTACGAGACAAGGCATCTGCCTGTAAATTATTCCTCCCAGGAATAAAAGTAAATACAATTCTGAAAGGAGAAAATAAATGAGCCCACCTAGCCTGTCGGCTGTTACAGGTTTGAGCATATTGAAGAATACGTACATTCTGATGGTCTGTTCTTACTTCTGTTGGATGTTGGGCTCCCAACAATAGATGCCTCCATTCTTTGAAAGATCATTTAATCGCCAGCAATTCTTTTTCAAGAACAGTGTAATTCAGTTCTGCCGGTGAAAGAGTTTTGGAAAGATATGCAATGGGTCGTTCTGCATCCTGTTCATCCTTTTGTAAAAGAACCGCTCCCAAAGCATACTGAGATGCATCCGTTTCGATGAAAAAACCCTGGGATTTATCCAGAGTTTTTAATATAGGTGCTGTGGAGAATCTTCTTTTTAAAGTGTCAAAAGCCCTTTGTGTCAATTTGGTCCAGAGATAAGGAACACCTTTCTTCAGAAGGTTGGTAAGGGGCTGAAACAGAGCAGAGAAGTTTGGTATGAATCGACGGTAAAAATTTGAAAATCCCACAAATCTTTGAATGTCCTTGCATGAGTTGGGAATCGGCCAATCCTGAACAGCGGTAACCTTTTCAGGGTCCATAGCAATTCCTTGAGCAGACAAAATATAACCCAAGTATGTTACTTTAGGTTGGTGAAATAAACACTTTTCAACATTACAATATACATGATTATTCAGTAGCCTTTGTAATACTTCTTTAACATGAATTTTGTGTTCAGAATTATTCTTAGAGAATACCAAAATGTCATCAAGGTAAACTATGACATAATGAAGCAACAGATCTGAGAAAAGATGGTCCATAAATCGCTGGAAAATCGCCGGGGCATTGGATAACCCGAATGGCATGACGTGATATTGAAAATGTCAAAAGGGGATCCGGAAGGCAGTCTTCTACTCGTCACCCTTTCTTATTCTGATGAGATGATATGCGCCCTTAAGATCCAATTTAGTGTAAATGTTTTCTCCTTTGACGGCTTCAAAGATATCCGGGATCAAAGGCATGGGATACCTATCTGGAATGGTGATCTTATTTAACCCTCTGAAATCTATACACGTCCTAAGCTCCGTAGAATTTTTCTTGGGAACAAAGAAAAGGGACGCTGCTGCCGGTGAGGTGGATTTGGTTATTAATCCGTTCTTTAGATTTGTGTCTAAATAGTCTCTCAAAACCTCCTTCTCCGAAGTGGACAAAATATACATCCTGCCAAACGGTAGTGGTTGTTCCGGGATGAGATCAATGGCGCAATCTTCTCTCCGGTGAGGTGGTAGTTGTGTATATTCCACCGGGGAGAAAACTTCAGAAAATTGTTGATATTTTGTTGGAATACCTGCTACAAAATTAAGTGACGTTACCGGCCTACAGGTACTCTGCCTATGGGCTCCATCTTGAGGATAGACTTCTAAAGACCCCTCCTCCGTGTGACCGATACAATGAGTTAAACAGAATTCTGAACCCAAAAAGAATGAATCAGCCATCCAGTTTATGAAGGGGTTATGCTTCTGAAGCCATTGTAATCCCAATATAATGGGATAATGAGTAGCTCGTATAATATCCAACGTAATGATCTCCTGATGAGTTGCAATATCAATTGATAGCGGGCCAGTCTGGCTGATAATAGGCCCAGAGATTAATGGGCTACCATCAACACTCTCTACTGGAACAGCCTCTGCCTTGACAGTCCTGGGTATATGATGCTGCATAGCCCATCCATCATCAATAAAAAAACCAGCTGCGCCACAATCCAGTAGAGCAGATATTTCAGGTAGAACATGATTTCCAAACTTCAATGTCACACGTAACACCAGCATATTCGTGACCGGTGGAGTACTGCCTTGAAAAGTCTGCAAAAGGGTGGAGGAACCTGGATTAGAAACAGGATCCCGGACCGCGGTTCCTCCTACGGCCGGGCTTTGGCGTTTCCCGACTTTCGTGGATACGCAATAGTACACTCTTGTACCGTGTGCGCATTAGAACCGCAATACATGCATAGCCCGTGTGACCTTCTGCGAGCCCTTTCTTCTGGAGGAAGGGGTCCTCTCCCTGTTGCCCCTAGCTGCAAAGGTTCTTCTGAGCTTACCCCCTTATTGGTAGAGGCAGGAGTAGAAAAGGTACAAGTGAATTTCCCTTTACGCCTTTCACTACTTCTTTCCTTCAATCTGTAGTCGATCTGCATAACAAGCGTAATAAACTCAGTAAGGGAGGTTGGACGAGGTACTCTAGAAATCTCGTCCTTCAACTCCTCTGACAGGCCCCTTCGAAATAAGGTTACTTGGGCATCATCTGACCATGTGGATTCACTAGCAATTTGTTTGAATCTGGTAATATAAGTCAATATGTCCTGATTCCCCTGTCTTAAATCTAGCAGATGTTCCTGAGCTGCAATTCTTATTTCCTGCCTTCCGAACATTGTCTTAATACTGTTAAAGAAAGCGAGATAGGAGTCAAGAATGATGTATTTGTCGTAACCAGAGGAGTGGCCCAGGCAAGAGCCGGAACCACCATTTGCGATATCATATATCCAACTCGATCCCGGTCAGTATGAAAAAAAACATTTTTAAAGGAAAACTGAATAGAAGAGGCATCAGGAAACTCCTTAATCTTATGCGGGTTTCCATAAAACTGACCCCCGTTCAAGGGCCCCGGAGGGACTTCTGAAAAATGAGGTACTCTATTAACAGCTGCCTGTTGAGCCGCATTTTGAGCTGCCTGTTGCTGATTCTGTTGGGTCTGCCGAAGATTGGCATTTTCCTGCTTGAGGTTCTGAACCTCTGCAGTCAAAGATTGTACTGCACGTATCAACTGCTGGATCTGCTGGTCCATGATCAATAATATACTTGTATTTAGACCCTTAGTTCTAGGCCAATCGGGCATTGCTTGCTGTAATATCTAATTTCCAATTTCGTACTTATCTTCAAACACAAGTGTCAACATACAACATATTACCCACCTCTTGACTTGATTGCTCCCTGGAGCTTGAGATTGTTCTACTTGAAGACCAGTGAGGTTCCTCCTAGGGATCCCTTCACTACCCGCTCCAAGAGTCGGGACGTAATGGAGCCCCCAGGGAAAACCCCCAATGGGGGGAAAAAACCCTGTGCTGGGCTGCTAGGGTTCGTGGAATCCTGAGGACTGCTAGGATGATGTGCCTCAGCCACAAGGTCGTTGGTAAGTCGTCAGTAGGACAGGAAACTGAGAGTAAAGATATAAAAGGTAATAGACTAGTCAATACTTGAGAGTAGAAAGGATAAAAATGTGAATAGGGTGAAACAAGGATTGCCTTGATGTCATCCGGCCAATCCTAAATGTAAGATAACAGCTGGTAGAGGCTCACTCCTAATCTCAATGAGCTAAAGAAGGATAAGAGTATTAATCTACAAAGCTTGTTTTCATAGTTTTGTCTAGAAACACTAAGATCGCTTCTCTTACCGCCTGAACAAATAACCCGAAGGAAAATCCCTTTCCTGTACTTCCAGGTAAAATCTCCCACTTCTTCTTGTGCAGTGGCTAGAATCAGAAGTGCTACTGGGAAAATAGGACACGTACAATTATAAAGAGTGACCAGTGAATGATTCTCAAAAATAAACGGCCGTAAGAATAAGTACGTTGCAACGCACCTAAACGAGCCTCTGAAGAGACCAGCGTACTCAGCACTAACAGAACCCGTAATGGTGGAAAGACAATCAGCTGGAAGCCCATCACGAGCTATTAGAAATAACAGCGTTAAGCACTAAGAACTAAGGAAAGTAAGTTAGCAGGATCAGATTGGAATCTAAAACGAATTTACGGAGCGTACCGCCACTCAGGAAGAGAGAAGCAACGTGCATTGCCACAGGTAGAATGTCCGGATATACTGTGCGGAAGTCTGGGGGCGTGGCCAACAATCTGTTGAGATCCGGCAAAAACACTAGAGCGTTGCAGCTTGTTCCGCAACAACCCAGAACAGCTCGTGCAGCGTAAGAGAATCGGTATACAGAACCGATAACCGAATTAGGTGTAACAGCATGTTAGAAAACATTGGTTATTATGTAGTAAATTGAATTGTATGTCAAAGGTTTACTGCTGGGCACATGCTGCAAGCAGCCAGAGGAGTGATTTCTCGACCAAATGGTCCTTTTCAGCATGTACATATTGATTGTGTTGATATGCTGCAGGTCTGTAATGGATATTGGTATATGATAGTGGTAGTGTGCCACTTCTCAAGGTGGATTGAAGCTGGTGCATGCACACACCTTGATGCCACTTGTGGTGCAAAGTTTTTAGTTTGAGAAGTGTTTCCTCGATGGGGAGTATGTGAGGTGCTGAGATCAGATAATGGCCCCAATTTTGTGAAGGAGGTAGTTGGGCAGATTAGCGTATTGCTTAGCATTAAAGACATGTTTTCTTCTGCTTATCACCGGCAAGCGAACAGATAATGTGAGAGACTCAATGGTCTGCTCAAAGAGAGAATAGCTAAGTTGAAACTGACATTGAAAAAGGGGTGGCTGCATTACCTGCCCCTTGCATTATATGCATTGAGAAATCAGTCTGGCTCTGACCACCACCTTGTGCACCGGGACCCCAACTGCTGCATAAATCTGGGGGTTGCCCAATAGCACTTTAAGATGAATAGCAGCACCCGTGAGATGGGCATCAAATCAATAATGACAACTCAATGGTTTGGCAAAGGGAGTCAGTTTAATGACAAGTACAAAAAATGGGGAGTACATGGATATCAGCAATTGCTCGATCTTCCTTCTCGCTTCAACAACTCCAACAAACTTCATAAAAAAACACATCTTTTATACTAAAACTCATCATCACTGATGTGTAACGCTTAAAATGTTGCATTCAATTCTATTGGTTATGGTAAGGTGACTTTAATATAGGTACTATATCTGTATATGTAACGAAGGGAGGGGATTGGATAAACAGTGTCAGCTGAGGCATCTAAGCCCTACCTTCAAAATGGCTACTGTCGACATCAGTAAAAGTCTTACGTCTTATTGGTTCTACTAACTATAGAACCCTTGATTACTTGCTCCATTATGATTGGGTTGGCAACGACCCCTCTCATACTTTTCCACTAGCCCAGCAGCAAGCAGAATAGGTGCAGGGAGTTTGTCTGCTCCCCCAGCCTCCCTCCAATTATTGCAACAATCAATCATCACTGCAGTGGTCATGTGTCAATTATTTCTTTGTATATTGGCCTAGAGACTGCTTCTTGGTCTGGGAAAGTTAAGACGTCAGGGCATGGCACAAATCCATGCATAGGTGTGAAAGTTTCATACCTTCTGCTTGCTCGGTCACATGATTCCGACACTGTGAAATCATCTTGTTCTCCAAGTAATTTGTGTATTTGATTTAATTTTGTCAGCCTTCTGCTTCTGTGGCTTATCTTGACCTTTCAGAATAGGATACTCTGTTCTTCTTCTTCATTAATTGTATCCATTGTTGGGCTATTTCAGCTGGTATGACCTTGGCTTCATGGCATGATTTTCCTTCATCTGATTTTTCTCTCTGTCCTTAATTCTCGATGTTCCTGCTGCAAAGCTCTCCGCTTGAGACCTTAAGTAACATTTGGTCGGTTCTGCTCTTGTGCATAGTGGAAGTATACTTATATAAAGTGCTCCTTTTAAGGTAGATATGTATATTAGTGGTGCTTGTCACAATCTATCTTACTACTAAGCTTAGCAAACCTCACAATTTTCTTAGCTTTTTGTGGTTCCTTGCAGTTCTAAACTGGCAGAATATCTTCATCACGCTCATGACATAAGTTTCTTACATTTCACATCACTTATTTCACCTTAAATTCATGATGTCACTTATCCATGGTGTTTCGTCTCTTTTCATCATTCACAGGTCATCATATCTTCTATATGTGAGTTCTTATGACTTCATCATTCGTCTTCTTTTAATATCTTCTTGTTTTTTCAGGTATTGCATTTTGACAATCGTCATTTTGTTTTCTTTGTCGATATGGTTTTCTCAATGGGTACCTCACTGTCCGGGTTTTCTTAGGTGTTGGTACTTCAATAGGTGCTGTCAGTCTGATAGGTACTGGACAGAGCCCCACTGCGGCTCTCTGCTGGTTTATTTGTTCATCTTCCATCAAATATTTCGACGTGAATGTTCCTGGTACTTCAAAATGGGTGGTAGGGGTGCGAATCGTGCTTGGGACCTCCTCTACAACCTCACAACCAACACATTTATTACAGGGATGTGAATGAGAATGCTTATGAGTCCTCCATTGAGGACTACAAGTGATGCCCAGACAACTGCGGAAGTGTTAGGAGATGAGCTACGTGCGAATTTAACATGTATGACGGCTAGTATCTCTGTCATTTCAGAACAAGTCAAGCAGAAGGGGTGTCCGTCTCAGAACACAGATGAAGACCATACAGCAACAAGAGTTAAAGAACTTTGTTTACGTAAATTATTTGCTCGAGATAAGGTTTTAATAAGGAATTTCACAAGAAAGTGGCACAAGCCCTGTTTCAGCAGCCCTTTCATTGTGGAGGATATTTCTCCGTCAGCATTCAAGGTCCCAAGGAGACAAGCTTGGATATACCAAGGAGATGTGAAAGTCACTGGAGAGGCCACCATACACCCAACCCAATCGGAAGCAGGTCAAGGAGGAGAAGTTCAGCATGTGCAGATTATATTGATGATGAGGAAGAAGAACGCAGAGACAATCCAGTTGACAGATAAAAGTGTACATTTGGACTGTGGCTCACTGAAACACTATTTGTAGCCTGCTAAGCAAGGAATGAGCATGGTACTGTTCTTGAGCCACAAGAGTTTGCTGACATTGGACTGTGGCATACGGAAGTAAATAAAAACATGCCAGATTTGGACTTTATGTTCGACGACTTAATGGGCAGTTTAGAAGTTACAAGAGGAAGAGGGTCAAATTGTCATGCAACCTACAGATATTGAAGGGAGATTTGCATGATTTTACTCTCTATTGTACACAGCAGAGTTCACTGGGCCTGACAGTGAAATGCATGAATATCTGAGGTCTCCCTTGTTCCCCCATCTTTAGTAGGAAGAGAAGGTGGCCCTGAATGCCCCGATGGAGGCAGAGGAAATTCTCCTAGCTATCCTTGTGATTAAGAGCAGGCTCAGTTACGGGAAAAGATGGGTTTTCCCCCACATTTTATAAGAGGTAAAGATTGCTCTTGACTCCATTTTTGACAAAACTCTTTGAGAGTATGCTAGAGGGAGGGAGAGCCCCCGGTTCATTTACCAAGGCCAGAATCATAATCCTAACCAAAGGAAGGCAGAGACCCATTGGAATGTGGTTCATACCGCCCCATCGCTTTGATTAATGTTGACGTGAACATTTTTGCTAACATCCTGACAGTTGGACTTAACAGTTTTCTCCTAAAACTGGTGCATAGTGAACAAGTGAGCTTTGTAACGGGCCGTCAAGCAGCTGACAACATCCGCAAGACTCTTGACCTGGTGGTAGGCGCAAGTGGAAGGGTGAACGATTCTCTATTAATATCTATAGACACAGCAAACGCCTTTGATCGTGTGGAGTGGGCTTTCATGGAAGGGGTCTTGAATGGAGCGGGCTTGGGGGCTAGATGGTGCTCGGAAGCCAAAACGTTAGAGCTAGAGTGATCATGAATAGTGTAGGCTTGGAGGAATTTTATCCGAGCCATGACACAAGACAAGGCTGCTCTCTATCCCCGCTGATATTTGCCCTGACCGTGGAGATACTAGCAAATGCAATCCGATCGAACAACCAGATTCATGGCTTCATGACTAAGCGCTGAGAACAAAATTTAGCACTATATGCAGGTGACATTCTTGCATATATTGGTAATCCAGCACAGTCCATACCGGCACTTGACACAATGATTGCTGATTAAGGCCAGTGCTCAGGTTTTAAGATTAATCTTTCAAAAATGATGGCTCTCCCATTGACATAGAGTTCCTCCAAGTTGGCCTCAAGCCTGCAATATCACACCATTAAGTTAAGGCCAGAGGGGGGTGGTACTTACACAGAACTTTGAGGACTTATATAGGGCCAATGTTCATACACTATGGGGTAGAATCCAGAAAGATCTTCATTCTTGGTCTAATCTTTTGCTTTCCTGGCTGGCATGCTTAACCACCATCAAAATTAAATTATTCCCAAGGCTTTTATTTTTGTTTCATGCCCTCCGGATAATGCTACCTCCCTCTTTCCTTGCAGAGGCTAGCAAGGCGTTCTTGACTTTCCCATGGGCTAACAAGAGGCTGTGCATAGCAAATTCCACGCAAGTGTTGCCGAAAGGTAAAGGGGGTGCGGGATACCCAGTCGTTTACGAGTATTACCGCGCAGCACAAATTCGGGTGTTGGTGGTTCACCTGAGAGAAATTAAAGGGAAATAGTCAGTAGCCCTGGAAAATGACATATTCTCACCCTTAAATTTAGGCGAATGGCTATGGGCCCCTAAAAGCACAATGACCCGTAAAATTCAGGTACACCCAGTCCTGAGAACCCTTTGGCATCTATGGAGGGAGGCTTGGGATATGCAGAGGATTACGACCTGGCCATCCCTTCTTAGTTGCCTGTGGGCCCCTCCCATCAGAGATATGATTGCGGAGCCTCTACAATTCCAAGCATTTTATGAGGCGGGATTAAATAGAGTGGGGAAGCTGTGGAAAGAAGGCCTTTTGCTTCAAAAACCGGAGCTAGAAGAGGCAATGGAAGTCGGCCCTACACCCTTCATGTCCTATTTCCAATTGACAGGATTGCTTTCTGATAAGCGTTGGGCAGATAATATGGTCTTTAATTTGCATACATCCACTCGGAGGGTTTATCTCAAAGCTGTATTCCACACATATTAGCCGGGGACACTTGCAAACACCTACTACACAAAGGACGTGGTCTAAAAACTTGGGCATAGAAGCTCATCGGACATATGGCTCTCAATCGCACCCGCAGACTTTCACCGAAGCACCGGCACTGTTGCACACAATGCTGGTGCTTCCATGCTCCCCTTTCCCATTATTTTCCGGCGCCTGACTTCACGGACCACCGAGGCTGTAATCCCCCAGTGTTTCCGTGAAGTCAGGCGCCAGAAGAATTCACTGTTGGTTTTACTGTAATGAGGTCCACTGTCTCTGCTATGGCCCTTTCGGCTCCAGCCTTTTCATTGGATATTAGCCAACTCATTCTCGTTTCTCTTTCACAGTTCTTTTTGTTACCCCAGTTTTTCCCTTTATAGAGCGTGCATATGGAGATGTCGGGGCAGAGGGGATCACATTTAAGGGGGGTGCACAGAGTTGCTGAAGCAATGACTATACAGAGAGTGAATTATTGTTGGAGTAAATGTTTTTCATAAATACTCTGTGAATTGCTTCTGTCGCACTCTGGTAAATATCAATACAAATATATTATACAAAACCTTTTACATTGCACCGGCTGACAGAGTATTGGTAAATCATTGCAAGAGCATTTCCCATTTGAAATATTTGAAATTCGCAAAATCTTGATCATCTAACATAGCATCACTGTGTCATTACTGACTTTTAAATATAGCATTAAACAAAATGTCCTTGCCATTGACGTCCACTACGTTTTAATATAGAAATCAGCATACATTGCAGAGTAAAATACCTGTACAACATGTTTTCACAATGTTGTGATATGCTTTATTTTGTTTGTACGGCTATGTAATATGCCTTTATTTGTTTTTGTTTTTGTTTAGCGCCTTGACTTGTAGGTGACACGTTTTGTTCTTTATAAATATGTTACTACTATTACCTGCTGTCGATCAAACTCTGGCTATTGCTTTTAAGAAAACTAGGATTAAGTGACCTGAATATTGCTGAGTGCAAAAGTAAGGATCTGCAGACTCTGAAACAACCCACCATTAATGTGAGGGATGAAATATCTATGAAGAGAGCATGTATGCAAAAATATAATAACTGGCTAAAACACACAAAAAGATGAAGAGAATACACTAATGATTAGAAATGTTTTTTTAAAATATTAAAACATATGAATATATCTGCGAAGGCCAGTTGCAAAGGCTCTTTGTTCCTGTCTCTGCCGATCCCGTTTGCCATCTGGGGACCGCCATGAACAGGCTGATGCAACCTGAAATGAAGTGCAGCCCCTCTGAGCCCATGGACTCTGCAAACACTAAAATGATTCCCGCTGCCGTGCAGAAACACAGGCTCCCCGCCTACTCCAGCACCCCAAGCTGATTGGATGATGCCCAACTCATGCATGGCTGCAAGCACCAGCCGGGAAGCGCAGCCGGCCATCTGCGAAGGCCAATTGCAAAGGATCATTTGCCAACTGGGGGCCGGCATGAACAAACTGATGTGACCCAAAATTGATATTGATATTGATATTTTATTTCTATTGCGCTCATGCACAAGTGTTTCAGAGCGCGACAAGGCAAGGGAAGGGGAGCAGAGGAGAAACAAAAACAACAATCTTACTAGGCCCTATGAAATGCCCCACTGAACTCATTGACCCTGCAAACCCTAATAAGATGGCCACTGCCGCAAATAGCAGAAATACAGGCTCCCAGCCTGCTCCAGTGCCTCTACAAGTTGATTGGATGATGTCCGACTCATGTATTGCTGCTACTCCCAGCAGGGAGGTGCAGCCCGCCACCTGCAAAAACCAATTGCGAAAACTCTTCTTTCCTTTCATTGCCTGCCTCCTATTGCAAAACTGACAGTGACAACGAACAAAAAGCAAAGGAAAATGGAGGAGGCACCCCGATAACCCGGACGGTGTCCTCCTCCTGTCCTCCCCCTTCCCTCTCGGGTTGAAGGGGAGGCGCCGGCAGAAGGCGCGGCAGAAAGCAGGAAAGCCCGCAAAGGGCTACAATGGAAGGAGGCGGAGTTACCCCCTTTATAGCGGGCGCGCTCCTTACTGCAGGCAGCTTCCATCCAGCCTTGGCAGAAGCACACCCACACGCAAGGTCAACGAAGAGGATTTCGTTTGAGTTTTGTTCGGGTTGCGTATGGTAAAGAAAGCGGTCCACTGGGAGCAGTTCCAGAAGATCCAGCCCAGGGAGCAGTCCGGTCATTGAAACCGGAAGAGCAGTGATCGATTCAGGAATTCTGCAAGCTTAGCTATGGTAGGGTGTGGAGTTGATGGGTGGCGGCAGGTGCCTACCCTTGTTGGGAGGGCTGGAGACCCGGGCATTTCCTCCACCAGACTAGGAGAGATTTGGAGTGAAGGGCGACGCGGGGCACCTGCTTTTGCCGCGAGGTTTAGGTTCTGCGGGCATCCCCTCCTAGCAGCAATTGAGGCAAGGGGGTCCACCGGCGTGGACCCGTTCTGGGTTGCCACACGGGGGCATTGTAATAAGGAAAAAGGCGGCTTGCTGGACTGCGGGTACGACCGCATGGCTGCGAGGCACCAAGGTGCTAGAGACACGACCCTGGGGCGGGGATCTGATGGCCCAAACGAAGGTCAGGGATGGAATGGTGTAGTTAAAATGATTAAATTGCTAGGGTAGGAAGACATGTGCAAGCGCCTCGTAGCTCGAGCTACCAGGAAGGCGCTATAAGTACTTTACGGGGTGGTTTTGTGACCGGAGCGGTTGTTTGGGAATTTCACGTGGTTGGTGGGCTATTTGCTCAATTGCATTGTGGTATTTGCAGTTTCCAATACTCAGTCTTCGCAGGGGGTATAACAGTGGGTGCAAATAACCAAGCGGGAAGTGGGGTCCGCCCTTTCCAGACCGCAGGTCTGCTGGCAGGCAGAATAGGGGTCAGGACTGTTGGAGGCGGCAGGGCACCGGAGAATCTAGCCACTGTTAAGCGCAAACGGGGTAATCATCTTTAAGAGGGCCGAGGTGGATAGACGAGCACCACACACCGCAGGCTATAATAAAAAGCGCTCGGGTACCCGAGGGTTCATAGTGCTAGACATTTAGTTAGAGTTCTGATCCCGGTGGGGTACTCGGGGGAACGGGCGTAAAGTTGGGCGGAGGTTTGCTCCTCTACCCGTAGCACTTACCCTACTGGGCGCATAGCTCAGCGACAACGTGCTCACAATCAAACCATAGCCAGAGAAGCAATATAGGTCTGCCGCCATTATAGAAAAGACATGCTTGCCTTTCAAACATGCCTGATTATGTGATAGAACAAGGAATGGGCAAAGCTTTTAACGGGGGATTCGGTAAAACATTACGTGGCAGCCTGATTTGTTCAAGAATGTAAGCGCAGGGCATAAACAGCATGTCCATGCATCGCAATGGGGACCGCCGAATAAACACGACAATGCTGTAGTCAGAAAGAGCCTGTTTGTTACACGAAGAGAAGCTCAGGGCACATCCACCACTGCAAAGTCTATGGGAGCACGTGGGAGGGTGCTTTCTTGCGTTGAGCAAAGGGCTAGAGACAAGCAATCGTGGTGGGAGCAAGCTGGGCACACAGGGGAAGTGAGCTGCATGCTTGTGCTGCCCGGCAGAGGATCTGGAAGCAATTTTTGTACAAAAAGTGAGTACTGTGTGGACGATCAGACCCCAAAGGGGAGCAAAACATGGCACCATGTGTAGGGTTGAGCAGGTTGAGCAGGCAGTCATGGTGTTGTGCCGGTTTTAAATGTGGAAAGGGGCGGTTTCACTTTCTGCGAGAATATGAACACTCGCAGGGGCTGCTAGATAGGTACATCTGGCTGGATCATTGAACAAGCAGAATATAGTAAAGTGAGCTGGGCAGGGTCCCGACCCCATTGGTTTGGGTTGGACCTGGAATTGCGGGAAGGTTATCCTGGGCTAACAGAGTTTAGGTGCCTTGGCAGGTGCCCAGACCGTGTGGGGCATTGGTGTAACTGATGCATATGCATTATAGCAGGTGGGTAATTTATTCCATGACGCCATACCGGGGAGAAGTCTTCTGTTTACAGCTTGCCAGGGTGAGTGCCTGTAGGGGGCTTGCAGTACCCAGAGGGTTATAATTGGCCCTTGGTCAGTGGTGGCAGGAGCGTATCGGGAAACAATAGGTGCCTGGGAATATGATTATGCAGGTAAGCACTGAGCAAAGTATAATGCACCCCCTGCACAGGCATATGAAGGGCAGTGCAGTTGGAACGGCCGCACACGGTTTTGAAGGAATACAGTGGCGGGTCGCTCAGTGGGAGCTCTACTATAGGAATGGCTTTACTCATCAAAAGGCCACTGCACGGCTGTTATAATAGGAGTATGGAGGTGAAGGGAGTGTGTGCGGCTGTGTTAAAATGTGCATGGTTGCCAGACTTGATTGGTAAGGGAAACAAGTAGCCGTTGTGGGGTGTGAGCAAAGTGTATAACAGGGTTGCCTGTGCCCTTGGTATTATGTGGGAAGTTTGTTAGGGGACAGCCTTTGGTGGGGCATGGATGCGCGTGATACAGCAGGAAGAGTGCAAGTTAGCTCAAGGTTTTCTTGACACAGGTTGAGTGCCGACAATGCAGTATAATGCGATGGTTTAATTTAAACAAAGGGTGATGTTACGGTTTGAGCTGGGTCAGTCCGGTGGGCCAAAGGACGGTTCTGAAACTGGGTTGTAGTAGGTTATGGTTGAATGTAAGCGTCGCCGGAAACGCACCCCCCTTAGTGAGCGGCAATAGTGGACACACCCCAGGAGGGAAATGAGGCCAGGACCAAGTGCGGGTAAGATCAAAAGAGCTTTGTATAATTCAATATAGGGCATGCAAAGGACTCTGCAAACTCCGAGAGCGCTCTGTCTGACAATAGCAAAGACAGTTAGTTATATTACAAATACACGTCATGTGTTAGGTAAGCTATAGGGGCCACGTGGGGCGGGAGTTCAGCTGGGCTCATCGGGATGTAGCGCTGGGCCGGACATGTCTTGTAACAACGATTGATAGCTAAACTAACATTTGCCCTTTTGGCCACACATTCCCACCCATTCATCACACTTCATGTGTCTTGTTGAGTTGTAACTCTTATAAGCGTTGACCTTAGATCAATACATAGCCAGGAACATTGATACACAATCTGGAGTGTCTTAATACAATGGTCTAGGAGGCGCCTTAGGTTCGAGCAATCAGGCCCCATGGGTGCAGTCAGGGGCATGGGCGGGGGTACTTGACTAACCATCCTTGGCAATAACAGTGAGGGATGGTATTATGATCTGTTGGTACACGTGTGTGCGCCCCCCTTTCTAGGGTCATTAACTCGGGGTTGACGGGGGTACTACTGACCTGTGGGGGCCATGTGACCGGTGCCTGAAAGGCGGCGGGATTTAGGACCAGGTAGCTCGTAAGTCACAGAGTCAGGCTGCGGCGGCCTCTGACACGGGGGAGGGTGGCGGATGCTTGAAACGGGTCCAGCATGGTCGGGAGGGAAGGCAAGGCTTTGCTATTTGAACACCGTCTATCTCGAGAGAGAGCCTTGGCAGGGGGAGGGGGAAATGGCCTTGCAGCTCCATGCGTGGCATCTTGCACGAGGCAGTTTTACTGTCGTATGGGTGAGGGGCGAATAACAGCACAAGGGGTTCCTTATATGTATTTGCATTTACATGGGATACTAGCTGATGATCATATTTTTTTACATAGCATTTCACATTTACAGTTCACATACGAACATGAGGTAGTATCAAGCAGGTGTGTTTAAAGAGTGCATTAAGAGAGCAACACAAGTTATTGTTCACAGTTATCAGCTGTCCAGTCTTTGTATATCTCTTCATTACATGTAATATCGGTTGCACAACTTTCTCTTCACCCATTCTCCTTTATATTAGCAGTGAACGTTAGTCAACAAGGCACATATTACATAATTGGTTTCTGCACGTTGCACTGGCTTTCGGGGTGGGTATGGGTGCAAGGCGCCACGCTGTCTATGGCTGGGGGGCTTGGTGCAGGGGTCAGGGCCTGCAGGGTGTGAGCTGATTTTAGTTACATCCTAGTATTCTCGTTCATAGCTGGGGCAATGATGTACTGCGGAAGATCAACAGCTACCGTGTTTTATTTTGTTGTTCGCTCGCGTCTGGTGACTCGTGAGAATGAGTCTTCAGCAGATCTGCCATGCAGTGGGAGGTGGGGAAAGTGTGGGCCTCTGTGAGGCGGTCAAGTGGGGGTCACTCTGCAGCGTTCAGTGTTTCTGCCTTGGGTCGAATATGCACGTTTCTAGCAAGATGGAGATGGCTTAATACAAGATGGCTTCTATTCTCAGCCACATAACGTGATGGTGCAGCCCCATGTGTGGCCGGCAGCCACCCCGCTGCCTGGGATCTAGAGGCCGGGGGGCCGCCAAAGAGTCATGGGTCTTAACCGAGGTGGGACATGTAGTGGGAGGGGGGTACTATTGACCTACTCTTCCCTACATTTCCCCCCTTTCCTTACTTAAGTAACGAATACCTTAGCTCCCCCAGTCGCTCGCGCTCTTTCTCAGCTAACACTGCTTCCTCCCAGGCTGGTGTTCCTTTTATTGGCATCCAGGCTCTGCACACCCGCCAGAGGCTTTCCCCCCTTCTGGCATACTCGTCTGGGGTGCAAGTCATATATATACATCCCATATCTCCCTCCAGGTCCACCCATACCTCCGTGTACCACTCTCGTTCCCGGGGTTCCTTTATCGTGGTAGCCTGTCCTTTATATCCCCATCGTAATATTTGGGCACCATTCTATATTTGGGTTCTGGATCCTCTCTAGTTTGTACGTGTGCGTCCTGTTGCACCCGTACCTTTCCACCAGCATTGCCCATCGTCACCATCATCATTGCTCCATTAGGGACTGCATTTGCGCAGCATCGGAGACCCAACTGGCACACACAAAAAATCAACAATAAAAGCACAATGAGGGGCATTAGTAATTTCACTGCGAGCCCCATCAAGGAAGGTACCCAGGAGAAAAGGTTATCGAACCACGTGCTCGGATCGGTGCCACCTTCTGTCTTCATTTGTTCCCCCAGGTTGGGGACTGTGGCGATGACGTGTGATAGTGTCCCGTTATCAGCATCTTCGGAAGGTACAAAAGTGAAACAGGCACTTCCGATTTTTTGGCAAACATCTCCATCCATCGCATTGTCATCAGTCTCAGCGCCCTTAGTTCCACTTTGATCACGTTGAATCCTTCTTCAGTGTCATTGGCCAATTGAATCAGCTCGCACCGTGTGATCTGCAACCATTTTGCATTTGCTCGGGCCTGGATGCTTGGAATGAGGGAGGCAAAGAAGCTTTCTGCTGAGCTGAATAACCTCTACCTGTCTGGGATCTGTGCCAAAAGTTCTGAGGAGGCCTTTGAGATATAGTTTGATGACCTCCGCTTTCTGGACAGGATTTCATCGGCGGTTCCTTCTGTTAGGGCGTACAGTGGTGGCTCTTCAGTAGGTGAGGCGTTGGTTGTAACTTGAGTCGCTTTCCGGCCCCCCTGGCCCAGGTGGCTCTCCGGTATTACCATTAAAGCGGAGTGCAGTGTCGCCAGGGAACACGTGCCCCTCCATGATGGTGGGAGGTGCATGTACGCCCGCTTGCCACAGACCCAGTAAGTGTCCATCAGGGCTGCTGTTCCTTTCTTCATGTCTGGGATCATGTTCTGACCACACCACGGCACACGTCTTTGCAATCCATTGTAGTTTTTCGGCTGGCAGCCCTCGCAGTGCTTCAGCTTTGCACGTTTCCACATCATCTTTCTATTTGTTTTCTGAAAATAGTGTTTCTTTTGTTACTAAAAATGGTTCCTTTAAGCATACCACTCCCTTGGTCTCGAGTAGCACGTTTTTTCGTTCTGCAGAATTTCAAAAGATACCGTGTGCGCCTGGAAGGTGTTCTTAATTCTGCACAGAGTGAGAGGAGAGGAGACACTGGGCGTCTACGAGATCCAATTCTTGTGGCATTATGTGTGCCAGAGGCATGGGGGATCAGGGAGCACATGTAGCAACTTTCATTAGTTGTTTGTTTGGCTGTGGAGCTCTTGTCTGCATACCATTTATTTGACTGGTGTGGGTGTCTGGGATCCTCTATCATGTCGAGCCCCAGGCCATAGTATTCGTCATATCCCTTTCTACCTATTTCTCTCTTCTTCCTGTTGTTGAGGAATGTTCTAGCATGCCTGGCTGCGTGCAACAGAGACTCCCTCTCCCCAGCCCCCTCCTTCTCCCATTCTTCATACAGAGTAGTGAATTTGTTAGCCATTTCAATATTTTCCTTAATTCTCTCTGTGGTGTGGTCTTTCTCTCGGGCAGGACTGATTGTCGTTGCGGGTGGGGTAGCAGTGGTACCATATAACCATGATATAATAGATGGGTGCCGATCATTTAGTTCATGTACGCTAAAATTTGTGGTGTGGCTTTGGGGCTTCAAATGGATAGTCGGCTTGTTGTTGGTATCATTCTGATGTTTCGCCTGGTCTGGATGCGGGCCATACCCCCATACCAGCTGAAAGCCATCCCATATTAAATAGTTACCCTCCTTAAACGGTTTGCTTACATTTTCCATGTTAGTTCCATTACCTCTCCCCTCATTTATCTCAATGTAGATAAATGCTATCAGGTAATATGTTGCCAAGCCAAACATTAATGTAAAAAATATAATAGCACAGACAGTCCACCCACAGTCGTATGAATATCTTCTCAAATTAAAAACATTCCTATTCCTAGTGTTCCTATTGCTTATCGTTGCAGGCTGCCTGTTCGTTGCCATAGTTACTCCTACATGTTGAAACATAGAAAAGGATGCGTTAAGCATGCAGTGCAATTATTTTCACATTTTCTGCTTTTCAGTGTTACTTTAGAGTGAGAGAGAGATATAGAGATAGAGAGATCGAGAGATAGACAGGTAGAGAGATAGAGAGATAGAGAGATAGAGAGATGGAGAGATAGAGATGTAGAGAGATGGAGAGATAGAGAGATAGAGAGATAGAGATGTAGAGAGATGGAGAGATAGAGATAGAGAGTGCACGGTGAGGAAGGGGAGAGAGAGAAATCATTTTATACTTATTTACGCGTTGTCATAAACATTTTCATAATACAGTTGTCATTTCAATACATTTTGCATTTTCTTCTTCTCGTTTTTCTTTTTATTCGTGCACATTTACCCCGTCAGGGCCCTCTTCACCTTCTGTTGACCTCACGCTGTCATATGCCTTCCTGACGTCTGTTACATGTATCCAGTATCTCAGGCCCTTCACTTTCACCGCTGTGGGTGTGCAAAACACCACCTCGTATGGGCCATGAAATCTTGGAGCATTCCACCTACGCACAAAGCTCCTGACGTATATCATCTCCCCTGGTAGCAGCTGACCTGTTGGGCTTTCTTGCTCTGGAGTGTGCGTTTCATTTTCCCCATCACATATGAATGGTGGTGCAAGTTGTCTTGCTATTATGCGTGCTGCCTTAGTAAGTTAAGTCAGGTAGTTATTAAATTCTTCTCCCAGTACAGTTTCACTTCTGTGTGCATCTGAGTGTCTCTGGAGGGGTGAGTGTGCTGTGTGCATTCTCGTGCAGCGACAAATGGTGGTCCTTGCTTGGCTGATTCCTCAGCTCAAAAAGGGCCAAGGGGAGGCAGTGTACCCAATTTTTCTTAAGAGTAAAACATAGTTTTGAGAGTCTTCCTTTTAGTAATCCGTTGATCTTTTCTACCATCCTGTTACTTTGCAGGTGATAAATCAAGCATAATTTATGCTTTATCCCCAGCAATGATGTCATTCCTTAAAGTGATCGTTCACAAAATGTGTGCCGTTGTCAGAGCGAATTACGTCACAAATTCCCCAGCGGGGGAATACTTCCCGCACGAGAAATTTTACAGCACACTTCGCATCTGGGTGGCACAGGGACCTGCCTCTACCCAAAGTGAAAATGGGCAGACTCCCACTATCATGTACCTCGCTCGGTTGCATCTTTCACCCGTATCTGCATAGTCGATATGCAGCTCTCTAAAAGGTCCTATTGGCTTGGGTATCGTTCCTCTTAGTGTTCTCAAAGTCATGCCAGTGTTGTATATTTGACAAGTTGTGCATTCCATTGTTAGCTTGGAGAGTTGTTCCTGTAATCCTGGGACAAACCAATTTTCTTGTATCTCTGCTGCGATGTGCTGCCTTGCGTTGTGTGCTGAAAAGTGTAGCTGGTGGAATGCTACTTCTAATAGTTTTGTTGGCATCACTACTTTACCTGTGTTGTTTTGCCGCCATAATAAATCAGTTGCCGACTGGCTGCATCCTCTTTTCGTCCACAACACTTTTTCGTCCTCAGGCGCCTCTCCCAGTATTTGAGACACTGGCATCATATTGTACCCGTCCGGGATACTCTCCTCTGCTTCTCTTCGCATTAAATACTCACCTGTGTTTTCTTTTGCCAAATATGACGCCTCCTTGTCAGCTGCGTCTGCTGCTGCGTTTCCCAAAGAGACAAAGTCAGTGTTATTGGTATGGGCCTGGCATTTCACTATTCCTACCATTGTCGGTTCTTTTAATGCCTCTATGAGTTGCCTCAACAAATCCGCATGTTGTATGGATGAGCCATCTGCCCTGTTGAACCCCCTTCTTCCACAGCTGGCAAGCCCTCCGTGTACTGTTGTGGCCATATATGCTGAATCTGTGTAAATCGTTACTGCGCATCCTTTTGCTGCTTGCAAGGCCTCCATTAATGCTACCAGTTCTGCTGCTTGTGCTGAGAAATGAGCTGGTAGTCGCTGCTGTATTAGGACCTCGTACTCACCTTCTTCCATTCGCACTACTGCCACTCCCACATGTTTTTCTCCGGTTTCTGAATTTATGGAAGCTGACCCATCTATGAAAAATACCTCTTCTTCCGTCAGTGCGTTCTCACTTACCACAGTTGTGCCATTGTTCTCGGCCTGGTATGTTGCACAATCATGTGCCTGTATGTCCTCTACAGTGCATGGCTCTGAGATGAATCTTGCGGGGTTAACCACTTTGCATCGTACCACATGTATGTTAGCACTTGATAGTATGACCTCATATGCCGTGGCTCTCTGCGTGGTTAATGTGCTTTTTGATCGCTCGAGTATGGCGAACAATGAATGTTCTACATACAGTGTCAGTGAGCATCCCATTACTATGGTAGTGCTCTTCTCAATTGCGAATGTAGCGGCTGCGAGAGCCTGTTCACATGCGAAATGACCTTGCATTACAGCGTCCAGTGTCCCACTGTAGTATGCCAAAGGCTTGTGACCTAGTGACGTTTTCTGTGTTAGGACCGCGGTCATGAGTGTCCCCTTACAGTGCGAGAATAGGTAGAACTCACGTTCATAATCTGGTGTTGCGAGCACTGGGGCGCTTGAAATGAGTTCTTTGAGTGATTTGAAGGCATTGCATGTCTCTGAATCCCACTGTATTTCTGTTTTTTCCTTTTGTGCTTCCTTGAGTGCCTGGAGCAATGGGCGTGTGTATGCAGCATAATCTAATATCCATGCTCAACAATAGTTACACATCCCTAGGAATTTTTGCATTTCTTTCACTGTCTTTGGTCTTCCTACGGCTGAAATAGCCACTACTCTGTCGGGAATTATTCTTTTGCCATCTTTTGATATCAGTTGCCCTAAGTACAGCACTTCACGTTGACAGTATTGTAATTTTTCCTTGTCTACCTTGTACCCCCTTTGTGATAGCAATTTTAACAGGGCTATGGAGTCTTTTCTACACTCTTCCTCGTTTTTGCTGCAAATCAATAAATCGTCCACATACTGTATTATTGTGCTGTCGGCAGTCATGTTCCCAAGATCTTAATGCAATATTCTATTGAATATGCTGGGGCTTTCGCAATAACCCTGGGGCAATCTGCAGTGTTCGTACCTCCTCCCCCCTAGGGTAAATGCTGTCTAGTATCTGCACTCTTCTGCGAGTGGTATTGAGAAAAATGTGTTTTTTAAATCCACTACAGTGAAGTGGGATGCCTCTTTTGGTATGCTGCATAGGATTGATGCCGGATTTGGGACCAAAGGGAACTCTTTCTGGATGATGTCATTTAGTGGGCGTAAGTCCTGGATCAACCTCCAGGCCCCTCCTTTCGCTTTTTTGATTGGGTAAATACATGTGTTGCATGGGGAGTTCGAGGGTACTAATATCCCCTGTGCAAGTATAGCATTTATTGTTTCTTTTATACCTTCTTCTGCTTCTCTGGACAGGGGGTATTGTTTAACCCGGGGCAGAATTGCTCCAGGCTTGAGATTGATTTTTACTGGTATGACCCCGTGTAATAGCCCTACGTCATGGGGTCCTGTCGTCCACAATTGCCATCGTACTGACTGCATGTCGTCATTAAAGAACGAAGGTGGAGTGCCCACTACTGCCATTAGCTGTACTGGAACCTGCCTTTGCTGTATCATTATTTCACAAGGGATGGCTATTTCCATGATTATTTCTCCGTCACTCTCTGAATCTGTGAAAAGCTCCTCATCTGACAGATCTTGGAGTGCAATGTCAGCGTTTATGCATAACACTGTGCGCCACTTGCAGCCGTGCATAATCATTGCAATTACAACTATTCTTTTGGCTGTTATTTGTACTGCATGTATGTCCACTGACATCACTGTTCCAGGCACTATCTCGGGGCTGGCGATTGGGCGAAAGACAAATTCTGCTGGTACTCTCCATTCTAGCTTCTTCAACTGCGGGACCACCCTAGCTAATGTTTTCAGCCCATGAATGAAAATATCCGGGTCCACAGGTATGCAGCGCACCTCTGGGCATGTCGCTCTTGAATATATCACTAGCATGGCGCGCATAGCACACATCCCTGGGGTTGAGAACACAATCCCTCCCCTTTTTGTAAACGAGATGGTCATGTTCAATTTACTGAGGAGATTCCTTCCCAGCAGGTTCACGGGTGATTGTTCATAACACAAAAGGGGTGCCCTCACTGTTTCCCCCCCCTGTTAAGTCCAAATCTACTGTGTAAGGAACTTCGACCACCGCCCCAGAGAACCCCTGCGTCTCCAATTTACGATTAGATAGCAGAAACTGGCCCTCGCGTATACACGACTTTTCGGCTCCCGAATCTACCATAAAGATGAATTGTCTATTTCTTATCTCTGCTCCTATCAATGGTTCCTCGTTTGCATTGAAGGTTGTCGATAGGATTGGACACGCAAGTGCTCTCTGTGGGCTGTCCTATGCTGGATGCCTAGTTGTTCCTCCTTGGCTGAAAACGTTACCTAAAACTACCGCTACTCCTCCATATGGGGCGGGCGCACTGTTAGGTGTCGTGGTAAATGGGTTGTTTTGTGTGTATGGTACGTGTCCACTGCCTTGTGGATGTTGTTGAGTGTGGTGGGCTCTTTCCCTGTATTGCTCTTGCCCTCTTTCGTCTTGCTGTTCTCGTCCTCCGTTTCTGGGTAGCCCGTATGGGATCCCCGAATGGGGGTGCCCGTGATACTGATCATCTTGGTAACTTGGGTTAGGCCTACTCCTGCATTCGCGCGAGAAATGTCCCCACCTCCCACAATTCCAGCAATTTCCTTGCCCCCATCTGGGTCCTGGTCCCCCATTTCCGCTATTACCTCCATATGCCTGTCCACCCCCTTTTCGCCCCCTGTACCCACCTCTTCTGTTGCTGGGGTGTCATGTTTGCCACTGCAGTCCTCCGTATTCCTCCTGTCCATTCCACTGCCTTTTCCTGTTGTCTGCCCAGTTACCAGCCATCCTCCCCGGTATCGCTACCAATCCCCCCTCCTCCTCTTCCGGCTCTCTGTCGTGTGGGAGTGCAGGTGCAGCTGCTGCGACCTTCACTAGTTTTGTTTGTACTAACTTGGCTTTGTCTGCCAGCCTCTTTTGTGCCACCTCCTTTTCTCGTTCCTTAATTCTTTTACAATGGTGCACTATTATACTCTGTATCTCTGGCTATCCCTTCGCTTCGATCCCTGCTATTTTGCCAAGCGCTTTGTGCACTTCTTTTGGGAGCCCTCTCTTCATTATGAAGTAGAACAACGATGTTGATTGGCCATATGGCGTACCCATTTCAGCTCTTCACATCTCCTGTACCCGGAAAATGTAATCTGTAACTTCTTCCCCATCATTCATAGTGCATTGCATTACTGACTGTAAATCTGTTGTGTCTGGGAATGTTTCCCTCAATGCGTCCCAAACGTGAGCGCGCACTGTATTGAAGGCAGTGCAATCATGTCTGTCACTATCCAATGTTATTCCCGGGAAACCTGCTTTTGTCCACACCCTGTCTGATTGGTCCCCCACTGCTGACATGAGCAAACTCTTTACATCTCCAATGACCAGGGGCACCCCTGCAGTATGTTTCTCAAAGGCATAGATCCATTTGCTAGCTCCACCTGATAACGGGGGCAGTAATTTCAATATGTTTGCTTTATCCATCTGTGCCCAAGGTATGTAATTTGGTCTCCCCGCCCCCGATGTATTAGTGGGAGTTGTAGTCGCCCCTTACATCCTCTACCAATACTCACCTTTGTTCCTTTCCTTCCCACCATAGCTACCTTTCCCGTCCTATTTCTTAACCTCCCTGTCCATTCTGGTTCTAGTGTCCTTCCCGGTGGTGTTTCTTCTAATTCCACTAAACTTCCACCTGCCGCTATTCCCAATCTCCCAGCTTCCTGCTCAACTTCATCTATGTCACACCACAGCTCCTCTCTCCCATCACTGTCCATTCCTTCCCCACCCACACTTCCTCCTATATTGTTCGCTCCTAGTTCTACTATCTGTGTGGGCTACTCTTGTATCCTGAAAAGTATCGCCCCTTTTTTCCATCCTTCCTCATTTGACTTATCTAAGGGGTGAGACTGGGACAATCGTTCGGACCTTGTTGTACTTGGCTCACCTTGTTCCCATAGGCTTTGTATCCTTGACAACTCTTCCCTTGCTATTGAGAGTCTGGTGTCTAAATCTTCTGTCAATTTGCATATGTTTACTGAGGGGGTACTTACCTGCCCATTTGAACGGGGGCACTCGTATGGTGGTGGCGCAGTTGGTCTTGCTGTGGGGGTGAGTGTGCTAGTGGGCATGTATGTGGGGTCACTGTAACCTTCAGCGGGTGGGGGTTTGTTTAGAAGTGGGTACAATCGAGTCACCTCTATTACTCCATCTTTTCCCTCGTCCTGCTTGCTACCTTTTGCTCGCGCTGATGGGGTAGCTGTGAGGGCGGGCTGATCAAGTGTGGTGTCTATTTTCTTTGGTGGGGGTATCTCCTCAAATAATCGCCATAGATCTAGTATCTCTCTTCTATTATGAAATTGTTTCCCCTTGTATTTTAGGATTATGCAAGTGGCTACCATGTCCAGGACGCTTTTATCAAATGACCCTCCTTGTGGCCAAACCTGGGGGAGACCCTCCTCCTTCAATTCCGTTACCCATTGGTCGTGGTATTTAGTTATTCTTTCTGCATGACCTGGTAAACTCTTACAGATATGCGCTAGGGGTGTCTCCGCTCCCATGCCTAAGTTGGTGTTACTCTGTTCGATTGTACTAATCTGTTCTGTCACTATGTGCGTGTTACTGCGTACCTATGGCTTCAACCCCTTCTAAGCTACATAAAAACAACTCACTTTGTTCAATGAACATATGTTTGTTTATCAAATCTTACCAGGCCACACTTACAATGACCGTACCCCCCTAGAAAAGTGCTTAAAAACAGTGCAATTATACAGTGTCACGTAATTACAGAAGATCACAAACATACAATGTGCACAACACACCGCAGACATTCATCACACCTCTGCATACACATACAGCATTTACCCTCTCTTCTACGGCGACCACCTCTATCCCTCACACAGCTTCTTCTTCTGGATGTATATATATATATATATTCAGTAAAAAAACTTTGTTAAAGGGACGTTATGGTTAAGTTGCGCTACTAAAAACCTATGAAATTCAGTAAAAAAAACTTTGTTAAAGGGACGTTATGGTTAAGTTGCGCTACTAAAAACCTATGAAATTCAGTGAAAAAACTTTGTTAAAGGGACGTTATGGTTCAAAGTAAAACCGAAAAACCCCTGAAATTCGGCAGTTATGGTAAGATAAGCAACCATAACTCGCGCCGCCACCGTGCACTGCTAACCCTAACACCCAGGACAGAAGAGGGTTGTACCTTGCGAAGAACGTAGCAGGTTGATTTCCTCTACTTCATCCTCTGTTTCTGATCCTGTCACCACAAGGACCACCTCTATGGGACAGCGTCTTTCTCAAGCTGCCTCACAGGCCATACAGAATGCTGATGACCCTTACCTTTCGAGAGTCACAGTTGTATGTATGTACTGTGACACAGTACTCTGCAGGGGGGAGCGACTTCGGAGTGCTTTTGAGACTATCGTCTCAGAGCACGAGAAGACCTCCTCACTACCCAAATAAAACCCACTCTACATCTTCCTCTCTCAGCTCGCCCTTTCTTATCCCTGTGGTTGATGTCCCCCCCTTTACCCTCCTTTACCCTCCTCTCCTAGTGTGTCCTGTCTGAAAAACCAAAAAAAATACAAAATTACAAAAATCAAAAAAAATAAGGCTCTTTTCAGAGCCGCCTTTCCCAGTTAAAAAATAGAAGTGAAAATAAATGAAGCAGGGCTCTTTGTATTTTTTAGAAGTCTGCGGACAGTTCGCAAACATTAAAAAAAATTGGGTTGCTACTCCATCACAAACATTGTAATTTTCTCTGGAAAGAAGTGGTGGCTCTGAAAAGAGCCTTTGGGTGGTGTTTGTAAGTCAAAAATTGTAAATGCTTAACATCTACTTCAAAATCGTTGTTGTAATTCCAAAAAAGGTCGCAATGCATTTTGTACATTTCTCAGAAAAATCTGATTGCCAGCATAAGTAAGATGGACTCCATCTCTGCGAAAAATGTATGTACTACAAAACATAATATTTTCATTGTGAAAAGAAGACATACCAAAATCTCTTAGAAAGCCACAAACAGCCTTATTAACATTGCGCCTTGCTTTTTCCATTTGTGGATCAAATGAAGAAGAACGAAGCCACATTTGTCTCTGCGCAATCCGTGAAAATATCACTTGAGAATTAGGAAACATGTCCGTAACCTTCCTCAGTCCTTCTTTCATAGCAAATTGCAAAAAAATTCAAGTCACATGTCCTAAACTGTTCCCTCCACAATGAATTACAATTATGTCTGGATGTTGCTCTTTCTCCAAAGTAGCACAGAGAGGTAGCAAGTCCAATCACTTCATTCCACGTACTCCATGCCAGTGTACTTCCACATGTGGGAATCCAAGATCTACAGCTACTCCACAGCTTTCTGCATGCACCTTCAACCAATGTATCCACGAATCTCCTAAAATCCAAACAATCTGTTTTCTGAAACACACAGCCATAGCTATCTTTTGTTCTCTCAGCAAAAAGAGTATCTGAGAAAATCTCTCCTGGCACAACACACCCACCAAACTTTCCTGACCAATCCCTTTCAGTGCTTATTCTCATTTGCATGACTTCTGAACCCAAAAATCCCCGGATGTGACTCCCGATGTCCGGGAACTACCGCCATGTCCGCGGACATATCGTAACATGAACAGCCCTTCTACCATTTCCACTACACTCTCTCTGCCATTCCCTCATTGGATGTACCTCAAAAATCACATGACCATGCACCAATCACATTCAAGACCTCTACATCTAACTGCATCATCATAGATCAGCACTGCAAATGTACTCTGAATCTCTCTGAGTACAAGTGTCATATCATTGGCAAGCAGCATCTACCAGAAATACTGTACAAGTCTTCAAGATTTCTACTTGCAGCTCCATGCATATCCATATGCATGAACACAAACTTCAGGTATGCATATTTTCTGTATAGTAGATGACATAGCTCTCAACCATTTTTGTTTTACAGGCGGGTGAAATCACCCGATTTTGTTTTTGGCGGGTGAGACGCCCCTTGGAATGAATGGGCGTGCAGGAGGCTTGGCGGGTGAGTCTGCCCTTTACAAGGCGTGTGACACCCGCCAAAAGTGTGTGAGTTGAGAGCTACGGTAGATGAACACATTTTCAAACAGACTTTTACCTTGTAAAATCTGTAAAATGAATTTACTGTACTTTTTTCAATTTCCTAAAATCAACTTATACACCTTTATACTTTTTACTTTCTTTATACACACACAATCAAATATTGTTAAACTAACATTTTTTAAATGAAATATATAGACTACATATATTCAAACAAAATTGCATGCAAACACAATCTATGTTTAAACCTTTATAAAAATACTTATACAATTTCATATTTTTTGTTTTTATTTATTTATTTACTTAATTACTTTAAATTAGACATGACATTGAGGCGCTATTACCTAGAACAGTTTACTTAGAGAAATAGTGGTATTCACTAATATATTATAAATTTCACAAGACATAGTAAAGATATTTTATTTTTGCTACAGTTAGTCATTCAATACAATGTGTTCATTAAGAACATATCATGTGTACTGAACTGATGCAATGTATCTTATGTAAATAAATTAGTTTAATGGTTTTACAGAAGGCACTGAGGATTTCAATTAAAAAAATCAATATCTAAATTAAAAACAGTGCTATATACAAACAAAGTTACTAATTTGAAGCTTTTACAATTGCAGTGCAGACCATTTTCCTGAAAAGACGCAGCCGAATTCGAAGAAGAAAGAAAAACTAAGAAGTTACCTGTTAATTTTAAAAAAAAGTAAGTAAAATATCACCATAATATTTATATTATTAATCAAATATACTATAACATTAATACAAGCTATTTTGGTTTCTTAAAATAGAGATTTTGTACCATTTTGTCCAAAAATGTCCATGTCTTAAACAGCGATTTACAACCAGAATGGCCCACAAATTTCTATTTTTGGACACACAAATTAGCCAACTGAACCACTACAATTTTCATATTATAGAACAAACAACTGTTTTAATTGTATACATTAGATTTACTATTTGTACTTTTCCACACCACTAGCTTACTTTTTTTTTGTCATCTGAACCCCAGTTTAGTAACACATAAATTCAAGAATACCTATCCCTACTAGTTTTAGTTCCCAATACACAATCACACACCATTACATACATCTTTATCATCTTACTCAAACACTCATGCACACAGCACACATACATTCCAGAATACCCCAACCCATATCTTCATTATTTTTTTCAACAGACCCTAAAGAATGCCTACCAAAAGACAACTCCGTAGAAAGCAACGCAAAATTAGAGCAAATGAAAATAAAGGTGTCCAACATAAGCATCCATCTCTAGCAGAATTTGTAAAAAAAGTTGAAACAAAACAGCTAATACAATCATTTAGTGAAACACAAGAGGTTTCAAGTACAACAACTTCGCTTCCTCTATCAAAATGTAAAACAAACTAAAAAACAATTAACAGAAAATCAGCTATCAGTACAGATAAAACTACTTCTTCAAATTTTAATATAGTGCAAAGTAAGCATACCAAGAAAAGTATTTTAGCCAAAATATACTGTCACAAAGTCCTTCAAAATCTTATAAAAACAGGAGAGAAATCAGGTTCATAGCTTAAAACCTATCGTAGGAAATTAATCTTAGAAGCATTGATGGACAGTGCAATTCTTCTAAAAAAAAATGTATTTATTTTACTTACTATTAAACAAAATGAAACCACTAACAAAACTAATACCTAAATTTCAAAAAAGACTTCTAAATAAGCGAAATGTCAACAGAAAGAACTTCTTAAGTATCTGCGGCAGTGAATGGAATCGCACTACGAGCACAGAACCATATTTTAATGAAGAAGCGTACAAACAAAAGCAAACAAATACAATTGCCATAAATAGCAGTGGTCGAGGTTATGAAAAAGTGAATAATACCATAATGGAACAAGAAGTACTCCTTACAAAAATATGCCCTGAAAACTTAGAATTACCCCTCAATTCAACTGAATCAGAACGTCTAGTGTACAAATGGCCATGCACGTCAATGTGTAACATTCCCAAACAATGTTTCAAATCTTTACACCAATTCCTCAATAAATATGTAAAAAGCAAAGACAAAATCAAAATTAAATTACTGCAAAATATAGATACCTGTCCAGTGCGCAAGTACACAGGACTACAAGGACATTTATTGGCCTGCATTACAGGACCTACTTGTAAAACCACTTTCCATGATATCAAAAGGATATCAACACATCATTCAACTATAAGAAATCTAGTCTATAAACTGTACTATGGTAAAAGTCCTGCTTTAGCACTAGCAAAGTTAAATAACATCCTTCTACATGGTACAGAAAAAGACCTACTTGAAGAAATTCACTATATCCAGAAAAAATATTTTGGAAGTGAAAGCCATTTACAGAATGAAATAGCTTTAAACCAATTAAGCAAAAATTCTACACATGGCAACCTTTTGCTAAACACATACAAAAAAGAAATACTAAAATTTAAAAGTACATCAGCTGAAGTACCAAACCATGTATGTGTATGTTGCCGTAGAATTTTTTATAAAAGTAACACAAAAACTGTG
Source organism: Ambystoma mexicanum (assembly GCF_040938575.1). Taxonomy (NCBI): domain Eukaryota; kingdom Metazoa; phylum Chordata; class Amphibia; order Caudata; family Ambystomatidae; genus Ambystoma; species Ambystoma mexicanum. The sequence goes on from NC_090941.1 coordinate 926,107,349, forward strand.
GACCTATCATACAAAATAGAAGACAATGAAGATTCTAAATGGTTTGAATCAGCTCTCTACCTTCTAGCAGAAAACAAACATGAAATGACTGAGCCCTTAATACTTTGCAGTTATTGCACTACAAAACTTGACAACAACCAAACTCCTTCACGTTCTATCACAAATAATATGGAATTATACCCAGTACCAAAACCTCTACAACAACTTAATTTATATGAGAGCATCATAATTCAAACAGTACACCCATTTCAAGCAATAATACGCCTTCAACCAAAAACAGCAAAATTACCTCCCTCTGAATTGGTAAAAGGCATTTGTGGAAAAGTAGTTTATTTACCATTAAATCTAAAAGAAAATGTGCATACTCTAGGAGTGCAACGTCCAATGCAGCAATCTTTAATTATATCAGTAAATGGAGTACCTACAAAAGACAAAAAAATGTGGCAACAGCTGGTAGATTTATATAAAGTTAGACAAGCCTTCCAATATCTTAAAGAGAATAATGAATATTACAAAGAAATTAATATTGAAGAAAACTTGAAAGATGCAACTGAAATAATTCAAGAAACACAAGAAGCTGGTCAATTTGAGCTACTAGATCCTGCTACAATATCAAATACTTTAGACCATTATACAATTCATCCTTTGCACTGCAATGACACCGTACTAGATGTACTGGAAACTTACCAAATGCGTCAAACAAAAGGATCGCCAATCAGTATATGAGAAAAAAGTATAGAAGCACATACTTTTCCTCTACTCTTTCCTACTGGCAAAGGAGGAAGGTATGATGATAGACCTATTCAAATATCAGCTTCAGAATACCGCTCATTACGGATGTATTCTGAAGATCCCAGATTTAGACAAAATGTGGAATACATATTCCACCTACTCTTTGAAAGTGAACTAGCAACTTTATGTTACAGAGTTGCACACATATTAAAATCAGGATCACACTTTCAAAATATGACAGCTACACAATTATTAGAGAAAGTGCAACAAAAGGATGAGGTTTTAAAATCAAATATTACAAATCTATTGGTAAATATGCGTGGTACTAAAGAGTACTGGTTTCGACGTCATGGAGATGTACGTTGTATGATCAGAAACCTTGGCCCACCCACTTGGTTTGTTACATTAAGTTGTGCAGAATATGCATGGGAAGATTTACATGATTTCCTATGCATATCAAATAAAAACAAAACAAACATAGATATTCTAACACCTGGAGAACTTTGTTCTTTGGATCCTGTTAATGTTTCAAGATATTTTCACCATCGCTTCATTGCTATGCTACATTTTATTTGTAATAAACCTGTTCCTCCCCTTGGAGAAGTGCAAAACCTCTTTTGGAGAAAAGAATACCAAGCCAGAGGAGCACCACATATCCACATGCTTTTATGGATTAAAGATGCTCCTAAATTTGGTCAAGACAGTGATGCCACTGTTTTACAGTTTATTGAAAAATATGTCACTTGTGAAATTCCATCAGAAGCCACAAATAGTGATCTTAGTGCACAAATTTTACAATTTCAAAGACACAAATGTGGAAAATATTGTCGTAGCAAATACAAAAACAAAGGCAATTACTACACCAAATGCCGATTTGGTTTCCCTAGACCAGTTACAAATACAGGTCAAGTAAACAACCTCTTGTCTTCAATTAGACATAGTGTTAAAGGAAAGTCACCTAAAAATACATATTACATAAAAAGAAAAGAAGAAAAATATATCAATGATTATAATGCAATCATTGCCCACTTATGGAATGCAAACATAGATGTGCAGTACATTGCAGACAATTCTACTGCAGTTGCACGATATGTCACAGCATACTTAACTAGAGCAGAAAAGACAGAGCTCCAAGACCTCTGGAATGACCTGTCATCAGATAAAACAGTATCTCAGAAATTATACAGCTTGGGCATAAAAATGCTCACCCATAGAGACTGTGGATCTTATGAAGCAGCTGATCGTTTAACTGGTACTTCATTGTATGGTAAATCTGAAAATATAGTATGGCTAAGTCTTGGTCCAGCTAAATCTAGAAAAAGAGTTCTAAAACATGATCCCAACAGCCAAGACATTTTAAAAAACAATTTATTGGACACATACTACCCAAAAAGAAGTAATACTTTGGAAAACATGTGTCTATACCAAATAGCCCAAAACTACACATACAAAAATAATATGAAACCTGATGAAAAAAAAGGTAAATATAGAGTGACAGACTCTGAAGGCAGCTTAGTTAAACTCACTAAACCAAATTTAATTAATCATATCAAATTGTCATTGAAGACTCCTCAACATAAAGAAGTATATTACATGTCCCTGCTACAACTCTTCAAACCATGGAGAAAAGAAGAACAATTACTAGGTAACTATGACTCATATGAGGATGCTTTCAAAGCAAATGAAAGCACTATAACTGATGTAAACTTTACACAGTACAAAACAATGTTGCACAATGAACAGCAACATGAAGAAGAACTCCAAGCCCAACTAGATAAGGATACTCCTGACAGTAGTCAACCTTCTGTAACAGGAAGCCAAGAACCACTGGGAGAACCACTAATAACAAATGAGGCAGAATTAGCTATGATAGAAGTAGAAAACACCATGTGTCAGTATGAAGATACGGAAAACTTAACTATACTACAATCAAAACTAAACAATGAGCAAAGTAGCATTTTTCAAGAAGTAACAAAACAAATTGCACAAGGTGTAAAACATGAAAATAAAGAATGTTCCTGCCATAATTATAAACCTATACTACTGTACGTCAGTGGTGAAGCTGGTTCTGGCAAAACATTCCTAAGCAAAATCATTAGTAAGTTCCTTCAACAATTGACAAACAACAAACTGTCAGCTGTTGTCACTGCCCCCACAGGTTTAGCTGCCTACAACATAGGTGGTGTTACATTACACCGATTACTACTATTACCAGTAGAACACCAGAACAAATTAGACTATTACAAACTTTCTGCAGAAGCTGCAATGGAATTACGCAGAGTATTGAAACAAATGAAAATGCTACTAATAGATGAAGTGAGCATGGTCTCCAACCTGATGTTAGCTTTGATTCACCTCAGATTACAAGTACTCAAAACAGACTATGAAGAGCTCTTTGCAGGAAAACACATTATTGTTTTTGGAGATCTGCTTCAATTAACACCAGTAAAAGGTGAACCTATTTTTAAAAACATTAGGGCACAAACTCTGCCATAAAACTGTTGGCAGCATTGGAAATGTCAACCTTTGGCATCATTTCCAATACAGAGAATTAACAGAAAACATGCGCCAATCTGCAGATCTAACTTATGCCAACATTTTAAAAAGTTTGAGAGTTGGTATACTTTCTAAAGAAGCAGAAGCAACATTGAAAACCCGGCACATTAATGCACTTTATGGCGATAATACATGTGCTACAGATGTTATGGAACAATTAGCCCACAAAAATGTCAATTGTATGGCCTTAATGCCAACTCTTGCAAGCTGTTTCAAATTCAATGAAATCATGCTAAGTAAAGAAATGCAACCAATAGTGGAAATTAGCTCTGCAGACAAACTAGATGTACATAGTATGACACTACCCATGTGTGACCAAGCCACAACAAGACTAAATAATTTAGAAAAATCAATCTCAAACACAGCAGGCTTAGAAAAGATGTTAAAATTATCCTTAAATTGCAGAGTAATGCTTAAACGTAACCTTGACGTGGACCAAGGACTAGTTAATGGAGCACTGGGTACAGTTGTTGGCTTTCAAACATACCCACGTGACAACAAAATTCAGTTTGTCAATATACTCTTTGACAAACTTTCAGAAGTAAAACAGATAGGACGCTCAACAGCTAGATTCCTTCTCTTCAAAGATATGTATGTACGCAGAGAACAATTTTCTCTAACTCTTGCATACGCAGTCACGATTCATAAATCACAAGGTCTTACCCTTGACAAAGCAATGATAGATATTGGTAACACACAGGGTAATTCATAGAATTTCGCAGAAAAGTGTCGCAAGCGGCTGGCGCAGAGTGGCCGCGTGCGATTGACTGCGCCAGGCACGTGCGCTAAAACCGATTTCCGCGCACAGCGTATTCATGGATTTTAGGCTCCCAAACCAGCCGTGGCGCAGAGTATCGCAGCGACCCTGCAGCAGCGCCAGTAACGCCCCCAAGAACGCCCTCGCGCAAGGAAAAGCCATCAAAATCGCTAAATCATCGCAAAGGGCTGCGCTAACCCTGGACCAGTTTACAGGGCTGCCAAACAAGGAACGCAAAGCGGGTAACGTGCATATCAGGGGTACGCGTGAAGTTATACACGCGATTAGCCAGGGTACGTGTATTACAGGGGTACGCGGGAAGTTTAACACGCGATTGGCCAGGGTACGTGTATTACAGGGGTATGCGGGAAGTTTAACACGCGATTAGCCAGGGTACGTGTATTACAGGGGTACGCGGGAAGTTTAACACGCGATTAGCCAGGGTACGTGTATTACAGGGGTACACGGGAAGTTTAACACGCGATTGGCCAGGGTACGTGTATTACAGGGGTATGCGGGAAGTTTAACATGCGATTAGCCAGGGTACGTGTATTACAGGGGTACGCGGGAAGTTTAACACGCGATTAGCCAGGGTACGTGTATTACAGGGGTACGCGGGAAGTTTAACACGCGATTAGCCAGGGTACGTGTATTACAGGGGTACGCGGGAAGTTTAACACGCGATTAGCCAGGGTACGTGTATTACAGGGGTACGCGGGAAGTTTAACACGCGATTGGCCAGGGTACGTGTATTACAGGGGTATGCGGGAAGTTTAACATGCGATTAGCCAGGGTACGTGTATTACAGGGGTACGCGGGAAGTTTAACACGCGATTAGCCAGGGTACGTGTATTACAGGGGTACGGGGGAAGTTTAACATGCGATTAGCCAGGGTACGTGTATTACAGGGGTACGCGGGAAGTTTAACACGCGATTAGCCAGGTACGTGTATTACAGGGGTGCGCAGGAATTATCACACGCGATTTGGCTGGGTACGTGTATTACAGGGGTGCGTGGGAATCATCACACGCGATTTGGCTGGGTACGTGTATTACAGGGGTGCGTGGGAAGTCACACGCGATTAGGCTGGGTGGGTCCTCACAGGTGTTCCCTGTACACCCTCCACGGCCCCTGCAGGCAGCCTACAAAACAGGGGACTACCCTGCACACCTGCTCATGTCCCCCTGCACCCCCACGCCCCAGCAGTGCAGGGGCAGCCTCCACCAGGCCCCCACCCATGCCTCCCACCAACCCCCAGCAGTGCAGGGGCAGCCTCCACCAGGCCCCCACCCATGTCTCCCACCACCCCCACCCCCCCGCCACCAGGGGCACCCTCCACCAGGCCCCCACCCATGCCTCCCACCACCCCCACCCCCCCGCCACCAGGGGCAGCCTCCACCAGGCCCCCACCCATGCCTCCCACCACCCCCACCCCCCAGCAGTGCAGGGGCAGCCTCCACCAGGCCCCCACCCATGTCTCCCACCACCCCCACCCTCCCGCCACCAGGGGCAGCCTCCACCAGGCCCCCACCCATGCCTCCCACCACCCCCACCCCCCCGCCACCAGGGGCAGCCTCCACCAGGCCCCCACCCATGCCTCCCACCACCCCCACCCTCCCGCCACCAAGGGCAGCCTCCACCAGGCCCCCACCCATGTCTCCCACCACCCCCACCCCCCCGCCACCAGGGGCAGCCTCCACCAGGCCCCCACCCATGCCTCCCACCACCTCCACACCCCAGCAGTGCAAGGGCAGCCTCCACCAGGCCCCCACCCATGCCTCCCACCACCCCCACCCCCCAGCAGTGCAGGGGCAGCCTCCACCAGGCCCCCACCCATGCCTCCCACCACCCCCAACCCCCAGCAGTGCAGGGGCAGCCTCCACCAGGCCCCCACCCATGTCTCCCACCACCCCCACCCCCCCGCCACCAGGGGCACACTCCACCAGGCCCCCACCCATGCCTCCCACCACCCCCACCCCCCCCTCCACCAGGGGCAGCCTCCACCAGGCCCCCACCCATGTCTCCCACCACCCCCACCCCCCCGCCACCAGGGGCAGCCTCCACCAGGCCCCCACCCATGCCTCCCACCACCCCCAACCCCCAGCAGTGCAGGGGCAGCCTCCACCAGGCCCCCACCCATGCCTCCCACCACCCCCACCCCCCAGCAGTGCAGGGGCAGCCTCCACCAGGCCCCCACCCATGTCTCCCACCACCCCCACCCTCCCGCCACCAGGGGCAGCCTCCACCAGGCCCCCACCCATGTCTCCCACCACCCCCACCCCCCCCGCCACCAGGGGCAGCCTCCACCAGGCCCCCACCCATGCCTCCCACCACCCCCACCCCCCAGCAGTGCAGGGGCAGCCTCCACCAGGCCCCCACCCATGTCTCCCACCACCCCCACCCTCCCGCCACCAGGGGCAGCCTCCACCAGGCCCCCACCCATGTCTCCCACCACCCCCACCCCCACCCGCCACCAGGGGCAGCCTCCACCAGGCCCCCACCCATGCCTCCCACCACCCCCAACCCCCAGCAGTGCAGGGGCAGCCTCCACCAGGCCCCCACCCATGTCTCCCACCACCCCCACCCTCCCGCCACCAGGGGCAGCCTCCACCAGGCCCCCACCCATGCCTCCCACCACCCCCAACCCCCAGCAGTGCAGGGGCAGCCTCCACCAGGCCCCCACCCATGTCTCCCACCACCCCCACCCCCCCGCCACCAGGGGCAGCCTCCACCAGGCCCCCACCCATGTCTCCCACCACCCCCACCCCCCCCGCCACCAGGGGCAGCCTCCACCAGGCCCCCACCCATGTCTCCCACCACCCCCACCAGTGCAGGGGCACCCTCCACCAGGCCCCCACCCATGTCTCCCAACACCCCCACCCACCAGCACTGTGGGGCACGTGGCCAGCAGGCAGTCAGGCAGCAGCAGGTGGGAGCGTGCTCAGGGCTCTGGGGGGCAGTAATTTGGCCTCCTGGCCAGGAGCGTGGTCTCTCGTGTGTGAACGCGTGGACAGCCTGATAGGGAGTGAAATCCCACACGTCAGCAAAGGCCCTTAGCGCGTAAACCCGTCAACAGCATATGCGCGCCTATAGTCACCTGCACGTGCAGGAAATTGTTGCGTGACACGTCCCAGTGTCAAAGCGTGTGATTGGTGAAAATGGATCTACACGCAGAAGTGACAAAGCGTGTGATTGGTGAAAATGGATCTACACGCAGAAGTGACAAAGCGTGTGATTGGTGAAAATGGATCTACACGCAGAAGTGAGAAAGCATGTGATTGGTGAAAATGGATCTACACGCAGGAGTGACAAAGCGTGTGATTGGTGAACGTACACGCCGCGTAAGTGACGCTGTACGTGTGGGCCAGTATATAAGGTACATGTAGAACACCATTTCCTTGTATGTGCTTTTCGTGGAGAGCGAGTGGGTGAATTCTGTACTTCTTGTCGTTTCACACGCGATTTACTTCACGGCGTTTCCAGTTCGTATTCCCTGTTACCTCTGACAGCTTTTTCTCTTTTTTCTCTTTTACTGGTTTACCTGGGCCTGTTCCCTCAAACAGTGTCCCCTTCTACTGTTGTCCTGTCTTCTCAGACAGCGTACACATCTTCTTTTGGCGGGGGTTTAGCCAGCCAAACGCGCTCATTTTTCACGCTCTTTTACCTGGCAGACGGTGAGTCACGCACGTATCCAACTTCTGTGCTTGCCCCGTGTGTAGCCTACCCCTTCAGAGGTCATTCTAGGCTGCGTGTGACACGCATACGTTCATTCTTGTGTTACTGGGTGCCACAGCGTAGTGCAGGTTTTTCTTTCTGCACACGTGGTCTAGGAGGGGTTGCGTGCACGTCATCTCCCTTTTTTGGGCCTCCTGTGCGTTGCGTGACCCGTCATCTTTCCCCAGGGGTTACAATCAGCCGTGCTAGAGCACTAGGGTACAATTACCATCTGGTACCCAACCCCTTTGACCCCCAATTGCCCAGGACAATTGTCTACAGCCACTCCCATACGCACATTAATATCAGTGCCATGGCTGGGAGGCGAGGATTCCGTAAGGGTGGCAAAGGTGGAAGAGCCACAAGTGGTGGCCGTGGTGGATCCGGTAGGGGACGTGGTCATAACTTGCAGGGTGAGCCTGTCCCCCCATGTGTGGAGGACCATTCAAGGGCACCCATCATCCCCCACCCCTCCCCCCCTCCCCCCCTCCCGTTGAGGCTGAAGTGGCTGACACCATCCATACTCAGCCCTTGTTGGACCAGCCCATTGTGGCACCAGACCTGGCTGACTCCATGGCTGACTTCCAGGTCAGCAGGGCTACGACACGTGCGCTGGTGCACGTTGATGCCATCATGCCACGTGGATCTGGGGCAGCAAGGTCATCTGCTGCACCAAGGAGGCAGGGCGGAGAGGCTGCAGGGGCAGCTGCGGCTCCATCCACCCCAGCCCTCACACACCCAGCCAGGACAGTGTCGGTCCTAGTCCATGCTGCTGACATTCCCCCTGACACCATCACACTAGAGCCAATGCCTGCACCAACTCCCATGCTGAGTGTGCAATCCCACACTCCTGATACAGAGTCCACCAGGGCTCCTGCCCCTAGTGTCCAGAGCGGCGCAGGACACTCAGGATCACCACCACCTTCCAAGCGGAAGAGGAAGAGTGCTCGTCCGGCACAGGCTGATGCCCCAGACACGGCTACACAGTCCGGCCCGTCCAGGAAGCCCAGCTTCACGGATGACGAACTGAATGCACTTGTCGAGTATGTGTCCGGACATGACAACGAGATGGTCATTGTTGCAGGATCCAAGACCACACCTGCACAACGCCAGGCACACTGGCAGACCGTTGCGGACATCGTAAGTGCCCTTGGAATCGTGAGGCGCACAGCCAATGATTGCTATAAGCGCTGGAATGACCTAAAGCGCAGGGCAAAGAGTAAGCTGGCCTCAAGTCATGCCGCAACTCTAGTGACTGGAGGTGGGTCTCCAGTAGTAGACATGGAACTCACTCCACATGAGTCAGTCGCTGGGACCTACGTCACGGAGGAACAGATCCAAGGCGTGGGAGATCTGGCTGATTACGAGGCATTGTCCGGTGAGTGCACATGCATGTGTGTGTCATCCATGTGCATGGTGTGTGTGTGAGGGCTTCTGTTCGGGTGCCAGGTGAGAGTGTGTGCGCCTGAGTCGTATGGGTCAGCCATGTGCTTCATACAATCCTTCCTGCGCAGCTGCATTTGGCCATAGCAGTATCCCTTCTGCCAACAGTAGACATCTAGCACAACTGCACGCCAGTTGCCCTTGAAGTGTCACCTTGACACAACATATTTGCTTCTTTTTCACTGTTCATTCAGTCAGTTTGTTTGCATTCCACCACTTTCACTAGGCATGTCGCTGTCCACTAGTCACATGTCTGACATGGGTATGGTAAAGTGGAGTGACTTTGTTACCTGGATATCATTTGTACACACATGTCCCTGTGCAATTTGACCATTTCAGACTGGCAGCTCCAGGTGAAAAATCTGACCTGTTAGAATTAGAAAAGCTATTACATGCGGGAACTGGACTGAATGAATAGGTGCTGCCCTCCTCTCCATCTTCACTCAATAGCAATGGTACATGCCATCTGTGTGATGGCATGTGTGTTTCACCTGCCAATCACAGGCCAATGTGTGATGCCACTGCCAGGCAGCATGCAGAAAATGTGTTCATCTTCCATCTTGGTGTCATCGGTGTGTGCCATTTGCCTGCACTTCATACGCAGTGAGGGTGCATGCATGGGAGGGTTTTAGTCATGTGGGACATGTGTCAATCAAGTACTGGTTCTCTTGCTTCTCAGCCCTCAATGTGTGCCATGGTGCTAATGCCTGTTTCCATTTCTTTGTTTACATGTCTTTGCAGGGGAAGACGCACCTGATACTGCTGGGGTTGTGGAGATGGCGCAGACCCAGGAGGTGTCCCAGGGCCGACCAACCACCAGTGAGGGACGTGGTGTGGTGGTGGGGGAGAACCCACAAGTGCTGCAGGTCGTGCTCTCAAGGGGTGTCTCTGGCTGCACCTCCCCCGAGCTGTACTCAGGTGTTGATTCGGATGAGACCTACGTGCCGTCGCAGGTGAGTGTTCCAGGGAGGGATTCTGTTCTGTCTCACCCACCTGCACCAGGGTCAGTACCCTCCATGGGGATGTCAGTGTTGGCAGCTACGCCTTCGGTGGTTACGGATGCAGGGTCACACTCCGCGACATCTGATCCTGTTCCTGGGCCAGCAGATCAGAGGGGGAATGCAGTCCTGCAGCCTCAGGCAGTGCCGGCACAGCAAGGCGCAGTTCGCCTTGCCCCAGACAGGTGTGGTGCCCGCCGACGTGGTGGCCGTACGCCACCCGGCAATACCGCATGGGAGCAATCCATTTACGGTATGGCTACCCAACAGGCTGCATCATCCGAGATGATGGCTCAGGCCATGGATAGGGTGGCCACTTCCATTGTCCCCCCAGAAAGGCTGATGGAGCGACTAGAGCAGGCAACCGACTCCATCTGCCAGTCACACAGGGAGGACATGTTGGGGTCCAACAGGGACAGGCGGGCGGCACTGGCGACTCTGCAGGAGGCCATCTCCATTGAGTCCCAGGGCCACAGGGAAGCCCTGAGGCAGGAGCTCCTACACCTCAGGACGACTCTTGTTGAGCTTGAGGCTTCAACACACCAAAGGACAGAACAGCAGCTGGAGCGTCTCACCCGTACGCTCTCAGCTGAGATGCAGGCAACGAGGGCGGAGGTCCGGGCATCCCGTGAGTTGTTGCATGGGGACCTCCGCACACTCATCCTCCAGAACCAGACCTACCACACCCGCATGCTTGCAGCCATGGAGGAGCAGACTAGGGCCTTGCGTGGGCTGCCTCCCATAGTGCAACCACCTCCGGATGCAGCTGCACAGGGTGATAATAGCGACAGCAGTGATACTCCCACAATAGGGTAGCCGTGTGGGCCATGAGCCCATGGAGGTGTTTTATCTTCCCAGGATCCACGCAGGTGGGTTCTGGTGTGCATCCTGTCCTCGGACCTCCTGGGTGGCCTCCCCAACCCCCCCGGGCCCATCAATGGCCATTTTTGATTGTTTCTTATTTTTATTTTTATTTTGATTTCTTTTATTCCCAATTTTTTTGGGACGATCTGTTGGCTTCGATCTGTTAGCTTCGATCTGTTGGCTTCGATCTGTTGGCTTCCGTGGTTCCTGTGGGCATACGCTGCATTGTGGCTGGGCACATGCAGGCTTGTAATGTATTTGGTTCAGATGCTTGGGTTTGAGTCACACACACCCCTCCTGCTTCCCGTTTCCATGGGCTTGCAAAGGGTGTGCCCAAGTGACAGTGAATTACACAGTGACGTTGGACTCCCATGAGCTGTGTGGCCAGTCTGTAGTCAATACTGTGTATACATTCATAGTGCATATTGCTGTTGTGTTGTACACTGCATGTTGCATTGATGTGTAACTCTTCTTCTGTGTCTACCTCCCAATTTGCAGGTCCCTTCCTCAAGTCCACACAAGGACCTCTAGTCTGGAGATGGGGACCATGTTGGCAGCAGTGCACCTACAACTCTACATGGCGCCAACACTGCACAGTTGGTAGTGGTGGGAGTGCAGGCATTTCCAGGTGGTGAGACTACTAATATGTAACATTTGTGATGTCATGTTAATGGTACTACGTGCTCAAGTATGTTGTTGGTCCGGCATTGCTGTGAGCATTTCAGGTGTTGCAGGTTTCTAATAGTGCCACTGTACATAGTGAGAGTGATGTCATGTTGTGGGGATTACTTTGTTTACCTGCAATTAGCATGACATGGCACGGTGTGTCGTGTGGCAGTGCTGGGGTTGGGTTGGCTGACATGGCACTGTCCTCTTGTTGCATTTTGCAAGTGGGTATTCATTTTAGCTGCTTCAATGTGTAACTTCACAAAACTGCATTGGTGGTGTCTGTGTGGGTAGGGATGCACACATTGTGACACTTCCAGGTGAACAATCTCAGGCTGACATGGTATTCCCGGTTCATTCTCCAGACATTCAGGATCAGTGTCAGGTTGAGTCATCATTGATTGTCAGATGGAATGTGCCAGGGCAGTGTGCACTCCACAGGGGTGTGATTTCTATGTGAAGTAATTAGCCACTAGCTGTGTACGGGCTGCCTCCCCCCGTGCCCTTTCCCCTCCCATGCGCAGCGGCTGTGCATGTGGTTGGGGATGTGGGGCCACCACCATGTCCACGGCCAGGCCCCGGCGTGTTGCAACGTTGTGCAGGACACATGCTGCCACTATGATCCTGCACACTACTGGGGGAGCGTATAACAGCTGCCCGCCAGAACGGTCAAGGGAGCGAAAGCGTGACTTTAGCACTCCGAATGTGCGCTCCACTATGCCCCTGGTTGTAATGTGGGCTGTGTTATATCTTACCTGGGGTGGCGTGGTGGGGTTCCGAATTGGCGTCATCATGTGGGGGCTGAGAGGGTAGGCACTGTCCCCTGTGGAGGTGGGGATTGGTATCATTGGTGAGGTTGTGACCTTGCTCAGTATCCAACATGCATGCATGTGCAGTGGCATACATACTCACCAAGCAGCCATGTATCGCCATGCCGCCCAGCTTCTAGGTCCCGGCTTAGGGTGGACATTCGGTAAATGAAGCTGTCGTGGGTGGAGCCGGGATAGTTGGCATATACTGAGGTGATGATTCCCTTGGCATTACATGCTACCTGCACGTTGATGGAATGCCAGTGCTTGCGGTTCCTATAGATGTGCCCAGATGCCCTGGGGGGACGTAGAGCCACATGGGTGCAGTCGATGGCACCTAGCACTTTGGGGAATCGTGCCACTGCGTAAAAATCCAGGGCGGCAGCATGCCTTTCTGCAGGTGTTCTGGGCAGGTATATGTGCCTGCGGACTGATGGGCGTGCAGTCATGATGTTCAAGACCTGGTGTAGGCAGCGTGACTGGGTGGCCTGTGACACCCCACCCACTATGGCACTTGTCCGCTGAAATGATCCAGTGGCTAAGAAGTGCAGTACATTGAGGACCTTCTCCAGGGGGCTGAGTGCTTGGGAGCACAGGGTGGGTGATGTGAGGTCATCCTCCCACTCAGTCACCAGGTCCAGTATGATGTGTGGTGGAAACCTGTACCTCCCATACACCTGGTCATCAGGCATCCCGAAAAGGCTGGTTCTGGGTGTGAATATTCTGCCCCTGACTATCCTCCTCCTCCTCCTTTGGTAGCCCACTGCCACTGCTGCTAGGAACGGTATGTTCATCCTGGCGTCTGAGCTTGTTATTGTTAAAGTCCGCAATTTTATGCTTTGCGCGTGTTGCGCACCCCTGGGATCCAGTTCCCAGTCCAATAGCGTATGGAAATTCACACGCACCACGGGATACAGCGTGTGACCCGCGCACCCCTGGAATCCAGTTCCCAGTCCAATAGCGTGTGGAAATTCACACGCACCACGGGATAAAGCGTGTGACCCGCGCACCCCTGGAATCCAGTTCCCAGTCCAATAGCGTGTGGAAATTCACACGCACCACGGGATACAGCGTGTGACCCGTGCACCCCTGGAATCCAGTTCCCAGTCCAATAGCGTGTGGAAATTCACACGCACCACGGGATACAGCGTGTGACCCGCGCACCCCTGGAATCCAGTTCCCAGTCCAATAGCATGTGGAAATTCACACGCACCACGGGATACAGGTTCGCTGACGTACTTGCGTGTGTAAGTGGCCGCGCACCCATTAAATACACGTACATAGGCCAATCGCGTGTACGCGCACTTTTGTCCAATTACACGCGATGACACTCTGACGTGCAGTATCTCCACGTGTGCCCCGTCATCACGTGCTGAGTGGGGAACACCCGTGCGGGTCACGTCACAGACGCGCTTACGCGCTGAGGGACTCTGGTCCAATAGAATCGCGTATGCGTGCTGACGCGCTTACGCGCTAAGGGCCTTTCCTCGGATTTCACGCTGACGTGCAGGATTTTCACGTGCCAAATCACTCCGTATCAAGCTGGCCACGTGAAAACACATGGAAGCCCACGCTCCTGCCCAGAAGGCCGAGTTACTGCCCCCCAGTGCCCCGAGCAGCCTCCCACGTGCCATCTGCTGCTGCCTGCCTGCCTGCCTGCTGCCACCGTGCCCTGCCATTTGGTGCCTGCACATCAGCCATCTGCAGGGGTCCAGTTGCTGTGTCCACCCCTGCTGGAACTGAAGACTCCCGACTGGGATTACATCGCTCCACAGCCCAGCCCCAGGACCCAGTTGCCCACCCACACCTGCCTCTGGGGTTGCCATGTCGGGCACTTCCACATCTGGCACCAGTGGCAACCCCAGGCCAGAGGGGCAGAGGGGCACCAGCTTCACTGTCACCGAAGTTGGTGTCCTGGTGGAGCATGTCCTGGGGCAGTATGATGCCCTCTTTGGATCGTCCCGCGCCAGCAAGGAAGGACGGCAGAGGATCTGGGCCGACTGTGTGGTTGCCATCAACGCGGAGGGGGTGGCAACCCGCGACGTCCTGAAGATCAAGAAGCGCTGGGAGGACTTGAGGTCCAGGACCCTTGTGAAGGCCCGGCGCCTCGTGGAGGGGGGCCGGGGCCACATGAGTTCCATCCAGATGAGGGTCCTGGAACGCGTACGCCCAGCGCTCCACGCCCAGATCCTTGAGAGGGAGGCCCGTCTGGAGTTGAGCGGTAAGTGTCCATGCATTACTGTGTGAGACAGGGCATGTTGCGGTGTGCTGGTTCTATGATACTTGCCTGTATGTGTGCCATAGGCCATGTATGCATGTATGTGTGCAGGGACATCATTGTAATGCATGTGCGACCAGTGATGTGTGATGCACATGGTTGTTGCATGTGTTGAAATGCCGCATGGGGAGCCCTATTCAGATTTTGAACATGTGAGCATGCCAGTCTCTGTACCTGGACATGGGTGGGGGTGAGGGATGGGTGCTGATGCCAGGTACATATATGGTAGCCATGTCTGTGTGCCTGACCTGCGTGTCTGTGACTTGTGCATGCCATGGATGCATGACACATGTGTGTGACAATGCAGAGATTCAGTAAAGCAGCCAAATTACCCTTGTATCCGCTGTGTTTGGTGTGTTTGGGGCCAGATGGATGTGACTGAGGTGAAGTGTGTGCATGTGATGGGCATGAGCCATGATGCATGTGAGTTACATATCATTGAATGTTTCAAGAGTCCATTGGAAATGCATGGAAATGTCCATGGCATGCACCATGCCTGTTACTGTGTGTGTTTTGCCTGGACTGACCCATGTGTTGTGGAGGGACATGATGGAAGTGTACTTTGACAGTGGTGCTCATCTGCTATTGCTTCCTGTCTAGGGGACCATTGTACAGTGCCCTGATGCTTGTGTTCTTTGTCTCCCTCTACGCAGCGGCTAGTGAAGAAGAGGGCGGAGATGGCGCTGTGGAGCAAGGCGGCGGGGATGCCCCCATGGCTGCAGCGGAAGGGGTGGGTGAGCCCCCACAGGGGCCTGCTATGGTGGGAGACGGTGAGGAGCCATCCAGGTTGGTGGTTTGCACAGAGGAGGAGGAGGCCGCCACTGGGGCACACATGGGGCCTGGTGGGGGCATCCCTGCTGGTGCAAGTGGTGCAGTCCAGGGCCAGGGGCAGGAGGCAGCACAGGTCACCGTGGAGGGACCTGTGCATGTCGCTGTCCCTGACCCTGTGAGTGCACCACCATGCACCAGCAGGGATGCCCCGTCCCAGGCCTGTCCGCAGGTAGAGGGGATGTCCATGTCACCTGACTCCCCTCCACCTGCGGACGTGGGAACCCCTGGCCGTGCGGAGAAGGTCCTGATTGGGGTCGCGATGCGCACGGCTGTGATTCGTGATGCCGTGCGTGCTTCCCGGGAGGAGCACGCACGTCATCACGAAGTGCACCGTGCCGACGTGGCCCAATTGGGATCGGCCATGTTCGGGGGTTTCCTGCATGTGTTGGCCAATGTGTCGGCCCTCTCCTCCTCTGTGCAGGCTATCCACCAGTCGTTCTCCTTGCCGTCTTCCAGCCCAGATGCCACCAGGGCCCCCTGTGGACCTGCCCCGACCAATGCAGCCAGCTCGGTGGGGATCCCATCCCTGCCACAGTCGGGAGTCGGAGATCCAGCAGGGGTGGACACCAGAGCAACTGGACCCCAGCAGATGGAGGATGTGACGGCATCATCGGGCAGGGCACGTGCACGACGGCGTCAGTGGTTTCCATCAGCCTGGATGCCGTCGTGCTGGCACAGGCAGTTGCGTCGGAGGCAGCAGCAGGCTCAACGTGGGAGGCATCATGGCTCGGGGCCATCAACATCAGGGGTGCAGGCATCGGCCGGAGGGCAGGAGAACCCTGGAATGGGAGTGGCTTCCGTGTGGGAGAGGTTGTGCCAGCGGATAGGTGCGGAGCGGCAGCGGGCAGAGGAGGAACGGCTCACGATGGTCAGGGCGGAGGACTCCATGCGGAGGGCGCTGAGGCGGGCTGAGTGCCTCGAGGGTCTTCGCAGGGAGTTTGAGCTTGACACTGCGTTATCCCTGCGGGACCTCGGGGCCAGGGAACATGCCCGCCTCCAAGCCATTGACCAGGAGTTCGATGATGCCCTGCCCCATGACAACAACCAGTGAGCCGTCCGAATAGCCCGCTGCCTTTGTATATAGTTGTATAGTTAGGGTTAGGTTTCCTTTGTTTTTTTGATTTTTTTTTGGTTGCGATTGGACAATGCACCACTTTTTTTTATATAGTTCACTTTTTAGTTAGTAGTCAGTTAGGTTTAATTTGGTAGGGCTCATGGACCCAGGATGATCTTCTTCATTGGCTTATTTTAATTTTTCAGATTATTTTCTTGGACATTCATCTTGTTTTGTTTGATTTGCTTTGTGTTTTTTCTTATTTCATTTCCATTCTACTTGCTGTTAAATACATATTATTTTTTTAATCTTCAATGTGTCGTATCATCTCATTGCTTTCAGGCATGTCATGTTGGGTGTTTTGTCATTCACTTGCAGCCATTGTGTGTGACAGACATGTGTTAAATTGCATTATTTAAATTGGGGGTGTAACATGTAATTGCCTTTGATATGTGGGTGGGTGTGATAGTTGGTTGGGCCTTTTGGCAGGGGAGGATGGGCATTACGGACGTGATTGGGGAATGTTGGGACCCAGGTGCAGGGGGGCATGGATTGGACATGGGTGGGGGCCTGCTGGCAGGTGCCCCACAGTGCTGGGGGGGTGGGGGTGGTGGTAGACATGAGTGGGGGCCTGGTGGAGGGTGACCCTGCACTGCTGGGGTGTGGGGGTGGTGGGTGACATGAGTGGGGGCCTGGTGGAGGGTGACCCTGCACTGCTGAGGTGTGGGGGTGGTGGGAGACATGAGTGGGGGCCTGGTGGAGGGTGCCCCTGGTGGCTGGGGTTTGGGGGTGGTGGTAGACATGAGTGGGGGCCTGGTGGAGGGTGACCCTGCACTGCTGGGGTGTGGGGGTGGTGGGTGACATGAGTGGGGGCCTGGTGGAGGGTGCCCCTGGTGGCTGGGGGGTGGGGGTGGTGGGAGACATGAGTGGGGGCCTGGTGGAGGCTGACCCTGGTGGCTGGGGGGTGGGGGTGGTGGTAGACATGAGTGGGGGCCTGGTGGAGGGTGACCCTGCACTGCTGGGGTGTGGGGGTGGTGGGTGACATGAGTGGGGGCCTGGTGGAGGGTGCCCCTGGTGGCTGGGGTTTGGGGGTGGTGGTAGACATGAGTGGGGGCCTGGTGGAGGGTGCCCCTGGTGGCTGGGGGGTGGGGGTGGTGGTAGACATGAGTGGGGGCCTGGTGGAGGGTGACCCTGCACTGCTGGGGTGTGGGGGTGGTGGGAGACATGAGTGGGGGCCTGGTGGAGGGTGCCCCTGGTGGCTGGGGTTTGGGGGTGGTGGTAGACATGAGTGGGGGCCTGGTGGAGGGTGACCCTGCACTGCTGGGGTGTGGGGGTGGTGGGTGACATGAGTGGGGGCCTGGTGGAGGGTGCCCCTGGTGGCTGGGGGGTGGGGGTGGTGGGAGACATGAGTGGGGGCCTGGTGGAGGCTGACCCTGGTGGCTGGGGGGTGGGGGTGGTGGTAGACATGAGTGGGGGCCTGGTGGAGGGTGACCCTGCACTCCTGGGGTGTGGGGGTGGTGGGTGACATGAGTGGGGGCCTGGTGGAGGGTGCCCCTGGTGGCTGGGGTTTGGGGGTGGTGGTAGACATGAGTGGGGGCCTGGTGGAGGGTGACCCTGCACTGCTGGGGTGTGGGGGTGGTGGGTGACATGAGTGGGGGCCTGGTGGAGGGTGCCCCTGGTGGCTGGGGGGTGGGGGTGGTGGTAGACATGAGTGGGGGCCTGGTGGAGGGTGACCCTGCACTGCTGGGGTGTGGGGGTGGTGGGTGACATGAGTGGGGGCCTGGTGGAGGGTGCCCCTGGTGGCTGGGGTTTGGGGGTGGTGGTAGACATGAGTGGGGGCCTGGTGGAGGGTGACCCTGCACTGCTGGGGTTTGGGGGTGGTGGGTGACATGAGTGGGGGCCTGGTGGAGGGTGCCCCTGGTGGCTGGGGGGTGGGGGTGGTGGGAGACATGAGTGGGGGCCTGGTGGAGGCTGACCCTGGTGGCTGGGGGGTGGGGGTGGTGGTAGACATGAGTGGGGGCCTGGTGGAGGGTGACCCTGCACTGCTGGGGTGTGGGGGTGGTGGGTGACATGAGTGGGGGCCTGGTGGAGGGTGCCCCTGGTGGCTGGGGTTTGGGGGTGGTGGTAGACATGAGTGGGGGCCTAGTGGAGGGTGACCCTGCACTGCTGGGGTGTGGGGGTGGTGGGTGACATGAGTGGGGGCCTGGTGGAGGGTGCCCCTGGTGGCTGGGGGGTGGGGGTGGTGGTAGACATGAGTGGGGGCCTGGTGGAGGGTGACCCTGCACTGCTGGGGTGTGGGGGTGGTGGGTGACATGAGTGGGGGCCTGGTGGAGGGTGACCCTGCACTGCTGGGGTGTGGGGGTGGTGGGTGACATGAGTGGGGGCCTGGTGGAGGGTGCCCCTGGTGGCTGGGGTTTGGGGGTGGTGGTAGACATGAGTGGGGGCCTGGTGGAGGGTGCCCCTGGTGGCTGGGGGGTGGGGGTGGTGGGAGACATGAGTGGGGGCCTGGTGGAGGGTGACCCTGCACTGCTGGGGTGTGGGGGTGGTGGGTGACATGAGTGGGGGCCTGGTGGAGGGTGCCCCTGGTGGCTGGGGGGTGGGGGTGGTGGTAGACATGAGTGGGGGCCTGGTGGAGGGTGACCCTGCACTGCTGGGGTGTGGGGGTGGTGGGTGACATGAGTGGGGGCCTGGTGGAGGGTGACCCTGCACTGCTGGGGTGTGGGGGTGGTGGGTGACATGAGTGGGGGCCTGGTGGAGGGTGCCCCTGGTGGCTTCGGTTTGGGGGTGGTGGTAGACATGAGTGGGGGCCTGGTGGAGGGTGCCCCTGGTGGCTGGGGGGTGGGGGTGGTGGGAGACATGAGTGGGGGCCTGGTGGAGGCTGACCCTGGTGGCTGGGGGGTGGGGGTGGTGGTAGACATGAGTGGGGGCCTGGTGGAGGGTGACCCTGCACTGCTGGGGTGTGGGGGTGGTGGGTGACATGAGTGGGGGCCTGGTGGAGGGTGCCCCTGGTGGCTGGGGTTTGGGGGTGGTGGTAGACATGAGTGGGGGCCTGGTGGAGGGTGACCCTGCACTGCTGGGGTGTGGGGGTGGTGGGTGACATGAGTGGGGGCCTGGTGGAGGGTGCCCCTGGTGGTTGGGGGGTGGGGGTGGTGGTAGACATGAGTGGGGGCCTGGTGGAGGGTGACCCTGCACTGCTGGGGTGTGGGGGTGGTGGGTGACATGAGTGGGGGCCTGGTGGAGGGTGACCCTGCACTGCTGGGGTGTGGGGGTGGTGGGTGACATGAGTGGGGGCCTGGTGGAGGGTGCCCCTGGTGGCTGGGGTTTGGGGGTGGTGGTAGACATGAGTGGGGGCCTGGTGGAGGGTGCCCCTGGTGGCTGGGGGGTGGGGGTGGTGGGAGACATGAGTGGGGGCCTGGTGGAGGCTGACCCTGGTGGCTGGGGGTGGGGGTGGTGGGAGACATGAGTTGGACATGGGTGGGGGCCTGCTGGCAGGTGCCCCACAGTGCTGGGGGGTGGGGGTGGTGGGGGACATGAGTTGGACATGGGTGGGGGCCTGCTGGCAGGTGCCCCACAGTGCTGGGGGGTGGGGGTGCAAGGGGACATGAGTTGGTGTTCATTAGTTCAAGGAGACATGTGCCTTTGCTGGGGGGCATGCCCATGGTGGGTGGGCTGCCTGCGGGACATGACCAGGGATGCAGGGTAGTCCCCTGTGGTGTGGGATGCCTGCAGGGGCCGTGGAGGGTGTACAGGGTACACCTGGGAGGACCCACACTGTCAAATCACATGTGGAACTTCCCGCGCACCCCTGATATACACGTGCCCAGGCTATTCGCGTGTGGAACTTCCCGCGCACCCCTGGAATACATGCGCCCAGGCTATTCGCGTGTGGAACTTCCCGCGCACCCCTGAAATACACTCGCCCAGGCTGTTCGCGTGTGGAACTTCCCGCGCACCCCTGAAATACACGCGCCCAGGCTGTTCGCGTGTGGAACTTCCCGCGCACCCATGAAATCCATGCGCCCAGGCTGTTCGCGTGTGGAACTTCCCGCGCACCCCTGAAATACACGCGCCCAGGCTGTTCGCGTGTGGAACTTCCCGCGCACCCCTGAAATACACGCGCCCAGGCTGTTCGCGTGTGGAACTTCCCGCGCACCCCTGAAATACACGCGCCCAGGCTATTCGCGTGTGGAACTTCCCGCGCACCCCTGAAATACAGGCGCCCAGGCTATTCGCGTGTGGAACTTCCCGCGCACCCCTGAAATACACGCGCCCAGGCTATTCGCGTGTGGAACTTCCCGCGCACCCATGAAATACACGCGCCCAGGCTATTCGCGTGTGGAACTTCCCGCGCACCCCTGAAATACACGCGCCCAGGCTATTCGCGTGTGGAACTTCCCGCGCACCCCTGAAATACACGCGCCCAGGCTATTCGTGTGTGGAACTTCCCGCGCACCCCTGAAATACACGCGCCCCCAGCCTATTCGCGTGTGGAACTTCCCCCGCACCCCTGAAATACACGCGCCTAGGCTATTCGCGTGTGGAACTTCCCGCGCACCCCTGAAATACACGCGCCCAGGCTATTCGCGTGTGGAACTTCCCGCGCACCCCTGAAATACACGCGCCCAGGCTATTCGCGTGTGGAACTTCCCGTGCACCCCTGAAATACACGCGCCCAGGCTATTCGCGTGTGGAACTTCCCGCGCACCCCTGAAATACACGCGCCCAGGCTGTTCGCGTGAGGAACTTCACGCGAACCCCTGTAATACACGTAGCCCGCTCCCCCAGGCCCGATCGCGTGAGGAACTTCACGCGAACACCTGTAATACACGTAGCCCGCTCCCCCATCACGCGAACCCCTGTAATACACGTAGCCCGCTCCCCCAGGCCCGATCGCGTGAGGAACTTCACGCGAACCCCTGATATACACGTAGCCCGCTCCCCCATGCCCGATCGCGTGTGAAACTTCACGCGAACCCCTGTGATGCACGTACCCTGCTGAAATCGCGTGTTAGACTTCCCGCGCACCCCGGTATACACGCACACGTATTTTTTGTCAGCGGGTGTCCGTGTTTGTGGGTACCCCTTTGCACGTCATTTTTCCTGGAGGGCCACAGTATGGGACATTCATCATGGCAGTATATAGGTGCGATTTGTTGGCGCACCTTTTGGCGCACATTTCTTACAGCCGCAGAGACGCTACCGCCTGCTTTCTTGTGGCGGTCGTGTTTGTGCCTGTGCGCTGGTTTGAGCGTGCGCTTTTTTCCCCTATTCGATTCCATGAATACGTGTTGTAGGCGAGCGTGTGGGAGTTCCGCGCACTTGTGCCCTGTACTTCCCCCGTGACGCCCACGTTTTGGCAAGTTGTTCCCCATTCCGAATGTTACGCCCGTGTTCCGCCTACTTTTGTTGCGTGCGCCGCGCTATGTGCGAATTTTGCTGTGGCCTGTGCGATTTTCTCTGTGACCTGGCGCACGCTGTTAGATGGCCTGTGCGCCAACGTGCGCCGCGCACTTTTTTATCGCACATCCGCTGGTTTTCTCGCGCACGGCCTTCCATGAATCGACGTGCGCTGCTTTTCGTGCGATTTTCGCAATTGCACTGCGATTTTCGCTATTCCACTGCGAATCGCACGTTTTTGCCCACTTGCGCCGCGCTAATTATTCCATGAATCAGCCTATTAGTCTTTAAAGAAGGCATGAGCTACGTAGCACTATCACGCTTACGTACACTTGACCGTCTATTTCTAATCAACTTTGATGCAAGTAAAGTAAACGCTGATATTCCTTGCATTTTAGAATAAAATAGACTTCACTGCACTATACACTCCCCATCTAAACACATATTCTGTTCCACAAAAACTAAAACGTTGTAAAAGAAAACTAAATCAAACAGAAATGCAACAGGACGTCACTGCAAATCCTCCAAAGAGAGTAAAAGAAACTAATACTTCATCAAGTAACACAAACAAAAAAGAATCAATTAGAGAAAGTAAACCAGGTACTTCTTTAAAGAAGGAAGACAAACTCCAAAAAAAGCAGTTAGATACAGAACTACCTGGACCATTTAAATTCTCAAATATACTTGGTGTAAGTTGCTATGCAAGTGTAGCAATGAATATTCTATTTCAATTACCACCAATTGTTGACAACATTTACTCACACAGTACAGACCCATTGTGTTTACAAATGTTAGTACTTCACAGAAATGCAGCAAACAATCCTGACAACACATATAGGCCCTCATTACGACCCTGGCGGAAAGCAACTGACCTGACCGCCATAGCGTAAATAGCGTTTCCGCCATTGCACGACGGAGTAAAGTGCGGCTAATTCCGACCCACGAGCACTACGCCATGGCGGAAGTGCAAAGTCCGCGATGGCGGAAATGTCCCCAAAACGCCCCTCACCGCCGTCGTACGGCGACCTAGGTGCAATTCCGCCACCCATCATAGCGGTCACCGTAATGAGCGGCAATCGGAAAATACGGTGACCGTAAATATACGGAAACGGAAGCAAAAACATGGTCCCGGAACGGGAAACAGCACGCCGTACACCTATAAAATCAGAATTTCCACACAACCATTAAAAATACTACCCTGAGACACATCCCAACCCGTCATCCACCCTAGTGAAAACAAAAACAATGGGAAAAGTAGCGAAAAAAGCGTGCGACCGCAAGCGGCAGGTCCACTTCTCCCGTGAGGAACTCACGGTGCTCACAGAGACCCTCCAGGAGAATGCTGCCGTCGTCTTCTCGACGCAAATGACCAGGACGGCACTTGCGAACAAGAAGGCCATATGGGCCCTGGTGGCACAGCGGGTAAGTGCGGTGGGGACCACACCCCGCACCCCACAGCAATGCAGAAAGCGATGGGACGACTTGCGGATACGCGTACGGAGCATACTATCCGCCAACCGTAACATTGCCACAGCTACCGGGGGAGGATCGGAATCACCCATCAAGTTGACCCCCTGGGAAGAAATCTGTGCCTCCACCATTGGAATGGAGACTATAGAGGGAGTCGGAGGAATGGAGAAAGGAGTGCAGACATCCGAAGAATCAGGTAGGTGTCCCAAATAAAACAATGCTAAAACCACAATGTCCAATCATGTGAAGTACCATGTGTGCACATAGTGCAACAGAAACACATGTCCAGGAGAACGTCCATATACATTGGCTTGATAGCGCACATTAAAAGTCACATTAAATAAATAAATCATTAAAATTCCTAAAAACACCCTCTACACGTGCAGCAGGCACCCCCTAACTGCAGGCTGCAAAACAACTGCATCCTCAATCCACACAAAAATGAAAACACCTCCAAGGCCCTGACCCAAATCACCCTCAGGTACCACCCCAATGCATGTGATACATTGCCATTCCAATTTCCACAGACCCATTAATAACGCTCGCCCTCCTTTACTCCACCACAGGGTCCGATTCAAACGACGAGCTCCAGGACACCCCTACCAGCACACCTGCAAAGAGGGCCAAGACCAATGGCGAAAGACCCTCCACCTCAGCTGCACGGATCAAGACACGGCAGCAGCACAAATCAAGTGGCAGCACACAGGAGGGGACTTCAACAGGCACCCCAGCACCCAGCATGGCCACAACAGCACCACCACAGCCCCCTCCCAATCGATGCCACAGAAGGCACTGCTTCTGGTGGCAGCAGCACCATAGGTGACACTGCATTAATGGCAGCATGCTCCGACACAGAAAACGGTGATGTCGATGTAGGATCCATCCATGATCTGTCTCAATCCCCATGTTTGTTTCATCCCGTACACCATGAGGATACCACGCAGGGGCACCCACAAGACGACGACTGGCCATCCCCCACAAGCCCTGTGTCAAGGCAACATGAGGTGATCAGCCCCTCTGTGACACCACCGCAAATGTCCATGGCCCAGCAGAGGCAACAGTCCCTCGACCAGGTGATCGTGCAACAGCAGCAACTGGCCACGCTCCTCAAGGACCATGCTGATGAATGTGGGGGTACTAAGGCAGCCATAGAAACATGTACAGAGACACTAAGGGCACAAATGGAGAGAAGCACCGAGAGCCTGAGAGTACAAATGGAGAGAAGCACCGAGAGCCTGAGGGGGGAACTGCATGCGACGTCCAAAGACGTATGTGCTGAACTTGCCGCTGTGCGCCGTGTGCTCACTGAGCCCTCACAAACCCTTAGGGACATGCATTGACGTGAGCAGGCAGAGACATCATCCGTTGCAAGTTCCGTCCAGGGCAGCCCCCAACGTAGATCTGGGAGGAACCTGCGCTCCACAGGCAGGGGTGCCCCTGATACCCGGAGAGGGGGCTTGCAATAGCGTCTGCCCACTGACAATGAGCATCTTTGGACACTGGTGTTCGGGGGGGAGGTAGGAGGGTGGAGGGGGTGTGTTGGGCTCACTTGGGTGGCGGGTCGATGGGGTGTGTAACATAATTTCACATATGCGATAAACATTTCACAATCATCCAATGAGATGTGTGGACATTGATCTTTGTGTACGAGGCCATTATATGCGTACAGTCCATATTGTGCATGTTCCAGACACACACAGTGCCACAAGTCCCGTGTCCATGTATCAGCCACCAGGCGTGAGTGCTAGAAGCATGAATCTATGATAATCTGACGAATTTCACGGCCCTCCTGTGCCTCGCGGACTCCTTGAGGTGCTGCCACATCCCCACCCTCATCATGACCATATTCAGGTGCTTGCAGTTCTGCGTCAGGGGGCATGGGCACATTTCTACGTACGCACATGTTGTGTAGCATGACACATGCCATGACCATCTTTGCAACCTTCTCATGGCGGTACAGGAGTGCCCCGCCAGACCTGCTGAGGCAGCGGAAACGACCCTTCAGTAGGCCGAATGCCTGTTCTATGACTACACAGGTACATGAGTGGGCATGGTTGTAGTCCTCCTCATGCTGGTTCTGTGGGTTCCGGAGTGGTGTAAGGAGCCATCTCTTCAGTGGATACCCGGCATCACCTGTATGTGGACAATAAAGGATGTTTGAGGAATGACATTGCTACGTAAGCACCCCCCCCTTCCTGCCAGGTCATTGCCGCATCACATACCCCACATTATCATGCATGAAATGAGACTCACCGAGTAGCCAGGATCTGTTCCCTGCGTGTCGCTCCATGTAGCGTGGTATTGTAGAGTTCCGTAAGACCATGGAATCATGGGTTGATCCAGGAAATCGGGCACAACAATGTGTAATGATCCTGTTGGAGTCACACACCATTTGTACATTAAGAGAATGATATTGTTTTCGGTTGCGGTACTGGGCCTCCATGGCATGTGGGACAACCAATTCCACATGGGTGCAGTCGATGGCACCAATGCAACCCGGTATGCCGCCAAGTGCATGGAATCCCACTTTTGTGTTTGTGATCTCCTGCTCCGAGCGTGGTAAAGAGATGTAGTCGTCTGCGTGCTTCAGGAGGGCATCGACAACAGTGGCTGTGAAATGCCATGCAACTGTCCGACTGTGTGCTGGTAGGTGCCTGTGGCCAGGAAGTGGAGTACAGACACCACCTTCAGTAGGGGTGGGATGGCGGTTGGGCTACCTATCATGCTGACAAGGTCAGCGTGTGTCATGTCCACAATGGCGGTTATGGTGTCCCGGTCCAAACGGTAGAGGGTGTGGATCTGCTCATCAGTGAGGTTGAACGGATGTGCTCGGAGGCATGGGATTGCGGGCTGCCTGCGTGGTGGTAGTGGCTGTGCTGGTGGGCCTTGCTGGCCCTGCCTTGGCCTCCTCCTCCTCCTGCGTCTCCTCTGTGCGGCCGGTTGTTGTAGTAGTTGGTGTTCGTCTTCTTCTTGAAGTTGGAGTACTTGCAGTGCTATCAGGTCCCCCAGGGCCAACATCGCTAGTCCTGCCGGTAGCATTTTGGAGTGGGTGTGGTTGTGGGAGGGGGTTGGGTGTGCAATTTATGTGTTTTCAAGCTGTATAGCCTCGACCTGTGGTGATTCATTCCACCTGTGCAAGCTGCAATCCCCTTTGGCCGAGCACGTCCCGCACACAACGCTGCAATTCGACGCATGGCATCTTGCTATTACAATCATGTATTTCATCCCGATGGAAGTGAGATATTGGTTCATATGTTCATTCTGCTATGGTCCCATTGTTTCACATACTATCTTTGCAGTCGCGAACAAACTTGTGAAGGGTCAGTGGAATGTAGTACTCGATTAACGGTGGACCCTCATGCAGCACTGTACCGCGGTTCACCGACGGGCGGGGCGTCCCATTTGTGAGTGAAGCCAGTTGCCATTTTCACACACTGCCGCACTACATGGATGGATTTGTGATTTCAAGCGGTCACAGATGCATTTTCGACGTGATGTTGCAAATGAGGAATTCGAAGGACAGCGCTTTCGGTTTCCAGCTAGCGGCGAGGAGACGCCCACAGGTCTGACTGCAGATATAAAGTTCTATTGTTTAATGTCCTTGGGACAGGGGCCATGGCGAGAATGCAATGATTGATATGAATAGTATGGGATGCGCAATAGCGTAGTGGAGGATAAGGCAGGACGTTCCCAAATACATGTTACTTCACAACACTAGAATTCCGGCCTGGAGCACGGAGGATTTTGCAGACTGCATTACGCACAGACTCAATGGAAATTTCACATGTTATGTGAGTAAATAATCAGGCGTTTTCATACAGGGATGAGGGAATGATGTATGGATGCATGGACAGATGATTTAATAGAGAGTCTGCCATGATCATGGCTTTTTGGAATCTATCAACTTCCCCTGCACTATGTGATGCAGGGCTGCCATAGTGGGACCATCGTCTATCTGCCCTTGTTGAACCCTCCCTGTCTCGACGCGCCTTCAAACACTTGTGTCTATGCACGTTACTAATCCCATCTAATGGATACTGTTTTAACAGACGCATGCACACAAAACACTCGTTTGTAATAGTGTTTTCACCTCGATTTATATAGTTATGATTCGCAAGTGATTTTTGGGTGCGAATAATCCTTTTGAGTGGGCTAGCATGCATATGGCTGTGGATTTAGTGTGATCATTGAAGTGAGTAATTCAAATGGGGTTCTGATGCCCATACTATTCTTTTTCATTTCATTTGGGTGACAGGTATCTCCTCCCC
This sequence comes from Ambystoma mexicanum, assembly GCF_040938575.1. NCBI lineage: Eukaryota > Metazoa > Chordata > Amphibia > Caudata > Ambystomatidae > Ambystoma > Ambystoma mexicanum. Next base: position 926,135,186 of record NC_090941.1, read on the forward strand.
TTTTGCCGCTGCCATCTGTATGCCACTCCTGCAGATGGCTTTTACTCCCGACACCTGCTGCTTCGTGTTAATCAGTGGAGCACCATTACGATATTATGGGACGATCGCCAATGGCCCAGATGCCCTTACGCAGTACTAGTGGCTAGGAGCAACATTTCGACCTTTCAGCTGGACTAGTGCCTACCTAATGGGATGGCCCTGCGGTTCTAGGCGCTTCCATGTTGCCTTTTTGAACGTGAATGTAGCCCCTGTGTACCATGAAGGGACAGGGCGTCACACAAGAAGAAGCTGGTCATTTATTGCGGATGCAGCCCACAATAATGAAATATATTTTGGAGTTCATGACCTAATAGCTGTATGGGCCTGGTGATTTTGTTGTGCATTAAATTTTGATTATGATATTGACCGTGTAGCGTTATTCTTTGCAAGTAATGTAGCATATTCCTATTTGTGGAGCGATGTATTGTGAGAAGATCTGCTTTGGGTTCCGGCTTCTGAGTATAGTTGCGTGGTACTGTACTGGGCGCGTTTGCCTACGAAGCCCAGTGAGGTCAGGGATAGGGCCTGCCATTATGACTATTTTAATGATGTCATGCTCATGGGAGGGGGATTAGCTTTTGTGTAACAGATGCCAGTCAGCCAGGTGGATTGGTGGAATGATGTGATTATCAGAAAATGGCTGGTCACAGGTGCCTGTGTTTGCGTGCGTTTCTTGGAGGGAGACTGAGGTCATGTCCATTGGAATAGCTTCTGTATTCGTGCCATCTGTGCCCTGCAGCTCCCATTTGCCCCTCTTGAGATGAGCCTGGCTGCTCAGTCACTCTGCCAACTTGTGTGGTACATGCTTATGCTGATGGTTGGTTTGTTTACTGGCAGGAGTACAGGGCTGGTGCAGTCTCATTCAGGATACTGCTTTGAATGTTGCCTTACACTGGTGTCAAGCGATGGGGGGCCTGTTTTTGTTTGTCTCAGTTTTCTGTTCATGTTGCTGTACTTGAAGCTTCACATGCCTGTGCTGCATCAGTACGGCAATGGTGCCATGGCTAATATGGATGGCCACTCACAAGGCACTTGGAGCCCCTACATTCATTTGTTCGTTGGCATGCATGGGTGACTTGTACATTTCACTGGTTGCATTGTGTGACTTCATTGCACCTACGAGGAGTTGTGCAATGTGGCCAGGGAGTGGTGTACAGGCACTCAGTTGGGCCTTTTACGGTTGGTTCGCGATGCCGTACTTCTCACCATGGCGGAATGGTACTTTCCGCCATGCTTGATGGCATTAGGTACATGTCCGCTAGGGTCAGAATTCCCGTACCGTTGCGCCATGGTGGTAATTACGGTTTCGCATGGCGCGCGTGCGCGTACTTGGTGCAGTTAGCGTTGGCGTTCACTACGGTGTCGCTAATGGCATCGTACTTTACGGTGACGGGTCATAATCGCACCGAGCGCTATTCGATGGCGGTATTGCATTTCCGCCATCGTTTTTCGATTTCCGCCAGGGTCGTAATGAGGGCCATAGTGTTTTTGGAATATGTCGACAATTGGACTACTGTGCTGGAATGGTGAAATTCACTATAAACTCACAGGAAGATCCACAAGAATGTCTAATGTACTTACTACAAGTACTGGAAAACAAAAACATACCTATAAATGAAATCTTTGAGATTTCATACATGTGGAAACATACATGCACTCTCTGCAACAATGTAACACAAGAAGAAATCCCCAATGAACGCTTCATATATATATCAATACCAAATTGTGAATCCATTCCATTTCAGCAACTTGTACAAAATGCAACCCATGGTAGATTATGCTTTACCTGCAATTCAGATAATCGCTCCACGTTAGTAATACAAACACATAGTAAATACGTAATACTAATGCTTCTACATTACAATGCAGATGGTACCAAAAACAACTGCAAGCTGACTGGATTCACACATGGTCAAATATCACTTGGTAAGAAAACCTTCACAACAATAGGTGTAATCTACCACGCAGGAGCCACAACCAATTCAGGGCACTACACTGCATATATAAAAAAGAAATGTGGATGGTTTGAATGTAATGATAGTACCATTACTCTAAAGCAGAGATTACCAGCAAATCTTATAAACGCTTATTTGATGTTCTTAAAACCAAAATTTGATAAATAAACTGTATTTAAACCTTTAAGTAAATTTGTGTTACAAAAATATAAACTGTTAGAATACTCCAAAAGCTATCTAACTGCTCAAAGATTCTACAACTAATCAGATAAATGAATACCACTAAATTAGACCAAAAAATACACAGTTAGAATACGCCAATTGGTATCTAACTGTCCCAAAATTATAAATTTTTGTTAAAATAATATAAACTGTTAGAATACTCCAAAAGCTATCTAACAGCTCAAAGATTCTACAACAACTAATCAGATAAATGAATACCACTAAATTAGGCCAAAAAATACACAGTTACAAGACGCCAATTGGTATCTAACTGTCCCAAAATTTAACAATATCCAAATAGATAAATCAAAACCACTAAAATATATTAAAAAAATAGACAGTTAGAATACGCCAATTGGTATCTAACTGCTCCAAAATTTTAGAATATCAAAACAAATGAAGAATCTGTTACTGCTCCAAAAAAAATACAACAAAGCAAAGTATAAAGCATTAGCCAGAAACAACAAGTGAACACTGAAAACAAACAAACAAATAAACTGTAGCATAACAGAAAAAGGTTTTTTTTTTTAATCCAACATGGATTTTTTTTTCTCCCACAGACCCAATGATTTTAGCAACAAATACAGAAACTGAGCAAATTTGCACAGTACTCTGATTTGTACTCTACTAAATATGAGGGTCGAAAAAAAATAAAAGTATATTGCTTATACAATGTAATAAGTCATTACAAAATACTAATACTAACATGCTATTTTCTTTTATCACAGAAATGAAGAAGAAAAACATGGACTCCCATTACTAGACTAAACAGTAAGTATACAATAATAAGGACAACCATAGCAGCATATCACATCCATAGTATCTAATACCTTTGTTCCTTATACATTTGTTTTTCACCCAAAGTTATAAGCAAATATGAATGTGATATGCTGCGGTGGTTGTTGCCAGGGCATAGAGTCTTGGGTGCATGGCCAAATGGCCATGCACCCAAGACTCTATGCCCTGGCAACAACCACCGCAGCATATCACATCCATAGAGTCAAACATTTCAACTATGATCTATGGGAAACTTTTAATGTCCGCGAACAATGTGAGTGTTCTTAGAACACTTTCAACTTAACAACGAACAATACAGACAGCGTCCTAAGGACACCCCCTACGAACATTCCAGGACACCGGGAGTGTTCTTAGAAGCGTCTTCAGAACACCACCATCTTCTTTATTTGCGAACATTTCAGGACACCGCGAGTGTTCTTAGGACACATTCAACTTGACAAAGAACAATACGGACAGCGTCCTCAGGACACCCCCTACGAACACTCCCCAGACACCGCGAGTGTTCTTAGAAGCGTCTTCAGAACACCCCCATTTTGTTTATTTGCGAACATTTCAGGACACCGCGAGTGCTCTTAGGACACATTCAACTTCACAGAGAACAATACGGACAGCGTCCTCAGGACACCCCCTACGAACACTCCCCGGACACCGCAAGTGTTCTTAGAAGCCTCTTCAGAACACCACCATCTTGTTTATTTGCGAACATCTCAGTACACCGCGAGTGTTCTTAGGACACATTCAACTTGACAGAGAACAATACAGACAGCGTCCTCAGGACACCCCATACGAACACTCCCCGGACACCGCGAGTGTTCTTAGAAGCGTCTTCAGAACACCCCCATTTTGTTTATTTGCGAACATTTCAGGACACCGCGCGTGTTCTTAGAACACATTCCACTTGACAGAGAACAATACGGACAGCGTCCTCAGGACAACACCTATGAACACTCCCCGGACACCGCGAGTGTTCTTAGAACAGTTTCACTTTGCTTGCGAACAAAACGGACACATATTGACTCCTTAGAACACCCCCTAGTCAGTTTATTTAGAACATTTCAGAACACCTGTGATGGCCGCAAACAAATTGAACACAAAAAGAACGTCTAACACATAAAAATCACAACTTTCATCCTATCTCATACACTCCCACCCGCCCCAAACACTCCTACACACCAACACACTCTACAAAATACACATTTTGAACAAAGTTTCACCGCGCTGTCCGGGGACGTCTGCGAATCCAAGATGGCGGGCGCTACCGAAAAATCTGACGCGCTTCACGCTCCACGCCATCCAATCAGCGAACACTTTGCATGTCCGCGTACATCACGCAAGACGATTGGCCAATCAGGACACTTTCCGCGGAGCGAACAGGGAAGTGTATCCACAAACCGAATACAGATATCACAATTTTTTTTTACCTACTTTTGGTCATTTAAAAAAAAAACTACTGGACAGATTTTCACCAAATTTGCAAAAACACGCTTTCGGGACCAAGCCGCTGCTCCTGGTCCAAATTTGGTGGAAATCCGTCCAGCGGTTTGGGCTATAGGCGCAAGCAAAATTTTTTTCCCATTCACTCTATGGAGAGTGAGTATAATGTATACAAATATGAGCATATAGAGGGAAGGTAGAGTAATAAAAATAAAACTATGAGAAAGTGCTGATAACTATCATGATTATCTTCATGCACAGAAAGGATTGCTCTCTTTCAAGCCTGCATCTTCCGCTATGTATATGTTTCATATGATATGACTGGACCCTAAGTCTACAAATATAGTACCTTTTCAATTTTTACTTCCTGACTGTTACTGAAGAAAACTATGTGGCTTCGCTATGTCAGTAAAGGATGAAAAGGGAGAGCCAGCCATGTGATGTCATCAGTGATGTCATCAATGACATTTGTGATGTCATCTTTGATGTCCTGGGTGTTAGTGTTAGCAGTGCACGGTGGCGCGGGTTATGGTTGGTTATGTTACCATAACTGGCGAATTTATGGGGTTTTTCGGATTTACTTTGAGCCATAACGTCCCTTTAACAAAGTTTTTTCACTGAATTTCATAGGTTTTTAGTAGCGCAACTTAACCATAACGTCCCTTTAACAAAGTTTTTTTAATATCACGCAAACAATATACAAACATGGCGTGCAAAAACCAACTTCTACAGATGGCTTTACACAGAATGTTGCAAAGTAAGAATTTATGCTTGTTCACAGTGAAGGTCAGCTGCTTCCACATCTTCTACAGATGGCTTTACACAGAATGTTGCAAAGTAAGAATTCATGCTCGTTCACAGTGAAGGTCAGCTGCTTCCATTTTTTACTCGGGCCCCGGAGAGGCTCACGAAGCAGACTATAAGGTTGTATTGTGTTTTGACCTTGACAGACAGAGATTGTGATGAAAGACTTCTCTTGAAGGTGTGTTGCTAAAACGTAAGAGAAGATAAAGATGAAATTTCTGAAACGAAACCACTTTTATATATTATATCACTATGCGAAAGATCGTTGGCACACGCGGAGTCGTATTTTGGGACTGCACCACTTGTAGACAATGGAAATTGCAATTGTACTGTAAGTAACCCTTTAGATTACTTTATACCAAATATAATTACAATAGCGTAGCATTAAAGACCGCTCAAGTTCAACTTGTTCGTTGAAAGTGGCATAATGTTTTCTACCGCGCACTATCACCGCTGAATTGATCCCCTGGCGTGTAGAGGGCTCTGAAAAAGGCAGACGACACAGGGTGGGTTAATAGAAATAATTTAACCGGTCTATAGGCGGTCAAGCGCTCTACTCGCTGTGCCACTTCACTGTAGCCTGTCAAGTGGCACAGCGAGTACAGCGCTCGCTTTGACATCCGTGCGCAGTTTGCTAACGCAAGTTTGAATCCCGGCAAGGCCTTTCATCCTTCCGTGGTCGATAAATGAGCACCACACACCGTGGTTAATAATAAGCACCGCTTACATACCTCACGGTTCTTAGCGCTATATGAATGGGAAAATATTATTATTTTATTATTAACATTCTCTGTTGCACTATCTTCGATAGCAAATATTTTCACGCCCTAATAAATATAATGATGATTTTTAATGAAGATCGGCTGGTGAGACTAATTTATGTTTTTTTAAAATAGGTACGTGGCCCCATTTTGCCTATGTCATGATTTACAGACTCCAGCGGATGGGGTCTTCAACTGCCAGGTGCAGGTCCAAATATGCAACTTCATGACCCTCACCATTTTATGGGACAATCGCCAAGGACCAATATGCCCTTACGCAGTACTAGCGGCTACTTACAACATACCAACCAATAGGGTGGTCTAATGGCTCGTTGTTGGAGCAACCTTCCGATTATCAGAGCGACCATTTACTGCTTTTATCATAAACCAACACCCTATCTACCGCAAAGGAACAACGCGTGGCTTCAAATAAACTTTTGCTGATCGACAGCAGAGACAATAGCAAATCGCTGAATATTCACTAAACATTTCATGTGAAATAAATGTACTTTACCAAATGTACAATCCTGCTGTTTACTTTTAAACCACAGTTTCATATTCCGAATTGTGGCGCACTGAGTTGTAAGCTGATCTAACACTCTCTGTACCGCAGAGGAACATCGCGTGTCTCAACATGAACTTTTTTTGCGGATCGACAACAAAGACAAATGCAAATTGCTGAATATTCTCTAAACATTTGATGTCAATAAATGTACTTTACAACATTTACAATCTTGCTCTTTGCTTTTAAATCACAGTTTCATATTCCGAATTGTGGCGCACTGTGTTGTGACATAATGTGTGTTGTCTTCCGGGTTCTGTGTAAAGTCGCATAGTACTGCAGACGACTGGGCACGTTTCATTACGCACCCTGTAACGTCACGGAGAGAGGCGGGGAATATGAATGCTTTGATAATATCAGGCTTAGGGGCGGGAGAAATGATTTAGTGTCGCAAAAGCAAGTCAGCCAGGTCAATAGCGCCTGTGATAGGATTATCACATAATGTCGGCGCACACCAGCCGGATTTATCGTTTCTTTGGTGGACAAAAAGTCGGTTGACGCCCCTAGGAAATTGTACTATTAGCGGACAAAAGGAGTGCTCTTAAAACACTTTCACCCTGACAACGAACAATACAAACAACGTTCTCAGAACACCCCCATTTTGTGTAATTGCAACCATTTCGGGACACTGCGAGTGTTCTTAGAACACATTCAACTAGACAGATTACAATACGGACAGCGTCCTGAGGACACCCCCAGTTTGTGTATTTACGAACAATTAAGTACACCGCGAGTGTTCATAGCTCATTTTTACCTTCCTTGCGAACAAAAATGACACATACTCCGTCCTCTAAACACCCCACCATTTAGTTTATTTACAAAATGTCAGAACAGCCGTGTTCTCCGCGGCCAAATCGAACGCAACAAAAAGGTCTAGCACATAAAAAAACAAAACATTGAACCTATCTCGTACTCCCCCACCCTCCCCAAACACTCTTACACACCAACACACGGCACTAAATACAATTTTTTATCCACGTTTCACTGCGCTGTACGCGGTCGACTGCGAATACAAGATGGCGGGCGCCACAGAAAATGTGACGCGCTCCACGCCCCTCGCCGTCCTATCAGCGAACACGTCGCATGTCCGCGGACATGACGCAAGGCCATGGGCCAATCGGGGTGTTGTCCGCGGAGCGAACAGGGAAGTCCGTCCGCGAAGCGAACGCAGATATCACTAATTTATTTTCCTTACATTTTGGTCATTTTTTAAAAAACTACTTGACGGATTTACACCAAATTTACAAAAGCATGCTTTTGGAACCAGGCCGCCGCTCCTGCCGCAAATTTGGTGTAAATCCGTCCAGCGGTTCGGGCTGTAGACATTCAGTCTATGGGAAAAAAAAAAGTTTTGGGACCCCCCCTATAACTTTTCCCCCACTGGACGAATCCTCACCAAACTTTGCAAAGAAATTCAGAGTGACCCAACTACTTTTTTTGCAAAGTTTGGTGAGTATAAATCCAGGTTGAGCGAAGTTATAAGCCGCCCAAAAAGTGCTCTTCTTATGGGAACAGCAACTTAACCATAACTACATGGCCACTACCGTGGCCATGTATATATATATATTTTTTTTTTTTTTTTTAAGACCTTGTTTCTGCCCAGAATTAAGAGAAATTTAGAGAAGAGTAAGAAGAAAAGCTATTTCTAACGTATTTTCCGTGTCTCCTTACTTAGACACCCTTATATTATCTTTTCGCAGTTTTACTTATTCCCAGCACTAGTCAAGATAGCACTACGCGGCGCTGCCTTCTACTCCCTTACAGAGTTAGGTTCCCGTCCTCTTTTCCCTTTTCACTTCTGTGTCCTAATGGCCATATGCAAAGAAAGAGAAAGTATTAGAAATAAGAAAGTTCCCCTTATATTCCACACTCCCCTTTTCTCCTTTGCCCTTGTCCTTCAAAGAAACTAAGAAGTTTCCCTTTTAATATTACTCACACTTAATACTGACGTGCCCGTCTTGATCCGAGACTCTCCGGATTTGGTCCGTCCAAGCAGCGCGGCCTCGCACTCAATGGCCCCACCCGGATCCGGCGAGCGGTACTAAGGTTTTTTTTAAACAGGACCCGTACCCTCTCGCCCTAACTGCGTGCGCACGTCTCTGCCTACCAGTTGCCGTAGGTGGGCGGGTCTGTTGAGCAGGCGCGTTGTGCGTCCCCACTGCAGCAGGGGACAGTTTAAAGTTAAGAAATATATCACGTCTATGGGGTCACCACTGAATGTAAGCATCCCCGGAAATGCACCCCCCTTAGTGAGAGGCAATAATGGACACACCCCAGGATGGGAATGAGGCCAGGACCAAGTGCGGGTAAGATCAAGTGCGGGTAAGATCAAAAGAGCTTTATATAATTCAATATAGGGCATGCAAAGGACTCTGCAAACTCCGAGAGCGCTCTGTCTGACAATAGCAAAGACTTTTAGTTATATTACAAATACACGTCATGCATGAGGTAAGCTATAGGGGCCACAGAATCTCAGGGATTGGGTGGTGATGGCTTGGTGGTATACATTGTATACAGTTTCTTCTCGAGGATTGGTGGACGTTGGTGCTGCGCCATATGGAGCGGGAGGTCAGCTGGGCTCATCGGAATGTAGCGCTCAGCCGGACATGTCTTGTAACGATTGATAGCTAAACTCACATTTGCCCTTTTGGCCACACATTCCCACCCATTCATCACACTTCATGTGTCTTGTTGAATTGTAACTCTTATAAGCATTGACCTTAGATCAGTACATAGCCAGGAACATTGATACACGATCTGGAGTGTCTTAATACATTGGTCTAGGAGGCACCTTAGGTTCGAGCAATCAGGCCCCATGGGTGTAGTCAGGGGCATGGGCGGGGGTGCTTGACTAACCATCCTTGGCAATAACAGTGAGGGATGGTATTATGATCTGTTGGTACATGTGTGTGCGCCCCCCTTTCTAGGGTCATTAACTCGGGGTCGACAGAGGTACTACTGACATGTGGGGGCCATGTGACCGGTGCCTGAAAGGCGGCGGTATTTAGGACCAGGTAGCTCGTAAGTCACAGAGTCAGGCTGTGGCGGCCTCTGACACGGTGGAGGGTGGCGGATGCTTGAAACGGGTCCAGCAGGGTCGGGAAGGAAGGCAAGGCTTTGCTATTTGAACACCATCTCGAGAGAGCCTTGGCAGGGGGAGGGGGAAATGGCCTTGCAGCTCCGTGCTTGACATCTTGCACAAGGTGGTTTTACTATCGTATGGGTGAGGGGCGACTAACAACACATGCGGTTTCTAAAAGCACTTATATGTATTTGTATTTACATGGGATACTAGCTGATGATCATACTTTTTTACATAGCATTTCACATTTACAGTTGACATACGAACATGAGGTAGTGTCAAGCTGGTGTGTGTAAAGAGTGCATTACGAGAGCAACACAAGTTATTGTTCACAGTTATCAGCTGTCCATTCTTTGTATATCTCTTCATTACATGTAATATCGATTGCACAACTTTCTCTTTACCCATTCTCCTTTATATTAGCAGCGAACGTTAGTCAACAAGGCACATATTACATAATTGATTTCTGCACGTTGCACGGGCTTCGGGGTGGGTATGGGTGCAAGGCGCCACGCCGTCTATGGCTGGGGGGCTTGGTGCAGGGGTCAGGGCCGGCAGGGTGTGGGCTGATCTCAGTTACATCCTAGCATTCTCGTTCATATCTGGGGAAATGATGCACTGCGAAAGGTCAACAGCTACAGTTTTTTATTTTGTTGTTCGCTCGCGTCTGGTGACTCGTGAGAACGAGTCTTCAGCGGATCTGCCATGCAGTGGGAGGTGGGGAAAGTGTGGGCCTCTGTGAGGTGGTCAAGTGGGGGTCACTCTGCAGCGTTCAGTGTTTCTGCCTCGGGTTGAATATGCACGTTTCTAGCAAGATGGAGGTGGCTTAATACAAGATGGCTTCTATTCTCAGCCACATAACGTAATGGTGCAGCCCCATGTGTCGGCCGGCAGCCGCCCCGCCGCCTGGGCCCGGGAGGCCGGGGTCCGCCGATGAGTCATGGGTCTTAACCGAGGTGGGACATGTAGTGGGAGGGGGGTCCTATTGACCTACCCTTCCCTACATGGCTGTGACCCCATTTCTTTTGGGGAGAGGACATCAGCAACATTGGGGTTCCACAATTTTGGTGAACTACCGCCATTTGGGATGGGCGAGCAATGCAGTGTTCTGGCAGGTGTTATTAAGGGAATATTTCACGTGTACAGCCAGGTTTCAATTTGGCCCATTCAAGCATCCACCAATGGCAAATCGACAAGAATGGCATACAACAAGTTACAATTAGGAGTAGCACATCTTGGTTGCAAGGCGAGGACAGCATGGGTTGCACCAGGGGAAGATGGCTCAGGGACAATGCGCTCGCCTAGGAAACAGGACGACATGGAGCAACACAGGTGCAAGTGCGGCATCCGCACTTAGAATCACAGGGTATCTAGCGCGTTATATATAACCAATTAAATAAATGGGTACCTTAGCCAGGGTGACGGAAATTTGAGCGGAAAATACTAGGTCAAAGATTTGGTCATGTCTACTATTCAGTGGGGATTTGTTAAAAGTGCCAGGGGTTTCCCAGGGCCAGAGTACCCGGCAGGTGACTAGGTATAGTGGAATGTGCTCATAGGTATGGGCTCATGTATGCCTTGGAAATGAGCGATAGGTGAGGTCTGGAGAACAGTACGGAATTGGAGAGGCACTGTATCACGCACGTAAAAGTAAGGGGGTAATAAAGCAGCTGACGATTGATTGTGTGCTGTGGCCAGTTAAATTGGAGCATGATAACACCATGGGACTGGGACAACAGGCTGGTTAAGTGTCAGACAGTGGGGGATTCAGTTGGGAGTAAAGGGACAGGAGTAGAAATGATGTCATCAGGCTGTGCGGGCCTGGTGCTGCGTACCGACTTAAAAAAAAAAAGAAAATGAACATAATTCTGTTATGGGGATGGTGGACCTAGGTAACAGCAAGATTACAGAAGTTGTCATTGGGACCATGTGTCAGGCAGCATTGGGAGAGGGTTACAGATCATCAGGTTGGCAAGGCTGATTCACGCATTCAATCCTTCGAGGGTCTAGAATCAATTACCAGTGGTGGCAGTCCATCTGGTAAGTAGCAGTGTAGGCGTTATTAGGATGCCACCCACTTATGACCAGGTCGCTTAGGGAGGCCAAGGAGGAAGCAAGGTTTAGCACATATGGTCTCTGAGCTGTATCGACTCTCCTCCAGCCTGAGATCACCTATGGGTAGCCAGTTTGCTGGGTCTATGGCAAGGGAGCTGTGGCCTATGTACGGAATGGAGGGTCTATGTTAGAGGAAGGAAGGCCCATATCCCCCCGGTCAGGAGCGACACTCTCCCAGCCTGGTAAAAATCCTGCAAGGCCAGGCAATCCGCAGAGGAGTAGGGTGGGGGAGATTGGGCCTGCAGTGCAGGCAAATTGGAAATCGGGAGCCTCCCGTGCGAAGTGCGAGGGCAAAGGGGGCTTTACTCAAGGAATTAACAGGCATCTTCCCCCGTCAAAGGCGGCACTCTGCCAGCACAAGATCTCCGGCAAGGATCGGCAGTCCAAGGAGTTGGAAAGTTGGGAGGTTTTGCGAACAAGAATATGGGCTCAGACAAGGGGGGCAGAATGCAGAGGTGCAATTCTAACAAGGGAATAAAAGGTCAGCTTTTCCCATCAAGAACATCGCTCCCCCAGTTGTTAACTCCTGCAAGGGCAGGCAGAGCAAGGTTAAGGTGGTGGGGGAGCATTACTCTAATAAAGGAGTAGAAGAATGTCTATGGGTTGAGTAGGTCAGACAAAGTTACCTCATAGAGGGGGTAAACGGGGAGCCAGTGGTTTGAGTGCAGGCATGGAAATGTGTTAGGGGTTGAAGGTTCCCCAGACCAGGCACAACGTGGTCTAAAGTGAAGCCCCTGGTTGAATATACAAAAGAGCCAGTGCATCGGCCAGCAGGGGGCTTGGGAAATGTTACAAATTATTAGGCACAAACTGCACCAAGCTCCTGGAGATGTGTCTCACAGAGCAGGCATGGGCCTAGGGGCTGTAGAAATCAAGTAGATTGGGAGATGGAAGCCCAGGTGCTTTAACAGATACATCAGACCGGAAAAACTGGAAAGTTGTCATGCTGCCTTCTTGTCCCATTAGACCAGCCCGGAGGAGAAGGAGATCGTTCTGGGTGATAGGACACTCATTTGCGTCTAGGGCAGGGACAATCTGGACGACAAAGCAGGAGGAGTGGACGGCCGGTGAGTTCAGGATTGGGTGGCACGCGGTGCCAAGAATGAAATGGGCACAACAGAAGGGGCAGGTGCGCAAATTGCTGGGGAAACAGCAAAAGCCGGACACATTGGTCATACATCTGGGGGGTAATGATTTGATAAGCCTGGGGAAGGGGGCTTGAATGCGGGAAATAGTTTCTCATTACAGGAGCTGGCAGGACAACTGGGAGAAATGAAAATCATCTGGTCAGAGATAATCCGGAGAACAGAATCGAGAGGCGCGGATAATCACGCAGCTGGGGAGAGATCCAGGAGGAAGTTCAATTGGGCAATGGCAAAATTCTGCAGGGGCAGAGGATTCGGGCGAGCAGGCACGGCCTGATCAACTTAAAGTCACCAGAGTATTATCTCAAAGATGGGGTGCACTTGTCACCAATGGGGATGGATCTTTTTTACTGGAATCTATGCACCAAAATCTGGGAAAGGGATAGAGGGGAAAGGGGGGAGCCACAGTGGCCGGTAACCCACCTATGGCGTTGCAGTGTTTGGGTGACCAAACACAAGAGACAGACTCTGGATGAGCCAGGAGAAAGCCATAAGGGTCTTCGCTCTTCTCAGACCAGCGCCCATTGGGATCTTAAGCAGCAGGGGTGTCTGGGGGAACAACAAGGGCTCAGCTTCCCCCAAGGAAACGGCACTCTCCCCGCCCAGGAACACCTGCATGGGCAGGTGAGGCTCAGGCGTAAAAGGTTGGGAGAGTTGGGCCCTTACTGGACTTTGCGAAAGAAAGGGGGAAGCAGATGGTTGGACACGGAGCAGTCGCCGCATCTTCAGAATTATTTCCACTAATGTGTGCAGTGTGGTTTTATGATGTTGTGGAAAATAAATCTGCAGCCTTTTTATGCCAAAAAACAAAAACAAGACTAATTTTACACATTTCTGGGGGGGGGGGGAAAGCATTTTCTATGTAATGGGTCCAAAATGGACAGATGCACGGGTTATGCAGAGCTCCAGTTCCCTTCGCAGCCAGTCCGGGCACAAGCTGCTCCCTGATATCTGCTCTTCCAAAATGTAAGCCCTGCCCGTAGCTACTGATGCATGTACTGCCTTCCAAATGAATATCTTATGTCACCTTTTCACCCTGCTTCAATGTCTGGGTTTACCTCTCCCTCCTGCCTCCCACGCGGTTTCTCTCGCCTTTACCCCATCTACAGCTTGGGTTGCGCAGTCCCCCTACAGAGGCATCTTGCTTCACACAACCACCCTTCCTTAACAAATGGCATACCAGACCAATGATCACAGTTGCTATGCCCACACTTGGTGAAGCACCTTCCCTCACCTCACACCTCCCCTATGTTATGCATCTCTCCCTGCAACAAGGAAATGTATAATGCTACATAACCTTGACGACCACAGTCGCGCATCAAACATGCCTGCCCCAGGCACCATCCAAATTCAAACTAGTACACCCAGCGCCTGCACTCAGCAGGCCCACTATGGACACGTGCATATCTCAGACGTTGCAAGCCACAAATTGGCATACAACAGCTGCCCTTATCTTCCACATCGACCCATAGCTCGCCCAATGTGGAAATACTCCATTGGCAAACCTCAGGCTAGACCACATCTTGGGAACACCACCTCCAACTTCCCCAGACAACCTTTCCACCAACCCCCCCCCCCTTACAACTCATCAAAAGGGGGCAATTCTAATCATAAACCCATCCATTGCATGAGCTTGCCATACATCCCAGCTCTAGCTCAGTCACACCCAGCTATCACTCACTTCCTCCTTCTGCTACTCGGCATAATGATCACTTGCAACTTCTCACTGTTCACCAGCCACGGTTATGCCCTGCACCTCTTCCACCTAGCATCACTGCACTCACCCCTGCCACTCCCACCAATGCAGCACCACTCACTCCTGTGCTGCAGGTAAGCATGTTCCATTGTGCCTTACTCAACACTAGGTCCCTGGTGGCACACGCACATGACATACTTGACCCCATCACATCAAATGATTCTGACATCCTTGCACTGACAGAAACATGGCTCACACCCACCTCTGGGCCTGCGCTCTCAATAGCTGTGCTCAGTGGCTACGCCTCACTCGAGTGCGACAGGTAATAAAAAAAAAGGGGTGCTGTAGCCCTAATCTACAATGACGCCATGCCCCTACACTCACTCAATGTAGCTCCTCTGCCCAATTTTGAATCGATATCAGCCAAAATTAAATGCTCACTGAACACAACCATCAGCCTCCACCTCATCTACCAACCTCCAGGCCCACTCGCAACCTTTGAAGATGATCTCTCCCAACTCATTCTAGCCACCCTGAATCCCACCACCCTATTTCCTCATCTTGGGTGACCTCAACCCGGGTTACAATGATCCCTCTGACTCTGAGGTTGCTGCATTGGCAAGCTCTTTGGCAGCATTGCAATACACTCAATTAGTCACTGACCCCACCCACTACCAGGGAGGATGCTAGATTAGATCTTGGATCATAACAGCAATGTCACCATCCTTGTAAATGGGCAGCCACAATACAATTGCCTTCTCCATCCCTCCCCAGCCATATTAGACCCTCAGGCACCAAACATAACAATAGACCAGCTGCCATCATGGCTCGTAGTACTCGCAACCTAACCAGTGTCTGGATCACCTCTTACCTTGAGCACCGCCTCCTAAACAACAATGACATTGCGTCTCTGGTACAACACTGTAACAGCTTGCTCAACAAGACTCTTGACCTCCTGGTAACCCTCAAGGTCCGGAAGTCAAAAAATGTCCATAACCTAAACTCCTGGTTCACCCAGAACTCAGAAACACCTGCACTAAAAAAAGGCGTAGTAGAAGCAGTCTAGTGCAAAGGTTCCAATCCTGCCAACAAAACTCATCTCGCCATGATATGCCACCATTATAGACAAACCATCCACATGGCCAAAGCAGCCGAATATAGTGACAAAATTGCCAAAGCATCCTCCAGCTCCTGTGAACTATTCACCATTCTCAGAGAACTGGAAACCCCTTTTTTCAACCGCTCCACCATCATCAAAACAATTTATGGTGCAACACTATTCAAGATACTGTCACCAACAAAATTGAATTATGTAAGCAAAGATCGCTGCCAAACGCTCCACTGTCATGACAACGCCACACCATAACCCACCACCTGAAGCTCCAGGACACATTCCGTCCTTCACATTTCATCAGATATGGGTCTGCACTCTTGGTAACATCATCAAAGGCCTCAAACCTTCTCGCTGTAAAGGGGACACTTGCCCAGCCGACATTGTGAAAGTCTGTGCAGAACCACTTCTTCCTCTCATCAGCATCACCATCAACTCCTCTTTCACCTCCTGTCTCATCACAATTGTCTCACAGATTCATGGATGTCCTCTTTACTAAAAAAGAATCATCCCACAACCCCTCCATTCCTACCAATTACCAACCTATGACTACAGTCCCATTCCCCCTGAAAATTATGGAAAGTGTCACCTACTTACAAATCCAGGAATTTCTCAAAGCACACCACATTCTGGGTATTAGACAATCAGGATGTTGCCATAAGCATGGAACCAAAACAGCCCTCATGTATCTGAAGTAACAGCTCGACGAGCCACACAACTGTGCCAACCTGTCCCTTCTCTTACTCCTGTGCCTATCAGCGGCATTCAGCCTTGTTGGCCACCAAACTCTTTGCCAGGACTTCACATCTTCCTTCAGCTCATTTCTCCCCATATGTGGTGAAGTGTGTTGCATCCTCCCTAACAGATGGACCCTCTTGGGTTCTGCCAGCCAAGCTTCTGCATTCCCCACTTCTATCCACTGTGTAGTTCTTCAGGGCTCATGTGCTCCCCCACACCCGATACAAAATATATATTAAACCACTTTTTGACCACCTGGACATGTTAGGCATCTAACACACCAACTATGCAGATGACACACAAATCCTCAGCCCCCTTTCCAGCAACTACATTCAAAACTCCCTCTTGGTGAATACTAGGTACAAAACTGTACAATCCTCCATAGCCACACACAGCCTTTGCCTCAATGATGAAAAGACATAGCTCCTCCTCATCGGACCCCCGGGCCCACCAAGCAAAACTTCACCAGGCCTGCAAAGCCTTCACAATCGACGGCCATGCCATCCCTTTTGGCCACCTCGGTGAAAACCCTTGGCGTGTATCTGGACTCCTTACTAAACATGACCCGCCATGTCATTTATATTGCCTCCACTTTTGGATACGTCACAAAGCTCATCACCGCTAACAGATCTTTCATGACTGTAAAGAATCAGCTCGAAGTAGCACGTGCGCTGGTCTTCTCAAAAGTCCACTATTGACAACTCTCTGCTCAGCGGCACATCTAGCAAAAACATGAACAAGCACCAAATGGTATAGAACAATTAACTGCGGGCAGCCCTAGACATTGACAAGCGCTAACACATCTCTGAGGCGAGACAATCTGCCTATTGGCTACCAGTCAAGGACAGAGTCAATTTCAAGATCCTCTCCATTAGTCACTGCTGTCTCGCCAGCAATGCTCCAGCCTACCTTGTAAAATAAACTCAAGAAACACTCCCTGGTGAGAACTCTAATATCTGCCTCCATGGACTGCCTCTTCACATTGAGATTTAACCACAAAAGGGTAGGGAGGTTTGGCTTCCCCGTCCGGGCAGCCTCTCTTTGAAACAAACTCCCAGCCCACCTGCATGATGAACCGTCCTACAACAGCTTCAGAAAAAAGCTAAAAACTCACCTTTTCAACTGACAATCCCCCTTCTCACCTACTGACAATCCCACTGTTGTTTTTCTCCCATGTCACCCCTCTACTCACCATTATAACCAGCGCCTAGATGCCCATGGGCTTGGTGTGCTTTACAAATGCCTAAATAATGATGCGTACAGCTCAGTTTTGATGCACATTGGATAAAAAGGCGTGCCCCCTTAAGAGAGGAGCAAATAAAACGTATAGCACAACTGGACTGGATGATGTATATCAAAAACAAGTTGTTTTCCATGACAAGTACTGGCTAATTCCGAGGGCCAGGTCGGTCAGGAGGACACTGCAGGGGCAATTGAGAACATCAGACATTCAAAACCTCCTGGGCTGGATGACCTAGTGAATATCACCCTGAAGTATGATCCTCCAAATTCGGGCAGGCATAAGAGAAGTCTTATGTAAACAAATTAGAAATTAATCAATTATTCCTACCTCTTGGGTTGGGTCGAATGATATTTCCGTATATAAAAAAGACCCACATGAGAATACAGAATATTATAGGTCCAACGATGTTAGGAGATAGGTAATTGCCATGCTTATTGTTGTGTCTTGTGCCTCCCCTGCCCTGGTCATGTGTGCATGCAACCTAGATGGAATGCTTCTGGGATACGGATGTGTAAAATGTTGATTTGTGAGTGCACTGAATGTTCTATGGATGTCATTTGATAGCTGAGAGCCTGTGTGAGTGGGAGCCAGTGAATGTTTCCTATGTCTTACCTCATACTTGCCTAAGAACTTACCTAATATGTTCCCTTGTCAACTTGAACTTAAGTACAAGAGTTTCACTTCTCTACCTGGTGTCTCAATCCCCTTCACCAAAGGCACAACTTTGCACTAATCTTAAGGGAAATAAAGAGTTGGGCAAAAGCAAACAGAATATTGTTGATACAACAGACAGGATTCAAAATGGGCCTGGGCCTTAATATTAATCTCTTTGTTCTGCAATGTCTAAGGCCGGTGGCTGTGGAGGTCAATACCCCTTGGGTATATGTCACATACTTCGACTTTACAGTGGCATTTTATAGGGTCAATCAGTCAATTATTTAGCAAATGGTATGCAAAGTGGGCATCCCGGAGGGATTTCTCACCCTAAAAATCATGCTACATAACAACATTGTGGTTATGATCCAGTTACGCCAAGGGGTAACTGTAATCGTTTTGATTCAAACAGCCTGTGTGTGAAAGCAAGAATGTGTCCTCACACTGATGCTACTAACCCTATGTCTTTCAGATTTAGGGGAAGTGTTGAACAAGGTTAGAAACTTTCCTCCCAGAGCTGCAGAAAATACTTATGCATGGCGAAGAAGAAGAGGAAAAGAAGGAGAAGAAGAAGAAGACGAAGAAGAAGAAGGAGAAGAAGAAGAAGAAGAAGAAGAAGAAGAAGAAGAAGAAGAAGAAGAAGAAGAAGAAGAAGAAGAAGAAGAAGAAGAGGAAAAGAAGAAGAAGAGGAGAAGAGGAAAAGAAGAAGAAGAAGAAGAAGAAGAAGAAGAAGAAGAAGAAGAAGAAGAAGAAGAAGAAGAAGAAGAAGAAGAAGAAGAAGAAGAGAAAGAAGAAATCAGATTGTTTAATATGTCCACGCCTTGAAACAAGAACTCGGCCAACCTTAGAGACGATCAAGAGATTTGATAATATGTATGTGGGTTTTTCGATGCTAGTTTTGCAAACTGTGTATCTCCAACAGTTGCAGGCAATTATATTTTATGGACTGGAAGCAATTGGGCACTCCCTTGTGTTCTTACAGTTAGTTTGGAGGCTTGCACTTGGACGAAACGTATCACGAGGTGATCCATTTCAGCAAATACATATTGAGATGAATCTCACCTTAGTCTAGGGGTGCCCGATGTAAGGAAAGATAAGAAGGAACATATCTTAAAATATAATTTGCTTTTGAGGACTCTATATATGCTATTCAGAATGAGTCAATAAGGTTAAACTGTCCTGGTGCGGCAGGTAAGGTACGCTCTTTTAGTTCGTAACACCTTCATACGCAAAATTGAATTTAAGTACACAACATATACATGCCCTAACATAGTTCAAAGGGAATTTAAGAAGCCATTAAGATGTCATTATTCTAATGGCCTTCTCCTTTTGCAGGGCGGTTTAGTTGCATGTAACTAAATTTCCTTGTAGAACAGCAACAACATTTTTCATGGAATTTATGATGATTTGAATTTTAACTAATGATCTGGTTTACATAAAATACTTGTGATACAGGAATTGATTTTCCATTTTTGTTTAAGATCGTACACAATGGAAACATTAAGGCATCTCTACATTGAATGTATTGCATTAAGGTATGTCCGTAGGCCTCTCTTTCTCGTTTACAGAGATGACATTTATAGAGATGATTTTGGACCACACATACAAACGGAAACACATTTCAATTAAAAATGCTATTGCAGTGCATTGGAAGTGTATTGCGACATTGATTAAAAGGACAGTACCAAGAAATTGATTCAAATGCCTGTTAAGAGTGCATCTTGTGTTAAGCCATGTACATTTTATGATATGCAATGAGTGGATGTTGTATTTGTTTTTACCAAATCACTCTGTATACATAAATACATAACTAAATAAATAAATAAACCCTTTTCTTGCCAAGTAGGCACATATTTTTGATTATGGGAGGCTCATTATTGGGCTTCAAATAAACTATGATTGCTACATGTTGTCACTGCTCATAGGAAACTTTCTTAAGTGAAAATACTTGTAATGCATCTCTGCCCTGAATTCAATCTATTCCCAGACCGTGGTTAGCGGACCAGACTCATCATTCTGCACCTCAGGCTTAGAATGAATAACGGTTTCCTCTCTGTTTTGCCACACTATAAAGCCTTGCTGGATAAGGCGCGTGCAGCTTAGAAAAAGCCATAATTGTTCCCGAGGCAAGGAAGGCACCTATTAGATACTGTCAGCAGGGCGCGTCCTACCCTTATCTTGTCAGAAGGCTGACTTGCTTCTGACACATTTCCCAAGTAACACAGCAGAGCTGAAAAATAGACATCAATCAATCAACCAGACACCTTTGACTGTAGGAATTTCAGTACCTACTGAAAGCTTGCGGCTATTTTTTATCCAAAATTAATGACTTAAAAGGAAACGTATTTTGTCCCATTTCAGAAGCAGGGATGTCATTTGGGGGTTTCCAGGGGTCGCACACGCGACCCCTGTGGTCTCCTTTGCTACCCCTAAACAAATTAACTAAAAGAAAAGTTTAATTAAAACATGTTTATGCAAACTGAAGCTCCTGGGCTCTGGCCACCACCATGTGGCTCTTTGTTTCTGGAGTAACAGGCCTTCTTGTTCAGGCCTCTTAAAAATTGGGGTTCCACAAAAGAAACAGTGACCCTAAATAAGAAAGAATAGGAATAGTGAATTATTTGTCTTTCTAGAATTCAATACAATAATAGCTAGACTCATAAATAGGTTTATTTTAAGCCCACTTAAGGGGTTGAGTCACTGATATTAGTCAGTTCTTAAACACCTCAACTTCACAATGCGGACAAAAACTTTAAAAAAGCATTTAGAGTAGAATAAGCATCCATTTCAGAGTATGCATTTTACTTTTCACAAGTTGCAGTTATAACATTTTTTTTTCTACTGTGGTCTCTGTTACGATCATCACAGGACATTCCATCTCGGTGTCCTTGGTCACTTGACAAAATCCTTGTGCCTGAAAGGTTGTGTACACTGTAGACATATTTGACCATAGTACACAAAGTGGCCCTTGGTTTCATTGTGCCACAATTAATGCTTTGTTGTAATGTGTCAATCTTTCCTATATCCACAGTAGGATGTTTGTATATATTAGGTAACAAATGCCCAGAGTACAGGATACCGTGTGAGTGCGCTGCTTTCCCTGCGTTACTCTAAATTCTTTAATACACAGTTATTAACCCTCCCAATGGTATGTATTTTGCCAACCTATGAAGCCTGAAAAGTAGATCCACACAAGCTTGACATGTGGACAATTTTACACCAGACCTGTAGATGAACTGGCCTGCTGTTCAAAGTTACCTGTTTAATTGTATCCACTACAGTGTGTAATTTGCTTTCTGACCCTGAGAACATTTGGGCATGTAATTGCTAAATTTATTATAGCCGGTAAGATAGCTCAGTGGGTTGAGCGCTCACTGCTGCAATGTGTGTGTGATCTACAGGTTCAAATCCTAGCAAAGGCCAAATCAGCCTTTTCATCCATCTGATGTTGATAAATGAGTCCCACCACAGGTTGGGTGATATTGTATGTATATTTGTTCTATATAAAGCGCTTAAGTTTAAGTGTATTATAATAACACATCATTATAATTTTGCCTTGGACCTCTGCTTGCATTAACAGTAATTAGGTAACATGGGCCTATACACACTGATATTAACAATACATGTGGTGATTCATTCTTGCATGAAATGTATATCACATTACAGTGATATTGTAACCATATTTTTCGTAGTTTACTTAGAAACAATGCTATGTGATCCCACTTCCTGTTTTGTCAAGGGGTCAAAGGTTGTGTGCAATCCAATCGCTTCCTGTGATGTAATTATAGGTCATGGGTCATGTGATGTCACTTCTGCTACCCCTGGCATTTTGGTGGAATGTCGTCCCTGTTCAAAGTGGGATGCAGAACAAAGTAGGACTCCCATTTCCCACATTTGCAAAGATGTACAGGTACACACACTGTGCTGGCGTGACATGCAGTGAACTCTGCAACTCTTGCCTCAGCTTGATTGAACTGATCGCAGCATTTCACTGAGAATCGAACAGTGCGCAGATGCGTATGTTGAAGAAAGTTAAGCGCAACATAATCTTGCTCTAATGATATATAACAAAGCATCACAGCACGTACATAGGTTTTATCCAGGGCATATTACAGAAACCTTGAGTTTATTTGCACTAGGGCAAACATTGCCCTATCACAAAAAAAAAAAACATTGCTTTCTTTTTGTTGTTTTTAAAACATAGCACATTTCACTCGGTCCACACCATCTGCCCTGGACACAAATGCATTGAAAGAGAGGAATGGACCACATTTACGTTTTTCAATGGGGATTTCTGACTGAAAAACGCGTTTGTAAATCAGGCCCGTACGCAGTAAGGCTCATCATTCTGCACCCGAGGCATAGATTGAATAACTATTTTGCCACATCATAAGGCCTTTGCTGAATGAAGCGCGTGCAGCTTAGAAGAAGGCACCATTGTTCCCGAGGCAATGAAGGCACCTATTAGATACTGTCAGCAGGGCGCATCCTACCCTTATCTTGTCTGAAGGCTGACTTGCTTCTGACACATTTCCAAAGTAACACAGCAGAGCTGAAAAATAGACATCAATCAATCAATGAGACACCTTTGACTGTGGGAATTGCAGAACCAATTGAAAGCTTGCAGCTTTTCTTTTAATTCAAAATTAATGACTTACAAAGATACAGTGTGTTCCATTTCAGAATGTAATGCAGAAGAAAACTAAACAAGATCTCTCATGTTCTACATTGTCAAATATGTGCTGGTACACTGTGTTGGCATGTCATTATGACATGCAGTGAACCCCGCAAATCTTTGCCGACTGAAAAACGATGTTGTAAATCAGACCCCTAAGCAGTAAGGCAATTTGTGCCCAAGTGAACAGTTTCTGAAATACGGTCATAGCTTTTGCAGACTTGCCCGACTTCTTTACAGAGCACAATAGTACAGCAAAATAAGACAAAGGTGTAAGAGAACAAGAGAGAGTAAGAGTCTGATAAAAATATATATATATATATTTGCGCTCTGAAAAGTGACGCTGCACACTTATCAGTGCGCAAATCTCCTTTAGCCGATTCATGGAACAGACTTTGTGTACATTTCCGGGACCTTGCAGGGACTTTGCGCAGATACGTCACATCTTTGCATGTGTCGGGCGCGCTGCGCAAGACTCCATGCAAAGTTTTGGATGGGCCCACGCAAGGAAATAAAAAGGGGGTGAAACATGCACATTCCCCATTCATCACGCAGAATGAGGAAGAACAAGGACTTACGTGGGCCTGTTGAGGGACGGGCTACACAAAGGAATCGCACGCCCAGCAATGTGCAAACATAAGCGTATTCATGGATCTGACCGTGCAACGTCATGTCTGGTGAGGAAGTGCGCAAAGCTTTCAATCCTATCACCACATGAACAGGCCAGCAAAGGATCAATCCGAAAGGAAACAACGTGGAATGGTAAGGTACTGTCAGGAATTTAGGGGTGCTGGCAAACAGTTGAAATGCCGATTGAAGTTAGGGGTGCACGTATGCGGATTAGCATGGTGCAGCCATCATTTATGGCGGTTCACACGCAGATTTACCGTGGACCACTTTGAGTTACATGACATGTAACCCATTTTATCGGGGTGCAGTTAGGAGTTACAGTGGACCATAAGACGTGCCACCTGGGTGCTGCCTTGATTGCAGGGGGACGCCCCACAGTATTGATAGGGTGCGTTAGGGTGAGGATTACAGACTGCACAAAGTTGGTATATGTGGCTAGATCTGCTTTGCGTGGGGGCGTGTCATGAGAGTAATTGCGCCTAGGGTTATTTTGCAGTTCAAATTCTATGACTATATATGCTTTTGTGTGCAGATACGTGCAAAGTGGTTTTACGAGCAGAGTACTTTGCGGGGTCTATACACGTTTTCTATTAATCGAGACCTTTATCTAAAGAGCTTACATGAGTTAGTGAAAGAGAGCGTCTGGAGTGTACATAAAAAAACAATGAATATGTGACATTATTTGCTTGATGCATGTCTCTTTCAAGAATACTTAAGAAGGGTTTTTCCATTTGACTATGGATTAGACTAAAATGCCTCCTATATTAACAGGGTAATTCATGGAATTTCGCACAAAAGTGTCGCTCGCGGCTGGCGCACAGCGTGCCCGTGCGAATGTCTGCGCCAGCCGCGTGCGCTAAAATCGATTTCCGCGCACAGCGTATTCATGGATTTTCGCATCCAAAACCAGCCGTGACGCAGTGGCGCAGCGACCCTGCAGCAGCCCCAGTTACGCCCCCAAGAACGCCCACGCGCAAGGAAAAGCATTCAAAATCCCAAAATAATCGCAAAGGGCTGCGCTAACCCTGGACAAGTTCACAGGGCTGGCAAACAGCAAACGGCAAGCGGGGAACGTGTATTTCAGTGGTTCGCGGGAAGTTCCACACGCGATTGTCCTGTGTACGTGTATTTGAGGGGTGCGTGGGAAGTATCACATGCAAAAGCAGCAGGGTACGTGTATCTCAGGGGTGCGTGGGAAGTATCACACGCGATTCCATCAGGGTACGTGTATTCCAGGGGTGCGCGGGAAGTATCACACGCAAAAACAGCAGGGTACGTGTATTCCAGGGGTGCACGGGAAGTATCACACGCAAAAGCAGCAGGGTACGTGTATTTCAGGGGTGCGCGGGAAGTATCACATGCAAAATCAGCAGCGTACGTGTATTTCAGGGGTGCGCGGGAAGTATCACACGCGATTCCATCAGGGTACGTGTATTCCAGGGGTGCGCGGGAAGTATCACACGCAAAAGCAGCAGGGTATGTGTATTTCAGGGGTGCGCGGGAAGTATCACACGCAAAATCAGCAGGGTACGTGTATTTCAGGGGTGCGCGGGAAGTATCACACACGATTCCATCAGGGTACGTGTATTCCAGGGGTGCGCGGGAAGTATCACACGCAAAAGCAGCAGGGTACGTGTATTTCAGGGGTGCGCAGGAAGTATCACACGCAATTCCATCAGGGTACATGTATTACAGGGGTGCGCGGGGAGCACCACACGTGAATTGCACGTGTGGGTCCTCCCAGGTGTTCCCTCTACACCCTCCACGGCCCCTGCAGGTGGCCCACACCACAGGGGCCTACCCTGCACATGTCCTGCAGGCACCCCATCCACCATGGCCATGCCCCCCAGCCAACCCACATGTCACCTTGCACTACTGCCCACCAACGCATGTCCCCCTGCACCCCCAGCCACCAGGGGCAGCCTCCACCAGGCCCCCACCCATGTCTCCCATCACCCCCAACCCCAAACCACCAGGGGCAGCCTCCACCAGGCCCCCACTCATGTCCCCTATCACCCCCACGCCCCAGCAGTGCAGGGGCAGCCTCCACCAGGCCCCCACTCATGTCCCCTATCACCCCCACCCCCCAGCCACCAGGGGCAGCCTCCACCAGGCCCCCACTCATGTTCCCTATCACCCCCACCCCCCAGCAGTGCAGTGGCAGCCTCCACCAGGCCCCCACTCATGTCTCCCACCACCCCCACACCCCAGCCACCAGGGGCAGCCTCCACCAGGCCCCCACTCATGTCCCCTATCACCCCCCTCCCCCCAGCAGTGCAGGGGCTGCCTCTACCAGGCCCCCACTCATGTCCCCTATCACCCCCACCCCCCAGCCACCAGGGGCAGCCTACACCAGGCCCCCACTCATGTCCCCTATCACCCCCACCCCCCAGCAGTGCAGGGGCAGCCTCCACCAGACCCCCACTCATGTCTCCCACCACCCCCACCCCCCAGACACCAGGGGCAGCCTCCACCAGGCCCCCACTCATGTCCCCTATCACCCCCACCCCCCAGCAGTGCAGGGGCAGCCTCCACCAGGCCCCCACTCATGTCTCCCACCCCCCCACCCCCCAGCCACCAGGGGCATCCTCCACCAGGCCCCCACTCATGTCCCCTATCACCCCCACCCCCCAGCAGTGCAGGGGCAGCCTCCACCAGGCCCCCACTCATGTCCCCTATCACCCCCACCCCTCAGCAGTGCAGGGGCAGCCTCCACCAGCCCCCCACTGATGTCTCCCACCACCCCCACCCCCCAGCAGTGCAGGGGCAGCCTCCACCAGGCCCCCACTCATGTCCCCTATCACCCCCACCCCCCAGCCACCAGGGGCAGCTCCCACCAGGCCCCCACTCATGTCCCCTATGACCCTCACCCCCAGCAGTGCAGGGGCAGCCTCCACCAGACCCCCACTCATGTCTCCCACCACCCCCACCCCCCAGCCACCAGGGGCAGCCTCAACCAGGCCCCCACTCATGCCCCCTATCACCCCCACCCCCCAGCAGTGCAGGGACAGCCTCCACCAGGCCGCCACTCATGTCTCCCACCACCCCACCCCCCAGCCACCAGGGGCAGCCTCCACCAGGCCCCCACTCATGTCCCCTATCACCCCCACCCCCCAGCAGTGCAGGGGCAGCCTCCACCAGGCCCCCACTCATATCCCCTATCACCTCCACCCCCAGCAGTGCAGGGGCAGCCTCCACCAGGCCCCCACTCATGTCCAACTCATGTCTCCCATCACCCCCACCGCCCAGCAGTGCAGGGGGAGCCTCCACCAGGCCCCCACTCATGTCTCCCACCACCCCCACCCCCCAGCAGTGCAGGGGCATCCTCCACCAGGCCCCCACTCATGTCCCCTAACACCCCCAGCCACCAGGGGCAGCCTCCACCAGGCCCCCACTCATGTCCCCTATCACCCCCACCCCCCCAGCAGTGCAGGGGCAGCCTCCACCAGGCCCCCACTCATGTCTCCCACCACCCCCACCCCCCAGTCACCAGGGGCAGCCTCCACCAGGCCCCCACTCATGTCCCCTATCACCCCCACCCCCCAGCAGTGCAGGGGCAGCCTCCACCAGGCCCCCACTCATGTCCCCTATCACCCCCACCCCCAGCCACCAGGGGCAGCCTCCACCAGGCCCCCACTCATGTCCCCTATCACCCCCACCCCCCAGCAGTGCAGGGCAGCCTCCACCAGGCCCCCACTCATGTCTCCCACCACCCACACCCCCCAGCCACCAGGGGCAGCCTCCACCAGGCCCCCACTCATGTCCCCTATCACCCCCACCCCCCAGCAGTGCAGGGGCAGCCTCCACCAGGCCCCCACTCATGTCTCCCACCACCCCCACTCCCCAACCACCAGGGGCAGCCTCCACCAGGCCCCTACTCATGTCCCCTATCACCCCCATCCCCCAGCAGTGCAGGGGCAGCCTCCACCAGGCCCCCACTCATGTCCCCTATCACCCCCACCCCCCAGCAGTGCAGGGACAGCCTCCACCAGGCCCCCACTCATGTCCCCTATCACCCCCACCCCCCAGCCACCAGGGGCAGCCTCCACCAGGCCCCCACTCATGTCCCCTATCACCCCCACCCCCCAGCCACCAGGGGCAGCTTCCACCAGGCCCCCACTCATGTCCCCTATGACCCTCACCCCCAGCAGTGCAGGGGCAGCCTCCACCAGGCCCCCACTCATGTCTCCCACCACCCCCACCCCCCAGCCACCAGGGCCAGCCTCAACCAGGCCCCCACTCATGTCCCCTATCACCCCCACCCCCCAGCAGTGCAGGGACAGCCTCCACCAGGCCCCCACTCATGTCCGCTATCACCCCCACCCCCCAGCCACCAGCGGCAGCCTCCACCAGGCCCCTACTCATGTCCCCTATTACCCCCACCCCCCAGCAGTGCAGGGGCAGCCTCCACCAGGCCCCCACTCATGTCTCCCACCACCCCACCCCCCAGCCACCAGGGGCAGCCTCCACCAGGCCCCCACTCATGTCCCCTATCACCCCCACCCCCAGCAGTGCAGGGGCAGCCTCCACCAGGCCCCCACTCATGTCCCCTATCACCTCCACCCCCAGCAGTGCAGGGGCAGCCTCCACCAGGCCCCCACTCATGTCCAACTCATGTCTCCCATCACCCCCACCGCCCAGCAGTGCAGGGGCAGCCTCCACCAGGCCCCCACTCATGTCTCCCACCACCCCCACCCCCCAGCAGTGCAGGGGCAGCCTCCACCAGGCCCCCACTCATGTCCCCTATCGCCCCCAGCCACCAGGGGCAGCCTCCACCAGGCCCCCACTCATGTCCCCTATCAGCCCCACCCCCCAGCAGTGCAGGGGCAGCCTCCACCAGGCCCCCACTCATGTCTCCCACCACCCCCACCCCCCAGTCACCAGGGGCAGCCTCCACCAGGCCCCCACTCATGTCCCCTATCACCCCCACCCCCCAGCAGTACAGGGGCAGCCCCCACCAGGCCCCCACTCATGTCCCCTATCACCCCCACCCCCAGCCACCAGGGGCAGCCTCCACCAGGCCCCCACTCATGTCCCCTATCACCCCCACCCCCCAGCAGTGCAGGGGCAGCCTCCACCAGGCCCCCACTCATGTCTCCCACCACCCACACCCCCCAGCCACCAGGGGGGGCAGCCTCCACCAGGCCCCCACTCATGTCCCCTATCACCCCCACCCCCCAGCAGTGCAGGGGCAGCCTCCACCAGGCCCCCACTCATGTCTCCCACCACCCCCACTCCCCAACCACCAGGGGCAGCCTCCACCAGGCCCCTACTCATGTCCCCTATCACCCCCATCCCCCAGCAGTGCAGGGGCAGCCTCCACCAGGCCCCCACTCATGTCCCCTATCACCCCCAACCCCCAGCAGTGCAGGGGCAGCCTCCACCAGGCCCCCACTCATGTCCCCTATCACCCCCACCCCCCAGCAGTGCAGGGGCAGCCTCCACCAGGCCCCCACTCATGTCCCCTATCACCCCCACCCCCCAGCAGTGCAGGGGCAGCCTCCACTAGGCCCCCACTCATGTCCCCTATCACCCCCACCCCCCAGCCACCAGGGGCAGCCTCCACCAGGCCCCCACCCATGTCCCCTATCACCCCCACCCCCCAGCAGTGCAGGGGCAGTCTCCACAAGGCCCCCACTCATGTCTCCCACCACCCCGACCCCCCAGCCACCAGGGGCAGCCTCCACCAGGCCCCCACTCATGTCCCCTATCACCCCCACTCCCCAGCAGTGCAGGGGCAGCCTCCACCAGGCCCCCACTCATGTCTCCCACCACCCCCACCCCCCAGCCACCAGGGGCAGCCTCCACCAGGCCCCCACCCATGTCCCCTATCACCCCCACCCCCCAGGCAGTGCAGGGGCAGCCTCCACCAGGCCCCCACTCATGTCTCCCACCCCCCCACCCCCCAGCAGTGCAGGGGCAGCCTCCACCAGGCCCCCACTCATATTTCCCACCACCCCCACCCCCCAGCCACCAGGGGCAGCCTCCACCAGGCCCCCACTCATGTCCCCTATTACCCCCACCCCCCAGCAGTGCAGGGGCAGCCTCCACCAGGCCCCCACTCATGTCTCCCACCACCCCCACCCCCCAGCCACCAGGGGCAGCCTCCACCAGGCCCCCACTCATGTCCCCTATCACCCCCACCCCCCAGCAGTGCAGGGGCAGCCTCCACTAGGCCCCCACTCATGTCCCCTATCACCCCCACCCCCCAGCCACCAGGGGCAGCCTCCACCAGGCCCCCACCCATGTCCCCTATCACCCCCACCCCCCAGCAGTGCAGGGGCAGTCTCCACCAGGCCCCCACTCATGTCTCCCACCACCCCGACCCCCCAGCCACCAGGGGCAGCCTCCACCAGGCCCCCACTCATGTCCCCTATCACCCCCACTCCCCAGCAGTGCAGGGGCAGCCTCCACCAGGCCCCCACTCATGTCTCCCACCACCCCCACCCCCCAGCCACCAGGGGCAGCCTCCACCAGGCCCCCACCCATGTCCCCTATCACCCCCACCCCCCAGGCAGTGCAGGGGCAGCCTCCACCAGGCCCCCACTCATGTCTCCCACCCCCCACCCCCCAGCAGTGCAGGGGCAGCCTCCACCAGGCCCCCACTCATATTTCCCACCACCCCCACCCCCCAGCCACCAGGGGCAGCCTCCACCAGGCCCCCACTCATGTCCCCTATTACCCCCACCCCCCAGCAGTGCAGGGGCAGCCTCCACCAGGCCCCCACTCATGTCTCCCACCACCCCCACCCCCCAGCCACCAGGGGCAGCCTCCACCAGGCCCCCACTCATGTCCCCTATCACCCCCACCCCACAGCAGTGCAGGGGCAGCCTCCACCAGGCCCCCACTCATGTCTCCCACCACCCCCACCCCTCAGCCACCAGGGGCAGCCTCCACCAGGCCCCCACTGATGTCCCCTATCACCCCCACCCCCCAGCAGTGCAGGGGCAGCCTCCACCAGGCCCCCACTCATGTCTCCCTGCACCCCCACCCCCCAGCAGTGCAGGGGCAGCCTCCACCAGGCCCCCACTCATGTCTCCCACCACCCCCACCCCCCAGCCACCAGGGGCAGCCTCCACCAGGCCCCCACTCATGTCCCCTATCACCCCCACCCCACAGCAGTGCAGGGGCAGCCTCCACCAGGCCCCCACTCATGTCTCCCACCACCCCCACCCCTCAGCCACCAGGGGCAGCCTCCACCAGGCCCCCACTGATGTCCCCTATCACCCCCACCCCCCAGCAGTGCAGGGGCAGCCTCCACCAGGCCCCCACTCATGTCTCCCTGCACCCCCACCCCCCAGCAGTGCAGGGGCAGCCTCCACCAGGCCCCCACTCATGTCTCCCATCACCCCCACCTCCCAGACACCAGGGGCAGCCTCCACCAGGCCCCCACTAATGTCCAACTCATGTCTCCCTGCACCCCACCTCCCAGCAGTGCTGGGGCAGCCTCCACCAGGCCCCCACTCATGTCTCCTATCACCCCCACCCCCAAGCAGTGCAGGGGCAGCTTCCACCAGGCCCCCACTCATGTCTCCCACCACCCCCACCCCCCAGCCACCAAGGGCAGCCTCCACCAGGCCCCCACTTATGTCTCCCACCACCCCCACCCCCCAGCCACCAGGGGCAGCCTCCACCAGGCCCTCACTCATGTCCCTATCACCCCCACCCCCCAGCAGTGCAGGGGCAGCCTCCACCAGGCCACCACAATCTAGATCCCTGGCCCTTATGGTCAGCCTCCAAATGCCAAACACCCACCCGAGTATTGCATCCACCCACTTAGAAATGGCAAAAACATGATAGAACCACAATTGCAAGTTCGCAAATGAACACATGTCCCTCACATACACCCAATGGGTGTCAGTGAATGTCAAAACCCATATAAAGATATGCATGAAACCAATGAGATGATACTACACATTGAACTTTGAAGAAAAAATATGTATTAAACGCAACATAAACAGAATCAAAAATAAAGAAACAATAATTTACATTTTTTAAAAATAAACCAGCAGGTACGTGAAATAATGCAAAACCACAAATCATAATGCAAACGAAAGGTGTCCAAAGTCACAGTCCACAAAAGTTAATCCAATGGAAAATTAAAATCGAAAACCATTGCTCCATGGGGAAATCATAAAGAAAATGAAAATCCAAAAGTCAACTATATACAGATAAACAATCCAGGGTCCATGATCCCAACCGAAGAAATGAAACCTATCTAATAACACTACCTAAAAAAATCAACTATATACAAAAATGTGGGCCATTGTCCAAAAGGTCCAAAAAAAATGCTAAACCAAAGGAAACCTAACACTAACTACAGAACTATTTACAAGGGCAGCGGGCTAGCCCGACGGCTCACTTCGGGATGTTCCGGGCCAGGGCATCATCGAACTCCTGCTCAATGTCCCAGAGGCGCTCCTCCTCCATGGCCCCGAGGGTCCGCAGGGCCGTCCACATGTTCCCCCCAAACTCCCTGCGGATTGCCTCGAGGCACTCGGCACGCCTCAGGGCCCTCCGCATGGAGTTCTCCGCCCTGACCATCGTGAGCCGTGCCTCTTCCGCCCGCTGCCGCTCTGCATCTATGGCGTGGCCCAACCACTGCCACACGGAAGACACTTCCCATCCTGGGTCCTCCTGCCCTCCGGCCGATGCCTGCCCCTCCAATGTCGAAGGCCCCGAGCCATCATGGCTCCCACCACGTTGCTGCTGCGCCTCTGCCCGTGCACTGCCTCCTGCTGCCTGCACATCCTCCGCTGGCTGGGGTGCAGTCGTTGATGTGGCCACCCCTGCTGGACGTCCGACTCCCGACTGTGGCAGGGATGCCTCCTCCACCAGCCTGGCCGCACCGTCTGAGGCAGCTCCACAGGGCACCCAGGTGACTGATGGGAGGGAAGATGGCACGGAGGATGACTGGCGCATAGGGGGTTCAGTTGAGGAGGGGGTCTGAGCAAGCACCATCAAACGGAGGAATCCTGCCTGGGTGACCTGTCCCAGTAGGTTGACGCGGTCAACAAGCCATTCGAGATGACGTGCAGTCTCCGCATGAAAAGACTGCAGGTCACCTCGCATGGCCCGTTGACGCAACGCCACACCACTCAGGACAGGCTCAACCCGGACCCGGATAGCCACGTCCGCAGGAGGAGGAAGGCCAGTTGTCGTGAGCTCATCCCCTGCCTGAAAACGGGTCTGGATGTAGGCATCCCTGCTGGTGCAAGATGATGCAGTGACAGAATCAGGGACAGGATTGCAAGCAGGCACCTCCGCGGCGACCTGTGCTGCCTCCTGTCCCTGGTTCTGCACTGCACCACTAGCACCAGTGGAATCCGCTCCTCCAGGCCCCGTCTCTGTTGCTTGCACGGCCTCCTCCTCAACCAAACCCCCCACCAACCTGGATGACTCCGTGCCATCTTCCCCCGTTGGGCCCTGTGGGGTCCCAGCTGCCCCTTCTGCTGCCGAGGAGTCCAACTCCTACCTCCGCCTCTTGGACCTCCCCCCGGCAGCTGCGGCCTGGGACGTGGCACCGGACTCCTCACTCCCCGACGAGATCACAACCTGGGAGGGGAGCCGGGCTTTGCGTCTCCGGCTGGCGGTGCGATCCCCGCCGCTGTGCTCCACAGCACCTTCTCCGCCCTCTTCATCAGTTGGAGCTGCAGACAGGGTGAAATGAAACACAGGCATCAGGGCACTGTACAATGGACACATACACACATGACAGTTGCACATGAGTGGCATTGGCAAACATCAGACATGGCATCACAATCGGCAACACACATGTCATTTCAACTTGCACACATGAGCCATACCACAGCCACATCGCAACAGCCAGCACCATCCATACACATACAACAGCATGAGCAGGCAAAGGTGAGCCAGACATCACATGCAACACAGGGAGTGCACTACACATGCACGCACACCACCACACTTGCATGCATGTGTACACCTCAACCAATTGTCGCAGTGTTCCGATGGGCATCCATGTCACATCTGCCAATCAGGCTTCCACATCCCGCTGTCACATGCATCCATGTTGCATCACTGTTGCACCCTTGTCAAATACACATACATGCACATGTACACAGTGCTGATACATGCTGCTGAAAACAACATGCATGCGTGACAACACGACCATGCCCACTTACATACACATTCATCCAAACATGTGTGCCCACGCAACTGCAGTTGGCATGCAAGCCTACACACACAAGCACCATCCATGTCTCACACATGACAGCCCTCGCATGTGTTAGCCGCACGGCCCTGTACACCCCCACCCATACTCGGCCCCATACAAACATATGTGCAACCGGCACACTACTGGCACTTCACTACATGCACAGCTTACAATCATGATGCATGTACACTTACCGCTCGACTCCAGACGGGTCTGCCTCTCAAGGACCTGGACGTGAAGCGCTGGGGATATGCGTTCCAGGACCCTCATCTGATCTTCCGACAAGTGGCCCCGGCGCCCCTTAGCATCCGCTGCCTTCAAGAGGCGCCGGGCCTTGTTCAGGGTCCTCGACCTGAAGTCCTCCCAGCGCTTCTTGACATGTTGGAAGTCGCGGACTGCCACCCCCTCCGCGTTGATGGCAGTCACGATGGCCGTCCAGATCCGAGTCCGTCCTTCCTTGTCGGCACGCACACTTCTGTAGAGGACATCATACTGCCCCAGGACTTGCTCCACCAGGACACCAACTTCCCTGGCACTGAAGCTGGTGCCCCTCTGCCTCTCTGGCCGGGGGTTGTCAGTGGTGCCAGATGTTGCAGTGCCCGACATGACAACCCCAGAGGCAGGAGTGGGTGGGCAACTGGGTCCTGGGGCTGGGCTGTGGAGCGATGGAATCCCAGTCAGGAGTCTTCGGTTCCAGCAGGGGTGGTCACAGCAACAGCACCCCTAGCTGATGTGCAGGCAGCAAATGGAAGGGCACGTGGGCAGCAGGCAGTCAGGCAGCAGCAGATGGCAGGTGGGAGCGTGCTCGGGGCTCTGGGGGGCAGTAATTTAGCCTTGTGGGCAGGAGCGTGGTCTTCCGTGTGCTTACGCGTGGCCAGCTTGATACGGAGTGTTTTTGCACGTGAAAATCCTGCACGTCTGCGTGTAAATCGAGGAAAGGCCCTTAGCGCGTATGCACGTCAGCACGCATATGCAATTTCATTGGACCAAAGGCCCTTAGCGCGTAAGCGCGTCTGTGACGTGACGCGCGCGGGTGTTTCCCTCATTACACGTGATGACAGAGCACACGTGTATTTCCACCAATCGCGTGTGAAACTTCCTGCGCACCCCAGAAATACATGTACCCAGGCCAATCGCGAGTGGAACTTCCCGCGCCCCCCATAGTACACGTACTCAGGCCAATCGCGTGTGGAACTTCCCGCACACCCCAAAGTACACGTACCCAGGCCTATCGCGTGTGGAACTTCCCGCGCACCCCGTAGTACACGTACCCAGGCCAATTGCGTGTGGAACTTCCCGCGCACCCCGTAGTACACGTACCCAGGCTAATTGCGTGTGGAACTTCCCGCGCCCCCCGAAGTACACGTACCCAGGACAATCGCGTGTGGAACTTACCGCCCACCCCATAGAACATGTACCCAGGCTAATCGCATGTGGAACTTCCCGCGCACCCCGAAGTACACGTACCCAGGCCAATCGCGTGTGGAACTTCCCGCGCACCCCGAAGTACATGTACCCAGGCCAATCGCGTGTGGAACTTCCCGCGCACCCCGAAGTACATGTACCCAGGCCAATCGCGTGTGGAACTTCCCGCGCACCCCGAAGTACACGTACCCAGGCCAATCGTGTGTGGAACTTCCCGCGCACCCCGAAGTACACGTACCCAGGACAATCGCGTGTGGAACTTCCCGCGCACCCCGAAGTACACGTACCCAGGCAAATCGCATGGCTGGGGGGTGGGGGTGATAGGGGACATGAGTGGGGGCCTGGTGGAGGCTGCCCCTGGTGGCTGGGGGGTGGGCGTGCAGGGGGACATGAGTGGGGGCCTGGTGGAGGCTGCCCCTGGTGGCTGAGGGGTGGGGGTGCAGGGGGACATGAGTGGGGGCCTGGTGGAGGCTGCCCCTGGTGGCTGGGTGTGGGGGTGCAGGGGGACATGAGTAGGGGCCTGGTGGAGGGTGCCCCTGCACTGCTGGGGGTGGGGGTGGTGGGAGACATGAGTGGGGGCCTGGTGGAGGCTGTTCTGGTGGCTGGGGGGTGGGGGTGCAGGGGACATGAGTGGGGGCCTGGTGGAGGCTGCCCCTGGTGGCTGGGGGGTGGGCGTGCAGGGGGACATGAGTGGGGGCCTGGTGGAGGCTGCCCCTGGTGGCTGAGGGGTGGGGGTGCAGGGGGACATGAGTGGGGGCCTGGTGGAGGCTGCCCCTGGTGGCTGGGTGTGGGGGTGCAGGGGGACATGAGTAGGGGCCTGGTGGAGGGTGCCCCTGCACTGCTGGGGGTGGGGGTGGTGGGAGACATGAGTGGGGGCCTGGTGGAGGCTGTTCTGGTGGCTGGGGGGTGGGGGTGCAGGGGACATGAGTGGGGGCCTGGTGGAGGGTGCCCCTGCACTGCTGGGGGGTGGGGGTGGTGGGAGACATGAGTGGGGGCCTGGTGGAGGCTGCCCCTGCACTGCTGGGGGGTGGGGGTGATGGGAGACATGAGTGGGGTCCTGGTGGAGGCTGCCCCTGGTGTCTGGGGGGTGGGGGTGGTGGGAGACATGAGTGGGGGTCTGGTGGAAGCTGCCCCTGCACTGCTGGGGGGTGGGGGTGGTGGTAGACATGGGTGGGGGCCTGGTGGAGGCTGCCCTGGTGGCTGGGGGGTGGGGGTGGTGGGAGACATGAGTGGGGGCCTGGCGGAGGCTGCCCCTGCACTGCTGGGGGGTGGGGGTGATGGGAGACATGAGTGGGGGCCTGGTGGAGGCTGCCCCTGCACTGCTGGGGGGTGGGGTGATTGGGGACATGAGTGGGGGCCTGGTGGAGGCTGCCCCCGGTGGCTGGGGGGTGGGGGTGGTGGGAAACATGAGTGGGGGCCTGGTGGAGGCTGCCCCTGCACTGCTGGTGGGTGCGGGTGATAGGGGACATGAGTGGGGGCCTGGTAAGGCTGCCCTTGGTGGCAGGGGGGTGGGGGTGGTGGGAGACATGAGTGGGGGCCTGGTGGAGGCTGCCCCTGCACTGCTGGGGGGTGGGGTGATAGCAGACATGAGTGGGAGCCTGGTGGAGGCTGCCCCTGGTGGCTGGGGGGTGCGGGTGGTGGGAGACATGAGTGGGGGCCTGGTGGAGGCTGCCCCTGCACTGCTGGGGGTTGGGGGTGTTGGGAGACATGAGTGGGGGCCTGGTGGAGGCTGCCCCTGCACTGCTGGGGGGTGGGGGTGGTGGGAGACATGAGTGGGGGCCTGGTGGAGGCTGCCCCTGGTGGCTGGGGGGTGGGGGTGGTGGGAGACATGAGTGGGGGCCTGGTGGAGGCTGCCCCTGCACTGCTGGGGGGTGGGGGTGATAGGGGACATGAGTGGGGGCCTGGTGGAGGCTGCCCCTGGTGGCTGGGGGGTGGGGGTGGTGGGAGACATGAGTGGGGGCCTGGTGGAGGCTGCCCCTGCACAGCTGGGGGTGGGGGTGCAGGAAGACACGGGTTGGACTTGAGTGGGGGCCTGGTGGAGGCTGCCCCTGTTGGCTGGGGGGTGGGGTGGTGGGAGACATGAGTGGGGGCCTGGTGGAGGCTGCCCCTGCACTGCTGGGGGGTGGGGGTGATGGGAGACATGAGTGGGGGCCTGGTGGAGGCTGCCCCTGCACTGCTGGGGGGTGGGGGTGGTGGGAGACATGAGTGGGGGCCTGGTGGGGGCTGCCCCTGGTGGCTGGGAGGTGGGGGTGTTGGGAGACATGAGTGGGGGCCTGGTGGAGGCTGCCCCTGCACTGCTGGGGGGTGAGGGTGATAGGGGACATGAGTGGGGGCCTGGTGGAGGCAGCCCCTGGTGGCTGGAGGGTGGGGGTGGTGGGAGACATGAGTGGGGGCCTGGTGGAGGCTGCCCCAGGTGGCTGGAGGGTGGGGCTGGTGGGGGACATGAGTGGGGGCTTGGTGGAGGCTGTCCCTGCACTGCTGGAGGGTGGTCGTGATGGGAGACATGAGTGGGGGCCTGGTGGAGGCGGCCCCTGCACTGCTGGGGGGTGGGGTGCTGGGAGACATGAGTTGGACATGAGTGGGGGCCTGGTGGAGGCTGCGACTGGTGGCTGGGGGGTGGGGGTGGTGGGAGACATGAGTGGGGGCCTGGTGGAGGCTGCCCCTGCACTGCTGGGGGGTGGGGGTGATAGGAGACATGAGTGGGGGCCTGGTGGAGGCTGCCCCTGCACTGCT
This sequence comes from Ambystoma mexicanum, assembly GCF_040938575.1. Lineage (NCBI taxonomy): Eukaryota > Metazoa > Chordata > Amphibia > Caudata > Ambystomatidae > Ambystoma > Ambystoma mexicanum. The sequence continues at coordinate 926,173,185 of NC_090941.1, forward strand.
GGGGGGTGGGGGTGGTGGGAGACATCAGTGGGGGCCTGGTGGAGGCTGCCCCTGGTGGCTGGGGGGTGGGGGTGGTGGGAGACATGAGTGGGGGCCTGGTGGAGGCTGCCCCTGCACTGCTGGGGGGTGGGGGTGATAGGGGACATGAGTGGGGGCCTGGTGGAGGCTGCCCCTGGTGGCTGGGGCGTGGGGGTGGTGGGAGACATGAGTGGGGGCCTGGTGGAGGCTGCCCCTGGTGGCTGGGGGGTGGGGGTGGTGGGAGACATGAGTGGGGGCCTGGTGGAGGTTGCCTCTGCACTGCTGGGGGGTGGGGGTGATGGGAGACATGAGTGGGGGCCTGATGGAGGCTGCCCCTGCACTGCTGGAGGGTGGAGGTGCAGGGAGACATGAGTTGGACATGAGTGGGGGCCTGGTGGAGGCTGCCCCTGGTGGCTGGGGGGGTGGGGTGGTGGGAGACATGAGTGGGTCCTGGTGGAGGCTGCCCCTGCACTGCTGGGGGGTGGGGGTGATAGGGGACATGAGTGGGGGCCTGGTGGAGGCTGCCCCTGGTGGCTGGGGAGTGGGGGTGGTGAGAGACATGAGTGGAGGCCTGGTGGAGGCTGCCCCTGCACTGCTGGAGGGTGGGGTGATGGGAGACATGAGTGGGGGCCTGGTGGAGGCTGCCCCTGCACTGCTGGGGGGTGGGGTGCTGGGAGACATGAGTTAGACATGAGTGGGGGCCTGGTGGAGGCTGCCCCTGGTGGCTGGGGTGTGGGGGTGGTGGGAAACATGAGTGGGGGCCTGGTGGAGGCTACCCCTGCACTGCTGGGGGTGGGGGTGATGAGATACATGAGTGGGGGCCTGGTGGAGGCTGCCCCTGCACTGCTGGGGGGTGGGGTTGGTGGGAGACATGAGTGGGGGCCTGGTGGAGGCTGCCCCTGGTGGCTGGGGGGTGAGGGTGGTGGGTGACATGAGTGGGGGACTGGTGGAGGCTGCCCCTGCACTGCTGGGGGGTGGGGGTGATAGGGGACATGAGTGGGGGCCTGGTGGAGGCTGCCCCTGGTGGCTGGGGGGTGGGGGTGGTGGGAGACATGAGTGGGGGCCTGGTGGAGGCTGCCCCTAGTGGCTGGGGGGTGGGGATGGTGGGAGACATGAGTGGGGGCCTGGTGGAGGCTGCCCCTGAATTGCTGGGGGGTGGGGGTGATGGGAGACATGAGTGGGGGCCTGGTGGAGGCTGCCCCTGCACTGCTGGGGGGTGGAGGTGCAGGGAGACATGAGTTGGACATGAGTGGGGGCCTGGTGGAGGCTGCCCCTGGTGCCTGGGGGTGGGGGTGGTGGGAGACATGAGTGGGGGCCTGGTGGAGGCTGCCCCTGCACTGCTGGGGGTTGGGGGTGATAGGGGACATGAGTGGGGGCCTGGTGGAGGCTGCCCCTGGTGGCTGGGGGGTGGGGGTGGTGGGAGACATGTGTCGGGGCCTGGTGGAGGCTGCCCCTGGTTGCTGGGGGGTGGGGTGGTGGGAGACATGAGTGGGGGCCTGGTGGAGGCTGCCCCGTGCACTGCTGGGGGGTGGGGGTGCAGGGAGACATGAGTTGGACATGAGTGGGGGCCTGGTGGAGGCTGCCCCTGGTGGCTGGGGGGTGGGGGTGGTGGGAGACATGAGTGGGGGCCTGGTGGAGGCTGCCCCTGCACTGCTGGGGGGTGGGGGTGATGGGAGACATGAGTGGGGGCCTGGTGGAGGCTGCCCCTGCACTGCTGGGGGGTGGAGGTGCAGGGAGACATGAGTTGGACATGAGTGGGGGCATGGTGGAGGCTGCCCCTGGTGCCTGGGGGTGGGGGTGGTGGGAGACATGAGTGGGGGCCTGGTGGAGGCTGCCCCTGCACTGCTGGGGGGTAGGGGTGATAGGGGACATGAGTGGGGGCCTGGTGGAGGCTGCCCCTGGTGGCTGGGGGGTGGGGGTGGTGGGAGACATGAGTGGGGGCCTGGTGGAGGCTGCCCCTGGTTGCTGGGGGGTGGGGGTGATGGGAGACATGAGTGGGGGCCTGGTGGAGGCTGCCCCTGCACTGCTGGGGGGTGGAGGTGCAGGGAGACATGAGTTGGACATGAGTGGGGGCATGGTGGAGGCTGCCCCTGGTGCCTGGGGGTGGGGGTGATAGGGGACATGAGTGGGGGCCTGGTGGAGGCTGCCCCTGGTTGCTGGGGGGTGGGGTGGTGGGAGACATGAGTGGGGGCCTGGTGGAGGCTGCCCCTGCACTGCTGGGGGGTGGGGGTGATGGGAGACATGTGTGGGGGCCTCGTGGAGGCTGCCCCTGCACTGCTGGAAGTAGGGGTGCAGGGAGGCATGAGTTGGACATGAGTGGGGGCCTGGTGGAGGCTGCCCCTGGTGGCTGGGGGGTGGGGGTGGTGGGAGACATGGGTGGGGGCCTGGTGGAGGCTGCCCCTGGTGGCTGGGGGGTGGGGGTGGTGGGAGACATGAGTGGGGGCCTGTTGGAGGCTGCCCCTGCACTGCTGGGGGGTGGGGGTGATAGGGGACATGAGTGGGGGCCTGGTGGAGGCTGCCCCTGGTGGCTGGGGGGTGAGGGTGGTGGGAGACATGAGTGGGGGCCTGGTGGAGGCTGCCCCTGCACTGCTGGGGGGTGGGGGTGATAGGGGACATGAGTGGGGGCCTGGTGGAGGCTGCCCCCGGTGGCTGGGGGGGGTGGTGGTTTGAGACATGAGTGGGGGCCTAGTGGAGGCTGCCCCTGGTGGCTGGGGGGTGGGGGTGGTGGGAGACATGAGTGGGGGCCTGGTGGAGGCTGCCCCTGCACTGCTGGGGGGTGGGGGTGCAGGGAGACATGAGTTGGACATGAGTGGGGGCCTGGTGGAGGCTGCCCCTGGTGGCTGGGGGGTAGGGGTGGTGGGAGACATGAGTGGGGGCCTGGTGGAGCCTGCCCCTGCACTGCTGGGGGGTGGGGGTGGTGGGAGACATGAGTGGGGGCCTGGTGGATGCTGCCCCTGCACTGCTGGGTGGTGGGGGTGGTGGTAGACATGGGTGGGGGCCTGGTGGAGGCTGCCCCTGGTGGCTGGGGGGTGGGGGTGCAGGGAGACATGAGTGGGGGCCTGGTGGAGGCTGCCCCTGCACTGCTGGGTGGTGGGGGTGGTGGGAGACATGAGTGGGGGCCTGGTGGAGGCTGCCCCTGGTGGCTGGGGGGTGGGGGTGGTGGGAGACATGCGTGGGGGTATGGTGGAGGGTGCCCCTGGTGGCTGGGGGTGCAGGGGGACATGTGTGGGGGCCTGGTGGAGACTCCCCGTGCACTGATGGGGTGTGGGGGTGGTGGGAGACACGAGTGGGGGCCTGGTGGAGGCTGCCTCTGCACTGCTGGGGGGTGTGGGGGATGGGAGACATGAGTGGGGGCCTGGTGGAGGCTGCCCCTGGTGGCTGGGGGGTGGGGGTGATGGGAGACATGAGTGGGGGCCTGGTGGAGGCTGCCCCTGGTGGCTGGGGTGTGAGGGGGGGTGGGAGACATGAGTGGGGGCCTGGTGGAGGCTGCCCCTGCACTGCTGGGGGGTGGGGGTGGTGGGAGACATGAGTGGTGGCCTGGTGGAGGCTGCCCCTGGTGGCTGGGGGTGTGAGACATGAGTGGGGGTCTGGTGGAGGGTGCCCCTGGTGGCTGGGGGGTGAGGGTGCAGGGGGATATGTGTGGGGGCCTGGTGGAGGGTGCCCCTGCACTGCTGGTGTGTGGGGGTGGTGGTAGACATGTGTGGGGGCCTGGTGGAGGCTGCCCCTGGTGGCTGGGGGGTGGGGGTGCAGGGGGACATGAGTGGGGGCCTGGTGGAGGGTGCCCTGCACTGCTGGGGGGTGGGGGTGGTGGGAGACATGAGTGGGGGCCTTGTGGAGGCTGCCCCTGCACTGCTGGGGGGTGGGGGGGTGGTAGACATGGGTGGGGGCCTGGTGGAGGCTGCCCCTGGTGGCTGGGGGTGCAGGGAGACATGAGTTGGATATGTTTGGGGGCCTGGTGGAGGGTGCCCCTGCACTGCTGGGGGGTGGGGGTGATGGGAGACATGTGTTGGTGATCAGTAGTGCAAGGTGACATGTGGGTTGGCTGGTGGGCATGGCCATGGTGGATGGGTTGCCTGTGGGACATGAGCAGGGGTGCAGGGTAGTCCCCTGTGGTGTGGGCTGCCTGCAGGGGCCATGGAGGGTGTAGAGGGAACACCTGGGAGGACCCACATGGCCAAATCACATGTAGCATTCCCCGGCACCACCGAAATACACGTACCGTGCTGAAATCGCGTGTGAAACTTCCCGCGCACCTTGGAATACACGTACCCAGGCCAATTGCCTGTGGTACTTCCCGCGCACCCTGAAGTACACGTACCCAGGCCAATCGTGTGTGGAACTTCCCGCGCACCCCGAAGTACACGTACCCAGGCCAATCGCGTGTGGAACTTCCCGCGCACCCCGTAGTACACGTACCCAGGCTAATCGCGTGTGGAACTTCCCGCGCACCCCGAAGTACACGTACCCAGGACAATCCCGTGTGGAACTTCCTGCGCACCCAGGAACACACGCACACGCTATTTTTCACACAGCGGGTGTCTGTTTTTGTCGGTACTCCTTTGCACCTCATTTGTCCTAGAGGGCCACTGTATGGCCCATTCATCATGGCTGTATATGGGTGCTTTTTGTTAGCGCACATTTTGGCGCACATTTTTTTCAGTCGCAGGGGCGCTACCGCCTGCTTTCTTGTGGCGTACTTGTTTGGCCCTGTGCGCGTCTTTAACCATGCGCTGGTTTGCCCTATTCGATTCCGTTCCGCGCACTTGCCTCCTGTACTTCCCCCGTGACGCCCATATTTTCACGCGTTGTTCCCCATTCCGAGTGTTACGCCCCGTGTTCCGCCTACTTTTGTGATGTGCGCCGCGCTATGTGCAATTTTGCAGTGGCCGTGGCGCACACTGTTGGATGACATGTGCGCCGGCGTGCGCGGCGCACATTTTTAGCGCACATCCAATGTTTTTCTCGCGCACGGACTTCCATGAATCGATGTGCGCTGGTTTCCCTGCGATTTTCGCACTTTTACTGCGATTTTCGCACTTTTACTGAGAATCGCACGTTTTGGCACCTCTGCGCAGGAATTTTCAGCGCACATTATTTCCATGAATCGACCCCTAAATCTAACACTATATGCCATATTACAGAAACGTTGCACTGGTGCAAGTTCAGTTTTATATAGTATTAATAAAAGTGTTTGCCGAGTGAAAAAAAAACAAAAAAACATGTATCTTTGGACAAGGTCAAACGTTTCTCCAGTGTTAATTCTGTTCCAGATTATTAATATGGCAAACGTTGCCCCGGCGCAAAAATGCATTATATATTTTTTTTGTGCTAGGCAATATTTGAGCTGGTGCTGATCCTGTGCAAAATTGCACTAGCACCTGTGAATGACGTTATTTTTCTTGGACTAGATGTAGCTTTTTATGAAAAGAAAATGCAGTCCTATGTGGGACAGACAAGATGACAAGATATAAGCAGAAAGGCTGTAACATGGAAAACAGATCTCAAAGAGACAGGGAAGGACTCTGGTAGGCCAGTTATCAGAGAATTGCCAGCCCAAGTGTCATTTGGGTTTGCTGTCATGTTTTTTTTTTATGGAGGCCAAATTGGTGTACATAATTTTTTTTTTTTTTTTTTTTTTTTTTACATTTTATATAAAATTTGGTTTGATTGCCGTTCAACCTTACAAATCATGATAGAACAATTAGAACAGTGGCTATTATCATTGGATGAGGATTAGGAAGAGTGTATTAGAAAAGAAAGCACACAGAGTTGTATAAATCACTACATGCATTGACGTTATCATGAGTAGTTGTTTGATGAAACCTGTCAGGTCATGCATAGCAAAAGTTAAACCGTTCATCTTGACTGATGATCATTTGTTATAAGCAGTACATAAGACTATCATTTTCCATTTTCTGGATTGATAAAACTCGTAGGTTTCAATGCTCATATGTCTTTTGATTGTGGTCTTCGGTTATGCTCTAGTTTTATCGATTTCTGCAGCTGGTTCTATCTTCAGTCTTTCCCAGTACCTTATTTTTGCAAGATATGATGCTATATTTGATGCGTTAACAATCATTTACCACGTTTGTTCTTGATCTTCAAGTAGGTATTGGTTGAAAAATGTGTAGAAGTATTCTTCACGTAAAGCGGATAGATTTACTCATTATGTGGTTATATGTTGGAGTGTTTCCGCCTTGTCAGGTGATTTACAAAGGCGACATGTGCCTTCAGTTTTTCCATTAGTTCATATTGTTAAAACTGAGTTTTTCGGCCACAGATTAAATCGTAACCACATGATTTGTTTTCTCTATTGCTGGTTGGGGAATTTCCTTAAGTAAGCTGGAATATTCTTTTCTCTTTATGGGTGGAAGTGGCCTGTGCTAAAGGTCTTCACTTTCTTGCATTCCTCCCAGTTTGAGTTCCACACTGCTAACCACCATTTCTTTGAATCTATGTTGCCTCTCTCCATGTTGGTTGTACAAAATTGTTCCCAGCTTGTCAGTGCTGTGATTTTATGTGATATTAATAGAGTATCCAAATGTGGTAGCATTGTGTCTTGCAAGTTGTCTTTCTTAGTACATTTGTTCTATAACATTATCGCGTTCCATGTTATTGTTGCTTGGATTGGTATTATGCCAAGTTCATAAATTATGATTTGTATTGGAAAGCTTGTAGGTATTGGTAAAATAGATTTCCAGAATATTCCTTCAATATAGTTCCAGTTTGGGTAATTTTCTGGTGATTTGGTATGAGCTCCATATATCACAGTTGGAATAACTTTTTGCTTATAGTATTTTTTCAGAGTTAGATATGAAAACTCGCCATACTTTTTATGGATTAGTTTTGCTTGTGAGGTTAGATTTTGCATTTTATGTTCACCATTTTTTTATATTGGAGACCTCTTCTAGTGTTGTTTATGTCAATCCCTAAATATTTGTAGTCATTCATTATTTCTACTTTCTGTGCTCCGATAAACCAATTAAATGTTTGGGATTTGTTGTTGCCACGGTTTGGTAATATCTTTAGGATGTTGTACTTGACTATATTAATGGACAGTTTGGTCTGGAGAACTGATTGAGTTAGGGCTTCTAATTGCTGTTGTAGACCTATTGGTGTCTGGTCAAAGAGTACTTAATCGTGAGCAGATAATAGGTGTTGTATTGGTAATTGATCAAGTTTAGGTGGAAAAGCTCTCGCTGCATTGATGTACTTTTTTATTTCTCTGATGTAGTAATTAAATAATGTTGCTGCCAGGATGCATCCTTGGTTTAGTCCTCACAGTGTATGTATGCTTTTAGTAAGGAGGCCGTCCTGGGTTAATTTTAATTGAACTGTGGTATCTGTGTATAGTTGCTGAATTGCGTAAAGAATATATTTTGGACAAACTTTGTCTGCTAGTTTCTCCCATAGAAGTTCTCTGTATATTGAGTCGAATGCTAACTGGAAATCTATAAATACTATGTATAGTGGCTGCTGCGTAGACCATACTTGATTTTTAGAGCTGTTATTAATAGTAGGCTGAAAGATGTTCCTAGGCCCGCTACAAATCTGGTTTGGAATGGGTCTGTTAGCGTTTTGTCAAGTAACCATTTTCTCAGATCTTTTAAGATTAGTCTTGCAAAGATTTTTCCTGTTGTGTCCAGCAGTGCGATAGGTCTGTAGTTGGTAGGTGCATTCCGATTTCCTTTTTTGAAAATTGGAATAAAGATTGATTGTTTCCAAGTTTTCAGTATTGTGCCTGTTCTTCTTGTTTCTTCGAATATTTTGTGTAATATCGCTGCCCATTCTTCGGGATGTTTCTTTAAAGTTGCATTGGATAGGTCATCAAGCCCTGGTGCTCTGGATCAGGTACATGTTTTAATTAGTATTAGTATGTCTAGTCGGTCGAGATGCAGTTGTTTAAACATGACATGATCTATTCGCATATTTGCTTTGCCTGTTGGTGGTTCGGCAAATGTTTTTGATATACAAGTCATCCATGAGTCTTCCGATATTGTATTTAACTGAAGTGTAAGTGTTCCAGTGTTTCTGGCTTCGTTTAATAGTTTCCATATTTGCATACTTGATTTTGTAGCTAATGCTGATATCATTATTTGTTTTCCTCTTGATATATCAGTGCTTTATGTTTTTTTTGTATTAAAATCTTGTACCTAGTCCGGATATGTGATGCCTTTTTCTTTGCATCTTTGTTAAATTGTATTCATTTTAGCTCCGCTCTCATTTTAGTTTTTGCATTTTTGATTTGCAAATCGCTAATTTTTCATTGCTTAAAAATTGACCCTGAAAATGTACATGTCGGTTCTTTGAAGATCATTAGTGCTTGAGTGTAGTTATCGATGGGCTTGTCTAATTGTGTTGTCTTCGCATCGACTAATGTTGTTAACAGATTATTTAATTTGGGAATTGTCCACTTTTATTGTGTTGCTCCGTTAGAGTACATGGTTGGGTGTGGTATTGATTTTTTTCTTTAGCAGAGTATTGATACTTGATAGTATGTTGTGGTCACTGAGAGAGGTGTGAACTATTTGGAAACGTGTCTCTAGTGTTATTGCATTCGATGAAATAAACGCATAATAAAGAGTTGTTGAAGTTCTGTCTCTTTTACAAGTAGGATTTAGTGGATAGTCTTCTATGAAAGTTCCATTTAAGATTCCATTTAAGATTCCATTTAAGATTGTTAATTCCTTTCTTTCATTAGAGTGAGGCAACTCTTCGCTCTGGGTAATATTGGCTTTTCTTTTTCCTTAAAGCATGATGTATTTAGGTCACCTGCTGGTAGTACTGTATATTGTATTTGTTCAAACGCAATAATATCTAACATACTCACTATTTTGTTGATGGATACATCATCGGTTATTATTGCAGGATTCCATCACAGGTTTAGTATTGCTATGTTAGATGTCGTTGTATCTTTTGCATTAAGTAGGTTAAGTTTTGCAAGCTGTATACACGGATGTAGATTTGCACATGGTGAAAGTCTAGCATTTAGATTGTGTTTGACACATATCATTAAGCCAGCCATTGGGCAGCCTTTTAGTTGTTTAATTGCTGGAATTGTTATGATTTCGAAAGAAGGCCAGATGGGGTTGCCTGTTACCCATGTTTCCTGGAACATGATATCACAGTTCGCCCGTGGAAGTTGTGGCAAAGATGGCGGCTTCACTGAGCCATCGCGGGATCAGCCGCAACGTTCTAGCCTCTCCGAAGCTTTGATACATAGGGAAGCCACGCCCCTTCCCGACGCGCTGCAACTCACTCAGTCAGTTTCTCCTCGAACTGCTCTGCTAGCGTTTGCCGTGCCTTTGTTTCCTCCTGCTTCCCAGCATTTGGCCTCCCAGGCTTATTCTCCAGTCTCAGTACCCCCCTCCTTGCTGTGGTTTTCCTGTTAGTTTCCCGCCTGCTACCGCTTTGTTCGCGCTCTTAGCAGTTTCCCTTTTTTCCTTCTTCCCTCCACTCTGCCGCCTGTCCCTGTCGGCTCCTTCGCACCTGCTCCCTATCCCGGGGTTAGTTCCGATTGACTTCCTTTGTCTGGTTCTCCTTACCTTCAGTTTTGCTCGCCTGTTTCCTCACTCCCCTTTAGATTGGCTACGGCCGCTCTCTCTTCTTTCTGTCTGCTTCACTGTCACTTTCGGCAGTCTTTCACTCACTCACTTCCCTGTTACTTCTTATCCTGTATTTCGTGCCTTCCTCTCTTTTTGTCTTTCTGTCTCCACCTTCCTTCGCCCTCCTGTAGCTAGTTCTGTTCTTCCTTCCTTTTCTCCAAAGTTCTGCCCTTCGGGGTCCTTGTTGTACTGTCAGATTTCTTCCCAGTCTGACTCTCCTTCTTCCCAGAGTGCTCTCCTCTAGTCTTCGTTCTTCTGAACATCTCACCTCCTTGCACAGTGTGGGTCTTTTGCCCATGCAGTATTCAGCGGCACCAGGATCCTATCCATAATTCTGCCTTCCTTTTTGGAAACAAGCATCACCACTAAGGACTACCATCTGCTGATCCAGCATCTAACAACGCAGGGTTTTTTGTGCCTTCATCAGCTTTTTCCCTGGAACTTGGGGCAGGCTCCCTTGGGTCCGCCTGACTGTAGTTACAACCCCAGTCAAGGTGGCCTCAGGTGGAGCTCGTCCTTATCTCTATGAAAGAAAGACGGGAAAGAAGGTCGTAGAGACAGGAGGAGATCAGAAGCTCCGCAAGAAGGAAAGAAGAAGAGAGAAGGAATCCATCAGAGTCCACACTCCTGAGGACCCAGGTGAGGAGACACAGGGGGAGGTAACTGCAGACTGTGATAGATGATCACGTCATATGCTCCTAGATGTTTGCTTGTCATGGGGTTTTTGAGATGGGCAAAGCCTCTCGTGTTCCATATGGCAATATTTAATGAGGTTGCATTGGTCTTCTGACATGAATAATCTCCAATATGATTTATTTATTTTTATGCCTCAGTTAGCCAATTCCATCTGGGGATGCCTTGAGAAGCAGTAGTCTTATCCCAATATACCTAACATATTATATTGCCACTCATTCCCTTGCAGTTTAGGGGTTCTGATTCTTCGATTGTGGCATTTCATTTTCTTTTCAGACTTGTCTGTGTTTTTTCTTGTTGTGTTTGTTGTCTAGTGGGTTCTTTTTCTTTTGTGGCTTATACTTTTCCGCTAAATCCCAGTTGCAAAAAGTCTGATTTTTCGGCCCATATTGTGTCTTTGATCAATTGGGATCTAATAATTAGATTCACATTGTTCATTTTCTGGATGCATTGAAGATGCACACATTCTATATCATTTGAATGTATTCTCCTTAGGTTAGGTATCTGTGCCATGGTAGTTAGTATCGTTTTCCCATTGGGGACTGGTTGTTCCTTTGTCTGTCCTGAATCATGATGTTTATTATATCGTCTTGCTTGAGATTTGACATGATATGATATTTTATTTATATTGCGCTCGTACACAAGTTGACAGTCTTATTGGTTTGTTTTTCAATGATTGTCCTCACGCCTGTCTTTATATTGTAACTTGTTTCTTCTCTGTGCTCTTTTCTTACTTGTTCTCCTTTGGTTAGCATGTGGTTGTTAGTTTTGGTCTTATTATAATTTTCATTTCACTCCATCCTCATGTTGTCTTTCTATTCATCCCTTTTTGAGCTAAACTAGTCTTTTGGTTTTTTTTGCGATTGCCTCCCTCTGTCTATTTTATTCCTTTTTTGCTCCATTGTTTCAAAATCATTATTTCCTTTTTTTCTTTATGGGCATGAATTGACCAGAGGATGATCTCTTCTGGGGGGTCTAGATTACTCTGGTCCTGTTTGTCACTTGGTAAGGTGGTGATAGAATAGGTTGAGAGATTTACTAAAAGTTCTTCTTCATTACATTTATCTTCATCAACTTCTAGGGCACTAGCAGATGTCTCTCTCACTGATGTATTTTCAAGTCTGTTGAATGAGTTTATGTCCTTTGGTATGCATGGAATGGTTGATTTTATGGTTATTATATTCACTTGCTTGTTTCTTTTGAGTGTTGTTGATAATGCTTCTATGAATTTATTCGTCTTGCTCTTGATTTTTTGTTAGTTTACATATTTGGTTGATGTATTGTTTTATTTACTTTCTTTCTCTTTTGTCTTGTCATTTTAAAGACTTCAAAAACCTGGTTGTCTGTGGTAGACGGTTCTGCAATATTAGTTGGTTCATCTGTCACTTGTATTACAATTGGTGTAGTTGCGATGTCAGAGATTCCATCTACGGATGGTCTTTGCATGAAGTTCTCTTTCTCATTTTTATCATTTGTATCCTTGATGGGTATCTCCTCTATTGATATTTCTGTTATTAATCGTCACGGGTTGCTTTTATTTGTTAAAGCGTTTAGTTTTGGGAGTTGGTTTGATATCCAATCTGTTTTTGGAGCCAGAGATCCTAGAATGACTGTGTTATTGTCTAGTTTACTATGAAGGACTTTGTATATCTTAGTTAGGGCAAAGAGGCTGTTCTTGATGGCTGTTAGAGTTATTCCCAGGATGATTTGGGGATGTTGAGTAAATCCAAATGAGGGACTTGGGGCATTTGTCCCAAAAGAATGACTGAGGTTGTCACTGAGGTTGACGATCTGTTAGGTGAGTTGGGGTAAAGAATTGGAGAGTTGAATAGATTTACCATGTTTGTCACATTCACAGTGTTTTGTTGATCATTTTGGGTTTCGGGTACAGTTTCATGTTGCTGCATTGCGACTATGCTGGAATTTTTTCTCGTGTCTACCTTTTCTGTATGTTGTAGGGGTCACTTCCTAATTTTTCTGTGGTCAATGGGATTCTCCGCTGTTAACAGTGGTGGGTGAAACGTTTTTTGTACTGCCTCTGAGCAAAGCAATAGAACATTTGTGCTTGCAGGGTTGTTTATTTGGTCACTGCAAAGATTCATATGTTCGTATACCGGCAGGTCTATGTGCTTTGTTCTTTCGTTGATTGTAGTTTGCATGCTGATTTGGGATGGTTGGGCTAATAACTCTTCGACCGTGATGTGGTTTGAGCATGGCATTTGTCGGTTTATGCTAGCGACAGGAAGCAAGTGTAGTCCTGGTTTTGTTTGTGCTGTATTTAGTCTTGCCGTTTCCTGTGTTGGAATGGCAGAAGTTCCATATATCTATTTTCATGGATTCTGAACGTCTTCCATTTGCTGGTGGATTTTTTCCTCCCTTTTTTGACGTTGGCCTCAAAGCGTCAGAGGATATATCCTGCGATTGTAAGGTATGTTGTGTCACGACCGAATCTGCATTGCTCAACCTTGCAGATTTTAGTGTGTAAAATGGCAAAGAGGAGGTTGAGGTTTTCGGAATTGTGATTTCCAGTGTCTGTATAGTTATTAATCGAGGTGGGGATGCGGGGGAGTGACGTGGGGCTGGTCAGCTGGTCAGCTGCTCAGCTGAACAGTCAAAGAGCAATCGTACGTGCACTACCACATTGCGCGCGAGCCTTGTGCGCAGGTACCAGATTTTATGTGGTCACAGGGAAGTAGGCTTGGCCTTATGCCTGCTGTAAAAGAAAATAAGGGGCTTAGCACTAGTAGAGTGTTTTATGCTAAAACAACATTGTCAGAGTCAAGGTAGATGAAAATTCTATGGGCTGAGTCCAAGAGCAGGCTAACAGCTGATTTTGTATCTTTGTACGATCTGTGGATCGGAGAATCATGAAATAGCAACAGAGAGAAGTCAGCACATACAGCACTTGCATGTGCACTCCCATGTTGCACATGTGCATTGCGCACAGTGACCACAATTTATGTGGTCATAGGGAAGTAGGCATGGCCTTATTCTTGCTGTAAAACACAATTAAGGGCTTAGCACTAGTAGAGTGTTTTATGCTGAAACAATATTGTCAGAGTCAAAGTAGATGAAAATCCTATCAACTAAGTCCAAGAGCAGGCTAACAGCTGATTATGTATCTCAGTAAGATCTGTGAGATTTGTGAGAATCACAAAATATCAACTGAGAGCAGTCAGCACATACAGCACTCGCACGTGCTATCCTGCTTTGTGCGCACCCTTTGCTCACTGGACCAGATTTTATTTGGTCACAGGGAAGTAGGTGTGGCCTTATTCCTGAGGCTGAGTCCAAGAGCAGGCTAATGGCTTATTATGTATCTCAGTAAGATTTGTGGATCGGAGAATAACTAAATAGCAACCGAGTGCAGTCAGCACGTACACCACTCGCATGTTGCTCTTTTTTTGCTAATGTGATTTGTATGTGAGATGAACATCAGTATGAAAGCTTCAGAACCTGGCATATGTTTGTAATAAAGAGTACAGTCCTTCGTAGGTTATACCAGACAACATGTTGATGAAGAGAGGCTTCATTTTGTTGAAACCTGGTTTTATGAAGCTTGCATTCCTCGAAACAATAAAGTGGTAGGATTTAAGATGTTAGATATTATTGGTTCAACAGTACTGAAATATGTGTAAGGCTCTCAAGCCCAGTCTCTATGTGCCAACCTCTGCTTATCTGTATCCTCTCGGTACACAGTGATAAATTTGCCTGGGAAAAAGTCATCAAGACGGGACAATTCCCCCAAATTCGCTCTATCACACAAATCAAGTGCTTTAACCAAATATTTTAGGACTGGAGTTAGAATAGTAATTCAAACCCGTCCTAGAATATTTTGGGGAAGGCTTTTAGCGGTGCAGTGAAACCATTGCCTACCTGGTGACTTGTTCCCAGGGGTCATTTTCACATAGAACCAACCTACATCCCTGCAAGAATATAGTAACTTCATTTAGGACACTTCCCCCTTTCTCCAAATGGAATAACTACTAAACTGTAGGCTCACAGAACCCCCTTACAGGCCTAGCAGGAGTACACAAAATGTTACCATTGTCAATAGGAATACTCCCTCCATACTAAGTCAACAAAATCAAATGGTCCCCTTTGTTTTGCATTATGAAAATATAGAATCAGGCACCACACCCCCTTGCAGACAAAGTTCACTGCTCAGCAATCCTCCTGGTCCCTTAGCTGTGCTTTCATCAGCCTGTAGCACCACGCACATCTGTCTTCCTTGCACCATTTCCACTTCAGATGGTAGGAGCCATCATCAAACAGTCAACGTGCCAAATTGCCAATCTGCCCAGGGTATGCTTTTCCTCTTGTCTTAGGCAAGAGCAATGATTACCAAAACTTTAACTCAGAGTGGATGGGTTCCTAGACTACCCTGTGATGATTAATTATCCTCAATTAACCAAATCCCTACTGCCCATTTCCCAACTAGATCTGGCTTTCCCTGAGTTGATTGCCAAGATGTGTCCTAAGGCAAATATTGTTTTAAGTGATTCAACTGTCTAACACCTTTTGTAGTGTTCTGTTGAATAAAGACAGTCAAGAAAATAAACTTCCTTTTAGAGAGAACATCAGATTTACTGGTGGATCATTTTACAAAAGGGGTTGAGGCATCCCCCCTCTCCTTGTCATGTGGTGATGTGTGTCATTTTAAAAGATATTAACTGTAAAGCCAAAGTCATGAATTATGTAGATGATCTCCTAATAGTTCAGTAGAACATGCATGATATCACCCACCACATGTCAAGTATTTATTGGGTGCACTGAGAGCATTGAGAGCAGGAGTATTTAAAGTGAACACAAACTAAATGCATTAGTTCAGCCAAGAGCCACATTTCTAGGTTTGAAGATATCAGGTAATGGGAAAATTATAGAGCAAAGCAGGCAGAAACTGTTAAAGTAAGCTACTCGATGCCTGCCTGCGGCTAGCACCTCCACAATATTATGTGCCCAACAAAGCATGATCAGCTTGCATCGACATTCAACCCCAGATCTGACTGTATCAGCCCACCAAGAATTGAATCCAGATACTGTTGACTCTGAACTTCCCACTGTGTCCACTTGGACCCTAGAGATTGGTCAGGTCATGATCACTGCTGTTTCCTAACAAGATATCATTTTTATGGTAGTACCTTACCGCCAACCCCATGAACTATACGCAGGGTGCTACTTTCTCCTGTCTGTTGCATTTTCTTTCTTCTTCCTTTAGGGTGGATTTGTGTACAGTGATTCTATTCATCCTATGTGCAGATGGTGTGCTTTAACTAAAGTGTTTATATGTTTGTAGAACCTTGATTGGACCTATCCTTCTTTTTCGAATGCGATACTATGCTGTTTGGGTCACTACTGATTCACATTAACGCCCTTCTTAAGAGAATAGCCTTTCTGCCAACCAAGTTACCACAAAAGGTGAAGGAGGAGGAATATCTCTTAATGGTCCCTGATTTACCCTTTTGAACGCGTTGTGTTTTGGTTTGTAGAAGCGTGAGGGCTGAGTCGGCCATTTTACACCAACTCATCCCTGTACTCCTGCAAGGTAAAATCAAATTTGTCACACATGTAGCAGCAGTGGGATGTAAAACAGACTGTGCCCACAGCTCAGCCAGGCAAACTAAAAGTGTGCAGTTGAGGATAGTTTTTACTGTCAAGTTATTTTTACAACCATGGACCTCTACGTGAGCACATTGCAGACCTTAACAGAGACTTGTGCAACCTCCGTCGAGAGAGGGGTCTCCCTTTTGGCAATAGTATTAAGAAAGCTGAAGTGCTAAAGACCCTCCAATAATTTGAGGATGCTAGTGGAATGGAGGTATACCAGGGGAATAGCAGTGAGCTGCATCCCCTCACCATGCACCTGGGGGGAGTAGAAAATGCTGAGGAGAGTGACAGTGATTGTGCTTCTCAGCATTGCTCCTAATGGGTTGGCACGGTGGTCCCCAAAAATCACAAGCCTCCCACTAGTCACACTCATCCGTGGGTTCATGCACTTTGCCCAGGCCTCTATGGCTTCTTGCTGTGCTCAACCCTGACAGGCTATACATCCAAAAAGAAAGGATAGTATCCCTGGAGGAATTGAACCAGCAACCTTCCTAGGCAATTGAAGAGAAAAAGCAGAGGGACTTTGTGAGGCTGAGCAAAATGGAGCTTGAGGCCCAGAAAGAGGCTACCAAGACTTCCAGTGGAGAGGGAAGTTTCTCCATTAGTGGCTTCCAAGGAAGGCATAGGCGCCACCACCCCAAGGACTTAGTTCAGCTGAATGAGGAGGGGAAGGATATTGTCAACTCGTTTGAAAAGCTTGAGCTAGTTTTCTGCCTGTAGGCGGTGGAAGAGGAGTTGTGGGGCACAACCCTTATGAGCTGCCTACTGATGGTTTTAAGGGATCTAATTATTCAGTTGACTCCTGAAGAAAGGCTGGTCTATTCCAAGATGAAGGAAGCAATCCACCTGCAATACCCTAAAAGATCATACAGCAATACCCCAAGAACTTTAGAGAGCTCACCAAAAAAGGGAGGCAAACCCCCTTATTGAAATATCTGAGTGCATGGGTCACAGGTAACAAAGTTGACACATTTAGAGGCATGTTTAATCAAGATTACATGTGAGAGTATTCTTAAACAATGTGAGTTGGAGTTACATTAGCATCTAGAAGACAATAGTATTGCAGACCCTTGGGTGCTTGCCAAAGTTGCTGACAGATTTGTGACTACACGCATACAGAAGAAAAGGCAGTGGCTGATGCATCCAAACCAGAGGTCAAGGGGGTTAAAAAGAGGACATTCAAAAATGTTAAGGACCGAGGTCTGGACCCTTTTCCTAAAGTAAAGAGAATAGCAACCCACATCCTAAACGGTAAAAATAATCTGAAAGGGCAAATATTCACTGCACAAGGTTTATTACAAGCACAATGGTCTCAGATGGTCCGTATAACTGAGCTGACAAAGAGCATGTCACTTCCCAAGAAGTTAAGGGTTATACAGCGGTAAACCGCAACATCTAAATACATAGGTTACAATGTTATCCCACCACTCCACCACTCTCATTATCTACTGCCTAATTGTATTGTATTGTTGTATTGTTTATTTATTTATATAGCGTGCCTGGCCCTCGGGCATCTGGGCGCTTGCAGAAGTTTAGGTTACAGGTACATATTAGGTTACAGTACATCTGGACATAGGGATACATAATAATACAGTATACAACATGGGGTACTTTACCGGCATATGTAGTTGTGCAGGTACAAGAATTTACATACAGTAGATACAATATTTACAGTTCATGTGGGTGACGTTAATGGTCACTGGTATGTAGCCATAGTTTAACATTAGTCTTGAAGTAGGGGAAGGTGGCTAGTGCTCTTAAGGTATCCGGTAATGAGTTCCAGGGATGGGCTGCCAAAACTGGAAAGCTGGATCCTCCTGTTTTTTGAAGTTTACAGTTGGGGATTCTGATACTATTGGAGTATGCCTTTCTGAAGTATGTTTGGTGAATCTCTCTGTGAGGTAAATGGGTGTCTTGTTATTAAGGCAGTTGTGGGTCAGGTTAAGTGTTTTGAGCTTGATTCTATATTTGATGGCTAGCCAATTGATAGATCATCTTTCTTCCGAGATATGGTGTCCTTTGGGGATGCCTAAGGCTGTTTTTAGAGCATTATTTTGGAGGGTTTGGAGTTTGTTGATGTTATGGTTACTAGTGCCCAAGTATTATGCTTTACAGTAATCCATCTTAGATAGGATTAAAGTTTGTGCAACCGTGATGGAACTACCGGTCGTCAGAAATGGCTTGCATGCGTAGATCAGTTTGCATTTGTAGCTGGCTGCCGAAGCTGTGGCATTTACTTGCTTGTTGAAATTGAGTGCTGAGTCTAAGTAAAAACCTAAAGTTTTTACTTCATTATCAACTTTAATCTGGATGCCGTCAATGGCGATGGTGTTTAATTGGTGAGGGACTTTGCTCAGTCTGTTTGTGGGCCCTATGATTAGGAGTTTGGTCTTTTCGTCATTAAGACATAGACCGTGGGACACCATCCAAGTTTGTAAAATTTGGTAGATTTTATTGATAAGTGCTACATCTTTGTCATAGTCACCCTGAATAGGGATGAGGATCTGGCTGTCATCAGCGTAATGACCATGCTAATACCTTCCTAGAGTCCGTGGACCAATTGGCCACATTTTGGGCCTCATCATAAGTTGGGCGGGTCAGTAAGAATGTGGCGTACCACTTTTACTGCTGCATCACCGCTCTGCCCAACTATGAGTTGGGTGGAAAGTCACCCAGCTTTACCTCCTGCTTTGAACTTGAGGTAAATCTGGCGAGTTTCTGCCTATTTCTGGTGCTATTACCGTAGCACAATTTGTGCCGTGGTAATTGCACTCAATATGCCCCATTGGGTCCAAGTCACCCAATGGGAATGGGGACTCCCCCCCCCCGAGCAACCTGAAATCTGGCTATAAATGTGCCAGACCGAATTGGCACATTATTTACCGCTGGGATATCGCCCAACTTCTGAAGATTCCATTATCTAAACACATTCGCCTAGATACATGGTCCACTACATTATCACAGTTGAATCCAGCTACGGGATTGGTGGTTTGAACTTATTGACATATTAATAAATCGAGACTGCCACGTGATGTGCACCCCTCCGATCCATACGCGATCAAACTAAACTGGTAATGCCAACTCTGCTTTTATAAAACAAGAGGCCTTATCATTATACCAGATGCCACAGCGCACACAAGCTGCACCCGAACCTTGTAATAAATGTATTGGCATCACCCCTGCTCCTCCTATCTCAAATCATGGACTGTTCCAGACACATCACACCCTCTTCAACCCCAGGTGCCCAGTTGTGACGTGACTGGGGCACCGCTCTTGAGTCTGAATTTCAGAATATGTTTGTGTTCAGTTATACTTGTGCTTGTAATGCAAATGGGATGACTGCTCATGGGTAAGGGCAGTAGTGCTCTAAATCTTCTCCTTGTCCTTAGTCATCATAAAACCGTATGCCCTGTTCTCACGCATTTGTCTCCACAGAGTGCATGCCTTACTGCTTTCCCTACCTTCCATTCCAACCACGTTCAAGCCCTGCAGCACAATCCAATTAGTGTTTTATCTGTGCACTGCAGGTGCCTCTGGGGAATTGGAAAGGGGATGTGTTTTTGGAGCTGAGGTAAACAGAGCCAAAGCTCCACATCAAGGCTGTGTTCTATTCTGTTCATGGTTTACAAGGCCTTAACATCCAATATTGCTACACTTCTTCCATGATAACACACTGACCTAGCTTTTTCCATAGTACCTTTCAGCACCTTCCACCTGTTTCAGTTCTTCTTGTACACCTCACCTCAGGCCATAACTAGGGATGGGGAAACTAAGCACAGGGCCTAAGATGCTGCCCTATGATGCTGCCCTATTTATAAACTCTGCAACCGCAATAATACATTTGTTGCCTTTCTGTGTTGCTGTATGTGAGTATGTAATGTTTGTCAAACCTAACTAAAACAATACATGTGCCTTCTTCAGTGAAAACATTAGTCTGCTCCCACAATGGTACATGCTAATAGGTTTTCTCAGCCTGAACCTTTTAGCCTGGCTGGATTGCTGTATGTGCAACTCACCACTAAGAAAGGGCCTAGAAACCAGAGGGACACTTCCAATCACCAGTGTCGTCCGTTCCATCAGAAATGAGAAGTGAGGGCACCCATAGCACTGGGGCACCCACATTCACAGCCTCTCAAGGCTGCCATGTCTGCGAGACCCAAGCCGGCAGTAGTTAGTGCTACGCTCATGGAGGAGGAGGAAGAAATAGGCATAGCTAATGAGGGCATCTTAAATGATGAATTCCAACTGGGCCTTGGTTCGATGAATACACCCCCATGTCCCTGAGTGGGAACGGTGGTGGGTCTCCCACTGAGGCCCCAGTCCCAGTGAATAAAGAGATTATTTTGGACCATGTGTTCGTTAACAGGAGCAGAACCCCAGCACTTTGTGATACTGCTGTGAGTATCAACGGTGTCCAATGACACTCGGTGCAAGAGGACCAGATCATCCCTGGCCCTTCCATACTAGTCAGGAGATTTGATAGTTTCACCCAATGCCCACTGACTATTGTGGAGTTCAGTAGGAGGGAGGAACCTCCCAGCTCTGTGTTGCTGTTAAAGGTGCAATTCTGGTAAACTGTTGTAAAACAATAAACTCAATGCCGAAATCATTGCTGCGATCACCCGTTCTAGGACAAAGGAGGCAGCATGGGAAGGAGCCTTGGCAGACTTGGATCCAGGGGATCTTCCAACTGACAACAAACTAAGACCCCCGGAAATTCCCTGTCCAGATCCAGAGACCACAGAGACATAACTGCCTGCTAGGGTTCACCCGACCCAGTGACATCAGTGCTGCTTCCAGGCAAAGAATCCAACCTGAGTTGGAGGACATGATAGCTTCAGACTTCACAGGTCTCCCCAAGCTAAATGACTTGAATTTAGCTCGGGGTCAGAGTCAGGCTGACTTTAGCCAAGCACAGCGTGGCTGCCCAACTTTGGCAGATCTGCGTGAACAGGCAGAGAAACAGTCCCAGGGATACTCAGGGTGTACTGAGAGAATGATCTTCTGTACAGTGAGTTGTAGGGTATTTTGTGGAGATTTGGGGCCTGACGGTATTTTATTACCGCCGAAAAATAACTTAGCAATAATCACTCCTTGTATTCAGATTTGGCCATGTGCAACAATAATACAGTGGACATGCATTATTTCAGCACCCAGACATGCATATTTGGTATGCGTGGTTGGTATGCGTGGTTGGTGGTATTTTGGTGAGCATAATTCCCTTGTTTTATTTGTGGCCCCAATGTCCAGAATCCCTTATCTTTGCTTAGATTTTTCGTGTAATCACTAGAGAGACCTCAGACCTACATTTTAGGAATACCACATTTTCAGTGTTAGTGTTAGTGTGCCACCATGGGTGATCTCACTGACTTATTTACGACAGAGAGCTATATGTGGTAATTTTGTGGTAATTTCCACTACCTTATATACGGTAGGGAACTATGTTCAGAGAGTCCCTCTTCCCGTTGGCTCATGTACCTCCAACGAGCTATGCTACAAACAATCACTCTCAACTGTCCATACTGAATATGATCATGCACATATCTGTCTTAAAATGACAATTGCATTGTTTAAAAATCTCCCCTCATCATCAGCACTGTATTGGTAAATATAAAATACACCACCCGTCTGCTTTCAAATATTTTTCTGTATTATAAAAGTTGCATTTAAACACGATCCCACTCTTTACAGAAATAAATAAAATAGCACAGTAACAGCATTGTCTGTGATACACTGAAAAAATAGTGGCGGAGAACAGAACACAATTTGCAACATTAACATGTGATTAAGGCACCGGAATCTCCTTTCCTACTCTGACTGAATATTCTCGTACACACTCAGCTCCCACACTTATGTAATTACCTTATATGTTCAGCCGAGTTTTCTTCAGCTGTTCTCTTTCTGAATGTGGCTCCCTTGAAGATTAACCCCAGTGAAAAGGAGCGCCTTTCCTTCTCAAACTGGGGTCATTGCCTGGAATTCTCAGCTTTTGCAGATAGGAATGCTCCAGCCAGGAAAAAGGTCCTTCTCCCAGCTCTGCCAAATCTTGACTGTCCTCCTTCCTCCTCAAACTCCCCCCAGCAAAACTCTGATCACTCCCTCTAGCATGATACTTGCTATGACGCTGCTCCAATCAGAATCAATCATGCCATCTCCTCCTTCTCTACACAATGGCTCATTTTTATAGTAATACTTTGTAACCAACTGATTTCCTGTTCTTTCGAGCTCTTTTGCTTCCTGTAATTATGTGGACAGGGCAGCAGAGAAAACAAAAAAAAAAATGGATGTGCGTTTAAAAGTTCACTTTCAGAATAGGCCTAATTCTGCAGTGGAGACACATTTTTATTAGTGGATTATGATAACCTCAGTTTCATTAGTCAGGTTAGTTATAAGTAATGTTACTTATTAATTTTCAAATGTGTCTCTCGCACCATAGGCATTTCAGGTGAAAAAATAGTGTGCATTTTTGAATGTGCACGTGTGCTTTTAACTGTAAAAATAGATTTGCATCTTATATGTTAAAATCGTTTTTGACTGAATAGCCTGTCTTTCCTTGTTAATCTGGTAACACATATAGCAACGCACCGCACCCTTGTGGTGGTGCTGCAAAAAAAAATTGCTACCTGTGCAGTAGTGCTGTACTCTGTGCTGTAACACGCCAAATATCCTTACATACCCTCCTTTTGTTTTTAGAATCTGGCTACGATCCAAGCCAATTCCTAAAAACAATTTGTTCTTTTTCTTCTTTTCACAATATATCAATCCAATAAAATGAATATTCATGTGCATCAATGAAAAAGTTGCAATCAATACAGTATTCATCTGAGTTCATTAGTTTACAAAATGTTCTACATTTGCCTTCTCAGTGGAAGTGGCATTACTCTAAGTTTAGATTTTTCAAGTCAATTAAAAACAATGAAATAAAACAACTAACCAAAACAAATAATTAATATAACAAATTAAAATAAATAATTAAAATAATAAATACGTGGAACTCCATATGTCAGCACTCTTGTCTGCCTCTGATATGTCCCGACCAGCGATGTTATTTGGTTCATTCGAGTACACTTTCATCTTGGCAATCTTAGATCCATAGGAGTCATCTTTTTTAGCATTCTGGTTATCTTGTCTTCACCTCCACCTGGAGGCAGGCATCTTTTGGTCTTCATCCAGGGGACTCCAGGACTCCATCGTCTCCCGTGGCCTCTGATCCCGGAACCTCCGACCAAATAATGTTAATTTTCTAAATCAAATAGAAAATAAACAAATTAAGTACATAGCACAATACTAACTTCACCCTTTTGCCAAAAATAAAACATGCTTGGTAAAAATATTTCGTTTTTTTTTTTTTTTCTGAAATTAAACACAAGTTAAAAGAAAACAAGCGCACATAAACAGCATTCAATATTTAATACATTTTCTCTCTGCACACCAACCATGAGCTTCCGTTATATGTGCATTTATTTGTTTATTTATTTATTTATTTTATATTATATATTTTTACATATACTGCAGTGTTTATGTGCCATCATAACAATCAACTTTTTAACTCCTTTGTCACTGCCTCCTGATTGTACCCATTTATTTTATCTTTTTGTGTTCAAGGGACTTTATCTGTTTCTACATGCTCAAGCTGCCTGATCTTATGTCTGGGATGGCATGGTTTGATTTGATTTACATGGACAAACTGCTCTATTGCTGTTTCACCTTCATTTTTCAAAATTTTATAAACTACAGGAGAGACCTTATCTATAATTCGAAATGGCCCCTGCCAGGCTGCTAGAAATTTAGAATTTTTCTGTTTACTTTTTCCAAAATGAAACTTGTATACCTGATCCCCTACACTGTATTCCTTTACTGATGTCTTTTTATCATAATACGATTTTGCACTGTCAGCAGCTCTTCCAGATTTTTCTGCACAAAAGCAAATGCATGTTGCAAATGCCTCCTCAGTTCATCAATATATTCATGAACTGTGGATGCACTCACAAGGGTTTGCTCATGTGTTCTGTATAGTAGGTGTTGTGGTAACACCATTTTCCTACCTGTTAAGACCTCATGGGGGCTAACACCTGTTGCTTTGGCAGGAGTCGACCTGATTGCCATCAAAACCAACGGTAAACGTAAATCCCAGCTGGAAACTGCTTCTGCCACAAATTTCTTTAAAATATCCACACAGACCTATTGCTTCTTTCAACTGTACCTGAAGACGCCGCCCGATATGCCATATGTAGTTTCCTTTTCACACCTAGTATTTGCCATACCTTACTCATTAGAGTACTTGTGAAATGACTTCCTCTGTCTGACTCAATTCTTTGTGGCAACCCAAACCTTGAGAACACATGGTTCACCAGCAATGTGGCTGCTGTTTGCGCACTACAATCTGGTGCAGGAATGCATTCAATCCACTTCGACATCAAACATACCACACTCAAAATATAACGGTGTCCCCTGCTCGACCTTTTTAAAGGACCTACATAGTCTATTTGCAAATCTGACCATGGGAGAGATAGGCCTCTTTTCATCAATGGTGCTCTATGCATTGGTGAAGCAGGTTTAAATTGGGCGCATACTAGACATCCTCTAGTATATAATTCCACATCTTGGGACATATGTGGCCAGTAAGCATAATCTTTTTGTATTTCTAATGTTTTTTGTGAACCTCTATGTCCTGCAGTTATGGCATCATGTGCATGGTGTAGCATTAGTCCTCTGAATGAAAGGGGTACTACCCACTGTATTTGTCCTGTTATGGACTCTCTAATCATGAGTCCATCCTGTAATCTAATTCATGTTTTGTTCTTTAATAGCACCCTCAACTCTTCTTTTCCCATACAATCATTTTCTGTTAAAGGATTTTGTTCTGGGTCTATCAAATGATTATAATAGATTCCCAAAATTTGATCATTCTTTTGTGCCTCAATCAAATCTTGGTCTGGCGTGTCATGACTCCACTGCACCACCGGTTGATCTACCTCCTTTGGTGCTTTAGAACGTGTGACTGCATCAATTTGTATTTCACCCATTAAATAATCAATAGGTAGCAATTCTCCCATCACAGCCCCAATCTTAGCCAGGTGGTCTGCCTTATCATTTCCCTCCTTATCCTCTCCTGGTGTTTTTAAATGCCCACGAATTTTTCTCCAGTATATTGTTAACTCATTCTCTGACACCAATTTGTCTATGGCTTGTATCATTTTTCCATGCTTAAGTGGCTTTTTGTTATATGTAACCATGCCTCTTGCTTTCCAACCAGGCAAATACTCCACAAAGCTATTCCGTGCATAGTCAGAATCAGTCACCAGGACAATTTCACTGAACTTTTTATCAACTGCAGTAGCAATTGCTTTATAAATGGCTGCCAATTCCGCCACCTGACTGCTCCTATCTCCAATCCTCATCCCTATACTGGGGACACCTTCACATTTCAACCAGACATTTCCTGTTCCTGCCACTAACTGTTTATTACTGTCATTTTCAATGTGAAAAGCACAACCATCCACATATACAGTTGGCAAATCCTTGCATGTTTTTTCATCAAAAGCTTTGTGTGGTGATTGTTCAAATTCCTGTAAACTAGTTTCTACTTCCATTTCATTTGGTATTTGTTCAGCTGCACAGTCATGTAAGTCAGCTAACCCTTGAGCAATTGGGTTCTTTTTATTTTGTCCATATCTCACTTCTACGGGAAAACCTTGTAATGCCAGCGTCCATGAAGTGATTCTGGATTGCGCTAGATTACCTGATCTAATTCTTTTACTCTCTAAAAATTGCAAAGGTTGATGATTTGTTTCAATAATTACCTTTTCTCCCTGAACAATGGGGCGGAAATGTTGTAGCGCCCACACAGTGGTTAATAGGGCCTTTTCACATTCATTAAATTTCATTTCAACTTGGGAAAATGCCTTACTTGCATATGCAATGGTTTTGTGATTCAAATCGTGTTTTTGTGATAACACTGCTGACATACAATGTTCAGAAAAACCTATTTCTATAAAGAAATCCCTGTCCTTTATGGGGTATGCTAAACATGGTGCCTTTACAAGACATTCCTTTAATTTAGCCACTGCATCAGACTGCCCTTTTTCCCATTTCCAGGGAGTATTCAGTTTAAGCAGTTTAGTCAATGGTTGAGTGATTTCTGCATAATTTTCAATGAACTTTCTGTTATAGCCTGTCATCCCTAATAAACTTTTTACTCCTTTCACATTTTTAGGATCTTTTAATCTTTGTATGGCCTCTATTTTCTTCTTTTGTGGATTTAGCCCATGTTCAGTCACTTCATGCCCTAGAAAGTTCACTTTTTTCTTGCACCATTGTGCTTTTTGCAAAGATACTTTGGCGCCTGCTTTCTGCAATTGGCCAAGTACATGTCTTATTTCATCAAAATGGCTTTTCAGGCTTTCATTTTTTATCAGGACATCGTCCACATAAACTATTGTTCCTCTTTCCGCTGCATCCGCCATGGCCTTTCTCAAAAATATGCCAAATTCACTCCCACTATTGATGTACCCGAACGGAGCTCTAAGCCAGGCATATTGAGTCCTGTCAAATGTAAAAGAAAATAAATGTTGTATCTCCTCTGCCAATGGCACGCACCAATATCCAGAGGTGAGATCTAATGTGGTAAATACATTTGAACCATGTACCTGAGCTAGGCCCTGATCAATGAATGGCAGTGGCCATCTAGATATTGGTACTCTTTTTATTAACTCTCTCAAGTCTGCACACAGCCGCCATTGACCATTTGGCTTTAACACACTTAAAATAGGTGTATTGGATGTGCTATGAATGGGCCTGATGATTCCCCGTGATTCCAAATTTTTAATAATCTCTGCCAATGATTCTAAACATGCCAGCGGTAGTCTATACTGGCGTACAAACACTGGGTTTCTGCTACACCCTTCTGGTAGTGTGGCCACATGTAAATCAGTTAAACCACAATCATAAGCATCTTTTGCAAATACATCCTTAAACTCCATAAATATCTCCCTCAGATTGTCCCTCTCTTCATTGCTTTCACATGCATCCGCTAAGGAGATCTGCTCTTCTACCATTTTGGAAAATTCTGGAAAATCTTCTGGTAAGGGAATCTCAGCGCTTTCCTCTAACTGTGTGGCTGTGTCTTTTTGTAAAGCTGCCACTTTTAAATATTTTGGCATATCAGCTTCCACTTCAATGGGCTGATTTTCTGTTTTATTTTCATTTAAATTAAATATTATGCAATCCTCTTGATGGCAGCACACTGTCTCATTTGAATCATAAGGATACACAGAATGAATTTTAAATATTCCTTTGGGCTGAGAGTCCAGCTGTTCTGGCAACTCGCCCTTGGCATCTACATATTTTTCAGGAATATTCCCAATCACCATGTTATTTAAATCTGCCGTATAATGTGATTTTTGTATGGCCATTCCTAATGGGGAGTTTTCCTCTAAATGAATATCCTGACAACCTTTATTATTTACCATGATTTTTACAGATCCTTCACCAATGTCTACCAATGGAATGTATTCATAATACAGGCCTTGCTGTTTTATGGATTCATTCAGGCATAGAAAATGCATCAGAGCCTTTCATCTGCTGTCCATTTTTGCATTTCAGTGTTATTGCAAACTGTTTTGTAAATGCAGGAATAATAGTATCTTTCCTCATTTGTAATTCGATTGCATAAGGAACCAGTTGTGCACAATGATAAGCCCTTCTTTTGTCTTCAAATTCAGGTGCCGGACCACCTAGGCGTGACCATATTTTTTGATTAAGGAAATCTAACACCATACACATTCTGTGCATGATGTCATTGCCCATGTAAAATTCATTTTGTGCTCCACTCACTATCCAGACATTATGGTAAATTGTTTTCTGCCCAATGCTAATTTTAAGCATGCATCTGCCTGCAATTCGGTTTTCAAAGTCTGGACTGTCCAACCCAGAAACATATTGGTTTTTAACCCTAAATCTCGGGATTTCTTCCCTTTCCATTATTTTTTGCAACAATTTCTCATTAATGAAACTCCTTTCATGTTCAAGCGCTAAAGTGGCTTTTATTGTTTTAAAATAGTCATTTATACCAACATGAACCCATGGTTGCTCATCTTCCATGTGTATTTCTGCCAGAGTGGTAATGTGTTTTTCTGAATCTGTTTTAGGAACAATATTCTGTTTGCACTTTTTCTCTTTTAAATAAAAACGTAATGTGTGCTCATCTATGGCAGTCTGCCAATCTTTCCTTGGGTCCAAGTATATTTGTACAGGTAGTTTTTCATTGTCGCTCTGCATTTTGTCTTGACACATTAATATGACAGTGACACTAGGTATGCAGCTATTCTGGAGATATACCTACACAGCATCATTTGTTTTGGCAACGGTGTGACATTCATTTATATTGCTGTTTTGTGATTTTAGTTTCTTAGGCCTCAATGGTTTTTTGGTTAAGGACCACAGCACTCCATTCACCCCATCTATGAGAGGAGACAATCTTTTCAGGCAATCTGTCCCCATCAGAAATGGAATTTCACAAATAGATGTGATCAATACCTCTTGTTTCATTCTGTGCTTTCCTATTTTTATGTCAACCTCAGTTACACCTATGATGGGCACCTCCTCCCTATTAAAGTTATGCACTGGGCCTTGATTTTCCATCACTGTGATCTGACTCTGTGGGGGTCTCCCTTCGTTGATACTCTTTACCAGCTCCTTGGACATAATTGTGGCCTGTGCGCCAGTGTCAATCATAGCAAAGGTGTGGCATTTTTCTTCTACAGTGATGGGTGCATAATATCTGTCCTCAACTTCCTCTAATACACATAAAAAGTGTGAATTCTTACTGAGTTCAGGGCTCACCTTTCTCAGATCTTTTTCACTTTTGGCTAAGCACATTGGTAAATGAAAAGACATTTTTCCCTCCTTTTTACCCATTTCTGTGCGAGAGATTTTATTCATTTCTCCATGTTCAGAGGTTTTTTGGATTGTGGCCACTGTTCGCCCATCCATCTGGGTAACATCAGAGACCACATTACAATCCTCCAACTGAACATGTGTAACAACATCATTCAGCAATTTGTCATTTTTTAATTCTGTGCATTTGTGATCATTTAGTGTGATACCAGCCCTTTCAGCCTCTTCAAAAATATGTGGCTCAAAGAATTCTTCAGGTGATTGACTCGTACCCTCCTTGTGAGTATTTCCTTTTTCTGTCTGTGTTTGGTCATTGTTTTGCTTGCCCAGGGAAGGAGCTATAGCATCCCCACTTACTCCCTGTTCACTGGTATTCCCCATGCATGAGTCATTTTTCTTAGATCTGTCCCTTTGTTCTTTTGGAATTCCTAATGTTTCTTTTTCATTTGTGCAAATCTTTACTGTTTTATTTAGCTCTAGGTTAAATCGTACCTCTTTTTTAGAAGTATTTGCACTTTCTGTCACAAGTTCATTTACGGGCACTTTCATTTTTAATCCATTAGGCATCTCAGAGTCGTTATGCAAAATTATATCAGAGCAATCTGTCATTTTGGCATTGCAGTTATCATGAGTACTTAGTCACTTTTCAGAAGCCCCCCGGTCATTGCTATGGCCATCAGCCCCCTCTTTGGAAGGTTGTTTTTGCGCTGTATAGAGCTTTCCTATTTGCTCAGCTAACATTTTCACTTGGGCCTCAAGGCACTGGAACCTTTCCATCTCTCTAGGATCCTCTTTCTGTGGCCTAGGTCGATATTGGTTGTTTTCCCCCTGATTGGATCTATTCTGATACCTCTCAGGTGATTGATGTCGGTTGGGATAGTTTCTGAACTCTTGATTCATTTGTGGAGGGGAGCGGGTTGCACCCATCCTTTGATTATAGTCCCCTGGTGGGGAATCATTGTACTGGCGTGGATTGTAGTTCACGTTTTGCCTCATGTCCTGTCTCTCAGATTGTGGGTACTGGCCCCTAGGTTGATTTCCATTATCAGTAAATCGATCCACATATCGGGGCCTATCCTGATTACCATATATCATGGTGCTGGGATCAAATCTGCTCTGTGTCCCCAATGACTGGTAGGGACCATCATTTCTTTGATCTTGATTTTGTCTCTGGTTATTGTTCATACCTGCCATATCAGGCCGGTATCCTACCCGGGGTCTGTCCCCTAAATACCTAGGGCTGATGTAGCTCTCTCTATTACTAGGATCATGTGATTGGAACATTGGTACAGGAAATGGCGATCTTTGTTGATTACCCCTTTGTTCAGGTGTCACATTATTTTTACCTTGGCTTTGAGCAGACTCAAGGGACATTTTGGCTGACCTGATTTCCATTACTGTGGCTGAGGGTTCTTTAGATTTAGGTCTAGTATCTTTCATTTTATCACTTTCTCTACCCTGACAATAGAGTACCTCATATAGTTTTGTGCTTTGATGTACAATCCATTCAAGGGACTTGTCACGGTCAAATTCACGGACCAATTGGGATATGATGTCTTTCTGTAGCCCATAGAAGTATGCAGTTTTAAACTCATTGGAATTTGAGTCAAAAGATACATCAAAGCGAGAAAATGCTCTTTTTGAGTCTTGTAAAAATTGGCGAGGAGATTTATTAGGTCCAGCAGTAATTGTGTATGCGACTTTCTTTGCCTCCTGCAATGACTGAAAAGGAGAAAAATGACGCCTAATTTCTTTTTCAAACTCCAGCCATGTCATATTCTGCTGTTCATTTAATCCCCTTACGATGCTGGCCGTCGGGGCATCTAAAGTTAAATGAAAATATTGTCTGTACTGTTCCTTAGGTATCTGGAGTGCTTTAAAAATGTCATGCACCGCTTCTAAGTGATCCTCAATGCAGCATTCACCTCCCTTTTTAAATGGTTTGATCAGGGCTTTAATGGATTTCATTATTTTTATGGGGCTACTTGTTGCAATGCATGGAATTGCACTATTTTGTGATTCAATCCTGTTTTCAGGTGTATGAGATTGGTGGCTGCCCCCAATGGGAGTATCAAATCCCCCAAGGGCGCTGCAACCAAGTTCAGTCACCGGCCCAGTCACTGGAGCACTAGGTCTTTGGGCAGAGCTAGAATTCACCTCCACTCCATTGAATGTGGTACCCTGCCGCCTCTCCTGGGACCTGGGAATGCACATTTGCTGTTCTAAGTCCTTACACTTTTTAAGGAGTCTGTTGGCTTCATCTTGCAAATAGTTGTTTTCACCATTCATCTTATTAATAACCTCCTGCATGTCGCACATTTGCATTTGGCATTCAATGAACTCTTTATTTCTCTTGTCTCTTTCTTGAATCATTTTAATCATTTCTTGTTCTGCACTCTGGAGATCACCTTCTTTTTCACAATGTTCTTTTTGTAAAATCTGCATCTCTGAAACAACCTCATCTTTATCCCGTCTAATGTGATCCACTAAGGCTTTTAAGTGTGCCAATTCTTGCTCACTATCTTCAAATTGTTTCTTGCTTTTGGATAACTGAGTATCAAAGTCTCTGCATTTTAATTGCATGTCTTTTTGGCATACATCCAATTCTGCTCTCAACATTTCCTGATTTTTACTTGCCCCATCTAATTCAGTCTTTAACCTGTTAATTAGCTGAGTATCATTCTCTTGCATTCGCAGGGACTTGTTTAAAATAAACCATATTTTGCCGCATAGCCGTATTAAACAGTCTTTCTCTGCACTTTTATCGGCTGCATTCAATAATCTTGTAAGGCAGACCTGAATTATGCTGCCTTCTGCAAAAATATTGTCTAATTTTTCTTTCTGCACCTCACCCTGAATGCGGTTACTCCATTCTAACGTGCTATTTGACGACCAATTCCCATGTGCAAACAACTTTGCCTCTAAATATTGCACTAGATCTGAGAATGTGGTTTCCCTTTGTGACATTCTGAAATTCGTTTTTAGTGGCACACTGCTATTATAAAATGGGTTCCCTTTAATGTGCAAATGGCAGTGTGAGACACACTTGCCACGCCCAGTAGGTACTCTATGATCACTTTCCCGGCCTGCAACGCACCATAAATATGTAGGGTATGTTGTGGAGATTTGGGGCCTGACGGTATTTTATTACCACTGAAAAATAACTTAGCAATAATCACTCCTTGTATTCAGATTTGGCCATGTGCAACAATAATACAGTGGACATGCATTATTTCAGCACCCAGACATGCATATTTGGTATGCGTGGTTGGTATGCGTGGTTGGTGGTATTTTGGTGAGCATAATTCCCTTGTTTTATTTGTGTCCCCAATGTCCAGAATCCCTTATCTTTGCTTAGATTTTTCGAGTAATCACTAGAGAGACCTCAGACCTACATTTTAGGAATACCACATTTTCAGTGTTAGTGTTAGTGTGCCACCATGGGCGATCTCACTGACTTATTTACGACAGAGAGCTATATGTGGTAATTTTGTGGTAATTTCCACTACCTTATATATGGTAGGGAACTATGTTCAGAGAGTCCCTCTTCCCGTTGGCTCATGTACCTCCAACGAGCTATGCTACAAACAATCACTCTCAACTGTCCATACTGAATATGATCATGCACACATCTGTCTTAAAATGACAATTGCATTGTTTAAAAATCTCCCCTCATCATCAGCACTGTATTGGTAAATATAAAATACACCACCCGTCTGCTTTCAAATATTTTTCTGTATTATAAAAGTTGTATTTAAACACGATCTCACTCTTTACAGAAATAAATAAAATAGCACAGTAACAGCATTGTCTGTGATACACTGAAAAAATAGTGGCGGAGAACAGAACACAATTTGCAACATTAACATGTGATTAAGGCACCGGAATCTCCTTTCCTACTCTGACTGAATATTCTCGTACACACTCAGCTCCCACACTTATGTAATTACCTTATATGTTCAGCCGAGTTTTCTTCAGCTGTTCTCTTTCTGAATGTGGCTCCCTTGAAGATTAACCCCAGTGAAAAGGAGCGCCTTTCCTTCTCAAACCGGGGTCATTGCCAGGAATGCTCCAGCCAGGAAAAAGGTCCTTCTCCCAGCTCTGACAAATCTTGACTGTCCTCCTTCCTCCTCAAACTCCCCCCAGCAAAACTCTGATCACTCCCTCTAGCATGATACTTGCTATGACGCTGCTCCAATCAGAATCAATCATGCCATCTCCTCCTTCTCTACACAATGGCTCATTTTTATAGTAATACTTTGTAACCAACTGATTTCCTGTTCTTTCGAGCTCTTTTGCTTCCTGTAATTATGTGGACAGGGCAGCAGAGAAAACAAAAAAAAATGGATGTGCGTTTAAAAGTTCACTTTCAGAATAGGCCTAATTCTGCAGTGGAGACACATTTTTATTAGTGGATTATGATAACCTCAGTTTCATTAGTCAGGTTAGTTATAAGTAATGTTAGTTATTAATTTTCAAATGTGTCTCTCGCACCATAGGCAATTCAGGTGAAAAAATAGTGTGCATTTTTGAATGTGCACGTGTGCTTTTAACTGTAAAAATAGATTTGCATCTTATATGTTAAAATCGTTTTTGACTGAATAGCCTGTCTTTCCATGTTAATCTGGTAACACATATAGCAATGCACCGCACCCTTGTGGTGGTGCTGCAAAAAAAAATTGCTACCTGTGCAGTAGTGCTGTACTCTGTGCTGTAACACGCCAAATATCCTTACAGAGTCCAAGACTTCTGAGGATGGACAAGCCAGCATGGACAAGCCAGCATTCGGTGGTTCCTAAGTGCCAAAGTAGGTTCCATCTGAACTTCACAGCATCCCATGGTCAGGTCATATCGCAATTACAAATATGGCTGACAGGCTGTCTTCCAACTTCTATTAGCCCCAGATAGGGTCAAAGACAAACAA
This sequence comes from Ambystoma mexicanum, assembly GCF_040938575.1. NCBI lineage: Eukaryota > Metazoa > Chordata > Amphibia > Caudata > Ambystomatidae > Ambystoma > Ambystoma mexicanum. The sequence continues at coordinate 926,206,929 of NC_090941.1, forward strand.
ATGTTTCTCCTCTGCTTAAGAAGGAAAATCTGGATCCTGCAGAGGCAGGAAATTATCGCCCAATTACCAATGTTCCCTTTATGCTGAAAATCATAGACAAAATTGCGTACTGCCAATACCAAACCTTTGTCGAGGAACATGACATCCTAGCCTCACAACAATCTGGGTTTTGCCCCAATCATGGGACTGAGACTGCACTGTTAGATTTAAAATCTTACATTGCTCATTGTCATGATCTCTGCTTCCAAAAGGTCAGGGTTTTCCCAACTCCCTTGGAAGCAGATCCATAACCCAGGTTCCGAGTGCCAACCAGTCCCAATTGGGACCTTTTGGACCCAGTCCTGGCGCCAGTGGCACCAGGCTCATAAATATGCCCAGTCCCAGCGCTGGAAGCGCCGGGCTCATAATGCTTGGGTGGACTTACCTGCAGCAGACCATGCTGCTTACTTGCCTGCCAGTTGAGCCTCTGATCCCCTTCTGTTTGGAACTACTTTTCCTGTTGGGTGGGGCTGGAGCCACTCCCTAGATTCAGAACACTGGAACTCTTCTGGAAAGCAGGAACTCTTTTCTTACCTAGGCGTGGCTGCGGAAGGAGACACCGAAGCACTACAGGAGGCTATTTAAACCACACCCGGTGGATGAATCTTGCTTTGCGTTATTCTGCAACCTCTGCAGCAGAACGCTCATCGTGTCTTCTGCATCCGGTCCTGGGCCTAAGGAAAAAGGCTTACCATCCTGAATCCAGTCTTCAGCAACACCTATAAAGACAAGAAAGAACAGGTTAGCATTCCGGCATCTGAAAGGCAAAGGCTTACCATCCTGAATCCAGTCTTCAGCAACACCTATAAAGACAAGAAAGAACAGGTTAGCATTCCGGCATCTGAAAGGCAAAGGCTTACCTACTCTTCGTGCGCTCCGGAGGTCTTCACACTGCATTCCGGCATCTGAAAGACAAAAGCTTACCAACTCTTTGCACGCTCCGGAGGCCTTCGGCGCTGCATCCCGCATCTGAAAGACAAAACAAGGTGCGTTTAAAGACATTGGGGAACTTTAATACTCACGTGCCATTACTCCTTTCCACATCTAATCCAGTGGGTATTCCGGCACCCTGCAGCCGCTCCGAACTCGTACCTGCAAAATAAAAAGACAGTTAGAGCGCATCGTGAAGCAGGCAACAAGCGCTTACTTACGTGCTTCCAGGCGCTTCTATTCATCACACGGGCTCCATCTTCAACTCACTTCAGCCCGTCATCCGCCATCGCCGGAACCCTGCAAAACAAGAGACATCATTACTAAAGACTTTAAAGACATTTGAATGACTCGAAACTTACCGTTCGTGCAGTAAACGACGGACAGCAGTCCTCTGAAGTCAAGAGGCCTGCGCTACCTATCCAGTGAAGAAACTGGTTACAGCACCCTGCCCCGAGGCAGATGGAGAGCTCGGCATTCACTTACCTAAGGTGAGAGCGTTAACCTTTGGGGGTCTACAGGAGAGGAGAAGAGGAAAGAGATAGGGACACCCCAATAACCCCAGTTCATTAACCCCATATTTTCTATCTGCAGACATCTTACTCTACACGTCAGGCATACAGTGCACAGAGGTCCAGCCCAAGAGCCAACCGGGTGCTACACATCACCTTTGGAGATACGGTAGTCGCCCAGTCAAGACCGGCGCCTCTGCGAGAATCAGGTGAGCGTTACACTGATCTTGTTGACAAAGGTCATACTGCCCTGTTGTTATTACTAGATCTATCCGCCGCGTTCGATTTAGTCGATCATCAACTACTGGCGGATAGACTAATCACAATCGGCAAATGTTCCCCTGAAGCCTCTGCCTGGTTCAAATCTTTGTTGGGTCCACGGAATATGAGAGTTACTAAGGATAATGCTCACTCCATGGCTTCCCTACTATTATGTGGTGTTCCACAGGGATCATGTCTTTCGCCTCTACTCTTTAACATTTACTCTCATCTTCTCTGCGCTCTTCTGTTAGCCCTGGGCATTTATTTTGCCAATTACGCTGATGACACGCAGATTGTTATTAAACTCACTGGTGAGTATATAAAAGATGTAGAATACATCAACTCCATCTTTGCTGAAATTCAGAAGTGGATGGTGTTAAACTCTCTAGCCCTCAACAATGCAAAAACGGAGCTGTTGATTTTAGGTACCCAGCAGAGACTGAAGAAACTTGACACAAAATATGACAACTTTTTGATTGGTCAATATATCATTTCTGTATTTAAATCAGTAAAAACCTTGGGAGTCTATTTTGACCCGCAGCTATCCTTCACTCGTCAGGCCAACTACCTCAAATCCTCTTGTCACTATTATATTCAGCTTTTATGGCAGATTCGTCCTTATCTGTCTAAAGAGAACCTTGCATTGATCGCAGCTGCAATTGTAAACTGCAAGCTGGATTATTGTAATAGTCTGATGATCGGTACCTCCCAGGCCAACATTAAAGCTTTGCAGATTATACACAGAATAATGCAGTACGTGCTGTAATGGGCCTTAATTGAAACATGCACGTCTCCGAAGCCAGGCGCAGCCTTCACTGGCTGCCAGTGAAACAGCACTTACACCATGAAGGCTTAACCACTGTGTTTAAATGCCTACATGGTCAAGCTCCATTTTACCTTAATACTAGGATTAAAAGAAACCAGTCACCCGTTCTCTGCGCTCAAGTAGCAATACAGTATTGGTTCAACCTCCATCTATTCTGAAAAGATTTGGGGGTATTAGCTTTGATTCATTCTTGGGCCCTGGCTCTCTGGAATGTACTCCCTAAATATCTTGCTAATAGTGAGTCTCTGCCTATTTTCAAAAAGCAACTGAAGACCTTCCTGTTTGACAAAGGATAGGACTCATCCGTTTCTTTCAGTACAGCTCTCTCGGCATTGAAATCAGTTTTCTGTTATATCTCCTCATTCTGCTGGCCTTTGTGAGGTTTTGGTTTCCCAAGTCTCCGTGTTTCTTTGTTTTTCCTGTTTGATACTGTTTTCTGTTGTCTGCCTTCCCTTTTCCTTCTGTGAGTGCCCTGAGGCCTACGGGTTAGTGGCGCAATACAAGAATGCAGATAGATAGATAGATAGATAGATAGATAGATAGATAGATAGATAGATAGATAGATAGATAGATAGATAGATAGATAGATAGATGTGCCAGGTCCGGCCACACTTGCCAACATTCTGGCATGGCTGGCAGTGCAACCAATGACTTCATGATTCCGGTATCCACGGTTGGGCTTCTTTAAGAGTGGCTAGGTATGGATGTTGTGGGTTCAGTCCCTTCCAGCTCCTTTTGGCCATCCTGTTAGGGGCCGCTAAATCTGGTACCGGAAGGATGGGAGGGAATTCCCCACGACATAGTAGACCATATGCAATTCGACGCATTCAAGGATTACCTAGATGGGAATGATATGAGGATCAACATGAAGAAATCAAAAATCCTAATAATAAAATCAGCGTGTGGAAATCAGAAAAAGACCAAACTCTTTAAATGGACCATAGAGAATCAGCAGCTGGAAGTGATAAATTCAATAATTTATCTGGGAATCCGGATGAACAAAAATGCACATGAATCAGGGCATCACCTGCTGATTAAGGAAAAACTAGTGAAATTAAAAAATCAGGGGAGAGCCCTGAATTCGCAGATATAGAACTTTCTCTTTGACTCCGACCCTTACCTTTTATAAACAAAAGATGGGAGCAGTCCTGACTTATGGACCCGAGGCACTTCGAAATCTTTCCTGGAGGACAAGGGGAGTTTGCGAGGCTTATTTCTGGAGAAATATATTGAGACTGGCGAATTCCTTGCCAATATGTACAATAAGGTATGAATTAAGACTCCAATCATTGACATCTTTGGTTATGTGGAAATCTATCTTGCTTTTTCAAAAATGTGTACTAGATTCACCACCTGCACCCTTTGAGATCCTAAAGAACTCCTCGATGAATAAGGACAAAAAACTGACTAAGTGGAAATTGCGATGCAAAGAATATCTGGAGACATATAACATCGAGTTAGAAACACTACAAGGAAATTCCAACAAGGGAATGAAGAAATTGCCAGAAAAAGACTGGGAGGAAACAATAGATTTTGAAATATAAGAATAATCTCTTTATTAACATCATATGGGAGCAGAAAACATTAAATGAACCGCCGGAATACCTAAGAAAGCTCCCGTCGCCCCACTACAGAGACATGTTGATGCAGTGCAGATTAAATATCTTAGCCTCGAGAGAGGTGCAGCTCTTTCGAAAACAGATTAAACCACAAGAAGCTAACTGCCGCTTCTGTAAAGACCAGGAACCCATTGAAACAATCAGACATCTGATATTGAGTTGTACATCTATACGCGATCAAAGAAACAAGGCATGTGGGATTACATGCAGTCGTGGGTCCCATGCAGGAAGAGGAGATTTGGGAGAGGCTATTAACAGTTGATAAAATTGGAAGAACAATTGATGCCTTGAAATTTGTGGAGACACTGATGAAGGACACAAGTGCATGATGATGATTGACATTGGAATAGATGGGGGATAAAGACTCAAATAATGAAATAAGAAAGCACTTATAAGTGCTATAGTTGGCTAACCAATAAAAAGTAGACCATATGCTTGGTCTTCGATCCAAGATGGCTAAGTACAGGAAACAAAGCACCCAGAAATGGAAATTAAGCCAGGAGCTCATGAATCACTGGCATGACCAGATGGCTACTAGGATGCCAGGCCAGATGATCTGGTTCATGGAACCAAACAGAACCATCAAACCCAGTGCCTTGCATCACAAGTGCTCTGGGCCTAATGTGGTGCTGGAAAAGATCAGTGAGGTGAACTACTTCATTGATGCACATACCGTGTGGCATACACATTGGGTCTTCCATGTCAACTGGCTTAAACCCCATTATAGTCGGAGTGACTTAGTAATGGCTCTGGTCACAGATGGTGAGACAAAGGAGGAGATGGATACGCTCCCAGAATTGTTGCACAAAGAGCCCACTGAAGGGTCTCTCAATGGAGTTCACACTTTGCTAAACCTCACTGAACAGCAACTGCAGAACTGTCAGCAGCTTCTAGATCAGTTCACTAGGCAGTTCTTTATGACTCCAGGGTAGATTGATTGTTGTGTCCATGATATTTAAATGGCAGACAGCAAACCGGTGAAGAGTAGGATTCACCAGATGTCTGACAATGTCAAAGACACCATCAAGGAAGATGTTTCCAAGAAGTTGACCTTGGTGTCATTGAGCGGCCCCGCAGCTGCCATGAAGACAGATGCCTATGCCATTTCTCAGGCAGATTAACTCATCAAGCAGTTTGGTGCGGCCAAGTCCATGAGTACCTTTCAGTTTATGGAAGGGTACAGGTAGGTCAGTCTGACCGATCATGCCAAAAAGAAGTCTGCATTCTACACCCCGGTTGAGCAGTACCTGTTCACTGTCATGCCTTTCGGATTAAAGAACGTCCAAACCACCTTTCAGAGGATGATGAACCGGGTCCTGCGGGGCTGGAAGACTTCAGCATTGCTAACTTAAATGATGTGGCGATATTCAGCAACACTTGAAATACCATTTGTCCCACCTGGAACAGGTGTTTCAACCCATGTGGAAGGCTGGCTTGACTAGATACTGTGACAGTATACTGTCACTTACCTAGGTCACCAAGTACATGGCAGTAGGAAACAGTCTCTCCAGGCCAAATCCAAGGTGGTGAAGGATATCCCCACCACCCAGACACAAGTGGGGGCTATCGTTGGTTGACAGTGCCCTTACCTTAAATAACATCACATTGAACAAACTGCCAAAAAACTCACCTGGACCCTTGCCTGTCAGTCATCATTCCAGAGCTTGAAGAAGGCTTTTGCTGTAGTTACGGCAATACAGAAGTTGAAACCCTACATATTTGGGTATCACTTCACTGTCCAAACTAACCACAGACCTCTGAGTTGGCTTTTGCCCATGCAGGGCGAGATCCCAAGTGACTGTATAGGGCCATATCCCTAAAGGGATTTGGCATGGACATCCAATATAACCCTGGGTTGCAGCACTGAAATGCAGATGCCTCAGTCTGTACTTTCCATAGGAGTAAGTGCCAGACCCATAAAAGGGTGAATCTCAACCTTTCTGCCTGGGGGCCATGTGGCAAGCATGCTGGCTTTTTTGATATTTATCAACACATAGAATGATGAGGGTGATTCAATCTCAAAAAGGGGAATCTGCAAACTATATTCTCCCTTTCCTTTCAAATCCATGCATGTCAAATGCATAATGCACTCATGCCCTGCAACATCAGTAGCCTGATCTGCGGCACCTGTTTTATCCATTGCACAGAACAGGTACAAATGTCACAAGTTCCCACCTGACAGCCCCAGAGTCAGCCAAGTCTGTGCAACTCATAGGTGGCATTTACGATATGCCCCACTGTACACAAAACTAAGATGATCATGAGTGGCCGATTCTGGTGGCAGGTTAGGCTCTGCTATGCTTAGGTTGAGAGTGCCTTGTGCTTCTCATGATCAAAACCACCACATTCCAATTGTTATTGCACATGTATCAGTCACTGTGAACCAGCTCCACTATGGATGGTGATGTATCTTCTGGTCAGCCAGGTGTAGCCTGCCAAATGGCTGGAAGTGAACATGGAAGTCCAGGCCTCCTCTTTGATCTCGTTGTGAGGGCTAGTAACACTCTCCACCCAAGACACTTCATAACAGGCAGCTGTCCTGGTCCCGGGTATCAAGGGAACACACACATTCAAAAGGAGTAGCCTCACACCAGGGTGTTCCATAGCTAAGGGCCTTTGTTTTCAGTAAGAAAGGAAGGGGGCAGGACCATGATAGGCAGGTAGGCTCTGATCAATGGGTGAATGTTTCCACCATTTTGATTCTCACTGCCCCTCTCTCTCTTTCCTGTCCCACTCCCTTTGCTCTGGAGCAAAGCAATTTGGATGTGACTTCGAAAGGAAAAGTCCATTCCACCCATGAGGAGGGATTGGGCCACTAAGGCAGGCTAGCTTTAGTCTAATCATCTGAGTACTCTTGACTCTAAAAGAAATGGTCTTCCACCCCTTCACCAGATTTGCTCAGTTCCTCTCGGATCCTTTAAGGCCTCAGATTCGTTCTGAAGATTTCACTGGACTTCCTTTAGGAGAATTACACTCTCCAAAGCCCTTAAGCTGAGGTCAACAAGGAATCATCCAAGACGAAAGGAAGATCTGTCTCCTACCACTCCAGGGAACATCTGGAGTAACCTCAGCTGTGGACCTACCACTTTGCACTGGAATTTCCTGAGATGGAAGAGCAAACCCTGAATGGAATCATCTTATCCTCAAGTCCCCACGAAAGTGCCTCACAACAACCACAGGGCCCTAATCTGTTCACCACTAAACTCATCTCTCCATGTTCACTGCACCTGGAACAATTATGGAATTTGGTGGCAATGGTAGATGTGCTCCTCAACCAATTGAACATTTGCTTGCATCTTCAACCAGCTCAACACATCGTTGTGTCCCAGCCAAAGCTCATCACTTGGTGAGCTGAAGAGACTGTGCAATGTAGGGACCCACACTGAATCAGTGAGAGTCACTCGCTGACTCTAACCGGGGGTTGCAACCACAGCTTGAACCAGATAGCCCTTGAACTCCCACCTCATTCATCTTACACCAATGTACTCAAGATCCCCACTTCGATGACCGACACCCGCCGACTGGAACTGCTGGAGCATCACTCATAGACCCCACACAGCAATTAAAGCCTGACTCGGCCTGGCCAACTCAGTAGCGTTCCTGGGACTGCCTAACCTGAATCATTGAATAGCTGCCGTTCTACCAAACAGATCATCTACTTTCACCACTACTTGTTACCCACTTGCTGCTGAGGCCTCCATGTCCCTACATTCGCGAACTGAGGCTTATTAGCTCGCATCAGAGTTCGAACCCGGGTCTGACTGCATCAGTCTATCCAGAAATGAATCCAGGTACTATTGACTCTGAACTGACCCCTTGGTCCACTTGGGCCCTAGAAACTGGTTAGTTCACTATCACACATGTTTACTACCAAGATATCATTTTATGGTAGTACCTTATCTACAACCCCTGGAACTGTTGCATCTTCTCTGTTCTTTCTTTAGGGTGGGTTTTTGTACAGTGTTTCTATTTGTTCTATGTACAGATGGTGTGTATTAATTTACGTGTTTATATTTTAATATGTTTTATATTTTTGATATGATATGAGATGATATGGCATTGGTAACGCGCCTATACACAAGTGTTTCAAGGTGCGACAAGGCAAGGAAAGGGGAACAGAGGGAGGACAGGGACAACAATCTTACTAGGCCACGTGACATTGAGATCGTGCAAGTGCAGGGGAGGGGGAGGGGAAAGTGCCAGGGGAAGGGGAGGGGCCAGTGCTGTACATGGGGTGATCAAAACAATAACAACAACTGCGGCCAGCAGGTGGCAGGTGCAAGGGCAAGTGCAGACAGCAGGTGTCCAAAAGTGCAGGTAGGGAGACTGTAGGGTTACAGATACAGACCCAAGTGCAAGGGTTGCCGGGAGACAGTGCCAGTGTGCGACTGGTTGGGCAGGGACATAGGCCCAACATCAGCAGATAGCCAGGTGACCAGTGCGGTATCAGACAGGAAATCAGCAGGGGAGAAGAAGAGAGAAGGCAGAAGCAAAGAGGAAGGTCTTGAGGTGCTTCTGGAATCTGAGTTGGTTCTCCAAAAGTTTCAGAGAGGCAGGGAGGCTGTTCCAGAGGGAGGCCCCAGCTGAAGAAAGAGATCTACCATGAACTTGTTGCTTGGAGAAGCGACTGACCCTGAGGGAGTTGGAGGTGAAGGAACGCAGAGATTGAGTAGGAAGGTATTTACAAAAGAGAGAGTTGGAGGTATTGAGGACCCAGGCCCCAGAAAGCCTTGTGGGCAATGCAGAGGGTATTGAACTTGCAGCCACTGGGAGCCAATGCAGAGATTTCAGTGCTGGAGAGATACTATTCCTGGGCTTGAGGTCAAGGACAAGTCTCGCAGTCCTGTTCTGGATGAGTTGCAGAGGGCGGAGAGTACAAGCAGTCAGTTTTAGAAAGAGGCTGTTGCAGTAGACAAGCCTAGAAATAACCAGAGCTCTAGATATGGTGATCTTCTGGGGGAAGGAGAGGATAGGAAGAATACCTCTGAGGAGGTGCAGTTGGTAGTTTCTTCTTACAAATGTCAGAGATGTGAGGAGAAAAGGAGAGTGTGGAGTCGAAGCCTCACAGTTGGGAGCAGGAAGAGGGCCAATGGAGACCAGCCAGAGAGTGACAGGAAAGGAGGGTGCAGGTGTGCCGATGAGGAGAATCTCTGTCTTACTAGCGTTAAGGCAGAGATCGTTGGCGGAACACCACTCCTGGATAGCAGACAGACAGTCAGAGATGAGAGAAGGAGAAGAGGTGGCAGAGGGGAGCCTGAAAATTAGCTGAGTGTCATCTGTATAGCACTGACATTTAGAGCAGTGAGCAGCAATGTGGTAGGCGAGAGGTGCCAGGTATTGGTTGATCAGGCAGGGGGAGCAGTTAGACCCCAGGGGAACACCACAGGTAGACAGTGAGACAGAGGAAAGGAAGGACTCAAGCTGAACCTGGAAGGGTCGATCGTAGAGGAAGGGGGTCAGCCTGGCCAGGGCGTGATTGGTGATACCCAGGTTATCACGGAGATGATTGAGCAGGATGGCATGTTTGACTGTGTCAAAGGCAGAAGAGAGATTGAGTAAGATGCGGATAGAGGGGAGATTAGAATCAAGGTTAGACAGCAGGTCTTCACGGATGTTCAGGAGAGCAGTTTCTGTGCTTCTGGCTGCTCTGAAGTCAGACTGATGGTCATGGAGGTAACCAACAGATTTAGTGTGAAGATTGAGCTGGGAGATGGCCAGCTTTTCCAGGAGTTTTCCCAGGAAAGGAGTGATGTGGATCAGGCGATTGTTAGCTGGGCAGGAGGGGTCAGCTGAGGTTTTCTTGAGAAGAGGGTGCACAAGAGAGTGCTTCAGGGGGGAGGGGAAGGCTCCAGTGGCAAAGGAGTGGTTGCAGAAGTCAACCAGGGCAGGAGCGAGGGTGTCAATGTGGTCCTTGATGGTTTTGGGAGAACAGGGAAGAACCTGTTTTGACAAGACTTTCATAGATCAGACTTGTCTAGAAAACTTGTCAGGGGAGAAAAGAGGAAAGGAAGAGAAAGAGGGAGAAGAGGAGGCCACAGGGGGGCTGGAGGTGGAGGAGAGAGTAGAGAGAGGAGGAGGAGAGGACGAGAGGGTGGGCATGATGTCCTTGGTTTTTCAGATGAAATAAGAAGCTAGGGCTGTGCAGAGGGCCTGGGAGGGGACAGGTGAGGTAGAGACTGCAGCAGGATTGGCCAGCTCCTTGCAGATTTTAAAGAGTTTGGCTGAGTTGTTAGATGTCACAGAGACACAGGCTTGGATGTGGGCTCTCTTCTTGGTGCGGGTAAGGAGCCGATATTGCCGTTGGAGCAGGCGGCAGTCCAGTTTGTCAGAGGATGCGCAAAAAGCTAGCCATTTCCTCTCAGCCATCCTGCACTTGCGTTTAAGGGTGACAAGGTCAGAGTCCTACCAGGAGTTGCACTTGGCTTTGAGCTTCAAGCGAATCCTCATTAAAATTCTGTGCTGTGAAAACTAGGCCTTTGTCTCCCCTTTCAGGATTCTCAAACGTAGGTGCCCTCTCCACTGGTTGCCGCTATATGCACTGTTTCTGTATTTAAAATTCTGCGCTGTGAAAACTAGGCCTTTTTCTCTCCTTTCAGGATTCTGAAACTTAGGTGGCCTCTCCACAGGTTGCCGTAATACGCACTGTTTCTGTATTTAAAATGCGGCACTGTGAACACTAGGCCTTTTTCTCAAGTTTCAGGATTCTCAAACTTAGGTGGCCTCTCCACAGGCTACCATAATATTAACTTTTTCTGTATTTAAAATTATGTGCTTTGAAAACTAGGCCTTTGTATCCCCTTTTTGGATTCTCAACCTTAGGTGGCCTCTCCACAGGTTGCCGTAATGCGCACTGTTTCTGTATTTAAGATTCTGCGCTGTGAAAACTGGGCCTTTTTCTCCCCTTTCACGATTCTCAAAATTAGGTAGCCTCTCCACAGGTTGCCGTAATATGCAATGTTTCTGTATTTAAAATTCTGCGCTGTGAAAACTAGGCCTTTGTCTCCCCTTTCAGGATTCTCAAACTTAGGTGGCCTCTCCACTGGTTGCCGCTATATGCACTGTTTCTGTATTTAAAATTCTGCGCTGTGGAAACTAAGCCTTTTTCTGCCCTTTCAGGATTCTCAAACTTAGGTGGCCTCTCCACGGGTTGCCGTAATATGCACTGTTTCTGTATTTAAAATTCTGCGCTGTGAAAACTAGGCCTTTGTATCCCCTTTTTGGATTCTCAACCTTAGGTGGCCTCTCCACAGGTTGCCGTAATGCACACTGTTTCTGTATTTAAAATTCTGCGCTGTGAAAACTGGGCCTTTTTCTCCCCTTTCAAGATTCTCAAAATTAGGTAGCCTCTCCACAGGTTGCCGTAATATGCAATGTTTCTGTATTTAAAATTCTGCGCTGTGAAAACTAGGCCTTTTTCTCCCCTTTCAGGATTCTCAAACTTAGGTGGCCTCTATACAGGTTGCCGTAATACGCACTGTTTCTGTATTTAAAATTCTGCGCTGTAAAAAGTAGGCCTTTTTCTCCCCTTTCAGGATTCTCAAACTTAGGTGGCTTCTCCACAGGTTCTAAAGTTGAGCATTTCTGAGCTCTTTAACCATGAGTGTCTGTCCTATTGCACAACCTGATTGTCGCTCGCTATCTTGTATGCCTACTCTCTCCAGTGTCACCCCCTTCTCCCATCTACTCTATGGTGCTCTCTGCCTCGCCTGTCTTCTCTAACTGCTTCTCTATCGACTATCCTGCTCTCCTCACTAAATTTGGTAGGAAATAGTTTTAAAAGGACATCCTGGTCTCCAACCCAGGCCTTCCTATCCCTGACACCTACACCAGTGCCTCCTCCAAGGAAACTCTCACCAACATCCTCTTTATCGTGCCTTCACCTGATTTATGGACCCTTAATATGGACTCTGTGCTCTCTCCTTTTGCCTCTTCTCCCATTAATGGTGGCACCCATTGGGACGTCCTCTTGGCCTCCTTCCAATCCTCTAAGGTCATCATTAATAGTTCATAGTTTTTATTGATATACATATAACAAAACAAATGTTTTATATATCATTGCTTTCGCATGTTACATTTTAAAAACAGATAATAATCTAACTCTATTACAATTAAAACATCTCAGTTACTATTACATTAACCATTGAAAGGTGCATTAGATAGTACAGAATTTATATGGTATCATTTAATATTGTCTCACGAGGTCAGACAATACACTGTAGGATTAAAACAATTTTCTTATAGAATAACACCATAAAATACATTAGGTTTATATCATTTCCACTCATAAATAGTGACCATAATGTCTCAATTTCATCATACTTAAAACTGTTATTGTATGATTTCATATGTCGATACCGAAGGGTTTGTAGGCTTTCACACACAATTAACAAGTGATCTAACGTTTCAGTGACATTATTACCACATAAGCGGCAGTATCGCTTTTCACGGGGAATACCCAATTGAGAGCCTTTTACTTCCAATGCCTCGGATATATTGAATTTCAATAGGAGGTATTGCTGTACTGTTTGTGGATTGGGGTAGGCATGGATGTAGTTTGGGATCTGACCTCGGGATATACGCTCATTGCAGTAAATCCTGCTGTGATTTTTAGTCGATAGGTCAGTCATCTGTTGTTCATAGCTTACATCTTTCAATATATTTTTCAGAGTGGATTTCACAGAGTACAAGCTCATTAGACTATGTGAGGGAATTGAGCTAGTCCACTTATTGTGGAGTTGTTTCAACTCACCCAGTATTCCAAAAGCAGTGATGTTCACGAGTTTCATGTATGCTATCACATATCCACAAGTGATTGTTTCAGTCTTGATACGTAACAGCTTTTCGTAGTTTAGTACACAATGGTTAATGAATACATGAGGTAAACCTATCAGATTAAATTCTAGGTAATTATATTCAACACTTACACATTGTGGAAGACGAAACAATTTCCGAAGTAACAAGGCTTCAAATCGCTCAACCAATTTAATAAAATTGTGCCCTCATATTATAATGGTGTACAGTAGTATTGCTCTAATCTTAGCAATGTATATGGTCAGTATCGCAGATACCGAGTTGCCGAGTAGCTGCTATTTCTTCCAATGAAGATACTCAGAGCATTGGTAGCAACCAAACAGCGGGCCTGTAGTGCGGACCAATGAGCGTGCCATGTTAGGCGATCATCAACTATGATGCCTAAATATTTATAGGTTTTGACTTGTTCTAATGGCTTTCCGTTCATTGACCACACATATTTTTTGGGGCAGCGTTTCTTAGTGAAGACCATTACATTACTATTAATGTTTATTCTAATTGAAGTCTCCAAGAAGGAGGAGTTGAGTGGTTGAGGCCAGGAGGGTGGAGGAGAGGTCCACCCACTAGTGAGGAAGGAGGTGATATGACCAGGTGGCCAATAAATAGTAGCCGCAGTAAAGGAGCGGTCAGTAGAGAGAGAGAGTGCAGACAAGGCATTCGAAAGTGGAGTAGGCCTGCATAGGAATGACAGAGGCAGGAATCCACTCCGGAAACATCAAGGATACACCCCGTTCAGAACGGTTGGATATGGGCACAGAGAGGATCCTGTAGCCATCAGGGAGGAGAGTGTCAAAGTTTGTGACATAGCTGGCCATGAACCATGTCTCGGTGAGACCGAGGACATTGAGATCAAGTTCTTCCAAAGGTGGCAGTTGTCAGAGGAGTGTTTGCAGCTGAGCAAGAGATGAGTGTGGCAATATGGAGAAGGTTGCCAGCCTTGAAAGACTTCCAGGGAGGGATACAAATCAGAGGTACACCCTGTGGAGCTGTAGAAGGAGCCAGAGGATGGGGAGATGAGGCAGGAGGAGAAAGCAAGTTAGGCAAGGAGGAGGCAGAGGGGGAAGCAAGGAGGCCAAAGAAGAGGGAGAAGGGACAGCAGGAGAAGAAAGGAAATAGGTGAGGCGTGGGGAGAGTCTATCAACGAAGACAAGGTTTGGCTATTGGCCTTGGACAAGACAGTGTCATTCAGGTAAATATTAATGATGACCATGGAGGAGTGGAAGGGAGCCAGGGGGGCTTCCCACCGGGTACCAGCATTAATGGGAGAAGAAGAGAAAGGAGAGAGCTCAAAGACCATATGAAGATTCCATAGGTCTGGCGATGGAATGACAAAGAGGATGTCACTTAGGGTCTGTCTGCAGGAAGCGCTGGTATAGATGGCAGCGATAGGGAGGTCTGGGTTGGAGACCAGGATATCATTTTTGAACTTCTACCTACCAGACTTGGTGATGAGAGAAGAATAATGGATAGAGAAGCAGTTTGAAAAGATAGGAGAAACAGAGAACACTGTAGAGTAGGTAGGGTAAGAGTAGAGAGGAAAAGGGGTGGAGGTGAAAGGTGGGGGGGAGACAATAGTGGATGATTGACTAAGTAGACAAGATCTCAGATGGAAGAGCAGGCAGGAAACAAGGCTGTCCGATAAGTAAATCAGGTTACCAGGGCATCAGGAACAGAGCAGTCATTAAAAAGAGAACCTAGAGGAGGGTAGGGTATACAAAAGAACAAAGCAGTCGATAAATGTAAACTTAGAAGATGAACAAATGCAGCAGAACACAAAGCAAAACAATTCAAAACAGGGCAGTCAGTGAGGGAAAAACACAAAAAAATATATACAAAGAGCAGAGCAGTCGAGAAATGTAAACCAGAGGAGGGAAGACTACAACAGGAAACAGAGCAATACAATGCAAAACAGGGCAGTCAATGAGGAAGAGCAAAGAGGGCGCATGGATGAATTAGGCTGGAGAAGGGGAGGCCAAGGCAAATGTGATCGGGAGTTGCGAGGGAACACGCAGTCAGGGAGGCATTGCTGCGAGCGAAGCACACACAGACGCTGCAGCGCGAGAATCCAACTTTTACAAATGCACAACTCACTGTGCCACGGAACACCTATCCTCACCCCACCACCGGAGAAGTTGATGCTGCCGTTGCCTGATGATGGTGGGGATGGCCTGTTGGGACAGAGGGAGTAAACATGCTGCTGCATACTTACCTGCTGTCTGAGCAGGGATTCAGGACCTAGGTCCTCCAGTTCCCAACAGGTACAAACAGGAATTGCCCTTTTCTTCCTCTGCACTTTGCCTCAGACGCCCGGGCAAGAGACACCCTTGATCTAAGAGTTAAGATCAGAAAGGAAGAGGCAGTGCTAAGAAGGTGGATGGGGCTTAGGCGAGGTGACCGAAATCCACTTGCTCCCCATCTGCAGAGGAAAAGAGGCTGGAGGGCTCCTTAAGTAGGGAAAAGAGCGGCAACCAGGAAGGCACCAGGTGGTCGGGGCTTGGGTCTCCTTAAGTGGGGAAAAAGAGCGGCAACCAAGAAGGCACCAGATGGACGGAGCTTAGGCCAGGTGACCTAGATCCACTTGCACCTGCTTCACATCTGCAAAGGAAAAGAGGGTGGAGGACTCTTAATTATGGAAAAAGAGCAGTAACCAGGAAGGTACCAGGTGGGCAGGTCTTAGGCCTCCTTAAATGGGGAAAAAGAGCAGCAACCAGGATGTCACCATGTGGGTGGGACATAGGCCAGGTGAGCTAGATCCACTTGCACCTGCTCTCATCTGCAAATGAAAAGAGGCTGGAGGGCTTCTTTGATAAGGAAAAAGAGCGCAACCAGGAAGGCACCAGGTGGACGGGGCTTAAACCAGGTGACCTAGATCCACTTGCACCTGCTTCCCATCTGCAAAGCAAAAGAGGCTGGAGGGCTCTTTAAGTAGGGAAAAAGAGAAAGAGCGGCAACCAGGAAGGTGGCAGGTGGGCGGGACTAAGGCCTCCTTAAGTGGAGAAAAATAGTGGCAACCAGGAAGGCACCAGGTGGACGGGGCTTAAGCCAGGTGACCTAGATCCACTTGCACCTGCTTCCCATCTGCAAAGCAAAAGAGGATGGAGGGCTCTTTAAGTAGGGAAAAGAGCGGCAACCAGGAAGGCACTGGGTGGCCAGGGCCTGGATCTCCTTAAATGGGGAAAAAGAAGAGCGGCAACCAAGAAGGCACCAGATGGACGGAGCTTAGGCCAGGTGACCTAGATCCACTTGCACCTGCTTCACATCTGCAAAGGAAAAGAGGGTGGAGGACTCTTAATTATGGAAAAAGAGCAGTAACCAGGAAGGTACCAGGTGGGCAGGGCTTAGGCCTCCTTAAATGGGGAAAAAGAGCAGCAACCAGGATGTCACCATGTGGGTGGGACATAGGCCAGGTGAGCTAGATCCACTTGCACCTGCTCTCATCTGCAAATGAAAGGAGGCTGGAGGGCTTCTTTGATAAGGAAAAAGAGCGGCAACCAGGAAGGCACCAGGTGGACGGGGCTTAAACCAGGTGACCTAGATCCACTTGCACCTGCTTCCCATCTGCAAAGCAAAAGAGGCTGGAGGGCTCTTTAAGTAGGGAAAAAGAGAAAGAGCGGCAACCAGGAAGGTGGCAGGTGGGCGGGACTAAGGCCTCCTTAAGTGGAGAAAAATAGTGGCAACCAGGAAGGCACCAGGTTGACGGGGCTTAAGCCAGGTGACCTAGATCCACTTGCACCTGCTTCCCATCTGCAAAGCAAAAGAGGATGGAGGGCTCTTTAAGTAGGGAAAAGAGCGGCAACCAGGAAGGCACCGGGTGGCCAGGGCCTGGATCTCCTTAAATGGGGAAAAAGAAGAGCGGCAACCAAGAAGGCACCAGATGGACGGAGCTTAGGCCAGGTGACCTAGATCCACTTGCACCTGCTTCACATCTGCAAAGGAAAAGAGGGTGGGGGACTCTTAATTGTGGAAAAAGAGCAGTAACCAGGAAGGCACCAGGTGGGCAGGGTTTAGGCCTCCCTAAATGGGGAAAAAGAGCAGCAACCAGGATGTCACCATGTGGGTGGGACATAGGCCAGGTGAGCTAGATCCACTTGCACCTGCTCCCATCTGCAAATGAAAAGAGGCTGGAGGGCTTCTTTGATAAGGAAAAAGAGCAGTAACCAGGAAAGGCACCAGGTGGACGGGGCTTAAACCAGATGACCTAGATCCACTTGCACCTGCTTCCCATCTGCAAAGCAAAAGAGGCTGGAGGGCTCTTTAAGTAGGGAAAAAGAGAAAGAGTGGCAACCAGGAAGGTGGCAGGTGGGCGGGATTTAGGCCTCCTTAAGTGGAGAAAAATAGTGGCAACCAGGAAGGCACCCGGTGGACGGGGCTTAAGCCAGGTGACCTAGATCCACTTGCACCTGCTTCCCATCTACAAAGCAAAAGAGGATGGAGGGTTCTTTAAGTAGGGAAAATAGCGGCAACCAGGAAGGCACCGGGTGGCCAGGGCCTGGATCTCCTTAAATGGGGAAAAAAAGAGCGGCAACCAATAAGGCACCAGATGGACGGAGCTTAGGCAAGGTGACCTAGATCCACATGCACCTGCTTCACATCTGCAAAGGAAAAGAGGGTGGAGGACTCTTAATTGTGGAAAAAGAGCAGTAACCAGGAAGGCACCAGGTGGGCAGGGCTTAGGCCTCCTTAAATGGGGAAAAAGAGCAGCAACCAGGATGTCACCATGTGGGTGGGACATAGGCCGGGTGAGCTAGATCCACTTGCACCTGCTCCCATCTGCAAATGAACAGAGGCTGGAGGGCTTCTTTGATAAGGAAAAAGAGCAGCAACCAGGAAGGCACCAGGTGGACGGGGCTTAAACCAGGTGACCTAGATCAACTTGCACCTGCTTCCCATCTGCAAAGCAAAAGAGGCTGGAGGGCTCTTTAAGTAGGGAAAAAGAGAAAGAGCGGCAACCAGGAAGGTGGCAGGTAGGCGGGACTTAGGCCTCCTTAAGTGGAGAAAAATAGTGGCAACAAGGAAGGCACCAGGTGGGCGGGGCTTAGGCCAGGTGACCTAGATCCACTTGCACCTGCTCTCCATCTGCAAAGAAAAAGAGACTGGAGGGCTCCTTAAGTGGGGCAAAAGAGCAGGAACCAGGATGTCACCATGTGGGTGGGACATAGGCCAGGTGAGCTAGATCCACTTGCACCTGCTCTCATCTGCAAATGAAAAGAGGCTGGAGGGCTTCTTTGATAAGGAAAAAGAGCGGCAACCAGGAAGGCACCAGGTGGACGGGGCTTAAACCAGGTGACCTAGATCCACTTGCACCTGCTTCCCATCTGCAAAGCAAAAGAGGCTGGAGGGCTCTTTGAGTAGGGAAAAAGAGAAAGAGCGGCAACCAGGAAGGTGGCAGGTGGGCGGGACTTAGGCCTCCTTAAGTGGAGAAAAATAGTGGCAACAAGGAAGGCACCAGGTGGGCGGGGCTTAGGCCAGGTGACCTAGATCCACTTGCACCTGCTCTCCATCTGCAAAGAAAAAGAGACTGGAGGGCTCCTTAAGTGGGGCAAAAAAGCAGGAACCAGGAAGGCACCAGGTGGGTGGGGCTTAGGCGTCCTTAAGTGGGGAAAAGAGTAGCAACCAGGAAGGCACCAGGTGGGCGGTGCTTAGGCAAGGTTACCTAGATCCACTTGCATCTTCTCCCCATCTCCATTTTATTGAAGTTTGATTGGACAATCCCTTTATTTTGGACTGTGTTGTTTGGGTCACTACTGATTCACCTTCACACCCCTCTTAAGAGCATAGCCTTCCCTCGGCCCATGTTACGACAAAAGGCGCAGGAGGTATATCTCATAACAGTCCATGTTTTTCCTTTAGGACTGCATTTTGTTTTGGTTTGTAGAAGTGAGAGGGCTGAATGGCCACTTCACCCTGACTCATTGTTTTACTCCTGCGAGGTAGAATCAAATTTGTCACAGCCCCACCCTCAGCACAGCAATAACCTGCAAAGTTTACCCCTACTCGGCACCTACACAATTGGCAGGTTCCCCAGCTCCCAACTTCTACCAGACAGGGGCATCAAGCAAAGTGGCCACGTTTGCTGAATTCCCCTAATTTCCCCTTTAAAATTGGAGTGGTATTTGTGCTGTTTGTGTGTGTGTTTGTGCTTTACGCCATTGTGTTTTTCATTACTGGAACTGACCTGCACACCTTGCCGATGAAGTTTTCCTGGAACTTTGTTTTTTAGGACTTTGTACTATTTTTGGAAGTGCCTTGGACTTATGTTAAGCTGTCTTTTACTGCATGGCACATGACGCCTCTTGTTTGCTCCCCTGTTTTAATTTTTTGTACAATAAATATTATTGGTTGCAAAATATGTGTTACATGATGTCCTGCTGCTACCCATGTTCTCGTGGCTGTCAATGAATGCCATTGCCCTCGCCATCAGACGATGTTTCATCTGATGGCCACATTGTGCAACATGCAGCAATTTAAAATGAACTGTCAAACCTTTACTCGGCACTACATGAATGCACAACTCCAGCAACATATTGACATCAACAATCTCTTCCAAACCTATCAATATGGGTTCAGACCCATATGCAGCACAGCAACAGCAAACATAAATGTGCCTCCTGGTTCTACTCAACCTTTCAGATGCTTTTGACACAGAAAACCAAAAGGCACTCACGGATCCCTACATCAGCGCATGGGGATCAGCAACCTTGTCCTATTCTGGTTGAATTCCTACCTCACCAACTGCCAGCAGTTTGTTCAGATGGACTCTTCCAGATCACTAATGATATCCTTCACCTGTTAAGTCCCACAGGGTTCCATCATCAACCCAGTGATCTTCAATCTATGAATGGAGCAGCTGGGACTCCTCTTAGCCACACTAAGAGGCCGATTCATGGAATTAATGTGCGCTGAAAATTCCTGGGCATGAGTGCAAAAGCGGGCGAATCTCAGAGCAAGTGAGAAAATCACAGCGAAACCCGCGCACAGCGATTCACGGATGTACGTGTGCGTGTCAATCCCTGGATGTGCGCTAAAATCCTGCGTGGCGCACGCTGGCGCACACGTCTCCAAACAGCATGCGCTACGTGCACAGCGAAAGCACACATAGCGCAGCGCACACAACTAAAGTAGGCGGAACAGGGGGTGTAACACGCGGAATGGGGAACAACACGTGAAAATGTGGGCATCACGGGGGAAGTACAGGAGCCAAATGCGCGGAACGCCCACACGCGTGTCTACAACACGCATTCATGGAATCGAACGGGGCCAATGTGTGCGCCAAAAAAGACGCGCTAAACCGGAAACACGTACGCCAGCAGGAAGCAGGCATACGTGTACCCGCGCAGCATAAAAGTGCACGCAAACAACAAACAAGCTCAGACGCCAAGATGAATATACCGTTCCTCGCAGCAGTGGTCGTGGGATACCGCAGGAGTAGGAGGAGGATAGTCAGGCACAGAATTTTTACACCCAGAACCAGCTTTTTTGGGATGCCTGATGACCAGGTATATGGGAGGTACAGGTTTCCACCTCACATAATACTCGACCTGGTGAGTGAGTGGGAGGATGACCTCACATCACCCACCCTGTGCTCCCAAGCACTGAGCCCCTTGGAAAAGGTGCTCAATGTGCTGCACTTCTTGGCCACTGGTTCATTCCAGCAGACAACTGCCATAGTGGGGTGGTCTATCAGGCCACGCAGTCACGCTGCCTGCTCCAGGTGTTGGCCATCATGACTGCACGCCCATCAGTCCGCAGGCACATATACCTGCCCAGAACACCAGCAGAAAGGCAGGCTGTCGTCCAGGATTTTTACGGGGTGGCACACTTCCCCAAAGTGCTAGGTGCCATTGACTGCACCCATGTGGCTTTACGTCCTCCCAGGGCAACAGAGCACATATACAGAAACTGCAAGCACTGGCATTCCATCAACCTGCAGGTAGTATGTGATGCCAAGGGAATCATCACCTCTGTATATGCCAACTATCCATGGTCCACCCATGATAGTTTAATTTACAGAATGTCAACCCTAAACCGGGACCTAGAAGCTGGGCGGCATGGTGATACATGTCTGCTTGGTGAGTATAAATGCCCCTGCACATGCATGCATGTCAGATACTGAGTAATGTCACAACCCCACTAATGATACCCATCATCACCTCCCCAGGGGACAGTGCCTACCCACTGAGCACCCACATGATGACGCCAATTCGGAACCCCACCACACCACCCAAGGTAAGATGCAACACAGCCCATATTGCAACCTGGGGCATAGTGGAGAGCACATTCGGAGTGCTCAAGTCACGCTTTCACTCCCTTGACCGCTCTGGTGGGCAGCTGCTATACGCACCCCCAGTAGTGTGCAGGATCATAGTGGCAGCATATGTCCTGCACAACGTTGCAACACTCCGGGGCCTGCCCGTGGACATGGTGATGCCCCCACATCCCCAACCACAAGCATGGCTGCTGCGCATGGGAGGAGAAAGGGCACGTGGTGAGGCAGCCCGTACGCAGCTGGTGGCTAATTACTTCACCTAAAATCACACCCCTGTGGAGTGCACACAGCCCTGGAACATACCAGCTGACAATAATGATGACATAAGGGACAGTCAACGGTCACAACCATACCAGCCTGAGATTGGTCACCTGGAATTGTTACATTGCGTGCACCCCTACCTCCTGAAAGACAACCAATGCTGTGTCACAAAAAAACAAACATTTATGCTGCATGAATGACTACCTCCTTGCAAAATACAACATGAAAATAGCGCCATGTCACCCAACCCCTCCCCAGCTCCGCCACCCAACACACCATGGCATGTCATGCAATGTGAAAGCAAACAAAGCAATGCACAAGACCTGACACAAGTGTCACAAAGTGCACTGTCCCAAATGGAAACTGCCCACAGACAATATGCTCCCAGTAATCAATAACAAACAGCACACATGAACAAATACTTACCACCAACACAATACAGCAACACACCATGAAACATTGCAAAAACATGACAGTACTAAGTCAAAGTAGTGGTAGTCTTACAACCTAAATAAGCCAGCACATCAACCCCTTCCAACTGTAGAGTGTTGCTGCCACGCAAATGTGTCAGTGTACTGCATACAACATGAACTCCATCTGCAAAGGAGACGGCCTTGTGAAGACATGAGGAAGGAACCTGAAATTAGGAGGAAGACATGGATGCACAAGCACATATCAATACACCATGCACTGTTCAATACAACAACAATACCCACTGGGGGTGTACAGACAGTATTGATTAGAGTCTGCCCACACAGCTCATGGGAGCCCAATGTCACTGTGTAAGTCACTGTCACTTGGTCACACCCTTTGCAAGCCCATGGAAACGGGAAGCAGGAGGGATGTGTGTGTCACAAACCCAAGCATCTAACCCAAACTCAGGACAAGCCTGCATGTGCCCAGCCGGAATACAGTGGATGCCCACGGGAGCCACACAAGGCAACACACTGTAAAAAAAAAAAAAAAAATCAAAAATGGCCATGTGGGGGCCAGTGGGGGTGGGGGCACCCAGGAGGTTCAAGGACAGGGTGCACACCAACACCCACCTGCATGGATGTTACGAAAAAAAAAAATCCTCCATGGGCTCATGGCCTGCACGGCTATTCCATTGTGGGAGAACTGCTGTCGGTCTCTTCACCCTCTGCTGCTGCATCAGGAGGTGGTGGCACTATGGGAGGCAGCCCACGCAAAGCCCTGGTATGGTCCTCTATGGCAGCAAGCATGCAGGTCTGGAAGGTCTGATTCGGGAGGATTAAAGTGAGGAGATATCCATGCAGCACGTCACGGGTTGCCTGCACTTCTGCACGCATGGCCTCGCGGGATGCCCGGATCTCCTCACGTGTTGCCTGCAGCTCAGCTGAGAGCAAACGTGTGAGCTGCTCCAGCTGCTGTTCTGCCCTAACATTTCGGGAAGCCTCAAGTTCAAGAAGACTCTGCCTGAGGTTATGGAGTTCCACCCTCAGGGCTTCCCTGTGGCCCTGTGACTCTATTGATATGGATTCGCGCAGAGTCTCCAGTGCCACCCGTCGGTCCCTGTTGGACGCCAACATGTCTTCCCTGTGTGATTGGCAAATGGAGTCTGTTGCCTGCTGTTGTTGCTCCATCTGCCTTTCAGGGGGGATAATGGAAGTGGCCACCCTTTCCATTGCCTGAGCCATCATTTCTACTGATGCTGCCTGTTGGGTTGCCATACTGTACATGACGTTTTCCCATACAGTATTGCCTGGTGGCGCACGGCCACCGTGTCGGCGGGCACCACACCTGTTTGGGGCAAGACGATCTGCACCTTGCTGTGCTGGCACTGCCTGACGCTGCAGGACTGCATTCCCCCTCTGATCTGCTGGGCCAGGAACAGGATCAGATGCTGTGGAGTGTGACCCTGCATCCGTAACTGCCAAAGGCGGACCTACCAACACTGACATCCCCATAGAGGATTTTACCCCTGGTCCAGGTGAGTTGGACAGAACAGAATCCCTGCCAGAAGCACTGACCTGCGACAGCACATAAGTCTCATCATCCGACTCAGCACCTTAATAGAGGTCTGGGAAGCTGCCCCCAGAGGCACCCCTTGACAGTATGGTCTGCAGTACCAAAGTGTTTTCACCCACCACCACACCACGCCCCCCACTGGTGCCTGGTCGTGGCTGAGAATCCTCCTGGGTCTGCACCATCTCCTGGACCTCACCAGCATCAAGTGCGCCGTCACCTGCAAAACATGAAATACAAGAAATGGAAACAGGCATGAGCACTATAGCACACACATAGGCCTGACAAGACAGAGATCCTGTACATGGTTAACACATGTCCCACATGACTATAACCCTGGCATGCATGCACTGTCAATGATTCTGAATGGGAGTCAAAAAGGCAGACAATGAGGACACCAAGATGGAAAAGCAACACATTTGCAGCATGTCGGGTGGCACTGGCATCACACATCAGCCTGTGAGTGGCATGTCCAATACACATAAATGACACATGCCAGCACACAGATGTCATGTCACATAGCCATGGTAAATTAGACAACTACAGCGATATGTCAGTGAATGAGTACTGTCACACCTCCATGTCACATGGACATGATGAGAAGATTAATGCAGAATAGTGTTGAAAAATATGCATGTGCCACACACTGCTACACATCCAGTGTACAATTACACAGTGATTGTAGGCAGATGCACACATCAATGGTTGGTCACTTCAACATGCCAGGAAACAACTATCATGTTCCACATGCAAACAGGCCCTAAAAATAAATTTCAGCAGGCCAATACTCCCTTGCTCTGAATGGTTTAAACATTCACATAACCAGGTAACTAAAGTGGCACAATGTGAGGTGTAAACAATGACAGAAGCATGTCACATATGTGGGATTAGGGATGAAAAAAGCATATGAAAAATGGGATAATCTAAACAATCAGCCTGAATGAACACTGTAAAAATCAGAATAATGCTTTTGCAAGATGATAGTTCAAGTGCAACAGCAGTAATGTGGGGCTAATTGGCTACTGTGGGCATAAGGGATACTGTCATACCCAAATCAAAGGCACATGAATGGATTGGAGGAAGCACATGGGTGACCCATTACACTCAGGAGTACACACCCTCACCTGGTACTCAATCAGAACCCGTCTCTCAAACAACATACACATGGATTACACACACATGCATGGGCACTCACCGGACAATGCCTCGTAATCAGGTAGCTCTCCCACGCCTTGGATCTGTTCCTCAGTGATGAAGGTCACAGCAACAGACTCATGTTCAGTGAGTTCGTTGTCCTTTGGTGGAGACCCATCGCCAGTCACCAGAGTAGCGGCATGATTTGAGGCCAGCTTGTTCTTTGCTCTGCGTTTCAGGTTATTCCACCGCTTGTAGCAATCATCAGCTGTGCGCCTCACAAATCCAAGGGCACTTATGCGGTCCGCGATGGTCTGCCAGTGTGCCCTACGTTGACCAGGTGTGGTCTTGCACCCTGCAGTCACCACCATTTCGCTGCTATGTGCCGACACATAGGTCACAATTGCATCAAGTTCGGAGGCATTAAATCTAGGCTTCCTTGATGTGCCGGACTGTGTAGCCGTGTCTGGGGTCTCAGCCTGTAGTGCCAGAGCACCCTTCTTCCTCTTCTTCAAAGGTGGAGCTGAGCCTGAGTGGCTTGCACTGCTCTGGTCAGTAGGGGCAGAAGCGCAGGTGGACTGGGTACTGGGAGTGTGCGAAGACACAATGACCATAGGTCTTGGTGCTGGCATTGGCTGAAGTGTGATGTTGGCAGGGGCAACGTCAGTTTGAAGGACCAGGAACAACACTGTCCTGGGTGAGAGACTCAGAGATGGGGTGGATAGAGCTGCAGCTGCCCCTGCAGCCTTCCCACCCTGCCTACTTGGGGCAGCAGATGACATTTCTGCCCCAGATCCACGTGGTCTGGTGACAACAACTTACACCGGCACACGTGGCTTAGACTTGCTGACCTGGAAGTCAGCCTGGGAGTCATCCTGTGCCGGGTCAGGTGCCACAATGGGCTGGTCCAACAAGGGCTGAGCTGGGATGGTGTCGGCCACGTTTCCCTCAACCATGGGAGGGGAGCATGGGTGTCCCTGATTGGTCCTCCACACATGGGGGTCTAGGGGCACCCTGCAAATCCTGGCCACGTCCCCTACCATGCCCACCACACCCACCTTTTGGAGGTCGCCCACCTTTGCCTCCCTTACCGCTTGGTCACCTCCCAACCATGGCACTGATGTTGTGGTGCGTATGGGAGTTGCAGTAAACAATTGTCCTGGGCAATTGGGGGTGAAAGGGGTAGGGTACTAGATGAAATTTGTACCCTAGTGCTCTAGCAAGGCTGTCTGTGACCCCTGCGGGAAGATGATGGATCACGCAACACACAGGCACCCCAAAAACAAAAAGTAACGTGCACGCAACCCTTCGTAGACCACGTGCGTGGAAAAATGAACCTGCACTACACTGTGGCACCCAGAAACACAAAAACAAGCGTATGCGTGTTACACGCCGCCTACAATGACCTCTGAAGGGGTACGCGACACACGGGGCAAGCACAGTTGGTAAATGCGTGCGTGACTCACCGTCTGCCTGGAAAAATAACGTGAAACACCCCCGCCAAAAGAAGAACCGTACGCTGTCTGAGGAGACAGGACAAAAGAAGAAGTGAATGCTGTTTGAGGAAACAGGCCCCAAAAAAATAAAGAACGCTGTCAGAGGTAACAGGGAGTACAAACTTGAAACGCTGTGAAGTAATCGCATGTGAACCAACAAGAAGTACAGAATTCACCCACTCACTCTCCATGAAAAGCACGTACAAGGGAATGGGGTCCTACACGTACCTACGTACCTTTTAAAGCGGCCCACTTGTACAGCATCACTTACGCATGTACGCGCTAAGGACCTTTCCTCCAATTACACGAGCTGACACTCAGACGTGCAGTTTTTGGACGTGTAGATGAACATGCACCCGTGTTGATGGAAACGCCCGCGCGCGTTACGTCACTTACGCGCGTAGGCCCTTTCCTTGGATTACACGCATTCACACGCGGACGTGCAGTTTTTCCATGCGTGCTGAACCACTATGCCCATGTTACGAGGGAAACGCCCGCGCGAGTCACGTCACAAAAGCACGTACTCGCCTAAGGCCTTTAGTCCAATGAAACCGCGTACGTGTGCTGACGTGCTTACGCGCGAAGGGCCTTTCCTCGAATTACACGCTGACGTGCAAGATTTTCACGTGATTTTCACATGCCAAATCACTCCGTATCAAGCTGGCCATGCGACAACCCAGAAGGCTGAATTACTGCCCCCCCAGAGCTCCGAGTACACTCCCACCTGCCATCTGCTGCTGCCTGACTGCCTGCTGCCCACATGCCCTGCTATTTGCTGCCTGCACGTCAGCCAGGGGTGCAGTTGCTGTGACCACCCCTGCTGGAACCAAAGACTCCCGACTGGGATACCATCACTCCACAGCCCAACCCCAGGACCCAGTTGCCCACCCAATCCTGCCTCTGGGGTTGCCATGTCGGGCACAACACCATCTGGCACCACTTGCAACCCCCAGCCAGAGAGGCACAGGGCCACCAGCTTCAGTTCCAGGGAAGTTGGTGTCCTGGTGGAGCAAGTCCTGGGGCAGTATGATGCCCTCTTTGGAAGTTTGCGCGCCGACAATGAAGGATGGACCAGGATCTGGATGGACATTGTGACTGCCATCAACGCGGAGGGGGTGGCAGTCCGTGATTTACAACATGTCAAGAAGCGCTGGGAGGACTTCAGGTCCAGGACCCTCAACAAGGCCGGCGCCTCTTGAAGGCAGCGGATGCCAAGGGGCGCCGGGGCCACCTGTCCGACCACCAAATGAGGGTCCTGGAACACATATGCCCAGCGCTCCACGTCCAGGTCCTTGAGAGGCAGACCCATCTGTAGTCGTGCGGTAAGTGTACATGCATACTGATTGAACGCTGTGCGTGTGGTGGTGTGCCAGTAGTGTGCAGGTTGCACATGTGTTTTCGTAGGGCCATGTAGGGATGTCTATGAACAGGGGCATGAGGCTGCCACATGTGAGTTCTCTTAGGTGTGAGACACATCAATGGTGTTTGAGTTGGTAAGCATGCTGTGCAAATGCAGGTGTGGGAGCACACATGTTTGATTTTCTGTGTATGTACGTTGGCATGATTGTGGTGTCACACATGGATGGTGGTTCCTGCTGCATGTATCTGCACTGTGTACATGTGCATGTGTGTGTATTTGACAAGTGTGCAACTGTGATGCAACATGGATGCACGTGACAGTGATATGTAGAAGGCTGAATGCCAGATGTGACAAGGAGATGTAGACATGCATGTAAGTGTGGTGGCATGTGTGCATGTCTAGTACACTCCCTGTGTTTCATGTGATGTCAGGCTCACCTTCGGCTGTTCATGCTGTTGTATGTGTATGGATGGTGCTGCCTGGTGCAATATTGCTATGGAAATGCTCATGTGTGTGAGTTGAAATGACATGTGTGTCGTGGAGTGTGATGCCATATCTGAAGTTTGACACTGCCACTCATGTGCAACTGTCATGTGTGTATCAGTCCATTTTACAGTGCCCTGATGTCTGTGTTTTATCTCTCCCTGTCTGCAGCGTCAACTGATGGGCGGAGAGGGTGCTGTGGAGCACCGCGGCAAGGATCGCACCACCAGCCGGAGACGCAAGGCCCAGCTCCCCTTCCAGATTGTCATCTCGTCAGGGAGTGAGGAGTCTGGTGCTGCATCCCAGGCTGCAGCTGCCGAGGGTAGGTCCAAGAGGCGGAGGTCAGAGGTGGACTCCTCGGCAGCAGAAGGGGCAGCTGAGACCCCACAGGGTCCAACGGAGGAAGATGGCACGGAGTCATCCAGGTTGGTGGGGGGTTTGGTGGAGGAGGAGACCGTGGAATGGACACACACAGGGTCTGGAGGTGGGGGTTCCACTGGTGCTAGTGGTGCAGTGCAGGGGCAGGGACAGGAGGCAGCACAGGCGGCCGCGGAGGTGCCTGTGTGCAATCCTGTCCCTGATGCTGTCACTGCATCATCTGGCACCAGCAGGGATACCTACGTCCAGACCCATTTTCAGGGAGGGGATGAGCACACAACAACTGGCCTTCCTCCCTCTGCGGATGTGGCTATCCGGTACCGTGTTGAGCCTGTCCTGGCCGGGATAGCTTTGCATCAAGGGGCATGCGAGGTTACCTGCGGTCTTTTCGTGAAGAGACTCCACATCATCTCAGATGCCTCTTTGACCACGTTGACCTGCTGGGAATGGTCACCGGTGCTGGATTCCCCTGTGTGCTGGACCTTCTTTCGATCCCCTCCTCACCTGAACCCCCTACGCGCCAGTCGTCCTCCATGCCATCTTCCCACCCATGTATCATCTGGGTACGCTGTGGAGCTGCCTCTGACCCAGCGGCCAGGCTGGTGGAGGACACATCCCTGCCACAGTCGGGAGTCGGACGTCCAGCAGGGGTGGCCACCACGACAACTACACCCCAGCCGGAGGAGGATGTGCAGGCAGCAAGAGCCAGGGCGCAGGCACAGGCACAGCAGCAGCAGCAACATGGTGGGAGCAATGATTGCTCAGGGCCTTCAACATCGGAGGGGCAGGCATTGGCCTGAGGGCAGGAGGACCCAGGATTTCAAGTGTCTTCCGTGTGGCAGCGGTTGGGCCACGCCATAGATGCGGAGTGGCAGCGGGCAGAAGAGGCACCGCTTACAATGGTCAGGGCCTGGAACTCCATGCGGAGGGCACTGAGGCGGGCCGAGTGCCTCGAGGCAATTCGCAGGGAGTTGGAGGAGAACATGTCGTCGTCCCTGCGAATCCTCGGGGCCATGGAAGAGGACTGCCTCCAGGACATTGAGCGGGAGTTCGATGATGCCCTGGCCCGGGACATCAAAAAGTGAGCCGTCGGACTAGCCCGCTGCCATTGTAAATAGTTTTTAGAGTTAGGTTTCCTTTTCCTTTTTCTTTGATTTGTGGAGAATGGACTATGCCACACACATTTGTATATAGTTTTTTTATTAGGTAGTTTATTAGGTAGGTTTCATTTCTTTCGTTGGGCTCATGGACCCTTGACAATGGATTGTACAAGTTGGACAATGGATTATTTTGATCTTTTTCATTTGATTTCACCATGGATCAATGGATTTTTCTTTTTACGTTTCCTTTGGAGTTGCGTTGTTGGAGGAAGAGTTTGGACTATTTTTCTTTCGGATTTGTTTGGATTGGTTCTACTTTTCATTTACTCATCTTTTGCACATGCTTTTCATTTCATGTTTGCTGTTTTGTTATGCTTTCAAGTCATTGATTTTTTTTTGTACATAATACATTTTCATATTTTAGTTCCATGTGTGGGACTCGCTCATTGGGTTGATGCATGTGAAAATGTGGGTTTACACAATCAATGCCAACCAGTGTTTGTGTGTGTGACGGACATGTGTTGATGTACATAGTTGACTATTGGTTTGTGTCTTAAGATAGGCATGTCAGTTTGAGGTGGATTGGAAAATCATTGCGTCTCAAGAATGGGGTGGCGTGCTGTGGTATTTTGGTGTAGAAGTGGGACATGATTGTGCATCTGTATTTCATGTGGGGGGGACATGAGTGGGAGCCTGCTGGCACGTGCCCCTGACTGCTGGGGGGTGGCGGTGCTGGTGGACATGAGTGGGACATGAGTGGGGGCCTGCTGGCAGGTGCCCCTGGCTGCTGGGGGGTGGGGGTGCTGGGGGACATGAGTGGGGGCCTGCTGGCAGGTGCCCCTGACTGCTGGGGGGTGGGGGTCCTGGGGGACAATAGTGGGGGCCTGCTGGCAGGTGCCCCTGACTGCTGGGGGGTGGGGGTGCTGGGGGGAATGAGTGGGACATGAGTGGGGGCTTGCTGGCAGGTGCCCCTGACTGCTGGGGGTGGGGGCGCTGGGGGACATGAGTGGTGCCTGCTGGCAGGTGCCCCTGACTGCTGGGGGGTGGGGGTGCTGGGGGACATGTGTGGGGGCCTGCTGGCAGGTGCCCTTGACTGCTGGGGGGTGGGGGTGCTGGGGGACATGAGTGGGACATGAGTGGGGGCCTGCTGGCAGGTGCCCTTGACTGCTGGGGGGTGGGGGTGCTGGGGATATGAGTGGGGGCCTGCTGGCTGGTTCCCCTGACTACTGGGGGGTGGGGGTGCTGGGAGACATGAATAGGACATGAGTGGGGGCCTGCTGGCAGGTGCCCCTGACTGCTGGGGGGTGGGGGTGCTGGGGGACATGAGTGGGGGCCTGCTGGCAGGTGCCCCTGACTGCTGGGGGTGGGGGTGCTGGGGGACATGAGTGAGACATGAGTGGGGGCCTGCTGGCAGGTGCCCCTGACTGCTGGGGGTTGGAGGTGCTGGGGGACATGAGTGGGGGCCTGCTGGCAGGTGTCCCTGACTGCTGGGGGTGGGGGTGATGGGGGACATGAGTGGGACATGAGTGGGGGCCTGCTGGCAGGTGCCACTGACTGCTGGGGAGTGGGGGTGCTGGGGGACATGAGTTGGTGATCACTAGTGAAAGGTGACATGTGGCCTGGCTGGGGGGCATGCCCATGGTGGATGGACTGGCTGCGGCACATGACCAGGGGTGCAGGGTAGTCCCCTGTGGTGTGAGCTGCCTGCAGGGGCGTGGAGTGGGTAGAGGGGACTACTGGGAGGACCTACAGTGCTAATTCACGTGTGGGACTCCACGCGCACCCCACTGTATACACGTACCCCGCTCTGACAGTGTAATCGCTTGTGAAACTTCACGCGCACCCCCGAAATACACGTACCCTGCTTGCACTGGGCCAATCGCATGTGAAACTTCCTGCGCACTCCCATAATACACGTACCCCGCTCGCACTGGGCCAATCGCTTGTGAAATTTCCCGCGCACCCCCGAAATACACGTACCCCGCTCGCACGGGTCCAATCGCGTGTGAAACTTCCCGCGCACCCCCGTAATACACGTACCCCGCTCGCATTGGGCCAATCGCATGTGAAACTTCCCGCGCATCCCAGTAATACATGTACCCCACTGGCGCAGGGCCTATCGCGTGTGAAACTTCCAGCGCACCCACGAAATACACGTGCCCTGCTCCAATTGCATGTGAAAGTTCCCACACACCCCAGTAATACACGTACCCCACTCGCACACGCCCTATTGCGTGTGAAACTTCCCGTGAACCCCAGTAATACACGTATCCTGCTCCAATCACGTGTGAAACTTCCCGAGCACCCCAGTTATACACGTACCCAGCTCCAATCGCGTGTAAAACTTCCCGCGAACCCCAGTTATACATGTACCCCGCTCCAATCGCATGTGAAACTTCCAGCGCACCCACGAAATACACGTACCCCGCTCCAATCGCATGTGAAACTGTGATGGCATATTTGAAGTGTATTGCAATCATGGGTATTTTTGAAGTACTTAGTATTGTGGGGAGATATGTTATAGGTTCTGTTTGTATTAGTTTTCGTTTCAAAGGTTTTAAAAGTTTTATTTTTTGACGTACAGCGCACATATCTAGATGGGGTGTACAGCGCACATAGTCTGTTGTATTCTCCAATGCAAGGAATGTCAGTGCTGAATTTGTTTGCATAAAAGTTAACTAGGAATAGACCGTTGAGTGTTCAGAGATGTCAAAGTGCTGAGTAACTCTTTAAGGACCGTGCTGCCAATGTCAATCAATGCATGATCTAAGGTTAGACCTTGAGATTTGTGAATAGTGACATCATATGCAAGGGATTGAGAGAATTGTTCTCTGCATACATACATACATGTCTTTGAAAATGTTGTCATGTGGATATGTTTGGAAGCCAACAACTGTACCAATTGCTCCATTGACTAAACCTTGTTCTACGTCAAGGTTAAGTTTTAAAATTACTCTGCAGTTTAAACACAAAGTTAACATTGTTTCCAATCCAGCTGTGTTGTTGATACATTTTTCTAAGCTATGTAGTTGTGCTATCTCTTGTTTATGCATAGAGAGTATCATGTTGTGCACTTCTAGTTTCTCTGCAGAGCTGATATGCCAATGTCTCATTGAATTCACTACAGCTTGCAAGGGTTGGCATTAAGGGCATGCATTTTATATTGTGTTGAGTTAAATGTTCCATGACATCAGGAGCAGATGTGTCTTGCCCATATAGCTCATGGAATAGTCTACTATTTAAGATGGATTTTGCATCCTTAGTAAGCAGACCAGTTCTAATGCTTTTAAATTTTTTAGCATAAGTGAGGAGTGCAGACTGATGCATGTTTTGAGTTTGTTTTCTGTAGTGAAAATGTTGCCCAAGATTTACATTTCCAATGCTGCCGAGTGTGTTGCAGATTTTTTTGGGTCCAAATGTCTGGAAAATAGACCAACATTTTACTGGTGTTAGCTGTAGGAGGTCTCCGAAAACAATAATGTGTTTTCCTCCAAACAGTTCTTAATAGTAATTTCTCATGACTTCTTGCATTCTGGGGTGAATTAAAGCCAACATGAGGTTGGAAACTATGCTTACTTCATCTATTAGGAACACTTAATTTGTTTTAGAATTCTGCATACTTCATTAGCAGTTTCTGTTCATAATTTGGAGTATTCTAGTTTGTTTTTGGAATTCTACTGGAAGGAGCAGTAGTCGGTGTAAAGTTACAACTCCTATGTTGTAGGCAGCTAAACCTGTGGGGGCTTTTACAGCAGTTGATAGGTTATGGATTGTGAAGTTTTGTAGAAATGTGCAGATTATTTTAATTAATAACATTTTACCAGAACCAGCTTCACCACTTACATACAGGAGCAGAGGTTTAAAATTTTTGCAGCTTCAAGTTTTAGTTTCATGACTAAACCCATCTTCAATTTTGTCAGTGACTTCTAGATAAATGGTGATTTGTTCATTAACTATCTGTGACTTTAGCACTGAGAAGTCTTCTTCAGATTGTTTAGATTGATACATGGTATGTCCAAGTGCTTTTTGGCTTCTTTATTGCTCGCCAAGACTGTACAGACAGTTATTTATCACCAGTACATTTGCAGAGCAGAGCAAATACTTTGAACGCAGGTAGACGGAACAATAACTCACACCCCCAAATGCAGTTTGAGTATAATGAGCACTTATACAGCTATTTATTCATAGTCAAACATACACAAAGCAATAAGTGATAACACAGAAGTAAGTAACAGAAAAGATAGTAAGTTAGCAAGAATACATCACCATGGGCTGGAAGACCCCGGTAACAGCCAGGCCGAGATCACCACAGCCCACAGGTATGTCGGAACAAGGCATCCCCCCTCCAACTGAGGTCTTTGTGCTTTTTCCACCTGACCTTTCCAGAGCTCTGCAAATATGCACTCCTCAAAAGTGGTGGCAATTTCTCAAACCTTCTGGCATTAGCGCTTGCGCACTGATGAGTGACCATTGGCTGCCGGCCGGGTCAATCGATAGTAACCCCAAGGAGCAAAGTGCTTCCCTCTCCTAATGCACCACGGAAAACAATTCCATAACTTATCTTGAGACCTTGCCGCAGACATAGCAAGCCATAACAAACCTTTTTTATCTGGTACCAGCTGGCACCTGTGGATCCTAGCTTTCCCAGCGCTGTGTCCTTGGCTGAGGCATGCATAGCAGTCTCAGCAACGAATAACATTGAGAACATGTTTTTCAGCAAGTGCAGCTTCCACTGTGGCATGGAATAAATATCCATTATGGCTCTGAGTGCCCCCAGAATGCACTGCGCACCAGCACCATTTTTAGCTCAAGCATCACAATCCACCCTTGGATATTTACTTTCCATAGCCCAGTGGTACAGGAGCCGGTCTTTGAAACCGACTAAACATCAGAACTAAGTTGGGAATAGATTGAATAAAACAACAACCAGCTATTATGATAGCTAATATAATACAAATGCAAGCAAAGGCATAATGCAGTGTACCCCCAATATCAGGAATCCATGAAAATAACCAATCCCACCAATTTCCAGTATGATCTTGAGACACTTGGGAAATTAAGTCCCTCAAACCTCGGATATGACTTTCAATGGAACGTGAATGGTCACTTAGATTAAAACAACACATACCTTCAACTGCGTTACAACGCAAATGATGTATCTGCAATAGATAATCAACGGAAGCCCTGTTTTGTAAAGCTGTTTTTCTAATAACTTTGCTATCAAGGGGCAACTCTTCTAATGCTTGAGAAGTATGATTAAGTCCTTTTACTACTAAACATGATAGTTTAATTAAAGATGTGTAACCCCCATCAGCTAAACCCCAAACTCCCATTAATGAAAGGGTTAATGCTAGAACCTCAGCCTCCGATAACAAATGCACATGTGAATCACAATCTGGAGATAGACCCACAGATTCAAAAGTTGATCTTTTGCTTTGAGACATTGCTGGGTGTAAAGGGAACATCATTAGTCCGAATCGAGCTAAGGCACAAGGACCTCCGGAAATGTTAGCTGGAATGTAAGTGTATGTGATGTTGCCACATGAAAAGAGCCATCCTGTTGGAAGTTTCACATGATTTAGATGACTGGCAGCTATCACTGTATGATTACAAGACATTGGGCCTCATCACGAGTTGGGCGGTAACGCCGGCACTATTAGCGCCAGCGCTAATGGTCCTACCGCCATACCCCCCAGTGCTATTAGCGCCGGATCATGCCGGATCAGCGCCGGAAGGGTTATTGCCCCTTCTCCATTGGGCCCATTCGGGAATTCCTCATTCCCCATTGGGCCCAATGGGGAAAATTCACGCTATTACCGCTGGAGAATTTCCCACCATGGGTAATCGCGCCAAAAATCAGCAATTTTGCCACAGATTTCCCCCCAGCTTAGAGCTGGGGGGAAATCCGCCAAAGCCATGATCTGGCGGACCCTTAAATGCAGTGGTAATAGCGCTACAGCCGCATTTAAGGGTTACCGCAAGACTCGTGATGAGGCCCATACTATTGTTCACACTTTTCTCAAATGCAGTTTGATTTTCCTGTTTCGTTAAATTCAGCTGTTGGCATTTGCCATTCTCACTCGGTCGACATGTCTTAAAATAACAGACATCTCCTTGAGTTATATTGGAGGTTATAATTTGTGTCAAGTTTCTCCACTTGCGATCTGTTTCTTGGCAAAATCTGCAATACTCATAGACAGAAAAGAACTCTCTGACATCAGAATCTTGTACCACAGAATCATGGTGCATGACGCCAAAAATGTGCTTGAGAACCGGACTGGCATCAACACCACTACTAAGCAAGTAGTTAGCAAAACTTCAGCATTGAGCACGTCAGTAAGGCAAAAGTGTGTAATGTTCAGTACCTGTTGTGCCAAATATGTCCACATATTCTCCGTTTGGGTAATCATCTGGGAATATTTTAGCCATCCTAAAGACATCTCTTGCATAGCTGTTATTAACGTTGTTTGCGCTTGCACCTGACGTGTTTGCTGCATTCCACTAATCCATTTCTTTGGTCTGGCTGGTTTTTCAGCATCGGCATAAGGCTGCTTTCGTACATCATTGCTCATCATCATCGGTTTCCCATGGATTGCTGGCACAGCTGTGACATTTCTCATTGGTAGCAGCATGCCGTTTGACTCTCCCAAACAGAGTCCATTTAGTCCCACAATTACACCAGCCAGACACAGGATCTACAAGGCAAACCCAGAAAAGAGATAACAGTGTTGAAAATCACTCTCTTAGGTATCATTTGTCTGCGGGCACATACTGCCATTTTTCTTTGCCGGGTTCATTACTAAGACTAACTTGTCTTTGCCTGATGCAATAACATCTGCGGGCACCGCTGGGCCACTTGGTCTTTTGACCCACACCTTTGCACCCAGTACCATACTGTCTGAAGAGCCAAAACCACGATCCCCACAAGTAGTAAACACTAACTAACAGACAAGTTAACAGGAACAATAATCAAATGGGTCACTCGATCGCCCTTATGAATCGGTAACACTTGGTCCCCACTATTCATCAAGATAACTTTGATCTCACCTTGGTAATCGGCGTCAATGAACCCTCCCAGCACTTGAACTCCCTTCAATGCTAATCCAGATCTAAGGGCAATCCATCCCATATGCTCTGGAGGAATTTGTACTCCAATCCCTGTTTCAATCACAACAATCCCTCTCGAGTCTAATCTGATTTCTTCAAGAGAATGCAAGTCTACCCCTGCTGACTCTGGAGTCACCCGATAGGGAACTAAAGAACCCGGGGTAGTTTCCCAGTACAATAGGGTCTCTCTAACTGAGTTGGGTTGAATCTGTAAAGCCAGAATCATTAGTCGCAACGATAATCTCATAATTATTTATTGGCCTATTGTTTAGCACTTGCACCGCATCAAACACACGATCAAGCCAACCTGCTAAATTACCATCTTTGCGCAGCTGTTCTTTCAACAAACCATTGATCCTTTCAATTAATCCTGACGCTTCAGGGTGATAGAGCACGTGGTAGAGCCACTCAATATTCTTTTCCTGAGAATATTCCTGAATTAATTTGCCATTGAAGTGTGACCCATTGTCACTTTGAATCTGCAAAGGCACTCCGTAATGCAACGTGATTTGATCTAACAACTTCGTGAATAGTGTTCACTTGTGTAGCACGTTTGCATGGCAAAACCATCCTATATTCAGAGTATGAATCCACAATAGTACATGCATACTGACAGCCTTTATGATTGGCAGAGGACCGATATAATCAATCTGCCAAATCTGTCCTGCTAAGTTTCCTCTCTGCAGCGTACCCTGGACAATCTGAGGGATAGGCCTATGCTGTTGATGTTGGCACACCGGACATTGCAAAATGATGGTTTTCACTACCTCTAAAGGAATACTGATTCCTCGAGCTTGTGCCCACCTGATAGTAGCCTTTTCTCCAAGGTGCCCACATTTTTGGTGAGCCCATTTGGCTAAACCCTCCAAATCGTCTTCCTGAACCTCCGCATTCACAGATGAAATCTTGGTGTGTTCATCTGCAACAGAATTAATCCAACGTTCTAATTAATCTTTAGCACAATGTGCATCCACATGATACACAGTGACTTCACTTTGTGATAACATTTCCGTAATATCTTGCCGCAGTTCTTTTCCCACAACTCTTTTGAATGAATCTTCCACCCATTATTTTGCCAGGTTGGCAGCCACACCGCCAACCCATTCTCCACTGACCATGAATCTGTGTACTACAAGTGACATCGACCAGGGGTATCTTGTTTCAATGCTTGGTAAACTGTGCAAAGTTCTGCAAACTGACTGCTCTTCCCTTTCCCTGACGTTGTCAAAATCTTTTTATTCTTGGTATTGTATGACACCGCTTTCCAGTATCGCTCAGTTCCCACATATCGGGCCGAGCCATCTGTAAACCAGGCATGCTCTGTCTGCGCTACGGTCAGAATGCCATAAGGTACTCCCCATTTCACAGGAACTCGCGTTTCTCAGACACTTCTGGTGCTATGTAATCTGAGGGTGGTATGTTTGCTACTTGCACATGGAATTTTGCAACCCCACCCCTCCCTGATTTGGCTCTGTCTTGAATGTACCATGTCCATTTACTTATGCTGGCTTCTTTAGCATGTCCAATTCTGTGTGTTTTAGGAGAGCTCAACACCCATTGCATGATCGGGATTTCAGGCCTCATGAACACATCATCCCCATTGTCATTTGCCCAGTATCAACGAGAGCCCAATAACATGCCAGCAACTGCTTCTCAAAAGGAGTCTATGAGTTACCAGCTTCGGGCAACGCACGATTTCAGAACCCCAATGGCACATGTTTCCTGTCCTATTTCTGCCACACACTCCAGTTAGCGTAATTGTCTTGCACAGACACATTCAATTCCACGTGGCCTTCCTTCAATGGCCATAAATCAAGCACCTGCTGCATGGTGTCTTTTTCCAAATCAAATGCTTTTTGCTGCTCTTCCCCCCACTGAAACTCATATTTCTTTCGTGTCACTTTGTAGAGGGGGGGCAGTATCTGCCCTAAATGCGGAATGTGCTGTCACCAAAACCCAAACAGCCCTATGAACTGCTGAGCTTGCTTTTTGTTCATTAGAGTGGTGAACTAAAGTATTTTCTGTCAGGCCTTCGGCACCATCTCTCGATGCCCATTATGCCACTGAATCCCTAGGAATATCACTGTCTCAGCTGCCCCTTGAATTTTGTTCGGGTTAATCTCCCACCCTTTCTTCTTGAGTCCTTCCATAATGACTTCTAACTGGCTTTGCACACTTTGCTCATCCTTGCCCTGAATCAAAATATCATCAATGTAGTGAGAAATTTGTATGTCAAGTTTACACGGTATCTTGTCTAAGTGCTCTGCCACCAGCCGGTGACAGATAGTCGAGCTATGTATGTACCCCATAGGTAACCTTGTAAAGGTGTACTGACACCCGCCCCAAGAAAATGCGAACTGCTCTTGGCACTCTTCAGCAATTGGCACAGAGAAAAATGCATTGGCTAAATCTACCACTGCATACCAGGTCCCCTCAAACTTTTGAACATTCTCAATCAAGGTAATGGCATCTGGGACTGCGGACACTAAGGGAGGAGTGTATTTATTTAACTTGTGGTAATCCATGGTCATCCTCCAAGAACTGTCCCCTTTTTTGACAGGCCAGAGTGGTTGTTCCACGCGGTAGTAATAGAGCGTAACACACCAGCCTCTACGTACCCTTTGATGATGTCTGAAACTTCCTTGTGCCCCACAAGAATGCGGTATTGTTTCATCGCTACCCACTTGGTTGCAACAGACACCTGCAATGGGGGCATCTTCAATTTGCCTACGGCAATGGGTGTACAGGTCAATGCACTCACCCCAAACTGATACGTTTTACCTCCAAGTCCCAAGGTC
Organism: Ambystoma mexicanum; assembly: GCF_040938575.1. Taxonomy (NCBI): domain Eukaryota; kingdom Metazoa; phylum Chordata; class Amphibia; order Caudata; family Ambystomatidae; genus Ambystoma; species Ambystoma mexicanum. The sequence continues at coordinate 926,246,296 of NC_090941.1, forward strand.
AATCCTTCTAGAATGTCAAAGCCAATTATGTACTCAGGTATCGGGACAATCAACACTTGGTATTTCTGCCTAGTCAAATTGCCTATTTTCATCTCCACTTCAGTTTGTACTGCAGGGGTCTCCTTCCCCCCTAGAACTGTAATGGTAAAGTGTCTGCCTTTGAATCGTGTTGGATTTCCATGAATCAGAGAGGCCTCTGCCCCGTTGTCTATCATAGCTTACACCCCTTGCATATTTCCCGGCCCCCAAAAAATCTTAACATTAACATGGGGTCGCCTATCAACTTTTATACGTGCAGACGCTGCCGGAGCTTGGCCGTAATCCTAGTTAAATTTTGAATATGTTTGACCTGACTCTGCCTCTAACATCGCACTCACCACCTTCCTTAAATCCTTATCTTGGCTGGTACGGGGAAGGAATCCCCATAGACCCTTCTTCCTGTTCTTCCTCAGGAGGGGCGGAAAGTGAGATGTCCCTCTGTGGCTTAGTCAGCACCTGTTTCTTAACCTGTTTATAGCGCTCTTTGGCTGCAAGCCCTCTCTTTTTGTATAGTTTATACATTACCCTGGTTTCAATACCATCAATTTCTTCTTGTGGCACACCATCTTTTAACAAAGCCGAAAACATGTCCTTTCTGGACACTCGGGAGTCTCTACTATCTTGCATCCTGCCTTCAGTTCTTCTCTCACTACGCCCCTCTCTCTCCTGTGGTTTTTCATCACTCTTGTCCCACTCCCCTAAGCCTGCCTGTTGCCGGATGGCATCCACCACTTCATCAGTGGGTTTTCCCGTCATACCTGCGAGCAAAGTCATCATGACAGTTTTGTATGCAGGCGGGGCAGTTCTTATCACCATATTCCTGGTTGTAACTGAAAGCGGCACGACCCCCATGTGTCCTGGTTCACCTACATGGATTGCCTCCTTCATAGCATGCTCTCTGACCTTTTGAATCGCTTCTTTCAAAGTGTACCATTTCTTTTCCTCACTGGGCCAGTCTGTGGTAATAGGATACTTGTGGTTACAGGCCTGGGCTGCTAGGTGCAACAAAGACAACTGTGAAGCTTGCCCATCATCATCAGGGGGTGGCCCTGCCCTTAAGACCTCCTGTACATTGGTGTCAGTTGACAAAGGCAAAAAGTTCAGTGAGTCTGTGGAATCTACCAACAACCCTGCGGCGCCCCCATCTAGCAATCGCACCATCCATGTCAGTAAAGGTTCGCCTGACTTTTGCCTCAAACGATTCATGATTTTCCAACCTCGTGCTGAGTGTAATCTTCCAGCGTTGTTAAATCCACAACCCTGCCTGCAGGATTCTGCAGGTGGGGTCTGGCATGCTGTCTTCTAACCGGCTTAGCCGCCACTGTCTTTTGATTAAGTTCTGCTTTGGAATCTGACTCATTTGCCGAACTACTCTCTGAGCTTGTTGAGTCATAAATGAACCCATCCCACTTATCAGAGTCCCAATCCACACCTGCGATAGTGATTACAGCTGCCACTTTTCTTTCGTTACCCCCCCTCATCTTTTCCTATATTTGTACTGGGCCACTCTGACTGCTGCCTTCTCTGCCACAGCCTGATACTTATCAGCCTTGTCTTTAAAAAGTTTAATCTGTAATTTCTGCATTAACGCTATCTGCTGCTTGGCAGCCAACTCTTTTTCTAATTGCAAAATATGCTCTTTCATTTCCACATTTTTCTGATGTATTTTCCTGCAGGCATGCAAGAGAACCCAACCCGCCTGCCTAGCGTGGCACATTCCTTTCCTCTCTCTACTGAAATATGTTGTAAACAAAACATTACTTCTGACTGAGCATCTTCTCCCAAACCATCGTCCCATGTTTCACTCAGCCCAGCGTCACATGCCCACACCTGGGCCAACATATGATACTGGCCTTTAGCCCACCCTGGGATCATAACATCGGGACATTCACCACCAGCGGGAACATCCTTTTTCCTGAACAAACTATTTATCATTACAGTAATTTGCAAAACCTCTTTTTTTCTTTTCTTTTCTCCTCTGCAGTCACTTGCGCAAGCACGCACACAAATAAAACAATTTAATACAATCTGACACTCACCGCCAAATGAAAACAACCTTTCGCTTGCAATGTAAGCAAAGCCTATCTGCGTTCAAACAGATTCTTTCATATTTGGAGCAATTCATCACAAATATCCCATCCTCATCGCCAAAAATGTATTGCTCGCCAAGAGTGCACGGACATTTATTTATCACCAGTACATTTGCAGAGCAGAGAAAATACTTTGAATGCAGGTAGACGGAACAGTAACTCACACCCACACGTGCAGTTAGAGGATAATTAGCACTTATACAGCTATTTATTCATAGTTAAACATACATAAAGCAATAAGTGATAACACAGAAGTAAATCACAGAAAAGATAGTAAGTTAGCAAGAATACATCACCATGGGTGTAACTGAATTCCTCATCTCGCCAGAAGCGGCTGGAAGACCCCGGTAACAGCCAGGCTGAGAGCACAACAGTCCATAGGTATGTTGGAACAAGGCGCCCACCCTCCGACTGAGGTCTTTGTGCTTTTTCCACCTGACCTTTCCAGAGCTCTGCATATATGCACTCCTCAAAAGTGGTGGAAATTTCTCGAACCTTCTGGCATTAGCGCTTGGGCATTGATGACTGACCGTTGGCTGCCGGCCGGGTCAAACAACAGAAACCCCAAGGAGCAAAGCGCTTCTCTCTTCTAAAGCACCACAGAAAACAATTCCATAACTCATCTTGAGAACTTGGCGCAGACATAGCAAGCCATAACACACCTTTTTTTATCTGGTACCAGCCGGCACCTGTGGATTCTATCTTTCCCAGCGCTGTGTCCTTGGCTGAGGCATGCATACCAGTCTCAGCAAGGAATAACGTTGAAAACATGTTTTTCAGCAAGTGCAGCTTCCACTGAGGCATGGAATAAATGTCCATTATGGCTGTGAGTGCCCCCAAAATGCACTGCACATCAGTGCCATGTTTCAGCTCAAGCATAACAGCTTCCTGTAAGGAGTGTCTTTATCTAGTTGAGATTCAGGGGCCGATTCATGGAACAAACGTGCGCCGAAAATCTTCGCGCAAGCAGGCGCAAGCAGGCGCAAGCGGAAAAAAACAGGCGCACACGCACGCGTGCGATCCATGGAAGTCCCTGCGCGTGTACACCCCGGGATGTGCGCCAAACCCGTCCATGGCGCACAAGTCACTGCAACATCCCGAAAGGCGTGCGCGATGCGCACAGTGAAAGCGCACAACCTCGGCGCATACACCAGAAAGTGGGCGGGACACGGGGCGTAACGCGCGGAATGGGGAACAACGCGCGAAAATAAGTGTGTAACTGGGGATGTACTGCAGGGAAGCAGACGGAACGCCCACACGCACTCGAACCACACGTATTCATGGAATCGAATAGGGCAAAGCCACGCACAGCCAAAGACACGCACAAGCCGAAACACGTCCGCCACACGAAGGCAGGCGGTAGCGTCCCTGCACATTACAAAAGTGGCAACATACAGCAATTGGGCCTGTGCGAGCGGGCTACGTGTATTTCAGGGGTTCCCGTGAAGTTTCTCATGCGATCGGGCCTGGGGGAGCGGGCTACGTATATTTCACGGGTTTGCGTGAACTTATTTCAGGGGTTCGCGTGAACTTTTTCACGCGATCGGGCCTGGGGGAGCGGGCTACGTGTATTTCAGGGGTTCGCGTGAAGTTTCTCACGCGATCGGGCCTGGGGGAGCGGGCTACGTGTATTTCAGGGGTTCACGTGAACTTTTTCACGCGATCGGCCCTGGGGGAGCGGGCTACGTGTATTTCAGGGGTGCGCGTGAACTTTTTCACGCGATCGGCCCTGGGGGAGCGGGCTACGTGTATTTCAGGGGTGCACGTGAACTTTTTCACGCGATCGGCCCTGGGGGAGCGGGCTACGTGTATTTCAGGGGTTCGCGTGAAGTTTCTCACGCGATCGGGCCTGGGGGAGCGGGGCTACGTGTATTTCAGGGGTTCGCGTGAAGTTTTTCACGCGCGCCGAAATGCCCATGCACGTCTGTACGCGTCACGTCACAGGGGCGCTTGCGCTTGAGGGGCCTTCTGTCCAATGAAAATGCGTATGCCATTGTAGTGCACTGCAGAGGCAACAGTTAGAGCTATGTTAATGGAATGTCATTACAATTTGCAATGAAGGAAACATTTGGAAAGTTGATAGAACTGTTCCCACATTCAAAAATGATGTTTTCACGGACAACTCAGAGACAAATGTGCATGCATTCCCATTTATTCTGTCCACAAATTGAGAAAGCAAGGCACAATGTGAATAACCTTGTATGTGCTTTTTTGCGGAATGTTGAGATGACATATTTTTATAATGAACATTTAAAATTTGATATTGTCAACATTTTTCAAAGAGATGAAGAGCATCTCACTGATGTGGGCAATCATATTTTTCTTTTTCTTAAAAAGGTTCAAAATGCATTGAAGCAGTTTTTGTGAACATACAGAACATGGATTGAAGTATTCTCTAGTAGTCGAAGTAAAGAAAAAGGAAATGTCAGAAACATTAGAATCTTTTTGTGAAAGTTAGAAAAATAATTAATTTTAGTAAGATAATTTTTAGTTGAGTAGATAAAACTAAATAATTAAAGGCCCCAATTTTTGAATAAAAAACAATCAAAATGATTTTAATTCTCCCACCCCATGCCTGGAATTTTCTAGATGTCTGTACTGTCTGCAGACTATAGAGGCTGTAAAGGGTCCGGTGAATTTCTTTTTCAGTTCTATATTTTAACTGTGAAAGGTGACTTTTTCCAGGAGATGCAAGGTAAGGTGGAGGAGGAAAGTGACACCAACCACAGAGAAGAAGGGTCAGGTGGACAGGGGAATATGCTGGGTGGACCAAACATTTAAGGTGTGGGCAGTGTTTCTTGTGCTCCTTGACCTCAGCTTCGAAAGCTCTACAAAACTGCTCCCCCCTACAGATTGTGCTTCGCAGTACAAACATAGCACTGTGACCCTCGAAAAGCATGGGTCAACATGGTTCTATATAGCCTGGGAGGTGGCCGCTGGGATCCTTTGCCCCAAAGGAGTATTTTTTGTGGTCACAGGAGCGGTCAAGGAAGATGGGATAGAGTCTGTCAACCTGCTTTTCTGTGAGAAAGGTATTGAATTTCTCAGAGCACCCAGGTGGTTGGATTTGGTGTGGTGGCACATGGACGTGGTCCTGTAGGAGTACAGGCCAAGTTTTCCATGACTGAGTACGACGTGGCACCCAATGCATCTCACCTTGGCTGGCCGAGCCTTTGGTACAACTCCCAGGGTGGTGAAAAACAGCTACGCCCAGGACTCACTCCGGGCACTGCAGATCGGGGCATCCCCTATCTCATCTTCATCTTCCCCTTTTTTTTAAATTAAATGTGTTAGTCTTTTTATACAAACGTTTACATTATCACTTTCCATTTCATTATTTAAACATTACTCAATCAAATCATATTGGACCACCCTTTGGAATATGTGATCTCGAGGCAATCATGGACCTGATAGCCCATCATGAGCCATTATCTATCAATCACTGGGTTAATCCAATTTCGTCTTTTCTAGTATTTCTTTCCAAAATTGGGTGAGCGACTCTAAATATCAAACTCTTATGATTGCCTACAAGCAAGGTTAGCCACCGTTGTTCACAGTCTTGCACATTCTCTTCTAATGTCAGAATAGCAGCAAACTTTCTTCTTGCCAAGTCCAGGGCCGGACATTCCATAATAATATGGTATATTGTTTCAAATTGAGTTCCCATCTAACAGAAACGGCAGGTATTCAATTCTTTTGGGATTTGTATCATATTTGTTAACACTTCTCCTGTGGGTAGTGTGTTGAGAAGTAGACGAAAGAAAAAATCCTGCATCTTTTGGCACAGGAACAGCTTCAGATATGCTGGCAATTTGTTGATGGCTCTGCAATCATACAGTTTAGCGATAATTGATATATACATTTTTTGAATTGTGTCAATCCAATTGTTTTGCTGTTGTCGTCTTTTTGCTTCATTCGGACTCCAGATCAATGAATCCTCTGTGATGTCCAGGATTCTCATTACCTGTTTACATGCCTCTTTCCATGTATTACGAATTACATCATTCATTACTTTACTCCTAGACCATAGCAATCTAAGTGAAGGAATGTCCTCTTTTGTTATTGTTTTCCTATACATGTCTAATGTTTTCCATATTACGATGTACTGCATTGATTGCACAGCTAGCTTGAAGCGTATTCCTTACACAGGGAATGATTGGGTAGGGATAATAGTTTTCTCAAAAATCTCCCTTCAAAATTCTCCCAGGTCTGCCATGGTAAATTTAATAAATCTTTGTTTACGTAAATTAGGATTGCTATGACCATTTGTTGGTAGAATGCGATAAGTGGCTTAAAGGAAAATCTCCCATATTTTCTATGGTGCACTCTCCCTTGCCGTGCCAATGAGTCCGTTTTTGCAGTCAGATGAGCAATCCATTCTTTTTCTCCAGTGGTCTGGTCCTCCAGTATTCCCAAATATTTAACAAATTTCACATTTTCTAGTTTGGTCTCTTTTAAATAAATCTTTGGTTCTTTCTTTTTGTTACCTGGGTTTCCTAACAATGGCATTATTTGCGATTATGTTATATTGATGGTTAAATTATTTTTGTCTGCATAGTCTGCAAAAGCATGTATCCTTTTTTGCAATCCTACTTGCTTTTTATCGAACAACACCAAATCATCTGCATACATAGTCCAGATTACTGGAGTGCCATTTAGAATTGGCGCATTGGCAATCGTGGTGTTATGGGAGCTCGCTAGATCTGAGATATAAAGGTTGAAGTGGTGGCTGCCAGGTGACATCTTCCTCTTGATCCTCATCTCTATCTCCGTGCCTGTGTCCCTCTCCAGGCCCTCCAGGTTATTTTGGTGGTGGTAGTGGCCCCTGGGAAGGTGCCTGGCAATGAGTGAAGTCATCGGTGCAAATAAAGGTGGTTTGCAAAACAGGTGTCACTCTTCATGCTCTCTCCTGGATAGCCAGATTGAGAATGACTGAATGTAATGGGTGGGTCCCTTCAGAGGAGCTGTCTGTGGACTGCACGTTTGTTTGCGGACTACAGAGTCAGAAATAGGCCTTGGAAAGTTCATCTAAGATCGGGTCTAGCAGCTTTGGAAGGGTACATTTCTAACTTGAAACACCTTATATTTTTTTTTCCAAAATGCAGTCTGAAACTGTCCGCAGTGATGGACACTGTTCGCGGACATGTCATGCCACACGTCTGTGGTCACATGATAACATCAGTAAAACAGGTCGAGCTGAACGCGGACTAATTAAATGTACATCATGTGAAACCGGACACATGCAGACACTGTGCAGAGTTGGGAGACACCCCCATTTTGAGAATAGAAACCACAGACTCTCCGGGGTGTCCACTCTCAATATGGTGGTGTACCCAGACAGTCGTATAGTCTGTGGACTAATAATTGGGATTTTTTTTAAAAAGACAAAAGAATATACAAAATATTGATAATATAAAAATTAAATGTATTCATGAAAGGCATGGGGTATAGGAATGGTACACATAAATGGGAGAATTTGGAACTTCTGTACAGTAACGATCAGGGAGGACGGGAGTGAAGTTTCATCAAAGTGTCTTTCATGTAAATGTTGGGAATTTGATGGGGATGATTGCCGCGGATGAATGGGACAGGTGCAAGATGCACAGTGATAATCATAATTTGTATAACTTGATAGTTATCATAATTTACAAGTTCCTTAAAGTCATTACTTAGTTTATCCAATTGTGCAGATATCATGATTTCATCATGTACAGTTGGGGATAGAGATTGTCTTTGTGATATTTAGGGTTCTCCATAATTAAATTGGGGTGCTGTTTCTTTTTGTAAACTATGTACTATGAGAAAAGAAGACATTATTATTTCACTGGCATCTGCAGAAATTACATCATTCGTTTATATTACAATATGTATTGTTTACCATTAGAGATGTTATCATCACTAATTTCTTCTGTTGGAAAGTTTTCTTCCAGTCACTTAAGTGTGTCTTTCATTTCTGTTAAAATAAAAAATAGTAATATTATTTTATAAGTAATGTTTACACAATTAATGTTAATAATAAGGAAAGAAATACAGTGCAGTTACTGTTTGGAGAGCAATTGTTTTGGAATAAGCACTTGGTGTATTTGAGTCACTATGAACAGTTATTCTGAAGTGATAATATGAGGTGTAATGTTATGGTTTATGCTTGGTGCATTCCATTATATTGTGTGCTAAATGAAAAAATTATTTCTACATTTTGAAGTAACAATTTCTACGAAAGGGTATTTTTCGGTTTAGTAACGATAAGTAATATTTTTTTATGTATATATGTTTGTTGGTTGCTGGGTAGAACATTTTGTGTTACCCCCTGTGCTTCTGAGCTTTGTGAATGCTGCCTTTTGTCCATGGACAATCGCAATGTCAGCTGACTCTAGAGCTGCAACATTGGAGGTGAGTATAATATAATGAACTTGTAGCAAATTAAGGGTGCCCTGGTAAAAACCTATGAAATTCAGTTAAAAAGTGTGGTCAAAGGGACTTTATGGTTAAATTGCACTAATTACAACCTATGAAATTCACTGTAAAAACTTTGTTAAAGGGACATTATGGTTACAGGTAAAATTGAAAACCCCCAGAAATTTGCCAATTATGGTAAGCTAAGCAACCATGACTCATGCCACGTCATGCACTGCTAACACTAACACTCAGGACATCAACGATGACATCACAAATGTCATTGATGACATCACCAATGACATCACATATACAATCAATTTTGATAAACAATCCCTAGAAGGGGTTGTGTTTATAATGTTGGTAACAAGATGTCAGGGTTTATTGGGAGACCTATCATGAACTACTTAATGTATTAAAGAATGTACTCATCCAAACAAAACATTTTATTGGAGTGTTGTTAATACAGGAACCTAATCATACATACACATAGGCAATGTTTGCAGTATGAATCATAGAAGTACAATATTTTAGTTATTTAGGATAGTAAAATAATTATTGCTACCGTATCACAGTTTTGAGAAACATTAAACATGGAATAAATAGCTGCCAATTCAAGACGTACTATACACTTCAGTTAGTACTAAGAATACATATGAAAACCCAGAATGCAAACAAATCAGAGGCACATACAGGGAAACTAAAGTAAGAAAGAAAGAAACAACGGCACTAGAAAATGTGAATAACATTAATGTTCATCTTCACTTATAAAAAAGAAACTGTGTTTGAGGCCTGCTTATTGCCCCATGTGTGTGTGCCATGAGCTGAGACCAAACCCTAATGAAAGTACTTCAGAACATGTGACAATGTTAATGTCTAAATGTATAGCACCTTTTAAATGTTCATATTATGTCTGTCAGTGAACAAAACCACCTGGCCTAGATATGTCAGTGAACAAAAATAAGTGGTCTACATATGTGATGCCATCAGTCCTGGGTCTTAGAGTTAGCAGTGCACAGTGGCAGCACAAGTTATGATTGCTTAGTTTACCCTAGCTGGAAAATGTTTGGGGAATGTTGGTTTTACTTGTAACCATAATGTCCATTTAACCATGTTTTTCACTACATAATATCTATGAGATATCATGAATTATACTATTTTCTAAAATTTATTTTGCTTTGACAAGAGAGGTGCCATCGTTGACAGGATTTAAAAATACATAATTCTTCTACTTAAGCAATATAACCCAAGCAGGGGAGCATTACCGGACAAGGAATGCGCTGGGACATGAGTTACAAGCCTGAGCGAAGTAAGTCCTTTAATGTAAGCACCAGAGCATTATCTGACTGGTAATGATCCACTGCAAGGTTTATATTTCTATTAGTGACCTGGCAGGTTGTACCGGGATTCTGATACTGTTTTTATCACAGGCTGAGAAAATGAGTGTTTGACGTTCCTTAGCTTGCGATAATACTAAAAAAAGAATGGCCGCCATAGATGGGGGAAAAGGGAACTACTCGTAGTGCCTTCTCCCTTTCCATGGCAATCATTCCAGAATTCCAGATGTGCCGGAAACACTGCTGTTCTTGGTGACAGCAAGGGCCAATGCAGTGCAAGGTAAGTAGTGGGGGGTGGGAAGTTTAAATTTGTGGAAAGGGGCTTTGGGGATTTGGGTGAGGATGCAGGAGGTGCAGGGGGCGTGCTTACGTCCCGCTCTGGGGTGGCTCGGAGTGGGGTATGTAGCGGTGTGGCAACAACCCTCTTCTGAGAATCCTTATTGTCTGGGAGGCTGTGTTAGGGAGAATTTTGTCCCTCAGCAGCTTTGCCGGATTTGTAGGATTAATTTTTTTTCACTTGTTAAGAGTGTGAGCCTTTTTTCCCACTCTTACCTGTGTTTTGCTGTGTGTGTTTAACATTTTTGTATTCATAGACTGTGGAGCTTCACCTACTCCATAGGCATCATCTTTTTACTGTGTGTTACATGGCACCTCTAGTGCAGTAACACAGGGTTGTCGTTTTCGGACTTCACAACTACGACTCCATTTTCAGGGGCTGACTACTGTCTCCCAGAACATGTAAAGTTGCCATTGACTTTATTAGTCTTTTTAAACTCACAGACCCAGTACAAACTATCTTACATAGAGTTCTGGAAAGGGTTAATACTTATTCCTTTTTGTCTGTTTCTCATGGAACATTGTTTTGTTCCCTTTTCATTAAGACGTGGCTGGTGGCAGTGGTATCTACTCTATTTTTCCTACCGCAGTTATTTTAAATAGCCTTGGTATTGTTTTAGGCTATCTTGGTAGCCTTGAACTTAAACCCGTTGGACCATATATGTTTTTATACGGTTCTGGCTGAGTTTATTTGCCATTTCTTTTTGTGAAAGTCTTTCTCGTGTTTTATTCTGCGCGCCAAACCAGGTTTGGTTCCTTTGTTCACCGACCTTTCTTAGGCTTCTGCACAGAAACCCTCCCTAGGTGCCTGAATGTCTGAGGGGGACAGGATGTGAGGGAGGAGTTGGAGACTCTCTGCACAGTACTCATTGAAGACCCATGTCACACTCTGGTATGATTGGCTGTGGTGAGTGTCCCAGCTGTACAGCCACCCTGCTGTGTGATTGACAGCCAGGCTGGCTGCATGGGGGTAAACTGCATAAAAAGCAGGTCTCTGGTACTGAGAAGGCAGAGTCGCCACTGGATCGAGAGAACCGAAGAGAAGCTGACAGAAGAGGACCTCTACCACGACTGAACCTCCCGGTGAAGCCCTGCTGCGGGTCCGAATCTCCAAACTTCGACGACAGGGAAGATCTGCAAGGAATCTTCTACCCTTGAGCTGGTGGGAACAACCAGTTCGCCAAACTGTTAGCCAGGCCTCCCTCCTCTGGTCGAATTTGCTGTACAGAGCTCAAGTGAACCGGATAGCCATGTGGAACAGACCCTGCTTGGGTTTTAAGGAGTGCACCTTTTATTCATCGCTTTGCTCTGCTGCTGGTTTCTTCCCTGGGCAGTGCAGGACCCTCCAGTCCTCCTCCTTCTTGTCAGTCCGACAGTTGCTTCAGGAACCGTGAGCCTGCAGGACCTGCCAGGAACGTCTGTCACAGCTGCAGCATTCTTCTGCTCTAAAGGTACTGTGCTAACCCGGTTGTTCGTGTCGTACAGCCGCAGTGAAAGTGTATGAAATCATTCGTCAATCTGAGGGCTTGTCCTTCTCTATTCTTTAAAGTAACTTTTCGCCTGACCAACTTCATTCTGAACTCTTGGCATAGACTTAACCGCGAACTACCCTGAACTGTGCGATACTCTGCAAAGACTTTGGTCCATTGACTTTGGGACAGGCCCCTTTAATTTGATGTCCTCACTGTAGTTCCTTTTTCTAGATTGCCCTGCTTACTTACTTGTTGGTGCTGCTCAATATCTGCCTGACTTTGTCTTTCCTTCCCTTTTTATTATGAGAGTGCCATTTTGCTCACACTTCATTTTGAGTCTAACTTGTCCAGAATCTATTGGGTGTGGTGTAGTGTATTAGAAACATGATTTTTCAACGGCTTGATAATAGTGAAATGTTTACTAACTGATGTGTAAATAAATGTATATTCTTTTACTCAGAAACCTTGAGTAAGTGTTTGTTTGAATCGTAGTAATTGTTGTCCTTTGTGTAACTATTGATACTGCTCACTTTACTCTTGAGATTCGTCTGGCTGCTCTTGTAGTAAAGCCTTGTACCAAAGGTGAATTTGTACTGTCACTTGTAGTCCTAATTGTGTTTGGTGTTCCCAAAGTGTACTGCATATAATTCTGCCCAACAGGCTGCAACTCCCCCCTTGCCGGGTGCAAATATGTTATGAACAAATCTTTAAGGAAAATATAAGTCCGCCATTACAGGTGCCTTCTGGAATGACAGAAGTATTGCCCATAGAACATGTAGGTTATGCCTGGGAATAGTGTTGCCTGGACCCCCATCACAAACTCCAAGCTCCATTGCTTGCTAGCAACCGTTTGCTTATCACATTAGAGGATTGTGTTGTTTGAATAGTATTATACAAATATATGACCGGAATACTGTCATTTACTTTGCGTAAAGTCCTTAATTTGCATGATGTCAAGATTCAGGGACATATCTGCAGTTTTTGTGACAAATACACTGACCATCACACTTTATACCTCCATTTCTTGAGTAAGGAGGGTACAGGAACTCAGGAATGGATGAGCCTGTATTTGATCAACGTACCATGTGTGTTGGCACTGTTTGTCTGTAAAGGAGTTGATGCCAGAGCATTACAGTACCAGGGGTGGTGCATCTCAGTTAGTCAGTGGTGGGCAAGTGGTGACTGCTGTGCAGGTTTTATGTATTTATTAATAATGTGATACAGTTTATGTATAAACTTTACACATATTTATAAAAAGAAAAAGAAAGGAAATAAAAAACATAATTTTGGCAAATTTAACAAACACATGATACACCAGTTAAGAATAAAAAATAAAGTATTTAGTGGGTATATCTTTAACGATAAAATACTAATTTGCACCGTAAAGTTACTCGGGAGCTTAAAATCCTCGGGAGCTGTGCAGGTTTTGCCTGTAGTATGGCGCATGGGGCCTTCGTTTTTCAAGGGTGGGTGGGGTAACTGGAGCTACCGGTATAAATATTACTCATTGCTTCCATGCAGAGTACCTTCTTTCTCTCAGAATTGAGTGGTAGGGAAGCAGGAGGACTAATGTTCTGTTCATTCTACCTGCCTCTTGCCTGTCGTTTAATATGTACAGGGTCACTGAGAAGACACACTGACAGCGTAACCATTTGTATTTGCTGATAACTTATTTCTTACTACAATGCCTCCCTCCATTTTTGTTATTATGAAGCCTTATTTATTTTGTATACTTTTTGCTAATACTGCACCCGAGTGTCTTTGTACTACCATTTCTTTTGTGCAAATGCACATGTGCAGTGTCACTTGTTTTATTGTTGGTCATCCACCCCCTGTCTTGGTTACTGTTTCCATACCAATAATCATTTTTATAATACATTAAACATTTTATATTGTTACCACATGCAGTTTGGGCATTGGCAAATTAAACATACAATTACACAAGGGAAGGGGCGTGGCTTGGCAGCCATGCAGTAGGAGGCACGATCGAGATGCTCCTTCGAGATCCTGAAGCAGATCCAGTATAACTGGCGCAGAACCACTAAAAAGCACCTAAAATGAACAGAAACAGACGTCGGAACATCCGTAGATCACTTGCTGAGTCTCCCGACGGAAATCGGAGCAGGAATCGAGGAGAAAAAGGTGAATGAAGACGGCCCCCGCGGAAAACAAAATAGCGGGCGCGAGCAGCCAAACCGCCGGAGAGAATGTCAGCGCTTCACAACCACAGGCGAGGACAGTGGGAGCCACTCCGGAGAGGCAGCCGGAGACTAACATAGGTTCAGGAAAGGGAGCTCGGGCACTACAGAGGTGCGAAGCTGGAGAAGCCCAGGGTGGAGGAAACACCTGAGCTCCACTCAAACACGGGCACGAGGGCCCCATCTCCCTCCGGAGCCACCCCGCCGCAAGATCGATAAAGTTAAGGCGGGTTTAGATAACCGGCCAGAAACACCCGTGGCTGACTGAAGATGAACAGAGGCGGTCCAGGAAAAGCTTATACGGACACTAGAGAGGTATGGGGCTGGAAGAAGCCTGGTGGGGAGAGCGCACCCAAGCTCAAACACGGGCACCGGGGCACACAGGCCCCATCCCCCTCCGGAGCCACTCTGCCAGCAAGGATCATAAAGGCGGGTCAAGATAATCAGCCAGAAACTCACGTGGCCGGTGGGGGTGGGGGAAACACACCTAGAGGCACAGAGAAGCAGCAGCAGGCGAGAGGGGCAGACAATATAAAGGGAAGCAGACCCCGCAGCGCTGGAGACCTGTGGCAAACAGAAGACACACGCAGAGAAGACCACAAGGCGCATTGGGGTGCACTAAAGAAGGGCCGGTACGAAACAAGCTACGGCACAACATTCAGCACGGTAAGCTCCCCCAGCAGATGACGAGGGCGCACAACAATTCCCAGGACAGTTAAAACACATAGCGAGGAAGCCCAGGAACTCGAGATATTTAGAGACTGATAGGGCGGGGCACGGACAGACCCGGATCCGCCAACCGCTTGGCAGTACAAAGGCGAATTCCATAGAGATAATGCCAAATTGGAAAATAGATGGAAAATCTAAACAAACCAGCATAGAAGCCTTCACTAAAACACCTGGAAACAAACAACCTATCCAGCCTGACACAGCAATGGCTACCTCGAGCACAAAACAACAGGTGGAAAACACAAATGAAGGACCGATCCTAGAAGCAATAGCTGCCTTGAAAGCGTCCCTTGGGGCCAAAATGGACACAGCGATAGGCACCCTCAAGGCATCCTTAGAAAATAAACTGGACTCTGTTATGGTAGACATGGGCCACCTCTGCCAGAACGCCAGAAATCTGACAGACAGAGTAACAACAATGGAGCAGCAAGTGCAGCAAAATACCACAGATGTGGCGGTCATGCAAACACAAATGTCAGAAGTGATACAAAAGGTCAAGATCCTCGAACAAAGGGTGGAAGATGCAGAAGGCAGAGCACAAAGGAATAATATTCACATAGTTGGGCTTCCAGACGGTGAAGAAGGCAGGGATCCCACTGAATATATTGAAAACATGCTGCTCCAAGAGATTGGAGCGGGAACACTGTCCCAAGGTTTCGCAGTGGAGAGGGCGCACAGAGCACTAACTAAAAGACATCAGCCAGGCACCCCTCCGAGAGCAGTGATCGCCAGGATCATAAATTTCAAGGACAGGGAGAAGATACTATCATTCTCAAGGGAAGGGGAATGATTACAAGGAACACCTCCAAAATTAACATCTAGCCAGACTATACTGTCATGGTTAAAAAAAAGAAGAGCGGAATTTGGTCCGACTAAAGAGCGCCTCAGGATGGTAGGAGTGCGATACATGCTCTTATACCTTGCCAAACATAAGGTATTACATCAAGGGAAATCATGGTTCTTTGACTCAACTGAAGATGCTCACACATGGATTGACCAACAGGGCATCCCCCCGCAAAGACAAACAAACCTGAATAACAATGAGAACCAGCCTCGGTGAGAGGAAACGTCGACCTTAGGAACAAGACATCAACATAAAGTCAGGTCGCAAAGCCAGATGCAGAGCATGAAGAAGCGACTTGCTTCAATCCTGCTGTGACCGCTAAGGAAAACCACAACCCCAAAATGAACGTTTCACAAGTTCGGATGCCAGTTTGGAGGTGTTACGCTGCGGCGAGCCTGTTCCACTTTGGCGGACAGAGCAAGAGAAGCGGCGAGGCCCGAGCAGGGTGAAGGTGGCTGGGCATTAGTTTGGAAGTTTTGGTTTATGTGTTCGTTAGTAAAAAGTTTGGCCGGCTGGCACAAGGCACTCATGGTGGTAAGGACAACTTAGACATTCACAGAACAGCACGAGTGAGAGGGGACCGGGAAGACATACAGCAACCAACTAAGGGGAATCACCTCAGATGAAAAGGCAGAGAAGATCGAGGGGAAGGTGGCACGCCCCAAGAGACAGACGAAAAGAGAAGAAACAGAGCGAGAAACAAGATAAAGGCCATGGTACAGCAGAGCCTGAGTAAACAAGACATAGATGGACCCTGACGAGATAACAATAGCAACCTGGAATGTGTGAGGACTAAACGCCTATGTCAAAAGACTCAGAGTGAACACCTGGTTAAACAAGATGAAAATCAAGATAGCAATGCTGCAAGAGACTTATCTAACATCAGAAAAACATGCCAAGGTGGGCAAGAAATGGGGAGGACAAGTATACAGCACTACATACTCGAACTATGCAAGGGGGCGCTAATTTGGATAGCACCGGGGGTACCGTTCCAACCAATAAAGCAGGAAAGCGATCCGGAAGGAAGACTATTGTTGATACACGGAATGTTACAAAACAGGGAAATATGCCTGATTAACACCTACGCCCCAAACCACGATGCATCAGAATTCTTCAGGAGCTTAGCGCCCAAGCTGGCTCAATACAAGGAGGCCACGTTCATCTGGGCAGGAGATTTTAATTGTACCCTGGACCCGCTCCTCGACAGGTCGGACGATAAACATAGGAAGCCGGCACCCCCTGCTAAGGAGCTTAAAAGGACCCTCGCACGACTGCAGCTGGTGGACATCTGGAGGCAGGTACACGGAAGCGGGCGAGGTTATACACACTATAGCACACCCCACGGCACATTCACACGAATAGACTACCTATTTATGTGTACTGAATCTCTGATAGAATTCACAGTAATTGACATAAAAGTATGCACACTCTCAGACCATGCCCCGATACTAGCAACATGGGCGCACACCCATAGGAGAACCCCAATACCAAAGTGGCGCCTTCGAGCGGAGGCCCTAGGGGAGGGAGAACTGGAAGAACATCTGCAAGCGGTGATAGAAGATTACTTTGAACATAACAAGGGTAGCGTAGGAAGTAATGCCATGCTCTGGGATGCATTCAAGCTAGTGACCAGGAGGGCGGCAATGGGAAAACAGGAGGGTTAAAAGTAACAATCATGGAAGAACTGGACAAACTAGAAAGGGAGATAAAAATGGAGGAACGAAGGGCAGAAAGGGCAGGAGAGGAACCCAGGGAACTACTGGAGTCAAGAACAAGATGCATAGAACTCTGGGAGAAACTAGGGAAGCTGAATTATGGGAAATATTTACAGAGACTCCACGCAGAAGGAGATAAAACTGGCAGACTCCTAGCATGGCTCACTTAACAGGAAAACAAGAGAGAGCCTATAGTCGTACTAAAAGATAAAACAGCGACCGAGGTCAGGAACCAAGAAGATATAAACAATCTATTTGCCATTTTTTATGAACGGCTCTACGCTCCTAACCCAGAGGTGGAGCCGGAGGACATTGCAGATGCCCTAGCAGAGATAATATTACCGAAATTAACATCTGAACAGGCCCAACTATTGGACGCCCCCATTACTGTGGAAGAAATCGAGACAGTGATTTCTGAGCTCCCTTCGAGCAAATCCCCGGGCCCCGATGGGCTTTCGGGAGAGTTTTATAAGACATATAAGGGCATTATAGCCCCAAAATTACTAGAAACATACCAGGAGGCATACGAAATAACACAACTACCAAACAGTATCTTGGAAACAATAATTGTACTGATCCTCAAACCAGGGAAATCCCCAGTAGAGTGCGCCTCCTATAGGCCGATTTCCCTTATTAATCAAGATGCCAAAATACTTACTGCTGTCCTGGCTAAACGTCTGAAAGTAGTAATATCTATGCTGATCCACTCAGACCAGACGGGCTATGTTCCAGGATGCAACACATCTTGGAACCTCCGCAGACTGCATCATGTCATAGATCAGACGAACCAGGTTCGGGGTGAATGCGCAGTAGTGTCATTAGACACTGTTAAAGCCTTCGACTCCGTCAGCTGGAAGTGGTTGCTGAGTGTCTTGGCCCACTTTGGTGACTTTGGGGAGGGTTTCTTAGATGGATTAGGCTGCTGTAGAGAGATCTCAGAGCAAGAGTGAAAACGGGAAAACACATTTCGAAACCCTGGAGAATATATAGAGGAACCAAACAGGGCTGCGCACTGTCACCAATGTCATACATATTGGCCCTTGAACCATGGGCGGTCTTTCTCAGGGCAGAATATGGGGACACAGGGATAGAAATAGTTGGAGTAGTACACCAGATCTGGTTGTATGGACGACATCCTGCACTTCGTGGAGAACCCGCACGTTAACCTACCTTGCCTCCTAGAAGCAGCGGACGCATACACTAGGCTCTCAGGGATAGCCATCAATAAAGAGAAGTCCGTCCTGTTTCCCCTGGCTAAAGAAGGTCCCCCGAGACAAACTTCCAGACATGGGTCTAGCATGGGCACCGAACTCCTTCCGGTATTTGGGGATAGAAATACACCACAACACTGCTGAATCGCACAAACGCAACACACAGGTAGCCCTAGAGAGAACACAAAAGGCCATGGACTTCTGGGGGACACTCCCATTGGGGATGATGGGAAGAGCGGCCATTCTGAAGATGGTAGTACTCCCACGACTGTAATACACCTTTACAAAAATTCTGCATGCCATACCCAGAGCTTTCTTTACGAAGCTGAACATAACAATACGAAGGTTCCTGTGGGGAGGAGCGATGTGCAGGATCGCAATGACAACCCTACAGGGGGAATATGAAGAAGGGGGCACAAGATTGCCAGATTTCGAAAAATATTTCTTAGCAGGGCAACTGCAATTTGTGGTCAAATGGCTGGGCGAGGACGAATCAATAGACAAAACCCTTTTCCAGCCAGCACTGAATTTATACTACCTGGGAGAATTACCATGGATCAACAAATCCCTGCATAGGACCCTGCCAAACATGCTTAAGTTCGCAACTGATCTGTGGGCGAGGACGTGGAGACTCAAGAGGGCAAAATATCCCTGTTCAACACAGACACCATTAGCAGGATGACTAGGAACAGACACGAGCACACTCGCAGCATACAGATCCCACTGGGAAGCCAAAGGAGTAGCGCAA
Organism: Ambystoma mexicanum; assembly: GCF_040938575.1. Classification (NCBI taxonomy): domain Eukaryota; kingdom Metazoa; phylum Chordata; class Amphibia; order Caudata; family Ambystomatidae; genus Ambystoma; species Ambystoma mexicanum. Next base: position 926,265,408 of record NC_090941.1, read on the forward strand.
ATAGGAGATCTGAGAGTGGACGGACAATGGATGGAGTTCCGAGACTTGGTGGAAGAATATGACATACACAATGTTCAATTCCTCCTACATAACAGGATAATATTGACAACTAAGAAAAGGTGGCCGGAATGGCCAGAACAAGAGGACATAGGAGGAGATCTAGATGCATGGTACGATATATCGGAAGGGGGACACACAACCTCCAGGCTATACGAACAATTGCTACGATCCAATAACTCGCAAGCGCTACATATAAGAGGACGCTGGGAAGAAGAACTTGGGAGACCCCTTAGCAATCAGGAGTGGACCAGAGTGCTGAAATATCCCAAAAAGGTATCGAGGAACGCAAGGTTTAGACAAGCACAATTATACACCACGCACAGGGCATACCTCACGCCCAAGAGGATGAACAGAATGAACTTGGGAGACCCCCGCACATGCCCCCGCTGCTCCGAAGAGGAAGCAGACATGATACACATGTTCTGGACCTGCCCAGTTATATGGGTTTTCTGGGATAAAATCAGACACAAAGTGGCCAGAAGTGGACTTCAGATACAAGCATAAAACCCTGAACTGTACCTGCTGGGCCTGTTCCCAGGAGGAGGCAGACACAGGTCGCACCTTGCAAAAATGAAAGATCTAATATGCATACTAGCCAAACGGCGGATAGCAATGGCGTGGAATACAAAGGAAGGACCGACAATAGACTCATGGTGGGCAGACCTCAGGAAATGGGTAATGGAAGAAACAGCGGTGTGGATACGAGTGGTGCAGAAAGGAGAAGGGGAAACAGGACACAAAATAACAGCATGGAACTCCCTGATGCAGGATCTGTTCGAACATAGAGAGGAAAGTGAAGGGGATGATCCTAGGGGGGAGGAGGAAGATGAGAAGGGATACCCACGCAGAGTGCCAAACAGTCAGTTATGTTATATGTTATATGTTTTGTTTGGTTTGTAATGTTAATATAAAATCAATAAAGAGTTTTAAAAAAAAAATTACACAAAGGAGTTTCAATATTCAGCAGATGTTAATTTCACTTTCAGAGCTGTTTTTTTGTTTTGTTTCCATGCATAGGGCCTGATTCACAAAGCGTTTTTCAACATGGTTTTCCCATTGACAAATGCCTTTATAAATCAGGCCAACTGTGTTTTACTTAGCCGGTAACCAAAAATATCAGGATGAACTCTCCCTCCTACCGACAAACTCCCCACTCCAAATTCATCATAGTTTCGAAAGCGGGGTTTATTCAAGCCTTCTGTTCTCTAATTGCAACTTACATCCTATATAATTACACACTTTTGGAAAGCGCTGTCAGATCTAATTAAGACAGGTGAATACATTTTACAGAAGAATGGAGAGCAGTGTGTTAGCTTTGAGGAGTTATTTTTCCTTGTGTTACTAATTTCATCACTGATTTGTTAGCATTGCCTGGTGGTACTGTAAATCCTGAATGTGTATTTCTACTCTATATTTTCCCACTCAGTGCATGGTGTGTACATGTTGGTGATGGCATCCTTGTGACAAAAAGTCGCTATGCATTATATGGGTATTTTACAAGTAGACATTAGCAAATGTTTGTGGAAAACAACGTAATTACGTATGCATTATATGGGTATTTTACTAGTAGACATTAGCAAATGTTTGTGGAAAACAACGTAATTACGTATGCATTATATGGGTATTTTACTAGTAGACATTAGCAAATGTTTGTGGAAAACAACGTAATAAGGTAAGGCATGTGTCCCCATTTGGACAGCATATGTCAGATATTCTTTCTGAGCACCAATACACATAGTATAGGGCATTTTAACTGAAGTGGCTCTAGACAGAAGAAAGACGACCAGATATCACAGGCTTCAGGCAAACATATTGTAAGGTATACTCATTTGACACAAAACAAGGTTTGAATAGTTAGTACAATTTAGATTTTTTCTACACATTTATACATAATATCACATGCTTGTGTTTTGGGGTGAATTTAAAGCTTTAAACAACGGACAATAGATGTGCCAATGCAATGTGGATTTTGCTTCATACCTTATTCAAAATGTTAGCACCAATCCCACAAGTCTGAGTTCCTTTTCCCGAGCCAAATATTCAGGCAAAATGGCATCTCTATGAATAGCAATTAAACACTGTTAAAAGGTACCCACCTCTGTCACAAGATTCATTGTTGGTGTTCTTGATATTACAGATAAACAGTGTTCTCTGCTAGGGTCCATAAAACAGCATTTCTGATATTCTTATCATCGGTCGATTTAACTGTTAGAAATTACACTAAATTATTCAAAAGCTTGGATGTCAAGGCCAGAGGCGAGCATTATGTTTTAAACATGTTAATACCACTCTCCATCAGCTTCTCAGCTTCTTCCAAGTATTACAATTTCCTTTTTGTATTAATATTATTATTATTATTTTTTTCTTTCAAAAACAGTAACTTAACAAAACTAAACATACTTCCAGTGTAGTGGACTACAAATCCCCGAAGTTCAATGTGTTCCCGTAGTTTTGAGTCTCTGAAAAGTGTCCAATCCTGCTCCAGCAAAGACCCCATGTCATGTTCTGACTGAGACTCCTCTTTGCTGCTCTCCAAGCAGATACGTTGACATTCGCTTTACAGTACACGTGTTTCATGAGCTACTTTATCCCTTATTAGAGTGAGCTTCTGTGTTTGCACTATTTGTATTGACGCCATGTGGCATTATGACTCTTTTATTCAGTGTACTTTTCTTCTCCCACGTTAGTTTTGTGGAGAATGTGGTGAGCTCTGCGTGGTGGGTAGCATTGAATTGAATTGAATTGAATTGATATTTTATTTATATCGCACTCATACACAGGTGTTTCAGAGCGCGACCAGGCAAGGGAGGGGAACAGGGGAGTAGACAAAACAACGATCTTACTAGGCCCAGTGACATTGAGAACGCGCAAGTGCATGGGAGAGGGTGCTGGGGAAAAAGTGCAAGGGAGGGGGGAGAGGTGGAAAGTGCAGAGCAAGGGGAGAGCAGAAATAAATACTGATAAATACATGATGAAAACAGCAACCACAGGAAATAGTAGTGCATCAAGCAAGTGCTAACTTGAGGGAAGTAGGCAGGGTGGGTCTGGTAAGTGCAAGGGACGAAGAGGGGGGACTGTGTGGGTACAGATACAGACCCTAGTGCAAAGGGTGACCAGGAGGCAGTGCAGGAGAGTGGAAAAGATAAGCAGGAGCCTGGGCCAAGTGGACAGAGGGTGGCCAGGTGTACCAAGGGAGATCAGAATCAACGGAGGAGAGGGGGGGCAAAAGCAGAAGCAAAGAGGATGGTCTTAAGGAACCTGTTTTGATGCACCAGAATGCCTCTGAGCGCCCACGCTGATCTTTGCTCGGGCAAGCATTTTCACAGAGCGTGCAGGGGTCACCGGGGAGTGCACCTGCACTGTGAATGATCTTGCTCACTTTGGGTAACCTGTGCGCACCTCCGTGAACTGCTAAGGCTGACAGGATCGATTAATGGCATACGCACGTAGCTGGTTTACTTAAGGACAGGACATTACTGTTTAACCTGCTAGGCACACAGTCATTTAAGGACTCTTGCCATGCCGCAGTCCATTGGGAGTGGGATCAAGCCAAAATCATAACAGCTGTGACGAATGCTAGGTGCGCACTCAGAATTGCAGCCTGCTATGTTCAGGCCCCCGGCACTATTACAAAGCAGATTGCAGAGCCTGCAAAGAAGGAGTGTTTTTGTCGAACAGCTGCCATAGTTCATATTACAGGCCTGCAAGCAGAACGCTTTTTGAGGTGCAGCTCGCACCAGAGCAACAGAAAGCTTGATAATGAGGCAAGAGAGCTCATCTCCAGAATGGAGTAAAGAAGAGATGCCTTAAGTGGACAGAGATCTGTCTTTAAGTTTCAAAAAGGTCCTGGGAGATTCATTAGCAATAGAATTATCCCAGGGAGTTAAACCCATTAGAGACCGCTTGCAGGTGCTGGAGACACTTATTGCAGCCAAAGAGACAGAGGGCCTCATTACGACCCTGGCGCAAAGTGAAAAACGATGGCGGTAAACGATTACCGCCATCGTTTTCCGCTAGGGCCGATTACGACCTGTGACCGTTAACTACGATGCCATTAGCGGCATCGTAGTTAACGCCGCCGCTAACTGCACCAAGGACGCGCGCACGCGACCACCCACACCGTAATTACCACCATGGCAGAAAGGTACGCGAATCCCGACCCAAGCGAACATGCACCTAACGCCATCACCCAGCCTTGGTGCTAATTACGCCATCGCGAACCAACCGTAAAGGGACATGTTAAGTGAATCCAGCTGCCACAGGTGCACAGAATCAGCACAGGTGGAGGCAATACAGACCAGGAAGTACAAAAAGAGCACACCCAAACCCTTCCCACACCCAGTCACACTCCACAATGTTACCAATTGGACTAGCAATGTTGGGGCTGGAGGACCTGATAGCAATGCAAGTGCTACTACAACAACAACAACAACAACAACAGGCTGCACAGAGGAGACGCAGGAGGAGGAGGAGGGCAAGGCAGGCCCAACAAGCCCCAACAGCACAGCCAGTGCCACCACGCAGGCAGCCCCCAATCCCACGCATCAGAGCCAGTCCATTCAACCTCACCGCTGAGCAGATCCACACCCTGTACCGACTGGACCGGGACACCATCACCACCATTGTGGACATGATACACAACGACATCGTCAGCATGATTGAAACACCCACCGCCACCCCCCCTACTGAAGGTAGTGTCCGTGCTCACACTTGCATGGCATATCACAACCATTATTTTGGCGTACCCTGATGCAAGTGCTGGATGCCCTCCTCAAGCACACAGATGACCACATCTCATTTCCACGGTCTGCCCAGGAGATTGCTAACACCAAAGTGGGTTTCCATGCACTAGCTGGCATACCTGGTTGCATTGGTGCCATCGACTGCACCCATGTGGAATTGACGGTCCCACATGCCCTGGAGGTACCGTACCGCAACCGTAAACTATTTCACTCAATCAACGTGCAAATGGTCTGTGACTCCAACAGGATCTTCACACATTGTTGTGCCCGATTCCCTGGAGGAACCCATGATTCAATGTTCCTGCGTAACTCCACAATACCACGCTACATGGAGCAACATGCAGGGCCCAGATCCTGGCTACTCGGTGAGTCACATGTCATGAGCATTGAAATGTGAAGTGGGTGGGTGATTGACATACCAATGCAGGGGGGGAATGATGCATACTTCACCTGGCTGCGACTAGCAGTAGCCAGAACATACCCTGAAGCAGCACTTACGTCATCTGACACCTGTATACGTGAGGCCTGACCTAAGCAGCCCTAACATGTGAATGAAGGTGTCTCCCAACCATGACACAACCATCTGCAAGTGCATTGACCATACTGTGACCACATTGACTCCAACTAAATGCACGTACATGCATGTCACCAACAGCATCTACTGAAAGGCCTGTCCCCCATGACTGTGCCCAAAGGAGGAACATGATGGACTGGAACATCAATGCACCACAACACAGACAGCAAGGCCCACAAACTGTCCCTATTGACAACAGTCCTGTTCACTGGGGTCATAATGAAGCAGACAGCAATGTTGCTATCATGTGAGTGTAACCCTCACAGGACACGTGCCAGGTCACCTACAGAAACAGCCTGAACGGACACAGTGGATGGGAACTCACAAGGCACTTGTCACCCCTGCATACATTGTGTCTTGGCATTCAAAACAGCACATGAAAGCCATGGACATATAGCGGTTGCATAGTGTGAATCCAGTAGCGCCAATGAAAGTGGTGCAAAGTAACTGTTGAATGCAAGTCATGGTGGCACATCATGTTCGTCAATCAATCTCATCCCTGACACATACATTCTTGCCCACATACAGGTGATGCAGGCTATCCCCTGAAGAGGTGGCTCCTTACACCAGTCCGGAACCCACAGAACCAGCATGAGGAGGACTTCAACCGTGCCCATGCCCCTACGCGTGTGGTGATCGAGCAAGCTTTTGGCCTACAGCAGGTCTGGCGGGGCACTCCTGTACCGCCATGAGAAGGTTGCGAAGATCGTCATGGGATGTGTCATGCTACACAATTTGTGCGTCAGAAGAAATGTGCCCCTGACGCAGAACTGCAACCACCTGACGATGAGGATGATGAGGGTGGGGATGGGGCAGCACCTCAAGGAGGCAGCGATGCACAGGAGGGGCGTGTAATGCGTCAGAATCTCACTGACCAATGCTTCTAGCACACACGGCGCATGCGTGTAACATGGAGACGGCACTTGGGGCACTGTGTGTGTGCGGGACATGCACACTGTGGACTGTACAACAATGAAGCACATATACGCAATAAAAATGTCCACACATTTGATTAGTGGCAAAAAGAAAATGTGTATTTCAATAGTGAATTCTTGTGACACACCCCCTCCCCATGAACACCCCAACACACCCCCTCCCCCCTACCTCCTCCCCCCTGAACACCCCAACACACCCCCTCCCCCCTGCCCCCTCCCCCCTCCCCCCTGAACACCCCAACACCCCCCCTCCCCCCTGCCCCTTCCCCCCTGAACACCCAAACACACCCCCTCCCCCCTCCCCCCTGGAATCCCTACAAAGGTGCGGTAGTGTCTGTGCAGCAGGGTGTGCAGTAGTCCTGCTCAACTGTCAAGCCACTAATGTGAATCCCCTCCCCTGGCCCCCGGGGCACCTGCCCGTGCTGCGTAGATTGCGCCCTGATCTGCGGATGGGGCTGCTCTGTGCCGAGCTGGTTGATGAGGAGGGTCCGGGCTGCACATCTGGACGCATGTCCCTGATGGTCTGAACAAGTTCTGTGAGGACATTGCGCACAGCCGCGAGTTCCGTGCATATGTCCTTTGTGGAGGACTCAATGGCAGCTGTGACTCGGTCTGCCGACCTCTCCATGGCATCCCTTGCCCCCCACACTGTGCAACATGTTCGTTGAGGAGGGCGGATAGCTGCTGCTGGCGGGTAACTATATCTTCAAGGGTCTGCTGGTTCTGCTGGGCCATGCCCAGTGGCATTTGCATGTCCATTGGGCTGCTCACCTCAGGCTGGGCGGATGGGGTGGCTGGCCAATCCTCGGCCTCCAACTGCCCCTGTGTGGCATCCGCCTGCAGGGGGCTTAGGGATGTGCAGGGGGAATGTGGCTGAGCAGTGGGCCTTTCCTCATCGATGACCTCGATGCTGCCTGCCTCACTGTCGGAGGTTGCCGCTATGGCAGCGATTTCACCCAGGGTGCTGCTTGCAGCAGAGCCTGTCCCTTCAGTGGGCACGACTAGTGACATGTGCGGTGCTGCTGCTGGGTCTGTGTTTGCTGTTGTGGGGGCTGGCACTTGCCTGTCCTCTTCCCCAGGCAGGGTTTGTGGCTGCTGGTGTGTTTCCTTTAGGACGGCTGAGGTGGATGCCTGTGGCCTGGCCCTCTTGGTGGATCTGTATGCAGTGTTGTCCTCTTCCTGGAGGTCTGTGTCAGAACCTGTGGTGGAGCAAAGGAGGGATAGTGTTATTGATGGGTCCGCGGACATTGGCCGTGCATTGTGAGGGATGACATCTATACAGTGGGTACATGCAGCACATTTCAGGCAGGGGCATACAGGTTTTGTGCCTTTTGTGTGGAGGTAGCATGGTGGTATGTGTGTGCCAGCAGTTAGGGTGTGCATGCTGCATGTGTACAGGGTGGAGTCTGGATGTGTCTGTGGACATTCACCTGCCGATGTGTTGCATATGCACTATGGGGCTACATGGTACTTCACATGATAGGACTTTGTTGAGTTTAGCATGGCTTGCTCTGGCCACCTACCTGCATCTCCTGAGGTCGGCACTCCTCTCTCCATCCCTCCGACACCTTGGATGCTCTCCATCGCGATGGTGGATGCACATATTTCCTCCCATGCTTGCAGCTTTATGGGCGATTCGGATCCACCCCCAGTTGAATTGCCTAGGTTCCGGTTAGCTGAGATTATGCTTCAGACACGGAGCCTCAAGTCATCCCAGCGCTTTCCGCACTGCTGGGCAGTGTGGGGTACGGCCCCCACTGCACTCACACGCTGTGCCAGTAGGGCCCATATGGCCTTCTTTTTCGCTATTGCCGTCCTTGTCATCTGCGTTGAGAATACAGCTGCAGCATTATCTTGCAGGGTCTCTGCGAGCATGGTTAGTTCCTCCTTTGAGAAACGGTCTTGGCGCTGCCGGTCACATGCTTTTTTTACGGCTTTGGGCATTTTTACTTGGGTAATTGGGTGGGTGATGGGTGTGGATAGGTGTCAGGGTTGGATCAGGTATGGTTGTGGAGGATGGCAATGGATTGTGTTTTTAAAGATGGCCGCCGTGCAGTTTCCCGTTCCGCCGCGATGACGCTATTTCCGGTTCTGCCTATTTACGGTGACCGCTAATTGCGGTCGCCGCTATGGTGTGTGTGGCGGTAGTGCTCCTTGCGCGGCGTGCGATGCCGGTAAGGGCCGTTTTTGGGCCATTTACGCCATGCCGTACTTTACATTAACGCCATGGTGTAATGCACGTGCCCGATGGGTCAGAATATGCCGCACTTTACGCCATCGAACCACGGCGTAAACGTTAATTACGCCATGGCGGTAATGTTCGGTACTTACAGCCAGGGTCGTAATGAGGCCCAGAGGCTCCAAGAAAGAGACAGAGACAACACATCCCTGGCGAGGGCACCTCAGCGAGGCACACCAGGTAAGGGAATGCTTCACAGGGGAGTAAGACCCGGAAGAGTCACCCTCTTTTACTTAAACAGGTCAAATTGATGTGGTGCATAACATGCCCGGTGAGGTAGCCGACCCATTTGGCAAGCTAAAGAGTGCCTTTTTGGTAGATCGGCCGTGCCAAAACTCCAACCCTCTTACCCAGGTATGGAAAAAACAGGGGATGCCAGAGAAGGTGAAACAGCTTCCGATGAGCAGGATGAGGAGGATCCTGATGAGTCCAAGCAAAGCAATATAGAGGACAACATTGTGGATGAGAGTGGTGAGGGTCCAAAAGATTCAAAGCAGAAGTCTAAAGTGGCCGAGGTCAGCCTTAAAGATGAGGAGGACATGGGAGACATGTTTGACCAAAAAGCAGTTTGGCACCCAAAGTTTATGGACTGGCTGCCTTTGCCAAAGGTTGTGCAATATATGGCCCAGCGAATCAGGAAGCTGCTGGAGAAAGAGGTGCAGTTAAGAATGAGGGCAGAGTGCCTGCGGCCAGAGCTCACTGGCAAAGTGATGGACATGCCAGAGCTGAATTTGAAGATTGTTACTTTTGTGACCAAGGCAGCCACAGACATTAGGAAAGAAATAGGCCGTGCATGGAAGAGTTGCCAGGGCAAAGTCTTTGACCTAGTTGGGCCCCTTGCAAAAATAATGGACCTAGCAGAAAGGGCTAAGCATATCAGCGAACATGTGGATGCCTTCACCCTAGCCAGCTCGGCTAGAGAGCGGTATGTCTCCTTGGCAGTATCAACAGTGCTCTCTTCTCTGAAAGGAGGTGCAATCATTTGCTGAAGATAGATCACAAATTGAGGGATCTCGCCACCTATGAGGTTGGAATCTCCTTGAAGATCTTACTTTTTGGAGAATCCTTTGTCAAAGAAATGTCCAGGTTTGTAGGAACAATGACTGCCCTGGAGATAGCACATGCCTCAATTCAGAAAATCTTACACGGACAAGTTTCGCTGGGACTGGTTGACACAGTGGTCATTCAGCTTGTTGCTTCAGCTCAACGAGAAGGCCCCAAGGACTCAGGTCCCATTATGAGAATCCAGACAACAGGACACCTTTTCCCCACCAGAGGAATAGGTGCTGGAGGCCGGAGAGGTTGACAGCGGTGATAGACAACAAAGTGCAGTCAGCGTTAAGTGCAATGTGCGCTCAGTACCCCAAGGCAGTGGGAAGGATGAGCAAATGTATAACCAGATGGCAGGAGCTTTCAGGCGATGTGTGGGTCTTGCAGACAGTGGCAGGTTTCAGACTAGTTTGTCAGTTGCCCGCGTCAGGTTGAGGTTTATTCTCCTGTGCAGCTCAGTATGATGAGAGAGGAAGAAAACCTCTTAAATACGGAACTGAACAGTCTCATAGACAAAGGCACTATCCGAGTAGTATGAGGGAAACACTAGTGATTCCAGTACCCAAACCTGGGAAAGCCACTGCCGAGTGTGACTCATACAGGCCATTAGCATTGCTAAATTACAATGTCAAGATGTTGACAACCATAATAGCCAAAAGGCTGTCCAAGGTTGTGGGAGACCTGGTGCATGAGGACCAAAATGGTTTTATACCAGGCCACAACACAGCAGCATACCTGCGCATATTGCAGCATGTAATGGCACACACGACAGGCTCACAGGAACGATATGTGATAGTCTCGCTGGACGCTATAAAAGCGTTTGAATCGATATATTGGGAGTGGTTGGTTGCAGTGCTGAGGGAGTTTGGGTTTGGTGAGCAGTTTATCAAGTGGATAAAAATACTTTACTCTGAACCGGTAGCAAGGGTGAAGACTCGGTTTGGGACATTTGGAAGGGCACCAGACAGGGATGCCTGCTGTCTCCCATGCTATATATATTGGGGCTTGAGCCAATAGCAATTTACCTGAGGAACCAGTTTTGAGATATAGGCATAGAAGTGGGAGGCACGAGCCACGTGGTATCATTGTATGCGGATAACGTGCTGCTGTATGTGAAAGATATGCATCTCAATGTGCCGGTAATACTAGATGTGTTTGTGTTGGATAACTATGCGAGGGTGTCGGGAATCTGTTTCAATAGGGAGAATTCTTGTATATTCCGACTAGCGGCCCTGAAGGGGAAGGAAGGGGAAGAACTGCCTCAGGTTGGTCTCAAGTTGCAACTAGAATTGTTCAGGTACCTAGGGGTACACATAAGGCATACACCAAAGCTGATGCATGAAAGTAATACTGCAGCAGTGGTAAAGGGCCTAAGGAAATCTATGAAGTTCTGGTCCAGACTTGCCACACTCAGTTTGCCCTACAGGGAGGGGGAATGGAACTGCCAGACCTAGGGAAATACTACTTGGCAGAACAACTCAGCTTTGTGGCCAGATGGCCATCGGACGAGGTCACATCAGAAAAAGTGCTGCTTGGGCAACTGGTGGCACCAGCACGTCTAAAGGAAATACTCTGGTTCCCACTGGGTTGCCTGGGTAATGCCCCTATGATTGTTACACTTGGGAGACACTATGGAACAGAACTAAGAAGCTGTTACAACTCAAACACCCTTACTCACCCAAGACCCCGATTGCTGCTGATGTTTATAAAGACAAAACAGACTTGAAGGTGATTAAACACTGGGAAAGATGCAGTATTTACACTTGAGGAAATGTGCACGATGAGGGTATCTTCAGAGAGTTTGCATCCCTACAAGAGAAAGAGGGATTACCGACGGGGCAGTTCCTATGGTACCACAGGGCCTGACAGGTGGTGAAAGCGAAATGGGAGAAATGACCAGGGGATCCGTCATCCGACCCCTTGCTAACCCTGATGCACACCCTGGCCGATGGCTGGAAGCCGGTGTCTAGGTTGTATGGCCAATTGATGGATAAGCCCAATCTGAAAAGTGCAACATTAAAGATAAGATTGAAATGGACCTGGGCACGAACATAACAGTGAAAGATTGGGAGCGGATAATGATGTACCCCAGGGAAGTTTCTAGACATGCCAGATTCCGACGGATCCAACTAAATGTATTGTACTGTACGTACATGACACCAAACACGATAGCTAAATTCAATAACAATGTGAAACCACTGTGCCCTTGGTGCAATATGGGGGATGCAGGGATGATACACACATTCTGGGGATGTGGGTGGGTACAACAATTCTGCGCATGGATAGAACAGACCTGCAGGAAAGCAGGGTTAGTGCAGTGTGAATGGACACCAAAGGAGTGCCTGTTGGGTGCTTACCCCAGAATAACCAAATTCAGACATGTGATCAAATTTATGGACATGGTGTGCATACTGGCCAAGAAAACTATTGCAATGGCATGCAAATCAACCGGGGGCCTGAAATACGTAAAATGGCACAGAGAATTTGAGCACTGGGCGGAGGCAGAAACTAGGGTGTGGGCGAGTGGATATCCAGAGCATAGGGGAGTGTGAAAATCATGTACAAAGCCTGGAAAACGCTGATTTGGGACTTGTTTCACCAATCTGATGACAAACCCCCCTGAACACAAATAAAACATACTCACATAGGGAATCAAGTTATTGTTGTGAACAGTATAGCAACCCCCAAAGCTATCCCCCATCTGTGTGCAGCGTGGGCAATGAAATAACCCCCACGCAAAGTAAAGTGACCCAAAACATAACACATAGGGCCTCATCACGACTTAGGCGGTAACATAGGCGCTATTAGCGCCGGCGCTATCTGCCCTACCGCCGAACTCCCCGGCGCTAATAGCGCCGGATCACGAGTTTGCCGGTAATGTTAATCCCCATTTCCCATTGAGCATATTCGGGAATGCCCCATTCCCCATTGGGCTCAATGGGGACATTTCATGCTAATACCGCCAGCGGATTTCCCGCTGGCGGTATGAGCGTGAAATTCCGGCGGATTTCCCCCCAGCTCAGAGCTGGGGTGAAATCCACCGAAGTCCTGATTTGGCAGACCCTTAAATCCGGCGATAATAGCCCTACCGCCGGATTTAAGGGTTACCGACAAAGTCGTGATGAGGCCCATACAGTTGTAAAGTGAAGACAGTTCAGTGTTTGTTAATGTGTTGCTTGTTTTCCATAACCAATAGACATACAATTGCATAGATGTAAATGGCTGAACGAGATACACTGCACAAATGCAACTCTATAAATACCAATAAAAACATTTTAAAATAAATATACAAATGCACTATAGACAGGAGTCCACAATGACAGGCAGGTTTCCACAGCAACATGATCCTGGTCCAGAAAGAGAAAGTCAATGCCAATGATCAACCTGAAAGATTTGAACGATACTTGCGTGACTATCCCAGTAGTGCCAGAGCACTGGCAATTCCTCATGTTTCTATGGAAAGGGCACATCTGGCACTTCACTTGCCTACCCTCGGGCTGGCCTCTGCCCCCTGAGCTTTCACCAAGATAATGAAGACAGTATCAGCCACATTCAGGGACAGGGGGATCACAATCATTGTCTACTTGTATGATATCCCAAGTCTACCGCAGCACAGAGCTGCGTTATCAGAAAAAGGTGCAATGAGTGAGTACCCTTATGACCTCCCTGGACTTTCTTGTTAATCGGGAGAAATCAGAGCTGGTTCCGAGATGGCAGATGGAGTTTCTGGGGTTCGTAATGGACACCAGAAAAGTCAGAGCAAACAAGAAGGAGTTGAAAGCGGTCCTTTAGAAGACGCATATCTCGCTTCAGACTCTAGGCATAGTAGTGGGGCTGCTAGCGTTGTCAATCCAGGCCATATTTCCAGGCCATTTGCATTACAGGGCTTTGCAGCTAAAGATCAGGTACTTGCAGGTGGCGTGCAATATCACCAGCTGGTACCGTTAGATGCGGACGGAAAGGTAGAGTTAAGATGATGGCTGCAGAACATGAAAGCATGCAACAACAGTGTCATCTTCAGAGATGTGCCAGAGCTAGTCATAGAATCAGATGCCAGCATGTTCGGTTGGGGCAAAAGATGCAGACATCTGCAGCCAGGAGGAAAGTGGTCCAAGAAAAAGTTGAGGTTGCTAAACTGTTTACATCTGCTTGCAGGCTGTTTGCAGTAAAAACGTATTTCAGGGGTAGAGTAAATTGCTGAATTCTGCTGATGATGGCCAACATCTTGGTAGCTCTATACATAAATTGGCTGGGAGGATGTTAGTGAAGTTAGGAAAAGATTTTGGACATTTCTGCCTCAAAAAAAAAATAGTGATAGCATCAGAGTAGCTTCCTGGTAAACAAAACGGTAAACAAAAAACGGGATAGCTGACTGGAACTCCAGGCATCTTGAGGATGCCAGCGTGTGGAATTTAGACACAGCAGTGTTCTCATGGTTGAAGGAAGTCTGGGGGCCACTAGACATCAATATGTTTGCCTCAAGGTTGAACGTTTAGACACCCAGGTAGTACAGTTGGAGATTGGAGCCAGGGGCCCTGGGGACGGATGCATTCCTCCACAGCTGGGCAGGAGCGGTGCATTATGCCTTCCTTCCATTCATCATGTTGGTGAGAATACTGGCAAAAGTCCACATGGATTAAGTGGAGATGGTGACCATTGTTCCACTGTGGAAATCGCAAGCATGGTCTCTGATTCTGATGGATTTTCTAAGGATGATTCTATCTCAGTAGAACCTGTTGATGTAGCCGAGGGGTCAAGAGCATCAACTAGTGCTGGCAGGGAATCTGCAGTTGCTGGGGTGCAGAATTTCAGGCAAAGTTGGGACTTGCCTGGCCTTTTGGGAGTTGCTGTGGAAAGTATTAGAGACTCGTGGGTGTTCATTCTGTTTCAGCACCTTTATTGCAGGTCCATCATTTGTATTGCTGGATTTGGCTCAAGACGGTTGAGCTTTCCGTACCGTAGGGTGTGTATAGGTCAGCCATTTCCACAGGTAATGGGGAGCTGGACGTCTTAGCATTCGTGGATCATCTGGCCGTGATTAGGCTATTGTGGGGTGTGAAGTTGCACAAGCCCCAGTCAGCAAAGTATTCTGTACTCTGAGAGGCTTAAGTGCTGTTCCGTCTCTTCAAGCAATGGCACAGCAATGTGCAATGAGCACACACCGGCTGTCTAGTAAGTTAGGGAAGCTGCTATGCTTAGTGTTGTGTATGAGAGTTTCAGACGCAAAACAAAAGAGGTGATGACCATCATTCTTCGCCTGCCAAGGCATTACCAAAGGGGAAAGACACATGCAAATCAGGCTTGATTCTACCCCAAAAGGGGCAGTCCAGTGTTGTGATGAAAAATAGCCTATCCCACACCCTTAGGCGCTTTCAGGTAAGGCGGACACCATATGAGGGGATGCAGCATAGAAGGGGGGAGCAATCTGCGCAATGTTGCCACTCTGAGACAACATGTAGAGGCACTGCAGCACCTAGAAGAAGATGTGCAGCACTAGAAAACCCATAACCCATGACTCCTTTTTGTATTAGGCCTAAAAGGAATATTTTGCATGCTTGCGCTGTTCACGTTCTCTGCTCACTAGGCCCAATCTCCGTAAAACAGAATTAATCCACAGAGCCCAGTTCCCATGGAAGTCGACTTCCCCCTCGTTCCTCTAGTGTTGCAAATATTTAGTATCTTCCGAAAGAATGCACCCTGCAAGAGCATGAGACAACATCAGGCTCATCACTGCATCCATTCATTTCCACTACACTGCCAATAGGCCTCTAACCCCCACCCAGCCAGTCTGGAGCCAGTCCCACAACACCACTGACCAGACCACCCCACCTTTGTATCCCCCAATGTGTGCACGATACCCCTGAACCCCCCACACATCAAATGTCTGCAGAAGATCTAAGCGAGTGCAGCTGTATTCCTCCAATCATGAAAACATATCTCTTGTAACACAAGGTACAGGGAGGGAAAAATGAAAGACCAAAACCCCTGGTGGAGACCTTGAGTGCCCTGAATGTGTGGGTCAGCATGACTGTATTTTATCCTCCCTTCTCCCTGGCAACATTTCCTGTGCCGCACAGGTGCCGGCCACAATGATATAAGAACCAGGCTTAGCATGTTTAGATTAGAATGGAAAAATGTATTAATGTGTGGCCCGATCTTCACCGCAAGGATGAGCCCAGCTGACCCACATAGATCCAGACTGATGGGGAAGAAATAATTACAGCCCAACATCCCCAATGGAGCAGCCTCATAGTAAATGTGCCTCCAATCAGTGGCACCCATTAGTACTGTATTTCTTGATGATTGTGGGGTTTTTAAGCCCCTGTTTTGTAGCAGAAGAGTTACAGCGATCTCGAGCAGCAGAGTCTTTTGCTGAAATTTGTAGTCTGTACAATTAAACCTTGTTATCCTTGCAAAGCTATCTCCTGCCTGTTTCCCTAGTGGGTTGTCTTTATTCTGGGGCATAAAAAGGTACTTGCCTTCATTTGGTGACCCTTACGACATGATTCCATCACCCCCGTACTTGCGGAGATATCCAGGCAGCCTCTGCAGAAGGGCCGTGCCCACCTACTGGGACCAGTCCGAAAACACGTACGCTGAGTGGCCATTGCGGGTGCTGTCTTTGCAGAATTCCTTCCTGCTCGTTGAAGTGGGGTACAGCCCCAGGGAGAGGCCCAGGCCTGTTGTGGATTCCCCATCAACAGAGGCTTTCGGAGAACGTGAACATGTGAGTATAGCCTGCAAGGGATAACAAAGTACATTTATGGATACAGAGCAGTGTGAAACGTTTGAACACGCGGTGAATGGAAGTGAGAGTGTATTTTGGTTTGCTGATTGTGGAAGTGTTTATGGCCATTTTTTGTTCATTTATTTTTTAAGGGATATTAAGGATAAGGAAAAAGGAATATGGGAGCCTCCCCAAGTAAGGGCAGAGTGTGGCGCCACATTGACTGTCCCGACCAGTGCGAGAGATAAAATAGAAGAAGTAATATAGGAGCTCCATATAATTAGAGAGCTCGGGAAGAATAGTGGTTGTAATTTTAGCTTTATTTTAGTTTATTTTGTTAGTATATTTTTACATGTTCAGAGGAGAACCAGGAGGGGTGTTTGTGTCGTGCGTGAGAGCATCACGGAAGCGTGTAGGGAGTGAATGTAGAAGCTCTAGTGCGAACAGGGTGGGGGGAAAGTGAATTGATGTTCTTTGTTATGACGTTTTAACAGTAGTGACTGGTAATAGAGGGACGATTACAGTGCATATGTTTTAAGTGTTATTGAACAAATCATATCCCTACTTTAATTGTGGTACAGCTATACAAGCATAACCATGACACATGATACTGACCGGACCTAGCCTGGCCGCGGACAAAGCCCTAGACTATATATGTAAAGCCCTACCCCTGTACTGAGAGAAAATCAAAAAGTACCACAATCAATGGTTGACAGAGACTAAGGGAGAAGGAATGCCCCACTCCTGGCCAGAGTGTGGGTCTTTTGACAGATGGGTCTTGGACCATATGTCGACAGACTTGACTACAAGGTATAAGGGGAAACCAATTCAGAATAGGAGTGAAATACTGGATCTCTGGATAATGTTCGAAGAAACAGAGGCCCGACAGGGGTATGGGGCGACACCCAAAAATAGTAAGAAAATGAGCACAAAGGAGGTTGAGAAAAGTGGGGAGAAGATAAAGGAGATCTATCCTCTCACCACACGGCCAGCAGAAGCTACACCAACCCAACCTATGCCTCAGGGGGTACGATGGTGGCTGCCCCAAGTACGGCCCCACCCCTACCATATGTTGCACCTCCTGAGGTGGCAACCCATACTGGGGTAAGTGCGAGAGACCTTGAGGTACCTTGACTTCCACACACACAGAATTTGAAAGGTTGAGGGCAGCCTGTGAAGCAAAACAGGTGGCAGAGGTTCCAATGTTGCCCTCAGGAAGGCCCACAACTGCCCAGGGATGAGCAGAATTCAGGTGACTTCTTGTTCAGATTAGACCATGCACCCATAAGAGCGGTTCATGTAGAGCGGGATGTTGAAACATACAGTCTGGGGTATGAGAATGTGGGGTCCCAGAAGGGAGGACGAGGAGTATTGGAGTAATTTCGATGTCACGGAAGAAGATACAGAGGGAGGGGCCGAGCAAGCGCCCCTGACTACACCAAGAGTAGACAGCCTATGGAATGGAAGATTAAAGGAAATGTTTGGTAGGATAGCATTGGCAGGGAAGAAAGGAAGTGCTGTTAAGGGTGGGAAAGGAAAGGTGAAACTGCAAATGCCCTTAATACACAAGGGTGAAGGGCAACCCCATTATGCCCCTCGGGTACAAATGGACAAAAACAATCCCCTTAAGGCACTCCCACAACTTACCATGGGAGCTGGGAAATGGATTTAGGCATTTGAGAAAAATACTGCAAGAGTACCCCTAGCCATAGGGGACATTAAGAGTTTGCTAGTAGAAGCAGTGGGAGATCAGGCAGAGGCAGTGTGGATTAATGCTGGGTACCCAGGAGTAACACTGAGTAACACTGCCCATGATGGAGCATCATTCAATAAGTTTAGAGCGTGAGTATGGGATGCACTGTGACAAACACTCCCAGATACCCCAGACTTACAATCAATAATGCAATGCACAATGGGGGATGAAGAAGACCCTGGGTAAAATATTCTTAGAACCAAAGAAATGTGGAGAGCAGAAACGGGCAGCGCCTGGGATCAATCAATGTCCTTATTTTATTTTATTGTGAAACGAGGTCTACCCAAGGAAGTACATAAGGTGCTTGATAAGATAGCTGGGGCGGAAGCAAAGGGATGGCCGAGATTCAAAGCATCATAGTGCACCATTGTAGGAGGATCAAGGAGCGCAAGAAAAAAAACGTCCTGAGGCGGCAGGCAGAGGAAGCGACACTAGTTCAAAATAAACTAGTAAAGGTAGCAGCGTTATCAACAGTGCCACCCCAGAACAGACAGGAGAGGAAGGGTGTGCCTCCATTGCAACACAAGTGAGGATGGCAGCAGCGTGGGCAGACAATGGACAAGGACAGTGGGGAGGAAACCAATACTTTTTGGGGCCCCGGTGGCAAGGAGGGCAACCGTGGGAACACGGTGGGTCCCGAGGGAAAAGAGGAGGGGTATTCGGTGGCCAAGGGGTAGCAGGCCAGGACAGTGCTGGTCATGTGGGAGGTGGGGACACTTTTTGAGAGAATGTCAGAGCAGACAGGGAGGGAATTATAACTACAATCAACAACCCTATGGGTACCCTCACCCAGGTAGCCCCCAAGGGCCTGTTCAGGGAATGTCCATAATCCTGTATGAAATTCACCAGGCATAGAAAAATTGCCTCACCAAATCCCTGGCCCTTACCATGCACCACATCAGCAACAGACTGTGCAGCCTCACCAGCCCCGCCCCAATCAACAAGCCGCAGAAAGCAGACACCCATTTGCAACTGCGCCAAATGGGGCAGCGACCCCATATCAGTGAGCAGCAGTGGTGGGGGGAATCCCTTCTCGTTTCCCGGGACAGACACATACCCTGACTAGGACAGCCCACATGTCTGCATGTCCAGAAGAGGAACCACTGATGGGGGCAGAGATAGGAAATAAACAATTCATCTTTATGGTGAACTCGGGAGCGGAGAAGTCGTGCTTTAGAGAAGTAATCTTCCTGGTATCAGGAAACACTCTTTGCACGCAGGTATTATCTGGGGCTGTTTTAACAGTTCTGTACACAAAAGACTTAGACATCAAGGTGGGAGGGAAGGTAGTACGAGCACCCCTCCTTTATTCTGAGAGCTCGCCTGTCAACCTGCTTGGTAGGGATCTGCTTAGTAAATTAAACATGACAATATTCTTCACAGATAGGGTGTTTGTCTCTGCTACCCCTAGCATGTGCTCCCTCTGAGCGATGCTGATAATACATGCTGTGGCCAGTGAGGCAGTAGTGAGGGGCTTCTCTTTCAATCAAGACATTTTTGTGTATGGCATCAATGTTCTTGCCCGAGCTGTCCCCATTATACCTGAAAGGAGTGGAGAGTACCCACAGACTTAATTTTTTCAAACCGTGGAGCTCGGCGAAGTGATTTCTGGCACAATCTTGTCATTAGATTTGTAAGGGTGTCTGCTAAAAGGATTCTAGCGCTAGGAACTGACCCCCATGGGTGCCAATGTACACTTATGAGAAGTGACAGACTAAGTCCTTTTTGAGGATGGTAATAATGGAGAAATAATCCTCAAAATGTGCATACCTTGCGACGTAATCGTACAATACAGGAAGGTGCAAACTCCCCTCTTGGCCGTTGTCAGTGGACCACCTCCATTCAGTAAGACTGATTTGCAATATGTCCCTATGCATTTATGGACAACCAACCCACACGATGTAGGAATTTTGAAAGAATTACTACCTGTAAAGATAACACTCAAACCAGGAGCCATACTCCTGTAGGTCAAACAATACCCCCTGTCCAGAGAGGCAGACAAAGGATTCAGGAAACACTGCAGGCCCTGTTACAACAAGAGATCATAGTGCCCTCTACTGCACCATGTAATACGGCTATATACACAATTAAGAATTCAACGGGGGCAGTTGGAGGATGATGCAGGATTTGAGACCTCTTAATGACATTGTACAGCAAGAATTTCCACTTGTTCCCAACCTGGTATTCATTTTGTGTAGCATTCCCAAAGAAGCAACCCATTTCACGATGGGTGATTTGAAGAATGTGTTTTTCTCAGTGCCCCTCCATCCAGACTTAAAGTACTTTACAGCCTTTACCCTAGGAGGATAGCACTACAAACACTGTTGCTTGCCCCAGGGGTACTGTGAAAGCCCCCGTATTTTTGATAGGATACTGCATGAAGATCTAGGGAACATCCAAGTATCGAGCATGATCATTCAATACGTAGATGACCTACTGGTCTGCAGCGACGGCAAACAGAGCTTTCAAAGGGATTCCATTGTACTACTACAGTTGCTAGCAGGGAAATAATACAAAGTAAATACAAGAAAGCTCCAGTACTGATTACTGGAAGTGCTCTACTTATGGCAACTCATCTCCAAGCATGGTAAAAGGATAATTCCTGACAAGACAGCTACAGTGCGCACCACTCCCAAGCCACTCACAGTGTAAGACAAGCAGAAATTACTAGGTTTATGCAACTATTGTAGAGCATGGATCACTCCTACAAGGCCTCAAAGAAGCCCAGAAAGAGGGCAACACAATTTAATGGACAGCCAAGATGTTAATGATTTGAAAGATGTGATTTCAACAGCTCCTGTCCCAGCCACCCCTGATTAAAAGCAGGAATTCTAATTTTTTTCCCACTCAAACGGCACACTCATGACAGCAGTCCTCACACAAAAAAGTACGATTGGTCACAAACCACTGGTGTATTACAGCAGCACGCTCAATTCTGTCATGCAGGGGCAGTTCGCTTGCCAACAAGCCCTTGTTTCTGCAGTCATTGC
Organism: Ambystoma mexicanum; assembly: GCF_040938575.1. Taxonomy (NCBI): domain Eukaryota; kingdom Metazoa; phylum Chordata; class Amphibia; order Caudata; family Ambystomatidae; genus Ambystoma; species Ambystoma mexicanum. Next base: position 926,286,478 of record NC_090941.1, read on the forward strand.
TATCAAAAGAGTTCCACAATTGTAATGTGGTGGTCAGTAACGCTATACAGTGAGCACTTACGTTTTGCGATACTATATCACTCCAAGTCCACACTCACTACACAAAGGGCATCAGCATATGAAATAATACTGTCCAGCCCCCATATGCATGTAGTATGGTGCAAAACAGTAAATCCCGCCACGTTTCTCACTGAGCCATGCACGGCTGAAGACATATAGCAGCACGATTGTGCCTCCTATGAAGGGGAAGGCAATAATATCACCAAAGCTAAAGATAGCCCATTCATTTTGTGTAGAATTCCCAAAGAAGCAACCCATTTCACGGTGGGTGATTTGAAGAATGTGTTTTTCTCAGTGCCCCTCCATCCAGACTCACAGTACTTTAGAGCCTTTGCCCTGGGAGGAAAGCACTACAAACACTGTTGCTTGCCCCAGGGGTACTGTGAAAGCCCCAGTATTTTGACAGGATACTGCATGAAGATCTAGGGAACATCCAAGTATCGAGCATGATCATTCAATACGTAGATGACCTATGGTCTGCAGAGACAGCAAACAGAGCTGTCAAAGAGATTCCATTGCACTACTATAGTTGCTAGCAGGGAAAGGATACAAAGTGGATAAAACAAAGCTCCAGTACTGTTTTCTGGAAGTGCTCTACTTATGGCAACTCATCTCCAAGCATGGTAAAAGGAAAATTCCTGACAAGGCAGCTACAGTGCCCACCACTCCCAAGCGCTCACAGTGAAAGACATGCTGAAACTACTAGGGTTATCCAACTATTGTAGAGCATGGATCTTGGACTACGCAGCATATACCAGACCACTCCTACAAGGCTTCAAAGAAGCCCAGAAAGAGAGCAACACAATTTAATGGACAGCCGAGATGATAACCAATGTTATTGATTTGAAAGAGGTGATTTCAACTGCTCCTGTCCTAGCCACCCCTGATCACAAGCAGGAATTCTACATTTTTCCCACTCAAACGGCACACTCATGACAGCAGTGCTCACATAATAAAGTATGATGGGCCACAAACCACTGGCGTGTTACAGCAGTACGCTCGATTCTGTCATGCAGGGGCAGTTGGCTTGCGAACAAGCCCTTGCTGCTTCAGTCATTGCTATCAAAAGAGTTCCACAATTGTTATGGGGTGGTCAGTAACGCTATACATTGAGCACTCACACTTTGCGATACTAGATCGCTCCAAGTCCACACTCACTACACAAAGGGCATCAGCATATGAAATAATTCTGTCCAGCCCCCATATCCATGTAGTATGGTGCAAAACAGTAAATCCCGCCACGTTTCTCACTGAGCCATGGAAGGCTGAAGACATACAGCAGCACAATGGGAAGGCAATAATATCACCAAATCTAAAGATAGCCCATTAGATAACCTATTAGACAAAGGTGGAAAACATGTTGGGGCGGCTGTGGTGCACCTAGAAGAGGGAGAATACGAAACACTTGTCATGAAAAGATTACCACAGCATTTCTCTGCGTGGACAGCTGAAATGGTAGCCCTTATAGTAGCCCTGCAGTCTTCAAAGCGGTGTTGGATTACCATTTACTCTGACTCTGCTTATATCACCACTGTGGTACATGCAGGTCTGTCGTGCTGGAGAAAGAAAGGGTTCAGAAAAGCAGATTGCTCACCAGTACAGTATCCTGCCCTGCTTAACACATTGATTTCTGCCCTAGCAGAGCCCTATGTGGGGGCTGGTCGTCAAATGCGCTGCACATACCACAATACCGATGAATATCACTGGGAAACGCAGCTGCTGATGTGGCAGCGAAGGAGGCAACATACCTCTCAGCACCTACATCAGCAGAATATGTCGTGACTACATCCAACACAAAGCCACACACAGATGCATACAAAGCTCTCCCTACAGCACAAATCATCAAACTACAGTGCAGGTCACCCCCTATGGCTCAAACGTTGATGCATGCAATCACCCACAGAGCTCTTGTGGAAAAAGCAAGGCACAGGAAAGGTAGTAATGCCTGTGGAATTGCTGTCCACAGCCTTTGAACAGTTGCATTTCCCATCCCACAGCTCTAAACAACACATTGTAGCAGACCTTCAGGAAGCCTGGTTCATCCCAAACATACAGGAGCACCTAGCAATGATGGTGGTCCAATGTACCACATATCAAGTGTTCAATACAGGAATCACACTGAGAACTTTGAGACATGGAAGAAAGGTACAATGGGGCATTATATCTAATTGTAGTGGTGTGTCCATTTTCTCAATGGGTTGAGGCCATGTGCCCACCCAGATGCCAAGTGTGCTGCAACATTTCTTGTTAGAGACGTTTTCCCCTGATGGGGAGTGTGTGATGTCCTAATATCAGACAATGGGACACATTTTTTCAATGAACTCTTCAAAGAGGTGATCACCCTGTTTGGAATTAATCATTACATGTCCTCCATTTAACACCCAAAAGCAAATGGGTGGTGACGACAATCAAAAGTCTCCTTGAAAGTAGACTTTCTAAATTATGCAACACCCTAAAATAAAATTTGGTGTCCTGCCTGCCCCTGGCCGTGTTTCATTTGCACACACAGCCCAGTAAGGACCACCACCTGTCACCCCACGAAATAGTGACTGGCCAGCGCATGCAAACACCCCTGTCACCAGAAAGGAGGGCATCAGGTGCTCAAAGGACAGCTATGATTCTGGGAAAAGAATTCAAACAGTACCTAACCCAACTCACACGTGCAATCAGATGTATCCCAAAACAAATGGCACCGCCCCACACAGAGGAAGGGGAGCCTAAGACTACACCACTTGCAGATACCACCTGTGCCCAACCATTGTTGCTTGCGGAACGGGTCTAAGTCAGAAGCTTTTTTTGAAACTGTAATGCACCTAGGTTCCAGGGGCCCTATGAAGTGGTGTTGTCTACCCCTCATGCAGTAAAGGTGAAGGGGCTGAGATATTTGCTACAGGTGTAGCACTGCAGGATTCAACACCGGGGGTCCAGACAGAGAACAAAGACACTACCTCAAAACTGCTGCTTGTTGTTGACCATATTTGTGCATGTGAGAATAATCACGTACATGCATTGCTGCTAGAGCACGTGCTACATAAACTAAAACTCTCTCTCTCTCTTTCTCTTCTCCCCATCTCCCACCCTCCCCATTTTATCCACACTCCACAGGTGTGACGATGATGGAGATGGCACAGCTGAGAGATTCTTCAAATGTAGATAGTAGTAGTAGAATTAGTATTACTAGAGCCTACAACTATGTCTATGGCCTACATTTTACAGCCATTTTGTTTACGATATGTATGTTTGTATTAGGGATTTATTGGGGGCATCTTTTATCTGGGCTTGCCATCTAAAAGAAATGGACGAGGGGGCCTAAAGGGACCTGGAACAGAAGTACACCCTTGAACGTTACAGGATTAGTTTCCAATGGAACAGATATATCCTCAAATGTTACTGTATTTCTTACAAACGTAACTGAAATGCCATCCCCTGACCCCAGTCCTATCCTCAGGCACTCCACAATGGCATAAACTGTCCAGACCCCTACCCCCTTCCCTGACACTAATGAAAGGATGAATGAGAATACACCAGGAACAGTATTTTAATTCCACACAATGCCAATGAAACAGTGTATAATGATAGCCTTGTAAATAGTAGCAGCTCCCAAAAGACAATGGGCCTCATTAGGACCCAGGCGTTAAGGGGTTGACGGCGCCGTAAAAGGTGTTGGCGCCGTTAAACCCTTAACGCCTTACTACGAGGTCCCTTTGCGGGACCCGACCTTAACGGCTGGTATAGACCAGCCGTTAAAGTAGGGGCCCGCAAAGGGACTCTCGAGGTAAGTACGGTACCGTACCTACCGCCTTCCCCATTCCCATTATGCCCTATGGGGCAAAAATGGGAATGGGGAAGGGCCATGGTGGCATGGGGAATTACCGCCCTGCCAACCTTGGAATGGGGTGGTAATTCCCCATTCCGCCATTGGCGGACTCTGGCATCGACCATGGTGCTAATAGCACCATGGTTTTCCGCCGGAGTCCTAATGAGGGCCATGGGGGTCATTACGAGTTTGGAGGTAGCCATGCCGCAATTTAGGGCATGGCTGCCTCCAAACTCGGATCCGGGTTCCTTGAATGAGGAATTACCGGGCCATTCCAACCTTGGAGGAACCAGTAATTGCTCATTCAATTTACCCATCCCCATTCCCATTCCCATTCAAGCCCCCATAGAGCTCAATGGGAATGGGGAGGGAGCAAACAACGGGCCTATTAATAACGGGCCCGTTATTAGCTCCCTGGTCCTTTAGCGGTACCCGCTAAGGACGGCTGGTTTTACCAGCCAGCCTTAGCGGGACCTGCTAAGGGACCTCGTAATGCGGCGGTAAGGGGTTGACGGCACCGGCATCCTTACCGACACCGTTAACCACTTACCGCCGACCTCGTAATGAGGCCCAATGTCTTATTCACCTTGCACTATGTAGGATCAAAGGCAATTTCCAGACACACAACATCCATCTAGAGCTCATCGATCCTGATCCCTGAAAGTGCAAAAGGAGTTCCAATAACCCCAACTGCCTCAAAGAATCACATCTAGTAATCGAAAGAGCAAGATATGTCAATAACGAATGGCAAGAAACAATGCATGCCTGCAGGGGCGAAGGACTCCTGGGGCTGTCTGAGAAAATTGCAATACTTGTGGATCAGACCTGTGAGCAAACATGGACAGAACATATCACAAAGCTAACTTGGATTGCGACCCATGTGAAACAAATGAAGGTGCACCACAGAAACCATACAAACTTTGTTTCCTCAGCAAAGGCACAGTGGCTGTTGGGTCAAACGAACAATACATACCTGTGCCACTCAGGGTGATTTACGCAAAACAATAGAGGTGATGGTTGGAAGGTTTGGAATGAATCATAACCTCTGCATTGCTCTGGGCAGCTCTCCAGACCATTGTTCTTCGCCTGCCAACCCATTACAAAAAGGGGAAAGTCCTTATGCATATCAGGCTTGGTCCCACCACAAATGGGGCGAACCAGCCCAAATGCTGGGTCACATCCCTTCTGCACAAGACCACAAGCATTCCCAAACATATTTCAGGCTTGTTGGGCTTCCTCAGTGAGGAGTAGCCTGGGTCTCTAGTCCCAGCAGGCACAGGACCCACATCTCGGCATACCCGTCTCACTCTGGGTGATTTACGCAAAACAAAAGAGGTGATCGCTGGAAGGTTTGGAATTAATCCTAACCTCTGGCATTGCTCTGCGTAACCCTCCAGACCATCGTTCTTTGCTTGCCAAGCCATTACAAAAGGGGAAAGGCTGAATGCAAATCAGGCTTGGTTCCACCACAAATGGGGCAGTCCAGCCCAAACTGCTTGGTCACATTCCTACTACACGAGACCCAAAACGTATTTCAGCCTTGTCGGGCCTCATCAATGAGGAGTAGCTTGTATCTCTAGGTACAGTAGGCATGGGACCCACGTCTGGGCATACCCGTGCCACTCAGGGTGATTTAGGCAAAACAAAAGAGGTGATGGCTGGAAGGTTTGGAATTAATCCTAACCTCTAGCATTGCTCTGGGCAACCCTTCAGACCATCGTTCTTTGCCTGCCAAGCCATTACAAAGGTTGAAAGACCATATGAAAATCAGGCTTAGTCCCACCCCCAATGCTCTTGAAATTAACAGGATCATATTGTACCCAGAAATTGTGGCATTCCATGTCACTAAAAGGACCAAGAGTAGGTTGTCTATCATTTCATACCTGTACTTTCCAGACCAGCTAAAGCTCTTTGTAGCTCACTGCATTAAAGATTATGAGAAGGCTTTGGTTTGGCGCCGGCAGTTGGCATATGGGTCTTAGTTGGCCTCATAGAGTGGGATCTATTGATGTTTTGTACAAGTTGAGAGGGTGCAGTGTTGGTGAGACATTTGTGGGTGATGGATAGGGTCCTGAAAGTGATTCTTTCTCTTATGGGGAGCCAGTGCGCTGTCCTCCTGGCTGCAGAGATGTGGTCTCTTTTTGGGATGTTGAGGGCTGCTTGCAGAGCATTGTTTTGTATTACTTGCAATTTCTGTAGGTTTTCGGCAGAAGTACTGGCAAAGAAGACGTTTCAGTAGTCGAGCCTGTAGCCGGTGACTGCTCTGGTGATGGATAGGCTGCTGTCCACTGAAAGAAGCAAAGGTCTGGAGGCATTGATGAGTTTAGTGACATAGGCTGTAGAGGATGCAATAGCATTGACCTGGTGGGATAGCGAGAGGGTGGTGTCCAGATAAACTGGTAAAATGTTCATGGCACCAGAGACTGGGACAATGATGTCATCTATGTGGAATGCAGAGTATTGATGGTCCAGATCTTTGAGTAGAGATGGGGGCCATACGAGAAGAAGCTCTGTTTTGTCTCCATTCAAACATATACAGTTACCTGCCATACATGTCTGGATGGTAGAGTAGACAGATTGAAGGGTATTAGGGTCTGCTGCATAGCTCCCTGTAAGCAGGAGGAGGATCTGAGTTTCATCAACATAGTTGGTGTAGGCTATGCTGATTTTGTCAAGTATGTCAAAGAGGCGCCTGGTGAATAAGTTGTAGTAGGTTGGAGATATGCACGATCCTTGTGGTACTCCACATGGAATAGGTTTTGGAGAACCACTGGCATGCTCGGCAAAGATTCTCATCACTCTCCCCTCTAGGAAGGAGGTAATCCATTTAGAAGCTTCCAAGGAGAAATTGGCTGAGGAAGTAAGCGTTTGACAAAGAATATTGTGGTCTACCAGGTCGAAAGCGGCCGAGAGATCCAGGAGGAGGAGGAGTGCTGGTTTAACCTTGTCTGTAATCTTGTCTAGCTGTTTTATTAGGTTGAGTAGTGCTGATTCTGTCTCGTGGCCTGGATGGAATCCCGACTGGTGCATCCCTAAAATGTGGTTGACTTCTAAGAAGTGCTGAGCTTGTAAGTAAGCTGCCTTATCTAAGATTTTCTGCAGTAGGGGTACTGTAGTAAGTGGTCCGTAATTGTTTTGCAATGCGGGGTCTAGTGGTGCTTCTTTGAAACTGACGGGCACTATTCCTGTTGAGAAGGGGGCATTTATGAAGGAGACACTGGAGGGTGCTAAGGCCTCTGCAGAGTCTTTAATAATGGCGAGGGGGCCGACATCTCCCTTGCACCTAGAAGGTTTTAGGTTCTTGAGGATAGCTACAACTTCAAGTTCTTTGATAACTTTGAAACGGAACTGGGGGATGTCTGAGCTTAGATGGGATGGTGTTGGTGTGTTGTGTGTGGTGCAGGGTGAGTGCAGGGTGGCTTGATTGCTGGTGATTTTGTTATTGAGCATGTCAATTTTGTTGATCATGGCAGACTGGATGCAAGTGTACCAAGGTTCATCCTTGTTCAAGGTGGGGGTGTTTCCATGCATATTCTGATGCACATGTTTTACTGTAGAGTTGGAGGGGGTTGGGGGTAAACCACGAGTCTGAGTGCCAGACAGGTTTGGCCTTCTGTGGCACTAAGGGAGCAACGGTGTTCACTGCCAATGTAAGTGTGAAGACATAGAGATCTGTAAGAGTATTAGGGTCTCTGGAGAGAGGTGGCTGTAAGGAGAGGCTGTCTAGAAAGGGCAGTATGCATTCCTTCAGTAGCTTACATGAGCTACTCCCTAGTGAAGGTGGAATGGACAGAGTAGTAGGTTTGGGTTACTTGTAGTGCAGGAGGGTAATACCTACAATATTGTGGTTAGACAAAGGGCCAGGGGTGTTGAAGTCAACAGTGATGTTAGAATTAAGGTCTTCGATCCAGTCTAATGTCCGTCCTTTCACATGGGTGGGGTTCTCAATACAAAGATTCAATCCCATTGTTTTGAAGGCGGTGGCCAGTGAAGCAGCTTGATAGTCGTGGGGATCATTAAGGAATAGGTTTAGCGCCCCTAGCATGACATTTTTCGCAGAAGTTGTGATATTGTCACCATTGATGTGGAGGAGTTTTATTCAAAGTTCATGGTGGGGCCGGGTGGCCGGTATGTGAGGTGCATAGTAATGGTGCGGAAGCATGAGGCACAGTACTTGAGGGAGAGCATGTTTCCATGCTCCTCTAAGTTAATGTCGAGTTGCCTGATGGGGAGGGGCTCTTTGGCCAGGAGGGCTACACCACCTCCTCTAAGGTTTGGTCGATCTTTCCGGTATATTATGTATCCTTAGGGGATAGCTTGTGAAAGTGGTAGCCTTGAGGCCTCATGTAGTCATCGTTCAGAGATTGTTAGTGTATCTAAGTTCTGAAAGGAGATGAGGTTGGGGATATCTAAGGCATGCGCTGGTAGGGAGCAACACATTCATTAATGTGTACTTGGGGAAGTAGTCCCATGTTGGTTGCATAGAGGATGTCTCTTTCGGTATGATTGAGTTGACTAGGATTGGGCTGTGAGACAATATATGAGGGTCTTGGTTGGTAGAATTGGCAGTTTGGGAGTGAGTGTTGTTCTCATCTAAGTAATGGGAAAACGTGTTTGCATTAGGATCTGGGCAGTAGGCAATGGTGTTGATAGAGCTAATACTAGGAGAGCTGATGTGGGCAATTTCATTTGGGCTGTCGGCACTAGCAGTGTGGGTAGTGGCTCGGAGGAGGGAGGGTGCTAAGCAATGTTGTAAGCATAGACAATAGGCTTGCAGTGGTACTTATAGCCATTAGCATCTGGTTGGCCTACTTAGTGTTACCAGTAATAATTGGCTGCTCTGCATTTTTGTGCACGTTCACAATCGACTTGTTGGCAATGGTTTCATATAGAAACATGCAGAACCAGATCTTAACCTATTGATCTATACATTTTTCAATTCATATACAAATATATCTCTGTTCATGAAACATTCTGGATTCTCTTTATTCCATTTATTGCTTCTCATAATCAATCAGTTGGAAAATTGTCAATCAGCTGATATTGATGTTTATGGGATCTTTACTATTTGATGTGCCTATTAGAAGACTGTTGATCACTTAATTGTGAACAGTTGTGTAAAAGGTATGATGACAGGCATTCCTGTTGGGAACATGCATTCCTAATTTGCTGCTGATTGAATGGTTGCCGTTATGCTTCGATTTAGCTATGCTTACATTGGGAAAAATACAATTGTTTGATAATGGTATCACAGTTCAAAAATATCACAATTAAGGTTTTTCATGTTTGTAAGGATGGCTTTTAGCTTCCCTAAGCTCAGCACCCTGGAGTTTCTGAAGCTTTCCCTTGATCTCCTTGTTGTAACATGCACTATACAAAAGCCACCACTGATGAAAGAACACAGAGCAAAGATAGCAAGATGAAGCATTCAGAGTGATGAATTTCTCTTCCAATGCAACCTATCATCATTCATATTATGTTGCTGAGTGTTAGTGCTTAGATGCCTTTTTGTCCATAGGTGCTTTACAAATACAGATAGATAGATAGATAGGTAGGTAGGTAGATAGATAGATAGATAGATAGATAGATAGATAGATAGATAGATAGATAGATAGATAGATAGATAGATAGATAGATAGATAGATAGATAGATATGGTAACCACAGAAATATCCCTTAGCCTCAAACTGCCTTTACTTTTCAGATCTAACTGGTCCTATAAGGAGGTACACAGCTGTTTAGGTAATTTGCAACAATACAGTTTCTACCTAAATATGACCAGGCATTCACAACAATATCAGTACTTGTCACCTGTTGCAGTACATGTCTTTATATGTTTTCAGGCCACTGGTAAACAAAAAGGGCTGTCTATCGTTAAGGCTTGACAGTAAATGAACCAAATATCTAATTGCCATGTTGAACATGTTTATGAGATCTAATTAATGTTCAAACCCTCAGCCTTATCATTAAGCCCTATTATTAAGTAATTAACTGACATCAAACTTTTGAACACATTGCAGCAATAATTTATTAAGTGCAGACCTGGAATTCGTTTCAGCAGTGTCAAAAAATCAACATGTCCCTTTTCAGTTAAGTTCTGATTTCTCTGAAAGGTCTCCATATCTCCAGCAGTGTCCCACACCTGAGACTTTGAGCCTCATTATGAGTTAGGTGGTACATCTGCAGTAAATCAGCAGAAAACGAATTACCATTAGGTCCACTTGGTCAGAGGGACTTTCCACCTGATTACAAGTGGAGGTAGCAGTGTAATTCCCCATCTATTTTGGGTGCATTGGACCCAAAGGGGCTTTTTTGCAGAATTACTGCAGCAGTAAATTCGCCAATTTAGCTGAATTCTTTGCCGTTGGGTGGCAAGATTTACCTCCAGGGTTTTGCTGGAGTTAATTCCTTCACTAAACCAAAACTCATAATCTGGCATAGTGGTAAATTGGCGGTAACTCACAGCTCACAGCTGGGGGAAAATTAGCCGAAGCCGGGATTTGGCGACCCTTAAATCCGGTGGTAACAGCCCTACCACCGGATTTAAGGACTACCGCCAAACTCATGATGAGGCCCATTATTTTAAACTAAAGTTCAAGTTATCCAAAAAGGTTCAATTAAGTTAGGTTTCTGATCGTTTGCGTGCATGTATGGTTGGGCTTGTCAGGCCACAGTTATTGCAGTGGTGATTTAGTTGCACTAGCCCAGAAGCTCAGTGAGTTGATGGTCAGGGGCAGGTGCCACTGGTGCAGGATTTTCTTGGGAGACCTCGTGGGAGATAATCTGCACTGCAACAAGCATGGACTCTTTGGCAGCGGAGGACATTTCCTCTGTTCCATGCCAGTGGCCTAGAGTAAAGTACCCAGTACCTCCTCCGGCAGTCTTAGTATTTAGCGTATGGTGGCCCACAAGTTTCCCTCTATTTCACCAGTCAGGAGGGGAGGCACCTGGGTTTATTATGTCACAGGAGGATGGGGATTCTGCTCCCCCTATATGTAATACCCCTTCAGTCTTGGAGGAATATGCGGAGCCTCTGACCACAGAGGTGTGGCAGGAACACCTTGGGCCTCATTACGACCTCGGCGGTAGCCATGCCGCTATTGGCGGCATGACTGCCGCCGAAATCGCATCCGGGTTCCCAGAATGAGGAATTACCGGGCCATCCCGAGTTCGGCGGGCCCGGTAATTCCTCCTTCTAGGAACCCGGGCCCAGACCTTCCCCATTCCCATTTCAGCCCCCACAGGGCTGAATGGGAATGGGCGAGGGAGCAAACAACGGGCCGATTACGAGCAGCCCGTTGTTTGCTCCCTCCTCCCCTCGTGGGACCCGCTCTCACGAGGGGACCTCGTAATCAGGCGGGACGAGGTGCCGGCACCTTTACCGGCGCTGTTAACCCGGTCCCGCCTGGGTTATAATGAGGCCCTTTGTCTCTTTTGTTAACACCTCACTTTCTCAGGCAATAGACAGGGTGTTTGAATTAAAGATAGCAGTGTTTTCTAGCATTATTACGTCTCCAGTATCAGAATCCTTGGCCTCTGGGATATGCAGTACCACTTCACTCGTTTAGTTGATGGTTGGGCAGGGAGATGTGGATTCTAGGCCAGTGAAAACAAACCCCTTATAAGATGAAACACAAGGAGCAGGTGGCCTACTGCCGTGATTGTCCACCGCCTGGTGACCCCAGAGCTTAGACGGTTCTTGGTATTTCTACAGGCTCTCATTCGATACTCAGACCTGGAGGATGGTCAAACACAGGCTAAGGAAGTCAGGAAAATGGCTCTAGTCTCATTGCCTGTGTGACCCTGGCTTGGGTACTGGCTCTAGTCTCATTGCCTGTGTGACCCTGGCTTGGGCACTGGCCAAGAATTTTGTAGCAGTCACGCTTGGAGGGGTTCCCAGTGGAGATGGCAGCTTTCTGATGGACCTGGGGGAGAGTCTGTGAGGTTTACAGAATACAAAAGGGAACACTATGTTTTGCTCTCGTTATTATGTCCTTCCACTCCTCATGATTGGGCACATGGGCAGGTAGGAGGGGACTACACATGAAATTTCTTGCATTGAAAAATGTAAACAACATCCATAAATCACATTAGGGCTGTATGGCCTCATCCTTACCTCACCCATCATATGATTTCAACCCTGTTGCTAGACCCCAAGTTGGTAAAATGATTTTCTAAGTTTTGTTGGGATGTTTCAAAGAAAATGAATAGGGCTCTACAGGTATGCCCGGATACATTTTTCAACATTTCAGGTCCATTGGAAAAATACTAGACATGGCTAAGGTGGCCAAATCTTCCGGTCTACCCCTTGATCCAGGGACATTAGTGGATGGGCACAAAGGGCTGTAGGTTTTCTAGAGATACCAATAGTGCCATGATGCAGATGAGACTTAAAGGGAGTTAGTTAAAAATGAGTGCCAAATTTGGAGTGTTGACAGACACCCAGTGTATGGATGCTTCCAGGTTCTTTCTCTTTAGGGGAAACTTTGTCAAGGAGCAGAGATGTTGCTGTCGGGGGGAAATTCTGCCGGGGTCGGCCGGGCCGTCCGTAGACCTCTGGGCAGGGAGGCCCCAACTCCTCCCATATATCCCAAAAGAGATAGAGTATGAGACACACGCAAGAAGCAAGGTGACTCTGCTGTTTATTAGACAAAACGGCAGGGATGGGTCAAGGATCGTACGCGTCCGTCCTGACACACACACAATCGTGGGGCTCGCAGGCCCTTTTTACCTTAGTATGACGCGCTACTTGCGTCATCTTACAAAGTTTAGCAAAAAACCTATTTCCACTCTGGATTGGTTACTCGAGTGGTAGGGTTAGTATAGCATACATATAGAGAACGGTATTAGTGGTTGAGGGTTAGTCAGGTGATATACTTGGGCTGTTCCTTCAATTTGATACATGAAAATTGTTACATGAAGACCTCTGAGGATTGGTCAATGTTAATGGCATCAGTGATAAGAGCCCCATGTTCTGATTGGTCCGCTCGCGATCCTCCCAGTCTGGGACTATCGCTGTTCCCAGCTCGCGGTGCACCTGTCATTTGCAACAATGTTTTTACTATGGGTAGGTGTGAACAATGTGAGGATTTATTCATATGTTGGGAGGTCGACTACTCCCACTGCTGCAGATGTCCAATGAGTCTTTTAATTGTATCTGCCTGTGTCTTGAAACGTGGGATTCAGGCGTCTCCTTCCTCCTGGGCTTGGCATCCTGTCAGGTTTGGCTTTGTCACGTGAGGTGGGACCGTGTTTGAGGCAGAATTCAGCACAATTAATATTGTTTTTTCCACTGTGTGCCTGGTTTATCTTGCAGGTGCGACCTTGGCGTCGACTTGCAGCGTGCGAGATTGCAACATCGGGCCCTTGGTGGTGTGCTTTCGCCAGGCTCATTCTGCAGGGTCAGCAACCGAGCTCTCGCTCATTCAATGTTCATGGAAACTTTTGCTTGCGGCCTACTTGGCCTGGTGCATAGGTGGAACCGTTTGATGCAGAGCGCTTTAGGTTACAGCATCATATTGCTCTATCCTCAGTATCGTGTCTCCGTTATATTCTTCATTATGGTACATGGTTCTTAGAAGAAGCGTGAGCAAGCCTTTTTAGATAAGTTCATTATGCGTCTTGCGTTTCTGCATTTTGAGAGCCTATGTGGAAAATAATAAAGATGCACGTCCATGGGTATGTCTGTCGCCTACGTCATAGCACTGAGTATGTTCTTCGTGTGGATTGGTGTGGGAGTGTCCGGTGTGCATGTTTGCACAGGTGTGCTGACTGTTGGCTAGGTCGTCATGGCATCTCTAACGACTTGTAGGTTTAGTCGAGTTGATCCATGCCGCAGGTGTCGGCATGGGCAGGGCGGGCTGCTGGGCAGGTAGGTGGGCACATCCGTATGTTCCTGTACCAGGGTATTTGGTCGTCTGGTAGATAGGCAAACTCCTCTTGTGGCGGGTGTCTAGGCCGTGATCCTCTAGGCCAAGCGCGAGAGGGGAAGGGCGGAGTCTGTTCTTCCATTCTCCCACTTCAGTCCCCCCTCTGGTCGACTTGTCGACCACAAACATATCCTTTTCTTTATCTCCTCTCACTCTCCATATTTTAGTTATTCCTCCCAAATGTCCATAGTGGTTGACATGGTCTTCAAATGACCAATACATATATGCACAGGTTCCTCCAGGAGTGCAGTATACCCATTTCCCTATGTAGCTCCTTGGGTTTCTTGGGTTTTCGAGCTTCACAGATGGTGGGTCCAGGTGGTTGGTGATGATCTGGTTGTGCAACTTCTCTCTCTCTTTTATGATTGCGCCTGTGTGTTGGCCGTCGTCTGTTGGCATCAAGAGGTGCATACCAACCATTTCGATCATCTCGTCTGTGGTGCGTGCCTTGCGGGCCTTCCAAAATCTTATTATGATCAGTGTAGCTCCAGCCAAAATAGTACATCCAACTATAATTTTCAGTCCATCTGACAGCCAAGATGGCATCCATGACCATAATATTGAAAACCAGCTCTCATCCTTTTTCACACCTTTACTTTCATTCATCATTTTTGAGTGCATCTGGGCCAATTGTAAAACTGCTTCTGTCAGTCTACCATTGTCAGCATCGTTGGCAGCGATGAATGTGCAGCATGATTGTCCTATCTTAGCGCAAACTCCTCCTTCCATTGCTGTGAGGAGGTCCAGTACATATCTGTTCTGTCGTGCTACCATCCTCACAGCTCGCAGTTCCTCTTTTATTGCGTTGAATCCATTTACCGTAGAATTAATAGTCATCATTAGTTCCCATCGAGTTATCTGGAGCCATTTTGCGTTTGCGTAAGCCTGTAGTCCTGGATGTATTATTGAGGAGAAGAACATTGCTGCTCTGCTGAATAGTCTGTGCTCTGGTGGAATTGAAGTTAGTGCTGTTTCCGACCTTCCCCATAGGTAATTTCCTGTCAGAGGTTCTCCTTGTCTTTTCTTTCTATTCAGGACAGTATTATTGCCGTCGGTTTTGCTCTCTGGCCCCTTCTGAGGTTGTACAGATCTCTTCTTCCTCTTGTTCCCCTCATCCATTTTGGGGAAGTTCGCCATATTGACATGTTTCTGGGGTACCACTAGTGATGGTACATTAACGTGCACTATTGTGCATATACCATTCCACAGAGGGGGCAGTGTGTGGTATGCTTTTTCTCCACAGGCCCAGTAATGGTCCATTACTACTGCTGTTCCTGCTCCCCCCTCAGGTAACTCCATCACGCTTTCACAGTTGGTGTTGTATCCTACGTCCACCTCCCCCTTATGTTGGTAGCATACCTTAGGCGCAGTTAGCGGCAGTATTGTTATTGGGTCTTCATCCTTCTCCATCCACGTGAGCATGGGTACGTACTTGACCCAAGTCATCCAACATCTATGGTTGTGTCCATCAATAGTTGAAATATTTTCTCTTGTTACCATGTTGCTACCAACCACTCCTATGTCCCATTTGTTGTTCATGTACACCTTCCCTGTTATTATCACCAGTGCTCTTTCCCAACATCTGTTCTTACCAGGGACTTCAGTGGCGTACCAATCACATGGTAGGTACTGTAGTGTTACTTTCTTTGTTTCTCCTTTTTCAGGACCACTTGTTATGTATCTGAATCCTTCAGCATGTAAACTGCTCTTGTGGTAACTCAAATAAGTCTTGAGGAAGTTGTTTTCATATGGATATGTATCTCGTGTTTTCCACACCAGTTGCACCACTGTCCCTTGAAATCTTCCTTTCGTCTGGAACAGTGCCAGTTATATTATACATCGTGCTATTTTTTCATCTATCTCCGTGGCAACAAATGTTCGAGAAGCATTCATGGCGTATGGGATTAATGAGCAAACGTAGCAGCTGTCTTCTGTTGTCTGCTTACCTATGTGGGTCATGTGTTGGTACCATATGTTGTTTGAGATGTGTGCTGAATCTTGTATGTAATCATCAATACCTTTATTATCTGAGTATGTGCTGCGTTTAACTCTATTTTCCTTGTATGGGATTTACTAGTACGACCGGACGTAACACCTGTTGCAGCTGGGGGTGAGGGTGTATTAGGTTTGGGTACAGCAATAATGTTGATAGCATAGCTGTACTGCCATACAGAGGCAGCCAAGAATCCGGTGGTCATTAAAATCTCCATCAATTTTTTTACAAATGCTAATTTCACCCGCATTTTGCTCTTACCTTGATGCAGTCTGGCAGCTTATTCTTGCGACGTTACAGTTGCCCGCCTGAACATTCTTAATATGCTCGTTATTAATGTTAGTTGTTGTTTTTAAGCTCTCCCTATCAAGTAGTCATTCAGTGCCCAGGCGAAGAGCTGTTCCCACGCCAATATAAGCGATCTATCTTTTAGGGCAGGCAAGTATGGTTGGAGGTGGGGCATTGAATGTTCTATGGCCAAGAGGAATGCTGTGTAGTAGACACGTACCCTCCTTCTTTTCAGGTACGTTGGCCTTTTTATTTCATATACAAATTGGTGTGACAATTCTTCCAGGTAATTATCGTCTGAGGGTACCATCTACTCTTGGGCAGTGAATTGGTTAGTTATCTACTTTCTTACTAGTACAATAATACGCTGTACCAGCATGTGCGAGAGAAAAGAAAGAGAACATTCAGGTGTTTACATGTGTATATGTGCAAGACAATGTCCCTCAGTTCAGTTATTACTACAATGGGTAGGGGGTCAATGAGCAGACGGTTTAGGGCTCAACTGGCGGAAGTCTCTTTACTCTTTAATCGTGTAACCATGGGGTGGGCGATATGGGGATCACCCCTTTCTTTTCTAGTAGTTGTCTCTGGGGAATCTGAGGGGTGGCAGGGTATGGGGACACTTAGGCCGTTAGTTGTAGTAGGAGTCTCTTCCTCCGTTGGTGACGCTGTTGTTGTTCTTCCAGTGGCTCTGTCGGTGGCGCTGGGGCGGGTCTGGAGTTTGTAGATCTTTACGTCATGTAGGTGGTTCCAAGCACGTTTGTCCTGTAGCTTTACTGCTCTCGTTGATACCTCCTCTACCAGATGGTGGCCAGTGAAGCGTGGGCTGTTCCACTTTCTGTTGAAATTGCGAAGTAGTACGTGGTCACCTTTAGCAACTTTGCACAGTCTTTCCTTTTCCAATTCTTTATCCGCATCTTTTTTTTGATCGCTGTTAGACCCGCCCCGTGTGTGCTCGAGCTGTTGAGACACAAACACTACACTAGTAATCAAAGAAGACACATATTGATACATTTCGTCACCAAGGACATTTGCAGTACTCTCGTGATCGGTAAATGCTCTTGATGTTGGCGTTAGGGGAAGGCGCATTTGATGTCCGGTAACCACCTCGTGAGGGGTGAGGTGGTGGTCGGAACCTGGTCTATTCCTTAGCTCAAATAGGGCTAGTGGAAGGCAATACAACCAACTCTTCTTTGTTGTTTGCTGTATTTTTGCAATTGCCTCCTTTAATAGGCCATTCAGGCGTTCACATACACCGTTGGCCTGTGGGTGGTATGCACATGCAAATTTATGCTTGATGTTCAGTAAGGATGTGATGTGCTGGAACATTTCGTTTGCAAAATGTGGGCCATTATCTGACCGCAGTACCTCGCACACTCCCCACCTGGGGAAGACCTCCCTCACTAGGAATTTAGCTGCTCTGAATGCATCTGGGTGTGAACAGGGCCCTGCTTCAATCCACCTCGAGAATGGGCATACTACTACAATCATATACCTATTTCCTTGACATACGTTGAGCATAACAACATAGTCAATATGGAGATGTCGGAAGGGTCCCTCTGGCCGGGGTATAGTACCTCTTATCACCTTCAGAGTGTGACCGGCCGTAAACTGTTGACATGTGAGACAATTGCTGATAAAATTTGACACATGAGAATTTAACTCAGGGCAGAACCAGTCTTCCCTAATTCGTGCTGCAATTACTTCTTTGCCTGTGTGGGCTGGGTGGTGTAGTTGGCTCAGGGCGGTGTTCAATAGTGCCAGTGGTATTAAAATCTTTCCAGTGTCACCCTGGCACCATAGTGCGTCAGTTGGTGACATTGTGCATCCTCTTTTTACCCATAATTCTTTTTCTGCCATTGGTGCAGCCGCTTGTAGCTCCATTATCTGTGTGGCTGGGAGATGGTTGTACCCTTCTCTTATCAACATCTCCTTAGCCATTCCCCTCCCTCTCCCTCTCTCAAACTCTGCAGGGTTCCATATCTCACCAAAATATGCAGCATACTTCACATGTGTGTCTGCTGCTGCATTCCCTTTTGAAATGTAGTCTTCACCATTGGTGTGTGCGGTGCATTTGACCAAAGCTAATTCTTGGGGGTCATTTATTGCTTCAATTAGTTCAGCCAATAGAAGGGCATGTTGCACTGGAGTGCCATCAGCTCTCCTAAACCCTCTTCTTCTCCATTTCAACAGCCCCCAGTGGACAGTGGACGTAACATATGCGCTGTCGGAATATATGGTCACTCGTTTGTCAAAGCTTTCCTTCAACGCCAAGATCAGTGCAATTAGTTCTGCTGCTTGAGCGGAATAATGCTGTGGTAGTTGTACACATTTCATTGCCACACACACCGGTAGCTCCATCATTTTTACCACTGCTGCCCCAGTCCTCCTTATACCATCCCTTTGATCGATAGTGGATGACCCATCAATGAACAGGAGCTCACCTCCCTCTAGTGCGTTCTCTTCAATCTTTCTAGTACATGAGTACATTTCAGTGATTTGCGTACAATCGTGTGCATAATCTCCTTCCTCAAGTACTTCTGCTAGGAACCTTGCAGGGTTGACCGTGCTACATCTAACAATTGATAGTTCAGCTCTGGATAAGATGATCTCATAACCTGATGCCCTTTGCGTGGTTAGGGTGGACTTAGGTTTATTCAATATTGCAAATAGTGCATGTTCCACAAACAGTGTAGTCGGGCACCCCATGGTGATTGCTGATGCTTTCTCTACCGCAAAAGCAGCTGCGGCGAGACCTTGTTCGCAAGGGAAATGACCTAACATCACAGGGTCTAAGTGGCCGCTGTAAAATGACATGGTTTGTAGCCCATGCTTGTTTTTTGAGCCTACACTGCTTTCATTACTGCTGAGTCGCAATGTGAAAATATAAAGAATTGTCGCTCATAGTCTGGGGTCGCCAGTACCGGAGCAGTTGATATCGCATCTTTCAGTTCATCAAAAGCCTCTTTCATTTCCATTGTCCACCCCAACTTTTTCTCCCCTTTATTAGCTTCCTTTAACGCCTCAAGCAGGGGTCCTATGTATGAGCTATAATCAAATACCCATGCTCTACAGTAGTTGCACAGACCCAGGAACTGCTGCAGTTCCCTCACTGTTTGTGGTACTGGCGTTTTTGAAATGGCCTGTGCTCTTTGTGGTGCAATCTTTCTTCCATGTTGGGATATGAGCTGACCAATGTAAAGTACCTGTTCTTGACAGTACTGTAACTTTTCCATGTCTACCTTGTAACCTTTTTCAGCCAGTATTGTCAGCATCTTTAATGAGTCCTCTCTGCATGTTCTTTCGTTTGTACTGCAAATTATTATGTCGTCGACATACTGCAACACTGTGCTTTCCACTTCAATGTTACCCAAATCCATCTGTATTACTCTGTTGAATATTGAGGGTGATTCGCAGTACCCTTGTGGCAATCTGATGTGTTTCCACTTTGTGTTTCTGTAAGTACAGCTTGTCAGATCTTGTGAGTCTGGGTGCAATGGTATTGAGAAAAAAGCATTTTTAAGGTCGATCACTGTAAATCGTGATGCTTCTACTGGAATGCCACACAATATTGTGGCCGGGTTTGCGGCTATGGGGTATTCTGCTTCTACTATGTTGTTCAAGGGCCTGAGATCCTGTATGAAGCGCCAAGACCCCCCTCTAGCCTTGCGCACTGGGTATACAGCCGTGTTACATGGTGATTCTGAGGGGACCAATATGCCATTATTTATAAGGGCCGTTATGGTTTCATATATGCCCTCATCTGCCTCTTTTGATAGTGGGTACTGTTTCACTCTGGGGAGTATTGCACCTTTCTTCAATTTTATCCTAACTCCCCCTTTACTTTTTATGCACCCCACGTCATAGGGGCCGGTAGTCCATAATGATGTGGGTACTTTTGTCATATCCTCCTCAAAGAAGTGAACTGGGGTGGATATGGGTGCCTCAAGTGCCATTGCAGTTTCCTGTGCCACTTGTTTGTACGCCACTTTTAACCATATGTCCACACTCATCATAAACACCATTTCACCTTCCTCCTTTTCTTCTGAGAACAGCTCCTCATCTGACACCTGGGTGAGTCTACATCCTTCTGCTAGTGCTATCACTGCCCTCCATGCTCTTCCTTCTCTGTCTTGGGCATGTACCGCAATGTAATCAGCTGTTGCTATAATGCTCTCAATGTCCACTGGAACCACCTTTCCTTCTGGTTCATTGACTGGTGTTTCTGGTCTGAACAAATAGGCGGCTGGCCTCCTCCAGATCTTTCCCTCTATCCCTGGCATCCATGCAAATGCCATGTCTGTCCCGTACTGGAATAGTTCACCATCTACTGGCTCAGCCCTAATCGCTGTCTGTCCGCAGTATGCTTGCATAATCTGTCGTGCTGTGAGCATGTTAATTCCTGGAGTAGAGCAAATTATGCCGTCCTCCGTAAAGGAGATCGTCATATTCAACCTGTTCATGATGTCTCTCCCCAGTATATTTACTGGTGAGGCACTATAATATAAAAGTGGGACTGACATGTCATAATCTCCTATAGATAAGGGAATGTTATCAGTAAAGGGAACCAACCCTCTAGCCCCAGAGAATCCTTGGGTGTTCATGGCTTCGCCCGACATCTTAAATTTACCTTCCCTTATGCAAGACCGGGTCGCCCCGGTGTCAACAAGGAATGATAATTTTTTGTCACCTATCGTTACCTCTATGCGTGGTTCCTCCGCACTATTAGGTGTTACTGACAGGATGGGACACACCAAGGCCGTCTGTGGGCTGTCCTATTGAGGGTACAACGATTGACCATTTCCTGTGTAAGGGTTGTGTCCCAGGACCGTCACCCTACCCAGTTGTGTTTGTTGTGCTTGGGGTTGTTGTGTTATCGCTACCTGTTGTTGTGGCAGTGAATATGTCTGTGGCTGTTGTTGTGTTATTAGTTGTTGCTGTTCATTTCTCTGTTGCAACGTCTGCTGTTGCTGTATGTCCTGCTGTTCCTGTGTGGGCCTTGGTTGTCCCTGTCCGCTCCATGATGGTGTTCCTGGTCTTACTCTACACGTGCGTGACATGTGTCCTACTAATCCACAACTCCAACACACCGGTGGTTCCCTACTCTGCCATGGAAAGCTTCCTGTGTTGTCCTGGTATACTGGTTGTCCAGTGGGGTAGGAATTTCTAAGTCCTCCCATCTGCTGTTGTGTGTTTTATCCGTATCCTCTCCCTCTCATAATTCCTCCTCTTCCCCTGTTGTAATTATAATACCCAGCTCCTGGCATTGAGTATCCTCCTCCCATGTTGGTCGTGTATGGTTGGAGTGGCGGCACCTGTTGTGGTATAGTCTGTGAGGGTGGTATTTGGGAGGGATCTTGTGCAGCCACTACTTGTGTGGGGCTTTGGGTCATTGTTGTAGGTGTAGTTATTAGTGCCCCTTCCATTGTGTATTTAGTAAGTTTTTTCTGTACTAGTTTAGCCTCTTCCGTTTTCCTGTCCTCTTCCTTTTGTTTCATTTTTCCTTGCCATGTCCTGCAATGATGCACTATTGTCAGTTGTATTTCTGGCCATGCTTTTGCTTCCATTCCCACTACTTTCCTCAGTTGTTTCTGAACTCCTTCTGGGAGCCCTTGTACTAGTATATGATAAAATATTGCTGGTGTTTTGTCCCATTGTTCTCTAGTTTCCATGCGCCACTTCTCTTGGATTTCCTGGATATAATCAACAGGATCTTCGTTCTCACGCATCTTGCGTGAGGTAATTGCTCCTATGTCTGATGTGTCTGGGTACTGTACCCTCAGTGCCTGCCATAGTGCATGTCTGCAGTTTGCGAATGGTGCCCCATCGTGCGATGTGTTTGTTATTGTTACCCCAGGGAATCCCGCTCTCTTCCAAATGTCATCCGCTGCATCCCCTAATATCGATATTAGAAGGCCCTTTACATCTCCCACTGCCAGTTTCTGTCCTGCGGTGTGTTTTTCCATTTCATATATCCATTTACCCGCACCTCCACTCAATTATGGGAGCCTGCACTTTATGTTTTCTTTGTCTGTATGCTTCCAAGGGACGTATTGTGGTCTAACCCCTCCCCTCTCCAGAAGTGGCATTAAGTTGTGTCTAGTTTTACCCCTTGGGTTCCATAAAATCGAATCCTCACACCCCTCCTCTTCTTCCCTCTCTCCTACATCGTCAATTTCGTCCGTATTTCCCCTGCTCGTAACTCTTTCTTCTCCATCTTTTCCCCTTATTCCATCATTTCCTGTATTTAATGTGGGCGTGTGTATTCGTCCTTCCTGCCTGCGTTTAGAGAGGTCTCTAAGCTGACCTGCATAGGGTGTCAGTTCGTTTGTGAAGGGCGCAAGTTTGATTGTACGTAATGAGCGTGACGTGGTTGAGCATGTAGGGTGGGATGGGAGAGGGTGTGATGGTGATGGTGTGGCTTCATGTGTCTGTCTTTCCGCTATTCCTTGCTCTTCCTCCTCACTTCTCTCCAGTTCACCCTTTCTCCTACAGATCCATGGTGAGTCTGTGTTGGTCCGGGTGGTGTATAGTTTATCTAGGCTTTCCCTTTCACTGTTTCTTCCTTCCTTCTCCATTCCTTCTTCTTCCTCACTACAAAAGTCATTCATAAACGGCAGCCCCCACTCTGTCTTTTTTCCCTTGATTGTTACTGTTTTTAAGTCTATTCGGTCCGGTTCTCCCTTTTCTCCTTTACCAACCGCTCCCATTTGCGCTGATGTTGTTGCTATTTCTGCGTCTCTATACACATACCCCCTTACTTCACTCTCCCTTCTCCTATCTTCTCTTTCCCCTTCATTTCTCTCCTCCATCTCTCTACCAATTTCCTCCCTTTTCCTTTTTAATTCCTCCATTACTTCACTACTCACCTTTTCCAATATCCTTTCATCCTCTTTCTTCCGTTCCCATCTCACCCTCTCCCTTTCCAATATACTCTCTATCACCCTCCCTTCTTCGTATTTCTTAGTTGTTTCTGATAGTAATCTCTTCTTCCACATTGCCATTTCTTTTTCTTTCTCTTCTTCTTCCTTTTTCCTCTCTCGTAGTACTGCTCTTGATACCCTTTCTGCTGCTGCTTTTACCCTTTCAGCTTCTCTCCTTTGTTCCTCAGTTCGTTCCCTTATTTTTTCCAATTCGTTCTTACCTTCTTTCCTTCCCCTCGCTCTCTCTCTTTCCTCCCTCTCGAGCTGTTTGATCAGTTCATTCTGCTCATCCCTTAACTCTGCTAGTCGTTCCTCCAAAATTTCTTCCTTTTGTCGTAACAGCTCTTCCCCTCTCATTCCACTCTCCCTGGTATTATCCTCCTCCATTTTCCTTACTACCTCCTTCTCTTCTCCTGTTAGTGAACCCCATAATTTTAATAGTATCTGCGCAGCTACCCACTCATCATGTCCTATTTCCACAGTTTGCTCTTCTCCATTCCTCCCCTCCCTGCTGGCATCTTCCTATGAGCCACATATGGTGGCGGGGTGTATGCCGGGTTCGAGTACCCCTCAGCCGCCCTTAACTGTCCTCTTTCTATTTCTCCTAATTCTCTTAAAGGGTACAATCCCCCTCCCTCTGTTTTCACTACCTTTGCTAGGGGTATATCGTTGCTCTGTTCCTTTTTTATTTCATTTTCTTTAGAGTTATTATTCTTTTCTCCTCCCTCTCGTCCGTTCCCCGTGTTCCTTGGGTCTTCACTCCCCTTTTTCCCATTCTCTCCTTCCTCCTTAATCTCTTTTTCTTCCAGTATTTCCCCCACAGTGAACATTCCATTTGATCCTGGTCGGGTCCCTTGGAACATCCTCCATAAGTTAAACACCTCCACGTGGTTTGTCAACTTCTTCCCTTTGTATGTATTATGCAAATGGTTTAATAGTGAATGTTGGGTATATGGATCGAAGCTACCATTAGGCGGCCATGGTGTTATCATTTTGTTGTCCGTCCCCTGTGTCCATTCTATGCTATACTTGATCAGTTTCTCCCTATGGGGTGACAGTGTGGTACATATGTGTTGTAGTGGGGTAGTGAGGGTGTTCCCCCACCCTCCCGATCCTGTCCCGTATGACATAGTAGCGCTCCACTTGTTATCCTTCCCCTATTTGGTAGCTATTATCTTACTAACACTTACAATACACAGCCTTATACCTTTACCTGGCCCCGTAAATTGGGGACTTGCGATAGTCCGCTAAGGAAAATTATTAAAATATAGTATTTACATTTGTATATTTTCTTCTTTCTTTCTTCCTTTACACAACACCCTTACGGCCCCCTGCGGCCGAGGCGCACGTAGCCCCCTGCGGCTGCGTACCCCTTGTGACGTTCTTATACAGTCGCCCTATTTTCATTTGCTCCTCCTCCTTCTTCTACACTCGCCGTGGCCGGCGTTCTCCGTGCGCAGCCACGTCCCCCGTTTCGCCTTTCCCCGATCAACTCATTACCTTTTATCTCCGTTTCCAATCCCTTACCACAGTTCTCTTCCCCACCAATCTCAGAAAGAAAGATGCCTTGTGCTCGGGATATCCTATGAAAGCCCTACTGGTGACGTCACCGATCTTTTCGAGCTACTGGTAAGTTCTTCATATATTCTTTAAGTCCAAAATACACTTGTAATCTACCCCCGTTAACCTCACAGCTGTCTTCCTGTCACTCCTGGAACAAGGTAATCAATAATATAATCGGACTGGGCAAACTGCGTCGCCTCGCGTGTGATACGCCCTTCGACAGGAGGGCTTAACAAGCCAATTATCTTCCGTATTGGGCAACTAACTAGCTACCGCCTACAGGGAAACGTCATCTACCTATCGAGTTTCTTGCTCGAACAATAGGGATCCTCATCTACTCATTGATCAATAAATGCCAAATCGTAGGAAACCACACACACACCCTTACACGTAGTCGCCACCTAGGCCAATCAGTGTCTACGAGCGGCCGCACGTGATGTTTTCGTGCTCCACCCCCCTCTCTGGCGCAACGTAGCTGACTGCTCTCGCACTCGTTCGGCTACCATTCATTTCATTGCCAACACTAAATTGTCAAACCTTCGCCGCGCACCTGTGTAACACCTCCCACCTCCCGTTTTTAATTCCTCCCCCCTCCCTCACAATTTCACATTGCTTGTTGTGCGTGGCATGCTCACCAAGTTCTCTTGATGCGGGGCCGCTCGACTGCGTGCACCCCTCCAAGCGGCTCGCCACCTCCCCTCGTCTGGACCACGTCTGGACACTCGCCAACCACGGGCGGGATACTTCTCAACCGGCTCCCGAAGGCCAATATCCGGATTGCGCTGTCCGGTCTTCTCGCAGTTCCGCGATGGTCCTGTAATCCTCAGAAGGGGGCAAAGGCAGAGGGGGCCGCGCCGCAGAGCCTCCTCGCAACGGGAGTACCTGGAAAAATAAAAATAAAAAAGCAGATCTTAAACAGATCTCAGCAGTGCCTCCAACTTGTCGGGGGGAAATTCTGCCGGGGTCGGCCGGGCCGTCCGTAGACCTCCGGGTAGGGAGGCCCCAACTCCTCCCGTATATCCCAAAAGAGATAGAGTATGAGACACACGCAAGAAGCAAGGTGACTCTGCTGTTTATTAGACAAAACGGCAGGGATGGGTCAAGGATCGTACGCGTCCGTCCTGACACACACACAATCGTGGGGCTCGCAGGCCCTTTTTACCTTAGTATGACGCGCTACTTGCGTCATCTTACAAAGTTTAGCAAAAAACCTATTTCCACTCTGGATTGGTTACTCGAGTGGTAGGGTTAGTATAGCATACATATAGAGAACGGTATTAGTGGTTGAGGGTTAGTCAGGTGATATACTTGGGCTGTCCCTTCAATTTGATACATGAAAATTGTTACATGAAGACCTCTGAGGATTGGTCAATGTTAATGGCGTCAGTGATAAGAGCCCCATGTTCTGATTGGTCCGCTCGCGAGCCTCCCAGTCTGGGACTATCGCTGTTCCCAGCTCGCAGTGCACCTGTCATTTGCAACAATGTTTTTACTATGGGTAGGTGTAAACAATGTGAGGCTTTATTCATATGTTGGGAGGTCGACTACTCCCACTGCTGCAGATGTCCAATGAGTCTTTTAATTGTATCTGCCTGTGTCTTGAAACGTGGGATTCAGGCGTCTCCTTCCTCCTGGGCTTGGCATCCTGTCAGGTTTGGCTTTGTCACATGAGGTGGGACCGTGTTTGAGGCAGAATTCAGCACAATTAATATTGTTTTTTCCACTGTGTGCCTGGTTTATCTTGCAGGTGCGAACTTGGCGTGGACTTGCAGCGTGCGAGATTGCAACATCGTGCCCTTGGCGGTGTGCTTTCGCCGGGCTCATTCTGCAGGGTCAGCAACCGAGCTCTCGCTCATTCAATGTTCATGGAAACTTTTGCTTGCGGCCTACTTGGCCTGGTGCATAGGTGGAACCGTTTGATGCAGAGTGCTTTAGGTTACAGCATCATATTGCCCTATCCTCAGTATCGTGTCTCTGTTATATTCTTCATTATGGTACATGGTTCTTAGAAGAAGCGTGAGCAAGCCTTTTTAGATAAGTTCATTATGCGTCTTGCGTTTCTGCATTTTGAGAGCCTATGTGGAAAATAATAAAGATGCACGTCCATGGGTATGTCTGTCGCCTACGTCATAGCACTGAGTATGTTCTTCGTGTGGATTGGTGTGGGAGTGTCCGGTGTGCATGTTTGCACAGGTGTGCTGACTGTTGGCTAGGTCGTCATGGCATCTCTAACGACGTGTAGGTTTAGTCGAGTTGATCCATGCCGCAGGTGTCGGCATGGGCAGGGCGGGCTGCTGGGCAGGTAGGTGGGCACATCCGTATGTTCCTGTACCATGGTATTTGGTCGTCTGGTAGATAGGCAAACTCCTCTCGTGGCGGGTGTCTAGGCCGTGATCCTCTAGGCCAAGCGCGAGAGGGGAAGGGCGGGAGTCTGTTCTTCCATTCTCCCACTTCATTACGTGGGTATGTCTATATCCTTGGAAAAGGCCCAATCTTCACTCAGGAATATTTTCACTTCTTGTGTCTCTTCCAGGGGCCTTTTCATAACCATCCCCCAGGCTTGTCAGGGTCATGACAACCATTAGCTTTTGCCACTCCTCAAAGACTCAGACAAACTTTTGTCTCCCAGACGGACCCCGCAGCGGCAGAAGCAGCAGATCCAAAGGTGGTCGAGGCAGGGCCTCCTGTAATCAGGTTAGGTACTACACAAATGCATTGCATGCCACTTGTGCCAGTGGTGGGTGCTTCAGCTTCTTCTAAGATGTGTGGTCTCTGATTTCTCAGGATCTGTGGGTATAGCAAAGAGTTTGTAGGTTCCATCTGGAGTTCGTGACTTCAATGGAAAAAAATCATCAAATGTTTTTTTTTTTTTTTAAATTGTGGTGGTCCTACCTCCATTCCCCCATTTTTCCTTTGCTTTTAACCCCAACCCAACCCACTCCCTTCTCTTTTAACCTGTACCCACCCCATATATATTTTGGGCCTCATTACGACCCTGGCGCTAAGTAGTTAACGGTGCCGTAAAAGGCTGCGGCGCCGTTAACCACTTTGTGCATTACTTTGAGGTCCCTTTGCGGGACCCGACCTGAACGGCTGGTCTGGACCCTCAAAGGGACCTCGCAGGCAATTACGGTACCGCAATTTGCGGTACCGTAATTGCCGCCTTCCCCATTCCCATTGAGCCCTATGGGGCAAAAATGGGAATGGGGAAGGGCCATGGGGAAATGGGGAAATACCACCCCGCCAACCTTGGAATGGGGCGATATTTCCCCATTTCACCATGGCGGACTCGTTACAACACCGGCACCAACCATGGTGCTAATAGTGCCATGGTTTAGCGCCTGTGTTGTAATGAGGGCCTTTGATTTGATTTTTCAATTTATTTTTTTCAGTAGAAATTCCATCAAAAAAATGACTCTAGGCAAAAGGATGCTACAACATTGCGCTATATAACATGACCCAAACTAAACGCATTTAAGCAGCACAGAACTGTGGACTTTCTCTCATACAAGCAGTAACTGGACAGACTCTGCTTAGCTTCAAAGAGGGGAAGGGTCCTGCACCTCAGGCCATGTTGCCGTAAGTGGGCCTCGCCCCTTCCCTACTTTGAAGCTAAGCAGAGTTGGGTCCATTTACTGCATGAATAGTAGACCTGGCCATGGCCAGTGGTTTTTCACACTGCTATAGCTGTAAAAAATATATATTTTTTGGAACTTGTTTTTCTATAGGTGCAGGTATAAACTGCAGATACTCTCGGCTATCTGTAATCATATTATAGCTGTGAATTTCAGAAAAGCGGCCCCAAGCCCCTCACCAAGTGTCCCCCTCACCTTTTCCTGCTCCCAACAGACCCATGATGGCTTCCTCACCTTCCTTGGCCTCTCCCATTCCCAGCCACAAAACACAATGTTTCTGTGAAGCAGTTTGCTTTCAAATGTCAGCTATTTGTGGATAATCTGTCCATAGATGAGGCTACAGAAGGGCTTTGAGTTGCAAACACAGTCCCTAAACCTCCTCCAACTCCCAAATTTAACTTGGTGTCCTCTTGTCACCACCCATCTCTAGACTGTTGGCATTTGCATGATTCTGACTGTTCATGCATTTCATTTTCCGATAACATCTGCCATACCCGCAGCTATCTTTCACATTGAGCAAAAACAAAGATGGTGGCTGTTTCATTTTTAAAAAACTCAGGTTTTGACAATTTATCTGAAATATAGTTATCTATTTCGGAGAATGGTGCACCCCCTTCTCCGTCAAATATTTCAAAATACTACTGCATGGAATAACCCTAAACCGGAAAAAGGCCTCAAGTCACCATTTCGTGCTTAAGTTGTTTCAGGCCTGGTCCAAATTGATCCAGGAGTTTGGGCTGTGAGGTTAAGCAAAAAATTATCTTTTTTGTCAATGGGAAAATGAATTGGGAGCAGGCCACAACTTTTTTGTTTTGTTTTTTTGTTTTCTGAAAAACGTTTTTAATTTTCAATGAATCTTTAACAAACTTTGCAGTCTCTTGTGGAGGGCTGTCCCTAATTGACTTCAAATGTTCAGCTAAATCCGTGTCACTAGTTAAAACGTTATTAGGATCAGATTTGTTGGAGGTACCTATTGGAGTCTGACTCACCTTAACAATAGGGCGGCAGCCGTCGCCCTATAATCAGCCAGTAGATAAAAGGAAATCAAAAGCAATATTTTAAATTTTTTTATCTATATTTCTCAGTGCATACTTTATCAAATGCACATGCCAGAAACAGTTAGGGCCCCTTATCCATGTGTATTTGCTACTTTTGTACACATTCCTACATTTAATCCATTATCCTGCAATATTTAAAAGTTATGTGTAAACGGCACAGTGTCCTTATGTATTCCTAATTTATTAGAACATTTAGGAATAATTTAGACCTGCTGGAAATTTAAAAAAGTGTAAAAACATTTTTATTTGTTAATGTGTTTCAGTTAATTAAAACTCTTCCAGTTAATTAAAAAAACACATTATAAACAAAACAAGGTATCTCTATGAAATTATACATGTACAAAACATACTGTGGGATGTTTTTACCCATGCATCCAAGCCCTACCATAAAACTGTGCAGTACTGGCATGGAAAACATCATGATGGCCAGAACTCCCCAGAGAGTGCACAGGGAAAACATGAAGAATAGGCTGCCACCCATTTTTGCCTATGTTGTGAGCACAGGAGGGCACTGCCTAAAACCACCATTGGGCTACACACACAGTAGCCTAAAACCATTGGGAATGGCAATGCTGATTGCCAAAAAGCAACTCAGAACTGTGGGGAATTCATGTTCTTAATCCCAAAAATGGTTGCAATACCAGTACTCACCACTATCAGAAAGCCAGCGTTTTAAAACCACCAGACATTTGTGTAAAACTGAACAAATGAAACAAAACCAGGCCAAGGAAAGACTTGCTAAGAGGTGGATACAATGTAAAACTATATTCTGAAATGACTTGAAGGAAGTAATTATTTAACGTATATGTAAAAATTGTAAGTTTGATTTAAACTGGGAACAAAAAAGTGACATTTTGCTGAAACCTGGCTTAATGAAGCTGAATTCTGCCTGACAACTACCCCCGACAGGAGAAACCTGCTCAGCCATTCTTCCCAGGCCTGGCTGCATCCTGCTGCCCCTGCCAAAAGGAGCTCACACCTCCCTGATTGAATGAAGGGAGGGGACCTGCAGACTGCAGGAGGTTGAACAAAGCCTTGTCCTGGACTCAGGCAAATGTTATATTGTGGGGCCGTAAAGTGGCTTCCTCTTGAGAAAACTGGGAGGGGCAGTGCCTCTGCTAGCAGCTGGCTTGGGGGAAGTGGATAAACTAGTTATTCCACCATGTGATGTGGGAAGCCACACCCCTTTTTGACCAGAGCATAATTTTAAAAAGATAGATAACTCATAGTGCGGACTGGTCAAAATTATATAAATAATCCCATTATTCTTGTGATTTTTCGGTGCACATTTTAAGAGGCGTTAGGACCCTGTGGTGTATTCTGGGGGGTTGCTAGCGGAAAATAGGGTCTCACTCCAAATGTCTGCATGTTAAAAATCTGACACTTTATCATCTGAAACCCATCTCCATGGTGCACATTTGTGTAAAATCTGGAAAGGTTTAGAGGTCGTTATCTGGATGAAAAGGGGAGAATTCTGTCATCAGTGGACACGACATCGTACAAAGACAGGGATCGGATGGTTTGGTGCTACAGAAAATATGTAAACTGGACCTATAATATGAGAAAAATGGTACATAGATAAATATGTATTTGGGTCAGAAATAGATTTGTGTGCAATCTGACAAGGGGAGGTTCCTCTGACCATAAAACCTACAGCATCACTCTGACTCACATTTCCTTCCCCCAATCAAGGGAGAGAGGAGGAATTGGCCAATGATAAGTGAGAGGGGCAGGTTTAGTTATGACCAACGCACACACCCACTTTCCAAAACACATAAAAAAGAGACTGCTGGGACAGGTAGAGACATTCAATTCCATTTGCTGCGGAGCATGCTGACCGACGACTTCACATCCAGAGATCCAAACTTCAAATCCATCAATCTCCAGAACCTGTAGCAGAAATTAACTCCAGAATTTGTAGCAGAGAGGCCTGAATCCACCAGCTGAATCTTCTTCAGCAGGCCTCAAAACCAACCAAACTATTCAACAGTTAGCTGTTTGAATTCTGTGCCAAGAATTTTTGCAAGAACCTGTAGCAGTATCAAGAAAGCAGTGCTGTATCCGGAACCTGAGAGAACCACAAACCAGACCGCTGTGAGCAGAACCAGAGACCCAGATCGCTGTGAAGTGCCGAGATCAGAACCAGAGTCCAGTCCAAAACCTGACCAGATCCGTGGCGACGCCCATTCCTGCCCAAAATATATTGTGAGTACCGCCAGAACTGTGCAGAACCAAATCTCTTAGTTAAAATAATCTAATCCAAACTATTTTAACCTAAGTAGAACAGCCTCCTAGAAATCGTGTTATCTGTCATTTTTAAAGCTGCACAACTGTCACCTGTCAATTCTGCAGCTGCAAGCTGTCACCTGTCATTTTGAGTTTTACTTTAAATCAGAAAATCTACCTTTATTAAATCGTCCGTATCTCTGGAACCGTTTGGGCTAGGAACGTGGTTTAACTTTCACCTGAAAGCTTAGAATCTAGGCTTTCCAACGAACTGAAATCAGCAGCTTCTCTTTGCAATCTGCTAATCATTCATAGAGTATTGTTAAAGTGAGCCTGAACTAATATAAAATAGCCATCACCTACCCGGAACCTCTAGAGGGAATGAAAAGCAATTTTAGCACCTTTTCACTTCCTTGCAAACCACATTAAAGTAATTTGCCTGTGTTTAAAACTCATCCCTGTTTTCCCTAAGCTTGCTGGGAGAACTGGAACTGTGTATTGCATTATAAAGTGTGATTTGTTGGGATTCTTGAAGACTGTGTGCTCTCCTTCCATTTCTTGTATTGCATAGGGGGGAGTGAATTGTCAAAAGAAAAAGTGATCATATTACCTTTTGCTAAAATCATAGCCAGTTATTTCTGTACTGCATTTTATTCCACCTTGCATTTCCTTGAAACCATCAAGCATTTTCAGCTGCCTCATCCTCTACACTACTCCTAAGTAACCAAATCAGTGTACCCCTGTAATATTATCCATTGTTGATCACGGTCATATTCTGAAGTGTGATATCAGTTATCAATTTATTTATAAAGTGTGATAGATATATATTGTTGAATTGCCCAAATAAACCTTTTAATTTGCAAAACAAACCTACTTCTTGGCTCAGTGGGGTCAGGGGATTCTAAGAGGGGGGTGTTATACAAGGGTTGTCATCCAGAGTACTGAACTGGATATAAAAATACATCAATAAGGGTTTTCCTCAGCATCCCAGACTAGGCATTGACTTAGCTGTAGTGTTGGTTGAATATCGCTTACAAAAGTGGGGGCTCGGAGCCGGGATATTCTGGGTTAGATTTACCACTTGTGCAGATTAATACAGTGTGCCAACTGACCAGATTCACATATCCGGTTAGATCACCACGCTGTTTTACACTGTGAAAGCATCCCTCAAAGGAACGCTCTAAGGAAACGGTCTGTTTTGCAAAATAAAATACAAACTTCTGTAAGTCAGGAAGGAACTCAAATTCCAGAATGACGACCTTGGTAGATATGAAAATAGCCAGAGAGCACTTCTTTCATAAGCTATTTGTGAGAGGTGAGTGGACTCATGAGGACTAAACGGTCTGGTTGCAGGCAATCGCGCAACAGGTCACTGAAACAGGGCCAGATAATGGAGAGATCAGGGTCCATTACATGTGGCCCTGAGTGAATTATATATGGCTTCTAAGGCCAAAGATGAACACAATAAGATTGCCAGGATAGCGGCATATTTGTATCTATATATGGGAGCCATGCAGGACAAATGTGCTGAAGGCCAAGATCTGGCAAATAGGCAACAGATGGTGTTAGAAAAGGCCCAATCTGACCTGGTCTCTTCTGAGCAGAGGCTGCCGAGGAGCCAGGAGTCAGAAAATGATAGTAGGCAGTATATCATTAAAATAAAAGAGGACATGGATATACTGCAACAGGAAAAGACAGACCAGGATACCAGAATTCTGGCTTTGCAGAAGGAGCACCAAGACAGTTTGGACTCCTTACTGCAGAGCCAGAAAAAGCTGGAGCAACAGATCAATTTCAACAGGGCATGCACAGAGCAGGTAGCCACCCTGCAAATCCAACTAGACAGAGAGAAAGAGGAAAGCAATACATTGATTTTGAAAGACCTGGATACCCAGGCAGAGTTTGATGAAGAATGCCAGAAAGCTGGTGCCTTTCAAAGGCAGAGGGACGACCTGGCGTCACAAATGCAGGCTCTTGGTCAGGAAAGGGATACCTTAGGCCAGGAAGTCTGCCATTTAAAAAGAAAAATTGAAGAAAATCACTTGGCCATCCAGGGGCTGGGTGACCTCCAAAAAGAGCATCAGGGCTTGCTAGATCACACCAGGAGGGTGGAGGAGGCTCTGGCAAGAAAGGAGCAGGCCAGTAGGGATGGGACTGAGGAGGTAACCCTCCTGCAGCAGAGACTGGCCCAGTACTCCAGGACCGATCAGGAGGCACAGAGAGAAAACGAGGCTCTCTGTCAGCACAATGATAGGCTCCAGCAACAGGTAGCCATGCAGGAGAGACTGATAGAGTCTAGTAAGGCCTTAACTGAGGAACTGAAAGCCCAGGCTCTTGCATTGCAACAGGCAGCAGGGGCTGATAGAGACGAGGTTCGCTGGGAAAGGGAAATGCCTGAGCATAACCTCAGGAGCCCTGGTACCAGAGGCCTTCATCTCTCCCAGTCCCTGGTTTCTGCCACCCCCATGTCCCCTCGCGCACATGAGCCCAGGGCCACGGGGATGGCAGATTACTATACAGCTAGAAGTATGGGGCTCATAGGCCAGTACCTCCCAGGAATGGATGGGCGGGCATCCGGGTATGGGCACCCAAGCACAGTGCAATTTAGTGGGGAACCCCAGGAGAGTAGGCCCATTAAGGGCATCCTGAAAACCTCTGCCCAGTTAGTTCAGTGGGGGGGGGGTACCCATCAAGTCCTGGCAGCAAGGAGGGGTCTGAAGACTCCTCTGAGCATTACAGGACACAGGAGACCAGGTCCCCACATTCTGCCAGCCATTCCCAGGCTCGCAGAATCCGGGAAAACCAGGAAGATCAGACGGGCACCTCTGGGAGCAGTGCTTCTGAGACAGAGGATGAATGGACCAGGGTTACCCGAACCAAAAAAGCCAATAAGGCAAAAAGGGCCTTGCTTAAGGACCCATTGAAACAAATAAAGGCAATAAGGAGTGTTATCGCGCCTTATCATAAGAACGCCAAGTATTCTGTTTGGCAACACTTGGAGCTCTATGAGCAAATGATGGAGACTTTCCATTTGAAGGACAGCAGTAGCTGCATCCAGTACGTCAATTGGACCTTCTCACCAGAATACTCCAGTTTCTTTGCAGGGCTGGAGGATCAAAACCATTCAAGGTGGTCCACATACTGGGCGGCCATCTTGAAACATTTTTCTGTGAACAGAAATCATCAAGAGGCTCGCAAGGCAGCCTACAATTTGCAATGTGGGGAGGATCAGGCCCCACAAGAGTTTGTGCAAGAATTAAAGCATGCTTTTGCGCAGACCACCAGAAGGGTGCGCACGGATAGCAGAGAATTTATCAATACGTTTTTCCATGCCTTACCCAAATACATAATGACACAGCTTGTGAGAGATTTTCATGAGAAAAGATCTTTAGACTGGGTCATTGAACAGGCTACCCGGATCTATGAGGTGCAGAAGCCCATCGAAAATAAAAATAATGTGCCGAAAAACCCCAAAACCAACAGCACCCCTGCTGCTGCCAAGGTGGCAGAGGTAAAGGTTGCCCCCGTTTTAGACTTGGAGATGGGGGGGCCTAAAAACCTGCCTGCACCAAATAAGTCACAGCCCAGAAGGCCCTCGGGCCAGTCACAGAAAGGGAGTCGAGGAGGTAGTCCCACAAATGGGGTCCCCCGCTCCCCTGACTATGTAAGTCCCCGCTACAAGGGAAACCAACCAATCCTGGGTTATGTGTGGACTCCTCCAGCCCAAGGGGGGGGGGGGAATCCAGCCAAGCACCTGACCCGGGGAACTTCCCTCCTAACTTCCCCCAGGAGGGCAGAAATTCACCAAATCCTGGGCAGAACTTTTTCCCCAGGTATCCACCCAATTTCGAGCCCCAAAATCATCCATCCTTCTTTCCCCAATTCCCTGAGCCCAGGCAACCTAATCCGGGAGAGGGGAGGCCAAGGGTGGAGAGGTACCAAAATCTTCCCAACCAGGGGTACTACCAGAGAAGGGATAGCTACCCTTCCCAGGATCAGCCCAGGGGAGAAAATAGAGCCCTGTATCAGCCTGAGTGGGTTTCACAACTTGAGTGCCAGGTCCAAAATATGGCACGGGATCTGGGTCACATACTGAGGGCTCAACAGAACCCTCAGATGAGCATGCCACCGCAGAATGCCCCAAACTCTAGACCTGGTGCTCCAGAACAATGACAGGGGCAGCACCCCGATAACCCACCGGTTCCCAGGGAGGAGGCACAAGGGGAAGGGGGGTGTAAAGCCTTGGAGGAAGCTTCCTTCCCAACTTGTAAACAGCCCCTGGAAAACCAGGAAACGGAAACAAAATCTCCTGCCCCTGAAAGCCTGCCTCCCAAGGAGCAGAGGGGGGGTAGGAGAAACAAAGGACCCAAACAGACCCACTTTGTGGAGGAGGTACAGGTCTTCCAATTTGAGGGAGAGGGATCCTCAGAAGATCCTGGGAAAAGGAACTTCTCCTTCAGAGATGGGGAACTCCTCCCAAGGAAAAATGGGTCCCAAGGGATGCCAATTCAGACTGGGGAGATGTGGAGACTGAGCTACCGCCGCCCACCATCTCATCCCAGAACCAACAATACCAAAATCCCATGGGTCAAACCCTTCCTGATGCTGCCTCCAAAACGGAGGAGTGGGGGCGGCCCAGGACCCGAAACCATTTCCAGTTGCCAACTTTTTCTTTCAGATTCCCCAGGCTTTCCACAGAATTCTGCCCAAATCTCTTCGCTAGCAATGTCCAAAATTAGAAAGTTAGCCCACCAGTTGTCCAAAAATGTACATTATCTGTGCACCCTTGAGGAGAAGGAGGGAAGATATTATGCCCCGGTACAAGTACAGGGGCAGGGTACAATTTCGGCACTGGTGGACACTGGATCCCAAGCTACCCTTCTGTCCAAAAGGGCCTTTGATGAACTAAATGCAGGAAGGGGGGATAATTACCATATTCCTCTCACCTCTCTTCCTGGACAACTGCAGAACTTTGACGGGAAGGAAATTCCTGTCGAGGGGACTGCAGATTTGGACATCAAAATTGGGCGGCACAAGGTGAAACACCCGGTCATAGTAGTGACTCCAGGGGGCACCCCTTGTTTACTAGGGAATGACCTCCTGAGAAGGTTGTCACCCCTAATAGATTGCGTAAACAAGGTCCTCTGGACCCAGACTAGCCGACCAATAAAATTAAAACAGAGTGTCAACCATGTTAGTTTAAACGGCACCTGCCAAATGGTTGAACAAAAATCTGACCAAGTAGAATTTCACTTCCAGAACAACCAAATTCTAGATGTGACAGTAATAGCAGTAGGACAACAGACTGGTGATGGGGGGTCCTCTCTATTTCTGAAAATCAACCTTCCTTCCAGCTTAAGGTGGTATTCCACACTGGAAGGAAACACTCTGAAATTCTTTACCAATCCACAATCAGACACTCCCACTTCTATAGTCCAGAAAGATGTGAAATCAGCTCAGAGCCTGGCTAATATTCAGCAAATTGGAGATCAGTTGTTCATCCCTGTTCAGTTAAATGATGGGAAGGACTCTGTTCTCGCTCGAGTGTGTGTGAACACCGGTAAGAGCTTCATCAGGGAAGCCATTTTCCGCCAGCTCCCACAAGATCCAGCCATTCCCACACTCAAACTGATAGACAAATGGGAAATGGAGCTGGAAGCACCTAATTCCAAACATCTCCTGCCAAGCAGGTGTATGCTCAAAATCTCCATTGGCAACAAGAAAATAGTCCATAATTGTTGGGTCGTGCGAGACGTCACTGCCGCCTTTTACTTAGGCAGTGACATTCTCAATCGCTTCACCATTAGTTTGGACCTAATAAACTTCAAAGCTTTTTCCCGATTAGCGGATAATCCCATGGGCTTCGAAGATTCAGAAAAAGCATTTAGGTCAGCTCAATTGCTACCTTATGCAGTTGAAATTCAGATTAAAGAGGAAGTCACCATCCCAGAAAGGACCTGACAATTCTCCCTGGAAGTGAAAGTTAAAAGAGGACAAAAATTGAAAAATCCTGATGCTTATATTCATCTAAATGCTTCTCTCCAACAACAAGGGTTAGGGGTAAACCCAACACCATTAGTCAACATAGAACATGACACCATTCCAATAGAGGTGGATAACAGCGACTTACAGATTATTACTCTAGCCGCAGGCACCATCATTGGAATGGCGGTTGATGACCAACATTTCTCCATTGATTTAGGAAATGAACTGTTAGGACCGATCCCCAAGGACTGTTTTGACAGTGACAGTGAGGACAATACAACACCAGACAGGATTTTCACCCGGCATGGGGGGAAGTTCCTGGTGTACACTTCTTGCCCTTATGGTAAGGAAGATGTGACTTGTGACTTCAGGAGGGATGAGGTGATTTTCCAGGTCCATGAGGGCTGCCTTTCCCACCTGAAGCCTCCAGTCCAAATCAGCACTCTGACCAGGGACTTCTCCACCCAGCTGGAGGAGGCCGCTGAGATAGCCAAACCAGAAGTCTTTCCAGGCTTCAGGCAGATGGTGGAAGAGAGGGTCAACCTAGCTGATGCCTGCGTGACTCTGGAACAGAAGCAAAAGTTGAAACAAGTTTTCTTGGATTTCCAAGATCTCTTTGCGGTAGACTCAATGACTGTGGTCGCACCGACATCCACACCACAACAATTCCCACGGACCCTGGAATGACTCCAGTGTTTGTGAAGCAATATCGTTTGCCTCTCGCATCCATGGAGTCCCTTACTGAAATAATTAAGAACCTTGAGTCCCGGGGAATAATCCGTCCAGTCCACAGCACTTTCAATAATCCGGTGCTGGGAATATTGAAGCCAAACGGCCAGTGGAGTCTCTGCACCGACCTTAGGGAGCTCAACAAACGGGTCCATACTTCCCGATGGCCTCTGCCCTACATTGACCAAGGGCTGGCCCAGATCCAGGGGTCACAGGTATTCACTGCAATAGACCTGACCAATGGGTACTGGACCGTGCCTGTCAGTAGGGAGGACCTATACAAACTGGCTTTTACCTTTGGGGGCCAGCAGTACACATGGACCCGGACTCCCTTCGGATACCTCAACTCCGGCAATGAATTGAACATTTTCCTACATAAGGCCATGCCCGACCTGGGTGCGAGGGGTAACCTGGCTTATGTAGATGATGTCCTCATCAAAAGTTCATCTGTGGAGGAACACATAGCGGAGATCTGTTATGTTCTGACACAGTTGAGGGCTGCCGGAGCAAAACTTTCCTTTCAGAAAGCACAGTGGTGTAGAACCCGTGTTAATTTCTTGGGGCATGAGATTACTCCTCAGGGTCTCTGTCCCCAAGAAAAGAAAGTGGAAGCACTTCAGAAGCTGAAAGACCCCACAACTCTGCGGGAACTAAGGAGCCTCCTTGGACTGACTAATTACAGCAGAAAGTTCATTGAGGGCTACGCAGAGATCACCAGACCCCTAATTCATCTCTTGAAGGGGGGGGTCAAGTGGCAATGGGGTCCAGAACAAGCCGAGGCAGTAACACAACTCAAAAGAAGCCTCTCACAAGCGCCTTGCCTAGCTTACCCTGTCAGAAACAAGGAGTTCTTCCTGGAGACAGGGTTCTCTAATACGTGCTTGATGGCCGTATTATACCAAAAGCATGACAAGGTCAATAAAGTAATCTCCTATGCGAGCAAAACTTTATCCTCTGTGGAGGAAAAATTCAACGATTGTGAGAAGGCACTCCTGGCAACGGTGTGGGCATTGAAGAATTACCACCCGTTTATCCAGGGGGAACACATCATAGTCGAGACTCCACACCAGCCTCTGCAATATCTCCAGAGTGACAGAATCCGGGCCGGAAATGTGAGTAATTCCCGAATTACTTCCTGGATTCTGTCAATGCAAGGCTTTCCTGTGGAGGTCAGATATGGCCAAAACAAGAAGCGTCCCCTCGCGCAAGGTCTGGCTGACTTGCATGATTGTGCCAGAGAAAACTGTCTCGAGGACGAAAGTCTAAAAATCAAGGACAACATGGAGGCATACCTCAATTCCCCACACAAAGTCTTTGAAGAAGACAAGTGTGAGGGAATGCCCACTGCCTATGTGGATGGATTCTCATACCATGTTGACAACTATGGGGAGAAAGAACTGGTGGCCGGCGTAGGGAATGCATGGGTGAATGAGTCCCCAGAACCCTCTGCTGGATACAAAATTGGTCCCCGAAGTTGTCAGGTGGCAGATTTGATGGCTGTGCATCAGGCTATCCTCACTGCTGTCAAACATCAACTCCACGAACTGGTCATAATCATAGATTCGGATTATGTACGGAACGGGTTCATGGAGCACCTGGTTAATTGGAAAACCAGAGGCATGCTATGTGCTAATAACAAACCCCTGAAACATGGGAAGTTAATCCAAAATATTGATGATCTGGTCACATCGAATGGGATGACCATCTACTGGAAAAAGATCAAGGGGCATTCCAAAGTAGAGGGACCAGACAAAACTGGAAATGACTTAGCTGATCAGCTGGCCAAAACCGGGGCCATACACGGGAATCTAATAGAAATAGAGTCCCTGTTGGGGGAAATCCAGGTCACTGCAATCACTAGGTCCCAGACAAATGCTCACAATGATCTTTCAACTGCCCAGTGGAGTAAGGAGACCCCTGATGCTGATTTAATTACAGCTCAGAAAGGGGATCCAATAATTGGTAAGTTTTACCAACACATTGAGGACCCTGAGAACTTTCCCCTGATGGATACCGATTACATTGGGAAGGAGGACCTTAGAGTGTTGATGAAATGTCCAAAAGTGTTCCGAATCCAAGACGGTTTGCTGGTAAGGAAATCCAAAGCTGGCTACGATCAGTGGGTGGTTCCTACCTCATTCTGAAGCCTGATGTTAAGTCACGCCCATGATGCGGCCACCGCGGGTCTTAGGGGGTTTCACACAACACAGGAAATTTTAAGAGAGGTTGCATACTGGCCCCACATGGGGCAGGACCTCGAACAATACTTGAAGGGGTGTCTTGTGTGTGCACAATTTCAGCCATCATCCCTCACACACCATCCGCCTCTCCAAAAGAGGGGGATGACACTGCCATGGTCAGATTTGGAAATCGACTTTGTAGGCCCAGTAATCCGCTCGTCTAGAGGAAACAAGTACATGTTGACCGTTACATGCTTGTTTACCAAGTGGGTGGAATGTCTCCCAGCCCCAAATTGCAAGGCAGAAACTGCAGCTGCCCTGATGATTAACCACATCTTTTCCCGTTTTGGTCTACCTCAAAGGATTGAGTCAGACAGGGGTAGCCACTTCACCAGTGAAGTAATGACAAATATGTGGGAGATACTGGGGGTTAAAAGGAAGCTACACATTGCTTACAGGCCAGCTTCTTCTGGAGCAGTGGAGAGATATAACCGAACCATTGTGAGCATATTAAAAATGTTTGTGGCAGATTCTGGGCCAAGTTGGGATATCCGATTACCTCTGGTTCTAATGGCCATCGGATCTACCCCTTCATCTGCAACTAAAATGTCACCATTTGAGTTGATGACTGGACGCACGATGGTGCTTCCCCAGCA
This sequence comes from Ambystoma mexicanum, assembly GCF_040938575.1. NCBI lineage: Eukaryota > Metazoa > Chordata > Amphibia > Caudata > Ambystomatidae > Ambystoma > Ambystoma mexicanum. Next base: position 926,327,519 of record NC_090941.1, read on the forward strand.
TTTGCTCTACAGGACCCAAGAGCAGACACTGATAAATGCCTCCACAACTCATGAGTATGTGGAGAATTTAAGGAAACACCTTCAACATGCTTTTGCCTATGCTCAGCGGAATCTAGAAAGATCAGCCGAGAGCATGAAAACCCACTATGATTTAAAAACTACCCGAAAGGAATATAAGGTGGGTGATCAGGTCTATCTATACAATTTCCAAAGGAACCAGGCCAAACAGCGAAAATTCTTGCCTACATGGAAGGGACCGTTTGAACTTATATACAAGATCTCCCCTGTTGCCTATAAGATCTGCATCCCCAAAGGCAGTTTGGCAGAAGGGGAAGATAAGTGGGTCCATATAAATCAGCTAAAGTGTTGCCATCCCAGGCACACTCTGCAACAACTGGAGGAGTCCTCTGCAATACCAGAGGGGACCGCTCCAGAGTAATTCAATTCCAACCCTAAAATATCCCACATATAGTCTCTAAAATGGTGTGCAGTCATAATGTCGACATCAATAATGTCGACAGTCAAAATGTCGACAAATTAATGTCGAAAAACAATAATGTCGGCAAACAAAAATGTCGACATTTTTCGATTTTTTTTCGAAATTTAATTTAGTGTATGCATAAATAAATAAATATATATATGATGTGTTGAGTATGAGGGGTGGTTGGGGGGGTGTGGGGGGGGGGGTGGCAGGGGGGTGTTGGGTGAGGGGGGTTGGGGGGGGACCCCCCCATAGTAAATACAATTTTTATTTATTTAATTATTGAATAAATAAATAAATAAATAAATAAATAAATAAATAATTGGTATGTGTTGAGTATGAGGGGTGAAAGGGTGGTTGGGGGGTGTGGGGGGGGGGTGGCAGGGGGTGTTGGGTGAGGGGGGGTTGGGGGGGACCCCCCCCATAGTAAATGATCCTTTTTTAGGTTATTTATTTATTGAATAAATAAATAAATAAATAAATAAATAATTGGTATGTGTTGAGTATGAGGGGTGAAAGGGTGGTTGGGGGGTGTGGGGGGGGGTGGCAGGGGGGTGTTGGGTGAGGTGTTGATAGTTTTAAGGGTTTATAGACATAATGTCAAAAAAAAAAATGTCGACATTTTTTTTTCGAAAAAATGACTTTTTACATTATAAGTATAGGATGTCGACATTATTATTTTCGACATTTTTTTTTCGACATTTTTGTCTGTCGACATTTTTTTTTCGACATTATGACTATAAACCCTCTAAAATATTATGATTTGGAAAAAAAATGTCTTATAATTGTATCTTGTTTTGTTAAAATAAGAACGCAAATGTTTTGACTATAAAATGTATATGCCACCCCACCATATCAATGGTGGGGAAGAAATGTCTAGGAATGTGTATTACCGCTTTGCTTTATCATCCTAGGAGAGATTAAACCATGGAGACTGACCAAGGAGGACGACCGGGGACCGGGAGCAGAGACCCGAGGGGCCCGGGGTACCGCCCAATCCTCCCATCAGGACCAGCAAGGAGAACTGATTGATCGACTGGAGGGAGGAAAAGATGCTGAAATGTGCCATCTATGGAATTGGAAGAAGAGGAGGCGAACATCCCAGATCTTGCGAGTTCCATCAGTGAAAGGACAGAATGGCCATCGCAAGAGGGGGGGCTTGTGGGATGTTTTTACCCATGCATCCAAGCCCTACCATAAAACTGTGCAGTACTGGCATGGAAAACATCATGATGGCCAGAACTCCCCAGAGAGTGCACAGGGAAAACATGAAGAATAGGCTGCCACCCATTTTTGCCTATGTTGTGAGCACAGGAGGGCACTGCCTAAAACCACCATTGGGCTACACACACAGTAGCCTGAAACCATTGGGGATGGTAATGCTGATTGCCAAAAAGCAACTCAGAACTGTGGGGAATTAATTTTCTTAATCCCAAAAATGGTTGCAATACCGGTACTCACCACTATCAGAAAGCCGGCGTTTTAAAACCACCAGACGTTTGTGTAAAAGAGAACAAATGAAACAAAACCAGGCCAAGGAAAGACTTGCTAAGAGGTAGATACAATGTAAAACTATATTCTGAAATGACTTGAAGGAAGTAATATTTAACGTATATGTAAAAATTGTAAGTTTGATTTAAACTGGGAACAAAAAGTGATATTTAGCTGGAACCTGGCTTAATGAAGCTGAATTCTGCCTGACAACTACCCCCGACAGGAGAAACCTGCTCAGCCACTCTTCCCAGGCCTGGCTGCATCCTGCTGCCCCTGTCAAAAGGAGCTCACACCTCCCTGATTGAATGAAGGGAGGGGACCTGCAGACTGCAGGAGGTTGAACAAAGCCTTGTCCTGGACTCAGGCAAATGTTATATTGGGGGGGGCCGTAAAGTGGCTTCCTCTCGGGAAAACTGGGAGGGGCAGTGCCTCTGCTAGCAGCTGGCTTGGGGGAAGTGGATAAACCAGTTATTCCACCATGTGATGTGGGAAGCCACACCCCTTTTTGACCAGAGCATCATTTTAAAAAGATAGATAACTCATAGTGAGGACTGGTCAAAATTATATAAATAATCCCATTATTCTTGTGATTTTTCGGTGCACATTTTAAGAGGCGTTAGGACCCTGTGGTGTATTCTGGGGGGTTGTTAGCGGAAAATAGGGTCTCACTCCAAATGTCTGCATGTTAAAAATCTGACACTTGATCATCTGAAACCCATCTCCCTGGTGCACATTTGTGTAAAATCTGGAAAGGTTTAGAGGTCGTTATCTGGATGAAAAGGGGAGAATTCTGTCATCAGAGGACATGACATCGTACAAAGACAGGGATCGGATGGTTTGGTGCTACAGAAAATATGTAAACTGGACATATAATATGAGAAAAATGGTACATAGATAAATATGTATTTGGGTCAGAAATAGATTTGTGTGCAATCTGACAAGGGGAGGTTCCTCTGACCATAAAACCTACAGCATCACTCTGACTCACATTTCCTTCCCCCAATCAAGGGAGAGAGGAGGGATTGGCCAATGATAAGTGAGAGGGGCAGGTTTAGTTATGACCAACGCACACACCCACTTTCCAAAACACATAAAAAGAGACTGCTGGGACAGGTAGAGACATTCAATTCCATTTGCTGCGGAGCATGCTGACCGACGACTTCACATCCAGAGATCCAGACTTCAAATCCATCAATCTCCAGAACCTGTAGCAGAAATTAACTCCAGAATTTGTAGCAGAGAGGCCTGAATCCACCAGCTGAATCTTCTTCAGCAGGCCTCAAAACCAACCAAACTATTTAACAGCCGGGCGAGCTGTTTGAATTCTGTGCCAAGAATTTTTGCAAGAACCTGAAGCAGTATCCAGAAAGCAGTGCTGTATCCGGAACCCGAGAGAACCACAAACCAGACCGCTGTGAGCAGAATCAGAGACCCAGATCGCTGTGAAGTGCCAAGACCAGAACCGGAGTCCAGTCCTAAACCTGACCAGATCCGTGGCGAGGCCCATTCCTGCCCAAAATATATTGTGAGTACCGCCAGAACTGTGCAGAACCCAATCTCTTAGTTAAAATAATCTAATCCAAACTATTTTAACCTAAGTAGAACAGCCTCCTAGAAATCGTGTCATCTGTCATTTTTAAAGCTGCACAACTGTCACCTGTCAATTCTGCAGCTGCAAGCTGTCCCCTGTCATTTTGAGTTTTACTTTAAATCAGAAAATCTACCTTTATTAAATCGTCCGTTTCTCTGGAACTGTTTGGGATAGGAACGTGGTTTAACTTTCATCTGAAATATTAGAATCTAGGCTTTCCAACGAACCTAGAACCGACTACCTACTATGCATACTTTTTCCGTTATCGCGAGACACGCACTCGCGAAATTTACCGCGATTTGAGATTTGGCCATGTGCCCCTACGAGATGTAGCCTTTTAGAAGGGAGTAGGAGCAGTAAAGATAAAGTTCAAAGCGGGAGCAATTTTACTGAGAGCAAATATCCTTTATCAAGGGAGGCAGATGAGGACATCTACGAGACCATTGCGGCCCTAGTTAAACAAAGCATCCTAATACCATCAGAATCACCATGCAACACAACATTGTACCCTGTAAAGAAGGCAACCGGCAAGGGGGGGTGCAGCGTTTTATACACGATTTCCATACTTTTAACCACATGGTTGAGGCAGAGTTTCCTTTCGTCCCAAATCCAGTGACACTTCTTCGTAGCATTCCTACAGGTGCTTCTCCCTTCACAGTTATAGATTTGAAGAATGCCCTCTTCTCTATACCATTACACTCAGACTCACAAGATTTGCCTTCATTCCTATATAGAAATAAAAAGTGGAAACACACTACACTCCCACAATAGTACTGCAAGTCCCCTTCCATATTCAACAGAGTATTCAAGATAGACTTAGGCAATGTACAATTGGAAAGTACTGTTATACAGTATGTAGACGGCATATTGATTTGCAGTAAAACAGACATACAATGCAGAAATGACTCAGTACACATATTAACTGTACTTGCAGAAAAGGGGTATAAGGTGGACAAAGCCTAGCTACAGTATTGTCAAAAGGAGGTCTTAAATATTGGACAACTGATCTCATAAGAGTGATGAAACGTGCCACCAGAATGGGCTTAGGCAATTTGCAAGACTCTAAAACTCATGACCATAAGAGAAATGTATCAGTTCCTAGGTGTCTTCAATTATTGCAGTGCATGGGTATTCGACTACAGTACATATACAAGACCTCTGTTAAGCACACTAAAAGAAACTCAAAGAGAGGATAGCACATTACAATGGACAGAAGAAATGACTGGGGCATTTGAGGAGCTGAAGATAGTAATATGCACAGCTACAGTGTCAGGGATCCCAAGCTATCAGGACACATTTTACTTATTGTCATGCTCCAACCAACTAGTAATGACTACATTACTGTCATGAATCAGGAAGTCAACACGTCATAAAACTACAAACTTAGATTAGTAAATATAATAAAAAGAAAAGAAAATAGAAAATGCATTTTCAGAAACATAGGTTATATAAAATCAGACCATCAATAAAAAATCTTTCAGAGCAAATCTTTAAAAGTACCCCAAATAATTGCATGAATTTCAAAGAGTACATCTTATAGGTCAAATACAGCAGAAACCATGGCTAAAGAATATATGCTCACAAATCTTACAGCAAATTAAGGCTTTTAATAAACCCTGATAGTGGTAAGCCTTCATGGACATTTTGAATGTTAAGACATAATTTCCATATAGTTAAATCCCCACAATCTAATCAGTATTTGAGAAGGGGCATGATATATTCAGCTCTCCCTGGAGTTAATGCTGCACATTCAAGGACCAAATGCTTTATTGTTTCCAAGCCAGTATTACAGAATTTGGAACAACACTCAGAATTTGAGATTAAGCTTCTCCTGAGGAAGATCTCCTTAGTCACAAGCAGGTTCCAACGTAGCCTAAGTAGGGATCCCGATCGACTTTCATGATCTGACTATGGAGCTGGCCTGCCTTATGCAAGAGAATGCCAGTAAAAGTTCTTAAAACTATATGGGCTGCCAAATGAGATCCCGGCATACGAAACTAAGACTGTTTTTTGATATTTACGCCTTAAACATGCCTTCAGGTATTGCTGCTCTTCTGCCTTTTCCTCGAAAAAGCAGAGATTTTAGTTTTCTTAGGATTAATAATGAACCCATTCTCCCTAGCATATCCATCAAATGTATTCAACATCCTCTGACGGCCAACCCTTGCTTGGTCAAAGATCAAGAAGTGATTGGTCTAGGCCAGCCAGGAAATCCTAGCCTGGCCAACCTTTGGAGAAATGAGACCCCCTGCACCTAAACAATCAGCAATGTCAGACACATACTAATTGAAGATCCATGAGGCCAACACATATCCCTGCCTGAGCCCGCGCTGCGAGAGTAATCTCCTTGAAAGTTTGCCTTGTTGGTTTAGCCGTATCTGAATTCAACAGTTTTCATAAACCCCATTGACAAGCCTCAAGAGCCCACCAGGCTTGCCTCATCCAATTAATTTAGCCCATAACAGGTTCCAATCGACGCAGTCAAAATCAGCCGATAAATCAACTGAGGCCATATGGGTACAGCTCTCGGGCATCAACCAAGCTGCTTCTTGGATACATTTTACAACCAGGCCATTTATATTGGTTGAGTGCCTGTTACGAAAGCCTGTCTGCAGTTTGTTTAAACAGTGTGCAGAAGATGCCCATAGTTCCAAATGGATCAAGAGAAATGCAGAGAAAATCTTACAGTCCTCATCAATAAGGGAAATTTGCAGATAGTTTTTGGGGTCAGACCTACTGCCACGTTTAAATATAGGAACCACATGTGCTGTATTCCATGAGGCTGGTGTAATTCCAGTTTGAATAATACTACCACATTGTAAGTACAGCAAATTCGATTTGGTCAGCCTTAAAGTTGTTGTTGGTTAAACCATTTGGGTCTGGTGCTCAAGATTTTTTACACCTATTTAGAAGGAATGTATGATTTTAATGTCCAGGTCCGGCTGCCAAGTGTAGTTAGATGTGTGGGCACTTAGACCTGGGTCTTTACCAGTGTTACTATTGGGTGTCCCAAATACATTTTCAAAGAAAGAAGTCATTTCAGACTCCAAGATAGGATTTCATTGGGTTATGACACAATTGGAATCCTGGCCATTAATTAATGACCAGAAGGCACCCACACGGGAGTTAATCAACAGTCCAAGCATGGTCTCGGCATCCTGCTGAAGTAGCGTTCCTTTAATTGATTTGCAGTAGTTTTTGTAGTTTTGCTTAATATTTTTTGCCAGGGTACATCTTACCATGCCATCATCAATAGAGTCACGAAGTTGCCCGATCTCCCCCCTCATGTCTGTTTTAGCTACGATTTCACTATAGGAATGAGCTTATCTAAATGGTATAATTGGCAGGGTGATATCACAACCCAGATGCAAGGTCATAAGTACAACTCTCAATGCCAGTCACATTAAAGTTAGACATTTTCGAATCCAATGTTGTAAAGTTCATAATGGCATTGCAATGTTGTTTTGAATATGGATATTCGAATCAGATCAGCGGATTGCACTACCTGCAGCCTTAGTGGTTAAGTGAAGCCGGCTAGTATATTGTCTGTTGGTCAATACAATATCGAAAGCCTCTGAATAAATCACTCCAAGAATTTCTGAACACTGAATATGAAGAGCAACAGTTAGACGGATAATCATCAGTGAAGATATAATCCAGTATGGAAGAATTGCTCCCTCTATTATAGGTGTGAATTTTAGTATCATTTGAGTCACTAGTTGGCTTACACACAAGAGGCTGCAACCCATGCACCCCCAGGCCAAAACACCACACTCTTTCAGCGTGGCATTTGGGGGTCATTGACACCAAGTCTACATAGTTCCCAAACTGGGTTCTTGAAACAGGCAATTAGCATTAAAATCTCCTGCTGCAAAGATTCTGCCATAAGGGTATGTAGATGACCATTCAGTAATGCAATCACTCACCACCTTCACAAAAGAATAATCTCAGCAATTCCCTTGTGCCAGTATATATTCATGAGCAAAATATATTCATGAGCAAAAGGTTCAATGCTAGGTGCAAGGAACTAAGAGCAAGCCCCATAGCCCCAAAGGTAAGATCGTCGAGGGAAACCATGGTCATATCCAAAGCGTTATCCAGAGCAATTAGTAGTCCTCCAGATGCCCTCCCCCTTGTGCTAGGTTTCTCTGATTGAGTGAACACTTGGTAACCATGCAACACAGGTGCACTAGTCAGCCAAGTCTCCTGTAGGCATATCTTTTAATTTGCCTCTTTCAACTTAGCCATACATACAGGGTTAGTGAATAGATGTATACTCCCACGGCTGTTCCAAGATTGAAGGCTCTACTCCCTGTACCAAGTGCTCTGATTTGGTTATGGGACAGTTTTCTGCCACAATGTTGTCTTAATCACAGTCCAATCAATGGTCCCCACATTATTCAGTTTGGCGACCCAACCTACTCTTCGGGTCTTGTCTCTGTGCGGGCGTTCCACGATCCGTAGGCTTTCCCGGGCATCCAGAGAGACCTCCTCCTCCAATACAATGGGGCAGATCTCAAAGCCCAGGGCAAAAAGGCAAAGTTTGTTGGGAAAGAGCAAGATCCTTCACCAAAGGGGAACTGAAGTAGATGTTAATAATAATGGCAAAACATACAGGCACAGGGAGATCCCGAGGAGCAGGATCCGTCTGCCCAGTAGAGTCAGTAGTGAGAACCTTTGCCATCACCAGTTCTGATGGTGCACCTTCTTCCAATAGCAGAGGCATATTGGTTCGGAAACGTGGTTTATAGTTCGATTTCAAAGAACTTTGTCGAGTCCTTCGCTGCAGACTTCTTTTCTAGGTAGCTTTAGCAGGTTTAACTTGAGGAGCACTGTTGGTCAGAGGCTCCTCAATAGCAGCCCCTGAGTTCTCTTTAACATGCACTGGCAATGCCAGTTCCACCGTCAGGACAATCATTGGAACCGCCTTAGTAGGGGAGCTGATGTACTGGGAAAGATTTACTATAAGAGGATGCTGCTTTGTTGCAGGTGCAGGGAGGTTAGCAAGGGTATTTCCATAGCAGATGGCATTGTTGTTTCAGATATTTTTATTATGTCATCTGCTTCAGAAGACTTCATATTTGGCACCCCAGGGACAACATCCAAGATGCCCACACCATGGCCCATTGGATGGAAGCAGACCTCTGACCCAATGAAGTGCAATTTTCCATTCACCTCTGATATCAGAGAGTGTGTTGACTTTAATTCCACCAAGATATTGTCATACAAGGATACAAACAAACTAAGTACCATATTTAGGGCAAAAACCGTCAGATGGGTCAGCCAGATTCCTTCGTCAACTTCCCTTAGAGTGTAGTACAATGCAGGGTTTCATAATGGTCACCACCCTCAGATGAAGAACCCACTCAAATCGGCGCATGACCATCAGGTTAATTGGTTATGAAATACTATGTTGGTTACATCTGATGTGGAACCTGATGGGGAACCCAACAGTGACGCACCACATGTTAGTTGGATTACACTGCCTGCATTGTCAAACAGCGTAGGCCTTGAACAGGGTTGTGTTCCATAACTTGATACGCAAACTCAATGATGCTAAGATCTGTGAGATCTTTATGCCCAGCGAGAATGCCATGCACTATGATCACTGTGTGGTGAAGCATAGCCCTACCTCTCACCAGGGGTATAGGTTTTAATTCTGTACTTGTGGCTGCCGTTTTCTCAAAATAGTGGTCCAAAAAATGTTGCCCAGCTATAGGCGGGAAAGCAGAATTCGATCGCAGTGTTTTAAAGGCTGCTAGGTGTTTTCAAATAGAATTTGTGCATAACCCAATTTGAGCAGAATCAGCATTAACCACATCCATATTTGATAGATTAGCAGGATATAATTGGTCGTCTGGATTTAGGATCAATTGGGGAACTGGATGCTCAGTAGTTTTCAGACTTAAATCCTTTCAGGATATTGCCGTAGTGACAAGGGGAGGTGAGAATCTGCACAGTGAAGTAGACACCTGCTGGGTAAGAGGTGTCTGGATATTGCAGCCAGAACAAAAAACATCATCTTGATGTTTCACCAGTACCTGATCAGTTTCATGGCCTGGTTGGACTTCCTGGCCCAAGTGATTTTTCAGGCTCGAGCGCATATTCAAGGGTAGAATCAAGGAAGTCACAGAGGACCAAGCCAACAAAGCCTAATGAAGGCAAGTGCCCCCCGCAGCAGAGAAGAATAACCATGAATTGTTTGAATGTAAATAAGTTGTATAACAAGAGCCGAAGGACGCAGATCACGCAGATCACAGTCTGGTATTAAGGAAAAGAACAGAGACACATATGCCGCGTAGCAAACAGGTCTTCAGCTGATAGAAAGCTGGTAAAAAAATAAGAAGAGCAGAAATATGCAGATCATGCAGATTAAGCAGAACACAGTCTGTTATTAAGGAAAATAAAAGAGACTCATATTCCGTGTAGCCAACAGGTCTTCAGCTGATAGAACGCTGGTAAAAATAAAGATAGTGGTTGTATGCTCGTACTCCCAATGGATCATAGCTGGTTCCTGTTTCCATCATGATGCCCTTCAAGCGGCAAAATTACTGATTAGAGAAATGTTCCCATGGTTGTGCATATGTGAGGTCCTGCAGTCTGACAACGGCCCTCACCTTTTCAATGAGATGCTCCATCACATTGCAGCCTTGCTACAAATTCAACAAAATTGCTCCTGTGCATACCACCCACAGGCGAACAGACTATGCAAGCAATTCAATGGGCTGCTCAAGGAGTGCATCGCCAAGATAAAGGTGACCTTAAATAAAAGTTGGCTCCACTCTCTGCCTTTAGAATTATTTGTATTTTGCAACAAACTATGGTCTGCCCACCACTTAACCCCACATGAGGTGGTAACTGGGCAGTGCATGCCTCTTCCCCTTGCTCCTCCCACTAGGGCTTTCACTGATGCAGAAACAATGTCTAATGTATTAGGACAGGACATGTATGATTACACTGCTGCCGTGATGGTTAGTGCCTCTTTTATTTCTCACAAACTGCAGGCCTGACAGGAGAGGCCCAAAGGAAAGGAAGAAGGCAACGATATAGAAACAAATGAAGAACGAATCAAACTACCACAACTCTACCCTGGAGATTCTGTACTCCTCCAGAACTTAACCCACACCTGGTTCAAGCCCAGATCCACAAGACCACATGAAATAAAGGAGGTAACTGATCGAGCAACAAATATAAAGGGCAAGAAGGCCTGACTTTTTCTCGGTGATATCAAGCACTGTCAAGCAGGGGCCTGAGCTAGCAACAACAGTGAAAGGGCCAACATCCAGCAAGAAAAAGAACAAAAATAACAAGACAGAGCATTACAGTACAGCAGAGGCCAGCCATGATTACTCGCTCCTGAGGGAGATTGATATGGAAAGGACTTCCTACACATCCAGAGTGAGGATAAACTCTTTGTTCATTATTTTTTCTTTTCACACATTGACCACATTCATCATGAAAGTAGCGACTGTGATAGCTCCATTGTTCCATGCTTCCCCAAGACCCTCACCCCACGACCTTTCGAGGCCAATTTGTCCATTTTGTTAGGAGATCCAACCATGCAAGAAGGCCCTCTCCCAGTTTATTCTTTCGTGTTTTCCTGCCCTATTTGTCCGAATCATACCCATGACTCCATCGAAGAAATCCCTTGGTAATTGAAGTTCTTTGTGACCCTTGAATACGCATTGTGTGGGAACAATTATTCCTTGGTACAGTAGAATAACATTGCGACCGCGGCGCTTGAATTAATATGTACTAACACCTTAACAATGCATTTCGAGCACATTTCAGGCAGCTCTTCAGCTTCCTCAAAAGCCACACAAGGTTCTGAAGCAGAGTAAGTTATGAATATCATTATTAATAGTGTGATAATGTTGACTTGCGTTCTATTCTCACTAGTTATATTTGCCCTCATTTTTTGGTGGGTTTCACTTGCTATGATATGATATGATACGTTATTTATAAAGCGCTTAATACCCAGAGGTTTCTAAGTGTGGACCCGGGGATCGAACCTGTGTTGCGCGTGCTGTCTTGCTTCCAAGGTGAGCATGTTGCCCCTGAGCTATCCCCCAAGCTGTGACCACTACTAACATAACCCCAATTCTGGCCGGTGGTGCTACCATGTCAGGTCGGGAGATAGGCACTGCCAGAGCAGTAAGGAGAGGTAGACACAGTGCTGATGTAGATATAGGAGGGGTAGATCCCTACCTTTACTGATACTGCTCACGTATCCAATATCATGTGGTAAGAGCAGCCCTCGGTGTGGCAAAAAGAGCACACATATCTGAGACTAGGTGTCAGAATAACTGGCTTTCAACCCTTAATACAATCCAGCTAAAAACTGCATCCCTGACCCATAAAGCACTAAATAACGCTGCCCCCAGTTATCTCACAGACAAATTCCACAGGAGAACATCCATCAGACCTACGAGACTAGCCAACACCAACTGCCTCACCATTCCTAGATTCAAGCTTTCCAAGGTTGGAACATCCATCAGACCTACGAGACTAGCCAACACCAACTGCCTCACCATTCCTAGATTCAAGCTTTCCAAGGTTGGGGGCTGCAGCTTCCCTGTTAAGGGGGCCCGATTTTGGAACTCCCTGCCACCCCCAGTTACATCAACTGGATCAATTCCATTGATTTTTATGGCCCGCCTGCGTGTGTCATAGAATCTAGAATCTACTCCTAGAATCTTGTAGAAAATCTGTATATTTTCTGCTTTGTATTTATTTGACCAATTTTTGTCCTATATGTATACTAGCTATGCTTTCTATGTGTAACACTAAACATTGCATATCCTGTAAACTGCTGCGCCCTAATACCCCCGGGTCTGGTGCGCATTATAAATGAATAAACAAACAAACAAACAAACAAACATGACTAAAGTATGTAAACAAACCACTGGAGAGAACTGCTATGCCTGCTCTCTCATCCCCTACACAATGAGTGCCTCCAGAATGTTTGTGGCAACAAAAATACCAGAAGCAAGAGCATGATACCTTATGTACCTATAAGTGTGAACCACCCAAGGGAGGTTCCAATGGAAGACGGCAACCTTGAGATGTCTAAGACAACCTTCCCCTATGAAGATAATTGTATAAAAACACTAGAAATAATGGACTATTACTGGAAAAAGTCCATGCTATCCAATACATAACTGAAGAGCTGCAAAGGGGAGAAACAAGGAACATAACATGAAAGAAGTTACTATGTTCCAACAAGGGACCAGCAGAAATAGGAGGAGAGCCGGGATCCTTGTACATAGCCAAGTATACACAGCTGAAGGATGGAAAGAAGGAGTGGTAGGGAGCAGAACAAAACGAACATGACAAATGCCTACAAGAATGGGAAGCAAGAGCAAAGCTACTAACAGGGGTACACAATGAGGATGGGCCATTGCCCATAGTGTCACTGAAAGGAGCAGCATTATGTTTCCAGAATGACACAGCAGTAAGAGTTGGAGAGAAAAAGCAATGCAAGCAGATAATAAAAGCTACAGTTGAAAGTTGGAATGGCAGTAATAATGGATCACTATTGGACTTGCGGATCCAAGGCGTACAAGAAACTAACACCAAACTGGGGAGGAGTGTGCTCACTAGTACACATCAAAACACCAGAATTAGTAGTGCCTCAAAAGGACTTCACCATGGATGAATTTCTCAAAATGAAAACTGGCAGAAAGAAAAGATCTGTAGACCTAACTAGGGTGAAAAGAGGAAACTACATATTGTCAACAATGGAAGAATCCCTGGACAACATACGACCTGAGGATTGATTGTTCAGCAGGACAGAAATATTCTTCACATCAATTGTTCCAGCATGTTAGGCGATCCTCTGCACACCGATCCACTACACACCAGAACACTGCTCACATTTCCCCAACACCTCCCTCCAGGGTTCGAGGCTCATGTGATTCGGTTTACCCAAAGGACCGAAAGCTCCGTACCAGGTATGGTGTACGGGCTCGATTGCAACCCTTCCTGCACTGGCAGTTGCCATGGAGAACATACAGCAGAAGGGGCGGCGTTACATCTCCACGCCGATCACGTGATCCAGAGTGGCGTTCCTCACGTGACCTTGCTGGACGTCACATGACCCAGAAACGCACAGTATATAAGGCTTGAGAGACGGAACACTCATTGCTTCTCAGCTGTCTTCAGACCCTGTTTGGCGTTACGTTTTGCTTTGCTGTTACCTTGATCTCGGAACTCTATCTTGGACTCCTTTGGATTACCCCTTTGTACCTTTGCTTGGAACTGATTACCTGTTGCTATGTTGATAATGCTATGTCATGCTTAAGTGTTGGTGGGATATGAACAGACCATGGTAACGAAAGTAAATGAAAGTTCTAAGGCAATTTGGGGAAAATATGTACATGCATTGACCTGGTTATACTAAAGACATCAAGCAGTTGATGTAAGGAGCTTTACACGTTTTCCTCTATGTTTCAAATCGAGTGAGTCTATCCATCTGGGAACTAACACAGGGTGCCAAGGTGATGAGGAAAGCAGTGCTGATGCAGTGGACTGCAGTCATGATGGATGTGTGGTGGGCCTGTGGATCGAAGGCCTATGCCCAGCCTATGCCTGATTGGAGTGGGCTCTGTACAATCGACACTGCACAGCCCTGTCCTGGAGGTATATCAAAACAGAACTGCCACGGAGCTTTTACTGCAGGGAATAGTGGCGCAACAAAGTGAGAAGCAACAATCACTGAGCAGGAAGAAAAGGGAGAATAATAATTATTCAGAAAAGGAGTGCTGAAAAGCTGCCTGCTTTCCCTGACAAATTCAGGTTATTCTCCAAGACTGCATCATTATTTACATCCTTGTTTCTTCCTGGTGTGTAGGCTGCAGCAAATCCGAAAATGGCTTCAGCTGACGGGCTATGAGCTGACTCAACGGCCAATTCCACTGCAAAAGACCTAAATGCAATAAAGAAAGAGTTGAGAGCACTGCATTTGGAAGCCCTCCAGAAATGGTATAGTTTAGAACTTCTAACCGCTATAGAGTTTGTGTGAAATTTCAGGGCAGTTGCTGCACCGGCATACCCGATGGAGAAGTTTTGAATGGAACTTTCAAAACAGCTATCAGAGAAATACAGACACTCCATGAAAAAATGACAAATGAAGCTTATAGAGTGCAGTTAAGTAACTGGTTGGACATCATTTTTACAGGAGTGTCCACCTGGCTTTCTGGAGTATTTTGAGTGACTTTTCCCACGTTGTTCCTCAACTTCTTAACCTTCTGCATTGGCCGTAGCTTTTGAGACTTTATGCTAACAAACAAAGAGGACAATGTATGTTGCCCTTGAGTATTGATAAGGGTAATAAAACAGAGTTGGGTATTAATGGACAAATTGGGAAAAATGCAGAGGACGATATTGAAGAGTGGATCAGAACACAGTTTGGATCTCATGTCTTGAGTGGCCACAGGGGTATATATCGGTGGCGGACTCATTGAATGTGTTGGGATGAAACTGGGGGTGACATGACAAGATTAGAAAAAATATGGATTCACAAAAATAAAGTAGCAGAAAAGGAACTGGGTGGGAAAGAGAGTTAGCTCTGAACAGGGTGCGGGGATGGGGGGCTTCCTTGATAGCCACACAGTAACTTGGATTAGGCTGGAGAATGCCCTAAATAATAGTGTCTTGTGTTAATGAAACATAGATAATAAAGATGGGTCACAGGTAAGTATATAACATTTTGCATTTGTATATAATATGGAACATTAGGCTGAGGCACAGCAAATAGGCCTCAAAACATGCTTTTTCTGAAACGTGTGCTTGTTTCATTATTTGCTTAGAAGCTGCAGCAGCTGGTAGCACTTTGCAAGTACCACCATCTCAGAATTGCATGGTAAGAAGCAAACAGCGTTTGTTACTCTCAAGGTCATAAACCAGACCTCACAGGTCCCACTAAAAGGCAGTGAATGCACACCCATTTTATAATTCAGCAATTTTAAGTCATGAAGTCTGATCTACTGACAGTTTCAGAAAGCCCATGGCAGTTTCAAATTGCCCCTGACTACGTCTGCCTGGGAAGAAGGTCAAAGTGTTATTAATTTGCTACATGTATACAGTAACTTGTTTTTGATTCAAGGCTCTGATAGTGTCACAGTAGAACGCTTTCTCATGAGAACTGAGATGAGATGACAGGGACAGATGAATAAAGTTCTGCTAGTCGTCTCAAATGTTTCAATGCATTTACTCTGTGATGTGGGAATCGAGGTTTGGGTTGTGACATCACATGGGGGGCAACCAGGGGTGGTGTTGTAAGGTCTTCACGACCCAATTATAAAAAGTAATGTATGCCCTTCTATCGGGATATGCTATGCCATTACCAATCAGCTATTCGTGTGGAGACTTTTATGTTTCAAAGTGACTGATGTTAATTAGCTTAGACGATTATAAAAGCTTCTGATTTATGGGCGTTTCTTTGACAGCGCCTTTTCATGCAGCTCTGTCACGTGTTCTGTTTGAATATTGCTGTCCCAGCTGCATCTGGGGCCCTGAATAAAACGGTGTTACTTCTTGCCTGGTGTACACTCCTTCTTGACTACTTTTGTAATTTTTTACTGGTGAGTTCCAAGATGACACCAGAACACTGGTCAGGAAGAGACACAGCTGAGTGCAGTTCAGCAATTACAGGCCCGGCTGTCGGGCCCATGAGTGATTTAAAATCACCAGCGTCCAATTGTGTTTGTGTAAATTAGCTGTTAGCAATGAAGTGACAGCGAGGTTGCATGGATGACAGTGCTGCATGGGGGCATCATATTAGGCCTTAATAATTCACTGAGTCTCACTGAAAGTTCAAGGAGTTTCATCACAATTATAGTGAAAGGTATGGACTGATCTTTGGAGCAATGATAAGATTATTTAAAACAAAGACAGGCAAATGGTTTGCTCAAAGGCCTTGACTGGAAAAGGGATTTGAAACAGCACACTAGGGCCACATCTCTCTCTTTTGTCACACTTGGCAGCCTCCTCTCTAATACTGGTGTTCATAATCCCCAGTTAGTGCTACTGAATGGTAACCTGTTCTAACTGCTACCATCAGCTACAGACATCTCCATGAAAGAAGGCATTCTGGTATACCTGAGGGGCTTTGTAGCAAACCCTTCAGTACCAATGCTTAGTTCTAAAGAGTGGTTCATGTGTGTGTCATTGGAAACTCTTCTTGATACTCTTCCCCCCTACTCTCCTACATCAAACTCCATCCAATTTCTCTCCTCCCCATATCTCTCTCCTCTCTATGTTTGATGTGTGGCTCTTCTTCTATGACCTACCTCCACTGTCCAATATGACCACCTGCTCCCTGATATTACTTCTCCCTCCTACCCTCCTTGACACTACTACTTCCTTCTCCACACTACTACTATTCTACCCTCTATGCACAACTACTGCACTACACCATTTTCCCTTCCTAAATTCACTACACTCTCACTCACAATTCTCACCCCTCCCAAATACTCCGATAAAACCTTCTTCTCACTTTGCATTCCTACACCCATCTCTACTAGCCTCACTTTCTCCTAACACTCACTCCCTCGTACAGTAACTCATATCCTCACTCCCATACTGCTATCTTCTACTCTATCTCTAACTTTCATTCTCCCTCTCCCACCTCCTATCAATACCCCTCCCCTCTTCTTACAATACACTATACTAAGCTATACACAACTGTTACCATTGTCTCTCACAAATACTTCACCTGTATTAAGGTGCCACCAACGCTCTAACACTCTGCTCCTCTGTCCGTCTTCCACCTGGTGTCTTGGTCTTTCATCAACTCCTCTTGTAACCATTGCTGAATAACACACCCGCTGCCTCTCCTTCTGCCTCTTTTGATATTGTGCTGTTGGTGCTTTGTGTCACCTTTCACTTCCTATTGGTGGCAGCACTTACCTCACTCTCTACACCAATCAGTGCTTGCCTTTTCCCCCTTTGTAGAAATACACAGGTGAGAGTCTTTTTAAAAATAACGGAGCCCCTCCCACTTTTTCAGCAAAGTTATGGAAACAGTCTCAGGAAGGTTAGCAGCCAGGGGCTCAGGCTGCTTGCTCTTCTTTTGACTTTCCTCTGATGTTGGTGAGTGTCATTGCAGTTTTAAGTGAGAGTTTCTGTGTCTCCTTTTTTCGCCATGCAGTCTCTCCTCACTCACAGTTTAGTTTCTGCAGATTTCCTATTAGTCTGGGGTCTGTCTGTGCCCGCCAGGTCATGTTCTGGCTGTCTCATTCGTGTTTGACAAGAGTATTCTCGGTCAATGGCCTTGCATGATTCGGCTCTCCTGGTTCCAGTCCAGGTGTTCTTCATTGTTTGCTGTTGCATTGTGGAAGATGGAGACCTGCAACAGAAAAGAAAGCAACATGACCAGAAATTGTAGAGCAAGGTTTCAGGGGGAAAAGAGTGATACCAGTATATACATTTGTGGAACATGGTGGGTTTTCAGGTACTGAGTCCCCCTAACTCCTACTTCCCGGGCCTGGGCTGGCTCTGGCTTTTGTTCTCGCAATCCTCCTGACCCAGCTTGAGTTGGGTTCCTGTTCCACCCACCCCCGAAAGGTGTGGGTGTCATTAAGAAAGTGAGTATAAGGATGAGAAGAAGAGAAAGATGTTGGTCATGGATCAGTACAAGGAGGAAAAAGAGATGTAAGATAAAGGGTACAAGGAAGAGCTTGAAAAGGTCAAAGGAATGTGAAAGGGAAGGATAAAGTGGTGGAGATATGAAACAATGAAATAGATATAGATTATGGATAATAGTTACTGGAGAAAGAGAGAGCGAGAGAAAGAGAGAGAGAGAGAGCTAGCATACAAAATGTGATAAAAAATGACTGCTTGGGGGGTAGGAAGTCGGAAATTCCAGTGACCTAATTGTATGCAGGGACAGGAAAAAAGGAGGGAAGATTAGAACGGCGTAATCATTGGCCCTCATTACGATACCGGCGCTAAACCATGGCACTATTAGCACCATGGTTGGTGCCGGTATTGTAACGTGTCCTCCATGGTGAAATGGGGAAATACTGCCCCATTCCAAGGTTGTCGGGCGGTATTTCCCCATTTCCCCATGGCCCTTCCCCATTCCCATTTTTGCCCCAATGGGCATAATGGGAATGGCAAAGGCGCTAAGTACGGTACCGCAAATTGCGGTACCATTCTTACCGCAAAGGTCCCTTTGCGGGTGCCTACTTTAACGGCTGGTCTAGACCAGCTGTTAAGGTCGGGTCCCACAAAGGGACCTTGTAATTAGGCGCTAATGGGTTAACGGCGCCACAGCCTTTTACGGTGCTGTTAACCCATTAACGCCAGGGTCGTAATGAGGCCCATTGTCTGGCATGCCGGAGGAATGCATAGAATGTAAGACAGTTGATTTAATATTTGTTGAGATGAAAAAATATCAAGGGAGGTTGGGAGAAGGAGGAATTGCCCCAGCCAAGGGGAGCCTGAATGGTAGAGCATCTACAACCACAGAGATGCTGAAGACAGTGGCAGAGCCTGGCAGCAGAAAGATAAGGTCTGTGTTTTGCCATGCGCTGAGAGGGCTCGGGTTAAATCAAAACAACTTGGAAATGTTGCCAGAAACAGAACGGCTTCACTATCCAAAGGTGGAGTCTGATACCAAGGAGACCAACATCCTGACAAGTGCAACAAGGGTGCAATTACTCAATCAAGCCAAGGAAGAAATACCAAAGCACATACAAAATCAAAGATAGTTGGTCACTTTACTTGACCACGTGTTGACAGTGTGGGATGGACCAGAGAACTACATGCTGGAATTAGCAATAATGTTCTTCAAGTCTACTAAAACTTCAATGCCAGTCGTAATGAGGGACTATAAACCTGAGGCATGTCTTCTTTGTAATATTAATAACTTTGAACAAATATATCAGGGCTTTGGATTGTATGTTAATCCTCAACCATGACATATGCCACGTAAGAGTTTATTGAGTCTTAATACAATCGTTACCATACAAGTTATCAGTCGTATTGAGAATCTAACAAGGAACAGGTTTTTTTTGTAGATCTTTCTCGTCTGTCATAACAGGTGAATCTTTGCACCTTTCCTACTTAAGCAGTGAAGTGCCATTTTGCTTTTTGTGCACGATTTACAGTTATGCTAGCTCAAAAAACCTGAAGAGCACATGCTCACTGAGGAGACCCTTGGTGCTGGTGTTTGGTGCTCTTGGATCTTGGTCCTACCAACACAAACAGTAGATAAAGACTAGAAAGTACAGTAGACGAGGTGAGTTTTCATGCGGTGGGGAAGACAGATGATGAGAATGAGAACGAAAGTGAAATGGAAGTTTGGTCCATTATTGGACGGCAATTAAAGAGCATGATCAACTACCAGTTCCAGAGTGGCAGATTGTACTTACCTGCAAAAGCACGAGTTGAGAAGACCAAAGGTACAGGGCAGTCTGTATTTTGAAATGATGGACCAAGAAGGGCGGTCAGTTGAAATAACCACTGTGAGCTGCGCAAGACGTCTTGAAAAGAAGTGTTGAGCTGATGAAGAGCAGATGGAGGTAGTGACTATTGACCAGGCCTGGTGATGTTTACTGTTGACGTTGATCATTTGCAGCAGACACTTAATAACCTTTGCCTCTCCATGTTCCAATGGTCTTGCAATACCATCATAGTTACAATGATTTCTCCAAACACAGTTGGATCTGGTCGACAGAGCATACATTTTATTGCCAATCATAACTAGTGTAATCGTTGTATTTGTGTGAAGTATTCGGTTTATGTCAACTGCTATATAAAGCCGTGCTGTATCTGTTCAATGTCTGCACTTAAGAAAAATAAAGTCAACAAGCAATGTATTATTTCTCGTCAACACACTTATGGGAAATGTTAATCTGGTTTGCATTTTGTCTTCTATGTGTTACAAGCACTGAATACTAAACACTGCATTATAGTTGCAGACCATTTGCATAAATAATGCTGCATAAATTAAAACCAAATCACTTGCCTGGCATTAGAGGTCAACATTCCTGGAACCTTAATGATATGTTTAATAGTTTATGAAATGTTTAGAAAGGCTTCTCAATTGCTTAAATGTAAGATGTGAAATTCAAAATTGCTGATACAGACACAGAGGGGTTAAGCATTAGTGCAAGAAATTGTGGGTTGAAGGGGGACACATGTTTTCTATTGATAGAGATGAACACAGTACAGCAATGTGTGCGCTTGGCAACACCACTATTCCTCCTACAGGCATGGATGCTTCTAGAAACAGACACAAGCAAAATGCATTTGTTGCCAAACTGTTCCTAAGCTGGCATTTTTGTGCAGTGCCCCATTCATCTGGGTAAAAAGTGGCATATTGTTTTCACTCGGCTGCCACCATTTCGATCAGTTTCACTGAAAGGGGTCGGAATCAAATAGATAGGAGCTGCAGCTATTTGCCTTTGGAATCGCAGAGGCTAATTCACAAAATAAAATGAAAAAGGTGTACTTTGTGCAATGCTCGAATTGCTCCTGCAATAGGTCACGAATTGTACAGGCACTGTAGTTCACAAACATGTCTCAATGCACAATGAACATGTTTATGCATATGGAACACTTCGGAGTTAATTGTGCAATCCCCCACACCTCCCAGACTGGTTAAAAGATGAGAAAAAGCCATGTGCAAGCCTTTTACACATAGTTATTCACATGTTTTAATGACCAGGGGATTTTCATTGTTATTGCAGGTGGAGAAGGCTCAGAGAATGAAAGTAACTTTCCCACCACACGTATCCTGTCTGCATCCAAATCTGAATGCTTTACTGCCAGCATAGGCTAATTTTCTGTTAATTGCACAGAGTAGACCACCAAATTGTGCACTTACATGCACTTCTGTCATCTCAGTGACACTTAATGGGCCCGATTCATGGAAAAGTGTGCAATTTCTGGCTATTGCTGCATGCCGAGACGACACTGCACAAGCCTGCGCGCAGAATAAAAAATACTCACCCCGTGCATTACTGCGCAAAGTAATCGTATTCGCAAGTCGCGCCGGAACACCCCGATAGACCCCCATGCAAAGCATAAACATTCAGAAGAGCTACCTTTGCGTACTCCCCGGGTACGAATGCACGCACCCTTCAAACAGTGTGTGGGGTCACCCGCAAGCAGGCCTGCATTTCGGGGACCCGGCGCAGGGACCCCATAACTCTTGCCGGCACCCCAACAATATACGTATGATACTTCATAACTTGGGTAAAATTGAGAATCTGCACGTGAACCTCATAAACCATTCCGGCACCCCGCTACACTGCATATGCTCACCCCTCAGATCGGTACCCCAGATGCGTACATGCTCCCCTAAATCTGACATTCAAACCCACCTCTGCGCTGCTGTTCCTATGCACAAGTGCCTTTATGCCTGCCTTCTGGTGGAATAGAAACCGGGGGATTTGCGTGGCCATTCCTCTGCCGAGATGCTGCCCCGGTGGTTCCATGAATGCGTGTCATTTGGCGCAATTGTGGGTTTGCGAGGGACTGCCTTCAGGCCGTCACTCATAACGCCCACTTTTTCACATGTTCTTCCCCATATTCTTTGTTCTGCCCCATTCCCAGCCCTCTGTGCAAACCACACCAACGCGCTGTGTGGTGTCTCGTGCAAGGCACTCGATGACTTGCAGAGATGTGCAGAACCTGTGAGAACTCCACGGAAGTCCTGGTAAAGTACTGCACATTCAATTCCATGAATGGGCAAATGGGATTTCGCATGCAGTTTGACATGGAAGTTCCCTAGTTCCAGTGCAAGTAATTCCACAAATCGGGCAATCTTCTTTTCTATGCCGGGTGGCACAGTAACGCGTACATCTGGGCAGGGCTGGGTCTACGTGTCACTTAAACACCATGAACAGAAAGGATGCCTAAATGCTTCCCACTACATACACATAGCAGGAACCATTAACAGTGGCAGCCTAATGGAATCTGCAGCTCGAAAGGTTGTTCTATTGCAGAGGAATCCAATGCTCTTCTGCCAGCATGACAATCGCATGCTGGCAGTAAAGCATTCCAATTTGGCAGGTAGGCCCAACTGATGTGGTGGAAACAAAGATTGTGTTGCCTTACTCCACCTGCGATAACAATGGATATTTCCTGGTTTGATAAAAGGAGTTTGTAACCATATGTGAAAGTTTTATGCACAGCTTTTACAAAACTGTTACTGATCTGGTAGATTTGGAAATTACCCCATAAAGCAATACATTCCTATGCATTCTAGCAGCTTTTTGCACCTGCTAAAACCTGGTAGACATATATAGAGATACAATGTAAATATGTACTGTGCTGTGTCTATGGTGGAAGGTATTAGCACATTCTTGTAGCATGTTAAAGGGACACTCCCCAGAGTTAGGTAGTACTTTTTCATCCTGCATGGAAACTATTTCATATTTAACACGTAAGTATGCATGTTGGTGGTTCCCTCTGTCCTTTTACCTCTTGGAAGACAATGAGCTTCTTCGGGCAATGAACATCTTCTTGGGAAAATGTCAGTGTACACATACATTCATCAAATGGAGGTATTTCAAAATCTTGAACAAAATGTTGGCAAACTATATTTTCAGTGATTTATAACAGAAATATAGATTTTGCAATGATTTTACTGAGTAAAATTAGCTTCACTATTAACCATTGGTTACCCAACCTCTTGCCATACCATTGTAAAAAGGAATTATAGAATGAATAAGGGAACATGTAAGTTCTGGATATCTTTTGGCTCTTCCAAACCCTACTTCTGTATATGTTATGCATTGGGGCATTAAGTAGATGTGAATTTGGTAAAAAGATGACCATTAAATATTGGTGAAAGCATGGTCCAATATCCAATATATTACATAGGTCAATGATCAAGCAAATGGAGAACATAGAAGGAGAGAAGCTCTGTGTGTGAAAAACGTGTGAAAGGGACATTTCTAATATATGTAATGTGAACATTAGACCATTTTTATATGTTGTACGTTTGAAGGTAGTTAAAGGTCAGTTAAATCAGTTAACAGGTTTGATACAATAATATTGTGTTATAAATGGGTAAACCCTACTAAACACAAAGTCTATCTCCACCAGAAGGGGAAATAATGTATTTGTAACAAGGAGAAATGACAGGGAAAGTAACTAATTATTATGGACCTCAAAGAACCTACCTAAACTTCATGATGTTCCGGCAACACAGTCTAGAAAAAATTGGACTGTATGCTGATGAAATATAAAAATAATGTCGATTTATTACAAAATGTACCACAAATGGTTAAAACATCAATGGACCCACAAACACCAAACACAGTGGAAGAATATTAACAAATAACCTAATACCTAGACCTATCGTCTAAACAAACTTCTTACGTAATTGCACAAAACACAACAAGACTCAAAAATAAAACAATAAACATTCTACATGTGTTTAAAAAAAGAAATTCCCGACATGTTTCTGTTCATCAACGACTCAAACGGTTGAACATTCATCAGGGGAAAGCTTCTGTAAATATGCTGTAGACTGCTTCAACACTGTGCACAATGGGTCAATTTTCACATCTCAAAAATGGATGTAATCTAAAATACAAAAATAAAGGGAAGTTATAGTAAGGGAGGGGTCTGTAGATACCAAATATACCTGCATACTTCAGAAAAAATACTGAGGCATGGAGTAACACAGGCAAGATAAACCAAATAACATCTGCCCTTCTATTAGTTCTAGAAATCAACTAAGCAATTACCTTAACAGTATAATTGCTAGTACAGTGTGCCACTAATCAGAGCTACACGACACACCAATCGATGGGTGCATCTATTGTTTCAAAAAGCGCAAGTAAATTGCCGTAAAACTTGATCCGGGGCGCTGTAGAGTCAAGACAAAAGACAAAAACACACTCACCAAATGTACTTAAATAAGGGAGTATAGCCATCGAAACATCAAATGAAAAAACAAAGGCGAATCACCTCTATTACCTTTAGTCAAAAACCAGGTTAAATCCGGAGGTCGAATCTCAAGAAAAGGATCAACAACACTATTTCAATCCGATCTTCAAAGTGTTAATATCCACACTACCTAAAAAAACAACAACAGAACAATTATAGACTAACGGTGTATCACTACATGTTCGACCGTACCGGTGTGATTCCAAAACCCGTACTACATGATCTTATCACTTAACAAAACAGGGCCAAAACACTGACTACATATAAAAGGCTTGTTAGTCTGCAGTACTCAACTCATTTTCCATAGTACCCGGACCTTCTACATTTCACCACTGTGTATATCTAAAGCTTACTATATATACACACAAACGTTTACTATACATAAAGGTAATGTGACTCAAAACACGGGTACTACCGAAACCTACACAGAGTGACACGGCTACACATCCAATTTACCCAATCAATTGGTAAGCGCTCCTCAATCCACTCGATCTAAACACCTAGGTGTGGACTGACCGCAACCACTGGCCGGTAATTGACATGGAAAACAGACTGACCCTTTTATAAAATGGATCAATGATCATAGAAACAGGACTACCCGCACAACATGGCCGGTAAATGACATCAAAGCCGGAATGACCCCTGTAGTGAGTTGGAACAATGATCATAGAAAAAGGACTGCAACCCAAACATAAAGTAGCACAGGGTTTAAGGCAGGTAGGCTGTACTTAAAGGGGAAGCAGCCTCAAAAGCAAACGGTCCGTCTATGCCCCTAAGGAGCATAGGAACGCCCATGGTACAAGTATGGAAACAGCCTACAGTATCCAACACACATAGTGATATTGTTCCTACACACTTATATTTACAACAAAAATGTTCTAATACCTCGAATCTTTTTGTAAACTTTTCATTCATTAATAAAACATTTTTAGGACACAAACATGTAATTCAAGACATATCTTTCAACTTAAAGAAACATTATGTTGAAGAACCTTTTAGAGAGATAGATATTTTCTACAACGATTAACAATCAGTTTATACAATCTAAATTTGTTCATACTATATAGATGTAACAGCATAGAAGCATCAAACAAGCAGCTAATGATCGTTGCTTAGGATCACTATGTCTCAAATAAGACTCACACAGTGCCAATCAATTGCTTCATTTAAACCCACTACGTGGCTCTGTAGTTTGAAAATCATCTTTTGTTCAAAATTGAGCAACTTGCGATCAATCTCTTGTTTATTAATGCCACTTATTTTTTCAAGATGAACCACCTGAAATCAGTATGAGAATGTCCTTTCTCCAAAAAATGTTTCACCAAAGGAGCTGTAATTACCTTGTTTTTAATACAACTACGATGTTCAATCATTCTTATACGACACATTCTGTGTCGTTACACCCAAAATGTCGTTTATTTGATCAGGTGCCCTTGTGGTTTACAGTATGTGGGCAAAACTAACAGAATGTGTCGTATAAGAATGATTGAACATCGTAGTTCTATTAAAAACAAGGTAATTACAGCTCCTTTGGTGAAACATTTTTTGGAGAAAGGACATTCTCATACTGATTTCAGGTGGTTCATCTTGAAAAAAATAAGTGGCATTAATAAACAAGAGATTGATCGCAAGTTGCTCAATTTTGAACAAAAGATGATTTTCAAACTACAGAGCCACGTAGTGGGTTTAAATGAAGCAATTGATTGGCACTGTGTGAGTCTTATTTGAGACATAGTGATCCTAAGCAACGATCATTAGCTGCTTGTTTGATGCTTCTATGCCGTTACATCTATATAGTATGAACAAATTTAGATTGTATAAACTGATTGTTAATCGTTGTAGAAAATATCTATCTCTCTAAAAGGTTCTTCAACATAATGTTTCTTTAAGTTGAAAGATATGTCTTGAATTACATGTTTGTGTCCTAAAAATGTTGTATTAATGAATGAAAAGTTTACAAAAAGATTCGAGGTATTAGAACATTTTTGTTGTAAATATAAGTGTGTAGGAACAATATCACTATGTGTGTTGGATACTGTAGGCTGTTTCCATACTTGTATCATGGGCGTTCCTATGCTCCTTAGGGGCATAGACGGACCGTTTGCTTTTGAGGCTGCTTCCCCTTTAAGTACAGCCTACCTGCCTTAAACCCTGTGCTACTTTATGTTTGGGTTGCAGTCCTTTTTCTATGATCATTGTTCCAACTCACTACAGGGGTCATTCCGGCTTTGATGTCATTTACCGGCCATGTTGTGCGGGTAGTCCTGTTTCTATGATCATTGATCCATTTTATAAAAGGGTCAGTCTGTTTTCCATGTCAATTACCGGCCAGTGGTTGCGGTCAGTCCACACCTAGGTGTTTAGATCGAGTGGATTGAGGAGCGCTTACCAATTGATTGGGTAAGTTGGATGTGTAGCCGTGTCACTCTGTGTAGGTTTCGGTAGTACCCGTGTTTTGAGTCACATTACCTTTATGTATAGTAAACGTTTGTGTGTATATATAGTAAGCTTTAGATATACACAGTGGTGAAATGTAGAAAGTCCGGGTACTATGGAAAATGAGTTGAGTACTGCAGACTAACAAGCCTTTTATATGTAGTCAGTGTTTTGGCCCTGTTTTATTAAGTGATAAGATCATGTAGTACGGGTTTTGGAATCACACCGGTACGGTCGAACATGTAGTGATACACCGTTAGTCTATAATTGTTCTGTTGTTGTTTTTTTAGGTAGTGTGGATATTAACACTTTGAAGATCGGATTGAAATAGTGTTGTTGATCCTTTTCTTGAGATTCGACCTCCGGATTTAACCTGGTTTTTGACTAAAGGTAATAGAGGTGATTCGCCTTTGTTTTTTCATTTGATGTTTCGATGGCTATACTCCCTTATTTAAGTACATTTGGTGAGTGTGTTTTTGTCTTTTGTCTTGACTCTACAGCGCCCCGGATCAAGTTTTACGGCAATTTACTTGCGCTTTTTGAAACAATAGATGCACCCATCGATTGGTGTGTCGTGTAGCTCTGATTAGTGGCACACTGTACTAGCAATTATACAGTTAAGGTAATTGCTTAGTTGATTTCTAGAACTAATAGAAGGGCAGATGTTATTTGGTTTATCTTGCCTGTGTTACTCCATGCCTCAGTATTTTTTCTGAAGTATGCAGGTATATTTGGTATCTACAGACCCCTCCCTTACTATAACTTCCCTTTATTTTTGTATTTTAGATTACATCCATTTTTGAGATGTGAAAATTGACCCATTGTGCACAGTGTTGAAGCAGTCTACAGCATATTTACAGAAGCTTTCCCCTGATGAATGTTCAACCGTTTGAGTCGTTGATGAACAGAAACATGTCGGGAATTTCTTTTTTTAAACACATGTAGAATGTTTATTGTTTTATTTTTGAGTCTTGTTGTGTTTTGTGCAATTACATAAGAAGTTTGTTTAGACGATAGGTCTAGGTATTAGGTTATTTGTTAATATTCTTCCACTGTGTTTGGTGTTTGTGGGTCCATTGATGTTTTAACCATTTGTGGTACATTTTGTAATAAATCGACATTATTTTTATATTTCATCAGCATACAGTCCAATTTTTTCTAGACTGTGTTGCCGGAACATCATGAAGTTTAGGTAGGTTCTTTGAGGTCCATAATAATTAGTTATTTTCCCTGTCATTTCTCCTTGTTACAAATACATTGATACAATAATATTACATAAAGACATAGATTCTTTTGAAAAGATTTTTTTTGTGTAGACAAATCACATTTTTTTCCAAAAATGCATATACAAATTTACAATCAAACATTACTTGGAGAAAGTCAGCATTTGATGAAAAACATGACCAACTGTTATTAGATATGTTATGAGCAGTTTTTGCAATTCTCACGAGTTTGAGCTAGATTGGCGGCAACAGATGTTGAGTAATAAAGTTTCCATATTTGACTCCACATCTCAGGGGTGGGTTAGAAGTTCCAATCAGGTTCCCATTGTGTAGTAATACCAGAATTTAGCAAATTAGGAGATAGGTCATTTAAGAATGTATATCATTTAGCTGCTTGGATAGAGGGACTATTGATTAGAAATTTTAGTAGATGAGAGGGGGATATTTGAGTAAGAGTAGCTGCTGATTTGGTTAATGATTTGAGAAGAGAAGTATGAAGGGGAAGATCAGACGTAGGAACATTACATTGTATTTGAAGTTGTGCAAAAGGGATTGCTGCAAAGTTATGAAATATGTGTTTAACTAGTTTGATACCTGAAGGGTACCATCTATGTGTGATATCAGGTTTGAATCTGTTAGGGCAGTATTTATTGAACCAAAGAACTCTGAAGCGATAATTAGCCTCCTGAGGTCTATAAGGCTATCAGAACATAATGGTAGTAGCAATACGTGTTTTGGAGTTGTGCTGGTAAACTAAAAATGTTACTTTATAATGGGCACAATAAATAGGCAGCTGAGTTAGTTATTAAGGGAACGGTTGCGGCCGGTAATGATTGCCCTTTTCTTGGACCCGGTAAAAATCAATCCCCATTCCCATAGGGCTTAATGGGAATGGGGAGGATGCTAACAATGGGCCCGTTTATGACAGGTCCATTGTTAGCATCCTGGCCTGCTAGCGGGTCCCGCTTTTCACGTCTGGTCTGACCAGGCGTGAAAAGCGGGACCCGCTACCAGCCCTCGTAATAGGACAGCCCGTAATGAACGGTGCCGGTCCTGTACCGGCACCATTCATTTCGGGACTGCCAGGGTCCTAATGAGGCCCATAATCTTCACAACTCAGTAAATACCATTAGTTAGTGACTGCACTCTAAACAATCTAAATGGCTAAGAGGAGGTCAATAATGATCTGTATGTGCTAATCTAAAGGGGGGAAGAAAAGGTTCCAGGGTAAAGCATTAGTTTTCAGATATGTGAACAGGGGTAAGCTGTGGTGGGGGAACATGTATACTATTTTCTTTAAGGAAATGGTTCCAAATGGTGCACTATGTCACACAATTTTCCAAAGAAATTAGCTTCTACAACGGGTTCTGAATGCAAACTCACAAAACACCCTAGTATTTCATTGCTACCACAGAGGTTATCTTAAATTGGCAAGTCAAGTATGCACAAACACGCCAGTTGAATATCCAATAAATAATGCTGTATCCACATTGTAAACAATGGCAAGTTTAATGTGCTTCTATGCCAGAAATATAATTCACATCTTTTAACTCATATACATTTTTCAATATTTGAATATGTTTATTTATTTATTATTTATTTATTGATTGTATTTATTTTACACTCAAACCCGGAGGTAGCACGGTGTAGTTTACAGTGTACTTATTCTTAGTGTTTACTTAATTGGTAATATACAATTTACAGACACATAAAGAGTTACATATATACATACATATATACATTTCTTAACAAACTAAACGCAGTAGGCTTAACACATGCAGGTCTTTAGCAATTTGTGCAGTGGTAAGCTTGGTGCAGGGATGAGTCTAGTCTGTGGGGGCAGTTCTGCAGGGTGTTATCGATGGCAGATGGGAGGGTAGGTCGTTGGATCTGAGGAGGGGGAAGATGAGGGTCGGTCGAGAGGTTAGAATTTGTTAAAGAACCATGTTTTCAATAGTTTCTTGAATTTGTTGAGACTGGGCTCATTGTTGATGTTGGAAGGGAGTGTTTTCCAAATTCCTGGGGCCACTGTTGGGAAATTCGATTTACCCATTCTAGTGTTCTTAAAACGAGGCATGAATAGGATGGCGGTGGGCATTTGATCCGAGTGTTCGAGTGGTTGTTTTGTGGCTAAGGCAGTGGTTCAGTTAGTTTGGTGCAGTTCCTATGATACATTTATTAGCCAGTCTGAGCGTTTTGTGTATTATTCTTGCTTCAATAGGGAACCAGTGGGCTTCTCTTCTGTGGTGCGATATGTGTTGTCTTTTGTTATGCCTAAAGCTGCTCTTGCTGCTTTGTTTTGAATAAGCTGCATTTTATTTAGGTTTTGTTTAGAAGTGCCTGATGGAAGAATATTGCAGTAATGGATCTTAGATAGTATAAGGGCTCTGGTGAGAGTGATGCAAATAAGTTGTGTGAGTAATGGCCTGCTTAGTGAGATATGTTTGGCTGTGTAGGACTTGGGTGACGCAAGGGCATTTATGTGTTTGCTCAAGGTGAGGCTGGAGTCTAGATGGGTTGACTAGGAGAACCTACAATGAAAATCTGTGTTTTTTCTCCATTTAGGCAAAGACTGTTTGCTGCCATCCAGTTCTGGATGATGGAGTAGATTTTGTGTACCTGGATGGTGTCTTGTTCTAGATTTCCTGATATGGGAATAAGTATTTGGGTGTCGTCGGCAAAGTTTGTGTAAATTACTCCCATTGCATCTAGCGCTGCAAAAAGTAATTTTGTGTATGCATTGTACAGTGTTGGGGAGAGACGGGAGTCTTGGGGAACTCCAAGGGGGACTCGTATGGGGTCAGCTGCTACATCTCCTATAGCTACTCTGGAGGTGTTGTCTGAGAGGAAAGAGTTGATCCAGGAAGTGGCATTCTTAGAGAATCGGAAGTTGTTCGACAGCATTTGGCAGAGTTTTTGGTGATCTACTAGATCAAATGCCACGGACAACTCGAGCAATAGTAATAAGCATAATTGCCCTGATTCCCTAACTGTGTCCATCTGGTTTTTTAGGTCCAATAGTGCTGTCTATGTGCTATGGCCTGGGCAGAACCCAGGCTGCCTTTCTCCTAGTAGGTGGTTGTTTTCAGGATGGGATTGGACTTGAGTATATGCAATTTTATCTATAACTTTGAGAAGGAAGGGGACTGTAGTGATAGGGCAGTAATTAGTCAGGATGGTGCGGTCAAGAATAGATTTTTTGAGGAGTGGGGTGACCCATGCCTCTTTGATATTGGGCAGGATGGTATTGACATTGAAGAAGGCATTGACAAAATTGCTAATAGTTGCTGCTAGGATGGGAGCGCAATCCTTGACTAAGTTGGCGGGGAAAGGATTTGCTTTACAATTAGAGGGTTTGAGTGACTCTGTAGTTTTTAGTACTTGTTCAGTGGTTACTGGGGTGAAGTGTAATTCAGGTGTATCAATTGCATAGTCTGCTATAGGCAAGATAGTAGAGTTTGAGGGGGTGGCTAGTAGTTTTTTTGTAGTTTGATTTTATTTTGCAGGGTGGTTATTTTAGAAGCTAGCGCTTCCTGAATGGTAGTGCACCATGTTTTGTTCAGTGACTGTACTTGGTGGGTGGATAGGGGATTCTAATTCTTTTATGATGGTGAATAATTCTTTACTACTTGAGGAGGCATTGGTGATGCGCGAGTTTAGAGAGTTGGCTTTCTGGGTGTACACTTCTTGTTTGTAAAGTTTAGAAAGTCGCTGCACTTCCTTTTTAGTATCGCTGGTGGGGTTTTTCTTATGGAGGTGTTCTTGTGCTCTTTTTTTCTTCTGAGTTCGCTGAGGTCATCGTTAAACCATGTTTCACTTCTTTTAGGTTTGGGTTGTTTGGATTTAAGCTGGGCTATTTCATCAATGGCAGTTTGTAGGCACTTTTGGTAATGCATAGCGATGTTAAATTAATGTGATACTTTGCTTTAAGTGTGTCAATTGTCAGTAATTGTAAATATTGTAAAAGTCAGTTTTTGAACTATTATACAATAAAATAAAATAAAAATCTGCATCATTTCTCTAGTGTCAGTAAATCGCACACCAATCGTTCAGTGTTAGAAAAACACACTGATGTTATTTAATGGAACTCTGCAGTTATCAACAGTTTTAGACTGCCCTCCCAAAGAGTGTTTCGGATTTATTTAGGTAGACATATGTCTCAAATATTTCAGGATGCTCTTGATATACCCAGGGTGAACAAATAGTTTAGATTGATCGAGGGGGCACTTCCGTGTTAAAGCTTATCCACTAATCTTTCTGCTCAAACAAGCCAGGATTACTCAAATATATGGGCTGCACACAGTTCCAGCTGTTCTGCTCAGGAATACACAAGTCATGTTATGTTATTCACTTTTATTTAAATAAGATTCTGCAATGATCAGGACTTCTTTGTGGTTGCTGAATCTGCCACTGGTTCGGAGGCTGGATCTCTGCTATGTATGTTTGCATATATACCACTGTCAGAAATCGATCAGAGCTATCAAGAGGCTGCACACATCTTGAAAGTTCTGACCTCAGACAGCATTTTGCAAAAAGCTTAAAGCATCAGACCTCCTTATTCCTATGCTTATTTTGCCCTACATGCAGAAGTCTATGTTGCCTGTCTCCCAACCAAACTGCAACTCCCCTTTTCCTGCAGCACGAAATACTCAGGTCTCAGTGATTTGGGTGCAAATCTCACATTGTTTGGAGTATTCTTGGTTCGTGTTTTTGTCTTTTAGTCTACAAACATTAGAGCATTTAACCATAGTACTGAATGATTAATAGAACTCTGTTGGTATTGTAAAACAATGAAATGTAAACCAATGAACGAGTATAAAAGTGACAACCAGCAGTATTTACATGCCTATTATTAATAATGGTGACTGTGCTCAAGTTTGATGGGTTAGCGGCTGTGCTGTGTGTTTGGTTTCCTGATGTAATGTACTTATCTCATGCTATTCTTTTTTTTAAGTTTAAGAACAATTAATTTAGATAATCAACAGGTTTTCGTATATTCCGGTATCCAGAGTTTACAAGCAATTCTCATTCATAGCACTTATAGACATTCTGAAACTGATATAATCACTACACATGTAAGTGCTGATATTACGATAACAAGAACATTAAAACAGACCATGACTAATAATACGTGATAGAGGTTGTATAGAATAATCGTTAATGGCTTGCTAAGCAAAACAATACAGGATCAAAATTGCAGTGAGTTATAAAGCATGGTTGGACTTCAACAAAAAGTTCACAAATAAGTACAATTTCCTTCAAGTTTCGTCAGAAATAAAGACGAGGATGCTAACCATGTTTCAAGTCAATATGTACTGCAGAGTTCCACCACACAGTCTAGGAAAAATGATGAACCTGTTTCCATCTGCATGGAATTGGTTGAATGGCAATTAGTATGAAAAGATCGAACAAGGAGCAGATATTTTTTTTCTGTCACAAATATTCACTGATAATACATATTTTAAATGAAGAAAAAGTTAACTTAATAACTTGCGTAATTACACTCCTGACGTTTTCCCAGAAAGGCTGTGTACATTTACTTTTTAAGGAACATATGTTTATACATGGCTTCCGTTTCTAAGCAGTTCCAACATGTATGATCAGCCATGCGATTACATTGGAATAGTCTAGATGGAGTAATACATACTGTATGCTGAGAGAAACATAGTGATTGTATTAGGCTCGCTGATATACTATTGTCTAGATCTACACCAAATCTGGGGCCACACTTTTTCCTCCCCAACCAAATCACATTTCTGTTCGCGGGCTAGTACTGAGCTCCATCTCGGTTCATCAATATTTCGAACAAAACACGTTTTATATAATACTGAAGCCTTCACGCTGCCATTTTAAATACATTTCAGTCTTAATGAGGCAAAACATTATTGTCAGACCAAATCACATCAAGGCATCCAAAATCTTAGCAAATAGATGGCAATGAGAACGAGGAAGGGAATATTTTAATTTGAATAATAGGTAATCCCTCTACCAAACAGTGACTAACATATTTAATGCCTTTACATAGCTATGGTTTCCAAAAGAAAGGTTTACCTCCAATATGGATATGTTTGTAATACCATATATATTGTGATTTAAACTCAACTTGTTTTTTTAAATTGTGCAAATAGAAAAGACCTAAGAAGATCTGCTGATATCGAAATAGTTGTATTTGTATCAATTTGTTTTTACTTTTAATATAACAGCAATCACTCAGAGTAACCAGCAAACTTTGCAGTACACACGAGGCTGGAACATCTTCGCCGTCATCCAACATAAACCATGCTTGAATTGAAGGCTGCATGATGAGAAATGTCGCCAAACATGAATCAAAAGATTTAAAGAAGGATGAAGGAAAAGGGAGTGATGCATATATAGGCCCCGATTCATGGATTAACTGCACGGAAAATAGGGACTTTGCATGCCAAACCGCGTGCAAAATCCCATTTGTCTATTCCTGGAATCGACTGCGCTGTACTTTTTTGTACTTTGAGAGGACGTCACGCAGGCTCAGCACGTCTCTTTGAGTGGCTGAGTGCCTTGTGCAAGACTCCACGCAGAGCCTGGGAATGGCTTGTGCAGAGGGCAAAGTAGGGGGCGGAACTCGAAAAATGAGGAAGAACCAGGAAAAATGTGTGCATTACCAGGGACAGCCTGCAGGCAGTCCATCGCACATCCAAAAATGCATGGAAAAAGAGGTGGATCCGACCGTGCAAAGCCCTTATTCTATCTATGAACCGAAGGCAGATGTACAGACACATGCGCATAGGATTCACTGTGCAGAGGTGAAATTGCATGTTGGATTTAGGGGTGTGTGTACCCAGCCGGGGTTCCCATCTCACTTAGGGTGTGCATACGTAGTGTAGCGTGGTGCAGGAATGATTTATGGGGGTTCACATGCAGATTTTTTTGAGTTTTCCAGAGTTACAGAAATTTGTACGCATGTTGTCAGGTTGCCGGTAACAGTTATGGGGGACCCAGAGAAGTGTCCCTGAGGTGCAGACCTAGTTGCGGGGGATCCCGTGCACTGTTTCAAGGGTGCAAGTGTTTGGGCCTGAAGAGCACAAACAAGTATCTGTTTCTGGCTGTTTTTGCTTTGTATGGGGGCTTGTCAGGGGTGTTCCGGCTGCAACCTTCGTAAACAGTTACTTTGCACAAACAATTACATGAATGCACAGAGCATGCAGAAAAACGTCTGTGCGCAGACTGGCTCATAGTCATTCTCAGCGAGCAGGCTTTGCGTTATCTCTACAAACTTTTCCATGAATTGGGCCCATGTGTATAGAGCGAAATCAGAGAAATCATCATTTTGATTGTCTCTAAGCAACCACACCATGTTAACTTCAAGTGAGGCCATGTGTTTACATACATAAAGTAGTGTTTTCCTTCATAATATCCTTGTAGGATGAAAAGATGAGGCTCATGAAGTAATAATGGAGCGGAGTACAATGATTAAGCAACCTACTCCGACGGCGCTAAGCCATGTCCCCAATCATCTCATGCTATTCTAAGAGATTGAAGAGATAGATTGAGGCCCCATACTGATAAAGCGCCATTTGTTAACTTTCTGAAAAGTTCCAAGCATTGCATTTCTTCTTCTTTTCTGTTTATTGAGATTCCTCTATTACCATACACCATCAAATACAAATTCATACAAGATCAAATACCCCATGCATACAAAATAAAAACACCAACTTCTTCAGCTACATAAAAGATGATTTTGAAAAATATGAACATTATGTACATTAGTTAAGAAATCAAAAATTCCCATTATATCACACAGATTGGCCCCATAATACAAGAGCAGCTTTAAAATACTCAGATACATTGTAACAAACATCTTGTCATCACAATTGTCATCACAATTGATTAAACATGATTTCTTTTTATATTCTAGTTTAGACAGAACAAAGGTCTTAGCAAGTCCCTTCACAGGGCTAAATACTGAGGACACGTTAATATAAATTCACACCCCAAGAAGCAGGTGCACTTCTGTGAGCCATTCATTTTCTTTTCTTTTTTTCTTTTAAATATGGAAAGCTTCACGAATTTCCGTGTCATCCTTGTGTTAGCCATGCATTTGTTAAGAGGATGTTGGTTTCAACGAACCAAATGTAACAACCACCTCAGGATGGCAGATTTGATTTGACAGACCTTCCCTGAACAAGATGTACGCTGAGGCAACCAACCATCGACAATGCCGTCCCAGTCAAGCACTCTACCTGGACTGAGTAGCGGAAGGTAAGAGTTGACTATCCCATATGATTCCAAAAAATGCGCAAACTATCCCTCCACCAGCCCCATAGCCTTTCCTACTTTGAGTCGACATGATCCCCCATCGCTACTGCCTCTCATCTATGCCACAAGTAGTCTCTCCGATCCCCCAGTCCGTGCAATCCCAACAACCCCAATATCTATGGTGCACACCCTGCTGCCTAAATCACCCTACTTTTCACAATATGCAACCACCCCAAGCTCCTACATCCCCTTCATCTGCACCAGAAATGAGAATCTACGATGCAGGACCCGCAGGCACCTTCCTACACTCTGCGGCCAAAGCCAGCCATGTTCCATCATCCTCGAAGCTGCCATCACACCACCTTTCTCAATGATCTCCCCTCCTACCCCACATGCTCTGAACACAGCGAAAACTACCATCACAACCACAATCAGCTCTATTACTCGTGCTAACATTGACTGTCGTGATCAAAGGGAAGCAAGAAATCATGCTCATGAAAACTGCCTTTACTTGTCACAACTCCACACTCAACCAAGCAATACTTCACACCATACCCGCTGATGCCACCCCCACCCTCCACGCATTGAACTTGCTGCTACCCATGCACAGAACACTATTAAGGCTTACGCTGTGCCTGCCCATGTTAACCCTGCATTGAATGTTGCTAAACCCATTATCATGTTTGCAGGCGTTGACCCTGCTCACCCTGCACTGAACGCGGATAAGCCTACCACGTTGTTTTCTGACGCCACCCATGCACATGTCATTTAGTCTAACACTGTCTCTGCCAATGTTATCCCTGCACTGAATGTTGTTAAGCCTACCATTATGTCCTCTGATGCTACTCATGCACAAAATGTCATTAAGTCTAACACTGTCTCTACCCACGTTAACCCTGCATTGAATTTTGCTAAGCCCATTATGTTTGCAGACGTTGA
This sequence comes from Ambystoma mexicanum, assembly GCF_040938575.1. Lineage (NCBI taxonomy): Eukaryota > Metazoa > Chordata > Amphibia > Caudata > Ambystomatidae > Ambystoma > Ambystoma mexicanum. Next base: position 926,364,831 of record NC_090941.1, read on the forward strand.
CCCTGCTCACCCTGCACTGAACGTGGCTATGCCTACCACAATGTTTGCTGATTCTACCCATGAAAAAATGAGTCTGACACTGTCTCTGCCAACATGAACCCTGCATTGAATATTGCTAAGCCTACCACTTTGTCTGCTGATGCTACCTATGCACAAAATGCTATTAATACTAGCATGTTATTTCTGTCTGCCAATGCCGACCCTGCTCACCTTGCATCGAACATCACAAAGCCTAGCACTAAGGCTACTGATGATGCCCTCGCCTACACCTCCCGCAATAGCATACCAAGTACTGGTGTACCCCTCAAAAACAGTCTGAACATAGCGATGGTCAACGTCCGGTAACTCCCTGTTCAAGCCCTGGACATCCATGATCTATTCACAGTAGGCGACCTCAATGCCCTTGCCATCACCAAAACCTGGCTTCATTCAGCCTCCCGCCCAACCCTATCCCTCACCATCCCTGCAGGATACACCATATTTAGAAGTGAAATGATGCACTGCAGAGGCAGCGGAGTGTGGGATTTATTGACCTACTTTTGCTCGGCTGTGCTGCATCAATCTGTTATGGTGGTGCCAGAAATAGCAAAATGGCTGCAAAACTGTTGGAGAGGCGTTAATTGCAAAGTAGGAAAGAATCTGGTCTACAGAGGGAAAAGGAACAATGACAAGCTGCAGCTCAGGAAACTCGAAGTGTGAGGAGGGTTGTAAATGGCCTGTGGCTGAACATTAACAAAGAACACATTTCAAAAGACTTATAACTTGCTAGTCAAAATTGTGAAAAATATAAAATTAATTTCTGGCTGCACGTTTTAAGAGGCGGCAAAACCGTGTGACTTGTTCTGGAAAGGAATGGCAAGAAATGTGATTTTACGCAAAATGCATTACTGTTAGAATTGTGAAAATGTACACGCATGTCCCCATGTTAAACACGCATATTTGTGGAAAGTTGCAGAACAGTCGGAAAGTGTGTTCACAGCGAAAAGGGCAAAAATCTGTAGAAAGGGGAGACAAGATCCCACCACGGCAGGGTTTTGAGGAATAGCTGCTATGTAAAATATGGCATCTGTATGTGTGATTTGTATAAAGGGGACCAATGTAGAAATGTACATTTAAGGTAAAATGAGACCAGTGGCTGAAGGGAGATCTCTGGGGATTGTCAAGGAAATCATAAAACCTGACATCACCCAGCCTTGAGCCAATCACTTAAATTGCAAGTCCGAGATGTAGTATTTTTTTTTATAATTCTGTTTATTACGTTTTAATAACACAACAACAAAACAAACATGAATCATAGGCATACATCTGACCATGGTAGTAAGGCAATTTCAAAAAGCAAAAGGAGCTCTGTAGGGCCGAGAGCCATCAGACGTTTGTGGGATGAGGCAGGTAACCAATGTTAACAGCAGTACAGTTCTACTTTCATCGGCGCTTCTCAGTTAGCGTCAAGCCATTTACCCCATATTTTTTCGAATTTGCGGGGGCAACCCCGTGCATTATAAATCCGGCACTCCGAGGTCGCGCATCTGTCCAACTCATTACTTCAGCGGTTCAAAGATAGAGGGTCGCAGAGCCCCAGTTAGTCGCAATTAATATTTTGCCTGCCCCAAATGCCAATGCTAAAAACATTTTTTCATATTTCGAGAGATCCACTTCACCCCCGATTCCCAAGAGTATCATTTTGGGATCCCTGGGGATTGGTGTCGCCAGGGTGGCAGAGCTCATGTTAATACAGCTCTCCCAGAAGACCTGTAACACTCGGCAGTCCCATATCATATGGTAGAAGGTGGCAGGTTCCGTTTTGCATCTGAGGCATGTCCCGTCTTTCAGTCCCCCCCATCTGGCCATGGCAGTACGTGAATAGTATGTGCGGTGAAGGATCCTCAGTTGTATTAGTCTGAGTTTAGAGTCTATACCAATTTCTCTAGGGGACATTAATGCCTCTACCCAGTCTTCTGGTTCCATTTGACCTATGTCCCTTTCCCACTTTTCCTTGAGCCTGTCAAGCTGCGCAGCCCCAAAGGAGTTAAGGGCTTGAAAGAGCATGGAAGTGACCTTGGAGGCAATGCATTGCGGGAGGATATTGGTCTCAATGGGAGTACACGGGGGTATGGTTGTCGTATCAGGGAATTGGGTGCGGATGGCGTGGGCCAGTTGTGCATGTCGAAACCGGTCCATGGGTGCGAGGCCGAATTGCTCTTGCATTGCCTCGAAGTCAAGGAGGTGGCCCTCTTGTATCACGTGCGCTAATGTGTGTATCCCTTTTGCGCACCAGTGACCGAAGGGGCCCATCTTTACTATTTCCGGGAGGAGTGCGTTGTGCCATAGGGGTTGAGATAGTGTTGGTTTACCTTTCCAGCCTATTAGTTTGTGTGCATCTCGCCAGGCCCGGCAAATATGGTGTGTCATTTTGGGTCACATCGAGGGTTGGTCGTGGGTGGCATACAGGATCTGCAGTGGGGTTAGCGGGGTCATGCTCTCTATTTCAAGGCGGATGTGGGGGAGTGTGGGGTCTGCGTGTATCCAGTTGTTTACCACCCCAATCTGGGCTGCAAGGTAATAGGTGCGTATGCATGGTAGACCGATGCCTCCCTCCCACACTGATCGCTGCAGCGTATCAAGGGCAATCCTGGGTTGTTTCCCTCCCCAGAGCAGTGTGCGAAGGCATCTGTCAATGAGTGCGAAGGTGTCTCGGGGGATGACAAGTGGGGCGTTTTGAAGTACATACAGTAGTCTGGGGAGGGTCATCATTTTGAATAGCGCCGCTCTGCCCATTAGTGATAGGGGGAGTGATTGCCAATGGGAGGTGTCTCTATTGAACCGGTCAATTATTGGTTGTACGTTAAGTTGCAGGAACCCACCCAGTGTCGGGTCGAGTCGTATACCCAGGTATTTAAGTTCTCTTATAGAGACATGATATGGGCAGGTTTCAGGGATCGCAGACTCGCCACCCTGGATCGGGAAGTAAATAGTTTTGGTCTCATTTACCTTAAGGCCCGCAAAGCGCTGATATTCCCTAAGGATGTGGGAGACAATCGGGCAGGAAGTGCGTGGGTTACTGAGGTATATGAGGAGGTCATCCGCGTAGAGCGATATTCGGTCCTCTCCTCTCCCAGGCCAGGCGAACCCTGTCCAATTAGTGTTAGCTCTAAGCTCAATTGCGAGAGGTTCGATGGCCAAGAGAAAAAGCAGCAGGGAGAGCGGGCACCCCTGTCTCGTACCTCGACCCAAGGGAAATGATCCAGAAGACCTGCCATTCACCCTTACCATGGCCTCCTGGTATGCATACAGGAGTTTAACCCACAATATAAACGTTTGCCCCAGGTTCATCCGAGCATGATTGCCCACAAAGCCTCCCTTTCCACAGAGTCAAATGTTTTTTCAAAGTCCACTGCCAGGAGGGCCAGTGGGGCTGGTATTTCCTTGGCTCTACTCAGCGCCAGCTGAACTCTACGCAGGTTCATGCGGGTGGATTTGTTGGGCATGAATCCACATTGGTCGGGGTGGACAAGGGTCTCTATAACTTGCAGTAGTCTGTTGGCGAGTGTTCTGGCGAGGACCTTGGCTTCGCCGTTGATCAAGGATATTGGGCGATAGGAGGCAGAATTCCTCCGGGGGTTTCCCGGGCTTATGTATGACGATTATGCATGCCTTCCTGAGGTCCGGGGGGAGTGCCCCCAGCTCTTTGCTGCGTAGAAACATACGGTGCATGTGGGTGTGTAGTGTACCGCCGAGGCATTTCCATGTTTCTGTAGGGAACGCATTAGGACCCGGGGTTTTCCCGGGTTTAAGCTGTGTGATGCCTCTTGCACCTCGGTTACAGTGATTTCGGCATACAGGAGGTCTGTTTGGCGCTGAGAGAGCTTCGGGATCTCGATCTGGTCAAGGTAGCATGCGGGTTCGGAAGGCGGGCTCTCGGCCGGTGGGGTATAGAGTTTCTCATAGTAGGCGGCAAATGCCGCAACAATATCGGAGTCATCTGTGAGGAGTGTTCCGTCTGGAGATTCAATTGCCTGTACGTGTCCCTTGGTCTGTTTGCGCCTCTCCAACCAGGCCAGGGTCTTATTCGCCTTGTCGCCTCGTTCATAGATTTGGCTCCGGACTAACTAATGGGCTATCCGTGCATTGTCTAGAGCCAGGTTGCTAAGGGCCTCTTGTGCTGTAAGCAGAGCCTCTTTCGCTTCTTGGGTGCAGTGTTCTAGGGTTTGCCGTTCGCTTCTGCCTCTTTGATCTTTTGGACTTGTCGTCGTTGGTAGGCTGAAACTTCTGAGATAACTTCCCAGCAGAGGACAGTCTTATACACCTCCCAGAGCGAGATCGGGCAATCCACTGATCCTTCGTTGTTTTCAAAATATTTTGTCGTCTTCTTTTCCAGTTCCTCCGCAATTTCAGGGAGACGTAGGTGATATGTGTTCAGGCGCCAGTTACGATCCGGACCACGGCAGGAGTTCTTCATAGACAATAGGAGCGGACAGTGGTCCGAAATACCCCTTGCAAGGAATTCAGCGTCGAGGAGCCTGTGATTTATTCTGCCGGGGATGAAGGCATAATCGATCCTGGAGAATGACTTGTGGACGCCAGAAAAAAAGGAGAACCCAGCCTCATTGTTGTGGAGTGAGCGCCATGTGTCCATCATTCCCAGAGCTTCGGCGAACATGGCGAGTGGCGTGGGGGCAGGGCAGGTACCTGATCTCCTGTGAGATCTATCGACTGCAGTGTTCATCACTTCATTAAAGTCCCCGCCGATCACCCATACATCGGCCTCATCTTCCAGTAGCCGACTCCGTAGTTCAGAGAGTAGTTCTTTCATCTGTGAGGGGGGGTGCGTAAATTGCAGCGAGGCCCCATTTCTCACCCCAGATGTCAGCCAGTATCATAACATAGCGGCCCCGGGGGTCGGTTTTGACCTTCCTAACCTGCAGGGGGTCTCGCTTGTGGACGAGGATCATCGTGCCCCTAGCTCCTGTCGTGAATCCAGCCTGTTAGGTGTGAGAGTAGTTGGATCTTCTGAAGAAGTTGGTGCTCGTGCCTAGCAAATGTGCTTCATTTAGAAGGGCAATGTCCGGCGAGTAACGGTTAAGGTACTGGAGCACCAGTCTTCGCTTTATGCTGGAGCCGAGGCCGTTAACGCTCCAGGAGAGCACGGTTACCTTGTTGGAGTTCATTCTATCTGCAAGGGGCTCTTATCTGGGCATCTGGGAGGATCAGTGGCGGTCATGTACACTCGGGAGGTGTGCAGCGCTGTACTTTCGGGGGAAATGTCCGGGGGTCGTTTCTTGTCTGTGTATCTGCTGCCTGGATGATGATTGTGTCCGTGGTCTTGCCCATAGACAGTGCTTGATTCCTTTGCCAGCGCTTCTATGTATCGTGCCTTCTTGTCTCTTGTTTCGGTTTCTTTACTGTCCTTCAACTCCCCCCGCTCTGTACTTCCCCCCCAACTGGGAGCACCTGTCGCCCAAACATTAAACCTATAATTTTATAAACTTCTTCGGGATAACCCGGCTGTGATAACGCGCACGCCGCATTAGGGGCGACGCCGCTAAGTGAGCACTCCCAGTCTATCAATCTGCAGTTTGGGCCCCTTAGTACAGGGTCTTCATCCCTTTTCCGTAGGGGTCCTTGACGCGTTGTCGTCTGCATTGGTCGGGGAACGAGGGGGCGAGGGTCTCCCAGGCCGAGGCCGCTGTGTGGGTGGGCCCGATGGCACACGCCTCCCGGTGGAGTCTGTTAGGACTTGGGTTTCAAGCCAGTCCCATGCATCTTTGGGGTTGTAAAACAAGTGAGTAGCGCCCTCATACTGGACTTTTAGCAATGCCGGGAAGAAGAGGGCATATTTGATGGATAGCGACTGGAGCTTTTTCTTGAGGGAGTCAAAAGACTGGCGGGCTTTTTGGACTTCTTTCGTGTAATCGGGATAGAAACCGACCTTGTAGCCATTGTATGTGATCGGGCCCATGGCCCTTGCCATTTGTAGGATCGCATCCCGGTCGCAGTAATTCAGTAGGTGTGCGATCATTGTTCTGGGCGGGGCTCCCGGTGTAGGTCGGCCGGTGGGGACTCTGTGTGCCCTTTCCATGGAAAAGAATTTGGATAGCTTCTTAGGGGCAAAGACATGAGTGAGCCAGTCTTCTAAGAAGAGTTCTGCGCTGGGGCCTTCCTCCATCTCTGGTATACCGAGGATCCTGAGATTGTTGCGCCGCGCCCTCCCCTCACTGTCCTCGGCGCGATTTTCCAGTTGGGTCACTTTTTGGGCAATCGCAGTGAGCTGCTGTTCCATGCGGTGGACCGCGTCTTCAGTGTTAGACACCCTCTGTTCCGCTTCCCCCACCCTGGTCGATAAGTTGCAGAGGTCTTGGCGTATAAGGGACACCTCAGAAGATAGGCCGCCCATTTTAAGTTCCAAGGATGTCCTCGAGTCCCCAATCCCTTTCATAAGGTCTGACAAAGAGATAGGAGGGTCTCTGAGTTCTCCAGGGTTGCCCTCTTCTTCTGGGGGCTAAGGCTCGCACTGGGGAGGGGCCCCCACGGTGTAGAGATCCATCTTGCTCTGTAGCGTTTGCCTCTTTGTTTTCTCCTTTCCCATGCTTTGGTCGAGCGGCTCTGTGTAGCAGGGATCTTGGTGCTCCACATCCGCGCACCGGGGGTAAATGCTGGGTCGGGAGAGGTCCTGTATGGAGCAGACGATTGTGTATAGGCTGCGTAGGGTGCACACTGCAAGCCTCCGCAAAAGTTATCTTTAGGGTGGCAGCAGCGCCGTCGCTGCAGGTGTCAATCTCGCTTGGTGGCGTGCCTATCCCCGACAAATAGAGTGGCCCCCGTGGTTCCTGGGATCTAGGCCAAAATGCCTAGGGGTCTTGTGGGGAGGACTGTGCCCCTCTTCATCCGCTGGTGTGGGCTGACCAGCGTCTATCTTCACTGCATAGGGTGGCCCCCCGTGAGTTCTGCGGTTCAAGCGATGATTTAAGTCGCCCAGGGTGGTCCCAAGAGAGGGACAGGGCAGTTCCACAGTTCACGCCAAGTCCTGGGGTCCACCGTGGACAGGGGGGGGCTCACTTGGTTGTGAGAAGAGGAGCCTTTCGTCCCCACACTCCCAGTGTCGTTTTGCTGCATATGTGACTCGTGGGCCGTGACAGCGTTCTGAGCGCTGGTATGGTGCTGGTCTATGGCGCAGCTGTGGCCCTCGCGGGCTCCATGGTCTCTGCAGCAGGCTAGTTGCAAAAAGGGCCGCGGAGGGGGGAAACAAAGCAAAACATCCACCCCCCACACACGTGTACCTTATTGCGGATGCCTCCGTTTGCAGCGTGTCCTCCCTCAGCAGGGGAGCTTAGCTCGCGGCTCTCGCTGCCGCTCGACCCCAGGTGTTGCAGTCTTGCTGATGAGGGGGGGGGGGGGGAGGAGACCCCCAGGGGAAGGCTGGCGGTGCAAGCCCAGGCCGCGAGGCCGCAAGCAGAGTGGCCCCCGGGTCTATCAGGATGTGGCGAAGCGTTTCTCTCGTGGATCGGGAGGTGTGCAGTGCGAACAACTCCGGGTGTTTCGGCCCGTATCTCTGCATTGTCACGAGGGTGGAGCAGGTGGGGGGGCCTCAGCGGCCGCTCGTCGGCGCCTGGGAAGCATTGCGGGGTCTCGTTGCAAGCCTCCGGCTTGTCACAGGCGCATCACCTCGCCTGGGAGCCACAGCGTTCTCAGCGTCTCGGGGGGGCACGGGCGATCAACTTCTCCCGCTCGCGCCGCAATGGCCGCGGGTCATCCGCCAGTGGTCTGTGGGCTGGTTCTGGCGTCCCCCACCCCAGTTCTTCTCCGGAGTGCAGCGACAGCAGCTCCAGTGGGTCCGCCTCCGCTGGTGGGCGGCTGAGGCGGGATTAATTCTTGTAAAGGGAAGAAAATTCAGGATAATAGTCCGAGATGTAGTATTGACCCTATTTCAGCACAAAGGGGCGAGCTTAGATAAGCCGGCCCACACACCCCCTGTATGATGTCATTTTAGAGCATAAATAGAGACAGCTCACCAGGCTTAGGGAGAGACAGATCCACTCACTCTCCTGGTGCTGGCGGCGCGCCCTGCTGCTGAAATCTACATCTTCCTTGTTCTAGACTCCAGAACTTGGCAAAGCAAAGGCCAATTGCATAGCTGAACCATTTTCAGCTAGGCCTCAAATTCTAAAACAGAACCCCAAAAGCCTAGGGGAAGCATCATAATACAGCCGGGCTGTTACTGCTTGCCTGCGGAATTGAAGTAGCCTCATAACGAAGAAGGGCAGATCCCATCCAGTCCTGTGCCATGCTGTGACCAGAGTGCCTTGCTGACCCTATCCAGTCCGATGTGCCCAGCTGTCAGTCCCTGAGAGATCTAATCCTGATAGGCCCAGAATCCTGACGGTCCAGAATCCTGATGGTCCAGAATCCTGACAGTCCCATTTAAAAACATATCCAGTGAGTATAAATAGGAAGAACTGTGTCATATAGCGTATGTACTTTGCATAGTCTTTTCCCTAGCTTATATTCATCCTATCCTTCATTTAGAACCAGTATTGTTAGAACTATCTTAGAACTATCTTTGCACTGACTCTTCTCTCACATGTGTTTCTAAACTCTAACTTCCTATTGATTGATTAATAAAGTAATTCCCAAACTAAACAGAAAGCAGGGTATCACATCTAAACTGTTGTGATCGGCCGTGAATGACCTTCCTGTGTGGCATTCTACTTTTTGGTACTCTTTAATATAGTGTAAGCCAACCCATTTGTCATTTTTAAAAGTGCATTTCTGTTTTCAATTCTCGCGCCTATTTTACAAAAACTACCTTCACTAAAACCTCTGTAACTCTTTCCATTTTTGTGATAGAAACAAAGTGTCAACACCTACTTGTAGCTAACATCTGTACATATCCCAAAACATTTCAACTCAGTGCCATTCTCCCGTTATCACGAATATCATGCACGGAAAAGTTTGCCACAAATTTTCATTTTGAGAAATTTTTACACATGTAAAATAGATTCAAACTGCTTCTGACTTGGATTTTAAGATTGCAAATGTTTTCTGTTGACTAAATCATTGCTTAGGCTTGTGTGCAACTGTTCAAAGTGGCTCCCATAGGAATTTATAACAATTTAAGAATTGTTCCACACATTCCGAGTTCTTGCTCAGCCACTTTAAAAGTAGTTCTGACAGTTGGAAAAGCCCACTTCATTTTTCTCTTTCTGTGTAAAGGGGGAAGGAGGAAGTGAGACACTGTTTGACCTGTACTATTCCTGAATAGCTGCTCTCCCCTTCCATCTCTTTGCATTGCCTATTGGGGGGTTGAGAAGTGTTGCAGGGGAAACTGCTAACAACAGCGCTATCTGATCTGAACCAACACAAAAGTATTATTTGTTGTGCTTATTACCTATTCCTAGTGTACTAAAGATATTATTCGGTGTTCTGTCACCCCATTGGTGATTGTTCTTTACCTATTAAAATATATATATTGTGATTTTGATCTTAAATAAATAAATAATACATTTTACAAACCAGCCTGATTTCTGGTCCAGCGGGACCCGGGCTATTCTTAAATGCGGGGTGTGATATGAGTGGTACATCTTTCAAATAATTCAATCTATATATCAAATAAGTTTTTCCATTGCGCTGTACACTAGGCCGAGAGCAGTGTATCGTCTGATTGAAATCCTTAACAGGAGTCGCCCTCCTGGACAAGGACCACCTGTGCATCAGACAACTCAATACCACACTTAATGAAACAAGCGTTATCCTCTCACTGAAAATTACTGATACCCTCAAACAGAAATTCACCCTCCTATCCACCCAATGTAAGCAAGCAATTATCCAGGCCCAAGCCTCCTCATTCAACACGATAATAGCTAACGCTAACTCAGACACCAGAGAATTGTTCACCATCCTCAGAGAGTTGGAAACTCCTATCCCCCAAGTCGCCTCTTTTATCAAAAACCCAACATGGTGTGCTAGCATTCAAAACGCCTTACTTACCAAAACTCAAATGCTGCAAACAAAAATACTCCCCAAACAAAACGCCCTCCTACACTCACATCAGAACACCAAAACACCTTACCCACCGATCCCAAACACCCCAGAAACTCCCCTATTCAGCTTCAACAAAATGACCACCTAGGACAGGCGGAATATCCTATTAAAGCTTTAAATCTTCTAGATGTGAAGGAGAAATCTGACCCAGCCCCCCTCGTCAAAGAATGTGCAAAAGCCCTAGCCCCATTTATCACAGCCTTCATTAAGTCCTCTTTTTCAACAGGCATTGTATCATCCAGCCTCAAGGAAGCACGGGTCCTACAACACCTAAAAAAAACAATACTAGACCCGACCCTTCTAACTATTACAGGCCTCTTACTACAATTCCCTTCCTATTAAAAATCCTTGACAGATCCACTTACATCCAAATCCAACAACATCTTGAATCCAACCACCTCATCGGAACCCGCCAATCGAGCTTCCAACAAGACCTCTTAGACCTAAAGAACCAAATGGACGAAATCCAGGATAAAGGAAAATCCACCTTACTGTTGCTACTAGACCTATCTGCGGGCTTGGACCTGGTCAACCACAATATCATATGCCAACACCTCACCTCAGCAGACTCATTTTCCCCAAAAGTAGCATCCTGGATTACCTCCTTCCTCAAAGGCAGAGTCATGAAAGTATTCTCTGATAATGCCTGTTCTGAACCCTCCACCATCAGCTGCATAATGCCTCAAGGGTCGTGTGTCTCACCAACTCTCTACAATATATTCACTAAGCCTCTCTTCGACCTCTTAAATTCACAAGGCACACTATACACTAACAACACCTACAACACCCAAATTCTCCTCCCTCTCTCTGCTTCCTATGACAATGATGCCAATATGTTACGTTCCACGTACACGACCATGCAAGCATTTATGGCAACCCACGACCACTGTCTTAGTGATGAGAAGACGGAACTTCTCATTGTGGGACCCCCTTCCGCAGTAAAAAACCTCAACCCAGATTACTCCTCCTTCAACATTGATGGCCCTAACATTGCCGTCTCACCAGCAGTGAAAACACTTGGAGTATATCTTGATTCCACCCTCTTCCTAACCGGCCAAATCAATGCTGTATCCTCCTCAGCGGCCTATTCTACCAAACTCGCCAACGCTGCCAAACGCTACCTCACAACAGAAAGCCGCCTAACAATCACACGTGCAGTGATCAGCGCCAGGCTAAACTACTGCAACGTACTCTTCACCAGCACATCGGCCCATAACCTACAAAAGCTCCAGACTATCCAAAATAATGCCTTATGAGTAGAACATTCCCAGACCAGTGCACATAGCTGCAGCACGAAGAACAATGCACTGGCTCCCTATCAGTGATAGAATCATATTCAAAACACTCTCCATCCCACACAGATGCATCTCCATCTCCGCCACCACTACCTAACCCAAACTATCACAAAAAACCAGATGGCAAGCCCTATCAGAACCCCCTACACAAATAGACTGGTGCACTCATAGTTAGACGCAACAGAGCTGGAGGATCCAGCTTCCCAGTCATTTCCGCCAGGCAATGGAACACCCTCCCACCTACACTAAGAGCTGAAGAATCCTACTGGGTCTTCCACAGAGTCTTTATAACTTGGCTGTTCACTACTCAGTAAGAAGAAAACTGCCTTTATGTCTTTGCACTGCTTATCTGAATCTGTGTAACTTGTGTTTGACTAAGCAGTAAATTTGCCCTAAGGCACCATGTAACTGATTTCTTTTAAAAGTGCCCAGATTCCTGAGGGTTGGTGCGTGCTATACAAATGCAAAACAATATATAATATGTTTACATATATAGATAGTGAGGGCAAGAGCTGTATAGCCTTTTCCACAGCAAAAGCGTGAATGGCTAATTTGATATGGCTTAGGGAGCCATAGCTTTTCAGTACTCTGACAGCCCAACACCAGGCAAACCAAAGCGTACTGCCACTATTATACCATTTAAATGTATCTTTACTTAGATAGGCATCCACCTCTGAGACCCCACCATTATTATCATGTTAGCTGAGTGGCCCAAGTGTAATTGTCGGAAGTAAGTTAAAAGTCTTAACTGGGCCAGGGAATCCATACTCAGTAAGTCCAGCTCGACAAGAACACTACTTGGTTATCAGGGGGAAAACCCAGTAATTAACACAGGAAATTGTTCTCTACCACCTCCATTGGTTTGAAATTCGAATATCCCCAAACTGCACTCCCATATAAAAGCATTACAGAAACCTTCCACTTATAAACTTCCAAGAATATATCCAGTATGCTAGCCCATACAATAAATATAATCTTAGCAGCCCTTTGCTTCTAAGAGCAGCCTTCTCGTCTAAGTTCTTTATGTGCTTTAGCCGCGATTCGATTTTTAGGGAAAGAAGGGCCAAGGTAGACATATGAGTCAACAACCTCTATTCTGTATTCATTCAGAAACCCCTGATGAGCTTTCTCCGGCTTCCCCATTATGCTTGTCTTGGTTTTATTTACGTCCAAGTAACACATTTTCCTGCATTCAATAGCTCACCGGAGCATTGTCCAGGCCCTGTTGGTGTTAGATCTAGGCTTGCATTTAGGTATGGTGCCCTCTGGCCTCTTGCATAAATGTGGAATAGCAAATTTCAATGGGTGATTTCTTACTACCGTGCATGAAATCCCACTTGACCATGATTATTATGGTAACAAGCTGCTGTGGCTGGTTTTACATAGAAACCTGTGAGGAAAACATGAGAAAAAGAGAGTGAAGCTGAGTGTTACCAGTGTTCCTTGGACTGCGGATTGTGCAGGCTATCTACCTCTTTGTGCCCGGAAGGTTCATTTTCCTGCTAAATACTCAGCCCCGGTCGCAGAGCGACGCGGAGTGAAGCTGAGTGTTACCAGTGTTCCTTGGACTGCGGATTGTGCAGGCTATCTACCTCTTTGTGCCCGGAAGGTTCATTTTCCTGCTAAATACTCAGCCCCGGTCGTGGAGCGACGCGGAGTGAAGCTGAGTGTTACCATTGTTCCTTGGACTGCGGATTGTGCAGGCTATCTACCTCTTTGTGCCCGGAAGGTTCATTTTCCTGCTAAATACTCAGCCCCGGTCGTGGAGCGACGCGGAGTGAAGCTGAGTGTTACCAGTGTTTCCAGTGTAGCCAGTGTGGCTGTGGGAGCACACGACTCCTGCTGACCAAGATCCACGTCCTTAATGGATTGGCTGGAGCCTGGACCCTCAGGGCTCCATATGACTGAAGCCGTTGTGCACCCCCAGTCCAGCGGTGAAGATGGAGGAGCACACCCGCTCATTCGACGGCAGCAACGCTTTCTGGCTGCCGGAGGGATCTAGCCCGTCGAACTTTTGACAACATCTCTGGTAAGTGGCTGCAAGACTCGTAAAAGAACCTGTACTTCAATTTCATCCTCTACCTCTGATAATTTTTATGACTGCCAGGCCATAAATTCACCTACATTTAATGTCACCTTGACACCAGCAATAGGATCAGTCTCCTGCCCTTCTTATGATACGATTCGAGAAGAAGTGAATGCAAAGAACAGAAGTCATTCTGAGATGCTTTCGGAGACCCAACCGGCGGCATCCTCGGAAAAAGACTTACCTATCATTGAGCATGACACAAATTTAAACCCAAACAGCCTAAACACTCAGCAAACGACCGACTCCTATCAATATGGAGTGGCAGAGCCGCTGTTGAATGAACCTTTACTAGCCTCAGTGGGCTGCAAGTTGGGGCACGATAATGTCCACATGAAATCAAAAGAGAGTAATCAACCTGACACTGTGGGCACCCCGGCTCGGCTATCCAGCAGCTACGATTTATATCTGTGCAATAACAGCTTCTTGGCTCAAGTCGAGAAGAACGTTCTGGCAGAAGTCAAGGGAAACACGTTAGCAGACGTTGGGTCCGATAGCGGAACCAACAATGGGTATAACGGAGATGAAACGCTAATACAGGAATCGCAAGCTGCCTCTGCAAAGGACCTGAGAAGTCCTAACCGGCGGAGCTCGCTTGCCATAGCGGACCAAGTACTTAAAAACCTAACTAAAATAAATACGATACTAGCAAGCCAGCAAACCTCTTACAACGAGGTAGACGTACTGTCCATGGATTTGCCACCGGCACAGTTGCCGGTTGTTGATGCAAATATGTCTTTACCGTCGAATACCCCTAAGCAGTTATCAGAAACATGGGAGGTTGAGGAAAAACGAAAAACATGGCTAAATCCTATGGTAAAAAGGAAAAGAACCAACTCTATAAACGACGACTCTATTGATCTAATGTTTGTATCGCAAAAAAGACACACAAAAGAAGGATATGTAATCGGGCGTGATGAAAACAGGGATGAGTCAGCACTACTGAAAGTTGGTTTAAACAGAGATGAAAGACGTACCAAAGAAAACAACCCCAGGAAGCCTAAGATAACAACATATAGTATGAGATCAAAGATCGCCAAGAAAAGAAAAATTCAAACTCAATCAAAGGAAATCACTAATGAATTAAACACACTAATAATGGCTGCTCACACGATTTCGTTGTCACCATATATGAAATTATATGAACAGCTGAACGACAATATAAAGGATCAAACAACACTTTTGGCGATGTTGAACACCAAATTGAGAACAGTGGAGCAAGAGCTGATGAAAACTCAACAAACTCTGCTAAATGAAAATTCAAAATCTGAAACAAATGTGAAGATCATTCTAGAGCACACTATGAACAGCGCAACTGATAAACGTCTGTTTGCAGAAGTAGCTCGCGAAGCGATCGCTCTGCTAAAACACCAAAAGTTGAACTTTAATTCAATGGAACAGCCAGTAAAATTGATTGGCGAGTGCCCTGACAGTTGTGATGAGAGAACATCTGAAATTAATACACCACAGTACACTGAACAAACTGTGGAACCTCTGACCGACAAAGAACCAAACTCAAACACTCAAAAACCACCCCATGGGAACGGAGGTACGTTTGATCTCCCATCTAAATGTAAACAAAAACTGAAAAGAACAAAGGAAGCTCAAGGATGTAGCATTACTAGCGGTGACAGCGAATTACATCCAGTTCACATTCCCGCAGCCGTGCTGGAAAATGGGATGAAAGCCATGTTGGATCAACCAGTGTGTGTTAGCCCCAATGTGAAAATGGACCAGATTCAGCCCAAAAAAGACTCATTATCTGCAAATTTGCTGAATCTTAAAGATACCTTGACGGACCATGATCACCGAAAACCAGGTACTGGTGGTGACCTAAACAACACCGAAGTAGTCTTGGAAAAGCAGCTCACATCCACCTCAAAGGTGGTGTTTTCAATTTTTGAACTTAAAAAATCGGAGATTCAAAAAAAAAAATAATAACCAAGAGGGGCTGATAGCCTTGAAAAAAACCAAGAACAGGAGAAAGAGTAAAAACCAAAAAAGATCTAGTGTGCGCTCTTTCCTAAGAAATATAAAAGGCTTCAGCATCACAACAACTACCAAGCAACTCTCCGGAGTTATCACTAACGACCATCCCAGTACACAAATGCCAAACCAACCAACTGGGCAACAGACCAGCCATGAAGTTGAAAAAGGCACAATTATTGGAAAGGAGAGCTCTTTAGAAGATCTATTAGATCTCTCGACATACAAGCAGAGCGAAAGCGACAAAAGTGGCTGGACCGAGACTCCAGATCTAACAACGAATGAAGACGGTCTACCGGCAGAAGCTGTGATTAATATTGACCTTAGTTCCCCCTTGCAGGAAGTGAAATTATCGGAGGTCAAGAAAACTTGCAAGAAGCAGCCTATCTTTCATGACACTCCATTGGGTAAAACCAGCGAGTTGGTAACTAAAGAATCTGAGCATCAGCAACGATGCATCACCATGGAGCATTTAAGGCAAGACATTCTCCTCCCAAAACCGGCAGTCAAAACCTCAACGACCTGTATAACGTCAGAGGAGAAAAGAGCGCTAACAATAGCAAGTAGAATTGTGAACACTTCAATGATAAATTTATATCTCGAAACCTGGATCTGTGGAAATACGAACAAGAATTTGAGGCTCTGGAAGCCAAAATGGCCCTGATGGATTTGGGATTAATCCCAGCTAAGATCTCCAACGAAACAAAGCCCAGAAAGGAAGATGCTAATCTAACTGAGTTAACTCCTTTGCAACAAACCCATGAACAGATGAGGCATTCAAAGATACCGCCTAATTTACATCAAGGAATGTCTGAAAAATCTAAATCTAACACAAAAACGATCACAACCGACAGTAAAAAGCCTGGTCTCCAAATCCGGAATCTTACGAAACCAGGGAATTATCTTGTACGTGTGGAGCGAATAGTGAGAGAAAAAGATGGCCTCTTATTAAATAGGAAAAACGTAATGAGACTAATACACCACATCCCGCAACTTAGAACAGTGGTTTCCGAAGACATACAAGTAGTCGAATTTGAGGATGAAAAAAACAACGACTGTGTGATACTTCATATAGCTTCCAAACTCATTCGAGACTCTCTCTTACAGACTGGCTCAACTTTTAACTCCCTAGGGTTCGACATAAATGAGATCAGACACACAAAGGAGAAACAATCACCAAAGGAAACAAGATCTTTTCATGATTCAAAATCTACGTATAACAAAGGAGCCGTAAAAGAGACAGAAGCAAAGACCCCGAAGAACAAACACGCCTCGCCTGAGAGAAAAAACCCTGGGAACAAGGAAACGAAGACAGTCTCAATTGGAACTAGGACAGGAAAAACTGACACCAAAGGCCAGAAGAACGCCTCCACGAGTAATGAAGATCATGACTGGACGTGGGTCGCGAAAACCATTAACAACACTAACAATAGCTAATGCCAAAAGGCTGATGAGTCCGGCAAGATATGCATAGCCTCATGGAATACAAGAGGCTACATGCATCTACTTGGAGAGATCCCAAATGAACTAGAAGATACTGACTTATTATGTCTACAAGAGACATGGTTAACAGATACTCCAATTGTAAATGGGTTTGAGATTGCATTTAACGAGGCACTAAAAGGGAAAAAGGGACGTCCCATGTCAGGAACGATGACCCTTGCAAAAATCAAAAGTGGCATACGTATCTTATCTTCAACTAATATTTCATCGTACATACAAGTTTCTAAAATCAAACTATCGATGAGTACAAGGAAAAACGAGAACCTATTAATGCTGATAAATATCTATTGGCAACATGCTGCAACTAAAGCAGAGCTGTTTATTGAAACCATCTCAGAAATCATTTGCAACATTAAGAGGACGGAAAAAAACGTAAACATCCTAATATGTGGCGATCTTAACATAAACTGTCTACCAAGTGGAAAGGATGGGAAGGAAGAAGAGAGAGATCAAGTGGTCAAGTTATGGTTGAACGAAATGAAATCTTGGAATCTACAGATGATGAATGGGGAAATTATGGGGGACATCCCGCCTCAACCAACATGGCGGAGAAATGCGCTAAGATCAACCATAGATTATATGTTTTCAAATGAAAGATTGAAAAGTGAAGCTATACAGCTAAAAATTATCGAATTGAAACATAGTGACCACAGCCTAGTAAAATTGTACTGGAAGTCAAAATATATGGAAAGCCGAGCTGAAATTGCCACAAATGATTTAACGATTGAACCCGGTCGCAATCGATTACGTCTAAATGCGATCAAAGTGAACTCATTGCTAAAATCCTTGGAAGAAACATCTGAGGCAGATAAAATTGAATATATAACCCTTCTAGAGATATATCGAGAGAAGAAATCATGTAAAGCTAGATCGGATTTCAGAAACCAACATGTATGGGACGAAGAACTAAATGAAAAGAAAAAAAAACTGAACAAAGAACTAAGAATGCTCAAAAAAAAGAAAACAGACTTGAGCAACAAAAGTACAGCGAAACATCTTAAACAAATCTATAAGAACTGGCTCCTTAGCCACAAACACATAATGCTGCAACGGGATGCGGAAAGCATGATGGTAACATTAGCTAAAAGAAACACAAGTGAGTTTTGGTCCTACCTGAACAACATCTCAACTCCTCAAGGTGCCATAATGAAAAACATAATACCAGAAGAATTATGGGTGAAACATTATGCGGGAACATTCTATAACAACAATATCAAAACAGAAGTGTCCACTACACCGGAGAGTGAGTGGTCAATCGTTATAAAAAAAGAAGATATCTCTCAAAATATCATGAGACTAAGTACATCAAGAGCCCCAGGACCTGATGGGTTAACTAATCACCTGTTAAAACAACAGCCTGAATTATGGACAGAATTCTGTTATCTGTTATTCTCAACTATCCTAGAGAACCGAAAAATTCCTACATCTTGGAAGAGCGCTATTGTTATACCAATTTTTAAAAACGGGAAGCGTGCTGACCCAAGCAATTATCGGCCTATAGCGCTCCTCCATGTGGTGGGAAAAATCTTTGCTTCCCAGCTGCAAAGCCAATTAACAAACTGGATTAATGACTCCAAACGATATGATCCGCGGCAATCAGGATTTGTAAAAGGGGGCGGATGTGGCCTAAACCTAACGATCCTGAATTTCCTAAAAATGGAAGCCATCCGCCAAAATAGGAAAATTTATGTAGCGCTTGTGGATCTATCCAGTGCTTTCGACACAATTGATCGAGAGCTACTTTGGAGTAAGATGAAAAAATGGAAATGTCCTGAAAATCTACTTCAACCAATAAAAGAACTGCATACAGATACAGAGATTAAGGTCAGACTGGACTCCAACGGAACTTTAAGTAAGGCAATACGAACAAACCAAGGCGTGAAACAAGGCTGTCCCTTAGCAGACACGCTGTTCGCCCTGTTCTTGTCTGTTATTGGAGAAAGTCTAGAATCCATAATTTCCTTCCCACCCAAAATTAATGGTCAACAGGTAAACTGGATGCTCTACGCTGATGACATCGCTTTGCTAGATTTAACTCCAATTGGCTTGACAAGAAAACTAAGAGCTCTAGAAAGCTACGTGGAGAAAAACAAATTAAGAATCAACTCCACAAAATCGGAAATAATAATCTTTCAAGACCTCACAAGAAATAACAAGCAAAATAAAAATTGTGCACCTAAATGGAGCTTACACAAAGACAACTTGAGATGTGTGAAAAAAGCAAAATATTTAGGAATGTGGATCAACAGTAACATAAATGACTCACCATGGGCAGAGAACGCAAAACTGAAATGCAGACATTTAGCATGTCAAGGATTTATTATAAACAAAAAGTTTGGGAAATTCTCTCTCCTACCTGTGTTAGCCCACTATAACCAAAAAGTTATACCAACACTGATATATAGTGCGGAAAGTGCACTAGGAGTATCTGCAACCCAATGGCCAGAAATGGAAAACCAATACTGGAGGCGAGTTCTACACTTACAAAAGGGAATCTCGAGTGCCTGCATTCGATATGAACTTAATCTAATATCTATGAAGGCCCGAATCCTATGGCACATGCTATCCATATATAGGAAGATAACCATAACTGACTGCCTACCCCAGTATAAAATACTACAGGACGCTTTGAAGGGAAATCCGGAATCAGTCAAATCGAAATGGGCAACTGGTTGTAAAAACAAGCTAGCGGAGATGGGCACTGATCAAAAAACCCTGGAAACCAATCCAAACTCTGTTAAGCAAAAGTTATGGGAGTTGGATTGGTGCTTAACAGTTGATGATCGAAATCGGCATAAATTAATGAAGGATGCCGTAATAGAGGCTAAAGATCGGAATGTAATGTTACAATACTTGATGAAATCACCGAGTACTAGACATCGAGTGACGTATATGAAATTCCGAATGAATCTATTTAACACAAGAGTAAGTTATGCCATAAGAACTCGAAATGCGTCAGCACCACTAAGTTGTCGATTCTGTACGAAACAGCAGGAGACGTTCAAACATCTTGTATTGTATTGCGAAAACCTGAAAGACATAAGATCTGTGCATTTAGGAACCTTAGTAAAACAATACTCTACCCTGTGTGGAGATGAGTTGTGGCGTAAATTTTTCAACCCGTGAGAAAAGGACATTTTTGGCTTGACTAACTTCCTACAAAATCTAGAGCTTGCGCTAAAAAATCTAAATTAACTTGGTTAACAAAGCAGGGTAAGAAGTGCTATATGTGTCACGGAAGCAGAGTCCAAATAGGTGGGAATTAGGAAAACCGGATGACCCACTCATGGATAGAAGCAGAATCTGCAAATCAAAATATGGACCGGAAACCAGGAACTGGAAGGCTAGCAACAAAGGACATTAAAATTGTTGCAAAAACCAATGAGATTGAGATGTATTCTGCTTAAACCCCGCCTCTCGGACACATTGTAGAATGGAAACTCTTTTCATTTTTCAAAAAGTTTGTATAAACTAAATGAAATAAAATAAAAAAAAAAAAAGAAAAAGAGACCAATGATGCCAGATAGATCTACTGTAGAATTCATAAACGCCTCCCAGCAACTTACAAATACTCTTTACTGTTCAGACCAGATGGGGGAGAGGCAGAGAGTGAAGGATAGTGTAAGTGCTGGCATGAGGGCACTTTAGAAATTGCCAAGACTATCCACAACATTCCCTGCACTCATCTTGTGAGAGGGGCTCGGCATATCCTGCTTCATTTCCACTTCAATGATGTGACCCTTGCGCCCAAGGCCACTTTACAGTGGTGGTGCACTTTTTTCTTATTAAAAAAAGCCACGTTAGCCTTGTTGATTAGAATGTAGAACTTCGAAATGTGTGATGTTCACTCACTTCAGTCCAATCCTGCGACATAAAAAGTGAAGTCCACACTTTTTTCAGCAAGAATGTAATGGGATGAAGTAACCCTTACTCGGGATGAAGGTGAGTCAGGTGCACATGTTGTGAAAGTGTACATCATGAATTTTTGTACATGTGTTTTTTCAGTTGTTGTTAGAGTTGAAGAAGGCACCCCCTCCAGCCATCTTGATATCCTGTATTGTGTAAGGCTTTCTTTAGTTGCAGTACAGCAAAGAACAACTTCATACAGAAGACTATTAACACAATATTGTTTCCGCTTCTATACATACGCCTTTCCCTTATATCTAGCTGGTAGAATTATCAGTTGTGACAATGGCACATGCAACAACATTTTTCTTGTGTAGATGCTAATGGAAGTTATATTAGTCCTGCTGAATTTAGAGGCACACACTCTGGTTTTCCTATGAGCTGCACTCATTGTGGTAAGCTGCAACTTTATTCTGTATCTGTGCAAGGCATGTGGTCTTTCTCTTTGTTGTGATGTATTGTTGGAGGTGAGGAGTGGCATGATGCGGGGGAAGGTGCTCTGGCGGCACTGCACTGAACCTTTCCAGGTATAGGAATTTGACCAGTGTGAATCGTTTTTCTTCCCCCTCTTCTTTTGACCTACAGGGCCTACCTTCCACCACAATTGAAAATGCGATTGAAGTTGTGGGATCTATTTGTACAATCTCAGACTTGCCAAAAGACTAATAATAATGCCATCAGAACATGCCAGCATAGTGAATGGGGAGGGATCTTGAGAGTGTTCGTTTAAAACATCTGGTGAACCCCCGGATGCTAGAGCCCCCATTATATTTAGTCATGGCAATTTATTTGTGACCTTTATGATTACATATTTGAACCCTAGTATATGTTCTTCAACCACTGAGGGGTTATCACTCCTTAGCCTAACACTGATTACTCTTATCCATGATAGCAAGACACAATACTTTGAGGAAACTAGCATAATTCCTGTTGGTTGATGTGATTATTATATTTCCTTATTCAATGTGAGATGAATAGTTTTTTTTTATCAATTACTTGAGTTGGATTACCAACTATTCTTCTTTTTTGTTTCTATTTCATAGTGAATTACCCAAGAACTGTCGAATTCCAAACAAAGACTGCATTTTGGATTATGTTTTTGTTTTGTTAAGGTCACAAAACACAGTGTCCACCTCATAATCTTTGAACATAAAATTTCATGGAGTGCAAGATTAATCACCTTAAATAGTGGTTGAGGATATGGTGACCATTTGTGGATAACACAGAATAATTATGATCTTTTTATTCATTTGCTTCCAGCTTTCACAAATAGAATGTTTGCTTAATTGTAAACGTCACAGCAACATCCTTAGATCACAGAGGCCATAGCAAGCCATACACAAAGCTCTTCATTTTATTCCATGAAATATACAAGGTAAAAAATAAAAAATGGAATAGCCTCCAGTACATATTATAATTTCAAAGAATAATGCAACTGGAATAAGTGAAAGATCAGGATGGCAAGTCTAAAATATCTTTCTACAACTTGGAAAGGTACCTCTTGTTACAATAATGAAACAGATATCCCATCGATCTTTCAAGTATATAATGAGCCTCAGACACCTGTTAACAAGAACAAATAACCATGAAAGGCCATAGACTACCTAACCAAATGGTGATGCTGCATGACAGACAACTATGCACCCGACCAACAAGCGGCTCGTCAATAACCAGCTACCCCAACTTTCCCTCACATATATCAAACCAAAGGAGACTCATATCCATTAAGGGAAGCAATCATGAATACCTGACACTGCCCATTCTTTGGCAGGTGGAGCAGCACATGTACTGATAGAAAATCAGATGCAATGATTGAAAATAACAACGAAGATACCTGGAGGTACCAAGTGCCCAATGCACCTCACATGCTGCTTAGGAACCTTATGAACCTACCACATCAAAAATAAACCTTTTTACCAATCACCTCACCGATTAGCCCAATTTTCTCACTCTATCGTCCACCTTGCACTGTGTGTATTGCACCAAGCAGCAGGTTTGTGTTCCTATATACCCCAAAACAACTTACCACTCCTGTCAACCCACCAGATTGCATACCCACACTGACCCGTAATTGTAGCATGATACCCATTAGAAAGCAAAGGAGCATCACATTGGGAGTCTAAAACACATAAACAAAGCCAACACATCTAGAATTAGTAGTGCTGTGATGACCTTGGTATGTTAAGAATGATGTGGATAAAAAGGGAGAAAAGTACTATTAAAAGGGAGAAAAGTGTGATCGGCTTCTTGCTCATCGCTTAAGGATCATGAATAATGAAAAGACAATGCTATAGAAAAGCAAGATGGGGTTGTGACTTTTGAACCTACTGAAATTAATGATACATTCAAGTAGTATTACACTGGTCTATACTCTTCTGAAGTTCATTTATCTGAAGAGGAAGTGTGTCAATTCGTCAATGGTGCCATTTGCAAAATATAAACTCAAATTTCAGGGAAACCCTGGAGAATGCGCGAGTGTGGAGGAACTCAGGGCAGCTGCATGTGCTTTGAATTCAGGGAAATGTCCATGCCCGGATGGGTTGCCAGCCGAACTGTCTAAAATATTTCCAGGAGAGGTTTTCGATCTAATGTTGGCAATTTTGCGCTCATCTCTGATTGATGGATATCACCGGGTATCTACGAGACATGCATTGATATCTGTTTTCTTCAAGGAGGGGCAGACTCCAGTTAAAACAAGTAGTTATAGGATAATTAGCTTGCTGAACATTGACAATAACAGTTTTGTGAAAGCATTGGCCTTGAGAATAGAGTCTTCTTTGACGGATATCATAGACCAAAGCTAGACAGGTTTTGTGAAAGGGAGACATGCATCGGATAATATGAGGAGACTTTCGTTGACTCTATTTGAAAACAGAGAACATTGTAATGATGTGGTGGTGTTGTCTTTGGATGCGGAAAAGGCATTCGACCAGATTGAGTGGATGTATCTCCTGACAGCATTAGAAGGATCCGGATTTGGAAAAAATATGATTGAATGGATAAGACTATTATATTCACTACCTAGAGCATGTGTGAACACAAATGGTATGGTCTCGGACACATTTTGACGTAAAAGAGGGACAAGGCAGAGATGTCCATTGTCACCCATATTGTTTGTTATTGCTATGCAACTCCTCACTGAGAAAATAAGAGAAGATGAAAGAATTTAAGTTATTCATTATGGTGAAGCATGTCAGAAGGTCTGGCTAAATGCGGATGGCATGCTGCTAGTTATTCAAAATGTTGAGAACTCTATTCCTGTACTTATTGAACAAATTGACATGCTTCACAGAGTATCGTGGTACAAGATTAATTGGTCAAAATCCGATGATCTAACAGTGTCTGGTTCATGCTCTATTTTGAAAATGAAGAACTTTACTTTCAATTGGTGTCCAGACAAGATATGTGTGGAATATGTGTGAACGCAAAAGGAAATATCGAGGCTGAGTACCACAAAATGAAATACACCAAACGCGGGTTTACAAAGATACACATATCTTTATTCAAAGTAACTTAACAGTTTTCAAAGAAACAAAATATCAGATAGCTATCAGGCCCTCAGTACATCACAGCGAATACCAGCCCGTTCGGTGTGAGAAGTGAGTGGGACTGTACACCAGAATATTCGTTCTTTTATACAGTTTTGTAACCTGATGTTCAGCCCCTCTGTATGTCAATAATTCCCAATCTAGGGTTTGTGCCGAGTTCACCTCTGACTCGCCCAGCTATATGCATATGGATCACCTTCAGTTTACATGTTCAACAAATCATAATAGCACCAGTATATTCTCGGATTTAACTTAAGCCTTAGTACATATTTTTAATACAATGCAGTTCAACAAATGTTCACGTTTAGTATTTACACAACATTGTGCTTAATATATGTTCGCGGATCAGTTATGTTGGCACAGGTAATCCTCGATCTACAGGTCAATGAAGGACAAGGTCTCATTACATGACCCTAACATTTGGCCTACGGGCAGTTTAGGCATTAACTTGCATACAGAGGTCAAGACAGCCATGTTACAAACAGAAGAACACTGTCTACCATTTTAGAACACAGGGTTACTTTGGTGCGAGAATCAAAATGGCGGATGAACCCAAAATGGCGGCTTAACCAATCTAAGGTCAGGACCTTGCAACGCAGATTTTTTCGCGGAGCGACTGGGTTTAGGCCAATATAAATAATAAAGAGGCACGATATAATATCCCGTTAAACAAACCCTCCTTTTGGCCTAAGCCAAGCGCTATACTACTTCTAGTCACTTTACGAGTAACTCCACGTCTCAATGTCCATACACCCTGAATCACTATCGGAGATATCAATTGCCATAAGATCAGTTACTAAGATTTCTTGCAGCACATATTCATTGGAGATCTTCTCTGTGGCGTATACTTTGCGTCCTAATCTACCCATCGCCTGTGCACAACATCCTCCTAGCATCGAACATACCAGGAAGACATTGTATTTAACAGCAAAGAAACAACAAAATACCTAAAATGATCAGCAAGACCGAAAGTAATTTCCATCCCCAAGATCGCAAGAAGTCCCAGAACCAAGCACTAAGATCCCAATTTCCCTCGGGAACATGCACTTCTGAACTTAGGATGTGCAGTTTCTCTATTGCCTTGAAGATATTTGGGGAGGAATCTGGCACGAAAACAAGGCAAGCAGACCCCACTAATTTACATACCCCACCACGTTCAGCCAGGATGACATCTAATTCCATCCGGTTCTGAAGTGCTGCTAACCTTATTGCTTTCTGTTCTAGAGGCATATTATAGAGTATGTCAGTGGTCCTGTTGATGGTCCTCTCCAGTACTCTTGCTAGTCTCCTGATATCTTCAGAGTTCATTATTTGTCCCCAAAATGGCACAAAGGATTCAGCTACATCACCCAGAACTTGTGCTGAAGTGTCACTATTCTCGTCCGGCTGCGGATGAGCCTTTGAAATCTCTACAGTACTTGCAATGAATACCCTGGGTAACAGGATCCCTAAATAACAAGTTCCCTGCCAATCCCTGGGTAACCATAGAAATGCTACATTACCGCACACAAAGTAGACAGGTTCGCCTACATACAAAGGTCTGTCCTCACCAGTCAAATTTGCGATGTTGGTGCAACCTTTAAAATCACCCATTAACTGAGTACCATTCCTTTGTATGCAGAAAGAAACTGAATCAGGGCTATGATTAACAGTGTAAGAAGGAGGCGTGGCATCCGTATTGCCTATAGGAGCCATCTTGAAAGAGATCAAAGATTCAAAAGGATGGTACAGTCTATCAGAAGGCCTAATAGAAGCAACATTAAGCTTACTCCTATTTGCAAAAAGTGAGCATCCCAGGGGCATCAGAACACGTTTTTCAAACTTGTTCAAGTTAGTCCCATCGAAATTCCGTGAGATGCTATCATTCCATCGGCCAAAGAATAGTGCTCTAAGAGAAGCATAGCATGCAGTAGTCAAGGTTAAAGGATGAATATACCAACCTAGCCCCTTATCCCTGTGTTGCGGTACATGTGAACAGACCCAACAATTAGATTTGTTAAAAATGGCATGTGTAGCTTTCATGATTAGTAATAGTGTGTTGTTGTGAAAATTCTGTCTGTGCTGAGAGTCTCTAGGAGATAGAGTGTGCAGATGCATGAAAGGAGTAGAAACAGTAGGTACATTTTCAGTAGGCAACAAATTCTCAAACGGATGTACTTCTTCTAAATACCAAAATCCTAAAACAATGACTATTGTGAAACCAATTAACATCATCACAAGACAGCAATACGTTTTCGGGGCCCACACAGTGGATTGTCCATTCTCACAGCTGGTCACATGTTCTCTTATCAGTCCTGTACGAGCGGAAGCGGTTGGAGGCATTGTAGTCTTCAAACAAAAGCACCAGTGTTATTTGCTGGTGACCTCCAGGCCGAGCGTTTTCTTAGTCCTTCTACAAACCCTAGCCAACAGAATCCCCTCTGTGCAAAAGACAAGCCCTTTGATGATTTCCCTCTATGGCACAGCTGAACCATGCAGTAGGTCTATTTCCTCGGACAGAGATCGTACCTTGTGCTTCCTGGTACTGAATGATCTGTGAACAACGTTTCGTCACTTCCCGTTGGAAGCAACAAATCCAAAGCAGGATCGGATGCAAGATCCGGAACAAATTCAAAAGACGAAACTGTTGGAGAATGTGGAGACAAAATGGCTGTTTCCCCAGGCCTCATGGGCTCAGGGAGAATCTCTGATGCACTCTCAATGCTATTCACTGCTTCAAATTCGGTGGTTGCAGTACTGGTAAGGGGTTCTATATCTTCTGTAGCGTGTGGCACTGGGTGTGGAATCCTCTTGGTGTGCGTCGCGTGGATCCAGTGTTTCCGGCCTGTTACCCGCACCGCAGTGTGTGTGACCAGCAAAACTTGGAAGGGGCCCCGCCAACGTGGTGCGAGGCAAGAAGATTGCTCAAATGATTTCACAAGGACCCACTCCCCTGCTCGTACACTGTGGCCGGGACCCTCGTATCGTACAGGTAAAGCCTCTCGCACCTGATGATGAATCAAATACAGATTTTTAGTTAACTGGCCACATTTTAGACATCTCGTAAAGAGCGAGACTTCGGAACATTCCAAATATTAGCTGGCCTCCCCATAACCACCTCAAAGGGAGAGAGCCCAGTCTTAGTTTGAGGGGTTGTTCGCATAGATAATAACACGATCAGTAAGGCGTCCGGCCATTTTAGTTTGGTGTCGGCACACGTCTTAGTGAGCTTATTCTTGATGATGCCATTGTGTCTTTCCACTAGTCCAGCACTCTGAGCGTGTCTAGCCGAATGGAACCGTTTATCGATCTGTAATCCCGCGCATATCTGCAGAATTACAGCAGCGATAAAATGTAGACCGTTGTCCGACCAGATGACTCTCGGTAACCCAAACCTTGGAAAATATTCCTTTAACATAGTATTTGCCGTGGTCATAGCTGTGGCATATTTGACAGGATAATCCTCAACTCATTTGCTGAAAGCACAGATTACTAGATTACTACTAGTACATAGTTAAAATTGTTGCAGCGCTCCATCTCAATAAAATCAAAATGAATAACCTCAAAGGGAACAGAAGGTGGACCAAAACTACCCCTAGGAGTTGATGTGCCCATTCCCACATTATGCTGCAAACGAATCATGCATCCCTGAACAAAGCGTTCAGCCATTTTAGGGATTTTGTCATTTACCCATACTATTTGCAACATTTCAGTAATTTTACGAGCACATATGTGTGTGGGACCATGAGCCATAACAACCATCATCATAATGTATGCGTCAGGCAGTAACCATTTCCCTTCAACTTTGTCCACCCAACACCCATCATCATCCAGTTTCCCCAAGCCCTCAGCCCATTTTTTAGACTCTTCTAATGTGTCATCGGCTTGGATATCCCTTACGGAATCAATACCCTCATCCAAAGTACAGGCATTTGTGGCTTCCCTTGAAGTATAGATTTCTGAAGAGAGATTAGTGGCAGTCTGTTTGGCTATCTGGTCAGCAAAAGCGTTCCCTTTTCCTACATGATCTACAATCTTCTGATGCGCTGCGCATTTTATGGTAGCTAGCTGAGTAGAGATTGCAAGTGCTGAGAGTAGCCGTACTATCAATGAGCCCTGCTGGATTTTAGTACTATGCGAAGTCAAGAAACCTCTTTCTGCCCAAAGTCTATCGAAGTTGTGAACCACCCCAAAGGCATACTGACTGTCGGTATATATGTTTACTGTAAGCCCATTGGAAAGTTCACAAGCTCGGGTCAATGCTATAATCTCTGCGGCCTGCGCGGAGTTATGCATGATTCTCTTGGTTTCCACAATCGTGCTCAATGTAGTGATTCCATAAGCAGCTGTGGATGTACCATCTGGAAGTTTGAAGCAGGAGCCATCGCAAAACAGCTCCCCTAATGGATTATTCAAAGGAGTGTCCTAAGGTCAATTCTGCCTTTAGTCTCTTGTTCGGTAGTGTAAAGGCAGTCATTTGACTCTTTGTCACTGCAAGCAGTACCTTGCGGGAAAGGTAAAAGTTCAGCTGGATTAAAAACACAACACCTCTTAATTTGTGTGTGCGGTGCAAACAAGATCAATTCATATCTCGTTAATCGTGCAGAGGTGAGGTGTTGTGTTGGAGTTCTGTTCAGTAGAACATCTACAGAGTGAGGTACCATTAGGGTTAAAGCATGGCCTATGACCATTCCCTCGCTCTGTTTTACAGACACAGCAGCAGCAGCGACAGCTCACAAACATCTTGGCAAACCGCATGCTACAGGATCAAGGGCGGAAGAAAAGTAGCCGCACAGCCTATTCTTCCCTCCATGTTCCTGCGTTGATACAGCCAAAGCACATCCATCACATTCATGCACATAAAACACAAAGGCCTTTTCATAGTTTGGTGTGCCCAAAACTGGTGCCGAGCACAATGCAGTCTTGAGCAAATCAAATGCATGCTGGTGTACCAAGTTGCATGGTAATGGCAAAGAAATGCCCTTCTTCGTCAAAGCCAACATTGGTTTAATCACTAGTGAGAAGCTGGGGATCCACTGCCTACAGTAAGAAGCCATTCCTATCAAGGCTCTAACTTCCTTCTGCGTATTTGGGACAGACATGGTAGAAATTCGTTTTATCTATTCAGGCGTCAACCTCCTTCCCTCCTTTGACAGGAGATAGCCTAAATAGGCGACCTCCTGACAACAGTATTGAAATTATTTAAACAAAGCTTTATGTCCATGTTTAGCAAGTGAATAAGCAACAACACAGTGCCTTCCTTACAAGTGCTCTCTTAGTCAGCAGCTAAAAGCAAGTCATCAACATATTGAAGCAGTGTACTAGTAGAGGGCAACTCAAAGGTATCGAGCTGCTCTTTCAAAGCCCTACTATACATGCTCGGTCTTCCCGTGTAACCTTGCAGTGCACGAGTGAAGGTCAATAAACGTCCCCCTAAGGTGAACGCGAACAGGTATCTATTGTCTTTGTGTATAGGAATACTAAAGAAAGCATTCTTTAGATCCACAACACTAAAATGAGTAGCTGAAGCTGATGTCATCACATCAGGCACAATTGGAAATTGTGGAGCAACGATCTTGTTGATGGCACGTAAATCAATTATGAAACGAAAAGGAATTGCATTATCGCCTTTTTTGTACACGGCAAAATCGGACTATTGCACAAACTACCTGCAATTTCCTCAATCACCCCTCGATGCACAAAATCGGAGACGATGCATTTTAAAGCTTGCTCACCATCGACCGAGATCTTATACTGAGGAATACGTGGCAACTTTACTCCATGTTTCAAGACAATCTTAACAGGATCAATTTGCAAAATACCGACATCATTATCATCAATAGCCCACAAAGACTCCGGAAAATCACTAAATTCCAGCAGCAAAGGTCTGGTCAAGAACTGAGAGACAGAAAGTTGCTGTGGTGAAATCGTCAAATGCACTCCATCAGAAGAACAATGAATTACCGCATTTAATTCCTTCAACAGATTCAACCCCACCAAATTCTCCCCACAATTGGTAGCCAAAAGGAATGGACAGTGGTCTGTAGATGGACCCAAACTAATAGGTACCGGCAAAGAAACCGGACAGACAACTGGTGTACCAGAAAAGCCTACAGAAACATTGGTTTGCCCTGACAGTAGAATGTATGGAACCCATGAATGATCAATGGAACACTTCTGTGCCCCCGAATCTAGCAAGAATAGATGTTTTGGATTTCCCACTAACATCTCAACGTAGCGACCTTTCTGATTAACGGAAATAGGCGTTGGTTCCAAACCCTGTTTCGGGCAATCCTAGCAAAACAGAATGTCATCAAAAGGAAGTTCTTCAGAGAGGTAAGCAGCAGAAGGATGATAAAAAATGTTGCTATTATCCACACTCGATGCCTGATTGTCCTGCAAAAAAGGTTGCTGTGAATCCTGTGAAAACTGACCTCTACCAAGACCCCCTGCACCTGGGCGACCTCTGGATCGTCTACCCATATTTCCAAAAGTTTTATTTGACCTCTGCTGGAGGATCGGGCATTGTGCACGCCAATGACCCTGTTGTCTATAATAAGCACACTGGTTAATGTTTACAGGACCCAATGGCGCATTTCCTTGTGGAACGTACTGACCTCTAAATTGCGAATTACCCCCTCTAGGGACTCTAACAATTTGCTGTAATAATACTTTCGTTTTTAAGTCTCCTTTTCTCTCCTCGACTCTTTCTTTTTCATTATTGACACGATTCTCGTAGTACTGAGCCATGTGCAATACGTCTGACTGAGACTTTGCTTGCCAAGCACTATCAGAGGACATCATTTGGACTGGATGTCACGCAGCAATCCTGCTGTCCACAAATAATCTTTTCCCAGACTCTGCGCCCAAATCTTGTCCACTGAAATCTGAAAATACCTGTTTGAACCGATTCAAGAACTCGGTAGCACCCTCAGACTTCCCTTGGACACAGGCAGTAATCTTGTCCCAAATAATTCTCTTTTCGGGGATTATAGTTTTCAATTTCATAACTATCCTGTCAGGCAAAGTTAGTATTACCTGAGGTGGTCTTTCACCAGCTGGCCTTTCTCCATCGAGTCTAGCCATGTTAGTCCATGTATTTCCTAACCCTGGTACATCATCTATAGTTCTAATCTGTTTCCACAAATCGACAGGCAGGAGTACAGGAAATAACAAATCGATATCACTTAAGGTGAATACTGATGATTGCAAAACAGACTCTTTTTCTTTCTAGAACCCTGTCGGATTCTTCCTAATGTCGATAATAGATTGTTTAATGGTGTTCACTTCCTGTCTTGAGAACTGAACGTGAACGAACTGTGACACATAATGTGCAGGAATTTTAAAGGCTGCAGAACCCGTTCCGGCATCAGCTGGAACCTTGACTTTTGGGACAAATGTCTGAGGGACCTCTCTCATAGGCAACTGAGAAGTAGGCAATTCCGAACGCTTACTAAACAATATAGCCAAATCGAGCGCAAGGAGTGTTAAACAAAGAAGCCCTTTTATAAATACTCAATAATTTGGCGGGACAACAAATCTTTCTCTTTACACACTCATCCTGTAGGTACTCTAGCATTACCTGTATCACTTTCCTTTGCATTTCTGGTGTATACTGAATATACGTGTCATATACTTCAACGGGAGTTATCGACATGTCTGAGATCCATCTAATTTCATCTTTTGTGCAAATTTGTGTTTCCTCAGTTATCGATTTCCGACAAGGAAGGAACCGTTTCTGTACGAACATAAAGTCCAAACTATCACCATCTTCATCGTCATACCGTAACCTTTCCAGCTCCCTTCTATACTCAAGAATCCTCTCAACATGCTCTTGCACTTTCTCCACAGTATCTCTGGAAAACGCTAAAGTATTCAGATCCTTCAATTTTTGTGGGAGATCTATATTATTCAGCCTGTTCCACATTATACATAAATGAATTCCTAATCCTTCAATAAAACGTTTTTCTCAGGAAGATTGTCTATATTAGAAAGTGTGGCAAAAATATTAGCTTGTTCATCCTTCTCCATGCAATGCTTAGCCCACACAGTTAACTCATGTTTTTTCTCTGGAGATTAGGCACATTTTGAACATCAAGGAACGGAGGTGCTATTACTCGCACAGCAGGCAAAGGTGGAGGAACAGGTGGAGGAGCAACGACAAGAGGAGGAACAACAACTGGAGGAAGAGGAACAGCAGGAGGAACAATAGGAGGAACAATAGGTGGAGCAGGAGGAATTATTGGAGGACGAATAACAGCAGGGAGAGGCAAAGCAGCAGGGAGAGGAACATACGGAGGTGACGCAGTGGCACCAAGCCTTCGTTCATTTAATAGTTTATCGATAAGTTCATCAGAAACATGCAAGTCTTTAGAAGGATAGATTTTCTGAATACCAAGTGAGAAAGCCCTATCCATATTCCTAGCTGACTCAGACTGTTTATTTTGGTCATACAACAACGCTTTTTCGGCTTTTGTCGTATGACGGTGCGCATGCTTGTCTCTACTCTTGAGCTGCTGCAAAGCTTCTTTCTTCCAATTCTGTAATACGTCAAAGGCTCCAGGTTTAGCCTTTTTCTTCAATAATATAGATTCTAAGTATTCAATGCGAAGGATTTCAAAACTACCATTGATTGGCCACTGAAGTTCGGAAGCATGTCTAGTTTGTTTGTGCCAAATATCATTAAATACTATACTACCAATGCCGTGCTTACAGTACATAGTACACGCCGGTGACCCCTCCATTGGTGTCAGTAAGCCAAATTCCAAAGATTGGCTGTCCAGGCGGAATAATGCCCTGAAGCAGGCAGACAATTTCCCAGGCATATCAGATTACTGGTGTTACCTGGTCAATAATTGTAGTTGCAAGAACAATACACCAAAACAAATTATCAGGATATTTAAGAATCGGGTCACGACTCACCTGATCAATCCTAAGGAGGTCCGATCAGATTACAACATTTTCTAACAAAGGTTACCTCATATTTGGTGATTTCGGCAAATCTGCCCGCCTCGATATTTGGACCCTCGTCAAGATGCCGACTCGGACCAGGTGCTCGCCGTGCAGGGATGGGCCATGCAGCGCTGCTGAGGTGTCGCTTCTCATCCAAGAAAGGGTCCCCCTTTTACACCATCTGATCTCAGTCCGATAGCCGTGTCAACCTTCAACAAGCTGGCATCAATCTTGTGGGTCCCTATTCGGGCGCCATCTGTGAAATCAAAATGAAATATCGATGCTGAGTACCACAAACGGAAATACATCAAACGCAGGTTTACAAAGATACACACATATTTATTCAAAGTAACTGAACAATTTTCAAAGAAACAAAGTATCAGATAGCTATCAGGCCCTCAGTACATCACAGCGAATACCAGCCTGTTCGGTGTGAAAAGTGAGTGGGACTGTACACCAGAATATTCATTCTTTTATACAGTTTTGTAACATGGTGTCCAGCCCCTCTGTATGTTAATAATTCCCAATCTAGGGTTCGTGCCGAGCTCACCTCTGACTCGCCCAGCTATATGCATATGGATCACTTTCAGTTTACATGTTCAACAAATCATAACAGCAACAGTATATTCTCGGATTGAACTTAAGCATTAGTACATATTTTTAATACAATGCAGTTCAACAAGTGTTCACGTTTAGTATTTACACAACATTGTGTAATATGCTCGTGGATCAGTTACGTTGGCACAGGTAATCCTCGATCTACAGATCAACGAAGGACAAGGTCTCATTATATGACCCTAACATTTGGCGTACGGGCAGTTTAGGCATTAACTTGCATACAGAGGTCAAGACAGCCATGTTACAAACAGAAGAACACTGTCCACCATTTTAGAACACAGGGGCTCTCATTACGAGTTTGGCGGTAACCATGCCGCTATTGGCGGCATGGCTGCCGCCGAAATCGCGTCGGGGTCCGGGTCCTCGGAATGAGGACTTACCGGGCCATTCTGAGTTCAGAAGGCCCGGTAATTTCTCCCTCCAAGGACCCGGACACGGTCCTTCCCCATTCCCATTTCAACCCCCATAGGGCTGAATGAGAATGGGAGAGGGAGCAAACAACGGTCCATTGCGAGAGTTGTTTGCTCCCTCTTCCCCTCGTGGGACCTGGTAAGCACGCCTGGTTTTCCCAGGCGTGCTTACCGTGTCCCGCGAGGGGAACTTGTAATGCGGTGGTACGGAATGAACAGCGCCGGCACCTCTTATGGTGCCGTTCACTCCGTACCGCCAGGGCCGTAATGAGGCCCAGGGTGACTTTGGAGCGAGAATCAAAATGGCGGATGAACCTAAAATGGCGGCTTAACTGATCTGATGTCAGGACCTTGCAACACAGTTTTTTTGCGGAGCGACTGGGCTTAGGCCAATATGTATAATGAAGAGGCACTTCATAATAACCCGTTCAACATATGGTTAACTAATGATGTGTATAATATGATGGATGTCAATCTGACTCAGGTAGTCCAATCCTTGGAGTCGGATTTGAAAAGGTGGAATGTACTGCGTTTGAGTCTATGGGGGAGAGTACATGCAACTAAAATGACGACAACACCACGCATTAATTACGTGCTCAGTATGATCCCTTTACGAATAAAGAAGTTCTTTCTGAAGAAAATTGAGAATCTGATCCAGTCTTTTATATGGGAGAATGAACAGCTGCGCCTGAAACTTTGGAAATTACAATTATCCCAAGACTGTGGTGGTCTAGGGGTTACAGACTTTGAAAATTATCACTTGGCGTTTGGAGCTAGACATTTGGTTCCTTTCATTGAAAATTCAACAGATGTCTGGACATTGGCAGAGTCATCTCCACTTTCACCCAGAGCAATTCTGTCTATGGTGGATGGGTCTGGATATATGTCATATCCACCAACAGAATTTTTAAGATTGTGTTGGAAAGATCTTTGGAAGAAGTCTAAAAAGGTGATTTTGACAATAGTTTTATCCAAATCTGGTTCAATCTGGATTTAAAATTGAATGGGAAGCCTCTTTTTGGCCAAACTGGTTGCTGGTTGGAGTACAGTGGTTGGAGGATCTTGTTGAAGGTGGAAAATGGATCAATGCTTACACAAATAAAAGACCTCAAATCATTGAGTATATGAAGCTGAAGAAAGTTCTACAAAATTAATCTGCAGATGAAGGCAAATGTTGGCTGGTCTGGTTACCAGAGTACAAATCTGAAGGAGGCATAGCGTCTAAAGTGTATAAAAATCTGAACCAACACCTTGAACCAAATAAAAACTTGTTATCAAAATGTTCTGAGATAATTGGATCAGAGATGTCTGAGGACAGATGGAGGAATATATGCAAAACAGTGGCTCTGACATCATTAAATCTGGGAGAGCAAATTCGTCAAATTAAAATTCTAAACAGAGTTTTTTGGATGCCCCAGAGACTTCATGCAAGAGGTATGACTGATTTGGATGCATGTTGGAGGTGTAAACATGCAGTTGGTTCTTTTGAACATATGATCTGGGAGTTACGAATTGAGGTCGTTGTGGAGGAAGGTCACCATGAGGATTAATGAGATCCTACTGTTGCATGATGATTTTGACTACAATACTATTATCTTGGGTGAGGATGACATGGTGGAAGAGCTTACTTATCCACAGAGGTGCTGGTTTTTCAGGGCAGCAAATTCTGCAAAAATAGTAATTTGGAGGAAATGGAAATGTGTGGAGAGACCGACGTTTTCTGAATGGGTGGAGGTTTGAGAGAATAATTCTTCACAGAGATAAGAAGATGAACCTGTTTGATCAAATGTGGGGTCATTTTTTGGAGTTGTGATATTGAAGTCTCTTAGTTTACTGTTCAGTCTCTGTGAAGACATGGTCAATTTCACCTTTGCAAGGGGCTGGTGGTTGATGAGATACTGATTGTGATTAATTTATTTGTATTGCTGTTAATGCTATTGTTTTTTTCTTATGTATATAACATTAATAAACATGTTAAAATGATGTGGATTGTATTGTGTTTTATGTAATGCGACTGTAATGGATGTGTTACTTAAATTATGAATTCCTGTTTGAAAGTTGTCTATGTGTTTTGTATTGTGTTTGTTTTAAAAAAAGAAAAGAAAAAGGAAGTCACTGTGAATCCAAACGTATCGACACAACTGGATTTGTTCCTCACATCTGTCACTTCGCTCCTTCACCACCATGTTTCCATTTCTCTTGCTGTACTAGACACAAAGAGTATGTCAAATTTAGCAGAGGTTGTGTTATAGAAAACCCAGCTACATTGCATTACTTTACATTCCAAAACTTGAATTACAGATAAACATGTAAAAAATGTTTAAGGGACCTAACACCCTGACTACCAGATAGAAGAGGTTTAGCAAATTGGTTGAATGGTAATGGGGAATCATACATATGTTGAAGAGTACTAACACTGAAAACAACAATATATATGTATAATTTCTTAGATGTTATTGCTCAGAACATTACACAAGACATTGCATCAGTCTGAATCATTACACTCCGCTAAACATGCCATTCTTAGAATTCTCTGTTATGTTAAAACAGATTGTAAAGTTAAAGCTTGCAATTAAAAGGTTTAGTTATTCTAAATAATAACATTTGGAACTCTTCAAGTATCTTTTCTGCAAATGATGCTCCTATTTCCACTTTGCAGCTACTCTCTGTGGATCAATACATTCAATAAACCATGAAGATGGCAACATTGCTGTAACTTTAAATATATTCCAAAGCATTAGAACTTGAAAGATTCCCAACCAATCCTGGAATCAAAAATATTTATCAATGATCAGGTCATGGGCAGGCCTGATTACAGGAGATCAGTTTGTCTAGAATTATTACTCTTCCCATAACTTCCTCATAGGCCCATACAAGTGGAGTTACTGCCACTCCTAATAGTGCCCCAGTATCTCTCTTGGCTAGTTCAAATCCTTTTTTCAACAAGCACTCTGGAGTTTCAGCCTGATCCCTACTCCCATACTGAAAATTCTAGTTCAGAGTTCATCCTACCCACGTAAAAATTCTGGTGCATTATATGCTCAATACAGCTTTAATAATGGCCACACCACACATTTGGATGAAAGTCACCCCTATATCCCTTCATCATAAGACATAATGTATTTTTTTAAGCTTGGCCCATTTTATGGAGTCATCTTATAATATAAATGCACTGTTGGGTTCAATGTGTTAATATCCCTGCAAAAATATCGCCATACAAAAATATCACCATATTTTTGCAGCAATATTAAGCCATTGAACCTGTGGGGGACACCCCACAACCCCCATATTTTTTTAAAGGGAGCGGGGGACACCCCCGCAATCCCCGGTCCCATTCACCCAATAAATTATTCCCACCAATAATATCCCCTATGGCATTACCCCATGACCATATATATGGTAATATTATTGGTGAGGATAATATTACCTGATACCAACTCTTGGTAGTGAAACGGCTTTGTGATCAACTAAAAAATCAAAACTAGACTGTGAAATGTAAAGGTTTTATTTCTACAAAGTGAATACATCAGAGGATTAGGATTCATGAGGAACACAGGAATGGGAAACACAAAAGACAATGATGAGCAAATCAAACTTGCCCGAAGACAATAGCGAATCAATCCTTGCTTCTCTCCATTAGGCTTCTCAGAGCATTGGTTTTATAAACTCACTCACAGTTTATGGGATTTAAGCACTCCTTGCTTCTTTTAGTTTGCAGCTTTGTCTTTTATCATACCTGTAAAGATATTGCTCTCCCCTTTAAAACACTCCATGGCTTTGATTTGCAGGCCGTTTGGGTCAAGGTAAAGTTGTCTTTCTTCTGGTGATCTTAGCCAAGATCAATGTGGAACAGGCCTTGTCAAGCCCAGTGCCAGTGGGGTCATTAGTAGACTATGCCACAGTCTCTTCCAGGAATGTTGCTGCAACCATTATTCAACCACTCTATTATATGCCACCTCTGCCTCCTCCTGGCCAGTCTCACTTTACAGCATCCCCTCCTCCACTTATCATTTTCCTTTTCTTTCCTCCCCGATGATTCACAATGCTATGCACGTCTCCGCTGCCCCTCTTCTATGTTCTCCATCCATCCTTCTCCTGCTCTCCTCCTTTTCTTCTTGATCAACTGTCACAAGCTCTTCTGTGCCTGAATTCTCCTCTTGGTGTTTTCCCTATTTTGGCATGTTCAGTTCATACTCAGTAACCTACTTTTCCTTATTTGTTCAAGGTATCCTTCACTCTTGATTTTGCATCTGTCCTTTTGCCTCCTATTTCATCCTTATATTCACTTTTTCCTACCGAAGGCACACCCCTCAATTCTCAAACCAGAGAGAAACAACCTGCTAGGGAAGAAAAGCCCTAGTCGATCTTGTAAGGATAACATGTTTTAATCTCACAAAGGCAGATGAGAGCAACAGCAAAGAACTCTGCTGCTAGAAACGTTCTGCTAAAGAGAGGTTCAAGCAGAATCATAATGACACAATAGCATACAGTAAAAACCAGCGCACCTGATAGTATGGACCCTATACATGTTCCTCCTTTACTCATAAGGGAACTCAGTCTTTTGGTCCCAGCCCAGTTCATCCGTCTTCCAACACGTGAGTCCTGCAGAGCTCATCTTCTTCTCACGTCAAATGTCAGAAAACAAATAAATTATACTCCTACCATACAAACATTTTAACACTCATACTGTGCACTTGGAAGGCCTTAAGAGGGACACAAAGGAGGTTCTGGGGCACTCTAACCTTCACGCCATCCGGTGCCAAGTTCTCCATCCACGTTTTGAACTATAATGTATCCCTCCCAGCACCTCGCAATATAAATCACACAATTGTCAATTCAATGATATGCCATGTCTGTCCTCTTTGAACATTTCAGGACTTGTTACTTTGGGGTTTGTGGTC
The DNA here is from genome assembly GCF_040938575.1 of Ambystoma mexicanum. Classification (NCBI taxonomy): domain Eukaryota; kingdom Metazoa; phylum Chordata; class Amphibia; order Caudata; family Ambystomatidae; genus Ambystoma; species Ambystoma mexicanum. Next base: position 926,404,050 of record NC_090941.1, read on the forward strand.
AAAGGGCACCTGGTGCCATGGAATTCAGAGGTCTTAAGTTTCAATCAGTTATATGGGCTATAGCTCGTGGTTGTCTCGGGATGGGCTGGGTCATGCTTGGCCAGTGTGATATAACATGCATACCAGATGCCGGTCTTTGATCACAGCCTTTTAGGGCACATTCCAATTGGGTAAAACAGAAATCTTTGCAACACTGTTAGAACATTTAATAGGCTTTGTGGTGGTTGGGTGTGTGGGTTGTCCTCATGGGAGCATGGGCATGGCTGAATATTTCTCTGGTCTTTCAAATTTGGGGCTAGTGCATATAATTCCACATTTACCGCACAGACCTTCCCTTCTACCTGTGGTTACTAATATTTGCGCAAAATAGCAATGCTGCTCTCGCCTTATCCTTTACTATGAGAATAGACTATATTTGGTTATACTGGAGTGGGGTCCTTTTAAACGGGAAGGCATCCCTCTCACCGTCCCTCCCCTCCCGGCCCATCATAGTACTTTGAAGGCATCTCGCCCTCACTCTAAAGTGACCAGGGTTGGGATGGTGATGCCCCCTTCTCAACACTACTCTGCATAGTTGTAGCTCCTTCCCCTTTTCTTATTTGTCTCCTCCTTAGTCTTCTAGGATATTTATGTTCCCTCTTAATTGCTTCTCCTGCATGTCTCACTAACCTAGATGATACTCTCGCCACCTCCCTTTGATAACCCACTCTCTTCCTTCTCCACTATCCTTTTTATCTCCTGCTGCACCATCTCCTCCTCCTTCTCCTGCCGTATAATTGTACCAAACTCCTCCAAACCTCCTTCCACAGCCATCCACAATATCCAACCCTCTAGGACTCAAAACGCTGACTCTCACTCTTCCATTTGTGAGCTGACTACTGGTATACATATAGTACACCGACAAAAGCAATTGTTTCCATATTAAACTTCAGTGGGCCACTAGAACTACAAGAAGGCATTGGTTGACTCACTCATTGGGAATTATTAATATGCCAACTGACGGTAATTGAGTTATGTGTCCCTGTGCAGTTCTGTGGATAAAACACTGGCAGGCTGGCGTGCCATTTTGGAGTTTTGTTGTTGCACAACAAATCCATGGCGACTTCCTGAGGTGTGGTGAGAGCATTCCAAGTCCACCCAGCATTGACACCCACAATCATCAATGCTCCTGGCTCACAATATTGACATCAGAGATGTCTGATTCGTTGTACAAACTATTCCATAATGCTAGATTATTTTTGTTTTCCAGGGACCCACAGTCACTCACCTTTTGAAAGGTCCCAGAAAGAATTCATATATTCTCACATAGTATTTATTCAGCTTTGGGGGTACCACACTGGATAACTGTCGCACAGCTGATACAGTTCCTATAGTAGGCAATTTGGAATGGGTTAAGTACATAATGTGAAATACAAATGGCTTTCCTTATATTGCTTCTAGTGCATTCAGTTGAGGGTTAGCTGACTCCTCATACTTAGGAGCGGGTTTCTCTGCTAACAAAGGTTTACGATCGTTTCTCACCTTCCTTGCTTAACTAGTTATGAACATTTTTCCCTACTTAGTTCCCAGTTTCCCAGGCTCCACAGGGTCCCTAGCTACCCCATTCCTATGAACTGCAACCAACGCCTTTGTGTTCCTACCCTCTTATATCATCTTAGGGTCTCGCAGTGTCTTGCAATCGCATCACAGAACAGGTGGTGGAACTGGGCCATCACGCTCTCCCAGTGCCATCACACAGCCTCCAAAATGGGACTTTTTACTGTTTGTAGTTATTCAGCAATAGAATCAGACACCAACCTTCAAACATCACCAAAAAGTATTACCTGACGCCCCTTAATGAAGTAAAAGGAGACAATACTGTGTATATCACCAATAAATTGGTTTAAGAAGAAACCAAATATATAATGGGGTTGTGCTGAGAGTCAAGGTTTGGGCAGCACAACCTCTTTTTCATGTTATATGCGTGAATGGGTAGGTGTCCCAGGGCACAGAGACGTATCATTTATAAAGTAAAAGATGATTTGCATCATGTTCACGCAAGATACATTTGATGAAATGTACATATGTTTTGTTTGCCTCTGACGCAATTCAGGAGAAACCATTTCATAGAAATAGCAACGTGTAACCAAAGTCTATTACCAAAGTCAGCTTGGCAGAATAAGGCAAGCGTCCAATGGAACAACAATGTTTAATAAACATTATACAACACATCTACACTATTATCGAGCTAAAATATGATTGGTTGGCAGCTGTGGAATGTGGAATGCAAATGGGCGAGCTGGAGTTCAGAGCAATGGGATATCAGGTGCCATAGACAATTGTGGTCGGACAGTGCACAAATATTTTCTGCTCTTTATAATTTAGACTTTGTTAAACCCAATTTATTTGCCTCTGTTTGTACATGTTGATATATCTATACGTTTATGGGACTGGGGTATCTTTTATTTTTTACCACTGCCTAAGGAAACAGTAGACATAGATTCAAAAAATAAATCAAGTTTCAGATGTCCCTTCATCCATACAGTTATTCTGTCATTTATTCACAGCACAATTTTCTTACAAAGCTCGTACAGAATATCTCTTTCGCAAAATAATTATCATGTACTTGTAATATAAAATGCAAAGCAGGCTTTTATAATATTAGTTGTCTGGTAGGGAATTTTCTGTGTTCATGAATGGCATCAAACAATTAAAACATTAATGCACCAACAACTACAATTATTGATGTTCAGATCCTAAACAATATTAGGTAACATTTCAGAAAATTGTGTTTGAGGATTTCAAACGAGTGCACAGTGAGTGCATGGTAATTACATCTTTTTTTCATTTAACAGGTCGTAATACTATTTGAAATAACAGCTAAAGCCTGAAGATACGAATGGAATCGATGAGGATCTGAATATGTTCACATTTCTCAATGCCTCCTATCTATTATTTTGAAAAATAATATTACTTTGAATTCAAATGCCTATTTACTCTCATCGTGGTTAGCCAATCAAATGTACAATTTCAGTAATGGCAATTCTAAAGCTGATGATAATCTGCACTTCTCCAACAACTCATTCTGAACATACACTGCAGGAGATGTTTTATTTTTGATTGCTAGTTCATGGTCTCTGATCCTTTGCATCACAATGGTTTTGATTCAAAGACATCTGTGTACTGCCCTCCAGGCACTGCTTTATATTTTCCTCTGCTGATATGTTTGATGATGGACAATTTCATGATCATTGGAAACTCCCAGAATCCAAATAAAGTGGAGATTTTACAAATTGTGATTCAATGTTGATTTGATGTAGCATAAGACATATATGCAGTCATTACAATCTGTTAAAGCCATCTGGAGGACATTGTCCACTTGATATTTATAGTCCACAAAATTGAACTCTATGTGGTGTTAGTGGCTTTTAGGCTCAGTCGTGTTTTTATAATGTTCCTTCTCTTCTTTTTTGTGTGTATTTTTACAGATGCTCAGGTCTTCAATTAACCCAGCCCGAAATATATTTAATGTGATATATAGGTTCTGCATGTTATTTCATGCCTATATGCATTTTCTCATTTGGATTGTCTGACATTGGATGTTATACATTGGGCCTCATTACGACCCAGGCGGATTTCGCGGTGCTAAATGCACCGCGAAGCATGGCGGAAAGCCGCCGATAGCGCCATGGGGGTTGGCGGATTTACCGCCCCATTCCGACCTTGGCGGGGCGGTAAATCCCCAATCCCCATTCTGCCCTTCCCCATTCCCATTTTTGCCCCATAGGGTATAATGGGAGTGGGGAAGGAGTTAATTACGCCACCGTAAAATACGGTGGCGTAATTAACAACGAGGTCCCGTAGCGCCATGGTTTTCTCCGCCTGGTAAAACCAGGCGGAAAAGGCCGCCATGGCGCTACGGGAACTCGTAGTATGGCGGAGAGGTACGCCATGCACTACGCTGGCGTAAAACCCTCTCCGCCAGGGTCCTAATGAGGCCCATTGTGTCCTGAGGAAGACGATTATCAGTTCCTTTGATTGAACTAGATTCATATTTTCGTCGAAACTACGCCTAATATGATATCTTGGTTCATGCAATGAAAAACTGTGGTTAAGATACTCGTAGTCGGCACTTAGCACCTTATGTAGCACTTATTCCCTGTGCACTGCTTTAGATACTATAATGGCATAATTGATGCCTAGCAGTGCACTAAAATGTCTGTTGTTGGCAGTTAGCACTTTATGTCAGTACCTCTATACTTTTTCCTGTGCACTACCCTAGAGTTTAAAATTTGATGTCTAGCAGTGTACCTAAGGTTGGTTTTTAGAGTCATTCAAGTTCATATACATGTTATGATGTTACTGTTATGATGTTACTGTGTGAATTATTTTTATTCTAGTGTAAGTTTTGATACTAATAAAATATGACTATAGAACTTAATGTTTGACTGAGCCTATTTCCCCTTTCAGCCATTTGAGTCGATTATTTCACTTAATCAATTGTGCTTTAATCCGTGTGACCACCCTTTCTCACTTGTTGAAGGCTTGGCAGTAGACTTGTTTAACCCATCACCACCTTACTGCTCTTCTCATGCTGCTGGAGCAGCCTTTCACCACAATCACAGAAGGTAACCCCTGGTAGGCTAATTAACTGATATTGGGGATCAAGGAAAAGAATATTTAAATATTTTTGTGGCGAGTGCTCGATACATGCAAAATTCCTTTCATGAAGTGCATTTCAATGTGTTCCCTTTGCGCACATGTGGGTCTGCAACCTGAAGGAGTACAACCTTCCCTGAAGACATTTTTCTATTCTACAATGCACTAAGTGTAAACTGTCCAAGATAGCTGACCCATCCTCATGTGGAGGGGCCAAACATTGCCAGCCAACTGCTCCTTTGTGATTGGGCAGTCTTTCCTGCTATAGCCAATCGGAGGTGCCTGCAGGCGGAAGCCGGGCCCTCCAGCCAAGGCCCACAGCTAAGGCCCTGTCTGTGCCTGTCCAGGCCCTTTTTCCATACAATCCATGGATCAGCCTACAGGGGATCAGCCTGTTACACCATGTTTTATTTCACTATCACCAAGCTTTGAACCTCTGGCAAGATGTTTCTTGATACAAAGTAATAATCAAGGGTTGCATGAGTAGTCCCATATGACCATGTAGGAGCCGCCGGAATATCTCCTACACGGTTACCGTTTAATCGATTCAAGTCCCTTATATTAATTTCCTCCATCCACTCTTTCCCTCTCTGATTTTTCGTGCTTCTTTTTCTGATCCTTTTTTATCCGATCTGCTCTTTTCCGTGATACAGGTTGAATTCAAGTCACCACAAAACTGCCTCCCCAATAACCTGTAAAAAAAAGAAAAAAAGAAAGAAAACTTAATTCCTGGTGTGGGTACAACTCATTATCTACCTTTGAGTTATTTCTCCTCACTCATTACAACCAACATCACTTGTTGTTCTTTTTAATGCTGTGCCGCCTTATGTTTTGTGATTGCAGTGTTCCTTGTCTGAAAACCAAATCCAGTTGTCCTTACATCTGTACTGCCAATTTTGTTTCTTTGCTTGCAGTGTACTATACCTGAAAACCAAATCTAGGTGCTCTTACATCTGTGCTGACAATTTTGATTTTGTGCTTACAGTGTACTTTTTCTAAAATCATATCTAGGTGTCCTTACATCGGTGCTGGTAATTTCATTTTTGTCCATTCAGGGTATCTTGTGTTGAATCGAATTTGGTTGCCCCTCATATGTTTTGTGTTTTTTGATTTCTGTGCAGCCCCCTCTTTCTCCATCTTTTCCACCCCACTATGGCACTCACCAACGGTCCATCTTTTCTAGCTGCTATACTATCTCCAACCATCCCTCTCTCACAAGGTCTGGAAGAAAAAAGCACAAAAAAGATATCCTGGCCTCCAACCCCAGCCTACCCATCGCAGCCACCTATGTCAACACAACTTCCAGATAGATCTTTACTGATATCCTCTTCTCTGTCCCTTCTAGAGATCTATGGACACCTCACCTCATCTCTACTCTCATCTTACATCTGCACCCACTAATGGTGGCACCAAATGGGAAGTCCACTTGGCGGGCTTTGCTTCATCCAGGTGTATAAGCAATGTCTATCACACTGGCACTATATTGGTTCAGGCTCCTCCTCTTTGACTGGTGCCTGCCATCCCTCATTAACTTCCTCCCTACTCCTGCTATTCCATATTCCATTCTTTCTGCCCCCTGCCCCTCCGACCAATGTGCCATGCCCCTGTAACCCTCCTCAGAAAACCTTGAAAGGAAGAGATCTCTTGCATTTAGCTACTCTCAATGCCCAATCTGCCATCAAACACTTTGCAGACATCTGCCTCCTTCTTGAAGACCTTGACCTTGATATCCTTTCCCTTACCAAGAGGTGGTTAAAGGCCAGTTCAGTCCCTGCTTTTGACTCCCTCCTCCCTGATGGCTGTAAGATCATCTCTAAGCCTCGCACTAACCGTTCTGGTGGTGGGTGTGCTAATTTTTCTCTCAAGGGGTCCCTTCTTCCCTCATACTCAGTTAGCCGTATTCTACCTTTGAATGCCTGGTCTGCAAGTTGGTCATCTCTCCCATCTCTTCTCTGACTATTGCCACTATCTACAGACCCCCTGGCTCTATCACCCTGTTTGTATCTGAATGGGCTGATTCCTTCTCCTCTCTTCTCACAAACACCATTAAACTCCTTCATATGGGCGATTTTAACAACTACTTTGACTCCTCAATCACACCATCCATTCTGATCCGTGACCTCTGCACTTCACTCTCCCTCTCCATTCTACTTTCTGGCCCTACCCAATCGGCTGGACACACTCCTGATGCCTTTATTCACACTGATCTCTCACTCTCCTCCCCAATGATCACCCACTCTTCTGTCCTGACCACTCTCTCCTTTCCTCTGACATGGGTCCTCTGGGCCATCTGACTGCACCTCCACCAGCCCTTTCAACCTTATTCAAAGACATCTGTCTGATGAAACAAGTGTCAGTGGCCGCCTTCACATCTTCCTTAATCCCCCCCTCTCTCCACTCTAGGCCCTACCTCTGACGCTGATCTCCGCAACCTCCAACTTGCCATTACTAATACATATTACATTCTTGCATTCTTGCCCCAGTCATGAGGATCCACCTGAAACATGCCTCTAAGCGCAACAACTAGTATGACTCTAAACTTGCAGACCTGAAACGCAAAGTGCAGAGCTGCAGAACGGAAGTGGCAGACCTCTGGCTCACCCTCTGACAAACTGGCCTGTCGGGTACTCCTCAGGCAATACAGACTCTACATCCGCACCAAGAAAAGGGCCCACATCCAGGCCATTTTAAAAAAACAATTTAATGTACACATACTACCCAAACAGAAATACTGCTTTGGAAAACATGTGTCTGCACGACATTGCACAAAACTACACCTACAAAAAAAATGTCACACCAAATGATACAACTGCCAAATATTCAGTCTCAGATTGTGAAGGAAGCCTGGTGAAATGTTAGGCAGAATTACATGCAGTACACTTTGGACACTACACACAATTATGACTACAGGTTTAAGCACAATCTCACCTTTGGTTATGTGGTAGCAGTGGTTGAGCAGCCAGACTTATCTCAAGAGGGATGTGAGCAGTACAAGATGTTACACAAATGACTTACAATCACAGTAGTTCAAACAAACACTATTGAAGGTTTCTTGGTAAAAAAATATACATGTATTTACACAGTCAGTTGGAAAACATTCCACTAGTAAGAACAGCTCAATGTCACCCTATAATATGGTAACACTAAAGAGCTGGGTTCTAGGGAGTGAACACTCCTGTGCTGTGCTCTGTGCTCTTTGAATCAGTTAATCGTTGCAAGGTCACAGTTTGGAAGAGGAATTTCAGAAAGAAAGTTCTGGTTACCTCACACAGTAGATATTTGGACACCTGTTTATAAAAGGATCTCACGCGTTTCTGCTGTGGTTTTTACATGAGAGTATTTTATTCATGACGAACGGAGTGAGCACTGCACAGGCAGCAGCCTTTCAACATTCCATAGCAAATGGATTGATACCAGCCAAACGGCCTTATGAATCACAGGGAAATTGCCCTCAAGAACCTTACCTAATTACCTTGACAAAGACCATCAGGAGTTGAAACACGTGTCGGCTGACCTTCACCCAACAGACAAATGTGTCTAAACCGTATTTCAATATAAATAAAATACTCTCATGTAAAAACCACAACCTACTGTGCGAGGTAACAGGACTTTCTTTCTGAAATTCACTCTATAATACACTACAGTACACAACCAATATGTTTCTGAACAAGTTAGGCTCCCCTGAAGTGGGAGCAAAATGGCACTTCAGTAACTTTCAAAATGGGTAGAAAGACAAAGGTTAAAAGAATTAAAGCACAATTACTTTCATAGGCAGGGCAAATAGTTTCAGTTCACTACAACAGACAATCCAATTCAATAGGCCTGGGCCAAAGTCAATGGTTCAATATCTTGGATAGGATAGGACAGTTCTGGTAGTAAACGGTTAAGTCTTTGCCAATGTTCTTAGAAGTAGTTTGCCAGAAAAAGAGTTATGTGTCGGATTAAGAGTGAACAAGACTCCAAAGTTGGGAAAGTTTCACAAACTTTCACTGCAGCAGAAAGGATTTCCACACCACGTTTGGACAGTACCTTAAGTATGAAGAAAAGCTGAGCTTCAGTCGTGGGGACAAGAAGAAGGACGTTGGGAGGTTTCTGCACTGCCCAGGGAAGAGGCCACAAACTTGGCAAAATGTTGGTTTTAAGGTGTGAGTGACTTAAAGTACAAAAACTGGCATCCTTCTCACTAGCTATCTGGTTTTCAACAGCACGCTGATGAAAATTTGACCAGTATGGAGATGGTGTCCAAGTTGCTTACGAGTTGGTTGTTCCCACCAGCTCAAGGGAAGCAGCTGTCCTTGACGGGGCTTCTCTGTTGATGGAGTTTCAGGCAATTCGGACCTGCAGCAGGGCTTCACCGGACAAACCAACGGTCCAGGAGTAGCAGCAGTCCTCTTCCTTCAGCTCGTCTTCAGTTCTTTCATTTCAGTGGTCGACTCTGCCTTCCAGTACTGGAGACTCACCTTTCAGAAAGTTTTCTCCCATTCATTCCAGCCTAACTGTCACTCATTGAGGTCTCCTAGGAGACTAAGCACAGGGAGTTTCGGGCACCTCCCTCACATCCTGTCCACCCCAGACACTCATGTGCCTGAGGAGGGCTTCAGTACTGAAGCCCGCCAAAGGGCATTGAACAAAGGGACCAAACCTGGTTTGATGCGCAGTTAAACACAAGAAGGACCTTTCCTAAAAAAAAGAGTGAAAAACGATGACCAGAGTCTATTTTTACAGAGGGTTCATGGGCGCCATATTGAAAAACATGGCTGACCTGATTTTTGGCTACCAGTGTTCACGGTTGGGAAAAATCAGGTAGTTTGTTCTAAAACCACTGCCACCAGCCACTCCAAGAGGAAAGGGTAACATTTTACTGTTACATGAGTGTTTAGACACAGGGGATGCTAGGCAACCCCTCCAGCACTCTATAGGAAGATAGTGTGTGCTGGGTCTATGATTTTAAAAATATTAGCAAAGTCAATTTAACTTTACATGCTCTGCGAGACAGTAGTCAGTCCCATATAAGGTATTTAAACCTCCTTGGGGAGTCTGAAAGACACCCCTGTGCCACTGCACTGAAGGTGCTGTGTGACGCACAAGAAAAAGATGATGCCTATGGAGTTGTTTAAAACTCCATATCCAAAGAACACAAAAGTAAAACACACATCAAAATACATGAAAAGGCTAACACTCTTTCCAGGTAAAAATGTAAATCCTAGAAATCCAGCAAAGTTGCTGGGGGTCTCAAAAGTTAAGGGAAATTAGCACATTCTTGAGAATTCTCCCTAACATGAAACTAGCAAAACCCAGTCTAACTAATCATATAAAGTTATCATTTAAATCTCCACAACATAGAGAATGTATTACATCGCCCAACTCCAACTTTTTAAACTTTGGAGAAAATAAAAATAATTATTTAGTGAATATGACTCATTTGAAGCTGCATTCAACGTGAATGAAAGCAGTATAACAAATGACAGTTTCAAACAATACAAACAAATGTTGGACAATGAATGCCAACAAGAGGAAGCGATTGAAGCTCAGTTAGACACAGACACTCCTAAGGGCAGTCATTCTTCCCTTACAGGAAGCCAAGAACCACTTGGAGAACCACTCATTCTAAATGAAGTAGAAATAGCCATGACTGAGGTCCGGAGGTAACCTTGCCGGTGGGTTGACACTGGTATTGCAATATTTACAAGCACTTGGCTTGCAGGAATCATGGGATTATGACCTGAGCAATCCAGGAAGTCAGGCGCTGGTAAATTGTTAATCCCCATTCCAATTTGAGTGCCATGGGACTCAATGGGAATGGGGCTGATGGAAGCACCAGCACCATTGATAAAGGTGCCAGTGCTTCTGTGAAAGTCTGCGACCGGGTCCCGTTCTGCCCACCAGGTCTGCCCTGGCGGGCGGGACAGCACCCGTCCGCAGACTCGTAGTGTGCCGGTCTGTTAACAACGGTGCTGGTAAGCTTACGGAACCGTTGTTACCGGACCGGCACACTTGTAATGAGGCCCCATGTATCAATATAAACAAACTGAGGACAACTTGTCAGTGCTGGAATCACAGCAAAATGATGAACAACTCACCATTTATGTAGAAATCGCTCATGAAATTTAACATGATTTTAAATTGAAACTAAAACCTGTAGCTGTAAAAACCTCTGCTCCTGTATGTACATGGTGAAGCTGATTCTCGTAAAAACATTCTTAATTAAAATAATCAGCAAATGTCCACAAAATATAACAAACAACAACCCTTCAGCTGTAGTAAAAGCCCCCACAGGTTGACTTGCCTACATCGGAGGTGAAACTTTACTTTTTTTAAAAATGTTTTTTTATTATATTTGGTTTATTACAAACCTTTAAAATATTTTAGTTACAAACGAGACGAAAAGGAACCTATGATTTAAGATTTACATTTTCATTCCTTAATCACTTTCCACTGGAATGTTTTCATCAGGTTTTAGAGTCATTTATCCTTCCTCTTCTTATTTGACACTACCGATGGAAACCACTGAGAGGTGTTGTACAATATGCTTTATTATGAGATCGGCGGTAGCTGTGTCGGTAAAACCGGCATGGCTGCTGCCGGAATAATTTTTTTCCAGCGCCAGGGAATGGGCAATTACCGGGGCATTAAGGCCCGGGCAGACCCAGTAATTGTTTAACAAAGGTAGCGGGCGCCCCTCTCTCGCAAGAACAGACATGATAACCTGTTCAGTGGTTATTAACCACTTGAGAGTTCGCAGCCACTGCTTTTACCCACTGTGCCTTTCACAGATGGGAAATATCCATTTGCATATCAGTCTTTGTCCTGCCCAGGGGCAGTCCAGCACCGAAATACAATGGCAATTCCAATCTGAACGAGAGTACCACCAGCAACCCCATACACGTGTTTCACCCTTGTTGGGGATCATCAGTGAGGTGAAGCTGATGCCTTTCTAAGCACAGTGAGAGGGAGACCACGTCTGGTTGCCCCCAGGAGACCTAGGGTTACCAATCCCAGGTTCCTTAAAAAATAGTTTAACAAAGGTAGCGGGCGCCAGAAAATATTGCTCCCCATTCCCATTGAGTCCCATTGGACTCAATGGGAATGGGAATCCAGATGCACCGGCACCATTCGTGAATGGTGCCGGTGCATCCAACATGGTCTGCTCGCGGGTGCCGGTATGCTCGCCAGGTCAGACCTGTCGGGTGGAAAGGCACCCTCAAGCAGACATCATAGTTTGCCGGTCCAGTAACAACGGTACCAGCAAGCTTACTGGTACCATTGTTACCGTCCGGCAAGCTTATAATGAGGCCAAATGTCTTCCAAAACAAATGGCAATGCAAATGTTAGCTTGTTGTCTGTTTCATCAAAGCACGCTTGCCACCATTTTTCTGCACTCAATGAGCTTTAGTCTGCTATCAGCATTCCCAAATGTTTGGATCTTTCATTTCTTAAGGCTGGACAATATAGTGTCAAGTGTTTTAGGGTTTCATCATGCTTATTGCAAATCCTGCAGTTTAGATCCATTCCTATGCTGTCAGTGCATTGACTTTGTATCTCTTTAGTTCTGAATTGATTCAACCAAAATTTCATGAAGAGATTTCATTGGTATTTATCAGGAAATTTGTCTAGGTATTTCGGAATCTTGTGTAGGGCTTTCGCTTTGTGCGTTATATTTTGCATAATTTTATGTTTGATTCTCAGGTCTCCGGTGTCAATCCAGTCCTGTGGCCAAAGTTTCTTCTTGACTGAGTCAGGATTTGTTTGTAGGTTGTTGTTGTCAGTTCTAAGATTTTCCAAACTTTTTCACACCATTCAGTCCATAAGGTAAGAATATTATCCTTGTTTGCACTACTTGGATCTTGTAGGATGTTAAATTGCGGGAGTCCATTCTTCAGACTCATTTTATGATACATTATGAGCATGTTCCATGTCAATCTGGCATTTATTGATAATAACCCTATCTCATATTGGAAGCATGAGGTAGGTGTTCCCTTGGATAGCCACAAGACTTTAATCCAAAAGATGTTTTCCAACATGGCCCAAACAGTGGCTGGACACCCCATGGCACATTCAGCCCCATCATTGCCGGATCCGCCTTTTGTTTGTAAAAATGTTGTTCCGGTTTTAATGAAAATTTGACTAATTTTGTATTTAGCACTGCTGCTTGCACAGCCAACTGCTGACATTTGGCCTTCGTTTTTTCTACCCAAGAGGCCTCATTCAGACTTGAGCTGATCCACATTCCAAGGTATCTGGTGTGCATTACCCAACCAATGGGTTGTTTCTACAGATGCCATTGGAATTTTTTCCCAATATGGGGTTTGTTTTTTCTTTGATCCTGAAGTGTCAAGATTTCTGATTTGCTAGGATTGATGCACAATCCATTCACACATATTCAGTTACATATTGTTCTAAGGCATGCAGTTTTCGTTGTGGCCCGATTGGTGTCACGTCGAGCAGGACTAAATTGTCAGCGTAAAGTATCCAGCTTAAGTGCGTCCCATGGATTTTAGGTGGAAATGTCAGGATGCTTTCAAGAGTGACTCTAATATCAGAGAAAAACAGGTTGAAAAGAATTGACGACAATGGACAACCTTGTTTCACGCCACAAAAAATGTGTATTGGGGCGGATAAGTTTCCCGTGCGGTCAAGTCTTCTTTTTATTTCTGTGTTTGTGTGTAGATCTTTTATTGCCATTAAGAAGCTGAGCGGGCGATTCCATTTTTCAAGCTTTTACCAAAGTATTTCACGGTCCACGCCGTCAAATGCATGCGATAGGACCATAAACGGAAGGTAGATTATTGTACCATTTCTTATGTCTTCCATTTTCATTAGATTGATGAGTAGCAAGTTTAATCCACAACCACTCCTTTGACGAAGCCTGATTGTCGAGGGTCGAAGTGGCAGCTGGTTGTAATCCAAGCAGACAGGGGTTGTTGTAGATAAGTGGCGTAGATCTTGCCTGCAACCTCCAGGAGAGCGATTGGGTGATACTCCTTTGGATCAGCTCTGTTCCCTTTTTTGAAAATCGGCACCACAATCGCCTGCTTCCAGGATGCCAGAGGGAGACACTCTGAGGCTACATTTGTGAACAGGAGAGCACAAAATTCCACCCATGCCTCCGGATTTCTTTTCGAGATGTGATTCATTAAGCCGTCAGGGCCTGGGGCTCTCGACAAACTGAGCTACAGCTCAGAATATCATCTTTTTCAAAGGTGATTTCCCACTGATCTAATGTTGGTAATGGGGGCCCTTTTGTCTCTCCTTTCTTTCTATAGAGCTCACCAAAGTGCAGAATCCATTGTGTTTCGGTCACCATATTGTCTTGTAGCGCCTGTTGCGGACTGTCCTCTTCGTTGATGACTTTCCAAAATTCGCAAGAATATTTTTTGGGCAAAATGTTCCTTATGGTTTCTGCATCCTGTTGTTCTATTGCACCTCTATGTGTGTTCAGCCAATTTGTATACTTTTGTCTGATTCTTCTTTTATCAGGGAGCTTTTGTTCATTTTGTACTTTGTATAAGTTCTCTCTGAAGATCTCATTTTTTTCTCGCAACTTGAGTCTACAGACACTGCATGTTTCCATGCATGAGTTCTTGCTCTTTGGGGGGCAGCGATTGAAACCTTACACCAACTATTGCTCCTCCCCATAAAACACAAAAACAAATTAAAATACTACAAATTATCAGCAGAAGCTACTACCTAAGTATGCAGAATTCTAAAACAAATGAAAGTGCTCCTGGTAGATGATGTAAGCATGGTTTATAACCTCGTGTTGGCTTTAATTCATCTCAGAATACAAGACCTAAAAACCAACTACGAAGAACTGTTAGGAGAAAAACATGTTATTGTTTTTAGAGAACTCCTACAGTTAACACCAGTGCAAGATCAACGTATTTTCAAAACATTTGGACACAAACAATGCCACAATACACTCAGCAGCATTCAACATTTAAATATCTGGCAACATTTTCCCTGCAGAGAACTAACTCAAAACATGCACTAGTCTGCAGACCTCACCTATGCTAACATTTTAAATGGCATTATAACTGGTCTGCTTACTAAAGATACACAATCCATGTTAAATAGTAGACTAATCCATGAGCTATATTGGCCAAACACATATGCTACTGATGTCATGGAACAATTAACTCAACAAAATCTAACAATTAATTTAATTAGACAATATTGAAAAATGAAATGCAACCCACACTGCATAATTATCTCCACCGACAAACTAGAAGTGCATGGCATCACACTTCCTATGTGTCAACAAGCAACATCATGTCTAAATAGCTTAGAAAAATGTATCTCCAACAAAGCGCTCCAGCAGCAGGCAATGCAGTCCACATGCTGCTCGCACAGGCTGGACATGTTGGCCGCCAACAGGGACCGATGGGCTGAACTGGTGGATCTGCACACAGCAATGGCTGCAGAAGCACAGGCCCACAGGGATGCCCTGAGGGAAGAGAACACCTCCCTCAGAACTACTCTGGCTGCACTTGAGATGGGCCGCAGTAGACGGGCCAATCAGCAGATGGAGCAGCTGACTGACAACATATGTGCTGAACTCCATGCAACACAGGAGGAGATCTGTGCATCACGTGAGGCCTTGCATGTGGAACTCCATGCAACACAGGAGGAGATCTGTGCATCACGTGAGGCCTTACCGGCGGAACTCCATGCAACACGTAAGGTGCTGCATGGGGACCTTGTAACCGTAATCATGCAGAATCAGACCTTTCAGGCCCCCATGTTTGCTGCCATTGAGGAGCATACCAGGGCTATGTGTGGTCAGCCTCCCTTGCCACACTCACCTTCTAATGTAATGCCAGAGTGTGCAGACAGCGGCGAGAGCGTGTGCGGACAGCGGCGAGAGCTCTCCCACTTTTTTTTCTCAACATCCACACATGTGGGTGTTGAGGTGTGAACTCCCCCTCCCCCGGTCCACAATGGCTTTTTTTTTGTCATTATTTTTTTGTCTATTGTGCATTCATGTAACAGTGTGTTGGTTTGTGTGGCATCTGTCGGCATCAACTGTGTGTTCTGGTTGGGCCCATACAGGCTTGTCATTTCCATGGGCTTGCAAGGAGGGCAGCGTGTGACAGTAAATTACACAGAGGCATTGGGCTTCCATCATTTCTGTGGCCAGTCTGCAGTCCAACCTGTGTATACACCCCATGTAGGGATTCATGATTATTTGACCAGGGCATGTTTAGCATGCATTTTACTTTGGATATTGCTAAATGTGTACTTTATGATGTTAAAGCTTCATGTATTACCTTGCCTGTCTCCATCATTGATACCCTTCATGCTGTATGTGTTAAACTGCGCCCTTTAGCTTGCAGATACCCACTCAAGCTGGAAGGGGCCCATGTGGTGGCTTAGTCACATTGAGTCACTTGTGCTATTGTGATTGGTCACTGTCTGACATTGGCACTGTTGGGTTCAGTGTTTATGATATGATATGCTGGTAAATGGATGTTCCTGTGTATGGTTTCATTTTGATGTGTCAGAGGGAATTGACATATTTTCATTTGTCAAAATGCACTTTGTGACAGTTGTGTCATGTGTTGTGCATTTACTTTTGACTTTTTACATTGCATGCCATGGTGTGGTATGTCGGCCGGGTAACATGGGTTTTGGAAGGGTTTAGGTGACATACCAGTATTTGGATGTGCTGTTTTGCATGGGGTTAGTGGCATACTGCATCTTGAATGTGTGCCTTTTGATCTCACAGGACTGTGTTGGTTTAAGTAGCGAGGGGTGCTCTCAATTTAGCACTTCCAAGGACACATTCTCAGGGTGGTAAGGTAGTGACAGTTGATTGTCACCTTGTCATCATCGATTGTCACCTGGAATGTGCCAGGCCTGTGTGCACTCCACAAGGGTGGGATTTTAGGTGAAGAATTGTGCCACAAGCTGGGTACGGTCAGCCTCGCCACGTGCCCTTTCCCCTCCCGTGCGGAGCATGCGTTCATGTGGTTGGGGAAGTGGGGGCTCCACCATGTCCACCGGTACACCACACCATGTTGCAACATTGTGCCGGACACATACTGCCACAATGATCCTGCACACTACTGGTGGTGCATATAGTAGCTGTCCACAGGAGCGGTCAAGGGAGCGGAAGCGTGACTTTAGCACTCTGAATGTGCGCTCCACTATGGTCCTGTTTGCAATATGTGCTGCATTGTATCTTACCTGGGGTCGTGTGGTGGGGTTCCTTATTGGGGTCATCATGTAGGTGCTCAGAGGGAAGGCACTGTCCCCTGGGGAGGTGATAATTCTTGTCATTAGTTGGGTTTGTCTATTTGTCTGTGTGTCCCAGCTTCCAGGTCCTGGTTTAGGGGTGTCATTCTGAATATGAAACTATCATGGGTGGACCCTGGATAGTTGCCATAGAGAGAGGTAATGATTCCCTTGGCATCGCATACAACCTGCACGTTGATGGAATGCTAGTGCTTGTGATTGCGATAGATGTGCTCAGTGGCCCTAGGTGGACATAGGGCCACATGGGTGCAATCAATGGCACCAAGCACTTTGGGGAAGTGTGCCACCCTGTAAAAGTCCTGGACCACGGCTTGCCTTTCTGCAGGTGTTCTGGGCATGTATATGTGCCTGCAGACTGAGGGGAGTGCAGTGATGATTGCCAACACCTGGTGTAGACATCGTGACTGCATAGGCTGTTAGACACCCCCATCTATGGCAGTTGTCTGCTGAAATGACCCAGTGGCCACAAAAATGCAGTACATTGTGCACCTTTTTCAAGGGGCTCAGTGCTTGGGAGAATAGGGTGGATGATGTGAGGTCATCCTCCAACTCAGTAACCAGGTCTAGGATGATATGAGGTGGAAACCTGTACCTGCCATCGAACTGGTCATCAGGCATCGCAAAAAGGCTGGTCCTGGGTAAAAAAATGCAGGGCCTGGCTATCTTCCGCCTCCTCCTGCGGTGTCCCACGATCACTGCTTCGAGGAATGGTACATTCATCGTAGCTGTATATGCACGTTTTTTGTTTGCGTGCTCTTTTATGCATTGGCTTTGGTGTGCAGGGGCGCTACCACCTGCTTTCGCGTGGCGTACGTGTTTCTGGGTTTGCACATATTTTGCTGTGCACCGGTGAGCCCTGTTCGATTCCATGAATTTGTGTTTTTAGCTCACGTGTGGGCATTGTGAGTATTTTACTGCGGTTCTTCCCCCGTAACGCACACATTTTCGCCTGTTGTTCCCCATTTCATGTGTTGTGCCCTCTTTTTAGGTGTGTGGGCAGGATGGTGTGCGCCTTCGCTGGCCGATCGCGCCAGGCATTCGTGGTGTCACAGTGACGTGTTGGACCTGCGCGGATTCAACGCAGGTCTCAGGTAAGCCACGCAAAATGTGTTCCATGAATATGTAAACAGGAGTCTGTTTTCACCGCACATTTATTCCATGAATTACCCTGTTAGTGCATGGATAGTGGGAGATTCCTTTGTTTATGATCTGGAGAAGTAAGCTGAGGCAAGAGGCATTTCTGGTGTGGTGATCTTGGGTTTTCAGGCCTGCATGCTTTGTGGTATAGTGTGTCTGGCAGAAATTTGCAGGGACGGCTTGCACTTTGCAGAGACATGGCTACTTTTGGTACTACTGATGTTCTGGTACTGCACTGTGGAGGAGAGAATTTGGGCTATATCAGTGCTCCAAGTTTGGTGTATTGAAGTTGCAGGTGGAAGAACTGATGCTGCTTTTTCCAACTGCAAAGCTATTTTTTTCCAAAATACCACATAGAGCACAATGGAACAACCCCAATGTCCTTAGTCCCCAGCAAAATGCTGAAAGGGGCATCGTTAATACAGGCATGGGTGTATGTTTGCGACATGCTCAGATGTTAATTTTCCATAATGAGAACATTGATTCCCTTACACTGCACTATTTCACCACAGATGGCATTTTGGTGTCCATCCTTGGAAATGCTCTTTTTTTTCTCGGGATGCTTTGCAGAGGTTTATGTAAAGCAGTAAGGAGGAAAAAAAGAGAAGAAAAACCTCAAAAAGAGAATACAAAAAGTTACATTTATCTTCCCATCCCCTTGATTTGGCCTATTTATCCATGATCATCGTGGTAGTTCGAGGATCGAACGTGCCAATTCCGGGGCTTTTGAGGATGGCAGCATGGAAATGGAACTGTGGAGGTCAGGGGATTGGCCAACAATGGTTGATGGGTATGGTGTACAAGGAGAGAGTGTGGCAGAGGCTCTGTTTGCTATGAGGAGTGCAGGTGGCTATGGCTATGGTTGAGTGTTTTAGGAGGCACAGTGTCTGTATTTTGGGGGACTCTTTGATACATTGCTTGCAGGTGTATGCAGAGCATGGTGAAGTGGCTGTACATCTAGGATTCCATCATGTGGATGTGCACTGGTATGGAGTGAGTAACATGAAGTGGCTGTATTTGGTTCCCCTTTGTGCCACTTTGGTGACACAGCATCATCCAGCCATAATTTACAGGAAACAAACTTGGAGCACTGCTGTAGCCCAAATGCTCTCCTCCACAGTGCACCAGTGCACCACCAAAACATCAGGACTACCAAAGTAGCCATGATTCTGCAAAGAACAAGAAGTGCCTGCAAATTGTGGCCAGGAACACTGCACCATAAAGTCTCCAGGCCTAGAAAACCAAGATCAGCAGAAACACCTCATGCCTTTGCATACCTCTCCAGATCACATACAAACAAATCTTCCACTAGCCATATAATAACTCCAGCCATCTTCACTACACAACCAACACAGCAATGAAAAACAATAATACCCTCCCTTCCTCTAAAACACACCCTTAGCACCTGATAGGCTAATCCCCACAGTCCCATTTCCATGCCACGCATGCTTAGAAGCCCCGGATGTAGCATGAGTGATCTGAAAACTACCACAGTGTTTGTGGATCTCGTAACACCGAGATGCCCTTTCCACTTCACAATTCACACTAAGCAGTCCCACAACCATCCACTAATCATATCCAAGATCTTTACATCTAACTATATCAACTCAGTACAACACTGCAGATGTACTGTTCAACTCTCAGAGCAGTGGTCTCCTATGAATCCCAAGCACCTGCATCCAAAAGTACGATGCAACTCTCCAAGATTTCTACTTCCAGATTCATCCACATCTACATCCATCAACACAAGCTACAGGTATGCATATGCTGTGCACTGGACACAGGAAATGAAAACTGCATGTATGTTACCAAAGCACAGGAAGTACATAGATTGCTTGCTTATGAACAGGGTGCCTGCCACATGCCCTGCATAACCTACTCAATAATCCTACTCTTATTTGTACCATCTCCTCACATCAGTGGACAGTTACTTAGGATGCTGTTTCCTTTCAAAGTTGTCTTGAACTGCCCACTAGCATAACAGCTGCAAACCACATATTTCAATTTAAGCACCACTCTCTGTAATTATGTTATACAAAAACACATCAGGAACATTTGCACAGCACAATCAAGTTCCAGATCCTATGTGAAATGCTCAGAATGCACACAAAAAGGGAAACTGCATCTATGTTAGGAAAGCATGGCAAGTACATACATACACAATTGAACAAACGTGCCATTGGGGGGAAAGCAAAGAAATGCATGTGTACATTGGAAACAGTGCTATCTGTAAATTTGGATAAATAAATGAAACTAGAGAAAATAATGTCTGCACTCATCTAGCAAGCATCTATGTGTGAGAAAGTTAACAAAATTCCACACACTGTAAGACTCCCTTTTCCAATCTGTACATCTTTCTGCCCTTTTTCTCACTCTACTATGACTTGCACTTATTCATTTCCAAAGCAAGTAGTGCAACAACATCTCAAACACTTCAGAAATGCAGCCCCATAGGGCACCATTATCACTGCAGCACTAGCCCCCATACCAACAATGGTGATACTACCAAGTCCCCACTTGTATGCAGTGCCATACAAGCACACTAACTCCTCCTGCCAACAAATCCTCCTACGATCTAAAATAATGTGTTCTCCTACTACTATTACTGTACCATTAACACACATACCCACTAACCTCCTTCTTTTGCAAATGCAGTGAAGAACTACCTCCTAAAAGCCACTGACGTCTCTGCTGGTTGATACAACCCAGAAGAAACCTACTCTTCACATCCAACAAAGTAAGAACAGTACTGTTGTAGTGTTCTGCCTGTTACTCAGACAGTGCAGTGTTGTTTTATTGCAGCCTAGAGAATTTTATCCAACCCCACAGCACTGCACTCACTTCACCCTTATTCATTGCACCTTGCCAGGTTCGCTGTTTCTATTGTCATCGGAACACAATGTGTTAACACCCACTAGTTTTATAAAAACATTGTAATGTCCTTAATTCTTCATACACACTGAAACAAACCTTTCCCACAGGAACACATACACATACCAGTACAACATTCACAACCAAAAGTAACAGGCCTTTGCACAATCACACTCCTCTATATATACCTACCCTCACATTCAGACACTCATGCACAGTACACACAAATACATTGCACAACTTCCAAACCCACACTTTCCTTTTTTCTCTAACAGACACACGGCAAAGCCTACCAAAACGCAACCCCATAGAAAACAACACAGAAATAGAGCAGATACAACTCGAACCATGCAAAATATGCATCCACCTCTAGCAAACTTTGTACAAAAAGTTCAAACAAAACAGCTAATACAGTCATTGAGCAAAACATAACCAGTGTCACATCTCGGGTTCCTGGCTGGCAGCGCCGAGGGTTGCCTCGTAACACCTGGAGGCTACCCTGGCGGCTGTCCCAACGTTATTGGGCACGCAGAGTCCATTAGAACTATATCCCCCATCAATCCCTTTTTTTGTAATCACGTGATATGCACGCAACGCGGTTTCGCGTCTTTCTGTGACTTGTACTTAATGCCTATTGCTCCATTCATCGGGTGCTCCTTACCTGTGTTAGTAATGAGCAATTGCATTTAGGTATTTTTATTCTGTTATTACGATTCAGATTCCGTATTTAGACCTTGCATCTGCCTTATCCTTGTCTGCTCTCCCGACGCTCGTCTCCCTCTGCTGCATCCCTTTTGGAACACCAAACTTTGCTACGTTGCATCGACTCCTCTCTCTCTCTGACCCATTCTGTTGTGGTGCTTTTTGGATTTGTGAACTTCGTTTTTCATAGGGACTCGCGTGAAGTGAATGCTGTGTTCCCTGGTTCGAGTTATATGTCTATGGAAAACTCCCATTGAAAACCCATCCCCCACCAGTCACAGACGCTCTGCTGCTACCACATATTGGATTGCTATTCACATATTTGTGGGACGCTCTGCTGCTACCACATATTGGATTGCTTTTCACATGCTTTTGGGACGCTGTGCTGCTACCACATATTGGATTGCTTTTCACATACTTTTGGGATGCTCTGCTGCTACCACATATTGGATTGCTTTTCACACATTGGGATTTTCATTCTTCGCCCAACCCTGTTATCCTTCTCCTTGACTACAAGTAGGTTACTGGTGTCCTTCTTCACGGAGCAGGTAAGAGTGGGTACTAGTGGGTGGTGGTTTGCTGTATTCCGGCATTTCTTTGGCTGCATTTTCTGAACTATTGCATTGTTCTTTATTCCTCTAGCACTGTTGTCGCTGCTCCTGCCTTGCACTCAAGCCCCCGGCCTGACAGAGATTTTGAGTTCTGCAGGCTGCGCTCTTGGGGGGGGGTCTTTAGCATATCAAGCTCAAGGTTTTCACAAGAGTGAAGGAACACCTAAAACGGGAGTTTATCTGCAACATCTGGGTTTTGTCTCGGGGTGTGACAACCAGGTAGCAGGAAATAAAGTGTGCTTCTCTTCCAAAATGTAAAACTAAAACTTAAGAAGAATGCAACTACCAGTAGTGCTAACACTACATCTACCAACATTAACATAGCCACAAGGAAGCATTCCAAAAAATGTATTTTACAAAACATTTTCCACCCTAAAATCCTTCAGAACCTTATAAAAACAGGGGAGAAATCACACTCAACCCTTAAAAATTACTGCAGAAAGCTGATCCTGGAAGCTCTCATAGACAGTGCAATGCTCCTCAAAAGGAACATATTTATATTAACTTTAAACAGAATGAAACCACTAACAAAATGAATTAGTAAACTACAAAAAGTACTTTGCAACATACTCAATATCAACATAGATACCATTGCAAGTGTCTGTGCAGGTGAGTGAATTCACACAACATCACAGAGCCATATTTCAATGAAGAGGCTCACAAATGAGAGCAGAAAAAAGGCAATTGCCATACATAGCAGTGGCTGAGGGCCTGAAAAGGTAGACAGTACCATTATGGCAGAATAAACACTGATTGCAAGAATATACCCAACAGAATTACAATCAACTCTCCATTGCAGCCAACCAATCCATCACATCTACAAATGGCTGTGTACCTCAGTGTGTAATGTGCGAAAACAATTCTTCAAATCCTTGCAGCAGTTCCTCAATCAGTATGTGAAAGCCAAAGACAAATAAAAAATGTAAACTATTACAAACCATGGACTCCTGTCCAGTGTGCAAATACACAGGACTTCAAGGACATTCATTAGCCTACATTCCTGGGCCTGCTTGCAAAAGAACCTTCAACCACATCAAAATGTTAGCAACACACCATTCTACTGTACAAAATCTCATTCAGAGACTGTACTATGCAAAAAGTCCAGATTTAGCACTGGAGCATTTAAATTACATTCTCCTACATGGCACAGCCAAAGAACTCCTGGAAGAAATAGACCACATCCAAAGCAAATATTTTGGAAGTGAATAACACTTGCAAAATCCAGTAACTTTAGAAGAGAGTAGCGACGACTGTGCAGATGGCAACCTTCTATTACACACATACACAAAAGTATGAGCAAAGTTTAAAAGCACATCTGCTGAAGTACCAAACCAAGTATGTGTGTGTTGCCACATAACTCTTTATACAAAGCTGTAGATATAACAAAATAGAATATAATGAGGAATCCCAATGGTTCCAATTAACTCTTGACCTTATAGCAGAAAGCAAATACAAAATGACTAACCCCTCAATACTTTTCACATACTGCACTGGAAAACTTGATAATAACCAAATGCCTTCACAGGCTATCACTAATAACATGGAAATATTCCCAATTCCAAAACCACTCCAACAGCTTAATTTGTATGAGAGCATTGTAATCCAAACAGTACACCCATTTCAAGCGATAATACTCCTTCAACCGAAAACAGCCAAGTTGCCTCCTTCTGAGTTACTGAAAGGCATTAGTGGCAAAGTAGGTATTTGCCATTAGTACTTAAAGGGAATGTAGACACTCTGTGAGTGAAACGGCCAATAGATTAATATTTGCTTATCCTACGGAATGGTGTACCTACAAAAGACAAAAAATATTTGGCAGCAACTAGTAAAGTTAAACAAAGTTAGAGAAGCCCTGCATGTCTTAAGAAGAACAATGAATACTCCAAAGAAATAAACATTGAAGAAAACCTGAGAGAAACCACCAAAATAATTCAGAATTCCTCAACAAAACCTTGAATACATATTCCACCTCCTCTTTGAAAGTGAACTAGTAACTCTATGTTACAGAGTAGCACACACATTGAAAACAGTTTCCAATTTTTTAAACATGCCTGTTATGCAGCTACTTCAGGTGCAAGAGAAAGATGGCGTTTTACAGTCAAGTTTTATAAATCTCTTGGCAAACATCCGTGGTATGAAAGAATACTGGTTCTGATGTCACACAGATGTACGGTGTATGCTAAGAAACCTTGGCCCACCAACATGGTTTGTCACTTTAAGTTGTGCAGAGTATGCATGGGAAGACTTGCACAATTTCCTATGCTTAACAAGCAAAAACAAAGCAGAGATAGACATGAAAACACTAGGAGAACTCTGCTCTCTTGACCCTGTAAATGTGACAAGGTACTTCCATCACCGCTTTATTGCCATGCTGCATTTAATCTGTAATAAAACAATTCCTCCCCTTAGAGAAGTGCAACACTTCTTTTGGAGAAAGAATATCAATCCAGAGGAGCACCACACATCCACATGCTTTTGTGGATTAAAGATGCTCCTAAATTTGGTCAGGACAGTGATGCCACTGTTTTGCAGTTCAACCAAAAATATGTCACTTCGAAATCCCTTCAGAAAGCGCACATAGTGACCTACCTACACACATTTTGCGGTTTCAAAGACAAAAATGTGGCAAGTATTGTCGGCCCAGATATAAAAACAAAGGCAAATACTACACCAAATGCCACTTTGGTTTCCCTAGACCACTTTCAGCAAAAGGATATGTAAACAGATTCATGTCTTCTTTTAGACACAGTGTGAAAGGCAAATTGCCTAAGAACACATACTGCATTTAAAGAACTGAAGCATCAAAGTACCTCAATGATTACAATGCAATCATTGTCTCGGGAGGATAGCTCAGCTGCAACTTGCTCACCTTGGAAGCAATACGACACGGAGCAACACAGGTTCGATCTCCGGGTCCGCACTTAGAAACATCATAGTATTAAGCACACTATAAATAACCTATCATATCATATCATTGCCCTCCTGTGGAACGCAAACATAGATGTGCAGTACACTGCAGTTGCACGATATGTCACAGCCTACTCAACCAAAGATGAAAAACAGAGCTGAAAGACCTCTGGGATGACATATCATCTGACAAAACACTGCCATAAAAATCATACAGTTTTGGCATAAAAATGCTCTCCAATAGAGAATGTGACTGCTGCAAAGCCGCAGACCGTTTAACCAGCAGAGCCTTGTATGGGAAATATGAAAACATAGTCTGGTTAAGCCTTGGCCCTGCTGCCTCCAGAAAAAGAGTTCTCGAATCATACCAAGACATAGAAACAATAGTGAAAAGGATCCCAACAGCCAGGACATTTTGAAAAAAATGTATTGGACACATACTACCCAAACGGGTGTACTGCTTTGGAAACCATGTGTCTATACCATATAGCCCACAACTTCTCATACACAGATAATAGTAAACCAGATGAGAAGAAAGGTAAATACATAGTCAAAGGTTGTGAGGGCAGCCTGGTTAAACTTACCAAACACAGCCTGATTAATCATATGAAGCTATGATTAAAAACTCCTCAACATAGAGAACGTTACTACATGTCCATACTCCAACTTTTTAAACCATGGAGAAAAGAAGAATATTTATTGGACACCCAAGCCTCCTATGCCAATGCTTTCAATGCGAGTGAAAAGACTATAACAGATATAAACTTAAACAGTAGAAAAACATATTGGACAATGAACTCCAACAAGAGGTAGAACCTCAAGCACAACTAAATGTAGACACTCCTGAGAGCAGTCAACCTTCTCTTACAGTAAGCCAAGAACCACTTGGAGAGCCACTCATAGTAAATGAGGCAGAATTTGCCATGACTGAAGTAGAAAACGCCATGTGTCAGTATGAGGAATATGAAGAAAACTTTGGTCTACTGAAATCATAACTGAATGATGAACAGCGTAGCACTTTCCTAGAAGTAATTAAAGAAATTGAACATGGTGTTCAGCACGAAACTAAATCTTGTACCTGTCAAACCTATAAAACTGTACTCCTGTATGTAAGTGGTGAAGCTGGTTCAGGCAATACATTCTTAATAATAATCACCAGCAAGTTCCTCCTACAATTGAAAAACAACAAGCTTTCAGCTGTTTTAACTGCCTCCACAGGTTTAGCTGCCTACAACATAGGTGGTGCTATTTTACACCAATTGCCTCTCCTTGATGTAGAACACCAAAACAAATTAAACTACTACAAACATTCAGCAGAAACTGCTATGGAGCTACTTAGAGTTTGGAAACAAATGAATATTCTCCTAATGAGCTGAGCATGGTCTCCAACCTAGTGTTGGCTTTGATTCACCTCAGACTGCAAGAGGTCCTTAAATCGGACTATGAAAAACTCTTTGGAGAAAAACACGTTATTGTTTTCGGAGATCATCTTAAATTAAAACCAGTGAAAGGTGAACCTATTTTTAAAACCTTAGGACACAAATTGTGCCGTAGCTCACTTGGCAGCATAGGAAATGTAAATCTCCTTCAACAATTCTAATACAGAGAACTAACTGAAAACATGCATCAGTCTGCAGACCTGAACTATGCTAAAATTATGAAAAGCATTCAGATGTATAAGGAAGCACAACCTATCTTAAATAGCAGAAGCATCCATGAGCTATTACGGGCATAACACATCTGCTTCTGATGTCATGGAACAATTAGCACAGACGTTTTTTAAATGTATGTCCTTAATGCCAACCCTAGCAAGCTGTGCACATTTCAATGAAACAATGTTGAAAAAAGAAATGCAACCAATAGTGCAAATTTACTCCACAGGCAAACTGGACGTCCATGGTATGACAGTACCTATGTGTCAAGAAACCACAGCATGACTAAAAAGCTTAGAAAACTCTACCTCCTACAAAGCTGGTTTTGGGAATATGTTAACATGGGTTTAAACTGTAGAGTAATGATAAAGTGTAACCTTGACATAGAGCAAGGTTTAGTTAATGGAGCACTTGCTACATTTGTTGGCTTCCAGACATACCCACGTGACAACAGCATTCAGTTTGTCAACATTCACTTTGACAAACTTTCCGAAGTTAAAAGGATAGGACGCTCAACAGCCGGATTCCTTCGTTTCAAAGACATGTATGTATGCAGAGAACAGTTTTCTCTGTCTCTTGCATTCACAGTTACTATTCATAAATCCTAAGTTCTAACCCTAGATCAAGCATTTTTTGACATTGGCAGCACAGTCTTTAAAGAAGGCATGAGTTACATAGCATTGGCATGCCTACTTGCACTTGAAGGACTATTTCTAATCAATTTTGATTCAAGCAAAGTCAGGATGACATTCCTTGCATCGCAGAGTACAAGAGAGTACCTGCACTCTACACGCCCCATTTCAAAATGTACCCTACTTATACGCGATCTTCCAAAAGTACCACCAAAGAAATTGAAAGCAGCTGCTACTCCATCAATTACCACAACCACAGAAGGATGTACTGAAAAGGCAAATGCATTCCCAACTGCAAAAACAAAGAGGAGTACCTCTTTAAAAAAAAGCACATGGACTGAAATGACTCAGATACAGAACTTTCTGGTCCACTCAAATTTTCCAACACAACTGGTGTAAATTGCTATTCAAATGTAGAAATCAATGATATTTCAATTGCCACCAATTGTTGAGAACATTTACTTAAACAGCACATACTGTTGGCACAGACCAGTTGTGTTGGCAAATGCTACTCCTTCATCAATGACATTTGTGATGTCATCTTTAATGTCCTGAGTGTTAGTCTTAACAGTGCACGGTGGTGGCGCGAGTTATGGTTTCTTAGCTTACCATAACTTGCACATTTCTTTGGTTTTTCGGTTTTACTTGTAACCATAACGTACCCTTAACAAAGTATTTTCATTGAATTTCATGGGTTTTTACCATTGCATGCTATTTTCCTAAAATTACTAATATCATACTTACCCCAATATACTTAACCATAAAGTCCCTTTAACAAAGTTTTTTCACTGAATTTCATGGGTTTTTACCAGTGCATGCTATTTTCCTACAACTTACTAATATCATACTTACCCCAATATAGCAACACTTTTGTCCAATTTACGTTTCACCTTAAAACCCTGCTATTTACCACCATCTAGCATCCTTTTTAACTCTTCTATACACTTTTTTCAACTTTCTCAACTGTTTTTGTATCTGTCAATGTCTGCAAACGTCTGATATCTTCACAGACCTTGCGGACAGTTCCATGTGACCATGCGCTCGCACGCAGCATGATGACATGTCTGGGAAGGCGTCCGCACTTCGGAACCGGGTCCTTGCTTGGAAGACTGTTTGGAACTGCATTTTTCTACTGATCTAGGAACTTTCAAGCTCAAAATTTACCCTTGCACAGCTCCTACACTTATACTTACTCGTTATCCATGAACAATTTAGTGCAAAGCACATACTTGGAAGAATATTAGTAAAACTGCTATTACTCTTAAAAATGGCATCAGATATTACCCTCACTCCTCTCCAAGAGCCACCGCCAACAGCTGGAGGACCAACACAACAGAAAAAGTGCAGTACTTCCAAAGACAATGAAGAGGACCAATAAGATGAGGTAGAGGACGTGCCTACCTCTAGCACCCAGAGAGATTCATGGGTGTGGCAGTTCTTTACCACTGTTGGGAGTGTAGCAAAGGCTTAAGATACCAAATTGAAATGGACAAAGTGGGAATCCGGGTGCTAAAACATTTTCTTCCTACAGCAGGACGCCAACAGCATCCCACTGTAGGAAGGACAATCTTTTTCCAAGATTGCCACCATGGAAAGAGAAGGCAGTGCTCCGTACAGATCCCCTCTTCCCTTTCTAGGGCAGCCTGCAGAACCCTATGACCATATTACCACAAGCACATTTCTTTCCCTTCCAAACCTATCCTTCTTTCGAATAACTTTACCACTCAGCCAGTCCCAGGTGGACATGGCCCCTTTAAACCATTTTACGTCCCTCGCGGTCATGGCCAGTAGCCAGATTGTCTCCGTCATGACCTTATGCCATGACCCAGACAATCTGGCTACTGCCCACGGCCACAGGCTATACCTCAGTCACCAAAGGTATATGACTATTTTTTGTACCCACATTATGACACTTGTCAAAAAATAAAACACAGGCACATTTGTAAATCCATGCTTTAATGTCCTTTCCAATGCTCCTCACGAGTTTGCTTGAAATCCACCCATGTTTTAGTTTTTCAAAAGTTTCAAAATGTATGTACATACAAAAGTCATATAACTTAGCCCCCACTTGACAAAATCCAGTCTTTACACAAACATTGAAGGTTGGGTCTATAATCTTTCTCAAAACTTTTGTCCACATTCATCAAATACAAACAACGTTATAAGCCATCTAAAAAACTTCAGCCCCCCCCTCTAATTTTGCCCCCTCTTGAGAAAATCCCACCAAACTTAAGAAAACAATTCATATCTAGATCCAAAATCGTTTTGCCAAATGTTGTGCAGATTTGTCAAATGACACCACATTTATATGCCTTTACAATATTTTGGGACCCCCCCCTCTAATTTTGCCCCCTCTTGACTGAATCCCACAAAACTTTGCAAAACCATTCAGGATTAGGTCTAGAATAAAATTGCAAAATTACATGTAGTTTCATTGAGTGGAGCTAAAGATATACGCCATCCAAAAACTGCTTTTCTCCAACCCTGTAATGCAGAAATAGGTACAGATGTCCTAGGACTGCCCCAGGACATCTTGAGTGTTCGCACACTGTCAGTGGTGAAACAACCAGTTTTTTGGCTTCTAATGGCCATATCCCATCCCATCTTCATCCTCCCCCACCTCCCCAGAGATTGTTTGTTAAGTTTGACAAGTGCAATGTTGCTTTTTTTTAATGTTTTCGCCACGCTTTCCGCGGTCCCCCAAAAAGTCTGCAAATCGAACATGGCGAGCGTTTCGCGGAAACAGACGCATTTCACATTCTCTCACCACCCAATCAGCGGCTGTGTCACGATGTCCACGGACCATGCAAAAAAGTCTGCAAATTTGTATTGGCCAATCGGAGCCCAGTCCACGGACCGAACAGGGAAGTGTGTCCGCGGACAGGATATATCACTAATTCTTTTGGCTTATGTTTTGTTCATTAAAAAAAAAAAAAAAACGACAGGATGTAAACCACATTAAAAAAAATCACGCTTTTAGGACCAAGCCGCCGTTCCTGCCGCAAATTTGGTGAAAATCCGTCCAGCAGTTTGGGCTGTAGGCGTGAGCAAAGTTTTTTCCCCATTATTTCTATGGGAAAAAAAAGACATTTTGGGACCCCCTCAACTTTGCCCCCCCTTGACCAAACCTCACCTTTGCAAAATGATTCAGAGTGGGCCATATATTTTTTTTGCAAAGTTTGGTGTGGATTCGTCCCGGGGAAGTAAAGTTATAAGCCGCCCAAAAAGTGCCCTCCCTATGGGTTTAGCAACTTAACCATAACTACATGGCCGCTACCGGAATATATATATGTATATATTCAAGGCAAAAACTTTAGTTACACCGAAGATAAGGTGAGCAATATCTTGTAGCAAAACCCTTGAAATTCAAGCTAAAACTTAAGTTGAAGTGACGTTAAGGTGAGAACATAATGCAACAAACCCCCTGAAATTCAGTTAAAGCCACCTTACCTTTGCGCTCCTTGTTGCGCAGCCTATGACCACAATGATGATATCACAGATAACATCACTGATGACATCACTAATCACATGTTGTATGAGAACACTGATGATATTACAAATCACATCACTGATGTCATCACTGGTGGCAACACTAATTACACTGTATCTAATTGATTACATCAGTAATGGAAGTAGACATATCTTAATTTATAAGTTAACAAAAAGTTTGATTACCTTAATAACAATTTATGACGTGGACAAAGGGTGGGGTGACTGGCCAGCACCAAAGGCTATAGCTAGTGGTCGGTGGTGTTAAAAAATACCAATGTGCATGGTTAAAAGCCATGCCTAGTAGCCCATCACTCTTTTATGATATACAGTGGGCAAAGTTGAAAGCTATAGGCAGTGGTCATTGCTAAAGGCCATAGCTAGTGCCCATTAATGTGTTTGAATATACCAACAGCACATCTAAAGGCTGTGGCCACTGACTAGTATTGTTTATTTATTTATTTATGTGTTTATTTACTTTATTTCTATAGCGCTAAAGACAGAAGCCCAGAGGTATGAGTGAGCCAGGACATGACAAAGACAGAACACGTAAAGCAGTACCCTTAACAGGATATTATAGTATCCAGGAAGTTCATAGTCATTCAAACAGGAATGTTTTCAATTAGCTTTTAAAGTTTGAGAGGCTAGAATATTGCCTCAAGTCGGGTGGAAGGGTGTTCCGTAGATGTGGGGTTGAAGATGGGAAACAGCCCTCCTTGACTTGTGACAGTTTTGACTTGGGTATCTGGAGCAAGCCAGAGTTGTGGGATCTCAGGCCACATCTGACCGGGAGCCATTTGAGCTGTGAAACCAGGTATGACGTGCTCTTACCATACAAGCAGGAGTGTACAAGGTGCAAAACATAACTCTCTTTCCTATAGGTAACCAATACAGCAAGCTTCATGCTGTCGAAATGTGATTGGTTTTACGCAGACCTACTACGACCCTCACTGCATTGTTTTGGAACGCTTATAGGCAGTTTATTTCTGTTTGTCCCACCCTAAGTAGGAAACTGGAACAATAGTCCTGGTGACCTCCAATAATTGCCCTGGCTGACGTGGCACAGTTGGATACATCAAGGAAGGGTCTAACCTGTGCCTGAAGTTTAATGTAGTACGAAGAGTTTGCCACAATACTGCTGATATGAGCCCTCATTGAAAGTTCTTGATCAAAAGTGACTCCCAAGGTTTTCACTTTCTTAAGATTTGGAAGAAGACCATCTGCAATTTGGATGGAAGAATAGGATTTGTAGAGATGGCGCAACTTGGGGCCTGTGCCCATGATAATGATCTCAGTTTTGGAGTTATTTAAAGCTAGTCTATTTTGCAACATCCAAAGATGTATTTGGCTGTATGTGGCATTAATGACCTATGTGTCTTGAGAGTGGAAATAGGCATTGAGTTTCATTAGCATCATTTGCTCAAAAAGTGCCTTAGGCATCCAGTAGGTCAAACAGAATAAGCATGCCGTGAACTTATTAAAAAGGGTGGGGGATCATGTTGAAGACCTTGGTTTGAGGCTAGTTAGTGTATATAATATACAGTGGGCACGGTCGAAAGCCGCAGCTAGTGGCTAGCTAGTGGCTGGTTAGTGTTATATAATACACAGTGGGCATGGCCAAAGGCCAACGCTTATTGTATTTGTATTTGTATTTATTAAGTTTATATAGTGCTTTAAACCAAAGCGCTTTACAATATAACAATAATACATAGCATATATAAACTAGAAGAATATTTGCAAACATGAGACAAGCCTTTAAAAAACAGTAAGTAGATCAATGTTCCTAGGATAAAGAATGATGAGGGAGGGTGGAGGAGAGAGGGGGAGATAAGAGTTCCAGTATAGGGAGTCAAGGAGTTGAAAGGAGCGGAAACGAGAAGAGGCACACGGGGAGGGAGGAACAGTAAGCAAGAAGAGATCAGCTGAACGGAGGGAGCGGGATGGAGTGTAGAAAGAGAGGAGAGAGGAAAGATAGGGTAGAGCGAGATCATGAAGAGATTTAAAGACGAGACAGAGGAAGTGAAATTTAAGTTGGGAGTGAACGGGAAGCCAGCCAAGGTAAGAGAGCGAAGAGGAAACATATTGCATTTTATTATTTTAAAATATACAATGGACATGGCCAAAAGAGGTACAAACCGCTCAATGTCAAAGGACATGGTTAGTGGCCCACTTGTATGTTAGAATATATAGTGGACACCGATACAGTTTGTGGCCACTGGCCAGTATTGTAATAAAGTCCATGCCTAGTGCCTGATCAGTGTATATAATATACAGTGGACAAGGTTGATAGCTGTATACACTTGTAAAGGTGAACATCTATGGTTGGTAGCCTATTAGTGTTTTTAAATATTCAGTGCACATGGGTGAAGGTTGTTACCACTGTCCATAACGGAAGGCCATGACTAGTACCCATTCAGGTGTTAAAATATATTTGACCATGCACACTGACCATAGCTGCAGGCCATGAAAGATGCCAGTTACTGTTACAATGTAAGAAAAGTTGTCACCAATGATGGCATCAGTGATATGATTTTTAATGTCATCAGTGTTCTCATACAACATGTAATCAGTGATATCATCAGTGATGTGCCCTATGATATCATTATTGTGGTCATAGGCTTCGCAACATGGGGCGCGAAATTAAGCTGGCTTTCACTGACATTTAGGGGTTGTGTTGCATTGCGTTCTCAACTTAATGTCCCTGCAACTCATGTTTTTTCTTTGAATTTTAAGGGTTTTGTTATTCCATACTCAAAGTTGCATATTTTTAAATAATATTATTTGTATCCGCAGCTACAGGATCAGTCAATGAATTGCACAATTTTACATCCAATTCTATCACAAGCAATGACTGGAGGGTTTTTATTCGCACCTAAACTACTGCCACTGTTAACAGTGTAAGCACCAAAACAAACAGGCAATTGGGAGATTTTAATTACTGAAACTGCATAAAATACATTTCAATAGAAATTGTTATATATTTTTGCAGTCTGTTCAATTTTATCTATTTTTGTAACTTAAAAAGCAACTCTTAAAGGGCCATTTCGGTTGACGGAAAGAGGACAATGTAATAGGAGAGGAGAACACATACAAATGAAACATCTAACAAAGGGAATTAAAATGAAAGCAACATATATATTTTTATTAATTTTATTTTTAGAAAAAAGAGGGGCAACTGCCAATTAAAGCAAGAAATAAGAATTACAAGTAATCAGGTATTCAGCAATTAACTTCTGCCATTCCCAAGCTTCATCCCACATCTTTAATTTTTTTTCTCAATTCTGAAATGCGGTTGTGTCTTCAACCAAATAAATACATGTTTAGTACCCCTGATGAAGTAGATCAAAACTTACGACAGATGCATGGCATCAGAAAGAAAAGATCCTAGGAAGCCCTCTCGCTCATCAAAGTGCTATTACTGCAGATAGGAGCACCACATATGTGAACACTTCCTGAAAAGCCTCCTCTCTGAACCTCTCTAGCATTTCCAATAACTCCTCAAATAGAGTGTTCCAGTGCTGCCAGTGTTTGAAGACCTTGCTGTTGCTGGCAGCACCTTTAATTGAGGTTGATTATGCACAACCACTTCTCACAGATACAGTAAAGATATAACATCACATATAAACCAAAAACGACTGCCCTCCAGTATGGGCCAGACCATCTAGTGCAATTTTCAATTCACATCATCCACATCATCCCACGAGACTCGCCCCACATAATGTATTATTTTTGACCTTCCCAAGCTTTCTCATAAAACATTAGAAGGGCCACATCTTAGTGTTTTCATGAACAGTGTTAAACATATTCAAATGCCCAAAAGATGACGAAAATATAAAATAACAAAAATGACAACTCTAAAATGACAATGCCACTAAAAACACGTTATGCTGTAGGGCGCCATACAAATGTCCAACAAATAAAAATAATGCAAATAAACATTAGAGTGTGTTGTAAGAGTTTGTGCTACATGTGTGTCATAACGGTCTGTTTTTAGGCGCATATGTCATAGCTGCATGTGTCATAAGAGAATGTGTCATAGAAGAATATGTCAAAAGTGCATGTGTCATAGGTCTATGTACAATTTCTATGAAAAGTGTACATTTATTCCCTCACCTTAAAACTGACATCAGTACACAATCTGGAAAGGTTTACAGGAGCTGTGTTGCCTGAATTACTTTCTGCTCTTTGGAGCAGCACACTGCTCCCGGATTGTTCAGGCGGTTGATGGGATCCCATGATGGAGGAACTCTGGAGAGCACATAGATGTAAGTGAACCTTTTACTGGAAAAGGGGAATAAGGGGATGTGTGTGAGAGTGTGTTTGTGTGTGTGTGTGTGTGTGTGTGTTGGTGGGGATGTGGAGTGGAGTTTTTTTTTATTGTATAAGGTAAAAGGATAAGAGAGTAACACAATTCTCTCGGATTGGGTGGAGAAGGCAGTGCTCCAGGCATAAGGAGAAAAAGAGGAATACGTAGAGGGCCAGTATATTGAAAGGACCTGGGATCCTTCTGCCCGATATAAAGGGGGCGTCTGGATAAATAGTCATTTTTGGGGGTTTATTTGTGTTTTTGTTGTGGTACTATCCACCAAGTGGTGTGTTATTTTGTGGAATGATGGTAAGGTGTGTATAGCTAGGGTGAGAGTGTCTGAATTATAGTAGTGTGGTGAAATGAGGTGTGAGTGTCGAGGGTGATGAGTGGGAAGGAGATATAGCAACAGGAAAGTGGTGGGCTGGGGGCATTGCGGTACTGCTGGATCAGAGCCTGGGTTGATTAAGAACATGTAAAGCGAGGAGGGACTATCAACATGGAGCCTTAGACTCAATTGGAGTATATTTGTATGCCCTCCCATTGCATCAGGAGAAAGTTATAAAGAATCATCGGGAGTGGGTGGCCGAGATGAGAAGAGGGATATATAAAGCCATGGCCAAAATAGACAACAACAGCAATGAGGTCTTGGGCCATATGTATACATTCTTAGCAGCCAAGTAAAAAGGGAAGAAATGGCAAACAGGAAGAAGGTTCTAGAACTCTGGAGAATGGTGGAAGAAGTGGAGGATGTTCCCCCATACTGTACGAAAATAGTGAGCAGAACCCTGGTAAGGTGTGTCCCGACCCCATCCATGTCCATTGCCCATAATAACCAGGTATGTCCCATCCCATAGAATACAGTAACACCCACACTGCATCCTCCCACACTAGAGAGTTATCCCACCTGTGTAGGACCAGGGTACACATATCCCTAATATGTCCCCTTGCCCACCACTGTCCCTCCTCCTCATTCAACACCTGCTCAGTATGAGAATATACTGAACTCCATAGCATCTGGATCTGCTCGATTCTCCAGCGTGTAGGGAACCAGAGCAGAGACCACAGAAGGATCTATAGAAGAGGTTTTAACGAAGACAAAAGACGAGTTAGCTAGGTTGAAGTTGGACAGAATAGATGGGCAGAGTGCCCCCATTGGAACGGATGAATGAAGAGTAGGGGACATTTTGTTCAGAATTGATAGAACAGCAATTAGGCATGTGCATGTAGAGTGTCGGGGTGATTCTCCCGGGGCCAGCAGAGTCGTCCGCGGACCTCTATGCTGCGGAGGCCCCAACTCCTCCCGTGTCCCCAAAAGGAGTATGAGACACACACAAGAAGCAAGGCGAGTACTGCCATTTATTATAATAACGGCAGGGATGGGTCTCGGCTCGTATGCATCCGATGAGACTCTCGTTGTTAGTGGGGCTAGCAGGCCCTTTTTACAGCAGTATGATGCGCTACTCGCGTCACCTGGGAAAAATCGCCACTCTGGATTGGGTCCCCGAGTGGTAGGGTTAGTATATGTCCCCTATGGGAAGAAATGTTAGTGGATAAGGACGGGTCAGGTGGTACACTTGGGCTGTCCCTAACATTTTTTACTTTAGAATTGTTACAGGGGGACCCTATGATTTTGAGAAAATGACAGATGGCATTACACTGGCTGTGGGCGACAAGAAGAGCTTGTTCGCTGCAGTACTAGGAGGCCAGGCAAATGACATTTGGGTCAAGGCACGGTATCCTGGGGTACAGGTAGGGCACAACACCCACAACGGGACCCATTTTAATGGCTGCAGGGCCGGGTATGGGTAGCGCACATACCTGACCAGCCAAATATACTGCCCATTATGGCACAAACTATGCAAGACAGTGAGGACCCGGCCCACTGCAGACACAGGAAATGTGGAGGGCAGAAACAGGGAACCATGGGAGAGGGGGATAGAATTTGCTATTAAATGGTAAAGAAAGGCCTCTCTAAAGAAGTGCAGAAGATACTAGATACAGTGATAGGTATTGAAGCCATGTCCCCTGTACATTTATTGGGGAGGAATTTGCTAAGTAAATTAAATATGACAATATCATTTACAGAGGAAGGTATATGCTACGTAAGCACAATGGTCATGGTTGATGTATTGGGAAATGATGGAGCAACCTGAGGAGTGCCAGTATACCCAGACCTGTTTATGTTTGGAGTTATATTTTTGGTTAATGCACTGTCTTGTGTGGCCAAAAGGATGTGGAGAGTACCATCCAAATTTGTGTTTCGACCAGAGTTGCCCCAAGACCATGAAACATAGATGGTCATCACAATAGACTTGGAAGGGGTGGTGGTTATAGGAAACAGAATAGTGCAATAGGGGCTCATGCAGAAGAAGGAGAGTGATGCATGGTCCTGTGTAATGATCCATCCCAATCATTGAGGAGATGTCAGACAGCTATCTGTTTGAGGGCACTGACAATGATGGGGACATGATACTGGAAGTATGTATCCATTGTGAATTAATGATTCAATATCGCTATCTCCCATGTCCCATCATGTTAACTGGCAGTCCCCCATCATTTACGAAGGATGATTTGGAACACGTATCAGATTGCCTATGGATGAGTAATCCCCATGGTGTAGGACTGTTAAAGAGTGTGCCAGTAGTACACATTACCCTTACACATTACCCTTAAACCAGGAGCAATATTATCCAGGGTAAAACAGTACCCACTGTAAAACGAGGCAGATTAGGGAATATTAGACTTTATCACAGCTTTATTACACCAGGGCATTACAGTGGCCTCAGAGTCCCCATGCAACACAGCCATATCCCCGGTCAAGAAATCCAAAGGGTCAAGTTGGCAATCGATTCAGGATTTATGCCCCTTAAACAATATAGTACAAGATGAGTTCCTGGTTGTCCCAAACCCTGCAGTAATCCTTTGTAACATACCTACCACAGCAACCCAATTCACTGTCATCAATTTAAAGAATGAACATGGTTCCATCCCATTGCACCCTGATTCTCAATACCTCACTGTGTTTACCTAGTCATGGAAGGAGATTCCAGAACATTAGGGGTAGTGTGAGTCCCGAAGCATTTTTAACGGAGTACTCCACACTGATTTAGGGAACATACAGGTGCCTAGTATCATAATTCAGCATGTTGTGGATCAGTTGGTATTCTAAGCAAATGAACAGAAGTGTAGAGAGGGCCCACCCAGATTGTTGAATCTGTTAGCAGACAAAGGGTACAAGGTGGATAGGGCCAAACTGCAATATTGTCAGTGGGAAGTGTTATATGTCGTACAACTCATTTCCGTTGATGGCAAAACAGTCAGCCCTGAGTGCACAGTTGTAGTGTGTGCAGCACCCCGCAGCCAGTCCCATTTATAGACATGCAGACATTTCTAGGGTTTTGCAATTACTGCAGGGCATGGATCTTCGACTACACCACATACACAAGACCATTGCTACAAAAGCTGAAGGAAGCCCAAAAAGCAAAACGTCGCATTACATGGGCAGAAGAGATGATCACATGTTGTCAATAACTCAACAATGTATTCAGTAATGCCCCTGTTTAAGCACCCCCAACTACACACAGGAATTGTATTTGTTTTCCCATTCATATAGACAGATAATGACAGCAGTGTTGACACAGAAAAGCACTATGGGTCACAAGCCTTTGGCCTACTTTAGCTGGATGTTAGATTCATTTATGCAGGATCAGTTCCCAAGTGAACAGACTTTGGTGGCAGCAGCCTTTGGCATCAAAAAATCTGCTACAATTACCATGGGGTGGTAAGTAATTCTGTATGTGTAACATGCAGTGTTTGCAATCCTCATGCTGTCCAAATCCACACTGACTAAACAGAGGGCATCCGGCTACGAGGTGATTATATCAAGCCCACCCATTCACATTGTCAGGTGGATGATGGTTGACCCAGCTATCTTTCTTACAGAACCAATTACTGAGGATGATGAAGGGCATGATTGTGTCACCTATGAGGGTCCTGAGAATGACAAACCTAAGGCTAGGTGCTGTGCTCCTGAGGAGGGGGAAGTATTTTTTTGTGAATGGCTCTGTAAATTTAGACCAGGAGATGGGTAAAAGGCACATGGGGCGGCAGTCGTCAGATTAGTTGACAGAGAGTACACATTATTAGTTCAGAAGATCTGCACAAGTTGCAGAGTTAATTGCCCTAATTGAAGTGCTGGAGGCATCCCAGTGGTGCTGTGTGATGATATACTCTGATTCAGTGTACGTCACCAGTCAATTCAGGATTATCCAGATGGAAGAGGAGAGTTTTTTGGAGGGCAGATGGGTCTACAGTCATGCATGCAGCCCTACTAGATAGGTTGATTCATGCCCTTTTTAATGGCATACACTTATCGCGGTTATCAAGTTCCCTGCACACACTAACGACAACAATGCAATGGTAGCAGATGAAGCAGCCGAGATAGTGGCATGTCTCCCAGAGCCAGATGTTACTGCCTACCCCAGAAATATCAGGTTTTCAAGTACAATTATAAGTTCCATATACTGCAGTACCAGTCACAAAAATAATAGAACTACAGGGACAGGTGCCCCAGGAAGAGACAGAGTTATGGAGAAAAGGGGCTGTATGCAATCACCTACCGATTTAATTTGGAGACAGATCATTATGGGTAAGGTGGTAATACCCACAGAATT
This sequence comes from Ambystoma mexicanum, assembly GCF_040938575.1. Taxonomy (NCBI): domain Eukaryota; kingdom Metazoa; phylum Chordata; class Amphibia; order Caudata; family Ambystomatidae; genus Ambystoma; species Ambystoma mexicanum. The sequence continues at coordinate 926,443,926 of NC_090941.1, forward strand.
GGTAATGATCGCTTTAGAGCCGCTGCATCACCCAGCTCGCGTGTCTAAGCAGCACATCCATGAAGATTGGTTACTTTTGAACCTACAGGAATTTCTGAATGCTTTTGTAGCAAACTGTACCACATTCTACCTTTACAACACAGGACACACACGGTGGCACATTGCCCCGCCCCAGTGGGCCTTTCCGTGAACACCACATAGATTTTGGTGACATGGGGAGAGGTGTAATACCTATAGATATATTATAGTCATTTTGTGTCTGTTCTTCCAGTGGGTTGAGGCAGGGCCATGCGCACATCCAGATGCCAAGTCAGTGGCCAAAAGTGTTTCCCCACTTGGGAGTGTGCAAAGTACATAAATCTGACAATGGCGCTCACTTCTTCAACGAGTTATTTAAATAGCAGCAATATATAGCCCAACAATGTGCTCTAATTATCACCAACACAACACCAATCTGATTGTTGAAATGATGAATGCACTCTTCAAAGAGAAATTATCCAAACTGCGTGTGACCGTCAAAAAGAACTTGGTCAACTGTTTGCCACTGGCCTTGTTCAGCTTGAGAACACCACCCTGCAAAGACCATCATATCTCTGTATCCCAGAAAAATATGCTGAAGTTTTCATCGTGTTGTAAAGTATGTGTGCCCAAATATGATTATAGAAGAAGGGAAGTTGCTGTGTTAGTTAATGGAGTATTAACTGAAGGGGGGAATGATGGGATGCACATACAGCTCCCATGCCCCCTAAACGATGCAGGCTTTCAAAAACCTATTAGTGCAGAAGAAAGTGAAGTTGAACGGCCATGTATTCGGTTTACAGTCATCATAGAACGTAGGTAGGCCCAGGTATAAGGCATGGATGAATTGTATAGCAGTAGTGAAATATAATGTGTAACAATGATGATGTAGGCACAGGGCCCGGGTGCAGGAGTTAATGAAGTCCTGCCATATTGGAAGTGAGGCCTAGCATCCTTAAGTCCTTTTTGGAGGTGTAGCAGCATGGCATAACAAAGAGTTCAAATAATTTCCCCTTTCCCAAGGCCCAGTAGTGAAGCTGACAATGATGTCAGTCATGCCAAACAGATACTGGTTTAATTGTATCCAGCTGTAGGTCTGCGAAACCAGAATGGAATGTAAACGGCATAGTAAGGCAAGGGTTGCCTCCGTTCTGAAAGACACACCCATGGGAGTCAGATAAGAAGCCTCAAGCTGCCAACATGCTTGGGCTATATTTAGGGCACTAGCGCCCACCAGAACAATGGGCATCCCATTTGAACTGCCTGGAAAATAGAGTGCCTACATCCATCAGAATTAGACCACTTAATGTTGTCCTCGAGAGAGCATGGAGGTGTACCATGGGTAGGTAACTGATAAAGGTGTAGCGAGAAGTTCAAAATCCTGTGATTTGTGATATGAGGAGCAAGAGGTGATGCCAACACTTCTAGGCCAGAGCTGGGGAGGCATGGTGGGGGTGCCTGTGTGTCTGGTATCAAGAGAAGTGCGCTATTTTTCCAAGGTGCCCATTTGACCTCAGAGTTGTCCTCGGAGCCCATGTTAACTGCCAGGTGCACACCATGTGACTAGGCCAATGGGGAGGGTAACATTCATGGTAACTCGTCAATAAAGTAGCTGGAACCAAGGTGATGGAGCAGGGAGACCACATGTTAGAGGGCAGGGGTAGACTAGGATGTGGCAAATTCGGTCTATTGGACTGATGAGGGTGGGGCCTCTAGCACAGGAACCATATCTCTCCAGCCCCAGAATTCTCTCCACTAGCTAGCGGTGGCTGCAATGATCAAGTTGAAGACCCTCTGCATCATCCACAAGACTTTATGGGGCTGGGGCCCACACTACATCCAACTCTCTCTTCCAAATGTCCTTCTTTTTTTAGTCCTTTACTCATCTACCACCAACTAGCTGAGGGTCAGTAGGTTCTACAGGCAGAGAGTGGGGGGTGGATCTCTTTCCCCTGCAGGTGTCTTTTTCTGGAATGGCCTCCCTGCATCTCTCAGACTTGAGCCGGATGACTTGAAATTCCGGGAGCAGCTTTTCTCCTCTGCTTTCTCTCTCTCCCTTCCCTGCTGACCACTTGTCTGCGGTGCTGACTAGTAGCTTGGTTACCCTCAAAGTCTCACTGGGTACCTGGCTCCTCCATGATCAAAGCTACCTTAACTTCACACACCTTGCTGTGGAACCTAAGACCTCAGTGATGACATCACAGATGACTTCACTGATGACATCACTAGTGACATCAGCTCTCCACTCACCATTGGCCTGTAGAAGTCCTGCACATGGACACATATTGTGACGCTCACCTGACTCCCACGGAGGCGCTGGCCTGGTTCGCGCTGCTGTGACCTCTTCTAAGGTGATGCGCAGGGTTCGGAAGACGGACTGGACCGGGCCCCCAAATCTGGCTTGTCTGGCTCGCAGAAGTATCCTTCTGTAGGTGAAAATGGGGGATTAACTGTCTGCGGGGTAATGCAATCAGCCTCCCACTTTCCTCTCTCACCCTCCTCAAAACCCTTCTGTGATTCCCCGTAGCATCTCACCTTAGGGTCTGGAAGGACGAGCTCTCCATCCTGCTTCTGATGCAGGGGCGCTTTGGTATCCAGTTACTTCACTGGATTTTCAGATTGGTGAGAACCTAACTTGCTTGGCTTCCAGGTAAGTTTTTTAATAAGAGGTTCCTCTTGTGTCCATGCATTAATGTACTAATACTAGTGTCTTTTTCCCCATAGGGGCCGGGGTACGGAATGCCGGGGAACAGGCACCGACCCGAGATGAGAGGTGAAATCCTTGTAGAAATCAGTTAAGTCTTTAATGAGCGTTTTTTGGTAATGTTTTTTCATTCGCTCATTAACGCTGATGTCTTTTTTTTCCCTTAGGGGCCGGGGTCCAGAAATGCCAGGATGCGGCGCGGACCCGAAATGAAGAGGGAATGAATCAACAGGTAAGTCTTAACATGGAGATTTAGCTTTCCTTATTCCCTTCTCTCTCTCACCTTTTGTTCTTGTCTTTTTCTCCCTAGGCGCTGGGGCGTGACTGCGAATCCGGATGATCGCTGCTGAACATGGAGGCGCCCTGTAAAGGTGAGTGGAATGCGGCGCTGCAGCGATCGACACGATGAGCTTTTAAATAAAAGTCTTCCTTTTCAGGATTGTTGCCGAGATGTCTCCGGGATGCGGATTTAGCAGGTAAGGACTTTTCCTTCTTCTGTTCTCTTCTTCTCTTCCTTTGCAGGTGATCCAGGATGCTGGCAGGCGTGGCAGAAGTCAGGATGCAGGAGCAGACACGGTGAGCGTCCAGCTGCTAGATGCAGAACAACGCAAAGCACGTGTGGCTGTTCGGGTGGGGTTTAAATAGCCTTGGAAGAAGTTCCAGGTATGTATCCTTCCTCCAATCAGGTATGTATCCTTCCCCGACCACGCCCGGATGGTAAATTAGTCCCATAGGTAAAGTAGTTCCTTTCAGGCCTCAAGGAGGCCGGGATCCTGCAGCATGGTCTGCATCAGGTAAGTGCACCCAGGCACTCCCATAATGAGCCTGGCGCCTGTGGCGCCAGGTCTGATGTCTTTTATGAGCCTGGCGCCATAGGCGCCAGGACACTGTCCAAAGGGCCCCTATATGGGGTTGCTGGGTCCTTCCCTGGGGACTGGATGTCCGCTTTCGGGGACGCAGGGCTTGAACCGGCTCCCCGGGAGCGGGCATCATGACACATATTTCTTCCTATTTATGGATGATCCTTCAATTGCAGACGAAGTCCTTAAATAGTCTGTTCTGTCGCTATGCTGGGCTTAATGCTTCTCTCCATGACAATGCTGCAACCGGCTTCTGGCCCTGCTGTGGGACTCACTTTGTCCTCTATTGCAATTTAACCCTCCTTCTCACTTTAATCTCACGCTGAGTGGTAGGACATGACTCCTGGGGCAGTGGGTGTCCTCTATCTCTCACTCCTTCATACATATAATTCAGATATCATCTTTTACCAAACAAATACAAATTAAAGCTTCACAAGTAGTGATGTATGTGTAGCTGTTGACAATTGTTCACAATGTACTCATTGTTATGAACAATACTTAAATGTTAAAATCACATAAGCGTAAAGTGTGGTCAAAACACGAGCAAACACATAGAGTGATCTTATGCCTGATGGCATCAGTTAAATAATCATTGCTGTCATATACGATGTTATTAGTGATTTAACCAGTGATGTCATCAGTGATATCTTCAGTGAAGTCATCTGTGATGTCATCATTGTGGTCATAGGCTGCATAACAAGGGGCTGAAGTTAAGGTGGCGTTAGCTGAATTTCCAGGGTTTTGCTGTGATACATTTTTTCACCTTACCTGATCATTAACTCAAGAGTCTTCATTGAATTTCAAGGGTTTTGTTATTACATAGATTGTTTCCATGCCACTATCCTTGGCCTATGGCCATGCCCACTGTAATTTTTTAAATCACTCCCAGACCACTTCGGCCATAGTAGTGCACACTGCATATTTTAGAACACTATCAGATCACTAGTCATAGTGGTTGCCAGTGCCCACTGTTCATTTTGAAACACTACTAGACAGCAAGCCATGCCCACTCTATATCTTAAAAAAACATGCAAGCAATCACTGAAATGTGTTCATCAATCACAGAATGATTTTGACCTGTTTTGACAGTGGTATTGTTATATATAAAAGATGGCAGGCTCTGAGAACTGTGCAGTGAGAATCCATTATTTGCCAAGGATCAAAAAAATAGCTGGCTGCAAGAATAACATATGATTTGGTACTTTTGCTCCCAAAGCAAAAATCAAAAGCTGGCACCCATGAATATACACACAGTAAGTGAACATATATCCTAGAGTGGATTATACAAATATAGTTCAATTGACCTTCCACTTAGACGAAAACGTGCAAGACATAATAGCATAGGACTGTTGAAAAAAGTAATGAACACTACAAAATGCACTGAGAAAATGATAACCTGGGTAAAATCCTGGCATCAAAATACTTGAGCAAGCTTGACAACCTCAAAAAAACATGGAGTTGCATCTGCCCTCTGAAATAAAAATTACAGTCTCCACCCATATGGGTCCTTTACTTGTTCCCTGAAACGCAGCAACAATCAGGGGAAAATAACTGCAACATCTGAGGCCTCCCCCCACACAGACATGACGGCAGTCCCTGTGCACCCTTGCAGGGTCCTCGGCCTTCTATGGAGGGCAAAGCTCTAACTCCTCCAGACCAGAACCCTGAATGGCTGGTGGTACCTGCACACACTGACAGGACACACAATCGTCCGCTCGGGGCAATGCTCTAAAGCACAGAAAGCCAGAGCCCCAGATGGTCAGGGTTGTTGCCCCTGTCCTTTGGGCAACAGGCTCCCATGTGGGGCAGTGACCCTCTTACCCAGCGATAGTCCTCATGTGTGCCAACAGGAGGCCGCGGTTCTCTCTGGAGGGCAAAGTTCTAACACAGCCTGGCCAGAGCCCCAGATGGCCAAGGGTCCTGCCACCAACCTTGGGATCCAGCCTCCCATATTGGGGCTATCACTTCACTTTTCAGTAGCAGTCCCTGCATGCCCTGGCACGTGCCCAAACCCTCCTCTGATGGCAAATCACTAAGGCAATGAAGCCAGAGCACTGGATGGTCAATGGAACCACCCCCATCCTAGGGGCACCAGCCTCTGACATGAAGCCATGCCCCTCTTACCCATTTGCAGTCCACGCACACCCAGACAGGGGAGCATGGCTCTCACTGGAGGGCAAATGCATCCAATCCAGGGTCCACACAGGGCAGTATACTCACTACCCAGCAGTGGCCCCCACAGCCCTTTCAGGGGCCACCACCTTCTCCCGCATGCAAAGATCTAAGCAACAAGGCCATGGCCCCAAACAGCTGAGGGTACCGCCCCAAACCTTGAGCACCTTGCTCTCATGTAGTACAGCTGCCTCCTAGCCTCCTAGCCCACCAGCAGTCCTCATCTGCTACAGCCATCTCTGGGGGGTAACACTCAAAGGCATCCCAATCAGGTACCCAGGTAGCCTCTGCACTACCAGATGGCTGGGCTGTAGTGGAACTTTCCTCCAGTTGGGTCTACAAGGAGGCTGGGCTCTTTTGCCCAGATCTCCCCCTCTATCACCTAGGGTACAGAGATTACAAGAAAGCTTAGTTACCTTCCCCCAGATTACTGTAGACAGTGTGAATTTGTCTGTCTTTGCTCCATGTTCAATAATAATAATAATAATTATAATAATAATAACAATAATAATAATCACACTATGAGCAAATGATTCCATGCATACTAAGTGAAAACTCTGCCTGTATCACTGAGTTGTGCATCTTTCTAAAATCAAATTTCAATCAAGAGTGAAGTAAATAATGTGTATTTCCATGAGCCAATATGAACTGAATAATTTTTCTATGCAAATGTGACATTAAAGAAATTGGTGTGAGACATCTGTAAATTAAGGCCTATGCACTTTTGAAAACACCATGAATGTAAGACTATTTGAGACGGAATGCATACATTGGAAGTATCTGTGTTACAAATATTCTATTTCTTAGGTGTTTTCTTGCCAGGACCTGCTTTTAAGTGAGCCCATTGCAAGATAACCCGAGTTTGGATTTTGATTTGAAAATGAAAGGGATATTTTACGAGACCAATGGCTTGGCATGAGTCAGAAGCCATCCCTCGTATCCTCCACCTGAGAAACACATTAAGCCAGGTTGCATCAGTCACATCATCAAACTGGAAAATATAGAATAAAAACACTTTGGAATTGCATTTCTGGTATGACGTTCATTCACCATATTTTTTCTGAAAATATTTGCCCGGAAGAAAATATCAATAATGATGGGAGGAGATTAAGGGGGGGGGGGCGGTTATGGGCATATAATGTACACAGTGGTGTGGGGAATAGGGAATACATAATAGGGGTGGGGCTTGGGGGGGACCCCAGAAATAATACAAATACAAATTCTAAGAGTTTTTTTCAGGCACACATTTGCTGTAAACAATGCTGCGAAAAGAAAACAGGATAAATGAATATGCAACCAAATTGATGTGGTCCCAGTTTACTTTATTTATCCGAGATTGACATATAACTAGAGTTTTTTCTCACATAACAATAGATCTAACAGGTCAGCTCCGCTAAGATTCAGGCCTTTGGCTTCAAGCTCGTTATAGGTAAGTCGTAGCTCCTTTCAGAAAAACCACACATCTAAATATGTGATTCCCCCGTTTAGTGAGAAATGCACACATTTACATCCATGCATGTTTCGGTTTATTCAAAAGACACTTGAACAAAAAAGGAGCATTATTCCCATGTGATAACTGTACTTTTTGAACACCAGTGGTGTACCTTTTGCACACACATCCACAGTTGAGCAATAATCCACATTGTGTGTTGCACATTGGCACATTGAGATGAGACCTGTTCATACAAAATTTAATTTTGGCAAGGGGAGATATTTATAACCATTTGTTGTTGTTTGTTCGCAGGCACACCGAACAAATAGTTATGCACTGGCCCAACAGCATGACAAGATTGCTGAAAGCCCATGAAGCATATACAGCTAAATAACACACACTCATCAAGCGTCAATTTAATTGTTTAAAATACATTGGCGCCAGAGGTCATTCTCTACCTCTTATTTTATTCTAATATATTTATTACAGATGTTCTTTTACATCACTCCACAAGCAAACATATCAGCAAGTGTTCTCCTTAACCAATCTCTAGATCAGCATAACACAATCCCCATGAGGAATGTTCTCATTCTAAAGAACAGAAACATGTTGGGGTAAAAGAAGCAAGAGTATTTGGTTTTGTGTGCTGAGAAATAAAAAACATGTATTGGACAAATGGCCTTTAGATGTATGGTTTTAGGTCATGTCACGTTGTCACTTATTGTGGTAAGGTGATGGGAAATTTGAATTCATTTTGTCACATTTGTTGTTTCATGTAGTGTGATTCATTTTGTTAATGCGCTGTGTATTTTTCACATTTTAGTCATTGTGTGTATTGTTGAGTAATTATCCATGGCATTGTGACAGTGCATTCAATATTTAGATTGAGAGTGGTGCTACATTTATGGTGGCCATCGAACATTTTCCTTGTGATTTTCTATAGATTGTTCATTGGGTTCAATCATGAATAAATGTTTCTCCATGAAATAGGCATATACATTGTATTTAACCATAATTGATGATTTTTTATATGAAACAATATACATACAAATATGTGTGGCTAATTGGCATTGTATTAATGCAGCAGTTTTTACTGTGGGCTACTTTGTCTGGTGTCTACCTCTAGAGGTGACATGTTTGTGTATTATTATTATTATTATTATTATTATTATTATTATTATTATTATTATTATTATTATTATTATTATTTGGTTAAAATACAATATTATGATAATACCTGGGACATCCCCTCTAAATCCGGTTCCCATCATGTTGTGCTTTGAAAGGCTTACATGGAACACCCATGAATATTTTAGATCATATCTTCTATTTGTTGTTTCCCCTATACTCAACTGAGAAACCAAGACTAATTATGGAGAGATTACCCACTAAGACAATCTATTTGGCAGCTCAGTTGAGAAAGATTTATGTAAAAGTTTGCACATTTTCTTTGAGACCTCTGGTAAGTTTTTACAAGGGAAACATCATTGCAACACTGTTGTACGGTTTGGAGATTTTTATTTGACCTAAGCATCATTCACTGGACAAGGTAGAAAGCATTTTATGGAGGTGAAATGTATGTCTCCCAAATTATGTACCAATTGCGTTTTTAAAAGTCAAGCTCTGGATTGAATCCATAGATTATATTGTTATTTACATTAAATTATTGGTGCTCCACACGATCTTAAACCACCAAGAAAAATCCTTATGTCCCAATTAAAAACACATTTTGGAGGTTTTATTACAGAAATGCTTAAGGAAGGTATGGCAGTGTTGGAATAAATAGGCTCGAATAGTGTGAACCTAACATATAGCCCGAACATGGTGCACAGTAAAATACAATTATTATTATTATTATTATTATTTCTTTATTTGTTTAGTTTCAAAGAAAATTTACAAAACACTAAAAACAATAAAAATGCTGTATATCAAAAACATGATCCCATTGAAACAGACACAATATACCATACACAATATACAACATCAAATACATTTGCCAAGGGTTTAAATATCCATCAAAAACAGATTATTTTAAGGGGACAACCATTTAATTCTGACAGTTAGTTCTTATTACAGTATCTAGGTGTTTTTTAATAATTATCCACAAATGATACATGGCAATATCAACTTTTTAGCTATCTGTATTGAGACAATAGGCCCAGAAATGGTCACTCTTTATGTGTTCATAATCATGTACACAAGGTCCCAACCAGTTCATGTATTCTCTGCCCAATGTCCTAAATACAATTATGGAACTGGTCCCAAAAGATTTTTAAAATACAAAAATACAAAATATACAATCACTATAAACAGGCATCAAATGGAAGTTTCTGGATAGGAAAATTAGGCTGACTTATCTCAGATTTAAGTTAAACATGCTATGCACCTTAGATACTATGGGGCTTCATAGAGGGATTGAGAAAAAAGCCTGAATGTGCAGTGTGTTGAGTGAGGAATGATACTCAGACTTAAGTTAGGCATGATTTTGGCTAAAGACTTTTATTAGAACATAAAAGGGTTGTGAAAGGCCTTGCTGTCCCTGCACTAGCAGAGTTTCCCTACCTATACTTAAAACTAAGAATCTGTCAGTGTCAGAACGTCCAAAACAAAATGGTCCTGTGTCCAATGTACTATTCTGACCCTCACACACTAAACAAATGAATCCTAAGGTGAAAAGGATAATGCCTTTGTCCACCAGTGTCTTGTAAATGTTCAAAGGAATGGTGAAAAAACAATGTGTTCAAAGACATGGTGAAACAACAATGTATAACTTCAACAGAGCCTCTTTCAAGGATAAGTATCCTTGCTCTAAAGGGGTCTTCCCTTACCCTGGATTCTTCGTCACTTTCTGGGTTTACAAATAACAGTTTTTGATGTTGCTTTTGGCCAACAACAAAAGTTATCTTCAAACTAATTATCTTTATATATGGTTGGGACACCTGGTGTATTCTCCTCTTTCAGCCTTTCTTTCTTTCTTTCTTAGATTTAATAAATCGTTCCTTTACTTTCTCCCTTAAGGCTCTGTTATAAATAATTTTGTCAGTTTGGCGTGTTTGCCAATACACCACCGGAATTCCCTCTTTGTGTTTGCGGACTCACTGATTCTTGGTGGCATTTCTTGTCTCTAACGCAGTCTGCCATGGATTGTCTCCTGCTGCTTTCTGCTTCATGACTTTTTCTCCAACCTTTTCCTGCAATGTCTGCTGTGCTTGAATGCTTTGCATGGGATTCCAGTGGGTAAAGCGTTGCTCTCTGACAACAGCGAACAGTCAGGAGCCCTCCACTTGCTTTTTGGGTTTTCGCCATGTGGCACCTGCTTCCAGCTGCATTCTCCCTTCAGCTTGGTGAGCCGGTTGGCTCCACAGACGTCTTTCCACACAGAAATGAGAAACCAGCTCCTTCCAGTAACGTCCTCTCTTTCCTTGCTCTGGCAATTTAAATGTCCCGTGCACAGGTGTGTGCTTGCTAAGACTAGAGAGCTGCCTGTGCTCGGGGATTCCTATGCTCTGCATTACTCCACTCCCTTTCTGTGCCCTGTGGTGTGGGGATTGTGTGAGTACTAGTCCTTTGTAATGGGGCTATAAGGCAGACTAGGTTTGAAGGAAGAGTATGTGGAATTAAGAAAAGTGTCTCATCATTTTACAAGGCCCGTTCGATTTTGAGAGTTAGCCTTTGAACTGTAACACACATATTTCACTTCTCTCCTTGGATGGAGGCAAGGAGGCATTACAATAAGCAATTAATGCAAGAGGCATCGGAGGTGTATCTTTCCAAATTAAAGGGGGATACCATGTTTCACCCGATAATACCGTGATGCTCTCCAAGAGGCTGTCTCCCCCATGTGATTCTCCCTCATATAACCAACCCCAGGGTCAGTATCACGGAGCAGATGCCATCCCCTGGCCACATTAGAGGAGGTTACACCCACCACCAGCCCCGGACCGCCCCCAACCTTTTTCATTCAAACCCATTCTAGAAAAAGACATCATCAACATAATGAGGAACATCAAACCCTCCAACTGCAAAGGTGATGCATGCCAAGCCACCATTATCAAAGACTGCTCTGAAGCGCTACCTCCCTTCCTTATAGCCTTTGTAAACACCTCCTTTGCTACAGGGAAAGTGCCCACCTCCCTCAAGGAACCCTGGGTCCGCCCTCTCTTAAAAAAACCAACTCTCGACCCCACCTCCCCCAATAACTATAGAGCCATCACCACGGTCCCGTTCCTCCTCAAAATACTGGACAAAGCAGCTTACCTGCAGGTTCAACACTTCATTGAAGATAAACTCCTAGGACTCCGCCAATCTGGCTTCCGCCCCAGAAATGGGACTGAAACTGCCCTACTTGACCTGAAAAACCAAATGGACGATGCCAGAGACATGGGCAAACCAGCACTTCTCTACTTCTTAACCTATTCGCGGCATTCGACCTCGTGGATCACGATGTCCTATGCCACCACCTCTCCTCTACTGCCAAATTCTCCCCTGAAGCCACAGTATGGATCACCTCCTTCCGACAAGACAGAACCATGCAAGTATTCTTGGACCTAGCATCCGCCTCACCAACTATCATACTCTGCGGCGTGCCCCAAGGCTCCTGCCTCTCACCCACCCTCTACAACATCTTCACACAACCCCTTTTTCTCATCCTCGACGCCATGGGCATCTCATATACTAAGTACGCCGATGACACACAGATCCTCCTCACCCTCACTGGCGACTACGACACTGACTCCATGACCCTCAACAACCTCTACAACACCATCCAAGCCTGGATGGCAGACAATGGATTATGCCTCAACTCCGACAAGACTGAACTCCTCCTGGTAGGCTCACCCGACACGCTGAAAAATCTAGACTCCCAATTCAGTCATTTCACCATAGACTCCATCAAAATACCTGTCTCAGAATCAGTCAAAACACTTCCATGGATAGACAAGTCAACGCTATAGCCTCTGCATCTGCATATCATGCCAAACTAATCAACACAGTCAGGCCCTTTCTCTCCAAAGAGAACTGCACAAACATAGCCAGAGCTATCACTGGATCTACGCTTGACTATTGCAATGTACTCTTTCTATGCACCTCCAACAAAAACCTAGAGAGGTTACACATCATACAGTATAGTGCTCTCTGGGCAGCCCAAGGCATTGCCAAAAGAGAACACATTTCGGAGGCCAGAAAACTAGCCCCTGGCTCGCAATAAAAGAAAGGATCATTTTCAAGACTCTGACACTGACCCACAAGTGCATTCACCTTACTTCCCCTGACTACCTCTCCTAAAGGATCCACCCCGTCGCCTCTACAAGGGCAACCAGATCACCATATACTAACATGCTCTCTGTGCCATTAGTAAAAAAAAGCCAGAGCAGGCGGATCCAGCTTCCCATATCTCGCACCAACACACTGGAACGCCCTACCTCCCACAATCCGAGGTGAGGCCTCCCTCAGCGCCTTCCGCAAAAAAACATGAAAACCATCTTATTCACATAAGATGTGTCACACCAGTTGAATACATATCATATGTTCCTAATGCATAAGCTGTATTGTAATGACTGACTAACTGTACCAACCAAAATATCAGCTCTATGCCTTGTGGAATTCATAATGTACCACTTAATGACACTATTCCTGTAACTAAGCTCTTGCAAGTAACAGCGCCTCAATGCCCATGGGCTGCTTGCGCGGTATATAAATATGAATAAATAAATAAATAAATAAATAAATACCACCAGTAACATACTCTTCCCTTAATGCTGCTGGTTCTATCAGCACCTGTTGGGAAATAGAAAGGAAGTCTATATTTCCCTGTTCTCTTCCTCATCGGTGTTCCACTGTAAAAATATTGGGCTGTGTGTCTAAGAACCAGCGCATAACCCAAGCATTGGTGTCTTTGTGGATGCTCATCCATGTTAATGGGGAGTGATCTTTGATCAGTTTAAATATTCTGCCGGTAAGGTAGTATTTAAGGTATGATACCGCACCATTTGATTGCAAAACCCTCCAATTCAATAGTGGCATAGTTCTTTCTCTGGGAAACAGTGTTCTGCTAATGTAAAGGATAGTGTGTTTTATACCATCGTGATTTTGTGAGAGAACTGCCCCCAACGCAGTGAAGCATCCATCTGTAGAATGAATTCCTCATTGAAATCTTCCACCTTCAACATGAGTTCACTGCACAGAATGTTTTAAGTTTATCAAAACACAGTTGGTCTTACTCCTTCCACTTTTTCTTTTGAGGCTCAGCATTCTTAAGTTTATCTGTGAGGCAAGATGTGATGGATGAATAACTAGGGATAAATCACCTATAATGTACAACTAATTCGAAGAAGGCTCATAGATCGTTCTTAGTTTTGGGAATGGGAGTCATGTGAATGGCTTTTAGGATTTCAGTCTCGAGTTGAGCCAGCTCATTGCCAACAAACAATCAAAGATACCTGACTGCCGACCGGGCTAGGACATTTTTTTTGGATTTGCTGTGAGCCCAGCTTTTCTTAAGGCTCTGGTAACTAGGTAGAAAGGGTGTAGATGTTCTTTCCATGTCCTACTGTGAATGATGATATCATCAAAATAGGCCCCACAGAAAGAAGAGTAAGGTCTGAGAACTTGGTCCATCACTGTTTGAAAGGTGGCTGCAGCTCTGTGCAATCCAAAAGGAAATACTGTGAACTGAAACAGTCCAATGGGGGTGGAGAATACTTTTTTCTCCTGGTCCTCTGTATTAAAGGGAACCTGTCAGTATCCCTTAATCAGATCAATCGTGGAGCGGAAAACAGTGTCTTCCAATCAGTCAATTAGGTCATCTATCCTAGGCATAGAATAACTGTTGAATTGGGAGACAGTATTCACCTTTCTGAAGTCGATGCAAAACCTCCACGATTTATCTGGCTTGGTAACAAGTACAATTGGAGAGGAACAGGGACACTGAGATGGTTTGATGATGTCTGATTTCAGCACATTATCTACCTTCTCTATAATAACTCCCTTACTGGATGTGGGTTTCTGGTAGAACATTACAAGGACCACCTATCCTGGGGGTGTACGGATGTAGTGAAACACTCCCTTAACCCTCAATGGATCAGCCCTGGAATTCATCTAGCAAATCCAAAAGGTCACCTATTCGGTTTTTGGGTAGGTCAGAAGGAATTAGATTCTTCAGCTAATAGACTGGTTAATACTAGGCTAGTGTTTTCAGGGGGGGCTCCTCTCTCCGACTTGAACATAAGCCATGTGGTCTTTTAATTATTGGGCTGTTTCAGAAAGGTGCAAGATGGCTTTTTTCTGCTCTACCCAGGTCTCTGGTAACATATCGAGGACATTCTGTGGCTCTCTACCATGTAATAGCTTAAAGCGAGTAAACCATGTTGAGCACTGTGGAGATTTTTGGATGGCAAAATGGGCTCACAGTGTCACAATATTCCAATGTGTGCCATCAGCCTCAACTAATTCTTCAAGATGTGTTTCAAGGTCTTATTAAATTAGTCCACCAACCAATCCATTTGTGGGTGGTAAATGGATGTTCTGAGAGTCTCTGGGCCTCATGAATTGGGTGGTATCCCAGCGATAATTGTGTCAGGATACTGCGCAGTGCAATTAGCGTTATGGCAACTTAGACCCCATTTGTTATGAGTCCATAGGACTCTATGGGTTTTCTTTGGTGCTATTGCTGTCGAAAATGGGCAGAAAGATGAAGATTTACCTAGAGCTCAGAGTTGTAGGTAAATCTGCAGCTTTCCACCCAAACTCAGCATTGGGCGGAGCGGTAATGCAGCAATGCGGCAGTAAGAGTGTTACCACCTTATTTTTGCCACTCCGCCCAACCCCTGATGATGCTCTATATATGTAACATTTCCTTTACTTCTGACATTAGCCGACTCATGAAGGTGGTTCCCTGATCCACTAATATTTCCTTCGGGAACCAAACTCGTGAAAACAACTTATAGATGTGCAAGATGAGAAAAGAGGGCAGGGGGAAATTGGTGCAGTGTGGAGAAGAAAGGTGTTGAGTGGCGTGGAATGCAGAAACATGTGCACCAATGTCCTTATTGTTGCAGGCATAATCTACAGTAAAAATGTGACCCAGTAACAGCTTGATGTCTGGTGCATACCTTTAAATTAAAAAATGTGTCAAATGATAAGTACTTTTTTTTTTTCTTTTTTATTTGGTTGGATGATAAAATTCTCCTTTCAAAATATATATTATAACATTTCATACATCATACTTTCGACATTGAATCAAATGATTACATCCAAACAAAAGATAATAAAGATATTAAGAAAAATCATAAGAATCAATTATTCATACATGAAACAATAAAAATATTTACAAAACAAATAACATTCCATAATGATGTACTCTCTCCCTCTGGTTGTTTATCTTTTGCATTGTTTGGAAAAATCGCATCTAAGAATTTTACCATTGTGGTTCTAACCGCCAACTTTGGGCTACCAAATATGCATTGCCATATTTCACTCAACTCCAAGGTACAATGTTTAACAATTAAATGTTTCTTAAAAAAGATTTTGCGTTTGCTATTCAACATTGGGCAAGCTAGTATACAATGTTCTAGTGTCTCGCTTTGAGGTCTATTTAGACAAAAGCGACAATAGTTTAGCTCTTTTGGAATAATACTTCTTCTGCACCAATTTCCTTATTGCAGCAGGCATAATCAACAGTAAGAATGTGACACAGTAACAGCATGATGTCTGGTGTATATCTTTAAATTAAAAAAAATGTGTCAAATGGTAACTCTTTACCAGTGCCCAATGAGAAGTAGGTGGCCCTTCTTCTCACCTTTTAGTCCCGTGGGTAGAAGCATCTGTATTCACCATTGACTTTACTGATATTTCATGAATGTTAGTCTGTCGAACGTCCTCTCTGTTGTTTAATTTGTATGCCTTGTGCTATCTGTGACTTTGGTGTTGTTTTATCTGACAAGTTGGGAGCCATGTTGCATTAGGCTTTTATGACTGTGAGATGATGGGATTTGCATATCCATTTGTGGTTTTGCAATTTTCTTGCCAGTTTTCCATGCAATATCCTGTCAAAGGAGCTCCCATATAGATTATCCATATCAGTTTTCCAAGATGACATTGGTCCATTTTCCAACTGTTCAATATATGTATTTTCAAAAGGCAGAAGAAAACAACTTAGGCAGATTTCTATAACATCTATATCGAAATTTCACGACCAGGAATATTCATTGTGTACTGCTTTTACTCACCTGTAGTTGAAGCTATGTTAACACCAAGAGCTTTCCCATTCTTAAAAATAGTCAGCATACTATTGCTCTTTCTTTTATTTTAGTAACAATATTTGAATATTTTCAGAGGCAATGGTGTTTATTTTATCCTGCAAGCAGAGTAGCTTTTAGCTGACCTTTGTGAACATCCTAACGCCTCTTTCAAACGTCTGTAAAGAAAATGTTAACATCATGTTAACTAAATCGCTACTTATTCAATTTTGCAACTTGTATATTTTAATGGTTGCGCACCTTTTATCTGCTTTGTTTTAATGTGCATACGTGTATGTGTGGTGGTATGTAAACAGCGAAAGCTGAATAAAGTTTGTGCCTACCTGTCTTTTAATTCAAAGAGTTTACTGTGCAGTCACATTCAATGTACTGCGGAATGCCATGCAGGAGATCATTATTATTATACAAGTTCGGTGTCTTTGTTCATGGACAGATTACTGTATAATTACTGAGATCACTAATCTGCCATGAAATAGTCTCCTTGCTCTGCCCTCTTGATTTTCAGCACTTCTCCCTGGTCTAAATGAGTGAGTTAAAATGCATTGGTCACAGCCATGCTTTCATACTGTTCCATTGGGTTAATAAACCAAACGATTACTTTTAGATTATGGCGAGGAGTTTCTCAAATGTTTTCATCTGCACTGTGTTTTGATAGTTTTATAGTCATTAGAGCTGTAATGATAAATTATGTGGCCTAGCCAAATAGCGACTCTGGAAACTACATTAAACGTAATCAATCAGTGCTTAATATCACATTTCTAATGCAGATAATACAGTTATATGGAAGAGATGCACACTGTGCCTCGGTGTATATTATAAATATATCGTCCTTCATTTTGCACAGGCCGTCAAAATGTGTCATGCTGAGTGGTAGGCTGGCACTGCAATTCCCACAAGCAATTAAAAATGTCATATCCATGCAACTTCTGAAATCGCTGGGCAGTGGTTAAAAAAAAAATCAAAACACCAGGTCACACCATATACTGACTTTTATAAATATTGGTGAAGTGATTCAAAGTTAGAGCGATATAAATAAGGTTGCATGCATGTAAGATGCCTTAAACAGTCTTTCAAGAGAGCTTCCACATTAGTGCGGGTCTATTTTTGTGCCCTATTTCACAAACGAACTGGTTATCCCGTGAACGTGTGCACCTTGCAACATTTGTGGAACGTTGGGCGAGTAATTCTGTGGTAAAATGGCAATTGGAAGCAAATGTTGTTACGCTCTTGGGGATCGTAAACATGTGTGCAGGCAAAGGGGTGAGGGTCACAGACATCATTTGGGGGACGCACCTGTGACCTCTGAGGTTTCCCTTGCTACCCCTACAAAAAGGAAAACAATATATTTTTTTATTGAAACTCCTGGGCTGTGGCTAGCACCATGTGGCTCTTTGTTTCTGGAGTGGCCCGCTTTCTTGTTTAGGTCTCTAAAAGAAACAGGGGGTTCCACAAGTGTAACACTTTCAGCAGTGAACCTAAATAAGAAAAAAAGGAATAACAAATAATGTGTCTTTCTGGAATTCTATACAATAACTGCTAGACTCATTAAAGGTTTATTTCAGGCACTCTTCAGCGGGTGATTCACTGATTTAGTCTGTTCTTAAACACCTCAAATTCACAATGCACACCAACACTTCCAAAAAGCATTTAGAGTAGAATAAGCATCAATTTCAGACTATGTATTTTGCTTTCTGCAAGTTGCAGTTATAGCATGCATTTTGTCTGCCGTTGTCTCTGTTATGATCATCACAAGACATTTCATCTCAGTGTCCTCGGTTACTTGACAAAATCTTTGTGTCTAAAAGCTTGCGTACAGTGTACAAATGTGTTACCATAGCACATAAAGTGGCCCTTGAATCCATTGTGCCACAATTAACGCTTTGTTGCCGTTCAGGATGTTGGTTAGCATTGAGTGGAAGCGCCCCCAAGTTAGCACGATCCTCCCCGCAATGGGAGACAATAATGGACACTCCCGTAATGGGAATAAGGCCAAGACAGAGTGCGGGTGAGCGTAAGTGGGAGTTTATCCAAAGAATATGGCATGCAAAGAACTCTGCAACCTCCGAGAGCGCTCTGCCTGACAATCGCAAAGGCAGGCGTATGTCTAATACAAAAAACGTCATCAGAACCTACACACTATAGGGGGCACAAGTTAATTGGGATTGGGTGGCGTCGACTAACTATAGGTGTTGCTGCAGCATGGTTGGTCCGGGTGAGATGTCGTCACTGGTCAGCCTCATGGGTTGGGTTGGGCCTGGCAGGCCGGCTCGAGGTCATCCGGGCAGTGTTGGTACGCTGGGGCAGCCTGTGACAAAGATGAATGCCTTCCCTGACTTAGGTACCCTAGATCATGCACATTGCAGTTACTTGAAACCCCATATCTAACTTCTACAGTAAATCTTTCAATCAATACAACACTGGAGGAATGCACCTTGTGAGGGGTCTGGTGGTCATCTGTTGGATTTACCGGTGTTCTGACGTCTGGTATTTCAGGTCGAGGGGCTAGGCTCTGGGGGCTTGTGCCGGGTGGTACATGTTTTATTACTACGTTAGAAGCTACTAGGAAGGGGGCTCTGTGTCTTGTCCCATTTGTCGGGGGTCTCCTTGGGGTGGTCTGGGGGATTGTGGGATTTACGAGAGGGTGCTGGTAGATCAGTGGATTCAAACGTAAGTTTATTATCGTGCTGTAAATAACACAGGTGGCGGCCGGTGGCCTTGGATGCTTGTGTTGGGGCCTCTGACTCTCTGGAGTAGTTCCAGCTTGGCCGGGGGAGGTGGGGGAGCACGGCACAGGCCTTAGCTTTTTTCTACTTGGCAGGCTTTGTAGGGCGGGAGGGAGAATGGCCTTGCATATATTCACAAAAGGTATCTTCCTCGTGTGTTGCCTGATTCTGAATACAAAACTTTTATATCATTTGTCTTCTTTAAACTATCATACCATGCATATATACTTCGAGTTCATTAATCATTTCGTTGCCTAACATTATATTCACTACAGTACATGAGGTAGTTCTAGGTTATGGCCTACAGAGATTGATACTCGCCGCTTGGGGTGATTAAGAAAACATATACGAGTTCAGGTTTCTACATAAAATTGAGAGAACACTTATACAGATAAAGGTTATACGTTTTGTCGACATCTTTCTCTGTAGTTATAGCAGCATTAGTCCAGACCTGGGGTGACATCATATAACGTGACATCTTTATGGTTGATTCATAGTTTACAAAATCTGTTTAAACAGAGGTAGTTCGTTAATACCAATACTTGAATTATTTTCTACTTTCTTCAGAAAGTGATGCTTCAGCTTTTTCCCCGTCACCCCGGCCTCGCGGACCAGGTCATGCGAGGTGCAATATTACAGTGTGAACGATAAAATGTTACAGTGTTAGCATCTCGGGTTAGCTCATACCAGACTTTCTCATGGGAACGCTCGCAGCGGATCTACCAGGGCTGCGGCGGCAGGGATACTTGGAAAGCTCTCCAAAGGTGGGGGCCGTGCTACAGCGCGCTGAACTCACGCCATCTTTGCTGGGCAAGAAGCCTTCTAGGCCTATCTAAACGTTAGTGTGAGTGTATGATGGATATGTGGGGGCAATGTCATCGGTGGGCAAGCCCTCCTCCACCTGGGCTCAGGTGGCATGGGGGGACGCTCGGCGAGCCAGGGTCCTCACCTGGGGAGAAGAATGCAGGAGAGGGGGGCCTTTAAGGCCTGTCCTCCCCTACATTTCCCCCCTTTCGTTACTAAAGTAACGAATTCTTCAGGTCGTCCAACCTTCTGCACTCTTGTTCCTCTACTATCGCGTCATCCCATGCAGGTGTTCCCTTGATGGGCATCCATGCCCTACACACCCCCCTTAAGCTCTCTCCTCTTCAGGCATATTCGTCTGGTGTGCACGTTAAATATATACAGTCACCACTTTCCTCCAAATCTACCCAAACCTCTGTGTACCATTCTAATTCCATGTTTCGGGGCTCCTTGATAGTGGTATGCCATAGCTTATCTACTATGTCCTTGTCACGGTACATAGGTACTAATCGGTACTGGGGGGTGTTATCTATCCCTGTCTGCACATATACTTCTTGTGTTGCCCTCATTGTACCACCAGAGTTGCCCATTGTCACCATCATCATTGCGCCGTTAGGGACCACATTTGCACAACACCGGAGGCCCAACTGGCACAGGCAGAACGCCACGAGGAGGAACACCACAGTTGGTACCAGAAATTTCATTGTTATTCCAAGCCAAGAGGGAACCCAGGAGAAGATATTGTCAAACCACGTGCTGGCTTCTGCTCCACCTTCCATCTTCATCTTCTCTCCCAGATTGTGTACTGCTTCGATCACGTGGGATAAGGAACCATTTTCCGCGTCTTCAGAAGGTACGAAAGTGCAGCAGGCACTTCCTATTTTTCGGCAAACACCTCCGTCAATCGCTGTCAGTAGGTCCAGAACATACCTGTTCTGCATGGTCATCAGGCGTAGAGCTCGCAGTTCTACTTTTATTATGTTAAACCCTTCTTCAGTGTCATTGGCTAACTGAATCAGTTCCCACCGTGTTATCTGGAGCCATTTTGCATTCGCCCTTGCTTGGACACTTGAAATTAGCGAGGCAAAGAATGTTTCTACAGAGCTGAACAGTCGGTACCTGTCTGGGATCTGTGCCAATAAATCAGACGAGGCTTGAGATATGTAATTGGATGCCCGTCTGTTCCGTGATAGCTCTTCTCCCTTCTCTCCGGAGGACAGGACATAGAGGCGTGATGTTGCAGTGGGAGGAACCACACCCTGGTGCATGTTCCCTGGCATCCTTTTATTTTCGTCAACGTGGCTTTCTGGAATTACCATTAGGGCCGAGTGCAGAGTGGCCATGTGTC
This sequence comes from Ambystoma mexicanum, assembly GCF_040938575.1. Taxonomy (NCBI): domain Eukaryota; kingdom Metazoa; phylum Chordata; class Amphibia; order Caudata; family Ambystomatidae; genus Ambystoma; species Ambystoma mexicanum. The sequence goes on from NC_090941.1 coordinate 926,465,241, forward strand.
ACGCTACGCTCGCGCGCGCCACTTACCTGTTCTGGGGTCCCGGTTCTTCGGCCACGAGGGTCTCCCTCGTGGAGACTGTATCCGCGCTGGCGTCTTCCCTCGCGACGCCCCGCGGTCCGGGTCGGCTCCATGGGCGCGGCCATCTTGAATGTTCTGCGCATGCGCGGATCGTCAGTATCCGACGTTCCGCGCATGCGCAGTAGCGGGTGCTTGCGTTCCAAGCCTCGTCTTGGCCCGGAACTTTAAAGAGGCTCCGTGCGCACGGAGACTTGCGTCTCAACGTGATTCTTCCGTGTGTACGCTGCTGGAGCCTTGCTTGTCTCTGCCTCCAGTTCCCTTCCTGATTGTGCTTACCTGCCTAGCCTGCTTCTCTGTATTCTTCTTGGGTCCCCAGTCCCAGTCCTTCCTGCCCACTGCCCTTCCTCTACCCCTTGCCTGCCCCCTGATTCTATTTCTGGGGTTCTAGCTGGCCTGTCTGGGTCTTCCTTCCCCTGCTCCCTCTTCTTGGAGTTTTCTTCCTTGGGTGGGCTGTTCTTCCTGCCTCCTTCTGCCTGTGCTGTGCCCTGCCGGTATCTGTGCTCTACCTTCCGGAGGAGTTCTGAAGACTCGCTTTTGGATCTGCTTACTGGACTCTGCTTGGCCTTCTCTGTCAGTGGAAACACTGTCTCAACGTCACGCTAATACAGAGAAGGACCCCTCGTGGCGTTGGGAGCTGATTCAGTCCCATCCTCTCGTTAATCGTCAGGAGGGGGTTGGGTCGGTTCCTAGCGTTGCACTTTCCTCGGCTGTGATTCATCGACATACTGGCAGCCTCAACTCAGCGCTCTCCAGTAAAGAAAGGTAATTTAAGCTCTCGTGACGCATCTTATAACAGATTGAGACGCCTATCCACCAGTCTCGACATGGATGATCTGCGAGAAGTACGTGATGAGATGCGAGCCATGCGTCTTGAGATGACTGCCCTTCGACAGGAGAACGACACCCTCCGTCAGGCGATGGAGCGGGGTGTGCATGTACCTCCCCAACCCGAGAATTCCATGGCCTATACAACCCCCATGAAGTTCGATGGTGATCCACGTCAAGTAGCAGAGTTTTGTACCCATTGTAGGATCCATTTTCAGTTCCGGTCAAGCCATTTCAGCCAAGACAAGGCAAAGATTGGTTACATCCTTGGAAATCTGACTGGCAATGCTCTTGCCTGGGCCGCTCCTCTGGTTTCCTCCAACAGTCCCTTGTTAGGGGATTTCGCTGCCTTCGAGAAGGCCTTCTTGGATGTTTTCAAACCGCCTAATTTGGCAGCCATGGCCCAGAATCAGCTAATGGACATTAAACAAGGATCTGGAGACATAATACACTACATTAGTCGGTTCCGACAGTTAGCAACTGACTCTCAATGGCCTGAAGTCACTCAGAAAACGTTATTCCGCCGTGGACTACGAGATGAATACAAGGACGAACTGCTACATATACCTGAGCCAGAAACATTACCCGCATTGTTGGAACAGGTCCTCCGCATTGATCACAGGTTGGCCGAAAGACGTAGTGAACGTCGCCGAACGGACCGATACCACCCGGGGCCCTCGGTACACCCTTCAGGATCGACCTCCACCACCGACACAGGACCCGAACCTATGCAACTGGGAGCCATTCGTGGACCATTGTCTGAAGCGGAAAGGAAGAGAAGGCGCCGGCAAAACCTGTGTTTATACTGTGGTGGTTCCGGCCATTTCTTAAGCATCTGTCCACTGCGTCCTTTGAAGAAGCAGGAAAACTGACAGGCCCGCTGTATGGTGAGAAGGCAGCGGCGGGCCGTTCTTTTGGATCAGACCTTCCTCCTATGCAGTCAGTGCCGTTATTGGTCTTAGAAGTAGGCATCGCCTGGCAAGGAAAATGCTTGAAGACTCGGGCTCTTTTGGATTGTGGTGCATCGGGTAATTACATCGATGTCTTGTTTGCAGCATCCAACGGGATCCAGTTGCACCGCAAGGAACAACCTGCGGTGGTAGAGGTGATTGATGGTACTCCCTTGTCCTCTGGTCCGGTGTGTCAACATTCCGATCCTCTATGGCTATCAGTGGAAGGGCATCTAGAACGGATCTCATTTGATGTCATCAAGTCTCCTTCTTTTCCGGTGGTACTCGGTCTACCTTGGCTACTCTATCACGACCCTCAAGTCAATTGGACTTCCAGAACCCTAGTCTTTTCCACTTCCCGTTGTCCTCGGGATTGTCGTCTTCTAGAATCCTTTCCAACAGCCTTGGGGTCTCCAGCTCTTACGACTACCTTTGATTGTCTATGTGTCACTCAGTCTGTACCGCAGGAATATGTTGAATTCCTTAAAGTGTTTTCAGAACCAGAGAGCATACCGCTACCACCTCACAGGCAGTTTGACTGCTCCATTGACATTCTACCTGATGCAGTTATTCCCCATGGCAAAGTCTACTCCTTAACGCAAACTGAAAAGAAGGTTCTACATGAATACATCCAGGAGTGTCTCAGTAAGGGCTACATTACACCGTCTAAATCCCCTGCGGGTTTTCCACTGTTCTTTGTCAAGAAGAAGGAGGGCACTCTGCGCCCTTGTATCGATTACCGGCAATTGAACGAGATCACCTGCAAGGACAGGTACCCCCTACCTCTCATCAGGAACATCATTGAGTCTCTAAGATCTGCCCGGATTTTCACCAAGTTGGATTTGAGAGGGGCCTACCACTTGGTGAGAATAAAGGAGGGTGATGAGTGGAAGACGGCCTTCAAGAGTATAGGGTAATGCCCTTTGGACTTTGCAACCCTCCGGCCGTCTTCCAGCGATTCATGGATGTTGTCTTTTCGGATCTTGTTGGAGTTTCAGTGTGGGTATACTTGGACGATATATTGGTTTTTTCCTCTACCCGCATGGATCATGTCACGCACGTTCAGGAAGTGCTACGAAGACTAGCCGCCAACCATCTGTACGCCAAGGTTGAAAAATGTCAGTTTCATCAGGAAAGCTTAGAGTTTCTTGGCTATGTTATCAACAGCACTGGAGTACGCATGGACCCCACGAAGTTACGGGCCATACAGGAATGGAAACAGCCCCATGACATAAAATCGCTACAACGATTCCTAGGCTTCGCAAACTTCTACCGACGCTTCATTTCTAATTTCTCTCATCTTACCACCGTGCTAACTCGCCTGACTAGCAATAAGGTTCCCTTTTTCTGGGATTCTCTAGCTGAAGCGGCTTTTCGAGATTTGAAGAAATCCTTTACTACGGCTCCAATTCTAAAACATCCAGATGATGAGAGACCGTTTGTAGTGGAAACCGATGCTTCAGACTTTGCAATTGGTGCGGTCCTATTACAGCATGATTCGGACACAGAGATGGAACATCCTGTGGCATATTTCTCACGGAAGCTAACACCCAGCGAAAGAAACTACGCTGTCATCGAGAAGGAACTTCTAGCAATAAAAGCAGCCTTCGAGGAATGGCGCCATCACTTGCTGGGAGGTAGATATTCAGTGGAAGTGCGCACAGATCACCGTAATCTTCAATTTCTACGTTCCCTGCAATGCAGAACCTCCCGGCATGCTCGTTGGGCCTTTTTCTTCTCTCAGTTTGATTTTGTGGTGACATACATACCCTGTTCACAGAATATAAAGGCTGACGCCCTGTCTCGTTCTTTGGAGAAAGACATCGAAAGCGCCAAGAGCCCAGAACCCTTGATTGCCTCGAAGCACTTTTTGTCGATGCTGACACCTTGGCTCCATCAACTACAAGATGCCACCCAGACGGATCCCTCCAGGTCTAAGATATTGCAACTTGCTGATGTCAGTGAACGTAACGGTTGTTTGTTCTTTAAGGATCGCCTGTATGTTCCCACGTGGGACCTCCAGAGGATTGTCCTACAAAATAATCACGACTCCGTTGTTTGCGGTCATCGTGGGGTCAAAACCACTCAAGAACTGGTTGCACGGCAATTTTGGTGGCCCGGATGGGCCAAGCTGGTCAAACAATACGTGGATTCCTGTCCGGTATGCGCTCAAACCAAGATACCTCGCAAGAAATCTCTTGGTCTTCTACAACCCACACCTGCACCGCCTTACCCATGGCATACTATAGCCACGGACTTTATAGTCGAACTACCACTCTCGGGTGGGCATACGTGCATCATGGTGGTGGTAGACTGTTTCTCCAAGTTGGCTCATTTCGTTCCCTTTCCTAAACTACCCTCTGCCTCTCAGATGGCGCAACGTTTCCTCCATGAAATATACCGTCTTCACGGCCTTCCTGAGAAGATATTGTCGGATCGTGGCTCTCAGTATATTTCTTCTTTTTGGGATCAATTGTGTCGTCATTTGAATATCCAGCGAGCTTTGAGTTCCGGTTATCATCCCCAAACCAACGGGCAAACCGAGCGGACTAATCAAACCCTAGAGCAGTACCTACGATGCTACGCAAATGCCACTCAAGACAACTGGTCGGGTTGGTTGGACACCGCTGAAGTGGCTTACAACAATGCTGTCCATTCTGCTACAGGACTCAGCCCTTTTTTTTGTTCTGTCGGTTTGCATCCCAAGTTGCTTCCTGTTCGTCCTACACTCCCCAGTGCGGTTCCGTCGGCTGATGCCATGGTGTCTCTCATCCACAACCAGCATCGTCTAGCGGCCAGTACCCTGGCGGTGGCACAAGCACGCATGAAGGACCAGGCCGATAAACGGCGGAGGCCTGAGCCCGATCTTCGGGTGGGGGATAGGGTATGGCTCTCTTCCAAGAACTTACCAGTTCGCAATCTGCCCGTGAAACTGGCTCCCCGCTTTTTTGGCCCATTTTGCATCATTGGGCGGATTTCTCCTGTTGCCTTTCGTTTGTCCCTGCCGCCTTCTTGGCGGATTCATCCTGTCTTTCACGTTTCGCTCCTGAAACCCTGTATTCCTGATGTTTTGGGGCGTCCCTGTTCCCGTCCTGCCCCGGTCTTGGTTAGGGGTGTTCCTGAGTTTGAGGTACAGGAGATTTGTGATTCCCGGATCAGGCGCGGGGTGCTACAATTTCTGGTCGGTTGGAAGGGCTATTCGGCTTGTGACCGCACTTGGGAACCTCGTTCCTCTGTGCATGCCCCACGCTTGGTTCGGGACTTCTACCTCCGATATCCCTGGAAGCCTGGTGCCCCTGGGTTGCCCGGGAGGGGGTATGGTGTCACGCTACGCTCGCGCGCGCCACTTACCTGTTCTGGGGTCCCGGTTCTTCGGCCACGAGGGTCTCCCTCGTGGAGACTGTATCCGCGCTGGCGTCTTCCCTCGCGACGCCCCGCGGTCCGGGTCGGCTCCATGGGCGCGGCCATCTTGAATGTTCTGCGCATGCGCGGATCGTCAGTATCCGACGTTCCGCGCATGCGCAGTAGCGGGTGCTTGCGTTCCAAGCCTCGTCTTGGCCCGGAACTTTAAAGAGGCTCCGTGCGCACGGAGACTTGCGTCTCAACGTGATTCTTCCGTGTGTACGCTGCTGGAGCCTTGCTTGTCTCTGCCTCCAGTTCCCTTCCTGATTATGCTTACCTGCCTAGCCTGCTTCTCTGTATTCTTCTTGGGTCCCCAGTCCCAGTCCTTCCTGCCCACTGCCCTTCCTCTACCCCTTGCCTGCCCCCTGATTCTATTTCTGGGGTTCTAGCTGGCCTGTCTGGGTCTTCCTTCCCCTGCTCCCTCTTCTTGGAGTTTTCTTCCTTGGGTGGGCTGTTCTTCCTGCCTCCTTCTGCCTGTGCTGTGCCCTGCCGGTATCTGTGCTCTACCTTCCGGAGGAGTTCTGAAGACTCGCTTTTGGATCTGCTTACTGGACTCTGCTTGGCCTTCTCTGTCAGTGGAAACACTGTCTCAACGTCACGCTAATACAGAGAAGGACCCCTCGTGGCGTTGGGAGCTGATTCAGTCCCATCCTCTCGTTAATCGTCAGGAGGGGGTTGGGTCGGTTCCTAGCGTTGCACTTTCCTCGGCTGTGATTCATCGACATACTGGCAGCCTCAACTCAGCGCTCTCCAGTAAAGAAAGGTAATTTAAGCTCTCGTGACGCATCTTATAACACCATGGAGCAGCTGCCGCTCCATGCCTGGGGAAGGTGCAAGTAGGCCTGGTTCCCACATACCCAGTATGTGTCCATCAATGCGGCTGTTCCTTTTCTCATCTCTGGGATGGTGAGGGTTTTGTTGCAGTTTTTATTCGTCCCTATTGTCACTTTTCCTTCTCCCTTAAAACATAGTTCGTTCTTGATCTCACTTTGTAGCTTGAAGGGCTTTTCCATTGCTGTTACCCATGTCAGTTTGGAAATGTGCTCCTTCCATACTGGTGTGCATGTTTCTTCCATCCATCGCAGTTTGGCTGTTTGGACACCTCTCAGTGCTTCCGCTTTGCACAGTACTTCTTCATCTTTCCATTTGTTTTCAGAAAACAGTGTCCCTTGTATCGCAAAAAATGGTTCTTTGAGACATACCACTCCAGCTGCTTTTGGGTAGCACGTTTTTTCAGTCTGTATAATCTTGAAAGTGACGTCGTGTGCCTGGAAGGTGTTTTTTATACGGCATAGAGTGAGATGAAGGAGACACTGGGCATCTATAATGGGCAATTCTCTGGGCAACAACACTTTAGGTGTGCCTGATGCATGGGGAATGAGCGAGCAGACATAACAGCTCTCATTTGTAGTTTGTTTGGCTGTGGCACTCATATCAGCATACCATTTATTTGCTTGGTGGGGGTGCCGAGGATCTTCCATTTTATCTAACCCTAACCCATAGTACTCGTCATACCCCCTCCTGCTTGTCTCTCTTCTCCACCTACTATCCTTGCTTCTCCTTCGTCTGCTGTTTTTGATAGAAGAAAAAATGGGCCCCCCTTCCTCCTTCCCACCCCCCTTGTCAAGTTTCTGATATGTTTCCTTATGTTCTTTAATAGTTATAATATTCCCATCTTCCTCAATAAACAACAAGTCACTTTCTTCTGATGGGGTGGGGAGGGTGTTGGGGCCGTTATATAGTTCAGGTGTGGACATTGTGTTATTTTCCATTTCTGTTTGTATACCTCTTGAATCTGACAGGGCGACAGTTGGTGGTTCAGTGTAATAACCCCATACAAAGTGTGATCCATCCCACACCAGAAAATCACCTTCTTTAAAATTTACAGTTGTGGTTGCCTTGCTCCCAGGAGCTCGGGTGATGTTACTCCCCCCTCCCCCTCGGTCATCTCGAAAGAGATGAACGCTATAAACCAATATGTTACCAGACAAAACATTGATAGGAAGAACACAATAACACAAATTGACAATCCACATTCATATGAATATGTAAGTCTATCTATTAACATTTCTTTAATTCTAAGAAATCTATTAGTTGCAGGCTGCCCATTAGATGCCATGGTAATTCCTGTTTGAGATACAAAAGTACATTAAGTACAGACATGTAAACATTTCCAACGTTGGAAGCTCTTTTTTTTTTTTTTTTTTTTCATAAAACATGGACGTGGGTGGGGGAAGGGTTTGTTTCCACAGACACGGGTATTTACAATCAATACTTTTAGATCATTGTATATTACATAGAAAAACTTCTTCAAAAGAAAGAGATATTTCAAAAAATGAGAGAACAAAAAAAACCCATTCAATTAAAAGAGCAAAAATATATTCTTTTTTTTTTTTTTTTTTTTTCGTACGAATGCCATGTCATCAGTTGCATTCATTGTCAATCGCTGCACATACAGAAAATCACCTTCACTCATTCTGCACAATTCCACTGTCCGCGGTTGCCTGTGCCTCGTCCTGCGCCTCACCTTCCACGGCGCTATAGGCTCTGCGCACGTCTGTCAAATGCACCCAGTATTTTAGGCCCTTCACCTTTACTGCCGTGGGCGTGCAAAACACTACCTCATAAGGGCCATGGAAACGTGGCGCATTCCACCTTCGCACAAAACTTCTGACATATATAAAGTCACCGGGCATTAGCTGTAATGGTTTGTCAGGCAGTGTTACTAATTCTGTTGTATTCCCCTCCTCTCTTGTAGAGGGGGGGGCTAGTTGCTTCGCTATTATGCGCGCTGCCCTTGTCAGTTTTTTCAAGTACTCTGTGAACTCCTCTCCCAATACCGCTGCGCTTCTGTGTGCATCAGAACGTTCACGGAGAGGCGAATGTGTTGTGTTCATTCTCCTTCCCGTGACGATCTCATGCGGGGACAAATGGTGGTCTTTACTTGGCTGATTGCGCAATTCGAACAGGGCCAGAGGTAGGCAGTACATCCAGGTCTTTTTGAGGGAAAAACATAATTTTGACAATCTGCCTTTTAACAGGCCGTTCATCTTTTCCACAACGCCATTACTTTGAGGATGATAAATCGAACATAATTTGTGCTTTATTCCCAATAACGTAGTCACTTCTTTAAATAGTTCATTGACAAAATGTGTGCCGTTGTCTGAGCGAATGACTTCGCAAATTCCCCAGCGCGGGAATACTTCCCGCACTAGGAACTTTGCGGCGCCCTTCGCATCAGGGCGCGCACAGGGACCTGCCTCCACCCACCTCGAAAATGGACATACAACCACAATCATGTAGCGAGCCCCATTACATCTTTCTCCCATGTCTACATAATCAATGTGGAGCTCTCTGAATGGGCCATTTGGTTTTGGTATCGTACCTCTTAGTGTGCGCAATGTCATACCTGAGTTATAAATTTGACATGTTGTGCATTCCAATGCCAACCTTGTTATGTGCTCCTGGAGGCAAGGTGCAAACCAATCTTCTTGTATCTCCGCCATTATGTGTTGTCTTGCGTTATGTGCGGGAAAGTGTAGTTGTTGAAACGCTGTTTCTAACAATGTAACTGGCATCACCGCTTTTCCTGAACTTTCTTGTCGCCACAATAAATCAGTCGGCGATTTGCTGCATCCCCTCTTAGTCCACAGCAATTTTTCGTCTGCACTAGCTCCCTCTTGCAGCTCTATTATTTCCTGTGTGGGCATCATGTTGTATCCTGTGGGGACCTCGTGGCTTGTTGTGTGGTGCAATATGTACTCTCCTACTTCACCTTTCTGCAAATATGAAGCGTCTTTGGCAGCGGCGTCTGCTGCCGCGTTCCCCAAAGATATAAAATCTGTATTTGTGGTGTGGGCTTGGCATTTTACGATGGCTACTGCCGTGGTGTCTTGCAGGGCCTCAATCAGTTCTTTCAATAATTCTGCATGCTGAACCGGTGTTCCATCTGCTCGTCGAAACCCTCTCCGCCCCCACCGTGCCAGCCCGCCGTGTACTGTTGTTGTCATGTATGCTGAGTCTGTATATATTGTCACTGCGCACCCCTTGGCGGCATGCAATGCTTCTATTAGCGCTATTAGTTCTGCTGCTTGGGCTGAATAGTGTGATGGGAGGCGGTGTTGCACTAGTGTCTCGTATTCATCTTCCTCTAATCGTACAACTGCCATACCCACATGTTTCTCTCCTGTCTCCATGTCTATTGATGCTGACCCGTCCACGAAATACACCTCTCCCTCGTTCAGGGCATTCTCAAAAACCACCTGGTCCTGACCTTCGTCACCTGTGTGCGTTGCGCAGTTGTGGTTTTGCATGTCTTCTATAGTGCATGCCTCTGTGATGAATGTGGCTGGGTTCACTGTTTTACATCTCACTATATGGATGTTTGCGCTCGACAATATTATTTCATATGCTGTGGCGCGTTGTGTTGTCAATGTGCTCTTTGATCGCTCTAATATTGCAAAGAGTGAGTGTTCCACAAAAAGTGTCACAGAACAGCCCATTACTATCGTGGCACTTTTCTCAATAGCGAACGCAGCTGCAGCTAGGGATTGTTCGCACGCGAAATGGCCTTGCATTACTGCGTCTAGGGTGCCACTATAGTAAGCCAGTGGCTTGTGCCCTAACGAGGTTTTTTGTGTCAGTACTGCTGTCATCAGTGTTCCTTTGCAGTGTGAAAATAAGAAGAATTTGCGCCCATAATCTGGATTCGCAAGTACTGGAGCGCTTGATATCAGTTCTTTCAGTGAGTTAAATGATGTGTTCATTTCTTCTGTCCATTCTACGTGTTTGTTTACCTGTTGGGCCTCTTTTAGTGCCTGTAATAAGGGCCTTGTGTATGCTGCATAATCCAATATCCATGCACGACAGTAGTTGCACATACCCAGAAATTTCTGCATCTCTTTTACTGTTTTGGGCTCCCCAACTGCTCTAATCGCCTGTGCCCTGTCTGGTATGATCCGCTTACCATCCTTTGATATCAGCTGTCCCAAGTATAGGACCTCTGTCAGACAGTATTGTAACTTCCCCTTGTCCACCTTGTACCCTTTATTGGCCAATAATGTCAGGAGTGTTATTGAGTCCTTTCTACACTCCTCCTCAGTTTGTGCACAAACCAATAAATCATCAACGTACTGAATCACTGTGCTTTCTACAGGCAAATTCCCCAGATCTTCATGTAGTACCCTATTGAATATGCTTGGGCTCTCGCAATATCCTTGCGGTAGTCTGCAATGTTCGAACCTCCTCCCCCCTAGTGTAAACGCTGTTAAGTACCTGCTTTCTTCTGCTAAGGGAATCGAGAAAAATGCATTTTTCAAGTCAATGACCGTGAAGTGGGACGCTGTTTTTGGAATATTGCATAGTATTGTCGCCGGGTTCGGCACTAAAGGGAACTCCTTCTGAATCACATCATTGAGTGGGCGTAAATCTTGTATCATCCTCCAGGAACCTCCCTTTGCCTTTTTAATCGGGTAAATGCATGTGTTACATGGGGAGTTTGAGGGCACTATTATTCCTTGCGCTAGTAGTGCATCTATTGTCTCTCTGATCCCTTCTTCTGCTTCGCGTGACAATGGATATTGTTTTACCCGGGGTAGAATTGCTCCCGGTTTCAGTTTTATTACCACAGGCTGAACCCCATGTAATAACCCCACATCATGGGGGCCATTTGTCCATATGTTAGTGGGTACTAACCTCATGTCCTCATCAAAAAATGTATGTGGCGCTCCTACTACCGCCATCAATTCAACTTTAGTGTTTCTTGCTGTAACTACAATGTCGCACGGCATTGCTAGTTCCATCACTATTTCGCCATCTGTTTCAGTGTCAGAAAATAGCTCCTCGTCCGATAGCTCCCGCAGTGGGATATTTGCATTTGTACACAGTACTGTCCGCCACTCACATCCTTCCATATCAACTCCAATCACACATATTCTGTTTGCTGACACGTGTACTGCGTGTAAATCCAATGATAGCACTGACCCGGGAGCAGTGTCGGGGCTCACTATGGGGCGGAAAAGGAATTCGGCTGGGATCCTCCAATCCGTCCTTTTTAGTTCTGGTACTATGAGAGCCAATGTTCTCATGCCCTCAACAAACATCTCCTCGTTTCTTGGTAACCCTCTGATCTCTTGCATGACCGTGTGGCCGTGTATTACTGCTAGTACGCGGAGGGGACATATGCCTGGTGTTGAACATACGATACCGCTTTCTGTGAATGATATTGTCATATTTAGTTTGCCTAAGAGATCCCTCCCCAGCAAATTAATGGGAGAGCGTTCATAGTACAGTAAGGGTGCTTTCACTGTTTTACCCCCCACTGTCACATCCAATGCTTCTGTGTAAGGAACTTCAATTACAGCCCCAGAGAACCCCTGCGTCTCTAACGTTCTATTAGATAACGGGAACCGGCCCTCTCTAATACATGATTTCTCCGCTCCCGAATCCACCATGAATATGAATTGCTTGTCTCCTATCTGCGCTCCTATCAATGGTTCCTCTGATGCATTGTGGGTCGTAGATAGTACTGGACACGCAAGTGTTCTCTGTGGGCTGTCCTATGCGGGGTGTCTCATTGCCCCCCCTTGATCAAAAATGTTCCCCGAAACTACCGACACCCCGCTATAAGGTGCGGGGGCAGGCGCTCCATTAGCTACTGTGGCGAAAGTGTTACCTGGCGTGTAGTGCATATCGTCATTATTCTGTGGGTGGTTTTGTGTTCTGTACTGATGTCCGTGTAGTTGTGCGTTACTTCTTTGCCCTGCATTTTCTGGTTGCTGGTATTGTCCCATGGGGAGGCCGTATGGGCTTCCTGGGTGGGGGTGACCGTACTGCTCTGTCTCCTGGAACCCGCTGTTTTGTCCGCTCCTGCACTCCCTTGAGTAATGCCCCCATCTCCCACAATTCCAGCAGCTCCCCTGTGGACCTCTGGGACCCTGCCACCCATTTCCTCCCATTCCTCCATACCCTTGTCCTCCTCTCCGGCCCCTGTACCCACCTCTTCCTCCTCTTGGGGCCCACTCTTGCCGTGCCAGACCTCCGTTCTGCTCTTGCTCGTTCCACTGTCGCTGGCCTTGTCCGGCCCAATTAGCTGCTATTCTCCCTTGTATTGCTATCTGCCCCTCCTCTCCTTCATCTCCCTCCCTCATGAGTGGGAGTCCGGCTACCGCTGCTGCAACCTTCACTAACGTTGACTGTACCAACTTCGCTTCGTCTGCCAACCTTTTCTGTGCTACTTCCCTCTCTCTTTCTTTGATTCTTTTGCAATGGTGCACTATTATGCTTTGGATCTCCGGCCACCCCTTCGCCTCAACCCCTGCTATTTTGTCGAGCGCCTTCTGCACCTCTTTTGGGAGCCCTCTCTTGATGATAAAGTAAAACAGAGACGTTGACTGATGCCAGGGCGTGCCCGTTTCCGCTCTCCACATCTCCTGCACCCGGAGAATGTAATCCATAGCATCCTCCCCGTCATTCATTGTACATTGCATTACTGACTGTAAATCAGGGGTATCTGGGAACGTCTCCCGCAGTGCGTCCCACACCCTTGCTCGCACTGTATTAAAAGAAGCCCCGTCATGGCGATCACAATTCAACGCCACGCCTGGGAAACCAGCCTTAGCCCATACTCTGTCCGCTTGATCTCCTACTGCGGATACTAGTAGGCTTTTCACATCACCTACTGCCAACGGTATGCCGGCGGTATGTTTCTCAAATGCATATATCCACTTGCTCGCCCCTCCTGACAACGGGGGCAATAGTTTCATTAAATTAGCCTTGTCCATCTGGGCCCACGGTATATAGTTTGGTCTCCCCCCCCCTCTGTGTATCAATGGAAGTTGTAACTTCCCTTTTGCAGTTGCCCCCTCCCCTACCTTAGTCGCTGCTGACTCCAATGACGCCATCTTCCCCACTCTATTTCTTAATCGTCCCATCCATTCATCATCTATAGTCCCTAGCGAACATGCACCGTCCATCTCCTCGCTTTCCCCTCCTACTGCCATACTCAACCTATCATTCTCATCCAACCCTCCTCTGACATCGCACAACAGGTCCTCTCTGATCCCTCTATCTCGTGATACATCACCAGTGCTCCCTTCTACTGCTCCTACCTCTATTATTCGTGTCGGCTCTTCCTCAATTCTGAACAGTATTTCCCCCTTTTTCCATCCTTCCTCAATTTGTCTACTTTCACTTGACGCTCTAGACGTGCGTCCTGATTGTGTAGGGGCGCACGCTGTACGCTCACATATGTCTTTTATTCTTGAGAGTTCATCCCTTGCCACAAAAAGCCTCGACTCTAAGTCACTCGTTAGCTTTTCTATATTCACCCTCTGTGTGCTTCCCTGGGCGCGCTCTCTAGTGCTTTCGTATGGCGGGGGGGCTGTTGGTCTCGGTGGTGTAACAGTTGTGGGGGGAGGCACATAAGTAGGGTCGCTATATCCTGCTGCGGGGACTGGTTTGTTCAATATTGGGTACAAGCTAATCACCTCCGTAGGTTGTTCTGTATTTAGCTGGTCCTTTTCCCCCCTTGGAATCATGAGTGGGTTGTCTGTTGTGGGCGGCAGATCGACAGTAGGTGCCGGATCTTTGGGTGGGGGTACTTCCTCAAACAATCTCCAGAGGTCTAATACCTCCTTCCTGTTTTGCCATTGTTTTCCCTTATACTTGAGGCTAATGCATGCTCGTACCATATCAAGAACGCTTTTGTCAAAAGATCCTCCCTCTGGCCAAATCTGGGGCAATCCCTCCCCTTTCAATTCTGTTACCCATTGATCGTGATATTTATTTATTCGTTCAGCGTACCCCGGTAAGCTCTTACAAATATGCGACAAGGCAGTTTCCGCCCCCATATTCTAAATCACTAGCAACAACCGTGTCCACCTTCTTTACCTTTAGTTAGGTGTAGATATATTTATCTATATCTTTATGGCACAGACAAGAGCGGACGTCTCACCGATATCACCCAAAGTTGTTCACTGCACAAATTCTTTCTTACTTACCACAACTCATCCCCTTCCCATTCACATACACTCTCATGTAATTTCACTTACAACCAAGCAACTACTGGTTATGGCCAACACTCTCTAGCACCCCCTCGCGGTCAACCGTTCGTCTCCACTACTCGCACGGTGCGCGCACACCTCACAATACTTTCTCACTCACACCTCTTCTTTTTTCCTCCCTTTCCTCCCTGGCCAGCTGTCCCTGTTTTTCTGCTAAGCTTACTGTGTTCACGTCTGTACGTGCCACTACTTAATCCCACTCCTAAAAAAGTGCTCCCTATTTTATAGTTCTTCTACAGGTATGTCTACCTTATACCCTTTTCACGTTCACCCCTTGCCCCGTGGACTGGAAAAAAGAAATAGAAAGAGTAGCAATCACTAACAGTATCCTAAGTGTCTCCCTTTGCCAGACACCAATAACTTATTTTTTACTTCTTCATATATTCCCAGTACTAGTCTAGATAGTACTATGCGGCGCCGCCTTCCACCCCCTTTCGGAGCTAGGTTTCCGTCACTTCTACCTCTTCACTTACTTCTTACTCCTAATGGCCATATGCAAAGAAAAGATAAAGAAAGTTTTAAGACCTGTCTTTAGTAGACTCCCGTAATTCTCTCCCCTACCTGCCCACGTTCTCCTATTCACAAGTTCCCCTCCCTCCCCCTTTATGATCGCTCGCACTCGGTACTCACGTGCCCGTCTTGAACCGATAGTCTCCGAAACTGGGTCCGTCCAGGCGGTGTTGCCTTTCTGCTCAACAGTCAGCCCCGGCTCCGGCGAGCGGTACTCAAAGGGGATTTTGCAACCGGGATCCCGTACCCCATCTAGTTTGAGTGCGCACTTCTAAGCGTACCGGTCGCCGTTGGCGGGTAGCTTCCTGGAGCCGGCTCACCGTGCGTTTCCCTTTCTGACCGGAGATTCTCGTGCCAAAAGGGGGTCGTTAAAAGGAGTTCAGGAAAAATAAATTTGGAAATATCACGTCGGGGTCACCACTGAGTGGAAGCGCCCCCAAGTTAGCACGATCCTCCCCGCAATGGGAGACAATAATGGACACTCCCGTAATGGGAATAAGGCCAAGACAGAGTGCGGGTGAGCGTAAGTGGGAGTTTATCCAAAGAATATGGCATGCAAAGAACTCTGCAACCTCCGAGAGCGCTCTGCCTGACAATCGCAAAGGCAGGCGTATTTCTAATACAAAAAACGTCATCAGAACCTACACACTATAGGGGGCACAAGTTAATTGGGATTGGGTGGCGTCGACTAACTATAGGTGTTGCTGCAGCATGGTTGGTCCGGGTGAGATGTCGTCACTGGTCAGCCTCGTGGGTTGGGTTGGGCCTGGCAGGCCGGCTCGAGGTCATCCGGGCGGTGTTGGTACGCTGGGGCAGCCTGTGACAAAGATGAATGCCTTCCCTGACTTAGGTACCCTAGATCATGCACATTGCAGTTACTTGAAACCCCATATCTAACTTCTACAGTAAATCTTTCAATCAATACAACACTGGAGGAATGCACCTTGTGAGGGGTCTGGTGGTCATCTGTTGGATTTACCGGTGTTCTGACGTCTGGTATTTCAGGTCGAGGGGCTAGGCTCTGGGGGCTTGTGCCGGGTGGTACATGTTTTATTACTACGTTAGAAGCTACTAGGAAGGGGGCTCTGTGTCTTGTCCCATTTGTCGGGGGTCTCCTTGGGGTGGTCTGGGGGATTGTGGGATTTACGAGAGGGTGCTGGTAGATCAGTGGATTCAAACGTAAGTTTATTATCGTGCTGTAAATAACACAGGTGGCGGCCGGTGGCCTTGGATGCTTGTGTTGGGGCCTCTGACTCTCTGGAGTAGTTCCAGCTTGGCCGGGGGAGGTGGGGGAGCACGGCACAGGCCTTAGCTTTTTTCTACTTGGCAGGCTTTGTAGGGCGGGAGGGAGAATGGCCTTGCATATATTCACAAAAGGTATCTTCCTCGTGTGTTGCCTGATTCTGAATACAAAACTTTTATATCATTTGTCTTCTTTAAACTATCATACCATGCATATATACTTCGAGTTCATTAATCATTTCGTTGCCTAACATTATATTCACTACAGTACATGAGGTAGTTCTAGGTTATGGCCTACAGAGATTGATACTCGCCGCTTGGGGTGATTAAGAAAACATATACGAGTTCAGGTTTCTACATAAAATTGAGAGAACACTTATACAGATAAAGGTTATACGTTTTGTCGACATCTTTCTCTGTAGTTATAGCAGCATTAGTCCAGACCTGGGGTGACATCATATAACGTGACATCTTTATGGTTGATTCATAGTTTACAAAATCTGTTTAAACAGAGGTAGTTCGTTAATACCAATACTTGAATTATTTTCTACTTTCTTCAGAAAGTGATGCTTCAGCTTTTTCCCCGTCACCCCGGCCTCGCGGACCAGGTCATGCGAGGTGCAATATTACAGTGTGAACGATAAAATGTTACAGTGTTAGCATCTCGGGTTAGCTCATACCAGACTTTCTCATGGGAACGCGCTCGCAGCGGATCTACCAGGGCTGCGGCGGCAGGGATACTTGGAAAGCTCTCCAACGGTGGGGGCCGTGCTACAGCGCGCTGAACTCACGCCATCTTTGCTGGGCAAGAAGGCTTCTAGGCCTATCTAAACGTTAGTGTGAGTGTATGATGGATATGTGGGGGCAATGTCATCGGTGGGCAAGCCCTCCTCCACCTGGGCTCAGGTGGCATGGGGGGACGCTCGGCGAGCCAGGGTCCTCACCTGGGGAGAAGAATGCAGGAGAGGGGGGCCTTTAAGGCCTGTCCTCCCCTACAGCATGTATGAGGTAACGAGTGCCCAAAGTACGGATGCCATGTGAGGGTGCTGCTTTCCCTGTGCTACTCTCAATTCTTTAATACACAGATATGAACCCTCACAATTGTATGCATTTTGCCAATCTCTGAAGTCTGAAAAGTAGATCCAGGCAGACTTGACATCTGGCCAACTTTGCACTAGACTTGCCGATGAACTGGCCTTCTGTTAAAGCTCACTTACCAGTTTAATGGTGTCCACTACAGAGTGTAATTTTCTTTCTGACTTTGAGAACATTCCAACATGTAATTGCTCATTTTACTATAGACTGTAGGAATGTTCAGTGGGTTGAGTGCTCACTGCTGCGATGTGTGTGTAATCTGCAGGTTCGAAATCCCGGCAAGGCCAACTCAGCCTTTTATCTTCAGAGGCTGATAAATGAGTACTAACGCAGATTGGGTGCTACTGTTTGTATATGTCTTTTATATGCAACTCTTATATATAGCACATCATTATCATTTCACCTTAGACGATTGCTTGCACTCACAGTAATTTGGCAGTATGGACCTGCGCACACTAATATTAAGGATACATATGATGATCCATTCTTGTATGAAATGTATTTAACATTACAGTGATATGGTAACCACATTTTTTGTAGTGTACTTGGGAACAATGCTGGGAGATGCCACTTCCTGTTTTGTCAAGGGGTGAAAGGTTGTGTGCTATCACTTCCCAGGATGTCACTTCAGGGCAGGGTCAAATGACATCACTTCCTGAGATTTCAATTCATCAGAGTACAAGGGGCATGGGATGTAGTTTCTGCTACCCCTCGCATTTTGGTGAAATGACCCTGAAGGGGGGCAACGATTGAAAGTTCGGCGCTTAATTCCCCCCAAATCACATGGTTTTCCCTCAGGGTGACCTTTTCATGCTGTTGAAAAAACATGGATTCCTACGGAAGTCCCCTGGTTTTAACATTGAGTGAAATGAGGCCGCAGATTAGGAAACAATTGTTACTAATGCGTTCAAGGGCATTGCTGAATGCATTTTTTTTTAAAAGGTTTTTTTTATTAAAAAGCGTTAAGCGGATTTCACATAGTTTAACCGTCTTTGCACTTTATAGCACACATGTTAAACAGTTCATATTCTTGGGCCATATTGCATAAAACTGAGAATATAGACGTTCACCTCCATTCAACACAGATTTGTATAAAGTTAGCTAATTACGTGTTTAGGGGGAAATGCCTGTTAGGAATGAATAACGATCGTTGTACTCAAATGTATAACCGTTGACACATATTCCATGTGTATCAGATCATAACGCGAACGCAGGCGGCATTGTTGACAGAAATGGCATCTTTCTCAATGTGAACGTACAGGTCTATTTGTCAAATATATCTTGCTCGGACAAACATGTGTTTGACAACCCGCCAAACGTCAGGAACTCTTTAAGTGGAGGAAATAGATGTGTAAAAATGGTTGACAGGGCGTCACATCATATTAAGAGTTTAAGACTGCCTGTTTCTGAAATGTCATTTTGAATTCGAGGGCACACATAAAATGAGCACAGCTGTTTCCGTGCCTTAGCAATGGAAGAGTTATTTTTCCAACCCATTTTGAAAATATTGTAGAAGTCTTGGCAGAATCGCGTTGCGGATATTTGTCTGTGCTGTGTCCCGTCCATGGCCTGCACGGAGTCCATCTTTACTGTCTGTCAATCCTGCTTGCTAGGATCCCTGTGGTTCTTGCTGGTGCTGTTGTTTATATCTATTACTGTATTGGAGTCATGTTGACGGTGTTGGGACCTTTCGTTCCAAGGTCAATTTCTTATGGCCTGGGAGTGTGGTGTCTGTTCCCTTGTTCTTAGTCTTTTATACAATCTTGGCCATGCAAAACAGTCATCCAGAGGGGCAGGATGCCACATAATCAGCTCTATGGGGATCGAAATCTTGGGGATAATCACTGGTTTTGGACTCATTTCCGATTAGGCATAATGTAAGAACAATGCATAAACTTCTTGTGTAATCATGTTACACATTTCTTTTTTGTCATGGTTCATTGTCATACATATGTATGGCGGAGAGGTGGGGTGGATCGTAAATTAAAATTCCATTGCCGCCATACACATTCTTCAGTATTTGCACCGGCATAGATGTTCATGCTGGTGTAAATGAGGTGGATTCCTATGACGCACCAACAAAAAGCAGGCAGACTCCAAAGGAATTCATTTTAAACAGCAAACGTACATAGCAGGCAGCGTTTTCTACGTTTGCACGGTGGAGTGCAAAATGTCGGTGTACAAGTGTGTATGCAGAATTTTACGGGGACTTGGAAAATAAGTCCCATTCACCATGCAATCCACCAGGGTGAATGACACCTTTCCACACTGGGTGTTATTTTTTTAAGTCCCTAAAATGCAGTTGTTAACAGCTGTTTTGCACTGTGGGGCAGGTTCCCTTTTTTAAGGCAGAGTTTTTGCAAAAGACTGAAATTCCATAACTCTCTGCCTCCTATGCTTCACTTGTAAAATCTATATGGTTTTACGGTAGCATATTTTCATGCTGGGATAAAACTAATGGATTCCCATGGCGTTTTCCTGTTGGTAACACCTGCTAGTAGCAAGCAGAGAGGCAGAGTCCACAGGAATCCATCGTAAATGTTATTTCCTGTACTTGACTCTTACATGATGGGGGATCGCTGAGGAATATGAATCGACTGATTATCTTAGTGTGGTTTTTAATTATTGAACTAACAGGAATGATCAAGAAGAGATTACTCATATTTCCTTGTCACATAGCTCTCCAGGTGTAAGGCTCTTCCAAAGGAGTGCATGGCAAACTGTTGATCTGCAACACTTTATGGCAAGTGTACTGGGCTGGCAGCAACAGAGAATGTTTTTTTTTTTATCAGCAACTTCACGTTCGTCCAGCAGGCTACGGCATACATTCCTTGGAGGCATGAATTTAGTGTCCAGTCTGTTGTGCATACATCGGCCCTACGACCGTTATTATTTCGGATTCACCTTTGGTCTAAATCAAGCATGAAGGTTTACAAAGACCCTCTCACCGACCACTTGACAGTGTCTTCTGCAGAACATCGTCCATGGTTTGGCAGCAAAATAGGATAGGTTACGCACTCTTAAGTTACTCTATTCATGGACGTGCCATGAGACTTAACTAAATCTGATGTTCTTCTTATGCAATGTGCTTATACAGAATGGTTGCTATTGAAAAGTTTGCAAAGAGCATGCACTAGTCAAGTGACACTTCGTGAACGCAATTTGGATATTGCATTTTCATTTTCTTAATGCCATCTTTTATCCCATTTCGCAGTGCGGATTCTTCCTATCGCAACTTTTTTTGCAGAAGGAATACTGTAGAGCTTGCGGTTACGTTTATGCAATCAGAAATTAGAGGCCATGTCACAAATGCCTCCATTTGTTTCCAATGTAGATTGGGTTAATTAAACTCTGTGGGTGGACTGGCCTTTAGGGAACTCTGGAGATTTCCCGGTGGGCCTCTGCACCCTGGGCCTCTTTTCTGTGGTATTTCCAAATTTTCTCATAGGAAAAGCATTGGGTTTGCTGAAAATGTGTCATATAGGACCACTTTGAACTTTATTTCCAGGGCCTCTTTTGGTCCCCAGTAATTATTTCCAGGGCCTCTTTTAGTTCCCAGTCCAGCCCTGACGGTAGGTGGTAAGGGTTTACCGGTACCGGTATTTTACCAGTACCGGTAAACCCTTACCGCCTTACTACAAGGTCCCTTTGCGGGTTGGTACATTAAAGCCTGCCTTTAGCAGGTGTTAAAAAACAAACCCGCAAAGGGACCGGGGTGCTAATTATGGTACCGCAATTTGCGGTACCGTAATTAGCGCCTTCCCCATTCCCATTATGCCCTATAGGGCAAAAATGGTAATGGGGAAGGGCAATGGAGGAAGGAGGAATTACCACCTTCCCAACCTTGGAATAGGGCAGTAATTCCCCTTTCCTCCAAGGCAGTACCGGTAAATTACCGGCATGAACCATGGCGCTAATAGCGCCATGGTTTACCGCCTACCGTGTAATGAGGCCATGTAAATAGAAAAACTATGCAATAACTACATATGCAAAAGTAAGACACATCACCGTATGTTTATGTTGTAGATTATTATAAACTAATGGTTGGGTTTTCATATAACTAATACAACAAAGGAGCATATTGCACAAAATACGTTTCATCATTATCTCTCGCGCGTGTTTTATTCTTTCCTTGTACTTGCCTTTATTTTTTTTTACACATTTCTCATAATGGAGAATACATTAATGGTCAAGTTGTTTATTAAAGGCATATTTACTTCACATGCCAATTTCAAACATTGCCAAAATAAATGTCTGACACCCGCAGACGTTCACATTCTGATCAGGTTGTAATCCTGCATAATTGCCATAAACCGTTGCTATTTTCAGTAAATGTGCCTAATTCTGTTGAGATGCCAGAATAGCGCAATTTTAGAAGGTGAATTGCAGAACTGCCATAGGTACTGATTTTGAGTTCCATACAAAATAAGAGCAGTGTCATTCCATGGTGGAATGCCAGCTTTCTTATTTCCTCCATATTATGCGCCACAATTAATATAGGTACAGTTCGGTCCGGAGGCTGGGGGAGGATAGTTCAGTGGCAATGCATGGTACTTGGAAGCAAGACCACACTGACCAACACTGGTTCAAATCCCGAATGTGTGCTTAAAATCAACCTTCGGTATTAAGCATGTGCACAATCCGAATGTACAAGGCCAAGCAGGATTGTTCCCCCCTCCATCCCCTTGCCTTGGTGCGCCTTGAGACACACATGTGTATAGGCACATTACAAATAAACAATACAATTAAATAAAAATATGTGTGACAACACACCAGTCAACCAGCAGATTTGGTAGAAACGATCTACCAACTGTTTAAACATAGTAACGTGCATGCTTTTGGCCCTGATATTTTTTTGAGTGTTATTTGATATGTGGTGTTGTTCCTTACAGTTTCATGATGTACATGTGTTTTGCATGCTGGACTGCATCTGGTTTTATCCCCCCACCCACCCTATCAGAATCTTCTCGTATCCTATTGGGGAAACAAACAAAAAACTCTAAATATGTCCTTGCTGGACGTGACAGTCATGATGTGGCGGTCAGGAGGAGAAAATGCAAGAGGTATTTCTTTTGTTTTTATTTGAAGAACAGGAATGTCAAATTCAATCAGAAATGACTTACAATAACACATTAACAGGGCATGGTTCATGGTGACAAATGAGTCAATTGATGCAAATGAGCCCTCAAATGTGGAAGCAGCCCCTTCTTTTTGAAAGGTGGGGTAGATATATTAAAGTCCTGCGGTAGCGGCCCTGTAGTTATAGTTAAGTTGCTCAACTCATAGAAAGAGCACTTTTTGGGCATCTTATAACTTCTCCCCCCGGACGAATTCTCACAAAACTCACAAGACTTTGAAAAAAAGTATATGGCCATCTCAGAATTAATCTCCAAGGTTTGAGGCAGTTCCATCAAGGAGGGGCAAAGTTAGAGGGGAGGTCCCAAAATGTGTGAAAATCATCACAGACATAATGGGAAAAGAAATTGCTCACAACTACAGCCCAAACCGCTGGATGGAATTTCACCAATTTTGTGCCTGGGGTATGGCTTGGTCCTGAAAGCGTGCTTTTGTACATTTGGTGTAAGTCTGTGCAGTAGAGTTTTTAAAAACAGTCAAAAAGTAGGTAAAAATAAATCACTGATATCTTAAGTAAATGTTGTAAACTATTGTTGGCAATTGGAAGAGAACATTGATTGTTACATTTGCATAGCAATTTACTCCAGTTGTTTTGCTGAATTTAAATGGACCAGAGAGTTGTGCCTCTGCATCCTTTGAGGGGCCTGAAGTTGTTTTTTGAGAAGAGATATTTTTCTGTTTGTCTTCTGATGGTTGTGCAGTAGTGTTTGTACTGGACAGTTTTGTGGTTGTATTATTTGATAGAGAAGCAGTTGGTTGTTATTTCTTTAGCTGTATTGTTGGGAGATCTACTATAGGTTCTGTTTTCATTAGTTTTCTTTTTAAAGGTTTTCTATTTTTAGGTGCAGGGTACATAACTAGATGTGGGGCGTACAGTGCATGCAGCCTGTTGTATTCTAGGATGCAAACTTGTTAGTGTTGACTTTGCATCAAAGTTAACTAGCAATATACCATTGAGTGTACACAGATGTAAAAGCGCCATGTAGCTCGTACCTTCTTTAAAGACTTTGCTGCCAATGTCAATCAATGCATGTTCTAGGGTCAGACCTTGTGATTTGTGAATGTGACAGCATATGGAAGAGATAGAGAGAATTGTTCTTGTTTACGTACATATTTTGAAAAGAAGGAAACATGCTATTGTTCTATCATTTTCTTTTTACTTTTGCAAGTTTGTCAAAGTGGATGTTGACAAACTGAATGTTGTTGTCATGTGGATGTGTTTGGAAGCCAACAACTGTACCAATTGCTCCATTGACAAAACTTTCTTCTACTTTAAGGTTACGTTTTAGAATGACTCTGCTGATCAGACACAGAGTTAATAGTTTTTTTCTAATCCAGCTGTGTTGGAGATGCATTTTACTAAGCTATTTAGTCATGCTGTTGCTTGTTAGCACATAGGGAGTATCATTCCATGCACTTCTAGTTTGTCTGTGGGGCTGATAAACCGTATGGCTTGCATTTTGTTTTTTAACATTGTCTTGTTGAATTGACTACAGCTTGCAAGGGTTGGCATTAGGGACATACATTTTATATTTTGTTGATTTCATTGTTCAATGACATCAGGAGCAGATGTGTTTCACCCATCTAGTTCATGGATTAGACCACTATTTAAGATAGATTTTGCCTCTTTAGTCAACAGACCAGTTCTAATGGTTTTTGAAATGTTAGCAGAGGTGTAGTCAGAAATCTGATGCATGTTTTTTTTTTGTATTTTTTTTTTATTGATTTAGCTGATTACTCAACTTTTCAATTTATACAAAAAGAAAAAAGAAAAGGAAAATTTCTTTAAAAGTTTGCTAAAAGTTAACAGATACATAATTAATTTTCATCGAATATTCAAACAATGAACAATTCATAAAAAAGTATGGTACACCAAAAACACAGAATCACAAGAGTACACACACATGTAATACTTAACCAACCTAAAACACTAAAACACAGCAAATATGTATAAATCATAACATAACATAACATAACATAGCATATTTCAAGCCATTATTCAAAGGTCACCTGAAAAGACTAAGGGGCCGATTCATGGAACAAACGTGCGCCGAAAATCTACGCGCTAGCAGGCGCAAGCAGGCGCAAGCGGAAAAAAACAGGCGCACGCGCACGCGTGCGATTCATGGAAGTCCCTGCGCGTGTACACCCCGGGATGTGCGCCAAACCCGTGCATGGCGCACAAGTCACTGCAACATCCCGAAAGGCGTGCGCGACGCGCACAGTGAAAGCGCACAACCTCGGCGCATACACCAGAAAGTGGGCGGGACACGGGGCGTAACGCGCGGAATGGGGAACAACGCGCGAAAATAAGGGCGTAACTGGGGATGTACTGCAGGGAAGCAGACGGAACGCCCACACGCACTCGAACCACACGTATTCATGGAATCGAATAGGGCAAAGCCACGCACAGCCAAAGACACACACAAGCCGAAACACGTCCGCCACACGAAGGCAGGCGGTAGCGTCCCTGCGCATTACAAAAGTGGCAACATACAGAAATTGGGCCTGTGCGAGCAGGCTACGTGTATTTCAGGGGTTCGCGTGAACTTTTTCACGCGATCGGGCCTGGGGAGCGGGCTACGTGTATTTCAGGGGTTCGCGTGAACTTTTTCACGCGATCGGGCCTGGGGGAGCGGGCTACGTGTATTTCAGGGGTTCGCGTGAACTTTTTCACGCGATCGGGCCTGGGGGAGCGGGCTACGTGTATTTCAGGGGTTCGCGTGAAGTTTCTCACGCGATCGGGCCTGGGGGAGCGGGCTACGTGTACATCAGGGGTTCGCGTGAACTTTTTCACGCGATCGGGCCTGGGGGAGCGGGCTACGTGTACTTCAGGGGTTCGCGTGAAGTTTTTCACGCGATCGGGCCTGGGGGAGCGGGCTACGTGTACATCAGGGGTTCGCGTGAAGTTTCTCACGCGATCGGGCCTGGGGGAGCGGGCTACGTGTATTTCAGGGGTTCGCGTGAAGTTTCTCACGCGATCGGGCCTGGGGGAGCGGGTTACGTGTATTTCAGGGGTTCGCGTGAAGTTTCTCACGCGATCGGGCCTGGGGGAGCGGGCTACGTGTATTTCAGGGGTTCGCGTGAAGTTTTTCACGCGATCGGGCCTGGGGGAGCGGGCTACGTGTATATCAGGGGTTCGCGTGAAGTTTCTCACGCGATCGGGCCTGGGGGAGCGGGCTACGTGTATTTCAGGGGTTCGCGTGAAGTTTCTCACGCGATCGGGCCTGGGGGAGCGGGTTACGTTTATTTCAGGGGTTCGCGTGAAGTTTTTCACGCGATCGGGCCTGGGGGAGCGGGGTACCACTCACCGTCTGCCTTGCGTGTAGAAGAACGCGTAGCCAACACCCGCTGTGAAGTAATAGCGTGTGAACCCCAACGGATGGAAAACACACGCACCGCACAAAAAGCACGTACAGAACAGTGTAAAGGCACGCGGGATCTCCAAGCCCTGCCAGGGCAACGCCCGTGCGCAAAACGTCACATACGCGCTTACGCTGTAAGGGCCTTTGGTCCAATGAAATCGCGTACGCGTGCTGACGCGCTTACGCGCTAAGGGCCTTTCCTCGATTTTCACGCTGACGTGCATGATTTTCACGTGCCAAATCACTCCGTATCAAGCTGGCCACGTGAAAACACACGGAAGACCACGCTCCTGCCCAGAAGGCCGAATTACTGCCCCCCAGTGCCCCGAGCAGCCTCCCACGTGCCATCTGCTGCTGCCTGCCTGCCTGCCTGCCTGCTGCCACCGTGCCCTGCCATTTGGTGCCTGCACATCAGCCATCTGCAGGGGTCCAGTTGCTGTGTCCACCCCTGCTGGAACAGAAGACTCCCGACTTAGATAACATCGCTCCACAGCCCAGCCCCAGGACCCAGTTGCCCACCCACTCCTGCCCCTGGGGTTGCCATGTCGGGCACATCCACATCTGGCACCAGTGGCAACCCCCGGCCAGAGGGGCAGAGGGGCACCAGCTTCACTGCCACCGAAGTTGGTGTCCTGGTGGAGCAAGTCCTGGGGCAGTATGATGCCCTCTTCGGATCGTCCCGCGCCAACAAGGAAGGACGGGAGAGGATATGGGCCGACTGTGTGGTTGCCATCAACGCGGAGGGGGTGGCAACCCGCACCATCCAGAAGGTCAAGAAGCGCTGGGAAGACATGCGGTCCAGGACCCTCATGAAGGCCCGGCGCCTCGTGGAGGGGGGCCGGGGCCGCATGAGTTCCATCCAGATGGGGGTCCTGGAACGCGTACACCCAGCGCTCCACGCCCAGGTCCTTGAGAGGGAGACCCGTCTGGAGTTGAGCGGTAAGTGGCCAAGCATTGCTATGTGAGACAGGGCATGTTGCAGTGTGCTGGTTGTCTGAAACTTGCCTGTATGTGTGACATATACCATGTACGCATGTATGTGTGCAGGGACATCATGGTAATGCATGTGCGACCAGTAATGTGTGAACCGCACGGTTGTTGCATGTGTTTAAATGCGGCATGGGGAGCCCTATGCAGATTGTACACATGAGAGCATGGCAGTCTCTGTTCCTGGACATGGGTGGGGGTGAGGGATGGGTGCTGATGCCAGGTACATATATGGTGTCCGTGTATGTGTGCCTGACCTGTGTGTCTGTGACTTGTGGATGCCATGGATGCATGACACATGTCTGTGACAATGTACAGATTCACTGATGCAGCCTAGTCATCCTTGTATCCACTGTGATTGGGGTGTACGGGGCCAGATGGATGTGACTGAGGTGAAGTGTGTGCATGTGATAGGCATGACCCATGATGCATGTGAGTTCCATTACATTGTATGTTTCGAGAGTCCATTGGACATGTATGGAAATATCCATGGCATGCACCATGACTGTCACTGTGTGTGTTTTGCCTGGACTGACACATGTGTTGTGGAGGGACATGATGGAAGTGTACTTTGACAGTGGCACTCATCTGCTATTGCTTCCTGTCTAGGGGACCATTGTACAGTACCCTGATGCTTGTGTTCTATGTCTCCCTCTACGCAGCGGCTAGTGAAGAAGAGGGCGGAGACGGCGCTGTGGAGCAAGGCGGCGGGGATGCCCCCACGGCTGCAGCGGAAGGGGTGGGTGAGCCCCCACAGGGGCCTGCTACGGCGGAAGACGGTGAGGAGCCATCCAGGTTGGTGGTTTCCACAGAGGAGGAGGAGGCCGCCACTGAGGCGCACATGGGGCCTGGTGGGGGCATCCCTGCTGGTGCAAGTGGTGCAGTCCAGGGGCAGGAGGCAGCACAGGTCACCATGGAGGGGCCTGTGCATGTCGCTGTCCCTGACCCTGTGGGTGCACCACCATGCACCAGCAGGGATGCCCCGTCCCAGGCCCGTCCGCAGGTAGAGGGGATGTCCATGTCATCTGACTCCCCTCCACCTGCGGACGAGGGGACCCCTGGCCATATGGAAAAGGTCCTGATTGGGGTTGCGATGCGCACGGCTGTGATTCGTGATGCCGTGCGTGCTTCCCAGGAGGAGCACGCACGTCATCACGAAGAGCACCGTGCCGACGTGGCCCAATTGGATCGTCCATGTTCGGGGGTTTCCTGCATGTGTCGGCCAATCTGGCGGCCCTCTCCTCCTCTGTGGAGACTATACGCCAGTCGTTCTCCTTGCCGTCTTCCGGCCCAGATGCCACCAGGGCCCCCTGTGGACCTGCCCTGACCCATGCAGCCAGCTCGGTGGGGATCCCATCCCTGCCACAGTCGGGAGTCAGAGGTCCAGCAGGGGTGGACACCACAGCAACAGTAACCCAGCAGATGGAGGATGTGCCGGCATCATCAGGCAGGGCACGTGCACGATGGCGTCGGTGGATTCCATCAGCCTGGATGCCGTCGTGCTGGCAGAGGCAGTGGCGTCGGAGGCAGCAGCGGAGTCAACGTGGGAGGCATCATGGCTCGGGTCCATCAACATCGGAGGGGCAGGCATCGGCCGGAGGGCAGGAGGACCCAGGACGGGAAGTGTCTTCCGTGTGGCAGCGGTTGGGCCAGCATATAGGCACGGAGCGGCGGCGGGCGGAAGAGGCGCGGCTCACAATGGTCAGGGCGGAGAACTCCTTGCGGAGGGCCCTGAGGCGGGCCGAGTGCCTCGAGGCAATCCGCAGGGGGTTGGAGGAGCAGATGGCGTCGTCCCTGCGGACCCTCAGGGCCATGGAACAGGACCACCTCCGGGACATAGACGAGTGAGCCGCTGGACTTGCCCGCCGCCTTTGTATATAGTTCTTTGGTTTTAGGTTTCATTTGTTTCTTCCTATGATTTGGAGTCGACGGACACAGCTCCACTTTTTGTATATAGTTGCATTTTAGTTAGGGTTTTTTGTAGGTTTCCTTTGTTCAGTTGGGCTCATGGAACCTTGGATGTTTTGTACATAGTTCTTCATTGGATTGATTTTATTTTTAATGTGACTTTGAACAACTTTTTTTTGGATTTGGATTTGTAGTTTGATTTTTTTGGATGGACATGCAGCTTATCTTTTTTTCATTGCCATTGTAGTTTGTTTCATTTCATTTGCATTCAATTTTTTTTAATACAATTTTGTTTTCATACTTCACTGTGTGGTATCATCTCATTGGTTT
Source organism: Ambystoma mexicanum (assembly GCF_040938575.1). Taxonomy (NCBI): domain Eukaryota; kingdom Metazoa; phylum Chordata; class Amphibia; order Caudata; family Ambystomatidae; genus Ambystoma; species Ambystoma mexicanum. The sequence goes on from NC_090941.1 coordinate 926,494,131, forward strand.
CATGCATGTCATGTTGGGTGTTTTCCCATTCATTTGCAACCATTGTGTGTGACGGACATGGGTTCATTTGCTTTATGAACATTGGGGGTGTAACATGTAATTTCCATTTCCATGTGGGTGAATGGGTTACTTGGTAGGGCCTTTTGGCTGTGGAGGCTGACCATAACGCACATGATTGGGGATTGTGAGGACCTGGGTGCAGGGGGACATGAGTGTGGGCCTTTTGTAGGCTGCCCCTGCACTGCTGGGGGGTGGGGGTGGTGGGAGACATGGGTGGGGGCCTGGTGGCAGGTGCCCCACAGTGCTGGGGGGTGGGGGGGTGGGGAACATGAGTTGGACATGGGGGGGGCCTGCTGGCAGGTGCCGCACAGTGCTGGGGGGTGGGGGGGTGGGGAACATGAGTTGGACATGGGTGGGGGCCTGCTGGCAGGTGCCCCACAGTGCTGGGGGGTGGGGGGGTGGGGAACATGAGTTGGATATGGGTGGAGGCCTGCTGGCAGGTGCCCCACAGTGCTGGGGGGTGGGGAGGTGGGTGGGGAACATGAGTTGGACATGGGTGGGGGCCTGCTGGCAGGTGCCCCACAGTGCTGGGGGGTGGGGGGGTGGGGAACATGAGTTGGACATGGGTGGGGGCCTGCTGGCAGGTGCCCCACAGTGCTGGGGGGTGGTGGGGGGTGGGGAACATGAGTTGGACATGGTGGGGGCCTGCTGGCAGATGCCCCACAGTGCTGGGGGGTGGGGTTGCTGGGAGACATCGGTGGGGGCCTGCTGGCAGGTGCCCCACAGTGCTGGGGGGTGGGGGTGCTGGGAGACATGGGTGGGGGCCTGCTGGCAGGTGCCCCACAGTGCTGGGGGGTGGGGGTGCTGGGAGACATGGGTGGGGGCCTGGTGGAGGCTGCCCCTGGTGGCTGGGGGGTGGGGGTGCTGGGAGACATGGGTGGGGGGCCTGGTGGAGGCTGCCCCTGGTGGCTGGGGGTGGGGGTGGTGGGAGACATGGGTGGGGGCCTGGTGGTGGGTGCCCCTGCACTGCTAGGGGGTGGGGGTGCTGGGAGACATGGGTGGGGGCCTGCTGGCAGGTGCCCCACAGTGCTGGGGGGTAGGGGTGCTGGGATACATGGGTGGGGGCCTGCTGGCAGGTGCCCCACAGTGCTGGGGGGTGGGGGTGCTGGGAGACATGGGTGGGGGCCTGTGGAGGGTGCCCCTGGTGGCTGGGGGTGCAGGGGGACATGCGTTGGTGGGCAGTAGTGCAAGTTGACATGTGGGTTGGCTGGGGGGCATGGCCATGGTGGATGGGGTGCCTGCAGGACATGTGCAGGGTAGGCCCCTGTGGTGTGAGCCACCTGCAAGGGCCGTGAAGGGTGTAGAGGGAACACCTGGGAGGACCCACACGTGCAATTCACGTGTGGTGCTCCCCGCGCACCCCTGAAATACGCGTACCCTGCTCGCACGGGCCCAATCGCGTGTGGAAATTCCCGCGCACCCCTGAAATACACGTACCCTGCTGATATCGCGTGTGGAACTTCCCACGCACCCCTGGAATACACGTACCCTGCTGTAATGGCGTGTGAGACTTCCCCTGCACCCTGAAATACACGTACCCTGCTGATATCGCCTGTGGAACTTCACGCGCACCCCGAAATACACGTACCCTGATGGAATCGCGTGTGGAACTTCCTGCGCACCCCTGGTATACACGTACCCTGCTGATTTCGCGTGTGAGACTTCCCCCGCACCCTGTAATACACGTACCCTGATGGAATCGCGTGTGGAACTTCCCGCGCACCCCTGGAATACACGTACCCTGCTGTAATCGCGTGTGTAACTTCCCCTGCACCCTGAAATACACATACCCTGCTGATATCGCGTGTGGAACTTCACGCGCACCCCTGAAATACACATACCCTGCGGAAATCGCGTGTGTAACTTCCCATGCACCCTGAAATACACGTACCCTGCTGATATCGCGTGTGGAACTTCACGTGCACCCCGAAATACACGTACCCTGATGGAATCGCATGATGTACTTCCCGCGCACCCCAGTGATACACGTAGCCCGCTTGCTGTGCTGGTACAGGGTTAGCGCAGCCCTTTGCGCTGGATTGGGTATATTGATGGCTTTTCCCTGCGCGAGAGGCGTTCTTGGGGGCGTAACTGGCGCTGCTGCAGGGTCGCTGCGCCACTGTGCGCCACGGCTGGTTTTGGTGGCTGGAATCCATGAATACGCTGTGCGCGGAATTGGATTTTAGCGCACGCGGCTGGCGCAGGGATTCGCACGCGCACACTGTGCGCCAGCCGCGTGCGCCACTTGTGCGCTGGATTCTATGAATTACCCCCTTAATTTCTTCTTATTACATTTCAGTGAGGATGGGCCTGTCATCTAACTTTAAAGCATTCAGAAAGTTGGTTGTTGCTATATATAAACTCATATTTTCAGTTGTGAGTATTTTTAACCATCTGTGTTCTGGTAGTCCATGTGACATATAGAGCAAATGGTTAGCATAATGTATATCTCTCAGTTTGCATAGCGCAATGCATTTCATAACAAGATGTTCAAGTGTTTCTTGAAAAGAAGGATCAAGGCAAAATCGACAATCATTTTTTTCCAAATTTAGCTGATTTCTCTGTGCTTGAATGTCCCGGGTAGGCCATAGATTCAGGCGTAAACGTAGGATCGCTGAGCGTATTTTAGGGTTTGGAGCTTTAAGCAAATAGGTTTCGGTTACTCCCATTTTTTTGTCCAGAAATGCTTGCGCAATGAAATGTTTGTATGAAAGACAGCTAGCAAGAGTGGTTATCCAATCTTGTATGAAGATCTTTTTTTTGGCATGATCCGGATATTAATCAACATTTCAAGAGTGGCTTCAGCCTTGGCCAGTATTGATATTACATTCTTTTTCCATTCTTGAATGAAGTGATGTTTAGAATGGAACATATAGTCTGATACAGTTGTCAACAAGGTGTTATTCTTATCATGAATTAGACATTTCTGGCGTGTAAAGGTGTGAGTCCCAGCTCATATCGTAACCAGGGCCCAGGTGCACATACCAGAACTCTTAATGATTGTCGCCAGTATTTTGCTTCCATTTTTTCAAAGAATGAGTTTTCAATAAATGTTCTGGTTTCAAGACCATAAAGAAGAGTAGGCGTGATTTTGTGTCGCCAGTACTGGAGTGCGGGAGCTATTGAAAATTTGTCAAATTTAAACAGGATTATCCTGGTTTGCGATATGGCTGGGATCACTTTATTTACAACAATGAGCTTTTGGGTGTCAATGTTTGGAATATCATCAAAAGCCAATCCTAAATATGTGTAGTTTTGAACAATATCAAGTTTAACATCTTTGATCTTCCAGTTCATTCTATTGCTCAGGGAAGCTTTTGGAACGTATTGTACTACTTGTGACTTTTTTTAAGTTTATGATGAGTTTGTTTAGATCAAAATATTGAGACAAAGCTGTCAAGAGTTTTTGCAGGCCACTAGGGGTTTTTGATATGAGGACAAGATCATCCGCATACCAAAGAGCTTGTATAACCACATTGTTTAATTTAGGAGAATCTGATAGTACTTCTTTGAAAATCTTCTTGATATTTTGAATATAGAAATTAAACAAGGCGGATGCTAATAGGTAGCCGTGTTTTAGACCTTTAGATGTTCTAATAGAGGCAGACAGCAGACCCATTATTGACAGTCTAATACGTATTGATGTTTCAGAATGCAACGCATAGATAATATCAATTAAAGTAGAGGGGCATTCTTCTTCAATGAGCTTACTAATGAGTTTGACTCTAGAAATAAAGTCAAACGCTGCCTGTAAATCGATAAATGCAAAATAAATAGGCATCTTGGTGTAGTGTGCTTGTTTTTTCAGGGCATGTAATGTAATTAAATTGACAGTTGTTCCCATGCCTGGCACAAAGCCCGTTTGATTCGGGTCTCGATGTTGGGTCTCCAGAGTCATCGATTGAAATCTCGCAAGACAAATCGACAGAATATTTTTCTCGGGGTGTCCAGAAGGGCAATGGGGCGATAGTTAGAAGGAGCCCCACGATTGGCGTTCTTGAAAATTGGGACTATTAACGACATACACCACAATGTGGGTATGGTTTTTGTATATAACATTTGTTGGAATATCTTGTTTAAGATTCTAGCCCACAATTTTGGGTGATCTTTCATCATTTGGTTTGTTAGGCCATTAGGTCCTGCAGCACGAGATGAAGAGGACTTATTTATGAAGTCTTCGATGATTTCAGTGGAAATGTCAAGATTCCAAGAGGCATTATTTTGTGTTAGATATTGATAATGCTCAAAGTTTTCATCGTGGTATAGTTCAGAGAAGTGTTTTATCCATTCCCTCTCTGCAACACCATTTAGTTGTGTGTCGACTTGTTTGTGGACAACTGTTTCATTCAGAAGAGACCATATTTGAGATGTATTTTTGGTACGGGTTAAATACATAACATTTTCCCTGTCTCTTTGTAACATAGAGGCTTTGTGACCACGTGTCCAATTCTTGTATTTGCATTTTAAGCTTCTTTTCGCTCGTTGTTGCTGATCTATAGGAAAAAATTGCGTCAATTTTAGTCTTTTCTATAAATAGATTTCACCTGCTGTAATTGGTAATCGTAGAAGTGCTTGTTTTTTTTTTTGGAGAACATGTTCAAGACTGTTGAGTAAGATTGAAACGCAGGAGATCTTATCTGTACTTGTTGCTCTCTTTCCATTGATTTTAATTTGACTTGGTTCCATTTAAATCTTGTTTTGGCATTATTAATTTGCAAGTTTGGCATCATCCGATGTTGTGGTTCTTCTTGGGATTCTGTCCATGGCCATGTCAACAGCAGCATATTGTGGTCACTTGATGATTGTTGGACGATTTCAAATTTTAAAGCCTTCATGAATATATCTTCAGAAAGGAATAGAAAGTCGATAATGCTTGTAGATTTGCCTCTATGCCACGTAGGCTGGGGTGGTATGTCTCCTGGAAGAGAACCATTCGCGACATATAGATTCCACTCACTCATAAAGTTTTGAGCTCTAATAGTATCTTGTGATAGATTTTTTTTGGTTGTGGGCATATCATGCAAGTTGAAATCGCCAGCAAGTATGGTGGTCGAAATATCTGGAGTCTTCGAGATTATTTCCAAAAGGCTAGATAAATCTTTATAAAAGGTTTTGTCAGGGATCGCCGCTGGATTGCAATACAAGTTGATTAATGCAATATTCACAGAACCTCTCGAAATTTTGACTAACTGCATAAAATTATTTGGAGAAGCCCATGCATGGAGTTTAAGGCCTGATGTAGTTCTGACAGCCACCAATAAGCCTGACATGGGTCGTCCTTTTGTGGAAGCGATTGCTGGAAGATGTACCACGGTATGCTCGTCCCATATTGGGGTCTGTATGATCCATGTTTCTTGAAGCGCTACAATTTCAAAGTTGTTTATGCAGCTCTGCTCTTGGTTCAGTAAATGTCGATAGCCTCGCGAATTCCATGAAATCAAGGAAACATTTTGTTTGGGCGGGCTCAATGATGGTTATGTTTTGGTTGATAAGTTGCAAAAGGCACATTTGCATTCTTCTTGTCGTTGATTGACTTGTGCATTTTGTTTTTGATTTGGTTTTTGCTCTTGTTGTTCATTATAGCTTCTTTCTGGTTCTTGTGCCAATAGAAACCCCATATCAAATAGGGCCATTTTTGCTCGCCATAGGGTGTTTAGCACCAAACCAGATCTAATCCATAGGCGGATGATAGAGAGATTACTATGGCACAAAAACTCCACTTGGTCAATGTCAGATGATGAAATATCTTCCAAAACTGGTAGTTCACCAAAGATGTTAAGAACGCTTGTTCTGGACAAGTCATATTGGGCATGCGGTGCGCTTCGACATTTCAAGATGAGAGTATGGAAATCACGAAATTTGTTCTTCTTGGTTTCTTTTTTTGGAGGTACTATCTGTGTCTTTTTTATTGGTTGTTCAGGTGTTGTAAAATGAACTATCTTCTTATTCTGTGCCTCATTAGCTGAGGTAGATCGTTGTCCTGTTTGATGATAGTTCAATTGGGCTACTTCCAACCATTTATTTTCCGCAGGGTAATTTCCATCCTGCATTTGTGAGTGTGATTCCCAGTTTGCTACTTGTCTAGAGTAATTGGTATTGGGAAGCTGTAAACGTTGATGTAAATACTTGTCAACAGCTGCTTTAATTTCTTCAGCTCGTTCAGAAATGTAATTTCGGTCAGAGACCGCACTGAGGGATGATTTTGTAAATGTTGATGATGATGCAGCTGTAATAATTTACAACGGCAGACTTTTGGAGATAGAAACAGCATTCACTCGGGTATCTTCTGCTTCTTCGGATAAGGCCACCAACGCATTCAAGGGTGAGTGTGAAGGTGGATGGACCAAGCGGATCTGAGCCGCAGAAGTAGTTGTCAGAGTGTCATCTGATGACCCAGTGTCTTTCGCCGTGTTGCATTGTCTTAGAGCAGGAGCTATAACAGCTGCTGTTGATGCTTGAAACTCATTTGGCTTCGCGCTGGTTTGGCTTATTGTTTCTGCTTGTTGAATAGTAGAAGTTGATTGAGTATCAGTAGATGCATTTTTTAGTATGGCATCATTCATTGCTAGGCGTGCTTTCGCTTTCATCATTCGTCCTAATTTTTGTGTAGTATGACGTGGTTTGGAAATTAGAAGCCTTGGAGGGGGCCCCTGACGGGCTTGCGTTTTGAAGACATTGTAGATTACTGGATCCGTGGAGTGTGGATTCGTGGGTAGTTTTTCGACGCTAATTCATGATGCATTCGCGTCAGGGTTAATGAGATTAATACTCTCCACCGGCCGGATGATTCCAGTTACAACAGGAACTGCAGTAACTTGGATTTCATCCTCAATTAATAGGGCCTGCGGGTGCAGATCATCTGTGTTATTATTTTGTTTAGACTGATTCATGTAAGGGTGAAATTGTATCCACGTTGCAATTTTTTCAATTTGCTTGGATTGATAGTTTATTTTTTGCTCGAGTGTTTCGAACATTCTATGTAAACTTTTGATTGTGGTCTTTACTGCTGTGAGAGTGATCTCCAGGAGGCCATTGTTGACAGATGTTATCGGACGTTCAGAAGATGATAAGCGCCGTCGAGGAGTGGGTTGAATAAAAGAGGCTAGTGAGGAAACACTAGAGTCCATCGAACAAGGTGCTCGATAGTCGGGTATATTTGACACCACTGATGAATTCTGGATCGTATTGGTTGCACATGTCGGTGTGTTAGAAAACACTTCATTGTTGTCTTCTTCTTCAGCCACAGATGGTAAGAGTGCACATTGTTTTTGATTAGTGATAGGAGATTTAATGGTTTGCAAAATGGTATTGTCCGACATGCACTGTTCTTCGTTTTGCAAAGGCAGAGATTGTAACGGTTGCACTTGCTCTGGAATTGGAGGGGTATTATTTGGAGTCTTTTCTGACGAGGCTGAGGCCGAAGCGGCGGCCTGAACCTGACTTGAAGTCTGCGCACAGAAAGTGCGGATGTCATGCTTGGATAGAGGTGTTTTGGGCACCGGTGTAAGCGTAATGCTTTGTCGAGTGGCCATGCGTTTGGCTTTTCCAGCAGCTTTAGAAGTATTGCTTGCTGTTGTAAGTGGTAAATCAGGTATTTCAGGCATGTTTGTTTTCAGAGTGTAAAAGCGCATAAAAAGAAAACCAGCTCCAGAAAAGGCAGAGCAATGTGGTAGTTTTCACGATGCTGCGTGCGTATTGGCACTGCTAAACACGGATGTTATATAGCATAATCAAATAAAACACACAGAGCATAACATTATAAAGTGCCAAAATTACGAAAGCAAAGTATTTAAAAAGGTGAAAATACGTAAATAAATTAATCAAGAAACGTACCACTGCAACGCCGCAGCTTCGCGGGTAAGCGGCCAAGCGGTACTTGAACGGCACGGTGCGCGCGGTTCGCGCGAGAGTATCAATGAATACACGCCTTCCAAGGGGTGTGTTAAAGGTTGCCACACAGCGTAAACAAACAAGATAGAAATAGCTGTAAGGAATTAAGTTCGTATAGTAGCTTCTTTTAGTCCATACATGTATGATGTTCACCTGCTGGTAGTAGAAGTCCTTTCGTGAAGGGAAAATCCACGAAGAAACGAACAGCAATCAGCGGCCAAGTGGTACTTGCATGGTACTTGGTATGGAGCGCGCCCGCGATGCGCGCGAGAGTCTCAATAGATACATGCCTTCAAAGGGGTGTGTTAAAGGTTGCCGCACAGCCTGCTGGTAGTAGAAGTCCTTTCGTGCAGGTAAAATCCACGAAGAAACGAACAGCAAGCAGCGGCCAAGCGGTACTTGCACTTGATGCATGTTTTTAGTTAGTTCTCTGCAGCGAAAATGTTGCCAGAGAATAACATTTCCAATGCTGCCAAGTGTGCTATGGCATTGTTAGTGTCCTACAGGTTTGAAAATAGTTTGACTTTTACTGGTGTTAACTGTAGGTTTCCTCCAAAAACAATAGCATGTTTTCCTCCAAACAGTTGTCAGTATTCAGATTTTATGACTTTTTGCATTCTGAGGTGAATTAAAGCCAACATAGGCTTATACACCATGCTTACTTCATTTATCAGGAACACTTTAATTTCATTCAGCATTCTGCCTACTTCAATAACAGCTTCTGCTGATAATCTGCTGATAATGTGTAGTATTCTAATATAGGAGCAGTAGTCGGTGTAAAGCTACACTTCCTATGCTGTAGACAACTAAAACTGGGTGCTGTTATAACAGCCAAAAGGTTGTTGTTTGTTAAGTTTGTAGAATTGTGCTGAGTATTTTAATTAAGAATGTTTGACCAGAACCAGCTTCACCACTTACATACAGGAGCAGAGGTTTATAATGTTTACAGCAGCATGTTTTAGATTCATTTTTAAAAGCATGTTATGTTTCTTCAGTGACCTCAAGATCAATGGTGAGTTGTTCATCATTTAGCTGTGATTTGAGCACTGACAAGTCTTTTTTCAGATTGCTTAGATTGATACACAGTATTTTCTACCTCAGTCATGGCTATTTATGCTTCATTTAGGATAAGTTGTTATTCAAGTGGTTCTTGGCTTCCTGTAAGGATAGGTTGACTGCCCTCAGGAGTGTCTTTATGTAGTTCAGGGTCAATGTCTTCCTTTTGTCTGCGTTCATTGTCCAACGTTTCTTTGTATTGTTTGATATTCACATTTGTCATACTGCTTACGTTTGCTTTGAATGCAGCTTCAAATGAGGCATAGTCACCTAATAATTCGTGTTCGTTTCTCCAAGGTTTAAAAAGTTGCAGTAGGGCCCTGTGGTAATGTTCTCTATGTTGCAGATAAATAAATGATAACTTTATATGATTAATTATGCTGGGTTTGGTAAGTTTCACTAGGCTTCCTTCAAAAGTTGAGACTGAATATTTACACGTTGTTTCATCTAATGTGAGATTGTTTTTGTAGTAGTTTTAGGCTATGTCGTACAGGCACATGTTCTTCAAAGCAATATTTCTGTTTGGGTAGTATGTGTCAATTAAAATGGCTTTTTTAAATGTCCTGGCTGTTGGACATTTATACACTCGACGGTTTGTTTCAGGAAAGGGAATATTTGGTTGAAAGTTTGTTGGAGATATTTTTTCTTTAAAGGTCCCTTTTACCACAATGCTGTCTCCTACCATGTCATACTCTCTTGCATTACTCTCTATGGTAATTGGGTTGTTTTGTTCTTGTTTATAAGCCTCTTCATAGAACTATGGTTCTGTGCTGCTTGTTTGAACCCATTCGCCTTCACAGACGTTCGAAAAGGTATCTATATTGACATTGCACATGTTTAGAAGTTTTTTTTGTGTAATTTATTGATTCATCTAGTTAGTTGTTTCACTCTGTTTAAAATCAATATAAACAACTTTCTCTTTAGTAGTAATGCACTGTCAATTAGACCTTTGAGGATTATTCGTTTGCTATGGGTTTTAAGGGTACATCATGACTTTTCAGTTGATTTTATAAGATTGTGAAGAACTCTACCGTGGATTTTCTTTGGGGGAAATTATTTTTTTGGAATGCTTTACTGTGGCTTCCGTAACATTGGTAGATAGAGTGTAAGGTTCATTAGTAGTTCTGCTTTTGTTTGAAAAAAATGTTTTACTTTTAGTTTTTGGAAGAGCCGCCATACTTTTTCTAGTGGTCACTGGTTTAGTTTTGCTGAGTGAGGTTATTAGCTGTTTTCTTTTAATGTTTTCTATAAATTGTTTTAGATATGGGTGACTGTATGGTTTGCTTTTATTTTTATCTCCTCATTTTTTTCTTTGTTTTCTATGGAGTGGATTTTTAGTATTCATTCTGTTCTGTCTGTTGGGAAAAAAGAAAGTATGGGTTTGAAGTTGAGGAATGTATGTGCAGGTATTATGGATGTGTGTGTGGGTGTGATTGTAGAGATGAAGAGAGTGCTGTGTGATTGTGTAGTTGAGTGATAGATGGAGTTTAGAAGGTTGGAAGAATAAGAGTGTGCGTAGGTGTGATGAGCTTGAGTTAGTGAGTAATGGAGTGGGGGTGCAATTGAAAAAGGGACATTATGGTGTTTTGAGGAAAACAGTGGTTGTGTTAATGGTGGTGTTCAGATGTGAATAGAAAGATTGTGAATGTTGCAATATAATGAGTAAGAGTGTAATGTTGTTTATTCAAAAACAAATAATTAATAAATATACAGGCTATAGTGATGTACTTACTTTGTACGGTGTGAAGAGTGTTCTTTTTTTCTGGTAGCTGTCTTTGGCAATCTTCTTCTTTCCTATACTTGTAAAATAAAGTTAGTGGGTATATGTGGTAATGGTGAAGTACTTTTTGTAAGCAAGGTTGTTATTTATAAAAGTAGGAGGAGTTGTTGGGAAAAAGTGTTAATGAAGTTGTGTTATGGGTGGTGTGCGAAAGTGTGTTAACTATGTTGTTAAAACAATGGGAGTATGAGTAGTGCTGTTTGGTACATTAGAGGGAACAGGGCAAACATGGGTGTGAGAAAAAGGTGCATATCTAGTTTGTTTTTGAGCTGCTGATTTTAATAGATGAAGTGCTGTGTTTGTGGTGTAATGTGTTGCAGCGTTTTTAAAGAATATGAAACTGTGGCCTAGTGGTAATGCAATGGCGGATCGTTGTTGCAGTGGTGTTTGGTGTCTTGTAGTTGAGGTATTGAAAGAAGAGTACTTTATATTTAAGCTGAAGTGTTGTATATAGATACTTTGGTGGTATATATGTATGTGATAGAAGGAGTAGAATGGGCTCAGTGTAAGGGATGTAATAAGTGAGGTTGGAAAGTTTGAGATTTGTACAGAATGAAAAATTGAAAATACTGACAGTTTAAAAATGTTGCTTTTTAGGAGCATTTTCATGAAAGTAAAAAAATGCAGATGTGCATTTATAGCAGCACTGTGTGTAACTTTTTTGTAAAATAAAAGCAGATAGAAAATATTTGTAGCACATTTGTATGTGGCAGTTGGTAATTGGAAGCTTAATATTTTGGCAGTACATGTATACTAGGCAACATGATTCATTGCAATATTTAGATGTTTATAAGGTTTTTTTTTCTTTGCATTGTGGAGTTGTAGTTGCACTTTTTCCATTAGAAAATGTGGACTACCAGTCCCAGAATGCATAGAATAATGTAGGACTGGGTAAGCACCTAAAGATTGGAATTTGTCATGTTAGCAAGTATGCATGAACTCTCAAGATATTAAACTTTCACACTAAGTGCAAATTAAAAATGTTGCAAAAATATTTTGCATCTGCTTTTTCGTTGTTTTACAAAGAAGCCAAAGACTGTGCTGCTGTAAATGTATATATGCATTTCTTAACTTTCGTGAACATTTTCTGAAAAAGAATATTTGTAAACGTGCAGCATTTTCCATTGTTCATTTCATATAAATGTGACACTTTTGAAACGTGTAGCCAAGGCCTGATAATTATTTTGGGCATTCTGGGACTTATAGTCTTAGTTGTGTAATGGGAGAAGTGATATTACAAGTCACAGAATTCAATGAAAGAAATTAAGACTTGGTAAGCAGCTATAGTTTGGAATGTGTCATATTGGATGCATGTTCATTCAACATATTATACTGGCACATACCAACTGCCACTTAAAAATGGTCAACACATATTTATATCTGCTTTCCCTTTGTTTTATAAACAAGTTATACACTGCTATAATCTACATATGTTATTTATATTTCATGTAAATTCTGCTAAAAAGAAACATTTTTAAATGCACATCATTGTAACTGCCACTTGATGTGAGCAGGTGTTGAATGCTGCAAGACATGGAATTTGTAGTCAAAAACGAGAATATGCTTATTGAGAAGCTTATTACAGGGTAAGTGGCAGGAACCCTGTTTTTACATACATTTGTAAAAAAAAGTTGAAAACAACTTACAAAATATAATCATATCTATACTATGTCTTGTTAGATGCAAATGTTGTTGAATCTGCAAATAGAAATCTTGCTTAGTTTTACAGTAGATCTAGATGCAGGTGGTTGTGAGTAAAATGAGACATGTACTCTGAGAGTTCAAGAGTACATCTGAAGTGTTGCACTGAGATGAGAAGGTTACATGTAGAGTTGTGGATATGATTGGTAGATGGATGTGTGACTGTTTAAAAGGAGCCAATGAGGCAGTGTTACAAACATATAAGTAGGAAGGATAGAAGTGCTACCCTTTGCTACGGTGTCTGTAGACAATGCAGTAGTCCACAGATTACACATGCAACATCCAGGTCTTTTAAGGATGCCTGGCATGGAAAGGGGACTGTGTCGATTAGCCAATGATGTGTTCTGATTGTATTCTACAGGAAGACAGGGTCACAGGAGTTTTGTTTGTTGTGTGCAGGGAAGATGCCTGTGGCTAATATTAAGACAAAGATGAATGTGTGGATGGTGAGAGATTGCTGGATGAATTTTTTGAAAGGTTATACAGAATCCTGTGGAATCTCTGCTAATATTGTATTGCAGGGAGTGGATGTTTGGTAGTGGCTAAACTGGGTGAGTTTATTATTGTTTTGTCAGAGTATGGCTCAATTCCAAAGTCCAGATATTATTATTGTGCATTGCAGGGGAAATAGTTTGGGCTATGTTACTCCAGTATCTGTACAAGTTGCATTTAAGGATATGATTCCAAAGCTTAATGGAACTATTTCCATATGGAAAAATCATTTCTTCAGAATAAATTCTAAGGGAGATATGGGGATATCCCAATGTGTTTTGTATACAAATGGAAGAAGCTAGGCACCATGTGAATGAAGGTGCATGTGTTTATTTGAATGGCTTAGGAATGGCATCTTTTCCAAATGAAAAGATCATGTTGTATGGTGTAAATACTATTCAGAGCAATGAAGTGGATTTAAAGTATGTTGAGAATGACATTTTTCTTTTGAATTTTAAACATGCTTTGAAAAAGTTCATGTGAACAACTTAAATGGGAAAATGTGGAGTGCATAGGATAGCATTTGTTAGTAGGTGTTGGATATAAGGATGAAAAAAGTGAAAACAGAAAAAAACAAAGTTACTTGTAAAAGCCATCATTGGAGAATACATTATTTAAATGGAGGTTTAAACCTCCTCACCCCCTTAAATGGACATGATGTAAACAGACAACGTGGTAGTCTCCAGACAGCACACATACCATCTGGGTCTTTTGAGGATGGCTGGCATGGAAAGGCTACTGGGGAGACCACAGACAGTCTTGGATGTCCGCAGACATCAGGGGGATCAGCCAAACAGGTTAACTGGGTGTGGTGTGTGGTGTGCAAGAAGACTGCATAGCACAAGCTAACTTCGTTGTGTGCAGTGAAGATGGCTATGGCTATGGCTTTTGAGGAATCAGACTGTCTGGATTGTGTGAGACTACTGGATCCATTGGCTGAATGTGCATTCTGAGCACTGTGGCTTGTCTGACAATCTTGGTTTTGATTAATTTGCCGTTTCATGGTATGGAGTTCGAGGAATGACGTGGGCAGAATTCCTCCCATTTTGGGAGAATATGCTTAACTTGAAGCATCCTGACATCAGTGTAGTTCAGTGTGGAGGCAACAGTTTGGGCTATTTTACCGGAATTCCAACACAATTTGCAATGAAGAATACATTTGGAAAGTTGATGGAACTGTTTTCACATTCAAAAATTATTTTTTCGTGGATAGCTCAGAGACAAAGGTGGGTGTGTTTGAATGCATTTTGTTCACAAATTGAGAAAGCAAGACACAATGTGAATAACGATGTATGTGCATTTTTGCGGGATGTTGGGATGACTTCTTTCCATAATGAAAATATTGAATTTGACATTGTCAACATTTTCTGAAGTGTTGGAGTGAATCGCAATGATGTTGGCAATCAGATTTTTCTTGAAAATTTTCAAAATACATTGAAGAAGTTTTGGTGAACATATATAACATGGATTCAAGTATTCTTTAGTAGTTGAAGTAAACACAAATGAAAAACAGAAAAAGAAATTAGAAGCACGTTTTATGAAGTTAGAACAAATAATTTTGTTTGGTAGAATATTTGTTAGTTGAGCATATACAACCAAAAATGTAAATATAAAAAAGAAAAACACAGAAAAAAATCTTCTTTTAAGAGACACAATTTTTGAATGAAAAACAATTAAAATAATGTTATTTCTACCAATACACGCCTTGAATTTTCCAGGGACCATGGACTACCGTGCTGTCTGCTGATTATGAAGGGTGCAAAAGGGCCGTGTTTTGTGGCTTTGTGGACCCTTCAAAGGTAAGAGTCAAGAGCGTTCTGTATGGCCGGTGAGGTGGCCACCAGGATGCTCTGCCCCACAGGAGTAGTCTGTGTGGTGATAGGAGTGGTCGAGGAAGATGGGGTTGAGGCCGTCAACATGCTTCTTCCTGAAAAAGGTAGCACCTTTTTCAGAGTACACAGTGGTTGGATCTGGTGTGTCTGCTCATGGAGGTGGCCCCGTAGGAGTAGAGCCCTAGTTTTCTGTGACTGAATACAACTTTGCGTTCATTGCATCTGACCTTGGCTGCCTGTGCCTTTGGTACACCCCCAACAGTGGTGAAAAACCACCACACCCAGGACTCATTCTGGTGCTGGAGGTAGGCACTTCCTCTACCTCATCTTAATCGTCCACCTCATCCTCTTCTGCATCCCCATGCCTGTTCCTCTTTCCAGCCCCTTCAGATGGTGATGGTGGAGGGGTTGGCTGGGGAGGATGGATGACCATAACAGCTGCAATTCAACATCTCCTGCAAGTCTCTTGCAAGTAGCTCCCAAAAGATACTCTCGCTTGGTCTGCCAGTTGGAGAATGAGTAAAAGTAATGGGTGAGTTCCTTCAGAGGAACTGTCCGGGGGACGTGCAACTGTTCACAGATACGGAGACAAAAATAGGCCTTGGCAAGTTGTAAAAAATTGCCAGCTCAACTAAGAATGGGTGTAGGAGCTCTGGAAGGGAAAATGTTCACCTTGAATCACCCAAGATTAGCGGAAAATGCAGTTTTAGACTATCCTCAGAGCATGGACACTGTCTGCGGTCAGGCTGTCTGAGGACGTCAGCACCACCGATGGCTGTCCGCATAACCCATTGGCTGGGAGACACAGGGTGCATGTACATGGATGTCGGCGAACGGTCACGGTGTCCGCTGAGTAATTAAAAGTGTGTTGTGAGAGAAAGGAAATGCATGGACACAACACACAGTCTGCGGATACCCCCATTTTGTGAACAGACAATCCGGACAGTTCTGTTGTCCACATACTTTTAATTGGGGTTTTAAAACAAAAATGATGACAGAACAATATACAACATATTTCTTGCATAAACACAAATGTATTTAGGAAAGGGATGGCATATCAGAATGGGAAACATAAATAGGAGAATTTGAAATTTCTGTACAATGATTATGAGGGGAGGTAGGAAGTGAAGTTTCATCAAAGTGTTTTTAATTTATACTTTGGAAATTTGATAGGGGTTATTACTGGGGGCAAGCGAACAGATACAAGAAGGACAGTGATAATCAACATTTCTAATAACATGATTTTTACCATAATTTAAAAGTTTCTTAAAGTCATTACTTAGTTCAACCAATTTTGCAGACAAGATCATAAATTCATTATGTACAGTTGGGGATAGAGATTGTCTTTGTGATTCTTGGGATGCTCCATAATTAATGTGGGGTGTTCTTCTTCATGTAAACTATATACTATAAGTAAAGAAGAAATTATTATTTCACTGAGCTATGTATGAAATACATCATTTGTTTATATTGAAAGATGTATTGCTTGCCATTAGAGATGTCATCATCAGTCATTTCCTCTTTTGGGAAGTTTTCTTCCAACCACTCAAGTGTGTTTGCCATTTCTGTTAAAATAAGAAAATAGTGTTTTTTCCTTATGAGAAATCTTTATACAATGAATGGTATTAATAGAGAAATAAATACAGTGTACTTACTATGTGATGAGCGATTGTTTTGTAATAAGCACCTGGTGTGAGTTTTCATGATGAGTTGTATTGAAGTGATAATATGAGGTGTACAGTTTTGGTTTGAGCTTGGTGCATTCCATTATCTTGTGTGATGTGATAAATATAAGTCATGTCTTATGTATTTGTGTTTTTGCAGTGATGGCTAGAACATTTTCTGTACTCCCCTGCGCTTCTGGGCTTTGTGAATGCTACCTTCTGTCCACGGTCGACCGCACTGTCCATGGACTGTACAGCTCCTACATTGGTTTTAAGTGTTTTTAATTTATACTTTGGAAATTTGATAGGGGTTATTACTGGGGGCAAGCGAACAGATACAAGAAGGACAGTAATAATCAACATTTCTAATAACATGATTTTTACCATAATTTAAAAGTTTCTTAAAGTCATTATTTAGTTCAACCAATTTTGCAGACAAGATCATAAGTTCATTATGTACAGTTGCGGATAGAGATTGTCTTTGTGATTCTTGGGATGCTCCATAATTAATGTGGAGTGTTCTTCTTCATGTAAACTATATACTATAAGTAAAGAAGAAATTATTATTTCACTGAGCTATGTATGAAATACATCATTTGTTTATATTGAAAGATGTATTGCTTGCCATTAGAGATGTCATCATCAGTCATTTTCTCTTTTGGGAAGTTTTCTTCCAACCACTCAAGTGTGTTTGCCATTTCTGTTAAAATAAGAAAATAGTGTTTTTTCCTTATGAGAAATCTTTATACAATGAATGGTATTAATAGAGAAATAAATACAGTGTACTTACTATGTGATGAGCGATTGTTTTGTAATAAGCACCTGGTGTGAGTTTTCATGATGAGTTGTATTGAAGTGATAATATGAGGTGTACAGTTTTGGTTTGAGCTTGGTGCATTCCATTATCTTGTGTGATGTGATAAATATAAATCATGTCTTATGTATTTGTGTTTTCGCAGTGATGGCTAGAACATTTTCTGTACTCCCCTGCGCTTCTGGGCTTTGTGAATGCTACCTTCTGTCCACGGTCGACCGCACTGTCCGTGGACTGTACAGCTCCTACATTGGTTATAAGTATAATATAACAAACTTGTAGCAAATTAAGTGTGCATTGAAAAAACTTTGTTAAAGGGATGCTATGGTTAAGTTGCACTAATAGAAACATAAGAAAATAATTGAAAAAAATGTGTTAAAGGGTCTTTATGGTAACAAGTAAAAGTGAAAAAAAAAATCACCAGTGATGGTAAGTTAAGCAACCATAATTAGTTCCACCACTGTGCACTGTTAAGACTAATACCCAGGACATGAAAAATGAAATCCAAATGTCATTGATGACATCACATATCTGGGCCGCTTGTTCTTGTTCACTGACATGTCTTGGCCAGCTGTTTTTCTTCACTCACACTAAATATTTTAAAATTGAAAATGTGCTTTATATCTAGACTACTTTCCTTAAGGTTTGGTCTGAGCTGATGGTGCACATATATGGGCAAATACGCAAGTCTCAAACACAATTGCTTTATGTACATGATCATGAACTCTAATTTTATTGTTATTTTCATGTGATGCTGTTTGTTTCCTTCTAACTGAAGTTTCACTGTATGTGCTTCAGATTCCAGTGCAGTGTGTCTCTTTATATGTATTGTTTATATTTACAGAAGTGTGTGCTGGCACAGAGGTCCTTTGTCTGAAATATTGGACTTCATGTTTCCTCCAAGAAGCACTCTCCCTTTGGTAAAAAAAAAAGGTTTTGAGATTATTACTTATAATAAAACTGATCACAATATGCTAAAAATGACATGTGGCACTGTAGAGATCTCCCTGTACAACACTATGGATTTCAGGTAGAAACTAGGTAGTGGAACTGGACTGAGAATTTGCCCCAGCAAAATAAAGACCATCAGAGAGGCATAGCGAGCATTTTAGAACCAGAAGTGACAAACCTGTAGCAGCGCTCCTTGACTAATCCCCAATTCTTGTGGAATTCAAAGAGGTCAGAAAGGATGGAGCGAAAAAGACATTTCAAAGAAAACAAGTTTAAGTGTACAGTAAGTATTGTATTGTTTGTTAGCTATTCATTTCAATTTTAACATTAGATACACATTAAATTGTGATAGCCTTGCATTCATTATTTTACTGACTAATTCTACCAAATTAAAAAAATATATATTGTACTTCTGGGGTGCATGCTGCAGCCAGTTCATGTCCTTGGCATTAGTCCTAGAAGTGCACAGTGGTTATGTTTGCTTAGCTTACCAAATCTGGCCAATTTCTGTTTTTTTTTTTGGTTCTACTTGTAAACATAGCGTCACTTTAACAACGTTTTTAATTATAATTTCATAGGTTTTTTTTACAATGTTCTTTCACTGAATATTTATATATTCAAGGAAAGAACTTTGGTTGCAAGGACATTAAGGTGAGAATTTAACACAACAAAAACCCTGAAATTCAGTTAAAGCCACCTTAACTTTGTGCCCCCTGTTGTGCAGCCTATGACCAAAATGATGACATCACAGATCACTATATGTTCGAGGTGAACGCACACAACCTACTATTTTTCAGTTTGCAATCCACTTAGTGTAATTCAACTGTGATTGAATGGGGTGCAAACCCGCTAGGAAAATGCCACCATGAAATGGCCTACAAGTGAAAGCGAGAAAAAGACCTTGGCCATGAAGCCAGTGGTACGGGCTGCACTCCCTATAACCACGATGGGGTATAGTTCTCTTAACAGATTATTACAGATAATTTATCTCAAGGAAAAAAAATGTTTCTGAATCGGATGATTTTTCAAAATAAGACTTATTTATTTTCACATTGGTGCCAAGCAGTTGTAAGTCACTGTTCTATCAGATGCATCAAATGAGCTGTGGTTGGCCTATGTATTTCGGATATGCATCCTTCCTCGTGTTGGTTAATACTATTTCTTAACCAATTACTGGTTGAATTAATGCCCCACAATATACAAAAAACAAGACATTATTCATAAGTACACATATCGTAGCATGTGATATTCATTCCACATTACAATATAGTAATCAGAGCCATCATTTGTAAGTACAACGAGTAACCATAGTCAGGTTGTCAAATGCCGTGGATTTCACAATCAAGGAACGGTGCATAGTTACCACAAACTTATAATCCCATGGTGTCATAACCCAGCATGTGTAGTGGGTGAAAAGAGCATACAGGTCGTCCATTGTAATCAAGCAATCGTTATTCAAATAAATTGTGCATATACATACATGTCACGTGTTGTGTAGAAAAGCGCGAGAAAAAAGAAAAAACAAAAAGAACAAAGAGAAAGAGAAAGAATAACCTCAATTAGCAAAGTATATATTAAGTATGGTGTTGTAGTAAACACAGCTCTCTGTAAAAACTGACTTCTGGTTAGATACGTGTGTACTGACCTGTATCTAATGTTGTCAATGTTTGATCTAGAACACATAAGTAACAGATTTAATGTGGAGGGGGGCTGTGAAAATGATAATCACTACTAATGCGACATCATGTGGTATACAACATGACTAACGGCGAATCTTACCTTAAATTTCAAATTTGGGACTGATAGGTTTGGTTTCTAATAGTGACAGGCGCGGCCAGGGCGCTGCAAAGGAAGTATAAAACGATGATCAGAATTGTACTCAAGTCTAAACGTGCAACTGATGTGGTGAATACAACGTTCTGTGCCTGCCCTGAAACGACTAGAGAAGATCTGCGAAGACGGCACGGGTGCGCGTGCTTCATCATTGTGTTGAAGATGTTAGGGAACGATTACCGTGGAGACGCTGGATTCTGTAAAAAGCAGCGGCCATCTTGGGATGGTGTGATCCGTTAACATTATTGACTAGAGTTAGTGTGAGAGTGATACAATACTGTACGAATTTTGGTTAATGCTACGTTAGGAAGTTAAAAATTGCAGAATTAGCTAGCCTCATTATTATGAGTAAAAATATAAATATCAAACAATGAAAAAAATTGAACATATATTGAACACAAATGTGTGCGGCAAGAAGTACTAACGACTGCAGTGACTCCTGGAACTATATAATTGTTGGTTGGAATGTGGTAACAAGTGAGTCATCTGCATCAGTGTGAGATCACCCCATACATTATGGAAAGTATGTGTACTATTTTAATGTGCTGGTATCTCTAAGTGTGATAAGTACACTCCCGTCAGTGCAATTGTTGATTCAAGTAAAGTGAAGGTGAGGGTTGATGACATTCATACTAATATAGGGCACACATTGGGTATTGTGTGCCATGATCGCAAATGTGTGGTGAATAGTCATCTCATCTGAGACGGCTGTATGCTCCTGCTCCAGTAACTAAGCACAAGTGATTGCCAATGTGCAACTATGTATGTGGGCCTCTCAAACCCGAATTAGAGAATATTATAATTGCGTCTATATGCCTCAATCCTGATACTGCTATGCACGGAGATAATATAAATTACTGGAGGGACAATTAAACAAATGTTAACATGTCATTGTTACATCAGAGAAGAAAGGGACAGGAAAGAGATCCTGCATTAGGGATGATAGGAAAGTTGGAGTATTGGTGTGAGTGCTATTAAGTTAGAAATGTAAAGTTCTTGAGAAAATGTACCAGGGGTGCAGGTTAATTGTCCTGTATATATCGGTTGCTCCAATTCTCTAAAGTGAGTATAAATGCTACTTCATGAATTGCAATGTACTCTGATGGGTACTGCCAATGGGATACTCGTACATAGTGTAAACATAACAATCTCAGTAACATGTCAAGCTATAGTGGAAACCCACAACGGGATGCTTGTCCATGGTGTGAACATAACTATCTCAGTAAGAAAGACAAGTTTTGATTAAATAAAATAAACATTTAAAAAAACAGCTGAGATCCAATTCTACGTTCATTCCATTAGGTGTCAGAAAGTCTAGTCTCTCAATCCAAAAGGCTTCCTTTTGTGCTCGCCATTTCTTCATGTCTCTATTCTGTCCTTTTGTTGGTATCACTTCTAATATCATGAACCGTAGCTGGGTGATAGAGTGTCCATTGGCCTTAAAGTGTCTTGCGACTGCAAAAGTCTGGTTGTTATTTCTAATGTTTGATTTATGTTTGTTCATCCTTATTCTAACCTTGCGTGACATCACAGATCACATCACTGATGACATCACTAATTACATTACAACAGAAACTGGCATTATGCATGGCCTTCAGCCATGGTCAGTGCGCATGGCCAAATATATGTTTACACATTAATGGGTACTAGTAATGGGCTTCAGTTATGGACAGGGGTCAAAACCTTCACACATGTGCAATTAATATTTTTAAATACTAACTCGCTACCAACCATAGATTTTGGTCTTTACTAATGGACACAGGTTTCAACTGTGTCCACTGTACATTATATTGTGATCAGGAACTAGCCATGGACTTTAACACGCTACTGGCCAGTGACCACATTCTTTAGCTGTACCCACTATATATTCTAACATATAAATGGACCACTAGCCAGGGCCATTGACCTTGAGCAGTTTGTACATTTTAGGGCCATGTCCACTGTATATTTTAAAATAATAAAATAAAATAAGCGATGGCCTTTGGCCATGCCCACTGTGTATTATACAACACTAATCAGCCACCAGCTATGACATTTGACCTTGTCCACTGTATATAGGTTTATAGTGAAAGGTTAGACTACAAAAGGATTGAATGCAATAGTTGGGTCTCCCCCCAAAGCCACAATTCTTTGGGGAAAAACTAGTATTTTTTCCTAAACGAAGGCAAAAAAATAGGCATTCAATTATTTATTTATTTTTTGGTCCTTTTTATTCGAAACTATTGCAGTTTGAAATAATGTATTCGACCCTTTGACTGTACACCCTGTATATAATATGCACTAACCAGCCTCTAGCCACATGGCCTACAACACAATAATAGCCAGCAGCCACGGCCTTTGGCTGTGCTGACTGTATAGTCTAAAATATTAATGGGCACTAACTATGGCCTTTAGCCATGGCCACTGACTACTGCTTTCAATGTTTCCCACTGTATATTTTAAAACAGTGATTGGCTACTAGGCATGGCTTTTAACCATGCACATAGGTATTTTTTAACACTAACCGACCACTAGCTATGACCATTGGTCCTGGCCAGTGACCACAGCCTTTGTCATGGCCAAGTCCATGGCCTAAATTGTTATTAAGGTAATGAAAGTTTTCCATTATTGATGTAATCAGTTATATACAATGGCCCTCATTACGACCCTGGCGGAAAGCGACTGACCGGAGCGCCACAGCGTAAATAGCGTTTCCGCCATTGCACGAAGGAGCAAAGTGCGGCCCATTCCGACCCATCGGGCACGAGCACCACGGCATGGCGGAAGTGCAAAGTCCGCGATGGCGGAAATGACCCCAAAACGGCCCACACCGCCGCCGTACGGCGCCCCAGGTGCAATACCGCCACCCCTCTTAGCGGTCACCGCAGTGTGCGCCTACCGGAAAGTACGGTGGCCGGAAATATACGGAAACGGAAGTTAAAACATGGGCCCGGAACGGGAAACAACCCGGCGTACACCTATAAATACACTAAAACCACACAACCACTAAAATCACTACCCTGAAACACACCCCAACCCGTCAACCACCCTAGCGAAACCAAGAATAATGGGAAAAGCAGCGAAGAAAGCGTGCGACCGCAAGCGGCAGGTCCACTTCTCCCGTGAGGAACTCACCGTGCTAACAGAGACCCTCCAGGAGAATGCTGCCGTCGTCTTCTGCACGCAAATGACCAGGACAGCACTTGCAAACAAGAAGGCCATATGGGCTCTGGTGGCACAGCGGGTAAGTGCGGTGGGGACCGCACCCCGCACCCCACAGCAATGCCGCAAGCGATGGGACGACCTGCGGATACGCGTCCGCAGCATACTCTCTGCCAACCGCAACATTGCCACAGCCACCGGGGGAGGTCCTGAATCACCCATCAAGTTGACCCCCTGGGAAGAAATCTGTGCCTCCACCATCGGAATGGAGAGCATAGAGGGAGTCGGAGGGATGGAGAAAGGAGTGCAGACATCCGAAGAATCAGGTAGGTGGGCCAGGAAAAACAATGCCAAATCCACACAGTCCATCCATGTGAAGTACCATGCGTCCACATAGTGCAACAGAAACACATGTCCAGGAGAACGTCCACACACATCGGCCTGATAGCGCACGTTAAAACCCACAATAAATACATAAATAATTAAAAACCCCTAATACACGCACTACACGTGCAGCAGGCACACCCTAACTGCAGGCTGCCAAACAACTGCACCCTCACTCCACACACAAATCAAAGCACCTCCAAGGGCCCGGCCCAAATCACCCTCAGGTACCACCCCAATGCATGTGACACAATGCAATTCCAATTCCCACAGACCCACCAATAACCCTCGCCCTCCTCTACTCCACCACAGGGTCCGATCCAAACGACGAGCTACAGGACACCCCTACCAGCACACCTGCAAAGAGGGCCAAGACCAACGGCCAGAGACCCTCCACCTCAGCTGCACGCATCAAGACACGGCAGCAGCACAAATCAGGTGGCAGCACAGAGGAGGGAACATCAACAGGCACCCCAGCAGCCAGCATGCCCACACCACCACCACCACAGGTCCCCCCAATGGATGCCACAGAAGGCACTGCCTCCGGTGGCAGCAGCACCATAGGTGACACCCCATTGATGGCAGGATGCTCCGACACAGAAAACGGGGATGCCGAAGTCAGATCCATCCATGACCTGTCCCAATCCCCCTGTCTGTCCCATCCCGTACAACATGAGGATACCACGCAGGGGCACCCACAAGATGACGACTGGCCATCCCCCACAAGCCCTGTGGCAATGCAACATGAGGACAACAGCCCCTCTGTGACACCCCCGCAAATGGCCTTGGCCCAGCAGAGGCAACAGTCCCTCGACCAGTTGATCGAACAACAGCAGCAACTGGCCACGCTCCTCAAGGACCATGCTGATGAATGTGGGGGCACTAAGGCAGACATAGAAACATCAACTGAGACACTTAGGGCACAAATCGAGAGTAGCACCGAGAGCCTGAGAGTCCAAATGGGGAGTAGCACCGAGAGCCTGAGAGTCCAAATGGAGAGTAGCACCGAGAGCCTGAGAGTCCAAATGGAGAGAAGCACCGAGAGCCTCAGGGGGGAACTGCATGCGACGGCCAAGGACGTATGTGCCGAACTTGCCGCAGTGCGCCGTGTGCTCACTGAGCTCTCGCAAACCCTTAGGGACATGCATGGACGTGAGCAGGCAGACACATCATCCGTTGCAAGCTCCGTCCAGGGCAGCCCCCAACGTAGATCTGGAAGGAACCTGCGCTCCACAGGCAGGGGTGCCCCTGATACCCGCAGAGGGGGCTTGCAATAGCGACAGCCCACTGACAATGAGCATCTTTGGACACTGGTGTTCGGGGGGGAGGTAGGGGGGTGGAGGGGGTGTGTTGGGCTCACTTGGGTGGCGGGTCGATAGGGTGTTCAACATGACATCACATATGCCATAAAAAGTGCACGATCAACCAATGAGATGTGTGGACATTGATCTTTGTGTACTAGGCCATCATAGGCGTACAGTCCATATTGTGCATGTCCCAGACACACGCAGTGCCACGAGTCCCGTGTCCATGTATCAGCCACCAGGCGTGAGTGCTAGAAGCATACATCAATGAGATGCTGACGAATGTCACGGGCCTCCGGTGCCTCGCAGACTCCATGAGGTGCTGCCACATCCCCACCCTCATCATGACCATCATCAGGTGCTTGCAGTTCTGCGTCAGGGGGCATGGGCACATTTCTACGTACGCACATGTTGTGGAGCATGACACATGCCATCACCATCTTTGCAACCTTCTCATGGCGGTACAGGAGTGCCCCGCCAGACCTGCTGAGGCAGCGGAAACGGCCCTTCAGTAGGCCGAATGCCTGTTCTATGACTACACGGGTACGTGAGTGGGCATGGTTGTAGTCCTCCTCATGCTGGTCCCGTGGGTTCCGGACTGGTGTGAGGAGCCATCTCTTCAGTGGATATCCAGCATCACCTGTATGTGGACGAGAAACGTATGATGTGGAATGCCATTGATACGTACGCACACCCCCCCCCTTCCTGCCAGGTCATTGCCAATTCACATACCCCACATCATCATGCATGTAATGAGACTCACCGAGTAGCCAGGATCTGTTCCCTGCGTGTCGCTCCATGTAGCGTGGTATTGTAGAGTTCCTCAAGACCATAAAATCATGGGTTGATCCAGGGAATCGGGCACAACAATGTGTAATGATCCTGTTGGAGTCACACACCATTTGTACATTCAGGGAATGAAATTGTTTTCGGTTGCGGTACTGGGCCTCCATGGCATGTGGGACGACCAATTCCACATGGGTGCAGTCGATGGCACCAATGCAACCCGGTATGCCGCCAAGTGCATGGAATCCCACTTTCGTGTTTGTAATTTCCTGCTCCGAGCGTGGTAGGGAGATGTAGTCGTCTGCGTGCTGCAGGAGGGCATCGAGCACTTGCAATAGTGTCCGTGAGAACAGTGGCTGAGAAATGCCATGCAACTGTCCGACTGTGTGCTGGTAGGTGCCTGTGGCCAGGAAGTGGAGTACAGACACCACCTTCAGTAGGGGTGGGATGGCGGTTGGGCTATCTATCATGCTGACAAGGTCAGCCTGTGTCATGTCCACAATGGCGGCTATGGTGTCCCGGTCCAAACGGTAGAGGGTGTGGATCTGCTCATCAGTGAGGTTGAACGGATGTGCTCGGAGGCGTGGGATTGCGGGCTGCCTGCGTGGTGGTAGTGGCTGTGCTGGTGGGCCTTGCTGGCCCTGCCTTGCCCTCCTCCTCCTCCTGCGTCTCCTCCGTGCGGCCGGTTGTAGTTGGTGTTCGTCTTCCTCTTGGAGTTGGAGCACTTGCAGTGCTATCAGGTCCCCCAGGGCCAACATCGCGAGTCCTGCCGGTAGCATTTCGGTGTGGTTGTGGGAGGAGACTGGCTGTGCAATTCATGTGTTTTCAGGCTGTATGGCCTCCACCTGTGGTGATTCATTCCACCTGTGCAAACTGCTCTCCCCTTTGGCCGAGCACGTCACGCGCACAACGCTGCAATTCGGGGAATGGTATCTTGCTATTGCTATCATGTATTTGTACCCGATGGGCGTGTTGGATTGGTTGTTATGTTCATTCGGCTATGGTCCCATTGTTTCCCATTCTATCTGTGCAGTCGCGAACAGACTTGTGAAGGGTCAGTGGAACGTAGTACTCGAGTAACGGTGGGCCCTCATGCATCACTGTACCGAGTTGCAACGACGGGCGGGGCGTCCCATTCGTGGGTGAAGGCAGTTGCCATTTTCACACACAGCCGCACTCGATGGAATAATTAGTGATTTCAAACGGCCACAGATGCCTTTTCGACGTGATGTTGCAAATGAGGAATTCGAAGGGCGGCGCTTTCGGTTATCAGCTGGCGGCGAGGAGATGCCCACAGGTCTGACTGCAAATATAACGTTCTATTGTTCAATGTCCTTGAGACAGGGCCCATGGCGAGGGAGCAATGATTGATATGAATAGTTTGGGATGCGCATTAGCTACGTGGCCGATGAGGCCGGCCGTTCCCAAATACATGTTACTTCACAACACTTGAATTACGGGCTGGGGCACTGTGGATTTTGCAGGCTGCATAACGCACAGACTCAATGGATGTTTCTAATGTCATGTGAGTAAATATTCAGGCGTTTTGATCCCGGGATGAGGGAATGATGAATGGATGCATGGGCAGGTGATTTGATACAGAGTTTGCCATGTACAGGGCTTCTTGGGATCTATCCGCCTCCCCTACGCTATGTGATGCAGGCCTGCCATAGTGGGACCATCGTCTATCTGGCCTTGTTGAGCCCTCCCTGTCTCGAGGCGCCCTCAGACACTTGTGTCCATGCACGTTGACATTCCCATCTGATGGATTCTGTTTTGACAGACGCATGCACAGGTACACTCGTTTGTGATGGTGTTTGCACCTCGATATAGATGGTTATTAGTCGCAAGTGGTTTTGGGGTGGTGATGATCCTTTTGAGTGGGCTAGCATGCATATGGCTGTGGATTTCGTGTGATCATTGAAGTGAGTTGTTCGAATGTAGTTCTGATGGCCATTCTGTTCTTTTTCTTTTCTTTTGGTTGACAGGTATCTCCTCCCCTTTTGCCACTGCCATCTGTATGCCACTCCTGCAGATGGATTTTACTCCCGACACCTGCTGCTTCGTGTTAATCGGTGGAGCAGCATTACGATCTTATGGGACGATCGCCAATGGCCCACATGCCCTTACGCAGTACTGGTGTCTCGGAGCAACATTTCGGCCTTTCAGCTGGACTAGTGCCTCCCCATTGGGACAGCCCTGCGGTTCTGTGCGCTTCCATGTTGCCTTTTCGTACGTGAATGTGGCTCTGTGTACCATGGGGGTACAGGGCGACACACAAGTAGTGGCTGGTCATTTCTTGCGGATGCAGCCCACAATGGTGATTAGTGTTTTGGAGTTCATGGCCTGATGGCTGTATGGGCTTGGTGTCTTTGATGTGCATAAATTGCTATTCTGATTTGGCCCGTGTAGCGTTTTTCTTTGCAAGTGATGTGGCATATGCCTATTTGGGGGGCGATGTATTGTGAGGAGATCTGCATTGGGTTCCAGCTTCGGGGTTTAGTTGCGTGGTACTGTACTGGGCGCGTTTGCCTACTAAGCCCGTGAGGTCAGGGATGGGGGCTGCCTATATGACAGTTTGAATGTTGTCATGCTCAGGGGCGGGGGATTGGGTTTTGTGTAACAGATGCCGGTCAGCCAGGTGGACTGGTGGAATGATGTGATTTTCGGAATGTTGCTGGGCACAGGTGCCTGTGTTTGCGTGCGTTTCTTGGTGGGGGACTGTGGTCATGTCCATTGGGATGGCTTCTGTATTCGTGCCATCTGTGACCTGCAGCTCCCATTGGCCCCTCTTGTGTTGCTTTTGTTCGTTGGCATGCATGGGTGCTTTGTACATTTCAATGGTTGCATTGTGACTTCATTGCACCTACCGGGAGTTGTACTTTGTGGGCAGGGAGCGGTGTACAGGCACTCAGTGGGGCCGTTTACGGTTGATTCGCGATGCCGTACTTCTCGCCATGGCGGAATGGTACATTCCGCCATGCCTGATGGCGTTAGGTACATGTCCGCTAGGGTCGGAATTGGCGTACCGTTGCACCATGGTGGTGTTTGCGGTTTGGCATGGCGCGCGCGCGCGTGCTTGGTGCAGTTAGCGTTGGCGTTCACTACGGTGTCGCTAATGGCTTCGTACTTTGCGGTGACGGGTCATAGTCGCACCGAGCGCTATTCGATGGCGGTATTGCATTTCCGCCATCGTTTTTCGATTTCCGCCAGGGTCGTAATGAGGGCCAATGTAATTAGTGATTTCATCAATGATGTGATCTGTGATGGCATCTTTGTGGCCATAGGCGGCGCAACAGGTGGCAGACATTTAAAGTGGCTTTAGCTGAATTTCTGGGATTTTATTGCGTTGAGTTCACACCTTAGCTTCCTTGCAACTAAAGATTTTGTTCTTGAATTTGAAAGGTGTTGTTACAATGTATTGCTCACCGTAACATCCATGCAACTACATTTTTGTCCTTGAATTTCAAGGGTTTTGTTATTCTATAGATTTTTAGAATGCTTCCAGACCTCTAGCATGGTCTTTGGGCGTGGTCAGTTGGCATGGCCCAGCTACGTTTGCCCCATAGTGAATATCAAAAGCTGGCACCCATGAATATACGCACAGTATACGCAAGAATACCATATGCCCAACCGGTGGGCAAGGCCATTCTATATTTTAAAACACTTGCAACTCATCGCTCAAAGACATTCATCAATCACAAACTGATTTTGTCCTGTTTTGTTAGTGGTGTAGTTATGTATTAAAGATTGCAGGCTTTGAGAACTCACAATGTTTTTAAGCAGTGCACAGTGTGATTAAATATTTACCATGGGCCACACACTTTGGTTAAGAAGCATGCTCAAAGATAGTTATTTTATGGCCCGTCTCTTGACAGCTGTTGTGATACATCTCACAACCCCAACTAACCACATTTAAGCAGCACAGAAACAGGAAAAAATGACCAGCTGCAAGAATAACATATTCCTTTGTACTGTCTGCACCCATGGTGAAAATCAAAAGCTGACACCCATGTATATACGCACAGTAAGTGAATTTATACCTTAAACTGAAATATACAAATGTAGTTAATTTGGCCTTCCCCTTGGAATAAAGTGTGCAAGCCAAAATTGATTTCAACTTTAAAAAAAGCAATGATCACCAGAAAAATAACATGAGACTGAGAGAGGAAATGTTTCAATACATATGCTGGAAAAGTATAAAAGGTGCTCACCTTTTAAAACCAGCAATCTGTTGTGAAATATTCCTTGTAAACAAAATCCTAATACAAAGAAAGTGCTTGTGGTATTGTGGGTAAGTGTCTGCACTGGGAACATAACAACCAGAGTAAAATCCTGGTAGTGAAATACTAAAAAAAAATCATGTGATGTGTCTACCCTCTGAAAAAAAGTTATGCTCTTCACCCCCCATGTGTCTTTACTTCTACCTTGAAAACCAGTCACAATCAGGGGAGAATAACTGCGCCAGTGTCCAGGATTACTAACTTTCTTGCACATCGTGGGCAAATACTCATGATGTACTTGCCCTCTCAGCATTTCCCTTCCTTACACCCATGTCTGGCTTTCAACAATACTCTGCTTTTATAAAGCTAACTTGAAAATGAAACATACTATAGTGTCTCTGAAATATATAAATCCTTTTAGAACTATTTTAGGCGAAAAGTTTAAAATGGTGGCATTATTCCCCCATCTTGACTGAAAGACTACAAATACCAGAATGCAATTTAGCAAAAGGCAAAACAATGGTCTCTGAGTGAAACACTTTCAATGACTGACAGTAGCATCATTTAAAACAAATAATATGGATGACGTGTGTTACAAGATATTTAAAACTCCCTTCCATGTAGTAACCAGGACTGACCCTGCTTATCTTTAAAGCGAGGAAGTATTCTGCCCCCTCAGACCATGCTGCCCTGAGTGGCATTTTAAGGTGGGCTTCTTTGTTAGGCAAAATGGACAGAGAGGGCTGGCCCTTTCCTCATTTTGAATCTAAGCAGGGTCAGTCCCGGTTACTGCATGGATGGGAAACCCACTGAAACTGTAAACATATACATTTTATTTTTCATTATGCATAAAAAAGTGCAGGTTTTGAGAGCTCACAATGTTTTTTGTCAAGGCGCAGTGAGATCAAATTATTTACTGAGGATCATACTCTTTGGTCAAGCAGCATGCTACAAGCCCCTTGTTTTATGGCTGGTCTCTTGGTGACTGTTGTGATACATCACACGACCCCAACTAACCACATTTAAGCAGCACACAAAAGGTTCAAACCTGATCAGCTGCAAGAATAACATATGCCCAGCTCATTTTGCCCCATAGTGAAAATAAAAAGCTGGCACGCATGAATATATGCAGAGTAGGTGACCATATGTTTTAAAGTGGAATATACACATGTAGTTCAATTGACCTACTCCTACTCCTTAGAAGAAAGATACACAAGACAAAATAGCATTGGAATTAAAATAAAATAATGAAAACCAGAAAAATAATCCAAGAGAGGAAATCCTCCAATAAATATCCTGACAGAGTAAAACATGTGCTCACCTTTAAACCCAGCAATCTATAGTGAAACATTCCATAGAAAACAAAATCCCAAGACAAAGCAAGTACTTTTGGTCTTGTGGGTAAATGTCTGCACTGGAAACCTGGGTAACATCTAGGTATCCAAATACTTGAGCAAGCTTACAAACCTCCAAAAAAAACAAGGGGTTGCTTCCGCCCTCTGAAAAAAAGTTATGCTGTCCACCCACATGTGTCCTTTACTGGTGCCCTGAAAAGCAGCAACAATCAGGGGAAAATAACTGCACCAGTGTCCAGGATTGCAAACCTTTGTGCCACATCATGGGTAAATACTCATGACTTACTGTCCCGCTCATCATTTCCCTTCCTCACCTCCATGTCTGGCTTTCAACAATATTCTGATATATAAAGCTAACTTGAAATGTATACATACCATTGTGTCCCTCAAATATATAAATCCTTATAGAACTATGTTAGGTAAAAAGTGTACAATTGTGTCATTATTTCCACCATTTTGACTGTGAGACTACAGATACCATGAGGCAATTCAGCAAAACTCAAACAAATGGCCTATGAGTGCAAAATCTTTAATGACTGACAGCAGACCGGTTTAAAAAAAATAATGTGGATGCTGGGTGTTATGAGATATTTATAACTAAGAAAACGCATGGCATTCAGGACTCTGGACTGTCCCCCATCCATTCAGTAACTGGGACCAACCTTACTTAGTTTCAAAGCAAGGAAGGATCCAGCACCTTATGCCATGTTTCTCTAAGTGGTCTTGTAAGAATGACTCATTTATTAGACAAGATGGCCTTAGGTCGAGGGCACGCTTCCGTCCTTTGAAGTTAAGCAGCATTTGCCCCAGTTACTGACTGGATGGGAAACCCAGTGTTGCTGTAAAAATATCTTTTTTTTTGTATTATTGACTGGAATACTTCAAATACCAGGTTGCAAATCAGCAAAACGTCAAAAAGAGTCTCTGAGTGCAAAACTTTCAAGGACAGACAGTAGCACAGTTTAAAAAAATTATAATTCGGATGCCATTCAATCACCCATCTATGCAGTCGCCAGGACTGACCTTGCATAGCTTCAAAGCAAGAAAAGGGCCTGCCTGTTTCTCTAACTGTTCTCATTTTTCTTGGGCAACACGGCCTGTGGAGGCTGGCCGCAATCTCACTTTGAAGCTAAGCAGGGTCTTTCCTGGTTACTGCATGGATGAGAGACCTGGATAGCAATCGTTTCACTGGCCATGTCCAAATGATTTTTCACCCCCAATGTCCCTATAGCTGCAAAACTATCTTTAAACAAAAAAAAGGTAAACGCGCGTAATGAGCTACATATACTCCTGGCTATCTGCAGTACTTTATCAACTTGAATATGGCAGCGAATCTCGGAAAACGGTCAAGAAATGCTTTCCTGTCCCCCTAGGCCCTCACATATTGCCCACCTCATCTGTGCCAGATGACATCCCGTGCCCTCTCCCTTTCCTCCAATAGCACACACTGTTTCTGTGATGCAGTTTACTTTGAGATGTCAGCTGCTCGAGGCTATAACCAAGGCTACAGAAAGCTCCATAGATCCCCTCAAGCTCCCAAAGCTCACTTGGTGCCATCTAGCCACCGCCGGCCCCCACCTCTAGCCTAATGGCATGGTCATGATTTTTACCAGAATTTTTTTTTTTCTCCTGTGTTTCGTTTTGCCATATCCTTGCTATAGACATGGTTTTCTCTTGCATCAAGAGAAAAACAAGATGGTGGCTCTTTCATTTCTAAAAACACCAATTTTTGGGTTAATCTCTGAGATTTAGCTATCTATTTTTGAGAAGGAGGCACCTCATTGTCCGTCAAATATTTAAAAATCTACAGCACGGAATAACCAAAAGCTCAGATGGATTGCAAATCAATTCTTCATACCCAAGTTGTTTTCGACCTTGTCCAAATCCATCCAGCAGTTTGGGCTGTGCGCTTTGGCAAAAATGTTCCTTGTTTTGTCTATGGGAAAATGAATGGGAAGTAGGTTGCACTTTTGGAAAAACATTTTTTTGTCTTCTTCATAACTTTTTTTTATTTTTAAATGAAACTTTATGAAACATTGCATTTTGGTGGAGAGTCCTTAATCACTTTCAAAATTTCAGTCAAATCAGTTACTTGAATCAAAAGTTATTAACAATAGAATGTTGAGGGGTTCCTAGGAGTCTAACTCACTTTAACTATAGGTCGGCGACGGCCGTCCTATAAAATATATATATATGACATGGCCACGGCAGTGGCCATGTAGTTATGGTTAAGTTGGTGTTTCCATAGGAAGAGCACTTTTTGGGCGGCTTATAACTTCGCTCCCCCTGGACGAATCCTCACCAAACTTTGCAAAAAAAGTATATGGCCCACTCTGAATTTTTTTGCAAAGATTGGTGAGGATTCGTCTAGGGGGGGAAAAGTTATAGGGGGGGTCCAAAAACTTTTGTTTTTTCCTATAGACATAATGGGAAAAAACCGCTAGACGGATTTACACCAAATTCGTGGCAGGAGTGGCGGCTTGGTCCCGAAAGCGTGCTTTGCTTTATTTAGTGTAAATCCGTCCAGTAGTTTTTAAGAAAATGACAAATATGTAAGTGAAAAAAATTAGTGATATCTGTGTTCGCTTTGCGGACACACTTCCCTGTTCGCTCCACGGACAGGACGGTGATTGGGCAAGCAGCTTGGTGATGTCCGCGGACATCTGAAGTGCTCTCTCATTGGATGCGGTGAAAGCGTGCAGTGCGTCTGGCTTCAGAGATGCCTGCCATCTTTGTTCCTCGCATGAGAGGATTTGTCAGCAGGAGCGGGATCTACCGCCTGCATAATAAGTCTGCCCGTGTCTGTCTCCTGTTCCTCCCACACCCGCTCATGCCCCGTGTGTCCTTCTTGTCCCCCCCACCCCCACTCATGCTCCGTGTCTCCCCTGTTCCTTCAGCCCCCCGCTCACGCCATCAGCACATGGTGGCCAGCGGAGGGCCGAGAAGCGGGATCTGCCGCCTGCACACGAATGCCGTGTGTCTCTCTCCCTCCCCCTCACCCCCGCTCATGCCCTGTGTGTCTCTCCCCATCCCCCCACCCCCCACTCATGCCCCGTGAGTCTCTCCCCCTCCCGCCCCCCCACGCTCATGCTCTGTGTGTCTCTCCCCCTCCCCCCCGCTCATGCCCCGTGTGTCTCTCCCCCTCACGCCCACCCCCCGCTCATGCCCTGTGTGTCTCTCCCCCTCCCGCCCACCCCCCCGCTCCTGCCCCGTGTGTCTCTCCCCATCCCGCCCACCCCCGCTCATGCCCCATGTGTGCTCCCCCTTCCGCCCACCCCCGCTCATGCCCCGTGTGTCTCTCCCTCCCGCTCATGCCCCGTGAGTCTATCCCTTCCTCCCGCCCACCTCCCGCTCATTCCCCGTGTGTCTATCTCTCCTGCCGCCCACCACCTGCTCATGCCCCGTGTCCCTATCCCTCCCCCCGCTCATGCCCTGTGTCTCTATCCCTCCCGCCGCCCCCGCTCATGCCCCGTGTGTCTCTCTCCCTCCCCCCCACCCCCGCTCATGCCCCGTGTGTCTCTCCCCCTCCCGCCCACCCCCACTCATGCCCTGTGTGTCTCTCCCCCTCCCCTCGACCCCTGCTCATGCCCCATGTGTCTCACCCCCTCCCGCTCATGTCCCGTGTGTCTCTCCCCATCCCGCCCACCCCCCGCTCATGCCCCGTGTGTCTCTCCCCCCCCACCCCCCGCTCATGCCCCGTGTGTCTCTCTCCCTCCCACCCACCCCCCGCTCACCCCCCGCTCATGCCTCGTGTGTCTCTCTCGCTCCCCCCACCCCTGCTCATGCCCCGTGTGTCTCTAGCCCTCCCACCCACCCCCCGCTCATGCCCCGTGTGTCTCTAGCCCTCCCACCCACCCCCCGCTCATGCCCCGTGTGTCTCTAGCCCTCCCACCCACCCCCCGCTCATGCCCCTAGCCCTCCCACCCACCCCCCGCTCATGCACCGTTTGTCTCTATCGCTCCCACCCATCCCCGCACACGGGGCATGAGCGGGGGGTTGGTGAGAGTGATAGAGACACACGGGGCATGAGCGGGTGGTGGGTGGGAATTATAGAGACACACGGGGCATGAGCTTGGGGTGGGTGGGAGGGATAGAGACACACGGGGCATGTCAGAGCTAGGGGCATGAGCGGGGGTGGGTGGGAGGGCTAGAGACACACGGGGCATGAGTAAGGGGTGAGTGGAGAGACACACGGGAATGAGCATGGGGTGGGGGGAGGGAGAGACACACACGGGGCATGAGCGGGGGGTGGGTGGGAGGGCTAGAGACACGCGGGGCATGAGCGGGGTTGGGTGGCGGGAGAGAGACACACGAGGCATGACCGGGGGGTGAGCGGGGGGTGGGCGGGAGGGAGAGAGACACACGGGGCGTGAGCGGGGGTGGGGGGGAGGGAGAGAGACACACGGGGCATGAGCAGGGGTGGGCGGGAGGGAGAGAGACACACGGGGCATGAGCGGAGGTGGGGGGGAGGGAGAGAGACACACGGGGCATGAACGGGGGTGGGGGGGAGGGAGAGACACACACGGGGCATGAGCGGGATATGGGTGGGAGGGCTAGAGACACACGGAGCATGAGCGGGGGTGGGCGGGAGGGAGAGAGACACACGGGGCATGAGCGGGGGTGGGGGGAGGGAGAGAGACACACGGGGCATGAGCGGGGGTGGGGGGGAGGGAGAGAGACACACCGGGCATCAGCGGGGGGTGGGTGGGAGGGATAGAGACACAAGGGGCATGAGCGGGGGGTGGGTGGGAGGGATAGAGACTCACGGGCATGAGCGGGGGGTGGGCATGAGTAGGGGGTGAGGGGAGAGACACACGGGGCGTGAGCATGGGGTGGGGGAGGGAGAGACACACACGAGGCATGAGCGGGGGGTGGGTGGGCGTTATAGAGACACGCAGGGCATGAGCGGGGGCTGGGTGGGAGGGATAGAGACACACGGGGCATGAGCAGGGGTGGGGGAGGGAGAGAGAACCACGAGGCATGAGCGGGCGGTGGGTGGGAGGGCTAGAGACACACGGGGCATGAGCGGGGGTGGGGGGAGGGAGAGAGACACACGAGGCATGACCGAGGGGTGAGCGGGGGGTGGGCAAGAGGGAGAGAGACACACGGGGCATGAGCGGGGGTGGGGGAAGGGAGAGAGACACATGGGGCATGAGCAGGGGTGGGGGGGAGCACGAGAGACACACGGGGCATGAGCGGGGGTGGGGGGGAGGGTGAGACACACACGGGGCATGAGCGGGGGCAGGTGGAGATAGAGAGACAGATGGGGCATGAGCGGCGGTGGGGTGGAGGGAGAGAGGCACACGGGGCATGACCGGGGGTGGGTGGGAGGGATAGAGACACACAGGGCTTGAGCAGGGGTAGGTGGGAGGGATACAGAAACACGGGGCATGAGCGGGGGTGGGGGGAGGGAGAGACACACATGGGGCAAGAGCGGGGGGTGGGTGGGAGGGATAGAGACACACGGGGCATGAGCGGGGGGTGGGTGGGAGGTCTAGAGACACACAGAGCATGAGCGAGGGTGAGGGGAGGGAGAGAGACACATGTGGCATGAGCGGGGGGTGAGCGGGGGGTGGGCGGGAGGGAGAGAGACACACGGGGCATGAGCGGGGGTGGGGGGGAGAGAGACACACGGGGCATGTGCGGGGTGGGCGGGAGGCATAGAGACACGGGGCATGAGCAGGGGGTGGGGGGCAGGGGGGAGACACACAGGGCATGAGCAGGGGGTGGGTGGGAGGTATAGAGACACACGGGGCATGAGCGGGGGGTGGGTGGGAGGGATAGAGACACACGGGGCATGAGCGGGGGTGGGGGAGGGAGAGAGACACACGAGGCATGAGCGGCGGGTGAGTGGGGGGTGAGCGGGTGGGAGAGAGACACACGGGCATGAACGGGGGTGGGGGGAGGGAGAGAGACACACGGGGCATGAGCGGTGGTGGGGGGGAGGGAGAGAGACACACGGGGCATGAGTGGGGGTGGGGGGAGGGAGAGAGACACACGGGGCATGAGCGGGGGTGGGCGGGAGGGATAGAGACACAGGGCATGAGCAGGGGGTGGGGGCGAGGGGAGACACACGGGGCATGAGCAGGGGGTGGGTGGGAAGGATAGAGACACACGGGGCATGAGTGGGGGGTGGGTGGGAGGGATAGAGACACACGGGGCATGAGCGGGGGTGGGGGGAGGGAAAGAGACACACGAGGCATGAGCGGGGGTTGAGTGGGGGGTGGGCGGCTAGGGAGAGAGACCCACGGCATGAGTGGGGGTGGGGGGGAGGGAGAGACACCACGGGGCATGAGCGGGGGTGGGGGAGAGGGAGAGACACACAGGGCATGTCAGGGCTAGGGGCATGAGCGGGGGGTGGGTGGGAGGGCTAGAGACACACGGGGCATGAGTAGGGGGTGAGGGGAGAGACACACGGGGCAAGAGCATGGGGTGGGGGGAGTGAGAGACACACACGGGGCTAGGGATGTAACGGTATAACGGTATACCGTTAAAGATACCGTGAACCACTTAATTGAACAATAATAACCGTCACATTGTTTATACCGTTATACCGTTCATACCGTTAAGTGTGCTTTTCAATCTGATTTGTAAAGGCTGCAGTAAGCAAGTGCTGCGCAGACTTGGTCTTTCACTGTTGGATCTGCCGTCTGCCAAGTAGTTTCAGTTGGAGCAGTTTTTAATGCCATTCCATAAACCACACGTGCCTGACACAAAATCAATATGTTAGCAATAGGACGAATAGATACAGTGCCAAGAAGGAAAAGGGTTTACTTTGGGGTGGCGGCTTTGGGGTTTATATATTTATAATGGATAATGTTCTCTAAACATATGGCAATGGGGGATTTCCCTGGTTCTATCATTGAATTTACATATAATAAGTCACATCTGTCGGTATTCCCTGCTGCCATACCAAAGGGTAACATGTCTGTGATTTCTGAAAACCTTTTGGCCCGCAAGTAAATTAAAGGCTTTAACGTAAAGAGAGAGTGCGTGTGTGTGTGTATGTGTGTGTGTATGCGCACTAGCGTATACTACCATCAGCCTCCATTGATCTGTGGCATGCAGGTTATCAAGATGGCAACATATTCATCTTCACCAGTAGCCAGTAGGGGAACAAAAATTCTAAATGACTACTTAAGAAAAGCTATTTAGTTTGCTTTGCCAGTTGTAGCAGGGCCCCCTCCCCGTCTCCACACGTGTGTTTGTGTTTGGTGGAAGCAAGTCATTTCAGTGGAAAGTATGTTGAAAAGCCCAATTCTGGCCCTGGGTGCATGGTTTTGTTTGAGATGATAAATCTGTCAATTTATGACCTTTTAGAAAATATTTGTTAAGATTAGTTAACTCCACCTGCTATACCGCGATAACCATGATATACCGTCATTTGGCAAGAAGGTTATCGTACCGTCATAAAACTAATACCGTGACACCCCTACACGGGGCATGAGCGGGGGGTGGATGGGAGTTATAGAGACACACGGGGCATGAGCGGGGACTGGGTGGGAGGGATAGAGACACACGGGGCATGAGCGGGGGTGGGGGGGAGAGAGACACACGAGGCATGAGCGGGCGGTGGGAGGGAGGGCTAGAGACACGCGGGGCATGAGCGGGGGTGGGGGGAGGGAGAGAGACACACAAGGCATGACCGGGGGGTGAGCGGGGGGTGGGCGGGAGGGAGAGAGACACACGGGGCATGAGCGGGGGTGGGGGGGGGAGGGAGAGAGACACACGGGGCATGAGCAGGGGTGGGCGGGAGGGAGAGAGACACACGGGGCATGAGTGGAGGTGGGGGGAGGGAGAGAGACACACGGGGCATGAGCAGGGGTGGGGGGAGGGAGAGACACACACGGGGCATGAGCGGGGGGTGGGTGGGAGGGCTAGAGACACACGGAGCATGAGCGGGGGTAGGCGGGAGGGAGAGAGAAACACGGGGCATGAGCGGGGATAGGGGGAGGGAGAGAGACACAGGGGGCATGAGCTGGGGGTGGGGGGAGAGACACACAGGGCATGAGCGGGGGGTGGATGGGAGGGATAGAGACACACCGGGCATCAGCGGGGGGTGGGTGGGAGGGATAGAGACGCAAGGGGCATGAGCGGGGGTGGGTGGGAGCGATAGAGACAAACGGGGCATGAGCGGGGGGTGGGTGGGAGGGCTAGGGGCATGAGCGGGGGGTGGGCGGGAGGGCTAGAGACACACGGGGCATGAGTAGGGGGTGAGGGGAGAGAAACACGGGGAATGAGCAGGGGGTGGGGGGAGGGAGAGACACACACGGGGCATGAGCGGGGGTTGGGCGGGAGGGATAGAGACACACGTGGCATGAGCGTGGGTGGGGGGAGGGAGAGAGACACACGAGGCATGACCGGGGGGTGAGCGGGGGGTTGGCCGGAGTGAGAGAGACACACGGGGCGTGAGCGGGAGTGGGGGGGGGAGAGAGACACACGGGGCATGAGCAGGGGTGGGCGGGAGGGAGAGAGACACACGGGGCATGAGTGGAGGTGGGGGGAGGGAGAGAGACACACGGGGCATGAGCGGGGGTGGGGGGGAGGGAGAGACACACACGGGGCATGAGCGGGGGGTGGGTGGGAGGGCTAGAGACACACGGAGCATGAGCGGGGGTAGGCGGGAGGGAGAGAGAAACACGGGGCATGAGCGGGGGTGGCGGGAGGGAGAGAGACACACGGGGCATGAGCGGGGGTGGGGGGAGAGACACACAGGGCATGAGCGGGGGGTGGGTGGGAGGGATAGAGACACACCGGGCATCAGCGGGGGTGGGTGGGAGGGATAGAGACACAAGGGGCATGAGCAGGGGTGGGTGGGAGCGATAGAGACAAACGGGGCTTGAGCGGGGGGTGGGTGGGAGGGCTTGGGGCATGAGCGGGGGGTGGGCGGGAGGGCTAGAGACACACGGGGCATGAGTAGGGGGTGAGGGGAGAGACACACGGGGAATGAGCAGGGGGTGGGGGGAGGGAGAGACACACGAGGCATGAGCGGGGGGTGGGCGGGAGGGAGAGAGACACACGGGGCATGAGCGGGGGTGGGGGGAGGGAGGGAGACACACGGGGCATGAGTGGGGGGTGGGTGGGAGGGATAGAGACACACGGGCATGAGCGGGGGGTGGGTGAGAGGGATAGAGACACACGGGGCATGAGCGGGGGGTGGGTGGGAGGGATGGAGACACACGGGGCATGAGCGGGGCGTGGGTGGGAGGGATAGAGACACACGGGGCATGTCAGGGCTAGGGGCATGAGCGGGGGGTGCGTGGGAGGGCTAGAGACACACAGGGCATGAGTAGGGGGTGAGGGGAGAGACACATGGGACATGAGCATGGGGTGGGGGGAGGTAGAGACACACACGGGGCATAAGCGGGGGGTGGGTGGGCGTTATAGAGACAGACGGGACATGAGCGGGCGCTGGGTGGGAGGGATAGAGACACACAGGGCATGAGCAGGGGTGTGGGGAGGGAGAGAAACACACAAGGCATGAGCGGGCGGTGGGTGGGGGGGCTAGAGACACACGGGGCATGAGCGGGGGTGGGGGGAGGGAGAGAGACACACGAGGCATGACCGGGGGGTGAGCGGGGGGTGGGCGGGAGGGAGAGAGACACACGGGGCGTGAGCGGGGGTGGGGGGAGGGAGAGAGACACACGGGGCATGAGCAGGGGTGGGCGGGAGGGAGAGAGACACACGGGGCATGAGCGGGTGTGGGGGGAGGGCGAGAGACACACAGGGCGGGGGTGGGAGGGAGGGAGAGACACACACGGGGCACGAGCGGGGGTGGGGGGAGGGAGAGAGACAGACAGGGCAAGAGCGGGGGTGGGGGGGAGGGAGAGAGGCACACGGGGCATGACCGGGGTGTGGGTGGGAGGGATAGAGACACACGGGGCATGAGCGGGTGTAGGTGGGAGGGATAGAGACACACGGGGCATGAGTGGGGGTGGGGGGAGGGAGAGAAACACACGGGGCATGAGCGGGGGGTGGGTGGGAGGGATAGAGACACATGAGGCATGAGCGGGGGGTGAGCGGGGGGTGGGCGGGAGGGAGAGAGACATTCGGGCATGAACGGGGGTGGGGGGAGGGAGAGAGACACACGGGGCATGAGCGGTGATGGGGGGAGGGAGGGAGACACACGTGGCATGAGTGGGGGTGGGGGGAGGGAGAGAGACACACGGGGCATGAGCGGGGGGTGGGCGGGAGGGATAGAGACACGGGGCATGAGCAGAGGGTGGGGGGCAGGGGGGAGACACACGGGGCATGAGCAGGGGGTGGGTTAAGGGATAGAGACACACGGGGCATGAGCGGGGGGTGGGTGGGAGGGATAGAGACACACGGGGCATGAGCGGGGGTGGGGGGAGGGAAAGAGTCACACGAGGCATGAGCGGCGGGTGAGTGGGGGATGAGCGGGTGGGAGAGAGAGACACGGGCATGAACGGGAGTGGGGGGAGGGAGAGAGACACACGGGGAATGAGCGGTGGTGGGGAGGAGGAAGAGAGACACACGGGGCATGAGTGGGTGTGGGGGGAGGGAGAGAGACACACGGGGCATGAGCGGGGGGTGGGCGGGAGGGATAGAGACACGGGGCATGAGCAGGGGGTGGGGGGAGACACACGGGGCATGAGCAGGGGGTTGGTGGGAGGGATAGAGACACACGGGGCATGAGCGGGGGGTGGGTGGGAGGGATAGAGACACACGGGGCATGAGCGGGGGTGGGGGGAGGGAGAGAGACACACGAGGCATGAGCGGGGGTTGAGTGGGGGGTGGGCGGCCAGGGAGAGAGACACATGGCATGAGCGGGGGGTGGGTGGGAGGGATAGAGACACACGGGGCATGAGCGGGGGTGGGGGGAGGGAGAGAGACACACAAGGCATGAGCGGGGGTTGAGTGGGGGGTGGGCGGCCAGGGAGAGAGACACATGGCATGAGCGGGGGGTGGGGGGGAGGGAGAGACACACACGGGGCATGAGCGGGGGTGGGGGGGAGGTAGAGACACACACGGGGCATGAGCGGGGGTGGGGGGAGGGAGAGACACACACGGGGCATGAGCGGGGTTGGGGGGGAGGCAGAGAGACACACACGGGGCATGAGCGGGAGTGGGGGGGGAGAGACACACGGGGCATGAGCGGGGGTGGGGGGAAGGTAGAGAGACACACGGGGCGTGAGCGGGTGTGGGGGGGAGAGAGACACACGGGGCATGAGCGGGGGTGGGGGGGAGGGAGAGACACACACGGGGCATGAGCGGGGGTGGGCGGGAGGGAGAGAGACACACGGGGAATGAGCGGGGGGTGGGTGGGAGGGATAGAGACACACGGGGCATGAGCTGGGGTGAGGGGAGGGAGAGAGACACACGAGGCATGAGCGGGGGTTGAGTGGGGGGTGGGCGGCTCGGGAGAGAGACAAACGGCATGAGCGGGGGTGGGGGGGAGGGAGAGACACACACGGGGCATGAGCGGGGCTGTGGGGGAGGGAGAGACACACACGGGGCATGAGCGGGGGTGGGGGGGAGGGAGAGAGACACAAGGGGCATGAGCGGGGGTGGGGGGGAGAGAGAGACACACATGGGGCATGAGCGGGGGTGGGGGGAAGGGAGAGAGACACACACGGGGCATGAGCGGGGGTGGGGGGGAGGGAGAGAGACACACGGGGCATGAGCGGGGGTGGGGGGAAGGGAGAGAGACACACGGGGCATGAGCAGGGGTGGGGGGAGGGAGAGAGACACACGGGGCATGAGTGGGGGTGGGGGGGAGGGAGAGAGACACACGGAGCATATGCGGTGGATGGGCGGGAGGGATAGAGACACGGGGCATGAGCAGGGGGTGGGGGGCAGGGGGGAGACACACGGGGCATGAGCACGGGGAGGGTGGGAGGGATAGAGACACACGGGGCATGTGCAGGGGGTGGGTGGGAGGGATAGAGACACACGGGGCATGAGCGGGGGTGGGGGGAGGGAGAGAGACACACGAGGCATGAGCGGGGGTTGAGTGGGGGGTGGGCGGC
This sequence comes from Ambystoma mexicanum, assembly GCF_040938575.1. NCBI lineage: Eukaryota > Metazoa > Chordata > Amphibia > Caudata > Ambystomatidae > Ambystoma > Ambystoma mexicanum. The sequence goes on from NC_090941.1 coordinate 926,537,387, forward strand.
CAGGGAGAGAGACACATGGCATGAGCGGGGGTGGGGGGGAGGGAAAGACACACACGGGGCATGAGCGGGGTGGGGGGGAGGGCGAGACACACACGGGGCATGAGCGGGGGTGGGGGGGAGGGAGAGACACACACGGGGCATGAGCGGGGGTGGGGGGGAGGCAGAGAGACACACGGGGCATGAGCGGGGGTGGGGGGAGGGAGAGACACACACGGGGCATGAGCAGGGGTGGGGGGGAGGGAGAGAGACACACACGGGGCATGAGCGGGAGTGGGGGGGAGGGAGAGAGACACACGGGGCATGAGCGGGGGTGGGGGGAAGGTAGAGAGACACACGGGGCATGAGCAGGGGTGGGGGGAGGGAGAGAGACACACGGGGCGTGAGCGGGTGTGGGGGGGAGAGAGACACACGGGGCATGAGCGGGGGTGGGGGGGAGGGAGAGACACACACGGGGCATGAGCGGGGGTGGGTGGGAGGGATAGAGACACACGGGGCATGAGCGGGGGGTGGGTGGGAGGGATAGAGACACACGGAGCATGAGCGGGGGGAGAGAGACACATGAGGCATGAGCGGGGGTTGAGCGGGGTGTGGGCGGGAGGGAGAGAGACACATGGGGCATGAGCGGAGGGGGAGTGGGAGGGAGAGAGACACACGGGACGTGAGCGGGGGTGGGCGGGAGGGAGAGAGACACACGGGGCATGAGCGGGATGGGGGGAGGGAGAGAGACACATGAGGCATGAGCGGGGGGTGAGCGGGGGTGGGGGGAGGGAGTGACACACACGGGGCATGAGCGGGGGTGGGGGTGAGGGAGAGAGACACACGGGGCATGAGCGGGGGTGGAGGGGGGAGAGACACACACGGGGCATGAGCAGGGGTGGGGGGAGGGAGAGAGACACACGGGGCATGAGCGGGGGTGGGGGGAGGGAGAGAGACACACAGGGCATGAGCGGGGGTGGGTGGGAGGGATAGAGACACACGGGGCATGAGCAGGGGGTGGGTGGGAGGGATAGAGACACACAGGGCATGAGCGAGGGTGTTGGGGGAGGGAGAGACACACATGGGGCATGAGCGGGCGGTGGGCAGGAGGGATAGAGACACACGGGGCATGAGCGGGGGGTGGGCGGGAGGGATAGAGACACACGGGGCATGAGCGGGGGGTGGGCGTTAGGGAGAGAGACACACGGGGCATGAGCGGGGGTGGGGGGGAGGGAGAGACACACACGGGGCATGAGCGGGGGTGGGTGGGAGGGATAGAGACACACGGGGCATGAGCGGGGGTGGGTGGGCGGGATAGAGACACACGGAGCATGAGCGGGGGGAGAGAGACACATGAGGCATGAGCGGGGATTGAGCGGGGTGTGGGCGGGAGGGAGAGAGACACATGGGGCATGAGCGGGGGGTGAGTGGGAGGGACAGAGACACACGGGACGTGAGCGGGGGTGGGCGGGAGGGAGAGAGACACATGAGGCATGAGCGGGGGGTGAGCGGGGGGTGTGCGGGAGGGAGAGAGACACACAGGGAATGAGCGGGGGGTGAGTGGGAGGGACAGAGACACACGGGGCATGAGCGGGGGTGGGGGGAGGGAGTGACACACACGGGGCATGAGCGGGGGTGGGGGTGAGGGAGAGAGACACACGGGGCATGAGCGGGGGTGGAGGGGGGAGAGACACACACGGGACATGAGCAGGGGTGGGGGGAGTGAGAGAGACACACGGGGCATGAGCGGGGGTGGGGGGAGGGAGAGAGACACACAGGGCATGAGCGGGGGTGGGTGGGAGGGATAGAGACACACGGGGCATGAGCAGGGGGTGGGTGGGAGGGATAGAGACACACAGGGCATGAGCGAGGGTGTTGGGGGAGGGAGAGACACACATGAGGCATGAGCGGGCGGTGGGCAGGAGGGATAGAGACACACGGGGCATGAGCGGGGGGTGGGCGGGAGGGATAGAGACACACGGGGCATGAGCGGGGGGTGGGCGTTAGGGAGAGAGACACACGGGGCATGAGCGGGGGGTGGGGGGGACAAACAAAAACACGGACATGCCACACGGACATGAGTTCGTGCGGCAGATCCCGCTTCTCGGCCCTCCGTTGGCCACCGTGTGCGATGGCGTGAGCGGGGGGCTGGAGGCACAGGGGACACACGTAGCATGAACTGGGGTGGGGGGGGACAGGAAGGACACACGGGCCATGAGCGGGGGTGAGGGGGACAGAAAGGACACACAGGGCATGAGCGTGGGGTGGGGCAGACATGGGCATGAGCGGGGAAGGGAGGAACAAGAGACAGACACGCTCCTGCTGAGCTGACAAAGCCTCTCATGCTGGAAATAAAGATCGCGGGCGTCTCTGAAGCCAGACGCACTGCACGCTTTCACCGCATCCAATGAGAGAGCACGTCAGATCTCCGCGGACATCACGCAAGCTGCTGGCCCAATCACCGTCCTGTCCGCGGAGCGAACAGGGAAGTCCGTCCGCAAATTTGCAAAAGTACACTTTCGGGACCAAGCCGCTGCTCCTGGTCCAAATTTGGTGAAAATCCGTCCAGCAGTTTGGGCTGTAGACACGAGCACATTTTTTTTCTCATTCAGTCTATGGGAAAAAAAAAAGTTTTGGACCCCCCTATAACTTTGCCCCCCCTGGACGAATCCTCACCAAACTTTGCAAAAAAATTCAGAGTGACCCAAATACTTTTTTTTGCAATGTTTGGTGAGGATTCGTCCAGGGAGAGCAAAGTTATAAGCCGCCCAAAAAGTGATCTTCCTATGGAAACAGCAACTTAACCATAACTACATGGCCACTTCCGTGGCCATGTAATATATATATATATATTCAATGAAAACACTTTAGTTGCAGGGATGTTAAGGTGAGAACTTATCAATTGTAAGATTTGTGCCCTGGAGGGAGTTGTTTCCCAGTCACTGTCAATTGAAAAAAGTGCAAGAATACAAGTACCAGAATCCTTAGAGACTTCAATGTGAATTAACCTGAAACACCTGAAAAGGAAATGTAACTAGATATGCCTGAAAAGGAAAAGAAACACAGCCTCCCTGATGATTGATGGAGTCAAGATAATGTTTGGAGGAGAAGACAATTTGTGCTATAGCAGGAAAACTTGACTGGGAACCAGAGTGCGCGCCTTGCCATCATTCTTAACACTATGTTCCAGGAGTCCCGGGCTCAAGAGGCTGCAGCACCAGGGCCATCATGCCTTACTATGAAGAGCCATAAACATGGTTTTCCACCTCCCTCTATCAAGGGTAAGATTTGTGCTCTGGATGGAGTTGTTTCCCAGTCACCTGCAATTGAAAAAAAAGTGCAAGAATACAAGTACCAGAATCCTTAGAGACATCAATGTGAATTAACCTGAACCACATGAAAAGGAAATGTAACTAGACACGCCTGAAAAAGAAAAGAAACACAGCCTCCCTGATGATTGATGGAGTCAAGAAAACGTTTGGAAGAGAAGACAATTTGTTGCTATGGCAGGAAAACTTGACTGGGAACCAGAGAGCGCGCCTTGCCATCATTCTTAACAAGGTGAGAACTTAATGCAACAAAACCTCTGAAAGTCACCTAAAGCCATTTACCCTAGTGCCCCTGTTGCGCATCCTATTACGACAATTATATGATATGATATGATATGATAGCTCATTTATAACGCCCCTGTACACAATTGTTTCTAGGTGCGACAAGACAAGAAAGGGGGGACAGAAGGAGGATAAAACAGCGATCTTACTAGGCCTTGTGTCATTCAGATCGCAGAAATGCGGGGGGAGGGAGGGGAAGAAGTGCCAGAGGGGAAAGGGGAAGGGGAGTGCAATTAAATCGTAAGTGATTTGGTTGGTGGCCCATAAGTGCAGAGAGTAATTTCTCTTTGCTCTTTCTTTAGATGATTAATTAATTTAATTTTCCCGAACAGAAAAAAATCTGTACTCCCAGTCATAAATATTTCTCCACAATTGCAGCGTGAACCTCTCATTTCAAATACTTCATCTACAATAATATATTAGAACCAAAAACACTTTAAGCCAATGCTTTGAGAACATATCAATGATGTCCTCAACATCCTTATTGAAACCATTCTCAAAATTCTCTAATTTTCCCCAGTACTCTAAACAATCACAATCCTCTCCTTCTGAAATTGCCTGCATATTCACAATACCCAATCAAACAATACATAAACCCCAAAAACACCACAATCTCCTAAAACTACACCTCACTCTCAAGCAATAAAAACGTTCTAAGCAGAAACATTCTTAACACAATCATACAATACAATATACAGTTTTAGTGGCATATATAAATATCACTAAAAAACGTTCTCTCATAGGTTCAACAATTCCCCAGCATCAGAGGTACTTGACAACCTATTTGCAGCCACCCACCGCACAATGAACAAACAGAACATTAATACAAACCTTTCACCTTTTCGCTTCATGTACTCTTTGCCCATTGCTAAATCTAATATCTGAAATATTTCTATCTTCGACACTAAAATAGAAAACTACATGCATTTATCTACCTAATATCAAGCTATTAAGGGGGTAATTCATAGAATTCAGTGCACAAGTGGCGCACGCTGCTGGCGCACAGTGTGCGCGTGCGGCAGTCTGCGCGAGCCGCATGCGCCAAAATCAATTTTCCGCGCACATGTATTCATGGATTTTAACATCCAAAACCAGCCGTGGCGCAGAGTGGCGCAGTGACCATGCAGCAGTGCCAGTTACGCCCCCAACCCCTCCCCAAGCTCCATGAACAGCACACAAATCTCGTACATGGCGCACAGGCCAGTGGACCAGCATACAGCCCCCAACCACGAAAAAGTCCGTAAAAATCTCTGCGCACCCCTCCGAATACATGTACTGCGCTGCGTGGGAAGTTTTACACGCGATTGGCCCTGTGTGAGCGGGGTACATGTATTTCGGGGGTGCGCAGGACGTTTCACACGCGATTCGCCCTGTGTGGGCTGGGTACGTGTTTTTCTGGGGTGCGCGGGAAGATTAACATGCGATTGGCCCTCTGCGAGTGGGGTACGTGTATTTCGGGGGTGCGTGGGACGTTTCACATGCGATTGGCCCTGTGCGAGCGGTGTACGTGTATAACTGCGGTGCGCGGGAAGTTTCACACGCGATTGGCCCTGTGCGAGCGGGGTATGTGTATTTCTGGTGTGTGCAGGAAGTTTCACATGCAATTGGCCCTGTGCGAGTGGGGTACGTGTATTTCCAGGGTGCGCGGGAAGTTTCACGCGCGATTGGCCCTGTGCGAGCGGGGTATGTGTATTTCTGGGGTGCACGGGAAGTTTCACATGTGATTGGCCCTCTGCGAGTGGGGTACGTGTATTTTGGGGGTGCGTGGGAAGTTTCACACGCGATTGACCCTGTGCGAGCGTGGTACGTGTATTTCTGGGGTGTGGGGGATGTTTCACACGCGATTGGCCCTGTGCGAGCGGGGTACGTGTATTTCTGGGGTGCGAGGGAAGTTTCACACGCGATTGGCCCTGTGCGAGCGGGGTACATGTATTTCTGGGGTGTGCGGGAAGTTTCACACGCGATTGGCACTGTGCGAGCGGGGTACATGTATTTCCGGGGTGTGCGGGAAGTTTCACACGCGATTGGCCCTGTGCGAGCGGGGTCCATGTATTTCTGGGGTGCGTGGAAGTTTCACATGCGAATGGCCCTGTGGTAGCGGGGTACGTGTATTTCGAGGGTGCGCGGGAAGTTTCACACACGATTGGCCCTGTGCGACCGGGGTATGTGTATTTCGGAGGTGCGTGGGAAGTTTCACACGCAATTGGCCATGTGCGAGCCGGGTACATATATTTCGGGGGTGAGCGGGAAGTTTCACACGCGATTGGCCTGAGCGAGCAGGGTACGTGTATTTCGGGGGTGCCCCAATGAATTGGTAGTGTGTGTCCTCCCAGGTGTGCCCTCTCCCCCCTCCCCAGGGCCTGCAGTCAGACCCCAACACAGGGGTACACACTGCACCCCTGGCCATGCCCCACAGGCAGCCCATCCACCCTGCTGAAGCCCCCAGCCAGCCCACATGTCACCATGCACATGTGAGCACTGACCTATGTCCCCCAGCACCCCCATCCACCCAGCATTGAGGGGCACCTGCCAGCAGGCCCCGACTCATGTCCCCCAGCACCCCCATCCACCCAGCATTGAGGGGCACCTGCTAGCAGGCCCCGACTCATGTCCCCCAGCACCTCATCCACCCAGCATTGAGGGGCACCTGCCAGCAGGCCCTGACTCATGTCCCCCAGCACCCCCATCCACCCAGCATTTAGGGGCATCTGCCAGCAGGCCCCGACTCATGTCCCCCAGCACCCCATCCACCCAGCATTGAGGGGCACCTGCCAGCAGGCTCAGACTCCTGTTCCCCAGCACCCCCATCCACCCAGCATTGAGGGGCACCTGCCAGCAGGCCCCGACTTGTATACCCCATCCACCCAGCATTGAGGGGTACCTGCCAGCAGGCCCCGACTCATGTCCCCCAGCACCCCCATCGACCCAACATTGAGGGGCACCTGCCAGCAGGCCCCGACTCATGTCCCCCAGCACCCCCATCCACCCAGCAATGAGGGGCACCTGCCAGCACACCCCGACTCATGTCCCCCAGCACCCCATCCATCCAGCATTGAGGGGCACCTGCCAGCAGGCCCCAACTCATGTCCCCCAGTACCCCATCCACCCAGCATTGAGGGGCACCTACCAGCAGGCCCCTACTCATGTCCCCCTGCAACTCAAAAGGAAGCTGCACAGTCATGGCCCTCATGTGCACCATAATTCCACAGCACGCCACCCCAGTCTTGACATCAACCCACCACACACCGACATGCCTATGTCATGACACAAATCAAAAGTGAACCCTGTACATCAACACATGTCGGTCACACACACACACTGTTTGCCATAGTTTGTGCAAAACCACAATTTGACATGCATGAACCCAATGAGCAAATACCACACATGGAATTAAAATATCAAAATGTATTATTAACAAAATCAATGTAATGAAATGAAAGTAAAAAAAGAAATACAAAAATGAAATGAAATGCATGTCCAAAAATATGAAAATGAAATGTAGATGCAATCCAAATAAAATGGTCCAAAATCATTGTCCACCAAAACAATCCAAAGGAAATGTAAAAATGAAAATCCATTACCCCATGGTGAAATTCAAAGAAAATGCACACATAAATCCAAAGTCCAACTATGTACAATCAATTTTGAAAGGGTCCATGAACCCAACGAAATAAATGAAACCTATCTAAAAAACTACCTAAGAAAAGAACTATATACAAAAGTATGGGGCATAGTCCAATCACCCCAAAAGAAATGAAAATGAAAAGGAAACCTAACACTAAAAACTATTTACAATGGCGGCAGGCTAGTCCGACGGCTCACCTTCCGATGTCCCGGGCCAGGGCTTCATCGAACTCCTGGTCAAAGTCCTGGAGGCGGTCCTCTTCCATGGCCCCGAGGGTTCGCAGGGATGATGCCATGTTGGACTCCAACTCCCTGCGAATAGCCTCGAGGTACTCGGCCCGCCTCAGTGCCCTGCGCATGGAGTTCTCCGCCCTGACCATTGTGAGCTGTGCCTCTACTGCCCGCCGCCGCTCTGCATCTATACGCCGGCCCATCCGCAGCCACACAGAAGACACACCCATTCCAGGGTCCTCCTGCCCCCTGGCCAATGCCTGCCCCTCTGATGTCGATCGCCCCGAGCCATCATTGCTCCCACCTAGAGCCTGCTGCTGCTGCTGTCCATGTGCCCTGTCCGATGATGCCTGCACATCCTCAATCTGCTGGTCTCCAGTTGTTGTGGTGTCCACCCCTGCTGGACTGCCGACTCCCGACTGTGGCAGGGATGGGATCTCCACCAAGCTGGCTGTGTTGGTCAGGCCAGGTCCACAGGGGGCCCTCGTGGAAACTGTCCCGGAAGACGGCAGGGAGAACGACTGCCGCATAGTCTCCACAGAGGAGGAGAGGTCCGCTAGAGTGCGCGACACTTGTAGGAACCCACCGACCAGGGCCCCTCCCAACAGTGCCACATTGTGACGCTGCTCTTCGTGATGGCGTGCGTGCTCCCCCCAGGAAGCACGCATGTCATCACGAATGTCACACGTGCGCAACACAACACCAATCAGGACGGAGCCCATATGGTCATGGGACCCCTCGTCCGCAGGTAGTGGAGAGGCAGATGACGTGGGCCTTCCCCTACCTGTGGACGGGCCTGGGACGGGGCATCCCTGTTGGTGCATGGTGGTGCAGTCACAGGGTCAAGGACAGCAACATGCACAGGCCCCTCCGCGGTAACCTGTGCTGCCTCCTGACCCTGGCCCTGGACTGCACCACTTGCACCAGTGGTACTAACCCCACCAGGCCCCATGTGCGGCTCAGTAGCGGGCTCCTCCTCCTCTGTGGAGACCACCAACCTTGATGTCGCTCCACCGTCTTCCGCCATTTGCAAGCCCCTGTGGGGGCTCACCCAGCCATTCCGCTACAGCCGTAGTGGCAGACGCGGCACCAGTCCCCTCGCTCCCGGATGATGGCAATTCCTGGGAGGGTGGCTGGGCCTTGCATCGCCGCCCGGTGGAGGCATCCCCACCGCTTGGCTCCACAGCGCCGTCTCAGCCCTCTTCTTCACTCGACGCTGCGTGGAGAGAGACATAGAACACAAGCATTAGGGTACAGTACAATATTCCCCTAGACAGGAAGCAATAACACATGAGTGGCACTGTCAAATGTCACTTCCATCCTGTCCCTCCACAAGACATGGGTGAATGCACGCAACACACATGCAGAAACAGGCACGGCGCCTGAAATCAACATCAGCATCCATGTACAAGGGCCTCTTTTAACCAAAATGTTGCCTTAAAACTCACATGCATCATGGCTCATACTGATCCCATGCACACACATCACCGGACGGTCATGCATCATGGCTTGTACACCACAGACACAGTGGATACAACGGTGACCGCACTGCATGAGTGAATCTACACATCATCACGGACATGTGTCATGCATCCATGGCGTTTCAAAGTCACACACACACTTCTCAGACACACACACATGTGCACCATAAATGTACATGAGAGCAGGACCCATCCCTCACCCCCCCTCCATGTCCAAGAACAGAGACTGGCATGCATTCATGGGTGCATTCCGCATACAGCTCCCCAGGTTGCATTGGAACACATGCACCATCCATGTGGTTCACACATTACTGGTCTTACATGCATGACCATGATGTCCCTGCAGAGACACATCCATACATGGCCTATGTTACACATACAGGCAAGTATCAGAATACCAGCACACTGCAACATGCCCTGTCTCACACAGCAATGCTTAGCCACTTACCGCTCAACTCCAGACGGGTCTGCCTCCGAAGGATCTGGGCATGGAGTGCTGGGCCTACGCGTTCCAGGACCCTCATCTGGATGTTGATCATGCTGACCCGGCACCCCTCTGCATCCTCTGCCTTCACGAGGCGCCGGGCCTTGTAGAGGTTCCTGGACTTGAAGTCCTCCCAGCGCTTCCGGACGTGCTTGATGTCACGGGTTGCCACCCCCTCCGCGTTGATGGCAACTACTACGTCCTCCCAGATCCTCTCCCGTCCTTCCTTGTTGGCGGGTGATGTTCTGAAGAGGGCATCATAATGCCCCAGCAGAGGGCCACCAACTTCCTTCTCACTGAAGCTGGTGGCCCTCTGCCTCTCTGGCTGGGGGTCTCCAGTGGTCTCAGATGGTGTTTGCCCCGACATGGCGACCCCCGAGGCAGGCGTGGGTGGGAAACTGGGTCCTGGGGCTGGGCTGTGGAGCGATGGTATCCCAGTCAGAAGTCTTCTGTTCTGGACACAGCAACTGGACCCCTGCAGATGGCTGACATGCAGGCACCAAATAGCAGGGCACGTGGGCAGCAGGCAGGCAGGAGCAGATGGCTGGTGGGAGCATGCTCGGGGCTCTTGGGGGCAGGAAAATGGCCTTTTGGGCAGGAGTGTGGTCTTCCGTGTGTTTTCGCGTGGCCAGCTTGATACGGAGTGATTTGGCATGTGAAAAAATTGCACGTCAGCGTAAAATCCAAGGAAAGGCCCTTAGCACGTAAGCGCGTAAGTGACGTTACGCACGCAGGCGTTTCCCTCGTGACATGTGCATAGTGGTTCAGCACGTGAAAAAACTGCACGTCCGCGTGTCAATGCGTGTAATCCGAGGAAAGGGCCTATGCGTGTAAGCGACGCGCGTGGGCGTTTCCCTCAGCACGGGTTAAAGGTGAGTGAGGCCAGCAGTTCACTGTATGTGCCTTTCATGGAGACCGACGTGTGTTGCTACTTCGTGTTGTTTCGCGCGCCATCACAACTTCACAGCAGATCAAGGACGTATCTGTTCTTTTGGCGGGGGTATTGGCTACGCATGTTTATCATCATCACGCTAGTCTGACGGTGAGTCGCGCACGCTATTTTTCCCACTGCGGGTGCCCCTGTGTATTGCACCCATTTTCGAGGTAATAGTAGCCTGCGTGTCCCACGCGTATGTGTTTTTTGTGTTACTGGGTGCCACTACATACTGCGGGAGGTTAATTCCACGCATGTAGGCTTCAGGGGTTGCGTGCATGGTTTTACTGCAGTTTTGGGGTGCCTAGTGTTGCGTGCCCCGTCACTACATCACCGGGGTCACATACAGCCTTGCAGGTGCTGGGGTGCTGTTAACATCTTGCATCCCACCCCGTTCACCCCAATTGTACCGGACAATTGTGGTGTGCACCTCCCATTGGCACTCCTCCATCTGTGCCGGCACTACTCATTCTGTGCCATGGTTGGGAGGCCACCAAAGGTGAGGGGCGCCTCAGCTGGGCATCCTCCTCGTGGGCGGCATGGTCAGGGACGTGGCCGGGGTTACCAGGTAGTAGGGGGACTCCAGGGTATCCAGGGTGGCCGCAGAGGGTGAAGAGGCAGGGGTGCGCCACTTGTGCACGAGGTTGTGCCATGTGTCCATGCAGTCATGCCACCACCCCTGTGGTTCCGGGAGATGCAGCTTCTACATCTGGCACTGGCACCCGTGTGACCCAGCAGTCCGTTTCATCGACTGCAACGGGCCCAAGGGAAGTGGTAGCTGCAGGTGCAGCTGTGGACACCACCACCCAGGCTCAGGGTCTGACAGCGCAGGCTGTGTTGGCACTTGAAGAGTCCTTGGAAGATTTCCAACAGCGCAGGAGGGAAACCGTAGGTGCACACAGGGCTGCCCTGACAGAGACATGTGTCCCTGGGGCAGTAATTCCATCTGCTGCCCCGACCAGCTGGGTGTTGGCAAGTGCAGGGGCAGATGCAGCCAACAACACCCCAGTTGTGGATCTGCCAACCAGGACAGTCACGGTCAATGACCCTGGCACAGCAGATGTTGCTGCGCAGGGTCCATTAGAGGGCACCCAGCTGCCACTGACACAAGTCAGGCCTTTGGTCATCCCTCCACCTTCCACTCCCTTGGCTCAATCCACCGGTGCCACTGGCCATACTAATCAGGGCGGCATTTGCCAGCCAGGGTCTGCGCCACAATCCAAGAGGAGGATGGTTGTACCTGCAGCACAGGCTGGGACCCCACAAACAGCCACGACCTCCTGCATGTCGAGGAAGAAGCCTTTCTGCAACCAGGAACTGGACTTCCTCGTGGACTACGTGCGGGACCACAGCCGTGACATGCTAGTGGGGTCTAATTGTCAGACTATGGCTGCCGATTGTGATACCCACTGGAAGCAAGTTGCGGAACATGTGAGTGCATTCGGCCATGAGGTGCGCACGGCACAAGAGTGAAAAAGCGTTGGTATGACCTCAAACGCAGCGCTAAGGCTAAGCGTGCCTCAAATTACAACTTGACTCTGGTGACTGGCAGTGGGCTTGCATCTGAAGAGGAAGACCTCACTCCGCACGAGTCACTCATTGCAGAGTTCATACCACCTGAATCGGTCGAAGGAGTGGGAGAGATGCCGGACTTTGATGCCCAGTCCAGTGAGTGTTGCTGCATGTTTGCTGAGGACATGTGTCTTTTAGTTCTGTGATGTGTTGTGCATGACTGCCACTACATGTCACGTGTACATGGTTCTGATGTGCAAGTAATGCAATGTTTCACTTCACATGTCTGCTCTGCTGGATGGTGGACATGTGGGGCGGAGGGGGACCGCATCACCACTATTGCACCCTACTCACATGCTGGTCACCAGGATGCCCCTCCGGTCCATGTTCCAGCTCACTGGACCTTCTGCATGTAGCCTGGGGTGACCTTGCTCTCATCCCTGGGACTATGTCATAGCATGACTGACGTGCATGTGTCCTCTGCCTGCATACGGGTACTCCACGTAGACATGCTCCCTTGCCCCTTCACACCCCCCCGCACCCCATTTCCACCTTTGCACTGGTCTGCTTCAATTTTGCCGTTGAGTACTTGCCTGTTCATGCGTCCTGTATACATGGTAACTTCCACCAGCCAATCTGCCAGACATATGCTGTGGGGTACATCCTTTGTACTTGATGCAGGGTGTCTCACTTGGACTGTGCAGAGGTCAGATGCCCCGCAGGGACATGAGTGCCCATGCATGCTCCATGTGGATTCCATGCATGCCCTATGTGTCCTTGCCTGGATGATCATTGTAGTACGTGTCCAGGGTGACCTACATTGCATGGAATTTCATCAGCCTTCCCATGGCCACTGTGGCTAAGTCCTGCGTCGCACACATGTTTAGGGTGTGACAGTCTGTGTGGCTCATAGGCCTCAGCCTGCTTCATGGCCAATGACTCTGTCCAACTGGTGTAGTGTCTTCTTCACACATGGGTGTACTCCGGAGGTTTCATCATGTGTCCTGTTTACTGTCCCATCCTCATCTGCTGTGTTGTCACTTGCATCATATGATGCAAGTGATGCTAGTCAACACTGTCTGTCAATACACAGGTCTATGGTCATCCTTTTGATACCATGCAAGGCATCCCTGCATTTGCACTTGGGGGGAAGGGTGGTTTGCTTGTAGCCATGCTACCCATTGCATGCACATTGCACGTGATGGCTGAAGTTGACCTTGCACTGCCTTCACATTTTCTGCTTCACATCATGAAGTACTTGTACATGTGGATAGTGATTAACGTACAGAAGTGCTGCACTGCATCGACCCACTTCAGAGCGCTATAACACCCTTCTACATGCCTAATCACAGAAGCAATGTCAAGTTGACCCAGCATGCATGCCAGGTTCTCTTTTGTGTGTGACATGTCTGCTTCATGTGTCTGGTGTCTGTGTGATGTCTATGTGTTTGTGTGTTATGTGCTTCTAACATGTGTAGTGACCTTTTTTCTCTCTACTTTTCAGATGATGACGCTATGGAGCCAGATATTGGTGTTGTCATTCCAGGCACAGGGTTGTTATCACTAGAGCAACCCGGCACAAGTGGGGGTCGTGGGGTGGTAGGCCATAAAAACCCACATGTGCTACAGTCCATCTTGTCTCTGGCTGGCAGATGACCACTCTGACGTCCATGTCGAGTTGGATGAGCATCAGGTCCATATGTCAGGGGTGAGTGATTCTGATGTTGGCACTCCTCTGTCCGCGACACCTGCACTGAGGGGTCAGACAGTCTTGGAACCTCCGCCTGTGGTGGATCGGGACGCAGGGTCACCCTCCACACCAGTCACTTATATCCCTGGGCCATTACGTCGACGGGTGCATGTAGTCGTGCAGCCACGGGCGGTGCCAACACAACGAGGACACCCAGTCATTGGGTCCCGTAGGTGTCAAGCCCAGCAACGCGGTCGCCGCGCACAACCGCTGTATACTGAGTGGGAGCAAGACATGACTGCCAATTCTGAACGCCAGGGGGCAGCAATGGAGAACATCGCTGTGAGCATTGAGTTTGTGGCCCAATCCGTGCTCCCCCCTGCAAGGCAGGTGCTTCTCCAGCAGCAGGCGGCACTGTCCATGACCTGCTCGCTCAGGCTGGGCACGGCGGCCTCAGACAGGGCACACTAGGCTGAAATGGTGTCTTTGCGTCAAGCAATTGCTGCTCACACAGAGGCACACATGGAGGCCCTGAGGGAGGAGTATGCTTCCCTCAGATCCACTCTGGGTGTCCTTCTGATGTCCCAGAGGGAGCGGTCAGAGGAGAGGTTTGCACAGCTTGAGCGTACCATCTTGGCTGAGCTACATGCTTGCCGGGAGATGCATCAGTTGTCCAGCCAGGCCTTGCAGGAGGAACTCTGTGTTACACGTGTTACCTTGCAAGAGGAAGCACACGTATCACGTGAGGTCCTGCATGCAGACCTACTTGTCATTGCCGCCCAGAACCAGGCTCACCCGCCCGGCAGACTTGCTGCCGACGAGGGGGCAAGCTGCGGCTATGCGTGGTCAGGCTCCTGTGCCACTTCCTCCTTTCCAGGAAGAGCCAGACTCGGACGACGAGGTATCTCCCACATAGGTCGGGCTGTGCAGGAGTAGGTTTTTCATAGTTAGTGTAATTAGTTAATATAGTTTAAAATTGCTTGTCTATTGTGCTTTCATGTAACAGTGTGGTGCTTTGTGGCTTTTGAAAGCATCCACTGTCTGTTCCAGCTGGGCCCTTCAGGCTTGTCTTGTGTATGTGTTTGAAGCTTGGGGTCCTAACTCACATATGCCACTCCTGCTTCCCTTATCCATGGGCTCGAAAGGATGGTTCGGTGTAACAGCCTATTACACAAGGGCTTTGGACTGTCATATATGTGGCATGTCTGCTGCTGTCCTACTTGTATTAACACCCCTAGTGGGGATAATAGGGGTGTTCTTGACCACTGTTCTTCTTTTGCTAGATGGGGCTTTTCATGATTCATGTGTACATTAATTGCTATACATTGTGTAGTATGTTTCTTATCTTTACTGAACACTGATCTTTACATATCGTATGATGCTAAACGACCCTCTTTATACCAATAGTCTTGAAAAAATAGACCTAGTACCTAGTTGTTTTTTTACAATATCAAAAATAGTTTATTTTAATAGGTTGAATCACAACCCAACTTATTCTTTTATAAAACTAACTCTAAAACAGAATTTTCAGTAAAATGGACCCCACAACACAGAGTGGATACATCTACAATACAAATTACTAGTTTCACTCACATACATTCCTATAACATGACAATACAATACATCCACATATAAAATTTATATAATGATTTAAACATTTCCAATCACTGAGTATTATTGACTCAGATTAAACAGTCCCGACATGTTTCAGTTCCTCGTAGCGCTTAATGCATGAACCTTCTTCAGGGGAAGAACACTTTTAATTTTATTCTCCACCATGTAATCCAGGGCCCCAACAGTACTCTTCAAACCGTACTCCTATAATTATTCAATACACAAAGAAAAACAGGGTATCACTACAGATCAACATCATCACAAATACATAAGTCAGCTCCATAATACTAACTATATTCCAGTAACATTGAAATATGTACCTATGTACTGGTAAGATCAAATGAACCAAATGGTCACTACATACCTCACAAGTAGGATTACTGCAGTGTAGGTGTGCCACAATGCACCCGAATAACCTCCGACCTCTTTAAATAAGTCTGATAATGTTCTCTTAATGGTTCTTTAGTAACCAGGAACCTGATTTCAGCTGAAAAAGGAACATCAAACAAACAGTGGTGTGAACAACACAACCACTACTCCCTCACTTCATCACAAAATCACGTGACCGCAATAACTATGTAGAGCTTCGATAAACCTGCCCATCTAAGTGGTGCCCCAACGTGTATCCCTATCATTCAATGTGGTCATACCATCCATGTATCACCCCTATAGTGCTGTTAAAACTACAACCTTCACCATAGCAATATCACTAATTCGAAACAATATATACATATATACATATTACGCCACGCCAATACTCCTGCGTGGATGAAGAGATTGTTTACATATTCTTCATCGCTGGTAAATAGTCCGAGAATGTAACCTACAACAGAAGAAACCGGATCAATGTTCTAGCTAAAAAATATCACATGTATTTCTGTAACGCGCTATGTCCAATACAATGTAGTTTACTTAATATCAACCATTATTTGAAAAAAATCCAAATAAATGCTCGTGTAAGACGATGGTCCATCATTTCATACCCTATAGTAGCGTCTACAGTACAATGTACTCAATATCAATAGTTGTAACCTTAAATGAGGACGGAAACTTCACCCAATGTGGCTCCGGCAACCAGGAATAGATTCCAGTCAGTGCGGCGGTTCGGCTGCTAACACCATGCTCTCGTAATGAGAAGCAGTTCAAGTTCACTAATGCTGAGACAAAAACAAAGGACTAACCTTCTTTGTTTCATGGAACGTAGCGCATACTATTGCTAAGACATAAACGAGGGACTAACCTTCTTTATTTCATAAACATAGTAAACAGATTTACTCGATCATGGGTAATGGACCGATATATAAACAATATCTCTAAACTACAATGTACTCAATATCAATAGTTGTTACCTTAAATAGGGACGGAAACTTCACCCAATGTAGCTCCGGCAACCCAAAAATAGATTCCAGTCAGTGCGGCGGTTCGGCTGCTAACCCACTGCTCTCGTAAGGGCACTATTGCTGAGTCATAAACGAAGGACTAACCTTCTTAGTTTCATGGAAAATAGCGCATACTATTGCTGAGACATAAACGAAGGACTAACTTTCTTTATTTCATAAACATAGTAAACAAATTTACTCAATCGTAGCTCGTGGAACCATATGTAAACAATATCTCTAAATTTTAAAAACGTAGCAAAACCACTGGTCCAGTTATTGTCAACATAAATAGTAACTACGCTCCTGTAAGAACTCCACCTGGCTTGCATAAGGCACATATGAGTTGCCGAAGCTGGACTGGTGGAGGACCCATCCACTGCAATGTGGTGTCCAAGACCCCCATGTCATGTGTAAAGCTGGACAAAATGTGCATCCCTTGTAATTTGGCTCTGTCCCCTGACATGGGACTGCTAGCACCAGATGAAGATGGAGTGAAGTAGGAGGAGGAAGGGGCAAGACAGCATCATGGAGGTGGTGCACGGGAGGGACATGTCGTGTGGCAAACATTGGTTGGACATAATAACCACAAGTCAGCAGAGGGTGGCATCACATGGGCACACAGGGCACTGGGTGTGTGTATACTTGTAGACCATGCACTGTCAGACGTCATTATACACATGCTCAATGATGAATGTCCACACAGGTTACATTTTGGAACTCCAATGGTGTATTGAAAATATAAATGGATGAGTGTAAACATTACCTCCACCCCCCGCCCACCTCCCCCCCAACTCCACAACAAACCCTCACCCCCACCCACCTCCCCACCAACTCCACAACAGACGCTCACCCCCCACCCACCTCCTGCCAACTCCACAACAGTAGTCCTGTGTTCTCCATTAAGGGCACATGTGGCAGCAATGCCGATTAATTCATGCTCACGGGGCCCGGGGGAGGCATTTCCTGGCGCCGCATGGAACACAGAGTGCGTCGCGGTGGGCTTGCCGGGTTGGATCAGCTGGATGTGGGCGTGTCCTCCTGCTGAGGCTGCTGATTAGTATTCGCAGCCCCAAGGGCATCTGCGATGCGTCCTAGGACGGCACATAATCTGTTGCTGCTCTCTGTGACCGCCGGACGCATTTCCCTGAGCTCATCTAGCCACTCCACCCTGGCCTGGCGGTTGTCCTCCATGAACCCAGTGATGAGGGCAGTTAGCTGACTTGCACGTAGTGCATCCATTGATGCTTGTTCATCCCTGCAGGTTATTGGGCCTACATGCCCTGGCATGTCATCGACTGGGGAACTGGGGCCAGGATCAACGTCTCCCTGTGTATCGGCACGTGCACTATGGCCAGGTGTTTCAGGCTCCCCAGAGTCACTGCACGATGTCTGGGGGACATTGCTGGGCTCCGGGGTGTGGACTGTGGGGTAGGACTCCTCCTTGGATGCCCCACAGATGGACAAGGGGCTGTGCACATTCTCCTGGGTTGCCGTAGCTGCCACCTCCCCAGCAATGCTAGACTCCTCCGACCCTGGGGGGGGCATTGTGGCAGGCGCCGATGCAGGGAGGGTTTTGGGTGGTGCATCATCCACTGACCTTTGGGGAGCCGGGGTGGCTGTTTTTTTCTGGGCTGGTATGTGTCAGACCCTGCCTCTGCCCGTGGAGGTGGTTGGACGGCTTGTTGCTGGCTCCCCGCTCTCATGCTCGGTGCCTGTGGGGGTAGAAGAGAGGGACAACATGAGTGATTGTTTGAGACGCTAATTACATTGATGGCTGCATTCACATTTCAGTCATTTGTGGTTTGTGGCCTTTTGGGCGTTGCAACAGCACTAGTACATATGCATGTGTATTACATGGACGCAGGTGTCGGAGTGACTCATCCTGCTCTGGTAATGTGCAGTCTGGCTCGCACACTGCCGAACCTGCTGCACAGTGTGCATAATGGGATGTGCAAGTTAGTGCACTATGGTTGATGTGCGTTATGTACTTGCACTTGTCCCTTGATTGCGTGGCAGTTGGCTCTGCATTATTTGGATGGGGGGACGGCAGCATGACAAGGTGCCTTTGATGGCCATTGGGGGAGTATACATCATGTAAATGCCATTGCCAGTGTTGTCTTTGGACACTCACCTCCATTGGCAGACGATGTTGCCCCGCACTTCATATCGCCGACACCCTCTATCCATTCAGTCCCGATCAATGAGGCGCATGGCTCCAGTCTCATTGGGGAACTTGGGCCCCATCCGGTCTGCAGTGCCAGACTCCGGTTGGTGGAGAGGAGGCTCCGCATCCGCAAGTCATCCCACCGCTTGTGGCAGTCCTTGGGGTTGCAGGGGGTTGTGCCTACTGCGCTCACCCTTTGGGCGGTTTGTGCCCAGATGTTTTTATTCCGGATTATTGCCTCTCGACTCATGTTGGTGCTGAACAGGACATCAGCGTGCTCCGCCAGGTTGTCCACCATTGCCTGAAGCTCTTCAGGGCTGAATCTCTTCTTGTGGAGCCGGTCCTCAGACTTCTCTGGGGCTTTAGGCATTGTTCCTGGGTGTGTGGTCCTTTCCCAGACTTCGGATTGCTCCCAAGGGTGCTGCCTGATGAGGATGGCAATGGATTGTGTTTTTAAAGATGGCCGCCGCGCTCCTTCCCGTTCCTGTGCGATGACGTTATTTCCCCTTCCGTTGTTTTGCAGTGACCGTAATTTACGGGATCTGTAAATTACGGTCACCGTTATTTACAGACGCTGCTGCTTCCGTGGCGGTGTTGTTAAGTATGTCTCGCAGCATACAGGTAAGGGGGTTTACGGGTCATTTAGCGACATGCCGCTAGGTAATTTTCCGGCATGGCAAAAAGCGCGTGCCTGTGACGTCGTAATGCGCCGCAATTAGCGGTCTGTCACCAGGCTGGACTCGTAGTTTCCGCCATGCCAGAAAGTACCTGTACTTACCTCAAAGCTCGGAATGAGGGCCATTATCATAGCCGCGGTTACATAAATTGGTTAAAAAGGGCCTCAATCAGGTTTTATACTACAATAAAACTTAAAAGAACAATACAATACAACACTACTCATGTACTTATGTAACAGAGGTAAAAATAAAGAAAGCGGAGAATAATACACAACAGTAAACTTGGTAGGCAAACTTTTCACAGCCACACAATATAATACCATGAGTGAGAATACACAACCTAAAATACATTGTATGGGGCATCTAAGCAGTACAATTCCTCCTTTTTATATTAATGTTGTCAAAATATGTTCTTCTCTTTTTCACCAAAGTCTCACATATACAAAACTCTAAAAACAAACACCCAAAATAAAAAAGACACACAAATACCTACCATGATCTTTGTGTTTTCCTCCAATCAGTTCTTCATTGTCATTTTTTAGAACTTCTTGTATTCATAGAGGATTTAAAGCCAACGTGAAGTTGGAATCCATGCTTACTTCATCTATTAGGAGCACATTCATTTGTTTCAGAATTCTGCATACTTCAGTAGTAGCTTCTACTGATAATATTTAATATTGTAAATTGTTTTGGTTATCTACTGGGAGGAGTTGTTGTCAGTGTAAAGTTGAACCTCCTATGTTGTACGCCGCTAAACCTGTGGGGGATGTTAGAACAGCAGAACGGTTGTTGTATGTTAAGTCTTGTAGAAATGTTCAATTATTGTAATTTAGAACATTTTACAAGAACCTTCACAAAGTTGAGTCTCATCTGATATGACTTTGCTTTTGTAGGAGTATTTCTGCGCTATGTTGTTTGGTTTCCAAACTAGTACTTCTGTTTAGGTAGTATGTGTCAATTACATTGTTGTTTAAAATGTCCTTGATGTCAGGATCATTTGTGACTATTGTTTTTATCTCTTGGTAGAAATTTAGTACTATTTTTCGGGATGAAACTGGACCTACTTTTAGCCAGTCAATGGGCCTCATTACGAGGAAGGCTCCTCCAAATTCTTGAAAAAATCTGGCACCCGGAAAAGAGGAATTACCGTGGTATTCCAACTGTGCCGTACCTGGTAATTCCTCCATTGGCAACGGTGCCGGTGCATCTGACTTGCTGTGCTCGCGGGTGCCGCTCTGCCTGCCAGGTCAGACCTGATGATCTGACCGGCTCCTGCGAGCACAGCTCGTAGTATGGTGGTACGGTAGCAATGGTGCCGGTAGCGCTACAGGCACCATTGTCACTGTACCGCGATACTTGTAATGAGGTTCACATTTGCCATTTAAGGCGGTTCCTGTGAAATGGTCTGCAGCTTCATAGCACCTGCATTCTCTGAGGGAGGGCATTTTTATACTGAAGTTGTATAATTTTTCTGACAGTGTTTTGTCCGATGACATGTCATCCCAGAAGTCTTTTAATTCTGTTTTTTCAGCGTTGGTGATCTACTCTGTGACATATCTTGCCATAGCAGTGGAATTGTCTGCAATGTATTGGATATCTATATTTGCATTCTACAAGAGGGCGATGATTGCATTGTAATCATTGATGTTCTTGATTGGTTCATCAGTTTTAATGTTGTATGTGTTTTTAGAGGATTTCCCTTTTAGACTGTGGGCCTCATCACGAGTTGGTTGGTAACGCGGCGGTATTACCGCTGGCAGTATTAGCCCTACCACCAACCCCCCCGGCGCTATTAACACCAGATCACGGGTTTGGCGGTAATGGAATTCCCCATTCCCCACTGAGCCCATTCGGGAATGCCCCATTCCCCATTGGGCTCAATGGGGAATTTTTGCACTCTTACTGCCGGCGGATTTCCCGCCGGCGGTAATAGCGCAAATTTTCGGCGGCTTTCCCCCCAGCTCAGAGCTGGGGAGAAATACTCCAAAGCCCTGATTTGGCGGACCCTTAAATCCAGCGGTAATAGCGCGACCGCCGGATTTAAGGGTCACCGCCAAACTTGTGATGAGGCCCTGTGTCTAACAGAAGACATTCTTCTAGGTCAGGCGAAACCAAAGCGACATATGGTATAGTATTTTCCTTTGTTTTTATATCAACGTCAGCATTATTTGCCAGACTTAAGTTTTTGGAAGCATAAGATATGTGCATGTAGGTCACTTTCTGTGGTTTCTGAAGGGATGTCACAGGTAATGTACTTTTGAATAATAAATTATACAACAGTGGCATCACTTTCATGGACACATTTTGGAGCACATTTTAGCTACAAAAGCATGTGGATGTGTGATGATCCTCTGGATTGGTATTTTTCTCTCCAAAAGAAGTGTTCCACTCTTCCGAGTGGAGGGGTATTTTTATTGCAGATGAACTGCATCATGGCATTGAAGCTATGGTGAAGTACTTAACAGGGTCAAGAGAACAGAGTTCTCCTGGTGTTTTTATATCTGTTCTGTCTTTATTTTATATTGCAGTGCATAAGAAGTTGTGCAAGTCACCCAATGCATATTCTCCACAACTTAAAGTAACAAACCATGTGGGTGGGCTTATGTTTGTCAGCATACAACTTACATCAGCGTGATGTTGGTACCAGTATTCTTTTGTACCATGAATGTTTGCCAAGAGATTTGTGATACTTGACTGTAAAACCTCATCTGTGTCTTTTATTTTTTTAAGCTTTTGGGTAGCAGATAGGTTTGAAAAAATTAGAGCCTGTTTTTAATGTGTTTACAAATCCATAACATAGAGTTGCTAGTTCACTTTCAAACAGGAGGTGGAAAATGTGTCTAAATCTGGGCGCTTCAGAATACATTCATAAAGAGTGATATTATGATGCACTCATTTGTGTGGATGTTTCATCATATCTGCCTCATTTTCCTGTAGGAAATAGTACAGGAAAAAAATGTGCTTCTACACTTTTTTCCCATGCTCATTGGAGAGCCTGTGGCTTGGCACATCTTATATGTTTCTAATGAATCTTTTATGGTGTCTTTGGAGTGTAGTGGGTGAATTGTATACTGATCTAAAATATTGGTTGAAGTAACAGGATCTAAACAGTCAAATTTGGCCAGTCAAATTTGGCCAGTTTGTTATGATATGATACGATAAGTCATTTATAATGCGCCTTTACACAAGTGTTTCTAGGTGCAACAAGGGAGGAAAGAGAAATGGAGGACAAAACAAATGATGTTACTATGCCTTGTGTCATTCAGATTGTGCATTTGCGAGAATGAGAAGTGCAAGGGGAAAGAGAGGGGGGTATCTTGAATTATTGGCAGGGACGACATTTCACCAAAATGGCAGGGGTAGCGGAAGGGACATCACACGACCCTCGACAGCCTGATGACATTTGACCCCATCCCGAAGTGATATCGTGGGAAGCGATGGAACGCAACCTTTCACCCATTGACAAAACAGGAAGTGGCATCACATAGCATTGTACACTACGAAAAATATGGTTACGATATGACTATAATGTGAT
The DNA here is from genome assembly GCF_040938575.1 of Ambystoma mexicanum. Classification (NCBI taxonomy): domain Eukaryota; kingdom Metazoa; phylum Chordata; class Amphibia; order Caudata; family Ambystomatidae; genus Ambystoma; species Ambystoma mexicanum. The sequence goes on from NC_090941.1 coordinate 926,560,299, forward strand.
GTACATTTCATACAAGAATGATCGCCATATGTATCGTTAAAATCAGTGTGTACAGGCTCATATTACCAATAACTGTGAATGCAAGCAGCTGTCCATGACCAAATGATAATGATGTGTTATTATATAGCACTTACACTTAAGCGCTTTATATAGAAAAAATGTACTTTCAATATCAACCAACCTGTGTTGGTACTCATGTATAGACCTCAGAAGGATGAAAGGCTGAGTTGAGGCATTTAAGAACAGACTAAATCAGTGACTCACCCCCTGAAGTGTGCCTGAAATAAACCTTTAATGAGTCTAGCAATTATTGTATAGAATTCCAGAAAGATACATTATTTGGTATTCCTATTCTTTATTATTTAGGGTCATTGCTGAAATTGTTAGACATGCGGCACTCCTGTTTTTATTTTTCTTCTTTTTTTTGTAAGGGGCCTGAAAAAGAAAGCCAGTAACTCCAGAGGTAAAGGGCCACATGGTACTGGCCACAGCCCAGAAGCTTGCATTACAAAAAAAATATATATATTTTTCTTTTTATTTTTAGAGGTTTCAAGGGAAAGAGGTCGCAAGGGAGATCTCAGAGGTCGCAGTTGCGACCCCTGGCGAACCATAAATGACGTCCCGGATTGTTTAGGTGTTTTTTTTAAGTTTTCCTCTATGTTTATATCTTTGTAGTATTCATTGTTTTCTTTCAGATATTGTAGGGCTTGTCGACATTTGTTTGTTGACTAGTTGTTGCAAAATTGTGTTTCTTTTGTTTGTACACCATTAACTAGTACAATCAAAGATTGATCTATTGGCCTTTGTACTCCTAGAGTTTCTACATTTCCTTTAAGATCTAATGGCAAATCTACTACTTTGCCACGGATGCCTTGTATTAACTCAGATGGGGGAATATGGCTGTTTTTGGCTGAAGGCATAATATAGCTTGGAATGGGTGTGCTGTTTGGATTATAATGCTCTATTACTAGTTAATTAAGTTGTTGGAGAGCTTTTGGAAGTTGGAAGATTTCTAAGTTATTAGTTATAGCATGTGATGGCATTTGGTTATTGTCCATATTTGTATTGAAGTATGTGCAAACTATAGGGGGGGCAGTTATTCCTCATTGTTTTCTTTTTTGTAGGCCATATCTACTATTGTGGTGCTCTTTTTATAAAAAGTTCTGTGACAACAGACACAAACTTTGTCTGGTATTTCAGCAAATGTGTTTTGAAACGTAGGTATTACTTTTTTGTATTTGTTTGTAAGGTGGGTGCTGTTTGTGAGATTTTCGCAAATGTTTTCAAAAGTTACTGAATTTTGTAAGTCAAATTCATTTCCAAAATATGTACTTTGGATCTGTTCTATTTCTCTGAGGATTTCTCTGGCAGTGCCATGTAGCAGAATGCAATTTCATTTCTGCATTTGTAGAACAGGACATTTTGCATAACATTCTGTATAGCAGAATGATGTGTTGCTAACATTTTGATGTTATGGAAGGTGCTTTTACAAGCAGTTCCTGAGAAACAGAATCATGTATGTCCTCGAAGACCAGTGTGGCTGCTACACGATGTGCACATTCTTTTAAGTGCCACTCGGTGTGTGCAAGTTTAATAACTTGGGAGCACATGCATACTTGCTAACAAGAACCCATTCCATTTTGTAGGTACTTATCCAATCCTACTTTTTTCTCTGCATTTTGGGACTTGTAGTCCAACCTTTCTTATAGGAAAAGTGCAGCTACAACTCCCACAGTTCAAAGATAAAAAACAACACTTAATTAGCACCTACATATTAGAATGCATCATATTGTCAATAATACATGTACTGGCAACATATTAAACTTCCACACAAGTGCCACTTAAAAATGTTCTACAAATCTTTTCCATCTGCTTTTCTTTTGCTTTACAGAAAATGTACAACCAGTGCTGTTATAAATTCACACATGCATTTTTCAGCTTTCATGAAAATGCTCCTAAAAAGAAACCTTTTTCACTGCTCTGCATTTTTCATTTTTCATTCCATATAAATACCACACTTTACAACCGCACTCATTACATCCCTTACACTGCACTGCCACCACCTTCCACCTGCTCACCCATGCATATATACCACCAAAGTATCTATATTCAACACTTCCCCTTGCATATAAAATACTCTTGTTTCCAAACCTCCAATATAAGACACCAAACACTGCTTCAACAGCAATCCTCAATTGCATTACTACTAGGCCACAGTTTCTCTATTGTATAAACACAATGCAACACATTACAAATACATTACACCAGAAACACAGTACTTCTTTCATTACAATCAGGAGCACTAAAGTAACCTACAAATGCACCTTTGTCTTACACACATTTTTGCCCTGTTCCTTTTAATCTTCCAAACAGCACTACTCCTGCCCTGTTCCTTCTAATCTCACAAGCAGCACTACTCATATTCCAATTGGTCTAACAACATAGTTAACATACTTTAGCATCTATCCATAACACAACAGAATTAAGGCTTTTTGCCAACAACTCCTCCAACATTAATGAATAACACGTCATTGCAACTCCCGAAATCATTGGAAGGTCTCTGGGATGAGGAAGATTGATGCCTTGGCCATCCCAGAGTTAAGGGCAACCCTAATTGGGAAATTGCACCCGGAGACCCTGGAAGTGGTTAGAAGCCTTCATAACCTCGGCCAGAGGTGCTGTAGTGGACGGTTTCCAACTGATCAAGCAGAAAAACTCACCCATTATAGCCCTAAAGGCTCTTCTTGAATTGATTATGTCCTGGTCTCAGGTAAAGACTGGCATAGGATAGTGGGTTTTGAGGTGCTGGACCGATAGAAAAGTGATCACAGACCAATTATGCCCTCCTTGAAAAATCCTGCTGAAGCTTGCCAGTGGTGGGCAGATCGAGGTATGGATCTCACAGTTCATGGCCATGCAAGATGCTTGATAAAATGGTTGAAATTAAATCTTGAACTAGTGGGCCCAACATTGTATGGTAATATCCTTAGACAAATTGAACTAATTTGCAATGTTAATACCTCCTGCAAAGACATATGCTTGAGTTTTGTAGTTATCCAGGAATCATTGGGGCACCTATTATCTGCCCCAGTAAACTGTATTAGGCAAGGCGCTAATAAACGGACTGCCTGGTTTGATAGTGACAGTTCATCAGCCAAGACAGCCCTAACTGCATACATGTGAGGGGGGCACGCACTGGACAGGGCCCTTCTCTAATTGATGAGAAGAGCATACAAGCCAATTTTATGTGCCAAAAAGGACTTCTACATGCAGGACCGGTGGCTAGCGATCCAGGTGTGTGCAGAGGCGAAGGACAGCATGGGCTTCTGGAGGCTGATCACTGATGCTGACCTAAAGGGTGATGTCACCATACCAGAAAGTATAAATCCGAATAGGTGTCACACCCATTTTGAGGAGCTGTATAGTGATTGATCCAGAGCTGTTCAGCAATCCTCTCTAAGGGCTTCTCCCTTGGCTGCATCCCTGCAAATAGGCACCTCTAAGAAGTTGACCTTCTAATTTGAAGAAGTGGCTCAGACCATTGAGGTAGAGAAGGGGGAACGGCTCCTGGGCCAGGTAGGGGCCCTGTGGACCTGTGTAAGAGTGAAATAAATGTCTGGGCCCTGGTGCTCGACAAGGCTATTCAACAAAATTATTTTCCAAGACTGGGTACCTGAGACTTGGATAGCGGCAGTGATAGTGCCCATATTTAAGAAGGGGGACAAGGCAGATCCCAGCAATTATCGACCCATCTCGCTGCTGGATGCTATGGCAAAACCTTTGTGAAGGTGATCCAGCAGCATCTGGTAGCCTGGGTTGAGGAAACAAGACAATTAAGCCACCTTCAGGCGGGCTTCCAAGCAGGAAAAAGCACTGTCGACCAATGCTTTAAATTTGTATCTACTTATCCAAAAACATCTTAAGATTACTAAGACCAACCTATATAGGGTCTTTGTAGATTTGAAGGTGGCTTTAGATAGTGTGCCCAGAGAGACTCTTTGGGTGGTGCTGAGAAGCAAAGACATCCCTGAAGAGCTACTTCACCCAATCTAACACCTGTATGAGAATAACAGGGCAGTTGTGAGGTGCAGATTGGGTGGCAAAGAGGCACATTATTTCCTGATGGCTAAAAGGGTGCATCAAGAATGTATCCTTGTACATATCTTATTTTGTTTATTTATTATTTTAAAGCTCTAGTGGGAGAATGCAGATCCCCTGAAGATGTGGAGTGAGCGTGTTATGGATCTCATGTTTGCGGATGATGCAGTCCTCCTGTCCACATTCCCAAAGGGCCTGCAGGATGCTGTGGCCACTTTTGAATCAGAGTGTATAAAATTGGGTTTGGAAATTAATGCCTCAAGGGCCAAGGCTATGATCTTTTCATCGAAGGCGGCCAGGCCTACAAACCTGAATTTGCAGGCAAACGGTACCACTCTGTAACAGGTGGATTGGTATGATTACTTGGGGATCCATTTTTCGAGGGCTGGCCGCTTGAGTAAACCAAGTAATCAAGGCCATTATTGTCTTAGAGAAAACAAGTGGTGCGGTTAAATCTTATTACGCCAGACACAATAAGGGGGCTTTAGGGCTAGCCCTGTGCCTTTATCAGGCACAAGCTAAGGCATCTGCCATTTACGGGGCTGAGGTATGGGGGCATGCAGATGTATCGTCTATGCGAACAACAGAAATTACATTTCCAAAGGCCATTCTGCTGCTGCCCCAAAGTACCCCTCCGAGCTTCTCCCATATGGAGTGTAACCTTCCCCCAATTGTTGAGGAAATACACATTAGACCAGTTTTTTATTCGGGTACGAATTTGGGGAAGCTTGGATATAGGCCACATCGCCTGACACTTGAGTATCTTCTATCATTGAGAGGATGGCAGAACATTCCCTGACATGCTCATGTTAAAACTTGGCTGGCCCAGTTAGGTCGTTTTGCCTATTGGTTAAACCCCTGACAGATAGACCGTAATGCAAAAATCACAGTGAAGAAAGCCTTTGGTAGGTACAAAGAGCTAAGAGCCAGCATACTGACACTTGCTTTGGCTAGAGGTCCGGCTTACTTGGCCATCAAATAGTCTCAGGGTTTTGAAAATGATTTGAACAATATCAAACCAGCATTTACAAGGGCATTGTATATGAGGCTGCACCTGGGATCTCTGCCCTTGAAGGACACTACTAAAAACTGGGCCAGTTGGCCTAACACTGCATGTTCGCTGTGTGAAAATGGGGAGGAAACAGTGGGGCATTTTTTGTTGTTCTGTGTCAAATTGAAAGATCTTAGAACTACGTACCTGAAACCCCTATTCAGATTACATGCTGTTTCAACGGTCAGTGGAGTGATCCACTTGTGTAAGAACGCCATGGATCTATCGGCGGCTCACTTTGTTGCAAAATATATCCATAGAGCTGGGTTAAGGAGGATCAAGGCCATGGAGTGATTACTGTGATGTTGGAAACGTTACTCCCGGAGTATATGGGGCTTGTAATTGATAAGTTGCAGTTGTCATTTTTATACTATCTGAATTGGTTTTAAAGATTGCTTTTTATCTTGCTTTTTGTGTATTTTAACTTGATAATTGTGGCTGTTTAATGAGGTTATATTTTAATTGGTGTCATTTATTGGTGATTGTAAATATGTTATTGTGCCTTTATTGATATGCCTTATGTCGGATAAATGTATTGAACTAAAAAAAAAAAAATAACAACCTCTTTTACTTAAAGAACGTCACCATTACCACACATACCCACTAACTTCCTTTTACAATTACAGGAAAGAAGAAAAATACTGATGACACCAACCAGAAGAAGACTACTCTTCACATCCTACAAAGTAAGTACATTACTATAGAATTAGTTTCCGTGTTATTCTAACAATGTCGTTTCACTGTATATTAGCCTACAGTATTCCTTTCAAATCGACAACATTTTATTCACTCTTAATCATTATATTTCAACATGCACCCTATTTCTATTCTCATCTAAACACCATAGTTATAACACAAACTGTTCTCCTCAAAACATCATAATGTACCTACTTATTCAATCACACCACCACTCTCTTGCTCACTAACCGAAACCCTTCACACCTCTACACACTCTTACTGTTACACCCTTCTAACCCATATCTATCATCCCACTGCACAATCACACAGCAGTCTATGTATCTCTACCTGCACATTCGCACACCCATTCATAATACATCCATATACATTCCACAACTTTCAAACCAAAGCTTTCTTTTTTCCCAACAGACACAACCAAATATTTACTAAAAAGCAACTCTGTAGAAAATAAAGAAAACATAGAGCAGATAAAAATAATAGTGAGCCATAAAGTCATCCACCTCTAAAACAATTCCATGAAAATATTAAAACAATACTGCTAGTAACATCACTCAACAAAACTCAACCAGTGACCACTAAAAAACAAGGCCCCTCTTTCAAAAACTAAAAGTTAAAAAAAATGTATAAACTAAAGCCAACCTGCTAATGAACCTAACACTATATATATCAATATTAGCAATGCCACAGTAAAGCATTGCAAAAAATGTATTTTACAAAACATTTTCCACCACAGAGTACTTCAGAATTTTATGAAGACACCTGAAAATTCATGATCTACCTTGAAAAACTACTGCAGAAGTCTAATCCTCGAAGCTCTAATTGCCAGCACATTTCTACTAAAAAGAAAGTTGTTTACATTAATTCTAAACAGAAGGAAACCACTAACTAAGTAATTAATTAGTAAATTACAAAAAGTACTTCTGAACATGTGCAATGTCAATCTAGATACCTTTTCAAACTTCTGTGAAGGTGAATGGATTCACACAAGCAGCACATAACCATATTTCAATGAAGAGGCTTATAAACAAGAACAAAAAAACTTAATTTCCATAGACAGTAATGTCTGACGTTATAACATGCAAGGAGACACCATTATGGACCAAGAAACCCCTTATAGACCAAGAAACCAACTGTTCCTTTCACCTAAACAATCAGTCCAGTGTACAAATAGACATGCAGCTCAATTTGTAACTTACCCCAGCAATCCTTCAAATCCTTATGACAATTCCTCAATCACCATGTGAAACTAAAAGACAAACGTAAAATGAAAACTTTACAAACCATGGACTCCTGCCCAGTGCACAGCCACACTTTGCTGCAAGAACATTCATTAGCCTGCATTTCGGAACTTCTAGCAAAAGCATCTTCCTCCACATCAAAATATTAGCAACGCACCATACCACTATACGGTATCTTTTTATATGATATGGCATTTATAACGCACCTATACACAAGTTTTTCAAGTCGCAACGAGGCAAGGGAGGGGAAACAGAGGGAAGACAGAGACAACAATCCTACTAGGCCAGGTGACATTGAGATTGTGCAAGGGAAGGGGAAGGGGGAAGGGGAAAAGTGCGGGGGGAACGGGGAGGGGATAGTGCAGTACAAAGGATAATAGTAAAATAAATAAGGCAATAAATAATAAATAAATTGTGGCAAGTGCAAGGGTAAGTGCAGACATCAAGTGTCAAGTGATAGTAGGGGCTGTAGGGATGCAGAAACAGTCCCTGAGTGCAAGGGCTGCCAGCGCGGCAGTGCTGGTGTGCAACTGGTGTGGCGGGGGACCAGGGCCTGAGATCAGAGGGTAGCCAGGTAACCAATGCAGTTTCAGATTCAGCCAGGAGATCAGCAGGGGAGAGGAGGATAGAAATCAGAAGCAAAGAGGAAGGTCTTGAGGTGCTTCCGGAACCAGAGATGGTTCTCCTCAAGTTTCAGGGAGGCAGGGAGGCTGTTCAAGAGGAAGGCCCCACCAGAAGAAAGAGATCTACCATCAACTCACTGCTTGGAGAAGCGACAAACACTGAGGGAGTTGGAGGAGGATTAGCGAAGAGCTCAAGAAGGATGATATTTAGGAAGAGAGAGCTGAAGGTATTGAGGTTCCAGGCCCCAGAGGCCTTGTGGACAATGCAGAGGGTTTTGAACTTAATCCTCACCATCACTGGGAGCCAGTGCAGAGATTTCAGTCCTGGAGAGATACGATCCCTGGGCTTGAGGCCAAGGACAAGTCTCGCAGTCCTGTTTTGGATAAGTTGCAGAGGGCAGGGAGTGGAGGCAGGCAGATTTAGAAAGAGACTGTTGCAGTAGTCCAGCCTAGATAGAACCAGGGCTCTGGAGACAGTGAGCTTCTGGGAGAAGGAGAGGAAAGGAAGAATACCTCTGAGGAGGTGGAGCTGGTAATGTGACTTCTTAGAGATGTGGGGAGAGAAGGAAAGTGTGGAGTCGAAGATGACCCGAGGTTTTTAGCCTCGCAGGTGTAAGCAGGAAGAGGGCCGAAAGAGGCCGGCCAGTTAGTGACAGGAAAGGAGGGAGCAGGTGTGCCGATGAGGAGAATCTCGGTCTTACCGGCATTAAGGCAGAGATCATTGGCGGCACACCACTCAGTTGGGGAAGAGAGCGGCAATGCTGTGGGCAGGAAGTGCCAGTTATTGGTTGGACATCCAGGGAAAGAGGTTAGACCCCTGGGGAACACCATAGGTAAAGATAGAGATTGAGGAGAGGAAGGAGCCAAGTTGGACCTGGGAGGGTCGATCAGAGAGGAAGGAGATCAGCCAAGCCAGGGCCTGATCGGTGATACCCAGGTTAATACAGAGACGGTTGAGCATCATGGTTAGCCGTGTCAAAGGCAGAAGTGAGATCAAGTAAGATAAGGACACAAGGGGTATTGGAATCGAGGTTTGAGAGCAGGTCTTCACAGATGTTAAGTAGAGCAGCTTCAGTGCTTCTGGCAGCTCTGAAGCCCGACTGATGGTCATGGAGACAACTAACAGATTCAGAGTGAAGATTAAGCTGGGAGATGGCCAACTTTTCCAGGAGTTTGCCTAGGAACGGAGTGATGGAGATTGGACAATAGTAGGCCAGGCAGGAAGGGTCGGCAGAGGGTTTCTTTGGAAGAGGGTGCACAAGGGGGTGCTTCAGTGGAGAGGGAAAGACACGAGTGTTGAAGGAGTGGTTGCAGTAGTCAGCCAGAGCAGGAGCCAGGCTGTCAATGTGGACCTTGATGGTTTTGGAGGAACAGGGGTGAACCTGTTAGATGAGACTTTCATAGATTGGACTTGTCTAGAAACATCGTCTGAGGAGAACAGGGGAAAGGCAGAGAAGGAGGTAGGAGAGGTGGCCGATGAAGGGCCAGAGGAAGAGCAGGGAGGAGGGGGAGAGGAAGAGAGAGAGGACAGGATGCCCTGAGTTTTTTAGATGAAATGAGAGGCAAGGGCCGTTCAGAGGGCCTGGGAGGGGACAGGAGAGGTAGACACAGCATTAGGATTGGCCAGCTCCTTGCAGATTTTAAAGAGTTTGGCCGAGTTGTTAGATGCCGCAGATACGCAGGCTTGGATGTGGGTTAGCTTTTTGGTTCGGATGGAGAGCCGGTATTGCCTTTGGAGCAGGCGGCAGGCCAGTTTGTCAGAGGATGCACCGAAAGCATGCCATTTCCTCTCAGCCACCCTGCACTTGCATTTAAGGGTGATGAGGTCTGAGTCGTACCAAGAGTTGCACTTTGCTTTGGGCTTCAAGTGGATCCTCATGACAGGGGCAAGAACATTGAGAGTATCAGATACAGCAGAGTGGAGCAAGGAAAGGGCTGTGTCAGTGTTAGGGAGCATTCTCAGAAATTTGCTAATTCCCTTCACCTTAGAGACCCCCAGCAACTTTTCTGGATTTTGAGGACTTTCATGTGTGTTGTTTTGTGTTATACATTTGTGTTCCCTGATTATGGAGTTTTAGATAACTCCATAGGCATCATATGTTCATGTGTGTTACACAGCACCCTCAGTGCAGAGACAAAGGGATGTCCTTTAGACTTCTGAAAGGTTTAGATACCTTATCTGGGATAAACTACTGTTTCCCAGAGAATGTAAAGTGAAATTGACTTTACTATTCTTTTCCAAATGTATAGACCCAGCACACACCATCTTACAATAGAGTGCTGGAGATGTTATGTCGTATCCCCTGTGTCTAAACACTCATGTAGCAGTCAAATGCACCCTTTCTTATTGAAAAGGCTGGTGGCAGTGGTGTTACAATGAACTACAATGATTTTTCCCGACCACGAACGCCGTAGCTAAAAATCACAGGAGCCATGTTTTTCAAGATGGCGCCTTAAAACCCTTTGTTTAAACGGGTCCCGGTCTTCTTTTTTCACCATTTCTTTTTAAAAAGGTCCTTCTAGTGTTTGTCTCTGCACGCCAAACAAGGTTTGGTCCCTTTGTTTGTGTGCCTTTGGCGGGCTTCAGGACTGAAGTCCGCCCTTGGCATCTGAGTGTCTGGTGTGGGCAGGAAGTGAGGGAGGTGCCTGAAACCCCCTGTGTTTAGTCTCCTAGGAGACCCAAATGCACTCTGGCGTGATTGGATAGCTGACTGTCCGCGAAGGACAGCCACCCTGCTGGGTGAGTGACAGCTAGGCTGGAAGGATAGGGCGAAAATTGTTTAAAAGGCGAGTCTCCAGACTGTTGGTCCGAATTGCCAAACTCTATTCAACAGAGAAGCTCCTTCAAGGATGTTTCTTCCTTTGAGTTGGTGGGACCAATCAACTCATAAGAAACCTGTATACCATTCTCAAGGCTGGTTAGGATTAACCAGGGAGAGGGACACAACTTTGTGTTCTTGAATCTACAGCTACTGGAACTGAAGTCACCCCATTTTGTTTGCTCTCATCAACAATCCCGTGCAGTGTGGGAGTCCCCTGATGTCCTCCTTCTTGTCCCCATGACTAAGGCTCAGGAACAGCGAGATCTGCAGGAACTGCCAGGGACCACGACTTCAGTAACATTTGTTTTCTTCATACAAAGGTACTGTGCCAACCCGATTGGGAGAACGCCACTCCCGCGGTGAAAGTTCATGAAACTTTCCCAACTTGCAGGCCTAATCAGCTTGTGACCCCACAAATGATTATTTTTCACCTAAACTACTTCTGAGAACTTTTGCAAAGACTTTACCATTTGATACCAGAACTGCTCGTTCCTATCCAGAACACTAGCCAATTGACTTTGGCCTGGCCTATTGACTTGATTTGAACTATTCTGGTGAACTGAAACTATTTGCACTGCCTAGAAAGTATATATAATTTATTCTACTGACTTTTGTCCTTTTTGCTCACTACTAAGTACTGAACTGCCATTTGCTCCTTTTTCAAGGGAGCTCAAACTGCTCAACAACTTTAAGTTGCCTTCTTCTAGTGAAATGTTTTCTAAATGATTGTGTAAATAAATTAATATGTGTTTTACCAAGAAACCCTGCGTATAAGTGTCTACTTGAACCACTTTGATTGAAAGTCCTTCGTGTAACCACTTGTACTGCTCACATTCACTTTTGAGATAAGCCTGACTGCTCAGCTCGCTACCAGCAAACTGTGTGGTACAGACTTATACCAAAGGCTGGTCTTACACCTGTAGTCCTATTTGTGTGTGGTGGTCCCAGAGGGTACTGCATGCAATAGTGCCTAACAGTCAGGGTGTGAGTCAGCCAGGGACGTCATTTCACCAAAATGCTAGGGGTAGCGGAAGTGACATCACAGTGCCACGCCCCCAAGAGTGACATCACAGAAAGTGAAGGTCATTTGACGACACCCCCACAGGAAGTGATGCCATTAGACCACACCCCACAGGAAGTGATGTCATGTGACCACGCCCCCACCATGACATCACAGAAGTGGCCTCATAAAGCATTATTCCTCAGTGCACTAAGAAAAAAATGGTTACGATATCAGGGTATTGTGACATTTCATACAAGAATGGATCATCATATGTAGCAGTGTCAAGGTCCATGTTGCCACGTTTAGTGTATGAACCCCAATCCCCTCTTTATGTGGATCTGCCCCGTTATTTCAACAGGACTACAGAGCGAAATTACATTCTGGGCGGACAGGGACGGAAAGGCGGGCATGGGGATAGGGGAAAGCCAGGATAAAAGGGGAGAGGGAGAATATTTCACCAGAAAACATGTATGGCATCCTCAGTTTTTAATGATTCTTCTTCTTGTGTTATTTTGGCTGCCAAAAGATTAGTTCAAAATGTGTTTAAGGCATACAGTGCATTACTGAGTGATACAAACTTCAGTACCAAAAGCCTCATCAGTCCTGCCCCCATATTTTATGGGGGAAAAAATCCTGGCTGCATTTTGCATTACTTCCACACTCACCAACACTCTTTATATGCCTAGGTTGCTGTTCCTACATGTTCATTGTCCTCCACACCCCGCACCTCTCCACAATGGTACACATTCCAACAATTAGTCCTATTATATAGATTTTGGGATAATGCCCAACAGTTGCTCTTCCTTCACTCTGATCATGAGACTTAAAATGTAGTTTCTAACCAGATTGAGCAGAACAGTGGCTTGACAGACATGCCGGTGCTGCTGTTTCAATGGCAAGTGAGGTGAAGATTCTGACTCGAAGGCAGGTTGTTGCTTAGGTGACCGGAAACCAGAGGAGAGGTCTGTGAGTGTTCAATGGCAACATATCAAGAAGACAGAACTCTGGTAGTGGAGCTGCAGGTGTTTGGCAGAGAAGAGGCTGCAAGTATGGCAGGTGCTGTTTTGAGGTCACAGAATTCTGGCTGTGATGCCACTGACTGGGTGTGTCTCATCATTGCTTGGTTGACTACAAATCAAGGATACGGTGCCCGCATTGTGAAGACAGAACTGTTGCTGTGGGGCAGCTTGTGACTGGCTTAAAGGAAGTTGCCATCAGAATTGATTCTATACTTAACAAAGTTAGCAAAAACTCAAAGCACTGCATATTTTGGAGAAGTCCTCTGGCTTCTGAACAAGCCTGCTTGTCACGTTGTTGCAATGATTCTATTACACTGAGAACAACTATAATGGTTTCAAATCGAGCCTGTATTTTTTTAACACAAGCGTACCAATAAAACCATCTAGTGCCACAAAGTCTTTCTAATTCTTGTACTGCCAGAACACTTTCTGTTTGAGCTTTTACAAAGAGTTTGTGTCGAGGAGAACTTTGTGAAAGGAACACATACACAGCCTGCAAAGTTGAGAAAAAATCTTTCACTGTTTGTACGTTAGTGATAGTTTGCACTAGCGCAAGGTTTAGACGATGTGCATGACAGTGAATGTAAACTGCCTGTGGAGCTATTTCTTTTATTTTTGCTTGCACTCCATTGAAACAGCCACTCATAACTGATGCCCCATCATAGCATTGTGCCACACAGTTCTTCCAGTCAAGGCCAGCATTGCTTACAGATTTGTCAATGGCTGCAGCTGAACTGGAGGCATCCAACTTCTCCATGTGTTAACATCCCATGGCTTTTTCCTGAATGTTCCCATCTTGATCTACAAACCAGATCACAAAGCTCATCTGTTCTTTATGTGAAATGTCTTTGGTTTCATCAACCAACACTGCAAAGTGCTTTGTCACTTTCCTAACGATATTCTGACGTATAAGATTTGCCACAACTGAGATCATGTCATTTTGATACTCAGGAGATGTGTAGTGCCCATATCTTCTAGCCATTTTTACTTTAAGAAGTTCATTATTATCAGACAGCAAACGCAATATTGCTATGAAGTTTCCCTTATTGTGGGAGTCTTGCGATTCATCTGTGGCTCGGAAAGCAAGTCCTTGACGACCCAAAAGAGATACAACCTTTAGTAACTGCAGCACATGTTGACGATTCTCTTCAATCTCTTGGTCCCCAACCTTTTCTAGCATTGAAACAATTGAGTGTTGAGGGCCTGTAGTCTGTTGTACACGCTTAAAGTCTGCCCAAGCTACAACCGAAGACTTATGCTTATCGGAATCTGAGTGCATCTTTAAAGAACGATGTGTCTTTTCCCTTTTGGCGAAGCCAATGTCAACAAATGGAACATTGCCATGTGCACGCCCCCCTCCTCCAGAATTAGAACCAAAATGCCTGCAGGCAAAGCTGCATACTTTATCTTTTCACTCTTCTTTGGAGGACCACTTCCGCTGAATACCAAAGAGGAGACAAATCTGAAATGTATTGCTTTTGCTTACACGTTTATCACTGTACTCCCTGAAAATAAGCGAGTACTCCCCAAAAAGAAAAACAGATTACAAATACTCCCAACAAAAAATAGGAAACAAACACTGTAGACCCTGAGCCCCTGCTTTCACTCACACAGCTCCATGGATGTTTGGAGAGGTAGCGCACGTAGTTCGAAAGGAAAAAAGTACTATTATTACTGCTCGATCGGTAGACATGCACATGATCTTTTAATGTGTATGAGTAACTAGGTGCAACATAATTATTAGAAAAACCTTTCTGTTTTTCAGTTAGAGCATTTTTACTTGCTTACAAAATACTGCCCTGGGGAACTGGATTTACATGTTTACTCCCTAAAAATAATTTTACTTCCAAGTTTACAAAATAGGGAATACAATAGTCCCACTTCAAAATCTTATCTGGAGCACTGAGTACATACCTAAGCAGGGATCTCAAGTATTTATTCTCGTAGCTCACTTTTAGGTCAGTCCTATCTGTCAGGGTTATACTTTACATTTGAGAGATTAACAGTTGCAACCTGTTCAAACTCTGCCCCTAAAAAAAAGGAAACCTGTGGGTCCCAAAAAACTGAAGTGAAGCACGAGTTCAGTGTCATACAGTTTGAAGTTAATTTTGTGGTATTCTCTAATTAAATGGAAGAGAGATAGCCATCTTTAATGTTGGAACAACTAGGACAAGGCTGCAATGCATAAATAGATATTGAATAACAGATCAGATCATTAACATATGCTCTACATTTTCAATATGTTGCTTCACGTTCATTTACCTCTCACAGCGGTCACAGATAAGGCTGGATGTCAGCTGCTCAATGGTGGTACTGTTTGCTGCCGTTGAGAACACAGAAAGGAAGGAACTCCCACACGAAGATGCAGGTCTGAAAATAATAACAAAATATCAGAAAGATTCATTTGTGCAACACCAGACCATATTCATTTTTAATAGTGTTTTAGAGTTCTGGGGTGCACGCATCATGCAAAGAGAAACTGGACCACAGAGGCTTTGCACATGACAGACCTAGAGACTGACTTCAGGCCCGGCAACGATTCATCATTAGCCTTGTGTGACTCAGAGGGACGCATGTTATGCAACATTGCCCTAGGTTCTCTGGGAACTAGCTCTGTAGGCCGCAGCAGGCCCAGGCTGATTGTGTGGCTCGGGCAAGGAGCAGTTTACATAATGTCGTGTCACAATGTAAAATCCTAGTTAAATGCATTGCAAAATGTATAGGCTGCAGGCCACAAATGACTTGGATTTCATCTGCCTGTGGTTAATTTAAGCAGTTTAATTTGCATAAGCTGTTGCTGTAAACTGGGCTCAGGAGGGCACATGAACACAGTGGCAAGGGGCACATGGACACAGTGACGAGGGGCACATGGACATACTTGCTGGCGTCGGGGGCACATGGAACCGGCGATGACTTATCTTACAGCAGGAAATAAAAATGCTTTCAATCCCTCACACACATGATCTATGAAAGACAAAATGTAACGTTAGTAAAATGAATTTGGTGCTGCCGGCATCAGCGGCTTGCTTACTTTCCCTAATGCGAAGCCGCTGCCGTGCCAGCACTCAATTCATTATACTAATATACTTGCCAACCCTACAGATTTAGGCAGTAGGCAACTGCTTTTTAAGCAGTCCTACCGCCTACAGATTTCAGTGACAGATCCTACTGCTTTTTACAGTGGCAGGTAATTTATGTGACTCTAAGGCAGGCTGCAGGACATAGCATGCAACACATTAGTCTGTCAATAAAGTGGGCTGGTAGGTGATTACTTTGATTGGACTCAGACCAATCCAGTGACCTGACAGTTATGTGCCTCTGCCCTGCACTTTGGCCGGGACAGGCCTTAGGTGAACCACTAACAAAGGCAAGTGGCAGAGCGTAACACAATCACACTGCACCGGCCTATAATCAGACTGAGGGACGTTAGTAAAATGAATTTGGTGCTGCCGTCGGCAGCGGCTTGCTTTCCAAAGCCACCACCGTCACCAAATTCATTTTACTATATTGATGTGTGTTTACTCGGGTACCCAAGAGAAATAATTTTATTTATTTAATGGAGTAAATGAGCAGCATACAAACCCTGTCTGATAATGCGGCTCTGGTAGTTTATTACCCACATGTGCAGTGTTCTGTTCCCTGTAAGATTGTCTCTGATGATTTTAAGTATGTTCACATATCAGCAAATAGTCAGCAGTAATGGTACAGGCTGTGCCCTGCGTAAAAAAAGGGTGGGCCTTGCTTCTCTGGACACAGGCTGCCTGTGCCACTGATGATTAGAAACAGTTTTTTTCACGAAATATTCCAACTCCCATCCTTGCCATCACATGATGAAAGTATGAAGCGTACAGAGTTTCAATTGAATGGAATAGTACCTTGCCGTTATATGATATGATATGGCACTTATACCAACCGGCTTGAATCACAACTTGTCCGCAAAGAGAGGACATGTAAACAATCCTTCTCTTGTCATGCACCCACCCTCTGGAACTTGATCCCAGTGTCGGCTTGGAACAACCCCAAAATTCTCCAACATTGCAAATCTCTCAAAACATGGCCCTTTGAAAAACACCTGAGCAAGGACTAATTCCAATGGATGCAAATACTGATGCACAGACCACACAGTACTGCGCTACTGTTAAAAGATGGCAACCCAAATGCTGGTTACCCACACTGTGTACAACGCTCTGCAGAGCTCGAGCTAGGTCTGCACTTTAAACAATAAAAACTAAAATAAATAAATAAGCCCAAGCTCTTACAGCTTACATGAAAGCCCTAGTAGTTTGGAGCCAGGTTGTCTGGGGCACCATGGCTTGTTTTTTAATAGGCATGCTAGTGTCTATTTCAGTTCTGTGTGATCACTGTACATCACCAAAATGTTGAAATGTTTTGTTTTACTCCATTTCACTGGACATATGTGTGGGGCGACATGCCCCACAGCCACCACCTAAACCCACCCACATGTATTATCAACTTTACCCACCCCCACATATATGTGCATTGAGCTGGGGCTGTGAAAATTCAGCATTTTGGGAATTGCAGTGATGGGGTGATACCGTCTATTTCAGTGCTTGCAAAACAACCAGCTAAGGGCACAAGTTAACTCCTTATTTTCCACAAGCAAATTAAGTTTATAGCAAAGCATGGTGGTATAGCACCCTGGATGTTATAATTAGTGCAGCCATTTAATTTGGTTCGGAAGGATGAAGGGCTTATGAATGCCATATCATATCAATTACGTTTTTTACATGTGTTCTTCCACTAATGATATACTATAGTGAGAAAAAATAAGCCACTGTGGTATGAAAATGCACTGAAAATAAAGTTGCATCAGCCTGGCATTGCCACTCCTGGAGAAATCAAAGCTTGAGCACAGCTGGACACATCATTGCAAATAGTTTGATGACATTTTCACGGTTTTGTAGGTGTGATGTTTCAAACAAGAAGTTGTTCTGAAACCTTCTGTGTGATAATATCCAATGAGTGCTTTTGTGTGACCTTCCCAGCTGGTGCACCACTTGTAGTCTAATTTCCCATTGAGAGTTGATACAGACCACAGTCATTGCTCATGGGCAACATCACGCAACAATCATAGCCCTCTCCTTTTGTTAAAACTTTATAAACGCGTCTATGTTTTTCAAGACACTTTTTGGTTCAGTTGGACGTGAGCATGTGGTTCCCGCCTCTAAGCACTTTCCAAATGCAAGAATGATCTTGCACAGTCTCCATTCTCTCCTACGGTTGAAATACCCTCGATGAAATATGGGAGTCATTTTCATTTGAGGCCTAATTTGCACCACTTTCATTTGCATTTAAGTGCAAAAGGTCCCCTCCACACGTGTTAAGCAGAAACCTGTGCAGTTCCCTCTGGGACCACTGCAAAAGATTTAGGCCTACAGGTGTTTGGCAGTAAACCAACTTGGTAGCCGTCTGTACCACACAGATTCACTTGGTAGCTGTGGCTGAGCAGTCAGACTTCTCTCAAGAAAAGTTAGGCAGTATGTGGAGTATACAAAATAGGGCAATTTACACAGTAGAACAAGCAGACACGGACCAGAGCTTGGGTGTAAAGATATATAATTATTTATTTTAAAAACACATCTATGAAAAACACACTGGCACTAATACGGCAAACAACTTCAATCACAATTACTTTAAGTATCTCAATCCTCTAACAATATTTCGACAAGTCTAGGTTCAATGGCACCACTTATTTGCAGACAGAGGTGAATGCTTTAACTCGGTACCAACACTTTTACAAAGCAAATGCAAGGCAAGTAAGGCAGGGTCTACTGTGAATCACAAAGTCAGAGGCCAGGCCCACTCGGAGAGAGGCAAGGCAATATGTCCCAAAAAGTATCACAGTGGAAATGCACTTCGAGTCTTTGTAGCAAATTGTCACAGAAAGGTTGGACCAGTTTAGAACAAAAAGTTAAGAAGGTCTGGAGGTGACCCAATGGAAAGGTAAGGATTTAAGACACCTCACGCTAACCGTCACAAGGGCAGCCAGGCGGACACGGTACCTTGTAAGTGCAGAGACAGCTCCGGCGGGGGCAGTTGTTCCTGGTGGTGGATGCAAGTCGGGGCTTTGCCAAGAGATGAGATGCTCTCGTCATCGAAGGAAAGTTGAAGATTTTTGCACCACCAGGGAAGAGACCAGCCACAGAGTGCTCCGTCACAAGGCACCACCTTTTGGTCGCGGTACAGTGGTTAGTGGCTATCCGGTTGCCGGGGTGCTCAGCACGGGCAATTCGACCACTACGTCCTGGAAGCGAAGAAAAAGCAAAGGGACTGTTTGTTCCCACCAGTCAGGGGAAGAAGACTCTCCAGCCGGGAGATCTCCTCTGTCGTTGGGAAGTGGTGAGTCGTTTCAGCAGGGCTCCACCGGAGGTGTCGTCGTTGCAGGTCGGCTCAGCTTTACCCTCGTCGGATTCTTAGGTCCTGTGGCGACTTCTGAAGATCTAGTCCCAAAAGCCCTGCTTTTATGCAGAAAACCACCATTCATTCAGCCTAGCTGTCAATCAAAACACGCTAAGTGGTGAGCGGGGTGGCTCACCACTTGGGCCAATCACACCAGAGTGCGACTGGAGTTGGCAAGGCAACTCAGTCCAGGGTGCCTAAACACCCTCCCACACCCCCTGTGGTACCCAGACAGAATGGCACCACTTTGGAGGGCTTCTGTGCAGAAGCCCGCCAAAAGTGGAACAAAGGGCTCAACCTTTGGTTCGGAGTTACAGAGGCGAACACAGATGCCATTTTAAAAACCGAGTTCTGGCAGAAAATACCAACCGGTAGATTTATTTAAGACAAATAAACCGGCGATATGTTAGAGACTAACAGGAAAAAGTATTAGCCCCAACAATGGGAAGAATCCCATAGAATTATATTCGGGATCGAATATAACAAGTAGTTTCCACTGCCACCAGCCAAAACTCGACGAGGGGGGATGGGACAGTGCCCCCTCGAATCAACAGACCCAGGGGTAATCGAATTACCCCCACCAGTACGTCCACAATAGGATGGTTTGTACTAGTTCTGTTAGTAAATTTAGGTCTAGTAAAGCCAATGGCGACTTTACATGCCCTGGGAGACAGTAGTCAGTCCCAGGGTATGGAGTCTATGGTGGGGATCCTCTGGGACGCCCCAGTGTTACGGCACGGAGGGTGCGGTGTAACACACATTGCAAAACACATGAGACCCTATGGAGTAAAAGACCCCATAGCCCATAGAACACATTGACATTCAAAGGAATTAACCACATTCATGTCCAAGAGTGGGAGAAAAGAGTCTCATTCTTGGAAGGATGGAAAAAACAAACTCCAGAAATCCAGCAAAGCTGCTGGGGAACTCACTAGGTTAGGAAATTCAGCCTAAACAGAGAATTCTCCCTAACATAATGGAATGAGTGAAACACAGCAAAAAAATCACTTTTGCACTTTTTTCCCCCACTACATTTCTGGAAAAGTGTAATGCCGTCCACAATTAATGATGTCGGTATGAATGTACGATTGGTTCTTAAGGCATCTACTTGCTTTTGCTAGGTGGTAAATTCAAGTGATTGCATGAGAATGCACTGCAATACAACTGGCATGAAAAGTCATGCTGGAGGTAATGCATTCGCATTTTTCAGGCTAAGCGAGAGGAGCGGGCAGACATAAGTCCATCCGGCTCCCAAAGTCTGACAGGCAAATTGCGGAATATTCAGTGACCGCAGCTTCTAATGCCATTTTGACTGAATCGTGGGTCCCAGGCAGAAAATGCCCCCCCATCTGTATTTCTGATAGGAGAGTAAGTATGAACCAATAATAGCCTAGGACCATAACTAGTTCTTTATATTCACACAGAATCCTTCAAAGTAATTACAACCTTAAAAGGAAATATTGGCGATGCAAGCTCTTACCCTGAGAAAGTGACTAGAGCTGCGAACCACATGTCGGCTTAAAACAGAACTGAAAATACGTTTTTAAATACAAATGTGGTTACCAAGTTGCATAAAAAGGGCCTTGCACATTGATGCACATAAACAATAATCAGTGACAGTGGTATGTTTCACTACTC
Source organism: Ambystoma mexicanum (assembly GCF_040938575.1). Classification (NCBI taxonomy): domain Eukaryota; kingdom Metazoa; phylum Chordata; class Amphibia; order Caudata; family Ambystomatidae; genus Ambystoma; species Ambystoma mexicanum. The sequence goes on from NC_090941.1 coordinate 926,580,910, forward strand.
ATACTCATAGGCTTTGATTTCTTAGAGTTTTGCTTCTTTTCCCCGATTTGGTATTCCAAAACAACTTGGAGATTCCAAGATGGCCACTGTGAAGAGGTGCTCTCCATCCCCGCACTTTCAGAAAACTGGATTAAATAAGTCAAAAATCCCCCTCCCCGGTAATCAGCAGGCACAGAGTCATTGCGACTCAAGGACCCGACACTGTGACCCCCGCCGGTGGGCCCGTAACGGGAACTGGGAACACGAAAAAAGTCAGCGGGACAAATCAGTGGCAAAGAGACGCCGGCAAGGGCAATCAGCGTATCACTGTTGCAGTCCTGGGCTGCCCTCAGGCAAACACTCATTGCAGCACCCCGCTGAGGCAGACCCACGGAGCACCGGACGTAAGAGGCGGCACACCAGACACTAAAGCTGGAGCTGGTTTGGCCCCCGAGGGAAGCGCAAGGACGCCAGAAGACAGCACCGACCAGCAGCAGATGGGAAACGCGGGAGGTGCCAAAAATGCAGCCAGCGTAAACCAGAGAAGCCGGTAAGATTCCGCACCCACCAACCTGGCCAAGACCCCCCCCGGACTAAGCCCCTGGGGGCAGGACTAACACACACAAGGCCCCAGGCCCCATCAGAAGAAACGTGGAGAACCCGCTCCACAAGCCACCAATCCTAAGCCTCAGCCCAACCCGCCCAGTGTGGAGGCCCCCATCTACTCAAGGGACAACAGGAGCCATACACCCGTCCACCAAAAGAAATAAGGGATTGGGCTCCCAAAGCATTGACCCAAGGGAGCTAAAGCGGTGGAAGAGAGGAAAACTCTGGACCCACCGGGATCTGCACTGGGGCTTAGAGACTGGCTGGACCAGCACAGGGGCATAAAGGAAGACAGGAGTATCACAGGCATCTCTACAGAAGCCGGCCAAAAGCAGAGGAAACAGCATGCACCCTGCGGAAGTTGCAGAGGTAAACTAAAAGGCTGGCACCCCTGGCACCCCAACACCTGTGAAGGCGCATTTAGAAACAGATGTCCTCATTTCATTGTTCCATTGGCAAGTAGAAGGCTTGCCAACCATGGTAAACTTCTCCATGAAACATTAGACAGAAAGGTTTGCGCATCCGAAGCTTTATGTGATGAGCGGGACGTCACGCTCCCCCACTCTGCCTCTTACTACACAGGACACTGTATTGTTGTGGTATTTTTGAGTACCTGCAGGGGTGACAAAGGCCTTCTTTTCACTTCCTTGCTGTATGTTACTGTTCTTTTCAGTTCGCAGATGTTGCAAATATGTGCCGGCCCAGCGGCGGCTTGCAATGTTGTTAAGCTGCCGCCGGCGGCACATATTTGCACGTTAGTAAAATGAATTTGGTGCCGCGGCTCCCGGCCGCAGCTTTGGAAAGCAAGCGATGGCGCCGGGCGATGGCAGCAGCACCAAATTCATTTTACTAATGTTGCAAATATGTGCCGTCGGCGGCAGCTTAACAAGCCGCCGCGGCGCCGCCGTCACATATTTGCAATATTAGTAAAATGAATTTGGTGCTGCCGTCGGGTCGGCACCAAATTCATTTTACTAACGTTGCAAATATGTGCCGGCGGCAGCTTGCAATGTGGTTAAGCTGCCGCCGGCGGCACATATTTGTAACTTGTCTTTAGTAAAATGAATTTGCTGCAGCCGTGACCGTCGGCGGCGACCACCACGGACCACCGGTCGACTCTGACTCACTCACCTGCCTTGAAGTCACAGTCACTGGCCTGCTGCGCCTGCCGGGCCTTCTTCAGTGGGGGGGTGGATCGTGGATCGTGGATGCCTGGACACAAACTGGAGGAGCAGGCAGCGAGAGGAGAAGCACACATTTTGGCAGTTTCCACGTGCAACAATAATCAAAATGGGAGACAAGCATCGCAGCACACTGTGGCCACGCGTCCTCCTCCTTTGATTGGTCAATGGCCAGAGGTCGCAAGAGATTGACAGGGGTCACTGGCCAATCGCCAGCAGTCGCTCTTGCGACCTCTGGGGACCCCCAAATGACGTCCCTGGAGTCAGCCGGGGGGGAGGAGGGGCTGAGAAAGTGGTGGCGAAAGCCTCAGCTGACACATGCTTCATGGGTCGGATAACCGAGAAGGTAAGTGTCAGTGCAGGGGTTGGCTTGGCCTGAGGGGTAGAGAGGGTGAGATGGGAGGAAAGGAGAAAGTGAACTCTCCAGGAGAGAGGAGTGGTGAGAGGGATTGAAAGGGAAAGGTCTGAAGAGATCAGAACATTCAGAGTGTGTCCTGCAGAGTGATTCGGACCAGAGGGGGGAATAGAGAGTGAGAGAGTGTAGCAGAGGTCACAAAAGAATCCAATGGAAGGACAGGAAGCAATCAGGTGGATGTTGAAGTCTCCAAGAAGGAGGAGTTGAGTGGTTGAGACCAGGAGGGAAGAGGAGAGGTCCGCCCACTCACAGAGGAAGGGGGAGATCTGACCATGTGGCCAATAGATGGTAGCCACAGTAAGGGAATGGCCAGGAGAGAGAGAGAAACTGCAGACGAGGCATTCGAAAGAGGAATAGGTCTGCATAGGAATGACAGAGGTAGGATTCCACTCAGGGAAGGTCAGTGCTACACCACCTCCGGAGCGGTTGGATCTGGGTGCGGAGAGGATCTTGTAGCCGTCAGGGAGGAGAGTTTCAAAGCTTGTGACAGAGCTGGCCGTGAACCATTTCTCGGTGAGACCGAGGACATTGGGGTCCAGTTCCCCCAAGAGGCAACAGATGTCAGAGGAGTGTTTGACAGCTGAGTTTAGAGTGGTAATATAGATTAGGTTGCCATCCTTGAAAGACTTTCGAGGAGGGGTACAAATCCTAGGTACACCCTGCAGAGGTATAGAAGGAGCTCAAAGGGGGGGCAGAAGAGGGAGAGGGCAAGGTAGCCAATGAGGAGACAGCCGGGGAAGGCTAGGAAGCCATGGAGGGGACGGAGGGGACAGCAGGAGAAGAAAGGAAATTGATGAGGTGTGGGAAGCATCTATTAAAAAGGAGAAGGTTGGCTTGAGGGCCTTGGACCAAGACAATACAATTCAGGTAGACCTTAATGATGACATTAGAGGAGTGGAAGGAGGCAAAGAGTGCTTCCCACCGGGTGCCACCATTAATGGGAGAGGAAGAGAAGGGAGAGAGCACAGAGGCCATATGAAGAGTCCAGAGGTCCGGCGAGGGAAAGACAAAGAGGATGCTGGTGAAAGTTTGTTTGGAGGAGGAACTGGTATAGGTGTCAGCAATAGGGAGTCCTAGTTTGGAGACCAGGATGTCCTTTTTAAAATTCTTACTACCAGATTTAGTGAGGAGAGCAGGATAGCCGTTAGAGAAGCAGTTAGAAAAGATAGGAGAGACAGAGAGCACCATAGAGTAGGTAGGGTGAGGAGAGAAGAAGAACGTGTAGTTCCTATTACTGGGTTAGGGAGAATTTTCAGAATGTGCTAATTCCCTTCTACCTTAGAGACCCTCAGCTCTTTTGCTGGACTTTAGGACTTTTAATTTCTAACATGGAGGGAGTGATACCTTTTAACCACTCTCACATGTAATTTTTTCTGTGATTTATACTGTTTCTTTTTACTTTGGAGTCGGACAAACTCCATAGGCATCATCTTTACATTGTGACACACAGCACCTTCAGTGCAGTGGCACAGGGACACCTCTTAGATTTCCCACAGGTTTAAATACCTTCTCTTGGTGAAACTACTGTTTGCAAGAGCCGTGAAGTGAAATTGACTTTACTTCCCTTTTGTAAGTTTCTGGACCCAGCACAAACTATCTTACCATATGGTGCTGGAGAGGTTACTTGGTATACCCTTTGTCTAGTTTCTCAATTAACATTTTTATGTTACCCTTTCTACAGTTAATGGCTGGTGGCAGTGGTTTACTTTTTACTACCATTGTGTGTTTTTACCGCAGGCTGTGTTCCCAGCTACAGTAAGGCACCCATGTGTGCCCATTTTGTCAAAATGGCCCTGGTCTTCTTTTTTTGCCATTTCTTGTTGGAAAGATCCTTCTTGAGATTTACTCTGTGTGCCAAACCAGGTTTGGTCTCTTTGTTCATTTTGCCTTTGGAGGGATTTACGAGAGAAGCCCACCTCTGGCTCCAGTATGTCTGGCAGGGGCAGGAAGTGAGGGAGGTGCCCACAACTCCCTGTGCTTCATCCCCTTGGTTACAGGAATGCACCCAAAGGCGGACAGCCACCCTGCTGTGTTATTGACAGCTAGGCTGGGATGAGTGGAACACCAAACCGAGTGGATTGCTTTTAAGTCAGACCTGAGTGCCAGGAAGATCCTTCAGACTTCCCTGAATCAGGACTGACCAAGCCTGAGCCACTTCAACAGAGTGCTGGACCCCAGATGCAAGTACAGTCTGAAGTGGTATCCGAGAACCTCAGTGCTGCTATTTGCTGTCAGACGCGAGGAGCTAAAACCGCAAATTGCAGCTGAATCGAAGGTTGCCCATTGCTGCCGATTACCTTCCCATTGCAGTGCAGGAGTCCCCAGATGTCCTTCCACTTATCCCCATGACTGAGGCCCAGGAACAAAAGGATCTGCAGAGCTGTACAGGAACAGAAGCCAGCTGGAACCATTTCTAGCAACCAAAGGTACTGTAAAGTTAAGAGGACTTAACTCTTGTTTTGTAGCCTGACTTGCTCTCAGTTGAGACTTGTCTTGGTTGCCATTGCAGAGTTGCTTACAGCTTTTCCCCTCACAACCCTCCCAGCTTGAGGCCCTTCAAGTGACTCTTATTTCTACAAACATTTCTGAAAACATTGTGCAAGAATTTTACTTACCTGCAAAGAAGATCTTCAGCTCCCCTAGACATTTCTCAACTAACATTGGCTGTCCTGGCTCCATGAGAGACTCTTCTTACCTCTGACTCTGTGCTTCTCCCTTTCACCCAGGAACGGCTTAAATGTAATTGAAGGGTTAAAAAGTACTTACCTGATTATGAATTATTTGTTAACCTTTGTTTTATTCCCAAATCTAACCTTTGCACCAAACTCAGTATTTCGCTAATTGTACCATTGGTAAATTAATGTCCACAGTGTCCTAGCTATTTAAGTCACCTGAGGGTATAGGAAGTTTAAGTGTGCCATCCCCAATGGGTATCATTTTATTTAGTGAAACAGAGTGTGTTTTGAAATGTATTATTATTGTTACATGTTTTGATCCCGTCTGAAGAAGGATTATATAACTGACTGTTAAATGAATGTATAATTGTTTAATCAAGAATCCTTGAGTGTAAGTGTTTATTTGAATAACTGCCACTGTGAAACTCTGTGTTATAACCCTACTGCTAACATTGACCCCTCTTGAAATAAGCCTGGATGCTCAGCCACACTACCAACCTGTGTAGTACAGACTTATACCAAAGGTTGGGTTCCTATTGCCAGGAGGACAAGGTTGCTGTAGTCTTCCAACGGATACTGCACATAATCGTGCCTAACACTGGTGGCAGGCAGTGAGGATCTATTGTAGAGTTGTTACATTGAGTGTTTGATTTACTTTTTTTCAACTAAAAACCTTGACAAGGCTAAGCTCCTCTAGAATAGTAATTGTATCATGCCTAGTATGGATAACTTCAAACAGGAAGCCCTGATCATTTTAACAGTAGAAAAACTAAAAGAAATGTGTAGGATCAGGAATCCTTCAGTTAAAGGAAAGAACAATGAATTGATTACAAGGTTGTTAGATCACCAAAGGTTGGATAGTAGGCCTGTAACACCTGCTAATCCAGAAAATGTGCACTTTGATAATGAGGAGATAATTCAGAGTCTAACTCTAATATCTTAGAGGAGTTGGAGGAGAGAGAGGAGTCCCGGGAAGGGAGCCCCTCTTTACCTCAGCAAGCCCTGTGGAGAGGTTTTCAGACTTCTGGCAAGAATGGAGCCAAGAATGTGGAACCCTTGGTGCCCCTCCCAGTGGTGGGAGTTCCTTTTGAGAGGGTAGGGATTGACATTGTTGGCCCCCTAGACCCTTCCACATCTTCAGGCAACCGATTCATATTGGTTGTGGTAGACCATGCTATTGGGTATCCTAAAGCCATACCTATCAGAACTGCTACTGCTCAGGCAGTGGCTAAGGCCCTCCGTGGTATTTTTACCAGGGTAGTTTTTCCTAAGGATCTTATCTCAGACAAGGGGACACATTTTGTGTCCCACTACATGCAAGCCATGTGGAAAAACTGTGGAGTAACCTACACATTCTCAACAACCTACCATCCTCAAACCAATGGGTTGGTGGAGAGGTTTTATAGAACTATGAAGAACATCATCGGTGCTTTAGAAGAACCCCTTAGAAGAAAGTGGGAACGTCTACTGCCATACCTTCTCTTTGCTTATAGAGGAGTCCCTCAGGAAGGGGTTGGTTTCAGCCTCTTTGAGCTCCTCTATGGTCATCCGGTTAGAAGTACATTAGCCCTAATCAAGGAAGGGTTGGAGAGTGCCCCTTCCCACAAGCCAGTGAAAGTCACTGACTATGTGTTAGGTCTCCAAAGGAGAATGACACACATGATGACAGAAGCTTCTAATAACTTGAAAGCAGGTCCGGCTCTGGTCAAACTTTGGCATGACCAGAAGGCCAACATGGTTGAGTTTACTCAAGACCAGCTAGTTTTAGTTATGGTACCTACAAGGCAAAGGACCTTACAGGACAAATGGACTGGACCCTTCAAGATTGTGGGCAATTTTGGAGAGGTCAAATATTTGGTGGACTTTGGCAATCCCAAGGTGGCCCCCAGGGTCTTTCACACCAACTGCCTAAAGGCACATGTATCCGGACCAGAAATGGGAGCTTTGCTCTTAGCATATGATCAAGAGGAGCAGGAGAGTGAACCTTTACCTGACCTTCTCAGGGGACAGCCTTTACATGGAAATATAGAAGGAGTTCATATCTCTTCTGATCTGACTCTGACACAACAGGAGGAGTGCAAAATCTATTAAATCAGTTTGCCTCTCTGTTTGACCTGACACCAGGCTTGACCCCTTGGGGCCAGCATGATATTCGCACTGGTGACTCTCTACATGTCAAAAGCAGGGGTTACGGAATGTCAGACCATGTAAGCACCCACATAAAGGAGGAGGTCAAGAAGATCCTTGATCTTGGGGTGATATAGCCATCTACATGTCCATGGGCTAGTCCTGTTGTACTAGTGGCAAAGCCAGGATCCAAGAAGTTGAGATTCTGTGTGGACTATAGAGCTCTTAATGTCACCACAACTGATGCCCATCCGTTACCTAGGACAGATGAAATGATGGATAAACTTGTTTCAGCCAAGTACCTCAGCACATTTGACCTAACCTCACACTATTGGCAGATAGCTCTGACAGACCATACCGAGGATAAAACAGTATTTTCCACCCCAGGAGGCCTCTACCAGTTTAAGGTAATACCTTTAACTTTAACTTTAGGACTAAATAATGCACCTGCTACATTTCAAAGGATGGTAAACCATGTTCTGAATGGTATGGATGACATCTGCATGGCATACATGGATGGAAATGCAGTGTTCAGCCCTACTTGGGAAGAGCATATTGACCATCTAGGATTTGTATTGCAGGCCCATCTGACCATAAAGGCAAGCAAGTGTGAAATTGGTCAAAGTACAGTGGTCTACCTTGGACATGAGGTAGAAGGAGGTGAAAAGGGCCATTACCTAGCAAGGTACAAGCTGTTCAAGACTGGGCCACCCCTACTACTCAAGCCCAAGTGAGAGCCTTTCTAGGTCTCAATGGTGATTATAGGATCTACATTGAGAACTATCTGATCACAGCTTCTCCCTTGAATGTGATCTCCTCATCCAAATTCCACAAGAAGGTCAGGTGGAATGAGGAGTGCCCTAAGCCATCTGAAGGACTTAAGAAAGCCCTTTGTCAAGCTCCAGTCTTGAGAGCTCCTGACTTCAACCAATCCTCTATTGTATAAACTAATACAGGAATAGGTGCAGTTCTGAGTCAGCTGGATGAGAAAGGCAGGGAACACCCTAACTGCTTCATCAGTAGGAAATGTAAGGACCGTGAAACAAGGTGGTCAACAATTGAAAGAGAATGTTTTGCAATTGTGTGGTCTTTGGAGAAGTTTAGACCGTACTTGTATGGATCTAGTTTTGTAATTCAAACAGACCACCAACCCTTGAGATGCTTAATGCAGATGAAGGGGGAGAATCCTAAATTGTTAAGATGGTCATTCAGCCTTAAGGGGTTTTACCACAGGTCAGGTTGTAATCAACAAAATGCTGATGGTCTCTCCAGAAAGTATGACCGACTGGAGTATGGAGCTTCATCCAGGAGTGGATTAAATCCTCCTGTGCCTTACTCTGGGGGGGGGGAGGGGCGAGTGTTAGGGAGAATTGTCAGAAATGTGCTAATTGACTTCTACCTTAGAAACCCCCAACTCTTTTGCTGGACTTTAGGACTTTTCATTTCTAACCAGGAGAGAGTGAGACCTTTTTTTCCCACTCTCTTATGTAATCTTTTCTGTGATTTATAATCTGTGTCTCTTTTGACTTTGGAGTCTGACAAACTCCATAGGCATCATCTTTACATTGTGACACACAGCACCTTCAGTGCAGTGGCACAGGGAAGTCACTTAGATTTCCCAAAGGTTTAAATACCTTCTCTTTGTGAAACTACTGTTTCCAAGAGCAGTGAAATGAAATTGACTTTACTTACATTTTGTAACTTTCTAGACCCAGCACAAACTATCTTACCATATGGTGCTGGAGGGGTTACTTGGTATACCCTTTGTCTAGTTTCTCAATTAACAATTTTATGTTACCCTTTCTACAGTTAATGGCTGGTGGCAGTGGTTTACTTTTTACTACCATTGTGGGTTTTTACCGCGGGCTGTGTTCCCAGCTGCAGTAAGGCACCCATTTGGGCCCATTTTGTCAAAATGGCCCTTATCTTCTTTTTTTGCCATTTCTTGTTGAAAAACTCCATCTTGAGATTTACTCTGCGTGCCAAACCAGGTTTGGTCTCTCTGTTCATTTTGCCTCTGGCCTCAGTATGTCTGGCGAGGGCAGGAAGTGAGGGAGGTGCCAAAAACTCCCTGTGCTTAATCTCCTTGGTTACAGGAATGTACCCAAAGGTGATTGGCCATCCTCAGAGTACAGCCACCCTGCTGTGGGATTGACAGCTAGGCTGGAATGAATGGGAGAAACCTGCATAAAAGTCAATGTTTTTTGGCTTGGAAGACATAATCGACCACTGGAAAGAGGAATCCGAAGAAGAACTTGGAAGAGACACCTGCTGCAACTCCTGGACCATTTGTTTGCCCGGTGAAGCTCTACTGCTGTGCTAAAGCTCCAAATTAGTTTTGACTAGAGAAGCCCTGCATGGACGACTTCTCCCCTGGTTAAGTACAAGCAATAAACCTCAAAGTGAACTCGTTTGGACATCCTCTCGGAGCTGGCTGTACTTCCACTGCTGCTGGTGGAACCAAAGTGCCAGGGAGATGAACACCAACCGAGAAGATTGGTTTTAAAGTCAGACCTGAGTGCCAGAAGGATCCTCCGGGCTTCCCTGAAGCACGACTGGCCAATCCTGAGCCACCTGAACAGGGTGCTGGACCCCAGATGCGAGGAAAGTCTGACGTGGTATCCGAGAACCACAGTGTTGCTATTTGCTGTCAGAAGCAAGGAGCTGAAACCGCAAAGTACCACTGAATTGAAGTTTGCCCATTGCTGCCGCTGACCTTCCCATTGCAGTGCAGGAGTCCACAGATGTCGTCCCTCTTTTCCCCACGACTGAGGCCCAGGAACACCAGGATCTACAGAGCTGTACAGGAAAAGAAGCCAGCTGGAACCATGTCTTCTAACCCAAGGTACTGTAAAGTTAAGAGAATGTACCTCTTGTTGTGTAGCCTTACTTGCTCTCAGTTGAGACTTGTCTTGGTTGCCCTTGCAGAGTTGCTTACAGCTTTGTCCCTCAAAGCCTCCCAGCTTGCGGCCCTTCAACTTAATTTTGTTTCTACAAACCTTTCTAAAAACATTGTGCAAAACTTTTACTTAACTGCAAAGAAGATCTTTAGCTCCCCTAGACTTTGCTCAAATAACATTGGCTGTCCTGGCTCCCTGAGAGACTCTTCTTACCTCTGACTCTGTGCTTCTATCTTTCCCCAAGGAAAGGGTTAAATGTACTTGACATTGGAAGGTTTAAAAAGTACTTACCTGTTTATGAATTATTTGTTAACCTTTTTATTCCCCATTCTAACCTTTGCATCAAACTCAGTATTGCTCTAAATGTACCAGTAATAAATGTCCACAGTGTCCTAGCTATTTAAGTCACCTGATGGTGTAGGAAGTGTCTGTGTGCCATCCCAAATGGGTATCATCTGATTTAGACAAACAGAGTGTTTTTTTAAGTGTATTATAATTGCTACATGTTTTGCTCCCTTCTGAAGAAGGCTTATATAACTGACTGTTAAATAAATTAATAATTGTTTAATAAAGAAGTCTTGTGTTTATTTGAATAACTGTCACTGTGAAACTATGTGTTACAATCCTACTGCTCACATTGACCCCTCTTGAGATCAGCCTGGCTGCTCAACCACACTGCCAACCTGTGTAGTACAGGCTTATACCAAAGGTTGGGTTCCTATTACCAGGAGGTTAAGGTTGCTGTAGTCTTCCAAAGGACACTGCACACAATCTTGCCCAACATACTGCAGCAAACATTTTGGACCAGTATGCATTCAGCAACTACACTTCAAAGACACCATAGAAGATGCATTAGATGCATGTAAATGCGACAAGCCAAAGGATCTCCAAAGTGCATATGGGAGAAATGTGTAGAAACACGTTCCTTTCCTCTATTCTTTCGTACTGGAAAAGGAGGACAATATGATGAAAGGTCCACACAAATAACAGTATCAGAATATCGCTTGTTACCATTCAGACAAAATGTAAAATATATTTTCCACCTCCTGTTCCAAAGTGAACTAGCAACTCTATGTTATGAGTTTAAAAACAGGCTCTAATTTTTTAAACATGTCTGCTACCCAACTGCATAAAAAAAAAAAGACAAAGATGAAGTTTTGCAGTCAAGAATCACAAATCTCTTGGCAAACATGCGTGGTACAAAAGAATACTGGTTCCGACGTCACGATGATGCACAGATGAAGTGTGGTGCTGCTGAACTACATGCCAACTTTAGAAAATAATGGCAGGTCTAGTATTTTACTACTATACCAAGCTGTTTTTAGTAAACTAATAGTAGTCTGTATATTTTCCACCTTTGATGGTCCATATACCATGAAATATTGACTCGAGAAATTGATAATGAACCTTTGAACTGTTACAGGTTGCTATTTCTTGAATTTGTGTGTACACAGCAAAACACATGACTTAATTTAGCGGTGGCTCGTCCATAATGGTTGATGTTGTGTCGACCAAGCCTATTTGGACAAGTCAACAAAAAGCGCTCTCTCAGATGATTGTTGCAGCTGAGGGAGCACTTCCTGGTTCAGCTTGAACTGTGAAAGCAAACTGTTGTTTCTCTTGACAGTTGATACCCCATTCAGGTTTCCTCAATGCGTCATGCAGGGCTCTGGGCATTTCTCTTACCCAGGCTTGCATGGCTCATTGGGGATGCTGGCTGCTGTACTGCATCTCTGAATGTGCGTGACTGCACAGTCCTGCGCATTCAGTGCCGACGGGGCATACTCATGTGCACAGTAAGAGCTTTGTGGATCATGCTGATGCTGTTTGGGAGCAGGAGAGATCATCGAGATCTGGTGGAGCGCTTCAGGTCTAGGGCAGCAGGTAAGAAAAATAAATGTGTCCGTGGATAAGAGCATATATGTTGTGTTGGTGCCTGTGTGGATGTGAGAGTGAATGTGTATGGGTGCGTACGTGAATGTGTATTTGTGTGAAGAATGTACCCAACTATCCCCTCATCCCACTCATGGAACACTGGTTATGAGGTGCGGGGGGTGGGTGACCCCAAATCAGAGGCCTGCTCAACAGCACAGTGTGGTTTTGAGCCAGCCTCCGCAAACCTCTGACTAGATAAATGGCCATAGGCAGGATCTGGTACTAGAAATAGTTAGAACATGTTTGTGTGATGGTCCTTAGGTGTGTTCAGGCTAACCCATGTAGCATCGAGGCTTCATTGGCAGTTATTGTTTCTAGACATCTTCTGCAAATCCCGAGAAAATTAGCATGGGACTGCTGATTCAACTAACAGAGGTGACAGGACCAGAAGAAGGGAGTGTAAATAAAGAGTGTTGGCATCACAAAGGTGAATGGGGAGTAGAGAAGAGGCCCAAGAATCGGTTACACAGCACAAATGCAATAAGACCAATTGTTATTAATACAAAAACGGCAAGTAATTAGATTATCATTTGATATATATGCAAGTGTCAAAATCAATTTGGAGGATATGCCACTCGTCAATACCCTATCTTATACGTCAACACACTGAGGTGCCAGTCACAGATAGGTGTGTTCATGGAGACATTGGTTCGGCATTGGAGTCAAGTACTTGTAAATGCATCACGGTTAGTGCTATATGGTGAAATAATTTATTTACTCAATAAAAAGATAACAACACGTAAATTGTGCAACACATAGCATATGAGAATGCAATGACATATTGAATAATTCTGCTTAACAATAATATTCAAAATAAATGTCTTAAAAGTTCCACTCCACACCCACAGAAGGCCCCATTCCAAACAAGTTACCATGTTTCAAAACTGTCCTAAAACGTTCCTTTAACATAGTTAGTAAATGTTCAATAGTGGTGGTGAGATGCGAGAATGAGGACATTTTGGAAGGTGAATTACAGCAATGTCTGAGGTTCTAATCCTGTGCACCTTTTAAAACAAGAAAACATGAAGCAACGGGAGTCTTAGGGTTAAGATGGTGTAGCTATCAACACTTGCCGAATTTCATGGTTATGCTGTATTAAACAATAACCATAAGATCGCTTCAACTAAAGATTTGTTACTCAAAAAAGACATATCTATTGCGTGATATTTGAGGCAATGTTATGGTGATGGTCTGATGCAATACAATGCATAATGCATATTCAATTTGGCAAATGTCAGATACATCACCTTTACTTCGAGCCCAGCCTTATGTTTATTCAGCACACTGATGACATCACAAATCGCATCACTGATGTGAATAACTAGAGCAGACTGATAACAGTTATGGTCCATTCCACATTTCTCGAAATGGCCAGGCCACCCAAAATACCCATTAGTCCTCACATGTGGCCAGACCCAGTGGGAAATCTTCCCCAAAACACGTATCATATACATAGAATATGTTTGTGATATTTCTTGAACTTTTCCAAGAGTATTTTTTTATTCTTTTCGGTAGTCTCGTTATATATTATTTGTGATGTCATCAATGAAATTATCTGTGATGCAAAATTGCACTCGAATTCCCAGTGATGCCATCAATGATGTCATTTGTTATACCATCTGTGATGTCATCATGGTGCTCATGACCAGTACAATAGGATAATTCAGAATACTTGCAAGAACGCCTTGAATCCATGAAAATAAAACATGGTGGATTTTAATTTTTGAAAACCTGATATGCTGCAATGCATCGTGGAGATACATAGAAGATGCTGTAAATGGAGCTCCCTACCACATTTTAATTAAACAACTGGAAGGAGTTCCACCAAACCAATAACAAGTACATTGGAACCACATTGTGCCCTTGCATAACATAAGTATAAAACATGTAATTTTGTATGCATTATACATTTGCAGGAACTGTTCACATTTCGGGGGCCAGTGCCAAACACATGATTTGCATATATTGCATTACAGATGCATCAAACACATCCCGAAGGGAGTAAAGCGTCCCTGCATGTTAGTCAGAATGCACCTGTTGACACCATTGTACAGAATGATGTTGAACTTGTCATGGAGAAAGTGGTACATGCTATGAGTCAGGTACATAATTTGGATATGGATTTGGATGTTTTGCTATCCAACAGGGACCTACTATTGCCTTCCTCTTCACCAATTAGCAGGCCTGAAGTGCAGTAAATAACTACTGGTAGTGAGGGCATTTAAAACATGTCGACTTCAGTAGCAAATAGGGAATACACAAAGCCATTTCTAGGAACGATTTCCTTAAGCAAAACACTCTTTACTAGGAGGATAGTTTTCTTTTTATTTCAACATTCTATTTTACACACCAAAAAGAAAGTTAGACAATAGGAACATGTGCTCATTTCCTAATAGGGAAACTTTTTTCACATTACATCACATTACATCTGATGCATGGTCATGTTAAACCCGTTCCAGTTCAATTAGGTTTGCAATTAAAATGCTTAACTTAGGAAGACAACTGTGTGATTTAAATACTGACATTTTTAGTTCAACCTCAAAACATGTATTACGTTTATCACTTTGTCCAAATAGCCTTGTATACCTCAGAAGGGGTCATTATCACTTAGGATAATGACTCTTCCCCAGTGTATGGCCCTTGGATGTCCCTCGGGCCATACCATGTGTGGGGGTCATAATCTCGAAATAATGACTCTTCCCTGTGTATTTAATGCAGAGCAAATGGAAAATATGAACAAAAAAGAAAAACAGGCATGCATTTCATGACAATAATGTATACTCCTGTGTACAAAATCACCCTTTGTTGCTCCATATTATTGGGCAGGCTGGAAAGGAGACATATTTTCTTATTCATACTGGGAGATTGTTTTTACAGCATAAGCGCTGCTGTACAGTCTATTGTGTTGTAACTGTGTCCACAGGTTTGCCAGCAACTTACATAGGAGGTGTAACTCTGCACCACTTTTTGATGCTCCCCATGGAACATGGTAACACGTTGTAATTTAGGAAACGTGCAGCCCAATAACTGGGATGTGTGCTCTTAAAAGTGAAGGTTATTATTATTGATGAAGTTACCGTGGTATTGTATGTCATGCAAGATTTTATCAATTTGAGAAGACAAGCGTTTATTGCTGGTTTTTCACGAGGAACTGTTTGGAGCAAAGCATGTACTTGTTTTTGGTGATTTTCTACAACTCCAGTGAAAGGACGACAGTCACCCAGGCTTAGGCTCCAAAGATTTTGATTGATTGATTAATTAATTGATTGATTGTTTATTTATTATGCTCGGGACATGGGTTAAGTGCAGAGAGATACCACTCTCATGGGTCGTAACTGAAGGCAGTAGTGCTGCGGCAAGTGCAAGGCCCGGTTGCAAGTGCAGGAGACTGGCAAGGAAAGCTTTGGACATGTGAGGCTCTGAAGGTATACCAGGCAGCCAGCCGGCAAAACTGAGCAGAAGTAGAGCAGAGGGAGCAGAAAGAGGTGGTTAGCAGGGGCGGGGGAGAGAGAAGGAGGAGGCGAAGAGGAACGTCTTGTGGTGTTTCTGGAATTAAAGGAGATTTGGCTGAAGATGGAGAGAGGCAGGGAGGCTGTTCCAGAGGGAGGCACCTGCAGAGGATAAAGATCTCCCCCCAAGTCTATGCTTGGAGAAGCGGCTCACCCGTAGAGAGTTTTCAGCACACCATGACTGAATTGTGGACGCACAGTCAGCAATGAGTGAGGAAGAGGAAGAGGCAGAGGATGGGCTGAAGGAGAGCTGCGTGTCATCCGTGTACTGAAAGTTGGAGGTGAAGGTGGCTGTTATATGGGCCAGGGGGGCCATGTAGCCATTGAAAAACCAGGGGGATAGGTTAGGTCCCTGGGAGACACTGCAGCTAGAGAGAGTGATAGGGGAGAGGAAAGACCTCAGTTCCACCTTAGATGGGTGGTCAGAGATATAGGAGTTTAGCCATGCCAGAGCCTGATCATTGATGCCCAGGGTGTGACGGAGGCATGTGATCAGGGTGTTGTGGTTCACCATATCGAAGACAGAGGAGAGGTTGAGTAAAAAGAGGACAGAGAGATTGAAACCCTTTTTGGCAATATAGATAATGTGAATCTCTGGGTTTATTTCTAGCACTAAGAGCTTATTGTGAATATGAGGCATCATACAGACCTGCAATATACAGAAATTATTATTTTTATTTATTGGGCATTTGTATGTCACCTATACGCAAGTATTTCCAGGTGCCATAAGACAAGATGGGGGACGTGGAAATCTCAAAAGTAGAACAACAAAAACAGTTATATTGACCTTATGACAATGCTACTGTGGAAGTGCTTGACAAGGGCCTATGTGTGAGGGGGCAGGGAGTAGAGGGAGAAGTGCAGTATAAGGGTGCCTTCAGCGAAGGGGGGCAGCCAAGCGCTGGGCGGGCAAGGTTGCAAGTGCCAGGAGAAAAGAGAGAAAGAAAGTATGGGTCGGTGGACAGGGAGTACCAAGTTGGGCTAGTCCAGGAAAGGGAGCCTGAGGGCAAGTGCTGACAAAGGATGGTGGGGGAACTGGTAGAGGGTTGTCTGGACACTGTATGACTCTGAAGGGACCAAGCCCGATTAGCAGAGGGAAAGTTAGCATGGGAGGGGAGAGGGATCGAAGAGGAGAAAAGCAAATTGTTGATAAGTTTCTGGAACTTAATAGGATCTGGCTCACTTTTGAGGGGGGAAGGAGACCGTTCCAGAAGGAGGAGCAATCTGAGGAAAGGGATCTACCTCCCTACCTCCCACTCTGTGCTTAGAGAAATGCTTGACCTGCAGAGAGTTGGAGCCAGAGGACCGAAGGATTATTGCAGGTAGGTATTTAGGGAGGGAAAGGTGGGTGTAAAGAGGTCCCAGGCCCAAGACAACCATGTGGATGATGCAAAGGGTCTTGAATCTGATCCTTTCAGTTACCAGGTGCCAATGGAGAGATTTTAGGGCTGGAGAGATGAGATCCCTAAGCTTAAGACCAAGGATAAGTCTTGCAGTCCTATTCTGGATTAGTTGAAAGATGCTCGGGACATGGGTTAAGTGCAAAGAGATACCACTCTCATGGGTCGTAACTGAAGGCAGTAGTGCTGCGGCAAGTGCAAGGCCCGGTTGCAAGTGCAGGAGACTGGCAAGGAAAGCTTGGGACATGTGAGGCTCTGAAGGTATACCAGGCAGCCAGCCGGCAAAACTGAGCAGAAGTAGAGCAGAGGGAGCAGAAAGAGGTGGTTAGCAAGGGCGGGGGAGAGAGAAGGAGGAGGCGAAAAGGAACATCTTGTGGTGTTTCTGGAATTTAAGGAGATTTGGCTGAAGATGGAGAGAGGCAGGGAGGCTGGTCCAGAGGGAGGCACCTGCAGATGATAAAGATCTTCCCCCAAGTCTATGCTTGGAGAAGCGGCTCACCCGTAGAGAGTTTTCAGCACACCATGACTGAATTGTGGACACACAGTCAGCTATGAGTGAGGAAGTGGAAGAGGCCGAGGATGGGCTGAAGGAGAGCTGCGTGTCATCCGTGTACTGAAAGTTGGAGGTGAAGGTGGCTGTTATATGGGCCAGGGGGGCCATGTAGCCATTGAAAAACCAGGGGGATAGGTTAGGTCCTTGGGAGACACTGCAGCTAGAGAGAGTGATAGGGGAGAGGAAAGACCTCAGTTCCACCTGAGATGGGTGGTCAGAGATAAAGGAGTTTAGCCATGCCAGAGCCTGATCATTGATGCCCAGAGTGTCACGGAGGCATGTGATCAGGGTGTTGTGGTTCACCATATCGAAGACAGAGGAGAGGTTGAGTAAAAAGAGGACAGAGACATTGAAACCCTTTTTGGCAATATAGATAATGTGAATCTCTGGGTTTATTTCTAGCACTAAGAGCTTACTGTGAATATGAGGCATCATGCAGACCTGCAATATACAGAAATTATTATTTTTATTTATTGGGCATTTGTATGTCACCTATACGCAAGTATTTCCAGGTGCCATAAGACAAGATGGGGGACATGGAAATCTCAAAAGTAGAACAACAAAAACGGTTATATTGACCTTATGACAATGCTACTGTGGAAGTGCTTAACAAGGGCCTATGTGTGAGGGGGCTGGGAGTAGAGGGAGAAGTGCAGTATAAGGGTGCCTTCAGCGAAGGGGGGCAGCCAAGCGCTGGGCGGGCAAGGTTGCAAGTGCCAGGAGAAAAGAGAGAAAGGAAGTATGGGTCGGTGGACAGGGAGTACCAAGTTGGGCTAGTCCAGGAAAGGGAGCCTGAGGGCAAGTGCTGACAAAGGATGGTGGGGGAACTGGTAGAGGGTTGTCTGGACACTGTATGACTCTGAAGGGACCAAGCCCCATTAGCAGAGGGAAAGTTAGCATGGGAGGGGGAGAGGGATCGAAGAGGAGAAAAGCAAATTGTTGATAAGTTTCTGGAACTTAATAGGATCTGGCTCACTTTTGAGGGGGGAAGGAGACCGTTCCAGAAGGAGGAGCAATCTGAGGAAAGGGATCTACCTCCCACTCTGTGCTTAGAGAAATGCTTGACCTGCAGAGAGTTGGAGCCAGAGGACCGAAGGATTATTGCAGGTAGGTATTTAGGGAGGGAAAGGTGGGTGTAAAGAGGTCCCAGGCCCAAGACAACCATGTGGATGATGCAAAGGGTCTTGAATCTGATCCTTTCAGTTACCAGGTGCCAGTGGAGAGATTTTAGGGCTGGAGAGATGAGATCCCTAAGGTTAAGACCAAGGATAAGTCTTAACGTCCTATTCTGGATTAGTTGAAAGGGGCAAAGGGAGGATTGAGGAAGGCTGAGTAAGAGGCTGCTGCAGTAGTCCAGCCTGGAGAGAACCAACGCTCTGGAGACATCGAGCTTCTGGGAGAAGGTGAGGAAGGGTAAAATGCACCTAGAAGGTGGAGCTGAAAATTGTACTTCTTGTACTTCTTGGCAAGGTCTGTGATGTGTGGAGAGAACGAGAGAGAGGAGTCAAAGATGATCCCAGGGTTTTTTGCCTCATAGGTTTTTGAGATGGAGTACTGCAGGTTGGTGTTGGTGTGTAACATATTTGATCAAGGATGCACTGCTCCTCATGTTATGCCAATGTTTAATCTTACAAACATAAAATGCATGTGATTAACCTCTACTGTTGCAGAATGTGATCAATTGACTTATACAATGATATTTTTGAAAATGAAAAAATATTGACTTGAAGTTTGTTGATATTTGATATAGTGACATAATGCTGTTAGAATTAAATAAAAATCAATTCAATTGAAAAAAAAATAACAGCTGGATTAGAGTCTGTTTTGAAGATTTGTATCAAATGTCAATTTATGTTAAGATTCAACTAGAATATAGAGATTCGTCTTTTGGATGGGGCTATGGGAAGATAGGTTCTGATGAAGTATGATCATTTTAGTGAGCATTTTCTTCTATGTAGAATGTCTGATCATTTCATGATATTTAAAGACAGGTTTTTGAAAAAGAGACACTTTATTTTGTTTTATCCCTATCATATCACTGTGTACAAATCTCAAGGATTGAGATTAGATGTAGCACTTGTTGATATAGACAACACCGTGTTTTTGGAAGGCATGTCATATGGCCAGTTTCACATATAAAACATTTTCCCCATTTGCCAGGCTTATACTTAATTGCTATTGATGAGTCTAAAATGATAACTGTCATTGCATGTGTTGAAGAGTATCAAACAGCAAGAGGGGAAGAGGATCACCACTAGTCTTAGTTTAGAAAACAGCCATCCCAAGTGGGGTCAGAACTAGAACACCAAGAAATAACTAGATGTTGCTGCACATTTAGTGCAGAGTCTTCACTCAATTGAATTTTTTTAAAGCAATTTGTTTCTCCAAATGTTTGAATAAGGAAAAGACAAACAAATAAATTGAATACACAATACATTCTTTTACTGCAAATATATAGCTCAAGGAGAGCGCAAAAACATGCATACATGTACACATCATCGTGTAAGAAATAAAAAAAGGATGAAGCTTAAAAGACATCTTGAAAACAAAATAATTCACATAATATGGAAAACAAGAAATTAGACATATATTGCTGGATAGGGCAGCATCAGTGAGAACCTTCCCTGTGCACAACCTACACTGTGCAAGAAAATCCAGTATAACAATTTAAAAATAACACGAACAACCTGCTAATCAAAAAAGAAAAAAACACTAAAACACTTGGTGGCAAGGGGTATCTACAGTGGAGCTGTGTCATACCATTGGCTCCTGCATCTCAATGAACCAGGTATACAGATCAATATGAGTTTGAAATGCACCTAAAGCCACAAATAAATAATACATACTTAATTAGTCATATAGATTTTCATTACAGACAAGACTAAACCACTTCATCACAACAAGAGATGTTCATAGATGTGCCACCTTGAGTTACAGCTGCAGAAATGCCCATAGACTTTAAAGGAGGTCCAGCCTTCATCAGGGAAAGACACATTTGCAACCATAGAAGTCAAAGTAAATGCACCTACGAAAACACAACAATATTCACATTTGAAAAAACATGCCCAACAGGCTACCACACACTACTCATAAACAAAGTATGCATGTAGACATTAACATTAAACAAATACCATGTCGGTTTTGCGATTATTATAATCCACATTAGTGTTCAGTTAAAGAGTGCAGCCCTCCCTAATGTGTCAGCATACATTTAGTAATAAAATAGGAGAGCAATATTGAAATTATTTGCCTGCTGCAAATAGATAAAACAATGTCCGTTAACAAGTGCATCTGGTATTTGCAATCATGTAACTATAAAATCTCAATGTACATATTTATTTCTAGAAAACACTATCCTTTAGTTGTTAGAAAAGGCGAACATAATTTGGAAATGTTGTGATAGATTGTCTTATGCATTTATTTGAATTCACTCAGCTTTTCAACATCAGATTTGTTCAACAAAACTTGGAATTTAAACAATATTTGATACTTGTGTTCAAATAATACTGGAATGATGGATTGAAGATCATCACTAAAAGTTTGAACTTTGTAATAGAGCAGGTATATATTTCACAGAGAACATTTAAAGTTATTGAAATCATATTCCATGAAGGTTACACAATAAATAGTGGAAACTTCAAAACATGTCTGTGAAGAGAAATAAAACAACGTTTGTGTTAGTATTCTGTTGTTTCAAACAAGTTTAGATGGCCTGGAATGTTAAGAATGTGCATCTACAACTACAACAAAATTTTAATTTTGCTTTCTGCAAGACATAATAAGGCATCACGTATAGTCGGGAATTCATAAATTAGCATTGTCAAAAGGCAGTGTAGTTACTAAACAAACTACTTTATGTTACCTCACTTCATATTTTCAAAACATACTATGGGTATTGTTTCTATTACAAACTAGTGAAAGCATGATGTCATATAGTACAAACAAATTATGAGAAAAAGGGGTATTTTTTATTTTGTATGTCGCTTACTTGAAGATACATAATATGTTACTTTCTACACAACATATTGCATATCCTAACACTGTTCAAAATAGATGTAACTTATTAATCCTTCCACTAATCAAAAGTTAGAACAGCAAATCATGCAGTCTTATGTAGAGAATCATAGCTCACTATCATGTGTTTCTCCTGTGTGACATAAACGATAGTGTACATATATATACATTGTTGCCTTCAGGTTGTGTTTGGGTGTTCCATTTACATTATTACTGGCAAAAGGACCTATCTATGATAACTATTTGTATCTATATGAAATTAAATACTATAATATGTGCAAATTAGATCAGAAAATGCATACAATTAAAAGTCTGAAAAATGTTGACTCCCCTTAAACACAAATCACCAGTATACCCAGTCTGCAAGTTTCTTTAGAAAAAGACGAATAAGTACTTTGTTTTTGGAATTATGTAAAGTGTGTAGGAGGCGCTGTTGAGGACGCACATTGATTTGGAACTTTCAAAAATAGTTTAGTAAGATTAGCAGCAGAAATCATGGATCTTTGTAAAGTGCTACCTTCTGGTTTTGTAAACTTTAATGAATTCTGTGAAATACTACATGTGCCATTGCATGCCACTATTCAGTGGGAATTGTCACTAGCCATCACCATGATTAACAGTGCACACTCCCGCATGCTAATAGAGCTGTTCTTCTCTGAATCCCTCACCACCTCCACCTAACATTGTGCCACTACGTTGCTGCATTCAGGGCCAGTGTCCAGCAGAGGAAATATGAACTAGGGTGGATAAAGAGTGCTGGATGGGCCCCTGTGGGATGGCGGGCAGAGGATGAGGCAAGATACCTGACACAACATTGGATATTGGTTTTGACCAGCTGAAGGAGTCAGTCATACAGACTGCACATTTGATGAATATGGTAGGATGTGACTTACCCATGTATGTAGGAGGCTGTAGCAGTCCACCCGACTGTGGCGTTTCACTCCACTGGACATTGCCACATGTGCAGTCCTCCAAGTCCCAATGGCATCAGGAGGGCAATGGCCCCTGACATGAAGCAAATTAACAAAAATTAAAAGGTAGTCCACCCTGGACGGATTTCAATAATACAACACTAAAGTCCACCCTGGACAAGGAAAAACAGAAATGTAACAGAGTCCATCTCATATGGAGTCATGCAAAAAGATAACTGTGCATGGTGACAACACAAAATTGAAATGTCCATCTTGGGGAGTAGCAAAACATTTCAATAAATGACAAAGGTCATTTGGAGGTGGGTGGGGGTGTCCCCATATGTGAACTAAAATGTAAAATGATGAAACCCTCCAAAGGCTGAATGACACAGGGGCACAGGTAGGAGATGTGGGGTGGGACAGCAGTGACTACAATCCTGCAGTGGATTCCGGGATGGTGCCTCCATACCATGCAGTGCAAATGTCTGATGTTCAGTGGTGTTGCCCAAGCGTGACAGGACTTCATGTAGGAGGGTCCCAAAAGCAACACAGTCCTTATGTTGTTCCTCACGAGGAGCCACAGGGTCATCATGTGACCTCTCTTGTGAAGTATCCAAACGCACAGTGAAAGTGCTCCAAGGCGCCATCTCTGCATGCAGACTCTCTGTCATGCCTGTCTGTGTGATTCCCACCAGTGGATGGATGGAGGTCAGTGCGTCATCGCAGAGCCTCTACTCTACTCTGACCTTGGCTCATTACAACACATGGGAGTCTGACCTTATTTGTCAATCTGCTGATCTGCTGACCCTGGTTGCATGCAGGTATTTGTGTTGCCATGATCTCCCCAACCACCATCACAATATTGTCCCCCACTAGATACGTGGTTGGTCACCATCACATGTATCTCAACTATGTGTGAGGAGAGTGCGACATGGAAATTACCAAGGTGCACTTGCAAACCACTGCTCCATTGACACTCCAAATGTGGAATGTACTACACTGAGACATCTATTGGCCATCCAGATCTACTCCTGTCTGCACTGACATTGGCGCTCATCTATTTCCACCGGAAGCCAGGACCAGGGAATTGATGACTGTGACATCATGGAAACATTGCTGTAATTCTCAGTGAGTAATGATTAGCATTCACAATTGACTATATGCACACATGACACTATGAATGTGTTCAATAAGATGTGTCTTGCATGCCATTGCCACACAGAGGAGTACTGGCACAGAAGTTAAACCTGTCAGACAGTGATGTGTACTGTGACACCAACATTTACCACATGCATAAATCACACAACCACCTCCCTGATTGAAGGTCATGTGCTGGAAGTGTACATGGTAGCATTCATGAAGTGCCCATGAATGGCTGCCAACTGCAGCCAATTGTTCTCCAACACATATATGAGCATGCATGTCATTCAAAATTAACGGCACATACCATATGCGTGAATGGCACTCACCAGATGTGTCGACATAGGTGTCCATGCTTCCCATGCAATGCCCCTGCTAACTCCTGATCAATGCATTTGCTACTTCTTTGAAAGGAGTAATCTCCTCCTTCTCTGGTGGTCTCCCTCCTGTCGCCTTTACAGAGTCCAGGTTTGTCTGAGCTTATACTTTGTCCTTTGCATTAGGTCATCCATACGCTTGCAAATCTATGAAGCAGTGCACATCTGCCGACCATGTGTGAATGAGACTTGTGACCTCCTGCCACGTCATCTACTGCTGAGTGGGATGCTGTGCTACCATTTGAAGGGTAGAGGCCCACATGGTGTTCATATGCATACTCTGTGAGGAGATTGAGATCCTTATTTGAGAAATGCTTCTTCCTCTGTCGCCCCTTCTGTCAGGTGTATCGACCCACGTTCAAGTTATTATGCTGCAACACTTGGTGCTGTGGGCTTAGAATATCCAAGATGGCTGAGAGGCCCACAATTGCGCCAGAATCCAGGAAAACCGTGCAGTTTTTGCACACACCAAAATGGTCGCCTGACCTGCCACCAACAAGTGCGAGCGTGATGGGCCAGAAGCGCCATGAGTGAAACGTTTTGCCAAAGGAAAAACAGCAGTGCCTGTTAGCTCAAAAAAGCGCTTTGAAATCAAATCACCTTTGTTTCTCTGAATGCAAGCTCAAAATGCCTATTTCAAACATTGCAAGATATTCAAAAATCTCACTGAACACCAGCAGACGTCTGGTAGAATGAAGTCTTGTGTGCATACCCAATCTGGAAGGATGAAGAGCCTAAAATAATGTTCATAACAAAACTGGCTGAGCTGTGGATGTCAGCAGCTTCAGTGAAATGGGATTTAAAGCCACTAAAATCGAAATGTTTAAATAAATGAGTGACCTACTTTTGAGTCTCACATAGGTTGCAACTGCTTAAATGTCATGGTTTTGAACTTAGAATCAACGTTCTAGCTGCATGTGTCAAAATTGTAAGTTTGATTTGAATGAAGAAAAATGGGAACAACAGTGACCTTTGGCTGAAGCCTGGCTTAAAGGGACTGAATTCTGCCCGGCAACTACCCCCGACAGGAGTTGAAACTTGCCCAGCAACTGTATTCACAGGCCTGGCCTCCCTTTTGCTGCCCCACCAAAAGGAGATCACACCTCTCTGATTGAATCAGGGGAGGGGTGCCTGGGACTGCAGGAAAACAGAACAATGTACTTCACTTTGCTCCAAGCAATTGCTAAATCAGGGGGTCGTAAATGGCTTCCTTTTGGAAGGAAATGGGAGGGGCACTTTCTCTGTGAGCCAGCTGAGCTTGGAGGAAGTGGACAAACCAGCAATTCCCCCATGTGCTTTGGGAAACCACACCCCTCTGGGACAGAGCATAATTTTAGAAAGATGGATGATTCATAGTACATAATTGTCAAAATTATATCAATAATATCATGATTCCTGTGATTTTTCTGTGCACATTTTAAGAGGTGTTAGGACTCTGTGGTATGTTCTGGGGGTAGTAGCGGAAAATAGAGTATTACTCCAAATGTATGTATGTTAAAAATCTGACACTTCATCATCTGATGCCCATAT
Organism: Ambystoma mexicanum; assembly: GCF_040938575.1. Lineage (NCBI taxonomy): Eukaryota > Metazoa > Chordata > Amphibia > Caudata > Ambystomatidae > Ambystoma > Ambystoma mexicanum. Next base: position 926,606,162 of record NC_090941.1, read on the forward strand.
TCCTTGCGCACATTTGTGTAAATTCTGGAAAAGTTTAGAGGTTGTGTTCTGGATGAAAAGGACAGAATTCTGTCAGAAGTGAACACAACATCTTACAAAGACAGGGATCGGATGGTTTGGCGTTACAGAAAATATGTTAACTGGACATATAATATTAGACAAATTGTACATAGATAAATATGCATTTAAGTGAAAAATAGATTTGTGTGCAAAGTGACAAGGGGTGTGTTCTTTCTGTATGCCATAAAAATGATGCCTGATGACATGGGATGACTCACAATTCAGTTCCCCAGTCAGAAGACAGAGAATCCTATAGCCTATCAGGATACTCAGAGGGTTGGGCATAGAAAATCAGCCTTCCCACCCACTTTCAAAAGACATAAAAAGAACCACTGAAAGCCAGATAGGGACTGCCTTTCCACTTTCTTGTGAAGCACTTTGCCGGATCAGACAATATCCAGAAGGACCATATCCAGAACTTAGACTCCAGATAGATTCCAGAACATTTTAGCAGAAGGCCTACTGCAAGCTAAAAGTGTTCTCAGCTGGCATTACAATTTTGCAAACTGATTTACCCCAGACTTCCAAGGGGCACATCAGAATAAAACAGCCGGGCTGTGCTGTTTGATTCTAGCCAAGAACTCTGTGCCAGAACCAGACCGCTGTGCAGTGTCAAGAACTTTTGCCAGAACCAGAGAACCAGACCGCGTTGCAGTGCCGATAGCAGACCCAGACCACGCTGTGAGCAGAACCAGTGCCAGAGACCGTCCGGGGCAAGTGAAGTCTAAACCTGACCAGATCTTGACGCCTATTTGAAAGTTATATTGTGAGTATCCAGCCAGAACTGTGCAAACCAATCTCTTAGTTTAAAATAATCTAATTCAAACCATTTCCACCTATCTAGAACTGCATCATAGAAGTTGTGTGTCCATTCTGTGATTTCAAACCTGTGAAAGTGTCATTTGCCATTTGAATCTTACTTTATTTCTGAAAATCTACCTCCACTAAATAGTCTGTATCTTTTGTACCGCACGTGCTAGGAACGAGATTTAACTTTCATTTTAAAGCTAAGATCCTAAGCTTTCCATATAGTTTTACCGTAATCGAGATCGATGCACTCAGAAAAAGTGCCGCGAATTGCAATTTGACTCAACTTCTTCACCTGTCAAAAATAGCTGCTTTTGCTTACATTGCTGAAATTCGTTTTCAACCTGATAATCCCTCATGAATCATTGCTAGTGTTGACCTAGTGTTGACCTGAACTAATTCAAAGTAGCTCTCACCCACCCTGAATCTCCGATAGGGAATTAAAATCAGTTTAGCATATTTTTCACTTCATTGCAAATCACATTAAAAGTATTTCTGCATGTTTTAAAAGCATACAGGTTGCTCTAAGCTTGCTAGGGGGGGAACTGAACTGCTTTAGATTGTATTCCTGAACACGTGTGTGCTCTCTTGTCCATCTCTTTATATAGCATAGGGGTGGGAGTGAATTGTCAAAAGAAAAAGTGATCATATTATCTCTTGTTGAACCAATACCAGTTTATTTATGTGCTGCATTCTTTTCCATCATTGCATTTCCTTGAAACCATAAAGGATTCTCAGCTACCTTATCCTAAATTGTGCTAGTGTAATATTATCCATTGTTGATCACTGTCATATTCATAAGTGTGCTATCAAATATTAATTTATTTATAAAAGTGTGATATATTTTTCAAATACATCTTTTAATTTGCAAAACAAACCTACTTCTTGGCTCAGTGAGGTCAGGGGGATTCAAAGAGAGGGGTGTTATACAAGGGTTTATCATCCAGATTTATGAACGTGTCATAAAAATACTTAGTTGGAGTGCTGAATTGAAGTCACTTAACACTTCTCATTCACCTATGCCTCATCATGGAGTGGTGCCTCTTCCTGCTGTGCAGAGTATCCCCTCTTGGTCCTAGTGGCCCTTGGTGGTGCTGTGACACCTGTGGGCTGGGGTTCACCACATCCTCCTCCTGGTGAGGGGGAACATGTGGGCTCACCACGTCCCTCTCCTTTACCTCACAGATCCTTCCCACTCATGGTGTAGGCAAACGGATAGGCACCCACCCCAGAAATACAGGCTATGTGATGGACAATATAGATATGTGGTCCTACAAGGATTTGCAAGGCATTCCACAAAAGAAAATGCAGTACTCAATGCGTATCGGGCTCCGCAAGGCATCCCACAAAAGAAAATATGTTGCGCAATGAATAGTACACTCTGTGAGGTACTCCACAAAAGAAAATGTGCTACGCGATGCAAAGAGGGCTCCACAAGGTACCCTACAAAAGGAAACGCAGTATGTGATTCCTAGAGGGCTCCACAAGGCACCCCACAAAAGAAAATGAGGCACACAATGCAAATATTGCTCCTTGAGATGAGTGTCTGCAATTGCAAAACCTCTGTATCCGTATAGTCTAGCACATAACTGGAAATGTGCATCGCACCTCTTAAACCTCACTGTCACTGCTGTGGACCATGTCGGCATGCTGCATGTAGTGTGTCACATGCATGTTACACACCAAGGCCCCTTATCCTGATCTCCATGCTGCCTCAGAGTACATGAGCCTGTGAATTTCCTCTTGCCTCAGCAACAAATGTTTTGCCTCCTTCTGCCCTCTATTGTCTCCAAACTTCACCATCTGTTGCTGCCTGGTGGTGTGTGTGTGTCTGCTGTCAACAAGCACTGCCTTGGAGTGCCTTCGGGTCCCCTGTTGCCTGTCCTCCTGTGGCTGTAATTCTCTTTGACCACCTCATCTGCTGTTTTGGGACTTCCACCTCACTGTTCCAACATCACTGCTCCACAGCAATTTGTCAGGACCCAGCTAATCCACACCTACCCGAGGGGTTGCCATGTCTGCTCTGTCCTCCTCTCCATTGAGGGGCACCCCCATTGTGGTGAGGCAGAGGGCTGCTAACTTCACCTCTATCGAAGTTGTCATCTTGGTGGATCAGGTCCTGGAAAATGATGATGCAGGGACAAGGCCTCCAGGCACAGACCCCAGCTGGCGGAACACCAGTACCATCAGGCGAGGCGGCTGAGGCTGGGTCCCAGGGGAGGGGTGTGGTGGAGAACACTTCAGCAGCTGTGGGACAGGGTGCTGTCACACAGGGGCCTTCAAGGTTGGAAGACTCTATGGAGTAATCTGGGTTGACGGAGTTGGAGGTGGAGGAGGAGGCCATTGCAACCCAGCCAATGGGGTCAGGTTGGGGAATCAAGAATTGTGTTTAGGTTGCAGCCCTGTCCCAGATACATGAGGATGTGAAGTCCACCATGTAGAGTTCTGCACAACTTCCTGCCCCTGGGCCACCTGTTGCGGCAGTGACCAGCTTCTTGGATGCCTCTACCCAGAACGATCCCCTACTTGCGGCCACTGAGGCCATCCAATGTTGTGCAGCCCATGCTGGCAACTATTGCCAGGCAGACAGGAGCTATTTGCGAATCTGTACATGTCTTTCAGAGGGATTTTGTACAGCATCATGAGCAGGTGAGCATCTTCCTGCTCCAGTTGGCATGTGCACTGCTCTTGAGTGGTTTCTCTGGAATGGGCACTACTAATGCCCCCTTCTCCACTACCTCCTCTGTGCTCCAGTCATCCTCCAGTGAGCCTACTGTGCCACATACCACCATGGCCCCCTGTGCACCAGTCCCACCACCATGGGCCAGTCTGTTTGTACCTACGTTCCTGCATGAGGTGGATGCCCCAACAATGCCACATGAAGTGGTCACTATGCCTGCCCTGCCACCAACACAGGAACGGGCAGTGGAGGGACAGATAGCCAGTCAGGGCAGTGAAAATGCCATACTTCCTCAACAAGTGTGGTCAAGACTGAAGGGGTACACTCAGAGAGCTCACACATCTAGGCAGCAGCAAATGGTGCTGATGAGGAGGTGAATTTTGCAGGGCATTGACACCCAGAGGAGGCACAGTGGCTGACAACTGGTCGAGATGAGACAGGGGGAGCACTTGAGGCTCCAGTCTCTTGTGTCCTCAAGAGCACAGTATTCAAGGCAGCAGGAGGTGGTAAGGATGCAGGTGATGGATACAGCAATAAGGAGGATGAGGTCCAAGGTGGATGAGAGGGTTGCAAGGAAGCAAGCTGACATCTTGAGAGAAGCTTGTAGGGTGGTGGAGGATGCAGAGTTGGTGCTGATAGACAGGCTGAAAGGCCTCCAGGCAACAACAGTGGCCTGCCTAGAGGCTGAAGTTGGAGATGGAAAGTTAGCACTGGTCAAACCCTTATCCGACATTCAAACTCACTAGCCCGCTGCCAGTCTTGATCGTTTTCATAGTGTTAGTTTTCATTTGTGACATTTCCTTATTTTTATTCACAGACATGTTTACCCGTCCCCTTGTTTTCATGTACATAGCTTAAATACAATGTTTGATGATAGTCATACTACATTTCTTGCAGTCTCGTTATCCATGTGTTAATTTACTTCTGACATGTTCTCCAAGTGCATACATTTCTATGGGCCTCATTACGACCCTGGCGGAAATCGAAAAACGATGGCGGAAATGCAATACCGCCATCGAATAGCGCTCGGTGCGACTATGACACGTCACCGCAAAGTACGATGCCATTAGCGACACCGTAGTGAACGCCAACGCTAACTGCACCAAGTACGCGCGCGCGCGCCATGCCAAACCGTAATTACCACCATGGCGCAACGGTACGCGAATTCTGACCCTAGCGGACATGCACCTAACGCCATCAAGCACGGCGGAAAGTACCATTCCGCCATGGTGAGAAGTACGGCATTGCGAATCAACCGTAAACGGCCCCACTGAGTGCCTGTACACCGCTCCCTGGCCACATTGCACAACTCCCCGTAGGTGCAATGAAGTCACACAATGCAACCAGTGAAATGTACTAGTCATCCATGCCTGCCAACGAACAAATGAATCTCAAGAGGGGCCAATGGGAGCTGCAGGGCACAGATGGCACGAATACAGAAGCCATCCCAATGGACATGACCTCAGTCCCCCACCAAGAAACGCACGCAAACACAGGCACCTGTGACCAGCAATATTCCGAAAATCACATCATTCCACCAATCCACCTGGCTGACCGGCATCTGTTACACAAAAGCAAATCCCCCGCCCATGAGCAGGACATCATTAAAACAGTCATATTGGCAGCCCTCATCCCTGACCTCACTGGGCTTCGTAGGCAAACGCGCCCAGCACAGTACCACGCAACTATACTCCGAAGCTGGAACCCAATGCAGATCTCCTCACAATACATCGCTCCCCAAATAGGAATATGCCACATCACTTGCAAAGAAGAACGCTACACGGTCCATATCAGAATAGAAATTTAATGCACAACAAATTCACCAAGCCCATACAGCCATTAGGCCATGAACTCCAAAACACATTTCACCATTGTGGGCTGCATCCGCAATAAATGACCAGCTACTTCTTGTGTGACGCCCTGTTCCTTCATGGTACACAGGGGCTACATTCTCGTACGAAAAGGCAACATGGAAGCGCCTAGAACCGCAGGGCCGTCCCAATAGGGAGGCACTAGTCCAGCTGAAAGGCCGAAATGTTGCTCCTAGCCACTAGTACTGCGTAAGGGCATGTGGCCCATTGGCGATCGTCCCATAAGATCGTAATGCTGCTCCACTGATGAACACGAAGCAGCAGGTGTCGGGAGTAAAATCCATCTGCAGGAGTGGCATACAGATGGCAGTGGCAAAAGGGGAGGAGATACCTGTCAACCAAATGAAATGAAAAAGAACAGTATGGCCATCAGAACTTCATTAGTATTACTCACTTCAATGATCACACCAAATCCACAGCCATATGCATGCTAGCCCACTCCAAAGGATCATCACCACCCAAAAACCACTTGCGAATCATAACTATCTATATCGAGGTGAAAACACCATCACAAACGAGTGTACCTGTGCATGCGTCTGGTAAAACAGAATCCATCAGATGGGATTGGTAACGTGCATAGACACAAGTGTCTGAAGGCGCGTCGAGACAGGGAGGGCTCAACAAGGCCAGATAGACGATGGTCCCACTATGGCAGCCCTGCATCACATAGCGCAGGGGAGGCGGACAGATTCCAAGAAGCCCTGTACATGGCAAACTCTGTATCAATTCATCTGTCCATGCATCCATTCATCATTCCCTCATCCCGTAATGAGAACGCCTGTTTCCATACTCACATAACATGTGAAATTTCCATTGAGTCTGTGCGTTATGCAGCCTGCAAAATCCACTGTGCCCCAGCCCGTAATTCCAGTGTTGTGAAGTAACATGTATTTGGGAACGTCCGGCCTCATCGTCCACTTCGCCATTGCGCATCCCAAACTATTCATATCAATCATTGCATCCTCGCCATGGCCCCTGTCCCAAGGACATTGAACAATAGAACGTTATATTTGCAGTCAGACCTGTGGGCATCTCCTCGCCGCTAGCTGAAAACCGAAAGCGCCGCCCTTCGAATTCCTCATTTGCAACATCACGTCGAAAAGGCATCTGTGGCCGCTTGAAATCACAAATTAATCCATCTAGTGCGGCTGTGTGTGAAAATGGCAACTGCCTTCACTCACAAATGGGACGCCCCGCCCGTCGTTGAACCTCGGTGCAGTGATGCATGAGGGTCCACCGTTACTCGAGTACTACGTTCCACTGACCCTTCACAAGTCTGTTCGCGACTGCAAAGATAGTATGTGAAACAATGGGACCATAGCCGAATGAACATATCAACCAATGTTACACTGCCATCGGGTACAAATACATGATTGTAATTGCAAGATGCCATTCGTCGAATTGCAGCGTTGTGTGCGGGACGTGCTCGCCCAAAGGGGAGAGCATCTTGCACAGGTGGAATGAATCACCACAGGTGGAGGCCATACAGCCTGAAAACACATAAATTGCACGCCCAGTCTCCTCCCACAACCACTCCGAAATGCTACCGGCAGGACTAGCTATGTTGGCCCTGGGGGACCTGATAGCACTGCAGGTACTCCAACTTCAAGAAGAAGACGAACACCAACTACAACCGGCCGCACGGAGGAGACGCAGGAGGAGGAGGGCAAGGCAGGGCCAGCAAGGCCCGTCAGCACAGCCACTACCACCACGCAGACAGCCCGCAATCCCACGCCTCCGAGCACATCCGTTCAACCTCACTGATGAGCAGATCCACACCCTCTACCGTTTGGACCGGGACACCATAACCGCCATTGTGGACATGACACAGGCTGACCTTGTCAGCATGATAGATAGCCCAACCGCCATCCCACCCCTACAAAAGGTGGTGTCTGTACTCCACTTCCTGGCCACAGGCACCTACCAGCACACAGTCGGACAGTTGCATGGCATTTCACAGCCACTGTTCTCACGGACACTATTGCAAGTGCTCGATGCCCTCCTGAAGCACGCAGACGACTACATCTCTCTACCACGCTCGGAGCAGGAAATTACGAACACAAAAGTGGGATTCCATGCACTTGCCGGCATACCGGGTTGCATTGGTGCCATCGACTGCACCCATGTGGAATTGGTCGTCCCACATGCCATGGAGGCCCAGTACCGCAACCGGAAACAATTTCATTCTCTGAATGTACAAATGGTGTGTGACTCCAACAGGATCATTACACATTGTTGTGCCCGATTCCCTGGATCAACCCATGATTCTATGATCTTGAGGAACTCTACAATACCACGCTACATGGAGCGACACGCAGGGAACAGATCCTGGCTACTCGGTGAGTCTCATTTCATGCATGATGATGTGGGGTATGTGATGCGGCAATGACCTGGCAGGAAGGGGGGGTGCGTACGTAGCAATGGCATTCCACATGATTCGTTTATCGTCCACATACAGGTGATGCCGGATATCCACTGAAGAGATGACTCCTCACACCAGTCCGGAACCCACGGGACCAGCATGAGGAGGACTACAACCATGCCCACTCACGTACCCGTGTAGTCATAGAACAGGCATTCGGCCTACTGAAGACTCGTTTCCGGTGCCTCAGCAGGTCTGGCGGGGCACTCCTGTACCGCCATGTGAAGGTTGCGAAGATGGTGATGGCATGTGTCATGCTACACAACATGTGCATACGTAGAAATGTGCCCATGCCCCCTGACGCAGAACTGCAAGCACCTGAAGATGGTCATGATGAGGGTGGGGATGTGGCAGCACCTCAAGGAGTCTGCGAGGCACAGGAGGGCCGTGACATTCGTCAGCATCTCATAGATGCATGCTTCTAGCACTCACGCCTGGTGGCTGATACATGGACACGGGACTCGTGGCACTGTGTGTGTATGGTACATGCACAATATGGACTGTACGCCTATAATGGCCTCGTACACAAAGATCAATGTCCACACATCTCATTGGTTGATCGTGCATTGTTTATGGCATATGTGATATCATGTTAAACACCCTATCGACCCGCCACCCAAGTGAGCCCAACACCCCCCCTCCACCCTCCTACCTCCCCCCCGAACACCAGTGTCCAGAGATGCTCATTGTCAGTGGGCAGTCGCTATTGCAAGCCCCCTCTGCGGGTATCAGGGGCACCCCTGCCTGTGGAGCGCAGGTTCCTCCCAGATCTACTTTGGGGGCTGCCCTGGACGGAACTTGCAACGGATGATGTCTCTGCCTGCTCACGTCCATGCATGTCCCTAAGGGTTTGTGAGAGCTCAGTGAGCACACGGCGCACTGCGGCAAGTTCGGCACATACGTCTTTGGACGTCGCATGCAGTTCCCCCCTCAGGCTCTCGGTGCTTCTCTCCATTTGGACTCTCAGGCTCTCGGTGCTACTCTCCATTTGGACTCTCAGGCACTCGGTGCTACTCTCCATTTGTGCCCTTAGTGTCTCTGTACTTCTCTCCATTTCTGCCCTAAGTGTCTCAGTTGATGTTTCTATGTCTGCCTTAGTGCCCCCACATTCATCGGCATGGTCCTTGAGGAGCGTGGCCAGTTGCTGCTGTTGCACGATTAACTGGTCGAGGGACTGTTGCCTCTGCTGGGCCATGGCCATTTGCGGTGGTGTCACAGAGTGGCTGTTCGCCTCATGTTGCCCTGCCACAGGGCTTGTGGGGGATGGCCAGTCGTCGTCTTGTGGGTGCCCCTGCGTGGTATCCTCATGGTGTACGGGATGGAACAGACAGGGGGATTGGGACAGGTCATGGATGGATCTGACTTCCACATCCCCGTTTTCTGTGTCGGAGCATGCTGCCATTAATGCAGTGTCACCTATGGTGCTGCTGCCACCAGAAGCAGTGCCTACTGTGGCATCCATTGGGGGGACCTGTGGTGGTGGTGGTGTGGGCATGCTGGCTGCTGGGGTGCCGGTTGGAGTTCCCTCCTCTGTGCTGCCACTTGATTTGTGCTGCTGCCGTGTCTTGATGCGTGCAGCTGAGGTGGAGGGTCTTTGGCCGTTGGTCTTGGCCCTCTTTGCAGGTGTGCTGGTAGGGGTGTCCTGGAGCTCGTCGTTTGGATCGGACCCTGTGGTGGAGTAAAGGAGGGCGAGCGTTATTGATGGGTCTGTGGGAATTGGAATGGCAATGTATCACATGCATTGGGGTGGTACCTGAGGGTGATTTGGGTCGGGGCCTTGGAGGTGGTTTCATTTGTGTGTGGTGTGAGGGTGCAGTTGTTTGGCAGCCTGCAGTTAGGGTGTGCCTGCTGCACGTGTAGAGGGTGTTTTTAGGATTTTTAATTATTTATGTATTTGATGTGAGTTTTGAAGTGTGCTATCAGGCCTATGTATGTGGACGTTCTCCTGGACATGTGTTACTGTTGCACTATGTGGGCACGTGGTACTTCACATGATTGGACATTGTGGTTTTGGCATTGTTTTATTTGGGCCACCTACCTGATTCTTCGGATGTCTGCACTCCTTTCTCCATCCCTCCGACTCCCTCTATGCTCTCCATTCCTATGGTGGAGGCACAGATTTCTTCCCAGGGGGTCAACTTGATGGGTGATTCCGATCCTCCCCCGGTGTCTGTGGCAATGTTGCGGTTGGCAGACAGTATGCTACGGACGCGTATCCGCAGGTCGTCCCATCGCTTTCTGCATTGCTGTGGGTTGCGGGGTGCGGTCCCCACCGCACTTACCCGCTGTGCCACCAGGGCCCATATGGCCTTCTTGTTCGCAAGTGCCGTCCTGGTCATTTGCGTGGAGAAGACGGCGGCTGCATTCTCCTGGAGGGTCTCTGTGAGTACGGTGAGTTCCTCACGGGAGAAGTGGACCTGCCGCTTGCGGTCGCACGCTTTCTTCGCTACTTTTCCCATTTTTCTTGGTTTCACTAGGGTGGATGACGGGTTGGGATGTGTCTCAGGGTAGTATTTTTAATGGTTGTGTGGATTTAGTGGTTTTATAGGTGTACGGCGTGATGTTTCCCATTCCGGGACCATGCTTTTACTTCCGTTTCCGTATATTTACGGTCACCGTACTTTCCGGTTGGCGCTCACTGCGGTGTCCGCTGAGATGGGTGGCGGTATTGCACCTAGGGCGCCGTACGGCGGCGGTGTGGGCCGTTTTGGGGTCATTTCCGCCATCGCGGACTTTGCACTTCCGCCATGGCGTGGTGCTCGTGCCCGATGGGTCGGAATGAGCCGCACTTTGCTCCATCGTGCAATGGCGGAAACGCTATTTACGCTGTGGCGGTCCGGTCAGTCACTTTCCGCCAGGGTCGTAATGAGGGCCTATGTCTGTTATGTGTGTTGGGTGTGTGTCATGTTTTTACTGTGATGTTTTTTGGGGGATGTGTGCACATACCACATGTGTGAGGTAGTTGCAGCATCGATTCAGGTAGACCATGGGTGGGTTCTAGTAGATGTGGGGAGGTAAGGTGCTTTGTGATTCACATGTTTTACCACTTTGTCCTGCACATCTGTTAGTCGACTACATGTGTGCTGTGCAATACAGGCATGTTGTTGGATTGCGTACATACCGTGGATGTGTGTTTCAGAGTTGTATGCTGTGGTTGAGTCTGCACTCCATTGCTGTATAGGTTCATGTGTGTTTGGAGAAGTGTGGCCAACAGACAGCTGGAGATGGAACTGGCTGATCATCTGATTCAGTTCCATGTGCAGGGGCAATGCATATTTGGTGTCAGTGTGTAAGTGTTGTTGGAGCTAAGTATTTTGTTGTGTGTGTAATGGTGTGAAAACGGGGATGGTTGTGGTGATGTGTAAGATGTATCAATGATGATGTTTGAGGTCTCTCATTGGGGATGGATACTCACTTGTCCATGTGTATTGCCACATGTTCCACATGGTTTATTTGTGTGTTGTACCCGATGACAGCTCATTCGCCTCTGCACATTTTCTACTGGGATTTGAGCTTGTTGTACGTTAAGTTCCATTCTGGTCCACAGATGTTCAGGTGTTCCTTTGGCACTTGATTGTCAATGTGTATGTGCCCACACTGCATTCACTGTTATGGGTATTTGGAATTGTGGGATTTGAGGTGGAACTTGGGATCACAGTGGATGTGTGGGCTACACTCATCAGTTGTGCACTCAATGGTAGATTGCTGAGCACCTCCCAAAGTACGGCCAAACACCTGCACAATTCTGCAATCAGACATTACCTACTCTCATATCATCCTCCACCCCTGCCACTGGAATGCAGCTGAGTCCATGATTGATTCTTCAGTGTAGCTGCACACATATTCAGTCTCCTTGGCTCACACACTTTCTGACAACCTTCACATCACCCAACCCAAAGTCTACTCTATGTGGGTCTCTAGTAGGGACTTTGCCACCCTATCTACCTTTGAACAGGCCAATATGCGCACACGCATTGTAAATCAGATGACCAATCGCTGATTCCTCATACTTAGGTGCTCCGAGGGCATTTTACTTCAGCACTCTGAGGCAATTGCAATGGCACCAAGGAACTATACAATTGCCACATTGCATCAGTATTTCAGATATACATGGAGTAGTCCAAGTGTATCTTGTGTGACAGTATGGTGTCCTGTTGACATGAGGCTACATGTGGTCTAACAGGGAATCATGATGAAAGCTACAATCCTGAATTTAACAACAGTGCTCACATTTGTACATGTTGGAGGAGGATACCTGGCAGGTGTACTTCACAGTGGAGCCAGGCCGGTGGAGTCAAGGTAGGTTGTTGCTTCAGATTGGACTAGTAGGGGAGTGAACTAGCAGGGCCAACCTGTGGTAGTGGGTGGATGTCAGTGAGCGTAGTAGGAGGTGTGAGGACTTGAGGGGGCTGCCTGGGGTAGAGGGTGAAGGTCAATGGGGGTGGTATAACATGGGAGGACATGATGGGGATTCCTGGGGTAGTAGACAGAAGTCAGCGGAGGTGGTGGATGGAGGGCAAATTAGCAGGGGCTGCCTGGGGTAGTGGGCAGAGTTGAGTGGGGCTGGTGGGAGAAGGGCAAACTAGCAGGAGATGACTGGGAGAGTGGGCAGAGGTCAGTGGGGGTGATGGGAGAAGGGCAAACTAGCAGGGTATAGATGGGGGGATCTCCAGGAGCGATCCAAGAAAAGTAAAAAAAGTAACGCACACTGCGCAAGAATAAAACATCTTTACTAAACAGTTGACACTGGTGCTTAAGGGCCGTTGGGAACACTCTAGTGACGAAGGAGACATTGCAGAGATCAGCCAGGGCTGGCGTGAGGGTGTCAATATTGTCCTTAATGGTTTTTGGGGAGAGGTTGTCCACCGGTTTGGATGAGGCCTCCATAGACCAGACTTGTCTGGAGATCTCATCAGGTGTGATGGGTGAGAGAGCGGAGAGGGTAAGAGGAGGGGAGGTCAAGGGAGGCTCTGGTGTTGGTGTAAACGGTGGGGTAGAAGAGAGGGGGGAAAGGTTGTTTTGGGTTTTAGTGATGAAATGAGCTGCCAGGGCTGAGAAAAACCTGGGTGGGGGTGACAGAGAAAGAGGCTGCTGCAAGATTGGCCAGTTCCTTTCAGACTTTGAAAAGCTTGGTCGTGTATTTGATGCTGCAGAGATGCAGACTTGAATATTGACTCTTTTCTTGAAGCGGACGCAGAGTCGATATTGCCTTTGGCGGAGGCCGCAGGCCAGTTTTTCAGATGGTCCGCTCGATGAGTTCCAAATCCACTCAGCTGCCCTACATTTGTGTTTAAGGTCAGCTAGATCGGAGTCGTACCAAGAGTTGCACTTTTTGGAAGGTTTCAGACAGACCCTCATTGCATGGGCAAGAGTGTCAAGAGAGTTGGAGATAGGGATGTTGAGGTTAGCGCGGGCTATGTCAGGGTGGGAGTCAGCCATAGGAATGGGAGGAGAGTAGGTAGAGGTAAAGACAGCCACTGTCACTTTTTTCATGGGTATGGTGACTATGAAGCTGAGTGGCAGTGCCAGGTGTATTGCTGCAAGAGGAGAGGATAGTGTCAGGTGTGTTGAGAGAAGAGAGTGGTTAATCCAAGTGAGAGGGGTAGAGAGAGGGATTTCAGTGGAAATTAGAGAATCCAAGGTGTGGTCTGCGGTGTGAGTGGGGCCAGAGGGTAGGATAGAAAGGGAGAGAGAGTTGCAAAGGTTGCCGAAAGGTCCAAGCTGATCAGGGAAGTCCAGATGGATGTTGACGTCATCCATCAGGATGAGTTGAGAGGAGGCCGAGAGTAGAGAAGAGGCCAGGTCAGCCCATTTGGAGAGGAAGGGAGTGGACTGTCCTGGACTTTGACATACTTCAAATGAATAGTAAAATAAATGCAGATATATATTAGTGTTTGAAGTATGTTACATGTGTGTTACCTGACCCAAGGTCATGATAATGCACTTTTGCCAGTCCAGCCGTTTTAGCCAATTCACCACCATGCTGTCACTCATATGGCATATGTATAACATAAAACTGAAACAACTGTTCCATAATCCAAAATTAAAGTTACCTAAACAGTGAAGACGGACTGGTGGCAACCACGCCATTTGAGGTATATTAGAAATGCAAATAGATTTTCAGAAACGTGTTCGGTTTATATACGAATGTAAAAAATGTACATTACACTACGAACGCACTATTCGACTCTCGAAGGTCTGTTATTTTGTCTGACACTTAAGGTCACACGTTAGACACAGTTAATAATACACGTCTCGTATTTTGGAAATGTGGGTAATCCTGTTTTAATTTGAAACGCATACTGTACTTTGTTGAAACAGCTGGGTTTAATATTCATTTTAAACCCCCGGATTACCCTAAAAAAACTGCAATGTCTTCGGATCAGCTTCAGCCTGTAACTATACAACAATGTATGTCGATTTTCAAAATGCAATATTCACTGTGCTCGTCCTCGTGCTTGCAAGAACTGTTTTAGACATACACCAGTCTGCTGCAATATCTCCTTCTTATCACAAAGTATTCAGTTAGTCTGTCTTTTAAGTAAAATATATATGAGCTAGCTGCCTTAATATTTCATGCCACTAGGTATTCGGGATAGTATCAACGAGTTCGAATCCCAAAGGCGCAGAAGTTGGCTCCACAGTCCTCATGGGAAAGAAGCCCAACGAAGTGAGTGCATGCACAGAGGTCTGGCAGAAGGCATGCACTGACAAGATTAATTACAGACCTCTGAACCTGATGTGTTTCCGTAATGCCCAACATTACTTATGCTTTCTTAACTCAAGCTGAAATACAGGGCTTGCCACTGCATAATTCAGCGAATTCCCTTTTCCAAAATTACACTTTCCAACAACGTTTGATGTACCTCGATGAAAAAAAAGATGCAGTCATGTTTGTCTTAATCTGGCATTTGTCAAACATTGCACAAACAGGTCATGTTTATTCAATGTAAAAGTGAGATCGTAATACAGGAAACACACACACCTAATACATGCTTACATCGTAGAATGATGAACACATTGACAACAGTTGATTATGAAAGGTAATTATATAGGATGAAAAGTAAATCTGAACATTTATTTTGTTCATACATCAGAAAATTATTTTCACTTAAACTTCAAAAATAAATATAAATTGACGCTTGCGCTGTGTGATTTGTACCGTGTAAACGTTCTAAAATATTCCGTATCTGTGTTTTGTGCCATTTCCTCCAATGTTATTTATGGTAATTCATGTTATTGTTTAAATATGATTGTAGGTTGTAGAATGTAGTTGTCATTTTGAATGGGGGAAGAGAGTAGTTAAAGGCGACAACTTTGGCTTCCACATTGTCTAGTCTGGCTGGCTGTTGTCAAGTCATAGACAAACAAACTATTCCCAGCATAGCATTGCTCCGTCAAAATGTCCCAAATGAAGCAGGAAAATCATTTATGAATTTGTGAAAATAGCTGTGAAGAAGAGTTAGAACTAACTACGTAGTTACACAATACACCAAGTCATTAAATGCAAAGCACCAACATCCCCAGGTTCCATACAATGAGATGTGTGCTTACCAGATGCAGTCTGGGTGCCAGTCATTAATGCGCGCCAATGACAAGCATGAGAGCATACGCCATGCAATAGTGAAAAAAAACACAAAAAATGAATTGGGTGTTTTGCCTAGGGTAACAATGGCAAGAGACAGTAAAGGACTAACACATCAGAATTATTGGATGCCTTGCCAGATGTCAAAATGAACCTTGTATAATGCAAGCCTGAGATATTAACTGGTAAATGAGAGAAGGCATGTATCACCTGGTTTACCCCAAATCTGCTAGGCATATGTACAGCTGGATTATTGTAATTGCTTATTCATAACACACTTAATACCCAAGGTTTCTAAGCATGGACCCAGGGATCGAACCTGTGTTGTACTGTGTGTTCGTGTTTCCAAGTCGAGTGCATTGCCCCTGAGCTATCCTCTCAGACATTGGGCCTCATTACGGGTCGGGCGGTCCAGAAATAACATTGACGGTAAACCCGCCGCCACTGTTATTTCCGGACCGCCCGATCCCGAGTCCTGCAGACGGGAGGTGGCGTTCTCGCCAGGTATGACCTGGCTGGTTTAACACCGCCCGCCTGCAGGCAGATGTGGAAACACCAGCACCATCACGAGATGGTGCCGGTGTTTCCACTTCCCCATTCCCATTGAGTCCTACGAACTTCAACACTGTCCTACGGGACTCAATGGGAATGGGGATTTACCGAATTCCGCCTTCAGAATTCCCAGGACACCAGGGCTGTAATGCCCTGGTAATTCCGTGAGTCACAGAAGCGGAATGGTAATACGAGTCCGGCGGTAACCGAGCCGGAAAAACCGGCTGGTTGCTGCTGGACTCGTAATGAGGCCCATTGTTTTAAAAATGATTCTGCATTTTCCAAACAATGCCTACGAACTTCAACATGTCATTGGTTATTTAGTATACTTTTACCTACATTTTTACAGTGATTTTTAGTTTTCTTTTTGTGTTATGTGTACGTGTTTGTAACTAAATGTTTGATTGTGAGAACATGTTTATTTTGTGTGAATCAAATTGTGTAAAGTTCTTAAGAACTAATCATAATACATTTAAATAAATTAAATAAATAACTGAATTTCACATCAAAGAAACAAAATGACAACATAATGCTGGCCTGCTGTTAGACTGTGGTAGGAGTATGCAACATCTATTAATGAAGGAGCATATATTTCAAGAAAAACTTGAACGACTTGATTTTTTGGTGGTTCAACTTCTGTGAAATGTTCAAACTTTTAAATTTTAATTGCTAATATCTTTTGACCCGCTCGGCCAGTATGGATGACATTTCTCAATAACAGTTTCTCCTGAGGACCCACAAACTGGAAACTTGCAACAACCATGAGTCCTCCTGAAAAAGATTGGAGGTTCAGGCTTTCATGCCTGGGACCCAAGTCTTTGTAATCAGCTCCCCTCTGTTCTGACCTTCAATATTGTTTACACGCTACAGTGACACATATGACATTCCTTCTTTACACACTGTGTCACCAATATCAATTAGTGCTACTTCTAATGTCAATCCTTGTGATTTATGCAGATTAATTCTTTTCACAAAGGTAACCTTAAAAATCATGAAGTGTGCAGAGGAACGAGAAATCAAATGTTCCTTACACAATGAAATTTCACGAGAATATGTTCAATACCGGTACTGCGAAGAAAAGTATGACATTCCACCAATCTTCCCATTGCTCCATTCACTAGAACCATTTCTTCATTCAATCTCTGCTTTAACATAGCTTGTGCATTCATTCACAGTATTTAAAGGGATTCTAAACCTGCTGTTTTTGAAATAGATGTGTCCAATTGAACTAATCGTGCTTTCGCTTTTTAATCTAGTCCTAGAGCCATAAACTGTCCATCTAAAGCATCACATGATTTTATCTGTATAATGTCTAACGAGACAGCAGCATTATAGAGGTAAACTTGTTGCACTGTGTGAAAGTACACATCAAAGCAAATGAAGACATTTTCTATTCTTACAGAATCAACATGACATCAGATCCACTGCAACCTGCATGACACATGTGGGAAAACAGTCTCCATTTTAAGAGGTATTCATATTCTCCTTAAAGAAACCTATGCGTATCTTACTTAGCATTACTTCATACTTTAAATCTGAAGTTTGACTCATATTAATGTTCCTTGAATTCAAAACTGTTAGGGATAATTTTCACCCAAGTACTAAATTCCATCTACATTAGAGCCCTCAAACACTTGTGTATAGGCGCGTTACAAATGATGTATCATATCATATCATATCATATCAAGCCCTTTTGCTATATTTTGGGACTTGGAACTGTTCATTTTCAATGTGTTTTACCTTTGTGTTCTGTGGTTATGAAGTTTTTTGACAAACTCCATAGGCATCATCTTTTTCTTATGTGTCACGCAGCACCTTCAGTGCAGTGGTACAGGGATGTCTCTCAGACTTCCCCAGGTTTAAATACCTTCTCTCGGACTGAATACCATCTCCCAGTGCATGTAAAGTTAAATGGACATTGCTTGTCTTTTTAAATTCATAGGCCCAGCACAAACTATCTTCCTATAGAGTGCTGGAGGGGTTGTCTAGCATCCCCTATGTCTAAACACTCATGTAACAGTCAAATGTTACCCTTTCCTCTTGAAATGGCTGGTGGCAGTGGTTTTAGGACAATCTACCATGATTTTTCCCGACCACGAACACTGGTAGCAAAAAATCGGGTCAGCCATTAAAAACAGACTCTGGTCATCTTTTTTTGCCATTTCTTTTAGAAAGGTCCTTCTTGTGTTTAACTCTGCGCGCCAAACCAGATTTGGTCCCTTTGTTCGATGCCCTTTGACAGGCTTCAGCGCTGAAGCCCTCCTCTGGCGCCTGAGTGTCTGGGGTGGACAGGATGTGAGGGAGGTGCCCGAAACTCCCTGTGCTTAGTCCCCTAGGAGACCTGAATGCACTCTGGTGTGAGTGGCTGGCTGACTGTCCGGCAAGGACAGGCACCCTGCTGGGTGAGTGTCAGCTAGGCTGGAATGAATGGGAGAAAACTGCTTAAAAGCAGGTTTCTGGGACTTGGAAGGCAGAGTCGACCACTGTAACGAAAGAACTGAAGACGAGCTGAAGGAAGACGAATGCTGTAACTCCTGGACCGTTGGTTTGCCCGGCGAATTGCCTGAAACTCCCTCGACAGAGAAGCCCCTTGAAGGACGACTTCTTCCCTTGAGCTGGTGGGAACAACCAACTCGCAAGCCACCTGGACATTGTCTCCATACTGGTCGATTTCTTTTCAGAGTGCTGTTGAAAACCAGATAGCCAGTGAGAAGGATACCAGTTTGTGGACTTTAAGGCACTCACACCTTAAAACCGACATTTAGCCAAGCTTGTGGCTTCTTCCCTGGGCAGTGCAGGAACCTCCCGACATCCTCCTTCTTGTCCTCATGACTGAAGCTCAGGAACAGCGGGATCTGCAGGAACTGCCTGGAACAACTGCCTCAGCTACAGCTTTTCTTCATCCATAAGGTATTGTGCAAATGCAGTGTGGAAATCCTTTCTGCTGGGGTGAAAGTTTGTGAAACTTTCACAACTTTGGAGTATTGTTCGCTCCTATACTGACATATAACTTTTTTTCTAGCCAACTACTTCTAAGAACATTGGCAAAGACTTAACCATTTACTACCAGAACTGTGCTATACCATCCAAGACACTGAACCATTGACTTTTGGCCAGGACTATTGAACTGAATTGCCTCTTGTAGTGAACTGAAACTATTTGCCCTGTCTCTGAAAGTAATTGTGTTTTGATTCTTATAACCTTTGTCTTTCTACCCCTTTTGAAAGTTACTGAAGTTCCATTTTGCTCCCACTTCAGGGGAGGCTAACGTGTTCAGAAACGTATTGGTTGTGTACTGTAGTGTATTATAGTGTGATTTTGAGCTGCTTCTAACTAGTGAAATGTTTTCTTACTAAATGTGTAAATAAATGTATATTCTTTTACCAAGAAACCTTGAGTAAGTGTTTGCTTGAATTACTGTGATTACAAGTCCTTTGTGTAACAACTTGCACTGCTCATATCCCTCTTGAGATAAGTCTGGCTGCTCAGCCACTGCTACCACATAACTGTGTGGTACAGGCTTGTACCAAAGGTGAGATTCTGCTTACACCTCCAGTCTTAATTGTGTGTAGTGTTCCCTTAGGGTACTGCATGTAATTCTGCCTACCAAAAACAATTCCAAATGTTGATATTACCAATGCTACCTATAGAGTTGTGGGTATCTTTAGATTACAAAACATTGAAGACTGATTTACCTTTCACTGGAGTTATCTGATATGATATAATAGTTTTATTGGATAGCGCCTATACACAATGTGTTTCAAAGCGCTTCAAGGCAAGGGAGGGAACACGGGAAAAATACAAACAGTGAACATTCTTACAAGGCCTTGAACAATAAGAATGTGAAATGTACTACCATACTCGGCCTGGCAACATTTCAGATAGTGCAAGAGCTAAGACACAGATAAGGGAGGGAAGAGGTGGGTGGGAAGGGAAAGGGAACAAACAGGCATCTAAAGTACTAGGCCTGACAACATTTCTGATAAGCCGTAGGATTACAAGAGGAATGGGTGAGGGGGAGGAGAAGGAAGGAGAGGAACAAAACAAGTGACTATCGTACTAGGCCTGACAACATTTCAGATAGTGCTGGAGAGGAAGGGTGGAGGAAGAGAAACAAGGGGTGGGGTGGGGTGGGAGACAAACAATGTAGCTATCATACTTTGTCTGAGGATAGACTAGAAAAGGGAAAGGGGGAGAGGAGAGAGGGAAAAGGAAGAGAAAAGGGAAAGGGGAGAAGATGAGAGAACATAGTGAGCTGTGAGAAAGAGTGGAGAGGCAAGTGGGGAGAGACTAATGCAGTTGCAGAGTCAGTGATGACACATAATGTTGCAGGGGTCAGCAAATGCAAGACAGGATTCAGGATGAAAATGGCACAGCATGAGACGAGAGTGAAAAGAGTCCACAAAGTCAAAATCAAGCATTTCCAACAACACAGTGATGGGAGAGCAATAGTGTCTCAAGACAAAACTCCTGCAGTGGTATGATGTGGGGAGGGGGAGATGGAGAGGGCTAAGGGGGATGGGAAGGCAGGATAGACAGGAGTAAGCCAAGGCAGGAAACACAAGCAAACAAGAAGGGGGGGTTGGGGGCATGGGAACGGCACCCAACATCAACACCTGCTTATCTGCTGTTTGAGCAGGGGTTTGGGCTCTGGGTCCTCTTGGTCCGAACAGGTTCAAACAGGAATTGCCATTGTCTTTGACTTTCCTTCGCTTCGGACGCTTCAGTCTCCTTAAGTGGGGTAAAAGAACAGCAAGCAGGAAGCCACTAGGTGGGTGGGGCCTGCTAAGCGGGGGAAAAAAGCATCAACCAGGAGACACCAGGTGGGCAGGGTTTAGACCAGGTGACCTAGACCCACTTGCACCTGCTCTCCATCTGCAAAATAAGAGAGGCTGGAGGGCTCCTTAAGTGGGGAAGAAGAGCATCAAGCAGGAAGGCACCAGGTGTGCAGGGCTTGCTAAGTGGGAAAAAAGAGATGCAACCAGGAAGGCAACAGGTGGGCAGGGCTTAGGCCAGGTGACCTAGACCCACTTGCATCTGCTGTAACACATCTCCAAAAACAATTACATGTTTCCTTCCAAACAAAATATCATTGTCAGTCCTCAAGACTGCTTGCATTCATAAGTATAAGTATTCATAGATATCTCACCATCCATTTGGATTCTAAATTACATGGTGACATCCATCTTGAAGGCACCAAGATTAAGACCTGTCAGATTACTATTGGCTCCTTCTTCGCCAATGTGGGTGGTGGATATGATATGATAGGTCATTTATAACGCGCTTAATACCCTGAGGTTTCTAAGCGCTGACCCGGGGATCGAACCTGTGGTGCTCCATGTCGCATTGCTTCTGAGGCGAGCATGTTGCCTGTGAGCTATCCTCCTAAGATATTCTGTAGGGGCTTTGCTTAAGTTGTAACAAGCAAATATTTTGGCAATTATCTACTATGGGGCAGAGACTTGGGCACATTTGATTGTGAAGGAGCTCTCTAAATTGGAGTCTGTGATAATAAAAAGGCTACTGAAATTACCTGCCCACACATCTGTGGAGACAATCTATTTGAAATTAATTTCTTTTCCAATTCTGGTCAGTTATCATTAGGGCCTCCTAATTACATATCGGAAGCATGTAAACGCCCCAGACGCATGATTGAATAAACAAATGCATGGAGTTCTATTGACCAGAGCAAACCTCATGTCCCCGAGTTGTATTGTGAACAATAAGTCTATCGCTGACAGGTGACTTAGGCGGGTGCTGGAAAAATGTTTCACATTGCTTGCCACTTTTTCAGTATAAATACACCATGAAAGCTATTGTTTATACCTTGAGTAAGGAACAACTGATTGTGAATTTGGTCAGCGAAAGCAATGTCGCTCTCTACATTGAGTACATACAGGTTAGGGGTCACATGCTTTCTTCCAGCCTCTACTCTCTTACAACTACAGCCAATTTGCTCCATCATGTTGGGTAATGAAATCACGCACCTCTGCACTGTAATATCCCCCCTCTTGCCATCAAGTGAGTACTGACTGTTGCTTGGCGGCTGCTTCATCCTTATCTGATTCACTCCCTCTGCCTCTCTGGTCATTCTCATGGAGGATGTCTCCTCTACTACAGTGATACGTCACTCTGCTTCCACTGCTTGAGCCATATTTCCACTGACCCCATCCTGTACTGCTGTGCTGTAATTCCTATAGCATCCTGCATTATATTTGTCTGTTAGTGTAAACATTGCATTTAGGTGTGCATTCATCCTGCATTGTATTTGTCTGGTAGTGGGAAAAATCGAATTTAGGTGTGCCTTCATACTGCATTGTATTTATCATGCACTCTTAACACCCACTGTGTATCTGTTTCAGAACTGTGTATTGCAGCACCCCTGCCCCCTTCTCGCTTTCTCTCTGACTCTTCCTTCCTCTTCTCACTATGAGATGGTACTCTCCATCTACCTAATCTACTCCAACTGCTTCACCATCGCCTATCCTCCCTCTCTCACAAAATATGGTTAAGAAAGCATAGAAAAGA
This sequence comes from Ambystoma mexicanum, assembly GCF_040938575.1. Taxonomy (NCBI): domain Eukaryota; kingdom Metazoa; phylum Chordata; class Amphibia; order Caudata; family Ambystomatidae; genus Ambystoma; species Ambystoma mexicanum. The sequence goes on from NC_090941.1 coordinate 926,628,667, forward strand.
CATCCTTGCTGAAAACCTGGGCCTCCCAATTGCAGACACCTATGTCAGTGAATCCTCAAGAGAAATCTTCACTGACACCCCCTTCTTTGTCCCTTCTCCTAACCTATGGACCTCTCACCTCATTGACACTCTCCCACCTTACTCTTCCACATAGATTAATGGTGGCACCAAGTGGGAAGTCTTCATTACAGGCTTCTTCTCATGTTGCTGCTGCATCAATGTCTACCTCACAGGCACAGTCCTGGTTCAAGGCACTAAGGCCAACCTCCTTCTCATTGACCGGATCCTGACATCTCTCATCAATTTCCTTCCTTCGCCTGCCTCTCTTGCTGTCTACACCCTCTGCTCCATCACTTCTGATGGAAACCCCACACCCCTACACTCCACCTCAAAAAACCTGCAAAGGCAGCAATCATTTCCACCTTGTGACCCTCAACTCACACTCAGCCATCACACACTCTGCTGACATCTGCCTTCTCATTGAAGACATTGACCTGGACATACTTGCACTCACTGAAACTTGGTTCAATGCCAGCTCAGTTACTTCCTTTAACTCACTCCTACCCAATGGCTTTAAGATCACCTCAAAGCCTCAACCCCACCTTGCGGTGGAGGGGTTGCCTTTATCTTCCCAGAGTGGATTCCTTCTTCCATCTTACCCACTCAGCCGTATTCACCCTTTGAGAGCCTATTATGCAAATTGTTGATCTCTCCTTCTACCACCGTTCAACCACCATATACCGACCCCCAGGCACTTCTTTTCTGTTCCTCTCTGAATGGGTGGATCTATACTCCTCCCTACTCTCTACCACCTCCAACCTGCTACTACTAAGTGAGTTCAACTTCCACCTAGACTCCCCTTGCATAGCTACCACTCTCTTCAGTGACCTATGCTCCTCCCTATCCCTCTCCATTCTTCCCTCTGGCCCAACCCATTCTGCTGGACACTTGCTAGACGCCATCATCACTCCAACCTCCATCTCTCTACTCCCCTGGTCACTCCTCTCCCCTGGTCTGACCACTCTCTCCTCACCACTCATCTGGGTCCCTATGACCTTGTGACAACTCCTCATAAAGCCCTGCCAACCTTGTTCACGAACATCCGTCCGATGAAACAAGTGTCAGTGCTGCCTTCTCTTCCACTGTCACTCCTCCTTGCGCACCCGAAACATAATCTACCACTGATTCTGCCCTCAGCAACCTCTATCTGCCCATTACCAACACCCTTGACATCCTTGCCCCAGTTATGAGTATCCGCCTGAAACCTGCATCCAAGCGTAACACCCGGTATGACTCTGAACTTGCAGACCAAAATGTTAAGTGCAGGGTTGCTGAACGGAAGTGGCACACTTCAGGTTCACCCTCTGACAAACTGGACTGCAGCCTGATCCAAACAATCTACAGACTTTCCATCCATGCCAAAAAAAGAACATGGCATGAGTGTGCAATGCATCCAACAACACGGCTGACTCTTCAAAATCTGCAGATAACTGCAGGGAAACTGCCAACCTGTCCACAGTATCTTCTGCCCCTACTCCTTTCCAGGCACTTTGCAATGCACTCGCCTCTCACTTCATCTCCAAAACCCAGGACATACTGACCAGCCGTGTCACACACTCTTCCAATTCAGCCCCCGCCCTCACCCCCCTCTACCATTCACCCTCCTCCTCCCTCCTTTTCCTCCTTTGCTCCTGTCTCCCCTGAAGAAGTCACCAGAGTTGTCAACCTCAATGAAGATCTCCTCCAAACAGGTTGCCCCATGGCCTTCCAGAACCATCAAGGACAACATCTCCTCTCTCACCCCTGCTCTTGCTGATCTCTGCTACTGGTTCTTTTCCATGCTCCCTCAAGCACTCCCTTGTGCGCCCCTCCTTAAAAAAAAACACTCTGCAGACCCTTCCTGCCCAGACAACTACCACACCATTTCCATCATCCCCTTCCTGGGGAAACTGCTCGAGAAGTTGGTCCTCTCCCAACTCAACTCTCATACCGAACTTGTTGGCGGTCTACATGACCACCAGTCTGGATTCTGAGCATCCAGAGGCACGGAAACTGCTCTTCTGAACACCTATGAAGAACTGCTCACATTTCTTGACTCCAACTCCCCTGCTGTCCTCATCCTAATTGATCTCTCTTCAGCATGTGACACAGTGAACCATTCCATCCTTATAAAAAGGATCCATGATACCCATGGTATCTCGGAGCGGGCACTGGACTGGCTTACCTCCTTCCAAACTGACTGTTCCTTTAAAACCATTCTGGACCCTTTCTCCTTCCCCACTTCCTCTTCCACCTGTGGCGTCCCCCAGGGCTCCATTCTTTCGCCCTGGCTCTTCAACATATACCTTTTTCTGCTGGAAAGCCTAGTTTCCTCCTTCTCCCCCAACATCCAGTGCTACGCTGATGACACACAACTCTTCTTCAAACTTCCTACTGATGCCCTTGCATCTTCCTTCATCCTTCGCTCCCTCTCTGCCACCCAGGCCTGGTGCACTGCTAATGACCCCTGCCTCAATGCCAGTAAAACAGAGATTCTCCCTATTGGGTCTGCTGCACCCTGCTTCTTCCCTTCACTCTGGCCTTCCTCCATGGCCCCCCCCCCTAGACCCTACTCTGAATCTAGAAATCTCATATTTCACCTTTGATTGCTCCCTTTCCTCATATTCAGGATATTGTCAAGAAGTCCCACTTTCAGCCCTTCCTTCTCAAAGGAACACTACCCTTCCTCACCTTTCCCCAGAGATTCAATGTTACCCATGCTCTGGTTCACTCTAGGCTTGACTATTGCAATAGCCTCCTCCTGAATCTAACTTCTTCCACTCTATGACCCCTCCAGCCAACCCAGAATAGGGCATCAAGAATTGTTCTTGGCCTGCGCATGGACCGCATCTCTCCTGACCCACAATGCCTGCACTGGCTTCTGGTCTCAGCATGGATTAAATTTAAATTCTTTCTGTCTCATCCACAAGGATATCTGGGGCCGGGGACCACTCTACCTTCAACTCTTCTTTTCGAAATACTCCGCTTTTAGACTCGTGCGTTCCTCTGGCACCAACTCTCTGTCTGTGAAGCGGTTGCTATACAGAGAGCTAGTGGTCGATCACTTTCCTTGGCGGGCTCTCTCCTGTGGAATAGCCTCCCTCTCCCTCTGCGTCTTGAGCAGGACCTCCTTAAGTTCCGTAAAAGCCTCAAGACCTTTCTTCTTTCTCCTCCTCTCTTCCCTGCTAATGATACAGTAGTGTGACTGATGTGCAGGGCCATTATGTATCCTCAGGCCCTAACTCCCCCACATCTCTCATCCTAGCTGCTGCCTATTTACTGCACTTACTTAGGCTCACCCTCCCCACGGGAGGTTGCACTTACGTTCTTCCCTTCTTAGCACGTCACCACGAGCACTGATTCATGAGCACGGCAGCACCTATGCCTTACCCACCTCCCCTTTTCACTTGCACATTCTAAACACTCACAAGGTATAGTAGGTTTGTCTCCCCTCCCTCTTATTCTCACTATTTGTTTTTGAGTGAGTTGAAACAGTTTTGCTAATTGTATAAGTACTTAACAAATTACCAATAAAATAAAATAGATGCCAAGCTATAGTCATCATTTCCTGGGTAACCCGTTGGTGTGGGATTAACTAAGAATAACATTCAATGTAGTTAAGTCCCTGGAAATATATGGAGCATGGCAAAAAATACCAGGGTATGCTAGAAACTGCATACTGTGCGGGGAGGGGCAATTGGAGTCCGCTAAACATATTTTGATTATTTGCACCTCTCTGACAATGCTGCGACAAGCGTATATGACATCAGCTTTTCTGAATGGGAACTTCTCTGGCGATGAGCTTTGGTGTCTCTTCATGAATGGGTCTCATGAAGCTTGTATTATTCATTTTACTCTCCTGTGGAAGAAGATTGCACATATGTTGGCCATTTTGGCAATTTGAATTAACTCTGAGTTTTTTAACTGGGATTGGGCTTGTGGAATTTGATTTTAAAAATAGTTATTTTTATGCAAATTTTAATATATAGCTATTGGCATGTGATTAGAACTGTGTGTATTAAAAGATGACATTTGTTAACTATAAAATAATGCAATTAAATAAATAAGTACCTGCAGGTTTCAGACCATATCATAAACCGGAATCAGTGTTGGTAGCAGCATTGGATGAGCTTAGGTGTGGTCGATACTGCAAAAACTGATGTCCTGGTGTTATTGAATCTGTCCATGACTTTTGGTACCATGGACCACGAAATCTTGTTGGAGGTCCTCTGTAGGATGGATCTCATAGGGAGTGCTTGGAAATTGTTAGACAAATCAAACCCAATTAGTGTATCTTCCACCTTTTCTCTCCTCTCAGAGATCTATCTCATGTGGAGTCCATTTATATATAAAATCACTGGCTTAGTTAATTCACTAGGTGGGCATAGACTTCTTATGTATGCAGATAACACCCAAGTGAGTCTTTCTTTAACAATCCAGAGGAAATCGAATTTGAAATGTTCAAAAGCTGCATGGAACTTGTTAAGAAAGTGATGCACTCATACTGCTCGCAGTTAAATGTTCATAAAACTGATATGTTAATATCTTTTAATGAGGCTGTTCAAACCACAACTAAAGAACTGGCACCACTAGATGTTACCAACAGGAGAGATCAGCTATGGCAAGACAGCCACTAGCTTGCTTCATGCAGTTTATGCCATCACCCATCCAAAACTGCACAGAACCTAGACATTTGACTGAATGTGGATAGTTATCTTTCTATGGCCACACATGTTAGTAAGCTGACCAGCAGCCATTTCTTTTTCAAAGCAGGAGCCTGAAAGGGTTGCTAGACTACCTTTCATTTCCTGCAAAGTTCTAATTGATGAATGTGTTCCTGGGAAGCCATTTACATTATTGTAACACATTTTATCTGTACACTATAATCATTCTATGGTTCCCCTATATGTTCTAATTCTTCCTTCTAGAGATTAGTATTGATCGATCTCTTATAGGTTCCTTATACGTCCCAGTAGCTCCTTATGGTTAGTTGAAATAACGCAATTGAGAGCTCGGCCCATGTATGCTTAGCTTTCTTGCGTTTCTTCATTTGGCTAGTGGAAAGGAAAAAGCTTTTGACATTAAGTGTATTTATCTGCAGGGCCATCTTAACAGTTTTGGGGGCCCAGGGCACAGTCAGCCTTGGGCCCCCCCGTATTCCCCCAAAACCCATGTTGCCCCCAAAACCAATGTCCTACTCCCACCCCCTCGAAACCCATGTCGCCCGCAAAACGACACCCATGCCCCCTCCATATCTCGAGTCTAATTCAACAGCTACTCCTCTAAGCTTTAAATGGATTATCTAGTTGTTAATAAAATATAAACATTATACATCTGTGATCTGATTCCCCAAGAGGATGCTATATTAAGGACATTTCACTTTGTTTTTGTTTCGAATAATATATTTTGTAAGAAAATAAAGGAAAAGGATTTTAAGCAAACATTTAATAAACATTATTTCCAAGGTCTCTTTGGCTCCCAGTCCACCCCTGACAGCATCATAAAGCAGCAAACCCTGTGCTTGGCTTCAAGGTGTCACAAACCCTTCCGCATATCCAAGCAAAGCAGCAAGAGGCCTTCCTCATCCACTTCAATTCAGTGGCAAGCAGGCCCCCCAAACCATCATGGTGGCATTGACAACTTAAGAAGCGCTGGCGAGACCTGTAGAGGCGGATACACCGTCTGTTCACTGACTATTAGAAGGCTTGTCTAACCACAGGAGGTGGCTCTCCACCACGACCACTGGAGCTGTGGCCATGGGAAGGAAACCCATTAATGTCATCGATAAGGCAGGCATTGAGGGACTTGGAGACGTGAAAGCAGGGAGTGAGGGTCAGTTCATTACAGAACACCCACATCACTGAAAGACATACGGGTGCCTGACTGCATATATTGGCAGACATGGTAGAAACCCCACATTGTTTCCGTGGGTTTTCCGTCCCCTGTATATTAGCAATTATTTGAATGTCTTAACAATTATCCTGCTGAAACCTACATCTAACCTGTTTGTGCTGTAACGGTTTAGAAAACGTTCTTTTCATGAGAAAATCAAATAGAAAACTTATTGAACAGTCGACAAGTGTGTACACATTTACATGACTAGCACCTACACCTCAGCTGCTCCTACCAGCGGTGGGCATAGTGCTGCGGCATGCATTCCGACTGCACTACAGCATATAGTGGGAGAAAGCTCAGGGGCCACATCAACTTGCCTGTGAGGCTGTGACCCCAGTGAAAGGGTAAATATGCAATGCTGGACCAGCCAGTGGATTGCACCGTGGAGTGGGGCAAGGAGCTGCAGCCAGAATTTGACTCTGATGTTGACGCTTATCTTAAGCACGTGCTTGAATGCCATTTAAACGAAGAAGGAGGACATTTGCGTGCCCACAAAAAAAAGCCAGCCACATGCACTTCAGAATACAGAGGATTGCCTCAGACCTGTGGAGCCAGAAGTGGCAATTGTGCCTCATAAGAAACAGTGTGTGCCTGTTAATGGCCGAGGGTGGTGCACAATGAGCCTGGGACACTGCAGAACAGGGCCAGCTACAACATTGGTCTCTATCGTGTGAAAGATTTATAATATATCATCAAGGAACAACATGAGCTTAAAGAGCAAAAGACAATGATATGTGCCATAGCATTCCATCAATTGTATCCCAGCATCTTCATCTGGCACTCCCTGTGCTCTTGGCATTGCCACCCCTTACACACTTATCCATCATCCCAGTGCTGCCTATACTCTCCTTGACACCCACTGACATGCCTGTTGCTCCTTTCATATTCCCCTTCATGTCCCACTCCAAGCCACCTATCCACTTGATTGACAGGTCCACCAGTGGCAATTCCCACGCAACGTCACAACCCTGTGTACTGGATATCTACACACCAGTAAACCCCACACCTCTTTTCAACCTCTTGTCCTGGTTAATCACTGCGGCAGCACAGATCCATTGCACCCACCTCATAGTGCACCAATGCCCATTTGCCAATGTGAGATATTACCCCCCGAGAATGAACAGTACATTGTTAGCAGTTTCAAATGTACCAACCTGGGTGAGATGATCAGTGATGCGTTCAAGCACCTGAACAGTTTTACATTTGGTATAAGATTGATGGGCTGGAAACCAAGGCAATATGAGGACCACAATACTCTGCATTGTGCATGTGCGATTTACTGGGGAACATACGCCAAACTCATTCTTGCCGATGCACCATAAAAATGACTGGTAAATTCTATGGCCCACTGCCAATCTTCCTCCCCCACCGCATTTTGTGAAATAAGTATCTCTCACATCCTCATCAAGCCAACACCTAATGACACTGCCCTACAAACCACAAGACTACCCACCTTATTTAGAAATGCCCCCTGATGAATAGAGATTAATTTATTCATGCATTCCTTTAGATTTCTTTATATACTTATTTAATTATGCTTTCCTGTTGAATTAATATCTGCAAACAAAGATGCCAAAAACAAGCTGCTCTTTACAGGGGGGACAAACCTGCACTTCAGGGAGTAAGTTGCTAGTTTATGCTGACGTAACCATACCAACAGAAATGAGGGCATGGTTTGCATCCGGCGGCACACTATATTTTTCAGAGTTCAGAATACAACTCCCATAATCCTTCACATTAACTGTGCTACGTAGTGATTTGGGAGATTTTGTCTAACCAATTAGAAAATAAACAGCTTTTCTGATACTTCAGAGACTCTCATGAAAAGACCCCTCACCCCCCTCCGTAACCTATGGCTGTGTCAGGGACAGAATAAAGGATTCATTTTGGAAGAATATTGGCTGCTCTGTGTTCTTTAATCAATTAGAAAGGCAATTGGAAATGTGCACATGATTCGAAATGAACGGAAGAACAAATGCATCTTTTTCAAAGCAACTGAAAGTTGTGAGCCCATGTTTCCGGGCATGTACACGAGTGTGGGATGGATAAAGACAAATTGACTATTACATGGGTTATTTTCCCAGATAAGCCGAATGTGAGAAACCTTCTGTGGAGCAGATGCGTTTGACAACTGCCTGCATTTGCTGCGTCCCCTGATGGTTTACTCTGCCTTTCCCCTGTTCAAAAGGCAGGTTTTGCATGTATGAAATCAGAGGTACGTTTTCAGTGTCGGTGCATGAAGTGGCTCCTGCCTCACTGCCAAAGCTGAGATCTTCAAGAGGTCTCATACACAGTACCTCGTGGCGCAACGGTAGCGAGTCTGACTCCAGATCGGAAGGTTGCGTGTTCAAATCACATCAGGGTCACGTGAGTCTCCATTTTTTGGATTACAGTAACTTTATTTTAAATCCTGTGGTCGTTTTACCAAATTCTGCACAGAGAAGACGCAGAATTAATCCTTAACTGTTTGATAAACCTACGTGTTCACCCAGAGAAGGACCCCCCAGTGTCCGGCGGTTGATGCTTTTTATTGTGCACTTGGGGCAATCCTGCTGCACACAGTGGCGGCGGAAAGGAGGGAGTTCACAGCGCCGATAACAGCCCTGTTACATGTAGAGGGAACTTGCTGTGATGCCAGGGCACATTGTGGCCCGCACAGTAAACAGCCCCACCCCACTCATGCCAACAGGGGCATGTTCACCCGTATACCTTTAGGGCGAGCGCTGGGTGTACAGAAATGCACTGTACAAATAAGACGCTTTTAGCTGTTAAATATGTTTGGGAAGGCAGGAAGCAGAGGAACCTGCTGCTATTAATACTGGTGACTGCACCCGCCGCCTTTGTGGGCCATCTCTGTTCCCGGCATCTGAAGTGGCTGTATAATGGGGTGAAGAGCCAGCATCAAACAAAATGGAAGATGAAGAAAACAAATGCGTTCCTGGGTGGGCTTGAACCACCAACATTGCGCCACAGAGACAGCTGATAACATAATCTTCTATGCAGACATGTCACAGTCTAATGGCAAAGTCCTGGTCAACACTGCACCATTGCCAACCTACCTGAGACAGAGAGAGCTGAGCAGCAGACAATCAGTCTTCTTCTCTCACCGTCCTTCGTCACCGTCACGAGCCTCCGCAGCACGCGTTGCTACCTGCTGGCTTGTCTTCGGAAGATGAGGGAGGCTGGCAAGCTGCGCAGAAGTGCACTGCACACTCCATCCCAGCCTGCACTGGCCTGTGCCGTATTCCCTGGAAGTGGGGGAGGAAGGGAATGCACGAGCAAGAGTTGTTGTCAACAACTTTTGCTTGTGGTCCTGCGTCATCTTCCTCCCCCTCCCCCACTGTTGTTGCACAGTGAATCAATCATGCCATGGCATAGGGAATCGAAACCGCAGCGTCGGCCCGCGTGTGCTGCGTGCAAACTTCAGACAGAGTCCGAAGTTTGCAAGCATCAGTGCACAGACATGATGGACACAGGACACACAAACTGGGGGGATAAAGGGCATTGTATCCACCCATTTAAGATTGTGGGCGGTATTTGTCCCCCCATCCCCTCCCCATGTCCTATGCCCATGGGGGGCCCCCTCCAGGGCCACCAGGATGGGGGGACCGGGGCACGCGCCCCGTTTGCCCCCCCATAGAGACATCTGTGTCTATCTGTCCTCTATCTACAGAATGGTGTAACCATGTTCTTCGTGTGCGTGTGTGTCTGTGTGACTTCGTGCAGGAGTGCATATTTACTTTGTGACTAATGCTGCTATGTTGTGTTGTCACAACTAACTTCAGCGTGGCTGGATTTTATCATCTGTCAACTTGATCCAGTGATGAGACACCTGTCTCTTCAAAGTCGTCAATTGGATAGGGTTTGAATGGTTGTCCGGAAGAATATCTCTTTACATACGCAGAATACACTGGTGCGCCTGGTGGTTTGCCAAACAGCGAGTTGCATCTCTCCTTTCACATCCTTCGGGCTGACACATAGGGCACATTAGGGCCATTCCAGGGACCTTCTCTTCAATGCCCCCTCTGGTGAAATTGCTGACCACTTCTCCAAACCTATTCACTTTCAACTTCAGGAACCAAATATTCGTAACTCCCCCTAAATGCCTATAGAATCTTGCATGGTCATCTAAATTCCATTTCACGTAACAGCAATCTCCTTCTGGGTTGCACCAGACCTATTTTCCCCAATATTGTCTGAGTCACCTGGGTCATTAAACACTACACCATTTGGGAACAGTGGACACCCTGTTATATGTGCTCTTGGGGTATCTCGAGCTACTAGTATCTTATCGTCAAAAGTCATTTCTACCGGTAAATTCATGCCTACAGTTTTCTTTGTCGTTTTTCGGCATTGTGTGATGCATTTTCTAATGATGCATGTGGTTTGGACAGTAAGAGAGATCAAAATCACATGGCACAAAACTGGAGATTTGTCAAATTGTTTGCATGTACTGAGGACAGGGCTCATGATTTTTCTTTGTGCACAACACACTCCTGCGTACTGATCTTGGTTGGGTAGCATATATCTGGAATTTGCATGTGCTCTCCTACAACATCAGTTATACATTGTGTGGCTTTTCACACAATTGCTGTGAATTTTGAGCTGTAAAATGTGTCATTTCATGCCAATATTTAAAATAGTTTCTAGGGGGGAGAACCCCTCAAACTCGCCTTGAAAGTTTCTAGACTGCTCACGCCACTCATGCCATTTCAGGGAGAACATTTACACCCGTCACTGTTAATTTTCACGGCCATCACAGAAATATTATTCAATGTCCACTGTACAGTATCATAAAATGGGACTTGGCTTCATGAGCATCGAATTCCAAAAACATACAGGAAACAAAACATTGAGAATTGTTAACAAAACCCTATGGCTCAAACAAAATCTGCCTTTCACTGAGGCCTGGACGAACTACCCAAGATCAGACCTATTGTAGCATATTGATCTTTACTGAAGATTTGTTCCTCACATGAAAACGGAATTGGGTTTTTGGAATAAAGAGTCTCACAGTGGGATTCCAAGTCTTATGCAATGTGTTATTGTCCAATAAGTAGTAGCTACTCTTGTGATGAATAACATTTTTTTTCATCTGCTTTTTTAACCAACGAGGACATTTGTTGAGCTTGTCACCACTCCAATGAAAGTTGGTTTTATGCCCACAATGGTTTGCTTTGAAAATACATCTTATGGTCTCCAAATATATAAACAGATTTGTCACTGCCCAGTTGCTTTACCCTTGATGCACAGTACAGTGCATTGTGGATAAGGAAAATGTGATAGGTGAAATGTTATCACATGGCTAGTCTGACCTACATTGAATGTATGCTATTCTAGCCACGTGATAACATTTAATTTATCATTTGCTTTTCTCTTGATTCACCGAACTGGGAATCAAGGATAATAAAACTATATAGTAAATGTTATTACATGTCTTACTTGGCATTCAGGGTAAATCAAACATAAGTGTTGTTATTATGTGGCTTTTTACTCAATGCCAAGTAAGACATGGCATGCCATGTTTAGAATGAATATGCAGACTTGCACTACTACTGTCAGTCTGTATATACTTTCTTAATGTGGCATAGCATTTTTACCTGGCAACATGGTTAAGGCAAACTTGATGAGTGTTATTACATGGCTAGACTGGCTTACATTGGTGGCTCCCGTTTAGCCATATATTCTGTGTGTGTCATGGCATTTGTGTACATTGCATTAAGGGTAAAATCCAACATAGGTGCGATTGTGAGGCATAATAGCTTATTTTAGTATAGCCAGGCTAAATATATTGTTACTGTAGTATGGCATTTTTTTACTGGCTAGGAGTTACATGATAAATAAACACATGCATGGACATGTATGGGAACAGTCAGCATGAACATGTTTTATATACTGGCCTATGTTGTGGTCAAAGGCATCATGAAAATGTTTGCAAAATGATCCTGTGAACTGTTGGTGACATGCATCTATTGATTTTTTTTTTTTCATTTGCTACCATTCAAAACGGATTACAAACTGAGGGACTTTTTTCAAACATGTTCACAGGAAGTGCAGTAAAATGCACAATTGTAACCCATTATTTGAAATATTTTATCTGCGCGAGGGCCCCCATTAACCACTTTGTTTGTTTCCGGGCTTCCTCGCTATGCTACATCGCTCATGCATATTAGGATAAAAAATGTATGCCCCTCCAGTTCCAAATTTCACCAACCGCCACAGCGCCTGTCTTATATTGTTTTTGACTACCCTCCTTTTTCCACTCTTAGATCTCAAGCTCTTTTCAAACTTACCATTACCCAGCCTCCTTCTACCTTTCACTTCCAGCCCGTATCTCTACCAGCACCTCACATCTGGAATCCTTACTCCCACAAATGTAAAACATCCATATACAAAGGCACCTACAGTACTCTCTGGAAGAAACGTTGGCACACAAACCGTCATCACCCCAACCCAGCTAAGTAGATATGCCAAACCATGTGTTTATGTTGTCAGTACCAAATTATGTCGTTGTAACTGTCAGTCTGTGCAATCCCCTTTCACTTCCCCACGTGCATGCCACTTCAACATCCAGCTTTCTGAATCAGCCAACATACTTTTTCTGCCTTTATTGTAAATCACCCATTAAAGGGAATGTTACAGTTGCTACTATCGCCTATTGTAGAGTGTTTCTGTTTGAAGGAAACCACTATCTAATACGTACAAATACAACAACGAATCAGTAAAAATACATACAACAAATACAAAAAGTATAATTGCTTTGTGTATTGGTCGCGTTTGAGGATGGTTGCCAGGTACATATCTGTATCTGTATCTGTATGTTTTGGCTTTTTTTTCGTTTTTTTCAAGGAAAGTAGCTAAACGCATTCCATTGTGTGTGTTTCCAAAGCCTCACTTTCTTGGTGTTGTCCCACAGGGCATGATGTCATGCTTCAAATCCCTTTGCCTCCCTACTCTTCCCCATTGCTGTTTGGGGACTGCCGTTCAATGTTATGGTTCTGCGCTTATTCACAGGGATGTCCCTGACAGGACCTGCTTTTTGTTTTTGCAGTTTATCGATGCACAACTTTGAAAGTACAATGACTTTCAGTCATGACGTTTCACATGTATCTCAGCACTGAATCAACTTTGCTTTTAAGAATGTTTGATTCTTGAAAACAGCTGTTTCTTTAGAAAAGTAAATACTTATTTGTATCCTAAATACTTTTTTAGCGTTTTGGGAAAGAGAAACAGACATTTAGTCAAGTAATAGCCATATTGCAAATCCTAATACAGTGTGTACATTGTATAAACAAACATTTTTAACATTCTTAAAGATATCTCGTACCTACTGTTCACCCATAAGTGATAATGGTCAGTTACAAAGTATGGTCAACTACTTCGATAGAATATTGCAAACGATATTGTCTAAGAATATGCAGTCAATGTCCTCAATTACTCAAATAAATGTGCCTTTTTTGTCCTTCTGAATAATTAAAAAATGTATTTAGGAATACCAGCAGGAGGCTAATAGAAAAAGTACTAATAGGCTTATCTTTTAATTAGTAGTCAGCTGGAAACCATCAGGGTTTATGTAACAGGCACTATGTACAATTGTGCAGTGAAGGAGAGCAAAGCAAGGATTATGCTGTACACATGAACAGAGCGCAGCAAAATAGAAAAGGTCAAAGCACAATCACGAAAAAAAAATGGACGACATTATATTGGAGCCTTTAAGTAATTTGTAAACAGGTTATTTTGATGTACACTTTAACTTATGGTGTTCCTCGGAGATACAAAGCATTAATTATCAAGATGAGCCGTGACTAAAATTAAGTAGGTCTTCTATAATCATGACATTGAAGCGGATTGTTTTCTTTTCATCATTGACTTTATTGAATACCTACCCTTGGTGTTACAGGACTAACTTGATCTTCACTTTGAAGATTGCACTGTACTGCACATCTATTTAAATTTTATTGAGCATGTGTTAGGCGCTTATAGAACTGAATAATAGCTCAAAGCGCCACAAGGCAAAATGCAAAGGGGACACAGGGAAAATAACAATGCAAAAACAGTAAAAAAAACAGTCATGGCCCTACTAGGCCTTATGGCATTCAGACAGGAAAATGCAGTGAGGAGAAGTGCAGGAAATAGGGAGGGAGAGGGGGGGAGCAAGGGGGTCGGCAAGTGCTGGTGCGGGACCCGGGGGGGGGGGGAGTGCTAAGGGGAGCCAAGGAGGAGAAGCTCAGGCTAAGTGCTAGTTCTGGTGACTCCCAGGGTTGGGAAGCAGAGCTGCCAAGCAGGGGCCTGTAAAGGCAGTGCAGTGGGGTCGGGGACTGGGGTACTGGTATAGCTGGGAAGAAGGGCCCGGAATTCTGTGAAGTTCATGAGGATCAGGCCACCAGTCACACCAGAACTGGGGGTGATTAGCAGGGAAGGGGAAGAGGGAAAAGGTTGAGAACAGCAGAGTTTTAACCAGTTTCCAGAACAGAAGGAGGTCTTACTCAAGTCTGAGAGAGGCAGGGAGGCTGTTCCAAAGGAAGGCGCCAGCTGAGAAGAACGATCTGCCCCCCACTCTCTGCTTGGAGAAGCATTTGACAAAGAATTGGATTTAGGGGAGCATAGGGCTCTAGAGGGGGAGTATTTATAGCATGGTCCCAGGCCCCAGAAGGCCTTGTGGATAATACAGAGGGTCTTGAATTTGATCCTTGCAGCAGCCGGGAGCCAGTGGTGAGTTTTAGGCCTGGAGAGATACAGTCCCTGGGCTTGGGGCCAAGGATAAGTCTTGCAGCCCTATTTTGGATTACCTGGACGGGGCGTAGGGAAGAAAGAGGGAGATTGAGAAAGAGGCTGTTGCATTATTCCAGCTTGGAAAGGACCAGAGCTCTGGAGACATTGAGCTTCTGGTGGAAGGTGAGGAAAGGAAGAATGCCTCTGAGAAGGTGGAGCTGGATTCAGGACTTCTTTGTGAGGTCCATGATGTTAGGGATGAAGGAAAGAACGAAATTCGAATATGACCCAGAGGTTTTTGGCCTCGCAGGATTGTGGGGGAGAGGGCCCAATGAGGATGGCCAGAGGGTAGGAAGGAAAGAAGATGCAGGTGTCCCAATGAGAAGGATCTCTGTCTTACTGGCATTACGGCAGAGATTGTTAGCTGCACACCATGCCTGAATGGAGGACATTCAGGCAGGGATCAGAGAGGAAGATGAGGAGGTAGTAGAGCAATGTTTGAAGGAAAGACAACAAAACATACTTATTATGCTATACCTGCATTTCTTCACCACGTCTTCATTTTGCACCCTCACAAGGGATCCCTCATCTCAGAAACGGATGAAGGTAGCTCGACATTGTCTTGTAATGGTTTTCATACAAGCTCCATTCCCATCTCATTGTACTCAAGCTCCCTTAATTGAGATTTGAGGTGTGGTATATTGCATTGAAGTCGTGTGTGTGCATGTGTGCGTCTGTGTGTGTCTGTCTGTGTGTGTGCTATGCATCCATGAGTAACATGAAATGACTACTGTTCTGCAGGAGTGCAGGAATAAGTAGTGCTGTCTGCTCATTCCCACAATGCTAATAAACCAGCAATGATCTCACCCATAAAGTCTAAAAAGGCACAACATTAATCATATACCACCTTGACCAAGGCAGGCTAGCCAGCATGGAAGTATTCAAACAAAAACAGCACAGTAAGAACCAAAACAGAACACTATTTCCAACCAAAAATCTGTAAAATTAAGGCAATAATTACACTAAAAAGGACAAACTAATATAAAAATCTAGCAACCGCCCTATATTAAAATCCATACTCTGGTTAGTTCATAATAGGGTCTGCAGATAATTATTCTTTGTTTCAAGTTCATGTTCAATAATATGGCTTTAACGGTCTAGGTAGTATCCTAAATGCCACTCTGGCCCATTGGGCAAGGTCAGGGGAAGGGAATCACTGTATATTACTTAATAGCTTCTTTCACGACAGTGGCAAGCACGTCTTCTGGATGTTTTGCAATGGGTTGAGTCACATTTGAGTCAGTCAAGCTGGTTTGACAGGATTCAGCAATGAGGCATGAGGTCTAATTCAATACGCGAAAATGACTCAATGGTTGAGAAGCTTGGGACAAGCAGCGGTTCTGGTATCCATGTGGTACCAAGGTAGCAATTCATTTCATTCTGCAGCTAGCTAGTTTGACTGGATAAACAGCAAGGTGCAGTTCAACAAATGCGTACAGTGTCAAGGGAAGCTCTACTTGTAGTTTACAGTGACTCAAATGAGATTGAAGACATTCATATCTGCAAAAACTGTTTGAAATTACAGATACAGCCAAACAAGTTTTGTTGGATGCATGGGGTGCTGTGTGAGTCTTCACTGGGATTCTGAGGAAAGGTGAGACTGCCTTCTGCACTTCCCAGCCTGGAAGTTTACCAGGGATATGTTCAGGTCTTTCACTTCAGCAGGCAGAGTACTGGTTATCAGTGTTGATGTAGCAGATAGGTTTTACAGAAGCAGTTCACTTAAAATATTTTCCTTAAATTGCTAGGTTTAGAGTCTGAACACATCTTGGACATCCTTATTGTCACTCATCCCAGTAGCCAGGACTTTGGGATGTCTTTATCCCAACAAGGTTCCAGCAAAATCCTCTTCCAGATAGTTCTTCAAAAATGCTTTTAAGATAATTCCAGCTCTTCCCCAAAGGAATCACAAAGATGATTTAATTGAGTGGGGTCTTACCTCATTATATCATAATTCTGCCACAGCGGAATCATACATTGAATGTGTTATGGAAGGGGCCAAACGATGATGCTGTTACAAGTGTTTTGCCAATTGATTCCACCTCCCCGAATGCCTAGTCTGCACAAGGTTAAGAGGTGTCACAAGAAGTGTGGCATAAGCATTTTCACTTGTTTCAGTTTACAGGTCCCTTCCTCTGCTGCTCTATGCTTCCTCATCTTGTGTCTGCCTGTGATCAAAATGACTACAGTAATTATCACCTTGGTGTGGCTTCCCCATTGTGGTGCAAATACCCTGCTGAATTAGCTAGCTCCCACCCTATCCGGGCCATTGTTCCTGTCCTCCTGGGAAGGTCTGAATCATTTCCAGCATAGAGCAAATGCACATCCAGGGTTGGTCCCAAAATCGACTGTAGATGGAACTCATAGCCCCAAACAGCAATACACAAAGGATTCTGACAGCTTCAGGAGTAACAGGAAACTAGTTGATAATAAAAATGAAATCAATGAATTTTGGCAGTTATGATTCTATTTCCCCATAGACCACTTTTTCCAAAATAACTATGGTGGTTATTTCCATTTAACATTTAACACAGTTATAGCGTTTGAAACATTGGGTGCCCACTGATAAAGGCAGCCTATGCCTGATTGAA
This sequence comes from Ambystoma mexicanum, assembly GCF_040938575.1. Classification (NCBI taxonomy): domain Eukaryota; kingdom Metazoa; phylum Chordata; class Amphibia; order Caudata; family Ambystomatidae; genus Ambystoma; species Ambystoma mexicanum. The sequence continues at coordinate 926,645,964 of NC_090941.1, forward strand.
TTAATGGGATCATGAAGGGACCACTCAGAGAGGGTGAGTGGTTTACTGGATTCTTTATTCACGGTCCTGCAGGGACCACCGATGATCACCTCCGCTGTCCAGCAACCGTCTACCATCAATCTCCCGAGTCTTCCAAGTTCCATGGTGGAAGACTCAGGAGCTAGAATGCAACACATCTCCCTCTTAACAATCACCCATAATTACCTTTGAACCCAATGAAAGAAGAGGAAAAGGAATTTTTAACATTCACATTCATAAATTAGTAATCAAGAATACAATTAAAGCTAAAATACCAGTTGAGATATCAACTGTAAAAGTTCTCACTGTTGTCACAAATACAAGTGATTAGATCAATAGTGCACAAAATTCTCCAACCATTCAGGTTCTCTTCTCAATCTCTTCAAAGATAACCTAACATCCTCGGAATTTGTGTTCACTGACACCCCGTTCTGAGCTTCCGCACATTTTGCCATTCCAAACAGCAGAGATTCTGTTTGGACAAATACATTTACTTTCAATGCATTTTGCTCTTTCACTCTCTTTTTCCCATTAAATATTTCCTTGGTGTCCCTTTGGATCTTCCTTGTGCAATCTATTATTGGTTCCCTATCCACCTCTACCGAATTTGCCAAACCTAACCACCCTGGGCACAATTTGGTACCTGGCTCCCTCCCTTGTAATGAAACAAACAGCAAGGTTTTTGTTACCAAATTTGGTGTGGTGAGGTAACCCCACATCATGCGGTTTAGGACTTCTTTCAATGGCAACCCTGGTCTCAATGTTAACTGAATTCCCCCGTAATGAATCTATTTGCTCTTTGTACCAATCCATTTTCCCTTGGGTGATATAATGCTGTACGGGTATGCTTAATGGCATAACTGTCTAAAAACTTCTTCATGAACTCTGAACAAAATTGTACACCATTGTCAAAACCTTCCCTTAAAAATACCCTCTCCAGAAATGTCACCAGATCTCTCGCTGTCACTTCCCTGACTGCACTCCATTCCACCCATTTGGTGTGAACATCAACTAACACAAACAAGAATTTCAACCCATCATGTACAGTACCCATTTTATCAATCGCTACTTTTTTTCAAGGCTGATCAGGAACAAAATTTGGAATGAGCGAGAATTTCCGTACAACCTTGGTCTTATAACTTAAACAACAAGGAGTACAATTCCTAACATATCTTTCCCCCAAAGTGTCCATTCCAGGCCACCAAAAAATCTGCCTTAGTCTCCTTTTTGTACTACTCATCCCTAAATGTCCCTGATGAGCTGTTTCCACTAATTGAGTTCAGAGTTTCTCTGGAGCAACAATACACAACCCTCTCTTGAGCATACCATCAATGACACTCAATTCATCATTTACTTCCCACCAAACCTCATAAACATTATCTAAAATATCTTTATTGGGTCAACCTAAAACAGTCCACTCTCTAATGATCTTCATGACCTCATCTGTCCCCACATGACATCCTCACCACATCTGGTCACCCTGTGATGTTACTGTGTGCCCCCACCCTTCTCGCACGCAGGTGTTGCCTGTTTTGCTTGATTCTTCTACACTGCTACCCCTCAGCCCCCCTCTCCACCTTGAGCCTACTTCTGCAGGAGTCTGTCCTGATACATTCTAGTTTCACCATCACCGTCTTGTGGCCAATGCTGGATTTGACTTTTATGGACTTCATTGATTCACTGTGCGTCACCCTTTTTCAACTCATCCTGCACTTCCTTTGTATCTTGTACTCATGGTAGCCCTGAATCATGCTGTTCCCATCTTCATCGTGTATCCTGGCTTGCAACATTATGTGTTTCTACTGACTTCTGCAATTGCATTCCATCTCTCCTCTTGCTTCTCCACTCTTTTTGATTGCTTACTCTCTGTTCTCTCCTCCTCTCCCTTTCTCCCTTTTCCGATCTCCTCCCCTCCTTCCCTTATTTTCTTCTATGCACTTACTCTATTAGAATTGTCTGTGGACCTAGTATGATATCAACCTCATCTGTCTCCTCCCCCCTCAATAGCCCCCCCCCAGCACTATCGGAAATTTCATCAGGCCTAGTATAATGGTTGCTTGTTTTGTTCCTCCTCTTGCTTTTTGCACCCCTCTCCCTCACCTTTTGTTTTTCTCCGGCTCTACCAGAAATGTTGTCAGGCCTAGTACAGTCATCGCCTGTCTGTTTCCATTTCCTTCCCACTCTCCCACTCCCTTCCTTATCTATGTCTTAACTCTTGCACTATCTGAAAAGTCATCAGGCTTACTACGATAATTAATTTCACATCCGTACTGTTCATGGCCTGTAAGAATGTCATTGTATTTTCCTTTGTTCCCTCCCTTGCCTTGAAGTGCTTTGAAACACATTGTGTATAGGCGCTATATAAATAAACTATCATATCATATCATAACATATCATATATCAAGATTTTCACAATTCTCCCATGCCATTTGCTCCATACTGCCTATCTCTACATTAGCAACAATTACCTCTTCCTTCCAATTACCACCCATTATCATCCAGTGCCACTGGCATTCGTGACAGACAATCAACAACCACATTTCGATTCCCAGGTAGATAACAAATCTTGAAGTCATAACCTTGCAATCCTAAGTATCATCTGACTATGAATTCCCTGCTCGACAAAAAATATTTGAAATGTATTATTGCCCAGAACATTGTCAATGTTTCCCTTTTGATGACAGACTAGTTCTGTACAGCTCCTTTCAGTGTCCTTGACGCAAACGCTATGACCCGTTCTTCCTTATTTCTATCATACCGAGTGAGAGTCGCTCCCAGACCCAATATACTTGCATCCAGAGTCAGAACACACTTGTCCCTTGGACAAAATGTTCCTATTGAAGGTGCCTTTACAATGTCTTCTTTTATTATTTGAATTGCCTCTTTGCATTCCTTCGACCAATTAAACTTGACCCATTTCATGAGCAAATATCTCAGTGGCGTGGATATGACTGCAAATTAACAAGGGGGGTGCTGGACTACCCCAGGGCTGGACAAAGACTGATATGTTTTGGACATTTCTTCTCTGTGAAAGATAGTGAGCTAAAGACTCTGGGTAAGTCGCTCGTAGCCAGGACTAATGTCTGGCAGAAAGACTCCCAGGACCCCCCTTGTTAATTTGTGGATATGACTGCAACATTTCTCACAAACGTATGGTAATACTCTGCCAAACCTAAAAATGATCTTAGTTGGTCCCTGTCAATGGGATTAGGAGCTTTGTCAATAGCTTCCACCAGACTCAATTTTGGACTGATTCCACTCCCTGAAATACTGTGTCTGAGATAGTCAACACTATCCACAGCTATTTTACATTTCTTCCTTTGAACCGTCAATCCAACTGCCTTCGACCTATTCAAAATCATCCTTAACAGCACCTCAGGTCACTCTGGTGATTCTGCATGAATTAAAATGTCATCCTGGAACACAATTATGTTAGGCACTCCTTCTAACACCTTCTACATCACTCTATGGAATAGTGCCACTGCTGAAACCAATCCAAAAGGCATTGAGCAGTATTTGAATGTCCATTCTGTTGTGACAAACGCAGTTAGGTGTTGACATTCATTGGTGAGAGGTACCTGATGATACGCATAGGAAAAATATATCACCGAGAACATTTGGGAATTGCTCATGGTTGACAATGCTTCTGAAATGATTCTTTTTCCCATTGGTCTCCTATTTCAGCTACATCAGTGTGGATGCATTCACCTGAATGCAAATTCCCAGGTTGTACTGTTCTTCCCAACCTAACAGTGACAACCCTTCTTTAATGACGTACACCTCTGCAATCCAACCTCTGCCATTGTATTTGATGACAGCTGAGAATTTCCCCATTAACTCGATCTTCACATTTTTGTAGGCATTTGGTTAAATATCATGTTTGAGAATGTTCTCCATTCTCCCTTCCACTCACACTTTGTATGTCTCTTGTGACATTATGGTCCATGGAGAGCAGCTGGCCACCTTCATGGTCACCACATTCCCATTTATTACAAACACATCAGTCGGACCCTTCCCTTTTCCTGATAGAGCACTCACTTCCAGAATATGTTTAACTGTGTCGTTGAATGGGTTGCTGCAGTTTCTTCTTGTTCTGGACGTGTTTGTCCTGCCTCAATTGGTTATATCGATGATTCACGGCACACTCAGGCAAAGTGTCCTCTTCTCCTGCATTTAATGCAGTTTACATTTCTCTCCAGGCAGAATATATTTGAGGCTAGATGTCTATTGCTGTCACATTTGTAGCACTTATATTGTTTTCCTTCGGTTGGTTTTCTGTTTTGTTTTATTGCGGAGATCTCTTGTGCCTGTCTTTCATTTCTCATGCTTCTCATGTACCGAGAAGTTTGTTCCATTCCTCTTGCAACCTTTATTGCTTATCTCAGCAGCAATTCCTTGGAGAGTAAACACTCTCTGGGTTCCTACGGTTCCAGGGACCTTTGGGTAAAAATGGTCATGCAATCTTTGTTCCACTAGTGTATATTCATCTACGTATCCTTGGCCTTTCTCCCTTGCTTCTGGAAGGTCGTCATAGACACTTCGCCCCAATGCTCCTATGTTGTGTAAGAGGACTGCTTGTTTTCTAGCAGGTATACATTTGTCACTGCCTATAGGCAGTAAGTATGTGTCAAACAGCCTTTTCCATTTGTCACACCTAATTGTTGGTGTACCAGGTTCAGGTAAGAAAGGTGGTGGTGGTCCCATGCTGGCAGCTGCCATGTTTGCAAGTTTTTTATTTAATGCTGTTTAGTAGGTTTAATTGTATTTCATTGTCTTTTGTGCGGCTGTTCCTGTTGTTATTCACTTAAAATTGTCTGATGTTTATGTTGGTTAGTATGGTTCCCTATTGGCCTTTGCCGTACCGTGCTACTGCTGTTTCTTTAAGACCTTGTTTCCTTAGCAAGGCCTTCCTTATCCAGTGTCACGCTCACCTGGTCTCCAAAGTGGGCATAGCATGTGGCTGGATGAATGATGTCAGCACTGGCGTAGCACTGCACAGATGATGATGCCTGCTGCGACTTATCCCTTGTTATCACCCCCACGAGGCGTTTGTATTAGAGTTTTGTAAGGTAGGCTCTCCGTCCTGCAATCTCTAGCAGGGGCGCAATAAACACAGTCTTTCCCTGGATCTAGTTACTTCACTGATCCGGTGAGCGGTGCCGAGTCTTGGAGACCAGGGTCAAACAGGTAAGTCTCTATGCCAATGGTTGCTTGGTATTGGTGCTTGAAGTCTTAATTTCCCAAGTCCTTTTTTTGATCTGTGTTTTATCTTTTCTTTCAGGCGCGGTCTCGAGCTGATTTCTTAATGGAGGATCAACTCTTCCTAAGATTTCCTTCAGGTGAGTAGTAGCGCAAAAGTGTGGCACTAAATGTCTGAATAACTGTTTTCCTTTCCGTGCATGACTAACCTGCTGTTTCTTTTCCTTCTTTGCAGAAGTGGCGTGGCTCTGGAATGAAGAATGGAAGAACTGTGCTGAGGTGTTCCGGAAGAATGCTGACCCCGGGTGAGTATTAGATGCCTGAGCGGATACCTTCCCGTCAGCAGGTGCGGAGGTCCGTGGAACGGCTGAAGGAGCAACCAATGGATGGAATTCTGCAGGTAAGGCCTTTGCTGCTGTACTGACTTTGGTTCTCTTGTCTTTCTTGTTCCAGGTACCAATGGATGGATTTCTGGACGGGCGTGGCTGTAGCAGTTCGAGGACAGGACAGACACGGTGCAGGAGTGCAGAATAACGCGAAGCATGTTCTGCCTGCAGGGTGTGGCTTAAATAGCCTTGCAAGTAGTTCCAGGTAAAGTAGTCCATTTACCACACCCTGGCTTTCAGGTAAAGTAGTCCGTCAGCCACCCCCTGGTTAAGCAGAAAGGCTCAGCCTCACTAGACTGAGTAAGTAGTTCCATGCAGTTTAACCCATTTTTGAGTCCAGGAAGTTCTGGGACACTGCTTTGGGGCTTGATAAGCCCTTATGGGAGTCATTGACTGGGGTGGGCCCATCCGATCCAGGGGGTTTTGAGCACGAACCATGACATCCAGTTGCCTTGGCAACGCTTGTTGCCTTGCTCGCGTGGTTCTGTTGCTCACGGGCCCTTTCTTCTAACCTGCGAGAGTCGAGCGGATGCTGATCTTTCGTTTTCTTTTCTTTTTCTTTTAGCCCCCTGCTTACATCCACCCCTTCCCGAGGCGATGAGGTTAGTGGGTTGAGAGAAAAGGCTGGGTGCAATGCGGGTGCAGCTCTCCCCGTTGCGCCCTGTGCTGGGCCTTGCATCTTGCAGCCACCATGGAAGGCAGGATCTCTGGCTTGCTCCTTAGGTGTCTGGGTCCCCCACAGGCCTGCTCCATGTCCTCGTTGCCAGTGAAAGGACCACTCAGAGACAGTGATTGGTTCACTGAATTCTTTATTCACGGGCCTGCAGGGACCACCAATGATCACTTCCACTTTCCAGGAACCGTCTACCATCAATCTCCCGAGTCTTCCAAGTTCCATGGTGGAAGACTCGGGAGATAGAATTCAACAGATTACAGCAGATTGTTTCAGGAAAACAAATGCTAATCTGCTACCCTATGTTTCCAAACCACATTACAGCATCAAGTGTTTCCTTAGACAGGGTATAGCAAATGTTCACACATGTGCAATGGATTTGTTAGCATGGAACATTGGAAACTGATTTTTGTTTGACGGCGCTCACTTTCTGAAGGTTCATACCAGCATCATGTTCCATAGCAAACATCAATATGATCTCACATAGCACTATGTTGCTGATGGCAATATGTTACAGTGAGTGTTGATATGTGCTGATACAAGTCATTAGAACTTAGCTAACATGGTTAATGCATGATTTGGTCGGTATCCCCTACAATGATTGCTACTTACCTACAAGTGATCTCCATAATAGAAAATACATACTTCCATTTGTACTTGCCTGTGTCCAGCATGGTTCCTTCTACGACACAAATACCAGTTATTGTAGTGAGTGGTTATGGGATAAACAGCAATAACACATTTGAAAGGGTAACAAGTGCAAGATGAAATCCCTGCCTACCTAGGCCTTAAAACCACCCACATTAAAATAAACTAAGCAATCTGTCCTCTCTTCAAGTAAATTATCGACAGCAGCTTGAAGCATAAAGTCGCTACATAATTGTGTAAGGAGGGTCAGAGCAGTCGTAATGAGAAAGGTTTGCTGGCATTCCTGAGATGCTGTGAAGATTAAGGTATGTTCTGCTTCAGACAAGAGTTACTTTCCAGCAGTGAAAACAAAGCCTGCACTAAAGTTTGGTACTTTTTAGGTAAACTGTCAAGGAGTCACTTTGGATATATGTATCAACTGCAAAGTACTTGAATTCAGGGGACTGACAGTTGTTAATTCCGAAACCCTTACGCTTAAGTGAGAAGAGGAGAACATCTAATACAACTGTCTCCGGGATGTGGAAGTATTGCTAAGAGGCTTTCCAGAATGCACCTTTACGGAGACATTAAAAACACATTGGGCCTCATTACGAGGTGGGCGATAAGGGATTACCGGCACCGGTGAGGGCACCATTGCCGGTAATCCCTTACCGCCCTACTACGAGTTCCCTTTGCAGGTCCTTCCTTAACGCCTGGGTTTTTCAGGTGTTAAGGACAGGACCCGCAAAGGGACACTAGAGCTAATAACGGTACCGCAATTTGCGGTACCGTTATTAGCCCCTTCCCCATTCCCATTGAGCCCTATGGGGGCTCAAATGGGAATGGGGAATGGCCCTGGGGAATGGGGAATTACCGGTCCTGCCAACCTTGGAATGGACCGGTAATTGCTCCATTCACCAGGGCAGAGTCGGAACGTGTTTGGAGGCAGCCATGGTGCTAATAGCGCCATGGCTACCTCCAACCTCATAATGAGGCCCATTGATTTAAACAGGACATGATTATAGACCATTTTGTACTGAAGGAATGACATGGCACTCTCCCATTCGCCAAGTACTGGGTTATATGAGCTGGTATGTCTCTGAAAATCTGTATAGCCCAACGATTAGCCAATGGGAAAAGGCCTTGCCTCCCTCCACGGGAGTGCCACACTGGCAGCCATGCTTAGGGTGGGGGGAAGAAGCCCGCGGCCAGCACTGTTCACCTTCTTGCCTGGGGCACACCTAAAAGACTCTGCCTGAAAAAGTAAAATCTGAAAAACAGACTCTGCCTGAAAAAGTGGGGGGTGGCCATGTCCCTACTTGCTGGCTACAGCTCATGGCAGATGCAGCCTGGCTTTTTCTAAACATTGTCCCTGTCTCCTTGTACGTGGTTGCTGGGACCTAGCCAGTTTCCAGCAACCATTGCAGACAGATTGCCATTTTGTTTTTCTATTTATTCTTCCTTATAAGGAACACTATAGCTTTATAGACAACAGCCTCAGGACATGCCAGGAGTTATGGCCTCATTAAATGTCCTTGCGTAAACCTTAATTACATACAGAGGAACCACCAGTTGAGGTGATGATGGCTATTGCACAATGTGATCTGAATTAATTATGGTTCAGCCTTTGGCATGGTCTGACCCTAGAATTGTATACATGCTGATACCTGCATTTAGTAAGGATCTGTTTAAATTTCTTGTTGTCAACATGTGTAATAGCTGCCGACAAGTGATCCACTCTTTACCGTGATAGAATACCTTATTATCTTTCGTAACCCCCCATCATCGATATACATAAAAGAAAGCTATCTTCACCTCTCCACTCTCTCTTTTGTCTGGCAATGGGAGCAATCCAAGGTGACCTTACGCAAGGTTTCATCCATACCTACCACATGATATTATAGATTTTTCTGAAGCGTTGGTACAGAATCTATCTGAAAGATGAAGCCGGGCATATAATGGTGTGCCATGCTTCATTTAAGAATTTAAACACTGTTACCCCTTCCAAACCAGGGAATCTATATTGAAGTGGATGCAACATGAATTTTTTAAATAGAAGGATCAGCATTTAAAGTTGGGTAGGAACCTCTCAGCCAGTTGTCTGATTGTAATAATAATAATAATAATAATAATAATAATAATAATAATAATAATAATAATAATTTCCAGAGTCCTCATATATGGACCCCAAACTCAAGTGAAGAATCATCAACAGTCTCAGCAGCATCTATGACAACTGAGAAATCAGAAGGTGTCTCACCCACTTGTCCTCAGAGATCTGTCATCCAGTTGGCCAGGACATGGCCATTGCTTTTGGATCCAGTTCCTGGGGGCGAATGAATGTGGGAGGATCACCTGGGATAGAGTTATTTGGGGAGTGGGAGTGGGAAACTGGTTGGTGAGACGCGGTATCCCCTTCCTTGTAACACCTTTACCCCATCCAACCAGGTAGGATTTTTAGGAACTCTACCTCCCCCCTTTACAATATGAACACTTTCTCACAGACAGCCTGCTATGAGATAAAACAGACTAACACATGAGCAGGATACCTGACATGTCCCAATACAATGGTCAGGCGAGTTCAGGCAAGTACTGACCATCACACACACTTGACTTCCATTACACTTCCCCACACGGATAAAAGGCGGAGCACAAGAGCCTACTCTGAGTGAGGCAAAGCACACGAGGAAACAGCAGTTTCTAGACGCCAGCAGAGTGGCAGTACTGACCATCACACACACTTGACTTCCATTACAGACAGATTGCCATTTTGTTTTTCTATTTATTCTTCCTTTTAAGGAACACAATAGCTTTATAGACCACAGCCTCAGGACATGCCAGGAGTTATTGGCTCATGAAATGCCCTTTCGTAAACCTTAATTACATACAGAGGAACCACCAGTTGAGGTGATGATGGCTATTGCACAATGTGATCGAATAAATTATGGTTCAGCCTTTGGCATTGGCTGGCCCTAGAATTGTATACATGCTGATACCTGCATTTAGTAAGGATCTGTTTAAATTTCTTGTCGTCAACATGTGTATTAGCTGCCGACAAGTGATGCACCCTTTACCGTGATAGAACACCTTATTATCTTTCTTAACCCCCCATCATCGATATACATAAAAGAAAGCTATCTTCACCTCTCCACTCTCTCTTTTGTCTGGCAATGGGAGCAATCCAAGGTGACCTTATGCAAGGTTTCATCCATACCTACCACATGATATTATAGATTTTTCTGAAGCGTTGGTACAGAATCTATCTGAAAGATGAAGCCGGGCATATAATGGTGTGCCATGCTTCATTTAAGAATTTAAACACTGTTACCCCTTCCAAACCAGGGAATCTATATAGAAGTGGATGCAACATGAATTTTTTTAAATAGAAGGATCAGCATTTAAAGTTTGGGTAGGAACCTCTAAGCCAGTTGTCTGATTGTATTAATAATAATAATAATAATAATAATAATAATAATAATAATAATAATAATAATTTCCAGAGTCCTCATATATGGACCCCAAACTCAAGTGAAGAATCATCAACAGTCTCAGCAGCATCTATGACAACTGAGAAATCAGAAGGTGTCTCACCCACTTGTCCTCAGCGATCTGTCATCCAGTTGGCCAGGACATGGCCATTGCTTTTGGATCCAGTTCCTGGGGGCAAACGAATGTGGGAGGATCACCTGGGAGAGAGTTATTTGGGGAGTGGGAGTGGGAAACTGGTTGGTGAGACGCGGTATCCCCTTCCTTTTAACACCTTTACCCCATCCAACCAGGTAGGATTTTTAGGAACTCTACCTCCCCCCTTTACAATATGAACACTTTCTCACAGACAGCCTGCTATGAGATAAAACAGACTAACACATGAGCAGGATACCTGACATGTCCCAATACAATGGTCAGGCGAGTTCAGACAAATACTGACCATCACACACACTTGACTTCCATTACACTTCCCCGTGGGATGTTTTTACCCATGCATACAAGCCCTACCATAAAACTGTGCAGTACTGGCATGGAAAACATCATGATGGCCAGAACTCCCCAGAGAGTGCACAGGGAAAACATGAAGAATAGGCTGCCACCCATTTGTGCCTATGTTGTGAGCACAGGAGGGCACTGCCTAAAACCACCATTGGGCTACACACACAGTAGCCTGAAACCATTAGGAATGGCAATGCTGATTGCAAAAAAAAAACAACTCAGAACTGTGGGGAATTCATTTTCTTAATCCCAAAAATGGTTGCATTACCAGTACTCACCACTATCAGAAAGCCGGCGTTTTAAAACCACCAGACTTTTGTGTGAAACTGAACAAATGAAACAAAACCAGACCAAGGAAAGAGTTGCTAAGAGGTGGATACAATGTAAAACTATATTCTGAAAATGACTAAGTAATTATTTAATGTATATGTAAAAATTGTAAGTGATTTAAACTGGGAACAAAGAGTGACATTTAGCTGAAACCTGGCTTAATGAAACTGGATTCTGCCTGACAACTACCCCCGACAGGAGAAACCTGTTCAGCCACTCTTCCCAGGCCTAGCTGCATCCTGCTGCCCCTTGCCAAAAGGAGTTGTCACCTCTCTGATTAGATTAGGGGTGGAGCACCTGGGAACTGGAAGGAACAGAACAATGCAACTCCCTTGACTCAGGCAAATGTTATATTGGGGGCATCATAAAGTGGCTTCCTCTTAGGGGAAACTGGGAGGGGCAGTGCCTCTGCTAGCAGCTGAGCTTCGGGGAAGTGGATAAACCAGTTATTCCACCCTGTGATGTGGGAAGCCACACCCCTTTTTGACCAGGGCATAATTTTAAAAAGATAGATAACTCATAGTGTGGACTTGTCAGAATTATATAAGTAATATCATTATTTTTGTGATTTTTCTATGAACATTTTGAGAGGCGTTAGGACCCTGTGGTGTATTCTGGGGGGTTGCTAGCAGAAAATAGGGTCTCACTCCAAATGTCTGCATGTTAAAAATCTGACACTTCATCAATTAATGTCCATACTCCTTTGCCACATGTGTGTAATTTTAGGTAAATGTCCGATATTGCAAAACCAGTTAAAAAGCGCAAAATGTTGTCATTTTTGAATGCAAGCCCCCAGGAAGATCAGAGGCAGACAAGCATGGACCATAAGGAATATATAATGTGCACATGTAATTTCAACAAATTGTATATCTGGGAAAGATGTATTTGAATTAAATATAGATTTGTGGGCAAACTGACCAGGGGAGGATCCTCTGACCCATAAACAGACCTCATCATGATGACAATCCATTTCCTTCCCCCAATCATGGGAGAGGGGAGAATTGGGCCAATGACAAGTAGAGAGGGGCAGGCTTAGCTAGGCCCAGGCACACACCCATTTTCAAAACACATAAAAAGAGACTGCTGGGACATCTAGAGACATTCAATTCCATTTGCTGCGGAGCATGCTGACCGACGACTTCACATCCAGAGATCCAACACTTAGACTTCCAAGCTAAACAGAGACTACAGAACTTTGAACCAAGATGGCCTACTGCAAGCAAAAGTATTTGTCAGCAGGCCTCAAAATCATTTGCAAACTATTCCACAGCCGGGCGAGCTGTCTGAATTCTTTTGCCAAGAACTCTTGCCAGTACCCAGAAAGCAGTGTTACATCCAGAATCCACTTGATCCGGACCGGAAAGCAGAGCAGTATCCAGAACCAGAAGCCGCTGAATCCAGAGAGGCTAGACCAGCAGAGCAGAGCTGACCCAGATCGCTGTGAGCAGAACCGGTGCCTGATTGACCCGCCGAGCAGACAGAACCGCAGCCGGACGTGTTGACCAGATCCGTGACGAGGCCTAGTTCAAATTTATATTGTGAGTACCTAGCAGAATTGCAGAACCAATCTCTTAGTTAAAATAATCTAATCCAAACTATTTTAACCTAAGTAGAACTACCTCCTAGAAATCGTGTCATCTGTCATTTTTAAAGCTGCACAACTGTCACCTGTCAATTCTGAAGCTGCAAGCTGTCACCTGTCATTTTGAGTTTACTTTAAATCCGAAAAACTACCTTTATTTAATCGTCCGTATCTCTGGAACTGTTTGGGCTAGGAACGAAATTTCCAACAAGCCTAGAACCGACTTCCTACTCCTTATACTTTTCACGCAATCACGATTTACGCACTCGCAAAATTTACCGCGATTTGCGATTTTGGCTCAATTTCTCCACTTGTCAAAATAGTAGCTCCATTCTTTCTTTCGTTAAAATCCGTTTGCAACTTGGTAATAACTCATAGAGCATTGCTAAAGTGAGCCTGAACTAATACCAACACGCATCTCCCACTCACCCTGAATCTCTAGAGGGAATTAAAATCAGTTGGCACATTTTCCCATCCATTGCCATCACATTTAAAAAGTATTTTGGGCCTGTGTTTCAAACTCCTACCTGTTTCCTCTAAGCTTGCTGGGGGGGAACTGAATTTCATATTGTATTTGATTGCATTCCTGAGAACTGTGTGCTCCTCTTTCCATCTCCTACCATTTCTTACATTGAATATGGGAGGGGGGTGAATTGCCAGAGAAAAAGTGATTATCTTATCTGTTGCTAAAATCATATCAAGTATTTCTGTACTGCATTTTATTCCTCATTGCTTTTCCCTTGAAATCATAAAAGTATTTTTGCTACTTTATACATCCTATACTAACTCCTCATTGATTGTAAAGAAGTGTGCTAGTTCCAGATTACCCATTGTTGATCAACATCATATGTCTAAGTGTACTATCAGATATTAATTTATTATAAAAGTGTGATATATATATATATATTGTTTAATTTTTCAAATAAACCTTTTAATATGCAAAACAAACCTACTTCTTGGATCAGTGGGGTCAGGGGGATTCTAAGAGGGGGGTGTTATACAAGGGTTGTCATCCAGAGTACTTAACTGGATATAAAAATACATCAATAAGGGTTTTCCTCAGCATCCCAGACTAGGCATTGACTTAGCTGTAGTGTTGATTGAATATCGCTTACAAAAGTGGTGGCTCGGAGCCGGGATATTCTGTGTTAGATTTACCACTTGTGCAGATTAATACAGTGTGCCAACTGACCAGATACACATATCCGGTTAGATCACCATGCTGTTTTACACTGTGAAAGCATCCCTCATAGGAACGCTCTAAGGAAACGGTCTGTTTTGCAAAATAAAATACAAACTTCTGTAAGTCAGGAAGGAACTCAAATTCCAGAATGACGACCTTGGTAGATATGAAAATAGCCAGTGAGCACTTCTTACATAAGCTATTTGTGAGAGGTGAGTGGACTCATCAGGACCAAACGGTCTGGTTGCAGGCAATCGCGCAACAGGTCACTGAAACAGGGTCAGATATATGGGGAGATCAGGGTCCCCTACATGTGGCCCTGAGTGAACTATATATGGCCCCTAAAGCCAAAGATGAAAATAATAAGATTGCCAGGATAGCGGCATATTTGTATCTATATATGGGAGCCATGCAGGACAAATGTGCTGAAGGCCAAGATCTGGCAAATAGGCAACAGATGGCGTTAGAGAAGGCCCAATCTGATCTGGACTCTTCTGAGCAGAGGCTGCTCAGGAGCCAGGAGTCAGAAAAGGACAGCAGACAGTACATCACTAAAATAAAGGAGGATATGGATGTGCTGCAACAGGAAAAGGCGGACCAGGATACCAGATTTCTGGCCTTGCAGAAGGAGTACCAAGAAGGTTTGGACTCCCTACTGAATGGCCAGAAAAAGCTGGAGCAACAATTAGATTTCAATAGGGCATGTGCCGAGCAGGTAGTCACCCTGCAAAGCCACCTAGATAGGGAGAAGGCAGAGAGCAATAAACTGATTTTGAAAGACCTGGATACCCAGGCAGAGTTTGACCAGGAGCGCCAGAAAGCTGGTGCCTTCCAAAGGCAAAGGGACGACCTGGCGGCACAGATGCCGGCTCTTAGTCAGGAAAGGGATACCTTAGGCCAGGAAGTCTGCCAGGAAGGAAAATGGAAGAAAATCACCTGGCCCTCCAGGGACTGGGTGACCTCCAAAAAGAACACCAGAACTTGTTAGAGCACACCAGGAGGGTGGAGGATGCTCTGGCAAGAAAGGAGCAGTCCAATAGGGACACAGCTCAGGAGGTAACCCTCCTGCAGCAGAGACTGGCCCAGTACTCCAGGACCAATCAGGAGGCACAGAGAGAAAATGAGGCTCTCTGTCAGCACAAAGATAGGCTCCAGCAACAGGTAGCGATGCAGGAGAGACTGATAGAGTCTAGTAAGGCCTTAACTGAGGAACTGAAAGCGCAGGCTCTTGCATTGCAACAGGGAACAGGGGCGGATAGAGATGAGGTTTGCTCTGAAAGAGAAACTCCTGAGCATAACCTCAGGAGCCCTAGTGCCAGAGGCCTTCACCTCTACCAGTCCCTGGACTCTGCCACCCCCATGTTCCCTGGCGCACATGAGCACGGGGCCACAGGGATGGCAGATCACTATCCAGCTAAAGGTATGGGGCTCATAGGCCAGTACCACCCAGGAATGGAGGGGCGGGCATCTGGGTATGGGCACCCAAGCACAGTGCAATTTAGTGGGGAACCCCAGGAGAGTAGGCCGACTAAGGACATCCTGAAAACCTCTGCCCAGTTAGGTCAGTGGGGGGGATACCCAGCAAATCCTGGTAGCAAGGAGGGATCTGAAGACTCCTCTGAGCGTCACAGGACACAGGAGACCAGGTCCCCACATTCTGCCAGCCATTCCCAGGCTCGCAGAATCCGGGAAAACCTGGAAGATCAGACGGGCACCTCTGGGAGCAGCGCTTCTGAGTCGGAGGATGAATGGACCAGGGTTACCAGAACCAAAAAGGCCAATAAGGCAAAAAGGTCCTTGCTTAAGGACCCGTTGAAACAAATAAAGGCAATAAGGAGTGTCATCACGCCTTATCATAAGAACGCCAAGTATTCTGTTTGGGAACACTTGGAGCTCTATGAGCAAATGATGGAGACTTTCCATTTGAAGGACAGCCAAAGCTGTATTCAATATGTAAAGTGGACCTTCTCACCAGAATACTCCAGTTTCTTTGCGGGGCTGGAGGATCAAAACCATTCAAGGTGGTCCACATACAGGGTGGCCATCTTGAAACATTTTTCTGTGCACAGAAATCCTCAAGAGGCTCGCAAGGCAGCCTACAATTTGCAATGTGGGGAGGATCAGGCCCCACAGGAGTTTGTGCAAGAATTAAAGCGTGCTTTTGCGCAGACCACCAGAGGGTGCGCACGGATAGCAGAGAATTTATCAATACGTTTTTCCATGCCTTACCCAAATACATAATGACCAAGCTCGTGAGAGATTTTCATGAGAAAAGATCTTTAGACTGGGTCATTGAACAGGCTACCCGGATCTATGAGGTGCAGAAGCCTATCGAAAATAAAAATAACGCGCCAAAAAAACCCAAAACCAACAGCACCCCTGCTGCTGCCAAGGTGGCAGAGGTAAAGGTTGCCCCCGTTTTAGATTTGGAGATGGGGGGGCCTAAAAACCTGCCTGCACCAAATAATTCACAGCCCAGAAGGCCCTCGGGACAGTCACAGACAGGGAGTCGAGGAGGTAGTCCCACAAATGGGGTCCCCCGCTCCCTTGACTATGTAAGTCCCCGCTACAAGGGAAACCGACCAATCCTGGGTTATGTGTGGACTCCTCCAGCCCAAGGGGGGGGGGGGTCCAGCCAAGCACCTAACCTAGGGAACTTCCCTCCCAACTTCCCACAGGAGGGCAGAAATTCTCCAAATCCTTGGCAGAACTTTTTCCCCAGGTATCCACCCAATTTCCAGCCCCAAAATCATCCATCCTTCTTTCCCCAATTCCCTGAGCCCAGACAACCTAATCCGGGAGAGGGGAGGCCAAGGGTGGGGGGGTACCAAAATCTTCCTAACCAGGGGTACTACCAGAGAAGGGATAGCTACCCTTCCCGGGATCAGCCCAGGGGAGAAAATAGAGCCCCGTATCAGCCTGAGCGGGTTTCACAACTTGAGCGCCAGGTCCAAAATATGGCACGAGATCTGGGTCATATACTGAGGGCTCAACAGAACCCTCAGATGAGCATGCCACCGCAGAATGCCCCAAACTCTGGACCTGGTGCTCCAGAACAATGACGGGGGCAGGACCCCGATAACCCACCGGTTCCCAGGGAGGAGGCACCAGGGGAAGGGGGGTGTAAAGCCTTGGAGGAAGCTTCCTTCCCAACTTGTAAACAGCCCCTGGAAAACCAGGAACCGGAAACAAAATCTCCTGCCCCTGAAAGCCTGCCTCCCAAGGAGCAGAGGGGGGGGGGGTAGGAGAAACAAAGGACCCAAACAGACCCACTTTGTGGAGGAGGTACAGGTCTTCCAATTTGAGGGAGAGGGATCCTCAGAAGATCCTGTGAAAAGGATCTTCTCCTTCAGAGATGGGGGAACTCCTCCCAAGGAAAAATGGGTCCCAAGGGATTCCAATCCAGACTGGGGAGATGTGGAGACTGAGCTACCGCCGCCCATCATATCATCCCAGAACCGTTCAAACCCATCCTGGTGACTGCCTCCAAAAAGGGGGGGGGTGGCCCAGAACCGGAACCAGGGGAACCCACAATGACTCTGATCTCCAGTTGCCAACTTTTTCATTCAGATTCCCAAGACTCTCCACAGAATTCTGTCCAAATCTCTTCACTAGCAAAGTCCAAAACCAGAAAGTTAGCCCACCGGTTGTCCAAAAATGTGCATAATCTGTGCCCCCTTGAGGAGAAGGAGGGAAGATACTATGCATTGGTAAAAGTACAGGGGCAGGGTACAATTTTGGCACTGGTGGACACTGGATCCCAAGCTACCCTTCTGTCCAAAAGGGCCTTTGAGGAACTAAATGCAGGAAGGGGGGAGAATTACCAAATTACTCTCATCTCTCTTCCTGGACAACTGCAGAACTTTGACGGGAAGGAAATTCCCGTTGAGGGGACTGCAGACTTGGACATTAAAATTGGGCGACACAAGGTGAAACACCCTGTCATAGTAGTGACTCCAGAGGGCACCCCTTGTTTACTAGGGAATGACCTCCTGAGAAGGTTGTCACCCCTAATAGATTGTGTAAACAAGGTCCTCTGGACCCAGACTAGCCGACCAATAAAATTAAAACAGAGTATCAACCATGTTAGTTTAAACGGCACCTGCCACATGGTTGAACAAAAATCTGAACAAGTAGAATTTCACTTCCAGAACAACCAAACTCCAGACGTGACAGTAATAGCAGTAGGACAACAGACCGGTGATGGGGGGTCCTCTCTATTTCTGAAAATCAACCTTCCTTCCAGTTTAAGGTGGTATTCCACACTGGAAGGAAACACCCTGAAATTCTTTACTAATCCACAATCAGAAACTCCCACTCCTATAGTCCAGAAAGATGTGAAATCAGCTCAGAGCCTGGCTGATATTCAGCAAATTGGAGAGCAGTTGTTCATCCCTGTTCAGTTAAATGATGGGAAGGACTCTGTTCTCGCTCGAGTGTGTGTTAACAACGGTAAGAGCTTCATCAGCGAAGCCATGTTCCGCCAACTCCCAAAAAATCCAGCCATTCCCACATTCAAACTGATAGACAAATGGGAAATGGACATGGAAGCACCTAATTCCAAACATCTCCTGCCAAGCAGGTGTATGCTAAAAATCTCCATTGGCAACAAGAGCATAGTCCGTAATTGTTGGGTCGTGCGAGACGTCACTGCCGCCTTTTACTTAGGCAGTGACATTCTCAATCGCTTTGCCATTAGTTTGGACCTAATAAACTTTAAAGCTTGGTCCCGATTAGCAGATAATCCCATGGGCTTTGATGATCCAGAAAAAGCATTTAGGTCAGCTCAATTGCTACCTTATGCAGTTGAAATTCAGATCAAAGAGGAAGTCACCATTCCAGAAAGGACCCGACAATTCTCCCTGGAAGTGAAAGTTAAAAGAGGACAAAAATTGAAAAACCCTGAAGCTTATATCCATCTAAATGCTTCTCTCCAACAGCAAGGGTTAGGGGTAAACCCAACACCACTAGTCAACATAGAACATGACACCATTCCAATAGAGGTGGATAACAGCGACTTAAAGAGTATTACTCTAGCCGCAGGCACCATTATTGGAATGGCTATTGATGACCGACATTTCTCCATTGATTTAGGAAATTAACTGTTAGGACCAATCCCCAAGGACTGTTTTGACAGTGACAGTGAGGACAATACAACACCAGACAGGATTTTCACCCGGCATGGGGGGAACTTCCTGGTGTACACTTCTTGCCCTTATGGTAAGGACGATGTGACTTGTGACTTCAGGAGGGATGAGGTGATTTTCCAGGTCCATGAGGGCTGCCTTTCCCACCTGAAGCCTCCAGTCCAAATCAGCACTCAGACCAGGGACTTCTCCACCCAGCTGGAGGAGGCCGCTGAGATAGCTAAACCAGAAGTCTTTCCAGGCTTCAGGCAGATGTGGAAGAGAGAGTCAACCTAGCTGATGCCTGTGTGACTCTGGAACAGAAGCAAAAGTTGAAACAAGTTTTCTTGGATTTCCAAGATCTCTTTGCGGTAGACTCATATGACTGTGGTCGCACCGACATCCACACCACAACAATTCCCACGGACCCTGGAATGACTCCAGTGTTTGTGAAGCAATATCGCTTGCCTCTTGCATCCATGGAGTCCATTACTGAAATAATTAAGAACCTTGAGTCCCAGGGAATAATCCGTCCAGTCCACAGCACTTTCAATAATCCGGTGCTGGGAATATTGAGGCCAAACGGCCAGTGGAGACTCTGCACCGACCTTAGGGAACTCAACAAACGGGTCCATACTTCCCGATGGCCTCTGCCCTACATTGACCAAGGGCTGGCCCAGATTCAGGGGTCACAGGTATTCACAGCAATAGACCTGACCAATGGATACTGGACCGTGCATGTCAGTAGGGAGGACCAATACAAACTGGCTCTTACCTTTGGGGGCCAGCAGTACACATGGACCCGGACTCCTTTCGGAAACCTCAACTCCGGCAATGAATTCAACATTTTCCTACACAAGGCCATGCCCGACCTGGGTGCGAGGGGTAACCTGGCTTATGTAGATGATGTCCTCATCAAAAGTTCATCTGTGGAGGAACACATAGCGGAGATCCGTTATGTTCTGACACAGTTGAGGGCCGCCGGAGCAAAACTTTCCTTTCAGAAAGCACAGTGGTGTAGAACCCGTGTTAATTTCTTGGGGCATGAGATTACTCAGGGTCTCTGTCCCCAAGAAAAGAAAGTGGAAGCACTCCAGAAACTGAAAGACCCCACAACTCTGTGGGAACTAAGGAGCCTCCTTGGACTGACTAATTACATCAGAAAGTTCATTGAAGGCTACGCAGAGATCACTAGACCCCTGATTCATCTCTTGAAGGGGGGGGTCAAGTGGGAATGGGGTCCAGAACAATCCGAGGCGGTAAGACAACTCAAAAGAAGCCTCTCACAAGCGCCTTGCCCGGCTTACCCTGTCAGAAACAAGGAGTTTTTCCTGGAGACGGGGTTCTCTAATACGTGCTTGACGGCAGTATTATACCAAAAGCATGACAAGGTCAATAAAGTAATCTCCTGTGCGAGAAATACTTTATCCTCTGTGGAGGAAAAATTCAACGATTTTGAGAAGGCACTCCTGGCAACGGTGTGGGCATTGAAGAATTACTGCCCGTTTATCCAGGGGGAACACATCATAGTGGAGACTCCACACCAGCCTCTGCAATATCTCCAAAGTGACAGAATCCGGGCCGGAAATGTGAGTAATTCCCGAATTACTTCCTGGATTCTGTCAATGCAAGGCTTTCCTGTGGAGGTCAGATATGGCCAAAACAAGAATAGTCCCCTCGCGCAAGGTCTGGCTGACTTGCATGATTGTGCCAGAGAAAACTGTCTCGAGGACGAAAGTCTAAAAATCAAGGACAACATGGAGGCATACCTTAATTCCCCACACAAAGTCTTTGAAGAAGACAAGTGTGAGAGAATGCCCACTGTCTATGTGGATGGATGCTCGTACCATGTTGACAACAACGGGGAGAAAGAACTGGTGGCCGGCGTAGGGAATGCCTGGGTGAAGGAGTTTCCAGAACCCTCCGCTGGATACAAAATTGGTCCCCGAAGTAGTCAGGTGGCAGAGTTGATGGCTGTGCATCAGTCCATCCTCACTGCTGTCCAACATCAACTCCACAAACTGGTCATAATCACCGATTCGTATTATGTAAGGATCGGGTTCCTGGAGCACCTGGTTAATTGGAAAACCAGAGGCATGTTATGTGGTAATAACAAACCCCTGAAACATGGGAAGTTAATCCAAAATATTGATGATCTGGTCACATCGAATGGGATGACCATCTACTGGAAAAATATCAAGGGTCATTCCAAAGTAGAGGGACCAGACAAAACTGGAAATTACTTAGCTGATCAGCTGGCCAACACTGGGGCCATCCAAGGGGATGTAATCGAAATAGAGTCCCTGTTGGGGGAAATCCAGGTCACTGCTATCACTAGGTCCCAGACAAATGCTCACAATGATCTTTCAACTGCACAATGGAGTAAGGAGACCCCTGATGCTGATTTAATTACAGCTCAGAAGGGGGATCCAATCATTGGTAAGTTTTACCAACACCTTGAGGACCCTGAGAACTTTCCCCTGACGGACACAGATTACATTGGGAAAGAGGACCTAAGAGTGTTGATGAAATGTCCAAAAATGTTCCGAATCCAAGACGGTTTGTCGGTAAGGAAATCCCAAGCTGGCCATGATCAGTGGGTGGTTCCTACCTCATTCCGAAGCCTGATGTTAAGTCACGCCCATGATGCCGCCACTGCCGGTCATAGGGGGTTTCACACAACACTGGAAATCTTAAGAGAGGTTGCATACTGGCCACACGTGGGCCAGGACCTCAACCAATATTTGAAGGGTTGTCTTGTGTGTGCACAATTTCAGCCAACATCCCTCACACACCGGGCACCTCTCCAAAAGAGGGGAATGACACTCCCATGGTCAGATTTACAAATCGACTTTGTAGGCCCCGTGATTCGCTCCGCTAGGGGAAATAAGTACATGTTGACCGTCACATGCTTGTTTACCAAGTGGGTGGAATGTCTCCCAGCCCCAAATTGCAAGGCAGAAACTGCAGCTGCCCTGATGATTAACCACATCTTTTCCCGTTTTGGTCTAGCTCAAAGGATTGAGTAAGACAGAGGTAGCCACTTCACCAGTTAAGTAATGACAAAGATGTGGGAGATACTGGGGGTCAAAAGAAAGCTACATATTGCTTACCGGCCAGCTTCTTCTGGGGCAGTAGAGAGATACAACCAAACCATTGTGAGCATCTTAAAAAAGTTTGTGGCAGATTTTGGGCCAAGTTGGGATATCCGACTACCTCTGGTCATAATGGCCATCAGATCTACCCCTTCATCTGCAACTAAAATGTCACCATTTGAGTTGATGACTGGACGCAAGATGGTGCTTCCCCAGCATTTGCTCTACAGAACCCAAGAGCAAACGTTGATAAATGCCTCCACAACTCATGAGTATGTGGAGTATTTAAGGAAACACCTTCAGCATGCTTTTGCCTATGCTCAGCGGAATCTAGAAAGATCAGCCGGGAGCATGAAGACCCACTATGATTTAAAAACTATCCGAAAGGGATATAAGGTGGGTGATCGGGTCTATCTATCCAATTTCCAAAGGAACCAGGCCAAACAGCGAAAATTCTTGCCTACATGGAAGGGACCGTTTGAAATTATAGACAAGATCTCCCCTGTTGCCTATAAGATCTGCATCCCCAAAGGCAGTCTGGCGGAAGGGGAAGACAAGTGGGTACATGTAAATCAGCTAAAGTGTTGCCATCCCAGGCACACTCTGCAACAACTGGAGGAATCCACTGGAATCCCAGAGGGGGCCACTCCAGAGTAATTCAGTTCCAACCCTAAAATATTCCACATATAGCATATAAAATTCTATGATCATTGTATATATATATGTTCTTGTCTCCTAATTTAAAAAAGAAAATGTATATGTTCATATCTTCTGATTCATAAAATGTATATGTTCGCCACACCATTAATAGTGGTGAAGAAATGTCTACGAATAGGTATTGCCGCTTTGCTTTATCATCCTAGGAGAGATGAAACCATGCAGACTGACCAAGGAGGATGACCGGGGACCGGGAACAGAGACCCGAGGGGCCCGGGGTACCGCCCAATCCTCCCATCAGGACCAGCAAGGAGAACTGATTGATCGACTGGAGGGAGGAAAAGATGCTGAACTGTGCAATCCATGGAATTGGAAGAAGAGGAGGCGAACATCCCAGATCTTGCGAGTTCCATCAGCGAAAGGGTAGAATGGCCATCGCAAGAGGGGGGCTTGTGGGATGTTTTTACCGATGCATACAAGCCCTACCATAAAACTGTGCAGTACTGACATGGAAAACATCATGATGGCCAGAACTCCCCAGAGAGTGCACAGGGAAAACATGAAGAATAGGCTGCCACCCATTTGTGCCTATGTTGTGAGCACAGGAGGGCACTGCCTACAACCACCATTGGGCTACACACACAGTAGCCTGAAACCATTGGGAATGGCAATGCTGATTGCAAAAAAAAAAAAGCAACTCAGAACTGTGGGGAATTCATTTTCTTAATCCCAAAAATGGTTGCATTACCAGTACTCACCACTACCAGAAAGCCGGCGTTTTAAAACCACCAGACTTTTGTGTAAAACTGAACAAATGAAACAAAACCAGACCAAGGAAAGACTTGCTAAGAGGTGGATACAATGTAAAACTATATTCTGAAATGACTTGCAGGAAGTAATTATTTAATGTATATGTAAAAATTGTAAGTGATTTAAACTGGGAACAAAGAGTGATATTTAGCTGAAACCTGGCTTAATGAAACTGGATTCTGCCTGACAACTACCCCCGACAGGAGAAACCTGTTCAGCCACTCTTCCCAGGCCTAGCTGCATCCTGCTGCCCCTTGCCAAAAGGAGTTGTCACCTCTCTGATTAGATTAGGGGTGGAGCACCTGGGAACTGGAAGGAACAGAACAATGCAACTCCCTTGACTCAGGCAAATGTTATATTGGGGGCGTCGTAAAGTGGCTTCCTCTTAGGGGAAACTGGGAGGGGCAGTGCCTCTGCTAGCAGCTGAGCTTGGGGAAGTGGATAAACCAGTTATTCCACCCTGTGATGTGGGAAGCCACACCCCTTTTTGACCAGGGCATAATTTTAAAAAGATAGATAACTCATAGTGCGGAGTTTACTTTAAATCCGAAACACTACCTTTATTTAATCGTCCGTATCTCTGGAACCGTTTGGGCTAGGAACGAAATTTCCAACAAGCCTAGAACCGACTTCCTACTCCTTATACTTTTCCCGCAATCACGATTTACGCACTCGCGAAATTTACCGCGATTTGCGATTTTGGCTCAATTTCTACACTTGTCAAAATAGCAGCTCCATTCTTTCTTTCGTTAAAATCCGTTTGCAACTTGGTAATAACTCATAGAGCATTGCTAAAGTGAGCCTGAACTAATACCAACACGCATCTCCCACTCACCCTGAATCTCTAGAGGGAATTAAAATCAGTTGGCACATTTTCCCATCCATTGCCATCACATTTAAAAATTATTTTGGGCCTGTGTTTCAAACTCCTACCTGTTTCCTCTAAGCTTGCTGGGGGGGAACTGAATTTCGTATTGTATTTGATTGCATTCCTGAGAACTGTGTGCTCCTCTTTCCATCTCCTTCCATTTCTTACATTGCATAGGGGAGGGGGGTGAATTGTCAGAGAAAAAGTGATTATCTTATCTGT
Organism: Ambystoma mexicanum; assembly: GCF_040938575.1. NCBI lineage: Eukaryota > Metazoa > Chordata > Amphibia > Caudata > Ambystomatidae > Ambystoma > Ambystoma mexicanum. The sequence goes on from NC_090941.1 coordinate 926,670,727, forward strand.
TGCTAAAATCATATCAAGTATTTCTGTACTGCATTTTATTCCTCATTGCTTTTCCCTTGAAATCATAAAAGTATTTTTGCTACTTTATACATCCTATACTAACTCCTCATTGATTGTAAAGAGGTGTGCTAGTGCCAGATTACCCATTGTTGATCAACATCATATATCTAAGTGTACTATCAGATATTAATTTATTATAAAAGTGTGATATATATATATTGTTTAATTTTTCAAATAAACCTTTTAATTTGCAAAACAAACCTACTTCTTGGCTCAGTGGGGTCAGGGGGATTCTAAGAGGGGGGTGTTATACAAGGGTTGTCATCCAGAGTACTGAACTGGATATAAAAATACATCAATAAGGATTTTCCTCAGCATCCCAGACTAGGCATTGACTTAGCTGTAGTGTTGATTGAATATCGCTTACATCCCCACACTGATAAAAGGTGGAGCACAAGAGCCTATTCTGAGTGAGGCAAAGCACACGAGGAAACAGCAGTTTCTAGATGCCAGCAAAGTGGCAGAGGAAAGACAACAAAACCGAAGGGAATCACAAGGAGGGAAATTCCCTTGACCTTTTCTACATGGAACCATTACTTTCCAGATACCTCCAGAATAGAAAGCGTAAGACCAGGAAACCAGGCTGAAGAATCTTGCATTGTTTTTTGGAGATACCAGGGGCCATCCTCCTTCAATAATCAAGGCTGGCAGAATCATCAGCCGCCGTCGTACCGTCCGTGGCTCCAAGAACAAAGTCGCTTCAGTGAAATCAACACAGCCTGTGAGTTGGGGAGACTGATACAAGACCAGTCTGTGTTGAAGCCAATGTGCAATCAGCAACGCCCTATGGTGAGTGCTGGAATGAACATTGTTAAAATGCTTGTCTTAAGAGACGCAAGTGAAGTTGAAGTGCCGATGAGTGATTGAACTTTAAAGCAAATTACAATACATATGACAGACGGGTCCGGGACCATGTGGGTTCTCAATCGAAGCTCTCTGTAAGGTATCCAGCCGAGAAATGACAAAAGTAGATACATTAGGTCCGAGCCGGCAGAGGGAGAACAACTCAAGGTTTTGTGGTAAAGTGGGTCTGAGCCTGGCAGATTGTGATCCGGGGTGAATACTAATTCACCCAAGAATTTGTGTAAGTGAACATCCTGAGAGGAAAGGATCTTGAATGTTTTGGCGTGTTGCATCAGGCCCTCTGAAATAAGAGACTTTTGTATAGCAAAGAGACTTTGAAACAGAGGGCCCTGATGTTGAAGTCTTGAACTGCATCCTCGTGCTAGGAAGCCAGAGAGTGTGCTAAGCTTGAGTGTGCCGCCTTTTCCCGTACTGAAAACACAGGGAAGGGAAGCGTGAATATCCTAACATATCACTGTGTGAACATTTTCTTTTGCACAGCATTGTTGTGCATCCTATTTGTATTTAGAAGTAAGGATTGGCAATATATTTATTAGTATAGGCCCTTTTATTTTGACAACCTCTACTAGGACTGCGTTATTATTATTTGATGGTTGTAGCTTGTTACCAACTTTAGGTTTAGGATTAGATGTTATGTTATGTTAAAGGTACTTATATAGCGCACCGTCACCAACGGAATTGACCCCATGTTCTCTGGCGGATCTGTGAATGAGGAGGTGGGATGGGTTAGTAAGGTGAAGAGGCAGTAGGATAGTGAGAGGAGTGGTGTACTGTTGGCAGCTTCAACTCGGTAGACACTCGGTTCTGAGCTTTGGTGCGAGTATTGGATCGGTGTCAGTCCGCGTGTGCTGTTGGTGCAGCTTATGTGTTGTTGCAGTGTGGTGAAGTGCGTGCATATTGTTGTGCGAGAGATGGTTGTGTGATTTCTTTGAGTGAGATAAGTAAGCAAAGAGTTTGAGCGTATATTGGTTAGTGGGTTTTATGACATTTAACATGCTAACATTTGCAGTTCTGACTAAGTGTGGTACTTGCTGGTCTACATAATTCCGTCTAGGTGTGGCACTCGCTAACCTTCACAATAATTATCTGGGGCGGGATAATGTTCTCAATTCTAAGTGTGGCATATGGTAACATTCAAGCTCAATCTATGTGTGGCAAGTGCTAACATTCACAATCCTATCTAGATACCGCTCAGGCTAATGTACTTAATTTTAAGTGTGGCACATGCGAACATTCAAGTTCCATCTAGGTGTGGCAAGTGCTAACATTCACAATTCTATCTAGATACGGCACAGCTTAATGTTCTCAATTCTAAGCGTGGCACATGCTAACATTCAAGTTCCATCTAGGTGTGGCAGGTGCTAAGATAAGTGTAGATACGCATTTCTCAAACCCAATTGAAGTTCAATAAACACCCTTGAACTGTGATCACTTGTGTCTGTCTTACTGTTTGATACCATGCCTTCCTTACAAAACCCATATATTATTGTCAGGTGATTTCAATTGATACCAACGTATCAAAATAATTTGTAAACCAAAAAGGGCACACTTCAAATTATCTTTGAGGAGGAAACAGAAAGACAAATTCCCAGAGGAGAGAGAGGGGGCTGACATGCATCAATAAACTCTACAAGAGACGTCAAAATTGAAGACACATGGAAATACATTAACTAAAACAAACACTGTCCCTGTAAGACCATTGCAGTGGTGCAAAAAACAACCTTCTTAATGTCACTTAAGATAAAAGAGCAACTTGCAAGTAATTAAGCAACTAGAAATGGAAAAGCATTCACACAACCTCTAATCCATAATATATCGTAGAGAGTTTTGACAATGCAATACTAGAAATAGGCTCCTCTTCCATGCCCAAATAAATGTGTGATGTTGCTGAAACTCAATTCAGATTTTTTAAATTCATAATCTCCTACCCTTAATTTCTTCTATGCACATACTCTAACAGAACTGTCCCTGGAACTAGTATGATAGCAAGCTCGTCTGTCTGTTCCCCCTTCCATCACTCCCCCTCCCTTTGTTATCTATGTCTTAGCTCTTGCACTATCTGAAATATCGTCAGGCCGAGTGCGATAGTTAATTTCACATCCTTACTGTTCATGGCCTGTAAGAATGTCATTGTATTCTCCTTTGTCCGCTCCCTTGCCTTGAAGCGCTTTGAAACACATTGTTTAAAGCCACTATATAAATAAACTGTCATATCATATCTTATCATAATAAATTGAAAACAGAACATAAAAATACACTATCCCAATATACTGCAGCTGGAACCATTCAAAATTGCAATTGTCTAAGTTGGAGAGATGAAAAGGGACAGAAGATAATGCCATCAAGTCCATACCATATTCAATCTCAATATCACAATATTTTGCAATCCGTAGATATGGGCGGCAGTCTGGAAACTTAATATCATCAATGTCATATATGTTGTCTGGCAGTGGACAAGGGTGGTGGCTGTTTAAGCTACAGCATGACCCTTCTCACCTGTTTTCAGCTCCTTATCTGCCTCTATAAAACTAGAGGCTGAGGGGCATAGCCTGGAGGCACACAAGTGTGGCAGCTGTTCAAGCCGCAGACTGTCTACACTGCATAACCCTTCTCACATGTTTTCAACTCTAGATATGCCTCTATAAAATCAGAGCCTGGGGGCCTGGAGTGGCAAAGCCTGGTAGCAGGCAAGGGTTGTGGTTGTTTAAGGCGCAGGTACACTGCATAACCCTTCTCACCAGTTTTCAGATCCTGATCTGTCTCTATAAAACCAGAGCCGGTGGGCTTGGAGAGGCGAAGCACAGTGGCGGACAAGAGTGGTGGCTGTTTAAGCCGCAGGCTACTTGCATTAAATAACCCTTCTCACTTGTTTTCAACTCCTGATCTGCCTCTATAAAACCAGGGCTTGGGGGCCCAGAGAATTCTATGTGATTTTTCCAATTTTTGAGTCACGCATTAAAAAAGACCAATTTATTTCAGTTGATTTTGTGTGGTCCTCAAAAAGGAGAAATAGCACCTCCATGGGTGTTTCACAACCCCAACCTGCCAGGCAAGCCGTTCCCCTGTCTGCCTGCATCCCTGCTACTCCTGCGTGGACCGGTTTTCTTTAAATTCTTGGAGTTTCACCCAACGCGCCCCCCTTTCCTCCTTGCTCCCACGTCGCCCCACTGACTCCTTTCACCCCAAGCATTCCAACTTAATTCCCCACCACATACACACAAACAGGCAAACAGTTCTGTTTACTCGCTGTCCCTCTCCCTGTTAAACTATATTCGTATATTACTGCCTTGTTATGAATATTAGCCTAAACCCATTCGCGTTGCACAGAGAACTGCGTCTGAAATGTTTAAATTTTTGATCAACGTCGCCGCCATTTTAAGAATCATCCGCCATTTTGATTTTAATTCTTGCTTGTGCCCTGAAATGGTGGACTGTGTTTTCAACTTGCAGCCGAGCCTAAACGACCTTTGAGTTGTGTCAACATTTCGGCTGACCAAGAGCAGGCTGTTTATTCTGTACAAAGAAGCCTTGTGACTCGTATGAACTGCAATCTAAGTGTTGTCTGTGCTCACAAGCCTCATCCTCATATAAACAAGGAGACAATGTAGAACAAACTCAGAAGATCGTGTGTTTCTACTGAACTGCATTGTAGCAATTCTTGAAACAAGCCTTACTGTGGATCAGAGAAATAATGTTACCATTGTAACCTCATGGCCATCAAACTTGTTAAATCCATTGTACAATATTGTAATATTTGTTATGTGAACTGGGCACAAATTCTATTATGTACATTATTAATTTGGAGAGGGGCTGGACAATGTTTTGAAAATAGTATAAAAGCGTCCACATTAAGATGTCCAGCACTCTCACCCCTCACTGTGTCTGCTGGTACACATTGTGAGGTGTTGGGTGACAGATCTGTTTGCTTTGAATCTGTACAGAATAAAAGATACTTGTATCTTTTCGACCCGTGAGTGGCGTATTTCATTTTGTGGTGCTAAGCCTCGATATTTCTTTGGTCTTCAGATGGCGCCCGAATAGGGACACTCAAGATTGATGTCATCTCACTGAAAAGAAGACGCGGCTATCAGACCAGGATCGGAGAGTGAGAAAAAGGGGGCCCCTTTGTATGAGATGCAACACCTCGACAGTACTGCACGATCCAATCCCTGAACGGTGAGCACGCGGTTCGAGAGGGCAACTTGATGAGGGTCCCCATATCGAGGCAGGCTCTTCGCTGAAATCGCCAACCACAAGGGTCATTTGTAATCTGATCAGACCTCCTTTGCATTTTGTAACCAGGTGAGTCGTGCCCCGATTCCTAAGAATCCTGATATTTGGTTGTAGATTTGCACTCGCGAGTTCAAACGACCCAGGTAACACCAGCGATCTGACATGCCTGGAAAATTGTCTGCCTGTTTCAGGGGTTTATTACACAGAGACAGACAATCTTTGGAATGTGGCCGACTGGCGCAACCTGAGGGTTTGCCGGCGTGTACGATGTACTGTAAGTACGGCCTTGGTAGTATAGCATTCAATGATATTTGGCACAGACAAACTAGGCATGCTTCCAAATTTCAGTGGCCAGTTCATGGTAGTTTTGAAATTGCCCGTATAGAGTATTTGGAGTCTATATTGTTAAAGAATTTGATGTAATTAAGAATTGGAGAAAGGAAGCTATGCAGCAATTTAAGAGTAAAGAGAAACACGCACGTCGACATATGTGTTAGGCAGAATCACCTGCAGTATCCTTTGGGAACACTACAGGTAATTAGGACTACAAGTGTACGTAAAATTTCAGCTTTGGTACAAGCCCGTACTACACAGTAAAGTGATAGCAACGGCTGAGCAGCCAGACTTATCTCAAGAGTTTAAGTGAGCAGTAGAACAAGTTACACAAAGGACCAACCAATACATTGATTCAAGTAAACACTTACTCAAGGTTTCTTAGTACAAGAATATGCATTATTTTTTCAATCATTTATAAAACATTACACTAGAATAAGCAGCTCAATATCATACACTAATACACCACAACAATCCAACTGGTAAGTAATTGAACAAGTTTAGCTCAAAAGTGAAGTAGGAGCAAAATGGCACTTCAGATACTTAGAAAAAGGAGGAAAATACAAGGTTATAAGAATAGACAGCCCAAATATATTCATGGTCAGGGCAAAGGGTTTCAGTTAAATACAACCAGCAATTCTTCTCAATAGGTCTGGGCCAAAGCTAATGGTTCAGAGTCGTTTGTATATGATAGCACAGTTCTGGTGTATAACAGTTAAGTCATTGCCACAGATTTTCAAAGATTTGGCTAGGCGAAAAAGTTTGACGAATATTTAGGGAGGGACAAGCCTTCATAGTTGAGGAAAGTTTCACGCACTTTCTCGATGGCCGAAAAGATTTCCAGACCGCGTTTGCACAGTACCTTTTTAAATGAAGAAAGCTGTAGCTGAGGCAGTTGTCCCTGGCACTTCGAGCAGGTCTCGCTGTTCCTGTGCTTCAGTCGTGGGGACAAGAAGGAGGAAGTCGGGAGGTTCCTGCACTGCCCAGGGAACAGACCAAACGCTGTAGCAAGACGTCGGTTTAAGGTGTGAGTGCCTTAAAGTCTACCTTGGTTTCCTGCCCTCTGGCTATCCGGTTTTCAACAGCACTCTGAAGAACATTTGACCAGAATAGGATGGTGTCCAGGTGGCTTGCGAGTTGGTTGTTCCCACCAAATGCAAGGGAGGAAGTTAACCTTGAAGGGCTTCTCTGTCCTCCGAGTCTCAGACAATTCTGACCTGCAGCAGGGCTTCACCGGTCGTCCAGGAGTTGCAGCAGTCCCCTTCCTTGCTCTCCTCTTCGGTTCTTTTGTTCAAGTGGTCCACTCTGCTTTCCAGGTCCCAGAGACCCGCTTTTAAACAGTTTTCCCCCATTCATTCAGCCTGGCTGTCACTCACCCAGCAGGGTGGCTGTCCTTGCTGTACAGTCAGCCAGCCAATCACACCAGAGTGCATTCAGGTCTCCTAGGAGACTAAACACAGGGAGTTTCGGGCACCTCCCTCACAGCCTGTACACCCCAGACACTCTGGCACCAGAGGAGGGCTTCAGCACTGAAGCCCGCCAAAGTGCACAAACAAAGGGACCAAACCTGATTTGGCGCGCAGAGTTAAACAAAAGCAATGGTGAAAAAAGATGACCAACTCTGTTTTTACAGATAGGTCTGGGCGCCATGTTGAAAAACCCCTGATTTTAAGCTAACACACTCCTGTGCCACTGCACTAAAGGTGCTGTGTGACACACAGAAAAAGATGATGCCACTGGAGTTGTTTTAAAACTCCATAACCAAAGAACACAAAAGTAAAACACACACAAAATACATGGAAGAGTGGGAAAAAAAGGCTCACACTCTTCCTAGGTAAAAAATCAAATCCTAGAAATCCAGCAAAGTTGCTGGAGGTCTCAAAAGGTAAGGGAAATTAGCACATTTGGAGAATTCTCCCTAACAATATGTCTACCTCTGAAAAAGCATTATTGTATGATCAACAGAACAGTCGGAATCTATTAGAAGCATGGATAGGGCTTTCCAATTTGGGGTACAGAAAATATATCCGTCGCAGGACTTTCATGCCTCAGACGAGCTAATCGATAAGCTTTTAAATGAGTGTAGGACTGTTGCCACTGCACCGCCTCCTTATGTCACTCTCCCTGTTGTTTTATCTCTTCCGGACGTTGCACCTCCTCCCGTTTATGTTCCTGTTCCTCCCATTATTCCTCCTCCTCCAGTTGTTGCTCCTCTTCCTGTTGTTGTTCCCCCTTCTGCAGCTCCACCCTTACCTCCATTCGCTGTTCCCTTAATTCCGTCTTTACTGCCAGCGGTAGTGTCTCCACTACCTGCTGTACAGGATTTGTCTGAACTTTCTTTTCCAAGTGGTTCTGCTCCACTTGTAGCAATTGAAGGGGCAAGTGCTGATTAAAAAAATAGTGACTCGCAGTACAGTTCCTAAAACTAGAAAAAGAGAATTGTATGCATGGGCTAAAAATGTATAGAAGAAGGTGAAAAATTGGTTGTCTTAACTGCAATTTCCGGCCAAGAAAGTATTCCTGATCAGCATATTTTGATAGAGGGTATGGGAATGCACTTGGCTGATATTTGGAGTGATTTGATGAACATGGATGTCCCACAAGGGTTGAAGGATTTGAATGTCTTAGCTCACTCAAGAAACACTGCGGAGAAAGTACTTGAGCATGTTGAGAGGGTTTTAGAGTTCAAGAGGGAGTTAGATCGGTTACAGAATGATGATATGGGTGGCGATAGATTGGACGCTTTGTATGTGCAGAAACTATTTTTTCCTTCTAGTAAAGCAATGAGTGAAGAAACACGTATTTGCACAAGAGACACGCTTAGATGGATTTTGGATGTTTCAATTTCTCCCATTGAAGTATATGACACGTTTAGTCAGTATACTCCGGCTATGCAAAGGAAAGTGTTACAGGTAATGGTAGAGTACCTTCAGGATGAGTTTATGAACAAAAAGGTTTGTTGTCCTGCAGATTTGATGATCATTTATAAGAGAGCATTTTCGCCCGATACTGCTTTAACTGCTTTGTCACTTCACTTAGCCCTGTTGCTTAATGAACAATCAGAATTGCCTACTTCTCAATTGCCAATGAGGGAGGTTCCTCCGACATATGTTCCTAAACTAGAAATTCCAGTGAATGCCGCAAGAGGCTTGAAGCTCAGTATGTTTCACAGTTTGTTCATGTCCCATTTTCTAGAAAGGAAGTGAATACCATTCGACAAACTATTCCAGATATCAGGAAAAATCCAACAGGATATTATAAAGAAATTGAATCTGTCTTGCATTCATCAGTTTTCCTGCTGGGTGATATAGACTTGTTGTTACCTGTGATCCTACCTGCTGATTTATGGAAACAGATTAGAATTATAGATGATCCGGCAGGGCTGGGTGACACATGGGTTAACTTGGTACGGATAGATGGAGAAAGGAAGGCTGGTGAGAAACTGCCAAAGGTGATATTGACGTTGCCAGACAGAATAGTAACTAAATTGAAAACTTTGGTTCCAGAGAGAAGAATAGTTTGAAATCTGAGGGCCCTGCTGAATTTTTTAATCAGTCCGAACAAGTGTTTTCGGATTTTAGCGGTCTGGACTTATGTACCAAGTCAGGAAAAAGGCTTTTTGTGGACAAATTTGTGCACAGATTTTTGCCTGATATCTAATCACAAATGATGACTACCAAAAGTGCCTGACAAGCAAAATCGCGGTCTGAAGTATGGCTCAGTATTATGAAAGTAGTATATGAAAATAGGGTCAATAATGAAAGAGAGGATAGAAAAGAAGAAGGGGGCCTTGAACACCAAAGTATTGTTGCAGCAAATAGTAAGAGGAACTAGAGGGCGAATGCACAGTTTAGAGGACAGTTTGCACCACAGAGTAATGCGCAAATGGGTCCTGTACACATGAAACAATGTGTTTATTGCCGACAAGAAGGTAATTGGCGAGCACAAAACCCGATCCTTCAGCAGCGATCGAATAACACATATGGTACCATGGGTAGACAATCCAGAGTTCGTCCTGGGATAGGGGGTCCTGGTACAAAACAGTTCGCTCAGAATAAACAGTCATTTTCACAGGATAGTCAGCAGCATAGTGGAATAATGGGAACATTTTGACAATCCTTCGACTGTCTATTTTTCCGAGTATCTTGCGTTTGAAGATGCACTGTTCTGTTAGGACAGCTTGAAGCAGAGTCTGGAACCAGTACCTATTCCCGTCGATCTGAAAGGGCCCTATGTTGAGATGAAGTTGAGGAATAGGAAGCATCTATTTCTGATAGATACAGGAGCACAGCAGTGTTCTGTTGATCATTCACAGGTTCCAGATATTCCACTATCAGGAGAGAATTACATTTCTTTAGGGTTCTCTGGTACGCCAGTGGTTAGTCCGGTCTCTCAGCCGGTACCGATTTCACTGGGGCCATTCACCGATTCATGTCCATTTCTTTTGACGATGAATAGTGGCGAAAATGTATTGGGGTTGAATCTGTTTAAAGAATTGAATGCTGTAATTCACTGTTCTCCGGATGTAGTGCATTTGACGATTTAACCTCAACAAACTTCTGTTTCACAATTTTTGACTAGGCCTTTACTGACTGAATTTGATAAATTTCTGGCATATTTATGGGCAGTTGATGATAATGACGTTGGTGTTTTACAAATTGAACCTGTTAAAATTGTGTTGAAACCAGGTCTTAAACTACCACGTATTCCACAGTATAACATTTCAGTTGACGGTGAGCAAGCTTTAAAGAGTATAGTTTCGGATTTTGTACATCGAGGAGTGAGTGAGGAAATTGCAGGAAGTTTGTGTAATAGCCGATTATATCGGTGTATAAGAAAGAGGATAATGCAATTCCTTTACATTTTAGTATTGATTTACGTGCTATCAATAAGATAGTTGCTCCACAATTTCAAATTGTGCCTGATGTGACCACTATATCAACGATGATTCCAGCTTCAGCTACTCATTTTAGTGTTGTGCATCTAAACAATGCTTTCTTTAGTATTCCTGTACATATTCATGGTAGATATTTGTTTGCGTTCACCCTAGTGGGATGCTCATTTACATTCACTCGTGTGCCACAAGGGTACACTGAGAGTCCGAGCATTTACAGTAGAGCTTTGAAGGGACAGCTCGATACACTTGAGTTGCCTTCCACTTGTATGTTGTTACAGTATGTCAGCAATTTTCTTTTAGCTGCAGATTCAGAAATTGTTTGCAAGGAGGCCACCGTGTTGCTGCTTATCCATATAGCAGAGCAGGGGCAGAAGGCTTCATTGAAAAAGTTTCAATATTGTGGACAGGAGGTCACCTATTTAGGCTATCTCCTGTCAAAGGAGCGGCGAAGACTGACACCTGACGGATACAAAGCATCTCTAGCATGTCAGTCCCAAATACACAGAAAGAGGTCAGAGCCTTGATAGGCATGTCTTCATACTGTAGACAGTGGATCCCTAGTTTTTCATTAATGGTAAAACCAATGTTGGCATTGACAAAGAAGGGCATTACTTTGCCTTTACCGTGGAAATTGGATTGCCAGAAAGCTTTTGATCAGTTCAAGGCTGCTTTGTGTTCAGCACCGGTTTTGGGCACATCAAATTACGACAAGGCCTTTGTTTTGTATGTACATGAATGTAATGAATGCGCTTTGGCTGTGTTAATGCAGGAACATGGAGGGAAGAATAGACTGTGCGGTCAATTTTCCACCATGCTTGACCCTGTTGCATGCGCTTTGCCGAGATGTTTGAGAGCTGTTGCTGCTGCCGCTGCATTTGTAAAACAAAGTGGGTGTATGCTTCTGGGTCACTCCTTAACCGTGATGGTACCTCACTCTGTAGACGTTCCATTAAACAGAACGCAAACGCAACATCTCACATCAGCACGATTAACAAGATACGAGCTAATTCTATTTGCACTGCATATCCAAATTAAGAGATGTTGTGCATTAAATCCGGCCGAACTATTGCCTCTTTGACAAGAAATTGCTTGCAGTGACAAGATGTCACATGACTGCCTCTATACCACATAATAAGAGACTAAAGCCAGAGTTGACTTAAATGATACACCATGAAAAGATCCACAAGGGGAGCTGTTTTGCAATGGCTCCCGCTTCAAACTTCCGGATGGTACATCCACTGCTGCTTATGCAATCACTACATTAAGCACTATTGTGGAAACCAAAATAATTCTGCATAACTGCGCATGCCGCAGAGATTATTGCATTGACTCAAGCTTGTGAACTTTCCGAAGGGCTTAGAGTGAATATATTTACGGACAGTCAGTATGCTATTGGGGTGGTTCACAACTGCAGTCGATTATGGGCAGAGAGAGGTTTCTTGACCTCAAATGGAACTAAGATACATCGTGGCACTTTGATAGTTCGGCTACTCTCAGCACTTGCACTTCCTACTCAGGTAGCAATAATGAAGTGTGCAGCACACCAGAAAGTAACAGATGATGTGGGGAGAGGAAACACCTTTGCTGACGGATAGCCAAACAGTTTGCCACTGATTTGCATTTCAAAATGTATATAGCAAAAGAGATCACCAACACTTGTATAATAGATGTAGGCATTGATGGTACAAAAGACATTCAGGCTGATGCTACTTCAGAAGAGCTTAAACAATGGGCTGAGGGTTTAGCAAGTTTAGACAAAGAAGGTTGTTGGGTAGATAATGGAAAGCAAAGATAGATGCTACCCGATGCTTATGTCACCGCTATGGTTACGATGGCTCATGGACCAACTCATATATGTGCTAGAAATATTTGTAACCTGTTAGAACCTGTCTGGATGAATGTAAATATCTCAAAAACTGCTGAGCATTTGGTTCAAAATTGCATGGTATGCTTACAACATAATGTGGGGAAGGGTACATTGACACTGAGGGATAGGTTTGCACCCCCCCCTGTGACTTTTGAGGTTATACACTTCGATTTCATTGAAATGGAGCATTGTCAGAATTACAAATATGTTCTGGTAGTCATTTGTGCTTTTAGCAAATGGGTCAAAGTTTTCCCTTTAAAAGATGCCACAGCAATGACACGGCGAAAACTATGCTGAAGGAATATTTTCCTTGGTTTGGTTTGCCGAGGGTCATTTGTCTGGACAATGGTCCACATCTTATTGCTGCTGTTATCCTGCAAGTATGCACGGGATTACAGATCGATAAATGGTTCCATTTGGCCAGACATGCTCAGATTGCCGACTTGTAGAACACCACAACGGTATATTGAAGAATAAATTGGCTAAAATTTGTGCCAGTAGCAATTTGAAATGGCCAGATCCCTTACCATAGCTCTATTTTCCATGCAGACGACCACACAAACAAAAACTGGGCTCTCTCCCTATGAGATAATCATGGGGAGACCAGCCAATATTTGGAATGTACCCAAACCCAAGTGGTTAAAAAATGTGGAGCATTTGCTCCTTTCTGAGTACTGTGACCAGTTAACTCAAAACTTGTATTTGATTTATCAAGAGGTGCGAGAAGCCTTCCCAGTAAAATACGAGGGTCCAGGTCATTGACTTCAACCAAGTACGTGCGTGCTTATCAAATCGTGAAAGAGTCTCCTGTCTCGCACCTTGCTGGAGAGGACTGTATCAGGTCCTCCTTGCCACACAGACCACTGTACGAGTAGACGGAAAACGACACTGAATCCATGCAACGCACATCAAGAAGATACCTTTTCCTCTGCCCCACGACAAAGGGGAAGAGAAGGAGATTGTTCACTCTGTTCCTCATCACAAGTCTGTTCTAACCAACACCAAGGGTGTCCCAGAAATCCTTCCTGACCCCATGGGACCGGGGGAGACTGCTGTTTTGCCTTCAAGTTTTTCTTCGGATCTTTCTTCACCATTGAGCAATCTTGCCTCTGCTTCATCACTTCCATCAGGAAGCGATGACACTCTGTTTGCAGATCACACTGTACCTGGAGTCTTGAGCTATGATCTGCGTCCGAGGCGCCAGACTTACAGCACAGCATTGGCTGTGCCCACAAGGAATCATCATTGAGCCAGTCCCTTGTCATTCTTTCGCTGAAACATAAATAAGAGGCAGGGACCAGCAAAGTTACCTTCAAGCAAGATAAGCCACGTGGTCAGGAGCCACCGATGGATGAACTAAAAGAGCCTAACGGAGAGGCTTCTAAATAGACTCCGAGAAACAATTTCCTTTCCTAAATCTACTCATACGGAACAAGCTATTGGTCTTGTGGCTGACAAAGAATCTGTTCATCAAAGATCATGGTCCCTGAGGACCCATTGTTTTCTAATCACTGTACTGGTCTGTTTAATAATTGTATTTTCACTTGGGTTCTGGTGTATGGATGGGGTGCATCCACTTGAGACTTTGTTAAACACTGAAATTATTTCCACTGTGTCTCCAACTTTTGTGCATCTGCACACTCTTCCTTCTCGAGACTCCCAACACAGACAGGGTTATCACAATAGCACTCTCCTAATGATCATGAGTGTGACCCATGTGATTCTAAACAGAACAAATTGCTGGGTGTGTTCACAATTGCCACAACACAGGGTAAAGGGATTGGGCTGGCATATTCATCCTCTTCCTTTAACTACTGCATGCTATGCCTCACTCAGGGCATTATTCTTTGGTAATTGGAACAATAGTATCTCTAGGAACTTCGATGGGACTAATCTAATTGAGTTTGAAAAATGAGACCTAACACCTTTGGGATGTTCCCTCTCTGCAAATAGGAGCAAACTTAATGTTGCTTCTATTAGGCCTTCTAATAGACTCTCTAGACCTTTTCAATAACTGATTTCTTTCAATTTGGCTCCTGTAGGCAACAGGGATGCCATGCCTCCTTCCTGTACAATTAATCATAGCCCCAACTCTGTGTCCTTCTGTATACAAATGGATAGTTCTCAGCCAGTGTGTACATTCGAGGGTTGTACCAACATTGCAAATCTAACCAGTGAGGTCTGACCTTTATATGTAGGCTACCCCGTTTACTTTGTGGCAATGAAGCTTATCCTTGGTTACCTAGAGACTGGCAGGGTACTTGTTACTTGGGTATCTTATTACCAGGGGTATATGTGGCTACCACTTCTGAAGTCTCTAGAGCTCGTCCAAGGCAGGGTGAGAATGGTGATACTCCTTCACAAGTCATGGGGGATGTAGCAAAATCTTTTGTGCCGTTTTGGGGACAGATAATGAACTCTGAGGATATCAGGAGACTAGCAAGGGTAGTGGAGAAAACCATTAATAGAACCACCGATATTGTGTACAACATGACGCTAGAGCAAAAGGCCATTAGATTAGTGGCCTTCCAAAATAGGATGGTTTTAGACGTCATCCTATCTGAGCGTGGTGGGGTATGTAAATTGGTGGTGTCTGCATGCTGTGTTTTTGGGCCTGACTCCTCCCCTACCATATTCAAGGCAATACAAAATCTGCATACCTTGAGTACTGAAGTACATGTCCCTGAGGGAAACTGGGATCTTAGTACTTGGTTCTGGGACTTTCTACGTTCATGGGGTTGGAAGCTGTTTGCAGTCCTAATGAAAGTTCTTTGTGTTCTACTGTTTTGTTGTTGTTGTGTACAATGCCTCCCAGCCACATCTTCGATGTTAGGAGGATGTTGTGCACAAACGATAGGTACATTAGGATCAAAGGTACAATGGCCCAAGAAAACTGCTAACGCTTTTGTAATGAAGGATATTACTATCAAGGAACTTATGGCGATTGATATTTCTGATTAATGTGATTCAGGATGTACGGACATTGAGACGTGGGGTTTTGAGGAAAGCGAAGGTTTGAGTAATGCTCTTGGCTTAGGCCAAAAGTAGGGTTTGTTAAACTGTATTCATATAATACTGTCGTGTCATGAATATTGGCCTAAGCCCATTCGTGTTGCACAGAAAACCGCATCTGAAATGTTTTGATTTTTGATCAATGTCGCTGCCATTTTAAGAATCATCCGCCATTTTGATTTTAACTCTTGCTTGTGTCCTAAAATGGTGGACTGTGTTTTCAACTTGCAGCTGAGCTGAACGACCTTTGAGTTGTGTCAACATTTAGGCTGACCAAGTGCAGATTGTTTATTCTGTACAAAGAAGCCTTGTGACTCGTATGAACTGCAATCCACGTGTTGTCTGCGCTCACAAGCCTCATCCTCATATAAACAACGAGACAATGTAGAACAAACTCAGATTGTGTATTTTTACTGAGCTGCATTGTAACGATTCTTGAAACAAGGCTTACTGTGGATCAGAGAACCGATGTTACCATTGTAACCTCATGGACATGCCAACTTGTTAAATCCATTGTACAATATTGTAATATTTGTTATGTGAACCGGGCACAAATCCTAGCATGTAAATTATTAGTTTGATGAGGGGCTGGACAATGTTTTGTATAAATGTGTCCGCATTAAGATGTCCAACACTCTTACCTCTCACTGTGTCTGCTGGTACCCACTGCGAGGTGTTGGGAGCCATATAGCTATTTGTTTGCTTTGAATCTGTACAGAATAAAAGATACTTGTATCTTTTGGACCCGTGATTGGCGTATTTCATTTTGTGGTACTAAGCCTCGATATTTCTTTGGTCTTTCACCCCTGCACAAACATCCTTCTTTTACACACACATACACACACACACACACACACACACACACACGCGGTACCTACCTTGTGGGGACTATCCTTCCCCAATGTTTTAAAAACATGCAAATAGCAGAAATACATTTGCAAAAATGCCTATTTTTAATCACGTGTCCGGTACCATCATTGTGGGGACTTGAACATGTGTCACCATCCTTGTGGGGACTTATTTCATCATTCTTATTTGGAATTATATACATCCATATATAAATGACTAAAGGTTTCACAGTACTCTTTTTACATTATACAATTCTATCACTAACAATTGGTACCTCCCCACCTCCTATGGATGCTCAACAGATACATGGTAGAGGTAGTGCATTTCTTATAAAATATTCACTTAAGGCTCCTAATTCTGGTATTAAATCCTATATCAAATAGTCTAAAAGTTTCAGAAAAGAGAACTGGCACAGAGAAGGATGACATGCATAACATAGGATCACATACTGTCATCAAGGTGGGAAGCAGTGATTTGAATTCAGCTTTCAATGTTTCACATTCGCCATCTTGCCCAATGATCTGTATGATTAGTATGATGATACAAATTTCACTCAATAGTGTGGGACTGTATGTGATTATTGTGAAGTGAATTTCCCGATAGTGATGCTGCATGATTGTGGTAAAGGGAATGTCCCCACAAAGATTGTGTGTGATAATATTGTTATTGAATTCCCCACATAGATGGTGTGTGATTAATATGATGCTAAAGTCCTTACAGAGATGGTGCGTCATAACAGTGATATTAGCGTCCCCCACTGAGATAGTGTGTGATAATAATCATGTTCTGGTTCCATAGAGATGTTTTGTCATGATAATGATAAAGTCCCCACAGAGATAGTGTGTGACAATAATGATGGTAAAGACCCCACACCGATGCTGTGTAGTAATACCACTGTTGATGTCCCCACAAAGACGGTGTGTAATTATTATGATGTTAAAGTTCCAATAGACGTAATGTGTGACATTAGCGATGTAGAAGTCCCAATATAGATTGTGTGTCATGATACTGGTGTTCAGGTCCTCACAGAGATGCTGTGTGATGATATGTTCATGACCCCACAGAGATGCTGTGTGATGCTACTGATGCTCAGGTCCTCACAGAGAGGCTCTGTGATGATACTGATGCTCGGGTCCTCACAAGTATGCTTTGTGATGATACTAATGCTCAGGACCTCACAGAGACTTTGTGTGATGAAACTAATGTTCAGGTCCTCACAGAGATGCTGTGTGATGATACTGATGTTCAGGTCCTCACAGGGATGCTGTGTGATGATACTGATGTCCAGGTCCTCACAGAGATGCTGTGTGATGATATGTTCAGGTCCTCGCAGAGAGGCTGTGTGATGATACTGATGCTCAGGTCCTCACAGAGAGGCTCTGTGATGATACTGATGCTCGGGTCCTCACAAGTATGCTTTGTGATGATACTAATGCTCAGGACCTCACAGAGAGTTTGTGTGATGAAACTAATGTTCAGGTCCTCACAGAGATGCTGTGTGATGATACTGATGTTCAGGTCCTCACAGAGATGCTGTGTGATGATACTGATGTCCAGGTCCTCACAGGGATGCTGTGTGATGATATGTTCAGGTCCTCGCAGAGAGGCTGTGTGATGATACTGATGGTCAGGTCCTCACAGAGATGCTGTGTGATGATACTGATGCTCAGGTCCTCACAGAGATGCTGTGTGATGATACTGATGTCCAAGTCCTCACAGAGATGCTGTGTGATGATATGCTCAGGTCTTCACAGAGATGATGTGTGATGATACTGATGCTCAGGTCCTCATAGAGAGGCTGAGTGATGATATGTCAAAGTCCACATAGAGATGGTGTGTGGTTATAATGATGGTAATGTGCTCACAATGATATTGTGTGATAATGGCTATGCTAAAATCCCCCTCATAGATATGATGTGAAATTTGTGACGTTAAAGTGCCCATAGAGTTGTGTGATGATAATGCTTTTAAAAACCCCACAGAGCTTCACTGTGTCTTGATGATAGTAAAGTCCCAACAGAAATGTTTTGTCCTAATAGTGATGCTGAAATACGCACAAAGATGGCATGTGATAGTAATGATATCACAGTCCGCACAGTGAAGGTGCGTAATTATGACATTAAGGTCCCGACCGAGGTGGTGTGCGATAATGAGGATGTTGAAGTCCGCCCATACATGGTATGTGATAATAATGTGAAAGTCCCCACAGAGATGGTGCGTGATAAATCTCATCTTGAAGTCCTCCAGAGAAATGGTGTCTAACAATACTGATGTTAAAATGCCATCAAATATGGTGTGCGATGTTAATGTCCCTCCAGATTGTATGTGTACTGATAATGCTGAATATGTCCCTACATGAATGGTGTGTGATGATGGTAATATAAAAATCATTGTATGTTTTTAAAATGGTAAAATTCTGTGCTTATGTCACAAAGACCAAGCCGGATCCAAGGGTTGAAGGTCAGGAATTGACAAGCTGTGAGTTTCATTATTCAACAAACGTATTTGACTTACTTTTTTCTGTGCCAAGCAGAACATCTGTCTTTGAGGGATTACATTTTAGTATATTACTTTTCATTGTTGGCCAGTCTCCACAATGCATTTCCTAAAAAGATAATCCGTAGACACCAGGTCACTGCACAGTCACTTCCAAGTCAGAAGACCCCCTAATTATCATTGGTATAAATGAAGAAGGTAAGCCAATGGGAATGGACAAGATCGGCCAGGGGTCTTAAATACTTAACCACAAGTCACTGACACAGGAGCCTATGAATTAACCAGAATAGAGGATTTATAGATAAAAGAATGCAGCTGGGAGGGAGTAATGACTTCCTTTAGCTTGCATGGGTAGCACAGTTGGGAAATTGGCTTACTGTTAGGGTGATTGCTAGGGTCCAAAGAATGCTTTTTTTTTAGCAATAGAATGGAAACAGCTGATTTAAGACAGGTTAGGCTTAAGTGAAAAATTAAGTGTTACTAATGGTGCAAAAATCAGAATCAACCAGGGCATGAGCATGCATCAGAATGTGTGGATGGCATGGATCATGCAGCAATCCATGGAGGTAACATAAGGATATCATTATTTTAGAAGATGCAACTTCAAAATATACTGAAAATCTAGAACTGTTTTGTCTGAAACAAAAAGAAAGATCACCACAAAGTTCTTTAAGTACTTTTAAAAGTTCCTTAGATGGATCAGAGCTATTAAATATATGATTTGAAAAATATTTTTATTTGTCCTGGCCTCAGCCTCTTTATAAGATCTAGAAACTACACAAAATTGAATTTTCACTCCTTCTCCAATGCATCCAGCTTGTCTCAGAAGCCATTGCAATGCCCTAAAATCTGAAGTAAGCCAAGGTTCCCTAGTAGGCTGCTTTTTTCTGCTTCTTCAGAAGCTTGAATTGGTCTAAATGCACTTAGATGCTTGTTGTAGTTAGGATAGCTATTGGATTGTTGAGATATGAAATGTGTGACCTTAGCTGTATTTTGTGGGCAAGATATTTTTTGCACTTTGATGAATTGCTGGAGGCATGAAATATGTGACCGTAGCTGTATTTTGGGGATATGAAAGGTATTGCGTTTAGAAAATCCTATTATCATAGATCCAATAGTTGCCTGCCTGTCAAAGTGAGTTGGGGTTCTAGGACAGCCAGTCCATTGCGCTTAGTAGACTTGAGGGTAGCCTTGCTCATAGTGCCTATAAGAGTCTACTATGGTTGCTGTTTTTGTCCCCACAGACGATCTGATGTCACAGCGACTTCAAAGATAAAGCTCGATCGGAGCTCCATGTACGTATAGACGCACCACTTCAGTGGTTATCTGCCGCAGGTACATCTATCCATCCACACACATTAATTAGAATGTAGCTACAACCTATGACAAAATTTGGTCTTGCTGGACACTTAACATTTTTAAGCCTACTGACCCCAGACTTGCCTCAACACCTCTGCCACTAGGATACAGCGACAACCTATGACAAAATTCAGTCAAGCTGCACACATAACGAGTCTCTTGCACTCACACACACTTGTGACCTCACTCAGCACCCACTCATGTGCCTGACCTCTTGAGTTGCTTCCTGGATCCTAGCCAGCCCATCTAATCCCTAATCTTGGCCAAATGCACACAGGCATTCTAACCCTTTTGAGCATTTTCCCATACCCGGGCTTCGGTCATTGAGGGCGTTCGCACCCCAAGCGTGTTGCGACCATAATAGCCGGAAAAGGTGCTTTATAAATTATTACTACTACTGAAGTATCAATAGCAGAGGACATTTTTTCATAGAACCTTTTCTGCATTATGTAAAGATTGGGATCTATTTAAAGAAAATGGTTTCAGATGCTCAGGGGTAACATTAGTGGCAATCCCCTACTGGACGGCCTTCAAGTGACCGCTGAGACATCTCCTACATGCTGGATCATGCCTCATAAAAGGTCTCTGCAAATGTGACCACATCATTGAATATCCCTGGCTCCCACTGCAATTATGTATCACCTTCAAATCCTGTTGCATCTTCTGCCGGACAGTCACTCATCTGGGACTCCTGCAACTCCTCTGGATCCCGCCATGCCTGTCATCCCCTGTGTACACTCATGTGCCTCGCAGTGGCGGACAGTTCAATTTAGAAAGACCGCTTGGAGCAGTCTGAAATCAGCCTTTCTAAATTAGTCATTTATAAAAATTGATTTGAAATAATAAATATATGTACTTAGTACCAGCCTGGAGTGGCAAAGCCTGGCGGCAGACAAGCAGTACCAGCCTGGAGTGGCAAAGCCTGGCGGCAGACAAGGGTGGCAGCTGTTTAAGCAAGATGGGGCTGTGCTTTACTACCAGGTTTCCTTTTCACAGTGACTAGAACTATGGAGATCTTCCCTATTTGTTAATGTGATTTAAAGAAGGTTGGAGTGGGCGTGGCGTGGCGGGGCTGCAGTGACTAAACTGCTCTTGTGGGCAGTGTGAGCCTGGATGTTGCTCTCAGTGCAAATGCCAGTGCTCTGGGGGTGTACTGCCTCTAGTGAGTCCTGCCCAGCTTCTCAGCTAGGTATTGCTGCTTTGTTGTTGTACTGCTGCTGCCACCCTATTTGAAGTATCTTCTTTTATTTTCCTATGAACCCTTGCTGCCAATAGCGGGCACTGCTTAGTTCCAGGCACCTTGACTTACATTTTTGATTTAGATGTTTTCAATCCTCCATTTCTGCAAAGTTTCAACTTAGAATCCGTTGACTGTTGCGCTCCTATGACTGATTTGTGTTTGGGGCTCGCTGATGGTTGTAGCCATTGTGCAAAAGGCCAGTAGGAGGTATTTGTGTTTACAAAGTGTTGATGCTTAGGTAGTGTTCAAGACTTGATTTAGTCCATAATTCCTGCCTTGACTATCACACCATCCTTTTGGTTATTTGGGTGTCTTATTCTAAAAAAACTTTAGGCTCAAGTTTGTTGGTTTATGTTAATGTTTAACGTCTATTTTGGAATTCACAGTGGTTTTATTTGCTTTTCATTCTTTCAGCTCTTAAGATTATCATGTACTTTTTATTGTAATTTTGGAAGGATTGTTTTTAGTTAATTGATTATTTATGCTGCTGCTGCTATTACTGATTACTGATTGCACCCTTCTTTATTGATCCTGCTCTTTAGTTAAGCATCACGTCTAAAAGGAAGGCTTTGAAATCTCCCCCCCAATGATAAGGAGGGTAAACATGCTGTTATATTTACCAATCGCATTGATGAAGCCAATGCTATGTTATGTGCAAATGTGAGTCTGCCTTGCAATATTGATCCCTTATGCCTCTGATCCCTCTAAAGGGGGGAAAAGTGTGGAGGTAAGGGGTATGTTGGGCTCGTGGTCTTAAACTGTGTAATGGCTGGTAATGCAGAGGTGATTGAAGCAGCTCCTAAGCCCCAAGTGGCAGGATTTGCACCTGTCAAACCTAATAAAAAACAACATGCTGACAGAGCATCGAAAGAGGACCTTCGGAAGCAGGCCCTTGCTAACCTAAGTACATCTAAAGTCCCCTATTGGCCCTGGCTGAGGTGGGGGAACTGCTCCCAGGGTTCGAAGTCCCCAAAACCCTCTAAAGCATGCTGGGAATACATACACCATCCTTGTTGAATTGAACATCCTGAGTAAGATGCCATCAAGAGATGGAGAGTAAGTTAAAAAGAATGCTGGGCCTTACCCCCCAAACACCCCTGATATATGTGAGGTCTAACATATGCATAATTTGCAGCAACTTCTAATAGGTTTTCACCCCTGGCTGAGCAGATGGAGGGATGTATGCTCTCCCAGGGTTGCAAGTCACAATCTAGCAGACAAACTACATGAGAGGGCAGCCCTGCAAGGACAGTCTTGCATGATTTATTTTGATTGCGGTAAACAAGTATTCATTTTAATTAGGAAGTTGAAAGAGCACAACGAGTCACTGCGTCATGATGTAGAGGACATCAGAGACAACATTAATGGCCTTGCAGCTTTTAGAGTGGTTAAGGTGCCTGTAGAGGGCATGATTCCACCCGTTCACTCAAAGCATTGGGCTGAAAATGAGGTTAGCATGGGGAGGGAGCGTCTGAGGTCATTAACGCTTATGAGGCCAGGACCAACTCATTGAGATCTCCAGAAGGTCTGGGGCACGTGGGAAGGCTTTCCGCAAAAGCAATTTGTCCAACCCTTTTATAAAAACGTGTTCCTTGATTAATGTCCCCAAGCCAGAAAATCCTCAATATTAATCCCGGGATAGTCTATCGAACAAAGTGATTCATTGGCGAAGAGAGAAAAGAAGCTGTTATTCACTTCTTCGATTTAGTCTCGAGCATACGTATTTTGGGGGATGAAAACTGCGACTACTAAAGCACATCAGACCCAGTTTAAAAGAAAATAATAGTGCCCTGATGATAGGAGCCAACATCAGGTGTGTCGACCGGTGTCAGGTTATTCAGAACATCGCCGTAAGAAAAATGAGCAAGAAAACTAAAAGAGAACACATTACCCAAGACAGAAGATCCCTTCACTGGTTGGCCATCAAGGAACGGATTACATCTAAGGCCATGACAATAGTTCACCAATACCTCCATGGAATGTCACCAGTATACCTGAGTAAACAGATACATCATTATACCCCTGGTCGCTTGCTGAGATCAGAATTGCTGGGACAGATTGCATGTCCATTGTTTAAGAGATCAAATGGATTTGGTAGATCATTCCCAGTTAAAGCTGTGCAAACATGGAATGGACTTCCCAAAACAGTTAAATTAGAGAGTAATTACCTTGCATTCAGAAAAATAATTAGCAGCAATTGTCTCGGTTTCACAGTATGCTGTCTTTGTCTAAAGGTATGTGCCTGATGCATGCGGGCTTCGGCGCAATATAAATACATAAATGAATAAAAATAAATAAATTAACAAAGGGAAATATACTATTAGAGTACGATTAGCAGATGGACAGCTACTAGAGGGAATTTTGGCAAAGGAGCAAATGGCCCTTCCACATCTAGCACTTATTTTTATTAAATTTTTTCTTGCATATTTAAGAGACGCCTAAACACAATGGGCATCATTACACGTTGTGCGGTAAGGGATTAAAGTTACCGGTAAGGGAATACCGGTATCGTTAAATCCCCATGCCAATAATGACCCGGATTACCGCTATTAGCGGCACCGCTAAGTACGGTGCCACTAATAGCGGATAGTTCGCGGGTGCGCGACCCTTCATCCCATAAATAGCGCCATGTCACTAATAGCACACCATCACAAGCCATGCGGGCATGCAAATAGCGGCATGGTAAAGCCCCAAAAACCCCTTACCGGCATGGCGCTAATACCTGCATCGTGAACCACCTGTTAATAGAACTGAGCAGTTTTCCCACCTGCCACAGGTGGACACAATCAGCACAGGTGGAGGCAATGGAGACTGTGGCAGCACAAAAGGAGCACACCACACCCCTTCACACACCCCTTCCCACACCAAGATGGTTCCAATACTAGCAGCATTACATGGGCTGGAGGACATGATTGCAGTGCAGCAGCAACAACAACATGCAGCACACAGGAGACACAGGAGGAGGAGGAGCAGGAGGGCAAGACAGGCGCAGCAAGCACCACCAGGGCACCTAGTCATACCACAGAGGCAGCCACCAATCCCCAGGATCCGAGACTGTCCATTTAACCTAACCCCTGAGCAGATACACACCCTGTACCGTCTGGACCGGGATACCATCACCAGCATCGTGGACATGATACATGACGACATTGTGAGCCTCTTAGGCATCAGAACTGCCATGCCCCCTCTACTGAAGGTGGTGACTGTGCTCCACTTCCTGGCCACAGGCACCTACCAGCATACAGTGGGGCAGATGCATGGCATCTCACAACCAGTATTCTCACGCACGCTGAACCAGGTACTCGATGCCCTCCTGAAGCATGCACCTGAACACATATTCATACCACGGACTTCCCAGGAGATCGCAAACACCACAGTTGGCTTCTATTCACTGGCAGGCATCCCAAGTTGCATTGGGGCCATCAAAGGTACCCATGTGGAATTGGTGGTCCCACATCACAATGAAGTAGTCCACCGAAACAGGAAGCAATTCCACTCCATCAATGTCCAAATGGTATGTGATGCTAACAAGATATCACACATTGTTGTGCCTGATTTCCCGGGTCAACCCATGATTCCATGGTCCTGCGGAACTCAACCATACCACGCTACATGGAGCGACAAGCCGGACAACATTTGTGGCTACTTGGTGAGTATCAGGGCAAGCACATGGCAGTGTGATTGGGGGGAGAGATACATACTCCAACTGGGTGTGATTGGGGAGGAGAGATACATACTCCAACTGGGTGTGATTGGGGGAGAGAGATACATACTCCAACTGGGTGTGATTGGGGGGATACATACTCCAACTGGGTGTGATTGTTGGGGGAGAGATACATACTCCAACTGGGTGTGATTGAGGGGGGATACATACTCCAACTGGGTGTAACCTATCGTCCGTAGGACAAATGGACAGACAGATGTACACCAATGTCCATCAGGGAAGGCTGCAATGTACTTGAGAAGAACCCGCATGCAATTATAAGCTACACAACATAGAGAACAATCCATGTCTACGAATATTACACATCCATCCACATTGCACATCATGCCACACCACATAATACACAAATCAGCAACATGGCGTCAAGATGGTAATACAGTATTAGCGCAGCACAACAGCAATACAGAAATGTGCCCTTGAATGCATGCAAAGGGATCACCCCTAGCCATAGCATTGAACCACACACCTATAGCACCAGTGAAGTGATTCTACACAGCATGGCAACATCAATGTCGGAATGGCAGTACTCTAGCAGTGTGGTACCAAATATGCCTGTGCTCAGCGACACCTAAGACCTGGCCTCACCCAGGACATGCCAATTGCTGTCGGAGGCATGAATCGGGCATGTCCACTTGCAGGGTCAAGCACACCTTTGCACATTGCATTCACAAAGATCATCTGCATGCATGCTGGTAGTCGTGGATCTCAATCAGAATGCAAAGTTGATTTGTGTGACATGTACATGCCGCTCCAGAGGTGAACAGTAACAGGTCCCCATTCTCCCCCCCATACAGGCGATGCCGGCTATCCCCTGAAGAGGTAGCTCCTTACCCCTGTACGGAACCCACAGAACCAGCACGAAGAGGACTACAATCGTGCATATACCCATACCCGTGTCGTGATTGAGCAGACATTTGGCCTTTTGAAGACATGGTTTAGGTGCATAAGCAGGTCGGGTGGCGCTCTCCTGTAGGGCCATGAGAAGGTGGCCAAGATCACCATGGCATGTGTCATGCTGCACAATGTGTGTATCAGACGGAATGTGCCACTGCCCCCTGACGTTCAAATGCAACCACCTGATGAGGATGATGATAGTGATGAGGACGGAGGTGACGGGGATGCAGGTCATGCAAGAAGCGATGGCCAGGAGGGACGTGATGTGAGACAGCATCTGATCAACCAAATATTCTGAGTAACATGGTTTCACTCTATACGATGGATATGGGTAGTAATGCACTGGTATCTGTGTTGAAGCGCACAATGGACCCTGTCACCAATAAAGTACACATACACAATGAAGAAGTCCAAGCCTGTGTTTTGATTAATCACCAGTGTATTAAGGAATTGTAAGATGTAT
Organism: Ambystoma mexicanum; assembly: GCF_040938575.1. Taxonomy (NCBI): domain Eukaryota; kingdom Metazoa; phylum Chordata; class Amphibia; order Caudata; family Ambystomatidae; genus Ambystoma; species Ambystoma mexicanum. The sequence goes on from NC_090941.1 coordinate 926,697,018, forward strand.
AACAACAGTCCCGAAACACCCTTCCCCCCTCCCCCCACAACAGTCCCGAAACACCCTTCCACCCTCCCACCACAACAGCCCGAAACACCCTTCCCCCCTCCCCCCACAACAGTCCCGAAACACCCTTCTTCCCTCCCCCCATAACAGTCCCTTTTGTGTCTGTCACAATGTTGTTGTCCAGCTGCACACGTGGAAGGTTGACCCTGCAGTCCCTATTCCCCATTGCCACCACCAGCATTAGGAGGCTGGGTTGACGCCCGCCTGGTGGCACGCGTGGAGCGGCGGAGGGGGCTTGTCTGCCTCGAACTAGCGGATGATGATGTTGCTGTCAGTTCCTGTGGTGGTGGTGGGAACTGGCGGTCCATCGCGTCCGCTATCCTGTTGGTACATGCTTCAATCGCCTCCCTTGAGTGCCTGTCAGTCTCTGTTATCTCCTCCCTGAGAAGGGCAGCCTCTTCCACATGCTGCCCAACCAGCACAGTTATCTCCTCTTGGCGCTGCCTGATGCTGGCAAGGTCAAGGGCACTGTGGCGTTCTCGTGGTGTGGCTGCTGCACCTTCCTCTGCAACCAGGACATCTGGTGAAGCCACCAGTGGGCTACTGGACCCTCCCATGTTGTCCTCGCCAGACTGGCCATGGACACTGGACCCAGGTGTTTGCTGTCTGGGTTTCCTTGGGGGGTTGGGTGTGCATTTCCATGGGGAACTCTATTGGGTCCTCCACATCTGAAAGCAGCGCTGTGGCTGCCGCCTCACCTGTGGAACTTGTGGCAGCAGAGGGTGGGCCCTCCGTGGCTGGAATCTGTGGTGGGGGGTTCACTTCTGAAGGTGGGGCAGTTGTTGCTGGTGTTGACAGTGGTATGGTAGCAGTGGCGCTCCGCCGATGTTTGGCACTCTGCATGGGAACTCTTCTCCCTTTTCCCCTTGATGTAGTGGGGGTGTCCCCTGTGTCCTGTGGCCCTGGTTTTTTCGTGGCATGGGGTGCCTGAGTTGCAGTGCCAGGTTCTTCACTGTCTGTATGTGAGCCTGTCGGGGACAAAGAGGGAGATGGCATTGGTGACAGTTCAATGTACTTCATGCAGAATACGTTAATCATGCTGTTGTGAGCATTGGGACTTGGTAGGGATGCAGGTGATGTGTCAGTTGAGTGGGTCATCCATGCATGGTTGTGTGTGTGCATGTGTGTGTGTTTGGGTTTGACACTGACATGGCCAGGGTTGTATGCATGTATGGATGTTTGCGCATCCATTAGGTGAATCTGGGCTCACATTTGGGGGGGACCTCAACATTCACAGTGCATACTTTCATGTGTACACTCACCTCCATCTGATGTAGTTGCCACACCATGCTTCATGCTCCCGACTCCCTCAATCGATTCAACACCAATCGTGCTGGCGCAGGTCTCCTCCCACTCCTTTAATTTTATCGGCGAATTGGCTCCACCTCCTGTGGCCAGGTTGTGGTTCGCAGACAGGATGCTTCGGACCCGTAGGCAGAGATCATCCCACAGCTTTCTGCACTCCCAGACAGTGCAGGTGATGGTGCCCACTGCACTCACTTTCAGGGCAACCTCTACCCAGATTGCCTTCTTGCGGATCAGGGTCTCCCGCTGCATGTCGTTCACAAATACCACGTTGGCATTCGCTGCAGGGGTCTCAGTGAGCATTGTTAGCTCCTCGTTGGTGAACTTCTCCTTGCGCTGGCGGTCGGTTGTTTTTTTAATAGCCTTAGGCATGGCGAGGGTATCCTTGTGGCTTTGGAATAGCAAAGTTCTCAAAACAAGTCCAGGGGGCAGAGGATGGCAATGGATTGTGTTTTTAAAGATGGCCGCCGTGCCCCTTCCTGTTCCTGTGCGATGATGATGCTATTTCCGGTTCCGCTATTTAACGGTGACCGCTAATTGTGGTGACCACTAATTTCGATGGCCGCTATAGCGGTGACCGCTGTTTGCATCAGCGCTTTCATCGGTGCCGCTAAGGGTCTTTTTGGGGTCTTTAGCGGCATGTTGGTAGGATCATTACCGGCATGGCGTTATGCTCGTGTCCGCGTACTCATAATGGTACGGTATTAGCGGCCTCTTGCCAAGGCGCACACGTTAATAGCGCCATGCCGGTAAATTACGATTTTTAGCGCACAACATGTAATGAGGTCCAATGTGTTTATAGGTGCCACAAGACAAAAAAAGGGAGGGGGGAAACAAGGGGATTAACAATAATAATGCTCCTACTAGGCCTTATGACATTCGGATCATGCAAGTGCAGCAGCAAGAAGTGCAATAGAGGGTGGAAGGGGGAAGGAGGATGGGTGAGGGGAAGAGGGCCCAGGGTCAGGCAAGTGCTATAGGGAGCCCAGGAGAGCAAGTGCCAGTGGTTGACGGGGAATATCATCTAGATCAGGGAAGGGCTGTGGATCAGACTCAGAGGGTGCCAACATTCCAGGCTAGTCAGGGAGTGTTAGGCAGAATCCTGTGCAGTTCCCTTGGGGAACACTGCAAAAAGATTAAGGCTACAGGAGTAAGCAGTAAACGCAATTGGTAGCAGTCTGCACCACCCAGATTTACCTGGTAGCTGTGGCTGAGCAGTCAGACCTCTCTCAAGAAGAGTAGGCCAGTATATAGAGTATACACAATAGGGCTAAAAACACAGTAGAGCAAACAAACACTGACCAGAGCTTTGTATAAAAAGTATATAATTATTTATTTAAAACACACTTTACGCAATATACTAGCACTCTAAATCAAAAGCAAGTTATGTATTACATGGACAGTGTTCTCATCAATGGCCAGGATGCTCCTGCCAGGAGATACTCTGGGGCTAGCAGAACAGTAGTGGATTAAAGCTTTTTCAAACCTGAGGATGTGGCTAAGACACCCAAAGGTTCCACTAGAAGTTCTGGAGGCCCTGTCCAGGTGGTTCCTATTCTACCAGCCGTCATTCAGTGTAATAACATGAAAGTGAGGATCCCTGTCAGTGTTAAAACTGAGGTGCCTGGGAGAGTCCTGTTGGGGAATGATCTAAAAACTCTAGGAGTAGTATCCAGTACCCCCAGGCCTCCCAGTATGGAGACACAGAACCTAACCAAATTGGCTAGAGAGACCACCTTAATGGACCACCCTAAGCCTGTGGGAACCTCTACTGAGAACCCCACTACAAGCCCTGGTGTTGGTAAGTAGACCTCTGGCCGAGGCACATTTCAGGCTAAAATGTTAGGGAACTAGGAGCCCAAACCAAGCTCCATCATTGTTCCCCCAGTTTTAGAGTCTGTGACTCCCCCTGCTTCTGAAGAAGAGGTGGATAGACCATCTGGACCCCTCTCTAGGCCTAAGAGAACTGGTCATTCTCAGTGCTGGTGGAAAACCAGAAAAGTCTAAGGCCAAAAACCTTCAGACGGTGGGACCTTCTACTGAAGACTCCAACAAGGGGGGACTAGACAGTGCCTCCTTGAAAACAGACCCAGGGGCAATATAATTAACCCCTTCCAGTACTTCCCCAATATGATGGCTTGTGCTGGTTCTGTCCACACATTAGGACTAGTAAAGTCAATGGTGACTTTACATGCCCTGGGAGACAGTTGTCAGTCCCAGGGTATGGAGTCTATGTTTGGGGGTCACTATGACACCCCCGTGTTACTGCTCTGAGGGTGCTGTGTGACACAAACATAAAAAACAGATGATACCCTATGGAGCAGAAAGAAAACCCCATAGCCCATAAGCACACAAAAAGTCAAAGACATACCTCAAATCATGCCTAAGAGTGGGAGGAAAGGAGTCTTACTCTTAGCAGGAGAAAAAAACAAAACCCAAACATCCAGCAAAACCTCTGGGGGACTCACTAGGTTTGGGAAATTAGACTTATAAGAGAATTCTCCCTAACAGGGAGGGGGCCCAGAAGGGCATTTCTAATTTGGGAGGGTGCTTCGGCAGACTGGACAAGCGGGGCCTGATGACCTGTAAGACTCATAAGGTACCAGGCCACCAGTAACAGCAGACAGACAGTGAGGATTAGCACGGGTGGGTGAGAGGGAAGAAAAGCAGGGTCTTCAGCCGCTTAGTCTTTCAATTAAACTGGCTCCTCAGAGTTACCCCACAAATCAAGGACACGCTACCAATCTATTAGGACAGCCAAGATGTTTTGCACACATGCCCAAATGCAAGCGACCAGCCCCAGGTCACAGTGTCAGTTCTTTGCCAAGCTTCTCAACTGAGTAAAGATCTCCAAGCAGTGAGGTTGACTGACAGGCTGCGCACTCCCGTCTGATTATGGGGCCCCCATTTAGTGGGGAATTCATCAATGATTTGGCTACCCAACACTCGTCTGGAAACAGCACCCTGTTTGGGACTGGGGTGTGTTGTGTGTCCTGGAATATAGCTGGTGTCAATAAATATCTGAAAGATAAACATTGGGTGGATTTCATCTGATTTTTTGGAGTAATCAGCCTTCAAGAGCCTTGGGCCATACAAACCCCTCACCTCCAGGGCTTTTTCTAACAATGCTATTCCGGCTCTGCAAGGCTCTGGTGGCAGACCCAGTGATGGGATTTTAATTTGGGTCAATGCTGCTTTATTTTCATCCATCAGGGTTCAGGATGCTGATTCTAGAGATTTTCTGGAGCTTAGCGTGAAGCTCCAGGATGTCAGCAAGGCCCTATACATCAATTTTTATAATCATCAATTTAAATGGGGGCATTGGAGGGGGCATTGGGATTATCTGCTTGCTGAATAACAGAATCATGGCATGGAGAACAAGATGCAGGCGCCCTGTCAGGATAGTGGTTAGGGGGGATTTTTACATCCAATATATATAAGATATTATGAAAGGAATCCTAGATGAAAAAGACGCAACCTGGGGTGTACCTGAATTTAATTCTTGTAAACCCAAGAGCCAGTATAAAAATGCAGACTAGGTAGCTAGTTTGATAATGGGGCCACAACTAAGGGCATGTAATGGTAAATTCCAAGGGGATATGCAAGCAGGTATAATTTTTGATACCAGTGGTCATATGAGACAGGATTGATTATATGCTAATCAATCTCGAGGCATGGCCATCTGTTAGGTAGAATTATATGCAGTACCCTTTGGGAACCCCACACGCAAATAAGACTACAAGGGGCAGTACAAATTCACCTTTGGTACAAGCCTGTACTACACAGTAAAGTGGTAGTGATGGCTGAGCAGCCAGACTTATCTCAAGAGCAGGCTGTACCACAACTCTGTTTTTTTTTTGTTTGGTACCAACTTATAAGGTTGACATGCGCCTGATTATTATTCCAATTCGAGAAAGTGTCGCAGGTTGTGTGGAGCAAGAATACAGGGGACACTAGTGACCCCGACCCCTTGAAGTAATAGTTGAATGGACTTCTCCACACTTCAAAAAAGCGCCACACTGGGTATTTGTGAAGGGTAGGTTGGTTTATTAAAATGAATTGAAAGCGCCCTTTACGGATGACACGTGTTTCGACACACCAGTGTCTTTTTCAAATCAGGGCTGATAGCAATGCTGATAAGTTACATAAAGACAGTGATCATATGACAAAATAGACGAATATGCATTACAATCATAGGTCATGATAAAACAAATTAAAATCGACCCATACCGAAAAAAAAACAAATCATGGTGTGGTCACAGATAAATAAGGAGGGGTGAAGGGTAGGGAGGTAAAAGGTAAGTCATATTGAGAGCAGTTCAAAAATCACACTCTTAATACACCACACCACTCCCAATAGATTCTGGACAAGTTAAACTCAAAATGAAGTATGAGCAAAATTGCACTCTAGTAATTTAAAAAGGGAGGGAAAGACAAAGTTAGGTAAAAATTGAGCAGCACCAACAGGTAAGTTAAGTAGGGCAATCTGGAAAGAGGAACTACAGTGAAAGAATCAAATCAAAAAAGGCTTAGGGCCAAAGTCAATTGGACAAGAGTATTTTGCTCAAGATCACACAGTTCAGGGTAGTTTGCGGTTAAGTATTTGCCAAGAGTTCCAGACGAAGTTGGACGGCAGAAAAGTTAGTATAAAGAGTAGAGAAGGACAAGCCCTCAGATTGGCCAAAGGTTTAACACACATTCATCGCAGCTGGACGAAACAAACAACCGGATTTGCACAATTCCTTTAAATGGAGAAGAAGCTGTAGCTGAGATGGACATTCCTGGCAGTTCCTGCAGGCTCACGGTTCCTGAAGCGACTGTCTGACTGACATGAAGTAAGAAGACTGGAGGGTCCTGCACTGGCCAGGGAAGAAACCAGCCGCAGAGCAAAGCAACAAATAAAAGGTGCGCTCCTTACAACCCAAGCAGGGTCCGACCTTCCTAGCTATCCGGTTTACTGTAGCTCTGTACAGCAAAATCAACCAGAGGAGGGAGTCCTGACTTGGAGTTTGGACAAACTGGTTGGTCCCACCAGCTCAGGCTAAGAAGATTCCTGGTAGATCTTCTCTGTCATTGGAGCTTGGAGATTCAGACCTGCAACAGGGCTTTACCGGGCGGTTCAGTCTTTGTAGGGGTCCTCTTCTCTCAGCTCCTCATCGGTTCTTTCATTCCAATGGCGACTCTACCTTTCCAGACCCAGAGACCTGCTTTCTATGCAGTGTTCCCCCATTCACACAGCCTAGCTGTCAATCACACAGCAGAGTGGCTGTCCCGCCGGGACAGTCACCTAGCTAATCAAACAGGAGTGTGACTTGGGTTACCAAGGGAACGCATGGCAGGGGTCCTAAAACCCCTCCCTCACATCCTGCCTACCCAGATTTTCAGGTGCCTAAGGAGGGCTTCTGTGTAGAAGCCTGCGAAAAGACAGTGAACAAAGGAACCAAACCTGGTTTGGCACACAGACTAAAACACGAGAAAGACATTTTCAAAAAGAAATGGTGAATAAACCCAGCTGGAACCGTATAAAAACGTATATGGTCCAGCGGTTTAAGTTCAAGGCTACCAAGATAGCCTAAAACAATACGAAGGTTATTTATGATAACCGCGGTAGGAAAAATAGGGTAGTTACCACTGCCACCAGTCAAGTCTTGATGAAAAGGGAACACAACAAGGCTCCAAGAGAAACACACAAAAAGGGATAAGTATTAACACTTTCCATTGCTCTATGTAAGATAGGGTATACTGGGTCTGTGGATTTTATAAGACTAATAAAATCAATGGCAACTTTACATGTTCTGGGAGACAGTAGTCAGTCCCAAAAAATGGAGTCTGAGTTGGGAAGTCTAAGAGACATCCCTGTGTCACTCCACTGAAGGTGCTGTGTAACACACAATAAAAAGATGATGCCTATGGAGTAGGTGAGGCTCCACAGTCTATGAACACAAGAAAATGTTAAACACACACAGCAAAACACATGTAAGAGTGGGAAAAAAGGGCTCACACTCTTACCAGGTGAAAGAAAATTAATCCTAGAAATCCAGCAAAGCTGCTGAGGGACTCAGTAGGTAAGGGAAATTAGCAATTTTTGAGAATTTTCCCTAACACCATCTATGATGGACTTTTCAATTGAACGAAGTACAGACAGCGATCCTCATCCATTGAGCCTGGAGGTCGATGATGTGTTTGTGGGGCTGACTCGCAGACCAGTAACAGGATCTAGTAGTGTGATATCAATAGTAGGTCATGCAAGGCGTAACATTTAATGGTCATATCTGAATCTAGATGAGTCTATACCAAAGGGTTATGGGTGTGTTCTGAAGGAGCTTCGAGGTTTATTTCAATACAGATAGGGGTGATCCCCAGGGCCTTATAATGGTACTTGAGCAACTGACTGGATTACTGAGAACCTTCTATACTAAATCATGTAAGACAACCTCACGACATGCACAGGGCAAGGCACCCTGGTATGACGAGTGTGCTTTCCACTCAAAGGCATAACAATTGAAAAGGCCAAAGTAGCCCACGAGGATGGCAGGATAGTCTTACGAGAAGCCAGAAGGAACTATCGCTCCATTATTAAGCGTAAGCAAGCAGGTTGGGTATAGCAGACCTGGAGTTCTTTGCTCTTGCCATTGAGAATGGAGATTATTGTGAATTCTGGTCCATTATGGGGACAGGGAGCATAAATACAGGTACTTCACTTTAGGGTTGCATTACAGAGGTGGCCTGGGTCGATTATTTGTCTGCACATTATTGTGAAACCAGGGATTTTAGGATGAGTTTAAGGCAGAAATAGTACCTATTTTCAAAAAAGGTTTAAGAGATTTACAACAAAAATATAGGCCCATATCCCTCCTCGATGCTAGTGGGAAAATCTTTGCTAGAGCCATACTTCACCACTTTGAAGCATGGGTTGAAGAAAGGGGTTTGCTTAACCATCTGCAGGCAGGTTTGTGCAGTGGTATATGTACTATCAATCTTAGGAGGCAGCTGAATGTAATCTGTATGGAGTAAGTCCTGCTAAAGAAAATGCACCTGTATGTGTTTTTTGTCATCTTGCGCACAGCGTTCAATACAGTCCCCAGAATGTCTCTGTGGGAGACACTGTTAAGTCTTGATATACCTCTTCTCCTCTTAAAAGTGATGTTAGAGCCTCAATTCCAACACTGAGGCAGTTGTAAGATGGGGACTTGATTACAGCACTAACCTGGCTTTTAACATTGAAATGGATGTGGTCAAGTTTGTGTGTTTGCCCCAAGATTATTTTGTGTTTTGGTTAATGGGGTTATTGAAAAGCTCTTAACGCTATCGACTGATGCTCCTTCTCTGGCGAATGGCAGAATTCTGGTTTGAATGTTTGCCAACAACGCTGTTCTCCTGTCCTTTACACCAATGGGCCTTAAAAAACAACTAAAGGCGTTTTCCAATTATTGTGATGCTAATAGGTTGATTATTAACACAACAAAAACTAAAGAATTCATGTTTAGGGGCAGGAAAAGGCACCATTGGCTATAGAACTGAGCAGTTGGGGCATTGATCAAGTTGAGGAGTATGATTATTTGGGCCTGAGAGTTACGGCAAATTGTACTTGGGGTAGGCAGCTGGCAAGGCCTTGGTAACCCTGAAAAAATACAGCGGGGCACTCACGAAATTCAAACATTCAACATGGGAATGGAGCAGTTAGGGTTTCCCTCCAGGCTTACAAAGTCCAAGTTAGACAGTTGGCCACCTTTGGAGGTGAGATGTGCGGTTGGAAGGGGGGCCTACTACTGAAAATAGGCATTTGGAAAACATACTTTGTTTACCTTGTAGTACCCCAAATCTCCCAGTGTTCCTTGAGACAGGCATGCTGCATATAGAATCCTATTGCAGAGCCACGCCCCTGTATTACTGGATGAGGATTTGGGCTTCCCTGCATTTGGCCAAATATAGGGAGCCACTGAGAGATCTTTTGTCACAACCAGGAGGGAAATTATTGCCCTGGTTTAGCCATGTCAAGAGCAACTTGCATATTCTAGGGCGTGGTGAGCTCTGGACTAAATTGGACAGCTGGAATGGCGACTGTAAAGAACGAAAATGGAGCAGTACATCTACGACACTGTCAGCCAATCATTCATGCTGTTTCGTTACGGGGGCTCCAAGTGCTCCACTGAGTATGAATTGTATTTGGATTATGTAAGCCCTAAGTTTTCGAGAGCATTGTTTCATATCCCATCATGTTGGGCCCCGGCAAAGTCAGCTAGCAGCACCAACAGCAAACTCACCAATGCCACAAGAAGAAACATCACTGCTACAGCAGCTACAACTTTATCCGGGTGACAAGGTCATTATTAAGAACTACACATGAAAGTGGCATCAACCTAGATTCCTTGGCCCATTTAAGGTGACACACGCTACACAAAGTCCCATGAAAGTTTACGGTCAAAAATCATAGGTACACCTGTCGGACGTCCGGAAAGACAAATGCACCACCCCCCATTCAGGAGAATACAAGGGGGGGCGGGGGGACAAGGGAAGTTTTGGCCAGTTAACTGTGACTTCTTTAATATTGGTTCATCTTTTTGGGCGATCAGACTGTCTTTTACCAGCTTCACAGCAATGTTATGTTTCATTGTTGTTTTCTTTCTTTTCTCCCTTCCTTTGGCTAACAAACAATGGGCATCATTATATGTTTGGCGGTAGCCTTGCCGGTAAAACTGCCAGGCTGGCGCCAAACTTGCAAACATTTCCGGCACCCATGAATAGGCAATAACTGGGTCATTAATGCCCAGCCGGACCCAGTAATTGCCCATTCGCGGGCACCAGAATGAAATGCTCCCCATTCCCATTTGAGCCCGATAGGGATAGGGAAGTAGGATGCACCGGCACAATTCAGAATGCTGCCGGTGCATCCGACATGCTCTGCTCTCGGGTGTCAGTACGCCGGCCAGGTCAGACCTGGCGGGTGGGAAGGCACCTACAAGCAGTACTCGTAGTTTGCCGGTCCGGTAACTACGATAACAGCAAGCTTACTGGTACCGTAGTTACCGGACTGGCAGACTCATAATGAGGCCCAATGGCTTTTGGCTAGGCAAGGCGCTAATGATGTAGGTGTTAGGGAGAATTCTCTGTTCAGGCTGAATTTCCTAACCTAGTGAGTCCCCCAGCAGCTTTGCTGTATTTCTGGAGTTTGTTTTTTTCCATCCTGCCAAGAGTGAGACTCTTTTCTCCCACTCTTGGACATGTATGTGTGTAATTCCTTGGAAATGTCAATGTGTTCGATGGGCTATGGGGTCTTTTACTCCATAGGGTCTCATATGTTTTTCTATGTGTGTTAAACCGCACCCTACGTGCCGTAACACGGGGGCGTCCTAGCGGATCCCCCACCATAGACTCCATACCCGGGGCCTGACTACTGTCTCCCCGGGGTTTATAGTCATAATATCGAAAAAATAATGTCGAATTACAAAAATGTCGAAAAAAAAATGTCGAATTCAAAAATGTCGAAAACACATACATATAATAGAAAAAGTCATTAATTCGAAAATAAAATGTCGAAAAAAAATCGAAAAACCAATGTTACAATAACTATGTAAAATGTCACACATACTAACGTTTTTTATTGGGGGGGGTCCCCCCCAAACCCCCATCCCAAACCCCTACCCCAACCCTCCACTCCTCCCCATCCCCCCCAACACCCCCCATGGATATACCTTTAATTTTTTAAAAAAAGTATTTAATAAAACATTAATTAAATAATTAATTATTAAAAAACCCCATCCCAAACCCCTACCCCAACCCCCCCTCCTCCCCATCCCCCCCACTCACCATGGATATACCTTTAACCATTTAAAAAAATTATGTTTTATAAAATATAATTAATTAATTATTTATTTAAACATTAATTCGAAAAAAAATCGAAAAAAATTCGACATTTTTGTAATTCGACATTTTTATTTTCGACTAAATATTTTCGACATTTTGACTTTCGACATTATTGTATTCGACATTATGACTGGACACCCTCCCCGGGCATGTAAAGTCACCATTGGTTTTACTAGACCTAAATTTACTAACAGAACTAGTACAAACCATCTTATTGTGGACGTACTAGTAGGGGTAACTCGATTGCTCCTGGATCTGTTACTCGAGGGGGCACTGTCCCGTCCCCCCTCGTCGAGTTTTGGCTGGTGGCAGTGGAAACTACTTGTTATGTTCGTCCCCGAACATAACCCTATGGGATTCGTCCCATTGTTGGAGATTGATACTTTTTCTCATTAATCTCTAACGTACCACCAATCTACTTATCTTAAATGGGATTATCGGGTGGTGTTTTCTGGCAGAACCCGGTTTGTAAAATGGCGTCTGTGTTCGTCTCTGTGACTCCTAAACCAAAGGTCGAGCCCTTTGTTCCACTTTTGGCGGGCTCTGTACAGAGACCCTCCAAAGTGGTGCCATTCTGTCTGGGTTACCACAGGGGTGTGGGATGGGGTTTAGGCACCCTGGACCGAGTTGCCTTGCCAACTCCGGTCGCACTCTGGAGTGATTGGCCCAGGTGGTGAGCCTTCCCGCTCACCACTTAGCATGTGTTGATTGACAGCTAGGCTGAATGAATGGGGGTTTTCTGCATAAAAGCAGGGCTTTTGGGACTGGATCTTCAGAAGTCGCCACAGGACCTAAGCATCCGACGAGGGTAACGCTGAGCCGACCTGCACGACGACACCTCCGGTGGAGCCCTGCGGAACCGACTCACCACTTCCCGACGACAGAGGAGATCTCCCTGCCGGAGAGTCTCTTCCCCTGACTGGTGGGAACAACCAGTCCCCTTTGCTTTTTATTCGCCTCAGGACGCAGTGGTCGAATTGCCCGTGCAGTGCACCTCGGCAACCGGATAGCCACTACCCCTGAACCGCGACCAAAAGGTGGTGCCTTGTGACGGAGCACTCCGCGGCTGGTCTCTTCCCTGGTGGTGCACCGGACTTCATTTTCTTCGACGACGAGATCATCTCTACTCTTGGCAAAGACCTGACGTGCATCCACCACCAGGAACAACTGCCCCCGCCGGAGCTGCCCTCCACAACAAGGTACCGTGTCCGCCTGGCTTCCCTTTCGATCGGTTCGAGGGAGGTGTCTTAATCCTCTCTGTTCCATTGGGTCGCCTCCAAGCTTTTCTCATTCTTTGTTCTGAACTGGTTCAATCCACCAATAACAATTTGCGATACAGACTTGAATGCATCTCCACTAGAGACTTTTTGGGACATTGCGCCTTGCCTCTCTCCGAGTGGGCCTGGCCTCTGAACTTTACGATCTATTGTGATTCTTGCCTTCCTGCCTTGCATTTTATCCACTAGGATCGAACTGTGTTGATTTCATAACCTGCCTATCTTTTTCTCTCCCGTCCTAACTAATATTCGAGTGTCATCTGGGTTGAGGTATACACCTCTGTCTGAAAATAAGTGGTACCGGTAGAACCTAGAGTTGTCGATATTGCTAGGGGGATTGATCGTCTACTTAGTAGAGTAATTGTGTTTGATTTGTTTGCCGTGATTTGCCTTAGTGTTTTTCATAGACGTTTTGTTATAAATAAATACCTTAATATCTTTATACTAAGCCTCGTTGCGTGTTTGCTTGTCTTGCTGTGAAGAATTTCCCTATTTTGTATACTCCACATACTGCTCAACTTTTCTTAAGAGAAGTCTGACTGCTCAGCCACAGCTACCACGTGAATCTGTGTGGTGCAGACTGCTACCAAGTAGGTTCACCGCCAACGCCTGTAGTCCTAAATCTTTTGCAGTGGTCCCAGAGGGAACTGCACAGGTTTCCGCCTAACAGTAGGTGTATTAAGAAACATTAATGTGTCCATGACCAGAAGCAAAATGGATGTTTTGAATTTAAAAATAGCATTGAACAGCACCAGGTATGAGCATCACACCGAGACTGATAACATGTGGAATAACCACATGAGGGCAGGAGGAAGAGATATTGCAAATTATACTTTTTATGTTTGCTCCGTGATTCCACATGCAACAAGCCCAACCAAACTCTTAATCTCATAGCAAGTACCAGCACATACAGCACCATGCTTGGTTCACCTGGCCTTATGCAAGGTTAGAGGGTTGTTCCAGGGACACAGTGTACAGGTACAGTGGGAAGAGGATGGTGATGTTGTTCATGATGATAAGTACGCCAAGCTAAAAATGATTGCAGACAAGGAAGAAATGAAAGATGTTGAATTGTATTATGAAACAAAGAGACCAAGGAGAAAGGAGATATCATTTACAACACAACACACACTTTTATGAAACAATAAAAAAGGACATGTGTTGCCTTGGTGTAGGACGAGACCATGATTACAGATAGAGGGAGCTGTCTTTTATGAAGATGAATTGGTGGAAGGGCTCATAGGATGTAGAGCAGAAAGATTGGTGTGATTTTCAGAAGATGTATCTATGCATATGAACAAGACTTGATTTACCTTTTGGAAAAGCAATGTACAAACACTTACATGGATAGACGAAAATAAGTAACCCGTTAAAAGATGATTGGGATAGGATGGAGGAATTATTAATTAATAAATTAACTAAAGTGAAAGTGTAAATATGCATGCCCAATGTCCTCAACGTGTGTACAAGTACAAGTTAGGCAAACGTGGTTAGCAATGTATTAGGCCCAACAATTTTGTGGTGTGACAGTGTTTTTAGGGTAGATGTTGTTTTTCCGCACTTTTAGGGAGCTTTTAGGCAGTCTGGTGCATAGTAAACGCATGTGTAACAACGCATTTTGTTTTAATCATTTCATTCCACCTATGTTATGAGATAAGGTGGTGTAGGTTGATTTATTTTGGATGTGTTAGTTAGTTGTTGTAATGAGCTAGAGGTCTGCCATGTTTGAATAGGTCATGGTTAATGGTTGCAGATTTTGTCATTTTAGTGCACTAGGCCACATTTTTGAGCTACGGTCATTTAATTGAATTTTATTTCTGCTGTTGGCAGAAGGCTCCAATCAGCCAAGGTCAGGATGGAGAAGGAGGCAGAACACTGTTCAGCTAATTCTTGCAAGAGAGAATGTTCTCAGGGGCCTGAAATGAGGCTCGAGAAAGCAGGTGTCTTCCCAGATGATAGATACATTAATACATATTGGTTGTGAAGGACACAGTGACATACACAAGAATAGCCAGACAGTAGCATTCCAAAATGAAGAAGTGAGATGTGAGCACATCACCCCCACTGACAGTGCCTTATAAAGTGCCTTAGTAAAATAAATAAATAGAAGAATTGAACTTCCATGAACAGGGCCTCAGTCACATATTTCCATGCAGCTATTCATTGTGGGAATATAACTAGAAGGTTTTGTCTAGGGTTGGCAACATGTATAAAGATGGGAGTTACAGAGTGAGCTGGGGCAGGGAGCCAAGAGAGCCAATTATGGGGTAGGGATTGTGGTGTTCTTTGGTCCAACAAAGTTTGACCTCACTGATTTCCACTCACTATATGATGTGTCCTTCTCGGTGGGATGCTACAGCCTGAGCTGTCTCAGGTGTTGTTGTCAAATTAGGGTATAGATGTTTAAATCAATTGCACCATGAAAAGTGGCAGCCAATTAAAATGGAGCATTTTTTGCTGACTATGAAATACTGTCATGTTCGATGGGTGGTATTTTGATGGTCACGAGAAAGGACATACATATTGTTTAATTTTTAGTGTTCTTTGCGGGATCAATGACGATTAGCCAATGGAAATGTGAGAATTAGAATTGATGTTGCAATTGTAATTGCAACTGAAGAATATGTTAATTTAGCAATTTCTTGCTTTAAATATTGTAGCCCTGAGTGGGTGTGTCAAAATTATACTCAGTTAAGTTCCATAGATTTTTGTGTTAATTCAGGGTACTTTTCCCAGGTTTACACAGGATATAACTATGTGGGCTGATCCAGTGGGCTCCGAGGTTGGGAGAAGGGAGGTGATGGAAAAGTGCAAAGATCATAGATCGGTATTATTTGATCAATCCTCTATATTCTCCTCCAATCCAATACTGCTTGCATATGATCAGGAGTGCCTGGAAGAATGAGATTTATCATGGGAAGCTATGCCAAGGGAATCAATTTTAATGGTCCTAGAAGTAACTCATCAGCCAACTGGACCAATTAAAATATTAAGTAAAGGGTAGGGAGAGGTCATCGAGAATTAAAAAGCCAAAAGGACCAGCAATACAAACAAAAGTCTTCACAAAAATGTTTCCAATCTTGGAATCCTCAATTGAGCTCTGTAATGGTTATTCCAGGAGAGGGGCCTGATGAAGTCTTACAGTCCAGGGGGAAAAAGCTCTGCAAAAAGAAAGCTTTAAAGAAAAATGTGAGCCTCAGGAGGATTGCAACCTCTCTGACCAAGAGTCTGCTGCAAATAAAAACAAAAGAGCCTGAAACGTGTGGTCCAAAGACACATTCTATCAAATGTAAAGAACCAGCCAGCCCAATCTCTGAGAGAGGTTGGATTATCAACAGAACCAGTAGGAAGTGGATAAAGCAAATCAATCATCTGGGAATGACACGGTCACACCATCCACGCCTGTGACCAGGTACAGACATCTGAGTAATAGATCTGAAAACATGGCAGATAATTTCGTACAGGATTAATCCAAAGTATCTGCTCTTAATGAAAGGTCCAATCAAACTAAAATCAACTATCCTTGGCTAGAAATATGGAGCCTGTGAAGAAATATAGTAAATTCAACCTTTATCAAATTGGTTTTCAATGTTCATTTCATGATTAAATGGATTCAGTTTTAAATCGCTCCTCACTCCTCGCTCTATTTGAGATCATTTCTTCCCTCCATTCAGTGATTTTTATGGATTTTGCCAAGTGGAGTTTATAAATGAACAGAGAACAAATATAGTTGTGGTTCATCTAAGCTCCAATAAGCTCCAGTTAAACCCTTCCAAAACAGAGATCCTCATTTTTGGTCCAAAAAAGACATTACCGAACTTGCTGCCTTTGGTTCCCTGTCCAAATCTGTTTGGAATTCATACAAAATATATTCAGACAGTCAAAAATCTGGGCTGCATCTGGCAGTCCAGTACGAGCTGTAACTCACAAGTTAATCAAATCATTAAGTCTCTTTACTACCAATCAAAGCTTCTTAAAATGTTACTGTCACTTATTTCAGAGAAGGACCGTCCAACTATAGTGGGAACTCTCACTGATTCCAAATTGGAATACTGTAATGCTCTTTTTTTCTGGCATACCGAAATATCAACTCCAGCGGCTTTAGGTTGCCCAGAAATCAGCGGTGCAGCTGATTTTCTCAATATCACGCGAAACACAGATCCCAGATTTTAGAACAGACCTTCTCTGGCTCCAGTTTTAGATCCTATGCTTTATCTTTAAGCACATTCACTGCCTCGTTACAAATGTTCTGACATCAGAGATTGTAATTCACTGTCCTATCCATACACTGTGATTTATGGGTAAAAGGTTGTTGGATGTTCCCCCCTCTAGAACCTCCACATGGGGAGGTAGGTGTTTTTCTTTTACGGGCCTCTATGCCTGGAATTCTCTACCTCCTCAGCTGCGGAAAACAAATTCTTAAGCCATTTTCAGGAAGCAACTAAAAATGTACCTGTTCAGATAATTCCTGAGCTACTCCACAAGCAGGCAACCTGTGTTGACTTCAATTAATTTCTAACTGCGCCCAGATGCAGTTCACTGCCAGGATCCCCTAGTCAGGGATATGTGCATAACAAATACAACAATCAAATCAAAATCAATCTATATACTAGACAGATTTATTCTACTGAAACAGGTGGACTCCTTTTTGTGTTTGGGAGTTGTGTTTTTTCCATTTAAAAATAGAATTATGATTGTTAAATCAAAAAATATTATCTGCCATATTGAAAACCAACGTATCTTCTCCCTTACAGAAAAAGACAATACATATTGGGCAAATTGATAATTATGTTGTACATTCCTGATTGGGGGTTTAGGAGAGTACAATTCTAAAATCAGTCAGCAAAGGGTTTGAATGATACTATGGAATGGTCCAGTCTAGCAGCAGCACTTAACACTAATGCACATTCTGTGACTAAGCCTTCAGACCATTAGGCCACATGATATACATATAAAAAGGGACATGTCTGTTCAAGCAGTGGCCCAACTGCACCAAGAAGCACAACCAGTGATTTTGAGGAATTCAATAGGTCCAAGTGGACACACGAAACATCCTGACATATCCAAGTGAAGCCAAGAAATACTCTGACTGACAAAAGCAAGGAATGAGGACAATGGTCTTCCGATAAGTAAGACTAGATTGGAATCTTGGGTATGTTTTATGGTCTTGAAGCATTGCAGTCTCACAAAAGATTGCATTCTATCATTCGATATAACTGTTTTGAAATCTTGTATAATGGTCATATGCTATAATGCATGCTTCTATAGACAAATGCATCCTTTCATGAATTCACAAAAAATTAGATTTTGACATTAAGCATGTGTAATTTTCTAAAACAGAATCTTCCATGCATGTGATCATGTTACTAGATGGGTCATCAGATTTTTCTCTCGAAGACTAATCAAAAGATGCAATTCTCATCCCAAAACAGCATCTAGTGGGTGTGTTATGTATTTTTCTCTTTTTCTAACTAACACTTTCACACAATTCCATTTTCAATTAAGATTCATGGGTTCTCTGGCATGGATGCTAAGATATATAAATCACTGGTGTGTGCTGCTCTTTTGCAAATATATCCATATTCACCTAATTTACATAATTAAAACATAAGAAAATGTGTTGGCATCCACCTGAAAGAGACCTTTAAGGTGAATAAAGAAAAACTATCTAGAACAAGTTGTTCCAAATTTACAAGCAAAAGTATGATTCCAATGTAAATTCAATGGTGCATTTTTTGTTCAAACTTTCAAAATATGACATGGCATCTCCTGTTCATTGGCCCACTAAAGGAACATCTGGCATCCAATATGGTTAGTTCAGGACAGAGGCATGTTATGGCTCCTATGAATGCTGTTGTCATCACACCTTCTTGGATATTTCCGGCACATACCTCTTGTATCAGACTCTAGGTCTTCCCAGGTGTGAAGAGATTCCCCCACGAGAGGCATGACTGATTGCAATATCAGAGTATTTGTGAGGTGACTGCTCATCACAGTGAATTAAATGTATATTTAAGGATTTTAGTCCAAGCTCAAAGACAGATGGACGTTTTAAATGGGCTGTCTTTGTGTTTACAAAGCTGGTATCCAGAACCAAAGCAAGTACAACATTTTTACAGTCCAGTCTTCGGGCCTGAGTATCATTTTCTTCTCTGGAAGCAAGTTACCCCCTCAGTACTGTTGGTGTGTTCTTATGGGTTGGGGAACAAGTACCATTTGGTCTCTAGGACCAAAGCTGGTGCCTAATGCAAAATGTGGAGCATTTTAATGTCACTTTCTCTTCCATGTTGCAATTGTCACTCGAAACAGAACAACATTATAGTGTTTTCTTTGTCACCAAAGTCCTGTCAAAGAATTTACATTGTTGATATTTCTGTGGCTTTTAGTCCTGTAAAAGAAATAGACCCTTTGCAAGGCACATTTGTTTTTATTGTTTTATTTTGTGTAAACTGTTGTACTTTTCATCCCAGCATGGACTGTTTTTCCTTTTGATAAAAGATTGCTGGATACTTTCTGGTGCTTGAAAATAGTTATATCGAACCTTGTCATAGACATACATTCTGATTGTAGATGGGCTTCCTCACATTTGTGTTTTTTTTTGCCGGCTGCAGCTCACATCATTGTTTTCAAACTGCCACTTTTCTTTCTTTTCATACTTTCTTCAGTACAGATGTATTTACAAGCCTCTGTGTTCATTGACATGATACATTGTTGTGTTTATGTAATTTAAAGACTTAATATTGTGACTTACTTTCTAAATATTGACTTAAACATACACATAAAAGGTTTCTTTGCACATACTTTGTCTGTAAAGGGTCCACATTGTTGTCTACCCAATAAAGAGAAATCACCAGAATGTATTTCTAGGATTTGTATTCCCAAAGTAGATTACCATGTAGATTTACAGAAAAGATAACACACATAGTTGTCAATTTGCGGATGAACATACACTTCTTTTCACAGTATTCATTGACCTTAGCACAATTGCAAAAGCAATATCGGCTGACACTGTAGTTCACCAGTCATATGATGCTTCAATCACATCAGAGTCCAACCCCGTCCTGGCTGGAAAAATCACATGTAATAACTATTCGATGTCTTGAAATAATGACTGTGTCCATAGGGGAAATATCTGAGCATCACAAGTATGATCCACATTTCAAACATTTCAGAAGTGTTCCATCCAACATATAATGTCAGTCATATATGCCACATCCAACAACATGCAAAGTGAAAAACACAACAAAATAAAGCTCATGCCACATTAATGGCATATTTGACATATCCTTGCATTTTAATTAGGTGGGAATGACTTGCCAGCATGTCACCCAGCCAATAATAGCCCTTTGCCCAAGCAAATGCCTGATGAATGCAAGGGTACTTAACATAGAATTGGCGGCACGTTTTATCAGCTGAGAAAGGCCACCAAACAAGTCCTTATTCCCATTAGCAACTACAGGCACATATTATTATGTGATCATCTATAAATAGACATACACTCTATGCCGTATTTACTTCTGCCTAGCCCACTGAATTCTACTGTAGTAACAATATATGGCCTAGCCACAACCAGCGATTTGTAGTCCCTTTTCAGTCTTCATTATGGCAATGGCAACACGATGCAGACTAACAATGGCCTACACGATTTACAGGGTAATTCATAGAAATTCGCATAAAATGGCGCACGCGGCTGGCGCACAGTATCCCCGTGCGATACACTGCACCAGCCGCGTGGGAAAGAATCCTTTTCATCGCACAGCGTATTCATGGATTTTAGCCTCCGAAACCAGCCGTGGCGCAGAGTGGCACAGCCACCCTGCAGCAGCGCCAGTTACGCCCCCAAGAACGCCCTCGCGCAAGGAAAAGCCTTCAAAATCCCCAAATCATCGCAAAGGGCTGCGCTAACCCTGGACCAGTTCACAGGGCTGGCAAACAGCAAACGCCAAGTGGGGAACGTTTATTTCAGTGGTTCGTGGGAAGGTCCACACGCGATTGTCCTATGTACGTGTGCATCAGGGGTGCGTGGGAAGTAACACACGCAAAAACAGCAGGGTACGTGTATTCCAGGGGTGCGCGGGAATTATCACACGCAAAAGCAGCAGGGTACATGTATTTCAGGGGTGCGCGGGAAGTATCACACGCAAAAGCAGCAGGGTACGTGTATTTCAGGGGTGCGCGGGAAGTATCACACGCAAAATCAGCAGGGTACGTGTATTTCAGGGGTGCGCGGGAAGTATCACACGCAATTCCATCAGGGTACGTGTATTCCAGGGGTGCGCGGGAAGTATCACACGCAAAAGCAGCAGCGTACGTGTATTTCAGGGGTGCGCGGGAAGTATCACACGCAAAATCAGCAGGGTACGTGTATTTCAGGGATGCGCGGGAAGTATCACACGCGATTCCATCAGGGTACGTGTATTACAGGGGTGCGCGGGGAGCATCACACGTGACTTGCACGTGTGGGTCATCACAGGTGTTCCCTCTACACCCTCCACGGCCCCTGCAGTTGGCCCACACCACAGTGGCCTACCCTGCACATGTCCTGCAGGCACCCCATCCACAATGGCCATGCCCCCCAGCCAACCCACATGTCACCTTGCACTACTGCCCACCAACGCATGTCCCCCTGCACCCCCAGCCACCAGGGGCAGCCTCCACCAGGCCCCCACTCATGTCTCCCACCACCCCCACCCCCCAGCAGTGCAGGGGCAGCCTCCACCAGGCCCCCACTGATGTCTCCCACCACACCCACCCCCCAGCAGTGCAGGGGCAGCCTCCACCAGGCCCCCACTCATGTCCCACTCATGTCTCACATCACCCCCACCCCACAGCCACCAGGGGCACCCTCCACCAGGCCCCCACTCATGTCCCCTATCACCCCCATCCCCCAGCCACCAGGGGCAGCCTCCACCAGGCCCCCACTCATGTCTACCACCACCCCCACCCCTCACCAGTGCAGGGGCAGCCTACACCAGGCCCCCACTCATGTCCTCCTGCACCCCCAGCCCCCAGCAGTGCAGGGGCAGCCTCCACCAGGCCCCCAACCATGTCTACCACCACCCCCGCCCCCAGCCACCAGGGGCAGCCTCCACCAGGCCTCCACTCATGTCTCCCACCACCCCCACCCCCCAGCAGTGCAGGGGCAGCCTCCACCAGGCCCCCACTCATGTCCAACTCATGTCTCCCACCACCCCCACCCCCCAGCAGTGCATGGGCAGCCTCCACCAGGCCCCCACTCATGTCTCCCATCACCCCCACCCCACAGCAGTGCAGGGGCAGCCTCCACCAGGCCCCCACTCATGTCTCCCACCACCCCCACTCCCCAGCAGTGCAGGGGCAGCCTCCACCAGGCCCCCACTCATGTCCCCTATCACCCCCACCCCCCAGCCACCACGGGCAGCCTCCACCAGGCCCCCAATCATGTTTACCACCACCCCGAGCAGTGCAGGGGCAGCCTCCACCAGGCCCCCACTCATGTCCCTCTCATGTCTCCCATCACCCCCCCCACAGCCACCAGGGGCACCCTCCACCAGCCCCCCACTCATGTCCCCTATCACCCGCACCCCCCAGCCACCACGGGCAGCCTCCACCAGGCCCCCAATCATGTTTACCACCACCCCGAGCAGTGCAGGGGCAGCCTCCACCAGGACCCCACCCATGTCCAACTTATGTCTCCCTGCACCCCCACCCCCCAGCCACCAGGGGCAGCCTCCACCAGGCCCCCACCCATGTCTACCACCACCCCACTGCCCAGCAGTGCAGGGGCAGCCTCCACCAGGCACCCACTCATGTCTCCCACCACCCACACCCCCCAGCAGTGCAGGGGCAGCCTCCACCAGGCCCCCACTCTTGTCTTGCATCACCCCCACCCCCCAGCAGTGCAGGGGCAGCCTCCACCAGGCCCCCACTCATGTCTCCCACCACCCCCACCCCCCAGCAGTGCACGGGCAGCCTCCACCAGGCCCCCACTCATGTCCCCTATCATCCCCACCCCCCAGCCACCAGGGGCAGCCTCCACCAGGCCCCCAACCATGTCTACCACCACCCCCACCCCCAGCCACCAGGGGCAGCCTCCACCAGGCCTCCACTCATGTCTCCCACCACCCCCACCCCCCAGCAGTGCAGGGGCAGCCTCCACCAGGCCCCCACTCATGTCCAACTCATGTCTCCCACCACCCCCACCCCCCAGCAGTGCATGGGCAGCCTCCACCAGGCCCCCACTCATGTCTCCCATCACCCCCACCCCACAGCAGTGCAGGGGCAGCCTCCACCAGGCCCCCACTCATGTCTCCCACCACCCCCACTCCCCAGCAGTGCAGGGGCAGCCTCCACCAGGCCCCCACTCATGTCCCCTATCACCCCCACCCCCCAGCCACCACGGGCAGCCTCCACCAGGCCCCCAATCATGTTTACCACCACCCCGAGCAGTGCAGGGGCAGCCTCCACCAGGCCCCCACTCATGTCCCTCTCATGTCTCCCATCACCCCCCCACAGCCACCAGGGGCACCCTCCACCAGCCCCCCACTCATGTCCCCTATCACCCGCACCCCCCAGCCACCACGGGCAGCCTCCACCAGGCCCCCAATCATGTTTACCACCACCCCGAGCAGTGCAGGGGCAGCCTCCACCAGGACCCCACCCATGTCCAACTTATGTCTCCCTGCACCCCCACCCCCCAGCCACCAGGGGCAGCCTCCACCAGGCCCCCACCCATGTCTACCACCACCCCACTGCCCAGCAGTGCAGGGGCAGCCTCCACCAGGCACCCACTCATGTCTCCCCACCACCCACCCCCCAGCAGTGCAGGGGCAGCCTCCACCAGGCCCCCACTCTTGTCTTGCATCACCCCCACCCCCCAGCAGTGCAGGGGCAGCCTCCACCAGGCCCCCACTCATGTCTCCCACCACCCCCACCCCCCAGCAGTGCACGGGCAGCCTCCACCAGGCCCCCACTCATGTCCCCTATCATCCCCACCCCCCAGCCACCAGGGGCAGCCTCCACCAGGCCCCCACTCATGTCTACCACAACCTCCACCCCCCAGCAGTGCAGGGGCAGCCTCCACCAGTCCCCCAATCATGTCCCCCACCACCCCCGCCCCCCAGCAGTGCAGGGGAAGCCTCCACCAGCCCCCACCCATGTCCCCTATCACCCCCAGCCACCAGGGGCAGCCTCCACCAGGCCCCCACTCATGTCCAACTCATGTCTCCCTGCACCCCCACCCCCCAGCCACCAGGGGCACCCTCCACCAGGCCCCCACTCATGTCCCACTCATGTCTCCCATCACCCCCATCCCACAGCCACCAGGGGAACCCTCCACCAGGCCCCCACTCATGTCCCCTATCACCCCCACCCCCCAGCCACCAGGGCAGCCTCTACCAGGCCCCCACTCATGTCTACCACAACCCCCACCCCCCAGCAGTGCACGGGCAGCCTCCACCAGGCCCCCACTCATGTCTCCCACCACCCCCACCCCCCAGCAGTGCAGGGGCAGCCTCCACCAGGCCCCCATTCATGTTTACCACCACCCCGCCCCCCAGCAGTGCAGGGGCAGCCTCCACCAGCCCCCACTCATGTCCAACTCATGTCTCACTGCACCCCCACCCCCCAGCCACCAGGGGCACCCTCCACCAGGCCCCCACTCATGTCCCACTCATGTCTCCCATCACCCCCACCCCCAGCCACCAGGGGCAGCCTCCACCAGGCCCCCACTCATGTCTACCACCACCCCCATCCCCCAGCAGTACAGGGGCAGCCTCCACCAGACCCCCACTCATGTCCAACTCATGTCTCCCTGCACCCCCACCCCCCAGCCACCAGGGGTACCCTCCACCAGACCCCCAAACATGTCCCACTCATGTCTCCCATCACCCCCACCCCACAGCCACCTGGGGCACCCTCCACCAGGCCCCCACTCATGTCCCCCATCACCCCCACCCCCAGCCACCAGGGGCAGCCTCCACCAGGCCCCCACTCATGTCTACCACCACCCCCATCCCCCAGCAGTACAGGGGCAGCCTCCACCAGGCCCCCACTCATGTCCAACTCATGTCTCCCTGCACCCCCACCCCCAGCCACCAGGGGCACCCTCCACCAGGCCCCCACTCATGTCCCACTCATGTCTCCCATCACCCCCACCCCACAGCCACCAGGGGCACCCTCCACCAGGCCCCCACTCATGTCCCCTATCACCCCCACCCTCCAGCCACCAGGGGCAGCCTCCACCAGGCCCCCACTAATGTCTCCCATCACCCCCACCCCCCAGCAGTGCAGGGACTGCCTCCACCAGGCCCCCACTCATGTCTCCCATCACCCCCACCCCCAGCAGTGCAGGGGCAGCCTCCACCAGGCCCCCACTCATGTCTCCCACCACCCCCACCCCTCAACAGTGCAGGGGCAGCCTCCACCAGGCCCCCACTCATGTCCCCTATCACCCCCCACCCCCAGCCACCGGGGGCAGCCTCCACCAGGCCCCCACTCATGTCTCCCATCACCCCCACCCACCAGCAGTGCAGGGGCAGCCTCCACCAGGCCCCCACTCATGTCTCCCACCACCCCCACCCCCCAGCAGTGCAGGGGCAGCCTCCACCAGGCCCCCACTCATGTCCCCTATCACCTCCACCCCCCAGCCACCAGGGGCAGCCTCCACCAGGCCCCCACTCATGTCTACAACCGCCCCCACCCCCCAGCAGTGCAGGGGCAGCCTCCACCATGCCCCCACTCATGTCCCCTATCACCCCCACCCCCCAGCAGTGCAGGGGCAGCCTCCACCCGGCCCCCCACTCATGTCCCCCTGCACCCCCACCCCCCAGCAGTGCAGGGGCAGCCTCCACCAGGCCCCCACCCATGTCCAACTCATGTCTCCCTGCGCCCCCACCCCCCAGCCACCATGGGCAGCCTCCACCAGGCTCCCACTCATGTCTACCACCACCCCCACCCCCCAGCAGTGCAGGGGCAGCCTCCACCAGGCCCCCACTAATGTCTCCCATCACCCCCACCCCCCAGCAGTGGCGGGGCAGCCTCCACCAGGCCCCCACTCATGTCTCCCATCACCCCCATCCCCAGCAGTGCAGGGGCAGCCTCCACCAGGCCCCCACTCATGTCTCCCACCACCCCCACCCCTCAACAGTGCAGGGGCAGCCTCCACCAGGCCCCCACTCATGTCCCCTATCACCCCCCACCCCCCAGCCACCGGGGGCAGCCTCCACCAGGCCCCCACTCATGTCTCCCATCACCCCCACCCACCAGCAGTGCAGGGGCAGCCTCCACCAGGCCCCCACTCATGTCTCCCACCACCCCCACCCCCCAGCAGTGCAGGGGCAGCCTCCACCAGGCCCCCACTCATGTCCCCTATCACCTCCACCCCCCAGCCACCAGGGGCAGCCTCCACCAGGCCCCCACTCATGTCTACCACGGCCCCCACCCCCCAGCAGTGCAGGGGCAGCCTCCACCATGCCCCCACTCATGTCCCCTATCACCCCCACCCCCCAGCAGTGCAGGGGCAGCCTCCACCCGGCCCCCACTCATGTCCCCCTGCACCCCCACCCCCCAGCAGTGCAGGGGCAGCCTCCACCAGGCCCCCACCCATGTCCAACTCATGTCTCCCTGCGCCCCCACCCACCAGCCACCATGGGCAGCCTCCACCAGGCTCCCACTCATGTCTACCACCACCCCCACCCCCCAGCAGTGCAGGGGCAGCCTCCACCAGGCCCCCACTCATGTCCCCCTGCACCCCCACCCCCCAGCAGTGCAGGGGCAGCCTCCACCAGGCCCCCACCCATGTCCAACTCATGTCTCCCTGCGCCCCCACCCACCAGCCACCATGGGCAGCCTCCACCAGGCTCCCACTCATGTCTACCACCACCCCCACCCCCCAGCAGTGCAGGGGCAGCCTCCACCAGGCCCCCACTCATGTCTCCCACCACCCCCACCCCCCAGCAGTGCAGGGGCAGCCTCCACCAGGCCCCCACTCATGTCTCCCATCATCCCAACCCCCAGCAGTGCAGGGGCAGCCCCCACCAGGCCCCCACTCATGTCTCCCTCCACCCCATCCCCCAGCAGTGCAGTGGCAGCCTCCACCAGGCCCCACCCATGTCCAACTCATGTCTCCCTGCACCCCCACCCCCCAGCCACCAGGGGCAGCCTCCACCAGGCCCCCACTCATGTCTCCCACCACCCCACCCCCCAGCAGTGCAGGGACAGCCTCCACCAGGCCCCCACTCATGTCCCCTATCACCCCCACCCCCAGCCACCAGGGGCAGCCTCCACCAGGCCCCCACTCATGTCTCCCATCACCCCCACCCCCAGCAGTGCAGGGGCAGCCTCCACCAGGCCCCCACTCATGTCTACCACCACCCCCACCCCCCAGCAGTGCAGTGGCAGCCTCCACCAGGCCCCCACTCATGTCCCCTATCACCCCCACCCCCAGCCACCAGAGGCAGCCTCCACCAGGCCCCCACCCATGTCCCCCCAGCCAACATGTCAACACAATCTAGATCCCTGGCCCTTATGGTCAGCCTCCCAAATGCCAAACACCCACCTGAGTATTGCATCCACCCACTTAGAAATGGCAAAAACATGATATAACCACAAAAGCAAGTTTGGAAATGAACACATGTCCCTCACATACACCCAATGGGTGTCAGTGAATGTCAAAACACATATCATGATATGCATGAAACCAATGAGATGATACTACACATAGAAGTTTGAATAAAAATATGTATTTAACACAACATAAATTGAACCAAAAAAAAAAAAATGGAAATTATATTAAAAAAAACAAGCAGGTACGTGAAATAATGCAAAACCAAAAATCATAATGCAAACGAAAGGTGTCCAAAGTCACAGTCCACTAAAGTAAATCCAATGGAAAATTAAAATCGAAAACCATTGCTCCATGGGGAAATCATTAAAAAAAATGAAAATCCAAAAGTCTACTATATACAGGTAAACAATCCAGGGTCCATGATCCCAACAGAAGAAATGAAACCTACCTAATAACACTACCTATAAAAAGAAAATATATACAAAAATCTGGCCCATTGTCCAAAAGGTCAAAAAAAATGCTAAACCAAAGGAAACCTAACACTAACTACAGAACTATTTACAAGGGCAGCGGGCTAGTCCGACGGCTCACTTTGGGATGTTCCGGGCCAGGGCATCATCGAACTCCTGCTCAATGTCCCGGAGGTGCTCCTCCTCCATGGCCCCGAGGGCCCGCAGGGCCATCCACATGCCCCCCCCAAACTCCCTGCAGATTACCTGGAGGCACTCGGCACGCCTCAGGGCCCTCCGCATGGAGTTCTCCGCCCTGACCATCGTGAGCCGTGCCTCTTCCGCCCGCTGCCACTCCGCATCTATGGTGTGGCCCAACCGCTGCCACACGGAAGACACTTCCCGTCCTGGGTCCTCCTGCCCTCCGGCC